>NC_137588.1:2144569-4845893 GCF_963210335.1 Falco punctatus
ATTCTTGGACTCGTTTGCCTTGCCTGAATGTGAACTTGCTTTTTTAGCCTCCTGCTCCAGCCACAAATTTGTTTCCAATTCAAATTTAGGGAAACTCCATTCATTCACAGAGGTGATAGAGGTGCTAATGAAGGAGCAGAATTTGATTTTCAGAACCTTTGATATGGATAAAGATGTCTGGAGTACAAAAGACCTTTTGAAGGAGTCCCAGTTTGCATTTTTTTGTCCCTTTTCAGAATGGGACTATTACATTAAAATAGCAATAAACTTTGATCAGGTTTGATTCTTCGTATTAATAGGCATAGTAGACTAAATAATGCTTTACTAATAACTGTCATACAACACAGCTGATTCCTGCCGCAGTGGTTACTGGGGATAGCGATCAAGCAAAGCATTTACGTACGTGCTTTTTTTTTTTTTAAGCCACGCGAGTTCTCACTTTTATGTACCCGAGTACATGGGCTGACGCAGAGACACTCATTGTGGTTACTTGCACGTTTTCAGGTCGGAGAGGACTCCCGTCATTCAGGACCACCGGTTTTGCCGAGACCGTCTAGCACATTCAATACCGTCAGCAGAGCGCAGTACCAGGATGTGGTTCCAGTGGGTACGTCAGCTCCGGGCCTCTGCAGAGCGGCGCTCCCTGCCGCCGCGGCCGCTGGGCACTGCTGGGTTCTTCCTTTGTTGGGGCGGGGTGGAAGTCACCGATGGTCATGATTGCTGCTGTCCATCAGCGTTTCCCCCTTGGTCAGTTGCAACCTGCAGGACTGATACCGAAGTGTCTGTGCGGCACCAAAGAACCGGTGTAACGCTTCCGCCTCCCTGGCTCGCTCACTGTCCGCAGCGACAGGAGGAGGTGAAGCCAGCGAGCTAAGCTGTGTCCTCACTGGTTGGACTCCGTGTATTCCCAGTGATTTTTGTGCAACGTCTAAGCATCTATTTTGGCAGGGTTCCAGAAAGTGTTAATCAGCTTGGAATTAGTCATTAGCTTAACTTCTGTTCTCAGTTACATACACACCAAAGTTAGGGACTTCTGTGCCACTGAGAACAGAATTTAGCTTATTGAATCTAACAGCTGTCACATTGTGCTAGATCAAGATAAATTAATCCGATTGACTATAACTGGCTCTTTGTACTGTGGCATGTTTACTTGAAAATCTCTGCTAATTTAAACCCTTCCCTCGCCATGGACATGGTGTGAATACACTGCACGCTCAGCAGTTAGTGAGGGTTTGATATGGGTGTTTCCAATGCTGTTTAATGTTTGAGAATGGATTTCAGTGCAGGGAAAACCAAGGTCCTTGCAGCTTTGTTCTAGTGATGAATATTCTAGTTTGACCTTGGCTGAGTGTGACTGATAAAATATAATAGAAATTGCTAGCAGAATTAGAGCTGTTTACAGTGGGAAGGACATGTCAGAATGTGATTTGGTTTCATAATCAAGAAGTGTTTTCCCTAAATGACAGTAGAATCAGTAGCCTTACTGAAAAAGTATTAACACGATACTGCTAAACTTAAACCAGTGAAGATGAAGTCTGCTGTCATTATTGTTCAGAAGTCAGAAGGAATGCAGTCCTGTCTTTCAGTGTTTCCTTGTTTCAGCACGATGTTTTTGTTAACATTTTCAGCTTACAATGACAAGATTGTTGCATTTTTGCGGCAGCCCAATATCTTTGAAATTTTACAAGAGCGTCAACCAGATCTTACCAGGAACCATTCACTCAGGTAATAAAATTAGTGAAGTTTGTTATTTCCTTTTCAATATAAAATGCTAATCAGAATTAGTTTCTTTTGTTAATTTTAGTAGTGGAACGTAGCGGATTTTCGACTTCTGGCCTGTTCAAACATATTCATAGAGCTGTGGGAAATAGTTCTCTACTGTATTTCTGCGTAACTCCCTGAAATAAGCTTTAGGAGAGCAGAGGTAAAGTGTTATTAGCAAATAAAGGTACCTAAACAACTGGCAGAGGAGATTTGCTGATGTCTTCAGAATGTGCCGAGACAGCTGGATGGCAGGGCAGATGTGCCCATTCATTTGGGCATATGTACAGCTGGGAGCACGAGGCAGAATGGCATTTGCTTTTGTCCTTATCTTCTCAGTGGGCATTTACAGAAAGGCTAATGGCCTTGGAGGTAATCTTACATCAATCAGAATTTTTAGTGTTTCTCCAAAATTTACAAAATGGGTATCTGCTGGTTTTTGCATAGTCTAACTAGATCTGCTGAAGGATGTCTTCGGTTGTTGTATGGTTGTTGTAACTCCCTTGTATGCTTAGGCTAGGAATCATAAAAAGTGAAATTCAGAAAGTGGCAAGATCCCTCTTAGAGTGTATTCTGCACAAAGACACTTTAGATCAGGCACTTGAGTGTAAAAGATGGAATAAATAACAACTTGGGTATTCGTTGGCTCAAATGACTCTATCTGTTCCTCCTTGGACACTAAACTTAAAAAATGCTGGCTTGATGGTTGCGGACTGGCCTGTGCAGACAGCTGCCAGTGCAGCGCTCCGTGTTCCAGATGCCTATTCACACTGGTTGGCATAGCAGCCAGCACGGTTTTTCATTTTTTTCCTGTTCTCATACTGTTACTTATTGATCCCTTTTCCTCCATGTCCTGCAAGTTTCTGAAATTCAGCAAGCTACCCTGTTTTGCAGTTTCCCAAAGCAATGTGTTCTAACAAGTTTTGTGATGAGGCTTCTATGTTAAAATATGTTTTCCCTCCAAATAAGTCCTGGCTGACAAACCTGAAATTACGTACTTGCAGAATACGTGTTCTCTAGAAAATACAGAGGAAAAAGGAGGAAAATAAAAACCTACTGTTCTCAGCTTGTCACAACAGTTCCTATGTTGCACCCGTATCACTACAAGCAAGTTTGTCCCACCAGGCTTGGTTTGAAATGTGATCAAATTAATCTGTTGGGAAATAGTATAACAGTTTCTGTTTATTAGTAGTTTTATTATTCCTTTCTCCTTTCCCCAGGAGCTTGGCTTCCTCTACTCTGATAGCAATCAGTGTGTCATTTTCTTCTTGTTAGTTGTGGGTTTCTGATAGAGTTCAGACTGTGCAAAAGACGCCGGTATTATCAGATTCAGCTTCTTGTAGAACCTTGCTTCCTGATTAGAGAACCATGATTTGCCACAAGCTGAGCCCTTCTCAAGAAAAGATGGGTTTCAGAATAACAGTGGAAGATCAAAGGATAAAAGATACTGGTTTCTGTAACTCCTCATTTACTTGAGACTGTATGTCCTGTGTGCTTGCTTCATAAGTAGACTGAATATGTATGTCTCGCTTACCTGCTTTAGTAGAAAGATTCAGGCGTTTAATGGACATTGTCAGATTGGTCAGAGAAGCCATTCTGTTAAGCCGAAGGGTTCCATTCTAGTCTTAGTCTTTGGGGTTAGTATATCTAAGATAAAGTATCTTCCATTATTCCTCTCCTATATTCTTCTAGAGCTGATGCTTCAGTAACGTTTCTTGTATTTTTTGGAAAGATCCTAGTTTCATTTTTCTGAGTTAGTCTTTTAAGACCCTGATTTAGCAAGTTATTGGAGTCCATGTCTATTTGACACATTGCGAGACCAGGCAACTTCACTGACATTGCTGTAACACTTGATGAATTGAGACCTAAGTGAAATCCCACACTGTGATTTCTTTGTGTCTTTTTTTTTGGTGTGTGTGTGTGTAGTGATTAATGCAACTGTCTGTAACCTATTTCTGTAAGGACCTCAGTACAATCCAAGTAGAATGCGGATGCTGTTGGTTTTTTTATTGTTATCATAATCATTATTGCTACATAGGTGAGGAGGAAAACCAGTATTTGGCCAGTGGAAGAGAACAGAGATCATTTGAGCAGATCTCTTATATTTTCTGTCTAAAATAATTTATAGTTCCTAAAAAGAATGAAGAGACATGATAAGAAGTTGAGAGTTTATTAAAATGTATAATGAAGGTATACTACAGGTAGGAAAATGGTGTTCGGCAGGCTTTATGGTGGAGTGAGAACACTGTACTTACCGTACTGTTATTAAGCATGTAGCCAGGATCAAATCTCATTGCAAGCCACCACAGATAAACCCGAGGCTGTTAAATGATGTCAAAGACTTCAGGCAAAGGCACCTATTATGCATCAAACATAAGTTACATCTTAACAGAAAGTAAAAGGTATATATTTGAAAAAATATTGCTGAAATCACAGCTTTCACTGGTAAGCCCAAGAAGTCATGGACTGCATTCATTTGGAGGGCTGCATACGTTAGTTAACCCAGAAAACGTCCTGCTGGTTCCTGGTGTTGCTGCCAACAAAATGCTAAGATATCTTTTGTAATTCACCATTCATTTTCTCAAACCTTGCCTATTGGGCAGTGGTGTAAATCAGGGCAGGCTCTGGAGTGTCCAGACATCCCTGCCCTGGGACTGCAGGGCCGCGTGTGCCGGCCTGGGCTCCGTGCTGGGTTGGTGGAACCACGGGGCTCCCAGGCTGAGCTCGAGTCTTCGCTGGCCACAGCCTCAGCGTTGGCAAAGCAGGTGCTTGACCTTCAGTACTTCTCTTCATAGAGAAGCAGTGAATTACACACTGCTGTTGCCACCACAGCTGCCACCCTGGCGAGCAGGGCCTTGGGGGACAGCCTCATGGTGACAAACTCGCCCCTGATTCTGCTGTAACCACAGTGCACGTTACCGGGGAATGTGTGGGGGGGGTCCACTGTTGGAGAAGTCTTTATGCACCGTGATTTTAGAGACAGGTGGCAAGAAATTAGGTTTGATCCTTTTGTTGAATCTGCTGTGCATGAAATGATGTGTTCCAGGAATTCATAGTGCAGCTGCCAGCAGCCTTCTTGCAGCACTGATCGCGTCTGACCTTCTTGTCGCTGTTAGCCGTAGGATGGTGGGCAGATGGATCTCGGAGCCGAGCCACTGCTGCTGTTCTTATCAGGAGTTTGCTTTTCAGTTTTTTTCCTCCTGAAGAGTAAAGCAAAATGAGAATTTCTCTCTACTGTACCGTCATATACCTTGTACTGGTAGAAATTTTTAAAAAAGGGATGTACTTCTATTTTAGAATGCAGGAAAAAACCTCTACAAAGAACAGGCATAAGCTGAGGAATTATATTCAGTGTAGATTCTAGAAGTCATGTATGTTGGCATGCTCAGGGTTCAGCATGGATAGATTCCACATCAGTGACCAGACTGCGTCTGGGAGGGAGGGTGTGTGCTCGCGTGAGGCAGAGGGGCAGAAACAGGACAAGGGTTTTTCTGGAAGATCTCTGAAATGCAGTGTGGTATAAAAAACCCGCCTTTGAAACCGTAAGTGTGCATTGTAATGTATGGCTTGCATTTGTACAAAGGTTCAAAAAAGACAGTACCTCTTTAAACAGTTCACTTTCGGAATAGTAATGTCCTCCTGCGGAGCTCAGCCTTCTGCCTTGGAATTCAGGGACACAGCTAGCATGAACTTGAAGGACGGGTAATTTTCTTTTCTAAAAAAAAAATGTATTTTTTTTTTTTACTGGTTGGATGGCAGTACTACCTGAAACAGCCTAGGCATTGAAGAGATGAGGGCAACAAGAGTATTGTTCCCCATAACAAATTAGCTTTTTGGTTGTAGTATTTTGCTGCTTGGTGTGGACTTGGTGTGGCAGGGAAAAAAATGGTTTCTGAAAGAAAGAAGCATAATCCAGAGGGTATTTATGACATATACCCTGTACTTTTTCTTGTTGCTGTGGCGTATATTGATGCCTTATTTGCAAAAGATATTTTGGAAATCTTTTTTTGCTTACACAGGGAGAAGATCCAGTTCATCCGGACGGAGGGAACACCTGGGTTGGTGCGTTTATCCAGTGATGCAGACCTTGTCATGTTACTCAGGTAGGCACTGTCGCTTTGGATGCACGTGTGGAGTATGCTGTGGCAGCTGCTGCGGAGCCTTTCAGAGCGCGGTGTGTGCGGGTTTAGTGACCTAATCATTTCCCCTGCAGTACTTGGACTTGCGGCTGCGAGAGCTACAACTCTCAAGGGTCAGATTTTTTATTTTCATATGTTCAGTTTCTAGATGGTAGCTGAGGGTCATATTTTTTTCATAGGAGTGATGGAATGTGATACTCGCTCTGAGGAAAGGCGAGTGCAAGAGTGCTGTGCTTGTGATTTATGAGTTTGCCCAGGCCACCTTTTACTGTCCTGTTGCGTCCAGCTCTGACACTTAGATAGGTGGTACAGTTTAGACCTCGTTGCAGGAATGTGCCTTCTACTGCTTTAAGAATGCATCTGTTTAGTTTTGTGGTTTGGTAAGTCTGTATTTGTGAACGTTCATACTTGACATGTTTTTATGACTTAATGTCTTGCTGCCTCTTCACTACACTGTGAAGCATTGTCCCCTTTAGTAAAGGGAATACTGATACAGCGTTCAAGAAAATGGGAACCTGCTACTTTAATATTTTCCATTTAAGCAATTAGCTCAAAAAATCAGGCAGGTGGTTTTTTTGCTAGAATTAAACCTTGTATCTTGATGTAACATTCTCATCCTGTGTAATAGTGCATCCAGAAATTCATGAGTACATTTAAATTTAATCTAGTGAAATAGGATTGGCATTAGTAGTAGTATTTTGAGGTCAAGTTGTATAATGATAATCCTTTCTGGACCCTAAATCTTTGACTTAATTACAGCTATTAAAAAAATCACGTTTAAAAGCCATGCTGAAGCTTTTAAAAAATGTGAATATTGTTTCCTAACAAAACTTTTATGATTTTTTTTTTTTTGTTTTGATATGTAGTGCATGGAGATGACACCAGTTCTACACAGAAAAATCTAGCTTCAGACATTTTTTTTTAAATAAAGATGGCATGAATAATTTTATTGTTGCTCTTTTGACTGGGTTTTGTTCCCTCTATTGTTCTGTTAATGGCAAAGACTGCAAGTAGTTCTTACAGTGGAAATAAAGCAAATTCAAGATTTTGATTGAAATCTTTCTTTTGTAGAAAAGCAATAATCAGTATAACTAGTTTTTAAGAGAAAATCAGTAGCCAGTATATGCCTAAAATAATGTTATATTCTTCAGATTTTATTTCTCTTAATCTGCTCCTCCTTCCCCCCAAAAAAAAAGTCTAACTGAAAAGTGTTGCCTGAGGATTTTCTTCCCATTTTATTAACAATCTAGTAGTACCATTGCCCCAAAGATATATTATTGATAAAATGTTATCTATGCATTCATTATTTTCTTAAAATGTTGGATGTTAAACCTCAAGACTGGACAGGGTTATATTAAGCTTAGTGTGGGTAAATACTGGTGTAAAATCAAGGGTGGGCTAAGTTAAAATCATGGCGTACCAAGATGATGAAAGATATTTTCTTACCATTATTTAGTCTCGGTGGATTTTTGCTTTTAACAGTATCTTTTAGCAAGGTGTCATCATGGCCCTTGCCTGTGAAACCCTGCAAGAACTGCACTGTAATCACGATGACACAGTCTTCCTGGCGCTCAGGACAGCTGGGTGCTGTCTCTGGCTTGGCTGGTTGGATGACCTTGGGGAAGGCTGTACCCATTTCCATGCCTGTTCCTCAGCTGAGTGGGAATGGTACAATTTTCCTGTAAAGCGCTCTGAGATCTAGTAAATATATGGGTGGATCACAATTTCTGATATCTTTATTGCTTGGGAACACTGTACTTTTTTTCACAAGCGTCAGTAAATACTAGGTTGCAACTAACTAAAAGGAAATAAACCAGCCCCTATACGTTTAGGGACTGAAGGAGGTACAGTGTGACACATACTTAAAAATACTCTAAGAATGGCATTATATTATAGCATCACAGAATATCTTCAGTTGGAACGGACCCATCTCACTCCCTGCTCCTTGCAGGACTACTTAAAACTGCTTCAGATGTTAAGAAGAAAATATTTTAAGTTTCTTCTTCTAAACGTGTTGTTTGGTATACAGCACAAGTCATTTTAACTTTTAATTTAGTCCAGGATTGAAATAGTGGTTAATGTTTTATCACGTTTTCAGCATCAAAGTGTAATTGGGAGGAAACCAATGCATGGTCATGAATGTAAGAAGAACTGCCAGAAAATACCCATTCCAAAAAAAGCCCAATGAACTCATGCAAAAAAAAAAATTCTAGCTATTTTTTCAGTGAGCAAACCTAGTAAGAAGCACATTTTGTTTGAACATTGGTTTCATTGGTTGAGCTCTATAGTAAAAGATTTAACTTGTGATTCTTTCTGTAGCTGTTTCATGTTAGGTCAACTGTTTATTCTTATCTGTGTCATGTGTAACAGCCAACATAGGCTTTGATATCTGATCCATTCTGATATTAGATATCCTGTTTCTTTTTGGATTTGCTTCTGTTAATTTTGGGAAAAGACTGAATTTTATATATGTATATATATCTATATACACACACACACAGACTGTATGTATACAGATGCAGTGATTAAGCTGCAAAATGCTTGTTGTTTTTCTCTTAAAAGTTGTGTAGCAATAATAGAAGAAGCATGAAATAACTCAACCTGAACAGACTAGATGTGATACCTGTTTCAGCAACAGTGTTAGCATTAAAGATAAAATAGAGAAGTAACTTAATGTCAACAAGCTTACTATTCAATTCACTCAAGTTCAGATGTGATTCTTAATCTTGGAGGCTTTGAAGGTTTGTCTTGTTCCTGGTCTTGGTGCAGTATTGCAGATCTTTTTCCTGGAAAGTGTGACTAAGGTTATTGACCCATTTGTAAACCAGAATTGAAGTTTAACGGGGGGGGGGGGGGGGGGGGGGGGGGGGCGGGAAGCGACTTTTAAAGGCTGATTAACTATATTGTGACCTTCAAAACAAATACCATGTTATGTATTGCAGTGTCCCACAAAAGTAGTAATTACTGCTTTCCAGTACTTTCAAGATCTGATTGAGGGAAAGGCAGTAAAATATTTTGTAGCGCTCTAGGTGTGTGTAGTGGAAATAGGCAACTGACTACCAAAGAAAGCAGGTTAGTAACTAGAGATTTATTCCTAGAAAGTGAAAAATGCCATTCATTCAATTAAGCATGTTATTTCTTATTTGCTCCTTTTTACCAGCTTGTTTGAGGAGGAGATAATGTCATACGTGCCGCCACATGCCTTACTTCATCCTAGTTATTGCCAGTCCCCGAGAGGCTCGCCGGTGTCTTCGCCTCAGAACTCTCCAGGTAAGTTGCTCAGGCACAGCTTCTGCAGGGACTGTATGAAACCACTTCTCATACTTGGGTAAGGACCAGTTCCAGATCAGTGAAGTCAGTACCACACTCCTGCTGCTTTCCCAGAAGTCGGAGAACAAAAACAATAGAAAAATTGTTTGTCTATAATTTTTTTGTTTGCTTTCCAAATTCACAGCAGCCTACAGCCAGGAACCTATTCTTGGGAAAATACAACCAGTTCCCCTCTGTGGTTCCCAGCTCTCAGATGGGTAAAGTCACCCGAGCTGAAGCACCTTCCCAGTGGCCAGTGAGCTTGTCACTGCAGTACTTCCGTTATGGTGGTATCTGTGAGATACTGCAGTGGAGCTAGTCCTGTAATTTAGATTACATTATGCTGCATGTAAAGACTCCCCACCTTTCTGAAGATCCAAGTTCTGCTGCTCCAGCAACAACAAAGATTTAGTCCTGGTTTTGAGCAAAGTCAATACGTGTTTGCATTTGACTGTCAAACTTGAACCTTTGCCTTGGGCTCACAAGATGTTTTGCCAGTAGAAAAGACTGGTGTATTACAACTTCAGAGGTGGTGATTCTGTTCTGACTTGTAAAACATGCAGACTTGTTTTTTACTGATGTGAAACAACTAAGTGACTGCTCATGCCAGGATCCTGATGCCTGGAGAATTAAAAATACGAGATCCAATAACTGTTCGTTAAGATGCCAATGTTAATGGGGCTGTGGGACAGTGAATGGCAATTTCATGTAAAGCCAGATTATTGTCCCTTAACATGAGTTCAAAGGAGAGTGTCTTACAGCTGTCTGGAAAATGCATCTGTCAGAATGGAATGAAATTGATATTTCACATATTAACTAAATTGTGGATCATTACTAAATTATTTCAATATGACAAGGTCCATTTGACCTCTGAAGGCTATATACATCAATTTGAAGTTTATAGATGTCACTATTCTTAGTTTTCTCAAGGAGATAATAAGTAAAATAAAATCACTGCAGTAAATCAGCAGTGGTTTAAGGGGCTTTCTACAAATTTCGGAGCAGAAGTATAGATAGAGAACTCTAGGTGGTTCCAGACAATAAGAAAATTTTACCAGAAAAAGTATTGTGATTTTTAGAGGCATTTCCCAGTCCACAGTCATAAAAAGCTTTGCCTTTTTAAGAAACCAGATAAAAACCATTCATAAACATGTCCTGAGTGGTAGCTTTTCCTGCTGGTGGGCAGAGGACCTCTGCTGGACCTGTCTGAAGAAACTTATCCAAAGATTATAGTATTCTTCAAAGCAGCTAAAATGTAACGTCTATCTGTATTGATATTTTTGATACATACATGGTTTAGATATAACTGTTTCCCTTTGTTGAAAAGAAAGGAAGAATGAAATCTGCATGTACGTATATCATTTCCAACTGCAAACCTGGCAGTAAAATGAGTAAAAATACTTTTGGCTTTCAGAGTTATAATTTCCTCATTACTAGTACATGCACCAAAGCATGTTGGGCAGGGCTTTGCTCCAACAAAGTAATTTCAAAATGGATTCAGTCTTTAACGTGATCTTTTCATCTGTTCCTCAAGCAGCACACAGTAAAGGATGAACAGTGGTGGTTTTAGTCCCGTTCTCCTTAAAATTGTAAATTGTATTCTATTTCATAGAAAAATATAGAGAGGCCATTGAATCTCCCCATCAGTCTGCGAGTATGCATGTTTGTGTTGGTGTACAAATGACTTTTTTGATGAGGAATTGTAAATAGCCCATCGTTTCTGTGGAGGCTCTGTGTTCTTCCGTCAGCTAAACTGGCCGCGCTGCGCTGCGTGAGGTTGCGTGTTAAGGGTCCATTGTTCAGAGCAGCCACAGTCGCTTGTGCTTTCTCTTTTGGGGAAGATGAATAGTCATGAAGCTGCTCTTTATATCTGCTTTAGAATATAACCTCTTTGAAAATCAAATATGATTATCGCATCACTGGTGTGTTTTAGCTCTTCCATTAACATCTTTTGTTCCCGAGGCGGAAGTAATCGCTATAATTGCCCAGAAATTTCTTGGCATTTGCATCTGATTTGCAATGAGGACTTGTCATGTGCTGACAGAATAATATACTGCTGATTTCTGAACCGTGAAGTAATGTGTTACCAGATACATGTTCTGCAGTATCTCTCAGCAAAAGCTTCCTTCAGGGGCTGAGGCTGAAGTATGCTTTTGTTGCGTTTTTTTGGTGACTGCATTTTTGTACCTACTTTGACCCAAAGCGAAATAAACAAAGCAGAAGGAAAAGGCTGATAATTAAAAGGCTGTTTACAGTTTCAAGTCTCTGTGAGTTTTCTAGAGAGTTCAGCTGAGGGTACCATTAGGAGCCCTTGGTGTTCTCGGTAAAAGAGGATAACCACTACAGATTAACCAACAGCCATGATTTGTTTTTCCAGAGGGGTCCTGCATGTTCCGGTTGGACCTGTGAGGATTCCCTGAACTCTAATCCTCCCACACATTGCTCTAAGCGTAGAACAAGTGGCAAGCGTCCTTCTGGTCAGGTCTTTTAAAGGCCCCTCAACGGCATTCAGCACTGAATTCAGCCTCAACGGCTGCTCTGGCTTGTTCTCGCTCTGGTCCTTGCAGAGATAGGCTCCGCGGCTTCCTTCAGCAGCCACTGCCGCAGGACGTGCTGGGCGCCTGGGCCGCCAGAGCCGCGTGCTTCGTGGCTGAGCCAGCTGCTCTCCTCTGCCCTGCTCTCTGCCCGCAGGCTGAGCGGATACACGTTCTCTCTCTTTCGTAACCCAGATCGTTAACCTTCTGGTGCCTTCGCCCACAGTAGCGGTAGATGGTTCTGCATGGGCTCTGTGTCACACGTGGAGCCAAAAGAAAACTCGCGTAAGGCACTGACTGTCACCTGAGAGACAGACATCTACGTGCATGTGCTTCTGAACCATTCATTTGTATGGCCGGGGCACTATGGGCCTGTCAGATGGCCACCAGTTGCAGATAAGTAGTTGGGAACCTATGTATTCTGTAGAAAGAGAGAAATCTTAAAACACCCTCTTGAGTTTTTTGTGGGGGATGTCTGCATAGCCGTGCAGGGGAGGAACTTAGTGTTGTAAAAACTAGGGCTGAGAAGATGAGCGTCAAAGGGCTAGGGTTAACTGCCTCTTTGGCACCCAGTCTTGCAGTCGAATCAATTGAAGTGATTTATCCAAGGAGGCAGTGGAAGTTCTGATGGTTGTAATATTCAGAATAGATCAGACTAAACACCTGATTTGTATATATGAGACTTGTACCTGCCCATGTGGGGGTATGCTGGTTTTTTTGGCACACAGATCTCATCTCTCCCTGCTTTTAAGGAATTGACCCTCAAAAACAGTTTTTCAAAAATAAATGCACTTAGATGACCATCATGCATGTTCCTGCAGTCACATGTGAAAAGTTCCACAAACTTAAATTTGGTAGCCTTCCAGTTCTTCCAATAATTTTCTTTCTTGTACTTCCCCAGGGGAAAAAAAAATTCTACTAGGGAATTTCCAAAAGTCATCGTCCTTCAGCTTGATGTCTGTTTATGCTTCATTTTGAGTTCTTGTTTTTCCTGATAATACTAAAACCAGAACAGAGCAGAACATTTATTGTATGAACTATTGTAAAGGGTAGGATGTAAAGTGTACTTGACAGACGAAAGTTCAGTCTCGCCAGTTAATTGTGCTGGGGTTTAAATTCATCTTTTGTGTTGGCCTGGATCTGCTCTTTTAAAACTTCCTTTAGAAGGATGATGCTGTCGCAGAGGAGAAAACGGGAAGTTTTGAATGCAAAACAGATTTGAAGATACACAGCTTTAACTCTTTATAAAGGTGACTAAACCAAACACATGCCGTGTCTTTTGCTGTTAATAAATCTTGTCAGTAGGTGATGGGACAGTAATCGGTTCATGTCACTACAGCTCCTTCTTTGCTTATTGCTTCCTGCAGGTACTCAGCGTGCCAATGCCCGAGCTCCAGCTCCTTACAAAAGAGATTTTGAAGCCAAGCTGAGGAACTTTTACAGGAAGTTGGAGACTAAAGGATATGGACAAGGCCCAGGGAAATTGAAGTATGTTGGAGAATTTCATGACACTGGATTTGTTTTTCAGGCAGCTTGCCTTGCCTTGCGCATCTGCAAGCGTCTTCCCATTAGGAGGAACGCAGATGTGATGCCCTTGCGCTCCTGGAAATATAAAGCCTGTTATAAAAGACTTAGTTCCAGCATGTGATTCATAGCAGAGTTACAGCAAGTTCTGAGCACTTCTTTTCTCTGTTTCCTCCAACTATATTTTCATACAAACAATATTACCCATACGTTGCCAAAAAGTGCTTTGGGAAGAGGCCTGCAGAACAGGAGGCACCTGAATTCTTCCATTATAGCAATTGCTGTGATATAAACAGTTACGTTTTCTCATGTCTGTTTCCATTGAGAAAACTAGGTAGGCTTATCATTTGTACATCATTGCCTGTATTGATAGCACGGTCCTCTTTAGTAAAGAGGACTCATAAAAATTGTCAAATTCTAAGGTGGTTCTTAAAAAACCTGCTTACGTTTTTACTTCAGCACTGGCAGCTAGAGTGCTTGTAGCGAGGTCTTCCCTCCTTCCTTTGTTTGATAATCATGTGATTACATACTGCTGTGTTAAGAATCATCACCATAAGGTACTTTCATAATTTTGTAAATGACCAAGTTTTGTGCCAGCTATTGAACTCTCATAGAAGCCTTGAGGCCCTAGAACCCTTTTTTAAACCATTTCTTCTACTGGAATAGGGGAGTGGTTTGTTTGTGGCCTTTGGTTAGGGTTTTGTTTGGTTTTTTTCCCCCAGCCAGTGACTTCTCACATTTTTCAGGAATCTGTGCAGAGCTCAGACTTCATCTGTGTGAGCTTGTTAAAAGTTTTCCACAACTGAAATGGGATTAAAATGGTATTGGTTAGACAGCCTTAGGAAGCAGGGTTGGGCATTATCTGCTTAGATGTAATGAAATCATAAACACTTAAAGATTAATGTATGAAAGTTTTGTCGCGAATGCTTGGGCAAACAGTTGGTAGAAGAGGCTGGCATTTGCCACCTGTAAGATCCATTCCATTCCCTGCACCTTTCTTTCCTGACCTAGTTGCCATCACAGTGGGGATTTTGAAGCAGAACAGCAGCTTGATTTTTGAATAGAATTTTTCTTGGGGTTCCTTTCCCAGGCGTACGCTGACCTGTTCCTTTTTTTCAGACCAGGACGCCAGCACAACTTGCATGCTGCCTGGCTCCTCTGGGTGCCTGTTGCCCAGGGGCCTTGCCAGCCCCTGGTTCGGAGCTGCCGTGCCCTCGGCAGGGCAGCACGGTGCAGTCCCAGGCTGATGCGGGCACTCGCAGTCAGCACAGCGGGGGCTTTGCGGGAGGCCGTAGTGGGGTACGCTGCCTCTCCGCCGGCGGCAGCAGCGCCCGCGTCGGTCTGCCCGACTGACCAAGCACTGCCATAAGGCACGTATGTGAATATCAGGCGAGCTGAGTTCCGGGAAGGAAATCAAATACAGCTTTTTGGCAGAGGGTAAAATGTTTAAGGAAGGAGGATTCTTTCACCTCTTATTTTAGATCTTTATGACACTTCCTCGCTATCACAATTTTTCTTTAGAAGGTAACATGTTTTTGCGTACAGATGCTTCAGTCTGGTTTTGGACAAACAAGTGCCATTCCTTCTAGACTTTTGTCCTGTCACACACTGGGGATAGCATTAGGAATGTGTTATTCTGGAGTTACCGTTCAGTGACTTTGTCACAGTTTTCTCCTTTTCCTTGTTAAGAGATTGATTTTTACACAAAAGATTAGATTCTTGCTTACAGTAAGACTGATTTAGAGGCCCAGCCTTACAAAAGGATTTTAAACTTAATGAAAATTCCCCCTTCAGGACCTTTCCCCTTGAAGCCTTTAGTTTAAGGAAGAACCAGGGTCCAAAAAAATAAAGCTACACTTCTTGGTACGAGACAAATTTTATTGAAATATTGAAATGTAGATCCTTGAGAGAAATAGATTTACAGACAGAAGCTGCCAGATCTGAATCTAATTATCCAGCAGAAACACATATCTCTGGGAAGTCACCCTGTTACCTTGCAGTATAAATAGATGTTTCTAACTGTGGCTCATGTTCATAAATTGCTATTTCAAAATTATTTTCCTGTTCAGATTAATCATCAGGAGAGATCACTTGCTAGAAGATGCCTTTAACCAGATCATGGGCTACTCAAGAAAAGACCTGCAGAGAAATAAACTCTATGTCACATTTGTTGGGGAAGAAGGGTGAGTAGAACAGGGAAGTAAATGTGATCTCAGAACTCAGTGTGTCTCGCAGCTGCTGTTTCATCAAACTTCTTGTGGTCTGGAGTGAAAAGAGGAAGGATTACAGTCAGGAAATGCCACATATATAAGCCTAGAACATATAGCTGTTCAAGATGATTTTTCAGGCATTGTGAAATGTAATGCATCCTGCCTTTGCAGAAGTAATGCATGTATTTATGTGCATTTTCACAATAGTTAGTGTGTGTTTCAGGATGTTGCTGGGAAAGCAAAGAAAAAACCCAAACAACTTGCTTGTGTTATTCGTATTTCTTTACTGTCAGTGCTGACATTGTATCTCCGGTGCTTGTTAAAAGACAGCTGATGTTTGTTGGAGGGGAGAGTGCTTCCAGCGTGGGCTAGAGGCTCAACCCTTAACTCAGCTCCTGTCTGAGGCAGTGGGAGCTGAAAGCCCACAGCGCTGCAGGAGGTGCTCACTGCTTCTCCAGGCCAGGGCCTGCACCGCAAATAAAAGCGACTAGGCTGTTGCTAGTTGTCAAATAAACACAAATATTTCTGACATTTCAAAGTCGCTTCGGAGAATGCTCAGTCTGTGTCTCATGAAACTCTAACATGTCGCGAGACGTGTGTTGCAAGGCAAGACATGGTTAGGTTTTCCTTTGCGTGTGAAACTGGAACGAGATGCTATTGCTCTCTTTCATCGCTTCATTTGTGCCCCCTTTGTCAGGTCTTAAAGCCTGATGCCTCAGGCACAAATATTTTTATTGATATATTAATGTATTTGTAAATACATCCAAAATGTTATTCCTTGATATTTAGGAAACTGCAGGACACGGCTCTTGGAATGCTGTAGTGTACATTATTGCCATGTGATGTGTGAGTCATTAAAATTGCTAAGTTGTAAGAGAAGCATCTCATGCAAGATTAGATAAAATTAATACGTCTTTGAAAACCCCTAAATCCTGTTGTTTGTTCAAAGTTCACCCTGAAGTACTTAGTGTTGATAAGGACTCACTGAAGTCTTAAAATAAAAAACATTGACAGCCGAGAGCCAAGTTTGGACTTGTTCATATAAATAATATCGCTGTGCTGTCTGAGGAAGAGCTCAGAACGGGCATGACGAGGCTGGTGCGGGGTGAGATTACACTGTACTGAAAGAGCAGGGTGGGGATGCAGAAACGAGGCCTCACACAGCCCCACCAGCCTTTATTTTCACAGCTACCATCTTGACTGGAATTTAAAAATGAGAGGGAAAATTTTCAATCATTCGTGAGATAGAGATTGATCCAGATAGTCCATCTCCTTTCATCAGACGTCAGGCTTTTGCATTTTATCACTCAGTAGAGCAAGATGAAGGATGACCTGGAAACAGAGGTGACACATCCTGTTCCCATAATACCCAGCTTTACACAAGACTCTCTTCTTAATGGAAAAGAATGACTTAATTAAGAGCAAAGTCAAATTAAAATGACTTCAATTCTCTATTTACAAATCCGTGTTTTGAATGAAGAAAGGATGTATGCAAACAGTATTATTTCATCAGAGATGGTGTAAGGATGTGTATCGCATCAAATGTTAATTTGGCTAGGTGTAGAAAGACAGGTCAGGGTGGAGGAGAGGAGGGTGATGAGGAGGAGGAATATACTGAAAGTTAATTGTTTCCTGTTCACTCGTCCTTTTCCTTTTCTAAGTTTTTAAGTGGGAGTTTGCTGTTGTATTTCTTTTAGTCTTGGTAAAGAGGTGTAAGTCTTAAAGTAATGGGTAATGAAATCCTCACAAATCAAAACTTTCCAGTAACTATTGGGTTTTTTTAGTGTATAAATCAGTAAATGAGGCAACTCGAACACAGTTATTACTGTTCCTAAGATTTTTATCCTGTCTCCATAATGTTTGGCATCTTTCTTGAACCTTCGGTTTCTACCATCTTGCAATTGTGATGCTGGTTTAATGCTTTTACATTCATACTTCATGTGGTGATAAATGAAGAAAATGTTGATAGAAAGAATATGGTTCCTTAAAGTTATTTTCCCGAAGTTCTATAAACTATAAGCAGAAGCTGCTTTGCATTAACAGTGGTAAATCTGAAGTATTAATGGTGCTTCCTAGGAGACATGAGTCATGTTGCCAACAACATATTACTCTGCTCCTGAATACCCAAGTGCCCCACAGTTGCAGCTGTTGTGTGGTTGCATACCTCTTGCGTGAAGTTTTCTCACCCTTGTGCCAAGCCTTTAATTGTGGGATAAATCTGACTGGCAGTGCAGGACTCTCATGACTGATTTATTTAACATGACTCACAGTACCTCGGCGTACAAAAGGAGCCGTATGAAACGGCTGGTAGTCAAGCACACGGTTTCTAGTCTATCTTAAGATTTCATAGCGAGTCTGATCATCCCAGAAGTTTGCAACAACATCTTCCAGATGACCCTTTATTTGATCCTGGTATTTGTGCCGAGATTAAGGTCCAACAGTTGTCCATGATATCAAACCATCTGGAGTTTTTTTTCTGCACTCTGAGGATGGAATCTGCCCTTCTTGCCAGGGTAAGGATCTGTTGCAGTACTTCACTTCTGAAGCTTAACAGATGCAAAGTGCTTCCAAATGACTGAAGGGAAAATGTGTTTCATTCAACAGAGGAAAGAGGCTCTGTCCTCAACTTGACAATGGTACCTAGCCTTTACTTCCCTGACAACCTCATCCTCAAAACCAGCTCTCATCGATGTTTGTCTTGTGTAAAAGTTCATGAGCCAAAGATTTGCAGCAGAACTCCTATGTGACAGCTGACCTTCTCTGTAATACTTCTGTCTGTGCATTGTCTCAGTACTAAAGCAAGGCCTTCTTAAAAGTCAAGTATGAAATCTCCAATCTTAGAAGACAGATCTTTAGATCTGTTTGTTACGGTTATGATAATATCTGTTCCCCAAGGAAAATCCCTAGTTTTCTCTTTTCCAACTCTACCAGAGCATTAACTTCATACTTAACTCATTTCACTGGTGACCTGCAGCGTAATGTCAACATTCAGTCTCAGCGCTTTGTCAGCAATGAGTTTGTTTATGATTCAGGAAGAAGGGGTTATTTAGATTCCTTCTTCATTAGTACTGGAATCTTGAAATAGAAAAAAAAAAAAAAAAACAAACCACAAAACAAAACCAAAGGAAATGCATTCTCCAAAAGACATTTCAATGCACTCAAGTTTGGAAGACAGACAAGAAAATTTAGACCAAGAAAGATAAATCACTGAAGTAATCTCAGATTATATTGCTAGGGAAAACAGAAATATTATCCTTCAAATTGTCCTATTGTTGCAAGTCTGCAAAGACAAACTATGCCTATTGTTCATTTTCACTCTTTAATTAGTCAGATGCAGATAGGTCTAACGTTGGCTCTTTTCATGTTTCCTCCTCCCTCCCTCCCCCAGTTAGTCAGTCATGTTCCTGTGGCAAAGAGGCCGTCACAGCTGGAGCCAACATTTTTGACGAGAGCAGCCGGCACAGAGCACTTCATTCCAGTCCTCCAAGCCATTCCATTTCAGAATAGCCCCGTGAGGACTGCACGTACCTTGGCACTGAGCAATCTGCAGGATAAGGGTTCTGGTTAAAATCTTATGAAATTTTAATTAAAATATAGTGTAAGGAATGTAGATTCAAAACAGCATTTCTTCGCACACAATGAACGCTTTATAGTAATGTCAAGTTTCTCTTTAAAGGTTGGACTACAGTGGACCTTCAAGAGAGTTTTTTTTCCTGGTGTCTAGAGAGCTCTTCAATCCATATTATGGTTTGTTTGAGTATTCAGCCAACGATACCTACACAGTACAAATAAGTCCCATGTCTGCTTTTGTAGACAATCACCATGAGTGGTAAGGATTATTTTTCCTTTTGGTTTTGAAATACGTTTTCTGTTGTGCCTACTTGCTGACAGCTGCTCTTACCTGCTCAGACATATAACACAGAACCTGATCTTTTTAACCAGCAGCGAAATAATTGCATTTATTTAGACTTATCCTGATTTTGTTTTCTCTTGCAGTTTTAGATGATCTTGTTTCTCGCAAGGTCAGCAAAACCATGATTTGGAATGTGTACCGTGGGATTGTCTCACAACACAACTCTCCGTGTTTGTTGTACATTAGCAGTCATTTCATGAAAGCAGTATTACCCTCTTGTGCATTTAAAAAAAAAAAAGTCATTGGCAGAGACTAAGGGAGATTTCAAACAGGTGTTACTGTATGGAAGTTCTTTGAGTCTTCCTAAAGATTACAGAGGTCTCGGTGGAAAAAACCCAACATGTCTATTGGAAGGAAATCTATGGTGGTATCTTAACTGGGGACAGGGGGAAGACTGCTGATTACATAGCTCTTAAGCAAAGTGTCTACATACACACATACTTCTAAAATAGTTGTCAAGGATTTTTGTATAAGCCCATTTTCACCATTACAAGCCAGTTTAAATCACCCTCAGTTGATTTTTAAGCCATGGCATTGCCAGAAGTCTGTAAAGCTGGGCTATGATTATTAACAGAGAACTCTGTTGAGTAGGTAGTTAAATTACTGTAACAGTAGAATGACAGCTGCTCACCTGTGTAGGACAGATACGTACTGAGTTCATATGTATTGGAAGCCAGTTATGAAGAATGAATATCAGAAAGGAACCTCATTGCTAGTTTGAAAAATTATAGAAAATTAAATGGTAGGTTGCATCCAGTTTCAGTCAGTTGAAGCAACCTATCTGCTGAACTCCAGTTCTGCAACAAAACTCGGCATATGCTGCATTGGAAAAACAGAACAGTCTGGCAAGAAGGGGGAGAAAAAACTTTGCGTGTTGTGCAGCTTCTGCCAACATTTTGTATTCCTCCCTGGCTTCTGCAGTGCTGGACCAGAGACCTCGGGGGTGAGGGAGGCATGACCCCCTTCTCTTTCTGGGAGTGCCGGTGCCAGTGACGGGCTGGTCTCGTACAACCTCAGGGGGAATTCAGAAAATGCAGCTGTGTCAAGCAGCTATGCATGGAAGAAGGGCCCTGCATGTCACACCCTCACCTTGCAAACCCTCTGTACAGACAGATATAATAAAGTCTTCGTCTTTCCAAGAAAAACATTGCTGAAGATGCATAAACAGAAAGTTTAAGAACTATTATTTTTTTTGGGAAAAAAAAATACTAGACTTAAATCTAGTTTCAGAGATGGAACTTTTCACAATGGATCTTTATTCTCACGAGAATATTTTCAAAGACCCTACTATTTCCAAGTTGCTGCCATCTGATCTCAAATCTGTCAAACTCCCTCCCTCCCCCCCCCAACCCTCCTTACACGCCCGACAAAGTGAAGCTCATAGGGGAAGAACAGGAGAGAGGAGAGGAGGAGATCATTTAGGTCCCATTGATGTAGGGCTGGAGAGTACTGGGGTGATAGATAACAAAGCTTCCAGCTGCTGTTGGTGAAAATGTCTGGAAGAACTCCATAGCCACCAGTCGGAAGAGGGATCAAGGAGCCACTGTAAGGAGAAAAGGCAGCCAGCAAGGACTGCCGGGCTGGGAAAGGGGGGAAAAACCTTTGGCCTCCCAGTAACATGCAAACAAGTTAATCCTATGAGGGGTGTGCAAAGAAAAGATATGCTTTGCAATATCTTTTGAATATTTCTTTTGCAAGAAAAGCATAGAAGATAGGCTTTTATAAAGAGGTTAGTCTGGCAGGGGTTGATTGGGTTAATATGGATTCGACATTTTTGAGAAGTTGCAACTTAGGTATCAGGGATTTTCCACACCCTACAGGCTTGCATTTTTTTCTCTGTCCTGCTGAGAATGTAAAAGAAAAAAACCCACAAAAATACCACAATTTAGACATAGCTATCTGATTTTAAAATGCTGTTTGGAAATACATGTAAGTTTTGAACGCAGAGCAGTGTACAAACCACAAAGTTTCAGTATAACAATTGTAACTCTTTCCCTTCCAGGTTCAGGTTTAGCGGTCGAATTCTTGGTCTTGCTCTGATACATCAGTATTTGCTAGATGCCTTTTTTACACGACCCTTTTATAAAGCCCTCCTCCGAATGTGAGTAGAATTGTTCTGTCGGCTTTTTTGTTTGATTCCATCCCCATGGATAATGCCATTTTGCGTATGGGTAAATCGTGATGTTTTATCATTGAAGAAGACAAGACATTATTTATAGTTCAATCATTTCATTTCAACTGAGGACTTTTTTTAAAAGTTTATTTTTTTCTGTTTATGGTTATTAGCTGGTTACCTAATAACTCAGAATGTTTCTGATCAGTATGAAAACCTCCTGTTTTATTTTAGCCGTATTACCAGCTTTCTTCTACGAAAATCTTACGTTTGAACTTGTACAATGAAATGTTGTGGGTTTATTCCCAATATTAATAGGGTTCTTATTCATTTGCCTTGTAATGACTCACAGGACAGGGTGTGAATCACTTTGTAGCTGCAAGTGCAAAACCCATTCTCCGAGGTAGACTGTTGTGTTGGCAATCTCCATTTTGAGGAGCTTTACTTTGATGCACTTCAGACTTTGTTTTCAGAACTACTACTCGTGTTCTGGCTGAAACAAAGAGCTGTGCTTCTTCAGCATGTCTGAAATTTAAGACCTAATGAATGTACGGTGCTTCACCTTTTGTCCTCCAACTGAAAGCTGTTTTTGGGAAGTCTGGAAGGTGGTTTTTTTTATAAAACATCGTACGTTTTAGTGGTGTGGGGTAGTGCATCCGTTTCTATTGCACATACATTTTAGAAGTACCTCAATGCTAACAGTGTCATTTTAATGAGGACTTATCCCAGATGGACTTTAATACTAGTATGGTGTGACTGCAAAATTATATTAATTGTTTGACGTGGTGGTTTCTGGACAGTAACATTAAAAATGAGGGGCGGTCACCTCTGTACACAGCCTAATTCATGCAGCTTCCCCATAAAAGCCCTGGACCTCGGCTTTCCTCAGAACCGGTAAGCCATCCAGACTAGCTCTGCCAGCGGGACATGGTGCCCCATCCGTCAGCTTTGATGTAGGGGCTGTTACTGCAGCACGTCACTCGAACGACCCTTGAGTATCCAACTGAAAGTACAGGGCTTTCATCTGACTTTATAGGGACGAGGCATGGGAGCGCTGCAGCCGAGAAGCGCCTTCCTTAATGAACAGCCCCGCTGGCCTGTTCCACAGAACAGGAGTTACGAGTGGCAGGAATTGCCACCACAGTATTAAATGTTACTAACAGATGGCACCTTCAAAGCCTGAGTAGCAACTGTTAAAACCAGCAAGGGGCAGCTGGCTTACAGGTGGTGTTTGCAGGAGGAGGACAGGGTAAGGGGGAACAGGCAAAGGTAAAAAGGTATTTCTGTGATAAGCAGGGTGTCTGGAAGGGCTTCGTTGCACAACAAAGAGTCAAGGGGCAGTGTAGTCACATAAGCAAAAAGAATAGTAGTTGCTTTTTATAAAAACCTAGTATTTCTGTTATGATATAAAATTTTTGTCTCTTCAATCTATGTATTTTCAGAGTTCCAAAATATTCTTCACAGGAAACACAGGACAGACTCACCATGAGCTTAATAAGCAATGTGTCTTCAAATTAATAAATCTGGAGTTTATATACCAACAATTATTTTGCGTTACACAGTAACTGCTATTACTGGGCAAATAAACAGATTTGAAGTAGTGTCGTCTTTATTCTGTTGGTTTTTTTTCCTCTTGGCTCCCACTCTCAGTCTCTTTTTTAGGGCTGTCCTATCTGAGTTTAGTAACTGAGCGCACGCTGCTGCTGTCATCTGTACTTGGGTGTTTTCTTCTTGTTTATGTTAGACTCTGTGACCTGAGTGACCTGGAATATCTCGATGAAGAGTTTCACCAGAGTTTGCAGTGGATGAAAGACAATGACATACATGATATTCTAGATCTCACATTTACTGTAAATGAAGAAGTTTTTGGGCAGGTGTGTAAGATTCTCAATTTAATTTCCTTTGTGTATTTGACTGCTAGATAAACATTTCTTTGGCCAGAAGATTTATTGTCATTCCATGCTGATTTGAACTTGTTTTTATAAAATTCTGGTTGGTGAAAACAATGTTGAAATCTAAGGTGTAATTATTATTTGTAACTGGTCAGGCATGTCTTTCTGGTTAAGGAGAGTTTTCTGGAGAGTATCTGAAATACCAAAATTTGGGGTTGCTCTGCTGGAGGTAGTTTACGTGAATTTAATTGCAGTAGAGTTAGCATTCAAAGGTATTACAGCACCTCTGTTGTATGTATAGTTGTATGTTCTCTTATTTCACATATTTCAGTCTGCTAAAGTCAGTTTTGGCTCGTGCTTTTAAGGAATTACTTCAACTTGAAAATTTGAATTATTACAAATCTTTCTTTTGTTATTACAATGCTGTTTTGTCACTTGGTCATTTTTTTTTTTTTCCCTAAGATCACAGAACGGGAACTGAAGCCCGGAGGTGCCAACATCCCAGTAACTGAAAAGAACAAGAAAGAATATATAGAAAGAATGGTGAAATGGAGAATTGAGAGAGGAGTTGTACAACAGACAGAAAGTCTAGTTCGTGGTTTCTATGAGGTAAAAAAACTACAAAATTAAATCTACTTTCTTCCTTTATCTTCCGCAAATACTTTTCTCCTCATACACATTTCCCAGATACAGTGTCCCAAAATGCAGCTACATCCAGAAGCAGAAGTGCCCTTACAGATCTTGGGGGTGGGGTGGGGTGTTAAATAAAACAAAAAGAAAATTGTTAGTCATTGACTTATGATATGGTTTAGTTTATCTTCTGTAAACTGGAAAATACTCTTGATCCCTATTTGTGTGGTTAGCACCGAACGCTTGCCTAGGCCACCCATCCGTTTCTTCGTTGGGTCTTTGAGGGGGTTTGTGCGTGTGCCGTACTTGGTGTAACACGGCGGACTGAGTGTGTTTCAAGGTATTTCTCTCTCACCTGTTTTTATGTGGACAATTAAATGGAATGTATTGAACTTAATTTGCCCTGAAATAATTCATAATTCTGTATTATTTGCCAGTAGAATTCTCTTCCCAATCACTGTGATCCTTTAATGAAACTGAAAGTGTCTGCAGTGTAAGAAAAAGAAGTTGATTTACTTGCCTTTAAAAAGAAAAAAAACCACTTTTATTCTTTCCATTCATGAGAGAAATGTTACCTGGTAAATGCCTTAGCCCCACTAAAGCCTTTCACAGGGAGGCAAAAATCAATAAATGAAGAAATGCTACTGTGCATTGTATTTGCTTTCGCAGGTGGTGGATGCGAGGCTCGTGTCTGTGTTTGATGCCAGAGAACTGGAACTGGTTATAGCTGGAACAGCAGAAATCGACTTGAGCGACTGGAGAAATAACACAGAGTATAGAGGAGGTGACCTTAATTTTGAATTGTTCGCTGGCCTTGTTGTGCTGGGGGGACTGGAATTGCCTGGCTTCAAAGACACCAAAGCACCATCCTATGAGATACATCTTGAGTATCTTCTGAATTTCTGTGGTTGAGTTTGCGTTAGCAGAAGGTAATCTGTCCATCTGAGTTTGCTTCATGGCTTCCCCCTGCAGCTCTTCCCTTACTGTTCCTGCCTGGAGAGGGTAAAGGAGCAGCCTTCTCCCCAGCAGGTACACCAGTAGGGGACCACCCGGGCACTGGGGACAAGTGGAGGTGGCAACTGTCCTTAGTAGGATCTACCTCTTTTCCACTCTCAGAGGGGGAGGAAATCAGAAGTAATCCTAGTGACTGCAGACTGGCAGTTAAGATCGGTTGAGAACAATGGAAGATTTGGGAACTACTTTGAGAGAGATGGTTGCAACACCGTTTGTAGCTTTAAATATGTAAAAAGCACAGCACTGGAGATTTCAGGAATTTGCATTCCTGTTGGTGATTGATGAATGGAAGAAATGCTTGCAGAATAGATTTCACTCCTTTTTGTCGTACTAAATGAATTCTCTGCCTTGAAGATTTTTAAGCATTTTAGGAGTATTCTTCACTCACCTAGTGTCTTTTGCTGCAACTGGATCAGAAATACAGCATTAGTGTGACTAGGGCCAAACTAGGAAAAATGTACTAACTTCTCTCAAGCACTTTTGTAGCACCCAAAGGTATAAAGGCTCTTCTTGTTTTAACAGGTTATCATGACAATCACATTGTGATCCGGTGGTTCTGGGCTGCTGTGGAAAGGTTCAACAATGAACAACGACTAAGACTTTTACAGGTAAGAAATCTGCTGGTTTGTGTAATGTGCATCGTTACAGTTACATGCTAAACTAGTCCCATCCAGGTTTATGACACACAAAAATTGTAGTGATGCTGGCTAGTGGGAATAACCTGACAGTCCTCAGACACTAACTGTAATAATCTTAAATGACTGGAGCTTAATCTCTATTTTTTTAGATTTCTAAGTTAAAAAAGCACATTTAAGATAAAGTATCTGTTGTTAGTAATCCTTTGCTATTGTTTGATTAAAAGTATATTAAGACTAGTAAAGATAGAAGAGGAAGATTGTAATTGGTTATACCATTAGGTAGATATTTTAATAATACTTGTTTAGGAAGAAGAAAGCTTCAGTGGAAGATCAAGTGCCTCACATCACAAAATAATGCATAAAAACCTGAAAGTCAGTCCAATGCCATTTTCACTAAGTCAGCCTGCAGAATCCAGTCAGCCTGCTGCTGAAGGACAAAAACCTTTCAGCAGAGTTATATTTCTACATGTGGGTCTACTATTGAGGTGGTGTTTTTTTTTAAATTCAGATTACATCCATCATACCTGTAAAGAAACAGACAAACCCCAACCCATACCATGTTCTTGATCTATTACAAACCCACTGTTTAACAATTCAGAGTTTGCATCTGATTATTGAGTTACCTATATGAGTATGATGAAGGATTTTCTTTTTGTATCTGATTAAGTACTTAAAACAGGTTTGTAACAGTGTGTGATACCTCATTTGATGGAGTGCCAGAGATGTCTGCTTATACGTTCCTATTGCATCTGTTAGTTAGAAGGTTTTATCGTATCCAGGTAATTAAAAATTAAGTAGCCTCTCATCTGTCAAAAACAGCATTTCATCTGTTCATGACGGGTTATAACTAAATCTGCTCAACAGACAGCATTTCAGCAAATGTCAGTGGATGATCTACCTAACCTTCAGAATTTATTCCTTTTTTTTAGAGCATTCAATACTGGTTTATGAAGACACTGAAATCCACATAGCCAAAAAAGCGTAACATGGAGCCATTATCATACATTATTACTTTTTTACCGGCTCCTCTTAAAACAAAATAATGACAGTAGGGAAAAAGTCACTTAGGCCGAAGTTTAAGTAACTTAAAATTAATAGTGTTTTACTCTACACTATTTATGTAGCATAATTACTCTTTCAAAGAGAAACCTTTGAAGGGAGTTGATCATCTAAGTTGTCTTTTCTAGAGCCCTACCAGCAAATGGTTAGTTTTCCCTTATCCTCCATTTAAAGCAGCATTTCTTACTTGTACCTCACAAATTTCTTTATTTTGCAAATAATTTTACATAAGCATTTGGACTTCGTTGGATATGCTGATATAAATTAATTTCTCATCTGCACCATCTGTGTCCCCGATACCCACGATGTTTTGTTTGCGCTGGCAGTTTGTTACAGGCACGTCCAGCATACCTTATGAAGGATTTGCCTCTCTGCGGGGGAGCAATGGTCCAAGAAGGTTCTGCGTGGAGAAGTGGGGGAAGATCACTGCTCTTCCAAGGTACAACTGTGTGTATGTTAACGATAGAGATACTTTAGAATATCGGTTACCGCGATAACAGAGAAGCCGTTTGAGAAACATAAACAAGTTTTAACTGACTGTGCAAATAAATGGCACCTTAGATGAAAATTTCCTTCCCCGTTGTTCCAGTGTCTGATGCATTCCTCTTTCTTTGAACTTGGTTTTGTTCCTGTAAGATGGACAAGGCAGTGTAACTGCAGCTGATGTCCAGATTGTCATGCTTTTTTCATGGAAAATTATATTAGGAAGATAACTGCTTCTGACATTTATTTTGTTACGTTTGGTTAAAGGTACAAGCGTTTACTTACTGAACATGTGGTTCCTTGCTTAGGAGCAAAAGTTAATATGAATTAAAATTCAATGGCACTTGTGACTGTGTCTGAGTGAAAGCTAGTATCAGACTTTTTGCATTAGACACACAGCCTTTACGGTAGAGTTTAGTGATGTAATTCTTATCCTCTGGTGTAAAAAGTGTTAACAAATATGGAAGAGGTAAGCTAGGAGCTGCAGAAGTGTGTTTAAGGAGGGTGTCACTTCACTTAAGAGGCAGCACAGGGACAAGAGAGGGTGAAGATTTCAAAGAGAACAAGTAGGGTCAATTGAAATACATCAAGAGGGTAAAGGAACAGGATGAGAGTCTGAGATAGAACACAGGAGCTGAGTTGTACAAGCCCTTGACGAGAAGAGGCAGCATTTAAAAAAAGGTGATGGCAGGTTTGGAGGAGTAGAATGAGGAGTTTAAAAAAAAAAAAAAAAGTTCCTTTTCTGAATTTTCCATTTTGTAATGACAGGGAAAAGGGTTGTTTTCCAAGGCCCATGGTAACAATACCAGGACTAGACAAGTAACATGAGTGATGCAAGAGACGTCTTCCAGGCATGGACACTTCTTTGACAAAAAATGTCAGATTCTAGCCTCTTCTGTGTTGTGATCAGTCTGATCTGCTT
This sequence comes from Falco punctatus, assembly GCF_963210335.1. Taxonomy (NCBI): domain Eukaryota; kingdom Metazoa; phylum Chordata; class Aves; order Falconiformes; family Falconidae; genus Falco; species Falco punctatus. The sequence continues at coordinate 2,172,711 of NC_137588.1, forward strand.
CTGGAAGATTTCCTTTCACCCTTCTTTAATTCCATAGCCTCTAGAATGGGTTAACAGTGGTTAGACCCAGGTTAGTGTGTGGAGTGTGGGTGAGCTAACTCCTCGATCAGATCTCAGCTTTAGCAGGCTGCTTGCAGCGGCTGGGGACGCTTTGGGCTGGGCTCATCTGGGGAGGAAACTCAACCCTAATCCTAGCCCGCTCCTCATAAACAAGATTCCTCAGGAATACCTTGTGCTCACACTCTCCTTTTAGACACAAGGTGGCTGTCAGACACACAGAGGGTCTCTGACCAGCAACCCTTAGCTTTTTCCTCCAGCGTGCCGTCTCGGGGCTGGCTCCTGCCTGCAGGCTGCTGTGGAACTGCACCGAGATGTCCGAGGGGCAGAAGTGGCACTGCAAAAGCCAGGGCACAGCAGGTGGCCTTCAGACAAAGCCACTTTCCAGCGTACAGTACAAATGAGAGCCAGGCAGCTGGGGATTAGAGATAAGCAAATTCTGGAAACTGCGATTTCAAATCAAGTACTCTGCTAGCTTTTGGGGGCCTAGTCATACCTTGTAGCCTGGTAATTCTACTTTAGGATTTTATTATGAATGACCTATGGACTAGCTTTGATTCTGTTTAAAAAGAAAAAGCTTTTTTTTTTTTTTTTTTTTAAATACCTTCTGACTTCAAAATACAAGATACTCCTGTGAGTTTAAGTAAGAAACTTAAACATTGTGGGAGTTTTTCCATGTATTCTCTAATACTGGGATTCCTGGTGCTAACAAGCACGGCTTGCAGCATGGAAAACGTCAGGAAATGCCAGAACAGGATGCTCAGAATTTTCCCTGAAAAGGTTACAAAGAGCCCTGGTTGTAATAAACTGCAGAATAAGACTCTATCTTGTAGTGCAACATGGAGAAACATGTTGAGAATCTTTGTTACCGTAGGGTGTTCAGCCGCTGTAGGGGAAATGCCAACGTTTAGGAGAATGTTTTGTGCCCTTGAAATGTCATGTATGATTTCCTTGGTTAGGAAACATTAGATTATCTTTTTTCTCTCTGTGGATAGTTTTTAATATACAAATGTGAGAATTAAAGTAAACCAACACCACACTTGTTTTCTTAAAATAAAGACAACTGTGTATGGCAAACATCTACAGTTGTCATGAGCTGGCAATTCCTGGCATTCGTACGCAGGGAACCTTGATCTCATAAAAAATAAATGATCTTCCACGTTTATGCTTAAATGGGCTAAGCCCTAAACAGAAAGCAGGATTTGCATTTTTACATACCTACTTCCTGCATGCAGCATAGCTGCAGCCTCTGTCTCATCAGCTTCAAAGATGTACTGTGCAAACACCACGTAGTCCTGGCTTGAAGCTAAGACATGGTTAACAATGACCCCAAGTAGCAAACTCTCAGGAGGTTTCCAAACAAGCCCTTCATGTGTAAACACATTGCTAGGGCTGCTGAGAATGCTGCCCTGGGACTCTGTGGCTCTCACTCATTTGCAGGTAAAGCGAAGCATTTGTGTTAAGGCACCGTCACTCACCCCTAGCAGCCTTATAGTTTGCAAATTGCCCTTTTAGTGGGAATGCTTGTGAAATTTGTAATACTTGGCGTGAGGGTGGCAAGAGCCAGGACTCAACAATTGTCAGTGGACTTTATTTCTTCCTGTTTCTAAAAAAAAAAAAAAATACTGCACTGCTGAAAACACCTAAGAATACCCGTCCCCATCTCTTCTTCCTGATTTTGAGACACAGAAGGCAACTAATACAGTTCCTTAGGTGTGTGATTGTGGTCTGAGCAGCTGTGAATATAGCCGCAGAAGTATTCACTAGAAGTTTACCGAGTTGCCACTCTTCTGCCTGCTGTGTGATCAGTTCTGCTGGATGAAAGTAGTGACATTTCTGAGGTGCACGTCAGGTTGCCTAGCCTTTATCATTGTCCTTTACAGCGGTAAGTCAGGAGCATGTAAAAGGCCCTGAAAAGATCGATTATTACAGGTTTAGCTTAACTGTGGCTATCCCTGATGATCCTTCTACTTCCTTCTTTCAGACTGTTTGTAGATGACAGTACATCGGCAGAGGGCTGTTACGCTTTCAGTTCACTTACGTGCTGAGAAATTAGTTCCAGGTTCATTGCTGTACGTTTGTATCTGCTGCATGTGGTGATTCACGTGCAAATAGTATCTATGTCTGACTGCTGCATTTTAACCCTAAGCCACTCTAGGGTTTTAAAGTGGAGATTAATTGGGAATCTGGGCTTTGGGAACCATGATGGTTTTTCATGTTGTCATAAAATGCGAGTCCAGGAAGATGAACTCTTCGTGCCTGCATGGTTTGAAATGGTGGAATGGGAAAATACTGCCCACATGAAAAAAAAACTTTCTTCTTGAAGACTTACAATGTTGCTTGCTATGGTGAGGAAACCGTGCATTCCCTCAGAAGACAAAGATCTTACATTTTTGTCTTTTTTTAATGGCTTGGTTTTCCACAGTAGGTGACTGCATTTTCAAAATTACCCTCAAATTTAAGATAAAATTCAGTTCTCTTAATAAATGTAAACAACATACCAGCTTACTATTAAACCAGTTTGTAATGAATCCCTTGCTAATTATACATTATGTCTTCTATAATTTGTGGGTTTACAGCCCACACAACATGATCCATAGCTCTAATGAGTGGCTGTCAGCCCCGTGCAGCAGAAGCATGTGGTTAGGCTGTTAATTGCCTAAGACTCTTCCACACGCTGCACTGAACTCAATGGCATCACCGAGTTCCAGTTGCCCATTTGCTGCTGGGTCTAAATCAATCTCTTTCTTCAAACGGGCATTTTTATTTACCTTTTTAAAAGTACTCTGCATGAAATGCAATAATTTAATCTGTACCACAGGTACTACTCTGTAAGCTTTTTGGAAAGGCAAGCGAGGAGAACAGAGACAGCTTTCCTCCAGGAGCCTTAGAGGGATGGCTGGGTGGAGAAATTTTCCTGGGCTCCTGGAATCCAGGGTGGGGAAGTGCCCTCCCTGCTATACGCATGTACTAGCAGCATACTTCTAGGAGTACTGTGCTGGGGGAACGTGCAAGATTTAAGTGCTTCTGTAAGGGACTGCGTATTTGCTGTTTGGGCTGTGTTTATAATAATATTGTGACCTTCTGTGCTGTGTATACATTTCCACAGCTTGGTATTTTTTACGACACTTTAAGGCTGTATGTAACTTGGTGGGTGTTTCAGCTTCACAAGGGGTTTGTCATCAACTCTTACTTTATTAACAAATGAGATTAACCCACTTCACTTCATGTTCCATCCCCGTTGTTCCATTGCTGGGAGCCGAGAGCCACTTAAAATGGCAATTAATGAACTTGCTCCCATGGAAGGCAGCACTTTCTGGCTCAGAGGAAGCTCAGTACAAGTTCCTGGGAGGGGTTAGGTTAAACAAGGAGTTGCATTTGTGAGGAGGGAGCTTGTTCAGTCCTTCCATTAACATTGTTACACATTTACACCTCATACGGATCATAGTGATGAAGGGCAGGTCACCGCAGGAGATTTGTTTTTCAGCTGGGGTTTAAGTAGCTCACTCAGTGATGTGTTTTATTGCAAAAGAATAAAGTATTTGTAAACAGAGACCTACCAAAACACAAGGTTTTCATCCTCTAAAATCAGTCTACAGTGAGGATTTGGTACAGAGCTTCAGAGCAGAAAAGATGCCTCTTCCAGCTCCTCTTCATGTCATTTCTTCCTCAAGAACCCATCGCATTACTAGTTATGCTGTGGATTTCACTACAGCAGCCTCATCCACTGCATGTTTTAGAAAGTAGTATCCTTATTAGCCTGCCCTGAGGTCAGGCAATGAGATACATTGCCCTACCATGAGGAGAAACCTCTATTAACTCCCTTCACAATCCCTGGAAGAGGTTTTGAGAATGGGTTCCAAGCATGTCAGAAAACCGAGGTAGATGGACTTTGGAAATAAACCACGTGGTTGTCCTCTTAAGAAGTCAGGGCGGTGTGCCAGAGGTACGTGCATAGTTTTGGGTAATTACAAAAAGTGTTATTCTAAAGGTCATTGGCTTGCAGGGTCAGATATGTACGCAGTGTAAATCAGCACAAGGAGGAACTTCCCAAGAACATGATCCGTATGCCAGGGAAACGTAGACTTAAGAGCATCTAATTTGTCTGTCCTTTAGGACTGTGGGATTGTTTCCTGCATATCTAGAATACTTTTAATATTTCATCAAATCTAATATCTTATGCATGCTCAATGTACTGAAATACCTTGTTTATCATTCCAAATGCAGTATTCAAGTGTCATGAATAGAGAAAAAAAAATACTACTGCTCAGAAGATAATTTAAAGCCACGATTTCAGAACAGACTATTTGAACTGTACCACGCTATATCATTGTTTTCTCATGCACATTTAATGGATAAAGATTACCCCAAGCCCTCTGGGCTGTCAGTGTGTTTCTGAAAACCTTCATAAATGCTTCTTACTGGCTTATTTTAATTAGAAGAAAGTAGATTAAACCTCACTACCTGTTGAATTGGAAAACATCATTTGACAGAACAAAGTCTTCTGAAAGAACACTATCTGCCCATCTCTATGCAAGCACATACCAGTCCGTGTGTTTTCTTTTGAACTTTTAAAATAATGTACTACTTCACCTCCTCTTTTTTTCTTTTTTCTCCCCCCCCCCCCCCCCCCCCTCCCTCAGGGCTCACACTTGTTTCAATCGTCTGGACCTTCCCCCTTATCCGTCATTCTCTATGTTATATGAAAAACTGTTGACAGCAGTTGAAGAGACAAGTACTTTTGGACTTGAGTGATACACAAACCACAGTGCCCAGCTCACTGGACTTTTGTGGGTCTGTCTTCTCAAGGAATGAATGAACGTTTGTATTGGATTTCCTAGAGGAAAATTGTTTCACGGTGCAATTCAAATAATGAGGTTCCATGAAAGAGCTTCTGAAGCAATTAAAATGCATTGTAGTAGTGGCAAATTTCTCTACGGTGAAACTAGAGTGTGCCTGATGTGCAGGGAAAACCAATTCTTGCAATCCATGGCTTTTCAGGACAGCCAAATTTCTTAAGTTTATGTTCTGAGCAAACAAGAAACGTGATCCCACGTTACAATCAACCTGGCTACTGCAAAACTGACACGTATCCGAAAACTGGATTTCATCAGAGTTGTTGAATAGCAAATTCAAGGCAAAATGTGAAACCATTCAGCCCCTTACCTACCCAGTAAATTATCAAAAAATCATACGAGAGATTTTTATTTTTTTTTTAAATTCCTGAAGGTACATTACTTCATGCCGTGTTGTAATAGCATTCTCAGTACTTGCTTTACGTAAGACTACGAGTGCCTGCATGGGGTGCACCACAGAGCTCAAGTCCCTGGGGCAGAAGTGAATTGGAGGGAAGGTCAGAGCCAAAGGATATCACAGCAATGGCTTGCGTTGAGGTTTGTGGAAATGTGTTTGCCAGTGGTGTGTATGACAAAAGATTAGCTGTTATAATGAACTTAATGACTTAATAAGACTGATTTTATGCTTTATACTGCATGGAAACTATTTTAAGAAGAAACTAGCAATTTATCACAGCATATCAGGAGAAAAACCCTAACACAGTGACTTCTGTTTATTTTTATAGGTTCCTTATATTATGTTTCTTAGAGTGTAAACAGGAAACAAGCAAACTAAAACGCTCTTTCTGTTTCTGTCACTTTCCATGCTTGAACAGATATTCTGCTAGTGTTTATTCTTTAAGCACTCTCAAAGGGGAAAAAAAATGCCTTTTATTTTTATAAGAGTGAAAAACTCCCAAAAATATTTTGCACTGAATGTACCAAAGTTGAAGGGACATTATGATCTGACTGATAGCAAACTGCATCACTATCAAGTATCTATAAAAATGCTTAGGAACCAGGCTTTCTTCACGGTGCCATGTCTAGAGAAACCAGGACTGTGCACATAAGTAATAATTTTATAATACTATATGTGATGTTGTAATATGCATTTATTTTAAATGCATCTGGGTCATTTTTCATGCATTGGATAACTTAATGCAGTGGATTTTAATACAGATATTTCATATGCTCCCCACAACTTTTGATTTGTACAGCACCATAAAACACTAGCTCAGCTGGGAAACCCATGGGTAACCTGCTTCAAGGTGAGCCACTGGTCACAATGCCACTGTCCCGTATCAGTGAACACCTACAAGATGTAAACTGTTCACATAGTGTCTAAGCTTGCATTTCCACTGATAAATAGTTTCTTATCAAACGTTATTTGGAAGAGTTTTTATGGCATATCAAACACTGCATGGACACCAATTTCTTTATGCTTAATTTTGCTGAAATACACGAGGCTTGCTCGCATCTATTTTTGGTACTTTCCTCCAGACAGTCTTGTGGAACACTTGGGCAGCTGCGCACCGTTTCTTGTCCAGCTGCTGTCACGCAGTGCATCCACCACATCTTAAAATTCCAGGAAGTTGCACTTGGATACTGGATGACAAGACCATGAATCTAGCTTTGCGCTAGCCCTCTTGGTAGCCCTGAAGCACAGCAAGCCCTGTTCTGTGGGAAAAGTAGCTTTGGAAATAACGCTCTCTTTGGAGACTCTCGAAAGGGCATCTCGGGGAGGTATCCTGCTGGTTCTTGTGGCGGGTTTTTTTCCAGCGGCGGTTCACGTCTGTGGAGATGTCGTCAGCAAGGACTGCCACTCCAGCCTCCAAGTCAGAAGGCAGGTGCAGCTGTGGTGGTGGCAGCCAAGACTGAGAAAACCCTTTAGGCTTACTGAAAAAATTGTTGCCTGTGCAAAGGAAAATCCACTTGCAAAATCAGAGCGAAAGCATTCTTTTATTTCAGGAATAATTGAGCTTCTGCATGACATCCGGGACTCACTTAAGTAACATAGGTTTTCTTACGCTACTTCTGGCTGGTATGAAGTGGCAAAGAAAAATGCAAACATGTCACCCTATTTTTACACATGTATTTATCAGTCTTTGCTAAGATTGCATGCCACAGATCCTAATGCGCATCTTTTTTTCAGAACACGAATGAGCAGTAGGCTGACTCTTCATCAGGTCACTCCAGCATAGCTCATGACCCATTCACCGAGTAGCTAAAACTCTGGCACTCGGAGCAGAATGCAACTTCTGACTGGTTGAAGGACTGCAGAATTTAGATTTTACAATACCGTATTATCTGTGGTCTAAAAAGGAGATTTCCCAGGTGGAAACTGTATCTACAAGTTTTGAACCAGAAACTCTTTGGAATGAAGTTTAAATATTTGGCACAAATTAAGTTTATACTAGTCTGCCTTTTAAGTTATGCTTTTGTACAAAACTAAACCAATAAATGCATCTTGTCAATTTTTATTTAAATATATCTACTGCACGCATTTGTTCTGTATTTATGCATGTCAAACTAAGTCAAATCAGCCACGATGATCTGGTAATCTGTAAAGATGTGACAGGGTCACCAGTGGGGCAGCTGTCAGTTAAAAAAAAAAAAAAAAATTAAAAAAATCCAGAATCCTTGTAGTATTAAGGCCAAGAGAGACTGAGGAGGAGCTACTGCTTCCTCCTTCGCTGCCAGCACCACCTGAGGGTCTCCAGAGAAGCGCTGTTTGACAGCGATGCGGCGTTAGCGGCCTGAGTGCGGCTGCCTGCGGTGTCTTGCACCCTTGGCTGGCTCTGTGCGATGATACGAGCGATGCTGCTGCTCTGAAGTGATTAGCAGGGAGGGAATACAGGAAAGGAAGCCTGAGCTTTCCCAGATACCCATGTCTCCTGGCTACTGCTTGGAATACTCTCCCTTTGGTGTGGGAAGCCATTCCTGTTCAACACGTCCCAAGAGAAAGCCAACTTTCCACGTCCTGCAGATGACCGCAACGGGTGACCACGGTGCTTCTGCTTACAGCACGCCGTGGCAGGCGCGAGGGTGCGGGTGCAGGCTGAGAAGCCTTTCGGAAAGCTCTGTATCTTCTCGGAGCTTTTCCAGACGGCGCTGAGGAGCTTTGCATTTAGGGAGGGTGAAAAAGCTGGTCAGCCTGAAGCAGACAAAAGATTCCCTTCAGCTGCAGCGAGATGACAGCTTGTATTAACTTACCTGCAGCATCTCCGTCTGACAGAGCCTGCCTGGGAGGTCCCCGCGAGAGCTCAAGTGAGCTGCCCAGGTTTCCCGCTCTGCTGGGGAGCAGAACCCCGCGTTGCTAGCCAAAAAAGCACCTAGCAGGTCCTTGCAGACCTGCGCTTGCCTGCCAGTGGCCTCTGTCCCCGTGTCCCAGCTGAGCAGAGGTGTGTGTTGCTCACCGGGCACTGCTAGCGGTCAGTTTACCCATAACGCTTCTAAATACACCAGGAAAGCTGGTAATTGATGAAATTATGCAACGTGGCACCTCCTTTAGCAAGCAGTTACCTGTTAAAAATCTGCCAGCCAACAGCGGTTTAGGGTAGCCGTGGGTTTGCCCACAGCAGGCAGGAGACAGCCATCCACTACTTCTGTCACACCGTCAGCAGCATCTTGCGGAGTAACACGGCAAAGCCTTCTTGCAATCCAAAATCACATCCAATCTATCTAATCTGCAGTCCTGCTCGCCTTTCCTCCCCACCTCCCTGCTCTTTTTCCTTACTATTTATCAAATAATCGCCTTTTTGCAGTTGCCTTTTTTGCTTTTAAATATATTTTTCAGTATCCTTGCAGCAATCCCCCCATAAAAAGGTGTTAATGAGGCTTAGGGAGTACCCAGGGTGAAGCCCACCCTGGGCACCAGGTGGCCACGGCACTGGAGCAGCAAACGTCGGGTCACCCAGGGCCTGGTGAGTGCAGTCATCTGCGGGCAAACTGCACAGCTGGGCAGCAGCGTGCTGGCAGCACATCAGACAGAGCTGCTGGCGTGAGTTAAACTGGCAGAGGACCGGACTGGTAGTTTGCTCAGTTTAAAATTATAGGAAAGGAGAGGGTTCTGTGGTTTCTTATTTATTTTTAATACTTCTAAAAGAAAAAAAAAAAAGAAGAGAAGCTTCCTTCTGAAGCATTTGCAATGGTATCAGCTGGTTGCTGAATGTAATCTCAGCAGTATTAATTGCAGATGTTTACTGAATTTCGCTGCAGAGGTTTAAGGAGATCCTCGGAGCACCCTGTCTGCTGAGGGAATTCCTGTTCACCAAAGGGGAATCTGCATCAGCTGTGTCTGAATAGCCAGTTGGGAGTTCATTTCCCATAGCATGAAGGAAATGAATTCTTTTCAGCAAATGAACCTCACTTTGCGTATTAAGTTATACTAGCAGTTATGTTTTTCTTTCCCCCGTTTTTATGTGGATGGGTAATTATTCCTGTTGACACGGACGGGCATTGAGCAAAGCTTGGTCTCCAGTCGCAAGATTGCAGACAGCTTTAACATTAACCTTACAGTGCTAACGCTCAGCCATCACTGCTGTTTCCCCTTCTCACCCTTTCCTTTCCTCCCTAGGCAAGCAAACTGAACTCCAAACAAAATTTCAGAATAATTACTCAAACCTGGCTTCTTCAACTGTTTGCGTTTTGGCTCAATTACGCAGTACAAAACAGAACTGCAGAAATGTTATGGGTTGACTAGCTCACCAATTGCAAGTGAAATAGCCTTTACAATTTCATTAGCATAACCACAGCAACTGCTGTTGGACTAGTCTAACCTTCTTGCCTAAATATTTTAAAATAAAAAAGCGTTTAGGAGGTTCGATTTGAAATTGCTTGTTTGCTGGAAAAATAAATACACAGTAGGTAAACAGGGGGAAAGAAGAACTTTATTGTAAAGCCAGCAAGGCAGAAAGCCTTTTTACAGCCCATTTTTGTTGGCAGTATGCAAAATTATAAAGCTGACCATATACACACACAGGGTGGTTTATGTTTTGCATCTCTTTCAAACAGACCATGAGCTTCGTAGTGCTTTTGTCCTGTCTCAGCACTAGACTACTGCTATATGGAATATTCATTGCTATGAAAAGTTTTTTATTCAAACATTTCTGGTATTTTCTAAAATAATTTTACTGTAAAGAAAAGTATTGTTCAGGCTGAGACTTCAGTTAGGGCTCTACTTCATAGACTCATGATTAATTTCAAGGTTCTATTTAATATCAGTGACATTATAATGACCTTCTGGTCACTGCTTAGGGACCTTCCCTGACCGTAGGGAAAAGCTGACAGTCAGGGACTCCTCCGGAATGGTTACAATCCACTGTAGTATCTGTATGGATTCACAATGCAATTAAATTATCTCCTGAGGACTATGTGAAATAATTGCTGTGCTTATTGATTAGCCCCTGCCTAAATCAATAATTGGGATTTTTAACTTGTTTCCTTTACGTACCAAAGGCAGTCCAGTTATGTTGCAGAATAATAACAAAAATGTAACATTTTGATTTATAAAATTTAGATGTATTCTGGCAGGTCTCTTAAAGTTGCAGTGAATGCAAAAGGAGCTGAACTATGCTTCTTTCAATCCTTCCTCCCTTCAAAAATCTTATATATGAAATACATGAATAATGAAACTTGGATTTTGTTTTTCAGTTTGTTTCTTTTTTAGAACTTTAAGAAACTTCTCGCTCAGCCCCTGCTAGAAAAAGTCTTCTCTACTTAAGAGGGCTTTTGCTAAGCGCTCAGGAGGTATATTGTTCTGCTAATTGAAGATAGTTTTGTGCTGACATCAATGTAATCAGCTTTTAAATGTATAGACCTACAAAACTCCGCAGGACTCTGGTCTCCCTTACCCTGGGCTGCCTTCCAAAGGCCAGCCGGCCTCTCCCTTTTAATTGCACATAATCCTGCAATCACCCAGAGACAATCGTTGACCACCTACACTGGCTGTAGCTATAGTATCAGAATAAGTTGTGGGTTTGTTTATTTTTGCATCAAGAATTAAACTGGTCTCCTTTGCGACAAAAGCAGGTCTGTTCAGTCCGGGGAGTCGGTGGGACAGCTGTTACTCTGACATCTAGGTTGTGAGCGGTTTAGGAAAAATAGTCATAAAAGTTTTTTGGAAAACAGTTGATTAGGCATTCAAGGGTAAAATGTCCTTTTGTTTTGGTTTTGCAAAATTAATAGGGGGGGAGGGGGGTGGGGGTGGGGTGGTTCTCTGGCCAGAATTTCTGAGCCTCCGTGGGCTGCTCGGGGCTGTTGGCTGGAAGGGTGAGTCACTCTTGCAGGGAGGCAGGGTGAGCGCTGATCCAGAAATCACGGCAGCAGGTGATGCGTCACCTTAGTGAGGACTGTCTCTTCCACAGGGGGAGGCTTTTGCAATACAGCCCTTGAACAGGTTTCTTCCAAAAGCTCGTCCATACCTGCATTGCCTGCTAATTGCTAATATAAGCAGCTCCTGACATAACTGCAATGACTATTTGGCATCTCTCATTTTAAATGACTATTACAATTTTTATAGTTAGAAACGCTCACCTAGCAGTATAAATCGGGTCAATAAAAGATTTTGCTGAGGCATCATATTTGATTGCCACGCGGACTGCAATCAGACATTGGAGCCAAGTAATTTAAAAATAGATTACTGTGTGAATAAGCAAATAAATCGCTGAAGCCTCATAAACAATACTAAGGAAGGAATGTAATTGTAGGTGCTGTAATGATAAGATATGACCGTTCCACACAGCAGATCAGGCACACAAAGTGCAACCGTGGAATAATCCTGGAGTGGAGACACGACTGAACGAGTAGGGACAGAAACGGGACTCTGCTTGGTGAACGGGGGGCAGGCGGGTACACACAAGGGATCGCTTCTGCTGGGAAATCGAGCTGTGATAGTGTACCCAGGAAAAACGACTGTTCGTCCTGAAATATGTTGGTGTCACTGCAAATGCAAGCTGTATTTTACCTAATTCAGGTCTTGAAAATCTAAAATACACAATCAGAAAGCATTCTTCTCTGTTGTTTTTTCTTGTGTTATTGGATTGCATGTTTTTTTTTAATTTGGACTACACTTATGAAGATGAAGGCTTCTAAATAGGGGTGTCTGAAAGTCCTCTTTTTGTTTCTACAAATAATTACTGTGTTTATTACTAGCTGCATTCTGCAAGAGAAGTAGCATGTGGTAAGGAGTTAAATCACCACTACCGAAGGTGACATTCATTTTAAACAGGATGGGCCAAATGCCTGGCATGTAGATGTGTGAAAGTGTATTTTTGGGTTGCCGGGCTTTTATTTTGGATAGTTGGGGTTTGTGTTATGGTTGTGTAAGAACCATGAATCTCCACAAAGAGAGGGACTGATAGGACATTTCTAAAGCTTATTTGAGGTAATTAAAATGTTCTCAACGTTACCAAAAATAATACTGTGTAAGAGGGTAGGAAGATTTCAGGATCTGGTTCTGTACCTAAAAGCTGACCAAGTTCTTCACCTAAAAGCCAAGACTATTGGATAAGTCAGTGTAAGAGTCAAAGAGGAATTCCTTGCAAGTTTTCTTCATTGACATGGTATCTGAGGTGGTAAGAGTTTTATATAAACTTTTAAGTTCTAAGCGAGAAGTCAACTGGAATGTTGGACACTTCTCTGCAGTGAGTCTGCAACACTCAGGAGCCAGTTTTTTATCATCGGCATTGCAGGGAGGGAGAAGAATTGTAATAATAAATAAGTACGTAAGTCATCTTAGGAGGATGCTGTTTCTTTGCACTCTGTTTTTCTTTGGAGTGACATAGCCTTGAGGGCATCCACGAATCCTGATCAGCAAGGCTGCTTTTTGTGTAAGTGACCAAACATCTGTACTTGTAAGGGCTGGTACGGCGTGGACTGGGACAACTTTAGGGAAAAAGAAGGTAATGAGGGGTGTGTGGTGTGGCATACTGCTACCCCCGAGTCAGTCGATACTCTTGCCCTCGCTAGGTTGCGGTGTGCTTTATTCAGCATGTTTGAAAGCACATACAGTTTTACAAGTGTTTGTAGTGGGGATGCAGGCATCCAGAATCTAACTGGTCTATAGGTGCATCTCCCTCATTTTTGACAATTACTTGATATAATTTTATACCAAGTTCTTTGTTTTTAAAGAATTTCAGGCACTGAGAATAGAGTGTGTATTTATTTCTAAGCTTTACATAGAACACGTGGTGTATTTTTTAACCCTTTCCATACTTTTCAGTTAAGTGTTCACAAGACTGTATATCAAATACAATATCAAGTTTTTCTATCTTTCTACAAGCCAATTTAAGTTTCATCTGAATTTGGTATACGTCTTTCACAAAACACTAAGTGGGGAATATGTGCTTCAGGCATTAAGATGGTGTGTGTCCTTTTCTCCATTTACACTGCATTACATTTCACTTTTTTTCCTTTGAGGCAGAGAGAGCAGACACAAAATGTGTCGAGTGTTAACGGGGGCACACACTGTGTTTCCTTGTGCCTGGCTTCACGGAATGTACTATAATGTTTGCTCACAGATTCACATCATTATCTACTTGGTTGAATACAGGAGTGTTGTGTTGTATTTCCTGTTACTCAGCATTCGGGGAAAAGATTTTTCTGTGTACAATTTTATTTTCATACTGATCTCTATTTTGTTTAAGACCATGTTTCATCATGAAATCACTTAATTAAAATAAATCTTCTTACAAAATCCACTTTGGAAATCAACTCTTTTATTGGGCCTCTGAAAATACTGTAACGTTATTTTTTAAATGAGTACCTCTTATCTCTAGATCATTCCATGTCCTTTGCAGCATTTTAAAACCTTTTAGAGAAACCACAGGATAACTCTCACGTCACCTTTTCGACGTGACTTCTGGTGGCCTATGGAGTCTGACATGTTACAGATTGTAATTCTGGAGGCGAAGCAAGTAAGGATTCTGCAGCCATCTGCAACGTAATTTGAGCAAGAACTACGTATGAAACAAAAACTATGATGAACAAAGCACCAGATCCTATGGTCAACATGTGGGAGAGGCCCAGGCTTCACGTAAGAGTCTCTGCTTCCGAACGGAGCTTCCAAACCGGCAGCAACATGCTTTACAACAGTGGCTGTAGCACAGAGGAGCACTGTTACTTTCACAGGGAAATTTCCTCAGGGAAAAAATACATTTTTCTGTCTCTAATAAAAGTCAGGGGCCCCAGCCAAACATTTCCTTCTGCTTTTGTAACAGGTGATACTAGTTCCAGTAAGAGAAGCTGGTCTTTTATCAGCAGTTGGGCAGGGGTTCTCCCCACCAGACACAGTCCAAGGAGAGCTTTGCTCTAGAACAGTTGCACGGCAAGTTCTTACTTACTCTTTGTAGAATCTAAGACTGATGTGTTATTTCTATTATTTTAAAACTTTTTTTAGAAAGTAATTTTGTGTTACCTTGCTGCTACCAGACATGTGATGCAAGCTAACCTAAATCACTGAAGGAGAGCTGCTGTGGGAAGAGAAGCAGCTTTGAGACTTCAGCCTTGTCAGACTCTGTTGTCATTCTTGATGTTAGACTCGAAAGACACATCCAGATGACGGATACCTGATGCCATGCATTGAGCAATTGCTCGTTTTTTCCTCAGTATAGAGACCGGAGTTCGTATGAAGCGCGTGCTGGGCGACAGCGAGGCAGCCATGGTAAGCAGCGACGGGGTGGCTTTGCCTGTTGCGTGGACGATTGCCTTTTGTTGCTGATTTCCTGTGTCCGCAGGTGGTGGGATTTCTGCAGAGGTTTTGGCATAGGCAAAAAAAAAAAAAAGGTTTTTTTTTTTTAATGACCTGTATTAAATAAACCCATGACAATTCTTTTCAGATGAGGGGTTATCTGTATTCAGTGATCAGGTCATGTCCAGAACTGGCTGTTGCAGATAGGGCGGGAGGTGGCATGCTGGTTCTGAGGGGCCTGTGTAAAATATCGATCACCCTGTGCTCTGGATGTTTTGTGGGTTTGGTTGGCATTTGTTACCACAGAGGTTGCTCCAGCCAGCAGTGCTCTCAAATGTTTGAGGCATGGGTAATGTGTGTAGGGTGGTGGTTTGTGGCGGGGTGGGTGGGGGTGCGTGTGTGTGTGTGTGTTGCTCCTTTTACCCCCACAGAATGAGAGAAACAACATTCAGTGTCAGTAAGCACAGGAGTATCCCCCCGAAGACGGGCAGCGTCACACTGTGATCTGAGACGCGCTGCATGGCACGTTTTCCAGTTAGCCTACCGCTCTGCGGGGTGCTCTGGCGCGCCAGCTCCATGCTCTTCCATCAAGCAAACAGCAGCGGACGCTTTGCACAGCAACGATCAGCCATTGCACAGACAGATTTGCTCTTGCTTCTTGAAGGCTGCAGTAGTAGGGGCAACGTGTAGAAGATGCGGCTCTTTCCCCGTGACTTTTGAACTGCCAGAGGCTGAAGATGCTCAGGTAAGGCTTTGTTTTGCATGTGTTGTTGCATTACTTAGGCACGTGCTCCCCTGTGGAATGGCTGTGACACAGAGGCTTAACAGCTTGGTGGAGCTATTTGTACCTCTTGTTTTTTGAGGCCTTCTTTGGTGGTACAGAATGGGGGTCTTGCCTTCTCCATGTCTTGTCAAAGACGAATTGGAGAAGGCAGCGCAGACACTCTCAGCTTCCATCTGTGAGGCTCTTAATGTTCCGTGCTTGTCCCAAATCCCCCAGGTGATGCAGCTCCCCGCTGAGAAGGGTCGTTGCTGTCTGTCGGGTCCAAACTACATCAACCCCACTGCATGTTTGTGTTGAAATTGGCGCTTCTTGAGGGAGCTGAGCTTCTGCCACAAGGTTAGCTTCCTAAAACACCTGTGGGTCTGATCAGTGTGAGCTGTATGGCACGGCTTTGTCAAATGGATAACTGATCAAGAAGAAATGGTTCTTTTCTTGAAGGCTTCTGAAGACTGTAAAAAGCCAGCTCTGTAATGGATAAGTAACTAAGGAAAGTGAGAGAAGTCACCAAGGATGGGAGGGATGAAGCTAACACCTTTGGGTTAATTAAAAAACAGCAATTAATGACCAGTTGTATGCATCAATAATAAGCATTGTTCATGATCCTGCACTGCTGTGACCTTCAGCCTACCATTCCCCCTTCTCCACCCTTTGTTTGTCATTCTCGGTAGTGGTGTATCTAAGTAAAATTCCAAAGTCCTCAGGGCGGAGTCCTGCCAATTATACCCTTCTCTGAGTGCCATACATGTTTCTATGGCATTATATAAACAGACAACCTAGACTACAATAACATGCGTGTCATGAAGCTTTTTTAGTATTCATTTGGTTTTCAGAACTTAAAGGGAAAGCAGAGCAAACCCTGGCCTTGAAAAGGATGGGTAAAAGCACACAAGCAGCTAAGGAGGCAAACATAAGCACTGTCATTTACTTCTTGGCACCACGTGCTATAATAACCTAAAACATCTTAATTGTAGTCGTCATTTAATTTTACTCCTGTGGATCATTCGGTATGTTCGGAATGCTGCTTGCTTTTCATACTGCACAAAGAATGCCTCTGAACAAAACTGATCTTTTCTACATGTCGTATTTTTATTTGGCAGCTGTATTAGAAGTCATGTTGTCATGAGGAAAGGGCATGGTGTGGACCTCTGCAGAGACAGTGGAACTCTGCGGGAGAGAGTGAAGACTTTGGACTTTTTTTGTCAAAAATATCCACAGCTCAAAATACTGGAAGTCTAGATGGAAGGTCAAGCGAGCAGGACTTATGCTTGAAAAGCATCTCTTGTTCTTTCTTAGTAGGTGTATGTTATTGTGCCAGCTACGAGGTATAACGCGTTCCAAAGTCTTGAAGAGTACTTCCCGTTTTCTCAGACTGCGTATCTCACCTTCATTTATACTGCTCTAACTGATCTTACCGTAGGCGCTGCTGTGACAGTGTGACGTGGGTGCTGTACTCGCCGTGCACATAGCAATTACCCATTGCACTGGCAGTGCCATGGCATAAACAAAATTAACCCAGTAGCTCTAATGGCACACTGCTCAAATTAAGTTTGTAACTCTTAAAAATCTTAGCTGCATTACTGTTAGTGCCTTTATGGCAAATCTATTATAAAACAGATGTTTGCAAATTTTTAGGGCAGCTGGTTGGATTGCTTCATGGAGGAAATAAATTTGACAAACAAATTGCAGCTATTTTAGAACTCTTTCTAATTTCAACTTATTTCTAAAGCATGCTTTAGGCTGTTTTATATCCTCAGAAAGGGTGTTTGAAACCACAACTTAAAGTCTTTTTTTTTTTTTTTTTTTTTTTTCTTTTTCTCGGCTCCTTAAAGCAAGAGGCTCTGAAGACGCCGCTGCTGCAGAGGCTGAGGCAAGAGGCTCTGTGCAGGGTGCGGGCTGTGTAAACGCCATCAGGAGCTGGTGCTGTTTCACGGGATGTCGGTGAGCCCGGCCATCCCCGCCCCGTGCCCGGCCGCCCCGCGGGCCCTGCAGGCCTCGCAGCCCGCTGGCACGCACGGAGCCCCGCAGGCGAGCGGCCGTGCGGTGGGGTGGGTGCGGGGTGGCTGTGGGGCCGTGCCTGTGCCCCGGGGTGCCCGGGTTGGGCCCGCTCAGCGCCATCGCGTCCCGTCCCGTCCCCGGCCGCAGCGTGCCCCGCGCCGCCGCGCCGTTGGGTTAAACACAGCTGCCGGTGCCCCTCGCCCCTGCGCGCCGTCAGGCGGCCCGACAAGATGGCTCCCCGGGCCCGCGGCCGGCTCCCGGCTCCCCAGCCACCCGCCTCAGCGGGGCCGGGCCCGCGGGGGGAGGCGGGGGCGGAGCGGGGCGCGAGGGGGCCGGGCGGGCGGCACCTGCCGCCTCAGTCTGCTGCCGGGGGCGAGGCCGGCGGGGCGGGCGCGCGGCCCGCTCGGGGGGCGCTCCGGCCAATCGCCGCGCGGGCGGCCCGCCCAGCTGGGCGCTGATTGGCTCTTGGCGACGCAACCGGGCGGGCGCAGCCACATCTCCCGGGCTGAGCGTTGGCGGCGGCGGTTGGCGGCGGCGCGGGACGGCCTGCAGCGCGCGCGCGGGGCCGTCGCGGCGACCGTTGGCCCGTGAGGGGAGAGTGACGGCGTCGGGAGGTGCGTGTGCCCGGGCGGGGGAGCACGGGTGCCCGGGCCGGGGCCGGGGCCGGCGGGACGCTGGAGTCTCGCCCTGCCTGCCCCGGTCTGGGTCCGGGCGGGGCGCGTCTCCCCGCCGCGGGCAGCGCTGGCGGCGGCACCGCGCGGCGCGGGGGGTGCCCGTGAGGAGAGCCGGGGCGCAGCGCGGGGCCGGCGGCCCGTGCCGAGCGAGTGTCGGGGGCGCGGGTCTCTCGGGCCCCGCGGGCCGGGATGTGCGGGGCGCGGGACCGCGCCCCCCCTCCGCGGCGTGAGGCGGCCGCGGGAGCCCGGCGGGGCGGCAGGCGGGGGGATGCGCTGCCCGCCCCCCTGCACACCCGCCGCCGGGCCCTGCCCCGCACCGCCGGCCGGCTCCTCCCGCAAGCGGCTCAGCGCGGTGCTTTCCCTGCGGCGGGACCGGTTAGCGGGAGCTGTTACTTGCAAACTTCTGCGCGGCTCTGCTGTCTGTCACTTGGGGCTTTTGGGGCAGCAGCGCAGGTATCGCTTCTGATTTTGGAAGTAGCTAATGCATTAGGATCTGTGCCTTTTTTCATGGCTAATTGGATTTGAACTTGGTTTGCGTGCTCCTCAGCAGGTTCTGTGCCTGGTTGTGGGTTGCCGTCTGCTGTCAGTGTGTGTTTTTCTCTATTCTTGATAATACCAAGCTAAAACGAGGTGTGTCTTACCAGAGAAACAGAGCTAACTCAACATAAGACAAAAGTTCTCCTTAATAATTATTCCTTAAGATTAACGACATGAAATGAAAGTTTACGTAATAAATGTGATAGCTGTAAGCTCTGAATCGATTAGATTAGCTGTCTAACGTAAATTTTCTCGTGCTGAAGCACTGCAGAAGCAAGATAATTTTAACTGTTAAGCTGTATTTAGGGAGTACAGCTCTATGGAAAGTCATGTAAAACTTCAGGCATCTAGATCAGTTTCTTAAATGATAAACTGCCACCTAATTGGGAAAGAAGAATTGTGTGTGTGTTACAAATGAGACAATTCAAAGACTTGTATGTTAGATAGTATTTGACCCCTTGATAATCTTTATAGAAGCTATTTCAGGCTTATCAAATGCTGCTTTAAAGGTATTCTTAAACTGAATGGTCTGATTGGGGTTTTTTTCCTTGTTTAAGTATGAATCATAATTTAAATCTAGAATAGTTCTAGTATGTTACACCAGCTGTTAATTCAAACAGTGTTTGATGGGTACTGGATTATATTTGAATCGTAACTAGTTTGAGTGCTCCCCCAGAGTTTCTGATGGTACATGTCTGTCATTTGAAAACTGAAAGTTTGTTTTTGTAAGTTTAACTGTATCTGAACTCTTATTTGCCTTGCATTATTTTTTCTTCGATAATTAAGGTAAACCTACTCTTCTAACTTAAAATAAACCATCAATTAAGGTTTCTGTTACCCTTCAATAACCTCTTTTTTGCCTTGCCTTTGCGTTTCACCTGAAGACATGCTTCAGGTCTGTAAGTGCAAGTGCCAAACCCCCAGTATTTCTACTGTTCGTTTTGGGGGATTTTGGTGGTGTGTGGTTTTTTTTTTTGTTTGTTTTTGTTGTTTTTTTTTTTTTTTTTTTAAAGAAATAACGTGGATGGGTGCATCTTCGCAATGTGCTGTTCTACTGGTTCATTAAGGTAATTGAATCAGGTTTCCTACATCATTTGGTTCTAAATGATCTGAACTTGCAAAGAGGATGTTACCCATTCATGCTGCTTTTTGATAATTAATTTAGTGTTAAAGTGAAACTTAGATGAGCTACAAGTGAGTTTAGTAAGAAATGTGAATTTTTCCACTGGAAGAAAAAATACTTTTTTTTTTTTTCCTGTGGTTGGCTATTCCTGCTGTGTTGCAGACAACAAACAGGAAGGAGTTTTGGTCAGGTTCCCCAGGGATACTAGTCAAAAGTGTAGACATGTGAATTGCTTGAACTTACCCAGAGCCCACAGAAGAGTTAAAGCTTATTTTTAGAAAGCTAAAAAAAGAAAAGTACATATCATTAGCAATAAAAATGCTGGGTTTTACTATTACTGAAGCTTGTCCCTAGTATTTTATGGGTATGCTGCAGGAGACAGACACACACACCAATTTATCTGAAATGTTAAAATTACTTAAAAAAAAGTTGTAAGTTTTCTAAGCCTGTCTTGATTAGCGTTCAGTTCTTATTTTTGCAGTAATTTAGTGTGTTGTTTTCAGGTCATTACTGAACAAACTTAAGGCTATTCTAGTCTGATAGACCTGAACTCTAATATTCTGTGCTGTCATTATGGAATTTCAAAACTCTTAATTGTTTTGCTTTGACAGGCGACTGGTAGAAGAGAGAGACCTATTCCTGACTATGTCGAGGAGAAAGTTGGAGAATAAAAGCCTTTCTGGCTTGTTAGCCACATCTCTGCAGACACAAATCAAGACAGACAATTTCCATAATTTTTATATGCTTGAATCAAAAGAGCTGGGAAGGTAAGATTTTTCCCATTTATTTTAGCAAGAGGAATTTCTGCTGTAAGAGAATTCATTGTGCAATGACAGGCTTTTTCTGGCAGACTTTCATGGTAGTAGATGGGGGGATGAAATATGCCTCTGTCCTCACCTGCCCCTTTCTTGGCGGTATCTGACAGGTTCTCCAGGGACCAGGAAAAGGTACAGTGAGGCTTAAGTTGCCAGCCTTTTTCATGTCAGAGAGGTTTAGCTTGTTTTCATAGGCATGTAGATCTGGGATTATGTTCCTTTTCTTCCATTTCCCCTGTCTAGTCACACATCACGTTCCAGGTACATAAACTAAAGAAGAGATGACGTAGGGTAATACTGCACAACAAAGAATGGGGATTTTGAATTGGTGGTTCTGGTTGGTTGGTTAAGTTTTTTTGAAGTCCAGAAAGCAAGGAACTTTTTCTATCCCCCCTCCCACTCTCAAACGTTTAGTCTATCAAACAACCTGCTGTTTCAGAGCAGTTTTTCAGCCTGCTTCCCTTGCTCATGTTTGCAACGGTAAAATAGGAAATAAAACAAAAGAACAAAAAGCGCTTGGTATTTACGATACTGTTTCAGACATCAGAGTTAGTGCTTTTTTGAAAGCGCTGGGTTGATTCATACCTTGAAGATACTCAGTGGATTGGGTGTAGAGCCATGCAACTGTAATGCCACTGTGGTTGTGTTTCTAGGCTCTTTGAACAGAGGAGGCATGGGCCAGTCCCGCCGCTTCTGTGCCATGCTGCTGTGCTACATAGCCATCTTTTGCCCCAGAACTTGTTTTGTCAGCCAAGATGCTCTTCACATCTGATTCTGTGTGCTTTTCAGCCTTGATCGTTCTCCTGGGGTTGTTCTTTTCCTAGCATGTGTTTTATCTGGTACGCTTTCATAAAGGCACACCTTGCAGCCAGTAATTTTCCTGTTTTGTTACCCTTTTGTCAGCTCTAGTTTTAAATTCTAGGCTCTATAGAAGCAGTGTATATGCACCATCCTCTAGAACTCTGGTATTCTTAAAATGTTTGATTTCAGATTATATATACCTGTGGGATGATGTCTAAAGCAAACAAAAATACAGATTTTGTGTGAATTCCAGCACACAGTCTGTAATATTTTTCTGTGTGTGCTAAACCAGACATAACAAAGTGCCAACATGCCAAGAAACTGAGAGAGTAGCATGTTTTCCAAACACACTTTTGACTTCTCCTGGCCTAACAGTGTGTATTTATTATTTTTGTTTGTTTGAAGTGTTTACAACACTTCCTAAGTAATGTAAAATCCACCTTTCTTTGTAGCATCGCTAAAAGATTTAATATGCTTTTATTTTCACTTGCAATTTTCTTCTTCCTCTTCAGGTTACTTAGTAAATGGTTCTTTTGTTCTTTGCTTAAGCTTCCCAGGCCCTGCTTCTTCCTCCCACACCTTATCTTTTAGGTACTTTGGTATTTAAGCCACTGACTCACGAAGCAGGCAGGTTCTGTTTAGTGGGTTAGGTAGTTCTGTCCCCAGCGTGTGGATGGCGTGGCTTCTTTTGAAGTAGTTGAATTTCTGTGGTCTATATCTTGGGATATGAAAACAACTTGAAATTGGTTTTTATCTCATAAAACTGGGCTGTGAAGTGTGATGGCTAAGCAGTTGCCTTGCAGGCAACAAGGAGTGGGAAGCACTTTGCTTCAGTGCAGCACTTCAGATCTGAGTGGTTTTGCATTTCTGGGGGAATTCCACTGCTCTACAACCATTTTTTATCTTGATAATTTTGTCTTAATTGGTGCACTACAAATACAGTATAAACAAGTGAAAATTCTTGTATCATCAGTCTGGAGATACTGCTGACCCCTCAAAGCTGTTATACCCGCACCAACTTGAAGGAAGATGTGCAAAAACTATTAGGGAACATCTTTCTGTTCTCATGAAACTCAACCAGTTCCCCTTTTTTTAACTTCAGAGAAACTTTTGTGGTTGACAGGGTGATGTGACGTTAAATGAGAATGTAAGCTGTGGGGGAGTACCTTGAACTCTCGTATGTGATGAAATTCAGCTCAATAACTTAATGCTCTACAACAATAAGCTGGTTTAACAACTCGGAAAGGTCTTGGCCATTTCAGGCTTACAAATAGTTGCTAAAATGAAGAGTGTGCGTGTATCAGACTACAAATAACTTTCACCTCTTTAAATTTTTCTTTTGAGTTTTTGTACCCTTACATTTCTAAATCTAGTGTTTTGAGAAAAGGATAGAGAAATCCTGCAACTCATTGATGTTGAAATAAATGATGACAGAGAAGCTGTTCTGTTGAATGTACTTCTAGATAAGTGATAGTAGTATGATTAAAGGTCGGCTTTACGTGTTTATTTTAGGCAATTCGTACAAACTATTTAACACTTACTTGCAAATGGAAATCTGATTTTTCATGAGATGCCTATACTCTTTGATTAAATACTGAAGTCTAGATTGATTTATATTTTTTCCCAAAAAAGCTTCAGACATTTTTTTTGGAGATCTTCCTTTGAGGCACTGGGGGTTTTTGCACCAGAAGAAAGGCAAAGCCTACAGGGCAACATAGTCCTTTCTACTAAAGAAGCTAATTTAGTTGAAAAAGCGCAGCTCAGCTGAGCTTCTTCATTAAATTTGTTCTTAGTATGCAGTGGTAACAAAAAACATGCATGGAAAGGCACTTTTTTAAAGGCATTAGTGTAGATCTGGTTCTTTGTACACAGTTTTATAACTGTTTTTAGAACTTTACACAATTTTTTTTTAGCCCATAAAGTTGTTTTTTTTAAGTAATGTTTCTTGTATCATTTGAAAACACATTACAAGTATGCAACTAGACATTTCTGGGAATGCAAAACTGGTTGTTATAAAACTTTGTTTTTTCAGGAGTTTATAACTTGGCTTAAAAAACTGCCCTTTTTTTCCCCCCCCTAATTTTATAAAAGGTCAGCTTGGTGTTCTAACTACAGTATGTGGTTTTCTTTTAAAAACATTTCCTTGCCAAAATACATTTTTGTTTCCATACCTAAACAGTTGGCTAGGAAATAAAGCAGCATGCTCTATCTAACTGTAATAGAGAAGAGAATGCTAAGTAGTGGGTGGGTTTTCTCTTAAGATTTTTCCAAGCGTTTTGCAGATACCTGGGTGTTTTTCTTAGCAGTACTATGTGATTTGTAGAGGGATGTTCTCTTTTTGACTCTAAAATTTTCTGCACTGAAGACTTCCCCCCCCCCCCAGCATACAAACATGCTTTATTTTCCATGTTCATTCTCTGCATTTCACAGGGTTTTGCTTTGTTTATTACCGTATCCTGTAGGTGCTGTAATGTGGTTGAGTTGTTTTAATACAGTATTGCCAACTGGAACAAAGCCCTCAGCAGCCTGGTAGGATCTCACAGCTGGGCCTGCTTTAAGCAGAAGTTTTTGCTAGAGACCTCCAGAAGTCCCTTCCAACCTGGGTTACTCCAGCACTGTGTGACCCTACTGTGAGACTGTCAGTGTCACCTGATGCACTAGTTTAATGCTTAGCTAGCCTGTATGAAAGGAATTGTACTGGGTCTCGCCAAAGCTTCATCTAGCTTAATGTCCTTGTTCCTACAGTGGCCGAAAGTCATTGTTCAGGGAGTAGGCCAAACATGGCATTCCCCTAATTATTTTTTTTTTAGTTTCCATTTATTTGTCATGCCTTTTTATTTCTAATGGCAATTGATTTACTTTTTATGTCTTAGGTTTTAATGTTTTCCCATTTATTTTGTAGGGGAAGATGTGCTGTGGTTAGAAAATGTATAGCTAAATCCACAGGCCAAGAGTATGCAGCTAAATTTTTAAAGAAAAGAAGAAGAGGTCAAGACTGCAAAGCAGAGATTCTTCATGAAATCGCCGTACTTGAATTAATGAAATCTAATCCTCGCATAGTTAATCTTCATGAAGTCTATGAAACAGCAAATGAAATCATCTTAGTGTTGGAATAGTGAGTATGCCTTCATCAGATGTTCCACATTTGTAGTTACAAATCTGTCAAGATACTAATTTCTTGCAGGAGTTGCTTGAACACCCAGAAGAATTACAACAGTAAGCTATATACATATGCTAATATTTCATTATGATATACTTTATAAGCTCATAGGGACTTCTGAATCAGTTGCTGTTAATTTGAATCTGTTGTTTTGTACGTGTGTTCTACTGCATCCAGAGCTGATGAGTTATGCCAGACAATATGGAATAAGGCATTAAACAAAATACCAAAACCTACAGTAGTTCTATACTCAAAATTTTTTAAATGGACTGAAAGTTGTGGGTTTTTAAATACTATTAAAAAAAAAAAGTCGTCTTTCTTTTCATTGCGTAACTTCTGTGGACAATTTCATGCAATTTCAAACTGATTTTTTTTTTTCCTTTTAAGTACTATCTCAGGAAGGTAATTTTGATAAAACTTGCCTGTTTGAGCAATTTATTTCTTCTGTTAGTTCAATTTTTGTAAAAAAGCTCTGATCAATTTTCAGGTCAGTCCAACCTAATATAAAACCTGAATACAAACTCTAGGGTGCAATTTCTTTGTTTTATTATTATTATTTTAAGTGGGGGGTTTTTCTTAATCTTTTGTGCAAGGTGACTGGAGAGAATGTTCTTGAATCCCACAGAAAGTGCATAGTGCTTTGATGCATCTTAAATCATACCATAAAAAAATATAATAGCATGGATACTAAGAACACAGGTTTTGGAGAAGCTGAGCACATCCATGTTCTGTGAACTTCAGTCACTGCTTGACGCTTATTGGTGACTGAGAACTTGCAATTCTCTTGCAGATTCTGAGCTTCGAAATTGAGTGGTTTTGTTGTTCTAGAACTGTTTGGTTTTTGGAGCTGTTTCCTCCAAAATTCCCTAATCTTTTTAGATGTCCTTGTGGCTTCTCTTTAGCTTGGAAAACAAGTCTAACTTGGGAATTTAATTTGAAATATCTTATCATATTTGCTGTATAGGTACATGGTTGTTTGGAGTGTAAGGGAAGTTCCTCTCTAGGATTTTAGCTTCGTGTACAAAGTATTTGAGGAGCTATTAAGAGTGATCTGCATACCCCATAATAAGTTCCTTCAGATTTTCCAAAGAATGTAGCTGATGATCTTTAAAAATGCTTTTTTTTCATGGAACTAGATGATACCTAACATACTATTTGTTGTTCTGAGAAGGCTAAGATGATAATGATGTAGAAGTAAAGACAAAATGACAAGTGTTGAACTATTTATCAAGAACAAGTGCAAGTTCACATAAAAGCCATACTGATTTTCTTGCTTCTCGTTGAACTCTGCTGTCTTGATTATTAAAGCTCTGTAATGAAACAACTTCCTTATACTACTTTGGTGTTGATGGTCTGCTTTGCAGTAGTGTTCCAGAGTGGTGCAGTAAGCGTTCCTAGTTCTACTGGGATAAGTACAGGGCTGATTCTGCTTGTAAATTATGTCCCTCTGTAGCAGAAAACACGGATTTTTTTGGGGGTTTTGCTTGTTTCTCATTATCAGAACTCTGAAGCAGCATTAGTCTCTTACTCATAAAATAGGTCACAAGCCTCTTCAGTTTAGCTGTATTTTTGCTCCTATATATAGTCCTTGCTGCTGGATTGTATTGGTGGGGTTCTTTGGAAGATGCAGAAATAAGAGTCAGTTTGTATAAGCACACATTTTCTCAATAAAGGAGAGAAATGGATGCTAGTTCCTAATAAGGGGCATCTTTGTAGAAAGAATTACTGAAGATGTGAATACTCCAAAAGCCCCACAATGGAGATTGTTATTCTTCTAATCTGATGGTCAAAGGTAATTGGAGGAATCCGGTTAGAGAGAAACCAGGCAGCTGTGCTTGCTTGCTTCATGGCTGTACCAGGCAGCTGAACTAATTTTCAAATCTCTCTAGTTCTGTTCATTGAAGAACTGAGCGAGGCCCCACAGAGTCAGACCGAAGGTCTGTCTAACCTGCTGCCCTTTCCCGCAGTGCTGTAGGGAGATGCGATGTGGGAAGAACTAAGGAGTGTATGATCCTGTCCACTTTTTGCTGTGCATTCTCTTTGCGCTGCCCCAGCACCCAGAGGTATTGCACTGAGGATACCTCTCTGCCTCTTCCTTTTTAGTATCTGTCAATCTGTTTTGCCCTTCTTTGAACCTCATGATACCATCTGCTTCAGTGGTAAGAAATTCTGGATGTTTGTTACCTACTGTGTGAAGAAATACTTTCTTTTGTCAATTTTAAACTAATTGGCTAGTTTCATCCGGTGCCTCCTAGTTCTCATATTGTGAGACTCCAGTGAATAATAGTTCTTTGTTCATCTCTGAACCAGCTTTAGTGTTTTTGTAAGCCTCATTCATGGACTTGCCCCCAGTCTTCTTTCCAGAATGAAGAGCTGGTGTTGCTGGTTTCTTCTTGTAAAGCAGCTGTCTTACTTGCCTGTCTCTGTGTCTTCACTAATCTTACATCCTTCTTGAAGATACGGAAACCAGAAGTACATGCTGAGGTTTTATACTGAGCGTCACTTTGCTGCCCTGGGTTCCCAGGAGCCCTCCTGATGGTAGCCATGTATGTTGGCTTTTGTTTTGGCTGCTCTGCACACTGGTCCAATTATTTCGGAGAACTGTCAATTAAAATTGCCTGAACGGTACCTGCCAGTTCGAAGTCTGGCTTTGTGTAGGATTCTGTTTGGTTATTTTTCTGAAGATACCTTACATTTATGTATGCTACAGGCCATCTGGTGCTCTTTTACTCGCTTTCTCTTCTGCTTGTTAATGTCTTCCTTGAACTGGGGAGCCGAAACCAGGATGCTGTGGTCTAGTGCACTGGGGAGTCGCTTGCCTCAGCCTACTGGCTGTGCTGCTGTTACTACCGCCCAAGGTGCTGCTGACTGTCTTTGTGCGTTTAGCTCACTGTGAGGACCTCCGAATCCTTTTCAGCAGAGCTGTTCACCTCTACCCATCTGGGTGTCCACCCATTCAGAGCATGGTGTCCTAACTTGGATACAAGAATACTGTGGGAGACAGTGTTGAAAACCTTGATAAAGTAAATGACATCCACTGCTCTTCCCTCATCTATGCTTTGTCGTAAAGGCAACTAGGGGAGGCATTACCAGACCTTGCATAGCTCCAGCAGGTTAGTGGCTGTGTTTATCCACAGAGTTTATAGACTCTGTTATTTTACTAATGATGAAATTCAGGCTTACTGATCTGTGTTTTGAGGTAGCCCTTTGTCCTTAAGATAAAGAAACTTCAGGCATTTAGAGCAGGCTGAATAATGATTTCAAAACCAGCACAAAAGGAAACAGCTGACACTGCAGCGAGGTATAGAAGTATAACTGATAAACCATATGCAACGTGGTTATTTCCATGCTTCCTTTATGCTGTAGGGTTTTCTGTAAACAAGCGGCCTATTTCTGAGGAAGACACACTTGAGATGCTGTATGAAATCTTGAAGCTTATCAGTCTCATTTCTGTTGTTAGTGTGGATGTGGTAGATTTCAAGGTGACAGAGCAGAGTCCTTGGGTTTCTGAATATTCTGTGTCTAGTAGATTTCTGGAAGATACTGCTCACTAACTGATTAGGCAACTGTATTTTTAATGAGCAGCAGTGTGCCAGATTTTCTTCCTGGTACCTCTCTGATTCTTAGTCTTCTGTCAGTGGCAGGATCTAGAGTGACAATTAAGGAGTTTCCTGCCACTCCAGAAATATTTTTCAGCAGCTCTTAACTGTTCACTGCATTGTGTTTTTTGTATTTACACCACAGCCACACCATGTAAAAAAAAATGATGGCTTTTACTGCCAAAATTCAGATAAAAGGAATACTTCTGGCCTTTCTTGCTTTGAATTATTTATGGAACTAGTCTAACGGAAGAAATTTGAAGTTGACTTGAAGAGAAAGGCTTCTTTTGTTAGGGAATGATGGTAGAACTCATCTTCCTGAAGGCATCTTCACACTTGCTTACAGGAAAGCATGCTTGAGGCTACTAAAGCATTATGAGGTTTTCAGCCACAAAGGTCTGTTTCACTGTCTCAACTGCTGTTGCTGGGTATGAGGAAAGAAAAAGCATAATCAGATTATTTTTTTTTCCTTTTCTAAGTGCTTATGTGATGTGTCTTGGTATAAGTGTCTGGTTTCTTAAAAAGGAAGAAAAAAAGTAGTAACGTAAATGGGTACTATACATAAAATTTTTCCTCACTTAAGCTTGAAAATGCAAACTTAGTACTTAAATGTTCTTGAATGTGTTTCAGTGCTGCTGGAGGAGAAATATTTGACTTGTGTGTCCCTGATCTGGATGACAGAATTGGTGAAAGGGATATTGTAAGACTTATAAGACAAATACTTGAAGGACTTCGTTGCTTGCATGAAAACAATATTGTTCATCTTGATTTAAAGGTGAGGCTGCAGCAAACTTTTTATTTTAGTACTTTATCTTCAATTTAATATTATGATAATCAGTCATTTGTGAAATACATTACAAAGATGAGTGTGTTAGAGATTAAATAATGGTTAAAAAAATTAGCAACAAACTGAAATGTCATTTAGTACATTGGGGTTTTTTTGCTGCTTGTATTATACTAATTGAGAATTAAATCTTTTCTAGCCTCAAAATATTCTGCTGAGCAGCATCAATCCTCTTGGTGATGTAAAAATTGTAGATTTTGGTATGTCTCGGAAGCTTGAGAATTTTAGTGAACTGCGGCAGATCATGGGAACAACAGAGTATCTAGGTATGGAAGAGTTGCTTCACAATTTCTGATGTGTGGCTTCGAAAAAACAGAAACAGTTCATTTAATGTGCTTATCAACTTAGCATTCATTACTGGAGAAAGACCAGCGGCAGGATAAGGCAACATGTTTTGAGCTCTTTGGTTGTTCTTGAGTAGTCAACAAATACTTGCACCAAAAATATCCCAAATTGTATCACCTCTTGATTCCACTCTGTGATGCAGACTGTTGAATCAACAATAAATTTTGTCTGTTAAATTTTTTGATTGGAGTTGAAACGCAATGCTAGCATGCTTAAAGATAAGTTCTTTGAATTAGTAGTGCCATTTAGCGTGGTGATTTAATGAGATTAAAATATTCTTTGGAAAGGGAAAGGCTTCCATTAACACTTGGCCCTCTCTGAGGGGCAGGTTTACTTAATGTTTTGCCTGCACTCAATTTTAAGAGCACTTCAGTCTGTAGTGAATAACTTGCTATCTAGCATACACTAACAACCACTACAATTGGCTTGGTCAGCTGGCTTTGCAGTGTTAATACACTGAAGGCTTTATGCATTCCCCTTAAAAAGCTATATACCCTAAAAATGTCTTCAAAGAATATTTTATGTTGCATGCATCTGATTAGAAAATATATTGGGGCTTGGATAGAGTAGACACTAGGCCAGATTGATTCACACTAAAATGGCACTATGAGGCATCACTGGGTCTAACCAAACAGAAATAACTTTTCCACCCTTCTAGCTTGAAAATAAAAAAAATTTGATGGTTGAAGCTGCATGTTTAGTGTCATAATAATAGTTGGCAAAAAACTACTGAAAATGTAGTGTATGATTCAAGGCTACTTGAATAATATATCTATTAAAGTGTTTTTCTTCTCATCATCTCTTTCTCTAGCTCCAGAAATCTTAAACTACGATCCTATTACCACAGCTACAGATATGTGGTAGGTTGTATATGTAAATTCATTTTATTGAAGTAGGCATGACCACTTAATCTAGGGGCCAGATCCAGACTCTGATGTGGTTTTATCTGGCTTCCAAGAATGCCTTTCTCTTGGTGAGCTGACCAGAAGAGGAGAGTTGGGATGGGAAGGAGCCCTCAGGATACTCGGGGCTTACAGGAATTCTGTATATGGGCCTGTTGCATACCTAGTAGGGAATGCAGGCAGCTTCCGATCATGCCAGAGTGTAGGTATTTGTTATAAGGGAGCAAGAACAATGACTGGATAGCATACTCTAGGTATTAGTTAATACCTGAAGCATGTCATCCAAGAGTAACTACTTTGGACACTCTTTCCTCCCCACTTCTGTATCATTAAATAATTTGGTTATACAGATGGTAAGAAGTATTTTAGCTTTCTACTTCTTACCTTTAGAGCAGTATCTGCAGAACAAGTCATAAAAAGAGACAAGTATCTTAAACTGATCCACAACTCTTAAGTATACCCTTGTAGCCTATTTTCATGAGCTATGTTAGTGTAAAGGCTAGCTTTGAGATTTTTTTTCTTAAAAACATAAAATATTCATATGCTCCTCTTGAGCACCTAAATAATTAAAATTCAGTTTTAAAAGTTGCCGAGATCTAATTATTCCTTTGAAATTCTCAACTTACAATAGCAAATAAATCTGTTGGTGAATGTTTTTTAACCGCTTACTATTTGCCTGGTTTTGTGGGAAGATATAAAACCAGACTACTGGTGCTCTACTTGGAATGACAAACAGAGCAGCTGCGTGTGTCCACACTGTAATGACTACCAAAGTTTGATCTATCAGATCACAAAACAATTTTTATTATGCATCAAGAAATTATCTAGGATTTACAATAAATCACGTGATGTGTGGTACTGATGTTCTTGGTGAAAAACATCTCAGTGAGAGGATATTGTAATGCAACTTGGATGTCGATTGTACAGAAGGGCTGACTAAATCTCAGTCTTTGATACTTCATCTGGAATTGTAGTGAAAGATGGGGTTTTATTTATGTGAGATTTAGAAAGTTTTATCTTTTTGCAGTTCTCTTATCCAGAATTGCCATATGGCCAAGAGTGGCCCGTGTAAAAGTGATTGTAGTCCCTTTTCTGAACAATTTCAATGAGAAGAAAAGGGTATATTAAAAGTAAGCAATTTTCAGAAATACCTTCATTGAGGTATATGCATAGCTTTCCTTGTGTGTGCATGTGCATACATGCGTGAATCACATAAATCTGAGATGTCACATGTGATGTTTCTAATTCGCGGTGTGGAGAACATCAGGAAGTTTGATCTGCGTCCCAGTAAATATGGGGGGTATGTTGTTTAGATATTCTAGCAGGATTATACATTGTGTTCTTACCTCAGGAATATAGGTGTAATTTCATACATGCTGCTGACGCAAGAATCGCCGTTTGTGGGAGCTGATAATCAAGAAACTTACCTTAATATATCTCAAGTTAATGTGGATTATTCAGAAGAAACATTTTCATCGGTTTCACAGCCTGCCAAAGACTTCGTTCAAAAACTTCTCATAAAAAATCCAGAGTAAGTGACAAACTCCTCAGTGCAAGAATCTGGTCTTCTGTGCTTGTGGAGCACCTAGAAAAAGTGAATGTTAATTTGGGAGCTTAATACTGCTGATATGATCAGACGTTTCACAATGCATTGGCATTATCAGCTAGATGCTTAAAAGTGTTTATGCTTTTCCATAATGCATAAAAAGGATCTTTGGTTTGCTGTCTGGCTGTGATTGCAGTCAGCCTTGTGCTTTGAGTGTTCTATTTTGCATTTCTTTATATTTTCATTCAGAGGACAGATTATTAACAAATCTGCTGACATGTTATAGAAAGGTCACGTTCGTGTCTACAACTTAACCTTTTATTGCACAATTTGGAGAGATAAAATGCAGTCTTTTTGGTGCAGTGCTTTTTTCTTTTCTGATTTACCTTCAATGTATCTTTCTACTTTAATACATTTTATATAAAAACTTGGCAATGTTCTGACTGAGTATGTGTTCTTCAGAAACACAGAGTGTTTTGCCATGTTCAGTCTTTTAAAAGAAGTTCTCAATCAAAAGCACAAACTTCTTTTTGTTTGTAAGGCACACTTCCATAACTTTTCATTCTTTGGCAGTTCAGACTTGAATTAAAGCCTTTCAGAGCAGCTGAACTTTGAAAAGATAGTCTCTGAGAGTGGGAGAGTTAGAGACATTAACTATGTCTGTGCTTGCTGGATAGCATTAAAACTGTATATTTTTTAACTGTTGCACCAGCAAATGCAGTAAACAAAAAACAAACAAAAAAAACCCCCAACAAAACACAACAACAAAAAACTCCACCACCCTGAAAGATACATACGGGGCAATAATATTTAGTAAAGTCAGTTAGTCGTGGTTACTAGGCTTGGTGGGGTGTTACCAATTACAGAGCTACGTATTGTCGTTCGTGGTGAGGCAGTAGCCCCTGTCTCCTTCGGAAAGTCCGCAGCAAGCTGGAGTGACCCTCTTTGTTGGCTGAGAGAGAGACTCCTGATCGGAGGGGACAGTGGGAGGCGATACCTGTAGAGTGCCTACTTTGACGAAATAACAGGCTCCATATAAATTCATGTCTGGACAGTCCTTTCTATTTTAGTATCTCACACAGAGGGTTTGTCAAGATCTGGAATAATTCACAAAAACCGTAGTGTCACGAGGGAAGCAGTTCTGAAGAGCCTGCTTTGATAACTGTTGGTGTAGACCTGTGGGATGTTTGACATGCTATCACTGTTAATACTGTGCTTGCTTTTTTGCTTCTGGGCATTGTGGAGTCTTCATCGTATCCTCAATAGCCTTTTTATTTTATTTTTCTCATTCCAGTTTTTGATGACTATACCCTCTTGAATCTTAAGAGGAAAAATCTGTCCTCAGATAGTCAACCCTGTAAAGTTACAGTTCTCTGACCAAAAAATACTCAGGTGTTCCAGTAGAGTTAAGGACACGTAGTGTGCTCTATCGCATTTGCAGGAAGTTCTATGGACGTTAATGCAGAACATGATGAAAACTGTAGTAGCACTATACTAGGTTATCCAAAGGAACGATTTTCTAAGGTTGTGGTTTGTTTGGTAGTAACTATGTTCCAGAAGGGTTTACACCAGAATTGCAAGAGTAAAACCCTGCAAAATGTCAGGTAGAGCTGATGACATAATGTTGTTTAGCCCTCCTTGAGAACCTGACGGTGCATTAGCCTCCCTATTTGCAATGGCCTGTATAAAACATAGGACTGCAAAAGCATGTGGACATTTATATGTACAATGTTGGAAGTGTTCCGAGGGACTGTGGATATTTGCTGATTAATAGCTTACCAGTTCTGACATTCAGCTGTAGGAGAAACTGTCAATTAAAATTTAGATGCACGTTGCCAATACTTAGGATCTGATGTGTTTTGTAGCAGCCTTGGTAGTGGTGGGGGAACAGCAATACTAACTCTTTAGCGTCAATTCTGCTTAAGATTTCTTAGCATGTGTCAGAGCTATTTTGATTATGGTTTTAGTATTTCTGAAATTAACCTAAGCAACTTTACCCCTTTCTTTCTCTTTCGAAGGGAAAGACCCACAGCGGAGGCCTGTCTTTCTCATTTGTGGTTGCAGCAAGGGGAGTTCACACTCTTGTGTAGCCCTGAAGAAACTTGTTGCTCTTCTCTGCTGCCAGGACATGCAACAAAATACTTAGAAGAGCGGAGTGTAAAATCCAGTTCTAATGGTACCTGTAGCAACAAGGAAGACAAAGAAAATATTCCAGAGGACAGCAGCATGGTCTCCAAACGTTTCCGTTTTGATGATTCGTTGCAGTATCCCCAAGACTTCATGACAGACTTTGTATGTTGATCTGTAATATAGACTTTTTTGTAAAAATGAATTTAGCATAATCTATTCCAGTGGTGAATATAAGATTATGGCTTGCCAGTTCATGCAGCATTGGCATACTGGAAATGCACTTTGATTCTTTTATGTTGGTGCCTCCTTTTCTGTCCATTGCGGGCAATGGATTTAACTCCTGAAAAATTGGGGTTGTTGCACCAATAAAATGAATTATTTTTTTTTAAGAAGATATAATTAAATATTTTTGCACTTTTCAAGTTTCAGTCCAAAAGTGATGCCAGATTGAACAAACTAAAACCTGAAAATGAGTTTGTTCAAGCTCAAGTTTTGCCAGTGGTTAAATACATGTACACTTTTATAACTAGCCTTAATAAGAAATCGGTCTAAGCAGGGAAACCGAATCTAGCTGTCCTACTGGGCTTATTTGTGATCACTCTTATCCCTTTAAATGGAAGCTAAAGTTGGTATGTCTTGGGATTATGATACATCTGTTGGGGCCATGTGGAAAATTACTTCCTCTCTAGGATTGTTAGTAGTTAATGAAACATTTCTGCCTTACTGATCTGGTCCGCTCAGCAATTATAATAAATACTCTGCGTTTTTGCTGTGTTGGATCTCTGCAGTGCTTGAATAGACAGCAGGTAGACTGTCATTCCTTGTGCTAGTGGTCCTTTGATTCTTATCAGTAAGTTGTATTTGAAGAGGATGAAGGTCCCATGCTGATGGGAACATTTGATAAACTTGTTAGTTTGCTTTCATAAAACCTCTGAAATAGTGCTGTCTACCTGTATTGACCTGTTCTTCATCTTAAGAAAAAACAAAACACAACACCACACCAAAAAAAAACCCCCAAACAGAAAGCCTCTTTAGAGTTAAAAATAGTAACTGAATAAACTGAAAATAACCATTTTTGCCAGTGAAGCTGCAATTAAAAGCTTTTCATTATGCCCTCTAATGTAGAAATGCAGTGCATCTTTCTGTCAATTGTTGTTATGCATAATAACTTAGCTTTGTGCCCACTCTGAGAAATGGACTGCAGTGTGTTAGTTTTTAAAGACAAACTACCTAATAACTGTTTTAAGCCTTTCAATTTTGTTTGTTTAGTGGGTTTGTTATTTTTTCAAGTTATATCCCTTCCACTTCCTGTTTCTAAGCTCTGAGGAAAAAATGCCTATGTCAGTTTTTGACTTAGAGCAAATACCAGTCATGCCTTAACAGCCTGAAACTGATACTGACAAGATAAAATCCTGATCGTAACACTGAGGTTGGAAGCCTTTTTGTGTAGGGAATGTATTAAAGCTCTTGCAAATATTTTGAAAGTAAATGGCACTTTAAGATACTTTTGGGGTTTTCCACTCCTCAGAGCTTAGACTAAATTGTCTTTTGTTTGTTTTGTATAATAAAATACAACAATCTGATAATCGTTCCCAAGTGTGCCTGTGGACTTGTCAATAGCTAGGCAGATGGAGGTTTTGGAACAACCTATGGTTGAGAGGTGAACAGGGAATGGTGAAAGGTTGTATTTTACCTTTCTTCACACAAGGAAGAAATAAGGTTTTTTTACAAATAGATTTCAATATAGTATCACCAAAATGTGTGGGGGTTTAGGACTGTTTTTATTGTGGGTGACACTCAAGTCAACAAGTGAAAGGCCGACTGAGGTGTAAGGCATGTGAGACTATCTTACAGCTTATGTTTGTTGGAAGTAGTAAGGACTTACTCCCATGTGAAATGAAGTAATGGATATATTCAGCACATATGAAGCTCAGATGCCGAAGTATTAAGTGAACCACACTGAGTCTTCTCTATGTAATCTCATGTTGCTTTTTTCAGTGGGACTGATAATATATATAATTATAAATTACTTCACTGGAGGCAGTTGTTGGATTGTGTTCAGGTACTTTATACCCTTACTTTTCAAAGTCCTTGGCTTTTCCCAGTTGAAGTCATACCTAACCTTTTGTTTTTTTCCACCAGCATGGAGTCCAGTTTGAACTGGGTAAACTAAAAAACACAAACAATTTTGTATCCACTCAGAAGTTAAAGTCCACTTAAGATAAAGGAGAAAATGTTGAAAAGCTGTGACATAGAAAGGTAGAAAATGATGTTTATAAAATTGTTACATTTTTAAATTCTGCAAAAATATTACTGAACTGAAATGACAACTGGGAAGCTTGTGAAAGTCTTCATACATGAGTATTCTACTTTTAACATCTGGAAAATAAAGCTGAAAGCATATGCCAGCACTTTATGACAAAGTTGTTATTCCTTAAGATTTTTATCATGATATCTGATGTTTACATTTCTTACTACTTTGGGGGCTAACTTAAATTTAAATAAGAAAATTGGTATTATGTGAGAAACTTAAGTTTTGAAGACTTTATTTGTACTTTATGTAAACTTAAAATATACCTTGAATCAGGTTTTCTTCGGATCAGTGAGTTTGATTTATTTAAAAATATTATTGTGCACGCATAACTTCAACTGAATGTAAATACATACATTGTAGACAATTGTTAGCCTGTCTTGCTTCCTGCCATATTCCTGGGAACTAAAAAGTTTAAATGAGTGATGAGTAACATTTTAAGATGACTGAAGTCATATTTCTATGTAGCTCATGACCTTTTTATATTAAAAAAAAAAATAATAAACTTTGCCTTTTTTCAAAACTTCTGTGTTTTCATTTCTTTGCAGAATCAGAGAATGGTTGAGGTTGGAAGGGACCTCTGGAAGACATGTTGTCCAGCCCCCCCAGCTCAGGCAGGGCCACCTAGACCTTGTTGGCCAGGACCGTGTCCAGATGGCTTTTGAGTATCTCCAAGGAAGGGGACTCCACCTTTCTGGGAAACCTGTTCATTGCTCAGTCATCCTCACAGTAAAAAAAGTATTTCCTTATGTTCAGACAACCTCCTGTGTTTCAGTTTGTGCCCATTCTCTCCTCTCCTGTCATGGGCACCATTGACAAGAGCCCGGCTCCATCTTCTTTGCACCCTCCCTTCAGATATTTATATATGTTGATAAGATCCAGCCTGAACTTTTTCTTCTCCAGGCAAACAGTCCCAGCTGCCTCAGCCTTTCCTCCTAGCAGGGATGCTCCAGTCCCTTAATCACCCTGTATGTCCACATGCCTTATGTACTGAGAAGCCCAGAGCAGGACTGGGTCTTCCTGTGCTTAGCAGAAGGGAAGGGCCAGCTCCAGCTCCTCCCCTTTGTGGTGAGGGTGTGCTGCTGGCTCATGTGCAACCTGGTGTCTGCCAGGAGCCCAGGGCCTTTCCTGCAAAGGTGTTTTCCAGCTGGGTGGCCCCAGCATGTACCGGTGTATGGGACTGTTCCTCCACAGGTGCAGAGCTTTGAGGTTCCTGTCAGCCCATCTCTCTGGCCTGCAGAGGTCCCTGTGGATGGCAGCATGACCCTCCAGTGTATCAGCTGCTCCCCCCAGTTTGGTCATCCGCAGCTTTGCTGAGGGTATGCTCTGCCCCATCATCTGGATCGTTAATGAAGATGTTAAACAGGATTGGAGCCAGTGCTGACCCTTGGGGGGTGCTGCTTGTTACTGACCTCTAACTAGACTGTTGGCTGCCCCCGGCGCCTTGCTGGTCAGCCACCTCCCAGTTCACCTCTCTCCCAGCCACCTCCCAGTTCACCTCTCTCTGTTCATCCAGCCCACACATCAGCGGGTTGTCTATGAGGATCTTACGGGAGGCAGCATCACAGGCCTTGTCGAAGTCTGTGTTGGCAACGGCTACGGCTCTCCCCTCATTCCACCACAGAAGCTAATGGATTGCTCAAGCGTAGCTTCCCCTTGGTGAATCCATGCTGACGACTACGGATGCATGAGCCTATTGACTAACTTCTTGAAACTTTTATATGTGCCTGCGTTTTATCCATAAAAAGTTTGTGTTCCTGTATGTACTGGTCTAGTTAAGTCTTGCAGTATTTACTAAGGTGGTAACCTTTTATGTGAAATTCTAATGGCCCTTGCTGAATGGCCATGTAAGGAAACTTAAATGGCACATTTGTGACTTATTAACTCTTGGGGCACTGATTGTACATTTGTTTCATTTTCAAGTAGATGGCTGGATTTAAAAAAACCAGTTTTTCTTTAGAAGGGGAATTACACTCAAAAGAGGTGGTAAACCCTTGTGGCCTGGATAATAGGTTTCCTACAAAGGCGCATTTAACTGACGAAATGAAAGCTTGCTTCTTGTTAGAAATGCACAAACGGGCTTTCTTTTTAGTGAAAGAAATAGTGCTTGGTTTGGTGTCGCTTGCAGCACTGAGTTCAGAAATTATCTCAATATTTAAGTTTCCTGCATTGAAGGTTCTTACCAGGAATGCTGCCTCGTTTCTGGATTATTATTTTTTAAGACCTCTAGAAAACACACTGTTCTGTTTAACACTAGTAGGAATTTGAGACAGCTTGACATTTCTGTCTTTTCAAAAGGCTTCCGAAGGAAGGAGAGGTTAGAAAAATATATCATCTTGATAACAGCTCCCCATCTTCTTACCAGGGCAGTCGTGCTCGTACTTTTGCCAAGTAAGGTAAGTTACAGCCCTGACAGTAAACAAGGGCTCCTTTTTCTTTTTTAAACCAGCACCGACAGGTGCTCAAGCTCGTTCGAATATTCTTTGGGAGTGGCTGGGAGGAAGAAATAAGCACACAGGTTGTGGCCTGTAACCTGCTGTGTTTCCCTTGACACAGCTAAACCCAGATCTCTTCACTGTTTTTAAAGATCTTTTCCATGTTCCATAACTGTAGGACTGTGTTGTACCTCTGTGCTGTTACTGTGGTGGCTGTTCTGAAACAATTTGCAAAGTTACCGTTCCATGCTGGGCAGTAGTTCTGTTGTGGTATGTGTGGAAGTCTCACCTTCTTACAGCACAGCATGTTTCTGATGAAGATTTTTTTTTTTTTTTACAAGCAGTATGTAAATAATTATTGCTCTTCTTTTAGGGAAGCAAATACTATTGTATTTGTGTTTTTAATTTGATTTTCAGGCATTAATATTATTCTGCACTCAGGAGATGTGCATAACAAGACCTGACTTAATAAAGATCATAAAGTTAAAAAAACCAACAACCCAACTTCTTTCAAATAGGGGAAAATTTTCTAGTATTTAATAGGAATTACTTCTTACTTATAAAACCACTACTTATATTTGTGCTTCCATATTGTTGGCAAAACCAAGATACACAAGGAAAAACACAGAGACCTGGTTTTGTCTTTAAAAAAAAATTTTGAACTGAAAAATGTATGCTCCCCCTGCTCCCCGAAACCTTGCCTGAAGTGTAATTTCTTGCTGTTTCTGGTGGGTTGGAATGTTAAATTCATTACCTTTTTGAATTGATCATTGTCTGTAACTGCATTTTAAGTGCTGTCAAAAATTCAAGTCCTGCCTGTGAACATAACAGTGTAAGTATCAATTCTTGGTTTAAAACCCTTAAATTTGAATTTTGATGACAAAAACTTTTCTTTTACAGAAATCATTACCAATTACCAATCATTATAAATTTCCCCACTGTTAGAAGCCCCTGTGAGAAAGCTTTGCTTGATTCATTAAAGTTCTTTACAATATGAGATAGATTACTGGTTTTATGTACAACTATACTGAGTTCATGAAGGGTAAATGTGAAAGAACTTATTTATATATATATGCATATATATATTTAATTTTTTAAAAAAGAGACAAAAGAGATTCTAGATGGAGTACAGGAAAAGGCCGTATGTGGGGGGTAGGTTCCAGTATGTGCACTCAGTGTGCAGCTGAGACGGCCGTAACTGCTGGAGTGATTTAGGAATACAGCTTTGAGGGATGGGTTGCAGGCATTGCAGAAGCTGCGATTCCATTGCATTCAAACATCTTGTTCCGTTTTCATGCCAGTTGATGTTTTTCAGTCTGTCATCTGAAACCTCTGGGGAAGAAAAAAAACCTTTCCTGAATTTATTTTTAAACCAATACTCAGATCCTGAGAATTTTCATTTTTGTACACACAGGCATTATTAATATTTCTTGTACTTTCAAACATTGTTTATTTGCTCTAATGAAAACCTAGAAAGCATGCCAGTAAGTACTTTGGTTAAAAACTGAAGGATAACTTTTACGCATTAGAAGGAAACATCTGGTCAGTAAAACACTTCACTGTACATAGTGTTTTGGCTTAAGTTTTGTTAATTCCATGGACTAAACCACATTGTTACCTACTTTTGCCTCTGAAGGGAGAAAGAAATGTATTCCTGATTAATGGCCCACCAGAACTGAACTGAGGCATCAAGGTGGAATAAATACCTCATGTCACTGACTCTTTCAGAAAACGAAAAGTTAGTGATAAAAATGTCAGCTATGGCCTTATTTCCTTCCTGTACTTAGTTTTACTGCGTCACTGACCCTTTTTTGTTGCACTGATGTGCCAGTCTTGGCTAAACTTACTCTAGAACAGTGTGATAGTCAATGCCTACGCTCTGTTGACTTTGTCTTGTCACGATGAATTTTTTTTAAAGTCTGCTCCATTTTTTAAATTGCTTTTAGTACAGTTCTAAAACAGATGTTGAGTACTTACTTTATATCGGTGTGTGCTCCCTTCTTCATCCTTTCACCATTTTATTCGTTTGATCTCATTTTTATCTCTGAAGTTAGATTTAGATTGTTATGTTAGCTATGACTATGGGATTTCAGATGGAAGTGAGATGTTAACCAAACACAGGAAGGCAAAAAACCTTGAGTTTTAAACCATATTTTTTTTCTGCTGTGTCCTCCTGTGGCCTTGTCAATGCTGATTAAAATCAGCTGGTATTGTTATGTAAATAAATTGTGTTTAACTGATCACTGCAGGAAAAGAATGAAATGCAGGAAAAAAGGGAAAAAATAAACAGCAACATAGAAGTTCTAGTTCTCTGTAAGAAGGAATGTCCTTCTGATAGGGAAAAACACTATCTATACAAGAATTTATTTTGTCTGTAGCTTTTGTATTATTGGCAACCTAACTGTGTCTTTCCTCCCCTGAGGAGTACAAGCAGGTGTGCTTTTTGCAGTTTCCTCATCAGAACGCGAACAAATTAAATGCTGCTTTTGAGGAAAAGGAATCGTGACGCCCAGCAGCGTGGAGATGTGTGCTGAATGTGCTGCAGCCCTCTGTGGATATGGTTTCTAACGGGAACGGTTCGGTGCTAAACGGCACGGGTTTCCCCTTGCACGTCTCCGGCCGGGCTGTTGCACATCAGAGCTGGCGCAGCTGGTCTGCACTCCTGAAGGTACGTGGAGTGCCAGGGGATTCCTCTTTGCAGAACCAAAACCAGGCTGGATCCTGCTGCAGAAAATGCACTGGGAAGTCCAGGTCCTGTTGAGTGCTCTGCAGCTGGACAAAGCAGAAGTACCCTGCTGGTTCTTGGTCTGTGCCATTTTAACAACAAAGGGAGGTTATGTGTAAAACTCGGTCCGTGGACTGTTGGAAGGCTCCGCGTGCAGTTCGGGAGGCTGGTACAGGCCTGCAGCAGCGCCCATTTACGGGGTTCTCCAGCAGGCGCGCCCCGTCCGTGCTGCCTGGGGGGTGGCAGCGCCGTGTGTCAGCGACCCCGCCAGCCCCGCCGTTACCCGGCACGGCGCGGTGGGTGTCGGGCTGCCGGCCGGCGGGGCGCGGAGCAGCAGCGGGGCGCCCCACGCACAGCCACCCTGCTGCCCCGGTTCCCGCGGGGCACGGCGCTGCCCGCTGGCAGTCTCAGTGCGGGAGCAGCAAAGCTGAACTCGGGGTGTAGCTGCAAATACATTGCAACGGCAAAGCTCTTCGCTCCCTGCGACAGCGGAGCGGCGCGCACAGGTGCAGCCCGATCGCCGCTGGTTACCTTGGGCGGGCGGCCTCGCTGCGGGCTGCCCCGGCGCGGCCGGGCTGGCGGGTCGGTGCTGCGGGGGGCTCGGTCCCGGGCGTTCCTGCGCCCCGGAGCGGCTGGCTGGGCTGGGCTGGGCCGGGCCGTGCCGCCGCGCGCGTGGCGCTGCCAGGTAACGGCGCGTCCCGCCGCGGCCTGGCCTGCGCAGCCATGGGCACCGAGCAGGTACGGCGGGGGATCCCTGGGGGGCCGGCGCTGGGCCGGTGGGCCCGCTGGGGGGGGGCGGCGGCCCGGCCTGGGGGGGGGGGCGGAGAGGGAGGGAGAGCGCCGGCCTGGCTGAGTGTGTGTAGGGGGGGAGCGGCGGGGCCGCGCGGCTCCTCACGGAGAAGGGGGGAGAGCGGGGCGCCGGGGCGCGCTGGGCTGGCGGGGGGCTGCTCTGGCGTGAGGGGTGCCGGTTTCCCCGCAGGCGCTGCCGACGAGCGCGTAGGGAGCCGCGATGGCGGGCCCCGCACCCCCGCGGGCTCCGTGCCCTGCGAGCGGCCCCCGGCGCCCCCCGCCCCCCGCCGGCCCCTCAGGAGCGGGGCAGCGCGGCCCAGCTGTGAGCTGGCTTGGTGCAAAATGCGGCATCGGAAGCCCTCTCCTTATTTTTTTAATTTTTTTTTTTTTTTTTGGGGGTGGGGTGTTGGGGTGTTGGTGTTTGTTTTTTTAAACATGAAGCGTCCTACTTTCCAGAAGCGCAGAAAGCTTACATGCTGAAGGCAAATGCCACCAGAAGCTTCTAGCTGCAAATGTGGCTTTAAATCACCGGGCATTAACCGATAGTAGTTTGTATTATTTCTCTGATGGCCTGATCAAGGTGTAGTTGGTTGATGTAATTCCAGGGAACAGTTTGCCCTCTTAAGCCATGTTCGCTTGTTTGTGAGTCAGCCTTACTCTTTCACTCACCCTAGGTTTTGATGTCCTCATTCGGATCTGTTTTGCTCTAAACAAAGTATGTGAGATATTTTAAGTGAAATAATTCAGTAACTTCCTCCAGTGAGTTAAAAGTTCACCAACTTTTCTTCACATGTGTTTCTGCTTGAGGTGCTGATTAGAGGGTGTGAGTTGGCTGCTCATAAATATCCGATAGTCCTCGCCACCCAGCACTCTTCTTTTTAGTACAGCTTATTGCCAGTAGTGAGTTTGCAGTACAGTATTTTAAAATATTCCTACTGTCACCGGTGGAACTGGTTTCAACATGTGAGTTTATCAGTATCGCAGCTCAGGGGTACAAGTTGCGGTGCTGAATTTTTCAACAGAAGATCTAATCAAAACTGTGTGGCGTTGTATGTGAA
Source organism: Falco punctatus (assembly GCF_963210335.1). NCBI lineage: Eukaryota > Metazoa > Chordata > Aves > Falconiformes > Falconidae > Falco > Falco punctatus. Next base: position 2,215,864 of record NC_137588.1, read on the forward strand.
GTCTTAGCCATTTTTATATATATACAGTGTAAGGTGTAGTCTTAGCCATTTTTATAGCCCCATTATTTGTACAAATGCCCAGGTTTCTGTTATTTGTTCCTAACGAGGAATCCTAAGAATTAAGACTGTGGACCTTGTGACTGAGGGAACTAGATAATACTCTTCCAAGCATTCAGATCTATTTTCTTCTATAGAAAAGTGGTTTTGTTTGTTGTTGTTTGTTTTGGTTTGGTTTTTTTGGTCATTTGTTTGTTTGGCTGGTTGGTTTGGTTTGTTTTGATTTGGTTGGTTTGATTTTCTTCCCCATCCCACTCTCCATCTGCTCCAGCATCTGGGCTGGAGGAGCAGCGAGCTGCACGGTGCAGCCTCCTTACATGAGACACGGGGAACAGGGCGTGTCTGTAGCAAAGTTCAGACCCACCCAGGGTGGGTTTGCGGAGCTGGCTCCGGCCCAGCAGCCGTAAGGCTGTTGCCAAACCAGACTCCATCAGATCGCATGAAGAGTCTGAGGGAACAGCCCGGCGGTCAGCTTGGAGAAGGTGGCGGAGGAGTGTAGTTACTGTCTTCCAGTGCCTGAACTAGGGAGAAAATGGTGGTGGATCCCTCTTGGTGCTGTGCAGCAGCGGGAGGAGAGGCAAGGCTCTCAAGTTGCAGGGAGGGGAGCTGTGACGAGGCATGGCAACCACGTTCCTCACCCTGAGGTGATAAAGCCAGGGAGAAGGTTGCCTGGGGAGGTGGTGCCAGCTGGCCAGGGCCCTGTGCAGGCTGACCTAGCTTTGTGTAGCTGGTGCTGCTGTGCGGAGGAGAGCGGATCATCGCAGCCACAGTTCTGCTGATTTTTCTTCGTGATTCTGCCGCGGGCGGTTTGTACAAAGCTGTGTCCAAAGCAGTCCGAACGCTGCCCATAGGCTGCGCTGCACCCTGTGGCCTTTCCGCCTTGGTAGGCAGCAGCTCGGTGATGCGGCGTGGGTGCGCTGCTGGGAAGTGTGTCTGTGCTGGCGTTAGAAAAGACTGGGAGCTGTTACATGGTCTGTGGTGAGAAACTTTTTGCAGCTGAATATGTTAGACTACAGAGAAGCAAATGGCCTTGTATTTTCCCAGTGACCGTTCCAATTACCAGACAAAAAGCAAGCTTGTCAAGTAAATCTGTATTGGTTATAATCCTGCTTTTCTCTCATTTATGCAGAAGTGATCGTCTGTGTCACTGCAGGCTGTGAGACTGGTGCGGGTGTTAGAATGTCAAGGTGTGAAAAATCTTGCACATGGGCTGTGCCTCACTGGAAGATGGACTGTCGAGAGCAGGAAATGAGGGACTGAAAGAGAGGTGGTTATGGTGACAAGGTCTTCAGTTGCCTGTTCTGTGATTGCCAAAAAGCTAGACTAAAAATACCAAAACTGGCCTGCTTGGTGTTTAGAGTACTTTAATTTACCAGGCATTTTGTTCTCAGTTTAAGGGGAAGCCAGATGCATTTGATTTCATTTGAGGAGAGAAAGGGGGAGGATTGATCTTTTGTTCATTAAAAGAGTAGTGCTGTTGGTTTTGAAACAAGATCCTTAAAACCTTTTGTTGTATGACCTTCTTGCAGTAGTGGTAGTCAGGGAGTTTCATGGAGTTTTTCCCATCACGTTCAGGGGAATAACTCCTTGGAGCTGGAATGAGTTTGCTCCCCTTTCACAAATGGGATCGCAAATTAGTATATGAAGACATTGCTAACAACTGATAATGTATGTCTCTACATATTTTATCACTGTCAAATTCCTGTATTTTGAAGGTGGTTTTCTTTGGAGCCTGATATAGATTTTTGGCTCGCTGAGGAATTGCCAGACTTCATTCTTGACTGCAAAATCTATGTAGATAGTTAAGTGCCTACAACTTGTGTGAGTTTTACACCACAGCAACTGTACAGAAAATGATGGCAAACCCATTTTGTTTAAGGGTAGCTCAAGTCTGCACAGACTTTCTGTGCTTTGTGTCTTTCGTCTGTTACAGTCTGCATAAGACACAAAGCAGAAAGAGAATGGCTGTAGCATAACCGCGCAGTGTTAGATATTTTGGTTGGGTTTGATTTTATTTGTTGGGTTTTTTTCAAAACATGTTTATGTTTGGGTTTTTTAATGTTTTTAACATTTAACAAAGCATGTTACATGGAAAGAGGCAGTGTGGGCAGTGCCAGGGGCACTGGTGGTGGTGTGAAACCAAGGAGAAATAAGCAGCCAAAGGCAGTTGTGTTAGAGCCAAATTTTACAACTAGATTGTCTCGTTTGTTCATAGGAAGGTGCTGTACCCTGCTGAAGTGTGCTAGCCAGCATCCTGGGCATGGTCAGGGATGCTTTTGGACGAACAGCTTTGATGTCTCGTGCTGAGGGATCAACATTGTGGAAAAGCAAATAATACCGGACACTCTTAAATGAAAGTTTATGGGTTAGAAAAAAAAAAAAGGGGCCATTTTGTGTTTTAAAAAATGTTGACTGAAGAATGGGAATCGAGAAATTACTTGGTTTTTTGTATTACTTGATGGTATCTTGTAATGCTGTAATGTATATTTTGCCCAAAAGGTAACATAAATGCTTCCCAGCCTAAAATTAATTTTTCAGAGCTATGATTTTACAAAGGTGTTTGAGAAAGTTGAATTCTACGTGGAAGCACTCTAGGAAGAACAGGGAAAGTGATAGGAAATTGTATGTGTGAAAATTATTATATGAGAGAAAAATGCAGCTAGAGCTAGATTACAAGTGTATGTATTTCTTTAAGTCTAATACTAGTAGTAATCTCAAATTTCTAGTTGTGATCATCTTTCCCCCCCCCCTTTTTTCTTTTCCTTTCCTAAGCCCAGTCCAAGTGGCAAAGGGAAGCTGGCCAAGAGAACAGTGAACTTACTACCACAGTTGTCTCAGGTAGTTTTGGTGGCTTTTTTGTAAGCTTTCATTTTCAAATATGTGTCGCAGCATGGTTATGTAAAGACCATGGTCCTCATTCCAGTATGTGCCGAGGTGTATATTCTCTCTCTGCACTATGTATGTATATTGCTTATGTATATTATGTCTGTATGTGGAACATTGTTTATATTTCAATATTTAGAAAACATTGAAAGTAGTGTTTGAAAATGTTTATGTAAGGTGTAAAACTAGTGAGTTTATAAATATCACATACAAGTTTAACATGCTTCTCTCTAACGGCCTGGATATTTAGAATTTGAGGGTACTGTGTAAGTAGTAGTTCATTGTATGGTTTTCATGTTGCATTATTCCTGCTGTATATTAGGCTACAGTTTCTTTGATTTACTATATTTACAAAGCCTTGAAGTGTGTGTTAGTAGCACCCACAAGTGTCGAAATAAAATAAATGTTTATTCCAGGGAAGGTGTAAACCACTATGGCAGCAGACTTGCCCTTCATTCCATCTAAGCAAAGAACAGAAAGATGACGAGGCAGATGAGTTTACTGTAGAAAATGAGTGTTCACCTGGTAAGGTTAACATTTTTAGCGCTACTAAAGAAAACCTCTCAGAAACATAAAACATGTATGATACATTTGAACTTTTTTTTTTATTTCAAAATGTATTTTCTGCAAGGAGAATATCTGAAGATGAGATGCAAGAGACACAAGATACAGGATTCTACAGATAATGAAGCAGGTGCTGGGCCGTCAACTTCTACATTGCAGAGCAGCAGTCATCTGAAAAAAAAACATGAAAGTTTCAGAAGTGCTCTTGTTGACATTATATTGTGAGTTTCCTTATCCTTGAATAATGTGGGTTTTATACTTTTTCATAGATGAACCAAATATTTGAATTAAATTATTTTAAGATTTTGATGATTGTAAATGGAAAATATGTATATGAGCATGAACTATATCACCAATTTTTAAAGGTGAACATTAGCAGGTAAAATAGAAATTTGGTCACATGCTTCTGTGTTCCTTTTGAATCAGAATGTCTTGTGCTCATTGTTAAGGTTTTCCGGTTCCCTTTTTTTTTGTGGTGTTTCTTCACAACTGACATGTAGGACAGCTACATTTTAATGCCAGTAAAATGTATCTGAGGAATGTGATGCATACTCTGTATTTTGTTTGGTTTTTTGTCTCAGGCAGCAAGACCTTACTGAAGAACAGCTTCCATCCCTTGACAGAACCCAGCCTGCAGGAGCAGATTCTTCTACACCAGTAGAGAAAGATACCTTGGTAGCTCAATGTATTTAGTACTGTATTAAATGAAGTTAATTTGAGTATTAAATAAAATACAATGCAGATCATTTATTGTAAATATTGTCAAGATGATTGACACAATGAGATATGACTGATAATGACATATGCTTCCATTATTAGTTTCACACAGTATGTTATTTATCATGTTACTGTTGAGAATGGAACATTAGGAACGTGTAGATGATTCAAGGAATTATAGAATGGAATAGTAACTGGAGGATAACCGGTGTCAGAAAGTAATAAATTAATCTTTTCTACACTTCCTGAAGGTGAGAATGTTGTGCAAGGGCAGGTGCACTGCTTTGTCTAAGCAGATAGAATCCATGAGACTATTCTCTTTGGGTTACCCTCATCTAGGGCCTAGGATGTTCTTCATTCTCATTCTGGTTTAAGATAGCTTGCATGACACAATTGTATACACAATTTTGTGATTTATGTATATTTAAAACAGATTGAGTTCATTTTGGGATAAATTGACTGAAATAGAATCATGTTACTTCCTGACATTGGTAATCTTCCACTTGATATTCCGTTGTGTATTTCTATGCATCTGGGCTGATAAGTTTTTTCATGTTTCCACTGATGCTCTGAGGTTTTGTTAAGCAGATTTCACGTGCCTGTTATACAAGCAGATGTTCTTATCTGTGGTTATACATTCATATTCCGAGCAGTGCATTAGCTGTATGTTGCATGTCCACACAAAAGTCTGCAGAATGCCTGGCTTTCTTTTTGAATATGTGGTCCAGCCCCAGAGTTAATGGATAATAATGGAAGCACTGGAGTGATGAGATAGATCAATATATCTTGAAAATTTATTTGAGGAAAAAGTTGGTACTGGAACAGTGCGAAGGAGGGGCATTGCACCAGAATTGTAGAACTGTAAAAGCCAAAGCAAAACAAAAGCCAGAATTCAACAACTTCTGTCCATTCTTCAATGAAATTTTTGTTATTTAGCTCTTTTCAGAGAAGTGGAATGAGGCTTATGGCACTATACTCTTGTTTTTTTGTCTCCACGGAGTTTTATTGTTATTCTGCCCACTAGTGCTTGGCAGGCTGGTGAAGGTATTTACATCACATTTAGTGATGTGTATGTAATTTACAACATAAAGCAGTACTTGGTGATAAGTATGTTTATTTTTACTAAGTAAGCCTGTATCTCTAGCTAAACCTGTAGTAGCAATGGCTGTCTCATACTGGCCTTAACCGGTGCATCTTATTGTTTTATCCTGCAGAAATACCACTATTACATTTGCCATGGAATTGGTACAGCAAATGTGGCCCCCATGGATGACTCATGGCTAGATCACATCTTAGCTTTAATTCCACAGTGCCTGAAAGTACTTGATGAAAGTATACATTCACTGACTGATGAAGTGAAAGAAGACTATCTTCTGAGTATAAAAAAGGCTATAGGTAGATTTCTAGGAGTTTACTTGTGTTTTCTCCTAAATTGCTAATATTCAGAAGTGTTTGTGGTTGAGTGCTGCTCACTGCTGAGAGCTGCCGTTGTGGAAGAGTGATATGAAAGTTCTCTCCTGCATGTTAGAGGCACATTTTAATAAAAAGAATACTTGGGTCTTCTGGTCTTTGTAATGACCTAAGATGATAATATTCATTATTTCTTGATCTTTCAACACTTTCAAAAAAATATTATTTTATATATATATATCCCCATTTAATAGTATAGCTTTCTTCTAAATCCTTTTTCACATATGACTAGATAGAACTGTTCTCAATGAGTTGTGTATTGGGTCATTTTGGTTGAGATATGGAGGGGCTGGAGCGTGCCAGAGCCGGGCAGCGAAGCCACTGAAGGGGTTGGGGCACAGGTCCTGGGGGGGGGGGGCTGGGGCCACGGAGTGGGGGGGGTGTCAGCCTGGAGAGGAGGCGGCTCAGGGGAGACCATCTCACTGTGTACAACTGCCTGAAGGGAGGCTGCAGCGAGGTGGGGACTGGTCTCTTCTCCCAGATAACAAGAAACAGGATGAGAGGAAAAGGCCTCAGGTTGCACCAGGGGAGGTTTAGGTTGGGTATTAGGAAAAATTTCTTCATTGAAAGGGTGGTCAAGCCTTCAGGCTGCCCAGGGAGGTGGTGGAGTCACCACCCCTGGAGGTATTTAAAAGACGTGTAGACATGGTGCTCAGGGACATGGCTGAGCGGTGCCCATGGTGCTGTTAGGTTTACAGTTGGACTTGATGATCTCAAAGGTCTTTTCCAACCTACATGATTCTCTGATTCTGTTCCTTCGCTAAAATTATTTTGGCTTCTTTTTTCTTTTTTTCTTTTTTAATATATTTTTTCAGTTGACTTTGTGTTTAGAGACACCAGGGCAAAAGATGAAGACAAGAAGGATATTCTTCTACCTCATCGTGCAGAGTAAGAAAATATATTGATTCAAAAACACTGACTAGAGAACAGTGGGGTAGAATAGCACGTATAAAGAACAGTCTTAGTAGTGGTAGTCAATGTCAGCCATAAATCAGACTTAATTATTACTTAAGTAAATTGAGATAATGATTATACACAGTCTGGAAAAACCCTGGAAAATGTGTGTCTACCTTGAAAGGTTGTTTGGATTTAGTTTTGTTTAGCAGTGCTCAACTGGTAAGAAGTCTCACAATTAATCCCACAGCCAACAGGCAACCCTTGATAGAGGAGGCCAAATGCTTATGTATAAACTGCATTGTAATGTATGGAACAGTGTCATATTCTGCACAGATTTCACTGAGTCTCTCATTTACAGATTGTGACAGTTTGGGTCAATAGATCCAGGTTTAAGAATGTAATAAATACAGACTGTTTTGATCTGAAGAGCAGTTCAGCAATATGTGGTATGAACGGTGATAGATGCCTGGCTTTTCTGGCTGAGTTTTCCAGTACGTAGCAACCTCCATACTGGAGTGGATAGATGTGGCCTTTGTTCTGAGTAATGGATTAATCTCTGTTCCATTCGGACTTGCCTTAAAAAATCTGCAGTCTACTGGAAGCAAGTATAGGGCTACTCCAGGGATCGTAGCATCTGCCCAGGGTGGGTCAGCCTGCCTAGTATCAGCTTTCCTAGAACATCATACTGTCATTCTTCCCGAGACGTGGAAGTGAAGAGGTACCTCCTCCAAAGATACAGCCAAGAACTGGGAAATAAATTTGCCTTGTCGGGGAATGAAATGATACAAACGCTGCAGAAGGGGAACGCTTCCACCGATACCAGCCAGGCTCAAGGGTAGCAATACTGAGTGATCTTAAAAACAGGAAAGGTTTTGTTGGAAATAGTGGTTTGAGATAGATGCTTTTAGATCTCAAATGCTAGGCATTAGAATATAGTAGAAGGGGTGGCTGTGACAGATGTTACTGAAACAATTTGCATTTTAAAAAGAGAAATCATACACGATGAATTTATTGTTGTTACTGTATCCCTGGGGTAAGCAGCCATCCTGCATCTGATTCTTTGTAGATCTTCCCTACCTCCTAGGACCTGCGTGGGACATCACAGTAGCATGTGTATAAGCTTATATCACATGCTTAACATGCAAATCCAAAAGCACAAAATTCTCCTAGCAGAATAATCATTGGTAAAACAGGTTCAGTCCATTAACAGTATTTGAAATTTGAAACTTCATTCTAAAGAAACAATATAAGATAAAGGTGGAAAAACTTGGAATTTTTTAAATTTCCTGTAGCTACTTTTTCTGTCTCCTGTAAAATAGAGATTCTCTGAGAAATTGACGCTTTTTTTATCTCGGAAATTACTTTTATGGGTGGGAGCTCATTGTGCAAATGAAAACAAGTGTTAAAAGTATATAACACATTTGTCAGGAGTGTTTTTGCTTTTCCCCTGAAACCTAAAGGTTGCAATGTATGCTACTTAAGTGGTAGTGCTTAATATGTTAACAGTAAAATCAGACTGCCTGTAGAAAATGACAACGATTTTTAAAGCAGGAAAAGAAACACCCCACCAAAATAGTTTAATGTTTTGAAAAATTTGGAAGCAGGCCAACTGAGTTAATGAAAAGGCTCTAAATCTATGAGTCTTTACAGATTTGGAGTGATGAGCATAAACTTATATAAAATAGTACTTATTGTAGAAAATTGCTTATTAATTGACTAAATACATTATGTATGTATAATGATTTTATATGCTAAATATAAGGGACCATGAATAGGTTATGGATCTCTTAGAATTTGGTCAGTATTTCTCTCGTTATATTTTTTTTATGTAGTGGTCAGTATTTGAAGACCTTCTTTTTGGTATCTGAATAATAAGCGGAAAGTTAGATTTATCTCCTGCATTCTGTGCTTTCTGGGTTGCAAAAGAATTATCTTAAAGTAAATGTATAAACATTTTGGTTCTTAGCACAGCTACTACATTCATTCTACTGTTTCTTACTGGTTTTGTGATTGTTTTTTGGTGGTGGTTTGTTGTTTTTTTTTTTAGACTAGAAGTAGTGCCAAAACTTTGGAACAAGTCTTTCTTATCAGCATGCAGTTACGTGAAAGAAAATTTGCATGCAATAAATCCTTTAATGCTTGCTGTTCTGAACTTATGGGAGACTTCATTTAAGTAAGTGTTATTTGTATCTCTTAGGTTTCAGCTGCTCAGTGATTTCAGAATCTATGTAGGGAAATAATGGATGATGACATCTAAAGATTTCCAAGTTACTGTGTTGAATTGGAACTGCTACGATACATCTACCTGAACACTGGTCATGGATATGATGGCACTGTTTGACAGCCCTTATCCCAAATAGATTTGTCTGTGTTCTCTCCTCATGCTTCAAGGAGTTTCTGCTGACCGTTTCTCCATAGAGGTCAAGCTTTTGTATCTGTACGTCCCCAGAAATCACAGGGAACACTTTGCCATCTTCATGTCTTTTGATATCTAGGCAGTTTTAAGCAAGAAGCTGAACATGAAAGTTCAATAGCTGTTTTGTACTTGATTATTTTTTTAGAGTGTGGGTGAAATACCATTTGGACTTGGCAGTTTGTGATTTTGATTTTTGGTTTGGTTTTTTTCTACAGTCTCTGGCAAGTTTCTTCTGACATATTTGAAAAAATAATTTATTTGTGGAAATGAGTTCCATTTCTCAATCTTTCTTGCTTTTAGTATGGTCCCTTAATCTGTTCAGATATGACACCTTTCTTTTTTTTCTTCAGTCTTTCTCAGGTCATGAGTATTCAAAACAATCTGTCTCCCAAGAAAAGAAGGGTTGCTGTCTTGCATAGCAAGGCATTTATGTCTTTTACCTTATTAACAAGAGAAAAAGCCATTAGATGAGCTATTTTCTGCTTCCCAGAGTAGACCAAACTGGTTGCTTGTTTCTTGACTGGTGGTACAAAAGAGAATGAACTGACCTGTCCAGGCCAAGTGCCAAAACAAGTTACAGGGAGTGGTTTGTTTTATTTTTAAATTTTTGTTGTATCTGCTAAGTGGGAGATGAAATTCAGCCAATGGCTTTTAAAAAAAATGTAACTGAAAATTATTTTGAAACTAGGTTTAGGTGGTTATTCATTTATTTTTATGTTATTTTGTAGTATTTGTAGAAATCCATCCAGTCCTAGAAAGCAATGATATTTAATACATTCAGAATTGTTAATGTTTGATCCTATATATAATGCATATCGTATACACAGACTCTGATTCTGAAAACAGTTATTAATATGCCTAAATGCAGTAATTACTACTTCAGTTTAAGACCATGCATACAGACGGCACTGCAGTGGTTGTATTTGGTTGCTCTGAAACAATAGGAAATAATTTCTGAAAATAACATTATTTTAAAGTGTTGTAAGATATGATTAAAAACACTTTGAAATGCGAAATATGAAAAAAGTTTAATGAAAACAGAAGAATGAGAAACAAGATACGGTGAATATGCTCCTGAAATATTCATGTTACATTCTGTTTCAGAACTTTACGCCTTTTTGATACAGAAATATTTCACAGTAAACAAGAAGCGGAGGACCTCACATTTTTCCAGAATAAAGTCATGAAGGAAATTGAAAAATCCAAAGAGATTCTATCCAAGAAGTATGATCCGCTGTATCATATTTTTTAAGTTATAGGGAAATATTTAACTTTTTTTCCCACTGTTTTTGAAACTGAACTTTCTGGAGAGAGGAAAAATGTCCCATTTTAATAATATGTATTAAAGTAAGAGATGCAATGTTGTGAAATTGAGGCCTGTGAATGAAAGCTGCTGTGTAAATATTGAGCATGTTGTCATGATTTGTGCAGTTTTCTTATTCTGAATTTTGGTGTGATATATTTTGTTCACTTCCTAGAGGGACAGTAACAATGTATGTGTTTTAGTCTGACAGAAGCTTTTGTTTTGTGGATTCATTTGTGCTGGATAAATGAGAAAATACCATTTAATACAATCAATTATTTATGCCATTTTAGAATATAAACTGTGATATAACTTATTAGATAATAAGACTTTCCCCATCCCTACTTCACACAAAGGAAGTGTCTCATGGATAGGAAGATTAACCTGATGTCACTTCACTAGCAGCATCTCTGCAGACCATGTATTGATGAATTTCAGTTTGTATAGTCTCAGTTTTGCAGCTGCTTCTGAGAACAGAATCATCTGAAAAATGCTGCATTAATGAGATCTGTTGACTTCAGGGATTATGATTAAGATTTTAAAAAGTGTTTGGATATCATAATTTTTATATATTCAGTCTGAGGTATTTTAAAAGAAAAAAGGCAGTTTTCTTGGTAGCGGACTCAGTAAGCCGCCATTAAGTTTTCAAATAAAGCATCAGAATTGCTAGGTCTTTTTTTAGGTATTTGTGGCCAAACACAATGTGTATTATTTGTATGCATCTGATCTTTCTTTAACTTACAATGCTTGATTTCTGCAGTTAAGTATTACTGCATTTTTACTATTTCAAGTTTTAGTCAAGTAAAACAACTGTCAAGACGGCTATATTCTCAAATACTTGTTTTTTCATGTTATTAACCTTGAAGGCTTTTATTTCTGCACTTGTCCATGGTTCTGTTATGTATGGCCTTTATTGCTTTCAAGTGTTTTTCTTCCAGACCCTTAAAATACCTTTCTGCTGTTAACTGAAGGCTGCACTTCTGTGCTTTCTTTTGATTTCACAGACATGCCAGAGTCAATTTTATTTTGGTTAAGGGCAACTGGGCAGAATTCCCTTTGGATTGCTTTCACATCTTAATATCCGCTGAGGTTGCAAGGGTGCATAATGCACTGCACAACCCCTGGGACTGGAGTGTGCTGCCTGTGAAGCCTTTCTGGCCTGTGAAACAGGAGATGAAGATAGCAGACTTGTCTATCATAATACCTGGTGGTTTAAGTATGGTTTCATGATAATAAAAATACTTTCAGAGACAAAATTCCTTAGAGTTTCAAGATACTACCATATGACTGACTTAAGGTATAGTTTCCTAAGTATACTGCAGCATCTTTTGACTGCATGTAATATAAGCATTTACAGCAATTAACTTAAAAGCACAGATTTATTAATGCTAATCACTTGAAAAGCTTAAAAATATTGTATTTTTTTCAGGTGGTTTCCAGAAGTGCAGAAAATCTTTTACCAAGGTAATAAGCGAAAACAAGTACCCAGCCATGCCAGCATTGCTAAACTAGAGTCTTTCTTCAATTGTGCTGCCACTTTAATGACTCATCAACTGCAACATTTACTTCTACATTCGATTCAAGACTTCACAGATTTAATTGTTCAACCTGCAGTAAGTAGTCTTTAATATGCATGCTAGCAGCATTGTTTATCCATGTATGTACAAGTCATTTCCTGTTTATTTCGCTTATTTTGAAAAAAATAATAGAAAAGAAGGTATGAACTTTGCTGGCAGATGCTTTCTGGAAGAAAAGGAATAGTGTTTTAGGAATGCATTATTTATTAAGCAGAATTAAAATAACTTTTATTTTTCATGTAAGAAGGGGAATATCAACATATTTTAAATCTGGTGTCCTCAAGAGCACACTGCTGTCAGGCATACAGTAGAAATGCATTAATGTAAAGGCTGTTTGCATCTACTAGCGCGCTCTCTGTAATACCCGTCTTTGAGGAAGTTTTATCTTCTCTCTCCTGTTGGGAGTTAGCTTTGTCGGGATAGTTCTGGGCAGGGGGGAAAAGGTAAAAAAGGAGGAGATTCTCCTTTGCACTCACATAATGTCTACCGTAGAGGTAAATATTTCTTGATATTTGATATCTTGGAGTGCATCTGGATCAGCATTTTGTTAGTACAGCCTTGCCATCAAATATCCACAGAACTCTGGCTCCAGGTAATATTGATGAAAAAATAGGCAGAGAATGTAAGGAAGTAAGGAATCATGTTGTGGAGGCAGAGTATATATTTTTCATTCCTGCTCCCCTGTAATTGCATTGTCTACTTCTGAGTTAAGTAAGCTGTGATGTCTACAGTAGTATTTTCTGTTAGTATTAGTAATTGGTATGTATTTTCTAGTCTTACCTTTCCTAATAGCTATCCTGTGCTGCCTAGTAGCGATAAATTGCTTCCTCACGTTTCCGAATCAAATTTTTCTGTAGTTAGAATATGTTAGCAGATATGGAAAAGTTACATGAGCCAGATTAAAAATATGATAAAAAAACAAATTATGCCGCAAAGGACAAAAGCATATACAGTGTTTTTTTTTAATACATGGGACTCCATACTGTATATAAAACCTTCATAATACTCAATTTTAGTAATCAAATTCTTGTTTAGCAAATAGAATTGGATGTAACACTTTATTTTTTTAAGGTTAGTAGATTGATAGTGACTGTTCTGGATGATGAATACAGGTACTGCTGTACACATAATAATTTACATATTGCTATGTTTGTGAGCGCTACTACTGTAAAGCTACTCTGCTTCAGTCTACGCAGAAAAAACTTAGAAAAGTTGTTTGCTGGTGTATAGAGGATGCCTCTCGTGCCTACTGAAAATAATGTTGCATTTCATCTTAATGAACGTCAGTGTATATGAATTTTATCAGAGACGTACTTCCTACTTGCACAAGTATTTTTGTTAGGATTATGCCATGTAATTTGCAATTAAAGTCTTGAAAATTTAAAATTCATATGCTGGAGTAATTCTTAATGACTTTTCCTGCATGAGTTAGGTTAACTAATACTATACTTTCTCCCCGGCTCCATGTTAGGAATCAGTCCAAACCTACAAAGAGCCAGGTTTAATCCTGAGGCTAATCCTTGAGAATGACGGTATTAAATTTGAACCTGACTTTAACGACTGTGAGGATGTATTACTGGATGTTTATACTGTTATGATTCAAGCTGTCAGTGATATACCAAGAGTTGAGACCAAATTATTTTCTAAGTGGGTAAGAAATTACAATACTTGAGGGTTTTGTTTTATCATTGTATTGTTCCTACGTTTTGTTCTTAGGCCTTGTTGTCAGAACTATTTGGAACAATTTGACATCATCTTAATTTTATTAATAAAAGGCCCAATCAGTGTTCTCTAAGGAAATGAAAAGCTAAGAATTGCCTAGTTTATGAGTTATTTTCTGTAGCAGCTACTACAAACGTACTAGAAACAAAACTGATGTATTTAAATTTTAAACACATTTCTGCAGTATTCTGTAAAATATCTTCTATACTGATACTGGAAAGGGTACTGTCTTTTTAAATATAGACCCTCTTTGAGTAGACTATCCTTAAAATAAATAATCTAAACCTTAATTTTTAAGCAGTTTATATTTTAGTTGTTTTATGTATTCAACCAGGTTGAAATGTTAGGTCAAACAGGAAATAATCTAGGTTAAGTAAAAAACTTTTTTAAAAAAATGTAATTATTTCATAAAAAGTACCTACTTGGTTTAGAATTGCATGTTACTTCTAGTATAGCAGTCTTAGTTTTTAATATGGAAAGAATAAAGGAGTGCCCTGTGGTGCCTCTTGATCATTTCCCAGAGAGCTGTGGGAGATGAACACTTCTTTTTTCCTGAAGGAATATCATGGGATATTCTGCTTCCCTTTCTGTTTATCACCAACTTGAATTTTAAATAAAGATACTAACTGTCAACATTTTTGTTAATAATGCTTGAACAGTGATGAAGCAGAAACCTGAGTAGTACACTGTGCTTTGTAGAAGCACTAATCAATAATCTGTGAAAAGACAAATTAAAAGAAGCATCTCAAGTATGTCTAAATGCATAACAGCAAGGCTTTAGATCTTCTGGGGGTTTGCAGGAAAATGTTTTCCGTATTTCTAATGTTACAGATTCATCAGTTGATAGCAAAATTGAAGTTGTGCCTGTGGTTCAGGAAAAATAAAATCCCTGTAGATTAAACTTAAAATTACTGACAGAATTGTTTTGAGTGGATAAGTATGTGGACTGCTGAGTTTCTCAATGAAGCACCTCTGATTTCTTATTTGTTAATAAGGCAAACATCTTAAGGCAAACATCCTTAAGCTATGATTTAAAAAATTGGGATTGGAAATAGCTGTATCTACAAAATTAGGTTTTAATCAGACTTTAATTACAAACATTTTGACAAAACTAAAGTAACATTTAGTTGAACTTTTTACTATCCTGTTTATTTTCCATGACATGGCTGAGCTACAGACATAACTGTAATTTGAAAATGAGTTTTTATGTGTGTTTTTTTTTTCAAAGCCAAAAGGTGAGTTCTCATCAACTGTCTTGAAGCCTGTTATCCTAGATGAGATCTTGGATGAACATAAGAAAAGGATCAGAGAAGAAATTATCAAAGAAAGTGCTGCACCTGTGGAACATCTCAAGCTGTATGATAAGTACAGCTTCCTGATAAACAAACAAGCTGAAAAAGATATTGATCAGTTCCTTACAGAGGAACATGCCTTTGAAGAAATGAAAAGGGAAATTATAAAGTACCAGAAACTTGCTAAGGAAATAAAATATACTTCTAGGAAGGTAAATTACAATAATATTCATAAACTTATATGGCTACTATTTAATGTTGATCTTGTACTAAGAATGTTGTTAGTCAAAGGTGCTGATAATTAGCCATGAGATAATTAAAATGAAATATTTTTTCTTTTTTTTAAGACTTAGCATTTCTGGGGGGTATTTGTAGTACTTAAGTGAGATTTAAGTTATTTTTGCTAGAAATTGTTTGACGACTTCTGAAGGCATCCAGAGCATGCTGCTCTTACACATTGAGGAGTAAGAGAAAGTGTGAGTCCAGCCACTTCCAAATTCATTCCGAGCATCTAGGGCAGAGAGATGATCCTTAACATGAACCACCTTTTTCTGTCTCTGTAAGGATTTTCTTTGGTAAGAATCCTTTGTCAGTCTGTTCTGAAAAAGAGCTCAGAAGGCTAAAGTGGTTTTCCTTAAATTGTTTCTCTCCCAGCATTCAGTGCTAACCTCGGTTCTGGCGAGACTAGTACTTAACAGGCCTGTCATGAGGGCTCCTGCGTGTGGAAATGGAGCTCACTGGCCCAGTGATCAACACATTGGATTCAGAGGCTCACTGGGAGGTGGCAGAGTCTTTTTAATCCTAAAGACTGTCACGTGTCTCTAACAGTAAAGCAAGATTACCACATTTTAGATGTATCTCAAAGTCTAATTTCACCAGACAACATTCACTGCTACAGGTAGTACATGCCCTTGTTTTTTGAGGATGTAGATTATTTGTCAAGGTAAAAAGGGATAGAAGTAGGATTTATATGAAGTTCATTGTGCGGATACAGGACAGTTATTCCCTTCTTTGCTTGAAAATTTTAGAAGCATTTTGTGGTTTAACTAAATTCCTAGGTGAGATCCCCGACAGTCTGCTTAAGACGGTGACAGCAAATAGGTAAAAGCTGTTCAGCGTTCTGACAACTGTTATATTTGTATTGCAGTGTGTCCGTCTCGGAATGTTTGAATTGCACTGTGATGAATTAATAAACGCTTTGGTAAAGCGAGTGGATAATATTTGTGAGCAAGTTATTTCCAAAATGTTCAGAGATCATCAAGACATAAATGCGAGGTAACTCTCAGACTGAAAATGTATATTGAAATGTACTTAACTTTGTTTCCACTGTTGAATTTTTTTAATCCTTAAAGGATATGTTGATCTCATTTTTGCTGTTATAAATGTGTTTGACTTGTCAAGGATGATTAAAACAAAATGCATGCCAAACTCATTATTTTATGTATTTTTCAGACTCTGTGATCAGTTTGAGAGAATATCAGAAAAAGCCCTTACTACTCCATCTAATACACAGGAACTAATGGAACTTAAGGTAGTTTTTTCTTTTTTATGAGTTTAAGTGAGTAGTTACCAATACTATTGCTCTGGCCCGAAGCAGTAGCATACGCAAGTTGCCCCCTTTACGGGTATGGTTCTGGCCTTGTTAAAGTCACTGGTGCTATTTCTGTATTGTAAAATAGAAAAGGACAGGACTTTGGCCGTGAGGCTAAACACCACAGTCTGGCTCTTAGACATACAGCGCAACTCTCTTCCCCCCCAGAACGTCCTGGCCACAGCCAGACTGCCTGTTTGGAACAGTCCCTTGTGCTGTCGCTTGCCCCATACGATGGCCTTACTGGTGAGGATGCCAGTTGGCCTGGGCCAAAACCCTGTAGGGCAGCAGTCCCCAAAGTGTGGGGGGTGCAGCCCAGGGAGTGCACAACATATCCATTGGAGTATGTGAAGGAAACAGATGGGGTTTTTAATCTAAAAAAAGTGAGAAATCGAGCTTTACCTATATTTAATAATACAGATTGAGACTGGTGCCCTCAGTCTGTATGTCAGAGGGTCCTGTGCCACATGCATACATGACGTGTCCTGGGGAAAGGGCAGGTGTTCCACAATGCAGAGGGATTCACGGTGGCACCCTCGCTTGTTCATCTGCTGGAGCATATTACCGTGTATTGCAGTTTGTGTGCCCAGTTGCATAGGTTCACAGATGATGTCAGCTAGTTTTAACTAACCTAGCCCTTGCAAAATGGACAAGGGCCTTAAAATTATTCTCTCGAAGAAACTGCAGATTGAAGATGATACTAATAATGCGAGCACAAGTGATCAACAAGAAAATGGCAGAGGTGACACTTTCTACCCCGAGTACAAGGTCTTCATCATCCACGTTATGAGATAAAAATAATAATGGTCTAATCAGATTTGACAAGTTGGCCAAAAAATTCAAAATTTTTAGGAAGAGTATTTGAAATACAGATTTACATCCACTACCTTTGATGATGAACTTTGCCTGAAATGTCTGTTGTGCCCTGAGATACTAGTTAATGATAGTACAAAACCATCACACTTGGTAAGACATGTAAAAACAAAGCATCTAGATCATAAAGAGAAGCCTCTACACTTTTTTCAGTGAAATTTCAGGTCATACTTTACTTAATCCATTACTCTGCAAAATTTAATAATCCATGCTCAGAAGACTCAGAATCCTCTTCTTATTTAATAGTGGAAGAAAAAGCCACGTACCATTGGGGAAACACATCTTCCTGCTATGGTAGAAATGGCTGAAATAATACATGAACAGCAATATGGTGACAAGCTAAAATGCGTGTCTTTTACAGAAAGTACTGTTGGAAGGCACGCACGGAAAACCTTGCTAAAGATTTGTAGAAACAAGTATTAGAACAAATGATGCATGTGTGTTCCCATTGTTATGTGATTTTATTGCTCAAAACTGTGTACCTCCCTATAAAAACACCTATCTGTACACTTTAAAAACTTGGAAACAGAATTTTCTAACCTGTTTAAAAACCTTACAAATGTTTCACTGAGTTTCGAACGTGTTTGTTAAAAATTATTGGTGGATGATCATGATTTATAAAGTGCAGCCAACGATGTAGTTCTTCCATTTGGATCTAGGTGTATTTGAGGGTTTTTCCAGCTATGACAGCCATTAAAATGAAGTATTGAAATAAACTGAACTTAGAACAAGACCTCTGAATCTCAAAAGGGTTTAGCAAGATTAGTGAAGCATATTCAATCACACTGCTCTCACTAAAAATATTATTAATGATATTATTTAGGGAAAGCAAAAAGTTTTCTGTGAAATTACTAACTAAATATTTAAAATATTGTTTATTTCTTCTTCATTGAATCCTTTTTTACTATTTTTTGTGCATGTTTTATTATGTACATAATAAGTTAGGACAGTAGTATGTGGGTATTATCTATAAATAAATGTATGTATATTGAGGATGCATGTCTCAAAATTTCTTGCTGTGTGATCAAGAAAGTTTGGAGACCACTGCTGTAGGGCTCCTTGCTAGCAAGCAACGTGGCTGGCTGGAAGGCTGACTGAGCCTGTTAGCAATATAGGTATTTAGCTAGTAGTATAGTTATTACCTGGATGTTTTTTCACTGATTTTCAGGAAGCAATGCATTTATATATAATGTCTTGGAATAAGTGCATGGGTTTATTTCTATCCCCGTTTAGCTAGTGTAAGCAGATAACAAGTAATTTCTGTAGTGTGGGCAATGTGCCAGTAGAATTAAGTTTAGACTGCGTGTTCTTCAGGCTTCTGAACAGATAGCATCAAACAGCGAGTCTCTCTTGGTTCTCCTGAATTAAATTCAAACAGTTGAATTAGATGTGGAAGACTCAGTAACCATTCCCAATATCCTAAACTAAGCAAAGAGTTGAAACCTGGGATGTAGGGAACTTTAATGTGTATTTAATTCTTCACAAGAAGACTTTAAAAAGCATGCATTGGCAAGTTGTATGAAGTAATTTTGCCTTTACACCCTTTGTTGAAAGATCACTTAAAATTTAGCAGATGTAGGGTTTGCAGTTCAGTAACTGTAAAATCCCATCATCTCACTTTAGAAATACCACTTCTGTAATCAAAACCCTGCTGTTTCTTTGATGTACTCAGGCTCCAGTTCAGTGAAGCACTTTATTCATGCTCAGAACGTAACATGTCTTAGTCTCTTGCTATTCAGCAAAGTTCTGGTGTGTGTGTCCAGCAAAATGTGTGGGATATAGGTGTGTGCTTAAAATAAATTGGGTGCCTGAGTGATTGGTTGCATTTGGGTCTGAGCGAGTCAGATTTTTGTTACAGTGAAGTTTAACATAGGATATGACTGGAGTAATTTTTTTCCAGTAAAAAGTGAAAGTTTTACAAGTTGAACTATGAGCTGAGAATATGTTGCCTTTAAAATGCATGCTTGTTACGCTATATCTTTATGCTGGACAATAAACAAATCGCATGTAATCATGGGTAGCATGTAATATTATACCAGCATCAACCCCCTTCTAATAGCTGTTCCATCTCATTGCTGAAAAGACGTGTCAGGCTTTGTTTGGGGTATTCTTTTAATAGCCAAATATTCTCTAGGTCTGTAACAACGAGTACGTTCTGAAGGAGAAAAACTGCTGTTAAAAGAGCAGAAGTGTAGATTTACTAGGATGATTTATCCATACCTAAAAATGATTCCAGTGATACCACGTTGTGCCATTGTAGTAAATTTTTCTGTATCTTCAATGGATAGATATCAAGTAATATTTATGTGTACCGATGTACTATTGATCTGTCCATGTGGCCAACGTTTTTACTAATACAGTTCTTTTCTTAAGAGGCTTTCAGAGTGCTTCGTTATGGATTATTGTTTACACTGGGCTGTGTTGCTTTTCTGTTAAGAGTACCTTGCAGAATGCGATGTGTATTAGTGCAGTTTACTACCAACTCTGGAGATCTGAAAGAACAGTGTAATTTTTATTTTAATCATAATGAGCAGTACAGCCATCGTTTATGTTCCTTATATTCTTACTGCTGGGGAAGACCTAATTTCACAGTGGGCCATCTAATGCTTCCCTTTCTGAAGCATGTCCTTCTTTTCTGTTGTAATTATTTTACTAATTTTTCTGTGGTAGCACCATGCTTTCTTTCCCAAACCTCTAACACTTACAACAGGCTGGCTGGATTGGCTTCCATTAGCCTAAACCATGCCATTCCAAATAAGCATCTTTTAAGGGCATGTATTTCTAATTTTATTTAATTTTCCTTGTAAAAAATAAGCTTTTAAAGTTAAGTATTAACTATTTCAGGCATTACTTTGGCATTAAATTATATTAAAAAATACCTTCTTCTTTAATTTCTATTCCCCAGGACTGTGTGCAGAAAATGGAATCATGTGACATGCTTGAATTGGACCAGAAATTATCAGATGCTGTAAATCGTGTTGCTTTCCTGATAGAATGTGTCAACTTTTCACCAGCAGACATTCAACTGAACAACAGTGTTTTTCAATGGTATGCACGAATGCCAGATATCTTTGAAGAGCACAGAAAGATAATTAAAGAAAAAACAGATCAATTTCAAGATGGCCTTAAGGTTTGTAATGACAGTACTTTAAGAATACTTGAGCTTCTGACTTTGAATGACGTATAGGACATGAAATAGTGGATTGAATAACCTCTTTTATTTTCCCATATGTTTTAAGAAGAAGTTCGAAGTAGATGTTTTTATATTATTCTTGGTATGAACTAATTTTTGTCTCCTTTCCACTCATTTGTTTTCCACATATCCACGGGTACTGCAAGACAAGCCACATCTCACATTCTGCACTCTGAAAGCTCTTTGATTACAGGTCTTCCAGTGATGTTGATGAAAGTTGTCTGTAGATGAAACAGTAAAATTCAGATACATCTTTTAAAGGCTTGTACATGCCTTGATTTATACACATGAGCAGTCTCTTTGGAGTCAGTGGCAGTATATAAAATTTCTGTGATAGCTCAAAAGAAGAAAAGTGTGTTAATTTGCCAAGTGTGATTTTGCTGTTAGGATAATATCAAATAAGGTAGTTTTATAACATAAGTACATCTTGATTCAGGATTGTTTTATTTTTATTTTTTAAACTCGTATGTGTATTTTATCTCTGTTAGAATTTTTCACTAAGTTTACTAGGCTTTTACAGTACATCTAGTTATCTAAAGTGATGTGGTCTCTCCACAAGGATTGCTAATTACTAGGCTGCTGTTTCGTTACAGTTACTTCCTGTATAGCTGTCTGCTTTGGTTTTCTAGGACTCCTTAGTCTCACCGTCATTTTGTCTTAGTTCGTACGTACTTTGAGATAGTGAGCTCCTGTGTTTATGCAGGACATTTAAAGAAGTAGCTGGTGGGTGTTACTGGGTTATAAATAAACGTGCAGCATAGGCTCTGTACCTTCAAACATGTTATTGCTTTGTATGGTTTGATGCTTGGTTTCAGATGTTGACCACTACTGGTACTCAATGTGAAATATGTGTTGCGGGGTTGTATATGTGAGGAAAAAGCTGTCCTTGAACTGTATGGCTTTAAGGCAAGAGACACCTCTGTCTCGTGAAAGTCTTTAGCTTCATCTGTCATTTGAATTATTTTTATTATTCTGTTTTAATTCGAGATGTACTAGGCGTTTGAGTTTAGCTTTCTATTATTAGCCTGCTGATTGTGTCCATCACAGAAAGCAGTAATTTTTATGTCCAACTATGGCATAGAACCCAAAGACACATCTGTCAGCCCAGTAAATCACTGCCGATGACAGTAGGATTTGGGTCAAATTCTCTCATTTGGGTGGAATAGATACTTGTGCAAAAATATGTTGGATGTCTCAGTTTTTCTGTAAGTACAAAGTGTTCTACCATACCAAATCCAAATAGTTATTCCTTCTTTTGACAGAAATTTATTGTGATTTTGTTAAAATGAGTGTATGCTTGCTTGATGTTCAATTAGATACGCTGTGAACAATTTGTTGAGGAACTGAAAAGCTACTCTAAGCAAGTTGAAAAATTTATTGCATTTGGAGATATTCAGGAAGTCAACAGGTATTTGAAGGAAGCTGAAGCGTTAAATACAAAATTGGATCTTGCTGCTGAGAAGGTACAAATTACAGTCTAAGCTAGTCCAGTAGTATAAACTGTAAATCTTAATATTTGTGTTGTAAGAATCAAGAGTTGTCCTAGTAATACAGTTTCTGAGGTGTGGCAAAATAATTCTTAATTCAGCTACAAAACATTTTTTTATGATTTGCAATTTAAACTGCAAATTTACTGGGCACAGTAATTTGTTACTATGTGGTCTGGAGTTAATATGGTAGTACTTTGCATAGTGAAAGAGTGGATTAAGTTTACGTTGGTTTGCATAGAAATTATACTTTAATATGCTTGGAAGTGCAATTCCTGATACTCATTATTACCTCTGTCTGTTAAAGCCTCCACAGCAATGCAAGCTATGGAGGAATGGCCAAGTACCATTGTAAACCTCTGACTGTATTCCTCTATTGCCTAGCGTGAATGCTGAGCTGTTACTGTTAAAGGCAGCTTTAACTGCGGTCAGTGGTGGCAATTACATAATGGACTGGTTTGGTAAAACTTAATTCGAAGCTTGTTGAAGACACCAGAATCCTAATATGTATGAATACTCCCTAATCCGTGTGTTAAGGGCCTGATATCACGGACAGCTTTGGTTGCATTTCAGACCTCACTTATGTCTCAACAGATTCATCAGTTGAATTCAGAAGAAGAGTCCTTTGGATGGCCAATATCTCAGTACCCTCAGCATAAAAACATCTGGAGTACTCTTGCTCCATATCTTCATCTCTACCGTACAACTGTTGAATTCAACAGAAAACACAAAGACTGGACAGAGGGATCACTTACAGAAGTGAATCCAGACCAAGTAGAGGTAGATGTAGGAAACCACTGGCGTGGACTGTATAAACTAGAAAAAGCCTTCCAGAATTCTCCAAATGCATTAGCAATTACAAGACTTGTCAAATCAAAAGTAGAGGAGTTCAGGTGCCACATTCCTCTAATCCAGGTGATTTGCAATCCTGGTTTGCAAGAAAGGCACTGGGAAGAGATGTCAAAAATTGCTGGCTTACCACTGTATCCTTCTGAAGACTCAAATGTCTTGTCATATATTAACTTGCATCTTGAACCATTCCTGGAAAAGTTTGAGACCATCAGTGAAACAGCCAGCAAAGAACATTCGCTTGAGAAAGCTTTAATGAAAATGATTTCTGAATGGGATCAAATGGAGTTCACTCTTCTTGCCTACAGAGAAACAGGAACCCATATTTTGTCTTCTGTAGAAGATATTCAGATGTTATTGGATGACCACATTGTCAAAACTCAGACTATGAGAGGCTCTTCATTCATTAAGCATCATGAAAAGCGAATAAGGTAATTATTTTTTTTCTAATAGAAAGTGCAGGTTATGTTACCAAATAAGAAATCTTTTCTGCTTAATCTGAAGCACAGGGACTTCAAATGCTTTTGTTTATCCTCCGAAAGCAGTGAATTAATTTCATTTTAAAAGGGCTAAAGCTTTTGTCCCACATCAGCTACGCACTATTTAATCCCATAAAGCTGATTTTTACTTTTAATTAACAATATGGGAAATGCTGATGCATGGGAGAGGTTGCTAAGTATTTTTAATGTGCTCTGTTTCCTAAGGTACCAAATACATCATAACATTGCCTTTGTATTACCAGGTAAAACACATCTGAGGTATAGATGGAAAGGTTGTAGACTAAGAGAATATAGTCTAAACTTTCTACCTAAATTTTGAAGCTACTGAATGTTTTAGGTCTTCAACAATCAAAAATGATAGGGCTTATGTAAGGGAGATGAAGAAAATGAAAACAACACATTTCAGGGAAATTATGAAAGATTTCTTTTTTTCTAATGCAGAAAATTAAATTCTAAAATTTAGCATTACATGTTAAAGATCCTGTACTTCCATCTCTGAGCATAGATTGTAATCTGGTTGTGTGTCTTTCTCCATAAATAGTTTACTTGCTCCTTAAATCCCCCAAACATAACCATACTGTGAAAACCTAAAAGTCTTTAATCTAAACTACATCTAGCTGTATTGGTATTGCCAAACTCCCATGAATCTGCAAAAACGCTATTTCACATTTCAGCACGTATTCAATAAATATGAATTCATATGTACACATACACACATTGGGGTTTTTTCCAATTAGTATTAATTCTCCAGTTACTACTGTACTACAGTGTAGTAGTTTCTTCCTTGTTAATGTAAAAAGGTGGGTTTTGCCTGTCCTCATCAAAGATGAGGAAGCACACCGTGGCAATTTTTTGGTGACTGACAGCATTTGTAAAAATACAATGTATTACTTTGGTCTTTGAGATGTAGGCAATTGCACAATGGTTGCTTTCTCAATGACCCACCAAAGCATGTAGAATTCTGGATTGCTGCCAGAGATTTTTCCAAATTCCTCATCTTCATTTTGGGAATTTTTTTGGTGTAAGGATATTAACTGACCTGCCTTACTTTCTTCTTGGAAAGCTACATTTTTCTCTACCTCTTGGTAGAAGAAAATTCACAAAAGATGAGGTGCCAATACCCAAAAGATAAAGGAGGGGCTTCAGGTAGAGAAGGTACATGCAGACAGAGTTATCTGTTGTTTAGAACCTGTGGCAGGTAGAGGAATGAAGGCAGAAGTTAAGTGTGTTTTCACATGTATCATTTTACAGAACTCAGTGCAGCCCATGTATGAGTGTCTTATTGAGAAAATTCTTGCCATGGTTTATTTGTACAATACAGTTTTTAACAGCATGCACTTTTTATAATAATTCTGTCTGTACTGTCCAGTGGTATGAAAGTTGTAAAAAATAATAGTTACTGGTTTTATACAGGAAAGAAGAATATACGTTCTTCTTACAGGATTATAAGTAGCGTTTTATTTTTATATATTTTTTGCAAATTGCTTATGTCAGTGAATTAAGAATACCAGTGGTATGAGGGAACTGATAATATCATGTGTCTGATACTGGTGAGATAGTAACAAGTGTCCGATAGTGGTGTTAATAATTTTAAAATGATGCAGAAAAATTGAGGACACAGAAAAAGTGATAGTCTAAAGTATCTTGGAATTTTTGGCTATGAAAAGGAAAGACTGACTAGTTATTGAATTATAATGTTGTGTACTCAGTGGTGAGCAGTAATATTGAGGGAGTCTTTAATCTATCAAACAAATGTGTCCAACATCCATGTTTGGAATTTGAAGTCAGAAATGTGATTTAACCATTGGACTATTTACTTCTTGAAATCTTTTAATTAAGCTAACATATCTTTTTAGGATAATGTCTACGTATTTTTGGTTTACTGATTTAAGCTACTTCCATGTCTGTCTGTCCTAGCAAACAGAAATAGTAGTCTGGGCTTTTGTTTATGCTGGAAACAGATTACATACTCAAGTAATTTTTTCCACAGATACTATTACATGCTGAAGTGTGTGCTATGTTTATTCACTGATACTGTTAGTTTATTTATTGGATTAGCCTAGTTCATGAAATCCTACAGTCAACCTTATGGATGATCCAGTTGCAGAAATGGACATGGGCCTGATATGCAGGAAATTACGCTAGGTGAATATGACATTGTGCTGAAATCTTAAATATATTGCACTTGCTGCTGAATACACAAATTTCCAAAAAGATCTTAGCAGTCTGCTGGAAATGTTTTACTGGAAGCATCAGTTAATGCATTTCAACTAATGCTATTTTGTAGGGAATGGGAAGGAACACTGTTGCTAGCACAGGAGATCCTGGATGAATGGCTGAAGGTTCAGGCTACTTGGCTTTATTTAGAGCCAATTTTCAGTTCTCCTGACATCGTGGCTCAAATGCCGGAGGAAAGTAGACGATTCAGTAGTGTGGTTAGGACGTGGAAGGACTTAATGAAATCAGTTTTTCAGGTAAGTACTGTGGTCTTAAGAATATAGAGTGAGTTTGTAGCGTGTACTGAGAAAAAAATACTGCTTCTGATAACACAGTCCTATGTTTTCTGTTTCATCTTAGCCCCCTTTCTTAGATTCGTTTTGCAGAACTGTTTCACATAGAGTCATGTAAGCATTGAACAGGAAGGGCCACTGGAGTTCAGTTACTCTTCTTTCTAAAAGCAGAACTTTTGCCAGCATTACGTAAGCTCAGCCACAGCTTTGTGTAGCCAAATTTCAAAAATCTCCAAGGACAGAGTTTTCTTGCAGATTACTTCCAGAGAATTCAGTGCTGCAGTACCTTCCTAGTAAATAATACTTTTCTAGAAATGTCCAAAGATTTATACCTGTTTCCCCTTGTTGCCCAACTATCACTACTGAGAAATTGGCTCTGGCTTTTACAATTGACCTTCAGGTAGTTGTAGGCTACAGCGAAGTGCTACCTTAATTTCCACTTAGTTTCCAAGCTGAACAAGTCCAGCTGTCCCAGCCTCTTCTCGCAGGCTGTGTGCCGTGCTGGTGAGTAAAATTGAGCAGCATACAAACCAAAGTAACAGACAAAATGATCCTGGCACTGTAGGTCAATTGACATGAATCGGCTCTCACACTGATTGATCCTTTTGAAAAATGCTGTTTATCTGGATATTGAATGGCAGAGGTGCCTCTGTAACTTCCAGCTGGTTAGATATTTAACTTGCTTCAAAAGTACTAATCTGATCTACTGTACATCAGTATATAGGGCAGTTGTCAGATGCCATCACTGCGCATGTCTGGCAGTTCAAAATGTTACTGTCTTGCCAACTTGCTTTTACTTGATGCTTTCCAGAACTTCGCGCAGTAATTAGGATCAATTAATGAGATTATATGAATGCTTTGCTTCAGTTGTTAGATGTTCCCAGCCTTGGATCGGGTTAGATCGGCTATGTTTGCCAGCCTAACTGGATGGAGAACACTCCCACGTTCTGTTCTGCTGACCCTGTGAGAGGGCAGGACAGTAGCTTCTAGCAAAGCGGTGGTACCAGTGAGGGAGGAGGAGAGGTCTGAACCTGGCACAGCTGACTCATGAGTGGTTGCGCAGTCAATGGGCTGAATGCACGCTCTGCAAACTGTTCCTCAGGGGATAACCAGTTAGCTAGTAATTCTGACGATCCTGTTACATAATTTTAATGATTCTAATAATGATTAGAGAAACTGCGTTCCTTCGGAAAAAGTTCCCTAACATCAAGGACTTTTCTAGCAGGGTGTTGTATTTTTAATATTTTATTAACTGGGCTTACTTAACTATTCAACAGATTTGAGAAGATTTATGAGGTCCGCTGTTTTCCAGGGTAGGGACATAAGGTTACTTTTTGAAGGAAAAAATCAGCTTAGTTTTCATGTGTCTCATGCCTTTGCAGAACTTTCGGAGATCCGTTATGTCATTAGGAAAAATGCTAAAATTTTCACTCAGTCTAAAAGCTTTTGGTCTGAGCTCTTTTCAAAAAGATTGTAGATGTGGTCTTACTGTAGGAATACACAAAATGTGTAGTATACACAAAGAAACATTTGCTTAATTTCCTGGCAATTTAGCTTGATCACTTAAAAATAATTTTTCACTTTGTATTATCTTTTAAGTCTTTCTCCTTCCCTTTCTCTCCCTCTGCTTCTCCCCTCCCCCCCCCTTTTTCTCCTTCTGTCTTACACTCCCCCTCCCCCTTCTTCCTCTTGTTTTCTTTCCTGATTTTCTTCTAAATCAGAAGAATTTATCCCATAGTGCTGTGAAATTAATAGTAGTCATTTTTGGGAAGAAATTCAATAACAATAAAAAGGGCAAGACTTTCAGAATTTTGTTGAATGTTATATTTCTGAATGTTGTGTGCTGATGATCTGTTTTGAAAAAATCTTCGAAGTCAGATATTCAGTGCTAATCAAATACAAAGTATCTTTTAAATGTGATACATGTTCTCACTGCCAGAAAAGAGAACAATCTTTTGTTTGTACAGGAGAGCGTAAACGCCGCAATAGAAGTTTTAACAATCTAAAGTTGATTTTGGCTAGACTAGTGGGCATTATTTTCCAGAAGATGGCACTCTGCTTCCACAAATACAGTGTTTGGGGACTGTTCTTCCCCAGTCCATATGAATGGTCTTTCTTAAAGCCCAAAGCTAAAAGCTAACTTGAGTCTGTTTGCACTTTTTTTGCATTTATAAGCCGTTTTATTATAAAATTGCTGTGTATTATGAATTGCTTTTATTTGCTTAGCTTTTCATCACAAAATTGAATAATCATATATTATTCTTTCAGTTTAAGTATCTTTTTTAAGCAGCACACATTAATGAGGGTTAAATTACTTCATGGTTTATTTTCTAGATTATATTTAAAAAAAATTCAAGGATATGGAAGCTTTTCTGTCTTCGTGGTGAAAAAGAAAACAAAATCAAAAAACAAGACACACACACACCCCCAGGCTGTAACCTGTGATACATACAGAAATTATATTTAGAAACTAGAGTTGGTGATGGTCTTTTAACAAGATGCTCAAACTATTTTTATACACTTAATTTATACTCTTTTCTTGATACAGTTTTTTCCCCTAATTAACACCAACAGTGTCACTGACAAAGTTACACTAATGTTTTGAATGACTGAGAATGATGTCATTAGCTCTTTTTCTTTATGCATTAGCAGACCTGTAAATAGGAAATCTATGCTGTAGCATAAATTCTTTTTTTTTTTCTTTACTTTTTCCTCATATGAAGGAAAAAACAAGCAGGAAGAATCCCATTTATAAAACTGGCAACACAGCTTTGATTTACCAGTTTCACTTAATCTATTTGCTGATGATTAATACACTAAGAAAGGGAACAAAAGCTCTCTCTGTTGACAACATGTAGTCATATGGTTGGTTGTGCATTAAAAACTGTTTTATAAAACCAATTTTGAGTTATGTTTGTATGCTGACAGCTTAATTGTCTATGTATAGATGAAAAGTATGTAGTTACTGAGTTTGTTGTGGTTTGGTGTGATGCAAGAGGCAGGTGACAGAAGATAAATGTATTTCATGTGCAGAGGAACGCTATGATTATTGTATTAGGGAGATGCACCCCCGTGAAAATCAATTAGCTAAACATACAATTCTGGGTGGGGTTTTTTTCAGTAGATTGGAAGTACGTGTGTAACATGAGCAGGAACTGAACCAAAGCTGAATGCATGTTGTAAATAATTTCATAATGTTACGAGTTTTTGAACTGAAACTGAACTTGGAATTTCTTGTTTCAGTTCACCAAACTGAAGCTGAACAGCAGTCAGGCTCCTGGGTCAAATCCGCATTGTCAGCCTGTGAGGAGTGTTTCTTGCAGACACCTTTTGCAGCTCGGGGCGTTGCAGGGCAGTCCAGCCTGGCTCCTCTCCTGCCCCTGCAACGTGAGGCACCCGTGGTTCTGCCCTATGAGACTGTGCTGTTCTGCAAGCCCAGCCAGACTTTTCTGAGCAGAACATTCTACATTTGTAATGGGCTCTGACAAAACTATTCCTAGTAGAAGTACTCTGGGTACATCCTTGACTTCTGCTGTCCGTTGGTGGGGTGTTCTTTGTTACTGTCGGCAGCTCTTACGAGCCCTCAGTAGACTGACTAGTCTGCAGTTCTCCCTACCAATCTCTTAGGGTTGCCTATAGCTCTGTCTTTTTTTTTTTTTTTTACTTTAATCCTGGATATGTGTTCTTCGCTGTGTGTTTACAGGCGCAGACTCACTGGGCAGAACGGAGGGGACCTCCGGGCTGACTAACATTGCTAGTTAGCTCTGTTTCCATTTCACCTGTGGTCATTGTGGCCCCCTTCAAATTCCAGGGGAGTGTGGTCTGGTTTAGTGGTAAAGGAGAAGCTATGGCAGAAGCTGTGTTCCCAGACTTCGGGAAGTGGAGCAGGGGATTGGGGTTAATCACTCTCCTTTTCCTTGCCAGGATTTTGTCATTATAGAACATGATGTTCTGTATGTTCAAGTGAGTGGGTTTGAATCAGTTCACGGTTAACAATGCAGGGATCTGAACTAGAAGTGAACTAGAATAAATTCAGTCACAGATGAACCCAGGCCCATACTGGAACTGAGTAGAAGCGTTTGCTTGGTTTGACTTCCTCGGTCATAAATCTGTGTAATTCGCTACTTTGCGATGTGTCGCATTTTACTCCCAAATCCCCATGCCTGATGAGCAAGATTAAAACCTGTAATGATGATTAAGCTATGGATTGGTCATAAGGCATACTGAACGGTAGAACCTGATGTTCAGACAACTGTGTTTCTCTAAAGCTTCTTTGCTTGGCAACCTTTAGGTCTAGGTCTTTTGCAAAATCTTCTTTATATTTGTACCAACTGAGATAAACTCATCTTATGCAGTAGCTTTTGTAAGCATTTATATTTATTTAACTTGAGGGGTTAATTTGGGAAGCACTAGAAAGAATTTGGAAAGCACTGTATGTCTTAATATATTTTGCCATCCACACAGCGTATAAATAGAAGAAACCCAGTGTTTTATCCAGTATGTATCTTGACAGGTGTTAATTCAGGTGCTATTGTAAAAAGAAATAAAAATACAATTTTTTTATATTCTTAAAGCAAATACAACTTTTCAAGTGTTTAAAGGTTTTTGCTAGCAAAACGTATGTAGCTAGTACACGTTGGGATCAGAGAAAACCTTTTTTTAGATCGCGCTACCAGTCAGTACCAAGTGTCAGTGTTGCCTGTGTATGGCTTTGCCATCTCCGTAGTTACAATCTCATGTATATATTTATGTATTTTATAAGGAAGGAAAGATAATTTATTTTGAATTCAACTCTGGCAGATGAGTGCCACTTAAAATGTGTGACTGCCTTGTTGTAAAAGTACGCTTTGAAAAACCCATCAAAATGTTTTAATTGTTCATGTTGCTTAATTATGTAATCCAATTGAATAGCCAGTGTAAATTGCTGTTGCTCCAACAGAATGAGGGGAGTTGTGCTGTGCTGAATTGATCCTGTTTTGAAAATTATTTTTGAAAAATAATAGTTCATGTTTTGAAAAAATTAATAGCAACTGCCTAACTACTTTTCCAGTGAACCCTGGCAATGGAGGTTAGTAAATTACAAACCTCACAATGGTTTGAGTCAAGCAGAATTTGACATCAATACTCATTGTGCTTAAAGAGTTCCTGCAGTGCTGTGTGGTGATTTACTTGAGAAGGCATTAACATACTAATCTAGAGTAACTTCTTTTCCAGGACAAACGTGTGCTGACGGTAGTAATAATAGACAAGATGTTTGAAAAACTGAGGAAGTGCAATGAATCTCTGGAGCTAATTCTCAAGGGACTTAATGAATACCTAGAGAAGAAGCGCCTATTTTTCCCCAGATTCTTTTTTTTATCTAATGATGAACTCCTTGAGAATCTTTCAGAGACCAAAGATCCTACTCGGTACGGTAATATTTAATAGATGTATTTGTGACTCACAGTGCATGGAGATGGTCTTGTTATATTGCTTCTCTGAGCCCAGAACACTCTCTTTCTCACTGACGATTATGATATTAAGTGCCTCCTTGGTTAGATTTAATGATGGGTGAGCACAGAGTAATTTTTAATATGGGTAATTAAATTAAGTTCTGTTTTTTAAGCTAGGAACCCTTCCATACACTGGTTTTCAGAAGAATCAGAAGCCCATATAGTAATTCATGGTGAAATGAACATACCTGATTTTTCCCAGCAGAAAACTGGAATATCAGGTGGAACTTGTATACTGCTGACTTGAGTTTTATCTTTTTAGGGGCAGTCCTAATTAAAGTGTTCAATTTTTTTTTGCTGTGTTTTAACTCTCTCTGCGATTTCTACTCCCCAACTTCATTCAGGATTAAACTGCAGAAAGTATTAACTCGGTCCAAGTCCCTCTTACACTGAGTGGTATTAACTCTACAAGAATTCTGCAGTAGCGATCTTGTTAAGCAATATAGCCCTCGCTATGAGCAGAGGAGCTGGGGTTGGATTCCCAATATGCAGGCTTGATAGCGTGCAGTGAATGCAGCGTGAGGTCATGCAAAAATAAGAACAAAAATGAAAAATGAAATGCCAGCTCAGTGACAGAGAAATATTCATGCAGTGCAATGAGCAGGGCAAGAAATCTTGTGAGGAAAAAAAATCTTAAAGGGTTCTTTTTTTATTTATTACAAGCTATTGTGTTGAGACTGCACTAGGTTGCTTTACTCAAATTCCTTAATGTTTACTCTGGTTTGCTGGGAAGATAAAAATAATGGAATTTAATGTACTGTAGGGTAATTAGCAGTAAAGAAAGAATGTTTGTTTATCCTTACTAGTTTGTGTGTTATAGAGACTATTTTGTAATGTATGTATGTAATATTTTACACCTTTAAACTGATCTAAACTGATCTTCAAAAAAATATTGTGGTAACATCTTGTGGGGAGTAGTACACACAATTTATTGTTGAGGATAAACTCTGTTTTTTAACAAACTTAAAATAGAAGTAAATTGTTCATTTTTTAATTTTTAATTAGATCATCTTTGGTAGTATTGGCAGGAAGAAATTGTCAGAAGCTGTTTAATACTAGTTTTGTTTTCTAGAGTACAACCTCACTTGAAAAAGTGTTTTGAAGGAATTGCGAGAGTTCAATTTACTGATACATTAGATATTACACACATTAAAAGTAGTGAAGGAGAAACTGTGGAGCTCGTAGAGACAATCTCCACATCAGAAGCAAGAGGTCAAGTTGAAAAATGGCTGGTTAAACTGGAGACAGCTATGGTGAAGTCTATCCACAAGGTAAGGAGCCCTGAGCTCTTACGCTCTAGGCTGAAGTCATTTGGCATTGATTTCTTCAGTTAACATTAACATGTACTAGAATTACTTTTTACGCTTTGCACCTAGCGTGAACATTAAAACAATTAATTCAGTCTTTAAAGGTTGTAATTTTTATTCTTTAATTTTTAGTTCTGGTGTCAATTACTGGTTGTAAAATTCTCTAAAATTCTTTAAAATTTAATAGTAGAGACAAAAAAATTTTGTGCCAAGGATTGTTTTACTGGATAATGTTCCACACTTGATGTGGTATTAAGGGACAATATTAAACTGAAAAGATTGCCTGTGGGTTGTTTTTGATGTTTTCCTTGATTATGACTACCTTAATCAAGACTCAACTCTTCTTTTCAGATTTTATCGTTCTGGTCTTTATAGTGTCTCATCATTGTGTCATATATTTAACCATCTCTGTTGCCTTCTTTTTTGTGGTCCTTTTTAATGTCAAGTGAGGTAATTAAGCGTGCACACACTTTCCCTGACGCTGTCTTACAGCACAGCAGTTTAATTATTGTAGTGGCATAGCAGTACAGAAGAAAGTCAATAACCTGATCTGTTCGGTGCATATCAGACATGGACTCTGAGCTGCATGAGCAAGAAATGGTTAAGCACCATTCATCTGCATTTAGCCTTGACTACAGAACTTTTATAATGACCTAGACCAGATAACATTTAGATAGTTTTAATGTCAATACAGACACAGTTTTCCCTCATAGATGGTTTTGTTGTTGTTGTTTTGTATTGATGCTATTGTATATATAGATTGTTAAAAGCAAAAAGGCTTGGAACTGCAAAATGAATGGCAGATTTTCACTCAGGTAGTTTATATGGCTTATCTGAGGAGCCATCCAGATTTACTGAGGGGTTTGTTGGTAATACAACTTTATTCTTCCCTGGGTTTTTTTAGTGGCAGGAGAAAAACCTGTTGGTCAGGACTGGCAGATATTTTCCAGTGCAAGTTTTGATTTTGTTGGGATTATCCTTCAGTGGCACTAGAACCAGGTTATTCATTGTATTATTAGAAAATACACTTGAAGTTAGATATAAGTTGAAATAGCATGGTCTTCAAAATTGAAAGCTCTGGGTTTTTACTAGAATAAATGGATGAAAAAAAATTCAGTTTGGGATATTGCTTCAATATCAAATGGTCTTTGTACTTGTTTTCTAGTTTCATTGTAGATGGAAATGTTTAAGTATCTGATGGCAGGAATCATTTTAGAATGTGTTGTGAAATCAGTTCTTGGAAATTTTATGTGATCATTTAATTCACATTATGACATTTGAGGGGGTGAGATTTACTGAGAGATTTGCTTGCAAGGTGTCAGTATTTACAAAATTGAATTTGAGGCTGAATCTAGACCCTGTTCTATTTTTTTTATTCTCGGTAATACAGTGTAATCTAACTTCAATTCTAAAGTTGAACATCACCTGGTTTTGCATGTACTTACAGTGTGCTTTTTCCTGTCCAGGTCATTGGGGATGCACTTGAAGCTTATCCAAAAACTCCACGTGTTAATTGGGTAAGAGAGTGGCCTGGACAAACAGTTCTTTGTGCATCCCAAACTTTCTGGACAATGCAAGTAGAGATGTCTATTAGAAATGGCCAAAGGGTAAGGATATTTTAAATTTAAATTTATGTCAATTTGATATAATGCAGTAGTAAATTAGACCTTCGGTAGTAACCTTTTTGGATGAATAGGTGTTCAATTCAACAGTTAATCTTTTGAGTATCTACCTGAAATGGAATCCGTGAAGGTTTTGAAGCTAGTATTTCCTTTTGGGTATAGGCACCAATGCTTCTGTACCCGTCAGAGTGCGTTCAGTTCGGCTCAGTGTGTAGGTCACACACTTCTGTGAGAGCAGCGCAGCGGTGACTTTGGGTGGTATGGAGTTTGTTCATGTCTGGTTCAGAAGTCTAACTTACCTTCATTAATTTTTAGTGCTTTTTATGAAGATGGGCTAGGACTAGCATTAGGGGATATATACCGTCCTCGCCCTTGTGAAATAATGAATGTATATGCCTGACTGGTACAGAATTTATAATTAGTTAGCTAATGCTAGTGGGAATAAAGCTACTTAAGGCACTGAATTAAAATTCAGGATATATGTTTTGTAGGACCTTTCTTCTATTTGTCACCAAGGGTTAATGCTCTCACTTGTATTTGGAAGTGTTCCAGAATTGCCACCATCAGATGAGGCAACTAAATTTTAATTCTCTGGTGTTTGGACAGAAAGAATCATCAAGTCTCTTTTCAGTTATACATAAAATTATAACTTTGTGATACTTCATGATACTTTTCATTCCTGTTTTTTGCCAAGACGTGGTATCAATCGAAAGAACTTCTACAGTATTGTATTTTTTGATTCTTCCTGATTATGTATAGTTGAGCTGTACCACAAACATGATGTTTAATCTTTAATCCATATATGGGGCAGTATTTTAAGACTGTATAACGTTTTCTGCTTATTCACAAGTTGAAGCAATGGCTCCTGGTAATAGTGGCTCTTTTGAGCAGCTGGAGTTTGACATGAAAGGAAACAAAGCTTCTGAGTGTTTTGGAAGAGGGAATTAAAGGAAGAAGAGGACATTACCTGCTAATATGAGGCGTAGATCTTGCAACATATCTGAAGATTTGGAAAAAGATTTGAATATGTTTTCTTTTCCCAGTAAAGGAGATTCTCAGTTTCCCGGGGAAAGAAATAAGATTTCTACATACTGCACCATTTATCCTCCATTGGTGAAAGACTTTCAGGAAGGAGAGACAGGACTTGTAATCTTAGAGATTTTAGATTTAAAAAAAAAAAACCAAAACCAAAACCTAAATCCAGCCTCACCTTAATGAGCCTGTAGTTACTGTTGTTAACAAATAAAAGAGGAAGTGAAGTGAGGTTAAATTGCTTTACTTTTGGGAATGTTTGTTACAGAATTCTCAGCCTAGACAAAAGCTCTTGTGGTGGTCTGTGTCAAGCCTCTTCTGTACATGAGCATGGACAGAAACCTGCCCTTCCTGTATCTTTCACTGAAATTCTGTTGTTGTGGGAATTCTTCTCATCTGGCTCCAGCCCCAGAATCTTCATTCTCCTATAGAAAGGAGCTTGTATGTAGCGAAGTGGTAGAGAGGCATTTGTATCTCCTGACAATCCGTCACAAATCTGTGGCAGGGAGAACTCTTGGTCTTACAGCCTTAAATACTCTTTTTTCTTTTCCGTTCCTATGTCATGTGCTGAAGCGTAAGAAGCATGACAGTCAGCCAGGGACCATGTGAGAGCCCAGAAGTACTGCAGTCTGGCTGAAGCGCTTCAGTGTTTTCAGCGACAGGATGGCAATATCATTTAAGTCATTCGTAAATAATTAAATATGTGTTAGCACATACATACACACACCTGCTCTCTTTCAGACATTTTTGAGTTAGTTGTTTCCAACAAATAACTATTGTACATAAATCAAAAGTGCAAATTTCGTAATAAAACTGAGATTCTGTAGAAAAACCGTGGTGTTTCGTAGATTTTGAGAGCATTGTGTTGCGGCCTGTGTGCGTTCTTGGTGATACATGGTCGTATGGTCAGAAGGATAGCACTAAGGAGCGTTACTGGTGCAGGAGCTGAGGACACGCTCTGTGCCTCAGCTGACAGCTCCTGTTTGCTGAGGAGGGCTTGGTAGTAAGCCAGTGGGTTGTTATCCCCGACTTGAACAAGATTATTTCAGATTTTGTCTTGGTTACAACCTGTAATGCAACACTGTAGAAGTTGTACTGCTTTTGAACTCTGTGTTTACAGCTTTATTCACATAAGTAAAAAGAAGTCATACTAAGCAGGTGATTATTTAAACTGAATGTTTGAAAAATAGATAGCTGAGGCGAGAGATCTCAAAATGATCATAATCTGTTGAGGGTTACCAGTGCCAGTGTGTTGGAGAGGAGCAGCAGGCTAGCAGGGAGAAAAATCTAAACCAGGTTGGATAAGTTTTTCTGCAAATAGAAGCCGTCTTCTATAGAAACATGCTTTGGTGCGAACGTATTACTAAAGTTAATTCCCACTTGTTAATTTCAATTCAATAAGGCACTTCATCACATCTAAGTACTGTCACGATATGGGTGCTTTCCTTCATTGGGGCTTTCCTGTTTATCATCGACTTACTAGCATGAAGTAACCAATTACAGCGCAAAAGAAATCATTAAGCTATCTGAACACAGACTATGACCAGAAGTCAGCAAACTGAAAAGTTGTAGAAAAATGCATTTTTTTTTTGTTAACTTTATGAATTATAGGTGTGGTGGTGTTTCTATTGTGGGACATAAGGGTGTTTTTCTAGTGAGACAGTGTCCCTTAGCCGCAGAAAGTATATTGTATACATTTAAGTAGATCTTTAAAATGTGTGGCATTTTCCTTTACTTAATGTGAAATGTATAAAAAGATAATGACTATTTCCTGTGTTCCAGGAAAAAAATAGTGTATGCTGTTTTATTTCCAGATATGTATCATTGATGTTTTACATATGATTCTGTAGAGTACAAAAAAAGCCAGACCCAAACCACTATTGAACTACCAGTAAATGAAGGACATTGTACTACTTATAGTGAGAAAGAACTTTTTAATATAGAGAAATGAAAGTAATATAAGAAAAAATAATCATGCCTTAGACAAGACATGCAACTTCTAAACATTTTTGCAGGCACTAGAGGATCTTCTGGAACAGAATAAAAGACAGATTGAGGACATTGTCACCTTGGTGCGAGGAAAGCTGTCTAAGCAGAATCGAGTGACTCTAGGAGCGCTTGTTGTGCTTGATGTTCATGCTCGGGATGTTCTTGCATCTCTAGTGAGCAAGAAAGTCAAAGATGAGAGTGACTTTGAATGGTTAAGTCAGCTTAGGTACTACTGGGAGGTAAGTGATACCTGTCAATACTGTTAGCAGGTAATTCCTGTTCACAGTTGTTCAGTTTCTGCTTGCTTGCTCACACAGTGAATCGTTATGTACTATGGGAATATCTGCTGATAAAAGAATACCTATAACAAACCATTTTATGGATTACTAACTGGAATGGCCAGTAGCCAGATGCAAGCAGTTTTAATCATCGCTGCAGAGTCTCAGTACATTTGCTGAATCTGCAGGGGAGGTTACAGATAAAATTTGTTCACTCAGAAACTGTATTTGGGTTTTCTGATTCTGCAGGATAGCAAATGCTGTAGGGATGACAATTTGCAGTTAGAGGTTTTTAAATGACTTACTGTCAGAATTATTTTATTTTTGCATAACATTTATTGGAAAAATAACAGTGCTTATACTGTATAGTGGTAGGATACAATATTTTACATTCATCAGGGCAAGACATTGTATGTGAACAAAAAAACCGTGTATGTAGAGATCATACATTACCATATCAGAACCATCACATTGACCATAATGGGCTATGAGTCATGATTAGTTCTGTTGATCTTTTAGAAAGTCCCTTAATGTTCTAAGTAGCTACACAAGACACTTTTACTCTGCAATATGGTTAATAGCACCCTTTTTTAGATAACAGTTAATGTAAAAAAATGGTCTTTTTGTTTGATACTGTAGTTGGCAAACTTTTTTTTGAGTCACATTGAAACTTGGGTCTCAGAGCAGTCAGTAGCCTGCCTTGTAGTGGTTTCTAATAGCATCGGGCCTATTAGGGAACTTGAGGTATTGTGTTGAGTTGTGGGGGTGTGTGGGGGCGTTGAAATTATTGTTTAATCTATAAAATTAATGTCTCATTTCTTAGGAGGGGCATCTACAAACTAAGATGATCAATGCTGGACTGAGGTATGGATATGAATATCTCGGCAATACCCCTAGGTTGGTTATTACTCCACTAACAGACAGATGCTACAGGTAAGACTGCAAGTTACTGAATGTACTGTATTAGCAAGTATTTATTTAGTTGAGGTATTTTAATTAGTCCTGAGAACAGATGGCTCCAGAATTGTATTTTTGTGTTCTAATAGGCATAATTAGAATAGGACACATTTCTTTTGGTGGAACAGAATTGGTCCTGTATGAATATTTTAATTTAAATTTGTGATAAAATTAATCTTTTGTGACACTATAATTAGTGATAAATTGCAAGAGGATTTAGGTTTAGGAAGTGGAAAGTAGTTCTCTGTTGTGAACTTATAGTACATTACTACATATTTTTAAACTATAGCTGCCCAGAAGCTAGTAAACTGCACCATCACAGAAAAATGTTTCTGATAAAAGCTAGAGCAGCTGGAAAAATAGCATAAAAATTTGTGTGATCTGTTGTGGGGTTTTTTTTCTGTTGCTTTATTTCCAGAACCCTGTTTGGTGCACTACACCTACATCTTGGAGGTGCCCCTGAAGGTCCTGCTGGAACTGGAAAAACAGAAACTACAAAAGATTTAGCAAAGGCTGTAGCTAAACAGTGTGTGGTTTTCAATTGTTCAGATGGATTGGATTACCTTGAATTAGGAAAATTTTTTAAGGTGTGGATAAAACTCGAGGGTTATATTTTAAATTACATAAAAGCCCTTTGATTATTTTGACATTGGAAGTGGCCTTAAGGTATTGTAAATGTAATTGTTTTCTGCTTTTGGGCTGCGGTGTAATGCTAGTGTTGTACAGATAGGACTTA
Organism: Falco punctatus; assembly: GCF_963210335.1. NCBI lineage: Eukaryota > Metazoa > Chordata > Aves > Falconiformes > Falconidae > Falco > Falco punctatus. The sequence continues at coordinate 2,255,178 of NC_137588.1, forward strand.
CTGTAAGAATCAACTGAGATATCAAAATGGTTTTTATGTGCTTTGAAAATTAAATACACCATAATGATTTCACTAGCTTTCAATAGGCATCATAGATGCCATTTCAGTGAGTGCATTTTTAATAGCTGATTGCAAATTTTAGAGGACTTGAGGTTTATTCTAAACTCTAAATAAGGTGGTGTCATTATATTATACAGAACAAGCATATTCATTTTGATATTAGCCTGAGTAGACAGCTCTGTATTACCAAAATCTATTCTGAATGGACATCTGTGTCTTACAGCCCAGTGTCCTGGTTTAACCTAGAACGATACAAAAAGAGAGCGAGTATGCTTTCCTCCCTGGTGTTGTTCTTCCGTTCCGAGTCAGTGGCGCCACTGTAATGATGGGATTCGCCTTCAAAATTAAAAATGATAGAAGTTCACCAAAATACACTGAATTAAGAATTTTTATTTAAATGATGAAAGACAAATTCTGTGTTTATGTGGGAATTTTAGATTTACTCTTAGCAGAGTATGAGATGCCAGTGCTGCAGAGATGGTACAGTAGCATTTTGGGAGCATATCTCAGCAAAGACCTGTGGATTAACCAGAACTGTAGGAAAAGAGAATTACTCTTTAGTTGCACTTAGGTAATGTGGTATGCTGTAAGATGCCATAACCAAAATAGTTAATTTTAGCTGTGCAGAAGTCTTTACTTGGCCTTTTGTCACTGTGAACTCTGTTAGCATAGAATTAAAAGAAGAGTAGGTTTTTTGGAGACTTGTTTAGTGCTGAAGTCTTCCCCCTTATCCAGTTGTACAATACTGGCTATAAAGGTAAAACATGCAAAATTTGATAGACACCTTGCATATGACAGAAGAATTAGGATTTTGGACTAGTTTGAACAGTTTTTTTGTCTTAATTGTTTGATTTGGTTGGTTTGGGTTTTTTTTACAAGCAAAGTTAGTTTTTAAATTTCTGTAATTCTTTTTAAAGCAAATTCTGTCTGGAGTGATTTTGTTTAGAAGTTAGTGCTCTGGATCATGGATATAAGTCCTTTCTTTGCCATTAAACCTTTTTCTTATTAAAGAATTGTTTTGATGTGCATGTCCAGAATAAGTACTTACCTATTTATTAGTCATACATCTGTCTCTTCTAGGGTTTATTATCTTGTGGGGCATGGGCATGCTTTGACGAATTCAATAGGATTGATTTGGAAGTACTCTCTGTGGTTGCTCAGCAGATTTTTACTATCCAAAGAGGTAATCTCTTATTTTTATCATGCCTTTCACTTACATATGACAAAGAATAAAGATGTAACAAAACCTGCCCAGCAATGACATTAGTTTTTTTTTTTTTCTCCATAGGCATTAATTCGGGATCTGATTTAATAGCATTTGAAGGAACTGAACTGAAACTGAACCCTACATGTGCTGTCTTTATTACCATGAATCCTGGTTACGCTGGGCGTTCAGAGCTTCCTGATAATCTTAAGGTACTGTAACACTTGTAATTTTATTACTTCTAATAGCTAATACAGAAAGTAAAAAAGAAACAACTTCTTATCGTGTATAGAAATTAAGAATATTTAATATCAATTACCTTCAGTTTTTGATTACATTAGTGTAAAATACATCTCTCAGAGGAAAAAGAAATTAAGAAGGATGATCAGACTGAAAAATAGGAATAAACTAATTTTGAAAACGTTAGGGAGTGGTTGCTTGATTCAAGTTCTAATTCTTAGGATAAAAATAGAAAGTTTAAAAAAACCCACCTTTTTGTGTTCTTTGGCTAAGCACCTGAAAGTTCAAAAATTAAAAGGAATGCTTTATAGTGTACAAGCAGCAAATAATAGCTTAATATTGAATAAAAATGTGGGGGTTTACTGACTTCTGTGTTTTCTGATCTTTTGGTTTTATCTGAAGGGACTTGTGTTTTTAATGTAAAGCCCTTTAGAAGTGTTTGTCCTGTGTCCGTAGAGGGAAAAGGAAGTCTGAGCAAATACCTCGATAAACTAATGAAAACGTAGAAAAGTACAGTCTTTGAAATACTTCTCAGAGCTGTCTGGGAAGTTTACTCACACATAGTATGAATACAAGATTCAAAAATATTACTTATGTAAATGAAAGAGGGTAATTTTAAAAATTTCCTGGTAGAATATGAAAAGGAGCGAAATTTTTTTCTGTTTGAAAGTATTCTGATGCATGTTTGGTAGAACAATGCTAATAGGAGTCTGACAGCATCAACTTACTTATGGCACTGTAGCGCTCCCCTGTTTGTTCTAGAGCTTGTGGTGGTTTACGCGTTTTGATTGTTAATCTTGAGTGAAGATAACCTACAGCCATGAATTGGCACAATGAAAAGTCTATTTCTAAGCATATATGGGAAGCTATTAAATATATTGTAGTCATAATTGTGACAGTTAATTTAATTAGCTGTCAGTGTATTAATGAAATAACGACAAATAGTATTTTATGTAATTGTAGGGAAAAGTCATACATAATAACGTGGTATAATTTTTTCTGATGTCATTTTTCATGTATATGTTTAATAGGCTCTCTTTAGAACAGTAGCTATGATGGTTCCAGATTATGCCATGATTGCAGAGATCGTTCTGTATTCTTGTGGGTTTGTCGCTGCTCGACCTCTGTCTGTAAAAATTGTAGCTACGTATCGTCTGTGTTCTGAACAGTTGTCTTCTCAGCACCATTACGATTATGGAATGAGAGCTGTGAAGTCAGTACTTACTGCGGCTGGCAACCTGAAGGTAAATGTTTTTTTGAATTTTCTTTGTCATCCAATAACTTACTAACGTGTTTCTCTCCTAACAGGAGGTACGCTATTCTACCTGATGGCAAGTAGCTGTTTAAAAGTTCGTCCTGTGGTACCTGTGGAAATGCAAAGGGCGTGTGTTGGGGCATAAGCTGAGGAAAGGCAGGAAGAGGCAGAGCTACCAGGCCATTCCCCACACCACCTGTCACTGAACGACATGCCTTTTAAGGGTGCTGATTATCTTTCAAGAGTTCTAGTTAAATGTGGATTTACTGAGTTGGTTGGCATGTTGGCCACTGTTTTGCTCTGCCTTTCGTATCAGGTTCAGATGCCTTTGTCATAGTATGTGAACACTTCCCAGTAACACGCTAGCTAGTATCTGCCCCATGTGACTTTCATCACTTTTCTGTTTTTAAGGAAAAGGCTGTAGCCTTCTGTTTTGACTTGCATTGTGGATGAATGCATACATTTTGCTAGGAAACTAAACTGTTGTTTTATTAATTCAGTTATTTTTATTTAAGCAGACTAATATAAATTCTCTTCCAGTTTTTTTTTTCCAACCTACAATCCTCCTATTACAAAAAACTCTACAAAACTCAAAATCAGTGACTGAAATATGTATTGCGGCAAAAGAAGCACTTTTTTTTATTTTGAGTTTTTTTATAGCCTGAGAGAGCTCTGTATGCAAGCTTTTAGAATTTCCACTTTGCTGAAAGCAGTAGTTTTACATCAAAGTAGGGGAAATGTATTTCTCTTCATAAGAAGGATAATCCTAGAGAGCAAAAAGTCAATGGTTTTGGAGAAAATATTACACCAGATTTATAGTAACGGCCATCACTGGGCATAAACTAAAGCGAAATTGGCCTGACCGTGGAAACCTGCTGCAGAACATGTGTTATCATCAGTGGACCTGAACCTGCCAAAATAATTGCATAGATGCACATCAGGAGATGTTCAGTAAAAGAGGCAAACTGAACATCTGATTTTAGAAACTATAAACATGAACTAACACTATTTTGCTTTATTTTTTTAGCTGAAATATCCTTCGGAAGATGAAGAAATTTTGCTCCTTAGGTCCATTAAAGATGTCAACCTGCCTAAATTCTTGTCTCATGATTTACCGCTTTTTGAGGTAGAAAACGTACAAACTTTTAGTAATGTAAAGAGCTTGCTAAGAATAGGAGTTGATAAAAATATTATATAACAAGTTTATCATGGGTGGACGAAAGACTTTTTAAATCTAGCTTCTAATTATTTTAAAACTTAGTCTAACTATGCCTTCCTAGCAAATACAGTGAGTATTTGGGTTTTGGTAGTTTAGACCAATGGAAGTTTCTGCCAAGTCTGCTGCTTGAAATGGTAATGTACTGTATTTATATATCGTGTATCCAGGATTTCAGAGTATCTGGTAAGTATTCTTATGAAATAGGTAGGTACTAATAGTTCTCCTCTTTATAAGAGAAGATTTGGATTTTCATTTATAATGTGCAAAACAGTAAACAAACTAAGCGGGTTGCATTCAGTCTTGACCTGAGTTGAACTTGGCATGGAGAAAAATGCTGTGTAACTAGCTCCCCTGATGTACAGGATGCACTAACACAGCCAGTCCGTGTCAGTGTCGTAATATGTGCCTTTTGGATTGGATTTCTAATCTGTTACTGCAGGATAGTCAGTTTAAAATATACCACTGATTGAAGCAGACATGCCTAACGCAAATGGGAGCTGTGAACTCCATTAGGAAGAGTTTGCCATCTTCTTTGGTAGCTGTGAGCTTTCTGTGTCCTGTTAGGAAAAGAAGAAAGGGTCTGGGTTGGTGTATATAGATGTCTGGAGACTGTGAAGACACTGTCCTTCATGTATAAGGTGCTTAATACTTTTGTGTAATTTTGTAATGGAAAAAAAAAAAAAAGATAATTTCTATAAGAAAGCATCCATGAGGGCATGAAAGTAATATGGAAGCTTTTTCCTTTAGGAATTTTAAGAAAAATCCTTAGAAATCTGAGGCACAGAAAAGATAATTGCCTTGCCCAAAGTTATGTGAAATGTAATGAATTAGAAACTGGACATATGTCTGTGGACACTGTTACTCTAATTAAAATTCTGCTTAAATTATACACTTGCTCCTGAAAGCAAGTCATGAGCATGGAGGGAGGTTGCATATTGTCCTAAGTTTTAAAATAATGGGGATAAATTTAGAGAAGTTGTCTGGGAAAATTGAAGCGCCTTCACTAGTTGTTTGTCTGAGTTTCAGTCTTTAAGAAGAAGATTAGCAATGTTAAGAATTCAGTGTACAGAAATTACATTTATTAAGTAATACTATATGTTTTTCACTTGCCTAAAATAATAAATGTATGCTGATTTAGAGATGACATAGCCTGCACATACTAATACTTTGCTTGTTGGTATATCCCGAAAGTAGGAAAACTTTTAGAAGTTGAAACTGGGAAGTATCACATTATCGACTTGTAATCAGCAAAAGGCTAAGGAATGTAAAGCTAATAACTAGAATTAGATGATTCTGTCAGTGCAGAACAGATGCATGTTAGAAGGAAGACACCAACAAGTGAGCGTGACTCCATGATGTTGCAGTAATTAGTTACCCGTTGGGGGACAGATTTAAGGGTCAGCAGTAAGTTAGACCTAGAGTATGTGGGAATTGTAATAGCCTAATTCTGTTACTTCTGGAATAAAGTAGCTTTGTTTGAAATTCTTACCAGACACAAAGAATTATAAAAAGATTTAAGTTCAGCAGTAGTGATGTAAATTAAAATTTTAAATATGATTTTACGAATTATTTGCATTTTTATTATGAGAAATATAAATTTCTACCCTCCATTTATATATCATGCTTGAAAGAAATGGCAAACATTTCCCTCGTTTATTTGAGTTACGGTGGTTTTGCCATTGTTGTTCAGATTTCCAGTGCCGTCAGGTACATCTGACTTGAGATACACAATAACACTTGTGTGTTTTTATGGAATCATACGAATGATGCATGCTTTCTCTGTCTTGTTTTGCTCAAAACTCTGCTTCACTTCATTTTAAATTATTTATGGTCCATCCAGATTTTTGGATCTTGATTTTTTTTAATTTTTTTTAATGCTTAAAAAAAGATGTTCCTTTAATACTATCCTGTAGTATATTGCATTGGGCCTATCATAAATATATGTTTCATATAACATGACCCTATGAATAGGTTTGTTTATAATACTGATTCTGCTCTGCTGTGAAGAAGACACTCTCTCACCCAGCAGTACAATTTATGCTGTGATACTAAATGGTTTCTTTTAATAAGTTATTCTTATATTTCCCCATATTTATGTCATCCATTTTGTAGGAAGGAAATGATTAATAGAAATTTTTTTCTCTAATGATCTTGGTTATAAGATCTAGTAGGCATAGAAAGACCATACTTTAGCAGAAGTGTATAAGTCTTTAATTCTTTAACAGGGAGCATGACCAAAGAGTGCAGGAGATGAATAACTAATGGAAATTTTACATCGAATGTGTTTCAGATAAGAAAAGCTGCTCACCCGGAACACAGCTTGATATTTCTATTTTGGAAATATTATTATTTTCATTGGAAAAGCCCTGATTTTGTCATAGTCAATTGTAAAACATGCCCCTGGTACCACAAACTGTTAAGCGTTTATTTTCATATGCTATAAGAAAACAAACACTTTAAGGTCAGGATGCGGTATGTTCATTAACATGTTAGCAGTGGAAACTAGCAGTGCTAAAAGGAAACCAAGGCACACAGTGGAAGGAAACCAACATAAATAATAACAGGGAAAATTCAAAATAATGAGATCCTCATTGAAATGATAGCCCAGAGATTCTTTTTCTCACTTGTTACGTCTTCAATTTATTCTCTATCTTTCTTGTTTTGTTGTAAGCAAAACTGCAGGATCTTTGCTTTTCAATGTAGATTTCAGTTATTTACTTTTCAGTTATTGAGGAAAAAAGGTAAATGCTTTCTGTACTTTATAACTGCAAGTTTTATAAAGTAGTTTAATGAAAGCTAATGTTTATTAGGAAATAATACAGTATGCTTAGATAGTAAATTGTTTCTTTATGTGCCCAGGTAAACAGGAAAAAGATACATACAATAAATACCAATAATAATTTACAAAGTCAGCATTTTGGCTCAGACAAGGGTGACATGAAATTCACAATTATTTTATTTTAATCAAAATAGGTATTAGTCTGCCTAGTGTTAACAGAGGGTTGATTGCATGAGTTTCAAACCAAATTACTGTGAAAGTAAGTGTACTTTCCAATTTATTGTTTGGTTAGGCTATTACTTCTGATTTGTTTCCTGGTGTGAAGCTACCAAAACCAGACTACAGTGACCTATTGGAAGCCATCAAAACAAACTGTGATGCTATGAATTTGCAAATGACCGAGTTCTTTACAACAAAGATCCTGCAGATATACGAGATGATGATTGTGCGTCATGGCTTTATGATAGTTGGAGAGCCTTTTGGGGGAAAAACATCTGCTTATCGAGTTCTGGCAGGAGCACTGGGAGACATATGCGAGAAGGTATCTAAACATTTTTATAAAATATTTCTGGTGAAAACTATATTCAAAAAAATTTTATAAATATTACAGTATTTATAGTGAATACAGAATTTACTTTAGGGAACTTAAAAGTGTAAGGAAAAGCTAAAGGATTTGATTGAGAAGCTGTACTTCCAAAGTTAGGTAAGATAGGCTGACCCAGTTTTAGATGTATGCATTTCATACTTTTCATGTGTTTCTATACAGGGTGTTTTCTTTAAACTCTTTCATTGGATCGGACAAGGAATGAATTAGCTACTTGAAATTTTATGATAAACTGTTCCTTGTGAAAGCTTTATACCAGATTTCCAACTTAGGAGAGCGGTTGAACACTTTTAACTGACATTATGCCATTTCAAACTACACCAAACAATAGATTTGCTTCATAAACTTACACAAAGTTTTGAAATTTTCTGCTATATAATAAATCCATGTAAACTCAGTTTATAAATAGTCTTAAATTTTGATTATTTTTGAAACCCCAGTAACTTAATTTTTCAGACAAATTTTGGGCCTGAAACAAATCCAAGATCTGTTCAGCTAAGTAACTTCTCACCTGACACAGAAGTGGGTAATAATTATCATCTGTGGAACATTCCAGTGGTCCAGTACTACAGCTATACCAAGTCTTGCTCAAATTCAAGCCATCAGTATATTACATGGGAACTCTGGAATCCTGCCACTTGGGCTGTGGAGGCTTTTGCAGAATAATCTAACCGTAGTTATTGTCCTTAGTATTCGAGAACCTCTAGATTTAGTCCAGTCTCATCTGCTAGGATGAAATGTAAACCCAATACAAGGCACTTTTGTAGCTGTTTCTGAAATGAAGTGATTGGGATTTGAGGCTTGAGAGGTGACTGGCCTACTTGGTGAACTCCCGGCACCGCCAAAGTAAAATAATGATAACCATGAAGCAATAAGGGATGTTCAGGACACTGAATTTCTTCAGGCTGGCTGACTGGAAACATGCAACCAACCACCTTAGCAAAATTGTTTCATTTCCTTAATGGTGATCTTTAGGCAGGCACCTTGTATTTTTGTGCTGATATCAGGAAGACTAGGCTGGCTGGGCTGTGATGCTGTCAAACAGAACTCTGTTCTTAGGGTCGTTTATTAAAAGCCTAGTTGCTTCCCACGTTATAGGTTACATTGTGAAGCTTTTGCTTTAGGTATGTAGGACAAATTCTGTTCCTGCCTGTCATTCCAGTAAAACGGTATGTAACTTTCTGCATTTCCTTGTAATTCAGTGAATCCTTGTCCACTCCTTTCCATTTCTGTCTGTTAAGGAAAAAGTTACATGGTAGAACAAGAAACTTCTGTCTGATTATTTTCTCCCTGTTAGCTCAGTTTCTCTATCAACTCTAATGATTAATTTAATGGCCATCACAGCTATTGGAGCTTCCACCCCCCGAAAAAAGAACAGTTATCCAACTAATCAACAAAATTTCATTTTGATGATAATAATTGCTTTTGCTGGAGGTGTTTTACTGTTTTGAAGAAAATCTCATTGATCTGAACTGATCAGTGTTTAGTTCTGGGAGCTCTAGCAGCTCTATTGGGACTATATGTGAATTTTGTTATTAGGGGGCATTGTGGCTAAGGTGAGAAGGAGATATCTGTGATGAATGAGGTAAGAAGCTGCTAACAGAAATAATACAGAACAAAATTGTACATGCAAATCTTGAAGATTCTAAATCTAAAATTTTGTTATTTCAGCAGTGTTTTCACTTTTTGGCTGGGCAGCTGTGATGAAGTTGCTGTACTCAGGGTTTAAGTTGATTTTTGACATGCTTATGTGTTCACTGTTCAGATAGCTTACAACTCTTTCCAAGAAGTTGTTACCCATTTTCCCTTTCCTTAAGTATTACATTTCCCTGTGAATATTCACTGTATGAAATAAAAAAGTATGTTAGAATGAATTATAATTCAATACAAACCATCAGAAAACAAAGTTGTAATCATACTTTTTTATAAACATACTTGTTTCTTCTTTGAAATATTACAATGCCTGCATTTTACATTTCATGACGGGAAACAAAGAAAGATTATGTCTGTCTGTGGGAGTAAAGCAGGCAGAACAGGCATGAAATGATGTCAAACTCCTGGTTTCTCAGTTAAAATTCATAAACAAGAGGGCTGCTTTTGGAAGAAAGGGGTTTTTTTGCTTAAATCAGGGGTAGACATTCCTATATTTTAAGGCTTTAGTAAGTAGGTGTTCAAATGAGTGCAGTTTGTCACCTTTGCTTGTTTCATTCCGGTGGAACAGTGGTTCTCCACCACCTCATCTCTGATGTGTGCAGCGTGCAATATGTAGTCAGGTGGAGAGAAGAAAAGAATTGATTTAATTTTAATCAAAAAACAAAATTAGATATTTTTACATAGTTTAAGTAAAAAAAACCCCAACAACCAAACCCCAATCAAAAACCCAAACCAACTTTGTAATGTCGTTTTAACATCAATCTCAGAAATTTACCGAGGCAGTTACATGTATTCCTTAAACATGGGAAAAACGGCATAGAGAGAAAAAAGGGCTTGGATTGCTGAAATCCCTCCAAGTATAAGAGTAGAACTTGGGTCTCCTTATTGACTACCTAATGTCCAGTTCACGAACATTGAAAAGAAAAGAAAAAGAAAGAAAGCAAAAGAAAAAAAATCATTTATCAAGCCACTGTTCATATTAAAATTAACTTTCCAACTACATATGATAAATTTTCAGTAATTGTCTTCAGACACTTGTAAACCATCTTTCAAGTGTAACATGTAATGTCCTTCCTGCTGTAAACTGATGAAATTTTTATGAAGATTTAATTATAACTGTAAAATTCAAAATAAAACATGGCATAATAAATTGCATGTTTGGTGTTAACAGATTCTGTTACTTTTGTGTCTTCAGGGGCTGATGGAAGAAAACAAAGTTCAGATAACTGTTTTAAATCCCAAATCCATAACAATGGGTCAGCTATATGGACAGTTTGATCCTGTGTCACATGAATGGTCAGATGGGGTACTAGCAGTGAGCTTCAGAGAATTTGCTTCTTCGCCAGTAAGTGCTCAACAGGCTTAGAGCATTTTGAGAAATGGCTTTTCAAATTATAAATTTTAAATTCTAATTCCATGTTGTTTGCACAGCCATTGTAGGATTCATGTGTTTAATCATTTGAATGCAGAGACTGCAGTTTGGCTTGATTGTAGTGTGTGCCGTGCAAAGTACTTTCTGGAACCTGGTGAATTAAGTTTTGTGTTTCAGAATTCCTTGTGTGAAGATAAATGGGCTTTTTTTGTGTGTGTATGTTATAAATAGATGAATATTTAATCTTTCTACCATGTTGTCATTCCTTATTTTGTATTGATTGTGGCCCAGATCTTTGCTGTTTAGGTATGTGGGCATTTTGACGTTTATTTTGAAAGAAAATAGTGAGTGCGCCTTATGGCTGACGTTCCATTAAAATCCACTGAAATATTTTCACTGCATATAATAAAAGGTGTATCTGTCTGACAGATACCTGACTTTTTTTGCTAGTGATTGCAGTATGGGACTCTTTGCCCCTATAAACTTAAATAAACTAATAGCATATTGAAGTTGATCACTGCAAAGTTCACCATCTGTAATAATATTTGCAGAACCGCACAACTGCTTTGTGTTTTCCTGTAAGAAATGTGATGAATACCTATGACAATTTGCTTACATTGTTAAAAACCCCCAGACATACTGCATTTAGGTAGGCCATATTCCTTTAGTTAGTTCTGTTGACTTCCATGGTAAGTGTGTGGTAGGTGTTACTGATGAGTAGTAATTGGTATTAACAATCTCACTGTGTGGTAAGTCAAAATATTGGACTATGTTGCAGTTTACCAGAGCAGTGTATTGTATTGCAAGTGTTACTGCAGGAAACCAGTCAAAGATATTAACCTTTCTATAGTTAATTGTTTTATATGCTTTAAAGTTATAGAACTAAATTGTGAATGTAGATTGTGATTTCAGAAACTGCATGTGAATACAACTCTGTGCTCCGAGGGCTTTCAGTTGTCGTTTTGTGGAAAATAACTTTAGATCTAAAATACTTACTTTAAAGTAAATGTAATAAAATAAATTACCAATATTTGATTTAAAATATTTTATGCAACCCAGACTCCAGATAGAAAATGGCTGGTTTTTGATGGACCAGTGGATGCAGTATGGATTGAGAATATGAATACTGTCCTTGACGATAATAAAAAGTTGTGCCTTATGAGTGGAGAGATCATCAAAATGTCACAGCAAATGAGCCTTATTTTTGAACCAATGGATTTAGAAGTTGCTTCGCCTGCAACTGTAAGTACCTGTCTGAAAGACTGATTAAAAATGTGTTTGATTATTGTGATATATATTCTAATTCTAAAAAATATACTTACCTGAAAATAGGAAATTTTTTTTGTATTTATTTGATATACGTTTAAAATTAAGAACCTTGTAGCTTGGTTTTCTTGTTCAAGTTTTTAATAATCTTACAATATGATGTGACAAATTGCATAAACATACAAATGTAATGTAAATTGCATGTACGGAAGACCCTGTAACTGTTTAGAGTCCAACCCTTGCAAGTATCTGACAAGAAAAATAAAATTATTCATGTGCAAATCTTTAATCTCCCAGACAAATTCTGGTAAAAACAACAATCACTGGTTTTCTGGCATCTCTCTATATCTATCACGCCTGTTTTTTCTGATGGCACTTAATGGAATACCAAACTTTTCTCTTAAGTATGAATAGAGGTTCAGATAATAATGTAACAGAAGAAAATATCTGTATAGTCATACTGGGAATGACTTTTTACTTAAAAAAGTATATAAAACAATTCAAAATTAAGTGATGTTTATATTTAATAAGGCACTGTATTAATTTATTTTTTTTTATTGAGACCTTACTGTTGGGAATTAATTCTATTCAAGAGGAAGATCTGTCTTTGACGTTAGGTCTCCTGTTGGCTGAAGGAATAAAGCTGGGTTGGAAACCTCCCTGTCTCAGGGCTCACAGAACCCCACTGTACATTTATACCAGCTTCTAATAATCCTAAGAACTATATGTTGTAACACTTAATGTTATTTTAAGTTCTGGTAGATAGGAAAAAAAATTTGGAGATTGTGTAAGATGAGTTGCACCTGTTCGTTTCTTTATTTTTAGGTTTCAAGGTGTGGTATGATCTATATGGAGCCCCATATGTTAGGCTGGAGGCCATTAATGATGTCTTGGATAAACACAATGCATTCAGGAATCAGCTCTGTGCATAAAGAATTTATAATAGGCCTGTTTGACAGAATGGTTCCACTCTGTCTTGAGTTTATTAGGAAATACACGAAGGTAGGATAAAGAACTTTTCTGAGACACCAAGTGTATGAATTAGTTTCACTTCCAAGTGACAGAGGAACAAATTGTTTTGTTTGGACCGTATTAATTTATATTTATAACTTTGTAGAAACAGCTGTTAAGGTGAAAGCTGTGAGCAGTGTATTGTTTTAATTGCTTCTGAGTGTATTTTATACACATTTATTCTGCACCTCTTTTAATCTTCACAGTGAGGGGGAAAAATCCTGTCCCATCTAGAAATCTCTTTTCAGAGTAAAACACAGCTGCAGCGGAGCATTTCTTTCTTCTCAGGAACTGTCTCCTACTTCAGATACAAACTTAATTCGATCATTAATGAATTTGATGGACTGCATGATGGATGAATTTGCTGATGAAGCCAAAGTTAAAGCTATGAATGACCATGATATTTTCTCTTGGCTTGAGGTAGGCAGTTTAACCTACAGAACAGGGAATTCCAAACCAAGCTTTAGTGAAATGGACTTCACAGGCAATAAAACCTGTATTTTGTAATTGGAATACATATTTTGTCATGTCCATGAAGGAAAATACTATTACATTCTTTATCACTGATGCATAATTGAGTCTGATGTGTTTGATGTCTTCATATAAATTTAATGCATTTTATACAAACCGGCTGAAATTGTATATGATGCTCCAGTTTCTGATATCTGAGGTTATTACTAGATATATCAGTGCTATCTAGCAATTACAATTCAAGGAAAGCGCTGTTAACAGACATAGCTATCACTGTATAAGATAGGCCTTTGAATAACAGAAAGATAATCTAAATTGTTCTGGAATAAAAAGCAGTCTGCTTGAACTTTCTCAAATGAATGGCTTTGAGCTGAGCAGGTCAGGCATTTTGCTGCCCAGCAGAGGTGAGCAGATGCTGAAAGCATAATGGTGTTCTGTTTTACCAGCAGCATGGTCCATACTATATGCATAAAATCAAGTTGGTCCAATGTAATTACACTGTGATTTGTGGCAAGTATCTCTGACTTCAGTGAATGAGAACTTGGTAATATGCAGGTACTGAAATTACATTTTGTTTTTTTCCAACTCTAGGGTATTTTTTTGTTTTCACTGATATGGTCTGTAGGAGCTAGCTGTAAAGAAGATGATAGACTGAAGTTTGATGGAGTTGTGCGAGAAATGTTGAATGGACCAATTAGCAAGGAGACAAGGGAGCGATACAGATTGTTGAGGAATATTGATCAGCAGCCTTCAAAAGCTTTCACAGTCCCATTTCCAACAGAAGGAACAATTTATGATTATCGGTTTGTCAAAAAGGTGAGGACTGCAAAAAACTGCCGTTTTGAAGTAATCATTTATGTATGGTACAAGGTGTGTATTGTTACTGTAGATTTGGTTCTGCTGCCTGCTGCGTGTACCACTGGATAGCCAGACATCCCTCCTTGCGAGCTGGTGATGGTCTAGCGTGCTGGCTGCGACTTGCAGTACCATGGCCTGACGTTTTGGTTACCAGAACTGCTACTGTGGCAGAACAAGTTTGCAGCAAATCTTAACCAGTTGGGGGGGGAGGGGTGTTTAGTTGGTTTTTATTTAAAAAAAAAATATTCTTGATTTCTTGCAAGTTTATTTTATTTTGGGTTTCAGCCTTTTTCTTAGGTTGAGGAAGAAGCACTTGAAATACTTTAGGCCATAATTCTCTCATTACTCATTATTATACTCTCATTACATTACATAACTCTCTCTGCCTCTTCTTCTCTGCTCTTTTTTGGGGATTAAGATGTGGATCCATAATGCATCTCTCCCAGTGGAGATGAAAACTTCAGACACTGGATCTGGTGTGCTCCAGAGACTCCCAAGATAAAATAAACGTACCTTGGTTTTGAGTTGGTCATTCCTGTGAAGTCCTGTTGCTGTACAGTGAGAATTACTTGTGTCTAGATTTCAGGTCATGCGTGATTCTTGCGTCTTGCCAAGGAAAGTGGCTGAGATTTCAATCAGCAGTAAAGGCTTTGTGTCTTCTCATCATAATCCATAAAAACATGTTCCTGAAAAGGAGTTTTTGTGTTCAGAGGTGGGAATATGCCCCCTCTAAGAAAGACTTCAGTGGAGATCAACCTCTAGGAATTTCATGTGACTTTTATCTCAAGGTGGATTGTTTTTGGGCTGGGATAGAACATACAGTTGTTTCAAGGCTGTTCAGGAATTTTAAAAATCTCTGTATATTAATTTACTCTTGGAGAGTTTTGACTTGTTTTAAGGCTCCTGTAGTAGGTGGATCTAAAAGACAAAGCTTTGCTGTGGAGCTTCAGCATGAAAATTAACCTGCCCTCAAATTCCCGTAGTTTGGAGGTATTTATTATGAATGAGAACCTGTGAAAAGGCTGATGATGCTTTTTTAGGTTTAGTGATTAAATTTATACAGCAATTTCCTATTTTATTACATATTTATATACTATATATAATGTATATATAAATATATGTATTTTTCCATTACATATGTGTAAGCATGTGTACAGGTAACACAAGGTAAAATTAAGCCTTTGTCATTCAGTAGTTGCCTGCTTCATGCACAGGCATTATGTTTTGAAGTACTCTGAAACTGATAGCATTGCATTCTGAAACAAACTATGAAATTATTTTTTAATCCTTCTGAACATTGGTTGATAACCCCATCTGTTAAGTCACAGAATTTAGATTTTTCTATTTCCATTGGTTCTATGGTGTGTTTTCCAGTTTATAATAAATATATGACTTTCGTATAAATTGAAATAGGGAGCAGGAATTTGGGAGCCCTGGGTGGAGACACTCAAATCAACTCCTCCTATACCTCAAGATATGATGTTTAATGAAATAATTGTACCAACTCTGGATACTGTTCGATACATGGCATTGATGGAATTGTTGACAGTGCATCAGAAACCTTCAGTGTTTGTGGGACCAACAGGAACTGGGAAAAGTGCCTATATTACTGTAAGTACTTTTAATATTGACACTAGCCATAGTTATGAAAGGGGTAAAATGAGGACCAAATTGATAACTTTTCTGGAAAAGGAAAATGAGACATTAATTGTTGGATATGAGGAGATAAAATTATGGGCAACTTATTCTTTCCATGTGTACAAATATTACGTTTTCGGTCTAAAGGAACAAGTCAGACTGTGAAAGCAGAAAGTGAAAGCAGATTTTACTACATTTTTGAAATAATTGAGTCCTTATTTTGGGATGGAGTGTTTCCTTTTTTCATCTTCAGTCACCCTGTGATGCTTTGTTCATTTTAATTTTGTCATGGGGCTATTAAGATAAGAATATGGGTAATACAGAAAATTATTCTAATGGTCTAGATCACATTTTTAGATAAATTTTAATTCTTCAGACAGATCTGACAGATACTATGGGTTAAATGCTGATACCATCCATCTTTCTGGGAGACTATTAGAGCCTTGACAGGCAATGGAACTGTGCCAGTAGAACCTTCATGCTTTTGAGGTTCACTTACAAGGATTTCCAAATTCAGCATTTTTCACTGGGTTCCGTCTAGATCTGTGGGAAAGTGTACTTTTGAGGCAAAAAGGGCATATGTGAGTGGAGATATGGCAAAGCCATTGTGTTTTTAGCTAATGAGAGTCTCAAAGTAATTCAGAAGAGAGAAGGAAGAAGTCATTCCTCTGAGCAGCAGCACGAAAGTGCTTTTATTTGTTCTTTTTTTCCTTCAATATGTTGTTTTGTAGAGGATGTTGCTTCTGTTGGTTGCTCCAGTGCAGTCAGCATGAAGCCTGGGTACACGCAATTATTTTGCAGAGGGGGCAAACCTTGGGAGTTATGTAAGCAGATAAAATAAATCTGACTTTATGGTCTTGAATCTGTTACTTTCCTTCTTTTTGTGTGATAAAAATTAATGGTGAAGTTACTGACTAAGGACTAAACTTAGGTTTGGTTTTAAGTTACTTTTCTGAAATACTTTTGAAGAAAATAAATGTTAAGACTGGAAGATCTGTTCATAAGAGACTGTTCCTGGAGTATTGATGTCAGAAATATAATAAAGCATAAGTAAACCTTTGTTGATAATGAAGAATATGACTACTTTCTACTGCCCGGTTCATTACTGGGGTGATATATAAGAAAATTATATTTCTTCAGAGTTCAGAACTGATAAAAAGGATAAAAGAAATAGGACCATTAAGTCACACTGCTCTATAGTTTCCTTAAGCTGTCATTGTACATTTTTGTGAAGCAGCTCAGATTTTTCCTTCAAGGACAGAGATCAAACATTCTTCTGAGAAAACTGTATGGTGATGGTCTCGGCAGTGGTTGGCAGAGATTAGACTAGTCTTTAGAGACATTACTTTATATGCAGTAATGCTCTGTAGCAACTGCTGGAAGGGTGGAAGGGTGTCTTCCCCTGTGGTTTTATTTTACTTGGTCGTGGGTAAGAAATGAGTCCTTTCAGTCATACTTGAAATGCTGACTTGGATCCAGATTTCCCCCAGAGATTAAATTGCAGCTGATGTAAGGTAGTTCCCGTTACAATTTACTGCCAAAAGCTTCATGGTAAAGCTTATCTTCAGATACTCTTGCTGTGCTCTCCAAAAGAAATATTCCTGACAACTCTTCAAAGCTAGGCATAAATGTTTGGACCGGTGGATACGTTTGCAAATGCGGGTGTGGATTAGTACAGGCAATGTGCGTCAACTCTAATTAGTACTATGAAGTGTTGTGTGTGCAAAATATTAACATACTGAATTTATATAGTACACTAGGTAGAATTTATTTATTTCAAAATGTGAAAATGTCTCTATTGGAGACATACATTTTTCTCTGGCAAGTTTAATATGTTTTTTAATTATTCAAGCATATTGGTTTACTGATGAAATATTATTAGAGTTCTTTTAGAGATAAATTACCGTAGCATTTTAAAAGAAATAAAAATGATCCATAAATGTCTGTCTTGATTGCCATTTGCTAAGTGTTATAAAATTTATCTATATTTCTAGTTTAACTTCTTCTTCTTCATAATCTTACCAGAATTTTCTTTTAAAAAATTTGAATAAAGAAGTCTACAGGCCACTGCTCATTAACTTCTCAGCACAAACTACAGCAGCTCAGACTCAGAATATTGTTATGTCCAAGTTGGACAAAAGGAGAAGAGGAATTTTTGGACCTCCTCTTGGGAAAAGAATGGTAACTGTTATATTTCTGTATGTAAATAAATGTTTAAATACAAAGATGTAAATGCATTATTTTCTCAACTGTTCACAGGTGATAATCAGGAAAGAATGCTCAATTTGAAATAAACTATCAAAGTTCTAGTTCTTCTAATTTAGTTCCTCATGTCTCTCCTTTTCTTTCTCCCTTCTCCCAGTAATATGTATACTGTTTTAATTAACAGAAAAAAATGATTTGAATAACTGTGAACAGCATTGCCATATGTCTCCCTCCATATTTTGTGATATTATCCTTGAGATAAGAGTTCTGTATGGCTAAGCTTGTTACTGGTTTGAAAGCATTGTTGAGAAATCAGCATTGAGCCTGAGGCTGGGCTAGATGAACTCTGAGGTTCCTTCCAACCTGGGTAGTTCAATGGTTTTGGAAGAGTGAAAGGGCATTTGAATCTTTTATCACTGGTGCTTGCCAAACCCAAACCGTTAAAGATCAATGGAACTCTTGAGTAATCAGAAACTCAGGAAGGATATTAAGAGTAGACTTCTTTTTCTGGGTTTTTTTTCTGTTTTTTTTTTCCAATGAGAAAATCCTTTTCTCCTCTGTCTGGAAGAGTTCAATGAGTGAAAATTAAAATCTAAGGAGTTTCTTTCATCTTTTTTTTTTTTTTTTAACCCAGATTAAGGAAGAATTTAGCTTCTAAGGAAAATTTTTAAAATCATTAAGTTTACAATGCAATTATAATGTGTATGGTTTAATACTGGCACTTTTAGGATGCCTATAGACCTGTGGTATTTGCAGTCTTATTTTTTTTTCTTATTTTCTAGATATTATTTAATAAATGCTTATTATCAAGAGTAAAACATGTAATGGTAGAAGTTTCTTAAGGAAATACCATTTAAAGTGTTTTATGGTCTTCCGCTGCCTCTCTCCAAGCTATTCTTTTAAGATGTATTTTAGCCCAGTCTTAAAAATGTAAAGATACTTTTTAGGGATAAATTTTGTCTTGATCTGTATCAGTCAAGAGCACTTCAAACCATTTCAGTATGTCTCCCAAATTGCAGTGCTAGATAAGATACAAGGCCTGTGATTTAACCTGTTTTTCTTTTGACCAAATTTCTACTCTGTATTGGTTAAAGAATGAGAAGAAAGGAGGATGAAATGCATAAATTTCTTTCTAGAACTTGAATCAGTTGCATTAGCTTTGTTGTGTGAAGACATTTCCTGATCAGCAGGGGCCTATACTTTAGGAACAGCAGTGGCAAGAAAGATGTAATGTTTTAACAGATTTAAAAAGAGAACCATAGTCTCACTAAAGTTTGAAATTCTTGTGGGTCTTCTTGACTCCATCTTTTTTCCAAGGAAAGCCATGTAAGTAGCACAGTAAGGTTTAAATAGCAAGTATTAGTTTACTGTGTTTCATTAAATACACTCAGCAATAATAAGGCAAGCATCGTTTTTTCTCTCCTCTATAGGTGTGTTTTGTAATGGCTTTAGAGTGACAGAGTTACTTTTATTTAACTCAGCAGCAAGTCCATTAAGAGCTTAGGTCTGCTTTTAAATACATGTATTTATGTGTATTACTCCCATTAATTTTAATGGGAGTGAATTGATGTGGAGCATTTTGAGGATCAAGCAGAATAGTGGCATATATTCAGTAAAATAAATAAATGCAAAATCCTTTGTGTTTGTCTTTTCAGGTTGTATTTGTAGATGATGTTAATATGCCAGCGCGAGAGGTCTATGGTGCGCAGCCGCCTGTTGAGTTACTACGGCAGTGGTTAGATCACGGGAATTGGTACGACCTTAAGGACTGCTCAGTGATTAAACTTGTCGATGTTCAGATTATGTGTGCGATGGGACCACCAGGTAAGAGATGTGTCTTGTATGCTTTTTCCTGTTTTATGTTTCTAAAGGCTGAATACTTATTGATGCGTAGGTTTACAATTTGGGTCTTTATGGCTAGGGATGGGGCTCAAGGAGCCCTTTTCCTTGAAGGAAATGTGAACAGCAGCTGTAGTAGAGCGGGTGAGGACCAGCAGAGAGACTACACAAGCCTGCCAGGAAGAAGTACTGCTTTTCAGGAAGACAAGGATTTATCTGCAAAGTATTAGCAAAGTCCCTTTGCTCTAATGAGACCCTCCATTGGCCTTCAGTCAATTTTATTCTTCTTCAGAGCTTTTCTAAATAGCACTAACTGATGTTCTTTATTGTACTTTATTTGGCCAAAAAGAAGTAGTAAAGTATCTGATGTACCAAGGTTGTCACATTTCTGATAGCCTGCATACACATTGACTGTGCAAACTATTGTCCTGGTTTTGGCTGGGACAGAGTTAGTTTTCTCCCTGGGAGCTGGCACAGTGCTGCGTTTTGGATGTAGGGTGAGAATAATGTTGACAACACACGGATGTTGTAGTTGTTGCTGAGTAGCGCTTACCCCAAGCCAAGGGCTTTTCAGTTCCCCAGGCTGCCAGCGAGGAGGGGCACAAGAAGCCGGGAGGGAGCAGAGCCAGGGCAGCTGACCCAAACTGGCCAAAGGGCTACTCCACACCACAGAGAGCCACGCTCAGCAGATAAACTGGGGGTGGGGGTTGGGTGGGGGCCACCGGTCACTGCGCGGGGACTGGCTGGGCATCCCTCAGCGGGTGGTGAGCAACTGTATTGTGCATCACTGGATTTTCTTGGGTTTTATTCCTCTCTCTTTTTCATTTTCCTTATTATTATATTTTACTTTCTATTAAACTGTTCTTATCGCAACCCACAGGTTTCACTTTTTTCTGATTCTCTTCCCCATCCCATCGGGAGGAGGGGGGAGTGTGTGAGCAGCTGTACTTAGTTGCCAGCTGGGGTTAAACCACAACAGCTATGTAGTTAAAAAAAAAGTTGTCTAGCAGATTTTATCAGTTGAAATGAACAATTAATGTTTCTTTAATGCAGTTGTGTTTGTTTTTAAAGAATCTGTTTCCTTCCCTACAGCAGGAAGCACGTAACAGAATTTCTTTTATGCAGAGCTGTGTCTGCCACATACCGCCTAAAAACTTTGCCATAGCTGAGCACATTTACAGTGTGCAGTCAGGCTGCGATCGGAGGTTTCCTTCTTTTTTCTACTTCAGCCTCCCTGAACTTTCCTCCTTTCTTTTGTAGAGTTGTTTACACACACGAACATGCTGGTTCTTCTTTGCTGATACTGCTTTTGTGTTTGGGAGGGTGGTGCATGCCTGTGGGGTAGGGGTCCACTGCTGTTCCACATAGCTGGTTTCCTAGAGAAGCAAAACTGCTTCTTGGAATCATTTTAAACTGGGGGCAGTGTTCATCCATGGTTCAGGGCACTTGATCTAAATGTCAGTCTGTGGAATAAATGAGGAGGAGAATGTGAAATAATTTTAAAATTTTACATGTTCATTTTCCTAAAGCTTAGGTGAAATCAGGACTTGTAATATGTTCTGGCATAACTTAAATTGCACAGCTTTTTTTTTTTTTAACATCAGAAATAGCCAGTTCTTGGAGGTGCTTTTTCTGTAAAGCATCCTTCATGCCATGTTCCTGTTTCAGGGTGATAGTGTAGAAGTGACTTTCAGCTGCTCTGAAATTGGGACAAATTTGCTTTCCCAGGATAAGTTCATGTCAGTTTTTTTGTTCCAGTCCTCTTCTGATTGAATGGTGAAAAATGGACCGATCAGATGTACAAGTTATGGTCCCAATTATTTGCGTCAAATGTCTCAATTCAGCTTCAGGGTGAAGAATTTATTTTAGTAGCTATGTACAAGGAGCTACTTCTAGGACTTAGAAAATTATATATTCCTTTCCAGCCTATGTTAATTTTTTTAAAAAAATCTAATTAGAAATGAAAATCTGGACTCTGTACTTGTATATAGTACTATTGAAGCAAATATTAAGCTATTTAGAAGAATGTTTAAAGCTGTTTTGTTAAAGTCAGTTTTAAAATTTATGTTAGGAAAGTATTGTCTTGGGTAAAATTCATACTTATATCCCAGTGACTTGTGTAATGTTGTGCACATGTAAACTCCAAGAAGCATTGTAAACTGCTGTGTCTGAGAGATGACCTTAGCTGGGGTAGAAGGGAGTAGATGCATAACTGGCCTGTTCAGCATGACGTGCTGAGATTCCTCAGCAGGCGGTGGCAGTGCCCGCGCGGTTCAACCTGGCAGTCACCAGTGCTGCTTGCAGTCCCAGGTGGCGGGGGGGGGCAGCTCCAGGCCAGGGGTCTTTTAGTTTCGTTAGTGCAGGGTCATGCCTGAGAGTCATGTGTTTCAAAAGAACTCCCCGTGCTAATTTGGTTGCTATCAGCTGTGCTCCTGATGTTAGGGATGGTAAATTGCCTACTTTTCAGCTACTTTTTTTCCGATTCGCTGCTGTAAGGGGGTTGAACACACTTGTGCAGCAGCTTAACCCTGAATCCAAACAGAAGAGCAAGTATCCAGTTATTTTCTGTTTTACATCCCCTTATCTCCATCCATAGCTTCATTGTCCAAATCACAACGAAGTCATACAAACTACTAACTCTAGAACTGGGATAAAATTTAAATTGAATAAAGTATACAGAGTTACTTGTAGAGGCTTCTTTCATTGTAACGCTTTGAAAATCAAGAACGTGGGTATGAAGTTTATAAGAAGTTTTCTTTCATAACAGAAGCATAGTTAAAATAGTGTCAAATCTATCTATCTCTAAGTTGATGGTTTCAATGTGTGTTTTACAGACTGTTGGTTACAGGAGCAGGTTGACACAGAACTGCGTGCTGCTTTCATTGGGTTTATGACAAGGTGTGGTACTTGTCAATGTGAGACTCCTAGCCGAATCAAAGATGACTATTAGGGAAAAAAAATTACTAGGCTTGTACGATTCTACTTTGAGTTTTTCTGTTAGTTATAGTGTTAATGCTCTCTAATATTTAGGTGGTGGTCGAAACCCAGTAACACCACGATTCCTGCGACACTTCAATACAGTTACTATCAATGAGTTTGATGATGAATCGATGTACGCAATTTTTTCCAGAATCTTAGATTGGCATCTAACAGTATGGTAAGTGACCTCTGTGTATTGGAAAAAATCAAAGTCAGTGTTTAAATTATGGTACTAGGAAGTCTCCGAGATGGTGCTGGTAGGACAGTGCTCTTGAAAAGGAATTACACTCTTTTGTATCCTGTGCTTTTGGAGTTACTCATTACTCAGCAGAAGTAGGGCTTATCTTAAAATACTCCAATAGTAAAGTTCTTGTTCTGAAGTTTCTAACAGAGGTTTATATTAGTTGAGGCTAATTAAGTTAGCTGAGATATTTCTGTAATGCAGTATTCTTTGATATATAATAAATAAGAATAGAATTTGGTTAGTCATTAAAAAAATTGAACTGGAAACTGCTCTTAAATTTCTTCTGGTTTGAGAAGGCTTACTCTTTCTTTGGCCTTACAGTGCTGCATAATTTTTAAATCCATTATTAAAAATGGACTTCAACTTCCATTGTCTATCCATTCTGACAGCTAAGCCCCAAAAGATGCTCCTACCCTGTTTCCAGACCAAGTTTGTGATGTGGCAGCTTCTGACCCTTTCAGGGAGAGAGTTCCCAGAAGACAGCAAGGGCTATTTGACCTGACTTCTTTGTTGCTGCTGTTAGTCATCAAAATGAGGGGGTTAAAAAGGGTATAATTAGCTGTGTGACATA
The DNA here is from genome assembly GCF_963210335.1 of Falco punctatus. NCBI lineage: Eukaryota > Metazoa > Chordata > Aves > Falconiformes > Falconidae > Falco > Falco punctatus. Next base: position 2,278,646 of record NC_137588.1, read on the forward strand.
GCCAAATTTGTCAGCATGTTCCACAGTTACTAGATTTGATTTGCAGTGTTAATCTAGTGAGAGAAATAAGATTTGTAAAACTGCATGTGAGGAAGTGTAATCATAGAAGGTAAAAATTGGCACGAAGTTATAAGTAAATCAGTGTACATATATAATATTATTTATTTAGTCACATGCTAGTATGATGAAATTATGAAAATCATTCTGTTCTTTTAACCACCTTTTATAACTTGTCAGTTACAGCTTTCCATCACAATACGTAGAACTGACTTCAGAAATAATTAACGGAACCATGCGTGTGTATAAAGAAGCTATGAAGACTCTGCTTCCTACCCCAGCCAAATCTCACTATTTGTTCAATCTCCGTGACTTTTCACGTGTAATTCAAGGTGTTTGCCTGTCGAGGCCTGAAACAACAGACTCTCCAGGATCGATAAAACGTCTGTGGGTTCATGAGGTAAATTACCTAATACTAAGAAATGATATTTATTATAAATAAGAAAAACCTGTGAATTCTTTTTGCAATGCCATCTCGTATTGGCTAATAGCTGTGAATTAGTGTCACACTCCTGAGAAAGGATTTTGTATACTGTATGGGCAGAGGAAATCTGACTTTTTCAAAGTATGAATCATATCTTAGTAGACAACTTGATTGTTGATACCTTCACTTTCATGTGATTATGTAGTCTCTGCTGCTTTGAATGCATATACAGTCCTTTCCATTTCTTCTCTCCTTCCTTCAAAAAAACCTAAATCAACAGTGAGAAGAACAGCAAGTAGTCCTGGGTCACTGGAAATTTTGAGTGATTTAAAGTTTGGTCCCTATCTTTTTCTTTTTCTTTTTTTTCCCCTCCTCTTTCTTGGTGATCATCTAGCCCATCATCCTTCCCCAACGCAGGATCACATAAAGAAAGGAACTGCAGTAACTTTTGAAGTGTTTTTTCTAAAAATTTCTTACAGTTCTCTAAGGATGAAGGAGTGTTCATACTTCAAGGGAATCTGTTCGTGTTCTTCACTATGTTGTTCCAGCTGCAGTCCTCTTTCTTGAAATATAAACCCGTCACTTGTCCTATCTGGGTGTAGTGCAAAGACCAACATGTTCCCTTCCTCTTTGCAGCAGCCTTTTAATGCATTTATGTAGTGATGTTTATAAATATGTATCTATATATGTGTGTGTATGTATTTCTGTATGAATTTTCACTTTACTTCAGAAGTAATATTACTCAGCTCAGCTTTTTCAATTAATTCTAAATGTCTATTTTGTTTTATTCTATGAAGCAAAGTTTAAGATAGTTTGTATTTTGAAGCCTTTTTCAGAACTGTATTTGTTTTATCTTGTTTAAAAGAAGTATACATTCAGGAGCAGGAGCAGAAACAACTATTAAAAGAACTACATTTTTATTATGCAGGTTCTTAGAGTGTATTATGATCGCTTGGTGGATAATCCTGACCGAGCTTGGCTTGTTGGATTTATCCAGGAAGTAGTGAAAAATCACTTGCATGAAGACTTTCATGAACTCTTCCAGAATCTGGACTTCAACAATGATGGCAGAGTGGAAGAAGATGATTTGCGTAGCTTAATGTTTTGTGATTTTCATGACCCTAAGAGAGAGGACACTAAATACAGGGAGATTAGAGATGTGGATCAATTGAGATTAGTTGTAGAGAGTCACCTTGAAGAATTTAATAACATAAGCAAAAAGCCAATGCAGCTTGTCTTGTTCCGATTCGCTATAGAGCATATTTGTAGGATTTCCCGTATTCTGAAACAGCCTCGCAGCCATGCTCTCCTTGTTGGTGTTGGAGGTAGTGGTCGACAATCTCTTACTCGATTAGCAGCCCATATGGCTGAATACAGCCTTTTTCAGGTTGAAATAACTAAAAGTTACGGTGTCAATGAGTGGCATAAAGACTTAAAAGCCATACTAAGAAAGTCTACTGAAGGGGAAAGGCAGGGAGTTTTCTTGTTCACAGATACACAGATTAAAAAGGAATCATTCTTAGAAGACATTAACAACTTACTAAATGCAGGTGAAGTGCCAAACCTCTTTGCAGTAGATGAGAAACAAGAAATTTGTGAACAAATGCGTCAAGTAGATTGCCGACAGAGCAGGACAAAACAGACAGATGGCAGTCCTGCCGCTCTTTTTAACATGTTCGTTGATCGCTGTCGAGATCAGCTTCATATAGTAGTGGCCATGAGTCCCATCGGAGATGCTTTCCGTAACCGCCTTCGTCAGTTTCCAGCTCTTGTCAGCTGCTGCACGCTGGACTGGTTTCAGGTAAACCCAAAACTCTTGTTGGACTTGTTATTCTAACAGAAATGCAATGGAAACCTAACTTCAGTGCTTTTTGTAGCAAGTAATTTTTTTTGCTCAAGCTGGCAATGAAAAATATCTTGAATTTTCTTAGTCTCATGTTTAAAATTGTTTACACAATTAGAATCGTTCTTACTGTAATAAAGGCTGGTATAGGCTGAATACAAAATCATCAAGAAAATAACTGTCTGGTTGCGGTATAAGAGTATAACTGAATGAACGTAGCACTGTGGACATGGCAAATTTAAATATGTAATGTTTTTTTTTCTATTACCAGGACTACCAGAATCTAGGGTGCCAAAAAGGTTTGAAACTGAAATACCTGTCAAAAATACAGACATGTTTTCATGCAGAATAGCAGATTTTTCCCCGAGTACTCTGCATAAAACTATTCTATCTGTTATGTGCAAAAGACCTTAGAATATTTAAGATGTAGAATGTAATCATACAGAGAATCTGAAGAACTTAAATTTCATCAAGTTTTAAAATGTAGTACTGTATCTTTAATGGTTATTTTGAAAATGAAGAGCATGGACAGTTACACACACATACGGACATAATGAAAATCCAAAATTTTCCTTTTAGTGAGTGTTTCCATTGGATGAAATAAGACAGTGGGACTGAACTGAATCCCTAAGTAGTTCGGTCCTTTCCAGTTCTATTATTGTCCTATTTGATGATCTTTTTCATCATGAAATCATTTCTTTGTGCCTCACTAACTTTATATATGAAATGGCGTAAATGTACCTTTTTGAAAAATGTTTTGAGATTTATGAGTGTGAAGTACTGAGTAAGAGAAAGGTATTTATTAATTTGTTTTAGACATGGCCAGAAGATGCATTAGAAGCTGTTGCTTCTCGCTTCTTGGAAGATGTTGAAATGTCAGAAGAAACTCGAAGTGGGTGTATTGAAATGTGTAAAAGCTTTCATACATCTACCATTGCTTTATCAGACTTATACCGTGCAGAGCTTCAAAGACACAACTATGTTACACCTACTTCATACTTGGAATTGATCTCCACTTTTAAAAGTCTACTTGAAAAGAAACGCATGTAAGGATTTATAATGTGACCTTTTCTAGAGGAACTCAAGTTCCTCAAAAATACTAATTTCTATTTCTTATAGCTAATCTGAACAAAACAAGTGAATTGTTTTTAGTTAATTTAAATTGACAGAATGGTGGATGGTTAAAATGTACTCTTGGGACACATGCTTCTTTATTGGACAAAAAGTCTGATGATGCTCTCAAAATATACATTAGGCCACTTCTAACATCCCTGGTGATGTTGCTACATGTTGTTTATCTATATTATGCTACCAGAGTAATTGATGCAGCCTGCTTTCTCTGTGGTTCTCTGGAGGATGCAGGGAAGATGACATCTGGGAAACCAGCTTCCAAATTGCTGGGTGTCCTTGGCTTGCTGGCACGGTTCAGCTGTCCCTGTGCAGAAAGGACCTCTGTATGCGTGTGCACATCTGTGTCTGTTCTATTCTCATGGCTGGGGAGGGAAAGTTCTTTTTTCTTTCCTCTCCTCATTGATAAGGTACTACGTAACAGTTAAGACAAGTGCTTAATTTGATCAACAGGCTGTGTGAAACACTGCCTGCAGCAAGAAATGCCAGGAGTAAAGGAATAGAGTTTTGAACGTAGTGATCCAATGTCTTTTGAATGTCGTGATTCTGACACTGTTGGCTGTCCCCAGAGCCATCCACATTCTGCTGCTAAAAATATTTTTCCCAATTGCATTAATCCTATTTAAGCCTCACCTCAGCTAATAATCTTCATGAGTGTATCCCCACCTCCTCCCTCTCCTTTTCTTGTCTGTTACTATTGTGCCGTCTTGATTTTGTAGCTCCTGCTAACAAGAAGCTAAACAAACACTTATTTACCTATAAGTGACCACTTATTTGTTTATATCCCAATCTCTGAGTATACATGATAGAATAGTTCAGGGTATATGGCTCATGTAATTCCTGGTATGTTTATTAGTTGTTGAGCAAATCAGACAAGAATGGCAGAGCATTGGATTATTCAGAGCGGTGAGAAATTTGAAGAATGGATCCCAATGAATTAAGCGTTGAAGTACTGATAACAAATGTTTATAACAAAGTACTATTTATTTACAGTAAGGTCATGAAAATGAAAAGAAGATATGAAGTTGGCTTGGAGAAACTGAACTCTGCTACATCTCAAATAGCCTTGATGCAGTCTGAGCTGGAGGCTCTGCAACCTCAGTTACGGGAAGCTAGCAAGCAGGTTGATGAGATGATGGTTGTAATTCAAAAAGAATCTTTGGAAGTAGCCAAAACTGAAAAAGTCGTGAAAGCTGATGAAGCTGTGGCAAATGAACAGGCTATGGCTGCAAAAGCTATCAAAGATGAGTGTGATGCTGACTTAGCACAAGCCATGCCTCGTTTAGAAAGTGCTCTGGCTGCCCTTGACACACTCACAGCACAGGTATGGCTAACAATGCATCTTTACGCACTGGAGAGGTATTCTGATCCACAAAAGCACGGAATATCTGCCTCTTCAGATTTTATGCTATACTTACACGGTTTTATAATTTAGAAACTTCTTGAAATCTTTCAGTTTTAAAAACCAAAATGTTATTCTGTCTTTATTTTCTAGTGAAAAAGGTGTAATGCTGAATTTTTGTGAACTACAAAATCAAATATTAGTCTAGACATTTCAAAATTCAGCTATAAAAATATTTTGACTCAACAATTCAAAAGTTAGAAGATGTATGCATTTTTACTTCCTTCTTCAGAACCTGCCAGCTTGTCGCTAGTGTAGTTAGTTTTTAGATCGAGTCTTTCAGAGTCTAGAAACTGAGGTTGAAATTCTGTGTCTCCCCACGTTAAGGGACCATCTCCGTAAGAGTAGGACCGTGTAGCAGTCACCTTCGGTTTTATGGCTAGTCAGGTGTTCTTTGCCTGGATAATGTTTTGCTCTTGGTGGGATGAAAGGAAGTCTCCTGGGTTGCAAGAGTGAGGCTGGGACTGACTATATGCTCCAGCTGCTGTTGCTGAAAACAAGATCTTCTAAAACTTTCAAGCTCTCACGTTCTAACACTCGTTGGCAAAATAAACATGAGAATGTAGAAATTCTTTAATTCATCGAGAGTACGTATTCTGAGAAAAGCTCTTAGAATATTTGAATTTCCATGCAGAGTTACTCTTTGGGAAGAGGAAGAGAGATTATTTTCCATAAATCTTTAGTTTACAAACCTTCTGCTTGATTAGTTTTACGTAGATGCGTAGAAGCATTTCATTATTTTATGTTACTATTCTATATTTGTTGTTAAAACTTTGCTTATACATTTCCTGCTATTACAATGTCAGTATCTCTTACCCAGTAGTTTGCTTCCTTTTAGCTGCCTCTTCCCTCGTTCAGCTTGATAGAGAGCTTAATAACTGACCAGAATACTAATTGATTTATTTTCTGTACTTGGAAAGCATACATCTTTAGTTCTGGATTGAAGGTAGTTTTTACCTTGTTATCTTAAATCTGCTAATCCAGTACTGATACGGTCCTGTAAGCTTGGAAGTACCATGTTAGAGGCTGAGCGGAAGGGTAGAGCAGGACGCTGGAACACCCGAACGCTGTGACTGAGGTGCAAAGCCTCTAGTGAATTAGGAGCAGAAAAATACAGCTAAGAATGAGTTACAGATAAGAACTTTTTGTCTCATCCAAACTGATTATTGACTAGGTTTCAGATATTTTTGTTTAGATGTGAGTGTTAGTTTAACCTGCATAGGACCTTAAAGAAAGGACTGGAAAGAACAGAAAAAAAGAAATAAAAATTTTGCAAAAATAAAATCAATATGCAGGCTTGTGCTATGAACTTGAGATCATACTGTATTAAAATTGTCAAGTATAAGAATAACAAATTATATGGAGATGTATTATTTTGACATAAAAAGAGTTGTTATTTCTGTGATAATAGAAGAATTAATCTGCCTATTTTCAGAGCTCTAAAAGTGGGGGTTTCTGATTATTTTTTAAGGATATTACAGTGATTAAGTCCATGAAGAGTCCTCCTGCTGGTGTCAAGCTTGTAATGGAAGCTATATGCATCCTTAAAGGCATCAAAGCAGATAGGATTCCAGATCCAACAGGTTCTGGAAGAAAAATCGAGGATTTCTGGGGTCCTGCTAAGAGACTTCTGGGGGACATAAGATTTCTTCAGTCTCTACATGAATATGACAAGGACAACATTCCCCCAGCTTACATGGCTACCATAAGAAAACAGTATCTTACAAATCCTGAGTTTGTACCAGACAAGATTCGAAATGCTTCCACGGCAGCAGAAGGTCTGTGCGAATGGGTCATAGCCATGGAGTTTTATGATAAGTAAGTATGTATATAAAAAAAAAAAAAAAAAAAAAGTGATTAAAGATACCAGTTTATTTTGAAACCAAAAGAGATGTGAAATTATTTCTTACTAATGGGAAATTTGTGCAAACAAGCAGCCATAAAGGGTTTGTTCCTGCAGGGTACCTGATGTTAAGATGTAGAGCCTTATTTTCAGTTCTGAATTTTTTAAGAAGGCATGGGGGCAACAATCTGTTCAGTTAGCAAATGAAGTTCACTTCCTTCGAGTGTTGCACTAAATAGAGGCTTTACTGATAAGTCTTTGGAAGTTTCTGTTAACTGTATCAAGCCCAAAGGATGTTTTTTGTTAAACATTATATTTGATGCACTGAAAAAGTGTGCTGCTTTTTTATGGTATTTCCTAATTTGAAACACCTGGAACTCACATTTAACAGTACGTCAGCACTGGGGACTAAGGTCAACTTGCAAGTTGAAGGTTCAGTCACGGTAGGTCGTGCGTGCCTTAATTTGAGAGGACATTTTGTTACTTGACTAAAAGATTAGTAATTATTTGAGAACAACTATCAACATTACAAGTAACAATGTTAGAGAGAAAATTAACTAAAAAGGTGGACTTCAAAGGAGATCTGCAACTTAGAGCAGTACAAGAGGGAATTAATTACGAGGCTAATACTTCTGAAATTCTCTTTCAGATGATACAGGGACATTCTAGCGTATTTTCTTGCTTGTTTTTGGAAAGATGAGCAATATGCTTCCAGTTACGTATTACCTGCAATATTCCCCTCACAAAAATCTCTCCCCTCAAAACTAGAAAATAGGTCCTTGGGTGTGAAAAGCTTTGCTTTTATTTTGTGTACACAGCTGGCTGTATGTATGTTACTTAATGTATATGATTATTTGTGTGTTTCTAATGGCACAAATCCATTATGGATTCTCAATTGTGATCAAATGGGGCACAGTTCAGAAGCATAAAGCTTTTTGCTTTTAATCGTTACCTGCTACTACAGAAAAATGTGCAGAAGCTGCATAAATCAGTATCAGCACCGAAACAAGTGATTAAGTAAAAAACAATTGTCTTAAGATGCCATCAAATTATGAAATGAAATATTGCATGAGTTACTAAGTTGCTAGGTTTCGCTTCACCTTTCCTATGTTCATTTTTTAATAGTAACCGTAGAGTAAGTGTTTATCTTTCAGATGTTTAATTTCTTCTTTGACTTCATTTAGAGTGACAAAAGATGTTGCACCCAAAAAGCTAAAGCTGAATCAAGCTGAAGGAAAATTAAAAATTGCTATGGATGACCTAAGAAAGAAACAAGCAGACCTGAGGGAGGTTCAAGATAAATTGTCTGTACTCCAGCAGACGCTGGAATCCAAGAAACAAGAGAAGGCTGACTTGGAAAATCAGGTATATGATGCAAAAGAAGAACCATTGTTCTACAGATACCAGAAAAGTTATTTAAAATTTTCCGCTTTGTCAAATGGTATTTTTCCTTTTAACTGTCAATATGTTTGACAATCTGTACTTTTCAGATAACCAGTTTTTATTTTAATGTAATGGTTTTGAAGTTATAAATGACCAGAGCATGGGGAATAAATGCTTTAAAGTAATAGAAAATGTAGATGTTAAGGATTTATCAACTGATATCCGTCTCCTACATCCTCACTCGTACCTGATTTCTTGTAAGGTGATAAATTTTCAATGATTGTACTAAGAGTTTGATTCATCTATAAACTTGCAAGTCAGTACATTTAAAGTTTTGAAAGTTTATTGATGCCTCCTGTGCTAATGCAATTTTGAGAATGTTTTTGGTGAACTGTGTTCTGCCTGCTGAATAGCTGTTATGTGTGCAGAAAGAGGCAACACTGAGAAGGTGGGGTTTTTTTGGTTTTGTTCAGTTTGGTTGTTTTTTAAGATTTGCAGTACATCATCTTGAGCTTTTTTTTTTTACAAAAATAGTATCTGAATTAGAAATGGAGTCGTAATTCTTGTCTGTAGTTAAAGTCAGCTCTTTATGTGTTTCTTCTGCATCCTGATATGGTTTGGAAGTAGAAAGGAGGGATAAATTACACAGGCAGTTTGTTACTGTGGTGTAAATTGGCTGCTATGGTTACCAGGAGAGAGGGAGGATTGTAGCAGCAGCAGGAGTTGGCATCATTTTCCCCCTATCCCATGGCTGAAATGTGTCTCTACTAGATAGTAAAGGATCCTAACAGAGCTGGATTAAATTCCTGTTAAATCATATTTTTTTTGTTAGATTATAAACATGCCTGGAAAGATGGCTGACAATAGACATGCAGATTATGTATTCATAAGGATGGTTTTTGCAGAAAAGAATGTACCTACTTTCATGAGACACTGATCTCTTTAAGGCATTTTGTTTGTCTTATGACATGTAGATAATTTCCTTGACTGTTAGTATATCCCATGTCGCAGACAGAGCTGTTTTGAATGGCGTGTTTTGTCCTGGTCCATACTCCTTTATTTGGATGAAAATGTAACTGAATAGTTTACTGTGCTGGTACTGAGATTGCTTTTGTTCTTCAAACATTTCCATTATAATAAGAAGGTATTTTATTTCTATTTGGTGAAATTACTTAAGAAAACATCTGCACAGGAAAGTAATCTTTGAATGCTTTAATATTTGTAAAATGTCTTTAAAGTGATCATGTAATATAATCAACCTTGGTTTTTTATTCTGAGGTTGACTTATGCAGCAAGAAGCTACAGCGAGCAGAACGGTTGATTGGTGGCCTTGGGGGGGAGAAATCTCGCTGGCATGAGACTGCTTTGGAGCTGGGAAGGCAGTACGTCACTCTGACCGGGGATGTACTTATTTCATCAGGAATTGTGGCTTACCTAGGAGCCTTCACATCCAGCTACAGACAAGTAATACATACAGTCATTTTTGTCCCTGTGTTTTGTAATAATCTAGATTTTATTATTTTTTCTTTCTCATGTACAGTTCATATTTAAAAAAATATGTTTTAATAGGATTTGTAAGTGGAACTGAAGCTGTATTGTAGGATTTTGAGTTTTGTTTGCAAGACTCTTGGGGGAAAAAAAAAATCATTCTACTGTAAAGTACTTCTGTGTAAAGCATGGAGTCCTTTGGTTACTTTCCTTCTCTAAAGCAATTGCTGGTAATTTTATACCTCATGGCTCTAGTTACTCCTCTTCCATTCAGTGGCTGAGTTCTCCTTAACTTCAAAAGAAAAAACAAATTAGCTACTATTTCAGCAGCAGCACCATTAAGCCAGTTCTGAAAGTGGAGTAATTCTGTACAAAAAGAGAGAAAAGATCTAGCAGCTCAATAACACAGCAGACTTGTGCTTGTAACTCTTAGTGAAATAAATGGAAGTTCTGAATGCAAACAGATTTTGACATGACAGCTGATTTTAGATATAGCACATTTTGGATGTCAAAGTTACCTTGACTTTGAAAGTTTTTGAACACCAATACCTGCCGCTGAATGCAGCTGAAGAAATCAATGCTGATTTCTTTTGAAAATCAGGTCCAGGGTATAAAAAATGGCTAAAAATTGAGAGAGAAAAAAAAAATGTACCTCATTTGAACACAGAATTTGATATAATCCTTATTTCCACTTTTCCCTCAATGTACATCCTCTGTCCATTTTGCTTTAGAAAATTTTTGTACTGTTCTTTCAAGCAATTATTTTCTTCTTAGTGTCAATGTTGTGATGTTACTATTTTAAAACTTTACAGAGTGAGAGTTTGTAAGAGTTTGTGTGATTGTTCATAGTGTAAATAGATAGTCTGCATTTTTTACAATTCTGAATAACATAATTTTGAGAGCGTTCTCTGTTATGCTTATAACCTGCATTGTGTATAATGCGTTTGGGTGGGTGGGGGTGCTTTTGGTGAAACATGTTAAGGGGTCCTGAACCGTGTTCCAGGGAAGTGTAGATAGAGGCGCGGATGATATTCCTAAAAGGCAGAGACATCTGCATGATATTCACTAAAAATGAACGTGCAGTGGCTTCATGGTTGCTTGTCCTGACGCTCACGATTGTGCAGACGCGTGCATTAGGTATCTTTTTCAGAAACTGCTGGATAGCATAACCACGTTTGTGCAGTTCTTCATTTCACCTGCTGCTGCTGTGTTGGGGTTATTTCCCCCTGCAGTTTTCATAGGAGAAGTTGTTACAACATCTTTTGGAATATCAGCTTTGTTTTATGCAAATCGATGAACCCTTCATTCAGCACTCTGTGGATGTGTCCGGCTCTGGGACCATTTCCTTAAACACCACATGTCTGAGTTTTGTGGCTTGAGCCTTTGCCAGCTCATTTTTAGTTTAGAATACCACAGCATATTTCTTTGACCTTACACATAGCTTTCATAGAAGATTGTGCCGTTCTTACGAACATGCTATTTCTATACAGTTTTGTTCTTTAGAAGCATTCTTTCTAGTGGAATATGCTTTTTGGTTTACATATTTAAATTTTGGGTCTTCATTATTATACAAACCTGTATAGTTTACACAACTGTAGTGAGTTAGATGATACAGAGAAGTTAAAAGCCACTCTAAATGATCGTTAAGTTGTTAAGTTTGGTGAAGTGTGGACAGATACTCATCATGTGTGCCCTGAGAGTTAAATAATGAAGATTTTATTTATTTTTTTTTGTTGTTGTTAGAATATGTGCATTTCTTCTACACTCATTTTACAGTATAGAAGACTACTGCTAAAATGGTAAATAAAATCATACCAAGGCTCTGATACCAGTTATATACAAATAAATGTGTATTTCATGTATAGGAATTGTATATGAAGGCATTTTTAGAGACGTTTTTAGACATTTTATACAGAAGGATGAGTTTCTTTCCATTTGACAATACAGTGATCTTGTATGTAGCAACTGTTAAGGAAAATAGGTTGAAAAATGTTTTAGTTGTTTGAAAATTTTGTGAATAGGCAGACTTCAGTTAATACTGTTTTTTTTACTTCTTATCTAGATGCAAACTAAAGAGTGGGCATTGCTATGTAAAACAAAAGACATTCCTTGTTCTGATGATTTTTCCTTAACAAATACCCTGGGAGACCTAGTGGAGATCAGAGCTTGGAATATTGCTGGACTACCTTCTGACATGTTTTCTATTGATAATGGCATCATTATCTCGTAAGTAAATATATAGCTATATATATATCTATGCATGTGTTTATATATATATATATATATACACACTGAATAATTTTAATTAAATAGCTTCTTACAACATGCTTTTCAGTTGTTTCTTTGGTGACAGTTTTGTACTGTATATCCAGTTTAACAACCGGAGTTATAAAATGACTGTAATGTTTACATTTATGATAAATACTAATAATACTTTTTATAATGTAAAGTTTTAAAATCTGTGAATTCACTTCTCTCCTTTTTAACTCCTATGGATTCCTATAATGATACCTTCTCCCCCGTCCCCTCCTTTTTTTCTCCTGAACATGCTACACACTGCTCAGTTTAAGACATCCTAAAATGCTTCAGGAATAGAAGTTTGAGTACTATTCTTGCAGTATAATCAACAGTTATGGAAGTAATTCTCCTTTTAAAAAGCTAAAAGCTCTTCAATTTTTAAGAAATATGCTGGCATCGGTTGCTACCAAGAGGTGTTTCTGCAGAGGTACTGAAGATTATTTTGCTAATTTTTCTATGAGGGCCACACTTTTTCCCTAAGATGGCACTGGAAATACCATGGGTAATGTCTTGATTACTTCTCTATAAACAGTTTCCCAGTTTATGTTGCCAGCTGGTAGGAGATTTTAATATTTAGGCTTGTAACATACTTAGCATGTAAAGCCCTGACATTTTGGAAGTATTGGTTTGTACACTGATGAGCTGAATCTTTTATTTTGCTAGGACACAGTAACAAAACAACAAAAAAAGGCCTGTGTATATCTTCTAATGAAGGCAGTAAGGGAGGTGCAAAAAGCTAGAAAGGAGAGAATTTCTAGTCTCCCTTCTTACAGAGGATGATCCCCACCGTACGCTCCTGCCACTTTCTTCCTCTGTTTCTTGCCGTTTGTTCTGTGTACTTCTAAAGAACTTCTTGTTCTGTGTACTTCTAAGCGGCTTCAGCAAGCAGCGGTGGGAGAGGCCTGTCGTGCAGTAACTTCCGATTTCAGAAATGTGTGCTTTCACATCACTTCTGGCACGTGACGGTTAGATATGGGGTTAGATACTTGATGAAAGGTGAAAAGGTGTATCTGTACTGTTAACTTGGAGTCTGTTTTTTTCAGGGCCTCATTCCCCTAGCTATCAATACTTTATACAGACCAGTCATTCCTAGGTCCCTTCTGGAGCAGGACAGCCTGGCATATTTCTAGACAAAAGCAGGGAGCTTTGGGGTTTGGGTTAGTGTAGGGACCTCTTTAGCAGGCATTATGAGCGGGGCACCACAAAGTCGTCTTTGCATCTAGTCCAGTCCTCAAAGAACTTTAAGGAAAAAAAAAAAAGTAAAATGTTAATTTATAGCAGAAAACTTGATTACATCTTTGGAATGCTGGAATTTTCTGAATTCTATTTATAGTTAAAAGCTTGGCAGTTGCAATTCTAGCTTCCTTATATTAAAATAATGTAGTTAGTATGACAATGGTCTTATCACAAGTTGAAGAAAGTTCTGATAAGGAAAGAAGAATTTATTTTTCATTTTGAAATCCCTTTTTTGTTTTTAAATTTTCCCTTCTGTAATTATCTTAAGCTACATCCACATAAAATAGTTTGACTTTCTCTAGTAACACATTGTTTGATTGAAAACATTTTTTAAGTTCTGCATATTTAAAGATACTCTCATTCTTATTTGGAAAGCAAAACAAATTCTGAAATCGCAAAATTCCTCATAGACAGAAAACATGGATCCATGAATTCTGACTCTGATATTATTGCCTTCCACTTTTAAGATGATTCTACATTCTTACGTGGTGGTCTAATACATGCATGTCTGTGTCTCTCATCAGTCACTAGAACTATGTCTGGGCAGAGGTATCTATCTGCTATCTGTCGGGTATCACAGTCAGTGCAGACATCAGTGAGTTGTATGACAGTGTGGAGCATGAGAACTAACCCTGTTAATGTTTTAACATCTAGAAATATCTCCAGCTCACTGGTGATCAGCTTTAGATTCACGTGCCTGCTGATGCCTGAGATACGTGTGGCACTGAGAGCCGTGTGAAACGCAGAGCTGGGTGCTCGCAGTAGGCTAGGCTTTGTGACCTTGCACGAGCAGTTATGATTTTCCTTTGGCCTTGTGTTCGTTACGACCGTGAACAAAGAGCCCCTCGGTTCTGCCCAGTATGCTTGCTAGTGCGTTGCTGCTGACTTTCAGCTTTTAGGTTTTGTTCTTAGCACAGCTGAAGCGGAGTCGGCTGTGGAACAGCGCTGCGTTAGCTGCTTGTCTCTTTGTGATTGCTACTATTTACTTCACGTCTGTTGGGTCTCTTTCCTGAATAATGAATAAATAATTCTTATAATTCTTTTCCATAGCCAGGTTAACAGTTTTCAAGTCTATGATAACGTGTACCTAACATTTATTTATGCATCTTTTTTATAGTACACTACTGCAGAAATTTACTAATACAAATCTTTAATTTTTGCTGCTGTTTACATGAAAATTCTTGTCTCTGAGGAATCTGATGTTGTATAGCACAGGTGAATGGATACTTCTTTTATTGCAGAGTGAATGTTAAGGTGCACACATAGCTGAAATCGTATGTTATAGCGTTACCTTTTGGAAGCATAGATATGTGGATAATATTTCAGCTTTGGCAACTGGACAGCTGACAAAGTGCAAAACGAAACACATAAGACAAAAACAAGGCACTAGCTGAAGGACCTCAGTGTACTGTCGTTTGACTTTAAAAATTGGCATTGATTGTACTTCTGGAAGCAAAGCTGCTTATTGAAGTCAGAAGATATATGCTGGTATTATGATTCTGTATGTAACTTAGTGATACAGTAATTACTTTAAAAATTCAATCACTCAGACTAAACAGTTGGCAAATGTTAATGAATTCAACACTTCTGCAGTACATCCTAACACTTCACTTCTATAAAGCTTTGATCAAAATTCTCTTTGAACTAATGGAAAGATGATTAGCATTTTAAAACTAAATAATGACAGCTTTTAATTTTGAAATGTGAAATAGAATCTACCTCAAATTGTTGATACCTGTTGTGTCTGTAGTTACGAGTTTATGGCCAGATTAATTTTATATTAGGACCCCAGGTGCCATATAAAATGCAACTCTTAACTTTTTATAACAACAACTTTTTTTAAAAAAAAGCAGAATTAGAGAGCTATTAAAGGATAATTTGCAAACATGTACACAGTGACTGCTTATGCATTCCCATCAATGAAGAATTATTTTATTGTTGATGAAAGCTATGTGTGTTTGGCTGTTATTAGAGAACCACTCTTCAGTTATTCAGTCTTAAGTATTTCATTTCTGTTACACAGTAAGTCTGAAATAAGATATGCTGAAAATAATACCTGCATGAAACTTTGAAGTGATTAAGGAAAGAAATACATACTACTGGTTTCTCAAATATTAAATGCCTATTTTAAAATTAGCAAATTTATTATGAGCAAATTTGCTTTAGAATGGGTTTGATGTGTAAGTTTACTGTGTTCAGTTTACTGTTTGTAGCTGCTGTGTCACCTTGTATCACCTTACTCTTAAATTAAATCACCTGGCTGTGTATCCCTTGGGTCTCCTTTTGGGTTCTCATAAGCAACTGAGCCGCCAAGGGATGTGGGAGCCCAGCGATTCTTTCAGTGTGCTTTGGATCCCTTGGTGAACACTGGTACCTACTGTGAGATCACCTTCTAAGACTGGAGATGCTACTGCCTTCTCTGACAGATGTTGAGATTTCAAACCTTCTCTTTGCTTCTCTAGACCTACCGTGTTTCCAAATATGCCCTTGTCTGTGTTTATGAAATTATTCAAATACTTGTAACTTTACAAAGCCCACATTTTAATTTTCTTAATGTCTGCTTAGATACCACCCTGTCCTGGTGGGTTACAAATGCATTTCCTGAATCTTTCAAGGTATTTTGCCTGTGAAAGCTTTCTTCATTTGTGGGTAGGCTGGACATTTTCCTAAATCATTCTACAAGGGAGAAGAAAGCCATCCGCCTTCAGCTGGTGAATGGTCACTCCCAAGCCCAAGTGGTTATCCGTAACACAGAAGGGACCTCTGGAGCATCCCATGTATAATCCCAGGCTACTGCCACACATGGTACATTTCCAAAACTTGTGCTCCTAAATCACTGCTGCCTTGCTTCTGCAATCTCCATTTTCAGTCCAAAGAACCTGAGGTGCTTGTGCTCCCTGCCTCCATATGTACTCCTTGTTCTAAGGGATCACGTTTATTTGGGCACATTTTACTGTGCAGAGATTCTGCAAGCAGGACCAGTCACGATTTCAGAGTTCAGAATTACCTTTTCACCAAGCCACGTACATGATAGGACTAACACTGCTGAGCTAAACCTCATAGCTGCATCCAGAACACTGTGAGTTTGTGCTGGCCAGAGGGCTGACCCTGCATCGGGGATGCTGGTCTCTGTAGCGGCCTGGAAGGTTCTGGTTCTTCAGCTTGCCCAGCTGCCAGATCTGACAGCCGTTGCCAAAAAAAAAAAAAAACAGTCTCTGCTTTTTTCTTCTTTCCAAAGTTCCATAACTTCTTGTGAGTCCCAAGCAACCAACTTCCCTTTCAGCTTGTTTTCACTCTCTAGATCTTGCATAGTTTTGCTTATCTAGTCTCTCTCAGCTGGTATTTTTTCGGTAGTGATAATCCAATCGCACAGCTGCGCCTCACAGACCTGCACCCGGGTCCCGGGTGGCTGGACCCCTATGTTGAGGGCTGCACGCTTCTTGTTGTGTGGTGGTACGTTTACACGCCCAAAATAGGCCTTACAACTATGCTTGGTCCCTAGTAAGAACTTTGTGGAATAGAGATTGTAACAGAGAATGTAAAGGATTTTTCTCTCTTAAACTGTGCTTTGCCTGTTTTCAAATGACTCTCTTGAAAGGGGGTTGTAACGTGTCGCACAGGTTTGCCCGCCAGCAGCCTCGAAACTGAAGTGTGCAAGGAGCGAGGCTGCTGGAGCGAAGTTTGTCTAAGCACGGTCTCTTAGAACTTACACTGTATCTACAACTACTTGCTCTGTACCTTTTTCTAATACAAGGGTTATCACCTTCTGTTGAAAATTTATGGAAAGCTTTAATAAAACATCGCCTTTTCTAAGAAGAGGTATATTTGAAGATCAGACAAAAATGAGACTGTTTTAACTTAATTGCATACATTTCATCTTTTTCAGTATCTTAAAGGAAAATAAGAAAACAGATGCAGACATGTTTACATTGTGTTTTATTTGTGAATCAGAATTTTTCAAGAGAGATAGGTTCAATTTTAAAAAAATTATTAATGATAAATAATATGCCAGTGTCATTGTGCGAAAGCTAACTTCTAATGATGATAGAGGCCACAGAAGTAGTCTGAAAGATTTCTTTTTCCTGGAAAAAACCAGGAAAAAAACCTGGAAAAAAAGATATTGCTCTTTTTTCCTTCCAGTAGCAGACTGTATTATATCTCCTAACCAACTGGGATCTGACTGGGCCCCTTGATGCAAATTTTTAGGACCACATTGATTTTTGAATTCTCACTTCTGCCTGCTTAGATGTTTGTGGGTTTTTTAATTTAGGTGATTATTGCTGTAATTGTAATTGACCATTGAAGTGTGTCACTAGTCTTAGATATCTTGGTAATGTAACTACATGTGGTAGAGAATACTGTAAAAAAATCTGTGAAATAGTTACTAAGTCCGCCAAAAATAAAATCCAGAAGTTCTTTTGTCCATTGCTGCTTAAGGATTAAAAGCTTATATATTTCCCTTTAACTCTAAAATGTCTCTTTAGTGGAAAATTCTGTTGGTTTTCACTTGAAAATGCTCACTTATGCATATGACGGTATTAAAGCTGTTTATTGTTTAAAATTTCAAAACTTTTATTTTTCAAAATATTTTTATTTTGAAAGTGTTATAAAATTAAATGTGATTAAACTTTCTAGGAAGTAAGGAGTCTTATTCTAAGAACTTTCTTTGAAAGTAATTATTTTTTTTTAAACAGAGAACTTTAAGATTCATCTAACTACTCTTAAATTCATCAAAGATTATACCTGAGTATGTGCCCTACTACGATTTCATACTGACATGCTTTTATTTTAATGAAAAAAGGGAATAAATTGCCTTAAGATGTACCTTGAGGTAAACTTTTGAAGAGCTTATATGTCCGTTCTGAAAGTTTGTATTTCTCCCTTCAGTAATGCAAGAAGATGGCCTCTGATGATAGATCCTCAGGGTCAAGCAAATAAATGGATAAAGAACATGGAAAAAGCCAATAGTTTGCATATAATCAAACTCAGCGACCCTCAGTTTGTTACAACACTGGAAAATTGCATTCAGTTTGGCAGTCCTGGTAGGTTAATTGCTAATGAAAGTGCAAATTACAGGAGAGCCTGGAGGGGGCACAATTAGCTAAAAAATGAAGCTCCAGTGAGTATCAAACCTCATAGTTAAGGAAAACAGCAAAAAAATTTTCTTGTTTTGAATCAAATTAGTACTACAGTAATTGAAGTAATCACCCCAGGTTATAAGTTACTTCAGCACAATATAATATTCAGTTCAACTTTTAATTGCTTTATGAAATTTTACATTTCTTTGTTTTCGTGTTACAATAATCTTATTTCTAAAAAGTAATGCTGGTTTTATTTGGCTTTTCAAGAGTATAAATACCAGATTGCTAGGCTGTGATCATTCGCAATTCTTGTATTCTCTGTAGAATCTTTACTGCAAGTAGTCTTATTACTCTCAAATAGAAATAAGTTAATGAAACACATAGCTACAACTCCAGCTATTTTTTGGTGGCTAACTGGACTACATGTAAAGAAAGTGTTTGGGGTTTTTTATTCTCCATTATTTCTTTTTTGATTTTGACAATCTCATATGCTTACAGTGAAAATTGAAGCAGACTTAGTTACTCCCCGTGACTTCTGTGGCATGTACCATTTGGTTTGCTACTTCCCTTTTAAAAATGGTATCCTTAAACTGCTGTTCTAAGCCATTGGCAGCAGTAACGGTGATAGCCTTTTAGTTGCTTTTTTTGCAAATTGACATAATGTTAGGAAAATAAATTAAAGGTACATTTCTTTGATTTAGTTTTCAGTCAGCTGAGCACTCTTAATAAACATTAACCATATCTCTAGATATTGCTCAATTAATGATTTTACTGTTTGCACACTGTAAATACCCATTATACATATATATTGTAAAGAACAATCAGTACTATGAATGCCTATAAAGTCCTACTAATTCTTATGTTATTTTGAAGTGCTACTGGAGAATGTTGGAGAAGAACTTGATCCTATCCTAGAGCCACTTTTGCTCAAACAGACATTTAAGCAGTCAGGGATTATATGCATGTGCCTTGGGGACTCCACTATCGAGTATGCTCCTGAATTCCGCTTTTACATTACAACTAAGTTGAGAAATCCACATTATCTTCCTGAAACATCTGTTAAGGTAAGAATTTTGAAAATGAATGTACAATTCTGTTTTAATTTTAAAATGGTTCCTTGGCTAAAACCAGGGAAGAATTTCTGACATTTGTTTATTCCTCCTCCCCTGCCAACACTGGAGGTATTTTTATGCTACTGGAAGACTGGTATCATCTTAGAAGTGTTGACATTTCTCATATCTAATGCTTCACCTTGCATTCTTTCGTACTGTCAGGAATTTCTTTAATTAATTATCACCCTTCCCAGTCTGTATCTCCTGATGCTATTTAGTCACCTTTCATAATAAAAAATATTTACGAGGACTTAATATCAGAGTCACCTCACATGCAAACTCTGTATTACACTTTCATATTCACAGTTTTGATCTCTAGTATAGTTAGAGACAAAAGTCTGAGAAATTCCTGGCATTGTGCCTTGATTAGAACTAAAATATATTTTTATAAATGTATATATAAATACATCTACAAATATAAACATTTTTATAACTAAAATATATTTACAGATGTATATATTTGGTAACTATAGCTATTATTTTTGTATGTTAGGACAACAAAAAGGTAGTTTCTTGCTTTGAAGAATAAAATTCGTGGGTTAGTCTTTGAAGTTGTTTGGGAGATATATTCCCTCTTTACTATTCTCTTTGAAGAACCGTTTATAGAAAAGTATTGCAAATTTGCACTTCCATTAAACATAGACCACAGTGATACACAAAACCTTGAAATCAAAACATTTTAAACTATTATGATAGTAAAATGGAACAGTACATTGTTTCAGCAATGAAGGAGAAGTGATACAGGAAAAATGGACAAAAATTAATGAAATGGAATAATTTTTGTTCATTTCAATGCACATCAAATCAGCTAGACATTGATCTTTTATCGAAGAAGGTAATTAGCTGCATGCTCAGGAAAAAGGATAAAATATGAAAGGAAGATAACATCCAAAAGTTTTATTCTTAGAGCACGTATACATTTAAAAGCTGGATGAAGGTTCTTTCCTAGGAAAAGTTTATTTAACAGACAATTAAAATCTCCTAGTTGCCAATCAACAGTCAATATGTTGTTCTTTTTTTCCTTCCCTCAGAATATAAAGTTTCTAGAGATGACTCTTCTCTAGTCACCCATGCAGTCAGACATAGAATGTTAATTTCTCTAATGAGGAGCAGTTGCTTCATGACATGGCTGGGTATACTGCCAGCTGCACCACAGGCTGCTGAGCTACCTGAGTAAGGTGGCTCACGTACAGGGAGCAGGAGGCAGAAAAGTAGTATCTAAATGCCTTGGTCTGAAGCTAGTTCTGATATCCATTGGTGAATTTGTCCCGAGGATTATTCAGGAGCTAGCTAATGAAATGAGTCCAGGGAAAATGTTAATTGGTGTGGTTAGTGTATCATACTGAAATCTGATGTGCCTTACCTAGTGAAGCCTGCAAAGTGACGTTAGGTCATAGATTCAGATGTATCTACACTACGTAGATAAGTATTTGCAGTGAGTAGCTTTTTTTTTTGTTTGTTTCTAAAATTATTGATCAAATGTTGTATAAACCACCAAAAAAAAAATCAGATGATTTTCCGCACTGCTGCGGGAAAGGTGAACTTATTCCTGTCCCTAGCAAATACTCTGTCCCTCAGGGACCAAGGAGAAACATAGCCTGTAGGCATCAGTTAGTGCTAGACCTCTGAGGTTCTAACGCCTGAGCCAGGCCACCTCCAGAGCATGGCAGCTCCCACGGGAAGCTAAGTCGTAACTGTTTATTGTTAATGTTGTTAACTTCTTGCTTGGAGCTGAGCAGTCGTGCTTTTAGATAACCACTGGTCTTTGATTAGAGTAATGGCCTGTTATGTTGATGAAGGAAAATGCAGCCCATAGAACACCTGAAACATTAGGTCCCTCTTACGTTTTTCCATTACTGAAGTTGTTAAATAACATGAAGAAGTGGGCCATTTGTGAAATCTTACTGATTCTTAGTGTCATATAGAACTGAACCTCGTCTCAAAATTCCTGTCTGAAGGAACAGTGTGATATTCAATCTGCTCTCAATTTTTTTTCAGTTGAGGCTTACTGTAACAAAAAATATTAGTGATGTTATTTTAAGAAAGTTAAAATACTACCCCTCCTAACTTTACAAGCAAAGCTCATGAATAAAAGCGTCAAGTATTTGGACACCTTTCAGGTGTTATTAGTGGCAGAAGCAGATCAAGACAAAGTAACTTCACAGGCATTCCATATTCTCACTGATCACTATGTTCAAGGCAAATGTTCTTCCGAAACACAAGTCACTGATACCTGTACCCAACAAAAAATCCCAAAGAGAATCTGTAGTCACTATTACATTAATTAAAACCAGTACTTTCATCAGTCTTGATGATCGATAAGTAGATTATTTTGGTTTTGAAGTCAAACTGCATCAAACTGTTTTCTAGCCTTCTGCTGGTAATGTGTTCCTTCCCTTTCTCACATAGAATATTGTACGTTTCCATCAATTCTTCAGCAGGACTGTGTGGGTTTTTCTGGATTCGTTATAAATATGTCATGGGATTGGAATTCTTTTAAACAATTTGTTTTTCCCAATCACTTATTTTCTCATGAAAAAGAGAACATGATGCTATCCTAATTCTAGGATACAAATATCCCTGTAATAACACCACAAATTGCATGTGAACGAGGCCATTAAAGAGAAAACATACATGGCAGAGGCAATTGTAGTTTGAAGCACAACTTTGGCATGTATGTTACCACTTTCTTTATGAAAGCCGCAAAAATGTTATGGGTGGAAAGCTTCTAAACACCATAAACCGTGATCTGCCTGGTCTTTATCTTAATTTTTGCAAAATACCGTGCCAGCATTCCCTTTGTGCTGAGTTGTTCAGCTGGAGCAATTCTGGAAAACAAACAATATCAAATTTATTTACAAAATCTGTACATTAAGTTGAATCTTCCATTCATAGAAGTACTGCTTTCTCTGTGAAGGCTGCTTGATGCATACAGGTACCAAATGGGCAATACCCCTCCTGCATGTAGATGTGCCGATTCACGTTATATGAACCAATCACCTGAAGCACTGATGTTCAAAGTTTCAGTGTAATTTTGAGGAACAGAAAGAAATTCTATAGGTTCTTGTCACATCTCCTTTATGGTTAGCTTTCTGGGTTAATCTTCGAGTTAGCTTTCCAACGCATCACCTTAAACCCTCAGCTAGACTTCGTTTGCTCTCAGAGTTTGGTTGAGCATATTATGTGACATAATACAAACCTCATCTTGTAAATGAAGAAGCATTTTAATTGCATCTGACTGTAATTATGCTATCTTTCAAAAAAATATTTCTTCTAACAGGTAACATTACTGAACTTCATGATAACTTCAGAAGGAATGCAGGATCAGCTGCTTGGAATTGTAGTTGCAAGAGAAAGGCCAGATCTTGAAGAAGAAAAACAAGCCCTCATCCTTCAAGGGGTTGAGAATAAAAGGTATCAAGATAACTTCCCTTCCTAGGGGTAGAAGCAGGTTGTAGTTAAAGGAAATGCAGTCACGGGAAATACATTTCAGAGACCAGTGTTTTGTTTGGTTTAACTGGAAGCTCAAGAGTGCTATTTTTGAAGGCCCAAACTTAGGCTTCTCTTTGGTTTTTGGGCCGATTTGGATGCATGCTCTTACTCGTATTCCTGCTGGTTGGGCCTTTCTTCTTCTGACACGGTGTCCTGTTTCTGGGAATATGAGAGAATGTTAAAGAGCTGAATGGCAGGTTGTGTAATTACAAAATGTGACTCTTGATCCTGTCCTCTGTTTTTATGCATCCCTTCCATAATGTTGGCATGTGATTTGCTACCCTCACAAATTCTGATCAGGTTGTGTTTCAGAAATATTTTCATTGTGTACAAAGGTATCTTTCTCCGTGGGTCAAAGCACGAAATATGCAGTATTCAAAGCGGTTTGTCACTTCCTTCCTTTGCCATCCATTTTTAGCCTGAAAGTGGATAATTTATTCAGAAATTTAAGAGGATGTTCAGTAAGAAAAAAAGGTTTTGTTATGTATGTTGCATGCCATGAATAGAATCTACACGTTGTCTTGTTTTATAGAAGCTAACGGAAAACAGCTGTAACTCTCACACATGAAAAATCTTGTATATTATTTTAGGCAGCTAAAAGAAATAGAAGACAAGATTTTAGAAGTTCTTTCAGCCTCAGAAGGAAATATTTTGGAGGATGAAACTGCTATCAAGATACTGTCTTCTTCCAAAGTTCTGGCTAATGAGATTTCTGAAAAGCAAGCTATAGCTGAAGAGACAGAAAAGAAGATTGATGCTGCTCGTATGGGCTATCGTCCTATTGCTATCCATTCGTCAATCTTGTTTTTTTCTGTTGCTGATCTAGCCAACATTGAGCCAATGTACCAGTATTCACTCATGTGGTTTATTAACCTTTTCATCATGTCTATAGATAATTCAGAACAATCAGAATCTTTACAAACAAGGTAAGAGCAATAATTCACCATTTGTAATTGGTGACATATAGCTACCTCAGAAACGCTACAGTCATTTCTCCAAAGTGTATAGTCTCAGGCACTGCATTTAGGAAATTACTTTTTTTTTGGTACAGAACTATGTCAGATATTTTTCTGGAAAATAATTTACTCACAGTATCAAAATGGCACAGTGTATTACAAGTGCTGCATATTCTAATATTTCTATGTAGTAATTGGTACCTCGAGTTGTGTGTGAAATGGCAAAGTATCAGTTAGATAAGAATGGTCCGCTTGCTTTCATTTTATGTTTGATGTAGTGACTTTGTATGTCTTCAAGAAGCAGACAGGAAACTTTCACGTAACTTATGAGAGAGAGTGAAGTCTTGTGACTGGGGCTCTTGGCTGTAGAGTGTGCAAGGCAGTAATTATTAACCCAATCATTTACTTTTTTATTATTGTTTTATACTTAAGGTGTCCCTCCCTCTTCCAACTTGTTCATGAGAACAGGAGAAACTGCAAGCTTTAATGATCTGAGTTTTATTTTACATGTGATGGACCTCACAATTGTGGTCATGTTAGGATTATTCAAAATTCAAGTGAATTATCTACACACAGATTGTTTAAAGAAAGGGTTTTTTCAGTGTTTTATTACTTCAGTTACTAAATTCTACTTAGGGGCTTTATTTCATCTTCAAATCCTGGAGTATTGCCTCTATTACTTAGCTACTTGCCTGTTCATCAAATGAGCAAAGGATGGGAGAGGGAAAGTACTCTCCCAGTTTCTATATATAGAATTTTTCTACTTAATATTGCAAATGGCAATTTCTGAATTATTCATTACTGTCCATATTTTATTTGAATAGTGTTTAGTGTTCATTTTAGTGGCATACTGGTTATGAAGATTATTTTTTCATTAGAATTTAGTTAAGGTCTGGGCAATCTAAGTCCAGCCTAACTTTTATCAAAGATGTAGCTACTAATCATTTAAGTCAGACCTTAGTATTTTGGTACCATATTTGGAACTACATTCAAGGTAGCCTTTTATCAATAAGGCAATCTGTGTTCTATAAACCTAGCTCTTTAAATATTAATCTTTCGTATCTCAAAAAAAACCCTCCTGTATGCCTAAAGTAAGCAATAAATAATCTCATTTTGATTCAGAACCTTTCTGTCAGCACAGATAGAAAGATACGGGACTGAATTCCAGCTGACAGTATGCATGCCCAGGGAGTGATCGCTGTAAGCCCGTTTTGGTGATTTTGCCCAGCGAAGGCAGGGGGAGGCAGGCTTACGGGAGAGTCTCTGTGAACTAATTCATGTAAGACTGTTTGTCTTGGGTGATCTTCGCTAGTCAGACATTTTTTTACTACAGACTCTGTGCTGAGATTTTCAGTCATTCTTTTCTCATGCACAACATACTTCTGCAAGGAGGAAAGTTATTTTGTTTCATGGCCATCTTTAGGTCAGTATTTTGTGTATGAATGGTAAATATATATGTATGACGAGGAATCAGAAGTGTTGAAAGGACTTAAAATGCTAATAAAGATTCAGGGACATTTACATATTACTGTAATATTATTAAAAATGATCAGTGGTAGCTGAATGGAAGAAAATGAAAATAGATTGAAACACAAGACTGAAAAGCGTCAAACAACATAGCTTGCTCTCAATCTTGATCTTGTGCCAGAAGCTTTTCCACTTTTTAATTGTAATAGATCACACTTAGGTTTCTGAATGATCACGATGTCTGAACTGCAGGAATACCGTTCAGGTAGCTTCCTGCCAAGGGACTGGTGACCTAGGTAGTTGGAAAAAAGCCACAGCACCTCTTCACCTCTCTGTTAGTCCTTTGCAAGAAGCATTTGAAGTAGCTGTGCAAATTCAGACACTGCATTTCTAACCACCCGAATGGACTTTTCCTTATTTTGACTAGGTGTTCAAGGTATTCAAACTTAAACCTTTATAATACAATAGATGGCCTCCTTGCTTTGTATTTAAAGGAAACAGTTGATAATAAATCACAGCTTTAAATATATTTGTATTATCGTGTATTAAGGAAAATACTCTGTAGAATGGGAAGCATATTTCAGATAACCTTTATAGATGGACTGTTTTGATTTTGGCCCTGGCATTTATATTCATAATGAATTTTAAAATTGCTGCTCTTTCTGCCCCTCCTAAAAGGGACTTCTCACTTCCTCTGAAAATCAACCGTGTTACTAAGATGTAATAGAACTTAAATGTTTTTTATGTTCTTTTGCTCACAAAATGGTACATGCATTTAATGATTGCTTTGGGGTAATTGACCAGAGAGTGTGTTAGAACAAAGGAGATCTAAATGGTTTGTAATAGGTTGCCAGAGTGCACGCTCTTTGGAATGATGCTAATGGAAGGGTGTTCTTTTTCTGCCACTTGTAGGTTGAAGATTCTCAAGGATCATTTTACTTACTCACTTTATGTCAATGTCTGTCGCTCCCTCTTTGAAAAGGACAAGCTGCTCTTCTCTTTTTGTCTCACTGTGAATCTCCTGAAACATGAAGGATTGGTCAGTAATTAAAAACAGTTTGCAGTTTGATAAGATATATATTAAACTGCCTATACAAATTATCAATAATAGAAATAGATAGATAGAAAAGTAAGTTTATATATAATTATGTTACTTAAGCCTCAATTTTGTCGTGTTTTATTTTCATTTAAATAAGCAATTATAAGCATTGAAAAAAGATTTCCTAGAATAAATATATAACAAACAAGTATGGCAAAACTGAGCTAGGTAACATTTTTTCTAAGTGTTACTTAAACCAAAGCCCAGCCTCTGTTATTCTTACAGTGAACTCTGTAAAATTTTACTTATTTTGTTTATCTTTTTCACTTGAGGTGCTAAATTTGTTTATTTTTGCATAAATTCCTCAAAAATCAAACACTTGTACCTACTGAATTCTATTAATTTGTATTAATTCTTTATGAAATATCTTTACAGGATTTTTTGAATCATAATGAAATACATGCATTTTAACAGTATCATCTGCAAAGCAGTACTTGTGGTTGCTTGGAGTAATTTATTTTCTTTCAGTGTAATATGAGAACATTTAAAATTTTAGAAACTTTCAAAATTTTTGTATTTGGGAATACATAGACATGAATTCTTTCAAGAGCTGACAGTAATAATCATGGGACACCGTTTTTCCATTCACAGGAACTTCAACTTACAAATTCAAGCCATCAGAGAAATTCTGAGATAAAGTAGTATTGAGGAAGGAATGAGATGTGATAGACTGATATTTCCTTTCCTATTTAGACTTGCATTATAGGAGAAGGTTGCAAAATGCTTAGTTCCCTAAAATACCTCCAGTATTTTTTCCTTCAACATTTTGGGATTTGAAGAATGGGTCTAAAAATCTCATCAGTTAACATTGTTCATTCCCCAAGTTAGTAATGCAGATGAATCCTGACATTGGCTCCTATGTTCTTTTTTTTTTTTGATTCCTTAAATTCATGTTTAACTGAAAACCAGACACTGAATACTTTGGAAATAAGCTTTTAGTAATTGTATAGAAACCTTTTCAACTAACGCAAGAATTCAGATAAATGTATTGATTTCCTAGATAATGTACTAAAACCATTTGATTTTATTTATTTAGTCCTGAGAGCAGTGTTTTTCCTTGTAGATTGATGAAAATGAGTGGAAGTTTCTGTTGACTGGAGGCATAGGTTTGGACAATCCCTTTTCTAATCCATGTACCTGGCTTCCTCCAAAATCATGGGATGAAATCTGTCGACTAGAAGACTTGCCATGCTTTACAAACATCCGTAAGGATTTTATGCGACTGAAGGATGGATGGAAATTGGTATATGACAGCTTGGTATGTTTACATTCCTGATTGCGTGCATTCATATGCTAATTAACACATTGTAAATATTTATTTGGGGAAAAGAAAGTGCTGTCATTTTACATGGCATGTTCTTACATATATGAATGTAAATATTTAAGCAAATGGTGTGTAGTAGTAGACTGTTGGCAATTTGTCAGGTGGCTTCTGAAGAGCAAGTCATGGTCTGAATTGAATTTGGATGTGGCAAGGTAATAGTGAAATTTGCTAAACGTAAGGCAACACTGTCCTTTGTCAGTTTATACTTTCGTTTACCATGCTTTGAGGATGGCTTATCATGCTATTATGTAGCATGCTGCTTTCCTGGGTAAGTGTTGAAAAAACAATTACTGCCATGTAGAGAAACGAGACTGGGATTTGGAGACATGGGATTCCCTGTTCTCACAGTGACCTGATGATCTTTGCATTAATGACTTGGTCTTTATCTAACTTCATCACTGTTTCCTTAAAATCTAAGTTCTTTAGATTAATTTTATTCCACCTTTGGGCACTTGCTTCATCTTCAATCTTACTGTTAACTCCTTTTCTAATTTTATCATATTCCCCCCTTCAGCTTCTTGATATGCAGATTCATAATCAATATGTTCATTGTAGATATACCTACTGGACAAATACTTTTAAAAGTTATCTTTCTTTCCTGCTTGCACCATATCTGGCCATAACCACTTCCATGTTCAGATAATACTGGCCAATGAGCCACTTTTCTCGCATCATCGTTAAATGATGAAAATTTATCGCCTATATTCAGTCAAATGACCCAGGACTTCTTACCCCATTTCAAAAAGATTGTGGAAACTTTTCTTTGTAAATGTCAAGGATTTAGAAATCCTTTCTTGTTTAAAAAGGGCCTTAAAGTATACAGAGAGGAAAAGAATGCTTTTTTTTTTTTTTTGGTTGGAAATGCTATAAGCATACAGTGAGAAACATTACAGAACTCGAGCAGCTGCAGCTCCTTCAGTTGTGTGCATTGCAGGAAACAGGCAAATAGCAGAGATAAAGCTTTCCTTGGGCATTTACAAAAAGATAGAGCACCTTGAGGGCTTCTCTGGGAAATAGGCACTTAGAAAACCAACAGAGAAATGATGGCATTTGAAAAAGAGGTTGAGGCAGGGGATTACTTCATTATGCACTTTGGGATTACAGCTTTTTAAAGCAATGCCTAATATAAATGAAAGGTGCTGACTTTCAGAAGTAAAGAGTCAAGATGTGTGTGATAGCTGTGTGCATTCACACAGCCAAAGTGAAATAAATATGAATTACTTTAAGCGGCATTCAATAAAATGAGATCTATAGAATCAGGTCATCAGTTACCTGGCAAAGAATCTAATAAACAGTAACACTGAAGCCAGGAACATTCAGTTACTGAGTGCTAGATCAAAAGGAATCCTATTATCTATCACGGTCCTGGCACAGAAGACTTGCTATGCCTTTTACTCGTTGTGTGAAAACATTTTCATTACCTATCTAGCTTTAATACTAGTACTTTAAGGTGAATGTACTAGAATTTTCAAAAAATGCTAGTTAATGGGTTTTGGAGAAGTTTCCTTCTTGATGGCTGGGTTTTTTTTTATCACCAGTGTAGTTCTTCTCCAGTAACATGCAACCAGCTCCTTTTCTGTCTTGTGAGCGACACACAGATTTAAATGAAGGGCTGTTTCAGTCCCGTATGCATGTGTGTTAAAGAGACAGGGCACAAAACCAGCATTGCTTGAGCCACTTTGTCATCAGCACTGAATATGAATGTTTTTCAAAAAAGTTTGAGATGCACTTTTCTCCTCCTACTGTTGTAGATCAGGTTGCTTCCAGAAGTAGGGAAGACCCAACTTCAACCCTCCAGTTCAAGGATTCCATGTATTTTATCTAAAGTTGTATTGAGTATCTTGGAGTAGGGACAGAAACTCACTTCTCATCTGGATGGTTGACTTCGTCTCAAAGTTACTGATACAGCTTTTCTCACGGTGAAGTCAAGAGTTTGACACAGTGGCACAACTCAATGGAGTCTTCAGTATAACCTTAACTCCTCAGCATTTCCTGATTCTCTGTTTCCCAAAAAACTTGCAACTTTTTAGCTAAAACCCTTCAACAGCTGCTATAGATGTAATTCTGGGGTACCTGTTTCCCCCATTTATTAATATAAAAATAATGGAGCATTCTAGATTTCAGTCTGAAACTAAGTGCCCCTAGATGTTGGGGGCCAGGCTGCAGACCCTTAGCAGAACATAAGCTCCAGCATAGTTTGATTTGCTAAATCAAAGCTGCCCAGAATGCCGTTTGTGCAGGTCTGTCTGCATACCTCTGTGCCCAGCCCTCTACAACAAGCCCCAGAGGCTCCCCAGCAGAGCTGTAACACCAGTTTCCAGAAAGGCATACCTAGCTGGCACTGTACTTCAGTCTCACCAGAAATTAACATGCCACACAACAGCTGCCCTTCCCAGTCTGATAACTGCAATAACAGCTGGGTTACTCATCCAACATTTACAAACTAAGCTCTCTGCTGCATTGTTTGACTTAATTTTCCAATTCTTGTTTTCCTGCATTCAGGTGCAGCCTAACTCTTAGTTACCGTGTAATGTGATTGTCATTGATTATGTTGTTACCATTGTAACATTGAAAGCTGACACTGTAATTCAGTTCTAACAGAAAGGAGGTGGTGAAGTACATTTTCAGGATTCCTCCACTTCATTCCTTTTCTTCTTTCTAGGGAAGGACTTTGAAATATTACCTTTTAGAGATTTAAAGATTACTCTTAACTTCTTTGCTGTAAGAGAAGCTTCTCAGATAAACATACATTTAAAGTGTTTTGTGGGGGTTTTTTAAAAGCTTTAAGCATGCCAACCCCATTTCTGTAGATTAATTAAAAAATACATCATGGTTCCATGTGTCAAGTTGAAAGATAATTCACTGTCATAGGTAATTCACAAATGCTTTAAAGAACGTTGACATGTATATGCTTTTAGGATCCCCAGCGTGAGACTTTTCCTGCAGAGTGGCAAGACAAGTTGGGGGAGTTCCAAAGGATGCTCATCATTCGCTGCCTGAGACCTGACAAAGTACGTATGAAACTATTACCTTACTCAAGGTCTGTCCATCTTTGAAACCAAAAGTATTTGCAAGTGTGTATTTCAGCCATGGTGTCTACAACAGTCTCTCATAAAGGAAAATCAGAATTAATGAGACTTTTCTTTTTTTAAAGTTTGAAATAGTTAAGAAATTGTTAGGCCTTTGTTTGTTTTGGTTTTTTTTTTTTTAGTTTCACATACACACCAAAAACCCCAGAGCTATTCCTCCTTGTGACTGTCCTTTTTCAGTACACCTGCTATTTGTGCCTGCCTAGCTTTTTTGATGGATGTCACTATGATAAATTTTGTCTGATCCAGGAAGGTAATTTAATGGTAAGCAGGAGTTTAGATAATGTAGGTGCTCTAAAGGCAGCAATTATTGCAGACAGATCCATTTTGCTCTATGGAAAGTGTTTTGAAGCAGAACTATTCTGATTTGAGTCTGTCTGGCTGTGAGGTTTGAATGTGGCACAGATCACAAAAGGTGCTCATAGTTGGGAATCTTTATTCAAAAAAAAAAAAAAATCAGCCTACTACAAACCAGCATATAAGTAATTTGCTTAGACATTTTTCATATATTCACAGGTTAGTGGGACTGTTAGTCCACACCTAGCCATAACAACAAAGCACATTATAAAAGGTAGGAATTAGCATAAACTGTCAGGACCTCTGCCTCAGAGAGCCTGTGAAAGGAATTCTCTACGTTTCCTCACACAGCTGTTTAGCCATATATTAGTACTCAGATAACAGTATAAACATTTGTACGGGATAAAAAGGAGAAACTTTTTAGAGTCAAGAGTTTACATTTCACTTCTGGATTTTTTCTGCCTGGTGGTATGAGCTTTCAGAAGGATCGGCGTGGAGAGGCGCAGGCTGCGGTGGTGTGTACTGATGCTTGGAGACAAAGTTATCCACAAGACGCTGCCTAGTTGCAGCGACTTCTTCTTCGAAAGAGTTTATTATGCTTCTGCCAGTTTTGCACTTAAAGCAAAGCAAAAGATTGAGACTTTCAATTGAGCAGTTTAACTATAGTTAGCTACATTCAAAACTTAGATCCTCAAAACCCCACCTGTCTGCCAGCAGTTCTAGCTTAGAAGTCTACTTTTGGCTGTGGTCAGCAGTATTGCTGTCTGGATGGTCCAGAGCAGCGTGGCAGATCCTTCAGGTGCGTGGCTCCAGGGACTCGGAATCCACCAGCCTTGCCAGTAGGGCTCAGTTCAGTGAGTACTTCTGGGAATGTCTGGCGTACTTTTGAAGTAAATTGAGAACCTACTATTTAGCTCTATTTTATGTCACATCAGGGAGGGATCACTTAAGTTTGTGATTCTCTTCTCTGTGAAGAGGTGTGATCTCACTTCTCAGAACGCATTAGGGTATCAGCGCTTCAAGATGGCAGAGCACGTGCTGGGTCAGCCCTAGTGCAAAGCCCTCCGAGCTACTGGTGACAGTATTCTTGGAGACAAAAGGGTCTCCCCACTTGAAGCTGCTGCTTCAAGTTTTCCATATGCTGTACTTTGAAATAAAGTAATGTTATGGCCAAGATGCTTTCTGTACCTTGGAATGCTGCGCTGAATGATTTGCTGTTCAGGTTAGATAACAGTCTTCTCACTTAGTCCACCTTTTAAGATACCAGACTGTGCCCACTGCAGCACATGGTCCTATTTTTAAGTGCTTGAGTCTGTTGTATGAGGAACTTAAATACTTCACCTTGCCAGTCACCAGGTGTATTTTCAATACAGAACATTATCAGCACAGCAAAGATCTTATTTGTGCAAACCCATCAGGAAGTAAGATGCAGAACCTTTGCTGTGCCTCATCAGGGAACGTGGTGCACTTGATTCTTACATAGGAGTATATATTTTATTTTTTTATATATATATATATATATATATATAGGATTAGGGGTCATATACAGAAGCACACAGAACTGAGCTGCCTCAACTAGTTGATCAAGATCAGCTGATCTGTGATACATGTCAGCACTATGGCATGCATGAAATCCCAGAAGTGGGGAAGAGTAAAACTGGATAACTAAGTCATTTGAAATTGGCTTTAAAGTTTGAAAGCCCAATTAGACTGATTTACATGTAAAACGGGACATGTGAAGCAACAATGTGGTCAAATTTTATCTTTTCATATGTGTTGTTCATGCCTCCTGAGAGAGAGGGCAGCTCATTGTACAGCTTCCTGCATTGACAGACTGGTCATTGCACCCAAGACATTTTTTCTGCTTTAATAACCTTTCTAAAGGAAACAGGTTTTCCTTCAGAAGTGAGGCAGTGGACTACACTGAAGTGTTTGGGTGCAGATTTCTTAGCCAATAATGCACGTAAATCACTGCTTCAGAATAAGTCATGTTCTAGCCTTACACAATCACTCCTCACTGATGTTTGGAAAAGTTGAGAAATGGAAGTTCTTGTTTACATTCTAGTTTTGAATCTTACATTAAAATTATTTGGTTAATACTTACAAGGAAGGTTCTCAGCCGTGTCATCTCCAGCGTGTAGTACTCCTCCATTGTCAGGTCATCAAAGTGCTTAGAAAGGGTTAAAAAGCCACAGCTTTGACGTTTGGTGTGTTCTTCCCTGCAACAGAAATCCAGAATAAGGACATATTAAAAGCATGAAAGTTGCATTTGAGGAGATGGCATCTTGACAGGTCTCTTCAGTACTTCGGTCCATCAGTAGAAAAAAAGATCATACAGAAAACATATAAAATAGATTTTATTCTCTATCTGATTAGATATATCTGTCTGAAACAGGTAATATCTCGGACAAAAGCTAGTTGAACCAGTGCAAGGTTACTGGGAAAGATAAACCTTCCGTTTTGTGAACTGTTACAGAGTAACTGGTAATACTACAGTGAGTAAGGTGATATCCTCAGAGAAGTTTGGAGGATACTTCAAGAACATTGTTACATCTGTGCTTACCGTGGGTCATCATTTGGTTCCCAGCTCTCCAGTTCTGTCAAGCAAAAGAAACACATTGCCACGTCGGGTTCGCTTGCGTTTGGGCAGTGGACAAAGCCCGCCTTTGCCATCTGCAGGCGACAGTTCAGCAGTTAGAGCCCCGGCCAACACCCCGCTCCTGTCCACATCAGCAAGCTGTTGCTGAGAGCCTGGAAGGGCTGCCTTTCCCCACGCTGTCTATCAGGCTATAAAACAAGTTTTAAGTGTGCGAGGATTGCAAGCAGGTAAATAAGCAACAAGGAACAAGGGGTAAACTACAAGTAGTGAAGGGATTTCTGCCTAGCTGTGGTATCTACAGCCTGCCAGGTGGCTTCGTTGTGCCGGAAGGCTCTAGCAGATGCCATGCTACGAGGCATTTCAGTAGCAGTGCATGAGATCTGCCGCAGACAGAACTTGAGCGTATTTTCAGAGAAAAACCATAGCATAAGACCATGGACACAGGGAACCTTCAAATGTAAGTCGCGTGAGTCAAATGCTACCTCTGACTTCTGTGTTTTCCTGTCACTTTAGAAACACACCTGGTCTGAACACTGAAGGTTTGTTTCAGTTACCAAACTCCACACCTTCTCAGATAACTCTTGCAGGGTGACTCATGTGAGATCCAGCCTGAAGTTTCATGTGTGGGGCTAAAGTAGAAGTCAGCTGGATTTTTTCTAATGCTTAAGTCAAAGCCTGCTGGGACATAAACATTAAGTTTTCTAAAAATTAAGTTATTTCAACTTCTGAATTCTAATCAGTGAACATTCTGCTACTTCATCCTTCTGGCTAGATGCATAGATGCTTCTTCTAATGTAGGCTTCTTTTTTATGAGTGAAAATTTGCAGTCAGAAAGACTACATAATACGAAAACCTAACTTTTAAGTGCAAAGAACAAAAAGATAATTAAAAGAAGAAAAGTATCTGTATGCAATTATGTAGCTAGACTAGTGAACTGAACACACAGAAGCTAGTCCTACTACAGGATTTCTGTGCAGGGAACAGGAAAATTGGAGTATTCAGCTTTTCTTCAGGCTTAGTGGAGGCTTATAATTCTTCTTGAACACAAATATACTTAATGACTCCACATTCAGGCACAGTATATAAAAAACAAGGCATAGTCAAAATCATCATTTTCAGACTTACATTTTCTGGAGTGCACTTGCAGTTCTCTGTAAAAGGCCAGTTGGTGAAGGTTTTTAAACGGTTCTCATATTCATACATATCTTTAAAATCACTCAAGAGCTTAGAAGCCGAACCAAGCTCTTTCAAGAGAGCCTCCATCTATAAAGCCTGCAGTTAGTATAGCCCAGAGCCTCCCTCCTGCTCTCACATTTAAGGCATTGTGTTAATTGGTGACACATCGCAGCTGTAAGAAGTTTTAAAGTAAAAACACAGGTGAGTTTGAGTGGGACAATCAAGACAAATGAAGCTACTGAAACTCCCCCCCCCATGTTCTGTGTACTCAGTCACACTATATATTTATTAACTGAAAGTACCTGTGTTAATGCAGTATGAAAATAACAAGTTTTATAATTGAAATGACAAAAGTGTAGATTATAAAACTGTAGTTACAAATACAGCAATTTTACATATAAAATTTTAAATAATATTATACTGATTGTGACCAAAGTGTTCAATTAACATTGCTATTTGTAAACCTTTAGTGTTTCTTGGATTTCACGTTTAGAGATTAAATCTTAATACCACGTTTGTAAGTACTGTTGCATTTCTCTAAAGGGGAGGTGGATGTTGTAAAACATTCTAGAGTGTGTCCAGAGATAGAATAAATGGTGATATTTAAAAAAATTATATCTGTAAGGGTTTACATGATCAAAACATACTAAGCTGTTAGTTTATGAATTGTCTCTCATTTTCGTACAGCGCCCAGTTACCTTCAGTAGGAATTTTGAACACCAGTGTGTACAACACTGCTGTACACGTCAGTTTTCTAAGCCAAGACCTTAACACCTTTGAAAGGCATTATGAGACCTGAAGTTTGAAATCCTCTCCTTAGTACAGATGGAGTAATTGCAGAAAAAGTCTGCCTTCCTGTACCAGCACATTAGTCTGTCCAGATTGGTGAGGGAAGTGAGGTTAAGGATCACCTGCATGGCACCGCCAGGTTCAGCCCTCTGCAAGCATCTTTTTTTGCCTGATTTACACATGCCAAGTCATTGAGTCTTCCACGACTGTACTTGTATCTAATTTTACATGCTTGAATACTGTCCTTGAAATTTATATTAAAATGTTTAGAGTAATACGTGTTAATTCTTACACAAAACTAGGACACTTTAATTCTATTTTTCCTTTTTTTTTTTTTTTTTCAGATAATACCAATGGTGCAGGAATTTATCATTCACAACCTGGGCCATCCGTTTATTGAGCCACCTCCATTTGATTTGTCGAAAGCATTTTCTGATAGTCATTCCTGTGTACCACTGATATTTGTACTTTCTCCTGGTGCTGACCCCATGGCCGCCCTTCTGAAGTTTGCTGATGATCAGGTATTTCAGTATCTCCAAACTTCTAAAATATGATGCTTGTGTGTGCATGCATGTGTTTGAATGAAGCAAAGAACTTTATTTCAGTAAAAGCTGAAATGCTGAAGTAAGTTCAAAAACCTGGTTTTAATTGCCCAAAACCATGTAAAAATTGCTCTCATCTTCTCTTTAACACAAAGCACTAATTAATGCAAGTGGATTGGTTTTAGGAACGAATAATTTGCCTGTTGTTCATAAGAAATTGTATGTTAAATGTTTTTGGCATTTTTTAGAATGTTGTGTTGTCATGATGTATTTAATTAGTTTGTGTAATCTCAAATGAAAAATGGAAAAGCGGAACAAAAGCATAGTGAATGAGTTAAACAGTCATTGTAAGGAATCTTACCTGAAAATGGTATTTTTTTCCTGACAGGCATTATATGTAATATATTACTTAATTATAAACACTGTGGTAACAGGACCTTCGGATCTCGGGTGGCATTTATACCTCAGAATTCAAGTACGGATTTTTGTTGGCTTTGACTGTCATTATTATGGTATTTAAACCGAAAAATTCCTAACAGCCTAAATCAGTTATGCAGAAGAGTACTGTTCTAATACTAGAACGTTGCTGTTTTCTGGCAAGATGTTTTTCTTGCATTGCCTGATGGTTATTTTGCCAGAAGCCTGTGCTGTTGAGAATGCCAGACATGCTTCAAGGCTCCAGCCACCAAGCTTCCCACGTATCGAGCCTTTTGTAGTCTGTTCCGGACTGTTTCCAGGGGTATTTCAGAATTTTCCAGTTCCAGATGAAATGGATGCGTAGTCGGAGCTTTTCACTGGAAGATACGTAAGAGGTTTTAGTCAACTGGAATGACTTAAAAAAAAGACTTAAACTGTATTTTGAAAATATACTGTAGATGAACTAGTTCAAATGTACATATAGATGTGAACTCTCATACCAGAAGGTTTAGTGTGTTCAGGCAATGTTATCGTTACCTGTAACATCTGTCTGTGTGCAGGGATACGGTGGCACAAAGCTCAGCGCTCTGTCACTCGGTCAAGGCCAAGGCCCCGTAGCCATGAAGATGATCGAGAAGGCAGTAAAGGAAGGAACCTGGGTAGTTCTGCAAAATTGCCATCTAGCAACTTCATGGATGCCAATACTGGAAAGAGTCTGTGAGGTAAACAGAAGTGTTTTCTTCTTCTGATAAATACTTTTGAAGGCACATCTGACCATACAAGTGACTGAAATAGCATGCATGGTGGGGATTCCCATTAGAGAAGGGAAATCATCACTCACTGATCCTGTCATTGTCCTTCTGCCTGCCGGACTAGGGTGCTCGCAGGCGCGGTGGGAAATCCCAGCCGCTCCAACAGGCTCTGCAGGCCGAGAGCTTTGGTACATCCAGTGCTGCGGAAAGGCAGTATGCTAAGGAATTCTACTCTTGAAAGCCACAGGTTTCTGAAGAGGCGCTAGTATATATTTAATTCCTTTGTTCCCTCTTTGTTAAATTTTAACACATTTCTGCTGTGTCCATATTGTCACTGTAGCCCTTCCCGGAACAGCTGAATGACAGTAAGTGCCGTCAGTGGGCAAAGTATTCATCCCATTGCTCTTGTGGTGGAGAGCTTGGCCTTGGTTTTGTTCATGTATTCCACAAACATGCACAAAGAAGACAACTTTTAGTTAAAAATACTGAAGTCTTGAGTAAAAGTAAACCAGCTGTAGAATGGCGGTTGTTCATAATTGTGACTTTCACTATAATCACATGAAAGCATCTAAGAAGTTAAATGTTGCAGTGGTATATTTTCCCACTTACTTAAGAAATGCTTTAATTATAACACTTGAGGTGTATATTAATCTACTGTGTCTTCCAATTGTCTGGTTTTGTATGTGTTTATTTTAGGAGCTAAACCCTGACACAACACACCCGGATTTCCGAATCTGGCTCACCAGTTACCCGTCTGCCACCTTCCCCGTGTCTGTGCTGCAGCACGGGGTGAAGATGACTAATGAAGCACCGAAAGGGTTACGGGCCAATATCACCCGTTCGTACCTGATGGACCCGATATCTGATCCTGACTTTTTCAACAGCTGCAGAAAACCCGTTAGTAATGTTGTGTTGTAGCTTTGTAAATCAGTTATAAGCAGACCCTGATGACTCTGTGTGCAGGCCTGAGGGGGAGGGAATTTTCCCAGTTAAATAAGTGTCTTCCACCGCAGTGAAACTGGTTTTGATTACTGGCAATAGTGAAGTAAATGTAATTTTTATTTTATTGCTAGTCTCCTACTTCTCAATTGAGATTTTGTGATACGGCATTAATACTACGGTTCTCTAGTTTAAAAAAGAAGTAAGACTGGGAAAAACTTTTATTTTTAAAGCTACTCTTTTCATAATTAGATGTCTGTTTGCAAGCATATTTTACTTTATTTTTCTATAATTAATGTAGTTTTTCTAAATGAGGTCATATACTTAGTACTTTGCTAAATGGTCTCGATTGAAAAACAAAAATTCCTACCACCTGAAGGGTTTTTTTTAAATACCTGAAATCCATCTTGATAATGGGGGGGGGGGGAGGGCGGAACCTAAACAAAACCTCCAAAACAGAAACATTGTGTGAACAATGTTTTATAATACAATAGTGTAAAAAAAAAAAAAAAACCATAGGTACACGGTCTCATACAACATAGTTTTGTGTGTCATGTATATTAGTCACATATAAATGAGTATATAACTTCAAAAATGGAATTGTTTTGAGGGTTCACACGGGTTTAAGAGAGTAGAAGTGATGCTTATGACAATCTGATGACTGGCTGCTGAAGGCTTTTCTATATCAAGCAGCTGCCCCTGACTCATAACCAGTAGAGCAGGAGGTGCTGGGTGTTGAGTGACTCAAAGACAGAGCTGCTGTGCGGGATGTGAGAAAAAGTGAAATGGTTTGAAGTAGCCATGAGTTATTAATGGTGTTGCATTTACTTTGAAGGCTGAGTTCAAGACATTGCTGTACGGCCTCTGCTTCTTCCACGCGCTGGTGCAAGAGAGGCGGAATTTTGGGCCCTTGGGGTGGAACATTCCGTACCAGTTCAATGAGACCGACCTGCGCATCAGCGTGCAGCAGCTGCACATCTTCCTTGATCAATACGAGGTACAGCAGCCTCCCAGTGCTCACCAGTCCTGTTCCAGGACAGTGCATGTACCAACGCAGGCCGAGTGCTGCCACTGGGGCCAGTGAATTAGAAACCAAGATCTACTTGCAATACTGCTAACCACATTCATTTTAAGTAGTTAATGTACCATGTATATGTAATGTGTGCGTGTGTGTGGATACATAGAACAGTATATAACTAATGTGGGAACTTTCAAATCAAAATTTCAAAGTGCTGCCGTGCCAAACAGAGCAGCGTTAGTTCCATATAGTCGCCTTTTTGTTGGAGTCTTACCCTGTCTCTAGGCAGGAGCTGTGGATTCAGCTCTTGGTGCTGTTACTGCAAGCTGTACAAACCAGTACTAAGCCCCTGAGTGCTCACTGTGAGTTACCCAGCGACAGGGGCAATGCTAGACCTGCACTGCTGCAGATTAGTAACAACCTGGATCTGTTTGAGTAGACGGGCAGGTGATGTTCCCTTCCCTGTTAGCAGAGCTGGGCAGTGTTTCATTGCAGCCTCTGGAGCTGCTGGCAGTACACACTGCTTCTTCATGTTCCAGCTTCCTAAGCAACCCACTGGAGCCAGAATCTGTTAAAAGTTATGGCTGGGGGCAGGAAGAGGGTGTTTTTAGACCACTGCCAGCCTGGAGTGGTTGTGGTTATCGCTGTGGTTAATCGTAAATTGCCATTCAGCATGAGAAAGCAACATCATGAAGCTGGGGTGTTTCTTTCTCTGCTGGAGAGTGAAGTGGGGGGTGAGGGGGATGCCCTCCCATTGTATGACCAGAGCTTATGAGCTAAAGGTAGTGCCTAGCAGGCAGGGAAGCATTATTTTTTTTTTTTACTAAAAGATAGTATCTTGTGCATCGTAAACAGCTTTCTTTGTACTTGTTTTGACTGGTTTGCTTTGTCCCAGTTTGCAGTGTATCACCCACTCTTGCCCTGACTTCCTGTAAATAATTTATCTCTTCTCACTCATTAGAATTTGTTCCGTTTGTGCACCTAAGAGGAGTCCAGCTTCTCCCAACTGCAAGAGTTTAAGCATTTTTTATTTAATTGTCTAAAAAAAAAAAAGAAATATGAGCACAGTTATGGCCCTGTATCAGCATACTTTTATTTTAGAAATATGTATAGCCAAACAAGTAGACGTAATTTTGAAAAAGCTTGTGCTCAGGGAGCTCCAGCTGCATTACTAGGGAAATTTTTGGTACTATTATTCTTCAAAAGAAGCAATGCTGGGTGGCTTGATTAATCATTAAAGTGTTTGAAGATCAGGAGATCAGTGATAGAAGCACGAAGTAGCAGAAATAAATAACAGCTTTTGAACTTTGCAGTGAGAATTCTGGATGACTAAGTGACAATGGTAGCCACCGTGGCTGGCCAGAAGCGTGCTGGGCTGCCGCTCAGGTCGTTCTCTTGTTTTTTTTCAGGAGGTGCCGTATGATGCTCTTTGCTACATGATTGGAGAATGCAATTACGGTGGCAGAGTCACTGATGACTGGGATCGGCGTACGCTCCGTAGTGTTCTAAGCATGTTCTTTTCCTCAGAAATCATTACAAATGTAGATTATAAATTTGATCCAAGTGGCCTTTATTTTGCTCCTCCTGAAGGAGATGTAAGTATCCCAGAACAACAGAATTACCATGGCTTATTTTTTTAAAAATAGTTCTATCTTTACTGGCATTGCTATGTGCCTCAGCGCTTACTGCTGTCACTGCTCGCTTTTGTGGCTCAATCTCACGTTCTATTAGGACTTGTTTCAGTGACCTCTAAGAAATGGAAATGATGTAAAAAACCCACCCCAGCTGCCACTAACTACATTGACTTTGCTGGGTGAGTCAGCACATTAGGGGACAATAAAGGAGAAACCGCCTGCCGAAATCCAAAGCATTATAAATAGGCATAGCAGGATTAGTTGAAGATCATCCTGAGGGAGGCAGAAATGCCATAGTGATCAGCTTAATTTATCATACGGGAGAGTTACGCAAGGAGAGTTCTGCCAGCAGTGTGCCTTCAGGCACCTGGCAAGCAGTGGGCCTAGAAAGGGGCTGCAGCCCCTGGGTATCTTATTTTGTAAGAGAATTTTCAACAGCTGTCAGAATTTTTGTCATAAATTATTTAAACAAAGCCAATCCCAATTTGAGGTAAGAGGATGGACCAAAGGAACTGGTGAGGCACAGTCCGCCCCTGTATTTCCTGCCATACCGCAGTGTCACATGTATTTGTCACCTGAGGAAAGTTTGTGGTGGCTTTGGGACACAGCTTGCAGCCGGGATGCGCTCTTTGGCCGTTCCTGCATCTCCTTTGAGGTCTAGAGTATTACTTTTTCTTCTTTTCAGTACCAAAGCTATATTGAATATACAAAGACACTTCCACTGAATCCTTCCCCGGAGATATTTGGAATGAACGCAAATGCTGATATTACCAAGGATCAGTCAGAAACGCAACTGTTATTTGATACCATTCTTCTTACACAGGTATGTAAAGAGTAAAAGTTACACACCGTCTTACTATAACTTTCTACTCTATCCCTGCTTTAGTATGTTCAGATTTTTACTGTACCTTATTTTGTTATATGTCCATTCTGGTGAAACGACTCTTCCACTTAAGAATCTTTTAAGGCTCTTTGGGGTTTGTATTTTTCCTGACTGGCTTCCTAAGGAAACAGCTCCTGTGATCCTATAGTCAGTTTGTGTATCTTCGCTCCACCCCAGCTTTTAACAGTTTTCAACTTCTGGACCAGTCTGAGTCCGGTCTGTAAGCCAGGTACAATCCAGGGATACCAGAGTTCCTGTAAACTTCGTGGGGAAAATGAAGAGCTGAATATAGAGAACAAGAGGGACATGGAGGGACAGTGAGACAGAACTCAGCACTGCTCTGTGCCATTTCCCAGCACCTGGCCAGCCAGTGGCACTGACGGGTACATCAGAGGTGGGGGAGAAAGACTAGTTTACTGTGGAAGCAGGATTTTCAGCAAAAAACACTGAGGACACAAATCTGTAGGAAACCAGATCTTGTTAATGCTAAGCTAATAACTTCTTGCATTAATGCAGGAAATTTGGAAACAAATCAGTTTGTCACAGGGTAGGTGTTGGAACTGTAATGATCTTCTAACCAACAGCATTAGAACAGCTCTGATTTCCTGCATTTTAACTACTCACTCTCCTAAGGCCTCTTTCTTTTTTGGCTCTCTCTAGTCTCAGGCATCTGGTGGTGGTGTAAAATCCACTGATGAAGTTGTCCATGAAGTCACAAGTGACATCCTGAGCAAACTTCCTCCAGATTTTGACATTGAAGCAGCCATGAGAAGATACCCAACCATTTATACTCAAAGCATGAATACCGTGCTTGTCCAGGAGATGGGACGCTTTAACAAGCTCCTGCAGACAATACGGGACTCCTGTGCTAACATCCAGAAAGCAACAAAGGTGAGCTGAGGTAACCTTTATTTAAATCACGTACCTAGAACCTGGACTCAAGTCTCTGAGCTGTCGGTGCAAGTTCCTGAAGTCTGATTCAGGTCAGCCAGACACTTCAGAGAATCCAGATTCCAAACTGATTTATTGATCTGCATCTTAAAACTCACAGGAGTACAACGGAATATAAAGGTACTGTTGTGCCTACTGCAGGGAAACCAAACCAGAGCGTTTATAACTGCAGATTTGCTAGCAAGGAAGACGAGCGTAACTAGGTGGGTTTGTGCCTCACTGGCGTGAAAGCCTGAAGCACCTGACACAGTTTACGGGTGAGAGCAGGTCCCCCTCGCACCTCAAACAGCACGTTCCTGCCAGTGAGGATTCCCGTTCAGGTATCACAGTCTCAAGTCAGTGTTTGTTCATGGTAGGGATCAAAAGGTACAGCTGCACAGAAAAAAGCAGGAAAAAAAGTCAGGTTTGGTGGTTTTTAATTTCTCTCTATTGCAGCTTAAGGATGACAAGGTATTTTAAAAAAAAATAACGAACAACAACAAAAAAAACAACTACCAAAAAACCCCACGAACATCACTCCTCTCCCCATTAAAGCCACACTACACGCTGAACGGTCTGCCAGTTTAGAATGAGGCACCTGCAGCGATGTCACAGATTTTTGAGGGAACTTTAAGTAAGAGCGAGCACTTACAGTTCGTTAGCGCAGCTCGCAAGTGCTCTGGGAAGACCGTGTTTCTGAGGAAGGGGGGCGCGGCAGAATTTTCCTTATGGGCAGTTTTCTCCCAAAGAGGCCATGGACCTTTCCCTGACCAGTCTAGTGCCTGCTTACCGACCAGGCAGGAGAGCCCAGTAACTCGTTAGGGAATCCATTGTGGCCGTTACTCTTGTTTTCAGTGTTGTTCCTGCCAAAAAGTTTGTAACATCTGTTGGACAGAGCGCTACGTTGATTTTTAATCATTAAAGCAAGCCTGTTACACAAAGTATTTCGACATCTTCCTTTCCAAAATTTCTTTCAGGGGCTAGTAGTGATGTCTGCTGAACTGGAAGAAGTGGTTAACAGCATTCTGAAAGGCAAAATTCCAGGACTGTGGATGAGTAAGTCTTACCCAAGCCTCAAGCCTCTGGGCAGCTATGTGACCGACTTCCTTAACCGACTGAAGTTCTTACAGGTGAGCACGCCCTATTTACAGGGATTTGTTCAATGCCGCGTATTATTTTTGCCTATTGATGTCAGGCGACATCTCCACAAGGGGACGGACACACACACGTGCGTGCACACACATCCCCACACCCCCTCCCCTCCCCCTCTTCCACTGAGCCACCGACAGGTGAGTGCAGTTCATGGGCACCCCCGTTCCGTCCGGCCGTTCCCCTGCATTGTGCCGCGTACCCTGCGCCCCACAGAGCTCCGGCACGTCGGTAATACTGCATGAGACCGGCCTTCTGAAGGGGATTTACCTAAACTGCATACAGACCTGGTGGTGATGAAGTTAAGTAAAACAGAACTAAGGAAAATGGTGTAGAGTTTCTTTTCTAGTGTGCAAAATTGTATCAGTAAAATCTTACAT
Organism: Falco punctatus; assembly: GCF_963210335.1. Classification (NCBI taxonomy): domain Eukaryota; kingdom Metazoa; phylum Chordata; class Aves; order Falconiformes; family Falconidae; genus Falco; species Falco punctatus. The sequence goes on from NC_137588.1 coordinate 2,322,873, forward strand.
TCAAGTACCGAGCTTTCAGTAGAGTGCTGGGGAAGAAAGCTGGGCAAGTTGGGGAGAATCGGTGGGGTTCTGTCACCTATAAGAGTGCAGATTCCCCAAACCGACTTTAAACGAGTAACGTCTAGAGTCTGGGCACCGTTCTGTGGCTCAGTAAACTCAATCCACTGAAGAAAACCAATCTCATGGCAGGTTGCCTACTCCATGCCTGTTGTAAGAACAGGTCCCAGGACAGACAAAAGCTCTAGGAACAAAAATAAACAAAAAAATCAAAAGCAGCATCTGGTTTCAGGTCTATCAGGACAGCCACTCTGCGTGACATTCTCTGTATTTCAGCTTCTATTTTGTATTTCTGGACACGCGTCACCCAACAGGCACAGCTCAGGAAGTCCTACTGCCAGCGGTCGGTGTAAAGAACAAAAGCCCCGTTTCTTGAACAGGATCCAGGGCAGAAATTAAGCTTGTACAAATGGGAAACTGCCACTAGCTAGGAGGATTATTTTTTTGATTTCTTGGGAGGAAAACTGCTTACTAGTAGAGACAGCTACTTTAGTTGTCTTCACTAATTCAGTGTAACAACAGATAATTGTAGCAAAATTTTTTCAGACATTATTCAAAACTGATGTTTGCAACAATCAGAAAAAGGTCCTTGCATGCAGTAAATGTTCGCCATTGCAACACACCTCACATACATTACGACCAAATCCAATTAATTCTGTCATTTTAGAAATCGTATTTATATGGAGGCCTCCACAGTGTAAAGCTATTAAAAGAATAACAAAAAAAAAATATCCCCAAACCAACGCCAAAACCCTCTTGCACACACCCCAGCATCAACAGAAGTTTACTCAGGCCGCATAGCCTCCTCACCTGCACTACGCTGTACGCACAACAGGCGACTTTGGCCCTGGAAGGGAAATATGCTCCTTCCAAAGAGCAAACAGCCTGCAACCAGCTGTCGGTTGCACAGAGAATAAAGGTGGGCGCTGGGCCCTCACTAACGAGGGAGGGAAGGGGGTTTGATGAGCTGACAAGGGTGATGCATGTTTTAACAGACATCCTCAGACAAAGCCCTTCATACAAGCCAAGGATCTCCAGGCAAGGATTCTCACAGAAGCTAGTGACACTTTAAAGAGACGGCAGCAGCCAGAGTCCCTCTGCTTTCAGATTCACAAAGGGAGAAATTACTTCTGCTGTTAATTTAGAAGATACTTGCTTTCCTAAGTACTAAAACAAAACCCAAAATCAACTAAACAAAACCAAGCGTTTTTCTTTTCTTTTCTCCTCCTCTCTCTTTTGCTGCTGAAGCTGTGGTATGAAAAAGGAACTCCACCAGTCTTCTGGATCTCAGGACTCTTCTTCCCTCAAGCGTTCTTAACAGGTGCCCAGCAGAACTATGCCAGAAAATACAGCATTCCGATAGACCTACTGGAATTCGACTATGAAGTGCTGGAAGATAAGGAATATGAAATTGCTCCTGAAGATGGTAAGTAAACACATGACAAAATTACCTGCCTTTGCTGACGCATTCAGGGCTAGCATTAATTTGCAGGCTCAGAGTTACGCAATTAAGTTAATGAATTCGGCCAGAAAACACACACAATGCACTGCTCCCATGAGATGCCCCAGAAGTGAAGAGGCAAAGACTGTTGAGTCCTTAAGACCTGCTGAGCTCAGCTCACCTGTCGGAGCAGCATGCAAATACAACAGGAGTAGCATGCAAGTTCAACGGAACACCAGCTGCCTACACCAGGTCAGGCTTTTGCAGCGATACCTAGCCTGCCCTTCTCCCCTCTCCCCTTTATTTGACTCCGTTAGCAGGTATGGCTGAAGATGCCCCATTTCCTAAGCCACGGAAAACCAAACAGTTAAGTAGAGAAGGTGTCTGTCCTACTTTACTGTCCCTAGGAAAATATCTTAGGGATACGATCACAATGTGTAACAGAGGAGCGCTCCACGTGGGGAATTTTTTATCAAACCACTTCATTATATATTACTTACCTTAGGTTCCAGTTGCAGATGCGTTTGTTAGCTTACCCTTCCTCAGAAGGGCGGGCGGATGGAACGGTTCCTCGTACTCTTTCCTGAGGATCGGTTTGACTGGAAGTTGTGGAAGGAGAAGTTGCCTGGGAGACGCACGTCCAGTCAAGTTTTGAGGCATTTTCTGTTGGGCATCTTTATTTTTTGTTTTAGGAGTTACAGTTTTCAGTCTACAGAGGTTTTTTTTTGCTTCTGGAGAGCCGATGGAATGACAGCTGTCATTCTATCATGTCATCGTGAGATCAAAGTAAAGACAGTTATGTTTTTGAAACATTTAAATACTTTTTTTTCTTTACTGCTTTAGTGAACCACTTTAGAAAGGTTTAAGCAATTTGAAACGTAAGCAATGAAACAACGTGAAGACTAACTAGTGAAAGACCGTTTATACGGTCAAATCTTCCAGGTTTGGAAGCATTAGAGCTGACAGAGGTAGTACATACAGAAGACTGTAATAATGACAACTGTAAAAAGTGTCCCACACTGTGGATAATTTTTAAGCTCTGTCACTCAACATTCAGAAAAGGCTGGCTACCTTAGGGTATATCACTAGACATTATGACGTTATAAAACTTTACAGAATTGTAATCATAGTAGATTGTGATAAAGGACAAGATTGTCTTGAAGTTATTTTATCATCACTTGGAACACACAAGATTGACAAAAAGTCCCGCGCACTCTGAGCCGACAGCCCCGTGTGTTGTGCTAGCTGCTGCTCTTGGCTGGAAGACGTTTCCAGTTTTTGCATAATGCGGTATCTTTCCAACTGATTCAGGGGTCTACGTTCACGGACTGTTCTTGGATGGAGCACGCTGGAACAGGCAAACTAAGAAGCTAGGAGAATCTCATCCAAAAATCCTCTATGATACAGTACCTGTGGTCAGTATCTTTTGTTTGGTGACATTTTATAGTGGTATATGCCCACAAATACTGTAGAATTACTACTCAGTTCTAAGTCTTGAAGGAAGTAACAGGGTAATTATTAAAAAAGAAGATAATTTAATAGAAATGTTTTGCTTTGAAATAGAAATAAAGTGTCTGAGAGGAGCTGAGACCCTGTTAATGACAGTGACAGGAAGTTTGGTGTTGCATGTTTTGGGAGAGGGAGACAATCTGCTAAGAAAGAGGAAACAAGAAACAAGTTTCCAGGGCTTAAAAAACAAACCAACCAAAAACCCAACAATGTCAGAATACTTTGGCCAAGCCAAAACTGTTTCGTTTTTTTTTTTTTTTTACCTGAAATGGAAAGTATTATTTTATTCTTTACTGCAGATATGGCTAAAGCCATGTAAGAGAGCAGACATTCCACAGCGACCAAGTTACCTGGCCCCCGTGTACAAAACCAGCGAGAGAAGAGGGATCCTGTCAACTACAGGCCATTCCACCAACTTCGTCACCGCAGTGACCCTCCCTTCAGACAAACCGCAAGAACACTGGATCAGGCGGGGTGTGGCGTTACTGTGTCAGCTTAACTCATAAACACAATAAACACATAAACTCATAACCACAGTTTATGGAGGTAGGTGCGTTCTCCAGATCACTTGTAAGGGATGCATATCAGTCCTGAAATGCCACATAAAAAGAGAAATCAAAATGGGTTTGCTTACGATGTTTCATTCGTGCCTTTCATGAGATTTGAAATCGAATACTAAAATACAAAGGTGCACAATAAAACCTTATAAAAGCCAACAAAAATAATCTGCTCCTTGAATAATTTTATTTTCTGAAGGCTCCTTATTTATAAGGAACATACATAAAATGAACACAACACTGTTGACAATGAACAAAACAGCATTTGATCATTTCCAGCTTTATAAAATTTTAAAAAAATGATTTAGTTATAACAAAAAGACTGATAGCTCAGCAAGTTATCTTATAGGACCATAATCACATTTTAAACCATAGACTCAATTGTTAATAGGGAGGGGAAAGAAAAAAAAAAGTTTTTAAAAAAAATAATCACACTGCATCTAGCAACTACATTATTTTCTAAGCATAATCACAGCGGATTGAGTGCAATGTGATCTACATCAAAATTCATATGGGATGTCACACAGTGACAGCATTGTAATATACAAGTAACATTTATGCCCTCCAACAAATACAAGTTAAATGAGACTCTGGATTCAAGCAGAATGGAATGTTGAAGCCAAGTAGAAATGTAGTGGAATTCAGATTGTCTGTAACATGACTCAGAAGTGTACGTTAGAATCATTTGGAATTCAATACTGGTGGAAACATACAGAAGTCACAGCTCTTACACTGCTCTTCGTAACTTGTAATAAATACTAGAAAATAAAAGGAAACAACCCATATTTAATGAAAAATACAGTACCTACCTTCAAGGACCACTTTTTTCCCTTGTCTGAAGATGGTCTTGGAAGGAAGTTAACTATCTTCCTACAGAGGCAGTGTATTAAGCTATAACCCTAGTCCAACTAATACAAAAGTAAATAGACTACCTGAAATATAGAAATCTTCATTTGTAAAAGGATTTAAAGAAATAAACTTTAAAAAATGGTTTGACAAAATACCAGTTCAACCACATAAAGACCCCCTTATACTCGACAGAATGAACAGGAAAAGGAGAGTTAAGGGTCGGTTTAATTTACAGGAAACATAGGTTGTTTAAACGTAGATCCTCAGAAGGTATCCAGTCAGTTAAGTCTCTTTGAAAATGGTGCTCAGTGACCTAACACGGGCACTCGGAAACAAATGTCACCCGGGATCTTTAGACTGCAGCAATTCAGTAATCTGAAGCTAACAACGGCATGTTTGCTAATTAAGGTCCAACAGCAGACGTGTTTAAAGAAGCAAAAAGAAAACCTGAGTTCAGGGCACGGAACGGCTGCAGCCTGAACGCTGGGCTTTTGGCTCCTTCACTGAAGAAGTCGCGCCCCTCCTTGAAATGGACCCTTAATACTGTGTCTTGGTACTGCGTTAGGCAGAAATACTGGCAAGGACCAACCGACAGCTTTAAAAATCACGAGCTGCTCTCGGTAAAAACGACATTGACTAATGCGGCTTCAAAATAAGGGCCACAGGAGACACACATGAACTTGAAATGGAATGAAGATACCGACTGGCTCTCGTTAAAGGCGTTGGGATCAGTGGGTTTAGCAGCTACACTGGCACCAAGCGGACCGAAACGAAACTTGCGGCACGTAGTCAAAATACAGCTTTTACCTGGCATACGCGTAAAAGAAGACGACCTGTATGTTTTAAAAAAGGCTACTACCATGCTTAGGACTGGTACTACAGAATCAACTTGCACTCCTCACAAACCCACAGTTTTTTTAAGGAGATGGGGTACAAAAAGAGCTAACTCCTGTCTGGCAATATAAGCGTATCAGCACAATGCGATCTAGGACAGCTGATCCCAGCAAGTTAAGGCCCAGATTTTCAGTCTATCCTTCCAAATTACACATACCACAGATCTATCACATCTGCTTTTTAATAATCTAATTTCAATACCATAATTGTAAAAAAATATCATAGAAATGAACTCCTTTATGCTGGAAATAGAAATCTTACATACTCTCTGTACTGCCAGAAATGGCTGGTGCTACAACATCCGATATCGAGGCATTGTAGAAACAGATTTTGAGCTGAAATTACAGTATTGTAAATAACCTACCAGTACTACATACACAGAGCATAATTTAACCTTGGTGCCCCGGTTCAGTAACTAACTAGCATCTCGCACTTTGGATTGTTTTGACATGAAGAGGAGACAACAGTCCAAAAATAATAGTTAAAAAAATGGAGAAATTCCCATACGGATTCTCTGTAAAAGAGTTTGCACAAATTCACAGCCACAATTCTTCAGTAGTTTATGCTGCAAGTGGCACACAATACATGTTTAGCATCTGTAAAAAAGAACCAGAAATAGCTCAATAACTCCAACATCAGGGACTTCCCCAAGCTAACACTAATTCTACTGCATTTTGCATTTTCCTACTAATATCAAGGAACAAACATCAAATAAATCTTAGTCAGGAAAAACATCGTCAAACTGATCCTCGACAGAACATAGCACTTTGCAGAGTATATTCAACAGCCTGCCTTCTTACACACGAAGTTTATAACGCTGGAGTGCAGCTTAATGCATATTCTAAGAATTTTAACAGTGTTTAAGGTTTGGGGGTTTCTTTTCTAAAATTTAAACCAGCACAGTGGTTTCCAATTGTGTGCTGTTCCACGATTTAATACTTCAAGTCACCACTATGCAGAAGAATCAGCACAGAATGAATGTATATCTCTACGCAAACACACGCATATATATATGCATGCATATCTGTGTGTGTATATATGTATCTCCACACATATATAGAGAGATACATATATACTCTACTTAAGACTTATGTGGCACTAAAGGCTTACTCGGGTTCCTTGCAGAGGTATGAATTTCAGCTGTAACGTTTCAGATGTGCTAATGAAATGGTATTTTCCCGGAGGAGTACACCATTCACTGTATTTTCTTCTTTCTTAAGCAAGCAGTGCTTCCTGTACAGTACACTGAACTTGGCATGTATTTCTCGCATTTAGTATTTCCTAATTGTCGATCACTTGAGTTCACAAGATGCACTGGGCAATATTTCATCTGATTTGAATTAGAAAAAAAGCAGAAGTTAATCTACACAGAAATGAATATACTGTACTTGTGTAAGTAGTGCAAGCCACCGCTTTTCCTCTGAGCAATGTGCGTACAGTGAAACAGTGCAGACTCAAAGCCATACAGTAACATTATTGTAACCACAGTGATTACCAGAATTAGGTCAAAACTGGATGTCAAGCACAATTTTATCTTCATAGAGGGCAATCACCAGCATGATGGCAAATCCAAGCAGCAGGCCTAGATTCTGAAGAATGAACTGCCCCACAGGACAATAACCGTGCTCTTCATTATCGCCATCTCCATGAAGCATTTCTGGAAGCTAAAAGGAAAAAACAGATTAAAGTCATCTCTGTTCCATTTACACACAGACAAGTTTACAGGATGATATATCATCAAGAATAAATACTCCAGGATTCAGTTATAAAAACAATACACTGAGACAGCTTAAACTCTGCCTAACCACAAAAACATCTGACAAAACACGAGCACGTCATGTATTTACAAAAAACCCTAAAGATGCCTTTCCTTTGGACTCCCCCCGCCCCCCCCCCCTTAAGCTTTTACCAGATCACATATCTGCTTGAACTTTTAAATTCCCCAGGATAAAGACCGGTCTGTCAGTCTTTGCTCTTTCGGGGTCTTTTACCCAATTAAAATTGTCATGCTCAAATAAACATAAAAAAGAATTTACTACTTCTACAGTAATTACATTGGTATAGATCTACCCTTTACAATAACTGCTGATTAACTTAGCCAGTCATTTGTCATGTTACATGCTTACACATATTCACATGCATGTCCCTCTTAAATATGGGAATAATTCCTACAAGTAATTCAAGCAAAAATCTATGTGAAGCTATAAAAAAATTCTGAAAGCTCTGAATATTCCTTATATTCCTCATCTTTGAAAGAAGTCCAAAAGTATTGATGAAAGTAACAAATAACAGCAGACTTTAAAATTGTAAAAAATAGATCTTACAAACTGTCTTACGAAGCCACCCATACAGAAGAGAAGTAACTTAAAATGTTTTACAAAGAAAGGAATTCCTTCAAGGCACACTTGGTACAGGAAAACAATACAGAACAAAAATGGAAACTTCATGTAGCACACAGCACAAAGCTCTATTTACTGCTCCTTGTTAGATAGGCTAGAATAGTTTTGGTTATTCCAAGGACCTGAATACGGCACAACAATGACAAATCATCCGTGCAGCAGAGCTGCTAAAAACCCCAAATACATTACCCATCTGGTCTTGTATTGCTGTATTTCAGAAAGGTTCGTAAAGCTCACAACTCAAGCTGACCCACTGAGTATTTTAAATATGAAAAATATACTGGTGTGAAAAATGTTTATCACCTATAGAGTAGACCAGACAGTTTAACAGCAAGCACTACACCAAACTACAAAGTACTGTTGAGTCATTAAGAATAAATGAACTAATCACAGACTTCACTGAAGATTGCTATAGCTCTCATGTTGGCAGGCAAGATTTGCTGCAAAATTGTTTTCTTTTTTAATAAATCAGAAACAAAAAGTTGTATTCAGCAAGTAACACAAAACCTGGTCAGAGAGTTGTGCTAGCATTGCAGTTCTCACCTCCATGTTTTCTGAATGGAAGATCTGCACCTAATTCAAGTTTTGTAATCAGCTTCTACAGAGACATAACATTGCTAAGATGTTCTTAAGAATAACTGAAGAATATTCTGTCATCTGTTTCAAAACCTAGGAAGAGCACAGTGCTGTGACGAGCAGAGGTGGAAGGCTTAGCTACGGCTAGTGACAGCTGTCATGTGTGGCACCGAACAGCGTGTAAAAGACCCCTTTGAGATAGAAAAAAAGGTTATTTAACCGTAACCAGTACTATGGGCACACTCCCCACCACGGTCTCTCTGCTGGAGCATCCCTCAAAGCCAGAACTCCAGTTCCAGTTCAGTATTTTTCTACAAGCAGTGTGTAGCCGCACCAGGCGATCCAGGTAGCAATCTACTGGTAATAGGTAGGTGGCTTCTTAGTCTGTTTGAGGAGCAAAGTAACAGCTGGGAGGAAGCTGGCCTCTGCCTTGGATGTCTGTACTAGGGAAAAGCAGTTTGTGAACGAGGCGACGGCAGTCCAGGGAGCCACCCCACAAGCAGCTGTCTGAACCCTTGTGAATTAAAGCTTTAGCTGGGCTGCAGTTTCTATCTAACTGGCTACCAGATCTGTCCTTAAAAATCCAGGGAAGTGAGCTGAGCATTACAAAATACCCCAAAAAAGAAAACTGATCTCATTATCGCTGGGCTTGGGAAAGACAAGAAGTGAGAAAACTGGCTTATTTAAATGCAGCTCTGAAGCTGCTTAGGCGAAAAATCAGGACTGAGTTTGGACTGATAGCATGTGCTTAAGTGCTTTACTGCCTGAAAGACCTGCATCTGCGGTGCACACACACTAAATACAGTGTACCTTTGTGTTATTGAAGCAGCAGCAGTTATCCACCAGGTAACTTTTTAAAAAGCTAATCACCGCAAGAGCTGTGGATGACTGGCTGCTCATGCTAAGGGTTCAGACTAACCTTTCCAGAATCAAATATATGAAGGTTAAATTTTAGAGAACAATTTAAGTACTTGATTGAACTCCAGCATCTGATGGCCCATCCACAAAACCAGGGAATCATCCTATTTTTGTAGTGAGAAGTTACTATTTTTATTAGCTTATTAGTGGGAAGTGTGAGCGTCTTTCCCATCGCCCCTGTAGTTTCTGTATTTTAACAGAAGTCACTGGCAGACTTCGGCAGCAGAAACCTAAACAGGCAAGCAACTATAAGACTTCACTACATCTTTCAAAGCATCTGCAACGTTTTAAGAAGCCATAGAACAGAAACAGCCACCTACTGTCTACAGATATTTTACGTGCTATAACAAAACCAGTTCTGTCGTAGGTGCCATTTCGGGTCCTTGGGTGTATGCGTGGAATGCAAAAGTGACAGAGAATCCAACCACCTTACCATGTCAACCAGTGCCACGTAGAGGAACATGCCTGCGGTGACTGCAAAGATCCACAAGGTGATGTTATTAGCGTACTGTCCCACCGCTGTGCCAATCAGCATCCCTATGTAAGCCATCATGGCAGACAGGAGGTTGTACACAATAGCTTGCTTTACTGTCATACCGGCTTTAAGAAGCACAGCAAAGTCACCTAAAATGAGGACAGAACACGGGGCGGGGGGGGGGGGGGGGGGGGGTGTGTGTGTTAATATCGACGCTTCTCAGAAGAGTAGGCAGAGAAATGAGCGCGCATTTACTGTGACACCAATCCAAGGCACTGCCAAAGTAAAAATGCTGCTATGGAGGCTCAAAGGAAGACTGGGCAACAGGCTATGACAACTCTTGTAGGAACTGCACTTATGTGTGGCAATCTCTGGATTAAAGTATGATTTAAAGGTGCGTATTCACTGTGCTGATAGTCAGAAAGGTAACAGCGATCAATGGTTAAAGGTCAGTGGAGGAGCCTAGATCTGGTCCTCCCACAGAATCCATCTGTGCCTACAGACTTCACAGAAGCTCTTCATGGCACATAAACACAGAGGCTTAGTTTCAGTCAACACCTGTGAAAATTCCTCTTGGCTATATACGCCTCGTTCTGCAATTCAAAAGGAGGATAGCGTGCATCAGTCCCCACGGAAGGTGACAATGAATTTGAGAAACGGAGCACTAGGCAAGGAAGAGTTACATTCAGAAAGAATGACTTCATGTCCATGCCGAGTCAGGTCTCTGGTTTAAGACACGCCAGGTTAACCTGTTCTATTTTTAATTCAGGACAGCTCTGCTGAAGGTCCTGATAGAGGCAGACGTTCTATAAAGATCTAAATTTTCATCTTGTCATCAGCCCAGATAGTTTTACTCCCTTCAGACTGAACTCTTGTAAATATGAGGAGCAGAAAATGAGCTGCAGTCCTGAGGGCAATTAATACAGTATTCCCATGTCCAATATGCTAGAAATTGATTGCTCAATCTAGAATCAAAACCTAGAATCGACATTAAAAATATGGACAGTGAACTACTCCCTTACACAAGGTTAATCTACTCATGTTAACCTAGCAAGTTATAAGCACGCCAGTGTATACTGCTATCCTTTCTGTACTGCAGCAGCTCCTCTTACCTAGCGAGTGTACAGCACCCTGGTCAAACCACGAACCTCTGCTGTACTATGTCCCATTGGTGCCCAGGACTTACCTTATACCTAGTATCTGCCTATATAAAATGCTTTCGCTCATCATCTCCAAGGCTTTTTTTTTTACCCGTTTTACCTTACTTTTGCTCAATCAGAACTAGCAGCTCGTCAGCTAAGCGAGCTGTGAGTACATACACAGTGCCAGCTAGCACAGTTTCATGTTACTGGCAGAGAAGACACAGCTCCTCCCTCCAGGTGCTCTTTCGTAAGTCCCAGGGTGCACCAACATCTCATGCCGTGTGCCTTACGGCTCCCAGGAAAACAAGAGGTTTCATCACGGTTAGCCAACCCCAAGAAGAGGTGGTGCAGTGTGGGGGCAAGGATCACTGGCACTGGCAACAACACCTACGGGCTGTACCCTAAATTGTCATCCACACCTGCCGGACTCGGCAACGACTGGCATAAAGCATCTTCCGAAGACCTCCATGAAGAATTTTACTTAGGGAAGCTCGTGTTTACTTAATGACTTGACTCTGTTTAAGGAAATGCCACACAGTCTCATGTGAAACACCCTCTGTAAAATGCAGAGGTATAACACCAAAATGTAAACTGTATGCTCCTAAAAACTTTTTAAAAACCATATTCAAAAAGCTTCACAGAACTGCTGTAACTAGGTACCGGCCAATATAATCCTGTATTAATGTTCTCATTATGTAGTCCGAGGCAATACTGCTGTTACTGTCTGAAGTTCTGGCCACCCTTGCAGCATCTGCATTGCATTGTGCTTATCAGGATGAGTACCACAGCAGCTTTCAGATAAATATTTTGTACAGATGAAGACACTGAACACATTGAGATTATAGAATTAGTTACCTAATTCATGGGGAAGCTCATGACAAAATACTGCTATAGATGTACTAATTCCTCCTGTCAGTCCAGCACTAAAAGCTGCTCCTAGAGGAAAGGAAAAAAGAAAATTTGAATGATATTTTACTATTATCAACAGACTTTCCAGAGATGACAGCCTTCTGTTAGAACGCACACTCTAACACTTTTCATTACATCCGTGTCCTGTCTGTGTATAAACTGAAAATACTGGAAATATCTTGGATGTGCATTACTACTGCATACTTTATTACTTAGTTTACCTGAAAAACAAATCCTGGGAGAGGAGAACACAACTGAGCAAAACAAAGACATAAAAGGCAACAAACTAATAAACAGCACCACTTTTACGAACTCTCAAGTACATCAGGACAGTTAAGAATGCACATGAGCAAGAGCCTAGCTCTCTCCTTTCCAGGCTGGAAATCCAAACTACTGTCTAACCCATAACCTCTCTATTTCCTTGATGCTTATTTGGAGAGCGCATATCAGCAACATTAATAAGCCAGACTTGGAAAATAACGAGGAGAAAAACATCGGCATAAACCTCTTTCAGTAACTTTTCCGTAAGCTAATTTAATTTAATCAACTTTAAGATCATACCTTAAATAATTCTGAGATGAGAAAACTGGTATTAAGTTTCTGTACTGTAGCAGAGAGAGGCACGAGAAGAGCCTACAGTGAGCAGTCAGAACAGGCAAAATAAAGCAGAAAGAGAAGACACAATCTGAAGACAGAGAGGAAATTTAACTTTCCTCTGGATTCCTCATAAGGTGATATATTAAAAAGACGAACATGCTTTTCTAAAACCTACATTTTACCAAAGAATCAGCTGTTTGGGCTTGACACAGGAATATTTAGAAATGGAGTGTCAATACAGCGAAGTTCTCAACAGATGGCGCAGTGATCCTTTTTGGCCTTAGAAGCCACTGTCTAAATGTCTTACCTGTTTCATGTGAAAATGAAGCACAATGTTAATTTTTATGGAGTTTAGTTTCTTTAGAAATTGTCTGCAGAAAGTGGAGAAACTGTAGTAGATTGCACTGTTGACTCTAGACCCTGCGTGCTCCACTCCTAGGAGCTACTTAAGTAAGAAATTAGGAGGGTACACTTCAGCACTCTCACCATCACTTGGACGGCTATGGCATATATTCAAATTCACATCTTTTACAGTTCGAATCACATTTAGAGGGCTATGTGAACCAAAGGTGATTTAATAAATCTAATAAAATCTGTTTGGTACTTCAATTTCTTCTACATTTGGCTAGAAATAAATCTATACTGACCATAAGCCGAAACAATACTTTGCTCAACCAAAAATTAAATTTTCCTAAGTAGTACTCTTATTATTTTGGTAACCTGACTCATAGTACATTTATTATTTACAAATACCTTATAACTCTATGCATAAATAATAACAGAAATAGTAATAGTATTATAACTAAGACTGAAAGGCACTTTGTCGTTACTCAAAGGCAAATACTAGGACCCAGAGAGCAGACGTGCATTGCACAGGCTCCGTGGTTCATACGGAGGTTTGCCTGCACCTCTCGTGAGCTGGCAGATTGCTGCTGGCACTGCGACCCATACAGTAACCTCGGTGGCCACAGTCACAGCCTATTAACAAGGGGAAGGCTACTACAACCGATGGCCTTTTCATTTGTGCTCCAAAGGAGAGTAAACAGTGCCAGTAACCACAGGAGGTAGCTGGAAGCCTTACCCGTGATCACTGCCAAGTAAAATATTACCGGTTACTAAAGGTAAGAAGAAAGTGTTGAGAAACACTCAGTGCTTTTGCTTACCGATTGCTAAGCCATCACTAAAGTTGTGAATGCCATCTCCCATAATTACCATCCAAGCAATATTAGCTATGCCAGTATCTTTCAGGTCTTTTCCAGAATGACAGTGGCCATGGGAATGATGGGAATGTTTGTGATGCCAGTGGTGACTGTGTTTTCTAGCTATCATTTTATCTTCGCCATGGCTGTCGTACTCTGAATCGTGAAGGTCACGCTCTTGAGCAGCACGTGAGACGTCGTTGTGAGAATGGTGCATATTGTTGTCCTCTTCGACAGACAAGAAGTTTTTGGGAGGGGATTCCAGCTGTCCGTCTAAATCAGTCAGTTCAGTTTCATTGAGTCGATCTTCAGATAAAACGGAGTCATCTGCTCCTGCATCGAAGCCGGTTGAGAGAGACACTGCATTAATCCTTACTGCATCACCAGCCACCACCACATCATGCAGCTGAGAATTTAACTGCTTTGCAAAAGCAGAAAGAGTATTTTAACACATCCCAATCTAGTAAACTTGTTGTCAATGTTCAGCCAAAGAAATAACACTCTCACTGCCCCATTTTTTCATTAATTTGCACGTCCAGCATATAGAAGTCTCTACTACAAGGCAGCAGCACTGTATCCACAGCACACAAAGTCAGTTGTAGCCCGACCTTGGCTTGCATCTGTATTTTCGCTACTGACAAAATTTATGGTTCAACATTGAAAAGGACAGTTGCCAGAATGATAAAAATGTCTTATGTGCTGCAGGTGGAACCACAGTGGCTCGGGGAACCTTAACTGGCTGCTCTCGATGCATGCCCATACGGGTCACAGCGTCACCTTCCCTGAGGCGTACCAGGGTCTGCCACCGATACAACTGATCTTCAAATAGTTTCTGTATTGTGTGCAGCTTTGTGTCGGACACGTGTGTCACAGCGAGCTCACTGCCCTGCTAGCAGTCAAGCCATTTTGACAAAGAAACACAAAGTGAAAACAGTGCAGAAGACAAACAAGTCCACTAATATTACTGGAGTATAAATAAATGAAACTGGCAATCTACACTCCAGGAAGCAAAATCAGTGGCAGAAAAATACCCGGTTCTGGCCAATGAAGTTATTAGCTCACAGTAATTCAACAAATACATTCCAGAGTCAAAACCAAGCAAACAGTAAGTGGAATTAAAACCCAGGCACAGAGTACCGAAGCAGCAAAGAGGTCTAGGTAAACAAGCTCTTAAACGTCACTTGGAAGCTGTTTAAAAAGAAATGGAACGGCCATTCAGGTCAGCGGCAGTGGCACTGCAGGTCAACATTCAAATCCAGCACTGGGTTCCTGCGCCTACAGCACAAACTAGTGAGTGCCCTTTCAGGGGAGCCGTGTTAGAACACCGGGGCGGGCTCCACGTTATCAGCAGCAAAATTCCCCTGATTGCCCGTTAAAAAAGCCATTTCAAAGAGATGTGCCACCACCCTCACCGCTGGAAGCCTTCCCGCCTTCTGTGCCACTGTCCCAAATCCCATTTTCAGTTGTTTGAGTGGAGAAGGCTACAGCCCTAACTCTCCCTTCTACAAACCATCCCAATTAACAAAATTGCATTTGTTTATGCCTACGGATTCTTCAACAGATTAGTTCAGCAGCCATGCAGGCAACAGAGAGGGAATTTTATGAAGCAAAGGGCCTCCCCTCCCCTCGCCCCCTTGAGAGTGGTGTTCCTTCAGGGTACGCACTGCGCGCGCACGCAGACTGTCACGGAGGAACATACATGCAAGTCATTTTGGATATTTGAGGAATATTCAGGACTCTTGGTTGTATTTATGGAAAGAAATTTAATTTTGTTTAGCCTTCTCATAACTGGCCAGAGGCTGGAATTTCAGGTAGTGTGTGTTCAGTTTTGATCTAAGCTTTGCCAGGGCTGAGCTAGTCAGCCACAGCTTAACGAAAAAACACCCCAAAACCCAAAGAAATAAAAAAAAAAAACAACCAAAGAACCAAGCCACCCAAAACCTGACTGCTTCAGAAGTCTGAGAACCATTTCTATGGCATATTAGGAAGTGTTCTGAGTGCGCTCAGATCTAAGGAAAACAAAATAAAAAAAAAAGTTTTAATAGGGAAAGCCTATTAAGTCTTATTAACAATGATTTGCATAATAGCAGCAAAACTGTACAAGAGGTTACACGCTACATGCCATAGGTAACACGCCATTACTTTGAATCTCATAATCAGAGAAAATTCCGAAAATAAATGCCTACCTGCAAGGGGTTTGAGCTGAAGCCAGTCAGCATCTGGTCTGTTATTTAATTTGTGATCAGAAAGTTTCCTTCCAATTGGTGACTCTTCAGTCTGCTTTTTCTTGCACCATTTCTGCTTACTCTGCAACAGCAAACAGGTAACATCTGGTTTGTGAGGGGACACCGATGGAAATAAAAGACACTGAAATACTGTCCAAAAACCTCTTCAAAGTAGACTAAGTTGCTCTCTCTCAATACATCTAACAGAAGCATGTGACTACAGAATATTAAGCTTTTTAAGGTTCACCAAGGATGCCTATCCCAGTGGAAACTGGTAGCCACCTACCACAGGCCCTCGCTCTCACCCCGGCGCTGCTTCGCTCCAGTGGCAGCACATTATGACATGGATTGCGCCAACAGCCAGAAACACATCTGTGCAGTTACTGTATTTGCTTATTTTGGTCAAGAAAGCAAGCATGCAACAAGAACGGCTCCTCTATTTTGATCTACTTTTAAATTTTTTTTATACTCCTATGACTTCCTTGTATTTTCCTTTAGAGAAAAGCATGCCACTTTCCTGTCTGCAGCCTGTACAACAGAGATCGCAGATCTGCGAAAGCAGCCTAAGGGATTTAATTACTTAATCAATCTCAAAGAAGATATGGCCAGTGTGACAGCTTTTATCTCTTTATCAAAAGGTCTAAGAAATGCCTCCCCCAACACCGAAAATCTGCTGCTGCCTGCCCAGCTGAGGCTGCAAGTCTGATGCGGAAACAGAGAACTTTAGTGGTTTCCACCCTCATTTGGGGAGAAGCCGCTTTAGCTTTCACCAACATCATTTTCTCCTCAAAGTCAAATGACGGAGGCAACAGTTAAGAGTGGATTTATATTGACTGTTGAAAGCATATGTCTCTTCGGCAGCTTGAATTTCTATCCCGTCCCCCCTCTCCCGAGGCGCTCGCTCTCCTTTTATGCCACCACCATGAATACAGCACGCTCCCAGCCCTCAAAATCCAACCGTTTTCAGGGAGACGAGTTTACATTTGACTGGCAATTTACAGAAAGCAGGAGGTCTGCAAATTTTAGTATTTTCTCCTGTGGAAAACCTGAATACCTCTGTTGCACTGACATCATTAACCAACAGTATAGTTAAATTTCTTGAAAATTGTCTGACAATTGTCTGGCTCTATTACCAGTTCTTTCTTACATACAGCCTTTCACGCTTTTGAAAAAAATCATGGTGCTTTAGAGAAAGAGCTGTAATCTCCTTTACCTAGATACCTCCAAATACAGCTGGCCAAAAAGCTGCTCCCTCCCCTGTCAGATCTCTACTCTGACCTACCAAATGACCTTGTTAAGAGAGGCAAGCCCTTCTAGAAAAGGGTTTCCTCAAAAAGCAAACAGAACGCAGAGCAGCGGCACTGCTCACAGTCACAGAATGATGCCTCTTCCCACAGCCAACCCCTCAGCGCTCAGGAGGTAACTTCAGGGACACATTTTAAGATAGCATGCAGTTTTAGTGCGTACCTTTTGTTTATTGTAATGCTTGTACATTCTTATACAGTGTTCAATGATGAACAAAACATAAATGCCTCCGAGTGCCACAAGACCTTTCAGCACTGGATCATTCTCTTCTAGAAAGCCTTCAGCCCGTGCTCCGTGTCCGTGGGCATGTCGATGAGAACGCTTATGTTCATGAACATGACCTTGGCCATGGTGGTGACTGTGGTTGTGGCCTCCATGGGACTATTGGGTGAGAAAATAACAACACAGCATGGTGCAATCAGGAGACTGAAATGGCTCCAAGCTCAGAAGAAACAACAGGTACCCCTGCCAGAAATGCAGCATAGAAAGACTTGAAAAGTTGGGTTGTGGGTTCATTTGGGGCGGGATTTGTTTGGTCTTGTAGTTTGGTTTGTCGTGGGTTTTTTTAGGGGTTTTCTTCTGTTTGTTTGTTTGTTTGTTTACTACAAACACAATTTACCGTAGATATTTTTCATTAAGACTATTCATTACCTTAACAAATAAAAAAACATTCTTCTGGGAAATTTTGGCGGGGTGTGTGTGTGTGAGATAACCTAGCTTCAGCTTTTTTCTGTCATAACGCTGAAGATAATGAGACTAACACTCAGAAATGTCACAAGGAATTACCATCCTATACTCCCGTTAGCAACCAAACCTCATAGTTTTTTTAAAACTCATGCTTTTTTAAAACTATTACAGTCAATTACAACCTCAATTCTGATCTGAAATATTCAAAAAACCAAAACAGCATGAACAGAGATTTGTATTAACATTTACACAAAGAAAACCGTTAAACATCAGTCTGTTTGATGAAAGAATCAAGGTTAACAAAATTTTAGGAAACATTTCCCCTTCTAAAAATTATGGTACACCATCACAAATTAAAAACTGCTTACCTTCCTAGGAACTTGGATAGTATCTCGGTTCAGTAAGTTAGAGGTTACTTTCCCCCCAAAAGCAAGTAACCACAAAGGTTAAGCCTTCTGACCTAGTTCTAAGTGGTACGGACACAAGTACCAGTGAACACAGGACAATAATACTGCTAACTTTAAAATACTCTTGTTGGTCTCATTAGGTGTTTTAAAATACTGTGGCAGACCTTAAACTATGAATACGCAACTTCTTCTTTCCTTTTCCTTTCAGAAACACACATTTCCTTTCTTTTATTTAACAGAAAGTCTCAAGACTCTGTTTCGGGATGCCCCTCATATTCAAGTCAAGATACCTCTGCATCACTGAACATTTATTTGTTGATACTTGTCAAACAGTTCTTTGAAAATTCTATATTCCATGAAATTACAGTTAAGAATAAAAGGTAAAGAGACTGTACTTACATGTGGCAACAGATGGAGTAGTGCATCTCCACTCATTGTTCCTACAGCCAGAGCTACCAAGAAAGTTAGAAGAAATTTGAAGCACCATTGGTTAATGATGGGAATCAAGATCACACCTAGCAAGGAAAGCAGGCTAATGACGGTGATAGAGATGATACCACAAAACCAGGCTGTGGGAAGAAATGAACACAGAAAGGTTATCAGAACAATACTTGTAAAACTTTTAAGACTGATAAATGACTTTCAGCTATCTCTTAAGAAGGTGACTTTCCTTTAACTCAAGTTGTGTCATTGTTCATTCAAAAGTGCTGAAAAATAGGAAAGCAGTACTGAAGTCCACAACAAAAAACACAGAGGCTGGTTCAGAGTACAGTGGAATATAGTGAAAGACATCAGAAGGCAATCAGCTAAAACCAGCAATTCTTCCTGACTCTGAGTTCCAGGCTTAGCTCTGTAGCCCTTGATGAAACACAAAAAGCAAAAGATTCCATGTTGGAACAAAAACATCTCTGGTACTTAACTAGGGCTCTGCAAGCACTAAGTTAATATTTAACATTTGTTTTTTACACAATTCTGATGCAAAATTTCCTGAAATCAATATTGCCCCTCCTTTGTTAGAAGCAACATGCTCGGTTAGGCATCATTCTTTTCACCTGGCGCTTTGAAACACATTTTTATTCACGAGAAGTAAGACAACCTTTGACAGAGAAATTTTAAAAGTCAAGTGCTATAGTAAGAGCTTGAAGAGCTGAAAGCAACTTGCTACCAACAAAAAGCAGTATCTCTTTTTTTCTGAGAACTTCTACTGTTGTCATTAGATGAAAAAGTGATAATGGGATATGGTACACTCAAGATAATCCTGTTAATAAGGGAAGATGTGCAAATCCCTGTATGATACAGAAAAGAAGAAATTACACAAGAAACAGATCTTACGAGCAAAACAACATGGCGCTTCCAGTCAGCATCTCACCTAATAAAAATATTTTTTCTTCTGCTTTTCCAACTCATCAGTAAGGCTACGAATTAAAAACTGTTGGGTTTTCTTCCCCTCTATCTCTACTTCTCTATCACTTTCCTCGTTTCTTCCCATCACAGAAGTCAAAGACCAATAAGTAAAAACTGATAATTCCAACAATACAGTTCAAAAGGTTCACAGTCCCAAAGACAGGAGTAGTTAGTTGGTGCTTCTATTTTACAAACATTAACTGTTTGGGCCGAGATCTTTCATGAACATCATTTCCTCAATCTGAACTCCCCCCGCCGCCCCCATCCCCTTTATTTTAAAGCAGGGGTCCTCAAACTACGGCCCATGGGCCACATACAGCCCCCCAGGGTCCTCAGTCTGGCCCCCCGTATTTACAGAACCCCCCCCCCGCCCCCCCCGCCGGGGGTTGTGGGGGGGGAAACCAAGCAGCCGCAGATGACTGCCTGCCACTGCATCCGCGCCGGCCCCCTGGTTAAAGGTTTGAGGACCCCTGTTTTAAACTTTTAGCCTAAACACTTCAGGGTTTTCCCAGGCTTTTTCCTTGCTTCATTTTTAATCAAAAACGTCTACACAGTTTGGCAACTTCCATTAAAGTTAACAATTCCTGATTTAAAATCATTAGCATCTCCACGCTTCAGTGCATAATCTGATTTCTCTTTACATCTATGAAGGTCCACTCGCCTTTGATTCAGGGGGGAAAATGTCCTGGGAAATGGGGGGGAAGGAGAGGAGAGGAGACAGGAGGAGTGAGGATGTTGTAGCTGCTCCATGAATCTTGTAATTTAGCAGTCAAATGTTCCATGAATTCCGTCTGTACCAAAAATGCTACAAATCAGATGTGACAAGACTGCCAGTGGACCTGCGGCTGCTGCAGGCCTGGTGGCTCAGCACCAAAACTTACAATATCTGCCAGTTAAAATTTTATTTTGGGACATTCACCCTTACACAGTCTGTAGCTGTCGTTCCACGACAGTGCAGAAATGGAAACCATCCAATTCAAATGCAAAGGGTCCAAGAGCATACCCACCAGGAAAACCTGATGGGAAAAAGCTTTAGAAAGCATGCGGCATGCACCGAAATGCATACTGACATCAAGGGGAAAAGGGAAAGCTGGTAAAAAAGGCAAAGGCTGCCATCAGATGGGAACTAAAAGAACAGAGACTGGAAAATGAGAATAAAAAGCAGGTCTGGAGTGGGAGCAGGACCCTGCCGACCAAACTACCACTACTACGCAGCCTGGGTTCATCCCCAGCGCGCTTCAATCACAGACGCTGGATTTACAGGCTCTGCTGAAAGAAACACCATACATGGACTTGTAATTCAATACTGTATCGTGCATGCATGCACAAGTAGCCCAAATAAAAATTACACAGTCATCTGGCAGGACACTGGATCTCCAACCTGGACACAGACATTATGACATTAAATGCCAGGTTAGATGAGCAACAGCCTTACATGGAGACAAATGGAGATTATGCAAACTAGCTTCGGTTTCATATATCCTAGCATAGATTTGGCAAACGCCTCTCTGAAGGGCTTACATACTCTTAGGAATGATACAGCATCTAAACGTGGCACCACGATTAAGATGAGGTACATGAGACCTAGCGTACGGAGTCTGTGCATCTCTCAGATCTTGGTTGCCAGCTTCTGCCTCTGTTTAAACTCTTAAAAAACGCTATGGAACCCAAATTATCAGCAAAAGGTTGCTGTCAAGTCAATGACAAAACAGTCACTATATACAAAAGCTGTGCAAGACCCCACAATTACATATATGTACGAACACTCTTACCAAAAGGACTACTGAGGAAGAGGTATGACAAAATTCTGACAGAGAATTTTATTGAAGGACTTCATTGAACTGCAGTGTTCAAAACACTAAAATATTATGGAAGTGGAACTCATATGCAAATAGTATGAACACTGCAAGAGCTCTTAAATTATTCAAGATCCTGGTGTGTAACACTCCTAGGGATACTGTATAAAGCCTGGTCAATGAGGTGAAGTTATTATGCACTGGCTTATAAAATATTTCTGTGGAAAAACCAAGAGGGAGGTGACCAAACAATTTCTTCAGTAAGGGACCTCTGTTCAGACAGTGGGTGGCAAACAAAAGAGAGCTGCTGCAGCAGGCACCTGGCAGGCTGCGGGCGGCTCGGGCACTGCGGGCTGTAACGGGAGCGCAGGCTAACAGAAAGGCTCCACCAAAGCAAAGCCTTCCTGGGGTCGGGCGCAGCAAGCTCCAGGGAACTCTGGCATCTGCACAGGCAGATTTACAAGACAAATCTGATCTGAAAAACTTTTGATCAACAGCTCTAACTGATCTCCATGTTTAAAGAAAATTGCTTGCTGTGTACTTGTACCATTTCTGTTAGCTTGACTCCTAGTGGGGGGGTGCCTTTCTTCTCAAGGTAAGTTGTTTAGGAGCCCTCAACGGTAACGATGCCACCCCTTCCAACAGGCACACTGTGAAAGCTCAGCTGTGTGTATAAGCCCTTGAAAATCCTCTATTAGAGGATGTTATAGAAAGAAAACCCAACACAGCTTCGCACGCTTTTAGTCATCGGTTAATTAATTACATCGCTTTAGAGAACTGCACTGTCAGAACTCACAGAAACCTTACAGGTTAGTATTGATGAATAGAAGCGACACTGGTATGTAAGTTCTGTTGAAAGTTGAAAGCTTTAATTAAAACCAAAGAAAACCACAGAAAGCCAGTGTTTAAAAATGTCTGCATCCTCCTGATTTGGCAAATATTTCTATCTAAAAATGTTTACATTTGCCTGGGTAAGCAGACATTCTCATTTTAGTAGAATCCTACAACCTGCAGGTTAAGTTACTCTATGACTGACAATTGTCCTACACCTCCCACAATCCCCACATACCAGTTATGATTTCTTATTTTGTGATTTACTTCCTTACTTAAGAAGGGAAAATGATTATTACACCAACTGAAGTCCCACTGCAGTCAATACAACAGTATCCAGGAAACTGCTACCATCACCTCATCAAGCTGATCCAGTTTAGAGGTTACTGTTTGTTTTCAGAGCCAAATCAGTAAGTTAAAACCCAATTTTTTTACAATTAACTGGCAAATACTTATATTCAAGATATTAGATGCTGTGAAACATGTTAAATGCTCACAATAAGCTTCACTACTTTTGCAAATTAACTCTCTTAAAATGTTGAAGGTCTTCAAGCTGAGTTATTCATCAGCTCCCTTACTCATTCAAGAAAAGAAAATTCTTTTAAAAAGAATCACTCATCTGTAGAAACTTCTAATTAAACTGGTTCAAAGCATGTGCGACATGGCGGTTTTGTACATGGTTTCAACATTTTAATTGGCAGAAGTTGGCAAATCCTCTTGGTAATAAGGCAGGGGTCAGCTCTTACTACAATGAGACTACCCCACAAAACAAACTGCTGCCATATAAAACACACAATATATTCCATTTACAGATACCTTTTAACAGTTAACAAGATAGCAGCTGTGTCACTATAGGAGACTTATGCGTAACAAGTTAATTATTTTAATGACTCCAGCATTGTTAAGAAAAATTACCAGCAATATGTTCTTTCCAACAGTCATCAACATCTATGAGAATGTAGTCTAGTCACTTAAAACTTTATATCTAATGATGCTAATTAAGAACCTATGTCCTAATCAATAGTCACAATTAGCAATATTTTTAAAACATGGACACTGTACCCAGTATTTTTTAGATTTTTAATATTTCACCACAGCTAAACATCTGTCAACAGTTCCATTATAATTTATGACAGATAGCAGTAGTAACCATATATTTTAAAAGTATACTCATCATGAAATCACAACAACGGATGCTGCCCTTAAAGTAACTGCTTTAACAAGAGTAAAAATATTTTAGCTTAGAACTATGGTAAGAAGAAAAAAAAAAAAAATCTCTACTGATTTTTACTCTAGGCACACACACAAAAAATTAAAACTGCCAACAGAGGATTTTGATTGAATACTTCTTGTATGCTTAAGAGAGGAGTAGTATAGAATAACCGACACTGGAAATCAGGAAAGAGAAGTGTTGTGAGAAACAGCAATTTAAGTGCTCTTGTATCTTGCTTAAGTCTCTTTATTTCCTAAGTTCACAAAACACTCTGGATGTTGTATCTACAAATTTGCATCACTGCTACAATACAAAAATGGTAGCACCTGAAATCTTGTTTTCCAGTGAATGAGCCATGATGACGGTGCTGTTCTCTATTCCTGAATGAATACATCCAGGTAAAATTTATTAAGAAAATCTGGGCCAAAGTAACACTGCAACTTTCCAACTTTGAGATAAACACGTGGACTGCCTCAGTCATACCAAGAGAAAAACATATTTTAAATGATGGAAATAATCCAGACTGCAGGTGGGACTTGCTCCTTAGAGGTCCTTCTAGCTCCAAAGGTTCTGTCCCTGCAAGAGTCCAACCTCCTCAGGTATGTGGGAATAAACCAGGCCAACATGCCTGGACCACCGGCCCAATGCCAGGACATTAGGCCTCAATGACAGAACACCAAAAAAAAAAAAAAGAAATAAAAATAAGCAAACATGAAATAAAAAGTGAAAATAATGGAAAAGGATTAAAAGGTACAAGAAAGAAAGGTATGGCTCCCTGAGCCATGGTTACATAGGAGAAGCTATTATACCTGCAAACAGGGTACTCTGTCTCCTCACTTGAAGTAGCATGCTGTCTCAAATTTCTTCTAACACACGAAACTTCAACTATTCATTTACTCTAGTCAATGCTAAGTTGTATGACATTTCAAACTTTGAAGTTAATATTTACAATGCAAAGTAATTTTGAAGGCTTTAGATGTTGCACACCTACCTGATGCACCTGTTTTATCTTTATTTTCCATTGACGCATTTTTACTTTTCATAAAATCTTCAAGCTCATCATAATGTACAATACAAAGCCGCCTCTCGATCTGGTACAGCAACGCAGGGCACATGTATATAAACAATTCAGGAGAGATTGGAGAGCTGGTTTCCAGGCCATAGTGCCTTAGCAGCTGGGTGACGTTTAAACACTGCAAGCAAATTGTACAAATTAAATACGAAAGCAACTATTTCATTAAAAACTACAGTTATGGAAAATTTAGCATACAATTTAAGAACACAAAAGAGAAAATCTGGCCCACAACATCCCACCAGTACTAAAACATGTCTAAACTGATCCAGGTGGTTTATGAGGGGGAAGAAACAGTAAAAATATCTGCCCAGCAAACTCAGTCTCCAAACGCCTATATAATTTCTGATAAATGTCAATGAAAATTAGTTTATATATTCTTTACCATCACAGAATACAAGCAATGAAGAAAGAGCAATAGGAAAGGAGCGGAAGAACATACAGCCAAAATAGGTTTTCTAACACTTCTTTACCTGCCAACCTTCTGTGCTTGCAGCTTCACGTTTTAATTCACTGAAAACCTCAAACTCGGCACTCACTCCATCCTCTCCTATCCTGACTTCTAGCTAAAAGCCATGGTACCAAACTGTCCTGCTTTTGCAGGTAACTATAGGGCGGAAGGGGAAGTCTGTTTATGGTCCTGGCAGAAACAACAGATGCTGAAGGGAGAAACGGAAGAGCTTACGCCAAGCACAGTGCTACAGAAGCTACGTCTACCTTGCTTCATGATCTCTTAGGACAAAGAAATTAGAAGCATGTTGAAAAGATGCAGGTGCCTCTCTTTGGAAAGAGTCTGTGCAGTTTCCAAGAATGTTAACGATCTTAAATTCAGAAAGAAGTCCAGAAAAGGTAGGTGTCTGTCTGGGAAGTATTCATGAATACTGGGAAGGGAGACCCCCCACCTGTAGCAGGGTATCTCAGAAACCTTTAAGGATCTCCTTTATACAGATAAATAGGCTAGAAGATCGATTGCTGAGAAAAGATGGGTGAGAAGCCAACAGAAATGAAAACCCCTACAGTAAGCACACAAGGGGGGCAGGGACCTCCAGTGCTCGCACTCCACTACTCGTATTACGCAGCGGCCGCGGAGGTGCTGCCGTGCTACTTGTGAGCGTGCACCTTCAACTGCTCCCTAGCACAGCGGAAGCCGACTTACCGGTTCTCCATTTCACACTCACCTCTTCATGATCATGTTCGTCTTCATTGCGATCCTTGTGACTATGCGCTGAAGAAAGAGTATGTTTTCTGACACTAATCTGCTTATGAGGTGCCTCTCGCTTGCTGGTATGGTGGTGTCCATCCTCATTACCTAAACTGGAATCTTGATGTCCATGACTAGAACGATCACTGCTGTGTTCATGATGGTGCACATGCAAGTGAGATGCATCATGTACGTGATCATGTTTATGAACACGATTGTGCTCATACTGATCACCTGAATCATGATCTGGGGCATAATCCCGGGTAGCATCTCCTGAAGGCTCACTGATCTTCTTTTGCTTCTTCTTCTGTTTCCGTTGTTTTCTTTCTGGCTGATCCTGAGTTGTGTTTGTCTCTGTTGAAGGTTCATGGTTCTGTTCTCCATGTTCGCTATGACCAACTGAATCGTTACGAGAATGATGTGTACCATTATGGTCATGATGATGTAGACGAGGGTGGTGGTGATGGTGATGGCGGCTCTGGTCGTGCATGTGTTTGCCATCATCTTTTACTGATGGCACTACTGCGTCTCTCTCAGGGTCACATTTACGGTTTCTCTTTGCAGCCATACCAACCACGGTTTGGTTTTCCGAATCTGCGTGGCTATGAGGATGGTTATGAGAGTGAGAATGCTTTCCCTCCTGTATTTCTAAAGCATATAAGTGAGAAACATGATCATGGCCAATATCATCATGACTGATCATCACTACCTTTACCTCTCCTAAACCAAGGCTAATTAACAGTCTTTCCAGGCCAAAAAAAGATAATCTTCCATTTTCACCATAACGCTCAAAAATCTTTTCAATGTAGTATTTCTGTTCATTTTCAGCTTCCAACGTTGAAAATTTACTCGGCACAGATTCTGTTCCTCCATTCTGGAAGTAGGATGCATTTGAGATCTGATAGTCATTATGGTAGTGTACACGTTCCTCTTTAGGACCATGGTCATGTCCACCTTCATGGCAATGATTGCACTGATGAAAGACAAATGTCAGCAAACAAATGATGCAAAATTTTGTGTGCATGTGTACCTTCATCTCTGTTTCCTACAAGAAACACAAGGGGAAGCACTTAGGCGTAAAAGCAATCTCAACATTTGTACTACACCAGTATCAGTACTGGTACCAGTCTGGTACTCATTGGTACCAACTGAATGACTTGCAAATCTGTTTAGATACTGGTATTAACAGAATGACAATTGCAGGATTTTTACTGCAGAAATTGTGCTTATGTACTTTTCTTATCCAACAGTAAGATAGGCTCCATGTGTTTCAGAGATGCACTCTTACACAGCATACTTACGAGCCAGTTAAAAGAAAAAGATCAACTCTTACAGTCAGTCATATAATTTTTTGTGTGTATTTTCAGAGGCACCTATGCTTATGATAACCTGTAAGATTGGAAATCTTGTTAAAACACAGGTTATAAAAGAATAAAAATTATTTAAAACCAACAGTTCTGTATTTTCTTATTTATGGGGATGACAGGCTGATAATAAGTTGAAAACCCACACATCATTTGTTCTCTTATATGCTGCTAAAATACCTCCACTAAACACACACACAATTCCCTATTTTCATTGATAATTAGCGATTATAAAATAAGTTGCCATTAAAAAACTTCAATGTGTTGCTTAAATGTTCATATTTTAGTATTTTTTTAGTACTTTCACTTCCATTGAGTTACTGATTTCAAAGATCTACATGGATGTTAATTTAAAAATAAGGATATACAGAAAACGTCTGTTTATGCAACTCAAAAATACTGTTCATGCTGACAGTCTAGCTCAAATTAGCTAGTACTGATTTTTAGAATTTGTATCATCTAGACAATGTGGCTTTCAATTTAGTATTAAACGTAAGAACCTTACTATTCAACATCAGGTAATGACGAGGACATGGCAGAAGTCTTGTGTTCAGAGTTGAAAACAATTCATTATTTTACAAAACTTGACAGGTTTATTTTGTTTACATCTGCTAGCAAAAAAAATTCGTAAAACTGAAATAATTGTTATAAAAGAAGCTTCTAAGAAAAAGAATTTCCAGGTTTATGTAAAAACGTTATAAAACTAAAATGCTGAAGATAAGCGAAGAGCTGTACTTTATGACTTGTATTTGCTAGAGACTTATATTGGGTAGAGAACAACCTCTAAAATACATGGGTTTTTTTTTTGGGGGGGGGGGAGAATCCTTTAAATCCTTTAAACGCTCCCAGGGGTTTCTAGCAACACTTAAATTGCTCTGCCTGGTACCAAGCCAAATAAAACACGTACCATTTACAACTGCTCTGCTAGATAGATGCAGTAGATCATCAAGCCCTCCTATCGGCAAGGGAGCAGACACCTAAAAGAAGGCAGCACGGAACTTCCCCATCGATCTGAACAGTTGAATTACTTTATTTTGAACAAGTTCAAGAGAGTTAACTAAAGTAGATAAAAGAAACAAGTGCAGAAGTAGGGCTTTTTACACGTAACTCGTTAAATTTAGAATATGACTGAGAAGGAAAGGAGAGCTGAGAGGACAGGAGCTGCAGCCACCCTGCTTTCCATACACTCAGATGCTACCAAAACACTGCAGCAAATGCAAGGATGTAAGGGACCAGGAAAACAGGTGAGTATGCTTCCAGCTCCTTCTACACCGAAAGCAGCTTTAGTTCCTTCTGTGCACCTTGACTACAGCTGTGACTGACCCTACGTTACAGGCATGGGTGACCTGGCCAACGCACCCTAAAGTGCTACAGACTTTCAGACAACAAAGGGGAAGTGTAGTTACCCTTCTCAGGCCCACCCCAGCTGCTAACTAAAACATGCTTCATGAAATCAGTCAGGAAGGTGCTTTGCAGCAAACCTCAAACATTGAAGTCCTTTTACGTTTCATAAACCATTACCTTGATGTTTTGTGCTTAAGCACTTGCAACCACATTATTGCACACACAAAAAAATATCTCTTGGAAGCTCCTATACTTGCAGCAGGTTGACAGAGACAAGGAATCAGAGGGAAAAAAAGGGCTACCTTTTAATGACTTTATACAGCAAACAAATGAGTTAACAGAGAAGACTGGTGAAGAAGGCTTTCCTGTTAACCTCTACAAATACAAAAGATGAAAATTCACTTTTCACTGGAGTTTCAAATGCTTGCAAGATTAAAGAAAAAAAAAAGTAAACTCTCTTTTGCAATACTGACCCAGTTACAAACATAAGATCAGAAGAATATCTATCAAATGGAAGCATCTGTATCAAGAGTAGATGCCAGAGACATCAGATAGGTTAATGGGTAATCATTGTATACTGCTGCTTTACTTTTATTCACAGCTGTTCAATCACCTGTCTGGAATGACCCCAGTTTGCCTCCAGTTCAATCACCCACATTCCAGTTACTGATTTAAGGTCTGACAAACGTTTTCAAGTAATTTAGTACTTTTGAGTTCATCCCCAGAATTTCCTGAGGTCTTGCTTTCATATAGTCTTTCTCCCTCACAGACTCTGTTTAAGGCATCCTTAATGTTCTTTTGAATACACCACTGGGATTAGTACCAAAACATTAAAAGCATCTCAAAGCACCTTCCAGAACCTTTTTCTGTTCTCCTTAGATGTAACAGGTAAGTACAGAGTTGTTATTGACGGAGCAAAAAGAAACAGGTTGCAAATCTTTATCTGAGAGTCACTGGACTGAGCCAGCCCCTAGACCGTATACTGTCTGGGAACGCATGCCATAACCTTTAAATGAAGAACATATGCTCTCCCTCACACAGGCTGAGAACCTGGGCTCTGTGACTTACATCATCCCAGAGGGCAGAAACATTCTGGCAGTAAGGAAAGGTACGGGATCAGGAATGTGGCTGGTGGCAGATCAACAGAGCTCCGCATTTCTATAGGAACATGCTGATTTTCATCAACCGAGGATTTACAATGTTGAATGTTACTTAATGTGAAGAGCAGGTTCAGGATCTGGAATAAGCAGTTAAGGTACATGCAAGACAGGTGAAAGCCCTGGGGGAAAGATGAACTTCCATACGCTTGCACAGAGGCCAGCAGCAGCAGGTAAGTACACATGGTATACTGTAATGCTCTAGCAAACTGTTCAGTATCTTAACTTCAGCATCTCAGTACTGAAAACAGCATCTGAAGTTTAAGTAAAATTCAGTTACTCAAAGGGTACTACTTCTGC
This sequence comes from Falco punctatus, assembly GCF_963210335.1. Taxonomy (NCBI): domain Eukaryota; kingdom Metazoa; phylum Chordata; class Aves; order Falconiformes; family Falconidae; genus Falco; species Falco punctatus. The sequence continues at coordinate 2,352,701 of NC_137588.1, forward strand.
AGGTAAGACACCTTTCCTCCCCTTTTGCCACATAGTGGTAACATAACCAGAGCAAGTGAAGTCAAATCATTCCCATTTAAAGAAGCACAACCCGGACTGAAATATCTCTACCAGGAAATTCATGACTCAAGCATGATCATAATCCTTTTCACAACCTCGTGATCTTTTTCATGTGACTGTCTCATACAATACTACTAATACATTACTTTGAAACTTTAGTCATGCATCCCTAATTGTGGCATTCAGCTTTGAACGGTACCTTTTCTCCATGCCCTAGTGGTTAAAACCATTTGTAACCTATGATCATGATTCATTGCTGAAAAACATGAGCTAAGCATTATCAGACCAATTTCAAAATCAATTAGATGTCTCACTGTTTTCAATTAAAATAGTAATAACCCTAGCACAATATTTTAAATCATCTATTATGTCATCTTCTGTACCTGCTGTTGTAATTTTTGCTACAGAATAAAGATGCTTACAAAAAAAATGCACTCATCGTAAAAAATCTCAAAGAACTCCTAAGAGAACAGATTATTTATTTGTTTCTTTTTAAGCAAGCTTTGTTAATTCTCTAGGCAACCGTAAAGAGCTGTCACCTCTCGGGCAGCTTTCGCATGTGTACAACACGGGAGAGCCGCAGCCCCAGCTCCGCCCATACCAGCGGCGCAGGGCTGTGCGTGCCTGGCCTCAACAACAGGGCATGACTCCCAAATCCCCCGCAAGTGCGGACGGGCAGCCCGCGGACAAGGCTGCGCCGCTTCTGCCGATGGCTGCTGCCAGCCTCTGCCTCGCTGCCTTCCCTCCTGCGGCGCCCGCGGCCCCGTGCAGCGCTGGGGAAGGGGCTGCAGCGCTGGGGAAGGGGCTGCAGCGCTGGGGAAGGGGCTGCAGCGCTGGGGAAGGGGCTGCAGCCGCGGGGCAGCGCCCGGGCCCGGCGCTGGGAAGTGGCCCCCGGCCGCGCCAGCCCAGTGCCCGCCCACCAACGGCGTGCGCCCCGGGGGACGGGGGTGGCGGCTGCTTGGTTTGGGCTTCGCAGCCTTTTTCATCCTTTGCCTTGGCTCCCCGACGCTTCCCCGCAGTGCCTACTGTTTCAGCCGTGCCTCTTCTGTAGCCCTTCGTTTTCGAAAAGCCTTCATGTAAAGCCTGCAGTATGCACATGGCACTGGCACTGAACGTGGCTTTGGAATTTTTGAATCACCGGAACTGATTTCTGGGATATGATCGTAATCGCCAGCTGCTTCACTGAGACTAGAAAACTAGTTCAAGAGTTAGGCTTTCCTTAAAACAAACTTGGGTTCAAATAATGTAGTCATTCAGAGCCTGAACCCAACTGAAAGTCACATCTCTCATTTTAGCACCTGCAAGCCAGATGCTATAGCATTTTCTGTCGGCACACAACGCTGACTAGGATGTTTTAAATGCCCAACTTTCCCCCACCCCCCCCACCCCCCCCACCCCGTCTGCTCCCAGCAATCTTAATAACCTGAAATACTTGTAACAGAAGTGCACTGGACTTCCCCCCTTCCCATGCTCCCTCCTGAGTCATTTTCGTTTCTCTCCCTTTTTGTTCAACTTCCTTTCCTTACTTTCTCTGAAGAATGTTCTGCTTCCCCCCCCCCCACCCCCCCTTCCCTATCTGCAGACGAGAACTTTAAAAAAATGTCTTAAGACTCCTCTCAGCAGTCACTCAGCTTGAATGCCAGCAGTAAAGCACCTCAGCAAGACTTCATGGGCAACCAGAACTGTCACACCACACACCACCACCCAACACATGCTTCAGCTAAGGTAACACACAACTGAGAAAGACTAAAGGTGTTAAAAATAAAGCAAAAGCAATGTTCTCACCAACCCAAGATACTGCCCTCTCTGTAAAGAGCTGCTCAGAGTAACAGCTCTGTAAGAAATGGGTTTGTTTCTTTTTAAGAGAAATATTCTTTGAAATAAAACTACTGACTACATAAAGACAGTTTTTACTACAATTCCTGAAAATCCGAATTCTTTCTTATATTGCAGGTATTTATTCCAACATACACACAGGAGAGATACCTGCAGCCCCCCACCACTTCCACTCCAGCAACTCTGCAGTATTTCATACTAATATTCAGTTAAAAAAAAGCCTAGAATCTGAAAATCCAAGCCCTTTATTTCCTAAATTTCAAGTTTCTAACAAATGCCAGAATATCAAGTCCTACTAACCTAGCCCACATTATTATGATAAATTATTTTTTAAAAATTACTGTGAAATTTAAAATACTGCTGTTACTGGAAGGCACTTTAAGAAAGCCATAAAAACATTTCATTAAATAACAGTCTCTTTTTGTTTTACCAGGCTTAAGCTGACATCAGCTTCTGGACATACAAATAGGAAAACATGCTGCAGATCTAGAAAGTTACAATTAACAATTTCTAACTTTAGTTCTCACCCATCTCCTGTATTTTCCTCCCTCTTCAATTTCAATGAAACCCAGGTTTGTGGATTTAAGTAAAACTCATTCATTTGAAAATCTACAGCCCAGTAGGAGGGGCTCGTTGTAAGAACAGACCATTAACTAACTGATCCAAGCTATATCTGCTAAGTTAATACCAGATAAGACTTAAACAGTACAGAAGGCATTTATGCATAACTGAACACCCCATGGAATTTTTTTTAAAATCTGAAATGTGAAGTACTTAAAGTGCCAAATCCCAAGCATACTAGAAAATGATCCTAAAGTAGCAATCTACTCGCTCAGTTATCCAGAAAGGGGCACTGATTTTATTTTGAACGTAAAAAACCCTGGACATACTTCTTTAAAAGGCACGCCAGTTACTTATAAGAAGTTGCTGAGTACAGACTCCTTCTCAGAGCTCAGAAGAATGTAAAAATATCAAAACAGCTGGAAGTTCTGCAAGTCTTAGTTCTGGTTAACAGGAATTAATTTTCAGTTCTTCATATATAAACCGTATGTAGACCATAGAACATCTATTAATGCACAAAATTGATAATGGAGCTGGTTTGCTTTTGTGCCAATATTGTACTGTTTAACTAGGTCCTATTAAGATACCAGTGCTTGTAAAAATGGAATACTTGAAAGGAAGAACCAGTTACACCTGCATTTTAAGATTTTATTTTTCCGCTGAAAGTAAGCAAATGTTTTTGGTTGAACTAAGGCTGAAGTTCAACAAATATTTTAAGATGCTGCTGCTGTACTTAAAGCTGCGGTTCTGCCCTCCCCCACTGCCTCATTCATTCCTTCCCATTCCCACAGACCCATTTTTGTATACCAGCACATTTGTTTGCTGATCTGTTCGCTATGCAGCTGTACAACTAGATTCTGCTGAAAAATAGCCTAGAAAAAGAAACAAAGATTATTTTCAAGACAGATTACTTTTCCTATCTGGTTCATTGTGCAGCTGCACAAACACCCCCCTGTCCGAAAGCAACCTTGCTTTTGGTGGCAACACCAACACCAGCTTACAGACTAGGCTGATCTGCAGCCTAACAGAGTATTTTGGCAATAGCACAAATAAAACAACTGGCCACCTCAAAATGTATTCAAATAACACTGAAAAAACAGCAGTGAATAAATTTCCTATTGAAAGCCATTTGACAACAGCTTCTCCAACTCCCCCCACAGTACAGAATACAGTAATGTTTGCTATCAAATGTTACAACCAGTTGTTATAGAAAGAATAAAAATACTGCAAACTGCTACACATATTTCATCCTAGTGGTATGTTAAAATACTTGCAGTATGTTAAAAGGCATTAAAGGCATCTCTTTGGTATGTGTTTAATTCCTACACTATTACAATAAAAAACCCTCTATCACAGCTACAATTCAGAAAAGGAATCACACATGTCTACTCTTAAGCTGATGACTTCTCTCACTTCAGAAAAAGATTATCAAAACTATCAAGTGTAAAAAGTCCATTGAAAAGTGGGACCAGGGCATGTGTTGTTTGGTTTTTTTACCTGTGATGTGCCAAATTAGTGCCTGGTAGTTTATGATTAAAATTATTAAAGTCCATTTCTAGAATGCAGAATTTGCAAATTTCTTACTTGATAAACATATACCGTTAATTCAAATCTGTATTTTGAAATAGATTTAATTAATGAATGACTGTCACAGACTTTTATAAAGGCCCTCTATCAACATGCCATTCAAATAATTCTTAGCAAACTCATTCTGTCAGAGTACAAACCCAGAGAACTACTACTATTCTTATGCAAGAACACAGCCTTCTTTTCCTAAAGGAAATTTGGGAGACAACAGGCAGCCTCTGAAACCACTCACATCCTGCATTAGTGGGCTCCCAAAGCCGTCTTTGTTCGGTAATTGTGGGAGACAAAGGTGTTCGTAAAGACATCTCAGCAGATTCAGGAGTAACGCTTAACCAGTCTGATGCACAACATAAAATCGTCCTAAATATTACAACAGGCAGATCCACCAAGGAAACGCCCCACTGAACCAAAATGTGTAACTTCCATCACATTCCAAGTAAGACCTCAACAGAAATCACAACACTGCCTGGCTCTTGCTTATTTTAGCCATAGATATTGTTAAAACAGGTCTGTGTGATGATCGAGGCAACCACTCAAACTGATGCAAATACTGGTTGGCTTCAAAAATCACTCACCATGAATTACTGATCTTTTTTAACAAGGCATTAAAGCAACTTTGAAGGGACACAACTTTGAGGCAAATGAATGAAAATGTAGTATTTAATACCCAGTATTACTCTTACTGCAAGATTAGAGAGAGAAAAGGGGAAAGGAAGCACAATCCTTAGAGCCTTAATCTAAAATGCAAGTAGAGATGTCATCCTAGCCAATCAAATTAAAAAAAATACTGATGGGCTAAAAATCTTACAATCTTAAAAATACCATTATGCATATGTACCTCCCTGTGTCCACCACTGCGCAAGTGCACACGTATTCTAACAGCAACCCAGGCAAGCAAGGACAGATACTATGGAAAGCGAGACTGTTACCAGTTTGGCTAAAGCCATGTTACAATTCGATATATCTAACCTAGACTATGCTGTGTAGCTTTATGATTTGATCTAATATAAAATCCTGGCTTTTACAGCACCTATAATTCGGCACATACTTCTAGTACCTCTCCTGAAGTATGGATGCCCCCCTATCCTTGAGCGTCAGTCACCATGGCTTCTTCCTTTCACTGTAATTTGAAATATAATGATTTTCTGGACCAAGGGCTGATTTGGTTCCATGCTGTTGTGGTCACCATCTGTCTCAGCAGAGTCACTAGGGACATTAATGTTTCCCACGTCACTCCTTGGATCACCGACATCTTTCCTCATCATTGATTATTGTTTTCCCTTGCTATTGGGGCTTTCTTCATTCTATGTGATTCCATTACTTCTCAAGGCTCTCTAATTTCTATAACCCATTTCTGTAAAGAAAGATCTCTTTTTATCAGGAACCCACTACTTCAATATATCCTCCCAATTATGTCAAATGTGTCCATTTCAGTTAATAAGCAAGTGAACCAATTTCTTACGAGTTCTCCAATATTTAAACTTAGAATGGTTTCTACTGTCATACTATGGTACCAGAAACAGTTAAAAAAAATTTACAAAAACGGTGCAACTTGCTGTCTTCAGCCTTTAACACGAGTGATCACTATGTGTATCCCAAAACAAATCCAGTTTGTTGAACGAAGAAGACCATCCTGACTAATCCAGAGTTTTCTCTTTGACAAACGGAAATGGTTTGGCAGTCTAGCACTGAAATTACAGGTTATCAAATTTATCTGAGGAAGATGTTTTATGCTCTCTGCCACTGATAGCTGGAACCAAATGAAAACTAGACTCTACCTCTAAAATCAAAGGGTCAATAGTCAGTTGTGACCATTATTTCACAGGTTGAACTTCAGAAGTATTTAAGAGTCACATAATGTTAACCTGAGTTTCTGTAATAAATGCTGTATTATTCCATATATAGTGGAGTCAACATTTTCTGTTAAAAATATCCCCCCTCCACCCCTCCCTTCCTTTTGCTACTGCACCTGACAGTAGTACATCAGCCCCTTCCAGAGTCTGCTCAGCACATCAGTCATATTCCAAAATACTTCACTGCAATCATACTAAAGCTGTCCATAGTAAATGCATTATGTGATCATGGCTGCACATCTTTCCTACAAAATCAAGCCAATTAAAACTACTGTATTTCAAATTACAGGTTCAACTAATTAACAGACTACAAAACAACCTTGTGGTAGAAGACAGCTTAAACCACCAGCGTATCTGACAGAGATCTATCAAACTGATACACCTCGGCAAAATTAAAGCCTACTGGAAGAACCAGTTAAGAATCAAGACAGTTACAGTCCATCTACACTTCCAAACTTATTTTAACATCTTAAATAGCTCAGTTTAAAATATCATTAAACATAAACAGTATGAGAGTTTAATCCCGAGAACACTTTTGATTCCAGTTAACCACAGCTGAAGACACCTGAACATCTGTGTGGTGTTCAGAGACTCTGAGGCTTTACTTTTCTCACTTCTAGATGCGCAACAATTTCTTGCGAATCCTCTGATCCTCTTCACAGTCAAATGGTACCTCGTCACTAGAATAACATGCTGTCTCCTAGCAGGCCACCTCATCGCCACGTTAAGGAGTTGAAATACTTCAATAAATATTCAATAAATAGGTTGGGTATTTGGCATTCAAACCTGTATTTGGCATCCAGATCTAGCTCATGCTATACCACAGTCCCTGATCAGAGAATTTTTCAGTATAAGGAGAAATCTCATCATCTGATGCCTGAATAATAAAATACCTTTTTAGAAGGTTGAAATACCTTTTTCAGAAATCTGGTGAGACTACCTATGTGTCTTATCTTTGGCCAAAACAGCTTTATCCTGAAAACAAAGAACAACAAATAAGAAAAAATACTAAAAAAGATTTTCCTGTCTGAAGCTAAGTTAACTATTTATAAATTCCTGATTGATGTACTTTCTAGTATTCAGCTTTAACTTTCAGAATGTAAATGTAATGCTTAAAAAGTGACTTTCTGGTAGTAGGACTGTGAGGTAGAAATGGTAAGGATCTCACTTGGCTTATTGTCAAAGAAAGTAAAACCAAAGCAAACCATACCTGCATGCACAGAATAAAAACAGCAGAGCACATGACATGTCATCTCAGTATTTCACTGTTTTCAGTAGTGACATTTGGTAAGTACATGGGCAGAAATTCAGCAAAAAAATTATTTTTTCATACTTAAAATACATTCCTCTTATTTGAAGAACAATGTACTCCTCTCAAGGTTTCACTTGGGAGAATGTTTTATCTATAAAATGTACCGAAGCTACAGTACGAGAGGATTCCAGTAAATTAATTTATCTGTAGAAACTCTCAGAATTTTCCCTAGTGACAATTTGGCTTTTTCACTTTTACTAGTATTTTAAGAATTCCAGAATGGTACATTGCCTTACTCCAAAACACCATTTTAATTTGTCCATAGTCCAATTAACAAAAAAAAAACCCAAAAAACATTAAAATACTAAACTTATATGTTTTTAAGATGTTCTTGGCTTAAACTATACTGCAATTAAACTATGAGAGGTGTTCCTACGTGTCAAAGGCTAAAAAGGTACCATAATAATACACTGTTTCATTAGACCAAGGCAGCCCCTTATTACTGACAGAACAGCAGTTTCTATGGGGAACAGAAGACAAAGCATGGTCTTCAAAGACAGTGAAAGTATTCTTACATCGCCTAGCATAACTGTTTACTGCAATTAATTTGAACCATAAAGTTTGACACAAAGAAAACAGAAGTGAGTAATAATAATTTGCTATAGTGGCTGCATTCTTATTAAGAGTCAGCATAAACCCCTCACATTCCTCTCCCTACTATTGAACATACATAATTAGCAAGAGCCAGCATGAGGATTTTTGCCCAGAGCCACTAAAAATGAAGTTCTGCTGGGACTCTGTACATTACTCTGCAAGATGCAGATGTGTAAACTTAGACTACACACTTCACAAAACTCAAATCTCTTACCTGTAGCACAAAGACAGTAACTGTTTAAAAAATAAAGTTATAGCACGGGAGGAAATTTAAGCTGTTTTTCTTCGACAACATGCAAACACAACAGAAGTCTAGAATATATTACAAGCATCAAGAAATTAGCTATGGGCACATTACAATATAAAGCTAAATTTGGTATATACATGCTGCTGCAACCACTGTATATTTATTGAATAGATGGTATAAGTCTTAAGAGCAACTGGACAATTGAAGCACGGTTAATACAATAAAATGCCTCTGCTAGGCAAGTGCCTCAATGCACCCTTCTGGACAGAAATGACTGAAGGTCTGTCCTTATCCTGTTTACCTATCATATCAGACATTAAATAAATGGGAGTATTTTGTTTATTTTAATTTCAGGATAAAAATGTGGCAGCGCAAGCCTACTCCATTATTCGGGCAGCAGCCAAGTAGCTTATTTCTTAAAACTTTAATGTAAGCTAGTACAATTTAGAATTGTACTTTTAGGCTGAGGTACTGTCTTCTATAGACAGACATTCAGGTCAGCAATAAAATGCTCCTGTGTTCTACAAACAGAACTAGAAAATAAATATGGCATATGGCTTAAATTATATGGTTTGCATATCACAGAGTGACAGTACTTCTCAAGGTAGTGGAGCCCCGAGGAAAAGAGGTCTTTCTTTACAGGAATGGATTACAGAAATTGCATCGAGCCTTGGCAAATGATGTAATTCATCGGTTCAAACAGAGAGTACAATATTCCACTTGATGGTAAAGAAGCTCTTCTGGACTGCTCTGTATATGATAGGAATGAAGTAGTGCCTACAGTGGAAATCCTTACTTGGTGAGACTTCAGATGTGTACCTGCTCACTGTTCCCCCTCACAGGAAACACTCAGTTGTGGTGTGATTAGTTATTTTGCAAGGTGAACTAAACTCATCTTTCAGTTGTACAAATGACATGTGATTACTGTCAGCAACAACCTTAGAACCAGTCACTCTGGGATGCAGTGCTACTCAGTCCTACTTAAAATGCAAATCAACATTAACAAAGATATAAATATTACTCAAAAAACCCAAAACCCCACATCAAGAATCACACTGAGTAATGCCTATTTGAGGAGACTACCTTGGAGATTACATGTGGTTTTGCTTTGATACTCCAAGCCAAGTACGCTGCACATCATTAACAGCAATTGGCTTGGTTAAAAGAGGAACTATTTATAGATATTCAATCACCAGCTGTAAATCAGTTTGAATTTAGTTATCCTTCAGAACTCAAGGTATTACTTCTGCCCATTAATAATCATCACACTGCAGTAATAAATTGCAGCTGTAATAAAAATGCACAAGGATCAGTTTATGAATGTGGTACAAGTCAGGCAATCCTGAGATACCTGTCTCTATATGCAAACTGCATGACAGCACCTATCTGCAATTCATGTTTTATTAAGAGTAGTCTTCATTAGGAGCTGTGATTGGAAACTCTCTCTAAAGCATTTACAACCTACACACACAAAGTCCCTGTTGACTATATTTATAATTTTATGCAAACCCAGCAATCTTGCATAAAACCTCCTTTGTACATTCTTAATCCAAAGATATTTTTATCTCACATATGCATTTTATCTTATAAAACCACCAACCACAGTAACACTTTTAAGGGACTTCATTCGATTAATGAGTTTCAGACATGATCATAGTTATTCACTCACTTCCAGTATTATGCAGACTTTGTCTCAATTCTAGATCGGTTTAGCTACCCAACATCAATGACTTCAAAAGTCAGTCTTTGTCACTGAAGCACCAAATCAAACGCTCAGACGGTACAATTTTCTGTACCTCTGAACAGGTCAGGAGCTACAGAGCTCTAACCGCTCTCTAGTTCATATTCCACATTTTGTACACACTTGTTACTGTATTTAATACTGAGATGATGTCACTGTCAACACAGCAGAAAGAGTAGGTTTCTATAGCAAGCTTCATCCTAAGACTACAGATACATGCCTCACAAGTAGAAAGCAGATTTCTCTCAGGACTGCTCTTCAAAAGGAAAAAAAAAACCCTACCCAAAACAAAACCAAAACCCACCACACCCCAAAACAAACCAACCAACCTACCTGCAGACTAATTTTATTAATCTTCACTGCCAAAAATTTCTAATAAACACAACCAAACTAATCCACAGATTGCCAGGTTCATTTTGCTGATGTTCAAGTTCTGTTCAGGAACATTTCTTACTCTGTGAACATTACACACTGAGCAGCAGCAACAGACAAATACACCTACATTCAGGCTCTCCAACAGACAACGCAGCATAAATTCTGTAATACATCCATCCTGTTTTACTGGCACTTTAATTTTGGATTAGTGAAACCAGCAGATTTTCTTCACTCTCATCGTACTGCTTTGGAAAGCAGCAAGCTATAGAAAAGGTGGTGGCTGGATAAGAAAGAAGCTCCTAGGTCATCAAAAGCTGAGAGAGAAAAGACAACAGCTGAGTCATTCCTCCTCTGCAGCAACAGACAACAGAGTCAGAAAGCGGGAAGAGAGAAGATGAGGCAGTGCACTGATACCTAGCAGATGAGAACATTTCCAGTGTAATGAACCACATCCCCCAGCATGGCTATGACACCCTGCATGTAACTTCAACATCCCTTCTTCTCAGAAGCTTTTGAGACTGCCATCAGGAAATCATCATCTTCCCCATCTTTCATGCTGGCCTCCATTTTTTTTGGTATTAAAACCTGTAGAGCGTTTCGATTATCACAAGAGGTAGCAAAACACAAGTGACATCAAACAATGATGTTTTAACTTCTTTGCTCCTCAGATTTCTACTACATAAAAAAAAAGAAGTGGCACTGATGCAACAGCACGTAAAATATTAGATGCAACAGCACATAAAATATTATGAATACAGGGACTGATGTAGCATGTACCTTTCTTTGGAAGATTACAATGTAGGCAGGACATGGTTTCCAGCATTTCAGTCAGTTTCTCAAATGTAAAACAATCCATTTGTTTTTATTAGCTTTGCCTAATTAGTACACATTTGTTTACCAGACTTTGTTAGGGGTACTTCAAATAATATCTCAGTTGCAATTTAAGAATTACCTAAAACCAATCTAAATTCTTTCTGCATCAGGTGTTACTTCACGCCTTTGTCAGCAAGCTACAATGACTAGTTCTCATTTAAGACAAATTCACTAGCCCACCCCAAAGATGAATACTTTTCAGATGATAAAATTATTTTAAATAATGGCTCACTAAATTGAGTTGGGCTCCCACAGAAGAACAGGAAGTTAACACTGATTTTCTTCACATTAGGGTATAAACGGGTTCCCAAAAGGCATAAATTCTTAGTATGCACAGAACTCTCCCTGCACCTAGAGCTCAATGCTGTGAAAAGCACAGCCACACAAGACACAGAGCTGCCATTAAGCTTTCCTTCTTTGAAACTTCTACTGATGTTTTTAAATGTGTTAAGAAAGAAGTCAGGATAAGTTTGTCTGACAATTCTGCAAACGTGCTATAAAGCAACACGCTATAAACCAGCAAGTGTTCTGGCAGGTGACAGCCAATCTGTGAAGAAAACAGAATGAGGTTTTCTTTTCTGATGTAATTTTCCTTGTGGACAGATGCAGTTAGGCCCATCCATCCCTGACTCTGCAGAAGAGTTTGTGAAGATGCCACGATCTTTCCCACTAAGTTTCACCACAGTGAAGGACTGAATCTTAACTTACAGGAAAACTTTCATGGAGCTTAGCTTTTAAGTAGCTTGTGTATAATTTTAACTCAGTAATTCCATCCGATGAAAACACGTAACTGTTTCCAAAGCCAGACTGATTTATCACCGATGACTTACCAAGTGCCCATCGGAGGTTCAAAATAAACTTCCACTTCTGTAAAAACGGTGACAGAGAAAGGACTAAGAGTTGTTACAATAGGCACAGTCATGATCAAACAATGTTATAACTGGACAGCCAAAGCAAACAAGTCCGACCATACCTCCCTTGGGACTGTATACACCCAGGCTTGAAGTCCATGGGATCTGGGCACTACTTAAAAGAATCAGCCATTGCTTTGCAGTAAATGTATTCACATGAGTAGAGTATCTAAATTACCTGCTTGACTGACTTAGTGAAGACCACAAAGGAAATCTGTACTAGGGTAGCTATATTCATTTTTCCATCTGTATACATTTATCTTATTTGTGTAAGTCAAACTACACAAAAAGTATGTATCTTACTAAAGCTTCCTATTCAATATTCGAAAGGAATGGTTTATTAACATGTATGGCCCAAGCACCATATGGACTCATACACTCTCCTGCTGACTTTTCAAGATGTAACTCTAGAACATAGGTATTGTTACAACGGCACATAAACCTGTTTGAGAACACTAATTAAAAAGTTGTATTCCCAAGCAGGTATCCAGTATTCAGTACCAGGATCTGTGCTTTCTCACGTAAACTTTCTGAAACATTCCTGAATTACCCTGATGATCCAGTTTCACTAATTTTGATTATTATTTTTTTTTTTAAATGGGAGGAACAACTGTTAACACAGCCAAGCCTGTGCACCTATTTGTGCCATTTCAAACCACAACTTCTCTGTAATTGCAGGTTTTATGACTGACTGGATACCTACTCCGAAGTTAGTTCCCGTTTTTTATTTAAGCCAACCTGGAGAGCACAAAGACCTACATGAAAGCAAGGAATTTCAACTAAAACAAGCCTCACTATTTTGGAGAAATGGCGATTTATTTTTTTAATGTAGGCAGAACCTCCTTTCATGTCGCTTATTCCAGGTAGGCAATTGCATACGATCCTTCTACACCCACCTTCTGTGGACACTAGGGAACATCCCCCTATGGACGGCCACCATTAATATCACAAAACACAATTAATTCACGGTCTATACACAGGCACTATTCTCTTTAACAGATTGCATAGCTGCATACTTCTTTCCTCAGAAGTACCCAAGCCTTGAACATAGTGTAAAAATGCACCACTGCAGGACAATACCAGCAGTCCTATTTTAAGTCATCTTAGATCAAAAAAAATCACATTACGGAAGTCTATAGCCACGCTGGCCTCGATGTTCTTGCGAACCATGGAACTTTTTCATGGTACTTACTACCATACCTGAGCATGAGTCTATGAAGTAACCATTTGGAAGTCTCGTTCCTGGAGTTGAGTAGCATGACTCACCCGTCTACACAAAATACCTATTCCCCTATGCATCTAATGGAAAGCACATTCTGAATGAAAACCTGAGTGCGTTCCCTGTTAAAACAGAATTTTAAAATCCTAATAACTACCTTTTTTTCTACAGAAAGTTTTCTATTTTTATGTCACTAGATCAGTTTCAACGACCCAAAGGAACACTTTACTTTTGCCAACTAGATGCAATTGCTTCCATGTTTCTGAACACCAGGCCTTCCAGCATGTGTTTCCCAGTGCTGCATTAGGCTCCACGTATCACAGGCTGCCTCCGTATTACGGTACAGCATCCTATCTTCGCAAAAAAGTGATGATTTTTACTTAAAGGCATGCAGTGCTTAAGAGTGTGAGAAAACAGAATTATTTCCAGCTCGGCCAATGCTTGCTCAGAGGCAGGCGTTTTAAGAACACTTCCACAGAAGTCTCCCCAAGAAAGACAAAGATAACTAAAGATTTTAAAAAGTAGTTTTATTCCAAAGTTCCCACGTTACGTGCACGTCTCGGACGGGTGCAGCGCAAGCCGCGGAACAGCCGCGCACAACGCGGCGCAGCGCAGCCCGGCCCGGCTCTCCCTTCCCTCCCCGTTCCCACGCACGGCGGGGGCTCCCGCCCCTCTCGCCTCTGAGGGGAGCCCGGGGCCGCCTCAGCCCCGGCGCGGCTCCCGCAGGCGGTATCGCCAGCCAGGGAACCCAGCCGCCGCCGGCCGGCCCCGCACCAACAGGGCCCGCCGCGGGGGCGCGCCTCCCGCAGGGCAGCGGGTCCGGCCGCACCGCACCGCCCCGCCAACGGGCAGGGCGCGGGGGCTGCCTCAGCGGCGGGGCCCGCCGGGCGACGGCCCGGGCACAGGCACAAGCCCTCCCCGCCTGCCTCAGGCGCCTGGGCACTGGCACGAGCCCCCCCGCCTGCCCCAGCGGCCCGGGCACTGCCACAAGCCCCCCCTGCCTCTGCGGCCCGGGGCGCCGCCGCTCCCCCCGCTCAGGACTGAGCTTTACCTGCCGCATGGCGGGCCCGCGGACGGGAGGAGGGAGGAAGGGGGGCGCGGGGGACGCGCCAGGGCCGCGGTGGCGCCTCGTGCTCCGCTGCCTCCGAGGAGGGCAGACCCGGCCACGGCCCCCCCGACCCCCCCCTCGCCCACCCGCGCAGCCCCGGGCCCGCCGCCACGTGATGAGGCGGCCGTGTCCCCCGCGTGCCGCTCCGCATCCCGGGGAAGGTGGTGTCCGCTATCGCCGGCCGTCACCGGCTCCGTCTGCCGCGGGCCGCACCGCGCCGGGCCCCCCCCGCCGGCAGCACAGTGCCGGCCGCCACCCTCACCGCCGCGCCGGCCGCTTGTGGGGGAGGGAATGTAAACAAATGGGGTTTTATAGCTACCTCACTCGAGTGCCGTGTGCATCTCCCTCTCCGCTCGGTACCAAACCGCCGCGGCGCCTCCTCCTCCTCCTCCTGCAGCTCCTGCCGCCGCTACGCTATTCACCAACGGCGGCTACGCCGGGCCGCCCCGCGCTCCCCGCGCTCTCCCCTACGCATCCTGCGCACCGCGCTGCAGGCGCGGCCCCGCCGCCCGCCCGGCCCAATGCGGAGCCATTTCCTCCCCTCCCCGGCCCCACCGCGGGCTACGAAAATGGCGTAGCGCGTGCCTGCCCCCTCCCCTCCCCGCGGCAGCTTGCGCTCAGCACTCCAGCCATGGCGGCCGGGCGGCGTGGCCCGCGCTCCGGCGGGGGAACGGGGCTGCCGGCGTGCCCTGCCGGGGGAGCCGGGCCTGCCGCCGGGGCCGCCCGGGCAGCGGCGGGGCCCTGCCCGTAGCGGGGGTCTCCCCAGCACGGGGCTCGGCCCTGGCAGCCGGGTGCGGGGGCGCGTCGCCCGCCAGCGATCGGCCTCCAGCAAATCCTGCCGGGCTTGCTAGGGGCAGAAACGGATTTTGCTCGTACCTAGGTGATAAATATTCCCCACCCCACCCCCCGCTGGAGGGGGAGCCGCCACCCAGATACGTTCGGCTCCTAGACAACAGCTACGGAACCGAAAAGCGACATCATCCTGCCTTGTGCCCACGGGACCCCTGGCTGGGACACTGCCCCGCCGCGCGACATCTTGGTGTAGAACGCAGGACCTACAAGATACAGGGGTCCTTCCGTCCATCAAACACTGTTTTAAAAGAAACCGGCTTATCTGGGAACAGTTGTTTATAGAAACCATGTTCCAAGGCTGCAGTGCAGCTGTAGGAACATTTCAGATCAGTTTTAGGCCGTTTCATATTTTTTTTTTCTGCGAAATCTGCATACAATTTTCACCACTGTTTCCGCCAGAAGTAACTGGTGTTTCCATAGCGGGCTTCAAGCATCAAGCAGAGCACACACCCCCCACCCCACCCCATTTGTTACAGATGTGTACAGTTTTCTTTCAGACCCTCGCGTTACCGAGCAGAGCCGACCTGGCACTGCCACCGGGCCCGGTCTTGGGGCAGCTGGCCACAGCCTGGGCCTGGCCAGAGCCCCACCTCCAGCCACCCCACCATGTCCCACCTCCAGCCACCCCACCATGTCCCACCTCCAGCCACCCCACCATGTCCCACCTCCAGCCACCCCACCATGTCCCACCTCCAGCCACGCTTAGCTGCCCCAAGGCCTCCCGAAGTCAGCCTGGTGACATCCCCCTTAAAACAAAACTGGTTTAAAAGACTAAAAATGTAAAGGATTAGCACTGTTTAGAAATCAAAAGAAAGGTGATACTTGCAAGACTCAGAAAAACACATAAGCATAATCCCAAAGTCATAGTGCGAAAGAAGACCAGAATCAACTTTTCTAGATAAGATGAATATTCAATATAATGCAGATAGTGTAACAACCTGATTAAGAGAAAGACGTAGACCTATCAAATGGTCCTAGCATACAGCTTTGTGTGTTAGGCTACACCAATCTTCTGGTATGTGATGCTGAATCTTTACTGAACTTTTCCAATTACTCCCTTTCCCCCCACCCCCCACCCCCCATCATTTTTATGTCCCAGTGACAGACTTTCTAATTTCAAATCTCCTCCAACACTTTTTCTCTCTTTAGTATTTCTTTAGAGATGAAAAAAAAAAATCAACACCTACGTTCCCTCCATTTTTTCCCCAATGTCTTACCGAATCAGGCACTAGAATACAAACATACTAGTCCAGACATTTTACAGCCTCTGCTCAGGTCCAGTTTTAGGGACTGTTAAAGCAGTTATAAGGTTCTATATCAAACTGTTGCGCCAGATTATTTGTATGTTGACTTGAATGATTTCTGCCTCAGAGCAGGTCCTTTATCTCCCAGAATTTTTGTACAGCAAATAAAATACAGATCTGATTCTGACATTGGTCATTAGATACCTACCATAACACCCACTGCTGATCACTAGACGTGGCTGATTTGTGTTGCTGTTTGGTCTAGAAAGAAATTCACCGAGTGCAAAGAATTTTAAAAAACGTACAGTTTTGTGTTGTCTTCCTTCAGAGTGAATTGTACATGGTAATACAATGGAGCATTTGGGGTTTGTTAGCTTTTCTGAGTGAAATTCAAATAGTGTAAAAATCTCATTAAAAAAACAAAATCAAGAATTCTAGTAAGAGTGCTACGATGGATGAATGGAAATTAAGATGCTTAATACAGAAAGGCCCTTTAAAATTTCAGGCTTGATTGATTTTGTACTGGTTTTACTGCATTTAGAAAACTTGGAAAATTTAGGTAAGTAGGTAAGGAAGCTTTCTGAAGGCAGCTTCACCTTCCTGTGAAGGTAGGGATGCTGCATAGCTGGTTCCCAGAGATTCAGCCAGACAAAAATCTCTGTATTAGCGGGTTCTCTACCTCCTCGCCAGCAGCAGCGTGCACCTGGGTGTTTTACAGCCAGAAGGGACCATCAGTAGGCCCACCAGCACTGTCAGATGCAGTATCCTTTAAGAAGCCATTAAGAAAGGAGAGTCTTAAGTTTGTGTTTAGAGTTAGGCTACAGCCTTGCTAGGTAGTCTCCTGATGGCTTTCTCTTCATACAATGAAAAGCTCGTTTGTATCCGGAACATTTTCCCTATAGTTGTACATTTTATCTTGTAATTAGGTTACCTCTTCCGCAGCTTTAAAGCGTATGTTTTAGATGAAGAACTGCCTGCACAATAGTTAAACAAGGTATGAGTTTCTATACCTCAGCTTCAGACATCCATAACAAAAACTATTAAATCAGGCATTACTATGAAGAGCAGGCAGCTGAGAAGGGTGCAGCTCCCTGTAAAGCGTGTGGGAACAACTGTCCGCGCTGCAGGGAAGCTGTATAGCAGAGCAGGGCAGCCAGCGCTGCAAGAGCGCTGCTAGCTTGAGATAAATGCATGCAAGAAATCCAGACTGACTTTTCAAGCTTCAAACAGAACAATATGTTACTATACTTTTACAACAGAACTGTCTCCCCCCACCCTTTCACAGGGCACTTACTGGCTGAGTACCGCTGCATGGTACACACTGGTGCATTGGGGCGCAGGGAGGGAGTGCATCCTGTGAGTAATGTAGAAGGGCTTGGGGCACGATGCTGCAAAAGCAGATGGTGGCTTTTAGCAGGATCCTCTCAAGATGGGGTCCCGCCGAGGGGCACTCCTGGGCCCAGGGGCCAGCCGGGAGCAGGCAGGCTGCAGAGCTGTGCCAGCCTGAAGGGAACGGGTGTCAGACTGGCGTGTGACAGATCTCATGTGCTGATTGCCCTTCCTGCCTTCCCTTGTAACAACCTAACTGCATGTGAGGGATGGAAGGTCTGACATATATACGTATACACAAAAGTGGTTTGTTTAGAAGCAACATTTTCCTCGCTGCTAAATGAAAAAAAAAAAAAAAAAAAAAAAAAAAAAAAAAAAAGGAGAATTTGGGGTTTGCTTCCGCTTGTGTTCTTATACCCAGTTCTGAATTCTGCACATGTGTTTAGTTCTTATATCCTGATATTGCCTCTGACCGTAAGCAAAAGTAAGACTCTTGTAAGTATTCTTTGGAGATTAGGAAAAATAATATTGAAAAAGATTTTAACTGAGAGAAATTTCATTTAGAAAGCTAGTAGTTGAAGGTGTACACACATCTTCTGCTATTTAAGTGGGAGAAAAATGTCACTATTATGTTGCTGAAATTAAGTTTTGTACTCTCTGGCAAATTTCACTCTTTTATTTGAAGAACCCAGCTTAATTTTCTTACTTTTGAAATACTGATGCCTCAAGAAAAAGTCAAGATAATGGCTTGGAACATTGACTTCCTCCTTCCTTTGAAATCTTCTTGTCCAAAGATTTAATCAGAATCTGTTTGAATGCCAGCATAGCTGGGTTTGTGGTGTATGTGTAATGTGTATTTTCTTTCCTGTTCTTTAAAACATACTTCTAGCTTCTGTCCTTGCCTCTCATTCATTCTGGGAGCCTGAATCAGTCAGAAATGCCTTTTCTTGTCTAGCAATGGCCGACAAATATTATTCAGCTCAGTGAAGAGATTCATGGAGATGGGAAGTGGCCACTTTAAGCCCGAGGAGGCAGAGAATGGCTACAGGGCACAGCTATTGTCATGCCAACTTGCCCAGCAGTTTTTACCAATTTCCTTAGGAGTGAAAGAGCTTTACTACAAGAGGCTTTGCTCAGAAGTGCGCTAGCAAGAGCTGTGGAAGTTGGAAGTGAAACATCAGGGAATCATATAGAGGACATTTTCTTTCCTCGTTACATGATTTCCTAATCTCGATCTCAAAATATGACCTGTTGACAGTTGTCTCTTCTTTGTATTTACTGCAGTACTAACTGTGTAGCCATACGTGGTCAGTCGTATTGTGCAGGTTTAAGTTGCAGAGCACAGGTTGACTGTCACCCTTGGGTGGCGGGGTACGTACTCGTCCCCGGGCTGTGTAAGAGGGCACTGCCACTGGGTGCTGAAGCAGCAAAAACTTTGCTTACGGCAAGGACATTAGTGAAGGTGTTTAAGCATCAGGGTGAGCTTAAGTATCACTATGAACAAGCAGTGATTCTGTGATTAAAGCTGGTGCTTGGAAGTAGGCAGGGATGTCCTCTGTGGGGTTTCACCACCTCAGGACTACTGGGCTTGTTCACAATCAGTTTAAAGGCCAAGGTTATTTAACTCCAACGCTGTATATAAAAATGGTACTTTTAATAGAGACTATATATGCTTTTTTTCACATTCCTGCTCAACTGGGTGATCTTGTTTAAGCCTTGGCTTGTCAGATTTGTTTAGTTAGTTCTAATTGGTTTCAACTGTATAAATTCCAATGATAATTCAAAGTAGATCTAGCTAGTTTCGCACCAACTGGAAGGTATAATTTGAAAGTTGCATTACTTGTAAGATGGGAGAAAAAGGGAAACCCATCTGAGCTGTTTTGCTTTTTAAAACAAATCTTACACTTCTTCTCTTACAACAACATGTATATACTCCCCCTGTTTGGAAAGTATATAGACATGTACGGGCATATATATAGGTTTCTGAGGCAAAAATATCGATGTCAATGACAGAGTCTATGTAATTTTGAATATGGTACTAGTGTCAGTACTGACAGGGAATTATTTTAAACAGAAGCCCATGTTTTGGTTTGGGGTTTTCTTTGTGGTTTGGGAGGGGTTTTGGTTGGTTTTTTGTTTGGGGTTTTTTTGTTGTTTTTTTTTTTTAGCATGCTAAACCAAGATACTGGTTTTAAAGATCTTTGTTTTAGAAGTTTTTGAGCTAGGCTCTTTGTGGGAAAGGGCTAGGCTTTTTGTTTTGAAACACAAGCTGACATTTTTAGTGAAAAGACATTAAAACCTTTTTCATTGGCTCTAGACTTAAGGGTACCTAAACATCAAAGGACATGAGCAAAAGGACGTGATGCTGCAGCAATAGCTGAAGTATTTGTTCCACACAAAGCTCTTTTCTGCAATATGGAAAAAAGCCAGCATGACTTGTAGACCCTTGGTTAATTTTGCAAGCCTAGCAAACGTCAGTGCAGCTTATCCACAGGAAAACTCTTGCTGGGCTAACTTAACTGTATTAAATACTCTCTCTTTGTTTTGTTATTATTTGTTTTAAACGTAACTTGCCAGTCCTGCTGTCTAAAGCAGCCAAAAGCCCTTTCGTTGGATCTGAGACCCATGGGATTTGCTGGTAGCAGGGCTGGGATAAGGCTCAAAATGGAAGATATTAGAAAGCAAGGACAGCGTGTCACAGCCTTCTTCCTTTCTTGCAGAGTCTGGTTAATTTGTTTTTCTCCCTTCCTTCCTGCCTGTTGAAAGCACCTGCTTGCTTGTGGCGTCTTTTCTGTACACAGTGGTCGCAGAAAGATCTCATCTTCATACCAAAGGATATGATGGGAGGGAAAGGCCACTCAGTTGCTTCCTTCAGTGCATGACTGGGGTCAGACTGCGAGCACAAAGAACTTACGGCCATATCCGTAGCAGAGCTCTGTATCAATAAATACGGGATATTCTCAGCTGGAGCCGGGCAGGGTCCAAAACATTAAACAAAGCTGTGCTAGCTGGCTGGGTGGGGTAAATTGAAAATTCCTCTAAAGGCTTAACACTTATGAAAGCAAACTGGATTGTTTCCAAAACTGACTCACCTGACCGAAGAGGAAATATTGACCTTAATGTAATAATCTCTTTACATGCCGAGGAATTTGTTTCATACCCTTTTCTCAAACAAAATGAACAAATACAATGATACTGTCGCTGATGTTATTTGAAAGAATCAATGAGCACATTAAAGTGAAAAAATCAAGGCCAGTATCTTTTATGTCAGTCCCTGCCAATTTTCAGCCACTGAGTTGATGACTGGCTATTTTTATACATGACCGAAACTAAGCTGAGTAACACAAGCCTAGCTCTTCTAAAGACAGATTTTAGTGGACAGCTGGGGTGAAGTTCCCCATTTCTTTCAGCTGTGTTGCACATGAAAGTGAAAATGACCCTTTTTAAACTCCTGCAATTCCTTCATCGTCAGCAGGCAGAACCAGGAAGCCAAGACATCCTTAAGTTACCAGCTACTTGTTTTGAATATGTGAATATTGAATACTTGAATAGGGACTAATTGCCTATGAAGTTTCAGCAGTGGAAAGGAGAGCCAATACGAGCTACTGCGGACATGCTTCTGTAACTTAAGCCTGAATGAATGGGCAAGGGTGTTGTACAGCCTCATCCCTTCTTTATCACAGCTCTGAAGCCTCAAAGGGACACCTACAGAGAAGGCAGGAGACAAGAACATGCCCTGACAGGGAAAACAAACAAAGATACTGTTTGCAGAAATAAAGCTAATTATGAAACATGCTTTGTTGGCTTTTCTTTAAATCAGCTGTACCAATAGCAAAATCTAAAAATCAACAGAAAGGCTCAAAAATCAAAATTATTGATAACTGGCCCACAGTTTATGGAAAGAGTTAGCTTAAGCTTAGCTGTGTTTATCCTTCCATGCCTGATAATCACATAAATGGGAATTGGAGGGAGCAGTAGGATGCTGGCCTGCAGGGTGCCATTGCTGTTAGATGGATGTGACCTTACCTTTGGAATGCTGGCATGTACTGAAGTTGTTGGGTCACACCCTCCCCATAATTTACATTTTTGTATTTGTTCCACCTATATTGCATGATGTAGAAGCATGTCAACCCCCTCCATTTCTACAGAAAATAAATAAGCCAGCACCAGGAATAGTATGAAGGTCATTAGGGAGCACCCTGACTTCCAAATCTGAAACTACAACCATTTGACAGTACTGCAAATGACAGTGCTGCAGCTTTCCTTTCCACGTTGCTGCCCCAAAATGCTCTGCACAGTTGGATGCTAGTTACGGTTTTAACAACAAACACAAGGAAGAATGCGAATATAAGCATAAACAGCTATGAAGAAGAGAGTAAACTTTAGCTGATATCCACAAAGATGAAGCATAGGGACACGTAGAATATGGTCTAAATGACAAGAAATGGGAAAATCAGAGACGAATGCTGGTGAAATGAAGTGGAGGGACCGGCCACGTGGATGTCGCACAGCTAGGAGCTGGGAAGAGCAGAGAAATGGGGAGGCCTCTTTCGTTGCATAACTTAGCAACCTTACTCATTGCTTGTTAGCAATTACCAGTAGTAACTCCACTGAGAGCAAGCTATAGCAGCAGAAGGGTAGTGTAGTAGAATGATGACTAAATCCCGTTATCCTTCAGGAAAGGAAGAGAAGTTTTGAAGCATTTTCTCAAGCAAGCATGGGACTAGCGAGACTGCTTGTGAAAGAGGGGATGTGGCCACGCGTCTCTGCTGACCTGTCAGGCGATGTCTTTGCTATGTATTAGAGCATTGAGGGAGCTCCGAGGAGACGCAGGGGTGGGAATGCCAATGAGCCAGCAGAGAGAAAATAAAGCCATTTCTGCAATGGTTGGGTCGGAGCAACATTGCTGAGGTAACTAACAGCCTGTCAAACTCAGGGGAAGCAAACCTGCCTGAGACAAACTTAATGCCACTTTTTTCAATGCTGAAATTGGGAAGAAAAAAGAAAGTTATGTTTGAAAATGCTTGATTTCATACACACTATGTATGGTCTTCCCACCCCGCTCAGGTAAGCTTCCCTCCTTGTATCTCTTACCTCGCACTTTAGAAATAACACTACAAATTCATTCCCATACACACAAAGGGTAAACTCAGATGAGCCTCTGTGGTAGCTCTAATGAAATTATCATGGACTTCTCCAAGAAAACCAGACAAATTTGAGTTCATGCCTTTTGTTGGTAAAGCAGAGCATTCAAAGAATATTTAAAATAAAATGTTGAACAGAAAAAGCTCTTCTTTATAACAGGTTTATGTTATCGAATGTATACCAAAATGCTCCACAAGCATGCAGTGTTGTAATTCAAGGCTGAAAAATAATTGAAAAAGAAAACAAATACTACTGCCTGTTGGACAGGTAGGGGCAAAATTCAAGGTCTTGGGAGCAAACTGATACTTATTTTTTCATTTAATCAGGGTGCCATCTCTCAATAAATATGTCTGCTTGTGGAACTGCTTCCAACAGGTGGCTTTCTCTAAACATGCGAGGTGGTATCCGTATAACTTCTGAACAGCTTTTCAGTACAAGTTATGCTGAGGTTGCTTAGCTATTTCTTAGAAGAAAAAATTACCCATGAAGGTGCTTCACCCTGTCCCTGTCCATACATTGAAGTGCGTGGCTAGTGGCTCTCACCAAACACAGCCTCACAGTAGTTTTGGGCTGTTAGACCACTTAGGCAGTTTACTAAACCTAGTACCTTAACACAGCTATTTGAATCACAGCCTTACTTTGAACAGCATTCACATCAGAGAATCATCGTTCTCTGCTTTTTTTGCAGGTAGTTTAGTATAAGTCTTTGTAGCTGGGTAAACACTGCCATTTCTTTCCCATTTGCAGAATTACTTTTCTGTTAATTAAATATTAAATGTATGAGAGACAAATCCACTGGATAAATTGCAAGTGAAACCTGATGTTTGAAAGCCTGTCATCTATCAAATTTCCAGCTCACTAAAATTCTGAGAGTAAGTTCCTGAAGCACAACGCAATATCCTTTCGCAAATCAATATATGTAATGAAAATAAGGAAATTGTACACAGGAGCTTCAAGGCACTGTTTCTTCAAACTGAATAGAAGCTAAAATTTAAGTCAATACTTACTAATCATTTGCAAAGAAGCTTGGAATAAAAATATTTTAGGCAAGCCAGTTACTTGAAGAGAGACTGCTTGGGGCTCTCTGGCTTGTATGTACCTGGGCTGGGCTGGTGCATCGCCACGTTCCCATGTGAAGCAGCAGCCAGGTGCTGGGAGAGTCTTACCCCAAAAACCAACTCACGGAGTTTGAGTTAAATTTATCTGAAATGACCGAAAAGTACTTAGTTTGGAAAGCGTGATTCTGGGATAACATTATATTACAGGGTGTGTCAAAATTCATAGTGTAAGAATGACAGGAATTCATTGCTGTTTTTCCAAGGGGGCTTCAGTTTTAATGTAATCTGCACTTCACACCCTAAAAGAAGTATACAAATTTCACCCCCATTATCTCAAAAGATACTAATGGTACCACAGCTATCACTAATTATACAAAAATAAACTTGGTTATGCAGCTTCCAAACAGCAGTGAATCAGAAAATGAACTGCCAGCCATGACGTGCCTGGATCTCGGGCAGGCACCCCGTTCCTGAGGGCAGCACGCACGCCTTACAGAACAGCGAGGCCACTTACACCACGATGTTGAGCGCCAGCCTGATCATTCACCGCAGCAGTGCCTGATTCTTGTGATTTCTCTCTTTCTCCTCTTCCCCATTTACAGGAGGGACAGACTGCCTGTCCTGTAGCCACTTCCCTCAACAGGAATAGTTGCTATCTATGCAGTTTCTTTTTTAAACTGTTTTTTAAAGGAGCTGTTTGAACAGGGTTTTCTTGTTTATTATTATATTGATATTGAACCTTGAGCTAGTAAAAACAATATTATTGTAGCGCTCCAGTTTTTAAAACCAGAGCTGCTGTTTTCACAGGAGGACCCTGCAAATGGCTGCACACAACTTGTAGCTGTTGAGCTCTGCGGCATGTGCAGTCTGCAAGCCCCAGTTCCTGCAAACAGTGAAGCAGCAGCAGGGTATTTTTCAGAGGTTACTGCTCATAATTTTAATTGTAACCCAAAATGTAATGCAGAGAAGAGCGATTTTTGCAGGGCAGGGTGGGGTGGATCAAAATTACTGCAACTTCTTTTTTTTTTTTTTTTTCCCCCCATGCTACTTGTGTTGCAGTGCAAAGCAGCACAGAACCAGCATTCATTTCAAAAGTCAATGATCTCCTGAGGGCAAAAGACACAGAGAGTCCGTCTTCACACTAATATAACCTGGTCTTCATACTAATATAACCTGATCAGCAATTGTTCAGACAGCTGAGGGAGGAGGAAATAACAAGACATCAAGAGTTTGGCAGAGACAGATGGAATTGCCCCAAAACATCTCTGTCTGTTCACTGGTCCCAGAGCAGGTCTCTCTTCCTCGGGCAGCCCACAGCTTTCTGCCTTGCTGCAACCACCAGCAAGGTCACCCAGCCGTTTTGGGTTATAATGCCATCTAAATAAAGGCAACACGCAACTCTGCTCTCCTGTCCTCAGAAAAATCTGCTTTACTGAAGTCTGACAGACAGAGTGAAAATAACTTGCCCACAGAAACCTTTTCAGCGATGATTGAGTCTTCATCAAGGAGTAGTTTACATTTTCAAGAATCTCAGCAAAAGGACCCTGCTTTTTTCCAACATGACTTAAATGTATGGTCACATCTGTGCAGAGGTCCCAGATACAGATATTCTGGTTTCCAGATGTAGGAATCCTGGCCAGAAATTCTGTTCCATCTGGGGACAGCATTGCCATGTCCTTTCCCGACAGCGTACACTTCAACAGAGCCGAATCTGTTGAATTTCCAGCTGTTGAGGCAGCTGGAAAACATTTGCCAATGTAAATGACACATCCACTTTTTAGGTGGAGCAGAGAAGAGCAGCATACTGCTTCTGTATTCAATAACTTGTGCTGGGGTAGGGCTTATGGGTGGATTTTTTAAAATATTTTTTTCTTTTTGTATGGCCTATGAAACCAAGATATTTTAGCGTAATAGAAGAATAGGAGAAATCATTGCCAGCAGGCTCCTGGTGGTGTGTGCACATTTTGTTTTTTCCAAAACCAGTCTTTCTCTTTAATGCTGTCAAAAAAACCCCTGCCTTGGTTGTCTGTGGTGGTGGCAACGTGTGTATAAGACAGGGATGGTCAAGTTCACAAACAGACCACTGCCTTGAAATGCCACAAATCAAACATATTCAGTCTGGGAGATGGTCTAAAATAATTTCCTCCTCTGAAGTGGTCTTCCCTCTTTGACTCTTTCTTCTCTCCTCCAGTTCCTCCTACTACTATTACCAATGCAGCTCCAGAAAAGTCGCATTGGTGTTAGGACATTACCAGATTATCATTTAAATTATTTTTTTTGAAGCTCGGGAAACACAGTACTTAAAACTAGTGCTAATGGTTCCTCTGCGGCAGCACTTGCCAAGGTGGAATTATAACTGAAGAGCGACAAGTACAGAGGAATCAGTACGAAGAACAAATCTGTTGCTGATAAGGGCTCAAATATAAAACTTAAGCTGTCTTATCTCTCTCCACCACCCAGTCACTTCTCACTGCAGGCCTTTGAAGTCTCTCACCATGGACTGTTACTACATAGCATCGCTCTGACAGCTATGCCCTGGTGATGTAGAGGACACAGAATATATGTATTCTGTTCCCGAGATACTGATGAGGAATAATCTTCTCAGAATTAAGTTTTGAAACAGTTTTCCTTTAATATCATACAGGAAGAGGCAGCTTGAGAACCCTTTCCTATCTGATGCTTGCTTAGTGAACATGCACTGGAACTGCCTTTTGTAGCATCGCTGCAGTTAATGCGCTGATAAAACCAGCTTCTCCTCGATGGACTTTGTTTGCTTTAGCCTGACTTTATTTTCAGGGGATTCAAATTTAGCAATAATATTTGTATGGTCTTGAAACTCTTGTCTGTTTTCAGAAAAAAAAAGCACGTTGCCAATATAAGTTCAGAGAGGAGGCAAAAAAAATATGTTTTCC
The DNA here is from genome assembly GCF_963210335.1 of Falco punctatus. Lineage (NCBI taxonomy): Eukaryota > Metazoa > Chordata > Aves > Falconiformes > Falconidae > Falco > Falco punctatus. The sequence goes on from NC_137588.1 coordinate 2,379,518, forward strand.
TTGAGCTCCACTTTGTCATGTTCTAGGAGGAGCAAAGCCAGACACCAGAAACCTCCCACAGAAAAAGCTGCCCGCCTCAGCGTTTTTAGAGAACTTACTTCAACATTGATCTTTAAAAGAAAAAAAAGAACGAAAGAAAGAAAAGGTATAAAAAAATGTTGTAGACCATTTTGAGACAGGTACAGCAATACTGCTTTGCTGAGATGTTTGAAGCTAGGGTTTAATACAATGTGGTCTTAAGTACTGCAAAACACCCATGAACTACAAGGCAGGAATGATTGCTGAAGTGCTTACAACACAAGCAAGCCAGGTGTGAGTGGCACAGTTTTCTTCTTCACTCACGCTCAAAACACATACATTATCTTTGGCAGAAAGGCACTCTCCCTCTGACAAATCTGTAAGGCATTGGAAAAAGCGACACTGACTTTCCGTAGGGAACAGCGAGTCCTGTGGAGACAATGGGATGTGAGGCTTTCCTCCTCCACCCCCCATTGTGCTTGTGCCTGGTGGAGTTCCAAGAGAACGTGGAAAAAAGATTATTTGGTTTCTATTACCCTGAAGCAATCATTTCCAGTAGTCACCTAGTGAACCTAAAGGAAGTGTGCTTGCTTTAATTTTTTCCCGAAAATGATGATAAAACAAGTTTATAAAGGAATGTGGTACTTACCCTTGATCAGACTCTACCTCCAGAGTTTTAAAAATATTGCTGGCTTTACTCGGGCAAGTATTTACTCAGTTGCTTAGTAGCTCCTTGCAAATCAATGGGAATGTAAATGTGCTGGGAGTGAGGCACATGCTTTAGGGTCTTGCTGAATCATGTCCTTTGCATGTCACAATCATTACTGAAAAATGTGGTCGTGACCATACACCAAATAAGGACACGAGCATTTGTCATGGAAGGTAGAACGTGGCAGGACGTGTGAAAGGTGGCTGGGGGAATGTTTCCTGTCATGAGCATTTAGAGCTTTTCCAGATTCTGCCATTTCTGGAGAAGTCCTAGATGCTAAAGCCAGACATTTTGAAAGCCACATGATTTCTGTAGGTGCACTGCATACATGTTAAAAAAAAAAAAAAAAAAGTCTTGCTCTCTGCCAGGCACATGACACCCTAACAACCACCGTAACACCGCAACAAATCTGCTTTTTTATGAGATGTTTCATACACACTGAATTCAGCCCGAACCACGATGACACTGTTTCTTTCTCTATTTCTTAGCAGCATGTAGGGCCCTCTAGTTGCAGAGGGGCATACACCTGCTGCTCCCAAATACACGGCTCCACGAGGAGCGCAGTGTGCCAAACAGCTCCTGCAAAACCTACTAAAATTAATATGCTCACTTCAATAAACTCTGGATTAAACTTCAAAGCTGGTTTTGTTTCTCATGTTTCAGTTTCGACAGATATTTTTCATAACAATCGAAGAGAAAAGTATAAAAGATAGAGCCAACAGCTACCATTAAGCACTAACGCACAGCTGTCGTTAAACACATGGCTTGCTTGCTTTCCCATAGAGACCTCTGCACACCAGGAAAGGCTCCATGCCCTCTCACCCCTTCAAGAAAATTGCGTTCGCTTTTAATTTCTTCGAGTCATCATAGAAAATTTCTGAGTGTATTTCATTGGAAGCAGCAAGGTGTTTCATTGCTTTCAGCTGCCAGAAGTTGTTGCAGAAAAGCAGGCAGCATAGATATTCCCCAAATCAGGCACTGTCTGCCGCAACACATTGCCTCTGTGCTTTGCCTCCATTTGCTCACGTTCATGTTATTAGCCCGTAATTACCGTAATTACCAAGTCCAGTTTACTCATAATGACAGTTCTGCGTGCAGAAATACCTTTCTGTTTCTGTGGTAAGGGGATTTAGGTAAAACATTAAGAGCGAGTTGTTCACGTTTTGCCCCTATGTAGAAGTTTGTCCTTTGCTCTTTTGGGGCCCACGCCCCTCCTGTGGGTCAGCTGTAGGAAAAGCGTAACTGGTGTCGGGAAGGGTGGTGGGCGAGTGAAGCTGTTATGGAACGAAGGCCGGGGCTGAGGCTCCAGACACACTGAGCCGCACGTACCAGCCTATTCCCTACAAATAAAGCACAATCCCCATCCCCTAAAAAGTCAAAGTAAAATAAACAAGCAAGATACCACTGTAAGTAAAAGCATACATAAAAGAGAATAAATAATACGAACTAAATACAGAGGGAGACTGTGATAGGTCCAAAAGCATGGGCACTTTATTTTTGCAGAAGCTTAGAGAATTTTCTTACCATTACCATGTGTTTATGTTAACAATTTGCTAAACTTCAAATCCACCAAAATATTTTCATTCTAGATTTACAGGAAACAAAACCTACATGTAAAGCTGCTGACTGGCACTGTATAAACGTATGACAAACTGTATTTATAACATGTAATTTCAGCTCCAGTGCTGTAGTCCTGGAACTGGAGCAATGCCTATTGCCGGAAAGGGCGCTTTGTTTTACAAACAAGCGCTACTCAAACACTCAAATGTGATACCTTTCTTTGTTTTCCCCAAGACACACAGAGCCTGAACCAGCAGTGAGCCCCCTGAGATTTCCCGAGAGTGGCCCAAAGGGACAGCAGCACTAGCACTGTTCATTCCTCTCTGCAACATCATTTAGCCAGTTCTTTTGGTCAACTTTCCATCCTAAATTTTAAGATTAAAAATATTAGATAACTATTTAGTTTTCAGATACTCAGTTTCCTTGCTTGAACGAGCGGTGCAGCACGCGAAGCAGAAACCATTGACACTGTTTTCATGGAATCTCTGAGCCATGACAGCAGACTGAAAAGCTGGACTGCAGCATATTTGAAGCTGCCTCACATTTGACACACCATGCCGTTTTAGTCCAGCCTTTGCAAGCTTTTATGGGAACTTTTAACATTTATTTTAACTCGAGCTATGCAGCATAGCAAGTGAAGTCATGACTGTTTACGGAAGACCAAAACACCTCAACTATGACACCCAAGACTCTGCTGCCACCAAGAATCAAAGCCCAGTGCTACTTTCCTAGCTACAGTGCATGATGTTACGATGTTAGCTAAATCCAAAACCTGATGCTCACTTGACTTTGGGTAAAAAAAGAACTGGGTCTAACTATTGTAATTCTATGCTTGATGTCTTCCAGGCAGTTTAGAATAATTCTGACAGGAAAAACTATTAATCTGGACAAACATCTTTTCCATATCTAAGTCATCGCGACTCCAGCAGTGTCTGAAGACTTACAAGAACATCTCACTAGCTTTAGCTCAGAGTAGCACAGCCCCTTTTCCAGGGATCAGATCTCTCCGCTTAGAGTCGAAATGGAATCTGATTCTGTTTCACTAATGCTTAGATATGCCCAAATCTAAAAACATGTAATGCAGAGATGTAATCGGGGTAAATGGTCTTGCAGAAGAATGGAGCAAGCATCTTGTAATTAAGGAAATAATAGGTAGAAGTTTACTAGATTAAGGCAGCACAGCAGGAGTGGAAAACTAGCTATGCCCTGAGGATGGCTTTCTAGCTGGAGCACAAGAAGACATGCTCGGAGAGCAGTTAGCTCAGCCAAACCTAATTAGCTACACAGCATTCAGCTTGTTAATAGACTGTCTCCACTGACTGACACTTCTCATACGATTTTCTGTTAGAAGGTTGGGGTTTACCAGATAGATTAACGATCAATAACCCGAAAATAAATTACAGCCTCCCAGTTTATCCGGTACAAATCCAAAAAATACATCCACGTAACTTTGTACTCTCTCGCATAAATTACCACACTCTTTCCAGAGGGATAGCTGTTCTGGGAATAACTGGATTCCTCTCAACAGTTGCACGTTAACTAAAATTAGTGATAGAATTTTCTTCTGTTTCTTTACTTAGAATATTTCTTCGTACATTCAACTCTTAATCTACACACCAAAGAGACTTTGAAAGCTTAAATTTCAGTGTTAAAAACCCCCTCCAAAATACCCTTTAAGTATTTATAATTACTTCAGTAAACACAAGAACACTGCCTACAGCATTCCTCAGAATATATAAACGTACACTATAACAATAATTATTGGGTTTTTTTTTCAGTGTCCTGTGAGTCCTTTGGGGTGGTTTCCATTTACTTATGGGGAACAAAGATTTAATGTTTTCAAACATAGTGATATGGGTTAATAATAGTTTACCTAACACTTTAAGAATAAAGAGAAGAAATGGTAATTTTATTTCTTTAGCATTTAAAAAAAAAGCAAAAAATTTTGCTTTTATTATGGTCATCACAACAGGCTGTTAAAGGTCTGAGTTTTTCAGGTGAATTTTTGGACACAGAATGAAACACAGGAAAAAGAAAACCCCTTTCAGGCAGTAAAGCTGGGTTTTGCATTTCGACAGTGATCTGCCTTTCTCTGTTAAAGAGAAGATGCCAGATGTTGTTATTTTTAGACTAGCTTAATTCCACTATTTGCACGAGGTTTCTTCCCGCAGTAACAAGAGTAGCGCTTCACTGTAGAGGATCAACACCCCGTCTGTGCAGAGCCAAGGTGCTTTCATTTTTTGTATGGGAGAGGAAGGTCTAAGGTTAAGCCAATAATTACGCCAAGGAGCTATGGACTGAGTAGCATCAGGTCTGACTTTCCCCTACAGTAAGAGGGGAAATGGACATAGAACATCATTCCAGGGAATACCTGCAATGTCCTTCATCTGAGGAGTAAGTCACAGGCTTGCCTCTTTAGCTGCAATTTTGACCTTCTTTTCTTTCTTCTGGCTGCTGAAGACTTTATTCAGGTGCAATTTACGCAGGGTGGTGTGTGAAAGTGGTCTAATTTAACTCTCCTGTTAGTCCTGCCTCTTGCTGTTTTCTTCCAGAGCTAGCAATCAGCGATAAGAAATTGGAGGAGGGTATGGAAATGCATGCCAATAGAGATAAGAGTGAACAAGTTGTTGAGGAGGTGGTAAGCATCCTTTATCCACATGGAAGTATAATAATGACACTGCTTGGCCAAGACAAGACAGGTACAAGTCATAAAAAGCCACAAGTTTTGAAATTCTGCTAATCTAATTGCTCACGAGCCCAATTTGGTTATCCTGACAGGTACACATTTGAAAATCATAACAGAAGAAAGGCACAAAGTGAACAACTAATGCTCTTAATCAGATGCACTGCCTGGCCATCACTTCTTTCCCAAGAGAATCGCCGGGGTAACGCTCTACTAGGTACTCCACATCGAACTGGAACTGGGTTCCTATTACCTGGAGGTCCTGCTCTATAGAAAGACTTTGTGGGGGGAGAGGGGGTGATGAAGGGGGGGGTGGGTGCTCACTGCAGACCTCTGCTTCAGGGTGCAGTTCAAGTATGTCTGAAGACTGGATGGCAGCAATCCTCAGTTTAAAAATACAGTTCAGAGGTACAGCATGGGCTTGCTTCACAGAGGGTTTGTAAATGTAGTTCAGGATTCTCTCAGGGTAATTAAAACCAAAGGGTCAGAATCAGTTTCAGAGAAAATTAAAGAGGCAGAAAATGCATATGATTATATGTTCACTGCTTTAATAGGAGAAAATGAAAGGTTTGGCCTGAAGAGTTGCAAAATGGAAACGAATCTGAAACAGTCAAGTGTCACTTGAGCCAGGTGCCTGGAGGAGCTGGCAGCGCCAGGAAGCTTTCTGCTCCCACCTCCCCTTTGCAAAGGTGGATGGCAGGGAGGCTGTAGCAATATTTTAGGGAAAATCCAGAAGGTACTACTGAGCTGGAAGAATGCCTGAAAGGAAGTGTCTGAGAACATTTAAGTACCTCAATTGACACATTTAACTGATTTTTGAAGTGACACAGGTTACGAGAGATCCTTTTTATCTTCAGCTTTGGCAGTTTTCATACTGTACAATAATGTCCCTGAAGCTCTTGGAAAGCAGTCCTAGCTCTCTGTCATTCGTACATCCCTATTCCCAACAGTCAGGCTCAGGCTAGATTAAGATCCCTGCTTCCTAGATTTCTCTCACTATCGTATCTCTGGGAAAAAGTTGCTTTGGCAGTAGACAATTACCTCAGCAACGGCAAGCTCCCTAACCCTTAATATTCAAGCATCACATACATGAAGATCCCCTGGAGGAACTACCAGTGTGAAATGATCAGGCCAGTAATACTTCTATGCTTCCCAGGAGCCTTCTGCTCCTAGATAGAACCTAGTTTCAGAGAACGAACAACCGTGGTGTATTTATTGGTCCCATTCTCAGTGAAAGACCTCAGAGCTCCTTCTTACGTGCGGTTATTGCAGATAACGTGCAATAGCACAAGCTTTTGCACCCACGATTGGCTTTTATCTGGAAGTCTGTGGCATCCGTTGAGCAGGCATCCCATTAGAGCTTACAGAGTCACATCTGTTGTGCGACATAGCCAAGGGTGCCCTTGCAGTACTACCCTCAGGCACCCCACACGGGCAGGCAGGAACCCTGCAGTATGACAGTTCCCATCCAGGCTGCTTCTCCCCAGACAAGAAGAGGAAGATACGGTGATTCCCATCTTCCTTAGAGTCAGCTTTGGGCAGATGGGCTCTTCAACCTACATAAAACCTCAGAGATGTTGTCTTTTCACCCTAATTGGAATGGAAAACTGAGCCTTAACTAACAGGAACATAAATGAAAACTATTTTCTTAGGAGTCTATTCCAATGGTGTCTAGATGATCTTCTTCTGGACAATGAACATTAACTTGACATTTCCATTTAATATTAACCACATTATAAATGATGAGACAAAAAACCAATGGAACAGCACATTTTAATTTCTGATGCTACTGCAGCCCCATGCATATACAAGATGCAATAAAAGTGACTTAAATCAGTGATGAGAAAGGAGAGGCAAAACCTAGAAGCCATTTAATATATCTACTATTAAAAAAAAATAATATTATCTTTGATTTTTAGTAGTTTTCCTGTATGGACCTAAAGTGCACTTAGTGCTTCAAAACTGAATTAGCGTGGTGATCATTTCTACTGGTCTGAGGAACAAGTCTTGTAAATGAATGCAAATAATTAAAGTATGCTAGCAAGAATTAAGACAAGCATTGCAACACCAAGGCTTGGAGGTTGAAATTAGAAGCGCAATAAAATCCCAGTAGGTTACATACCAGGACAGATGCATAACTGGTAACACAATACAGAATTTCTGAGAGCTTCCCTCTCTCTCCTTGCCAATAAAGTCTGATCTTTAGAAGAAATCATGCCTATTACTTTCAAATAATTTAATGGTCAAGTACTTCTTAAACACAGCTATACCTGGAATGACATATTAATGTCTAAATGGAAGCTTAATAGGATGAGTTAGAGAGAATAATGATGAGAATAGACCAAATGATGCAGGGGGAGAGATGATAATCAGAAATACTTTAAAAAAGAAGGGAAAAAAAAGTCTGTTGGACTAAGTAAGAAATTATAAAGGCAATGGATATTCTGGAATTAAGATGAGGGTATAAAGTGGATGAATAGTAATAGATTTTTTAAAATGCAAATATGAAGTGAAAAGAAAAAGGGAAGTGAGAGACAGCAAAAGTGATTAGTGAAAAAGTCCAGGGAAGTTTTTATGACTGAACAAAAGTGCAGTGACCTTAAAAGAACAAGTTTGATAGTGTGAAAGACTAAGTAGCACTTGAAACCTTAAGGAGACATTTTAACAGGCAAGACACTCTTTAAAATTTACCAAGATCAATTTTTATTAGGATTTGAGTCTGTACTCAGGAGAAGAAACAACCAAAAAACCCTAAACCCTTCTTTGATTTTGGCCTTGCTCCTGAATACTGGGAAAGTTGCCAGAAGACCTAACTTTCAAAGTGGGTATTGTTGATTAATCGGTGCCTGTGGTGTTGTAGGTAGAATTCCTACAATACTAGTTACCAGTTTTGGTGAGGAGCCTGTATATTCATCGTATAGAAGTAAATGTGTAAAAACATTTATGTGGGCGCAATCTAAGCAAGGTGATAACACTTTTGAAAGCCTCTCTGTCACCTAGGACTAGACTCTCAAAAAGAACATACGTGGTGAATGTTTCAATGCCTCAGTCATTGTGTCCTCTCTCTAAAATACAACCCATGTTCCTACACATTGTGGACCACCACCCATAGCGGCTGATGCACTGAGCAGGAAGCCGCCAGAATTCACTGATAGGAAATATTAAATACTACTAGTTGCACAGGTCTCACTATCTTAACGTACACCGAGGAGCTTCTTGGTTAATGCTGCCAACCCAAAGATGTTTCTTTGGCCCGCAGCTCTCAGTTGTCATCGCTACAGTAAACCATGCACCTTACCGGGGGCACACTTGGTTATCCTGTGGATACCTCAGCATGATACCGGTGCGGGGTGGGGAGGGCACACTATGAAAAGAGTCCAGCATCCCAGTTTAAAATGTACCATGCCTATAAAGGGTGGAATACCTTCATATTATTTAGGTGTCTTGAAGTCATTAAAATCCAGGATATTAAAGAACAAGTAACAAGGCTCTTTATATAAAACCCAACGTAGATAACTGAATTACAAACAAAGCATTTACAGGCAGAGGACAGGAATGAGAGGGAACAACAAGGAAACTACTTATTGCAAGACCAGAAGTTTCTTCTACATCCCCTCCACCCAGCCAATATGCTGCTAGATTCTTAACACAGATGTTCAGAGATTTGGTCCTTCTGCATGGCTTATATCTTGAGGGATACAGTGATCCGACTTTGGGAATCCTCCTGTTTTTTGTACTACCAACAACCTTCTTGGGGAGTTATTAAGATTCAAAGCCTCCTCCTCACTCCACCCTCCTGAGAAGGATTTCTTAATACTCATTTGATCTCAAGTAACTTCAGAATTCCTCCCACCCTGCCACGGGGTGCCCCTTTATGCTTTCAAAATGTTCATTTCCCTTTGGCCTATCCAGGAGCAATCACCATCTGCCTAGACAGTAAACAGATTATGCTAATGGTGCTCCAGAACCCTAAATAAAGCTTTAACCGGCTCTGATGTAAAACACCCTTTCTTTTCAAGCAATTCAAGACCCAGTCTGATGCTTTCTTCACACAGCTTGTCATGCAAGCTGCTGGTTTATGTGCATATGTAACCTGCAGTCTGATTTGATATAGTTGCATAACTCACTTTATTTGCAGTTTACCCAAGATCAGACCTTATCTGGAGTCAAACACTACAGCGTTTTGTAAAAATGGGTTTGGGAAGACTACTCCTTCTGCTTCCCAAACCCTTTCCCTCCAAACATTGTTTTCTGGGGACACTGTGATCTTGCCACCCCTAGATTTGATATCTAACTTGAAGTGGCACCCCTAAACCTTGCTTGGCTTTAGCTGTTGATGATCCATCATTGGCAAATTAAATTTTCAATTATATAACACATTTCTTAATTTAAAACCCCCCCCCCCCCCCCCACTTTTAAGCACACTGTGTAACATTCATTGCCTGTACCAAATTTACCATAACCCTTTTTAAATGCAGGTGTTTGGTGAATCTGTTTGGACAGCTCAGTTATCTTCTGCTCTACCACTTTCACATCGCTGTTCTTCTGTTTAATGTCTAAAACAACTCTAAAGAACATTTCCAGAGGAAATGATGACATTTAATTGTTTCTTTTTGAGCTTCTAAGCGTATGCCATTAACACTCTATACATGAATGGTGCAAAAATACTTATGATGTGTCATCAAAGACTGGTGACGAAGACACCAACGGCATGTTTCTCTCATTTGTTACTGCTTGACACATCTGGTTCAGCTATATTCTTCGCTTATTCCACATGTGTCTACTCCCTTTTTAATACATATATTTAATTTCTGATCATCTAACAGGTCTTTACTTATCAAACTGCTTATTTTACAAAGTAAACGACATGTACTGCTAGCCCAGCTATCAAGCTGCTGAGTGCATTTAGTGTGCAACAGGCTTCCACCCTGCCTTCACCGTGCTCAGAGCTTTCACATCCAACCCTCCTCTGTGAAGAAGCTGTGAAACTTGCAACACTTCTGGGTTAATGCAAGAGAAGGTCCAATATGTCATTATTACACCCGATGTCATGGTTCCCACTGGTGAACCAGCTTCCCAAGGAGATCATTTTATGTCCACAACAAATTTTAATCTAAAAATAAAAGCTTAAATCCAGGTTTATTGCCTCTATTCATGAGCTGAAGGAATACTTCTCTCTCTTTGCTCCCCCTGATGTTTCATAAACAGTCTGTGGGACAGGAAAAGCTGATTGACTTTCTGGAACTCCCGGTTTAAAAAAGTAACCAAATTCTGCCCTCAGGTCTACAGACCTAGAGGTAGGCAGATTGGAGCAGACTCAAATTCCTGCTCTGCATCCGCAGCTTTCTTAACAATTCTGTAGAAGTTTATTGTATTTCACCATTTCATTGTCTGGTAATACACTGACTGCTCAGCTAGGATACAGAAAGAAATGAAATACCCTGTTATACTTACCGGCTGCCCTGGTGATGACTGGACTCTGTCTTCACAGGGGGAGAAAAGAGACTAGAGATTTTACTCTAATTATGTAAAGCATTCCCTAAGCCTCTGATCCACAGCAGTGCCACAGAGGACTACTGGGGTAACATGTTATGGACAAGGAGGTCCAAACACATAGAGGATGTTTATCAAGTGAGAGTGCTACCAGGAACTGACCGTGAAATAGGGTACTTTTTGGAAAAATCTTGTCATGAAAACGACGTAAAATTCCTGCCTCTCTGAGTGCCAGTATTGGCTTTGTGGATCCCCTTGGGATGATTTACAAACAAAAGACACCAAAGTGTGCAAAGGACATGGTTATGTAATTGTGAAGTAATTTCTGTGCTACAGCAGTGAGCTTATGGTCGTAATAAATTATTTCCTTTTTTTTTTTTTTTTTTTTCTTGCATCAGACAATAGAGCATCAAATATCAAAGAAGTAAGAGAGTTAACTTATTTCCCGCTGCTTTTATGTCGGTTTTGACAGGAATTACAGGTAGTTTGTTCGGCCATGATACTAATATTCTTTGTGTTTCTGCTGGAAAACCCGCACATTTAACTACATAGAATTAGTATGATAAACTTTAGCTGTCAACTGTACGTATCTAAGATACCAAATATATGGTAAATATCTGTCTGTCTGAATCAAAGTTGCTTCCGCATTGCTAGCTAGCTTTAGACCCGCGCGTTGTGCTGTGCTGAAAGTGCACGTTATTCAAACGTGGGCAACTAATCTGTAGATGAGAATTGCTTGTACAGGTGACCGAAAGAAATTAAACTCTCCTCATTACAAAATCGTATCTGAGGGCCAAATGTTTAGATTGTTCAACTGGGATAAGCTATACACTTACTTGAAAAGCAACATGGTTGGAAACTGAAGTCAGGCTGTTCTGTGCCACCTATCGAAGTCCGTTTTCAGATGCTCCCAATCTAGTTCTAAGTTGGTTTCACCATTACATTCCCATTATCCCTAGGAGCTGCTACCAGTCAAGCACCAAGCAGCACTTTCTTCCCACCATAAGCAACCCCCTGACACCTGCCCAGGTGGCTGGCGCCGGTGGAGGGCCATGGCTGGCCGTGGGTGGGGTGGAGGAGCCGCAGGGACAGGCTCTGCAGTGGGGAGGGGCGCGCAGGGAAGGGTGCTCCTCGGGGAAGGACTCAGCACTGCGCGTGGGAAACTCGCTGAAGTCCTTCTAGGAGGGTCAGTGGGCTTTGGAGTTGTACGATCATATGATTATAAAATAATCATAGCATTTGGTTCCCCTACTCGGATGAAATGATAGAATTCTGACGCAACTGTTTTGCAAAGGCTTACTCTGTGTCTACTAGGCAAAGATTACAGAGCAGCATTAATTATCAGGACCTAATTTAGATAATCAAATTTACCTTTTGGTTTTTACACTAATGCATTCTCCATATAATTTAAAACTTTGCTGTGAACATGTTACTGCAAGAAATTATGTATGGTAAGATTTTTAAATTATGTGAAAATTTAATATGAACATACCTACATAATTTATATTTTAGTACTCTGAGAAGTAGAAAAACAGCGTTATAATTACAGAGCAGTTAGCAGGAGTGCTCAAAGATTTTCTCCCAAGTAGACTTCTAGGACAGAAGACAGTAACAAGTAGCTCACTACAAATTCACATTTAAATATGAGCTGCCTTCGAGGTGCTGGACTTTTATTACAGGGTGAGGCTAATACAGCTCAGGCTTGTAAACCTGTGAGCTTTCTATTTAAATAACTAACTTACAAAGCTCCTTTTAGAGAAAGGTCAGAAACAACTTCTTGCTTGCACAAAAAAATGGTGGGTTTTTCATTTTCTGGGTCCCTCGAGTTTGGAAGGAGAAGAACGTTTTGATTACAATTATTCTGTCAAACTCACAGGACGCAATCAACACACAACACAATCGAATTGCAAAAACTGACTGATTGAACTGAGAAATAATTAAGAGCTAGAAATTCAAGTATCTGACATAATGACATAAATGAAAAATAATTTTGTTTCTAGGTGACACAATAACAAGAATAAAACTGCTAGATGCAGGAGACTATCTACAAACCCTGAGGTAATAAGTGACACACATTTTAATGCAAATACATGCAAAAGAAAAAGATAGGACCAATGAATAGATATTTGCTGATAAGAAACAAACAAACAGATGCCAGTGCAGGGGAAATCAGGAGAGAGAGGCACATCTTCTCCTCACAGTACACCTGAAATGGCCAGGATGATTAGGGAGAACATGGGATGTGAGGAGGGTACATCACAGCACAGAAACCCCCGAGCTGCCTCTGACATGAACGCCAGCAGTGGCCTGGGTTTATACTTTTCTAGATCTCCCTTGAATACAACCCTTTTTCTGAAATATAACACAAAACAGGCTTAAGATGTAAATAAATTTCAAAATACTTAGGAAGAAAACCAGCAGCTGTGCCAGGAAGCTGTTACAGCAGAATCAGAGCTGTTAGTTAAGGCCCGAATTCCGGACACAGGGTACTTGGCTTTGCTGTAACCCCCCTCACGCCAACCCGCCCTTTGCTTCTGCTGTCTCTGTCCCTTCCTTGTCATTTGCTTGCTCTGATAATTTACCTTGCATTTGCCAGCCAGCAGGAGCTCTGTAGAAGTCCTTTAACAAAACCCCACATGCCCTAAGAGCAGAGCCCTGGAAGCCATTTTTTCACTGTTTGAAGAGTTTGAAGGATAGCCAGGGAGTCTTCAGTTTCACCTCCCCCCCACCCCCCCAATATGCAATAACAAGAGAATTAATTTCTTTTCATGAAGGTCAGATTTGGAACATTTAGAATTTGACATGTAAGACGTCACCAAAAGAATAAAACCCGCACCCCGCCAGACAGAGCTGTCCATTAACCTCCTGATGTGAAAGCAAACTTCGGCTGAATCATTTCAGGTTTGCTTAGGGAGCAAGGGGAGCGATGGCTTGAGCGAGACCTGCAATTAATCACTCAAGATGCATCCCATACTAAGGAGCAGGAGGATACATGCTACATTCCACCGCCCCCCCCCGCCCCCCCAAGGGAATGAATCATCAAGAACACAGCACGTATGTTGTAAAAATCAGTAGGACAGGCCCTACGAACAAAACAGAAGGGTGAAGAAAATTAACTCATAAAAACACTGGCAGTTTGCTTTGGTTTTAGAACAGTGGAAACCAAGAGATTGGAGCACCTTGAGCTCGATCTTACATTTTCTTATGAAAGACTTAAAAAACCCCAACCATATACACCAAAATACACATACAAAAAAATCCACCCAAACCACCACAGTATATCTGACTGTAGAAAATGGAATGTATTTGGTGTGTATGCAATAATAATAATAAAAAAATAAATAATTGAATGGCTTTTCTATGCCAATTACTGTTTTGGATTGCCAGAAGTAGTTGATTAATCAAGTGATTATATGACCTGGGACAAGATATTAAATATAGCTGTAATGGTATTTAAACTTTCACTCTTCAGATGCAGTTTGAGCCATTCAGCTTTCATTAACTTGAACAGGAATGTGATCTTTAAGTATGGTAATACCTGGACCCTTCTGCCCCTTCCCTCCATCCCTCTGCTCTCCCATTCTGTGATCTTCACCAGAACTGTTCTCTGCACTGGGATCCTTGCTTGTGTACAAACTGGGGGTTTTCCCTCCTAGAGCGTGAGCAGATTTTTTTTCAAGGAGCCCTAGTTGCCACCTCCCCAGTCCTCCCCCCGGCAGCAGGCAGCAGTTCTATGTTCATACAAGTATTTAGATGTATTCGGTTTCATATTTTGCAGCTTCTTATGTACAGTATCAGTTTTTAGACAAGACTTCTGTGAGGTACACGCAAGTACTTCCAAGTTTACTTACAGAATGCCAGATGTCCACTAACAACAACGGACTCCTGTTTATCATTTAGTAATGTTACGCTCAGAGTAGGAATTCTGGGACACAAGTTTGACAGGCATTAATTAGTAAAGACAGTATCAAACTGGGTTGAGGACAAATATTCACTCTAACCATACTGCCTCTTACTGCCATGGAACAGCCTTTCTGGAAGAACAGAGGGTTATCACCTGTTTTGTAGTGTACATTTAAAAACCTCTGATTTTGTAGATTAAGTAGGTAGGCACAGGCAAAGGCGTAGGGGAGAAACAACAGCAGACAGCATCATATAGCTTAGTCGTTGCCATTATTAAACCGATGCCTGTGCCTGCTTCTGAGATACCAACTAATGGCTTGAGGTGCCTTTTCTTGGAATCAAGATCAAGGTTCTGATTATGTGTGGTCATTAACAATTTAGTGCTGTTTTTCTGGCCCCCCCCCCTCCTTTTTTTTTTTTTTTCTTTTCTTTTTGCAAGAGGGGGCGTGCTACCATTTGTGGTGTTCTTCCTGCCAAAATCCAGTTTGGGCTGTTGAACACTCCCTATCCAGCACAACTTGGGTTTGTTACCGCCTGTTTTATTGGAAAGAACAACATGCTGCAGGGTATGCATTTGATAGTTAATATACTTATTATCAGGTGCATCTTTTGCAATACCTCTGCATTTCACAACCATGAAGCTCAGTGTTGAAGGATCCCGAAATTCTAAGTGTTCCCTGTTTTTTCATGGGGACACCCGCCAGCAGAAGGACTGAGGTTCAATAAGATCCCAAGCTGTTAGAACAGTCTCCCACAAAGGTGACGAACAGTGGCCCATATTAACCACACAAATTAGGAAGACAGTGGCCTTAACTCATCCACACAGCGTGATTTGATTAAAATCTGGATTATTTTCTGATGGCAAAGTCATCTCCACAGAGCCTATACCTGGAGCAACATGGCACTCGAGTTTGGGTAAGCATTGAAGGAAGGGAACAGAGTAATTCATTGCATATAACGGAGTCAGAGCAGAGTTGTGATGCCCGGTAGCGGCACCAGCATCACTCTGAAATCTGGGGCGTCAGCAGATGCTCAGGGAGAGGCAGATGCCATAGCCATCACCTCTCACCCAGCAGCTCTCTGCCTTGAGCTAATGGACAGTCAGTAGCTATCCCTATAAAAGGTTAATTTTTTGACAGAGAAAGCTGTTAGCACGCAAGGTTATCGATGGTTTGGAGGAAACAGGTTCCTGCCGATATCTTTTGCCTCTCTTTCTAGACCAGACATGGATTTCCCCCCAGTAACACGAAGCCTAGTTCAGCCCTACGCAGAAAGCAGCAACATTAGCATCAAGAGATGTGTTGGCAGCCTGTTTGGAACTTAGGCTTTTGTGAGCAAGGAAATGTTTGTTTTCCTGCTCGGCATTCCCCCCAAGCACTACAACCATTCACCTGTGTTACCAACCAGCAGCTAAAGGGTAATGGTGGATAATAAATGTTTGGTAACCAAGGATGCATCTTTCTGCTTTACTTGGAACTTGGAGGGCATTCAGCACCATGCCCTTCCTGGCAAGTCCTGGAACCCAGAGGCTGAGCTTAGCCTCTCTTTCCGCAAGAAAACTACCACCTGGTGAACTGCTTCGAAAGGCTGCAGAAGTAATCTGGTTTGCAGCTGGGCTGCAAAGCCCATTGTCCTCACAAAGAATGAGCTGGAGACAGTTTGCGGCAGGGCGGCACGAGGTGCGACGTAAAGGGAAGCACTGGCGCGGTTGGCACGATGGCCAGCTCCGCGCTTCCCCCAGCCGGCTTCTCGGGCACTCAGAAATGGTTTGTTTGAAGGTCGTCCATTCTTCTGTGCTTAAATAAAAGTTTCTGGTGAAGTGTTAGTCATTCACAGAAGAATTAATCCATCAGAGATGCGGTTTCATGCCAAGAGATTGTAATGTGGTTACACTGGCCCGAGGCCAAAGGGAAAGTAGTTTGTGAAGCCTGGTTAACAAGCTTGTATAATTTAAGAATCTTCTAGGCTCTCTTCTATCCTTAGAGATTGACACCCATATATATATGCGCAGTTAAGTGCTACATATTTGTTTGCATGCTCTTTAACCAGCTCAATTAAAAAGCAGTCACTGCAAACTGCGTATGTTCTTAAAAAGTTTACAGAGGCCACCAGATAAAGTGGCATTTTGTGTCACCTTAGCTTGTCCTCTGCAGAAACACACTCTGACAACATTGCCAACTTTGGAGTTCGGAAAAAAGGGACCAGCCTATGAAAGAGGTTCAGGACAAAGCAATCCGTGATCCTAAATGGGGAAATGCCTCCTGTTTAAGATGAGGCAGTGCGGTGGCTTGAGGGCTTGATGATGTTATGTACTGGAACAGAGTGAGAAGGACCCTGAGATCAGCACCAGAACAGGAGGCAGTGTAGCTGGGCAAACGGGGCTCCCTAGGGCTGGAGCTGCTGCTACTCATTGCTTTTGGTTGTGACTGGATGCAGGGGACAGAGAGGACAGTGCAGGCAATGGATTTGAGTTGGGGGTACTCTGGTTAATGATGAGGAAGAGAGAGGTGATTCCTGGTAAAATCTTCCAGCGGAGAAGACATTGTCTTCCCTTCACTCAGAACTACCACCCCCCACCCTGCACCCTGTTTCCCCCCGTTTATGACTATCATCTTTATTTTATGGAATATGTCCTTTCTTGGACCAGAATATGTCCTGGGTGCCTGTCAATGGGAAGGTGATGCCACTAAGAGCCAGCTGGAGCTAAAACAGCATCATGCTTACAGAGAGGCAGTTTTGGAGGTAGCAGAAGAGCCCTGCTGAAGTGCAGAGTTTTTGCTGACAATTCTACAGAGATACTGTTTCTTTAGTCTTTCAATCTCCTTCTAGCATGTCCAAAGTAGAAAGAAGATAGAAACATCACAGGTACCAGCTCTGCTGCAGACTGGATGGAGCTCTAGCAAGCTCGAAGGGGCCGTGCCTGCACTTTCCAAAGTTATCCTGTCCTTTTGGAAAGGTGGTTTTGGAAAAAAAAAAAAACAAACAAAAAACTTCAGAGAAAGAGACTCCATCAGGTGTTTAAATCTATTGATCAATTAATATGTTGCAGACTTTCTGCTCTACAAATGGACTAGAAACATCTTGATAAAAGCAGTCAAGTCTAACAGCCGGGCTCCTGATTAGTCTTTGCTGTTCTCTTTAGCTCCTAAGTTGAGGAGATAAACAGCCTTTGCTGCACGGGCCTCCAAAGCCCCATGCACCTTTGGTGCTCAGGGGATCCATAAGCACAGGTTTGGGTTTATAAGCAAGCAACAAAGAAGGAAGGAGAGCCAGGAAGTCATCAATCTAAGAGAAAAGTTAACTTTTTAACTTCGGCTCCTCCCGACAACTGATTAAAGGCTAACACAGCAGTTTGGCTGGAAAGACTGCTTCCCTCCCAAGCCCCAAGGTAAGCCAGCGTTGTAAATGCTTTGGAGGAGTGGCAGCAGAAAAAAGGCCAAAACCTGCTATTAGCATGGACTTATTTGAGATGGGCCCAAACAAAATCTAAGCAGCTCTTCAGCCATGAGGTGTGTTCATCTTAGCTATGGATTGGAGCCCTGTAGCTCGTAACCATTGTAAACTGAGAATTTGATGTAATATGTTTAAACATAAAGCCCTGATGTAATGTAGCATACGTATGTGTTTGCAAGACAGCAAACAAGCAAGCGATAACCGCACAGAAACATGCACACACACTCATTTGTTTTCTTTTGATGCAGGAAGCTTTACCATTCGAGGCAGTTGCCTCAAACGATGGGTTGAAGGCAAGTGTTCTGCCTACACGGGGCACCATTTACCATGTGGGAAATCACCTGTGAGGTAGATCAAGCTACAGATCTGAAGATGCAGAGGTATCATGTTCGCTGTCTACATCAATGATCACTGAACTTTATAACAAATGGTAACAATCCTATCAACTGAGAACAGATAGGAGGGAAGACAGAGGCTGCAACATGGTAAGGCAGTACTGATGAAGGACATGGATAATGAAGTCAGTTCTCATCCTCACCCTCCTCCTCTCCCCTCATCATTTTGCAGGTGAGGTCACTGTGTGCAGGAAAAGAGCGAAATAAAGAATGAAATGCAAGTTTATCTCATGCAGTCAAAAAGGTAGGAAAATGATTGCTCCAACCATGCCTTGCTACGTTTTCTGAGCCAATGAAGGATCTGTTATAGAAAAGAAGCCAGCCCTGTCTAGGGCCACATCCCAGTGTTGATTGCTGCAGTCTAGCTGTAGTTGTTATTAGTATTCACAAAAAGCTATGTGAAAAAAAAAAAAAAAAAAAAAAAAGTGGAGTTTAAGCACTGCTTCTCCAGAATGAAGACAGCAAGATCTTAATGACAAATATTCTCAACAGCTGCATGTAAGGAGATGTGCAAGGAACTAAAATGGGGCTGTATGCTGGTGTAGAAGGGAAAGAATAGGAACTTAGAGTATGTTTTTATTTTTTGACAGCAAATCATGTTTCAGATTCATGTTGGCCTTTACTGGCATATGAAATGGAAACTAAGAGTGTGTGTGGGACAGGGTTGAAGTGGTGTGGAATACCGCCCTTTCATTTCCCCAAATGAAAAAAAACCCAAACCACTGTGCTACTATTATGATGGCAGAGTATCGTATTTCAGACCCGAGCAGGACCTATAGCATGAAAAAGTTTAAAGGTTTTTACATTCTTTTGATCATAAGTGGGGAAAACTATGAGCTCTTAGTGATGCTGAATTGAAAGGAAGTAAAATAAGAACACAGAAACAGCGTCACTAACATTCAAAAGTTGTCACATGTGCTAGCATCATCTGGGTTTAACAAG
The DNA here is from genome assembly GCF_963210335.1 of Falco punctatus. Classification (NCBI taxonomy): domain Eukaryota; kingdom Metazoa; phylum Chordata; class Aves; order Falconiformes; family Falconidae; genus Falco; species Falco punctatus. The sequence goes on from NC_137588.1 coordinate 2,398,674, forward strand.
AACAGATCAGCAAGATCATGAAAACAATGAAAATCAGTAACAAAAAACAAGCAAACAAAAAAAACCCAACTCAAAACCTGCAAATCACAATCCCAAAGCTACAAAAAATAAATCTATTTTCAATGAAGAACCTAGAAGAAACTGTAAGTGGCTATATTGCCAGCTTTATACAATATGTATTGTATATAATTACCAAATGACATATGCATACGAACTAATTTGGGAGAAACTAGTAGGAGAGCAAAGGATGGAATTAAACTTCGAGTTATGATGCTGAGAGTCCACGCTAACTATAGGTCCATATAAACCTACCGAAAATATACAGCTCATTACAGGCCATGAATGAAACTGAGAGCAAGCCAGCAGCACTGAGGAGGTGAAAAAAACCCTGAAAACCACCACTACCACCCCCACCCCCCCAAACTGCAGCATAGAACAACTAAGAACAAGATCCCCTCGCTGGCAGAATGTGGTATAGAAGGCATCAACACCTCAGCCACCAGCAGTTACAACACACAGTAACTTCTGAAGCAGAGGCTGGGTACAGCATACAAAGGACACCTCCCCCCTCTTCCCAGTGCTTTAGTGGATTAATGACGCAAATGAGGTGTTCTGACACTGCTTGCCCATGGTGACCCATCCTCGGCAGAACGACCGCAGTGCCAGCCGTCACTCACGCCCTGACTGCCGAGCTGAGCGCTGGCTGCGTGTTTTTACGTGGCCACCCCCCATCCCAAGCCACCCCCCAGAGCTCGGCTGGCCTGGGCAGCAGCAGGTGCAGCAGGAGCAGGGCTGTGTGCCCTGCAGCTGCGCCCTGCCCAGCGCACCAGAGGCTGGCAGAGCTGAGCTCTGCTCACTTGCGTGGTGATGGACCACAGGCTGGACATGTCAGTGCCTCGCATATGTCCTGGCTCTTTTCCAGAGGTGGCAGCAGGTAGGGGGGTGGCAGCGGAAAAGAAGATCATCAAAGTGGCAGGAAGATGCAACACCAAGAGGAACTAGATTGTTGAGATCTATTTTCAACACCCAAGCTTTCTGCCGTGGCAGTTACAGCCCCAGTCAAGTCAAATGCAGCTTTAAACAGAACAGCTGGGAACGAAAACAGCGTGCTGGGCTGAGCCTCTTGTGAAAGTCCATTTTCTTTCCACAAGAACTCAGCAGGCATTGGGCACCTGGGCTTCAGCAGACTGTGAAAAAGCTCAGCCTTACATTTTTGCTTCACAAGCACAAGGGAGACGTTTTCCAGGTTATTGAGAATAAAGCTAAGTGGATTTGAGAGAGAAGCTCTTGAGAAATCAACACCAATTATGTTGCTTTGGTAGTAAGAGATCAAACAAGTCATTACCAGATTAAACATACTTTTCATTCTTAGGGAGCTTTGCTAGATCACATGGCTCAGGTAGTTAATTTAAGAACTAGCCCTTTTGAGTTTCCCACTTTGTTGTACAGATACAAGCAATTCTAAATACAGTTGGGCATTATGCTTTTGTAAGCTATTGGGTCTCTTTTAAGTTTTCTCAGTAAATCATTACCTGTGAAATGGTAGACCTCTTAAAGGTCTTTTCCAACCTAAATGATTCTATGAAATGTTACAGGGGATTTTAATACTTTCAACAGCAACAGCAACAAGAAGCACACGAAACTCAAATAACACCTCCAATCCAGCACTATTTAAGTTTGCAAATTCAGTTTCTCAAATTTTTCTGCCTGACATTTAAATTGACTTTTACTTTTCAACTCATATCCATAAAGTATCACTACTCAAGAAAAAAACCCAAACTATTTATATGTAACAGATAAAGAAAAGGAAAAGAGCAGAAAGGAAAAGATGTTACCAATGCAATTTCCAGTGGACAGGCTGGTTTAAGAATGAAGGGATGATTAAATATCTCTATTAAGGGTTGCATTATTCCTACAGAGGTTCTAAATACAGCTAGCATGTCTGGCTTAATTAATGATTAGCACAGCTGGGAATATGGACAGAAAGGCTGAAGGAATGGTAATGGCAATTGGCACTATACATGGCTAGATGACAAAACAGGATGTGATATCTTTTGTTGTTGTTATTATTTCCTTGCTTTAAGTCCTTTGGAATCAAAAAGCTAGAAGGTACTTCTAAATTTGTTTCTTTCCAAGTTTGTACCGTGTTCATCCTGATATCATAAACTAACACATCACCTGGTAATTTTTTTTAACATCTAGAGGATGACAAATGGTCTATGTTTGAATTATTATTATTATTATTATCACCCTTACTTGTGTAATAGCGTGGCAACTCCAAGGAGATGGGCTCAGAATTCAGTTGAAAACCAGTGTTAGATACCTGCCAACACAATCAAGAACCCCTCTTCCATATCTGTTCCAGCTGGGGTTAGTTGTTTGTCACATGTGATTTGTGATGAACGCATTTTCAACTACTGACAGTGGAATTCTGGGGAATTTCTTTTTCTTCATACAGCATTTGTTAACCTCAGTTAATGTTCTAAAGAAGTAACACAATTCAGTTCCATTTTAATATATAACGTGTCACAGCAATCTGTTAAATCGTATGTTTGCATTTCAAGTAAAGCCCCAATTACTAAACTTCGTTCACCTTTCTCAGTGCAACTCTAGCACGAATTACTGCTGCTGCTAGCTCATGATACTGATAAAATCACTACGGTTAGGCTGCACACCAGAGTACGATCAATCTGCTGTTAGTGAAGACCCACAATATTTATTGCAACTTGACTGCAAAAATTCCTGTTTATTAAATCCTTTAACCTTTAGATCAGCAGCTCATTTCTCCACATTTCTGCATGCTTACTGTTGGGTCAGTAATAAATTGTTCTCAGAAAGGAGTTACTGCTTTGGGGCGCTTACAGGGACACAACACTGCCACGTCACAACGCATGCAGAGCAGAGGACTAAATGCAGCAGTGCAGGCTCGCAGCAAGTCCTGTCCTACGACGGGGGCCGCCAGGCCCTGTGGGATCAGCAGAAGGGGCTTTACTTACACCTTACTTAGCTTTACATAATGGGGTACTCCAGTGAAATAAAAAAGACGATTTACGTGCATAAAATGAGCTTATGTGGAAGTCTTCAAAGGCTACGGAGTCAAGTTTTTACCCATCTGTTCCCCAACTAAGCATGTTGGATTTTCACTGCCCCGTCCCTCGCACACTCCGTTCCTTTAAAGGCCCCAGATTTGTCGTGTGGAGTGTAAAATGTTAAGTTCATTGCTCACTAAAGAAGCAGTGAAAGGAACTTCACCTAGTTAAGAGTTTTCAGCATAAAAGATGACTTTCAGTTCTCACTGTACACATCTTCTGATCCTAAAATTCATACCATACCTCTGGAAGCTTCAGAACTCGCTCTTGGGGATGATGGCACAATATTTGTCTCGTGTTTTTGTCAAAAGACCACCAGAATTTATTTCCCTGATTCTCTAAGATTCTCTGCTCTCTTTTGAGTTTTATATATGAGACAATAAAACGATTGATTGTTCAGCTTCCTGATACTATCAGTGTTTCTACATTGAAGCGGATTGCTCCCAGAGACAGGGTATTTTTCCAGCTCTAAGCTGCATTACCTCACTGTGGGGACAGATAAAGAGCATCCACGTACACTGTTGCTGTGATTCATTTGGAAGGCAGCTATTTGTAAAATATTGTAATTTTATTGTGTGCTGAAATCACAGTTCAGCCAGTCTGCGGACAAAGACTTGCTTTCACTTATTGCAGATTTTCAACTAGCAGCCTACTCCCCAGCAGGCTGTTATTTAAGGGCTGATTATCTTTAATCTTAGTATTGCAAAGGTTTTACGGTCTTGCTTTGTGTGTGGCACAGTATTTAGAAAAACAGGGGTCTGATCTCGGCTAGCTTGTCCACATGCTAATGAAATAAAATCGCATCAATGGCGAGGAGCTGGTTCTACTGCCAGTTACACTGAGATGGAATCAAAAGCGAGTTGAACGCACCAGCATTCAGGTCAGGCTGCTGTCTGGTGCTGAATGTTTTGGTTTGGACCAAGAGGAGCTAATGTGAGATAGGATAGCCTGCATGTGCATTTTTTTTTTTAACATGCTTGAGATCCCACCATATTAATATTCCTCAGCTGTGAGATTAAAAGAAGATCAGATCATGAGAGAGCTGAACTAAGGAAACTTGACTAATCATTTCTGACCACAGAGGAATTTCACTGGGAAGGGGAGAGAGGGCAAGCAAAACCAGAAGAAGAGCAATCTGACTGAGGAGGGTGGAAAATGAGGGAACGACTCAAGATTTCATATACACCAAGCCTCACCTTCTGACTGCTCCATTTCTCGTGGTTGTTTCAGGCACTGATTAAAGCTCTTGCTTCTTCAGTGGGCCACCGATAAGATTTCTTTCACTGCGTGTTTGTTTAGATTCTCTAATGTCAACCTGGAGTGCTGCCTTCCCCTTCATCAGGGCAGTTACAAGCCTGCTCTCTCCCTCACCTGTGATGTGTTTTGTTCTCTGCCCTTTACTTGGCCATCAGCTGCCACCCCATAAGTACTTAATTATCTTTCTGTTACAGAAGTCCCTTTTCTTTCTGAACCTTAACGATATTACTACATCTTCTGCAAGCTGCATGTCACTAGATCACCACTAGCTGAAGTAGTAGCGAGGCTCAAACCTCCTGTGGGTCAAGGAGGTCAAATACTTCTCCCACGTCCATTTCCATTACTGCAGTGGAGCAGAGAGAGCCCTGAGAGCTTTAAGGTAATTTCCTGCTCTGCATGAGATTCCTGGAGTGTTGCTCATGTGCTGAGATTTCTGTACTCTCTCTTGTACTGGCCTAATTTTGTCTTCACTCTCCACTATCCCTTCCTTATTTTCCTAAAATTTGTGAATTGGGAGGTTTTTGACTCAAGCCCCTAATTTCCTTATGCCATTTTTAAAATGAACATCTGTGGCTCCATTGTAACGTTAATAAATATTTGAACACAGCAAGTAGACATAGTGTACTGCTGAAGACTGACACACAGAGCTGCACTCAGTTTACAATGAACACCTCTTCCACATCACCTTTCCTCCCCGCCGCATCCGACATGGTACAGAACTGCTCCGGGCTTTGCCCCCCTACAGAGAAGCCGGCAAGAGGACGGGGAATTAACTGCTCCATCTACCAAGCTTCCCTGTAGCCCAAAGCTGTGTACAGTCCCACGGGGGATCTTTACTGTAAGCACATTTTGTGTGGCAGTGTGTGCTAGTTTACATCCTGTTTTCATTTGGGCAGGTAAGAGTTTACTTTCTAAACAATTATGGTTAGAGTTCTTGTAATCTCTTGATTAGACAGACTATGTAAGAAACCATGTTCTTTGAGCAACACAAACCATTAACTGGAGGCTTGAAATCTACACAAGGCACGTTGACCCTCTTGAGTCTTACTGTTTCTATGCACAGGGCAGTTATGCAGACCAGTAGGATTACCTTTGGAGAATTGATTAGGAAAAACCCAGTTAAAAATCCAGTTGTTCATTCATTTACCTACAGAGAAAAATATAGCCAGTACTTCCAGTTGAGTTCCTGATCTTTGCCTCTATGCTATCACTTCTGAAGAGATTATAGAAACATTGCCTGGTTTGGGTCGGAAGGGACCTTAAAGACCACCTAGTCCCACCCCCTTGCCCTGGGCAGGGAGACCTTCCGCTAGAGCAGGGTGCTCCCAGCCCCGTCCAGCCTGGCCTTGAACCCTCCCAGGGACGGGGCACCCACAGCTGCTCTGGGCAGCCTGTGCCAGCGCCTCGCCACCCTCACCATAAAGAACTTCTTCCTAGTATCTAATCTAAATCTGCCTTCTTTTAGTTCAGAACCATTATTATACCTTATTAATACCTAGTTGTTCACCATCTCCACTGCCTGTGCACCATTCGGTGTAAGCACTTCCAACACCAATCGACAGCGATGCCCCGTTGCAGAGTACCTGGCACTCCATCTTATGTTCTTTCACCTTTCTATCCAGCTCAGGCACCTGATAAATTCTGTATCCTGGTAGATGAATGGCTTCCTTTACTAATGCAAGAGTTTTGCTATGTTTTATCTTTTTAGCTCTACAGGTCCAGCCAAGAATATGCTGAAGACTTGCTTTTTCCTTGTCCTTCATTTAAAAACACCAAAAACATGGAGGCTGGGAGGATAAATGCTTTCATTTAATTCAGCAGCTCTATGAGGTTATGCAATTGTCAATGAAAAACTAGTTTGACCTACATACATTTTATTATTGATGATGAACCAGAATGAAGGAACTTATCTTGGCTTTCAACTCTGAGACAGAGTTCAGGCTTAACACTTGAAGGAAAAACCTTCGTATTAATATTTTATGAGATTAATCACATGATGCTCCCAGCCCCATTTGATGTGAATTTACAGAGAAACAGATACAGTGTTTTAGAATGTTTTCCAATATGTACTAATCACTCTTCAAAAGCACCCTGCACTTCAGATGTTAAGATTTAAACCCTCCAAGAATGAAATCTCATCTGTGTTTCTCACTTAACCAATGACATAACAAGTAAGTGAACAAAACAGATAAAGCATAATTTGAACTGGTTAATGGCAAAGCTTGTTACATTAATAAATATTAATATGTTTCCTCATCACTTCTTTCTTCTTTCTCACAAGATACATTTACAATTGCTTATAATTTTGCAAGATTTCAGCCATTTGGGCTTAAATATTTCACACCCAGTGCATGGATAAGTTTGGGTATTGTGTTTTGGGTTTGTTTTTTTTTTTTTGTTTTGTTTTTTGTTTGTGTTTTTAATGTGTGTGGAAAGCTCTATCAGTTCTAGCAATTTGCCAAGAATGATGGTAACATTTTTATTAAGTCTTATGCAGCGGACTAGATGTATGCAAAAGGAATGGGAGAATGAGAGGAACACGTCAGGGAGGGATACTGTGCTGTTCCAAGAAAAAATAATAATTTACAAATCCATCCAAGTTTAGGCAAGTTTTAAGCTTTTGACAGAAGCTCATAAATGCCACTTGGACACCTCTGCCCCAGCATTTTAGTGTGTGACAGTGGTACGGGTTTATACTTGCTGATTATGCCCAGGTTCCTTATAGTTCCTGGCACTGATCGGGTCTATGCATAGTTCTTCAGACTAGAAAGTGTATCCCTGACTCAAGAGGCAAAGATGGATGTTCCTAGTGAAGCTACCTCTGGACCAGGGCAGGCACTGAAGGCAGGATCAGCCTGGCAGTTTTCCTAAACTCTCGAAGACTGTCTTCCTATGGACATTCAGGAAAAGGAGGAAGAAGATTTACAGTTTTAAGGCAGAATGCCAGAAAGTATTCTAAAGAGGGATCAAGTTAAATGAAAGTCAAGGTAGGGCCTGTAAGACCTTGCAAGCTAGTTGATTGTGAACAAGCTGGCCCTTGTAACAGCTAGGTCCCAGAGTTGTGCGGGAAATGAGCCTGCAAGCTCGTGTGGACAGTCTGATGTGCTGCAAGCAAGTGTGGAAAATTTCCCTCATGTCAACGACTTAAAAATATGAGTGACCTCTACACTCAGCAAGATGAATGCAAACTGTACATTACCTTCCAAGCCCAGCTCTCCTTCTAGCTGTGCAGGCTTACAAAGAGAGAAAAGCACAATGGGTTGTACAGTGTTTTGTTTTCTAAATCTTATCCTAACCTTGACAACATGCAAATGAGCACCCACATTTCAAATTAAACGCTTTAGTTAATTCAATCCATCCTATCCCAAGCCAGTGTTTTAACCGTAGACTTCATAGCATCTTGCAGCTTAATCTAGCATCTCTGTTACAGTCTGTAACAGAGTACAGATTGGTCTTCCACAGCTTCTCCACTACAACTCACCAAAGTCATTTCAGGGCTCTCACTTCAGCTGTCATTTCCATACTTCTTTAAATTGGCAACTGCAGAAATAAAACTGGCTTGTCATTTACTGTCCCTGTCCTGGCCCCTAGCAAACCCCATTAAACAGGGTGAATCTGTGGAGTTTATGTCATCACAGGATCCCAGTTCTAAATGAAGAGTTCAGGTGGAGGAGAGTGGTAGGATTCCTAGGTGTGCATGTTATGGACACAACTAGTAGTGAATTTGATGCGGCATCTTATTCACTCTAGCTCTTATTTCCTAGTGATTCACAGCATACACATACAAGTTTGTTCTTTGTCTTTCACGTGGAAAAGGATAGTTTTTCTCCCCTCCTTGAAAAAACTACTCTCAATAGTGGCAGATATTACAAGGGACGATGGTCACAAATTGCAAATCGGGAGATTAAAACTGGCTATTAGCAAAGCTTCACAAGGAGGGTGGGTGTGCAGCACTAGAATAAGTTATTGAAAGAGACAGCAGAATCTCCATGCCTGGGGAGTTTTTGAGGACTTGCATAGACAAAGCCATGGTTGATCGGACCCAGTGTTGATAAGATCATTTCCAGAGGTCCCTGCTGATCTACATTACTGTGACTGCACTGCTCTCAAGGGTTGATAACTTATAGGTTGTTACTTATACAGCCACATTCCTCGTATGGAAGCTGCTATTTGTTGACTACCTCAGCTCCTTCTTCCAGCCCATGAACCTGCGGTGCCTCATCATGAGGGTACACAGAGTCAGAGTAGAGAGAAGGGATCAGCCTAGTCTTTTGGAAAGTGTCCGCGTTTCTGCTCACTCCTGAAGCGGCTATCCTTCCTGTCCCACATGTAGTGGATACCCACCATCATAGCAGGGTGGCTAGCACAGCACCCATGGCGCTGGCCTTCTTCCGTGAGGGACCCCCACGATAAGCATGCCTATTGGGAAGCTACCTAGGTAGAAGGCAAGACAAGGCTGCCTGCACAGCACTACTTAGTTTGCTGCATTGTTGGTTTTTGTTTTTGCGTGGGTTTTTTTTGTGTGTGTGTGGGGGTTTTTTTGTCTTTATACCCTGGCTGTATCGAACCTTGTTTTGTTACCCAGCTGGTTTAGCCATTGTTTGAATACTATTAATTGCTCTTGGCTGTACAGGACTCATGTTCTACATCTCTATTTTTTCCTGTATTTTGATGGCCTTATCAGTAAAGGTGCTTCCCTGTGGAACAACTATATTTAGTTAATTTTGGATTTAGTTTTTATTTTTATAGTGACAGCTTGCCCTCAAAAGTAGCTTGTAAACAGGTACATAGAAAAGCATAAAGAATTCCAAGGGCTCACAAGAGCAGGAAATGGGCCTGCAAGTGTAAGACAGATAGGATCCCTCAGGGGATAAAGGCAAGGGGTAACTATAGAGACCAACTATTTAAAATGGGATGAGGATAATAGGTAACATAAAGACAGGGGAAGGTGTTTGGGGAAACAACATAGCTGAGCTTTGAGTTGTGTGTATTAAGTAGGAGAGTGGTGGTGCAGACAGACTGTAAGAAAGCAGGGTCCATTCCTTCATACAGGAGGAGAAAAGTGGGATTTCTGATTAGTTAAACAGTAGCAGAACGGTTAGGAGGAGAGAACAGCTCTTTCCCAGCAGAGCAAGTATGTTCCTTGCTTTTTGGAGAAATGGCTCGTCTCCAGCTAGGAATTCCCCTTAGTGACAATGCTCAATCCTCACGACTTCCAAAACATCAGCTGGGGCATTTACAGCATTGGCAGGGTAGGTTAGTGAGCTGTTACGAAAAGGTGGTTTAAAATTACTTCATTAGCAGCACAGAAAATTCTGTCAGAAAAAAAGAAGCTATACTGTTACCCTCAGACCCACACCTTTAGCTGCTCCTGCTCTACTTCCCCATGTTTCTTGTGCCACACCATGCTTACTGGGAGAAGCCCCTGCAGCCTCTCTGAGTGTCAGCAGGATCAGCATGGGCAACACCTCACAACATATCCATGGGCAACTTCCCTGGCACTAGCTATAGGACCTCTCTTCTCTGCCCTTACCGTGGCTCTCATAAAACTTCTGTGAACTTCACTATCTTTAAAAACTCTCCTGTCAAATTTGGTTGAAAGTGGCCAATGTCTCCCAAGCTGTCAGGGGAAAATGAGATAATATAATACTACAAACCCTGGTTATTTTAGGTCCTTAACTGTGCATTCTAATGAAGTTTGCAAAAGCCGAAGCAGAGATTGTGTTCCTTCTGCACACCTGTTAGAAATAGTGAAAGTATTCGGTAAATGGTTAAGTTTTCTCTCAGTCTCTGATTTCCCCATACAAGAAGTCATGACAGGAAATCCAAAAACATTTTCTACCTTCTCTGCAAAAGTCATTTTTACCTGGCTTCCTATATACTTCTGCTAAGCTTTCTCTGAACTACTATTATTAAGAAACTTTCCAGTAACAGCAGTGTATTGTTCAAACATTTTTCCTTAACTCCCACTCATTTCTCAGAAGACAAACTAAGCCAAAAAAAGAAGTAACCCTTCCAATCCCTTATGAAGTCAGAATATATGTCTAGAGAGATGGGAAGGAGAAGTGTTAGGGCTGGTTTATACTTATGTGGAAGGCATAGATATATTTTTCAAGCAACCTGTATCATCAGTATTTTTGTTTGCTTCAGGTAATTTGGTGGTTTAAACGCCCTTTGTTTTATGTTATCACCCACACACACAGAGCTCATCCTGGGTCTCTGCAGAGGATGGCATCAAGCAGAGAGAAGTGCTTTTCCAGAGCTGCTGTCCGGCCACCCAGCCTCAGCATTCTGCGCTGGCCATCAGCCAGTCCGTCTGTGGGCTTCTATGTGCTCTTGGTCATCTTGACCCACTGGGAAACTCCACTTGAGGCTGGTGCAATTTGGCTCATGAAGATTTGCAGGAGTCACCCCCCATGCTGCAGCATGGTCTCAGGCAGCGTTCTGGGATTTCATCAAAGAAGGGGAAGAAACCTAAGTGCACCCAAAAGTTAGGGCTGCAAAGACTTATTTCAGCAGGAAACATGGAAGAGATGAGGTTGTTCCCCGAGTGGCTGCCCTTGCCTTTAGCCACTGCTGAAGCAGCTCAACTTTCAGCTGAAAGGCAGAGGCTGCAGCACCTGCTGCTTGTGGGGAGACAGGAGACGTGCTCCAGGGCAGTGCTGTGGGCACCCTTGGGCTGCACTGCAGCCGCAGGGCAGTGACTGGTGGCTGGGGCTGCAATGACTGCAGGTCAGGGGTCCTCAGCCCTTGGGTTATGTGTCGTGGTGCGAGCTGCTGTCCCCCATCCGCTGGGCATTCACGTGTGGCCAGGCTTCAGCCCAGTGGCTCACTCTAGCCAGCAGCGGGTGGGTCAGAGGCCGGTCAGAGGGAGCATTTTAGGAAGTTTTCACGCACTGCTCAGCATGCATGCACCCTGGTGTCCGTGGTGTCAGAGCTCAGCACGGTGCACTGTTTGTTAGTGGACCTAGGAGCTATCGAGCCCCACAGTTTAGCCTGGTTTAAACAAGCTGGGCAAGCCATGCAGCAGCGCTGTAAGGGTCATGCCTGGCCCAGATACGCAAGTAGTTCCAGCACTTGGACCGTGGTTCTGTAGCTGGTTTATATCATTAAAAATATGCAACATATTAATATGGTGCGGAGCAAGAAAGCCCCCAAAATGAATATTGTGGCCTTTCTTTATTGTTCTCCAGTGAATTTGTCCCATTTTGTAGCATAACCTCTCCTTTCAATGGTCAATACAGTGCTTCAGCTATGCACTGTGATATGGCTCATCAAATGTCACCAGCATGGCAGGTGCTGTGCGGCTGTCTGTACCCACTGAAGGATGAGTCCCTTCGGATAAGGGCAGGTAGCCATAGGCTGGTCACTCAGCATGTGCTGTAGGCAATTTAATTCATCTGTACAATACTTGGCAGCAGTCTCAAAGACAACTTTTCACCTGAGGCATGTCTATCAAACCTTCTCAAATGGAGAAAAGAATTTTAAAGGAAAAAAAAAATCATGTAATTTTTCAGGAAAATGTTATAAAAAATGTACATGGAAGAACTGTAGACAACTCTTTTGTTTGACCTATCAGGCAGTTTACCTGTACTTCAGAATACTCAGAGAACAGGTAAAAATCTTGCAAATGCTAAATTTAGTCTCTGCTTACAGAAGCATTTTGTCACATAGTTGTTTATAAATACTCTGGTCTTTCTTTCAAACTCCTCACTGCCAATGAAAGTTTTCTCAAACTGACAGTAAGCCACATCTGAGAGGTTGTTTTGTTTTGCCATGCCTAAGACCTGGAGATTAATTGCTTAATGCTTACTATGGGCAAAAGTAAACCACAGAACCCTGGCAACAACATTCAGAGTCACTAATGTTCTTATTCAAGCTATGTATTACTGCCGAGTAGCCCCAAAATTAGCACAGATTAAGAAGAAAACATAAATCAAAGCTAGCATTTAGGGAAGTGCACTTACATTTCTGTTTGTCCTATTTTGCAGCATAACCCCCCTCTCAATGGTCAATACAGTGCTTTAGCTATGCACTCTGATATTGAGACTCTGAATAAGCAATGCCCATCAAAGGGGATGCCCAAGGAAGACAGATCATGGCAGTACTGAAGGGTTTGTGAGATTAAAAGTTACTAGCGTGGCGTGGCTCTGATCCTGTAAAACACACAAGCTACTTCATGCATGTGGAATTTTACAGTTTAGCTGAAAGGGAAAATGGGCAAAGCAATTCTCTAGCAAGTTTGCAGGGTTAGACTTTTACACTGACGAAGAGAAAGGGTTGTAGCTTTATACAAGAAGTGGCTAAGGGAGGGAAGGGATCCATAGATTTTAATAAAAAATGAAATATTTGTCTTGAGTATGTCACAAGTCCTACAGAGACTACAATTAGATTTTCACAGTTTTCCTAGTCCCTTCCTTACAACCAACCAAGCTGCATTTGCATTCAATTTTAACAGTAGAGTAGTCCCTGTCCCCTAAATGAGGTTGCCAACCTAAGCCATATTTTATTTCTGGCTTACTGTGCTTTCAACGTGCACAGCCAGAGTCCACACTTTGGATTTGCTTCTTTTTAGTCCTTGTGGCACCATTTCCCCCTCTCCTTAACAGCTACCCAGGAGACAGCTATCTGTTGTTTACTTTTGAAGAAACCCCCAAACTATACAGCGTTAAATGAAACCATGTCTTCTCATGCTATGCAGCCCATGCCTGACAACACCCGTTTTAGGCTTGCTCTTCAAACATGCTGTTTCTGTGCAAGATGGGTTTGCCTTCCTCCATGTCCTCAAATATTTCCTGACATCTTTTCTCAGGGTTTGATGCTAGGAACATGTATAATTCCAGTCATCCACTGATTTCTTACAAGATTTCCCTTTGCCCTACAGAAGCAGCTGCCCAGTCAGCAGCAACATCAACACCAGGCATTGCTCTGTTCTGGCAGCCTGTCCAGATGGTGTGTGCCCTCCTGATGATGGCTCACCGCTGTGAGACCTGGTTTAGCAGCAGAAATTCTCTCAGTTAAAAAGCACTGCTATACATCATCGCATTTTCTTAAGGATTAAAGAGGGTACATGGTGCCTGCCTGGTAACTCAGCTGCCAATTCCTGATCTTCAAGACTCCCACTAGTGCAGTATGGCTGAGAGCATAGCCAGCCGCCCAGCTAGCCACGAACAACTCATTATAGGAAGCATCCAGATCATCTTACAGAGTCATGGACTTATTTAGGTTGGAAAAGACATTTAAGATCATTGAGTCCAACTGCAAACCAAACACTGCCCAGTCCACCAAAATAAGTGACGGGAAGACCAAACATCCTTCTCCAGGAGCTCTGTACAGCGCAGCAGGAGGCGATGATAGTGAATGTAGTGGTTACAATTTTTACCGTGCTCCCCTTCTAGTAATACAGACATTTCATTATGGACCTGCCCAAACTCCCAGTGTGCTGCTCCCACCTGTGGCGGCACTAGCAACGACCTGAGCACACTCACAGCAAATTGCAAGTGTTGCATGCCGACTGCTAAGCGGCAGGTGTGATTGTTACTGCGTAGCCTTCCACCATCAAAGGTTGTTCCCTGCCCTGAAGGCCCTACAGCAGAAGGAGCGCAAAGCTCACAATGCTCGGATTTCCCAAGCCTGCTGCCCTTCCTGCCTCAAAGTGGACACCGATGCAAGTCGATGATTTCCAGATTCATATCTTTCCAGTATGACTTCTTGGCCTTAGAAGTCATGGCACTACTTTCACTTGCAGGAATTCTGTTTGTGTTGAAGATACATTCCTGATGCCTGCTATCAGCAGTCTTGCAGCAGCTACCGCACCGTGCACAGCTTTGTTCCAGGGTGGGCTTACCTCTGTACTCACCAACACGCTGCACTTATCTTAGACAGGTATTACCTTCTCATTTAAGTGCTGGCCATTCACATTACAGAATGCATATTCCCTATAGTACATATCCTGGTGCGAGGTCTCCTACAGTGTCGCCGAGCTTGCTTGCTCAGTTTGGTGAGCTACGTATTCTGTCAGATCTAGAGATGAGCCACAGCAATACAACCAAGATACACGCCGTGCCCCGAGCACCAAGGCAAGACGGAGAATCTCCAGCAGAAGCTTTTGAAGGAAGTGAAGCATTTTGGCAGACTTCCACTATCCATTCCAGTTTCACAGAGTAATCTGACTTTAAGCCCAAATAGCCTTTAAAGAGGCTTTATTGAAGTGTAAAATCCTCCGAACATTTCAGCAGAGATCAGTAGATAGTGATCTTGGTTATGATCAACTCCAGCTCAATTCTGTGTTACCAGCACTGAGTCTTAAATGCGAATATTACAGAAAATAAACTGAGAAGTGAGATCTACATGCTTCTCGGTCAGGTTCTAGGACTGTCACAGTTGTCAGGTAAGCAATGATGTGGATTAAAAAAAAAATTACAAAATCCTGAAACAGTGTCTAAACAGACATTAGACAACCTGGCAAGTATGAAGTATCCCTGACCCACGCACACCCTGGAATCTGACCAGCAAATTTGACTGGTTAATGAAGACCTATACAAAGCAACAGAAAAGCCATACACAAACTGCTGTTATGTCAGGTGACCAAACATGGACAATGTAGGAAAAAATGTAATAGAAGAATCAGATTCCATATTCTTCTATTTCTGAGAGACACCCCGTAGAGGTATTACAGATACCCCTCCTGCCCCCAAGCTAGCAACACACCTTCACATATCTAAGGAAAATGTTGCCTGGTTCATCTGGCCAGTGTTCTGTGCTTGTTCACAGTGATAAACAAGGTGACCACGTCAACTATTATGACTTGCACACCTTATTTTAAGGACAAAGCATGTCTGATAGACATGTTGAATTGCTCTAAGGCATGACTTTCTGTTCCTCCTTTATTTGAAAGGAGAGTATCCATCTGAGATCTGGTCTTGGGGACCAGGGGAGAGGGAGGTTTCCAAACTGCCTTTGATAATATTTTTCCTCTTCTGTTTGTTATTTCAAATGCTCATTTTACTTTCTGGATCAAAGATAAACAGACTTGCAATGAGTAGAAAATTAAAACAAAAATGATCTGTGAGCCATAGTGGATGTTACAACCTGTGTAATCACTCAGTGAAACTAGCCCCACATGTCTGTTATACACTCACAGAATATGTATTTTGACAATGGTGTTTGTAGAAAGTTATGCTATTATTCAATCACACTGTGAACAACCCTATCAGCATTTGATAGGATACTTCACATATTAAAACGTTTTTAATCAAAAGCTACTTCAACTTTTCTCGATGCTCAGATCCTACAAAAGAAATCTGACCTTGATCTTCATGTGTACAGAACAAACCCATTGCATTAAATATACAACAAAGAACAGCACAGATCCTGCAGAAATCACTGGCCTAAACTAGTCAAGCATTTAGCCTTCTACTGGATTTCTGAAAGGATTATGATACTTGCACACACCTATTAAAAGGATAATGATGCTGAAGAAATTAAACAACCTACACATGATGCCTCTAGCTGTTGTATAGTTTTCTTGCAGTATGCTTTAAAAGGCCCTTGACTGTGTCCACTTTTTTCCAGATGCAGGGAAATACCTTCCTTTGAGACTGTGCCAATCTAAGCTGCAGAGTTAGTCATAGACCATAATGGCTTAAAAGTTTGAAGAACTCCAAGATGAGAGCACCGAGCTCATGTTCGGGCTGGAACTGTGGCCCTGGCTGTTTCAGGTCCAAGGACAACCTACAGCCTGACTCAGTTCTTACACAATGTTATAAAACATTTCTAAGAGTCTCCCTTTTAATTGTTGATCAAGAGGAGCTTCTTATCCCAAACTTACGAGGCGTAACTGAGCGGCATAAGTGAGTTATGCCAACTGAGAGTGCTTAATGAGGGCAGGGCTCCAGGTTTTCATCAAGAAAAAACTTTTAAAGAACAAGTCCCCTTCACCTGAAACGGGCAAGCTGAGCCTGAAATGTATCTCCCCACCCCGGCCTCTGCAGCAGTCAGCATGCAGCATTACAGAGAAAATAAAAAATAGAGCAACTTCAATGAGTTAGTTTCTTGGGTTTGTTTTGTTTTGTTTTGTTTTTTTTTTTTTTTTTTTTTTTTTTTAAATTAAGATGACAACTATTGCAGCTGTTCTAACAGTAACCACCAGGAACCAATACCAACAAAGGTTTTCAAGGTCATTTTACAATTTGTTTTTGCTGGAGTTATGCAATAGGGAAGCACAGCACTAAGACTTTCAAGGTGTCCCTTTTCCTATAACAACTATAGAGTCAAAATGGTATTTAAAAACAAACAAACAAACCTCCCAAACAAAACACTCGTATCCCCCCAAAAGCTCTGCACCACAAAACCCGCAACCTTCTGAGACAGAAACAGAAGCCAGATGCTCCTGGAGCCTCTGTTGTTTTTGGAGGTGGGTCAATTGGACATTGCCTTAGCTGTGTTTCCAGTTAGCTGATATTTTTAGGCTATTCCCACCTCCAGCCCAGTATTTGCTGAAAAGAGCGTGCAGCTGCAGTAATAGCTTATTGTTTAAGTCTCCCAAAGCTCCTCAAACCCTGACAGAAAAAGTTTACTATGTTGAGTTCTGTTCTATACATTCTGAATTCATCATGAGCCAGCTTCTATGCTTCAATATAACTACATTAATAATCTATAGCAAACAAAAGGATTCTTTATATGTTCTGCTTCTATCTAATAGTTTTCCATTTGACTCGAGCACCAGTCCTTAAATTACACCTGCTTGTGCATAGGAATGAGAGTTCTTCAAAACACGGTCAAAGCAAGGGCCCAGCCGCGGGGTTACAGCCGGGCAGGGTTTGCACTGCTGTCCCGTTACACCACTGGGGAGGTTTGGCACAACTCAGCCTTTCAAAACAAAGGCAGGCAATGAATCAAACACAGCAGCAAAGATCCTCTCTAACAGGCTTAAAACTTCAATGGCAGAACCCAAATTGTTGTCTTCAGACGGCCCCTCGCACAGTCCTGCAAGCACACAGCCCTTGCTCAGCCCCCAGCACGGCAGAGCTCAGCACCACCTCTTCCTCGGCCCTTGCTCAGAAAAGGAGGGGAAGCAAACACGCTTACCTGAGGGTCTGTGGGCTACATAGACCAGCAGGGGCTGGGTCTCCTTTATACGGCAGGCCTTCCAGTGCTCCCTGTTCCAGTGCTCAAGTAAAGAAGAGCTGCACTGATAAAAATCACCTCAGAGGGGCCCAGAGCTGCCCTCAGAGCTCATAAATTATATAGCTTTACTCCGCTTGGCACAAGCTTGAACCCTGTTATAATTTAGGTTAAAAGACAACACAAAGTTTCTGCCTTTTCAGAGCCCTTCGGCAGTTTTGCTGCCGAACCGCAGGGTCTGGTCAGGCCTCTACAGGTGTTCTTAATTAGCAGAGAATCCACGGAAGGTACTAGCCTTAAAGATATATGTCTTTTAAGCGCAAGCCTTCAAAACTCAGCCATATCATGCCGTCATCTTCACTGAGTTATGCTTACAAAGAGCACAGATAAAATAGTGTTTAATCAGAACTGCTGTTTCCCTTTGCAAGCAAAAGATCGTGAAATAGCTATCCTGCAGTACGAGAGCATTGAGTTATCTCATCCTAATGTGACTGCCTAGTTGATTCACCCTCCTGCCTTTGACTTGCTTTAACACTTAGATTTAAAAAGTACTTGTGTCCTCAGAGGCAAGCGTAGTATATAAAAACTAGCCCAGACACTCCTTGCAGAATTTGATTATCTGTGGGAACAAATCAGCTGGCCCCTTATTCACATTTTCACGAGAAGACTGAATGATTTTAAAAGTAAAGACTTCAGAGAGGTGGTGTGAAATCATGCGCGGAAATAAATATACAGCTGTGGCATGGATGATCACTAATGGCATATAGCCTCTGAGGATGTACGGAAACAACATTCTTCATTTTGAAAGAGTCAGAGGTAAAAAAGACACAAGCAATTAAGCCACACAGAACCATGAAATATATTAGAACCTTTCTTAAAGCTGGATAAAATGAGATAGGCTTACAAAAGCATTGCCACTGAACATACTCCCAAGGGCTCTTCAGGGCAGGCGCCCTGTCTTTCCAAGCACCAAACTTCCACTGCAGTCTAGCAAGGGGGTTACCCCATTAGGCACCTAGCAGGGCGCGAGAATAAAGATTTGTCTTGTCAGAGGCTATAAAACACTGCCAGTGGAGCATTTTCCTGTTCCCTGAATTATGAACAGCAGAGCTGTTCTGTGGCTGAGCTGGTTGGACCTTCAATTTTGTTTGTCAAAGGATCATTTATAGCCTGTGGAAGTTCCCTACCAGGTTCTCTGCAGTCAGGCCGCGCTCCTGGAGGTTCCTGCCTTGAACCGCTGTGCTGTCTCAGGACACTTCAGATCACTAATCCCAGAACATAAACTTCAGAAAGGTTCCAGGACTGAAGGCGCCAGGGCAGGATTCCACCTGTGCAAAAGCAGTGTAAGGTTGGTATAAACGGCAATGCCGCTGTATTTAGGGTGCCATGTTAGCCCAAGAGCACCCCTGACAGCTGTCTTTGTCCTCCCTAAGTACTGGACTCCATCCCTGAAAGCTGAGGGATAACATAAGGCTGTCTTTGTCATCACTAAGTATTGGGCAGTGCGATCCAAATTACACTTTTAGGAGGCACGAAGGAAGAGGCAGAATTCATCCTTCTCCATTTGAACCTCATTTAGATGTTAGTCTGAACCATGTCCTGCAACAGCCCCCGCCCTCCACCAACGTTTATAGACAGCCTAAGGACACTGGCCTCTGCATTTGGGCTTCTCATCAAGTTGTCTAAAGTACGTGAATAACTTTATAGAATCAGTGTCTGAGCTGTGAGGAAACTTGTATCTCCTGATAAAGTCCCAAAATAGTTATGCAATTTCAGTAGCATAGATCAGCAGACTTAGACATGAAGTGCAATCCTAGGGAAAGTCTTCCCAGAGAGAATCTTAGGGTTAGATTTTGATCCGATTGATCTTACGGTAATATAAATTAATTTTCAGATTAATTTAAGAAGAGTGATTTAAATATCTCAGTATTCCCACACATACTTGGCTATTTTCAGAGCTGCCCAGACTACATTTTCATTGATTACAGGGACCAAATATGACTCTTCAAATCCTTGATACCAGATGTACAGCAACTGTGTTTCAGGACCTCAGCCTCATGTTGCTGTAACAAATCCAGCACAAATCCAACCCACAGCCCCATACCAGCTACTGTGAAGAAAATGAACTCTATCCCAGCCAAACCCAGCACAGATACCCACTACAGTCTTCATGGATATTTCTAGGTGGAGACCTGGGGAGGGTCAGGAGAGGAGGTGGCTAAATATGTACAACAAATAGAGTGTTCCAGTCCACCTTCAGGGCTACTCTGAGCCTTGAAAAGCTCAGAGAAGATGGTAAAGCAGTTATAAAAATGTATAATTGCTGTTTCTTACCTTATTTGGCCTTAAACTGATCTCTTTTCTGAAAAGTCGGTTCTTAGTGCAAAAATGTTATGAATGCTGTTCTGGGAAATCCTGATTTACTCTCTGCATTACATAATTCTAACAACACTGTCTTTTACATTTTACAGGAAATCTAATTTTTTAGAGATTCATCATATGGATATTAAAAAAAATAATATTGAGAATGAACACTAATGAGCAGCACACAAGTGTGTCATCAGAGAGAAAGGATGCCTAAATTACACACAGAGGACTATAATGAACAGAACCTTTCTGTCTCCACTGAATTCAGAGGTGCCCTGAATGTACTTACTGGCTTAGTGTTGGTCAGTGTCACCAGCTGAATCAGGATCCTACGTTTGGTAGTGGGACTACTTCCCACTATCTCTTCTGGAAGTGTATTTTTAGTTCTAGATGTCTAGAAAGTTCTCAGCATCACCTCAACAACTAGTGTCAAATTGCCATTAATTTCCGGAAAGTTCTAATATGAGAAGCAATTATGGAAAATAAGTTTCTTGGCTGAGAGAAACTGATGTTATCATTAAAAAAAAAATCTGGCAAAGCAACAGTGGTAATGATATGAAAAGTAAATAAGCACAGAAGATGATATCAAGATGCTGAGTTGGGCAGGAAATGATTTCTAATATGAACTAAGTCTGTCTTTTATAATACTCATTCCACCAAAATGGATGCATTTAAATTGCTGTTTAGGTGCCCTTATTCATTGCTGTTTACAGCGTTTTAGTTTAAATGCAGAGTTCATTTAATTCTGGCTAGGTCAGTAATTGTGCTAATGAGCAAGGTGTACCCTCAACCATTTGCTTGAAGACCAATAAATGCTCATTTACAAAATAAAATGGCTTGCTTCTTCTAATTTCATAGAGGCATGCAAAAAAAAAAAAAAAAGAAATAAAAAGTGCTGATGCTGTGTGCAAGGTCCAGTGAAAAGTTAGATGCCATGAAAGTTGAAAGTTTCAATTAAAGACAAGACAGTTTCTCATGCACTATAAAATCTCTGACTGCCATGAAACAAGACCCTGCTTAATATCCATGCACTTTAATTCTCAGCAATAAAAGTTACAGAAGAAGCAAATTAATTATTATCTGATTAAGTAGTTAATTGTGTTGTTATAAATAATTTAGAGTTTTCTTTTTCCCACTGGTAAATTCTTGATACAGAAAAATTACTTTAGTACCAATTATTTGTAAATAGTTTTGATTAGAGCCTGCATGCTTTCAATGAGTGTTTCTACTTTGAATTGCTGCACAATGAATAATTATGAATTTAATCCTGTAGTGAGAATGTCACATGTATAAACAATTATTTAACTCACTACAAAATAGATGAGGAAGCTGGCTAGGAGCGTAAGTGTTCAGCTTTGTGAAATGGTTGACTTGTTCTTCTTGCCTTCCCAGATAGGGGAATGGCTGATCTTTTCTTAAAACTAAGTATCTTCAGGATCTTTTGTAATACAACCCAAAATTAGAGAATTCTTTAAATCTGCTAGGTTATAATACCCTACAATCCAATTACATCCATTCTCAAAGGGCCCGATTCAAAGCTTTGAAACTAATGCCAATCAGTTTCTTCATTATTTCATAATAAATCACAGCATGATCAGCGAGTTCTGAGAGATGCTTCTGTGTCTCCGGCACCCTCGCTAGAGAGTGCGCTGGAAGCCAGCTCAATGCGTAATGTGGGGCAGGGCATGGCAAGTTAATGCAGAGGATAGAACCGCAGAAGTGAAACTTAACTTTTGTATGAAAAAGGCGGGAGTGGATTTAGAAATGTTGTAGTTTTGCAAGAGAACTTCCATTTAATGGCAGCGGTGCTGATGTGCCTACCGACTGCCTTGAACTGGCAGGGGGTTGGTGCATCTCCAAAGCAGATGTGGGCAATGAAAGAAAGGCCTTCCAAAAAAGTTCTGTCAGATTTCTCACTGATAAAATAGTATGTATATCTCTGAAAGGATATGCTGTATTTATGATCGTAATACATGTTCTTTCAGTTTTGTGAAAAGGAAAAAAAAATTTAAGTCAATGCTTTGTCTGGTTACACGGATCTCTGTTCTGTTTTTAGCAGAGACACATATTTTAAAGGTGCATTTGCAAACCAGCAAATTATTTATTACCTGTGTCAGCCTCCCAGCTGTAAAATATATTTAGTAATGCAGGCAAAGCAGCAAAAGGCCACGTTATCAGTACCTATCTGATGATGATGGAAAGAAACAGGAAGAGAAATGAGTTGTGATACGCAAGTAAAATCTGAAAGAAAGTATGTGGCTGGGGGACAGTAAAGTGGAAAAGGACCAGCAATAGGAGAAAAGGATGAAGGAAAATATGAAGGAAGAGAAACATGAAGCAAAAAGGAACAAGAAGCAGATGGGAAAGAAGCTGGTAGAGAAAGTAATTTGATACAGATACTAATTTACAGTAAAAGTATGAAGTCTCATTAAATGCACGACTAGAATGCAAAGGAATACTCTCACAAAACTTGTTTTGGCCAGATGCCTGTTACTGAGTCCCATAAAACTCAGTTAAGTTATATCTCCATTTTAAGGTCAGAAAGGCTCACCTGGTCTGACTTCTCTTCTATACGCAGTGCATTTCACCCAGCTTTCACTGATCGGGCACGGTAACCCTACAGAAGGAAACACCTGACATTTTCAAAAATTCTATTTTAAACCCCTACATTTTCCCCATATTCTCCACACCCTCTTGGAATATCCAAGCCTTCAATTTATTGAAGGCACTGAGTATAGGCTCTTCTTTTATGTGGGCAGAGATCAGTCACTGTGTTCTTAGAAGAGTTGCCAAGAACTAAACTGTCTGAGAATGACTTGCTACAGTTTTCATTTTAAGCTCACAACCTTTGTAGATGTTATATTCTGCACTTAACACGTGTTCGGCGATAACCTGTGAATCCAATTACAATGTATTACTCAGAGGTTTTCAGTTTTCTTAATTTCTTTTATAACTAACAAAAATGTTCCCTTAAGAATGTGAAATACCTTTTAATTTATGAATTCATTTGAAGAGATGCCATCATTCCACTTACTACCCATGTGTTAAATTAGTACTTTTCAATTCATAGACTTCACCGATGAGCCTCAAGGACTTTTTTCCTTCCCTGCACATGAATAGGACTTCCTACCTCCCCTTCTGCCCTAAACAGAAAAGTGAAGTCACTGCCAGTGTTTAGGCTCTAGGCAGTTTTTGGCCTCAAGTTTTTTTCTCACAGTTCTTTCCTTCTGCTGCTGAAGAGCAGCGGTGCTCGCGGCGAGCTGCCGGCACACCGTGCCTGTGCGTGCAGGAGCCTCCTCGGCCGCGAGGCCCGGGCACCGCTGCAGGAGCGCTGGGGGCCGCGCCAGCTGAGGTTGAGCTCAGAACCATAAGGGCTCTGTCTCTTCTCCTGCACAACTGTCAGAAACAAAGGCTGTCCCGTCATCCATGGATTGTTAGTTATCTAATCCCCAGGGTTCTTAAAGTCCAAAGAAAAGAATTCACCAGCAGCCAGCAGCAATGCGTCCTCAGTTCCCTTTGTACGCAGAGCCAAGTTTCGAGGTTTGAGAAGGAGCCTTCTTCCCTTGAGTTTACTTCCCGTTCGGTGGGAAATGCTGCTCTTACTCCTTTTGCTACTTCAGCAGCAGGAGGTAGCTTTTTTATCTTACAGTCTGCTTGGAAATATCTTATGAGATTTTTTCCCCAGAATTAATTGATTTTGGTGGAAATTATACAAGCTCATGAATTACTTGTCACCAGACATTCAAGGTTTGACATGTTTGCATTTAACTGGTGGCTCTGATATTCTGATTTATCATATTATAGGCCAGTTGGAGTTGAGTAAGTTTTATTAATTGAATCTTACTCGAGTTTGACACATCATAATAAAAGGGGAAAATCCTCTTAGGCATCTAGAAGTACAAATATATGTCCTCTGCACTGAGGATGCTGAAGAACATTCTGAACTAGAAAGATCAAACTGGAGGCTACAAATCATGCAGACTGACTAGATTCCTATTAATGAAATCTTACAAGGCAAGAGGGCATCCAGGTGCTCCACTAACTTCCGAGGGGCAGGCATTAAGTGTTTCAGAGAGAGTCTATTTTCCTTTGTAAAAATGACGTTTGTTTGTGAAATTTTCGACAGTTCGGTGAATCTTTATAACCTGCACTCTCTAGTGCCTGCAACCTGTGTTGGGACTTGCATTCATTCTCATATCCAAAATGATGTAATGAGAAAACAGCTAATGTACTTAGTACATTAAGGAACTAACATGGAAAAGTCTTGGAACACATATTTTTGTAATTAGCATGCTTGCTGACAAAAGCTATTTGTATGTTGATGGCGAGCTGCATCCTTATTATATTTTATACGGGGATGAGACCGCATATATGTACCTTTAGAGCTGAAACACGCCTGATAACAAGCAACTCCCCTATCCTTTGGAAAATGCCTAAAGGGCATGACTGAAGAGAAATCGCTTGGGTAGGGATACCAACCTTCAAGGTTAAATCTCAATTGCAAGGATAATTTGTACTATCTTTTATGAGACTGTGTTGTGTGCCATTGCTTCTATTGCAGGGTAATGCGATGGAGTACAAGGCCACTGCTGAAGTTGAGACATCCCTTAAGTGTCTACTGTATCCATTAGGCTCTGAAAATTGCAAATTGCTGACTACATGAATTACTCTGGAACAGTTTAGCATGTGTGTGGAGTTTTCGCTATCAAAAAGCTCTGGCGATTCCACATTAGAAAGTAATTTTCCATATGGCTTACTGGGAATTTAGGCACATAAACAGATACTCAGCAGTGATATTTAATGCAGTTTATTGAACAGGTTTACAGATTAGGGACATAATTTTCAGAGCTTTGTCAGTTTTTGTCTGAACACACTGATTATGTGCCTGGGACTTTGACTTTTCCCCTCGTATTTTATTTTCCTTTGTTCTCCATTTCGATGATAAAAGGTAAATGCAAAGGTAGGATTGTGCTGATGCAGTGCAAACATGCTTCAGTGTAGTTTATAGACAGAACCTCTGCAAGAAATAATGTTTATGCGATCATCTTGTCTTGCTGCAGATGTTTTAGATTAAGCTTCTTGCTACACAGTCTGCACAAAATACATGAGCAGATACTATAATACGTTGCATAGAAAATTGATATGGAGTAGAAGCTGATGTGAAATTATAATGAGCAATTGAAGTGCAGGCACAGCAGTGGTCTAGTTCTTTGCACTTAGGTGTTTATGAGCAGAATAGTAGCTGAACACAACAAGGACCTGCTTCATAACCAGGTCTGCTGGATGCCCTGAGAGTACATAAAAATAAATAGCAACATATGGGGTATGGATTCATTTGCACCCTAAACAACTTTGAAATATCTTTCTTCTGATAGAAGGAAATCAACCAAACACAGCAAGTGTATGATAGTGCGCAAATCTGTCACAGCCAAGGAATAACCAGCCACGGGCTCATCTGTTCCATGTCTCCTCCACAAGGAGGGGAGAGCCTGCTTTGGATTTGCAGCCATGTACAGGCTTCCTGTTCAAAGTCCTCAGGGAAGCACAGGCTGTCAGCACGAGCTTGGTACAGAGTGCTTTCGTCCTGCAGTAAGAGGGAGACCTTACAACTTCTATAACCAGTGCCCTCATCATGCTTGCTATCCAAGTAACACCTACCTCCAGCGAGAAGAAATACCCTCCTTTGCTGCAAAGACTGTGGACAACAGCTGTGTTTAATGTCACATTGTATCATTACACCTACCACCTTACAAAGAACAGCTCGGGCTGCTCACGGACCCTCCAGCGTATTGATGTGCCTCTCAGAAAGGTTCCTGCACGGGTGCTATCTCACTCTCCCTTCTCTCACGGCCCTGGTATGAAATAGGACTGTATTATTAAGTCAGGTTGGACGGGGCTTGGAGCAACGTGCTTTAGCGGAAGGTGTCCCTGCCCAGGGCCGGGGGCTGGAACTAGGTGGTCTGTGAGGTCCCTTCCAACCCAAACCAGGCTGTGGCTCTATGAGTGTCTGTGGGATCTGAGCCCGTGCTCCGCAGGATGCTGGAGCAACCCAGCAGGACAGAACGCTTCTGGTCCATGTGATGCCTCCTGACGTGAGTGCTCGGTGAGCAAGGCTATCCAACTGACAAGGCACAGTGGCACTGTTCGTGACGTGACTTCTGGGGAACTGCCTGTCTTGTCCCATCTGGGGGTTTTGTCTTGTTTTTGGCATCAAGAATTTGGCTTTCAATAATTACCCAATTCTGGTTTGGAAACTTTTTTTTTTTTCTCTCTCATAAACAGATTTCCTGCTTCCTTTACCCCAAACTGCTTTTCTTTATTTTGGGTTTGTTTTGGTTTTTTTAAAGTGTTTTTAAGTAAAATTTGGCACTTGAAGTTCATCTGTTTTCATAATTGGCAATATTTCTCTGGTTAATGAAAGTCATGGCTAAGGTTCCAGGATTAGGTATTGTTAAAAGCTGCTCTACCAAGTTCCTCATAAATCATTCCCAGCAGATTTCTCTTCTAGTGTTCATCATGCTAACATGATTTCAATTCAGAAAGGCAGACAAATGTTATTAGGGCTCAATGAAGCAATTGCAGGAAACGATCATTTAACATAACACTGATAAAACTGGCAGTAGGTTACATGAAATTTCTTGTCTGAATTATGCAAATGACTTAAGTTTCTGTATTTATGACGTTTTCCTTTGAATCATGAAGTTTGATGTATTAATTTTATGGATAAACACATTTTTTTTCCAACTTACTGTAAGCTTTCTCAAAAGAGAAATATTTTTTTATGTATAAATTTTGTACCCTGATTATGAACTAACAGTATTTTTACATATAGCTCTTAATAACAGGCAGAGAATTTTGAAGAGATCTGAACATTAAAGATAAAATATACCACTGCAACTGAATAATAATCTGGAATTTGTAAAGCTTGATGTAAGGACAAACTAATAATGGGGTCTTTCAGCTAAAATTCATAACATGAGCGGAGAGGCTGGTAACACAGTGTCTTCATTTCAGTGACATCGTTCAATCTCATCAGTGACTAGCCTCATCCAAAAGAGGTCTTATGCTTCAGTGTCAGTGGGTACTGGGCTGGACTTTAAAGGGAATGTATACATAATTATATTGTAAAAGCCTGAAAGTCCTTTTTAATTTTTATATGAAAACCTTAATGACTAACATTATTAATTTCTTTTATGTTTTTTTTGTTCTTGTTGTTTTGTTTTGGTAGGGGTTAGAGGGAGGAGTAACAGATCAAAGAATAACTAGTGGGGAAAAAGGACTTCCACCATACGAAATATTTCAAGGTTTTTACAACCCTTTTGGATTTGAAGGATTTGAACTAGCATGAAAAGTTAAGATTTGGATTTTTTTGCGATTGAAATGCAATTCTGAAAATACTCTTAAGCTTGAAATAGCTCATTTAAGAAACTGTAATTTTCTTCTGTAAAAAAAAGAAATTTTTTACTTTGACTGTGTTTTAATATAAAGTATGTTTCAACATTTTATTTTACTAAATCCTAGGAATTAATCTGTATCAAAAGAGATGTAAATGAACAGTTGGAATAGTACTTTATAGTTTTTTTAATGAAATAGTTCTGGCTTTATCGGTAGCAGCTGGTGCTATGGTGCTATGGCGTTCTAAGTTAAGCTGACGCAGAGAACCATGAAGACATGCCTCACAACAGCGAGAAGGTATTTTGGTGTTTGTGAAATATCTCCTCCTGGATGCAAATTTTTTAGAGGAGCCATACAACAGGCAGTTGGCACTGCTCCTTCCCCTCATGACACCTAATCTCCCACGAAGTAGCCTGAAAAGGGTGTGTGTGTTATGGGGCAGGATGCAGATGCTGCTCTTTCATGGGAAGATTTATGCTGACAGAGCTCACTTAGATAGCTTTGAAGAAAAGCAGCTGGAAAAACAAGGCCTATGGATAAATTCTTGAATTTCTTCCAGAGACAAAGTGACCCAGACTGATAATCTGTACATTCCTACAGTGGCAGGAAAACGCATAAATATGTCCCAGCAGTAATTCCTGCTCCCATCTTTGCATGTTTTTTCCTTATATTCAGACTCATAGGCGATGCTGTTAAACAGGCACAAACCTCTGATCTTTCCCAGACTCTAAAGATTTCCAGCTGTAAATCCTAGGAGTGCTGCAAAAGTTATTAAATCCTACACCAAAGGGGTTCTGCAAATCAAAAAGTTTTTAGGCTCTACTTTAATGAATTTTCAAGCTGTTATCTTCCCTCCATATTTGCACATTCTTCTTTTTAATTGTCCTTGTGACTGCCTGCAAAAATTCAAATTCAGAACAGGTATTTTCAGTCTCATCCAGCCTTAGTTGTTCCCCTATTCATATGTATGCAAAGTATTAATTACAAAACTGAACTCGCAAACGTTTTAAAAATGGTTTCCTTCTCTCTTTGAAAACATTGCATTCATAGTACAATTTCATTCATTAAAAGCATTGATTTCTGATATCTCAGGATACCTGCATCTTTGTTTTTTTCCCCAGTACCCAACTGACACACTAAATCTTATGCTGCCTTCTCTCCCTTCTCCCTGCTGTGTGGAGCAGGCAGGCAGGATTCTCTGCAGCCCCCCGGGGTTACGGAAGGTGGTGTGAGGAAGGAGCTGCAGAACAAACACATGTGCGACTAGCAGGAGGGAAGATTGTTTTGGGAACAGAAGAATTAATTGCTGGATGTTGTGGGTGTGTGGAAAATTAGGTCACTCTCATTTTTCAGACTATTTTAAGACCAGATAACTACTCATAGAGCAGTAGTACAATAAGGCCAGAGAGTTTTGATCGGACTTGTAGAAAAGTCATAGACATCTGGAGAAGTGGGAGAGCTCACAGGATGTGTGGGCTGAACAAGGAGGAGCTCAACAAGGATTTTCCTGGATATCCTACCATATAAGCACTGTACTTTGTGCATTTTCTGATTAATCATGAAACCTTACTCAGCTGACTTCCAAAGCTAACCGAGACAGGCAGTATCCTTTGCTCCTCAAAGCACAAGCAGAGCCTCTCCCCGTGCATCTCTAATGGAAATTCTTCTCCATGAAATGTACGATGTAAAGTCATGCCAAGGGGTTACTAAGTTGACTTGCTTGCTCAACTTCTAATATTTTATGGGTTTGACTTGTTCCTTATAATGGCAATTATTTTGGTTATGCAAAACCTCTGTCATGCTTTTTCCCATTGAAATGTAGAAAAATGGCCACTACTATATCTTACTGGATTATTTTCTCCTTTTCCTTTTTTTTTTCTTCTTCTTTCTTAATGCTGCCTCGACAGCCAGTCAATTTTCTTTACATCCCACTGAAGAAGCCACTCAAAAGGGCAGGAGCACATGAGAGAACTCCAGGGATAGTAAAGGAGAGGTATTTTTAATGTAAGGGACACACACACAAAATATTAACTTATTTCATTTGAGATCCATGAATGCCCTTAGCTTTGAGCAGGCTGATGGCATGTCTGCTACATTCAGGACAGACACTTCAAAGTGCGGAGACATTCTACAGCACTTCAAGGAATTTCCTTATCCGCACTTGATGCTGTGGAAGAAATACTCAAACACAAGCAGCCCCACATAGCAGAAAATCCAGGTGGGACGTTTAACAAACCTTCCAGATTTATAAAGCAGGGGAATTACATTAGCAGTGTGGACTATTTACTTTAACACAATAATTCACTGGGATAACAGAAGCAGAACTTGCTCTATAAGTTTGTAATTGTTGAAATTAATAACTGTGGCTCATCACTCTCTGCAGTACTATACCAATTTACTCTGCCCTTTTATCCCAATTACTTTCTGTGTGCGTCTTATATTTCTCTATTAAACTTCAGTGATTATAACACTACGGTAATAACATTGACACACTGAGTATTATACGAAGGGCTATTTTACATTATTCTGACTGGTTTATTTATATTATAATTATTAGTGTCTATATAAATGTGATTCATTGAACTAACAAGGTTTTCAGACAACTGCCATAGCTCATTGATTTTCTTCTATTATGCAGGAATTTACCTTGCACTGGTAGTTGGATTTCCCTTCGCTTTTAATGCTGGCATTTGTAGAATAAAGGCCTTCCCCTTTAGCCCCGCAGTAATGATACTTAATACCTCATTCTGTCTTGACTCCATCAAGCTGACAAAGCGAATGGGAAGTACCAAAGTTATTTTCTATCAACTGATTTGATTTGTTGTTCAAGAGTACATCTGAAAGCACCCATTTCACTCATCCTTGCAGAATTGTTGACCAAAACATGATTTTTTTGAGGTTAAGTGGTTAACACTGAAATATCACGCAGAATTTGTGCGGTTCATTAGCCATGCAGTTCTCCTCTGAGAGGAATTTAGGTAATGCCTTCTGAATGGCACAGTTGTTTAAGCTTTTCTGTACCTGCAGAGCTGAATGAGTTCATGTCTCATGCACTGTTTACCCTGTCGTCCTGCAGGGACCCTAGCGTGCCACCAGTTCTACCACAGCCTGAAAGTCATTTAAGAATGTTTTAAAAGAAGATGAGACATAATCCAAAAAAAGGCACTACTGATTATAACCTCGTCGTGTTCAGGCCTTCTGCATAGAGTGGTATTTTAACAGATCCCTCAAACTACATCTGACACACCACTAGCTTATAACATAAAAATATACACATAGTAGAGCTCAGGGTAATAAGAAGACTGAGATAAGTAACACAAAACATCTATTTCAAAGAAAGAAATAACTACGGAATGTAAAAACCAGTTTACTCCATTTATGGTTCCCCTCCTGTGCCCTGGTCTAAGACAACTCAGTTGTCAGCCATTTCAAGGGAGGAGATCAAGATTTCTCCCCGGTGGAATGTGTTTTTTTTTTTCCCTATTGCTTTGCCTTCCAAACAACTATGATGAGGGATTTCACTCCATCTCTCTTGTTATTTCTGAGCATTTGTTGACAGTAAGCTGTGTACAGCACTGTGTGTTGGGATAATAGTATGTTATATTTTGTGTTCGCCCTTTGTTCTTGTCATGTATTGATTTCCTTCTTCCTAAGGTGACCTTCATGCTCTGGCTGTGTTGAACATGAAGGGTATTTATTTCAAGCTCCTTCCTTACATGCGCAGCTAAGTCCTGCTGATGCTATAAGAAATTACAGAACCACCACGATGTCAGGAGACCCCAAATTACAAGTGTCCATGGGTCAGAGATTCCAGTGCTGTGATTCGAGCTGCGGTAAAACACACTTTTAAAGTTTTTAGCTTTCCAGTGTGTGACTTACATTTCAGATACTGATTCCAGATGATGGAAACAGTCATAAACAGTGACACCACCTTCTGGCAGGTAACACCTCAGTAAAATGTTTATCTTTCTGTAGTCACAAGTATTTATATGGGTTAAAGGACTATGTAACACAAGTTAAGAATAGAATCTAGAACCATCTGTGTTACGTTTTTGCCCTTTTGTGGGTGTGATATTTTGTTATTAGTGGTACAAATTCCCTGCTCTGTTTATTGATACAATACAGATGTAGGTACACTCCCTCATCGCTGCTTCTAACTAACCATGTGGGTAGAACCCATAGAGAAGATCATCTTTGTGCAGACAGTGACTGTTTACTTTAGCAGAGCTTATGCCCTGCTATAGTAATACCTAGGTGCAGAGCCTCATTAATGCAGGCAGCTCTGAAAGTAGGAGCAAACTGTAAGAAAAATGGCTACCCAGGCAATTCTTTTGCAGAGCAGGGAATAATTGTGGTATAGCTAGCTTATTTATCTGTTTCTTTTCTGTCCGCAGGACATTGATGCAGTGCCTTGAGTATCTTCTCATTGGAAAGAAAATGGGCAAAATAAGAACCTAGTCAAAGAGCAGCCATGTGGAACTGGGATCTGGATCTGGAACACTAATTATACTCCAAGCTGAAATAATTTGCATTTTTCTGCAAAGTAGATGAAGTCGATGGTGGACAAAATCTAAAGTGTAGACTGAATTCAAAGACCCTCTTTTTTCAGGTTTTGATTCAAAAAATTATGTTGGTGGCTGTGCAAGGACTGTACAGCCACTCCCAGACTACATTGGAAAGGAATGGGAAACAATATAGCTCCTCAAGAGTTAGTTTCTAGGCAGGAGCCTGTCACAGATCTTCAGTTAAATCAAAGAGGAGAACCAAGATTTGACTCCTTTTTCTAGAGGCCCAAAGAGTCAGCTATCACCTGTATTAATATTACTAACAAAAGAACCTCAAAAGGTTCGGAGAAGTATTTGAAAGGTCAGTAACCATAGAGCTGGTACAAAACACCACAGGATTAATCTGATTTCCGATGCTTCTTGCTACCATCTGGCCAGGACACAGGTAAGATTCTGATGGAAATTCTGTCTGTTCCTGGGTCTGCTGGTCCTTGAAAAAAAAGCTTTAAGTTATTCAGTAGTTCAACTCAAAGTTTCTTCTGATTTTCCCAGCTGACTCAAACACAGTGGAATGAACGTATCCCTCCTGCAGCTGGAGAGATTTGTTGTACTGTATAAACTGTTGTGAAGCTCTCCAGCAGAGAATCAATAATGCGAATCTGTAAAAAAGCTAATGCTCCCCAAGGATCTCATTTCCCAAAATTACAATATCCATTTATGAGTGAAGAGACTTCCTGTGATCACAGAAGTAAAACTGCCCTCCTATTTTCAAAGTGCTGTCTAGTTACTGTGCAATATGCAGTGTACCTGTGAGTAAATATCAGACTTTTGCACCTAAATTTGCCATTTCTGGTGTCCTAAAAGCTGCTGCTTTCACAGCTTCTCCATTACTGCTTATCCTGAGCTATGAATCAAGAAACGTGCACATTCCAGTTCTTCAGAAGCCCAGATAAGGAAATCAATTTTACTTCATGAAAGACAAAACTATTGGACTGGAAGATTAATGAACAATTCCAGTCGCTTTACAGCAGCAGAGTCTCAGTGATTGATCCCAAACCAGACAAAAGCCTTGTACTGCATCACAAAGCTGGGATACTGTACAAAGAGAAAGGGAGACAGATATGTGATTTGTGCATGTCACGAAGTCACTACACAGTTCAATAAAACTAGCAGCTTATGCAGGAAAGACCCAGAAACAGAAACAACCGGTCTCTAGTGAACTGGAGGATAAAAGCAGGAATGCTTGTCCAGTGCAAGGATGCTACTTGTTTTTCTGCCTCAGTCTTCCACAAGCACTAAACCAAGCCCTAAAACAACATTTGCCACATTTGAGCAAGAGAATTAAGTAGATTCTGTGATTATGTCTGACAATTATTTTTGTCTAGAGTATTTTTCTGTGAAGATAAACTGTAATTATCTCCATAATTGAATATACATTGACAATGTAATTATATTGCAGACATTTTTGCAGTGTTGATGTCCTTCTGAACAAATTGATCTTTCAGGACTGTTCATTTGAATGGCTATTTTAAATAAAAAGAAATTTAAAGAAAAGGATGCAAAAGAATAATTTAAATAAACATTTTAAATGAATATTGTTGGGTTTTCAACTTAATGTTTAAAAATGTGCATTAAACCCATCAAAGCAATGTAATTAAGCTTTGGCTTGCAGATATAGCATCAATAAATCATTTCAGAACAAAACTCCCAAAGAATAGCCTTTAACTTGCATAGAAGGAAGCCCTAGCTGTTGTTTTCTGGTGCTAATTCGGTTCGTTAGTCTTGAGTCTGAAACGTTCAGATCGAAATGCTAACTTCCCTGCAATTGAGAGTATTGCTTTGCTTTTATGCTTTTTGTGTATTTGCCACATCAGTCAGTTTTTCTTTGAAGGTTCCTTCTGCTGCACTCATATTATGAAGACAGTTTCTCCCCCTTTCACTTTCTTGTGAATCTCACAGGTGAAATTTGTGACATCATCTTGAGACATGAGCAAATGTTTAGTAGATGTAGTGCAGGATGCACTGAAAAATTTCAATTTGTGTAGTAGTGTGTGTTTGAAAACTCCATTCTCATGTAAAAAATCTGCTACAGTTTATTGTGGGCGTATCATACCTTTAAATCATAACGGGGAATGAACTTTCATTTAGGTTCCTATGAAAAATAGGTTAATTCTGTTAGTTTTGCGTATCAGTGTATCACAGGTCAGTGTTTTTTTTTTTAGTGCTAAAATGGCTGCACGGACTATTGTTAGTATTTCCTGCTGCCAATATTGGCACTATGATGTTTCTTCGCTTTCCATGCTTTGTTCTTACAGGGGAAGAGCATACTGTGAATTCTGGGACAGGTGCAAGACAGCACATAT
The DNA here is from genome assembly GCF_963210335.1 of Falco punctatus. Classification (NCBI taxonomy): domain Eukaryota; kingdom Metazoa; phylum Chordata; class Aves; order Falconiformes; family Falconidae; genus Falco; species Falco punctatus. The sequence goes on from NC_137588.1 coordinate 2,432,775, forward strand.
TAAACTCCTTTCCCTTAGAACATGAGTGCCCACATGGATTAGGTCAGAGATTTCAAGTGGTTAGAAGATCATTCATCATGCAGAGCCATTGCTGTAATGGTTGCTGTAGCTTGAGTAGGTGTGAGGCCGGCAAGGGAGGCGAGGAGGAGAAAGGCAGTGTGGCTGGTCTGACTCGGGAACACTCCAGACTAAAGCAGAACGAGCCTGGTACCTGGAAGGACCCCTCAAGCCGCATTTTGCATGGAGCATGCCTAACGCCTGCCTGCCAGCTGAGGAATCAGATACCATCTAGAAAGCCACGCCTGGCTTCCTACGGGTGCCTGCTATGCTTGAGGTTCCATTTACCACAAACCATTTCTTAGCTTTAATGGCTTTAAGTAGAAACGTGTTTGAAATCTGTGGGCTATATGATGTCAAAACCAAAATGCTAGAGGTAAAAGGGAACTTGGAAGGATTCTCATTCTAATGCTGTGTTTGTTGCTAGGTCTGAGCAATTTTAGGGCACAGCTCTATAACCTCAGTGATGCTTTGCTGAATTTAAAAGGGTTACTATTTTAAGGATCGCTTACTAGTTGAAGGGTTGCTTCTTAAGCGTAATCACCGATACATATCAAGAAAAATTTTCATTAATTACATGAGAAAGCACCATTACCCATTTAAAGTTAAATAATCAAGTTAAATATTAAAGAAACTGGACTTTCCATAATAGAATGTGTCTAGCTATGTATGAAAAATTACAAAGAATAAGAATTATTTTTACAGTCAAACTGGCATGTGTGAGCAGTGAATTGATAAAAGGCTTTTGATCTGATGTCTCACTTGAAACATCTAAGGCTAGTTTTCTTGCTGTTGGCACATAGTTACTATCCCTAGCAACTATTTCTGTCAGGACATCGTATGGTAATGAATGCCTTGCAAAGCTGACTTTTAACAGTTACACTATGTATACTATATATAGCAGTGGTATATAATAGTGACAGAGACGCTAGAACTGAGAAGTTAAAAATCAGGAAACAGAAAAGATTAGTTTAAAATGGCTTACAAACACCAGTTTCATACTCACTCAGATAACTTCTACCTTCACTATGAAACTTGGAATTTACAGGAAGTATGATTTGACCTCATTTTAGCACAAAGAAGAACATATTTTAGCAGATGTTAAGGTAACCTGATCTTCAGCTAATAACCGTATGGTGCTGAACAGCAGGAGGTAGATCCAATATCAGCAGAGCTCATTGGAAGTGTTGTAATCCTAGTTGTATACAGCACGTTATGTAGAATGCAAAACACCTAACCATTTTTCACTATTGATTTCAATACCATGGTAATTAAGAACAGGTGCATATAAATTAGAAGAGAGACACTAATCGTTACTAATGAACTCCTTTACAATAAGAACTTTACATAATGAAATGCATAATTAAACATTAATGACCAAGATAATTAGTGGCAATTTTATTCCACTTACACATGATTTTGGCCTTAGGTGAAGCCTAATGTTTCACTAAAACTGTCATTCATACTGCTGCTCCTTTGTTTGCTTTACAACCATATCATATTCTAGCCTTGAAAAGTCTTCTGGATATTGATTTCTAATATGGATTTAAAGGAATACTGCTTCCAGATTCAGTTCTCCTTCCAGCACTAATAATGTAGGTGACAACCTAATAAATTATACCAGGTATTATGATGAAACGGGAAAACCTGAGGTCCAGTATCTCTACAAAGCATTCAGCAGGAAATGCAGCCAACCATCTAGGTATGCATGTTTTAATGTTTTAAAATGTATTTTGATTTTCTCTAGCTACTTTACAGTCTCATTTGATATTTTTCAGCTTTCCTTTTAAGTGACTATTGCTCCAGCTGTCAACATCCCACAGCCTTTTCCTTTCCGTGTCAGCCACCGAGGAAGACAGTGATGAAACAGCTGCTTTTCTGTGGCTGCAGTCACACCTTTGAGCTCAAGCCTAGCCTAGCCTTTGGTTATCATAGCCTCAACGCAGGGTGCTTTGGGAGTAGGCTGCTGTGCAAGGCTTTGCCAGGGAGCTGCACTAGGGCTGGCCCAGCAATCACTGAAATGAGCCAAAGAGCAGAAGAGACCTTTAACCTGCTTGTGTGCTCTAATACCTGTCCAGCCAAAGGGGAAAGGTAACTCACGTTTCAATTGAGCATCTATAGTTATATTTAGGTAGCTGAGGACATTGGTTCACAGTAACTTGGTCACTAAGTCAAAATCCTTGCTCTGAGAAATGCCAATTGCAAGATGAAAAGCAAGCAATATTCCTAGAACTGTGTTTGTTCAAGTTTTGTGACAGGGAATTGCCTTTCATGGCTGCATTTCCAGGGTGCTATTTACCATGTACTAGCTGATAAAATTCAATAATAAAAAAGGTCCCAAATGCTTGTCTTTTACTTTTTTTCTGCAATTGTTTAGGATATTACAAGGTTGGGTTTAAAATATTAAAGCTTATTTACTCTATAACTAGTATGAAAATAAGTAATAGAAGAATCTCCAAAGGTTTGGAGATGAACCATCTAAAGCTCAATGGCTACAGAATGGATAGAATAGGACAGGAAAGATTTCCAGTACTTCTTCCTATAATGTAAGCAGAATATGGTCTTACCAGATTCTTACTTACCTATTTGTGCTACTCCCCAAAAAGAAGCTGATCCAAACAGTGGATCACATCTATTCCTCTTGTAATGCTGCATAAACTGTCTTCTCTGCTTTAGAATAAATCAATCAAAATGTGTTGATTTTTTTGTGCTCTTACATGATCTCCATTTATTTCCTAAAATGTGAATGCACTTTTTTTTTTAGTAGTATGGCATTTCTACTATGACTTTCTTTCAGTGTCCATAGAATACTTCCTATCTATTCTGAGATTCATAATTCGCAAAAACACAGCCAGAATTGCAAAAGAACCTTACAAGATTAAGTGACTGGGTGAATAAAATGGCAGGGAAAATTGAATATAAATAAATCAAATAAATGTTGCACAGCAATCATGCAGAAAATGATGAGTTTCAAGCTGAACATTATGACTCAGAAATCTTGGTGTTATGATGATGGTATAAGAAAATCGACTTGGTGCTCAGTAACAATAAGAAAGGCAAACTGAATGAAGGCACTCTTCTAGTGCCTGCATCTTCAAAAAGAGAACTCTGAAAGTGGAAAACATTGCCGTCACTACGCTAATCTCAAAAATGCCCCAGGACTGCAAATGACTGCAGGCTGGGAAATACTAGTTGTACATATACATACACTCTGCCTGTTGATCCCTTGGCATCACAGACAGAAGAGAAATCACCTTTGGTGTGACCTAGTACAGCCATGCTACATTGCTATTCCCAGCAGTATAGATATAGAGAATATTTGTGTGTGAGGAGCATAAAGATTAGTGATACAACTGTGCCTGAAATCCTTCCTGAATTACTAACGCAATGGAGTTTGCTGTGTCTGTAAACAGTGCTTACCTTGGACTCGCTCTGACTTCGGCATGGCTAAACTGTGTGTGTAACCAGGATCAACACGCTCGCTGCTGTTCTTTCCTAGGAGAGAATTTGAAAATCGTCAGAAATCTGACATTCCTTAAGACAGCTAACATATATAGACTGCAGAACGAAGAAAAAACAAAATGAAATTCTGATCTCTGCTTGCCTTGCTGTGGACCAGACAACCCTGTGATTCTTGTTTTTACAGGATTAATGTAGTCTCATGATTACACCTATTCTTGTCACATCTTTGGCGAGAATGACTATTTGTTCATAACTACATTCTAGGTAATAGATATAATTTATATATAAGATAAATAGACTGAAAGTCTGTCAAACACAAAAACATAGGCAATCCCTTCAGGAAGTTCCTAAGGAAAAGTCTAGGAAATTGGGAAGGAATATCATGGAAATTGTCCCTGTGTGCTTGCTTAATTTCAGCGCTCTTTGTTTAGACATCTGCTGCTAGCTGTCGTCAGACTTTTGGTCCATCCTGCGTGAGTTCAGTCTCACGAGTCTCTGTTCGCAGAATCTATGTTTGTACAATAACAGTAGCAAGCAGTGCTTGCACAGTCTTTTATGAACTGCAATAACATAAGATACTATTTTCAAATAAAAACATTGACATATAATAATAATTTAGATAATAACTATAAATACCTCGGTTCTATTACAGCATCTTAATTAACTAAATATTCCTCAGATGAAGAAAGAGAATGGCATCCTGCTCATTTTGTGTGCATGCAAAACATCCTCATGTCAGTGGGTGGTTGGAGTAGGCAAAGACCGCGGGAGCTGGCTTCTAAACGAGGTGGAGAGAGCCCATCTGCAAGGGAGCAGTCAGCCCAGTCTCCAGGCGCATCCAGCGCTCAGCAGCTGGTGCCAACAGAGGCACCAGTCAGCGCCAGCCTCGGTGATGGTTTCTGATTAGGCAGCCCGCACCCACTGGGAAAGATCAGAGACTGGAACTGGATTGTGCACCCTGCAGGGAGCCAGGACAGAGAGTAGGGTGGCGAGTTGGTGGCAGGGAACTGGCAGCTCTGGCTACCGCATGAGCGGGTTGATAGCACTGGAGCTGTCTCAAGGCAAATGGCTTCGTTCCTAGCTGTAATGAATTGCAATCACCAAGCCTAGAAGTCGCGTGTGCGCTTCGCTGTTGCCAAGTTAGAGTCTGATAAGAAAGGACAATCTTCTGGTGCTCTACAGAAAGAAGTTGACATTTTAGCAGCCACTACCGTGGATATTTGGATGCAGCAAAACAGATCTCCAGACAGCACATTCCTTATGTGAACAGAGGCCACGTACAACTGGTACAGTGACTTAATGGTGTTCATGTTAATCTTCCAGCACCACTCTCTTTTTCTGCTCAAATTCAGTCCCATTCTTCAATGGGGTTCAGTAAGTCTCGGTGTGCCAATGGTATTTCAAGGTGATACTCTTTCCTTGTGCTTTGTTGCTGTCCCCGCACTGCTCTTCTTTACAGAACATAACTTCCAACAAGAGCTTCATCCAGGCAATCAGAGAAAGGAAAAGAATGGAACCTCTCTGGACTTCTGTTGTGAAGGGCTGAGGGGAACAGCAGGCTTTTCCAGAATTTTCTGCTCAGAACTGAGCTCTCTGTATTTTTCTCTGACAAAAGTCTGAGGTTCTGGTGAAATAGCGTTAAACACTAGACTCATCAAAATAAGAATGCTGCAGTACTTGTTATCACTGGAAGATTGAGTTAATACATGGTGTTGACTTTTGGTGTGTCTTGAAAATCTATATGCACAGAAAACAAAGTTAAAGGAACATTACTTTGATATGCTTGTACAAAGCAACAAGGAGAAGATGCGTTGCAGTAGGGTGCCTCTTCTCTTACATAAAATCCCCAAGCTTTAATTTTATTCTGGAAAAATGAATTCCAAAAGAGTTTTCCACCAGTGATCCCACTTTAGAGCTTCTTGTGCCTCTAGCAGATGTAGATTAAAGTTTTATCCAAAAGGAAATTAAAATAAAAAGCCTAGCAATTTTGCCTCAGAGAAGAAAAGTAGCTACATGTTTTAAATACAAATGTATATACCGCAGGGAATTTACTGGGGAAAAACACATTTAAACTTAAGGAGGAAGAAGGACCTTCAACAATGTCATACCTATCAGAGTGCATGCATATTTTCCAAGTCAAATCTGCCTCATCTCCTAATAAAAAAAGGTTTTAGTATTATCAGCAAATGGAAAGATGACATTAATACAGACAATAAAGACAGCATATTCTGATCGTGCCTTATCCACCACAAACTATTAGCTCTGATAATGGAATTTTTAATGTTGATTGTTACATAATAAAAACATATATAGATTTACAGTTTGCTGGGGTTCTATAACATAAAAAGTCTTGTACAAACTATTGGTTTATGCAGATTTTCTGTGTCTGAAGGTCATATTTCTCTCTGATTCTCCCGAGTCACTGATATTCAGTACTACTCATACGCTTAATGATCACACTAGTACTCTTGGATGTCTGCATAGTTCAGTGGCATGTAATACAACCAAGTAATACCCTATGTAACAAACATTTACTTTTTCATGGGTTTTCTGTGTGCCTAAATTTGGAATTTAGTTATATTGAGGTAATCTCATTTAGCTGACTAAAAGAATCGTATGCTAATTCTGAGCTAAGGCATTGCACAAGTAAAATTAACTGCAATAGTGTGGCATTCCCTGACTCATTAGAAGCACTACTTTCATGTGCTAAATCTGAAGAAATATTTTAGATACATGGAGCTTTATTTAAGAAGTAATGTACTTCCATGACAAGGGCACCATATCTATTACTATTATAATTAATTACAGTTATAAGAATAAGTAGATATGGGAAAAGTCAGTGTCTGGAGCAATTATGCTTTGTATTTTCAGGGATTTTTATATTTGTAAATTTATCTTGCCCAGGAAAGCCACTTGGAATTAGAAAGGGAAAACAGGTGATATTATGATGAAAATATTGGTATGATTAATTACTATTCATGGTTAGTCAGATAAGCTGCCATTGGCACTCAGAAAGACACACTCACTGTATGAAAACACCAGCCCTTTTTGCTATGCTTTTTCTAGAAGTTTGTAAGGAAAAAAAAGTTTCTAAAACTCTTCAGAAGCCGAGATTTCTTGCTTTAGACACTAAAACTGTCCCAAGAAACAAAGGCTATTGTTATGATAGCAAATGTTAGGAGTGTCAGTCATACTTGCAAATGGTCAGGACATTAGATGAACAGCAGATTTTGTGTTATACTGTAACTGTGGAAAGGCTTTTAAGCTCAATTATGAAATACTGTGAAACTAATCTTACAGAAGCTAAAGCAATGGTGAAAACAGCTTTATTTAATGGCATTATATCACCATTCGGGAAAGCAACAAAGTATTGAAATTCATGTTGTTTTTACACTTTTTCAATACAAGCAAAAAATATAAACACCTGCTGGAAGTTAATGCAGACTGAAATGTGGGGTTTGCTGAATAAAGCAGAATTTGGGCCTGTACCACAACACGTAAGCTTCCACCCAGGGGAAGACTTCCCCTTTTGTGAGGGTCAAACAATTTATTTAGTCTCAATGGATAAAATTCTCTACGTCAAATGTGCTGGTGCTGAGATCTGAGCTGCTCCCCCATTCAGACACAACGGTATCACCTCAGCGTCGGTGATACACAGCCGCTTGCAGCACTCCTCACCCTCCGCCTGCGGCTGCACTGGAATATGAAGCAGCAGGAGCAAGCAGTCTAGGGTTTCAAAATGGCAGAGGTTGACTTGCTTTTCATTATCCACGTATTTTCTAGGAGATGTATGCCTACTCCTATATCCACTGAGCTTTATTTGTAAACTTTCATCTGAAGCACACAAGTGATTTAAACCTGGCATCTGAAATGATAATACTGGTAAATGAAAAGATCTTTCCACCCTGAAGAACAGTGCCCTTTCATAGTGACAGCTAAATACGTCGCTAGGAGTGCAGCCTTGTTCAGAGAGATGGAAAGATGATCACATCTTCTTCCTCTCATCCTGTGTGTCACCACATTCGTCACTCTCAGTCTGTCACCTTCTGAACATTACCTAAAGGTTTTCTTCACTGTGATGTGTTGGGGTATCTGGAGCTGAAAGAGGACTTACATCCTTGTCTGACTTCCACTTCTTTTTTATTTTATTTTTTTTTTAAATTAACACCCCCATCCCTGATTTCTGTTAATGACCACTTTTTGGTCAACTCCTCCCAGTGGGCTGCAGCTCTCTGTGCATGCAAAGTCAGACTAGACAGGGCAACCACTGCTAGCCTGTGTTGCACTGTACGTTGTGTTACCTCGATTCTCCTCTTTGCAAGGCAATACAAGGGCATGGCAAGACTCTCTACCAGTAGTGCTGCTGTGAACAGATCAGCATCCTCTGTATCAACCACACAACTAACCAAGTTACACACACCTCCCTTGACTCAGAGCCATGTCTAAACCGTGCTAGTTCTTTCCTTACTGTTCCTCTAAGATGTCGTCCCCCCATTGACCTATCTGCTTCCTCTTGCTATTTCATCTGGAAGTTCCTTGGGACCAGGAACTGCCTTTTGGATCTGCCTTACTTCAATGTAAGTCACTGACAAACTGCATTTTCTATCTCCATTTCCAGGTTCTACATTGGCTGCAAAGGGAATTTGCAAAATCTACTTGTCTGCTCTGGTTTGCTTACACCATTTCTCTGCATGGAACCAAGACAGAATAGCAGCTCCAAGTCCTGTTAGAGTGTGAGTAGACTGCTTTAGGTAAGTAAGGGTCCTTTTGAAAAAAATTTCAGACTAAAACAATAACTAGATCAGTTTGTATTGTTGAACACCACATTAACAGCATCATTACAGACCCTTGTACCTTTCAGGAATCCATAGAAACCTGTAAATTATTTTATAAATAGAAGGTATTTTAGAGAGACAATGAAGAATGTTAAGCTGACAGTCAAATACCAAGATTCTGCCAGATATTACGGCTGTTTGCATGGCTGACTGTTTGAGAAGTAGAAAAATGAGCCTGTCAGTTTTGGTACTGACAACTGCATAATTCACTTCCTAAATAAACCCAATTAGAGGCATCGCTATGGACGGGGAAAGGCCTAAAGCTAGATTATAGTCTATAAAAGGATTAGAACCTGATAATTGTATAATGGAGAGTAAGCAGCTACTTCTTTTATCTTCGGAGTAGCAAGAGATGCTTGGTTAAGCAGTTATTCAGTGTTAATCATGAGCTACCTTTGTGACAGAGCATTGCTTTCCGTGATTTATCCAACCAGAGCACAAATGTTGTTAAATAATTGTCATGAGTTTAAGAAATATACGCAGCTTGTCATGGTTTAATTTAAATCCAGGCTGTGCTGTATAGCTGGAATAATCTTCCATATCTTCTTTTCATAGCATGCTTTGTAAGAGAAACCTACTATTTCTTTTCATAGCTGTCTAGCAGAATTCTGCAGTGTGTTACATCAACAGAATGTCAGGGAGCTATATTTCCTATCTTGAGCTGCATAAGGCCAAGCCTTTTGTGTCATGGTGAAATGCAGAACTGGCTCAAGAATTTTTCCAGCATGCCTGCTCATTTAACCTTTAGCAAAGGAAAAATGACAACTTGCCTCTATTTTTGGTGAATCTTGCATAGTTGCCCTGGGGCTGATGAGCAGTAAGCTGTACTGCCATGTATTCTTTAAGTAAGTAATGGTGATTTTACTTTGGTGTTAATATGCAATGTCCAGGCATATCAGAAGGCGAGAAAGAACAGAGGAAAATCTGTAGGGGAGCAGAAGCAATCAGAGCTCAAGCTCCTGCAGGAGCATGGGGGAGCTGGTCAAGGTCTTGGGTGAAGCGCTAAACCAGAGAACAAGGACGAGGAACAGAGAAGGGCAGCCAAACCAGCAGGGAAGGCAGGCTTGAAATGGAGATGGAGCAGGTAAGTTTCCAGCTTTTATGTAAACTTAAAAGTTTACATAACTTTTACATTTCAGCTGCCACTGCCTTGAACTGAAACCGGGCTCAAGATTTCAATTATGGGGAACCAGAAAGAAAATGACATTTCTGTTGCCACTTTTTTCCACAAGTTGCTTTGTTACTTGTGAATCGATCACCATTGTTTTGAGGTGTAGCTCTGAAAACACACTGAGGGCAAGCCACCCACTAAGCTAACGTATGCGAGATTAGGGGAAATTCCATACTTAGGGGAAATGGAAACATTTTTTACAGAGCTTTAATTGTTGGCTGCTTGAGATTGCTTAGGGGCTTAAGACACTGTATTAAACCCCAAGGAAATACAGCAGTGGGAAGAGAACAGTAAAGATCTGTTATATGCAAATGCATTACATCTCTGTTTCACTGGCTAATATTTCCATATGTGTGTGCATGTAGCAACTATAAGAACTATATATTATAGTGAAAACAATTCTGAAAATGTCTTTTCATTCCTGTTTTGGTAACTTAACTGAGCATTGCACCTATTCCTGTCTACATGATCAGAGAGAAGTTCACATGTTGGAAGTAGGTTCCCTCTTAGAGGAAAGAAAAGCCAGATATATCTGGCATACTAGAAAATAGCAGTATTTCTCATTTCAGCTGTGAAGAACAGAGAAAAGACATTTGAAAAATAAATCTAACAGAATCCCAGTTGATTTGGATTTACTGCAGGTCTGTACAGGGATTTACATAATCGTTGAGGATAAATTACTTTTGAAAGCCACGAATTCTAACTCCAAGAACTGAACACAACAGATTGATTATTCGAACACAGCTCAGTTAGAGAAGCGATTTGAGCACAGGACAGAATTTTAAAACTGGATTTTTAAATTAAAATAATAATTAAAAAAATCTCTCAAAATCAACGGCACAAACGTGTTTAATATTTACTTTAAAATATCCTCCATTTTTCCTGCAGATTTGAGATTGATCCACTAAAGACAGGGTACACTAAGAATAAGACAGATCAGTCTCCACTGTGAAATTTTGATCTGGGTGTAAACTAAGATTAGATGTGTTTAGACCTGAGGTTTGACATAGTTCTTTACAGAAGTAACTTGCAGATGAGAGGCTGTGATTTGAATGTACCAGATTTTGATGACATTTATATTCAGACAAGTTTCTGCATGACATGAATGTTTCAGGACTACAGGACCCGAGTAAACTCAGGTGTATGTCTGTATGCAACACGCAAAATAGTTCCCAAAATATTTGAAAGTTACATCAGTTCATTAGCTTAAAAAGAATCCTGTAATCTTGAGTTCTGTCCACAGAATTTCACAATTGGTTCACTCAGAAAAAGTCAAAGATCCACTTAGGGAGCACAGCACCACATGTCAAAATATTAGTGAATTGGAAGTACAAACTATAGCTTATTTTTTATATGTCCTTAATATTTTTTATTTCTGCAAATCCTTCAGAAAACTTGGTTACTTTCACTTGCTGTTCAACAAATAATGCACTAGAGATGTTAAAATGTCTCTGTCACATAGTGCATTTAAATGACTGTATTCTACTTTTACCCTGAATTGAAATGAAAGACAGTCTTGCTAAAATATACAGGACTTAAAATAGCCACCTCAGCATTTTGCAGAATGCTATCAACTGAAAAATATGGATATTCTGATTCTCTTCAATTAGAATTAAAGAAACAAAGCCCATAATTCAGTTCATTCTCTCTAATGCCAAAAACGCCTTGTGAAAGGCACGCTTTGCAGAAGGAAGTTAACATTTGGAATTGTACAGGAAATCCAAGTAATCTTTTCAGTCCTGTATCTAGAAGACAGTGTAAGGATAGGAGAAGAAACACAACCCAGATTCTGAATGATGAGAGAACATACAGACAAAAAGACTTGCTCCTCACTTGTCCTGTACTCCCAGTTACCTCCCACTCTGCAGTCCAAGTGCTTTGCCAGCTCTTCACCAGAATTCCTTCAGGCCGGTTGGCAGCTCACCTGTTTTTATCATGCCTATATAAATAAGTTTTGTTGTTCTTTCCAAACAACTCTGCTAAGCTCAGGGCTCCACATCCTGTTTGTCCTCCAAAATGTGGCAAGGATGTTTTTTCTTCTTCTAATCTCACCAAGCTGCCTTCCTTCAGTAACCCTGTCATAAATTAGTAACTCAAACTCATCAAAGCCTGAGGGTTTTACTGACTGATCCAGTATTAGAGAGCAGACCCTCTGCATCAGACCCCTTATCTGACTGCCACACCACATAAATTGAAGCATTACATCGCCCTGCTACTCACGGTGGAAAAAAATGCATTGAGCTGGTGGTGGGAGCACACGAACACTATTGCTCCAGAGAGCAACGAAACCTTCTATCTGACTCCTAGACTTAACACCTTACATAAAGACTACAAACTACCCACTGATTTAAAAAAAATACACAACGCAAAGCTGTTTTAAAATGCTAGTGTTAATGCTTTAACTATATTTCTATATTATGGACTGAAATAAGGAATAAGAAAACATTAATAAAATGTTAATTTTAATAACTAAAAATTCTGGGCTAAGTAGTTATTTCTGAATTATAAGGAATTAATATGTATCATCCAAAACAACGAGCAGCCGATTAATCAAAACCCAAGAGAATTAATAAGTCCAGAATTAGTGACAAGTTAAGACTTTTTGACAGACGTTTTCATTAAAACTATACTGAATATAAAAATGCCTTTACCCCTGGGCTGAAGGCCCCCCTTTAAGTTTCACCCCATTTAAAAAAGATACTAGTGCTGCTGTTTCTAGGTAGACTCAGCAAAAACCTGTAAGCTCCTTTTCTCCCTATACATTAAATGAAATCAAGTGCTTTCACAACTCACAATGGGTTTAAATACACAAAAAATGTGTGCAATAACAGGAGTGCTGATGAGAATAATGGTAATAAAACAACTGCCTTTTAGGCCAGACAAAGAATGTGTAATGCACTGTGTTGAAATTCAGTTAAAATGGAGGCTTCACCAATTCTTCATTGATTTTAATTTTCAAAGAAAATCATTGTGCAAATTTTGCTCCTGTATAAAAATATTAGTCTTATGACAACATGATGTGGTTCATTGCCTTTAAATGAATGTGAAAAAATTCTCCAGGATTAATTTGGAAAAAATGAGGTTGATGGCATTGACTTAAATTCCATATAATTTTTCCTTTCCATGTTGTTGGAAACCATTATGCATACTGCTGTACCTTATTCTGTATATTTTGCAACTCCCTCTTGGAGAAGATACATGTCCATGATGAGTGAAGAGATTCCTGTGAAAATATATTTCTTAACTGTCTCTCTTGGGTGCTATATAGTGGAATTAACTTCTAAGATCCTCCAATGAAAGATTGCCTAATATGACATATTGCCTGATAGGACATATTACAGACTGCTACTGTTAATAGACAATAAGAATTGACTGTAAAGTTGAGCGAGACAAAATTCTATTAAAAGAGGAAAAATAGTGTTCAACATCTTTGCTTCAATGGAATAGACGCATGGGCAGTGGCACATGATAAATGCCTAAATTGCATTTTACTGTGTGTTCTCAGGCATTGATTTTACCAGGGAGTAGCTAACTCTTACAAATTCACACTGCAGTTTGCCCCATGCTATTCTGCTCCTACATCCCAGCACAAAACACATTTAAAACACAGGTGATACAGAAAAGACTGAGAAAAATCTACACATGTGCACAGGACAGATCTCTGTTCCCTTACTTTGCTGCATCTTGATTCACAGGATTCTTGTGCACATGTTCAAAGCGTGTGCCTTTTCAAATGCTTACCTGAATTACAGAGTCCATGCTGGTTCTGAGCAAAACATTTGCCAAATGAGTAGCACATAAATTGAGAACTGATCTTAGGGGAAATAACGTGTAAGAGGAGTACTGCTGGGAGAAGAGCTTAAAATATTCATAGGGCTATTAAAGAAGGCTAAGCACAAATTTCATGAGGGTGAAGTGTTCATTGGAGAAAGAACATGTTACCGTTAAGCCACCAACTAGTGAGTAACATACCAGCTGCTCCCATTAAAGACCATACTTTATATATCTTGTTTCAAAAGACTCTGCAAGGTTTTGATATTCCCTAAAGGATTTTTGTCTGTATGTGGGTGTGCCTATGTGAAATCAGCAAACAATTGGGTGGATTGTCATTAAAAGACAAGCATAAGGCTGGAATAGCAGATTAATGCAGGATGTGGAAAAGCCTCCAACACAGACTTGCTCAAGTCACACTTAAATCTCCACTTGCACAATACACACTTGAGGAAAAGGAAAATAAAAAGAACAACCAAGCTGGAGTTTGCTGACAAGTGCGGGTTTGGACTGTGTGTGCCTCTATTTTCAACAACAGTGATGGCGAGGAGTATCTTTTTGAAGGTATAGAGCGGGAAGAGGGCTTTTGAAGTACAGAAGTAGCAGATGGAAGAAGTGGATTAAGACAGCAATGATGGGGTACTTATGGGTAGCAAAGAGCAACAAATCTCCCCTGTCTGGATGGCATGAGACAGCATGACCCCAGTGACAGCAGAAGCTGGGAGGAGAACAGTGGATAGCACTCCCTGAAGCTTGAGAGGTATTTGGAAAGAGAAGTAGCAGGAGTCACAGGCATGCAGCCAAGTGCACCAGAAAGGACGAGTTGCTGTTGAAGAATCTCACCTACGTCTGGTCAGCTGCTGCAATGATAGGCCCTGTTACGGTCATCAAAAAAGAGAAACCACAGCTGCACAGTGGCTGGAACTATGCAGAGCTGCAACACAAATCAGAATGAGAATGAAGAGCAGCACTGCTGAATCAGTAGGGATGTTTTCTCCCCTGTGGCTTTCGTGTCTGTTCTGAGCTTTGGAGAATGTCTTTGCAAACTCACACACAGCGCAGGCAGCTCCCTCCAGCTTTTCAGGCTCTCAGCATTCCCTATCCTGAAAGATGCTGGCTATTAAAAAGCTTTTAAATTCTGCTTTCAGAGGTGCTCAGCACTTGAAACTCCAGTCTCAAAGGGAATTGCAAATAAATATTCCTAAAACTGTATTTATGTGAAAAGAATTCAACTATCTTTCAATTGCAAAGCTGAGGTTGCTTGTTTTTCATTGAGGACTGACAGATTTTCTTTCATTTTTTGCCATTAAAAATTTATCACAGTAACATTCCTGTTTTACCTTCAAATTAGAAAAAAATCATGAAACAACAAACAAAATACCCACTTCCTTTTCTTCTCTTCTGTGGTTCTTGGAAGACATTTGTTTAGTTTTTCTTTCTGTTTGTTTGCTTTTCATCTTTGTGAATTCAAAGTTTCAGGTATACAATAACAAATCCTAGTCCTGCAGTTCCCTCGCAGGCAAGTTAGTTTATCTGTCATGTATGCTATCAGAAGGTTAAATCTTTGTCATCAAAGCTGTGAATTCTGTGTGAGCAAGCTCCTGTTCCCATTGGACTTCATGTTACTTGGTGCAGATATAGGGGCTACCTTTTAGGAGCAACTTGAAGATGAAATATTGCTGATTTAGAGAAAACTTGAAGACTGGAACAATAGTTTTAAAAAGATTAATCAAAACCCTTAAGTAGAACAAGGTATTTTAATTCAGACATTCAATCAAGTCTAATTTCATTTTCATGTGCTGGAAACTAAGTAGCTACTAGAAGCTTTTGCAATTTGGAACATATAATCTCCAGAGACTGTGATCAGAAGGTCTGGATGCAGGATGGGGATTCTATTTCCCATGCTGACACAGACTGTTCTGGCTCTTCAGATGAAAAACATTGTGCAGGAGGAAAGCACTGTTTGTAACAATCATGAGAATTAGAAATAAGCTATATTAGTTTCCCATCTGTCAAGAGGGAAAAGTCATAAGTATGGTTAACGGAGATGCTTTTACTCTTTTGCTATTAAATAAAGTTTAAATTTAAAGGATACATCCCTGAATTAACTCCCAGTTAAATGTCAGAACATATTCCTGCTTCAAAGCAGATTTTCAAAAGCATGCAAAGGGTCCCTCTTACCCTCTCCACATGCCTTCTCTTTAGTATTAAAAAGTAAACACAAGTGACACAGCTTTAAAATCACTATGTGAACCGGAGTCGTCAGTGCATCCCAGAAGTCCTTCAAATGAATGGTTTGTCAAAATCCTCACAAAGGTAGGGATTAAAACCACTGAACTTAAGGTATCAGAGATAATACACATATTTGTCAGGTCACCATGTCTAGCAAGAGTTCACCTGAATGTGCCAAACAGCCTCTGTACCTACCAGGCGTATTGTTCTGCATCAAAACATTCTTTTGGCACAAAAGGCTCCAAATCTGGTGGGGGCAGAAGGCTCAGAGTTACTATACCAATAGTGCTGATACCTTTTACACAGCTATTTTACTCTATAAAGGATGAATACAAAAGGAAAGGGGCAAAGCAAGAAAAATCTAAACTACAATTCTGAATAAAACAGGGTTTCTTTTGCAAAATCATGTTTCTTCTCTAATTGCTACTAATTAGTGTTACAGGAAATTACTATGAAGTACCAGTTATGAAAGAAAAAAAGAATGGGTACTGGCTTCATTTTTCCTTTGAAAATACATTTATTTTTAATTTCTTGTAGTTGGTTTTAGGTTATTGAATGAAAAAAGGTCAATAACTTTTGGTCTGAGGTAAAGCAGAGTACCAGCACTTTTCCCCCCTCCTCTCCCCCTTTACCTCCCAACACTGCCTTTACTTCCTACTTACCCTTATTATTTACCTCCTACAAATTTAGAAAAAAAAGTATATGGCTTATTAGCCATCAAGACATGGGGTACTAGAAGTGGCAGGCACTGGTCTGTAACAGAATGGCCCAGCTGGTCCACCAGGCCGTTACTGGGTCCATATGCCCAATGGCACTTGGAATGACAGTCTCTTTGGGAATCACTGGTACACATCTCAGGTCGAACGCAGACGGGTGATGGTGCAGCACAGCTGATCATGCATTAGGGAGTGGAAAAGTTTCACCAGAGTACAGAAAATTGTTAAAGAATCCTATTCTACAAAATGGGTTTAATCATTGCCCCGACTTGTGGTTTGACATGCAACATACCTATGCAGGGTTTACATGTTTCCTTCTTCAATGGAAGGGCCGCTGAGCTCCAGGGAAGACAGATAAGACAAATACCAAGTGAATTTCCAGGCTGACATCAGCCCATTCAGGCTTCATGGTTGAGCTGCAGGTCAATGGGAATTTTCTTTGTCTTTTTAGCATTGGAAGCATCAAACCCCATGATTGTTCTGGAAAAGGGAAAGACCAAAGATTCAGTCAGCTAATGAGAACATAAACTTCTGAGATCAAAATGTCAGTACAAGCACTCGATCTGAAATACAGGGTCCTAATCACTGGAACAGATGGATAAGAAGAGAACCATTTCACATCTGACAAAGCAAAATGTAATTATTATAAAAGTGGTGATAGGGCAGGTAAATTACTTGCCCCAAAATTTAAAAAGTCAAACCTAGTTAATTATATCTCAGCTAATAAAACCAGCAGTGATAAGACTGTTACAGATTGGTGAAAAATTAATGAAGTCTTTAATGAACTTTATGGAAAATTACATAAATCAGAACTAACTCAGTAAAAGCCCAGAAGATTTTTAGTAGTGATTGGATTTTTTAATTGCTGAAATATAAAGAAAATAACTCTACTAAAATACTCTCTTCTCTACTGGAAGACATTAAAATAGTGGAAACAATGCCAATGAACGATAGGTTGAACAGTAAGATCATCACTTTAAGCTTAGAGTTTTATTTTCAAAGGGTCATTTGCAGAGCTGACCAGAGAGTGTTTTGAAAACCCTGCATATCAAACAACAAAGTCAACATTTCTTTTTTGATGAATGTGAGGAAAGATCTGTGCATGCTGTATAGACACAAACATACAAAACTACACGTTTCACACAGTGAAGGTTTTTGTTGGACTTGCAGTAAGTGATAAGCAGACTTTGTTCATAGCATTGTTTCAATAATTATTTTTAAAAACCCTGAACTCCAAAGAGGAAGAAAAGGCAACCTGTTTTCAACCCAGACAAGTCAGATTCCAAGCACTTTAGTAAGATCAGAGTTCCTCACAGCATTACTGTGAGATAACTTTGCATTAAATGTCAAAGTGTTTAGATGTAGATGTATTTGTAAGTAGGCAAAAATTTCAACAGGAAGATTTAGGAATAGACACAGACCACACTTGGGGCCTGATTTCTGTTACATGTCGATGTGTTTAAAAACTTAGCTTTCCTTCTTGCCTTTGAGAGTGTACTTGCAATTAAACCATCAAGAATCATATGTTGAAAAATTGTGTCAGATTCAGAGCAGAGCCTAGGCCTCCTGCAGGTTTTTCTAGTTTATGTTACTTATCAGGGACCAGTCAGGGAGAGGAGAAGATAAAAAAAGATTGTGCCCTGTCTCCTAAACCATGCCAAGAAGCCTTGAGCCAAATTAGTCACATAAGAATCACAGCCAAAGTCAATAAAAGGCTGGTTTATTTCTGAGTTTATCAAACTGGTGAAAAGAAATAGTACTCCCCATTTGCAGGGTTACATTAGAAATAATATTCTGAACAACTATGTCTGAGCCTGTACAAATGGAAAAATCCATTACAGGAGTTAAGGATATCATGAAAGGGTGAACGAAGAACAGGTTTTGTAGCCTGCTTCCAGCAAGATGGCTCTGAAGAACTGTAAGAGCATGACATGATTAGTAAACGCAATGATCTTCTCTCACAGTTTTATAAACATACTCCTCCGCTCCAATACGTTCTGCCATTCTGTACCCTGCACAGCATCGGTGGTGGCACACATCACTTAAGCCTTCAATACGTCCAACAGCAACCAGAAAACCTGTGCTCTGGCTACCTGAAGAGCCAATACATTGCGGATAAACGTAATGAACACTTATTGACTCCATTCCTTGTGGTTTGCTGGTGATTGAATTCACCAAGCAAAAATCAAATGAAATATTTTCCTTGAGGATTGCAGCCAGTTAATGAAAGTATTGCATAAGAATTACCTGCTTCCTGCTTCCTAAACAATGATATCCTGCCTTTTCCTTTTTTAGCTTGGTTTCAATTTCTCCTTTGAAACATAAAGCAAATTTTTTGGGAAATTTGTTATTTCAATCACAAATTAGAGCATGAAACATTCATCCAAACTAATCCTCAGTACTCTAGCGTGACCTTATAAAAAAACTTGTCCAGACACTGACAACCATGAAGATTAAGAAAAATAAATAAATGGGTGTTTAGGTGTTGAATTTTATCTTAAACATTGACATATCATCCAGTACTTACATTGACAAGCAAGAAGACCTCTTGCACAGTAGGCGCTTTGGGACATGAGATTACACAGAGGTAACCGTTCTGTTAAGTGTTGTACGCTCTGATGCAGCCAGAGCAATAAAACGCAGTGGCATAATAAAGAAAAGAATTGTTTTAATAACAGCTCCTCAGCAGGACAACTGGCCGCTCAGAAGACTGTTGTCTTTACACAAGGAGGCTTTGAAATTACCTTCGGGCACCACTGCAGGAGGAGAGACCAGAACATGGCCTCTGCCGTTTGTACTCCACACCGTGAGCAGGACAGCAGAAGGTGGAAAGGCAGAGGTTTATGGCAGCGTGGGCGAGCATGCCAGGGGGGCTTTCTCCTGGGACAGCCTGTCCAAAAGCATTCGCTACCCCAGCCACAGGAGGCGAAGAGGAAGAGTTTTCAAAGCAGCAGTACCGTCTCTTTCACACAGGCTGTTACTCAGGGAAGCTGTGCTGTCTCCAAGCTTGGAGACTTTCAAACTCCAACCAGGTAAAGCCCCAGGTAACCCGGTCTTCTCTGACGGCTGTCTGCTTTGAGCGGGGGTCTGCTTAGAGACCCCAGCCTGAACTATCCAATGACTTGGAGTGCAGCTGGGCCATCCCTGTGCCTGAGCACAAACACGGAATTTTCCTTTAAGACTATCCTTGTAGCTCTCATTTCAAAAGAAGCTGGAAAAATGTGTTCAAACTATTTGTATATACAATGTGTAACAATTTGTGATGAAAGTGTGCTCCATGCAGAATTGTGCTGTAACCATGGCAACTTCCATTGAGAGAGACATCCATTGTAAATCTATAAGGATCTCATTTAGAAGAGATTTAGTTGTACTAGTCACCGATTTATGAATATTCCAATCATGTAAAAAGCACTCCTGTTTCTTACAGAATTGTTTTAAAATAGTGCAGCTGTGTGAATAAGAATGCTATCGGAAGCATTTACATTGAACAGTTTTGTTCAATGTAAATGAACACAAATTTTGTTTTATGATCCCTCTGTAACTTCAATATTTTGGAGGCCAAACTGGAATCCTTTGCTATAAAATCATTGCAATTTACTTAGCCTGGCTTCAAGCGTTCCATTCTTCTTTGCCCTATTATATTTTTCATATACAGTCAACAGGTAAATGTATCTGTCTTTAAATACCCAGGTTTGGGGGGAGGATAAATTCAGAAAAAAAGGAAAGTCCCCCCTCTTAGTACTTTTGTTCTGAGGTCTCCTTAAAATCATTAGCTGCCTCTTGCCTCTCACCTGAGACAAAATGCTGAACCAATGTTTCCCCATGGTTTCTGTCTGTCTTGTACCCTTTCTCAGTGGAATACTGCCTTTCATTTCTCACTAACCTTTTACAAATTCTCAAGTCGTGGACTTGTTTCTAAGGTATTGAACTCAGTGCTGAAATTGTTTTGTGCCTTGCTGACAGGCTGATTTACCTGCTTACAACAACAATTTAGGATACACAAAAATACGTCCTTAGAGAAGAGATTTAAAATTTGCAGAGGACATTGAGGTTACAGTTCAGAGATATATATATATTATTGTTGGTTTACTAGCACAGTCAAATGCAGAAAGAGAATGAATCATGAATCACCTAAGCTCTGTCTGCTTTTCTTAACGCTAGGGCTGAACAAATCCCGTTCAAAGTATATTTCTTTGTGTGAGAAGGCATCAGCCAGGCCTCAATAATGTCAATATATTCCAAATAGCATTCCAGAAATTCAGAGTAGCATCCTCAAAAGAGCACAGCTCTGGGGACAAAATAACACTGGTGATGCTGGATAACAGAGCATATTCATGAAGTAAGTGTGCATGTAACACAGCTAAATATATAGGTAATGATTCGGATTTTTTGGATACTGTTCTGATCCCATTTACTTGGGTATTAAAACCAGCATCTAGAGAAGCCCAAGGGCTGTCTAACAAACTCTGCCCGATGATTAACTGAGCAAAGATACGAGAGGCTTTGGGGAACCTTGGATTACACACATCCAAGCTTGTACAGACCATCTGGGTTTTGTACTGACAGCAGAATTTCTGCAGATTTTAGAGGCCAGCAGTATCTTTTCCTAACAAAAGGGGCATACACCTCCTGGAATGGTTTGGAAAAAAGTCAGCAAGTCCATTACTGAAAAACATCTGAAATGACTAAAGCAGGCTTAGCTTTTCACATAGATGTGTTTTAATACATGAAGCATAATGTGTGGTTGAGGAGAAAAAAAAAAGTAAAAGACTTCCACTATTCTCCTGTTAAATTTTTCTAATAGAAGAATACTTAACTCTTCATAGGTGTTTAATTTTGCAGGACCTTTTAAGAACAATACCAAGCACATTTATATAAATACTCCTTTCTACACTTCCCCTCTCAATGAGGAAAAAAGAAAATGCTGTTTGTATGGCTAGAACACTTAATCCAAACTCCCTTTTCCATTACTCCAGCTCTGATACAACCAAGTATTTATTCATGTCTTGACCCCATTTTTATCTCTTTACAAATCAGATCAGTCTGGGTAGTTTCACTTTGTCAGCAACACTCCATCCTGCTGCACAGATAACACAGCTAGCGTGTTAACATTGCCTGTAGATTACAATTCTGTTGGATACCTTCATGGAAAAGGAAGAAACATAAATTTTGGAGGTAGCTATTTTCTTTAGCTTGCCAGAGGGTTAAAAGCAATTAGTTGTATCTCATCAGAATGGCAGTCTTTTAGAGAGCATACACTTGTCCTGTTTTCCCATTTATCTTCTGTTTAGTACAGTGATTCAGGACTGTGCTTTAGAATTTGAGATTTGATGTACACCTCATTGAGAGTCCTCCTGCATTGTGATCCCACTTTTCTAAACAAGTCACTCTCTTATTTTAGGAAGGCAGCAGTATGCAGCTTTGGGCATTTCTCTCCCCTCCCAAGTGCGCCTAGGAAAGGGAAGATGGAGATTTAAAAAGTGTAACAGACACCATGCATGCCTAGCCCAAAGAACAAGCGCATCCAAACACACCTGTGGCTCTGGCTTCAGCCAGGGCCTCATTAAAGCCTCTAGCAGCAAACTTTCAAAACTGTTCTTTCACTTTGGCAGCCACAGTTTGCCACCTTACAGAGTTATTACCCACAAACACAGAGCACTTCACACAGCTCTTCCCCCTCACCTGGAGCACTGCCAGCGGGACACAGGCATTCTCTCCCATACATGCAGCCGAACGAAGGAGAAAGGCTGATGTGCGTGGTTTAAGGACTGTGTATCCAGTTTAAGGTACACATATTTTTAAGTGTTCTGGTAATAAAGGAAGGTCTTTTTTATCATGTCAGTCCTTCCTCCTTTATATGAAATAGAAAAGTGAAAGGCACGCCCAGTTATGGGATGGATGGCTTGAGCAAGCTTTCATTTAAATATAGTTACTGTACATGCAGTAGTTATGAACTGGGATTTCTTTGTATTCCATAGACTTGAATCTGAAGTTTCTAAGAGCAGCTGTTCTTCCACTGAGACAAGAACCATTTTGTTCCAGCTGCGGTTCACAGCGTTCACACGCGCAGCACTTCCTCATGGGAACCTCCACCTTTGTTTCTTTCACAGTGTTAATAAAAAACAGATCAAAAATATGCAGTTGCCCTTTGCTATGGAAAACACAACAGTGCTGCTGCAGCTGATTAACTAAGCAGTAAAGCCCAGGGACAGGAATAATTCCCTGTGCTCTCCTCCTGTCACCTGCCAAGCCAAGGGAGTACAAAGTTATCTTGGAAAAAAAAAAAAAGAGAGTGCTGAGCTGTACTTTTAAAAACATGCCTCTGCTCAGACCCCATCCTTTCAGTTCGATTTCCATGTCCAGTGTCTCTGCATAGATGTATTCAGATAAGAGGTTTTTTTGCCAGACAGCACCAAACTGCCACTGAGCTGCCGTATCTCAGAAGCCTGGGCCCGGGAAAGGCTGATCTGATTGCACATAGATTTCATGTGGCTGCTCATTTAGAAATGGAGGTAACAATACTAGACAGTTGCACAAAATATTTAGCTGAATAACTTATCTTGGCAATTGTCAGAGCCAGATTAGGGAATAAGCAGAACATACCCCAGCCTTCAAAGCCAGCACCTACACCTACAACATGATTATATGAGAACCTCAGATTTGTTAATAGGAAAAAAAGACAGTATTTCCAGCCCTTAATTATGAAAAAAAGCTGGAAAGCCTGAAGGCACCTCTGTCATGTTACTGAAATATGCTGAAAACCCCAGGCTGCCTTAATTCAGACCCGGGAGTCATGCCCATCTTTACTACCTAATTAATTGTAAGGATGAGCTTGCAGAAAGCGCAATTATCTGTATTTGCTGCTGAGTTTCAAGGTATTTGGCAAAAAGAAAGGCAAAATTTTGTATTTGCTGAGCAGGAAATTTGTCACTCGTTATCATTTCAGGAAGCTAAAAGTATTTGCAAATTTGGCACATAATTTCAGTCAAAGAAAGTAGGTAATTTTACAGTAAATGTTTCAATTTTGAATATAGTTTTGCTCAAAATAACACCTTCATTCTGAAGCAGACTTTTAAAAAAAGGACAAAAGATTTAGAACAAAGATTTTCAAATATAGCACTTAATTTGGTACAAAATATCACGTTTTGTGTTCTGCCAAAAGATCCTGAAATATTTTGTCTCTTTGCAAGCAGAAATAATTTTCTCCATCAACACTTCTCACCTAGGCCACAGAATTCATCACCCATTACCCCACCGTGCCCAGGAGTCCCAGTGTGACTCACTCATGACAGAACAGCCACTTGTATGTTAAAATGCAAAATCTAATGCAGACGCTCCCGAAACTCAAAGATGTTCAAACACAGTCTTGTTCAGAACACTTTCCATGACAACTATTCTTCAATTTTTAACTGAAGACTTTTAAAACTAGCAAACCCCTACCACTTTAAATAGCGCTGACGTTGGTTTTGAGCTCTTGGGGCTAGGATGCTACAGCAGCTGGCGGATGGAGCAGTCCCTGCAGAGGGATGTTCCCTTTAGCAGGAGGTTCCTGGTCGCACTAGAGCAGTCATGCACACACCGCTGCTGGGGCACAACCCGGCTGCTCAGGGTAGATGCTTTTTGAAATCAGTTGCTGCTGCCCTCCGAGATCGTACCAACGACAGTCAGAATAGCAACAAACTGCAGTTGCTGAAAGCAGCTTCAGTGTATAGAGATGGATTTACTTCTCTGGAAGGAATGAATGTAATACAGTAGCCATTGTAGAAAATACTGAATGAGGTAAAAAGAAATGTGCATGATTATTCATTTGGGTCCAAGAATTTAGGAAGTTTTGGAAAAGGTTTATTTTAAACACAAAACTCACACAGGAAAAAATTTCAGTAAACGGTAATGTGCTCACAGCAATGGCAATATTGGCTTTGGTTGTGTTGGAAGCAATTTAAAACTGAAAAATGGTAGTAAATACATTGACAGTGAAGAGCTAATCAGGCAAGGAACCTAAGGAGCTCATCCACATGAGGAAACCAGTCCTGGGTGGATAACCCTTGTTAACTCTTATTCTAGATCTTAAAATGCCTTATTCTGAACTCAGATACTCTGAACTGGATTAAAAAGCACTACTGTAAGAATCTGCAAATAATTAATTGGAAATATCTATTCCACCCTAAATTTAAAAGCTGTTTTTACACCAAGAGATTTTTTTCTACACAGTCATTTAACGAAATAGTCTAAGCTCTTCCTATGAACTTGTATTACAAGATAACAGGGGATCATCCCCTGCTATTGGAAACTGGGAAAAAGAATTTAAGTCTTTGCACCAAGACCCTATGTCCAGACTTACGGAGGCTGTGCTAGTCACTGCATGGGACAATGCCAAAAGAATGCTCACTATACAGACTTGGGGTTTCTCTTGCATGAAAAGTTGCAACAAAACACAAAAGTGTATAGACCTCATGAAGAATTTAATAAACCAAAATGAAATTGGGGAAAAATAGAAGTGCAAGGCTGCTATCTTAATTCTGAAAGTATTTATGTTGTTACATCAAACTAACTTCCTAAAATTAAATCCAAGGCATTACTATGAAGTTCCTGAAAACGCTTTATGTCACTTAATACAAAATACTGAGTAAACACAAATAACAAAAAGAGGTATTATTTACTTAAATGTAAGTGATTGCAATAATATATACACTCTCAACAAGAAAAACAATCTCTGAATTTTGAAGGGTTGCTTTTCTTAACCCCATCAAAATGGAAGAGGAAGCAAACACAGATGGAAGCACTAGTATTTTGAAGAAAAAACACACAATTTTTTTTTACTAATTTAAATAATGTTGCTTAGAAGCCATCAACCTTCTTCACTGTTGTTTCTGTCCATGCCTCCAAAACAGATTCATCTGCATCTTGTATTAATATTTTTATCATTGTATCACATCTTTGATTTGCTTTTCTAATGCTGCTAGAGTGGCTTACTGTCTAACCCTATCCAGCCCTCAGTGCCTGAAAGTCTGTGGCCTTTGGAGACATCTGCGCTCCCCCTCCATTAAAAGTACTTGCAAAGTCACAGTGTTAGCAGGTCTGGTGATCTCCGCAGCTGCTGAGGGAAACTTGCTCCTTTGGAATCAGAGCTGCCTGGGGAGGCAGCTCGTGCCTGTTATTCCAAAGGGAAGCTGCAGCAGTGAGGCTGCAGGCAATAGCAATTTGATTGCTTAGATCTCATCACTGCTTTAGTATAATAATTGGGGCCATATAGGAAAAAATAAAGGGTTGAAATTGTCTTGAATGGCATGCCTTAAAAGTCCCAGTTTGGTTTGCTTTTGTTGCTCCTACTTGCTGAGAGGGTTCTGCTGACCTTTTTGTTGTTGTGCAGTGGACATTCATCTTTTCCATACTTGGAAAAAAAGCTGCTGTTTACTTGGTGGTGACTAAAGATACTGAGTTCAAGGTAAAAGGATATAATACAACCATAATCAATATTATGCCATGAATTTTTTCCCCCTTTCTCTCCTTGTTCTTAAGCTCTCAAAATGAAAGATCTTTGACACTAAACCTTTGCTCCAGAGTTTTGAACAGGCTGTTGTAGCATATCATGCAGCTATTTAATTTGCCCTGTGGCCATCACAGCTGAGTGATGGAGCCCTGTGAAGAATACTTCATAAGCCTGATGACAGTAAACAATGACGCAGGATGAAAGAACCTCCTGGGCTATGTAGGCAACCAAATATTTCTCAGTTGTGGGAAAGCAGACAGAATGAAAGCATTTTTTCTTAATTCTGATATCTGAAACCAGGCCTGTTTGCCCCTAATCTCTCTCCAAAGCATCTTCCTTGAATTGGCCATGTCCTCCAGTCCTTAACTGAATGTATAAAAAGTTTACAGGGACAAGGATGCAAATGATTTTAGAAGACAGTCTTGCAATGTTTACTCATTCACTCACTTTTAAGAATGTCTGCCAGTGCTGAAGGAAACATAAACCTAATGAAGCACTTATAGAATGTCACAGAAAACCTAAATTAATCTCTCAGGGTTTTGAAGTATTCATTAAAATATATCAGAAGCAGAATGCTTTTCAACCACAAAGACAACCCTATTACTGTGAACTTCGTTACAGATTTTCAGTGGAGATAGTCCCATGCACAGAGACACCACTGGTTTTCAAACCTTGAAATGTATAAGAATCTAAGAAGCATGAGAAAACATGCAGCAGCCCCTTATAAAGGTGGCAAGACTGTGTTGATTAGTTGTACTTTTTAGTGTGGTGAAGAAGTAGAAAATCTAGAAAAACAAAAAAGGCTTTGATTCCCCTGTTTTCATATACAAGGCAGTTTAATTCCAGTAGAAAAAGGAGTTAATATTTTTAGGTCTCAGTCCTTCATTAATGATTCTTTTTCCTTTCCTTTCCTCTCTCCCCCTCGTGAGTAGGGTACTGCTGTAATGTTAACATGCACAGCATGATGATTTCATTAAATGATTTGCTAAGACTGCATGCATAATCACCTCATTGAAAAATAATGAATAGTCATTTATGTCTTGTCAATTAGTAATGTGCAGTAATAAGGGTTGATACTGGTTTAACCCTTACACCATACCTGAGGTGGTGAATGCTACTTGGTGGGAGTTGGGGAAAGCAGCGAGGCTACCAATGGCATACTTAGAGAAGGCACTGTGGCTGTTGCGCATTAACTAGGTAGGAATGCCTAAATGAGAATTTAGTCTCATGACATGTACCAATTGTATATCATTAAGAGATAAAAATTTAGGGTTTATTTTAGTTATTAATGATATGCAATTGCCAGCAGCCTTCTACCTGCTCAACTACCTTTAGGTTAAGACATTTCCCTGACAGGTCTTCTAAATTGGTAGATACAGAATTTCTATGGAAAACTGCAAGAGTTCATTTATGCTGGGAGAGAGAGGATAGTATTTTCTTGGTACAAGAGGGATAGACTGTTTTTCTTTGTATTGTATAATTCTCTGTTAAGATTATGGTAAAGAGTCTTTAACCTGTAAATCTATAAAAACCTTTAAAACCTCAACAAATAGTTTAAAATAAGAACAAAGGTAAACGGGAGCTTCCTGTAGTTAAGGTTTAGCATCTGATGATGCCTGCTTTAAGACAGAACATATAAGTAGTTATGGAGTGAGAGACTACTTGTTATTGCTACATGCCTGTGTTAGGGTTTAAGGACAACTCTTTCTCAGTTTAGTAGGAACATACCCAAGGACATACTCAGAGTCTCAAAACACAGCTGTACCAACAGTATACAAATAGGACCTATAGAGACTCCTTGAAAATGTAAGAGCCAAGAGTTCACATAAGTTACCTGCAGCTAACATTAACCATACTGACTTCTAATTCTTGCTGGAAAAATTGGTCCTGCCCATGGCTTTTGAAAGCACAAACTGCATAAAAGCTTTTCTGAGATTTCCTTGAAAGTCTGGTGCTCCACTGCTCTAAGTACCAGACACAAAAATTACTAGAATTGTCACGCATCATATTCATTTTGCTGGGGTCAATGGAGAGCTTTGCAGAAATATACATCTGATTGGGTTTTTTATTTTTTTTTTCTGTTAACACATCAGGCATTAAAAAAAGTGACAGTTCTAAACTGTTCTTGATAATACTGTTAAATTTCATGGTCACTTTGTTACAGCTGATTTGATTGGCATCTCAAGGGAGGCCAGTCAATATTAAACAGCTCACAGCCTTTTTTTCTGTCAGTAGAGGAGAGATTCAAATTGCTTTTGATGGATTCAGAGACTGTTTCATATGATATTTTATTAACTTCTGCAAACTGTATGAAAACAATTCAAAATATCTCTTAGATAAAACAGCTTTAGCAAGAGTTAAATTGAGTCCCACGATTCAGCAATATCCCATATGGTACCTCATATGTCACAAAACCTGCCTGGATCTTGAAAGTGAAGGTGATTTCTCCCCCCGCCCCCATAGGACTTAAGTCTACATTACAACAAACGAAACAACAAGTATCCTCTCCTTCCTGGCTCTCCATCTTGGAACAATGTTATTTTTATGTTGCTCTGTGCTTACAACACATGAAATAAATTTAGTACTTATCTTCCAATGCCTACTGCTTGGGGTCTTGGAACTCTCTTGATATTTGCAGGCACGAACCACTGAAGAACTTGGCTTATGAATAATTAAATACATAAAGACCTACTTCCTATTGAAAATTGAGATAAACAGCATCATCTTGAAACACTTGATAGAGCCTCCCATGCTGGCCTCAGGTCTATGACATACAGATTTCAAATGGAAGATTTGAGACAGTCCTGGTTTGCCACTGATTGACAACAGTAATTTTTTCCTGCATTTAGTTTGTTCTCTGTGCTATCTTTGGTGCCCTTTTGCAAAGGAAGATGGTAACATAGCTCTCAACTTGCTAAAGCATGCATGAGGAATAGCAAAATGATTTTTGATGTGGGAAACGTGAAGCTATATGGAATTCCTTTTATAGCAAAAGCAGCTCTTTTTACAGTCTTTCTTTGGAGATTTCCTCTTAAGTAACTTCCAGCATTCACAATGAGAGAACACCAAACCTCTATGGAAATCAGGCTACTCTGGCACTAAAACAACTACTGCATCTCTAAATGGTGAGCATTGAGAGGCACGGCCAGAAATGGCTGTGTATTTGTCATTGCTGGCACTTGATACTTAGAACAGTCACCTGATTCTCCAAAACATAAGGTTACACTATTGTATGCTATGCAAAGTCACAACTGAAGAAAAGACTTTTATGCAGTGGTGTATTGCAGGTGGCGAAGTAGCTGACCAGGCAACCAATGCCTTATGCCCAGATTTTTTTCTTTTCATCTGAAACTCAAAAATGTGTAAAAAAACCCCCTGTACAAAGCCAGTTCTAGTTATAACTAAAAAAAAAATTTAAAAAATCATGAAAGCAGCTATTACCAACAAACTTTATTTCATGTCTTATAAAACTGGATTGATACTGATACCACACAAAGATAATGGTTGCTGAGCCATTCAGAGGGTAAATAGAATACATAAAGAAGAAGCTGTCAAAGCAACACAAGTTAATAGGTGTGCAAAGAACATCAATGAAGAGCTTCTCATTTTCTGTATAAAACACATACATGGACTGTGGACATACAATTTTTCTACCTGCAAAAAGAGCTCACTATCAGCAGCTTCTAGTTTGCAAGAAACAAAATGTAACAGCAATACCCAAACACGGTATTTACTGAAACTCAGAAAAACCTTGTACGTTAAAATTTTGAATTCAATTACAACATCAACTGGAAACTTTCATATTAAATGGCTGTTGTTCCTTTATGCTGATCCTGCTCTTTTCCACAAAACACAGTGTGATCCCTTGCAGCTTTTTTCTCACTCCATCCTGGCACATCAGCTGTTTCTGCAGTAACAGTTGAATTACCTGAATTCTCACAATTCTACCAGCAAACTGTATTTTGCTCTATTAGTTTGTTACCCTGGCAAGGGAAGTGATAATTACTGAGATCACAAGGGCACCATCCAAAAACATTGTCACCTTCCAACTCAGTGGCACAAATACACTTGTCCTACATGAGCAGCAGAGAGCTTACTATCTATGCCAAAATTCACCTATGGAAACAATTTTGCATCTGCAGTTAAAATAGTTACCTTTTTTTCTTTTTCTTTTCTTTTTTTTTTTTAAATACTAGTTATTTAAGATAACATAATTTTAGAAAGCATAGCAGATTGACCTAAGTAATTTTTTCATTATTCACAGGTCCTTAACTGATTTGTCTTTGGCATCATTTTTAATGCAAGCAATTACACATCGCTGTTTTCCCTGTGGGTAGCAGGACTGGCCATTAACTCAGACTTTCCCATGACTCTTATTCAAACTAGCATTTATTCTGCAGTCTCCACTGTTATTCTTTTCAGTGCTCCCTTTGTTAGGCTTGCCTTCTGGGTAGGGATATGCTTTTTCTGTCATTTGAGTGTTCTTTAACACTGATTCCATTTCCTTTGTGGTTTTGACCACAAAAATAGAAGTACTGGACTTCTGTAGACTATAGGTTTTGGCTAGAATAATCAGGATACTTGGTAAGAACTCTGCTTCATCTTAGTCTTACTACCTGCCACAGAAAGCAACACCTCAGGCTAGGTAGGTCTTTTCTTTTTGGAAGAGAAATGATTACCTAATTTGAGAAAAATGACTGTTCATAAGGCTACCAAGAATCTTACTGATTGATAAGGGAAGGGACAGCTATCATCAGAGCTGTTATTTTGCTGATTATATGAATGAAACCATCATTTAAAGAGCTTTCTGGCAGTAGACTCTAATTCAAGAGTTCTATCAATTTTGGTTTTCTCAGCAGGGTTGTAAGTGGGCTATTTCACACCTGTCCATCACAGAGCTCTGCTGAGGAAGAAAACAGGGGAACAGCTTGCCACTAGATATCTACCATTTAAAAAGAAGTGTAAGAGAAAGAACTATGCATTATTCTAGCATGACTAGGTTTTCTCTGCCCTGAAGATTCCTTAACCAAAAGCACATTTTGCTGCTGATTCTTTTTACTGTTTTACAGTCAAAGAATTGTAGTGCAGTTGCTCCTTTCCTATTTCTTTTTGAGAAGTGCCACATATTTCTCAACACATACCTCTTTAAAACACAGATACTGCCTTATTCTGGAGAAAAGACATTTTACACAATATTATATGGACAGAAAGAATCTGAGCATAAATCTGAGGGTGATGTTTGCTTGTAAAACAAGTAAGAGCTTGCATGTGCCTATTTAAAGGGAATAACATTCAATGGTTTAATGGTTTAAAAAAAGGACTATTTAGCAGAAAAAAACCCTAAGAGCAATGTTTCAAATTCAAAGATAAAGCAGAAAAATATTTCTAAAAAAGTGCATAGAAATGAAGTGCTTTACCACTTGGTGTCACTCTTAACTCGCGCTTGAGTCAGCTCAGCGCTTTCTATGCCAGCAGGAAACATCGCTGTAGTAAAGAAAACTGACAGACTGGGGAGGATTTCACTAGCTGTATTTTGGAAACAAAATTCAGATGTTCAGAGATTCAAATAGACTGACCTAACTATTCTCTAGAGGTTGCACCGTGGAGACATGTTTTGCAAGGACTTGCTGTCTCCGAGATAGACAACGACCATTCATACTCCCTGTCGCCTGCAAAACTTGATCTATTAAACCCGACTGTTTGATTTGTTACCATCTACTCTCTAGTTCTAAACACGTATTGCAAATGGAAGAACCTCACAGTTGCTATCTTTCTGCATTTTTTTCAATAGAAATGAACTTGTTTGAAAAAAATGTTGCAACCACCCTGTCTGGGGTCACTCTGGTTAGTGAATAACTGCCTTTGTTGCAGGATTGGACTTCTTACATGAGCAACCTGCAAACCACCAATTTAAAACTTTTAAAAATAGTAGCATTAAAAGCAAAACTGGCAGTTGACTTCTACACTCTTGTAGGCCACATTGCTCAGATAAACTGAATAGATCACGCTAATGCTGACAAGTGCAAACAGCTCTCTATTCCACAGCAGCAAGCATCAGGCAAAACAATCACAGCTGCCCCACTTATCACGCATAGCCTCGCACAGGATATTACCTTACAGCGCAGTGGGGAGATCACAAACTGATTGCTACCATGAACACAGTTTTCCCAGCTTTATGTTAGCAACAACATTTGGCTTTCATTAGCATCACTGGGAGTGTTACTGGGAGTGAGATAACTTCATTTCTCAGCAGAAATGTCACTGACAGTGCACCCTTCCGTTGGAATTGCCAATGGTATGAAGAGAGAATAATGGGTGGAAAGGAGGGAGAAACACTGACCTGACCACAAGGTGCTTGAAAGAAGGTAGCTAAGGAGATGGACACTGCTATTACATTACATCTTCTTAATTATGCTAGTTTCCAGGGAATTGACTTTCATATTTATTGCCCACAGAGAATTTAGAAAAGGAGTGTTTATAAAACAGCACACTCATTTATAGTGTGGCTTAATAATGAGAATTTCATAAACAACATGCTCCAGGATTTCCAATGCTTGAGTGCCAAAAAAAAAAAAGTAATGAAAAAGCACTATAGGTGTCCTCTGCTGGCTTCCTGTTTACCGGCAACACTCCTGGTGTTGGATATTTGGAAAGCATATCAGAATATCCTGATGTGACTAGAGGAAAAAAAAAACACCAGAGATCTGCAGCAACTGAGTAACACTTCTCACTTGTTTTTAATCAGAATCTTACTAACAGAACACTGTTTTCAAAAAAGTATTGATCTGAAATTCCTCAAATTAATCTTTGAAGTGGTTTTGCTGTCTGCGAGGCAGCAGGGTTAGGCCTGGAGCCTACTTTACTTGAACACTTATTTTTTAGCTCACCATCTCTCTCAATCTGCAAGATTTTTTTTTTAAATTTGTTATTTCTACTCATTCTGCATCTTTTCTACTGCAAAAGGTGTGAGGAGAAAAACAGGTTACTTCTCCTCTTTTCTTTCCCTATCCCACCATCTTTTTAAATGCTCAATTCCATTTTTCTTATACAGGGTGACTCCGGGCATGGCATGGAGTCATTTTTCCTGCGCTAACAGCAGAAAGGCAAATGTGATGCTAGTGAATCAGAATAGCCTTACCGGTCACTCACTGAATGAGATGCAGAGCAGGAAAGAAACTGCCACCCCCTGCTTCAGCAGACACTTTCTCCCTCAATAGAACCTTTACTCTCGATTCTCTGCAACAGTTTCTAAAATTTCCTCTCCTGCTATCAGTCTTTCTCAATACTTAAGTTAACCTACCTTATCTTCAGATTTTCTCCAGTGAGTTTAAAGTTCCATTCTATTTTAGCAAAGGGGGATTGCAGGCAAAACAGTTTGATTTTCAATGTCATACAAGAATTTTGTGAGTCAGCAAAGTAGTAAATTGAAGCCTACTGAAAGACAGGCTGCACTACCACATCCTTGCTGTCTTCATTGGCTACTTTAGCCTCCTGTATGGATTTTCATATTTCAGGTTCAGTTCTGATTCTGACTATGAACCAGAATAAATGCAGTTGAGAGAGATGCAGTCAACAACTCACATTTCTGGAGTCAGCAAGGATGAAAGCTGCAGTGACCAGGGTTTAGCTTTGTTCCTGTTTCCCCATTTTGTTTTGTGACGTTTACTTCCAGCACACAGCCTGCCTTCTCGAATTTTCCAGTCCTTCAGTCATAAATGTGCCCTATCAAGTCAAGTTAGTTCTTCCAGCTAAGCTGTTCAGATCAACAGCTCCCTGGCGTCTGCAAAGCACAGAGCTGCTAGACTGTACTAAGCTTAAGAATGTAACAATATCTAGTTTTGTGTTCACACCTTGCATCTGGCTGTAGTACCATGTAATGTCACAGAAGGCTGGTCTGCAGTGTAACGACTTCGGCTCCAGAATGCAGAGCACCCTTCAGAAAAGAGCAGGGCCCTGGCAATGCACTGTTACCCATAGCTGTGCTGAGCAGTTGTGGACAAATGACTCGAGGCTCTGCCAGAACAGTTGTATGGTCAGAAAGGGTGTTTCACAGCAAAGGCATCACCTAACCAGACTTGCTAACACAAAACTGTAGTCTTTTCAGCTCATTGACAAGCCAGTCATTATATCAATGTGTCAAGCCAATTCTTCATTCACTCAGAGTATATCTGAATTAAAAGAACACCAGTAAACATAAATAAATTGATGAAATCAGGCACAGAAAGATGGCGATCTTCAAGAAGGCTGTAAAGGGTCCATTCATAGAGTCATTGCTTGATGGTTCATTTCTGACTGCTCTGTTACAAAAGAAGCATTTTCCCTCTTATTCCCAAGACTTGTGACACGGCCTATGACCCCTCAGATGAGACTGACAAAATACTACCATCTTCCAGATCTTGGTCTTCCCATCACAGAGGCTTTCAGCCCATCATCAGTTCCACACACACACCCTAAAACATTTTTCAGTTTAGGACTGAAATTCATGAATTAGGCTGTCTTCCCTAATAAAACGCTGCAGTGCTTCCTGTTACTTTGCCCTCACTGCAAAAATCACTCAGGTAATGATGCACAGGTGCTAGAAAATGAATTTCAGTGCTGGTTCATCCTAACATGTCAAGCTGTAGTTCCAGATGGTTATGCAGGGACTGCCTGTCATCTAATACGCTGTCTCTGATAATAGCCAGCAATGGGCAGTTTTCACTGGCACCCAGGCTGTGGGAACAGCGGGCCACATGCACAGAAGGGGACAAAATTAGGATGACCTGTTCTGTACTGCTCCATTCCCTTTAACAGAAATCTCTTCAGTTTTTAATCTCTTGATTGTTGCCACAAACCCTGCTTTCATCTACAGATCCCTGTAATCACTGATCCCCAGTTTTTTGTTACTCTCCCCTCCCGAGCAGGTTGCCTACCCCTTCTCTCCCAGGAAACAGAGAACCGACATTGGTTGATTTGACTAGATTTTAGTGAATCAGGATTAAAAATACCAAAATCCCATCAAATCCTTGGTATGATATACTACAGCCATCAAGGAGAGCTCTAACACCCACGCTGGCTAGCATACTGTGGGCCACAGCTGCAGGTCACCATCCCCTAAGCTGAAGCTTTCCAGCTGCTCCACTCACAGCACAGTTTTGGTATGAAGTGGAATACGGTGAATTAAGTCAACCTACCAAGATGCAGAATAAGCGCTGCCTATTTTGTTGTCTCATCTACAGAAATAACTTGAAGCTTCCAAAGGGACTAAAGGAGGTGGAACGGGAAGAGAAACGAGCATCCGATTTTGTAGTTTCCAGAAACAAATCCTAAGCATCTAATATCAATGCCAGTATCTAGGGTTTGGCTTAAATCTTGAAGCATGAAGATTTTCTGTTACAGTATCTCTGGAGACTTACTCATTTGTATAACCTTGGCTATTTAAAAAAAACTCTAAACATTCTGTCTTTTACAGAATCTAAACAAGTATATGGCAGGTGACAGTAAGTTTCACTATGACGTTAGATGTTCAGTTAAAAATATTAACCAGTTATTCTCAAGACATAGAATTTTTTCAATAATTTTTTACTGAAACTATAGCAAGAGTAAAAGTATTTGATACAATTCAAATGTATTCAGACATGTGAGGGAAACCAAAATTTTACAACTGTTCTTGTCTAGGTGTTGTCATGAAAGCCCAGGACAGAGGGTATGGCTGAAACTACATTACTTCAGATAAAAATCCATGAGAGACACAGAAACTAATATGAACCTTCTCTACATCTCCCCCACCCCCCACCCCCCGCCCCCAGGAAAGTGGTAACTCTTATCTGCTGATCCCTACAAAGATCCGCGTAGCTCAAAGAGGAGAAATTTATATTTCCTCTCTTTGGTACCAGTCATACCCTGACTTTGATGTCAATTATTAAGCATGACTGCAATTATGATACTTTTAGGTGTTCAAGCAACGTCCCATTATTACTTTTTAATATTATTTTGTGATAGAATACTTGAAGTCACTGATAGCTTTGCTGTACTCTTGTAATTTCTTTTATTAAATTGTTTTCCTATGTAATATAGAAGGTTCATTAAGAAAGCAGTAAGCTGAGGGATATTACTGAAAGTATGTATGTACTTAAAGAAAAAATACATAGTCAATAGAAACTTTAATTGGTGTACATCACAAAACAACGATCCTTTTGCCAATACGTTAAAGTTTTACGAACCATTTTCTTTTTGCTTATGTGGAAAAGCATTAATATTCAGTCAATTGAACTAGGTTACACCTACACTGTATGTGTATATCTGCCTGGTTCTGAAGACAGCAGCAGAGCAGCAGCTGTTTATTGCTTTGCATGCTCCAGACAACCAAACATTGCTTAAGTAACTTTAAAACCAGGTAAGATAGTAAGATTTATCATGAGGTTGAAAGCATAAAGAGAGAAAGACACCATACATATTAGATATTGTCTCCTTTACAAAGGAAAGATGGATTGATAAAAGCTATTAAAAACTTGAATTAATGCATATTTTATAGACTCTACAGCATTAATGGGAAGATTAAACTTAAAGGTGGCCATTTCAGACTTTATGCAGCACTTTATAATTTTATTTTCATCCCTTGAAGTAATGTGAGTGTAATGCCAGCAGACCAATTATGTTACCAGAATGAAGTAACCATCTATAGCAGCTTTGCTTGAGATGCAAAACTGCAGAGGTACCTTCTCACTAGAACTCACTGTTTTGCCACTATACACAGAAAATACCATCTTTTTACAGAAGATATATTTTTTTCCTGAAAAGTTTGCTATTTTGGTAGATTTCAAGAGGCATACAAAATTCTCTAACAAAATAACACCAAGAATGAGAGCATAACAGGATTACTATAATTAAATTGAGTGAATATGAAAGACTCAGAATATGATACAAAACCTGTTGGAGCTAAAGAAAAGAGACACACTGTCTGAACAAAAAGCAGCTTTACACAAAAAATCACGCTAATTCACAGAACTAAAAGCCTGTTCCCATATTTCTGAGTCTGGGGACCCCACATGTTCCACATTTGAAAGAATCTATACTGGCAAATGATTCAGAAACTAGACACAGTGTGGGGTAGCCAAGGGGTATGGAAGGACAGAAAGCCCAAGCCAGCCCCAGATCCCTCTTGTAGCTGCAAAATCAAGAACAGAGTGAAGGGAACAAAACTGAAAAAGAAAACGGAGGAAGAATGTTGTAAAGAATGTCCCATTTATGTGATGCACAAAAAATAGCACCACTCTTACAAAAACTATAATATATTTGCATTCGATATCTGTCAGATCACACCAAAAAAAGCCAAGAAATCTGATTATTAGTTTTCAATTTCCAGAGGAGCTACATAAAATTGAGCAAGTTGATTACAGAAGAAATCCTTCCTTTTATTATGGAAACGTAATTAAAAGGTGTATTCAAAAAGGTAAAGTGGATTTAGGTGTACAAAGGCAGTTTAAAATGGTTAAAATATTATAGACTTGGAGAAAATGCACATTAGTTACTAAAAGTTTTTAGAAAGAAAACTAAGTTGGTATAATTAAAAAGCAATGTATATTATTTGAAAAATGTTTAGATTTCTCTCTCTTTTTTTTTTTTTTTGTACACAAATATAGGCAATATAGATGCAAAAAATAACAGGAAGACTAAACCCACTGATGAACTTGCTAACATCATAAAACCTAAACCTATCTTCTTTCGAACATGCCAGAAGCAGGGATACCGCCTGAGATTCTGTAGGGCCAATAAATGTTCACAGTAAGAAAGAAGTCCTTAAAGAAGTCAAGAGAATGAATTCTTTCTCCTACACTCACTGAAAATGAATTTAGTTAAGTTATACCACAAACCTCCTTTATGACGGACACGTCAGACAGACCACCTCAAATCTAAGTGTCAGTAGAATAGAATTAGGAACAAATTGGTAAGATGAATAAGCAACAAATCCCCAAGACCAAGTGATATTCAGTAAGATGTTCTAAAGGCAGTCAGGTATGAAATTACTGTAATGTTGTAATATATAACCTCTTGGTCATAACTACCTTGGTGCCAGAAAAATAGAGGTAGCTAATGTGATAGCAAGATATCAGGACAGTTCTTAGGGGATTTGGAGAACTACAGATGAGTAAGCCAACTACAAGGAGTTTCAGAAAGATCTCGTGACACCAAAGCACAAAGCTATAAAAGGGCAAAATTTCATGTACAAAAATCTAAAGTAATACACAAAGGAAAAAAAATTGTAACTTCGGACATACAGTTACAGCTTTGAATTTGCTGTATGAATTTTTCATACATATTTTTGGTGAACATTTTGGAGAGCTCTCATTTTATTTCTGATGCAAACCATGTTTTTTGAAACCTGTTTTTTTGAGAAATGAAACCCTAGTTTTCCAGCAATCTCTGATCAGTGCTACATAAGATCCCAAATTTAGAACCAAAACTAGACTTAAAGAGATAATCTGTCCCAAATGGAAATGTAACAGTATGGGAACTTTTCCACTTCTATACTTACTTTCAATAAATTTTAGCCAACTGAAAAAAATCACTGAATGTTTATGCATTTGACTAAATTGTATCCTTTGTAATTCACAATCTACTTGTATTTTATTTCATTTACTAAGCAACAAACACATTTTCCTCATTTGCAGTCTTTAATCTCAATCTTTTTACACTGCATTCTGAACCAGCCAAATATGCAAAATTCATTTCCCTACTTGGATCTAATTTAGGGGTCATCCTAAGAGGTGATGTAACTTTTCAGATTATTTGTCAGTGAGCTATTTTTTTCCTTTTGTTAATGAAAGAATGGGGCACAGCTCTAGCTGGTAAGTATGCCTTTATGCCAGCCCTCTCAGCCAGCAACTGCATGCAAACTTTCCTGGTAAGTTTTAAGTTCTATGAATGATAGGTGAGAACCACTTAATTTGAGAACACTCAATACTTGGAAAAATTTCTTACTCTAAGCACTACATAGATAAGCAAATAACACTTTCTTTGTGTAAGGTTGGGGGGAAACTTAATTGCCTACAACAGAGACTGACCATCGGGTATTCTAAAGATGTTATTTGTAAAAACTTAGTAGCAGAGAGATTGACAGCAGAGAGTTGAGGTAGATTTTTATGAAGACAAGGTTGTACACTGTCTCCTGCATGGATTTTGCTTATTTACAGAGGAATTACACCATGATACACTTTAATACACACTAAAGCAGATAAAAAAAGGCAGTTTGGTCCAGTGAGCAGTGTTGAGTACCAGGGTGCCCTCCTAACTCACCACTGATGAGTAAATCACTGCACTTTCCCATGTCTCTGCCACACGCGTGTGGCTGCAGCTTAGCGTGAGTTTACACTGCAACCTAGTGTGGTGAGGAGCCTAACCTCAGTGGGTGCACACATACACCCACGAACCCCTTCTCAGCGCTGGTACAAAACCAATGGCATTGCCAGAGTAATGGCCAGAGTAATAGGACTTGCATAAGCATATTAAATAATGAGAAAATAAAGCAAGTAGTAGCACAAAGGAATAATAAAAAAGACTGCCTTCATAAGAAACTATACTTTCAAATTCTACTCTTCTTTTTTTAAAACATAATATCTTCCCCTGTGTGACATGGAAGAAGTATTTTTTAGGAAGTATTTCAAGACAGAAGAATCTCTTTATCTACAACCAAAATCCTTTCCTCTCTGAAGTAGAGTGTAGTAAGTGATTAACCAGCACTAGCAACACAACACAGCTTTTTAGGGCGGGAACTGAAGAACATAATCAGCAAATAATGCAAATTACTGCTAATCAAATAAATTAATTCATCTTCCATGATTAGTAGAGAATTCAATTCCATCTGCAAAGTGCTGTCTGTAGCAAATTCAGCCCAAGAATATGCAGCTTGATCAGTAAAGTTTGTAAATAACTTTGCAGCTGAAGTACGTTGTTCTACTAGTGAAGATGTAGCTCTGTTGCCAAAGTACTTCAAAATATCCACAGCTGAGATGTGGAGGAGCTCAGCTAGAGAAACAGGTGCCCGGATCTGTGACAAATTAAACTAAATCAGGAGTGTATTCATCTTCACTAACAGTACATACAAAGAGGAATCATAAATAATATCTCAATTATTAAGCTGTGCAACTTGGCAAACTATACAACTCTATGACTGGGCAAGTGCACTGTTAACAAATGCATCTCAGACAAGACATGGGGGAGCCTGGTCGTTAATTTCTCACCCTAGTGGCTATGTATTTGGAAAGTTACTAGAGTGGGCTGCGGCTCAGGACATCACACTTGTCAGGGAATGGTACCGAACCAGGAAAACTTGCAACTGCAATATGATTTCCCTTCCACAGTTCCTTGCATTACTAACAGCAAGCAGGGTCCTCTGCAGGATGGAGGTGCGTTCTCCAGAGATGTGTCATGAGACTGTGTCCTGTGATCTGTTAGGATAGCTCTTTCCTGTTTGCAGACAAGAGCTGGGACTGAAGTATCATTTGTTGGCATGTCTTCCAACTGCACAATCTTGTGGCATGGTATATTATCTTCGGATGTGAGCTACACGAACTGTGGTTACAGCAGGGATAGTTTCTGTTAGTTGAAGGGGACCCTGCAGTGGTAGGCCGCACTTTCATGTTCATGCTCAAACTGGCCGATGTAGTCAACCCTTGTATTTTGCTGTCAGCAGAGGAATGAGTCAAACTGGAAATTAACGTGGCTGAAGAATAAGGC
This sequence comes from Falco punctatus, assembly GCF_963210335.1. Classification (NCBI taxonomy): domain Eukaryota; kingdom Metazoa; phylum Chordata; class Aves; order Falconiformes; family Falconidae; genus Falco; species Falco punctatus. Next base: position 2,473,224 of record NC_137588.1, read on the forward strand.
CCTTTGGCTTGCAACCAAACTAGAGCCCTGCTGTCATTTACTTGTGTAACAACATGAACCACTTTGGGAAGGGGTAGCGGAGGGGCAGGAGTGCGTGGCAGTTTGCTGGCACTTATTCTGCAAGAGACACATGAGGCACTAACTATGGCCTCAGCAAATGTTGAGGCCTCAAGAATTCAAAAGTTGCATTCTGGGTTCTGGTCAGACCTGCTCACAACAGCTACAATCTCAGTAGCGTTCAAAGTTGACCAAGAAGCTGGAACTAGGGCTATGTCTACAGATAATCAACCTGCAAGTATTTCCGTAGTAACATATGTTTGCAAGACTCTTGTAAGGACAAAGCCCTTCAAAGAGTTGAGAGCAAGAAACCATTTGAGAATAGGATCTGTATAGTTTTGACATTGATTTCCCACTTTTCAGCTCTGAATTCTACCAAAAAATAGAAAGCAACAGGATTGTTGAAAACTTTTTCTAAGCTCCAGGTTTGCTCGCTGCATTAATATTTGAACTTTTATTTGATGTCACCCTTCTAATATGCTGTATCAAAAATGTTTTCAGTAATTCCTAAATATATATGTTTAAACACACCTAAAAATATAATGTGCTAGAAGTCAACTAGAAGTTATAATACATATGCACATCACATCATGTGTAAATACTATGTGTTTTTATAAAGGTAACACCCAGTTCCCTAACAGCTGAACAATGATATTGGAAATCAGTTAAAATTATTTTTCTATTGGTTCCTTTACACAAGGTACTTAGAATCTGGAAATAAAATGAAATGTTGCTCTCCAAGGTGCTCTTATTAAAAGTTCCATTCATATTTTGTTTCTTGTTAGTTTTCATACCAAACTGACTTTTTAGAAGTAAAAAATTAGCATGGCAAATATATCCTGAAGTATATAAAGCAAGTGCTTCTTGCACAAACTCTAGTAAAAAAGATTTTTGGCAAGTCGGTTGATGACACAAACCCTTTCCCTTGTTGGTTCTTATTTGCTAAAAACATGAAGAACATTAACTGGAAAACCTTCCCCTATCACAGAAGGCATGCAGGAGGCAAATCCCTTAATGTTAAGATGGTCACATGCTTTTATCTGTCACCACACTTCAATACCTCAATAAGCCAAGACACAGGTGGTAAGAAAGATGGTACAAAAATCACAATTTTACAGAAGGAATGGCTTTTTTTAAAAAAAGAAAGTTCATCTCGGTTTTAAAGAGGGGCACAGTCCACATCATAAAAGTTACCTGCTTCTTTTCTCTAGTTTTTAATTTCTTGGGTATAACAATTACTAAGGACTAACAACATGCTATATAACAAGCACAGAATAAAAGTACACCTTTTGAAAATTCTAACTCAAAACTAGTAGAATTTATTCATCTCAAAGCTTTGCAGAAAAACATGTATTTCATATCCCATTGGAGAGTGACAGTTTTAAGCAATTTGACACTTAGATATCCCCCTTAATTCTGCATTGAATGACCAAACAACCACTGCCTTCACTGGGTGTCAGGACAATTCAGGAGAGGATGATGCACACAGCTGTTCTAATGAAGTTGGGGTGAGTAGACAGACTGAATGTCCAATATTCCTTGAGGAAGGAGTGGACTTAAAGTTTACTAGCTGCTGACTTGATAACGAGTCATCAGGCTGCAGGAAATACTTTGTTGTGAGTAATTTGGCTGCGACTTCCCAAATCAAGAGTGCAGTCTTGGGATCTGCTTGTAGAGAAGTGCAGCAACATCATAGCCCATATTCCAGGTGCATTGTAAAGTTATGCCTCGTGCATTTTAATATCATACTTTCAGCTGAGCATAGATTTGCTTCTTGCCTCTGTTCTGAACAGAAGAAAAGCCAAACCTAATCAGTCTTCCCTGTATGCACTCAGTCCCTATCTCCATGCAATTTCTATGGGCGTAATTTTATTTTCTGATCAATTCCTTTGCATTTTGTAAAGCATGGAAGCCATAGCAAAGGCTTCCTTCTTTACGTTCTTCCTTTTGAATTCTTAGTAGACAAGTTATTTCCCTGCCAAAACAAATATACCTCAGAATTTTTCTAAAAAGAAGTAAGATTAATACATATATGTATATTTAATGTTCTAACTAAAATCACTGAAGTGACTTTCCCTTCCAGTTCAAAAAGCCAAAACCAATTGTACCAAATTAAATGAGCCTCAAACAATCCTTTACCCAGAAAAAAAAAAAAAAAAAAAAAAAAAGCGCAGCAGAATAACTCCAAATTCATCCCAATTTTCTTTACAAAAGCAGATCAAATCAGTTTTAGCCATTATGAAAAATCTACTTGGTGAAAATTGTGACATTATCATTAATCATGGTTATTTTACGAGTTTGGTGGAACAAGACTCCCAGTGCTCAAATAGTAAACCAGCAGTAACAACAAAGAGTTGTACATAAAGAGATTGCAGTTTACCCAGAAAAGATGCAAAGAAATAGCTGTGGATTGATGGAAAGAGTATTTTGTGGCCCAGATTCTGCAGTGAACTACGTGTTCAACTAATCAGAACTATCCTGTCAACTGAACTACGGTATTTTCCACTACTTAAGGTATAATCAAAAGTTCATTTTAATGGACTATTTTAACAAGCTTTGACAGAGGATGTTATACTGCAAAAGTTGCATATCAGGATATGCAATATTATGTAAAGCAGCTATGCATTTTTCTATATACTTATCATATACTTTACTAAGCAAACATATCAAACTGTTCATATAGTATTCACTGTGTGATACAGAGCGAACAAAAATAAAATGCAAGAGGATCCATGTTATCATTTCTATTTACAACTGCATAGAATGGTTTGACTTGAAACAGCTGGGATTGTCTATCTAATTGATTCAAATGTGCATTCAACTTGTTGTTTAGATCATTGAGCTGATTATGTAAATGAGCTTTCTATGGAATATGATGAGCATGATTTTTTCCCCTTGGGTTTTAGTATGGTGTAATGATAATGAAAAAATTGTCACCAGGAAAACAGCAGTAGTGTTTAAGACAACCATTCGCCTCTGATAGTGGAACAGTTATTTGAAAGCCTGTGTTCCCCATTTCCCAAGTGAGCTGTTAGGTTAGTTTAATTTACATAGAACAAGAGGAATTTTGAAGGTTTGTAGGCCTATCCAGTGTCAAAATAAAAAACAAAAATGAAATGCTTCTGAGAGAGATAAAATTCTTAGATCCTCAACTACAAATTAACTATTCATTATATAGATTTCTCATTACCACTGGGAAAGATGTAGGAATCTGCCCTGGTTTTGGATCAGGGTGCATCACGGGATCCTGATGGGGTACGAGCTGGTTTGCACTTTTGCTGATTGCAAAAGCAATTTATGGCCATAAACTGGGTTTAGAAATTGGAGCTTAGTAACCTTCTAAGTGCTACAAAGAAGCTTAGAGACATTTCAGATATCACTCAGAGATGTCAGCTTTCCTAAAAAAAAGTGTCACAATTAATTTACTAATCTTCTAGAACTGAGTCTCCTAAATCAGTTATCACCAATGGAAAATGAAGATTTGCTTCCAAATGAATAGATTAGGAATTCTAGATAAAACTCTTTAACAGGTATTACATTGTTAAACATGTTTGGTGCTCTTAGCATTTGGATTGGGAACTTTTCGGTTCACATTTGTTCAACTAATAACAAATAGATTCTACACAGATTAACATTTAAAATCAGGAATGTTCATTTGAAGATTAGAAACAGAAAGAAAAGCTAATATTGAAATGGGATTGCTTTGATAGTCTGAATCTTTTTGGTTTACAATAATTATAAAAGAAAAGCATACTTGGTACATAATTACATACTTGATATTTTTATTAGTCTTTACACTTAAATAACTGAAAGCCCAAATTTTTGCTGGAAAGTTGAGTAGTTCTCGATTTTTTTATTTATAATTTTTTCAGGTTGCTGGTTTACAATTTTAGTTTCCCAGCTTCAGGTGCCCCTCCTTTGTTGTTTTTTTTTTAATTACTTCAGTACTCAAATTAACTTAAACCAATTACATATCATTTAGGGGATAGACATTGTAACCAATTTCATGACAATTTTAAGACTGTACCATGTCAATTATGTACTTTTACTTGGAAGTATTTTATAAATCAGAACATTAGGCTTATTTAAATACTATCTTTTTGGGGTTCCTAGCAGATTTACTTCTAGCAGTGTAAGTTGCAGTTAGCAGAGCAAACTGTATATACAGCAGTGACAGTGGAAAATAAAGATTGAACACAATAGTTTGGAGTTGTCTGGCTGAGTTTACTGTCATTGACTTCTTTGATTTTTTGCATTTAGACCAGGACATAATTTAATACAGTGCTTTCAAATAATTCAACATTTTCATAACATTACTGTCACTGTTGAGCCAAGTCTCCTGATTTTTATTAGACATATCATCAGTGGGTGGGTAGTGTAAAATACTGTGGCTCAAGGATCAAACGTATAGTTTCTTTTAATAAGACAAAAAGCACTTTCGCTAAACAAAACGCTTCAGCAATTTCTGAGGTAGACCACTTATTAAGCAAAATTGCTTTCCTTTTAAATCACAAGAGCTTTCCTCCTATTTGAACTTGTGGCGCCTCCTTTTGGAGCGGTAAATGGCTTATCTTGCAAGATGTCCTGGAAAAATTCTCTGGTTTTGGGACAGTGAAGCAATATGTCTATTATTTACAGTATAATAAAACTTATCCTTGAACACTAAAGAGCTAAGATATTTGAAGTTTGTTTCTATAATCCTTTAATATATGAAAAGAATCATTATAGTAGAGATAGAAAAATGTATTCACAAACATGAATGTATACAGAATCTGTGATTTCCAGTAAGAGGCACCTGTGGCCACATAAACACAGAGCCACTGAATATATTGATCTACCAAGTAGCCCTCATGGTTTGGATATCTGTGTATGTTTCTGTGACTAATTCATTTTTCATGTTCACCCTTCACGTAAGTCTTTAAACTTTGCTCATGCTTGGAGTCCTATTTTTTTTTTACTGTATCTCTGACAGACAGAATCCAGTCTTTTGGGGAGTTTCTGAGGCAATTTCCATTTGAAGCCATTACTATTCAGTGGCAATAGTATCTTAGGAGGCCAGAGATCACTCACTGCAAGCTCGACTGCTACTGAACTCATGCCAGTCATGAGTACTACAGATGTTTATTCTATCAGTAGATGGAAACTTCATGGGTCATTTTTCCTCCTTCCCAAGGGCAAATGTCAGTTTGTTTGAGACTTGAAAACTTGCTTTCTTGTCACCAGGTCAAAACTCTGACCTAATCAGTAACAGCAACATTTTAGGTTAGACATTAGGGAATCTTTTGATACAATAGCTGCTGACTCAAGCATATGTCCATGAAACCAGGGAAATATTCCTTTCCCCTTTGAGAATCAAGTTCCATCTTACATGTCTGATATCAAGGCTGTACAATATGCAGTTTTTTTTGATGATATCATATAATTTTTATCTTTGAGAGCAGTTTTAATAGACCACAGATGAGCCATCAGAAAAGAACCAAAAACCACCAAAACAATCAAAAAAACTCTAACATGAATTCTATGATACATAAGGTACACCATGAACAACTCTGCACTAACATATTTTAAAATTTAGAATGCAGTACCCATTAAATATGCTCAATAGAAGCACAAGGGCATTCCTCCTTTACTTCATTTAAAGCATTAAAATCAGACAAGCATGTTTCAGAGACAAGTTACTTTTTTCCTTATCTAGAAATATCAGCAGCTTGATAGAAATCATAGCTGAGGGTTCAGAGGTCAAATGACTGGCCAGTTGACTGTAACTAAGCAAATAAAGCTACAAAAATCTTCCCTTATTGAATATGATTTCAGAATTCATTGGACATTGTGGGTGCAGTGCTACCTGTCAGCTACGCTGATACATCTCCGAGTGCACCATGTACTGCACAAAAAGAAGAAAATGGATAGAGAGGTTTAAGGTCCACTTCCCCTGCCTTTCAGACTGCTCTGAAATTGAAAATGCTAAAATTACCATACCATTAACATGCCTCTGGTCTACTTGGAGCTGCCAGTTGTTTGAAATGAAAAGACATAGTCTTCTATATACTCATACAGCCCAAGCTGCTGAGGTTTCAAAAAAATAAATTAAACCTATATTTTTTTTCTAAAGCTACTTACAACAATACCTCTCATAATTGATAACTTTATTTTATGCACATGTGTCCTTCTGATCTGAAAGGGCAACGAAGTAAAATTTAAAAATGTCTTTCTTCATTTGACTGTATAAAATGATAAGCTATTAGAACAACAACGTAGAAGACAAAGCTAGCCCTGCACTCTCTGCCAGCTTGCAACTTCCAGTTTTGACTGTTGCTGCCATAACTCTATTTTATTAGGGTACAATAACATTAAAGTTGTAAGAGTTATAATCCTGTAAGTGCTGGCCTGTGTAAACGAGATCCTTTGGAATGGAATCAAGGTTGATTCCATATTTTCACCCTCTAACAGAAAAGTCATATTTATAGTTACATTACCGTGCTGCATATTTGCTGCTTGGTCCCAGGACCTGAATAACAGCAAAGTTTTATTCAAGACAGTCACCTGGATCTGGCAGGCATATTAGGTTTTGAAAACTATGCACCACCACCCATTTCTAGAAGCATTTTATCATCAGCCTTGCCACCTGCCTGCTGTTGGATCTTGGAAAAGTTACTCCCCCTATCTATACTTAATTTTCCCCATTTCTGAAAACAGAATATCATTGCTAATCAAGTACAGCACTTTGGAATCCTCCAGTTCATCAGCCAGGGGTTAAACAGCATTGTTACTGTTACTATAAAGCCATACATCTATTACTGCATGCCTGGTGCTTTACTAAGTTGTCCAAGTAATCTACATCTTATGATTACAAGCACTGTAACTTTCTGAAATACAACTGAGAAACAAACTTGAGCCCAGTCTTAAACCCTTAATGTCCTACTAATTAAAAAGGCACTACTCGTATTAAGAACTGTTCCTTAGGAGGAAAGGCTTATAGAGCTAGGCTTTTATTGTAAGGAATAAAAGGCTGAAAATGTGTTTTAAATTCTTCACACTGGTCATGACTACTTATAATACATACACATATATATGAAAAAAATATTTCTGCCAACTGACTGTACAGACGCCTATAGGCTGTTTCAACTCTGCACGAGGTGGCTGAGAGCTGGCCGATGGCGGAGCCCAGAGGGCCGTGACCAGCAGCGCAGGGCCTGGCTGGAGGCCTGTAGCTCCTTAGGGTCAGTGCTGGCTCCAGCCCTGTTCAACGCCTCCACCCTGGCCGGGACGAGGGGACAGAGGTGCCCTCGGCGGGGTGGTGATGGCACAGAGCCGGGGGGAGCGGCTGGCACCCCAGAGGCTGCGCTGCCGTTGGGCCAGGCCTGGCCAGGCTGGGGAGCTGGCGGGGAGGGACCTCATGGAGCCCACCCGAGGCCGGCGTAGGGTCCTGCCCTGGGGGGGACAGCCCCCGGCACCAGCGCGGGCTGGGGCTGAGCTGTGGGGCAGCTCTGGGAAGGGACTGGGAGTGCTGGGGGGCAGCAAGGTGCCCGCGGGCCAGCAGTGTGCCCGGGTGGCCGAGGGGCCGGTGGGACCCGGGGGGCATGAGGAGGAGCGTGGCCGGCAGGTCGAGGGAGGGGATCCTCCCTCTGCTCGGCCCTGGGGAGGCCGCGGCTGCAGTGCTGTGGTCGGTGCGGGGCTCCCCAGTTCCAGAGAGGCTGGGAGCTACTGGAGAGGGGCTGGCGGAGGCTGCGAAGATGACGAGGGGACTGGAGCATCTCCCTGATGAGAAAGGCTGAGAGAGCTGGGCCGGTTCAGCCTGGAGAAGAGGAGGCTGAGGGGGGACCTTATCGATGTCTACAGACACCTCAAGGGTGAGTGTCAGGAGGACGGGGCCAGGCTCTTTGCGGTGGTGCCCAACGGCAGGACAAGGGGCCACGGGCCCAAACTGCAGCACAAGAAGTTCCATCTGAACGTGAGGCAGAACTTCTTTCCCTGGAGGGTGGCAGAGCCCTGGCACAGCTGCCCGGAGAGGCTGGGGGGTCTCCTTCCCTGCAGACATTCACATCCCGCCTGGACGTGACTCTGGGTGACCTGCTCTGGGTGACGCTGCTTTGGCAGGGGAGGGACCAGATGGGCTCCAGAGGTCCCTTCGACCCCGACCAGTCTGTGCTGTGATATGTAATGTTCAGTTCCAGTTATACATCTATCTCACCTGGAACTGCAACAAATGTGTACAGTTGGGCTGCTAGCAATCTGAATATTACCGCATTTCAAAGTATTCCTTAAGAAATGTTTTAGGACAGCTATTGTGTATGCTCTTACTTTAACTCTGTCCTGTAGTTACAATGGAATATTGTTTCACTTTCAAATATGGAAACTCTAATCCTTTAGAGAACCTGACACATAATTTTAATGAAAATATCTTATTTTCTGGGAATTTTTCTCATGTTTTTTTGATTTCAAAACTCTGGGTTACCAGGCCATATTCTTTTGTGTCTTAACATTGTCCCTGAAGAAATTCGATTTCATTTTACTTCAGACTTCATAAAACTTGCAAATGCTGATGTTCCAGTCTGAAGAAAAATGTACCAACAATCCTCAGAAGAAAATACATTTCAGAGGGCACTCAAGATTACAGATCTCTCAGAACTGAAATCAAAGGCATGGTAAGTGATACTGTCTGGAGTCTTACTCAGATCCTAGAGAACGCAATGGAACAGACTGACAAAGGGAAATGACTGGAATTTTTTTTTTCCATTAGTTGAATCTCAGTGCATATATGCAGTTTTACTTACATTTTTCTGCTCCAACCATGGAAAAGCTAATTTTTAAGTTTCATCATTTAGAGAATCCCTTGTGTTTATATATGCCCTACATTACCCAGTAAGTGAGACAAGTGTATTTATTACAGTTTCTAGAATTCTACCAAATAAGCTTCTTTACGATTTTGTCTCAGGAAACCTTATCCAAAGTCTATAGAGTTCGCATAAAATAATCAGAAAGGTCTTCAAGGGCTTTGCAGGCTAACGGAATAAAATACCAAAATAAACACTGGAACAGAGGAAAAAATATGGACTGTTGTATAAGTTACTTTAAGAATTAAGTAAAGAAGCAAAAAGAAAGACAAAACCAACTTAAAAGATGAAGAATTTGCACTGGACTTTTTGAGTAGATGCAAGACATTGTAAGCAATCTGTTCATTAGAAGGAAAGATGTCACCTGTCACAATATCTGGGATCTAGATGCTGAGAGATCCTTCTTCAGGACTAATAATTTGTAATTACTGGGAAATCACATGAAAAGAAAATTAAATATCAGGTGGTCATCTTAACTTCTGAATGACTTAGCCCTCTTCCTTATAATGAAGGAGCAGCTCAGAAAAACAGCAACAGAAAAATCACAAAGGCCAGATGATGATTCTTCATTCCAGCACTATACTGGATATTACATGTAACAAAGGTTCATCAGTAAAAAGCATTCTCCAGCCTGAAGAGAAAACGAGCTTGTGAAATTGTGAATATTATAAAGATTCTCTCTGGGGTCTAGCAAGGGTGTTGACTTCTACTATCATAAATGTACTTGAAGTAATGAGAGTATTAAGACAGTGTATACACAAGCAGTAAAGTATGGTAGTCAAAAACGTAGGGAATTGATTGACCTTTAAGCACAAGAAAATAGAATTTAAAAGGAAGAGAGTAAAACCACTTTCAATCAGTGTTTTCCTACTGGAATCAAATCACATATGAATGAGAGCTGATGGTTATCATTATAAATCAGAGCTAGAAATTTTAGAAAAGCAATATGGAAAGCAAAAAGAGATGGAAAGTAGTCTACAGCTAGCAGAATCAGTGAGTATCAGACATAGTTTTTACATATTTCAGGAACAAAACAATTCTAGCAATAACTGATCTACAACTAAAAGCAAATAATAGAAGTAATAAAAATGAAGAAGTGTACATATCTGTCACAGGACAAAAATGAAATATTTTCCATTCAGTATAAGTAATAGAACACATTTAAAAATTGTACTAAAATTTGTCATTTTAACAGCAGATCCATTTCTAATTTAAAGGAAAAAAAGTCCCAATAACAAATAAATTAAAATTGTTTAGCAAACGACAGCTGTGAAGTAATATGACTGCCTGGAACCGCTCTTTGATTAATGGTCCTAGATGGTGATGTATCACTGTCACTGGAAATCTGACCACCAAAAAGCGTGGAATTCCTCCACGTCCATGCTGAGAAAACTCAGTTATTTAATTACAGAAACTGAGAACTTCAAATAGGTAAACAATTAACAATATTTTTTCGCTAATTGTCAGGAGTGGGATTCGAACCCACGCCTCCAGGGGAGACTGCGACCTGAACGCAGCGCCTTAGACCGCTCGGCCATCCTGACAGTGCACTTACTGCTCCATGCACCCTTCTGCAGTGCCGGATGGGATCCACCGCAGGGTACCGAGGCAGCTGGCAGAGGTGCTCACTGAGCCACTCTCCGTCATTTATGAGCAGCCCAGGCAAACCGGGAGGTCCCAGCTGACTGGGGGTTAGCCAACGTGCTGCCCATCTGCAAGGAGGAGGCTCCGGGGAACTACAGGCCTGTCAGCCTGACCACAGTGCCGGGGAAGGGTATGGAGCAGGTCATGCTGACCGCCATCGCGTGGTGTGTGCAGGACAACCAGGTGATCAGACCCAGCCAGTACAAGCTTTTTCAAAAAAGACAGGTCCTGCTTGACAAACCTGATCTCCTTATACGACAAGGAGACCTGGCAGGTGGATGAGAGAAAGGCTGTGGGGTACTGTTTGCCCGGACCGTCGTAAAACCTTTGGCACCATCTCCCACAGCATTGTGCTGGGGAAACCAGCTGCTCGTGGCTGGGGTGGGTGCGCTCTACGCCGAGTTAAAAGCTGGTTGGACAGCCAGGCCCAAAGAGCAGTGGTCTGGGCGAGGGGATGGCGGCCCCGCAGCCAGCCTGGGGTGGCACCGTGCGGGGGAGATGGGGCTGCCCGGGGCAGGGGGCTGTGCAGGGGCAGGGGGCAGGCCGGGCCCAGGGCCCGAGGCCACCGTGTGAGGGTCCCCAGGGCTCAGCGCCGGGCCCTGCCCGCGGGTCACACCAGCCCCAGGCAGCGCCGCAGGCCGGGGCACAGCGGCTGGGCAGGGCCGGGGGGAAAGGGCCCGGGGGGGCGGCTGGGGCCGGCTGGGCAGAGCCCCCGGCCTGCCCGGGTGGCCGAGGCGGCCAGCAGCGCCCTGGCCGGTGTCCGGAGCGGCGTGGCCGGCAGGGCCGGGGCACCGTGCCCCTGTGCCTGATGGGGCTGTAGGCAGGTGCGGATTGGTCTCTTTTCTCAGATAACAAGAGAAAGGACAAAAGAAAATGGCCTCAGGTTATGCCAGGGGAAGTTTAGACTGGATATTAGGAAAAAATTCTTCATGGAAAGAGTGATGAAACACTGGAACAAGCTGCCCAGCGAGGCGGTAGGATCACCATCCCTGGGTGTACTAAAAACCCCCTCATAGATGCAGTGTTTAGGGACATGATCGAGTGGTGGTTTACAGTTGGACTTTATGATCTTACAGGTCTTTTCCAACCTAAATGATTCCATGAAGTTCTTTATAAAATTAGACCAAAAGTAATATTTGTAAAATTTTGTAGAAGCAGCAGAAACTCAAGCTATGAATCAAACCCCCATGCGAAAGAAGTCTTAGGCTACCATGTTCAGTTACCTGAGAGTAGGTGGGCAATACATGTGCCAATGGATCACTTTTAGGCAATCTGAGATCAAACTCTTGGTAGGCCAGAACTTTATTTAGGACTACCTCGATTATGAAGAACTCTGAATGTCAAAAATGTAATAGTTGTTCATGGCAAAAAAACAAATGCGCCTTTTCTCCTTCTCTTGAGATTTGCTTTTGGGAAGCGTGAGTCTAATTTAGGAACTGATATGATTAAGATGACTTACAGGAAATAACGCAGTGATACAACTGCAAAACAAAACTGATAATGAATGATAACAACCCTAGGAGAACACTGTTAGTGCAAAGAGGAGAGGCAGGTGATTTACAGTATTTCACTGGCTCTTTTACTTTGAGTAGGGTATCAGTTCATCAGTGTGGCAAAAGCAAATTTGCTTCTCAAAAGAATTGAGAGAAAACATTCCTTCTTTCTTTTTAAAGATGTGTAGAAACCCAACACAATACACATATTGTGAAATAAACTACTCTCCAGTACAAGAACAACAAAGATACCACTCTGTCCTGTTACTACATTCCTCACCCTGCAACTGATATGTCAAAATGTTAAATCAGAAACCAGTGCACAGATATCAGAAGCAGCCGTTTGTTCACCCGTGGTCTATGAACAAAACCCCCTGTATGTTCATGGTTAAGTAGACATTAAAAAGAAAAGACCCCTACTGAGGATATGAAATCTCAGCACTCCCTTAAAACAGCTCCCAGACCACAGAGGTGAAAAGAGTAGTTTATTGGCAATTATTTGTTTTTATTAAAATCTTATTCAAATTTTTATTCATAAATTTTGAACTGAAATTTCAGAAAAAATATTTTGAACTGAAATTCTGAAATTTCAGAAAAAAACAAAACTGAGAAACATTTGAACTGAAACCCCCACCATGCAGCAGGCAAAATTCATTCCGATTTTATCAGAGAAATTCCTAATGTATTCACATGAGGTAAATGTTTATTTCTTGCTTCCAAGTTAAATTTTGGCTTGATTTTGGTTAGGATCAGCTATGATCCATACATAGTAAGACACACATGTTCTATTGTTGTGTGCGTGTTCAAATGGATTTTTTTATTTTCCTCATGACATTAAGGGTTTTGATTTGTAAAGAAGCTGTGTTTGCAGTGTACCAAGAAACATGTACAAACAGGTATTTGTAACTGCACAGCAAGTGTCTCAAACTAGAAGTCTGAACTGTTTGTGAATGGGATTTGCTTTTCTTGGCTTTTGTTGACTGTTAACACTCCTGCCATCTCCTACTTGTTCCATTTATTTATTAGAACCAGTATTTACAAGTATGAATGAAACAGGTGTGTGGCAACATTGATAGGAAGTAATTTCATTGATGAGAAGTCTTTATACACAAGAAATTAATGAGATGAAAAATATTAAGGGTTTTCTCAAACATTTGTTCTTTCTTACATGAAATAATTATTGGTGCAAGACCTACAGACTAAAGAGGACTACTCATTTCCAGTTTTAAAAAGTGGATGACCATATCTCATGTATCTACTGAAATAAAGTTTACTGCTTTCACAGTCCTGTGAAGGATTTTAATTTTGAAGTTGTTATTAAGAAAAAGTCACTCTAAAATAAAAAGATCTATGGGATATGAAAAATCATTAAGCTTTTCCTTTTCTATAAATCTTACTGAATTGTTTTTCTTAGTGTACAGCCCTGGTAAACCAACAGAACAATCACCAGCAGGAGTCTGAAGTCAGATGGGGATGAAAGCTTAAAATGTGTGTGTGTAAAAATTCAGAAGTACCAAAAAGTTTCTAGCACTAAATGACGAAACCAATCACTTTAGGCTAGTTGGTTTTTTTGTTCGTTGTGGTTTTTTGTTTTTTTTTTTTTTTTAATTCTCAGATGACACACTGCAGGATCAGTACCTGCAGATCAGATTTAGTACCAAGCATATTGACACTGTGCTTCCTAATGTTACCTCTACTCCAAAAAGTGCTGCAAGTTTCCACAGCTGCTAAAATATTCCCCCTTTAGATAGCTGGATAAATGTTCCCTTTTTAGAAATGCTACTTGAAGACTCCACCTGCAAAACAGCTCATTATCAAAGGTCTGTAAGTGGTCAGGAGAGCCCCTGTAACTCCATATGGGCTCAAGAAACACACATGTCAAACTTTCAGAAGCTTTACTGACTCTCATCCCGGAAATCTGTTTTTCTTGGAGGCTTATAGTATATAATAATGGGGGCACTTGGAGATGGGATTGGGATGGCAAAAAAATGAGGGTCAATGAGACACTTGTGTCTGAGAAAGTGTGAAGTAGTAGTCTGTTAACTCCTGATAGAAGTTCAGATGAGAAAGGTGTTATCAAAGCTGCTGATAGTAATGTTACTATGTCACATCCTGGGAGAGGCTGTAGCATTTATCTATCTGCTGGTCATCCCCAGGGACCAGAGAGACTGTTTTACAAACATGTAACAAAATTCATGTGCTTTCCCAAAGGATCGCAATTTCTTTAAGTAGTATTTGTAAAATTCACTGAAAATTTTAGAAGATGCTGTAACAGCAAAAATTGTTACAGCACCAACTCACCTTCTCACTCGAAAACAAGGTTCTGCAGCATTCATGTTCCAGCTATTTATATATCTCAGCACTTCTCTATATGCTGTTATTTACGCTTTATCTACCAAAGCAGAAAGATTTCTTCACTTCTAAGAGAAGGTGTAGAAGGTGTTCTGGGATTGTTTTTTTGAATTTGGTGACAGATTGTAGGAGTTCTAAGACTAATCCAGATCTCACTATTTCGGTATTTATATTTTTTTGTATCCAGAAGGAAAGAAAAATTGTCTTGGTTATCTTTTGCTTTAGTCAAAAGCTAAAAGCATTCCCACATTACAATGAGCCTCCAAAAAAACCCCATCAGATGTGAGTCAGAGCTTAACTGCCACTTTATCTTTCTTATTTTATCCATCTTTGGAGATGATTGCCTGAATCTAAACTAAGTGACATGTGATAATACCACAACATGTCACTGGGATCCAATGCAAGTCACCTCAACCTCTATATAAATTGCTTGTCATGAGAAAGGGACATGGCATAAGCTAAAGGGTGATGTACACAATACTATTTTAAGATGTCATGTTTTGCACAGGGCAGTATATGAAATTCCATAAAAAACTTACAGGCACAACCCTACAGCAAGAATCACAACACAGTCCTGAGGCGGTACATGACTTTTATCAGATGCAGTTTGTAAATCCATGCAGCATCTAGCTATATTCTACCCCAACATTAGAGGGGAAAGAAGTAAACATTCTCTTCGAGGAAGAAATGAGACAACAGTGTACAGACACAAACACCTCCTTAGACAGAGTGAGCATTTAACTGTGAGCTTGTAATTTTGAACTCTTTACATATTGCAACAGGTTATTCCTTCCCAGTATGTTTTTTCTTAAGTTCTCATCAAGACAAGGAAAAATTCATCTTTTCCTGCATATAAATGAGATACAAATTCTATTCAGCATCACACTTACATTTTTAAGCAACTGTGATGCTATAATAAGGCACTAACACAGCAGCATGCTTTGCATACCAATAGCTCCATTTCTTATGCAGGCTCACTTCTACCCAGTGAAACCGAAACTTCTTCAAAAAAAGCAATGCAAATTATTTCATCTGCTATTGGGTCATGTAACAGACATTCACAGAAACGAATAAGGAAAACAAAACTCTCTTCCTCAGCCTTTACAAAACTATCATCATGATATCTGAATTTTATTTCAGGCACTGCAGGCACACAGGTCACCTCAGCTTGCCAGAAAAGGATAGGGGATGAAGGACAGAGGATCTTTAGTCTGACAGATTCCTTAGCTGAATATGCCCTTCTCATCCTGTATTTAAAGAGGGGAATATCCTTAAGTCAGGAAAGGAATAAGCCCTTGTTCTCAATCAGTTCAATGCTGACAGAGTTGGAATAGCTGACTTGCTGCTTTGGTTCACTCGTCTTAATAACCTGTCTGTACGGCAGCATAACTTTCCACTCACTTTAGACAGATTTAAGAACAAACACAAGGCAAACATGATGATATCAGTATGTACAACTTAATCTGTCAAGATGCAACTCAAGCGCAGTTCCCCAAGGTCAGGTCCCATAAAACTAGTTAAGCTCATTTGTGAAGTAATACCATTGAGTCAATGCAACTAGTCAGGCACCTGAGAAAAAGCCCATGCTTCTGTGCTCTGGTGGATGCCTCACATATGCCAGCATAGGGCCTAGCACAGATGTCTCCTCTTTGTAGATATCTAGCTAATGGAAAAAAAAAAAAAATCTATCCTTTCTTTTCCTATTTAAAGACAAAAAGGAAGTTACTGGGACTGGAGGGTTCTTATTTGCAGCAGAGGGGTGTAGAGGAGGCTGTTGTCTCTCCTAGCTTCAAACCCCATCTTTGAATTCAAGGTCTGAGCACTGGACAGTGTAGAGGACAGCATAACCTTTGTACTTTAAAAGAGAACTTGGTTTCACACCTGCAAATTAGTATATTAATAGGCAAGCTGCTTTTTGCAATAGCATCCCTTTATGTGTCTGAGAAATAAAAAGCCTTGAGACCATCATAAGATATAATTTCCCCAGTAAGATAGCCATTTATATCCAAAACGGCCTTCACATTAAATAGGACAAAATGATCCGTTAAGTTCAACCAAACCCATGTTTTTCAATAACAGTCTTGTTTATAGCAATATCAGCCCAGTGCTACATTTGCAGGGTTGGAGGTTAAACATAGCCAGCTCAGTTCAGCTCAGATACACCCTAGAGTTGAGTTAGGGTGGCTTTGTTGATTCTGCTCGTAAACAATTTGTTGTAAGTTAAAGATAAGAAGAAAAATCTCCCAACTAAAATTTTCCGAAAGGTTGAGGGCGTAAACCATTACACATTGTGGTCAGATCTGGATAAAAAACCAAAACAAAACCCCCAAACCCTCTTAGTTGTGATGAGGCTAAAACAGAAAAACAGAGGGAGTACATTCAGAGCCAGGTAGACTATAGGCAATCTGTTCTAATAATGTATACATCTAGATGTAAGGCCAAGTTCTGAGAATCTACTGTTGTTGAAATCAGTGAGAACTCTGCTGAAGAGAAAGGAAAAAAGCAAGCAAGGTACTTCAGCATTTGGTTGTAATATATTAAACACTGTACACACTGAAAAAAAACCACAAAAAGGCATCAAACGAATCACTTCTCACAAAAAACAATCCCACCCTGTTTCTGCTTGACTTTTTTAGTATGTGCCAAGTGATGCAGATATGGGTCTTGCCCATACACATACCATTTTTTGTTTGAAAACATGTAAGATTTACGCAATAAAGAAAAACCCCAGTCTATCTAGAGATTATAGTTTCAATCTTGGGAAATTCTGACTGTAATCTACAGAGTCTGGGCTGGATTTCTTGTTTGATGCATTGACAGGAGTACAAGACCTTCTCCTGTGAGGACTGCATGTCCACCAAAATTACATTTAGCTGTGGCCATACTGGACCTACTTCTCATATAGGGTAACTGTTTGTCTAGTAGCACATAATGAAAAACATGGAATGAGTTTCTGTATTTTATGTATTTCTTATTCTGAACATGCAATAGATAGAGTGCCTAAGGGAGAGCTGAAGAAATGCAAAATTTCTCAATTTCTAGACCTCCCCAATTTTCAGGCTCTTTTACAGCTCAAGTCCCTTTGGGAGGGGAAGTTAACAGCTAAGCCTTGCTAGAGCATAGGAATAGGATGTACAGCTGTGCAGAATTTCAGATAATGTCATGGGAAGAGACTAACTCCATCTGCAGGGGACTAAAATGAAGCTGACAAATGTCCAGGCACAGTAATATTAGCTGACCTATTCTTTTGCTCATTTAAAAGATAGCCTGCCTTTCATTTTAAAATTCCCCTCAGTTCATCCATCTTCCACATTTATCTCATTAATTTCATCTAAGTCAAGAAGAAGTAGTAACACTTTCAGGTTCTTTGAATTGCACTAGTACGTATACTAGCACATACATGTCTATGTAAATTCTGATAAGTTCAAGAGTTACTGATTTTCAGGCTTTTTCATTAAATTGATTACTGTGGAAGACCAATGCCTCATTTTCAAATAGCTGTGGCTAGCTTAACCTGCCATTAAACTCCCAAATGTACCTTAACATGCCTAAAGCCCTCTAGCTCACCGAAAACTGAGCAGCCAGCCTTGAGCTCTGTCCTTTCAAAAATACAAGGCCAGTGCTCTGGACCAGAATGCTGGCATTTCCCTTCATGCCAACTAGACATAAAAGTAATCAGGAATCAATTCCTAACAGAAGCATCTTCTATATTTGTTGTACTCAGATGAACATCAGTAATGTAAGCCAAAGCTGTATTAATACAGCTATCCTACTCTCATCCCACCCCTTACCAAGTGTTCACAACTTCCTAAAGTGAGTCATTGCCAACTTCTTCAAACTTCCCAGGTGTTTTAATCTTTGCTGCTTCCTTTCGGTCTGCCTGCCTTTCACTTTAAATATACGCAAGCAACTTTTCCCACGTACACTTCTTTTAAGCAAAACCCAAAAATTCAGAGGTTATCCCCTTATAAAACTGCTTTCCCAGTTGACAAATAGCTCATTGTTCATTCTTATTAAATCAGTGTGTAAATCTATAAAAGGTGACCAGGGACACTGGAAACTTGCTGCCATCATAAATCTGCTGGAGTGCCTGCTGGAGGCATGGCATGCTCTCTTAGCATCATTATGTTCCTAATGATTACCATGAGTGCAATAAAAAAAAAAAAAAAAAAAAAGCATTAAGAAACGGGAAAGAAGAAAGCATTTTATGTTAATTTTGTCAAAAAATCCTCAGCTCATTATTTTATGGTATTGTCAGACAAGCTGAGGGAAAGAAATACCCTGGAAATCTTTTATGATTATTAATGAAGATGATGTTGGTTTGGCTTCCTGTAAGTTACTGACAAAGTTCATATTCCCTTATTGCTTTTTATTCTACTCCCTCCTTCCTCCCTTTCTGTCAGTCAGCATATTTGTTTACTTTTATTTGTATCAAAATAAAGATCCTCAGTGTCTACTGAAAGATTTCAACTGATTTCAGTGTGCCTTGGAGAAAGTCAAAAGCTTTGCCAACAGTTTGTCTACTGTCTGCCTTCCTAACTGTGCATTCTGGGCCTGACTGAGATTGCACCGCAATGCATGAATCCACTTCATTATGCTTTCTCTCCTTCAGTAGTTTTGGAGAAGACCAAATGATGAACAAAGTCTGGGCAATCTCTGAGCTCTGCAGACACTTGGCACCGTGCTGTATCAGTCAAAACATGGCACTGTCTCACAAAAGCAGTCAGTTCCATACTGCTTTTCTGAAAACTAGGATTTTCTTTTTGCAGTAAAATATACATGGGCTTGGAATATTTCAGATGTGCAACTGCAGAACACATAGGGGTAACCAAAGTACAAACTGGCTAGGATACTGGGAGTCCCAGGTGTTTCAGCCAGCCTTTCGAGGATAAATACAGCATCACTGAAGACTGCAGTGTTCTGGCATCTATCTTTTGTATTGGTTATTAAGGTAGGCTAAAGGTATGTTGGGTATGCTGGCAATGACTCTGTTGGCTGCCCTTTCGCTTATATACTTCGAGTCCCAGTTATGGTTTCCCTGACTAAAAAACATTCGTTTTCTCCAAGGTTCACTGAATGGCTTTGGTCAAAGAGCTATGGAGTAAAAGCATATATTCAGAGAAGAAAACATAGTTTTCTTCTTCCCCCACCTTTGGAAGATGGCTGAGACTAGCAGCTTTCATAAAACTTTCAGTTAAAATATTGCAAAAGGAAGTGTTGCAACTGTAATTAATACGTAAACAAGAATAACCCTTTAAAACAGAAATCCTGTATTACAGTTTGGAAGTGATATTAGGCAAAGCTTGTTTGTACTGTGTCAGGGTCTCCAATGTCAGCAGATTTGAGTTATTTAGTACAATAACTTTATATAAAATTGATTCACATTGTGACTGAGTTGGTCTGTAAATATGCATGCAAATATTAGAAGTATGGGATGTGACTAGGTCCCATTAACATAAATCTGACAAACCATATAAAATGTTTTGTATAAAGGTTTGCTCTTATTTTTCTATTCTTCTAAATCCAAAATATGTATATGCATATATATGTATTTGAAATTTAGTTTAAAGCCTTAAGGTAATGGTCCATGTTTGGCAATGAATTGATATGAAAGTAGAAAAGCTGTGTGCTTCCAAGTTTGCATGCTAAACCGAACTAGACTTTAGACTGAAGAGGGACATTTGACTAACTATTTTTAATTTCTTTATTAGTAATTTGTAAAATTTAAAAAAAAATAATGTTTACAAATATACAACTTTCTTGTAATAGTAGTTGTACAGCTCAAGTTGTACTCTGTTGTGGCTGCCATTATATCTTCAAATTTTGGAAATACACCCCACAGGAAAATTAGTAACTGTAAGATAGGAGACCATGAGCTTCTTCCACTCACCTTGTTATCTTTAATTGTAATTCATACCTTGCCTCTCAAACATACCCACACCTATGTATTTAAGACCTAAAATAAGCTTTTTGATGAATCTATGCAGAATATTTTGATTCTGCAAACATATATGTTACTTTGTTGTAATATACATATGAAAACATTGTCCATAAAAAAACCTGTTTGATACTCATAAAAATGGTGAGGGTGTTAAAAGTGACACTTTACTGCTGACTGCTGTTATTTTGATAAACAGTAAATATAAAGGCAGTAGGAAGGCTGAGAAGTAGAAAAAGGAAAAGCATGTATGAAAATAAATTCTTATCTCTTACACACTAGTACAAATTTAGCATCTTAGAAGAGCACACTTGAAGGCAGATTTAGACGCTAGCAGGGCAGCTGCAGACTCAGCAGCAAGGTATAGCAGAACCACCACTTTAAACAATAAAGAAAGCTTTAATATTAGAAGAAGAAATATGGTGACAGGAATAACTGCCTCCACTATCTTTGGCATAGAGAGACTTACTTTCATGTTTAGCATCTGGCCTCCGTGTAAATCCAAGGGGGTTTAAGTCAAGCTCTGGGGACTGAGAGTCAAGCCTAACCCCACTCAAATGAAGGTAAATGGTTCTGCTGAATGAATTGGAGGAATAATGGTCTGTAGCAAATGGGTGGAAATTGCATGCAAGAGGACAGAGTGCACTTGATATTGTCAATTTGTTTATAGCATAGCTTCCAAATACAAAACACCTAAAGCTTGCACTCAGCTGACAGAAAGGTATGCTTCACAGAAGTGGCATCAAAATACAAATAAATTGGATACCACTTAGAGACTTGAAAGCCATTGAAGAGCAGTGAGATGAAAGGCAAACGCCACTGAAAGTGACAGCAATATTTTCTTCCAGAGCACAGAAAATGTAAAAGAAGAGAGAACTCTTTAATAGCATAAAGAGAAAAGTTGCTCTGCTCCAGTAATCAAATACCATACCTCTTCATGGAATTCAAGTAAGTACTTCAAAATAGGGCACATTAAGAACAGCACTACATTTGAAAGTCCCTCTACTGTTTTCTTGATATAACGTGCAATACACAAATATGAGAGGAACCAGCTATGGATTGTGGTGTAAGCAGCTTTGTCTTCACCATGATTACCATTTTGTCATAAAGTGCTCAAAGATTAGTATTAAAGTTGAAACTACATTGTAAAATATTTCATTTTGCATAACTGTACTTTGTCTAGTGTTTCCAAATGTCTCTTTTAATGAAACATTATTCCATGATACATTGCTATATTAAAATGTCTCATGACATTAGCTTTACATCAAGGTTTAGAATGCTGGCATTTCCCACATAATACTCAGCCTGCTGAACATTTTTACATAAATGCACACTTTTTAACCAATCAAGCATGTCTTGTTCATTTTTCAAAATATTATGGCATATTACATCTCAAAGTAACAGCTTAGATACTTATATTTCAGACAGATGAGTTTCCTATTGCTAGCAGAAATAACATGGCTGCTAAAACAGGATGGATCAAATTTAGATGATTTTGGGGAGATTATTGAAGTGCTTTTTGCAAAACACATGAAAGCAGGTGGCAGTCTCATGTGCCTTTTGAAATAACTTGAAATATTCTTTTTTCAAAACTTTTACGTGCTTTATCTGCTGCATCAGGACTGCTATTAACAGACTGTCCTTTCTCACTACAGTGCAATGAGATGAGCA
Organism: Falco punctatus; assembly: GCF_963210335.1. Classification (NCBI taxonomy): domain Eukaryota; kingdom Metazoa; phylum Chordata; class Aves; order Falconiformes; family Falconidae; genus Falco; species Falco punctatus. The sequence goes on from NC_137588.1 coordinate 2,495,213, forward strand.
CAGGGGAGACTGATGTTTGTGTCTATGTAAGAGGCAAAACTATGTACATTTGGGACCAGAGGGAAAACAAAGTATGTGAATCAAAAAATGTATCAGGGATTTTGTTAGAGGTTAACCAGTCTGCTGATTGTTACGTGTGCGTAGAGCTCTATAGACAGAAAAGGAATAAAACTGAAGGCCTAATGATATAAGAAGATAAGAAAGTGTCTTGTTACACAGAAAGTTTAGAATGACAGATAGTTACTGGAATATATAGATAGGTATTGGAAAGCAATAGATAGGTATTGGAAAGCATGAAATAAAAAAATACTATTATTAGCTTTCATCTTACTCTAATTGCAACTAACTTTAAACAGGTACAGAGAACATAAATTCCAAGTAATAAATTAATAAAAGTTTAGAAAACAAGTGTTCCACCTCATGGTATAAACCACAAGTTACTTTGCATCAGTGTATAGTAATAAAAACTTTCATACAAAGTCACATTCATAGAAATACTACAAGGCTATTGTGCACTAGAAGGAAAAGGAAGGGAGGGCATCAACTACCCTGCTAACATCTTCAGTTCCTGCAGCAGAAGAGAAGTAACAGAATTTGTCAAGTGAGCACTTCCAAAGCAAAGTGCCTCCTTCTGTTGCTTCAGAGAAAGACTTAGTCCCTTCTCCAAATCTGGCAATAGTTTAATGCCGAGCATGTGAGTAGCTGTGAGGTGGGTACCTTCAGAGAAACCTCAGTACCAAAGATGACTTGCAAATGCCACCCAACGTTTTGGTTCCACTTGTGGCCAAACTCCAAAACTGCCTGTGTTTAGGTACCTATAAATTATTTCAGTACAGTAACACTTTATTAAGCTCTGACCAAATAATTCCAAAAGTGTGTGTGTGCATATATATGTATTATATAGACACAAAAATACATCATTCCCCTTCCCCTCTCTTTCTTTGATGTAAAAGATTCACATATTCTGCTGACCTCTGACTCCAGTTTACCACTGCGTTGACCAACCTGTATCTGACAGTTATTCTGGAGAACCTCTGGACAAAGCACAAAGTTTACAAAGAGTTTAATTAAACAAAACCCCTAGAATTAGCTGAAATTCTGTGGAGACAACAGGGTCAGCTGTACTTTTCTCTTTTGCTTCCTGTAATATATTATTGGTAGATATAGACATGAAGTTTGTCTTAGAAGTATTTATTAGGTTACTGAAGTGAAAGTCTGTTTCAGGAGATGTTTTATAGACCTACAAAGTTGCATGATGGGAGGCTCAGTTCTTCGTAGCTGGTGGCAGATGAACACTAGAACTATATAGAGCTTTCAGCAAGACCCTCTTGTGCACATAAAGCCTGTGCTGGGTTAGGGCTGACTGCATTTGCAAATCACCTCTGTTTTGATTGAACAGATTTTATAACTATGAAACTGCAGATGAAGCTGGTGGTGTTGGGGGGAATTGTTTCTTATATTGTAGGTCCCCATAAATATTATAAGCCTGAGGTACTGTCAGCAAAGAGAGATGAGTCATCCAATACATTCCCAATAAATACATTTGAACTTTTAAGTGATTTTAGTCCAGCCATGCTTTCACCTGTTTTGAATTTACTTCTGTGAACATTTGGAGCAATGAAATTTTGCTGGCACAAGTTTAAAAGCATATGCATGATATTCATGGTAACTACTCTTGCGGGACCACAGGATATTTAGAATTGGAAGTACCCACACTAATAACTACATCTTCCGATACAAGCATTGCTGTTCCATTATGTTGGTCAGAATAAAAAGAGGCAATCTCAAATAATAGTTTTCTCATTGCTGACAGGTGCAACTGCTGTTTCTGCTTCTTCCTTTGCCTTTATTTCCAACTACTAATGACAGCATGCCAAGGCTTCAGGGCTTCCTCCTGCATGCTCATTGCCTAAAACTCCATTAAAATGAGAACAGGGAATTAAATATACACTTCTCCTGGCATTGATACTGCATGGTCCATTCCTGTCAACACATGCTAGGATATTTAGTTCTTTTGACATATTCTTGTTCACAAAAAGAAGCAGAGCTAAACAGCTTAGATCTGTAGACTCAATGGGCCATTGTACTTTCTTTGTGAATGGGAACAGAAATCATTAATATGAAGACAATCCTGAGATAAAGGCATTTTCTTGCTCTCATTAAGGTGTATCATATGCAACAAAAAAGTATTAAATATCTGTATATTATAGGTGTAGATCAATACCAGCTGAATGTGCTATTAGGCAGTAACTATTGGGAAGCTATAGCTGTTTTCCCCTTTGAACTTGCCTTACTACCAAACCACCAATGAGAACTTTCATCTATTCCTAAACAAGAAAAAAGCAAACAATAACAATTCCAAGTATGACTGCCTTAAGGAGCTGTGAAAGTCTAATTAGGCCTAGATGTCATTTCAGATTTGATGACTAACCAACCACACAAAAACATAATGCAAAAGAAAACATTAAATATATTCTTGTCTTAATGTACTAGTAGAACAGAGGGAATGGCTCAATTACGTACCTGTGCCACAGAATGCATATTAACTGCTTCTAAAATTACACTGAGCCCCTCTTTGTGAAATTAATCTCTCCAACCATAAAATGAGACCTTTACTTCCTTCTGTACTCTTATTAATTGCATGGCACTTCACTGGCTCTTGTTGGACTGAAGCTAGTGAATTAGTCCATGGAAAGGTCACTTTCTTTCCTTTCTGCTTGCATGCCAATTAATGAGATCTAACAGCACCTTGTGTCTAGAAGCAGAGTAGATGGTTGTATGCAAAGAATTTTCAAGCTATGGAAATAGAAGCAGGGCAAGACTATGTGGTCTAAGCTGCAACTACCACACATTCATCTTGACATCCTGTTTTATGAGCCACCTTCACAAGTGCCAGTAGGTGGTTATTATTTATGACCATCCAAAAATTATACAGGTTTATTTATGATCATCCAAAAAATATCTATGTTAATTACCACAGAGAAAAAATATCCCACTCACCCCTGCCCCGCTAATGGTAAAGCTATAAAAAAAGGAATGTTTCTCCAGCTCAGCACAGACAGCAGGAAAGCAGATCCACACTTCACTATACCTAGTAACTTTAAGGGAAAAAGCTTCATGTACTGTCACTGTGGGCTCCTCCTGTGAGGGACTATCCTCCACTCTGTAAAGGAGGCTTTTATACTCCAGTAAAGAGATTTGATCTTCCAGCTCCGTCTAGAATATCATTAAGTGGGTTGTCAAAAACATAGTACTGTCTTTCACTAGTCATTATAGACTATTTCCCTGCAAACTTAGATCACTTACCAATGCTTTGTTCTATCCTCTTCACTGTTTTCCTGATATGGGTACCCTGAGAAGCTGTATCTAGTTCAAACATCTGCATTTGTGCACAATGCTACCAGTTCAAATTAGAGCATGCCATTAGGACGAAATTCTTACGTAAGCAACCAGCATGGAAGAAAAAGAGCTATACATGTAAATATGGTTGTTGTGCTTTGCTATGCTGGATATAGACAAAACTGAATCCTGGAATCCTGACTTCCTTTGCATCAGTCCTGGCAGTTATTTGGCATTCTTGTTGTCATAGTTTGTTGTGTGTGCCACTAAAGCCAGGAATCTGTTTGACATGGTAACCACAGCCAAGTGTTTCAATATATTTGAGCATTGTTCCTGGCCAGAAGTTTATGGATAACTTTTTCTCCCTACATGTATAATATGAACTGGCTAAAATAATGTGTCAGATCAAAATACTTTATAACTCATTAAATAGGTGACAAGCATTCACAATCCAAACACTTTCTTTATATTAGAAATGGATGAACAAGACCCAAGTAGTAAAAATCTTCAGAGTCAGACCCAAGTATAAAACTTAAGGTATGTCTTTCTTTGATGGGCACTGTTTGTAAACAGTCAAATCTTTACATAAGCAATACAGAAAAGTGTTTGTTATGACCAAAACTGCAAAATACCCTTTTTACAGGAAAAGCTGCTATGGGTACAATCATACTAAAATAGTAGAACTGTAATATATTAAAAGTTAAAACAGTAAACATGCTTTGTTAGCTCTGTACACATGATCTTATCACTCATTGGGACACAAAGGACCAAGTTATTTTATGTTTAGGGAGACTTTGCAATACTTCTATCCATTTTCCACTGGAGTAAATGGCATTACAAAGGTCAAAAGTGATCAATTCAGCATATATAATAGGTGCTTATGTTTTGCAGGCTGCTTCCCGAGTTGAGTCCTTATCAAAAGACTCAATGGCTGTATTCATCATGCACTGCCTTCTGAAGTACCTGAAATCAGTGTGAAGTGCTATGACAGCATCTTGCAACAAGTTGAGCAAGAAGTCTGTAACATGTAATGCTGCAGGGAAGATCAGGCCCATTTTTTCTTTTTTAATTGCAGCTATTGGTTGCTGAAGCAGGAATATCACACTGAATTTGATCAATAACCCATTTAGTCTGGTACTGGCTAGTGTTGAAGGCTTTGCAAGAAAGCTTTTACATAAGTCACTACTTTCTTATACTGAGTAAATAGAGACTGACACAGAGTGCAGAAACCTACTATGGCTACCCACAATAAGTAGTACTGGAAAATTAATCCCGTTTATTACGCCAACTATTACAGTGAGTATTGCTTCACCATGGAAGGCAATTGCTTTCTGACCTCTGAGGTGATCTGTGTTTGCCCTGAAGCAAATGGACTAACAACCCTTGTAACTATCCAAGACAGAAAAATGTATCTATTCAACTAATACATTTCTATGTAGCAAGTAAAATTAGACTTCACAAAATAACGGGCTCTCAAACCAAAACATGAAAGAGATAACTAAGGAGAAATATTTTTGGGGTAACATAGATAAAGCATTTAACAGATTGCTGGCTTCCTGACACTCACCCTCCGGGTTTATAAGCCATGAATGAAATTGCTACTATGGCTGTCAGCGGGTTTTCATATTTGCCCCTTCTACACTGAAGCAGTCAGTTTTAATTGGTGAAAAGAAATGACAGTGAGCTCAGAAGCTGCAGAAGAGTTAGATTTAATGTTACATTAAAAAAGGAAAAGCTAACCTTAACTCCAAAACCTGCAGGGAATCTTTGCATGGAGCAGAAAAATACGTGTATTTTAAATAAACTACAATATATGTATGTATTCTGTTTTTAGGTGAGGAGGGGGTAGGACAAAGGCACTTGAAAATTACTTATCTGTAAATCAGAAAAGTATGTAAGCTATAAACATAATTAAGACAAAAATAAGGAAAATATTGAAAAATACTTATTAGAATTCTGCTTTGTTTAGCCACTTCAAGAATTGATTATAAGGTGATTAAATTTGTCAGACCTCACATACAGGAAAGCCTTGCTTAGCCTACAGAAATCAGACCAACATAAGGTAACTCTGTTCAGAAATAAAATACAGCTGGGACAACACTCCCTCAATCTCCCTCATTTCACGACATACACTGACCCAATAAATATATGTTTGCTACTGCTGAAAGTAACATTTGTTTTTAAGCCCTAAAAATATGATTGATCTAGAAGGAAAACCAGTTAGGTGTGGGTTGTGGTTTTTTTATATATATATATATATATATATATTTTTTTTTTTTTTTTTTACTGCTAGCTACTTCTCATCAGGAAAAATATTCATGTGGTCAGATATGATGAGGGTCCCTCTCCTCACATTTCTGAAAAATTGGAAGGCAGAAACTATAAACGCTCCTGGTCAGCTACAGTATCCTAAGCAGCCTGTCTAGTAATGACCCTCAAGAATGCAGAACAATTTATGATGAGAGGGTATTCTGCAGAAAGAAATGAATTATCTTCCATGCAGTCTGCTGGCCGTTTTGCCCTCCATTAAGATTCATCTAGGCTGACAAAACCATAAGTGCATGGGAGGACCTCCTCACACAGAGACATTGGTCAATATGCAAACATACTTGCTTTCCTTCTTTCTGCTTACACTTCACACAGGAAAATGAATTTCATTTCAAGTTCTAGCCACCTTACGGCACAGCAAAGACCGCACATTTGAACAGCAAACTTTGCACAGGAAGCTTAACATGGCCTGTCCCCACTCTACAAGGCTTTAAATCAAGTAATTATTGACTATTCTCAATATGAATTTCTAGGATTGTAATCACTTTATTAACAGAACTTAAAGTTTTGGAGTATAAAATAAAACTTTAAGGAAAAGATCAACTACAGTTATTTTCATAATTTATTTTTTTTGAAACCCCACTGTGCTTTTGAGTGGAAAAAAAAAAAATCTATTTGCAGCAAAATGCAGGCAAACTGTCACTGATGTTTTACCTACCAGTAATTTAACAGCCGCATTCAATTCCCAAACGAAACCTGAAATAAAAATACTACAAGTAGGTTAATCTGAGGTCTCACCGTTTTCATTTCAAAGGCGCTTTTTTCACATTAATTTGTCCTGAGGCATAAATGAACTAGACAAACTGTATTAGATTTTAATTTGCTAAAAGTAGATTACAGGTCTTTTCCATAGAGACCCTGAACACTATTCTCATACAGGTAAACTTTTTTCCTAGAGTAAAGACAGCAATGGCAGGTGCCTACTTGAGAACTGAAAATGAGACTTTTTTCCAAAGGTTTAATCCTATAAAGTGCAAACTCTGAGCCCACAAAATACAACCATTACAGAAAGATGAGTTTAACAGAGCTGGACAAGTCAATTCTGTGTTTGATTAAATGCTTGAACTTAGGGGAAAACTATTTATCCAATATTTAGGCTGAAAAGATCCAGGATTCCCCCCCGCTCGCCGCATTCTTATGATCTCATCTTATTGAGTGGCATTTCTCAAATCTGACCAAGCTGAAGGGCAGACACACGTATTAATGCAGGAGGAGGGGTCTCCAGGCCACTGCGGTCTCTTAAGTCTTTAATTAGACTAAAGGACAAGCTCTTTCCGTATTAGGCTTTTAAGGGCAGTAACACATTAATGGTGCAGAAATCTCTTTATGGAAAGAGGCTTTGAAAGCAAAAAAGGTAAATTAAATAACCCTGGCTAGACATATAGAGAAGATAAATAACAGATCGGAGATTTTCAGAGCTCTAGGCCCATGTTCTGCCTTCCTGCTGTTAGTTTCAATTGCAAAGGACTTGCTTGAACTGAAGGCAAAACGACAGCCAAAACTCACGTCAGAATTGCCCCAGAGGCCAGTTCTGCCTGGGGAAGAGCAGGCAGGAAGAAATTTCTTTGCCTTGAGGCTCCCTCCATACAAGAGTGGCTCCCATGGGACTGTACTAAAAATGACTCTCCTGTTAGCCTGAGGCCTGAAAGGAGTTTCTCATGTGACCTTTTGTGTATTCACTTTGAAGTGAGGAAGAGTCAAGAGAAGGAAAGGAATGAATCTATAGTCAGTCTGACTTGGAATATCCATGAAAGAGTTCATGTACATCTTCCAGCTCTTTCCCCATTATCTTCAGCCTTGTGAAGGCTTCCAGGGAATCTGGGGCAAGATTCTTTACTCTCACATCTTTTTTGCAGGGTTCTGTACAACTGCCAGTGAAAGAGGCCAGATTCATTATTAAGCATCAAGGGATTTCAAAATCCCTTGCTCAGAATCCAGAAGTGTTTGCTTTCCCTTCCTTCCACTGGCAAGGTAATCTAAACCAAAACAAGTTTCTCTCAGAAAAAAATACTAGTTTTGCCTGAATAACAAGTAGCATTTATGTTTAGCTATTAAAAAAATCCCAAACCTTTCTAACATAATCAGTCTGTTCACGGACATAAATATATTTTTGGCACAAAGCACTGAATTTTAGAGTGATTCTTGCCTTTTTTCATGGTTTCTTCCCCCCATTACCCTGACTGATTTGTCATGATTTTTTTTCCCCTACTCACTTTGAAATACAGTTTCTGAACCACAGGGTGCAGAAACACAAGATTGTAAAGCAAAAAGTAGAAGTCTTCTATTTAATAAAATGAGCAGTTTCCAATTTAGATAAATGCATAATTACTGCAGTATTCTCTCTGCTTCCCTGCAGTTATTATGGAGGACACCTGCTACATACACTGGGGTCATAATTTGGTGATCCAAAGCAAAAGACAGGTTGCTAAGGGTAACATCTTAAAATCAGTTCCTGGAATCAAATGTGATTCATGTAAATCTTGATTAAGAAAAAATTAAACAAGAAGCTGCTTCTATGAGTTCCCATGAGAAGCTTAAAAAATGGTTCTCACGGAGGGGAACAAGGAAGGAATCTCCTTTTTCTCTAGAAGGACTATTTGTCCACCCCTGTTTCATCCATGTTTTCAGATTTAAAACTCCGCACTCCACCAGCTGCATATGAAGTAATACTTTCCTGCTGAAAGTCTCTTCCTCACTGCCTTGCACGGGGAGATTTCTAAAAGTCTTATTTTTCTCATCGTTTGAGGAATCAACATTAGATGCAGGCAAGATGCAAACTTACCTGCCAGGTTAGTAGAAAAGTATGCTGGAATTGCACAATAAAGTAATAAATGAGCTAACAAACATGCTAAACCCAAAAAAGTACAAAATCCAGTAACAGAACTGATTTTAGATACAAGGTAAAAGAGAATTAGGTAAAAGGGGAACAGCCTTAGCTGCCTGGTGTGTCCTCTCAAGCACATCTTTGCTTTTAGTCTTGATTTCAGTCAACCAGTTACTTTCTGCCCTGCACCACCACTCTTTCTGGCTCCAAGCATCTTCATTCCTCATCCTTGAAGCCAGCCTGTCTGGTCCCTTCTCTGTTTGGCAGTATCTTTTGAGCTGTTACAACTTTTGTTCTCATTCTGCCAGTCCTATCACACACTCTGGAAACTTCTCTTCACTAAATATCCCTCCACATGCCCAAGTTTGCAGAAATACATTGGGAAACAAACAAGTCTTGGCTGGAAGAATGCGTATATTGAGAGATAAGTGCTGGGACAAAGAAAGTCTGCACTGAAGCAGCATGATAAAATTTGTCAGTCACTTTCTCTGTATATAGGATGCCATACAACCTCTTAAGAACTACTTTTCTCTTTTACGTAACACATTCAGCTTCAGTCTCTTTCCAGTACCTATGTGCAACTGAAATCATACGTATATAGCAAAAACCTGAAGAAATTTCCAAAACCTTTATACATCAAGTATATTTTGCTATTCTACCTGTTTTTTACTGACACAGACATTAAGACAAGATGTAGATCACAGGCATTTTACAAGGAGTTCCAAGCAGGGCACATTAGCCCAAGGGCTGCTTCAAATTATATGGAGAAAGGTTTTTTTAGTGCCTTATCCTGAAACACAGAAGTTCTGAAGATGGCATAAAGCCACTGTATCATTGAGGTGTTGCTGGGGAAAAAAATGTTGGAAATCCGGATGGTGTCTCCAGTTTGTCCAATGAACACAGTACACTGACAAACATTAAAAGATCATACTGTCACCTAACCTGGGTATCAGAAGCATACTAGACTTGTCAGGCAACAGAAACCTGGGAGGGGGAGGGAAATCCATACAGAAAAATAAACACAGTAGTAAAAGGGAGAGATCTTCTCTCTGGTTTGTGGGACTGACAGGGAGCTGGAATAAATGCCGGCTCAAGGCAGGCCAACTGTGGAAGACAAAAAACCAGGAGTAATATCTGGATGGCTTTATTTGCATTTTTACCTTTGAGGAAGCACGTGCTATCAAGTTTTCCAGAGGCACCTTAGGATAACACACCCTCTCCAGTAGAGTTCGAAGGTATTCTATCATTCTTAACATGAAAAAATCTACCAGAAACTACATTTTGTTCTTGAAGCATAGGAAGCTACAATAGGAAAGTATGCCATAAAAGCAAACAAGAAATCACTCCAGGAAAACCACATTTTTTCCTGCCCCAGAAGCAAAGTGATGTGTTACACTATTTAAGTTGTGCTGGTATACTTATTTCACAATCATATTACTATCATGGTCAGGTCTGGGGTCATTACGATTCAGACATTTACTTCAGACACCAGAGTTACAAATCTAGTTACTCTAAAAAACAGCACCTGCAACAAATGCTTTGGATCTGAGGAAGGCTATATCCTTGATCTTTTAAGTTATTGTATTTCAGGAAGCAAAGCATGTTGGTGATATTCCTTCAGTGCATCCTGCTCTACCTCTGTGTAAAGCTCCCTGATATTATTTGAAAAGGTCTGTTCAAAAGCCCAGTAAAACCAATAGGGATCACTATGATTTTATCTCCTATGGTACAAATGTAAACCTTGTATCACAATTTTTCTAGAAAAAAAAAACAAAACGAAACTGAAAACCCATGTATTGATTTATGTAACTTCATGAAGAGTATTAACAAGAGGACTAAAGTTTTCAGAACTACATGAAATAGGTGGATTCCTACTAACTTAATGGAAATTTAATAGAAAGTTGGTATTCCAATCCAGAAATCTCTGAAAATCCTGACCAAAATGCCCAACTCAGCAAGCTTTTTATATTTTTTATAATTTCCTCATTTTTCTATATATTTCCATCTACCTGCAGCCATAATCACAAGGAAAACAATTTCCTATTAACAGTGTGCTCTGCATTTTCTACCTCGTCATTGCAGATCCCCAGAACTCTCCTAGCTGTGCCTTTAATGTGGGTAAATTACAGAGGTCTGAAGTAGCTGTTAAATTAATTTAGCACTGGAAAATAAAAACAGAGACAAGAGAGCTATCACCATGTAACAGCAGTAGGGAAAAAGTTGCTTATTATTTACCTATAATATTTTGAAAGATACTTACGAGTTTTTTTCAATTTCACTACTTTGCCTGAACATAACACTGTTACAAGTTCCTACTAAGTATAAGAAACTTAAAGCTTTAACAAGTGCACTATTTTTAAATTAAAAATTTAATTTAATGCAGGTGATGTACCCACAAATGTTATAATACTGTAGATTAGCGAGAATATTAGAAGCATAAAGAGCAAAAAGGAAATAATGCTAGAATTAAGCAAATGGACGTTGGGAGGGAGGACTGACACCCTACTTATTCTCCAGCATATTGAACATAAAAGAAAACTTCTAGTATGCTCTTAGAGGTACAAGTACAAGAAGAAAAGAGTCCTCTGAAGTCCAGATTGAACAGTTCACTGAGACTTTGAATAGAGTCTTTGCCTTGCAGCCATACTTCCACCACCCTTGCATATAACAGCCTACTTTGGACCTGAAAAAAAGGACTACTGAAAGGCTTTAATGAAATTCTTCACTAGTTTGTGCCCAAGACACTAATCTTCTTTTGGTCTTTCTCAGGATTGCCCAATCCACTGGATAGTGCTTTTCCTAATGAGGACTGCCATGTGTCTTTCAGCTTTGAGGACATCTCTTTCAGTTACACGAGCTAGAGCTGTCTATGCAGGACTGATCTAGTGACCCCGGTGATAGCAGAGACTGAAGCAACAGAACTTGAATAACTGAAGCTGTACATGTTACCTTTAGTAAAGTCAGATTGTTTTGTGAAGTAGGACACATTAAACCAAAGCCAGGATTCTGCACAGCACTACCAAACCCTTGTATAGTCTGTCACATTGAACAGAACGGGTTGTTGAACTGCAAGCGAGGATGGTGGACTTAAGTTCTTGCCATGTGATCTTGGGTAAGTCACCTCAGCTGTCTGTGCTTTATTCCTTCTCCAATCTTTTTCTGCTTTAACTATTTAGGTTACAAATTCTTTGGCCAAGGAATCCACCTTCCCTCTTCACATGTCTCAATTAACAGAGCCCTAATCTCAGATGGAACTTTCATACCTCATAGTAATAAAAAGATGTAAGGATGGTAAGAAAAGTGATAACACTTGCTTTTCCGCATGTTTTCAGTGCTACAGCTTGTTTGCTTCTTTAGTGACTGGAATGATCTTGCAAACTCTTCCAACCTGCAGAGTCTGTTTATAGTTAATAGAAACCCGTGCAGGTGGGAAAGGCTACTGGTGTCTGTTTGCAGAAAGGTCAGTGGGAAGACAGCAGCCAGGAATTTAAAACAACATAAGAAACAAATTGGAATGTGTGGAAAACACTTTGGATGCCAATATTTGACTGTCCATGCTTTTAATAGTCAGTTGTGAACTGGAATAAGTGCTATTTGAATGTTAAATCAGATGGAAGATTTCTGAAAGAAGAATATACATTATACATAAGATAAGCTTACTGAGCCTCTTGACACAGTCTGATGAACATCGAAGCCAGGACAGGTGATGACAGCCTCCAAATTAAGTGTCAAATGCTAAATGCTATTTATTTCCTTAATCAGTCACAGTTAATCCAATTTTTGAATTTATAAGCCAAGATTGATTTGAATAGTGAGAAAATTTGCACTGTAGAGTTCTGAGTTTCAAGAGTCCGTTTTTCTTTGTTACATTAAAGAGTATAAGCAGAATATATTTGTTTGATTAACCAATAGTTTAAAAATTCAGTGCTTTTTCTTTTCTTTACGTTCTCATCTAGACAAATAATGATATCACATGCAAACAATGTGTTCTTATGTTCCATTAAGGTTCTATAAGAATCAGTGAATAATGCTTAAAAACCATCTCCCCTCTTCAGTACATCAATAATGCTCAGAATCATAGAATTGGTTAGGTTGGAAAAGACATTTAAGACAATTGAGTTCAACCATTAACCCAGCACTGCCCAGCCCACCAGTCAAACACAGCTACACATCTTGTAAGTACCCGCAGGGATGGTGACTCCCCTACCTCCCTGGGCAGCCTGTTCCAGTGCTTGACAACCCTTTTGGGGAAGAATTTTTTCCTGATATCCAGTCTAAACTTCCCCTGGTGCAGCTTGAGGCTGTTTCCTCTTGTCCTATCACTTATTATGTGGGAGAAGAGGCTGACCCCCACCTCACTACAACCTCCTTTCAGGTAGCTGCAGAGAGCCATAAGGTCTCCCCAACCCTCCTTTTCTCCAGGCTAAACACCCTCATACAGCTTTATGTAGTGAACCACACTTGCCTTTGACATGCATCATGCCTTGTTACTGACAGTGTAGTCTGACACACAAGCACTCTGATTTTCAGCATTGAGGACTGCACAAAAGACAGGGCAACAGTCTTAGGCTCATGGCTAGTGTCTATAGCAGAAAGTATCTTTTTTAGCAGAAAGTATCTCATGTTTTTCAAAGGAGAAAGGGGAGTGCAACGTTAGGCTGAAATACTACTGCCATATATAATATTGTAAGACTTTAGCTCTACTGACTTTGTAGGCTCCAGTCACCATTTCTCAAGTCCTTTTGCTCTTTCTTAGTACTGACTGTGTCAGCGAGAAAGTTCAGCTTAGCAGCTGTAATGCTTCAGGAAAAACACCGATTCCTAAACTGCCTGAAACAGCTCATAACATACTCCTTTCTTAGACATGCAGCTTCACGAGTTCTGTGTTTACACCGACTTCCTTGGTAATACTGGAAAGCAAGCCAACACATCAGCTTCAGCCAGGCTCCCAAAAGCTACGACTCTTATTTCAGCTAGCAAACACAAGGGGGTGGTGGAGATTGCATCACGCCTTTTCTTGCCACTCAGACATACCTAAGATCTTAACAGTCTTTCTCTAGCTCACAGCCTCTTCTGACTCTTGTGCTTCCTACTTTCCTTTGTAGTAACATTAGTCCATCTTTTCCATTCACCTTAGGGGAAGTTTCAGAAAAGTAGTATCCACAGGAGTCATCTGCTCTACTGTTTTGTCAGATGAACACCTACTCCCTAACTGACAACTCCTATGGCTGCAGGTGCAGTTTACAGACTTAAAGACTCCTGTCTGCAGGTCACTAGCATAAGCTCACAATAAAACACAGTCAGAAAACCACAGTCCAGTCGTACAGTGAAACAAATTCAGGCTTCCTTTAACAACAGCTTCCCTGAAGCTTCATGACTGAAAATAAAGTCAACATGCATTCATAAATCTGAGTTGATTATGGATTACTAATGTGGCTGGAAGCCAAATTGACAGTAAAAGGCCATAGCAAGTTAAAAACCTCTCTAAAATATGTAATCCTACATGTAATTACTATTAGGATTTTTTTTTCTATTACTGAAAGGAAGAGAGAAGATTCCATAATACAGTAGAATGGCTTGATTAAAAAAAAAAAAAAAAAAAAAAGGTCTATTCAATGGAGATTAGTTACTACTTCGCACAGGCTTTTAGGCTCTTCGACAACATTTGGCCCATAATCTCCAAGGTCTCCTACAATAAAAAAGCTGGTGCATATTAATTCTTTCCATGAAATTTTGGTTTCCATCTTCTAAGCATTTAGTTCATCAATATAAAAACTAAAATCCTTCAAAAGGAAGTTGCTTTAGGAAGCGGCTCCATCCTTCAACATCGTTACAGATCATCATATTAAAATGCAAGTGATAATATAAAGGTCAGCAAATGAGAAGTGCTTTCAGTGAAAAGCACATTCAGAATGAAGAGTACAAAGTGTGGCTGCTTCTGCAAAATAGAAGAGATTATAGAAAAAACAGCTTGTGAAGACTAAGAAGTTTCAAGTTGCCTGGAAAATGTCTTTTAAGATCACTATCAGTGTAGAAAAGGCTATTGGGATCTCTATCTGTAAGCTCTTATTTGCATTTTACATGTTAGCTGATTAACTGTCTGATAGTAAAGGAACATTAGACCAATAGAAAATCTCTCCAAAAGCTTTTAATGATGTGCATGTGGGACTATCAGGCAAGTAACAGTAACCAAGAATAATGGTGAACAGTAGCTGCTGTTTAGGTAAATGGCTTATGGCTTATTTTCTGAAAAAAGGGTTTATAACCATTTGCAGTTATGAACATTTCATGTTACAAATGAGATAGGCACAGATTTATTGAAAAGAAGAATCAATCAGATTTAAAGTTAACATGGTTTTGATCAACTTTATATTGTTTTGGAAACAGCACTGGTTTTCCTTATTAAACAAATTCTGTTTTTGTTGTGTGTGAAGGTGTGCTTTTATGTTAGGGCAGTGGGCAACCCCTATTATAAAAAGAGTCTAAGTGCAAGTGCCATCAAGATAATTCTTGAACACATACATACTAGATATGCTAGATACAAATACTTTGTGCTTCTATGCATAGGAAAAAAAAAACATTATACCCATGTCTGTAGTTTTTCTCAGCTCTGCCATAGGACATCAATATCCTGCTACGGTCAAACCATAAGAGCTACCCTACTAAACAGAATTAATCATGGAATAGTTGCTATCAGTTCTGGGTAGAGGAGTATAGAGCTATGCCTTTGAAACATACAATTAATTGTAGCCTGTTTAATAACACATTCAACCTACAACCTACTGCAGTTCTGTCAGAGTAATTAAAGACAACAAAAAATATTTTCAGTGATAACATGGGGAATCTTAAAGGGAGTTTAAGATAAATAATCATGGAATTGTGGGCTATAAACCATGAGGGTTTGAAATAACATCTTTAGCATGTCACCCTGCTTGGACATGATTTTATTTACAGCTGAAGTCAGTTTAGAATTTGCATGCAACATTAAGGTTTACTTCTGATTTGTTGATATATTTTTAACTGTAAAACAGAGTGTAGAAGAAGGAAATACACAAACTTAAAGAAAGTTTTAAGGAAATTGGGAGAGGGAGAGAAAATAAGATGTTTGTTGTTTTTCTTCTTCAAACTTTATTTAGAAACAACTGAACATTCCTGTTCATCCAGAGAATTGGTCTGACTTGATATACAAGCAGTCTTTTGAATTTCAGAGAGTCACTAGAGAATTCCAGATTGTTTCTCCTTTTGACTCACTTCAAAACACAGCTAAAATGGGTATTGAGGTTAGAACTTTCCTATGAGGGTCAAACACCCAGACTGGGGTGGAAAAAACCCCACAAAGCACTAAGACAAAAGCCCCTAAGCAACTACAGTGGTTCTTTCCAGAAGTGAAAAGATGAAATTGCAAGTCAAGATCTAAATCACATAGTGCTACAAATACCATACCTAAAAGAGCTATAACCTTACCACCAAGAAATAGCATATGGAAGAATCATGGTTTCCATCGCTGCAAAAAGAAAGGAATATCTTGCTGTTGAAGGTTGCTCCATACAGCCCTGCTTACTTGATCATGCAAAGATGAAAGGTTTGAGTAGCCTCACAGGGAAGAAGAAATGGTTCTTATGCAACCTTTTAACTCTATATAGACCCTCAAGCCATGTGTCATTGTTACCGAGTTACTATGCACACAGAGCTAACTTAATGCTTGGTTTGTGATGAAGGATACAAAGTTGAAAGCTTTTCCTTTCATTTATAATTTAAGAGATACAAAGCCCAAGAGGAATTTCAGATCTTAGGTTATCTTCTTCCACAATTTCAGCAACTTGAAACAGGTCTATTTTTCTTTCTTATCAGGTATCTAACTGTCATAGCAATACTGATTTCTCCTCCAAATATCCATGTCTGCAAAATTGTGTTAGTTATTTGTTCAGAAAAATTACACTTTAAAAAGCATACCCTTTTTCATTACATTTTCTACAACAGTAAATTACCACTGTAATATGAAAAAAATACGTACACTATAAGCATGACATTTTCTGACACATTCTGCATTGGCTTCCCTCTACTTTCCACTGATTTTTCAGGAAATCAGAACTAAACTAAGTGAAAACCTTAAGTGACATCGAGGAATTCAGAATTAAGATGTCTAAGAATAAGAGGATTAAAACAGCCTTCTGTAAATTGAAAACCAGGTTCTTGCACACTACAATTCAGTGATTCATTTTGAAACAGTCCATGGCCAGTAACAGATTTAAGAACATTCATAATATTAAACACTGGTTAAGTGATTTTACTAGTCCAAATTACTGATGGAGAAAAGGGTTAAAAACTTTACTGAATTTGCTCTCAGAACCAAATTATTAATATATTTTGTCTTAGTTCTGCTGAAAAGACAAACATATTATGGTTTGCTGTAGGTATTCTAACCTGTTTTTCTGCAGATGTTTGCAGCTATTTGTTGTTACATATTTGATGCCAAATACTTGATTACTGATACTACCATCATGTGTTATCACTCTTAAAGCTTATATTGACAAGCAAAGGCATGTCCCTTTACAGCACTGCTAGTCATGGAGGACACTTTCCTTTGCATACCTCAATCATTTTGCAATACACCTATGCCTCCCCAAAATGAGAAGCTGGTAGGCAAAATAATAGCCTCCCACAACGGCATGCTGGAACAAAGGTAAGTGACTGCCCATAGAGGGTGAGGGTGGAAAATTATATCCCAGTAGTTAAAGACTTGTACTGATAGGATTAGAGTAGTGCAATCTCTATCTACATCACAGCTGGTTTGGTAACAATAAGTATTTTGCAAGAAAGTTATTGCTGCAGAAATGCCAGAATTTCAAACTAGTAATTTGCCTCAGTGATTAAACTCAGGTCATATATTACAGTCCTGTCTAACAATATTTATTTTAGAGAGCACCTGCTGCTACACACATTAATATATATGTAATAGCAACAATATCAAAGGTCAAATAACAAGTTAATACAGAATCCAATCTTAAATGACACATTTACCAATGCAAATATCAATAGCCTGTGAGGTTAATAGTCTCAAGACTCTACAGCTTTTGAGTTTTAATAGTCATACGTTTTAAGGGAAAAAGTTGCCATTGCAATTCTCCAGCTGCTGCACAGCACAAGCACCAAACTCACCCAGCATTCCTGTAGGAAGGTCATCACTTCAGTTTGAGTTAAATGTTCTCTAAAAAGACACCAATCTCTTCTCTATTTACACATCCTGGGACACAACTAGCCCCCAGCCTCCCAACAGAACTGTCTCTCAACTGGTTGCCTGCTGTGCTTTCTAGATCCTTGCCAAAGTGACTGCCTACCAGACACATGCTCTTGTCACTTAGGGTGACCTGCATTTTTCATGCTGAGATACTGTACCTTTATTCGGCTGTATTAACATGCAGTCCATCCAGATGAATTCAAGTCACCAATGATTAGACTTCTTTGTACAACCAGCCTATCCTGACAGTTTATGACTCCACAAAAAAATATGAACGTTCAATTCCCATTTTAAGGGATAGTGATTACCCTTTTACACTGTAACAGGCAGCAATACAATGCAGGCAAATTGCAAGACTCAGATTTACTTTTTTCCTCTTAGGAGGTAATAAGACTGTATTCAAAGCTGAGGCACAGCACCTTTCAACATAAAAATCTCGAGAACTCAGGTTTTTGTGGAAAAAGATTTCTAAGAGCCTGAAGTAAGTTGACCTCACTACCATAATATTAATTTATATACAGGTAGTGTATGTGTATAAGACACATGGAAACACCACGTGGGGAAAAAGTCATGCTTCCCAACAGCATAAATTCAATATTGTTTTCCATTTCCCTTTTTGCTCTGGGACTAATATGCTGGAACCCCTCACACCAAAAATAAAGCATTTTTGCTCTCTTCTCCCTTTCTCCAACTCTATGGGAAAACAACCCAACCCTGAAGTCCATCACTTTCTAGCGTGATTTCTGTAACTAGTGCCAACAACTGTAAGCTTACGCTTAAATCTGAAGGGGATAGGTAACACGCTGCCTGTGATTACTCATCCTTCTCCAAGTCCCCTGTCTGGCTTGAATACATCTGACCTCACTTGTCTCTTGTGTTTTTAAAAACCCTTTGGAAGAGGCATATCTTTGTTCTGTGTTTATAAAACACTCACTATATAGTTCCAGGACATTCAGGAACATCTGCAATGCACTTCAATAATTCCACGCCCTACTGCTGCTTTACCTTCTATCAGAGTATGGAGAAAGCATCGATTTGTGGTGCCTAAATGCAGACTGCCACCATCCAGTACCTGGCAAGGCCGTGAGAATCTTCCTCTCATGAGGGACCCACAGGGTGTTTTGGAACACAACATAGTCCAGAGTGCAAGATGTACAGACATCCAGTACAGAGTTAACAAGGTCACCACTGTTAGGAGATACTAAAATGAAACATCACTTGGCTTTCATTTTTTCTGAGCGTATTTGTTTATTGCTTCTGAGTATAAGCCAGTCTGTAGCTATTAGGTACCAGGACTGGATTTACTACAAACATACTGTTCCTCTGAAATAGGGTGTCAAGGAAGATAGGATTTGTCCTCTTGGATGAGGCTTGATGTTTTTTATCTTCTGACTGGCTTTCCCCCCCACCATTTCCAAGTTTTAGAGTTTCTTTGCTAAGAAGCACCCACAGCAGGAGTTCAAATTGCACTGAAGATTGTTTGAACAGTTCAGGAAACTTAGCCAACTCTGAGAATCAAGCACCTGGTTATTCAGATACTCCATGGATCTGCTAAGCATTTTAACAGTAACATAGCAATAAACATCCATCTTTCATTGTACTGTTTGAATTCACAAAGGGAAAGGGATAATATGATCACTAGAAGTTATGCTTTCCTTATTTCCACTACTTCTCCCTGAAGAAATAAAAATAGAGAGTCTAGTACAGGACAGCAATTGATTCACATAACATCTTTTCTTATTAAAATATGTAATGTATTTGCTTCATGGTCTATAGTTAAGTATTGCAACTTTTGAAGAACTTTCTGATTTTAAAAGTAACCAAAAATTAATATTAAAGAAAAAATATATTGTACTTTGAAACTGAGGTGTTTTTTTTTTTTTTTTTTACCAGATCTCTGAGTGCAGGCTAATGAGGAGCTGCAAAGGGGGAATTCCCGTTACTCTTCCCTGCTTTTGGACATTCTCTGATGGGCTGGGGCTTCTATCACAGGCTAGTCTAACCTGCTTCATCTGCCCACATTGGCTACAGAGGAACGAAATGATCACATTGCTTTCCCCAGCCACCCATGAGAAATGCTCAAAACCAGATATGTCCTTGAGGAGTGATGTTTACCCTGGTTAGACCATCTCCCATGAAGCTCATTTCACCTGCAAATATTATTCTTGTTAGGATTGTCTCAAACAACTAATTGCCAATATGTCAAATTACTATAACAGCTGGGGCTGCTTTTTCAAGGTAATAAGAAAAAATTCCTTATTTTTACTGGAGAGGCTTTTGCTTTGCATAAAAACCCCACAGAATGCTACTTTCCTACCAAGAAAGCAAAGGCAGAATAGCACAGCTTACTCTTTTACTCAACTGAGCTTGAAGATAGATCTGAAATCACCAGACCAGCACCAAATACATTTAACCCAAGACTCATTCAATTTGAAATAAGTCAAGTCATTGCTCAGAGTCTATTTCCAAAAAGATTTTAAAAAATAACCTAGTCTTTAATAGTTTTGCATGTTAGGAATGAGTTGTAACATGAGTGTGAGCAGGCTTTTAGAAGTGTTTCTTGGAGATAAAGTCTGAATAATCAATGTGGTTTAATTTAAATAATTTATGCATAAAGCACTGCAGAGCTATAATTGTAATTATAATGTTCAACTGTAGCAATGAGATGCATTTGAAGTTGGATACTGATTGTACTGTATATCTTATGCTCTGAATTCCATTTTGTTTTGAACAAATCCTTTTGAGCACAGGGAGATGGCTCAGAGCTTCACAAAAGTTCAAGTGAAGTTTTAGAAAGTTTTTCCTACTTATTTTTTATTATTATTATTCTTTAAAGTCAGAAATCCAATCTTCCATGCTTCTGTGTCACGGTGATAGAGTAAAGGTGGCTAAGAAGCGCCCCTGGTCAGAGAAGAAGGACTTTTCTACTCTTCTTGTGAAGGAGCAGCTGTTCCTATCAATAATTTCCTGAAGCAATAGGCCTGGAGTGTAAACAATATTTTATATGGATGGCAGTGGAACAGAGTGCGCTATTTCCAAAATTTTTGCACTTCACTGTGAAGAATGGATTAACCCTGTGTGACATAGGAAATTAAAATGTTATTTGCTTGAATTTAATTAAAGGGTTAAAGTATTTTAAAGAGAAAAGAATTCTACAACAAAATGGTACCATCTTAGTAACTTGGTTCATAGAGAGGGGATATTGTGGCATTAGGAGCGATTCAGAAACTGCATGTGATATGGAGAAATAGTGTGAAATGGGGACGCTTAACACCGACTGTGATTGTATATGTCTACTCAGAAATGTGGGTATGGTGACTAGTCATGGGTGCGGTGTCTGGTCACATAGGCACACAGCTCTGAGGAGACAACTACAGTTTTTGAGGAGACGCCTGCCCCTCTTCCTCTAACAAAGGGGAGACGCCTGCCCTTCTTTCTCTAACAAAAGGGGCTATTTAAAAGAGAATGAGAGAAGATGAGAGACATTCAAATGCTATCTAGAGGGAGGGAGTGCTAAGTCTCCTTGCTGGAGAAGATTGGATGGTCACAAGGACATGAATCACCTTTCCTTGCTGAAAAAGATTAGATGGTCACAAGAACATGAATCACCTACAAACCTGCAAGACCACCACATTCCAGGAAACGGACTGATAAGCTAATTAACATACGAAGCGGGGTTTAGGTAACAAATATGTATAGGCGCTAATTGAATATTCATTTGTTTCATTGTATAAATGTGGGATGGTTCGTCACTTCGGGTATGCACGCTTGTGGAGGAGCGATCCCCCGTGCATCTGCGCGCAATAAACATACCTACTTTATAACTTTCGAGTTATAGAGTCTAATTCCGCACGTCAGTTTTGGCGAGCCAGGCAGGAGGATTTCTGCTCGGCTGAGGGACCAGCTGCGGAGCGGACGCTCCTAGGCGCGCCCCAGGAGATTTCCTCGGAGGAGCCTCCTCTTCTCAGCTGTTCACCCGGGAGCAGAAGAGAACCCCTGGATCCGCGGATAAAACGGTATGTTTAGTAACGGGGCGGCTGGTGAGACGCACGGAGACGTCCGGCGCGCAGCGTAGTCCCCAGGAGGAAAGGTACCTTGGGAGGGGGTTTGCTGACCAAGGGGTGGCCGCTAGCGATCTTGAGGGCAGATCGAGCAAACCCGAGGTTACTGCCATTCCTAAAAGCCCGGAGGCCTCGTGACGGAAAGCGGGGGGCGGGACGGAATAAGGCGGAATCTCACAGGAACAAGAGGGACCTCTTAGCAAAAGTAAAAGGGAAACTTTTGCGTAGGAAAAAAGGGGGAAGCTAAAAACTTCCATTGGGTTGTCTTAAGAATTGGGGAATTCCTAGAATATAACAACTGAAATAGCGCTCTGTGTCTTGTTTGTTCTGTGTGTTGTCTTGTTACATGTTCAAAACTTGGAGTTATGAAGTGTATGTTGAAAAATAATAATATTCTGGTAATTCGTGGCAAATAGCGGAAAACTTAACACTCTGCTTAAGACCAGGAAAAATGTGGTTTTTTGTTTGTTGTTTGTTTTTTGGCAATTGTTCATTGAAATGCATACTTTGTGAACTGTCAGTGTTCCTAAAAGTTGTACATAAGTGCACGGTACCGTATAACATACTGCTTGTGTGACTGAGGGCTGCCCGGAGAGTGTGAATGGTGTGATTGAGATGCGCATTTTGATTTTCCGTGTATAGCTTAATTATTTTGACTGAGTGTGAGTGCAAGAGTGCTTGAGACACGCGTTTGAGTGCAATACGAGTAAGGAGCTCTATCCGCGTTTCCGACCTTGGGTGGCTAAGGCGGCCGGAGAAAAACAAAGTAATTAAAATTGTAAAATGGGAAATGGAGGGAGTAAGCCCTGTGAAAAATCGCCCTTGGGTTGTATATTAAAACATTGGAGTGATATCGTAGGACATGGTGGTACCGAAAATAGAAGGAAATTGATTAAATATTGTAATCAGTGGTGGCTTTTGTATAAATTGGAGTGATGCGAAATGGCCTCAGGAGGGAGGAACGTTAGATTATAACACTCTCCTGCAATTAATGTTGTTTCTGAGGAGAGAGGGAAAATGGGACGAAGTATCGTATACAGACATGTTCTTCGTCCTCCAGGACAAACCTGAGTGGCAAAAGGACTGTGGATTAGTACCCCCTCGGGATCCTATGGTACTAACACTAGAAAGAGTGAGGGATTAACATCACCTGATCTTTGATTATGGCTCTAGAAAAGGATAGGAAAAACCCCTAAGACCTAAACTAGAAAGATGTTCTTGTTGAAATTTTTGTGTTTAAAAGCTCAGGTTGCGGTTCCTTCTGTGGAGCAACTAGAATGAAACACGTTGTAAGATAAAAACTTGTACTAATGTATGTAAAACCTGAGGCGGGGGTGGGTGGAGAATCAAAGACCTTGTGAAAGTGTTAAAGTATTGGGGTGAGTTTGTACAAACCCCCGTACCCCCTCGAAGGTGCGACTGAGTCACGCTGGATGCATGGCAGGGTGTTTGCTGTTTGCCTGCGAAGGCTGATATGTAATAACACAGACTTAAAGCAACAAGTAGCAGATTTGCATTCAGGGTAAGAAAGAGTTAAAACAGAACTGCTGTTGCAGAGGCAGGCCTGTGTAACCTGCAGAGCAGGAACAGCATCTCTTGCCCAGAATCCTCCTGATGGTGGGGAGGAGGGGGTTGCTGTTGCTGACAATTGAGCTGAGGGACCTGACAATGTCACCCCAATTGCTGCAGCATTTGCAGTACAACAGGACCCGTAACGGCCCCTTTAGGGCAGGGAATGGGTATGAGGTGGAATTTTAGTGAATACGAAACCAACTTATTTGTTGAACTTCAGTAAAAAAAAAAATAATAATTTTTTGTTACAGTTGTGGGAGCTGCTGGCCACCAGGAAAACATCCTGAAACCTTTAAAGTACAAACTAAGAAAACAAACAAGAATGCCAAATTCCCCAAAGGCCCTTCTTGGCAGGGACTTATTAGAACAATTGGAGGCAACAATCAAATTTAAAAAAGGGGAAGTTACTCTGGAAGTAAATGATCACCAATACATACAGGTTATGAGCCTATCTTTGGCCAGTACTCCTATAAAAAGGGAAATTGATACCAGAATTATTGATCAGGTATATCCCGGAGTATGGGCAATTGACATACCGGGACATGCCAAGAATGCATCACCTGTTATAGTAAAATTAAAGGAAGGACAGAGTGTGATAAGAATTAAACAATACCCACTGAAAAGGGAAGATAGGGAAGGAATTCGTCCAAACATAGAGCGATTCATAGAATTAAAACTACTAAAAGAATGTGAGTCAGAATTTAACACACCTATCCTCCCAGTTAAAAAACCTGATGGGTCTTATAGGATAGTTCAAGATTTAAGGGCCATTAACAAAATAACAGAGGATCTGTATCCTGTAGTAGCTAACCCCTATACCTTACTAACCACCCTGACACCTGACCTAGCTTGGTTCACAGTTTTAGACATAAAGATGCCTTCTTTTGCCTCCCTCTCCATGAAGCCAGCCAAAGAATTTTTGCTTTTGAATGGGAAAATCCCAGAAGCGGTCGAAAGACCCAGCTCACATGGACGGTGTTGCCACAGGGGTTTAAAATAGCCCCACAATTTTTGGAAACCAATTAGCAAAGGATTTGGAGTTATGGGAACCACCGTCAGGAGAAGGGAAAGTGTTACAATATGTAGACGATCTTCTTATTGCAACCAGAACCAAAGAATCTTGTATTATTTGGACTGTGAGCCTGCTGAACGTTCTGGGACTACAAGGATATCGGGTTTCTAAGAAGAAGGCACAGGTGGTGTTACAACAAGTCACATACCTAGGGTACAAGATCAGTGCCGGACAATGGGTCCTAGGGAAGGCCCGAAAAGAAGCCATATGCCAAGCCCCCCGACCACGAACTGTAAAGGAACTGCAGACATTTCTGGGAATGACAGGATGGTGCAGGCTTTGGATATGTAATTATGGCTTGCTTGTTAAACCATTATATTCCCTGATAGCAGCTAATCAGAAGGATCTTCAGTGGGATGCTGAATCAGACAGAGCTTTCCATGAACTGAAGAAAGCCTTAATGTCGGCACCAGCACTAGAACTTCCTGATGCGAGTAAGCCATTTTTCCTATTTTCCCATGAGAAACAGGGAATGGCATTAGGAATACTGGCACAAGATTTGGGACCATACAGACGGGCAGTGGCATACTTCTCTAAACAGCTAGATGCCACTGCAAAAGGGTGGCCTGGTTGCCTGAGAGCAGTAGCAGCTGTCATCCTAAACATCCAGGAGGCCTGGAAGTTTACCTTGGGCCAGAAAATGACTGTCTTAGTATCCCACACAGTGTCTGCAGTCCTTGAAACAAAAGGGGGGCATTGGCTCTCCCCACAGAGATTCCTAAAATACCAGGCCATAATGGTGGAACAAGATGATGTTGAGATCGTGACTACAAACATCGTCAATCCGGCCTTGTTTCTTAATGGGAATGTTGGTGAATCAGTCGATCATGACTGTCTAGAAACAATCGAAGCCACTTATTCTAGTAGGACAGATCTCAAGGATGTTCCTATTAATGGAGCTGAACATTGGTTCATGGATGGGAGCAGCTATATGCTGAATGGAAAACGACATTCCGGATATGCTGTTACAACCTCTGAAGAAGTGATAGAATCGGGACCGCTACCAGCTGACACTTTGGCACAGAAGGCTGAAATCATAACCCTTACTCGAGCTCTGGAGAGAGCTCAGGGAAGACCTATGAATATTTGGACTGATTCTAAATATGCCTTTGGAGTGGTACATGCTCATGGAGCAATATGGAAAGAAAGGGGACTGTTAAACTCCCAAGGAAAAATCATCAAACATGCGGAAGAAATTTTGAAACTCCTAAATGCGGTCCAGCTTCCTGAAAGGGTGGCAATTATGCACATCAAGGCACACCAGAAAGTGAGCACAGAATTAGAAAGAGGAAATGAACTGGCGGACAGGGAAGCAAAACAGGCAGCCAGAAAAGCAATCAAGGTAGAGGGTGCGCTAATACCCGATGGACAAATATCTCTAGAAGGTAAACCAGACTATACTAAAGAAGATCGCAAACTGATTTCTGACCTAGAGGGATCATATAATGAGGAAGGGTGGGCTGTAATCTCACATGGGAGAATAGTGATTCCTTCCTACATGGTATGGTCAGTAGTTCGGGAAGAACATAGAAAAAGGCACTGGGGGGCAGAAGCTCTATATAAGGATCTCACTAAAAACATAATAGCACGAAATTTGTATACTACTATTAGACAAGTAACCCAACAATGTGATCTTTGTCTCCAGACTAATCCTAAGATTACCAAGGGGCCAAAGTTGGGAAAATTGGGAAAGGAAATGTTCCAGGGCAACATTGGCAGATTGATTTCTCAGAACTTCCTAAAAAAGGGGGGTATTGATATTTATTGGTACTAACAGATACCTTTTCAGGTTGGCCAGAAGCCTTCCCGTGCAGAACTGCTAAAGCCCGGGAAGTGACCAAAATACTGCTCCAAGAGATAATACCTAGGTTTGGAGTCCCAGCGGTAATGTCCTCGGATAGAGGACCACATTTTGTGTCCAGAATAGTGTAACAGATCAGCCACCATCTAGGAATAGATTGGCAATTACATACCCCATACCGACCACAATCGAGTGGCCAGGTGGAAAAGATGAATCATCTAATCAAACAACAGATTGTCAAGCTAGGCCAAGAAACAAATCTAACTTGGCCCCAGTCTTTGCCATTAGCTCTTACACGAATTCGAACTAGACCAAGAGCAAAAGAGGGGCTTAGCCCATTTGAAATTTTGTATGGACGACCCTATGGGGTACAAAAGGGGACGTCTTCACAGA
The DNA here is from genome assembly GCF_963210335.1 of Falco punctatus. Lineage (NCBI taxonomy): Eukaryota > Metazoa > Chordata > Aves > Falconiformes > Falconidae > Falco > Falco punctatus. The sequence goes on from NC_137588.1 coordinate 2,521,841, forward strand.
TTGGTGAAGAAACAATGACTTCCTATATGGTGGCACTAAACAAACAATTAATAAGAATTGAGAAGCATGTGATGGGAACACGCAGTAGGGGTCTGGATGGACCTGTTCACGATATACGACCAGGGGACTATGTATACGTTAAGTGTTTTGCAGATAAAACCCTGGAACCACAGTGGACCGGACCTTTTCAAGTCCTACTCACCACCTACACCGCAATCAAGGTTGAGGGACAGAATTCTTGGATTCACCATACCCGGATCAAGAAAGCCCCTGCAACTTCCTGGAAAGTAACCCCAGATAAAAAAGAACTGAAACTTAAATTTACTCGGACAAATGGGAACAATGTGGGTGACAAGTAAGTGAACCTGAGCGGTTGTGGATCCACCATATGGGAAGGGCACCACAACAAACAATATAGAACAAAAGAGTCTGGGACTGAGCCAGTGGCCAGTCTTGCCCAATTTGTTATCAGTAAGCCCCAACTCAAACAAAGATATTTTTGATCAAAACAGATTTTATATGTATATGTGAGGAACGTTTAGATTCTTAAAATGATCAATAGTGGGTTTAAACCATTTGTGTTTTTTTGTACCCTCTCTCTTGCCTACAACCAAGAGCCTGATAACTGGCCTTGGAATCATGCCCAGAAAAAACACACTGGAATAATGGGAAAGGTGGACTCAAAGACGAAACTAGCTATGGTGTTTTTTTCTGAAAATAAGGTGTACCAAAGGAATCAATGGGATCGGGAGGATGTACACAAAGTCGACCGATTATGGGGAAAATTAGGAGATAGGATAAAAGTAGGGTGTCAAACATATAATGAAAAAGATGACACCAAGATTTCAGGAGACACCCTGATTAATGTCAGAAAGGTAGATAAGGAATTTACCCTTCTAAATACAACCATGTGCTTTAATTCACGGGAATGCTGGCACAATTTTACCTTAACCGAGCCCATCTTTATAATATGCCTAGGAAAATATCCTTTTGAACATAGAACATGGGCCAGAAAGATAGGCGACAAGTGGCAAACCAGTAGATTTAGAATCTTGTATTATGCGAGAACAGCAGGGCTTCCTCTGTGAAAGCAATACTATAATGGCTCAGGATACTTGTTTAGATACAGATCAGAAAATATGCCATTTCGAGGCCCGACCAAATGCAAACTTGAAAACAGTAATTATATATGCAGGGAAGGGATGTGCGTGTTTGAGAACTAAGTGTAACACAATAACTGTAGATGGGGAGATAAAGGAGACTGCACAATATTCAAATTATTTTACATCTAACTTTACCCTATGATCCATCATGATATAGAGGTGATCAAGAAAGTTTTTTTTTAAAAAAAAAGGTAGAACAGGATGGAAACCATAATTGGTGGAATACTCTCTTTGGCTGGTCACCTTCTGCAACAGGAATTCTTAACACTATGGTACACCCCATTGTGATCTTACTGATCAGTTTAGGAATTTCCTTAATACTAACCATTATGTTCTATTTGTGGGTTTGGAGAATGTTTAAAAGGGTAACACTTATGTATGATGCTTTATATCATTCGGGAAGACTGCTTAAGTAAAAGAATTTACTTAATTTAATAAAAAGGGGGGATTGATATGGAGAAATAGTGTGAAATGGGGACGCTTAACACCGACTGTGATTGTATATGTCTACTCAGAAATGTGGGTATGGTGACTAGTCATGGGTGCGGTGTCTGGTCACATAGGCACACAGCTCTGAGGAGACAACTACAGTTTTTGAGGAGACGCCTGCCCCTCTTCCTCTAACAAAGGGGAGACGCCTGCCCTTCTTTCTCTAACAAAAGGGGCTATTTAAAAGAGAATGAGAGAAGATGAGAGACATTCAAATGCTATCTAGAGGGAGGGAGTGCTAAGTCTCCTTGCTGGAGAAGATTGGATGGTCACAAGGACATGAATCACCTTTCCTTGCTGAAAAAGATTAGATGGTCACAAGAACATGAATCACCTACAAACCTGCAAGACCACCACATTCCAGGAAACGGACTGATAAGCTAATTAACATACGAAGCGGGGTTTAGGTAACAAATATGTATAGGCGCTAATTGAATATTCATTTGTTTCATTGTATAAATGTGGGATGGTTCGTCACTTCGGGTATGCACGCTTGTGGAGGAGCGATCCCCCGTGCATCTGCGCGCAATAAACATACCTACTTTATAACTTTCGAGTTATAGAGTCTAATTCCGCACGTCACATGTTGAAACCTGAACAGACAGAAGGTTTGTTTCCACCACTCATGTTAATGCTACTGGTTTTTGCACTTGTAAAACATGCCCTTAAACAGATGCCAAGTGTAAAGAGCACTCCCTATTACAGCCATTGAGGATGCTGCACAAGGATGAAGGGAAGAGACAACAGATACTGTGTGTGCTTTTCCTAATTACAATGTCCTTATTGAAGACTGAAGGAGCATTGTTCTAATCAAGTAGGGCATACTTTCTTGTGTTGTTTCCAGTAAGAACTAAACAGGTTAAGTAGTGTTCAATTTCAATAGCAATGGTCTCAAAGATCACCAGATTAAGTCCCTTGAGCAATACTTCCAGAGGCCAAGCTGGAGGCAAGACACTTAAGGATTCCACTGCTTATAAGCAGGTCTTGTAAGAAGCATACATATTCAGGAAGGTTTCAGGTAGAGACAGCAAGCTGCAAAGGTTGAATAAACAACCGTAAAATTTTCATGAGTGAATGGAGAACGTGCTCCTCGATGTCAGGAAGAGGCAAAAGTTTATATTTGCATTTCTTTTCATGGAGAAGATACTGCTCCACACTGTACACTGCTGCTTGAAAAGCAGCTCTGGAAGATAATGGCATGAATCACTGGCTTACAGTCTTTGTGAGTATGGTATTTTGCTCTTTCCACTTTGTCCAGTATTATGTGTGATGATAGATGATTACACTCAACCTTGCCCACCCACATCTATAAGAGCAAGGTCAGTATACCTTTCTGAAAGGCAGCTACATTTATTTCAGTAGCCTCCTAATAAACTTATTTGAGAGTGTCAGAACCAGTTAAACCAGATGGCACTGGAAGCTTAATATTTCAGTTAGAGCATTAGAGGTTCACATATCTTTCAAGGCAGGAAAACAAGGGAAGTGCAAGTTTATTCTACGCTGCTATCATAATAAGCAGCCAGTGTACCTTAGTAAAGGAGCTGTCATTATTCCAGCTAACTTATACAGTAGATTTCTAATCAGAAACTAAAGAGAAGAGAAAAATCAGGGTGTTTAAGTTACACACTAAGTTTGTTTTAAAACTGGAAGATAATCCATTCTTTGCATTAACATGAATTCTTGCAGCACTAAGTCTGAATCTGAGCTAGTAGGACCTTTCTGCTTCTCTTATTTTGAATGACAGCATTGTCAGGATGCTGCAAGAAAGGGAATTTGGGTGTTCAGAACAGACCAAAGCCACCAAAAGCCTCATTCTCCAGTCAAAAACCTGAAACAATGCCAAGATCAAATGATGCCATCATAAGCAGCAATTACTCTTTTAACACATTTTGGGTCAATTGTAAGGTATCCCTCTCTTTACTGAATAGCTGTACTTCCCAAGAACAGAGTCTGAGCCAGAAGCCATTACTAACCTATGCAACTGGACAGCCATTTAAGAAATAAATGCATTTCCCTCCCCAGAATGCCTCTGCTTGCCATTTCAATTTCCTGGTCAGAGCTGCTGCAGCTGCAGAACCAGCACGTAGAACAACCTACAGCCAACAGGCTGAGAAAGCAAAGGCTAAGGGAAATGCAGTGTTGCCACTATTAGTGTGAAGACAATACAGTGGGGTCACAGTGAAGCCATAAGCAGTGGAAATAAAGTTAATGGGAAACAAAAACGATAACAAGTCACGTAAAAGACTCACCTTGTGTTACTAAAGCTATGCAAGAGATGACTATACACAGAAAGTACACTGTGTTTGTTTTAAATATATAGCGCCTACTCATATCTTGCACCAAGGCCAGTAAGTTGAATACCACAGGGATCTGTTGTGTTTAACATCTTTACCAATGACTCTGAGGAGGTAATATAATGCTGTCAGTTTGCTGACACCAAACTGGTGGCACCCTTTGACATGCTTGAAGGCAGGGCCGCTATTTCAGACAGGCCTAAAAATTACAGTCTAAGTAATGGGACAAGAGGGACCTTGTGAAATTCAAAGACAAAAGCAGTCATGCACCTGGGAAGTAAGAGCCCCTCGCAACAATACAGGCTGGGAACTGAGAAGCAAAGAAGGCTCACAGCATTCTGTGCTATATTGACAGGACCATAGCTAGTAGATCAGGGGAAGACATACTTTACCCAGTACCTGTTAGAGCATTAGACTGGCTTTTGAGGGAAGGGAAACACCAAATGGCTGACAAGCAAGAATAAAAAAAGAATCATAGAATTGTTCAGGTTAGAAAAGACCTTTAAGATCAAGTCCAACCATTAACCCAGCACTGCCCAGCCCACCACTCAAACATGTCCTTAAGCACCACAGCTACACATTTTGTAAGTACCCGCAGGGATGGTGACTCCACTGCCTCCCTGGGCAGTCTGTTCCAGTGCTTGACAATGCTTTTGGGGAAGAAATTTTTCCTAATATCCAATCTAAACATCTCTGGCACAACCTGAGGCCCTTTTCTCTTGTCCTATCACTTATTATGTGGGAGAAGAGACTGATCCCCACCTCACTACAACCTCCTTTCAGGTGGTTGCCGAGAGCAAGGTCTCCCCTGAGCCTCCTTTTTTCCAAACTGAACATTCCCATTTCCCTCAGTGGCTCCGCACAAGACTTGCTCACTAGACCCTTCACCAGCTCCGTTTCCCTTCTTTAAACATGCTTCAGCACCTCAGTGTTTGTCTTGCAGTGTATGACCCAAAACTTAACACAGGATTCCAGGTGTGGCCTCATCAGTGCTGAGTACAGGGAGACAATCACTTCCCTAGTCCTGCTGACCATGCTGTTTCTGACACAAGCCAGGATGCTGTTGGTCACCTGGGCACACCGCCAGCTCCTATTCATCCAGCTGTCAACCAACACACCCAGGATCTCATGTTTAAAAGAAAGTGGCTGCTAAATACAAACCCTTATTCAAAAATTAAAGTATTGTAAAGATTCAGATAATGAAAGATAGACTCTTATTCCTGGAAGTTAAGAAATTGAAGTTGATGGATACTGTGCTCTTGATCAGAGATAAGCTGCTTTATCAAAGTGGCCAGTTTGATAAACAAGCAATCTGTAAGGAGTTTAAAAAAAAAAAAAAAAAAAAGAGATTAAACAAGTAAAATCTTCAGAAGCCATGCTTTGCTTTTTTAGTGGTCAAATTTGCAGCTGCTGTAAACTTTATAGCTTCAGGCTCCTTTCACACACACAACAGGTATTAACTAGTGATTAAAAACAATACAACTCAATTTATAAATTAATTTTCATTAAGACTGCACCTATATGTTCAATTTTGCTAAAGAAACCACATACCAGTCTGCAAATGCTAGCAAGTTGTGCCATACCTAGAAATAAAGACTGCCAGAGGAAAAAAAATTCCTGCTGCTTCAAAAGCTGCAGTCAGTTTGGAGTTCAAACTGATCGACACCATGTTTTTCTGGTAATAGTTCAAGATTAATGGATAGAAAGTGTAGTAGCATCAAATTGGAGGGGGGAAAAATATTTTATTTTCTAGATGCTACAGTTTAATTGCACAATTATACTTCTCTATTCCCCAGCAGAGAAGCAGTTAAGGTTTAGAATCTGAAGGTAAGACTGGACAAGATAGGTTAAAAGTTGAATGCAGCTATATAGGATTTTGCACCACTAACTCAATTACTTTGTGAGCTTATTTAAATTTTAAGTCAGCCTTAAACCCAGTATCTGGCAAGTCCAAATCATTATCTTTGATTAAAAAAAAAAAAAAAAAAAAAAAAAAAAAAAAAAAAAGGGCAGTTTACTTCCTCTTAGGACATACACATCATAGATTGTTAGAACCTGCCCCTCCAAAATCCCAGTAACATGAGTTAAAGCCTGAGACAGCCTGGCTACCTTCCCTGCAACAAAATAATAATAAAAAAAATCATACTGTCCCATAGAAGAGCTTGCATTTAGGGGAAAACATGTAAAATAAATCTTTAGAATGAGATACGCTTGATAATGAACAAAACTATTCCAAACTCCATACTGGGTTTTCTTTTACTACACTAAAAACACTATTGCTTTTGCAGTCCATGATGACACAAGGCTTCAGCTGTGACTTTGTGTCCCCTGCCAATCAAAGCAGTGATCATTCAGCAATTTCACCATGCTTCTGTGAAACTGCCTGAAGTGAGACTTGCAGTAACAAAATACTCAACAGCCAGAAAACCATACCAAACAACCCAGCACCAACTGGCTGCAGTAACCCATGAACTTGGAATAGTCAAGATCAGATACAATTACAGTAACATCAAAATGTGAAATTAAAAAAGGGGAGAACATGCATACAGAATTATGCTGGGACATCAACTACACAAGAGACTGAAGCTCAGCTCACTTATCTCAACTATTTCTAGCCACCTGACCTCGTATATTACTTACAAATATTTGAGGAGGGGAAATATGACATGATTAAAAATTATGTTGAAGAACCTGATAACTGCAAACAGGATATAAATTCAAGGGTTCAGATTACCTGCAGCACAACTCTCAGGACAAAGACTTTGTTTTTAATAGTACATACGCTACGTTTGTCCCACAGCAGTCAGCTGTACCTTGTAACTGATGTCTAAGGTAACACTGATTGATGCTGTTTCTCCAATCATTTTCCAAGCTTTCCTGTTTAACAAGGTGGGCTGCACAATGGCAGTTTATTTACCTGATGGCAACCCTTTTCTTTAAAGGGTCATCGCTCTTAATTATAGTGGCACCTGCTTACTGCTTTGCTTTTAGGTCTGTCAACGTTTCCATTATAGACCCATTTTTAGATGTTTATTCTGTAATATCCTTCAAGTCCACTGTGGGTTGAAGCATGGCTCACAAAGTCTTGGCAAGTGTTCATTGTAAGTAATCTTGGGTCTTTTGCTCTATCCCCAATAACTCAGGAATGCCCCTTTCTTCTGCTTTGTGGGAAGGTCATACCTGATATTCCTAGGAAATAAACATTTTTCAGGTAGGAAAACCTTAACCAGAAAGGGTAATCACATTAGAAAGTATAAGGATCTTGCAGGAAATACTGGCCTGAACATAAAAATCTCAGTTTGGCGTTTTATCTCAAACATTGCATTAGTTGGAATGAGTTAGTTCTCTGCCTTGGCTCACCATAATCACTACATGATATAACTTATTTTCTTCCTCACCTAACTTGCCTATTATTGCAGGCCTGTTGGCGTTCTCTTTATCCTGAAGTTGGGAAGCACTATTCTTGCTAAAGAGATGCTATCACTTTAGCATGCTGATTACCCTACTTCATGTTTCATAATACATGTCTTACAATGCTGAAGACAATAGAATGGAAGGCAGCCTATATATGCTTTCTCATTTGGAACAAGAAAAAAATCAAAACAGTTAATACTTGTTCAGTTATGGCAACATACACATAAGGAAGAGACCAGACTGTCACCATGACAGTAATGTGACTGATCAAATGGTGTGAGTAAGAGAAACCCAACAGATAAACAGTGAAGAATCATCTGCTTAACAGTAGATGCTGGAGAATGAGTTATGCATACAAGTGCCACTTGTGGTTGAGGAACAAGTGGCATGTAAAAAATACATTTTTTTTTTTTGTGGGAAAATAAACTAAGCTTCAAGTCTCACAGCTGCAGATTTCAAGGTCATGACTACATGTGTCCATGACACACTAGGATCTTGCAGGACACCAAGAAGTGAGACCACAAGCCCAGCTTGCTGCACAGTGACAGGCAGATTACCCATCAGGTTCACGAACCCTTATCAATCAAGAACCTCAGCTCACTATGTTGCAAAACTATTTATTACCTGTCTGCCCCAAACTGATGTAGACTGAGGCTCTTAAGGTACTGCAGAAACAAACAATAAGGCCATAGAAGAAACTGTTGCTTTGGTACGGAGTTCAGGGTTTCAGCTTTGTCATTAGAGTGGTAACTGCTGTGACAAAAGATATTCTAGCTGTGAGAATTCTTTTTACAAGTAACTGCTGGGTAAGTTAGAGGAAAAGTGGGAAGGGGAAAAAAGCTTTTGCACTAGCATTGATAGTTACAGCTTCTGCACACTGCTTTCCTTTCACAATGTCACATTTCTGAAATGCAGAAGTATTTTATTTTTGCATTTTCTAATCTACTTCTAGTTGTGCACTTTCAAATCCCTAACACTTCTCTGTTTTGATCACAGATGAAGACTGCTAAAAGGACTGAGTTGTGGAACACATGGTGTATTCTTTAGCTACATAAACCCTTTTGTTAGCTGTAACCCTGCTTGAAAGGCTTATCCGCTAGCTAGGAACAAAAGTATTCCTGCCTTCAAAGTTTTCAGCCTCTTCTCTATTCCTTTCACCATGATAATCTGAATGACAGAGTCTTGTTTCCGATTCAAAATGGGTAAGTCAATAAATCATCCATATTCAAATAAGTGGACCTACAACAGCAGATTTAGAATAACGATGACAAATATACAGGATTTCTAGTCTTTGACTGTCAGAGATGTCAAAAATCTACCTCTTCCTCTCCTATAGGAAGAGCTCACGGTCTTCCAGTACATAAACAAAGTTAAACTTCAGTACTGTCCAGACTCCAGAAACTTTATGACTTAAGTGGCTTCCTAATTAATATAACTTTAATTAAGGAAAAGTCTTATAAGCTAATTACTGCTTGGACAGATATTAGATTGCCTTGAGCATTAGGAGGTCTTATGTTCTTATTTGAATATTAAATGCCAGAAGCCTGTTTCTGGTGCTACTTCTACTCCTCTATATCTTATGAGCATTCAAAAAAGCACTGAAAACCACTAGGTTTTAGTCCATGGAGAAGGAAAACCCATATGAGCACATATGTTGCAGAAAAGTCAGACTTACTGGAGAGGCACTGTACACACCCCTCAAAGCTACAGTCCTAGTCATATTTCACATTTCAGTGATATTCTGGGTTAAAGGCAAACATAGCAGAAATTAGGCTACACAAGTTAAGGCATCTCCACCCATATTCAAACATATCTTATATAGCTAGATGTGCGTGGACATCTAGGGTATAGAGTTATTCAGCAGTGGTGTGATATGCCATTGTATACACTGGCAGATTCCCCAGTCTTCCATTTCAGACAGCTGTTGTTGCAGGGCAGAACTCACGGGAAAGGTTTGCCAAATTGATTCAGGTCACTCCTTTAATCTCAGCTTTTAAAAATTTAGGATATGTAGGAAAGAAACAACCCTTTTGTTTTATTGAAAACCCCTCAAACTTTAAAAAAACTACAGAAGCAATCATCTATATGTAGTATTTTCAGTTGTCCAGCACTAATCATTATTGTGAGTCTGAATGTCTTCCACATCTCCAGTTTAAGTGGGGTTTGCTTGGGTGGTGCTTTTTTTTTTTTTTTTTAAACACCACCTGCACACACACAGGAATTTATAATACATTAGTTAACTGAGTATGGGTTTCTACATACCCATTTCACATAACCACAAAGCTCTGGCCATGTAAAGACGACTAGAAGTTTTTGCAGCTCTCATTAAAAAGGCATGCACAAATGCATGTATCCACATAAGACACAAAGTATCTGGCAGGCCTAAACTGCATCTGTTTTTTCACTTTCAGTCGAGCATCAAAAATTAACAACAGGATTTTCACCATACTCAAAAAGCCACAGAAGCCATATAATGCACAGACAACTTTTTGGGAAAAGAGAATATCCTTTCCTCAAAAGTGACACTGAAATTAACATAGAATAAATAGCTATTTGATCTCATTGTTTTAGATCTGCAACCAAAAAAAAAAGCAATGGCTTCCTTTGATCTGAATTTAGCATTGTAGTCCCTTGCTGTTTCATCTCATCTTAAGGATGAGATCGGAAATTAAAACAAGTCTGAAATCTAGATAGGAAAAGCAGCAAAACCCCACCTCACCTGAAAGAGCATACACTGCAATAGGCTTCTTTTGCTTTTAACTTTGAGGTGTTGCAAAGCAGAATTTGAATGTGACAGGATAATGAAAAAGTTATACACTACCCACTACTATACTTTAAGACGTTTTTACTACTTCAGATAAACAACACTCCTTTCTCCCCCTCCCCCCACCGCCCCCGACTGCCAGAGATACAAGGTGCCCATGTCTAATTTGGTGGCTCCATCAGCAAGCTTTCAATGCTCTTTATAATCTCAGTAGCTCTATCTTTGCCCCAGCTCTCCTTCAGAAGTTACTGTAGTACCATAAGCTATGCATCACCTCTAAAAGTGACACTCAAAAGAAAGAAGTAGGCTTGTTCCCTTTCTTTACAAATTAAGAAGCAAAATAAAAAATATGAGAGGTTTTGAACTGGATATTTTGGTTCTACTGTTACATATATTCACCACTAACCTTATCTTCCCTAGTTTTCCCATGTAACTCCCATATGATTTTTTTTACCAACCCCAACTTGAATGCAATTAAAGTGACAAGTGAGTTCAGCAAATAACTCAAACTTCTGAGAATAATTTGGGAGATGTGACAAGCGAGACAGAAACCCAATCAGATTTCCCCCTGCCACACACTTCTTTTAGGCTGAGCTAAGACAACTACCAATTGCACCCAAGAAAAAGCCCCTCCAACTTTTCTTCATCCAAGGTATCTCTAGATGAGACTAGGGACACCTCATACTGGGACAATATGAGAGACTGTTGCTTTCAGCTGTCCTAGAGCAGAATTATACATATACTAGACTCAGTCACTGAATCCAGGCCTTGCTGTATTTACATGAACCAATATCAATTAGGTGTAGGAGAAAGTTCTGAACTGCTGACTGAGATGCCAACACTGTTTCTCCCAGGTCTCACACAAAAAGAGGGAGCGAAGACCATCTCAAAGACTCTGGGAAGCTGGAGACAAATGATAAAGCATTCTGCATATCCATGGACTAACCGCTCATTGGCACCATGACCTTCAGACCTGGCACTGATAGGCCCATAAATTCAGAATTACAGCACTCTCAGTGAAGGGTAGGAACGGAGCAAACTTTTCCAGCTGCCCGCAAGACAGAAGGTACCCTTAGTTTCTTCATATGTCATGTTCTACTACACCTGACTACATAGTTATCAGCAAGCACTAGGATTTTACAACAAAAGAAACATGCAAAAAAGATCTTAAGACAACAACCTAAAACACATACCACCTTTTAGCATCTAATATCTTGTCTGGAGGACTACTGAATATCATTCAGATGTTAAAAACAACACTCAACCCTTGATCCAGGTACTATATTTCATTTTAGCACTTCAGAATCACTAATAAATGAATCCACACAGTACTTATTATTAGTTTATATATTAAATTGATTTTTTTAATATATTATGCAAGAAACAGCTAATACTTATTTCTTTGAGAAGAAACTGTGACATCAGCCAACTTCTGAATAATCCTGTGGAATACCAGGTAGTGATTTATAAGAAAACAGCATCCCTTCAGCATGTATTTTTTCTTTTTCTTCTTTTTTAAACTACTACTATTTCATTCTTTCAAAGATCCCTTAATGATGAAGAAAGCCATTACAAGGTCTTGTGTCTGACCCCACTACCACTTTGTGGTAAAGAACATACATTGCATATGCTGAAAATTAAGACAGATTTGTTAGTGCTACATGTATGCTTGTTCAACACTTGCTTCACATATTACACCACCAACTCATTCTCTGAGTGCTATTTGTCTGATGTTAGCACATAACACTTTAATACTAGAGTTAACTGCAACTGCCTACATGCTGGTATCAACTTGTGTTATTAAAAAAAAAAAAGAAAAAAAGGTGTAAGATTCCAGAAAGCAAAACAAAATAGGGTAATTTGCTTCATTCTTTTATCCCATAGCTAAAGCAAAGAAATTACGATATAGCGTTGAGACTGCCGATTTCACGTTACCTTTCACTGCAGCTTTCAGAGCAGTGCCATTTAAAAAATAAAATTTTACATATACTTTACAATATAATCAAATACTGCAGGGAATTGACTGCAGCTTTCCTATCTACTTCAAAGGTGAATCAAGCAGTCATTATTTGTAACGGGGAGGTCTCAAAGCCCTTCATCACAAGAACCTTAATGTGTTACTCTAACAGAAGTTGTTACTATAACAGAAATATCCACAAAGACAGGTATGTTGTACCAGGCTCAAGTGCCTAAAACCATAATAACTGTAAAATCTCCACTACCACCTCTGGCATTATGTTTCCAAGGGAAAGTTTAAAAATGCAACAGCATAAAGGGCCTGAACTAGAGAATACATTAAGAATTGCACCAACATTGAATCATTAGCTACTTTTTCTCTCTCCCCACTCCAAGGGGAATTACATTTCATTATCACTGTTTTGGGTGCATTTGCAACAAGTAAACTGAGTATTGGACGTGCCTGAAGTGCCTCACTGTACTTTCAAACTATATTTGTCTCGTGTACTGTCAGGTCTAATTTCTGAGGGGGAAACAATAACCAAAAAGCACACAGAACTCACCAGTCAGCCCCATCAGAGCCCACCAGTTTGCTCCTCTCCCTCCGCCATGTTCCTGTTGGCTGAGATACAGTTACTCAAATCAGCTGGGAAGGGGACCCAGACCAGCCTGGCAGCTCCCTCTGAAACTGCTCTTTCCCCTTACCCTACTGCCTTTTTCACACCTTTTCTTCAGGGAGACTTTATTTTTTAAAGCTCAGCCCTGCCTTTGCATGCCAGGCCCCACAGAGCCCCTCGCTCCTGTGAGGCACACAGGCTTACTGCAGCCCAATGGCTTATGGCTCCTGCTCAGCCTCAGGGCCTGAGGGACCCAGCTGTGTCCCCCTACTCCCCTCAAGTCACACAACAGAGTTCCCACCCACCTGCTCGCTGATGCTTTAATGCCTCCTGCCCACCAAAACACTGCCCCTGGTCCCGCTGGTAACCTAGCCCTAAGCAAGCCTAATGCCTCACGGAGGGGCCTACCCGCTCCCCTACCATAAAGCAGAAAGACTTTACACCCTTAACTAGGCTTTACTTCAGCACAGACCAGAGCTGGTAAGGTGCTACATAGAGACAATACATACTAGACAGCGCAAAGCCAAAAGAGACATTTACCACAGGCACCCCCCAGCATACCTGCATTCACCTACCCTACCCCATCTCGGCTCCTCTTGAGCAGCTCTAGGGCCTGTAAACAGACCCCACCTCTCAGGAAAGCAGGTCCCCTGCTCTTCCTGAAATAGCCAACTGGCAACAGCTGGCCCCTGCTGGCCCCTTCTAGCCCCTTCTCCCAGGGTGAGTGGCCACAGCTGTGTGGTGCAGGGGCAGACAGAGCACCTGGCTGCAGCCTCAGCCCGGCCCTGGCGCACCCAGCCCCAGGTGCGACACCCGGCTCCTTCCTCACCTAGATGATTGAGGGCCCCGGTGGAGGAAATTTAATGATCAAAGTAATTTCCCTGGGCTATGATTCTTTCAACTAGTCTCTTATGGTGTAAACACGGACAGGCTCTCTCTGCAGGTTAGAAGGGTTTTAGTCCATTTTGGCAGAGGGGTGACAGGGCTCCCTGACCAGCATGGCATGAGTGTTATTTGTGGTGTTGGCAGCTGCAAAGGTGCTCTTGTTGCTGTAAAAGAAACAACTGGAGGAAAGTACTAGAAACCATGTTAGAAACTGCTTTTGGTTACCTGAGGAAATGCGCTGCCATCCCCTGACAGGCCTCTCGGCTCCTCGCAAATCTTGGCTGATTTCAAACACCTGACAGAGATGGAAACTGTATAAAAGTAGTGAGTTCCTACAAACATGGTTGCAGAGTGTTTTTTTTATCTCATGGTGTACACCAGTGTGTTTATAACGTGAAACAGCCACACGGCACCCCCTGGCCAAGCACAGCTGCATGTGGGACAGAGGCAGAGTGTTAGCACCCTGGCTGTAGGATGATGGGGGGTACAGCCCCTGCCTGCACCCCAAAACCCAGTAAGTAACTTTATGAGAGAAATGACTTGTTTGCTTATTCATTTTTTTTTTTTTAAGATATAAATCTTTGTCATCTTGCAAATAAAATCTTAGGGTAGGGGTGTGTTTGCCTGCCTGGTATGGCTGTGGAAGGAGACGTCTGCCCACGTCAGGGAGGGGAGGGCTGTGCTGTCTCCTCTGGCCTGGGCAGGCTCTCTGATGGGAGACCCAAAATCTGCGAGGTGGGCGCTCTGTCACGTCTGTTTTAACAGGGAGAGGGCCAAAACCTACAGTTCATTTACAGGGTGCCCTTGGCAAAAAATATTTGCCTTCAAGTTTTAGAGTAAGTGCCAGGACTCTGCTTAGCACTCTGCTGAATGCTTTGCTGACTCATACTATATATAATGAAAGCTTAATAAAATAGAATATATCTAGTTCATGAAGTCTCTTGATACCATGTTGTAACTTAGTCCACCAACAGCCTTTATTTAAAGTTGGATTCCATGAGTCTGTTATAATGAGCTAAAAAGTGCATGGGTAAGCAGTTATTTCTGAAAATGTGGCTCCCTATCGATGTATATTTTGCACAGCCTGTATATCTTAATTGAATTGAAATGAGCATGGGACCCTAGGGTTTTTTAGGTCTAGTGAGGCATTAAATACTCCAAAAGCACAATAAAAAAAATGAAAAAAAACCCCCGCTTCTCCAAAATATTGAACCTTATTGCTTTAGCTCTGGACACAGTGCTTCTACTCCCTGGCAAAAACATACAAAAAGATTGCTTACAGCCCTTCATAGTCTATACCTATAGCCTTCATACCTATAATCTTACTTAGCTTCTGCATCTTTCATACATCCATTTTTCTACCTTAAGTGCTCCTGTTGCCTCCACAAGTTGCTTCACATGTGCTTGTACTTTTTTCGTCTTTTCTTGTTGAAGCCTCTCCCTCCAGGTGTACTCCTGTGTTGATTAGAAACACAGAAAAGTTTTGGCCATAGTGACCAACCAATTCCCTCTGTGTTCAGATGGGGCTGGGTTTTACTTGCTTCCAGGGCAGTCTGCCTCCACTGGAGTTGGATGACGATCATGTAGACATGTCTTGTAAAACTTTTAAATAATTTCTGTTGTGTACATGGCTGCATATATCAACAGGAATAACAGCACTATCTGTTCTGTGTATTAAATACACAAATTGAAGCTGATGTTGAAGAATGATCTACCTCAAGGTAAACAGCAAGAATTAAACTTCTTTTTCAAAGTGAATCTTTTAAAAACTTAAGAGACATTGATTTCAAAACCTGTTCTTGCTTATTATCATCCTTCCTGCCTTGGGCTGATACCAAGTACCAGAGCAATCCGGAATACTTTAATCGAGCCACTGATCAACCTATTTTTGACTGAAAATTGGAGACCCCAATAGGTTAGGCAATTAGAAGAAAGATCTGAAGTCTTGGATGCTTACCCAAATTGAGTTGAACCTATGAATATTTTTGTTTGGCAATCACTCTTGGATGATACTATTTACATTGTCACAGAGGGAGTATTATTGGTCACCTTCCACTACCATGACTGTTACAGTATCAATCAAAAACAAGCAGCTTGATAACATTCAGACTCCAGCTGTACAAATGTTCTCTTTTTGGGGCTCATTAGTTTGCTCCAGCTGGTGTCTTTTCAGCCAGAAAAAAAGCACTGGTGTTTTCCTTCAGTACAAATGAAATTCTACGAAAATATTTTGCATAAACTTGAATCCAAATTAACTAAAGATGGTCTTTCTTAAAAAATAATCAGAGAACTCTTGTTTAGCCATTAGAACCACACAAGTGGTGCTCGGTTAGGATGTATCTTTTTTATTCATATTTTGATATCCTGATCAAAGATCATTGGTAGTGGCTGAAAATACCCAGACTATGGAATAGACTTGAAATCAAAGACTGAAAGATTTCACTATGCTAGAAGGAGTTGCCCGCAAATTAAGATATGTTAATTCAAGTGCTAAGCAGAATACATTGATGGATTGTAGCATAGAGCTGGACAAAGAAAGGAAGGTCTACTGCTGTTATGCGTTACTAGATTCACTTCACCTGTAAGGAAAAGAATATTGATTTCATTCATCTCAGTCAGTTGCTAGTATGGCTGAAGAATAATTCAAATTCAGTGACATCCGCTGTACAGATGATGGTACTGTAGCAGAGGATGGCAAGAAACTGTGACCCAAGAGCAATAAATCTAATTTCATTAGAAGAGATTAAAACCAGTCTGTCTTTTTAGAGAAAGTAGAGTGGGATCTGTGGATTCTACCACTCCTGGAGTCTATGATAAGCATTGTAGTATCTATGGGTTTTAAGGTATGGTTGATTTTTTTATTGTACTTGTACATAAGTAGGGCACACAGACCAAAAGAGTGGTAACATGGGATGTTGTCTCTGACTCTGGATACCTGCTGGTAATAAGCTGGGAGAAACTATACAAATCAAAGGAGTTACTGTCATGTAATTAAGTGGTGAAGCAGTTCATAGGTGAAGAAATTGTTTACATAGTTCAGCAATATGGGCCTGATAAATAATCACATTGAAGTAAATGAAAATATTTCCAAATCACATCAGTAAGTTTTGTATTCAGCTTCTATACTAAGACACAGTGAAGCGATGTAGATCTGTAATTTTGCTTTTTATCAATTTCTTTATTTTTTTTGAATTTGAGGTTTTGAGAGGTGCGCTTTTCCTAACTTTTCTTGAAGTAAGATATTATCTTCGTATTTTTCCACCTAAGGACTCAGTGTGGGACAACTTAATCACATGAATAGTCATCTTGAAGTTAATGAGATGATCCATGTGCTTAAAACTCAACATTTCTGTAAATTGTTGCCATGATAACTTGAAACAAGATCTCGGATATCACTGCAAATAACAAGAAATTACTTCAGGTGTTCATTACACTTGGTACAAAAGTAGTTACTTTTCAAGATTGCTAAACAATTTGATCTTATCAATGTTTTCTGCTGAAACTGAAATTTCTTACTTTTATGGTCTCAGCTTCATTTCAGTTAAGGATATGCAATAAAGTCAAGACTCACTGTTTTTCTTATAATCCAAAAGAGCTTTAGTTTCACACCCTATTTACATATTATATCTCTGAAGTAAAAAAATTAGAAACTATTTTATGTAGTCTTATTTTGCTACTAAAGCAACAAGTCCAGTTTATCAGAATGTGACTACATACATATGTACAGGAAGCAGGACTGACTGCACACATCTATTTGCTCATGGCTGCCAAATAAACAGGCATGAGGAGGAGTAAAGCAGAAAACAATCCTTTAAGGAAATCCTGAACACATTAAGATATGTCTGAAATATGAATGGTTTTCTTTCTTGCTTGTTTGGAAACAATCTCTTAGAAGTATAATTCCAGGGTTTTATTTTGGAATCAGCATTTTTGAATGAGTGAATATGAGACAAATGTGTGAATTCCAACCAAAGTATAAGAGACTTAGTCTCTGTTGAGTCAACAGGATTGAAATGAATCAATCTGGTACGTAAAGCCTTATGTGAGCATCAGAATCCCTATAGAAACAGGTATTTACCCTAAAACTTTTTCTTACCTCCAAGTCCAATGTGTTTTTTTATGTAACAAAAACCTTTCACACACTTTCTATTTCCTTGTGGATTTACACTGTGTTCTTCTCACATATTTTTGCAGTTCACATTGCAAATTTCATTTATGTAATTGTGAATCTCAGGTGAAGTCTTCCTTTCATTTGTTTTGTCTGTCCAGTATACATGCAGAAGAAAACACTTCTTTGGCTTAATTTTCAAAGATTCTGAGCATCACAAAGCCCCACTGAAGAAAGATATATTTGTCAGGTCAAGAAAGTAACAAGACTTCTGCTTAACCTGAGACATCTAAATTTACCTTGAGGTACCATTATGCCTTGTGCAATAGAATTCTGGGGAAAGTCTTGCTGGGTAGGTGGCTCCTTCTGTGGTATCCCATACCTTAAATCTTTTTCATACAGAAGCTCATACTGACACATCTCAGTATCTAATCATACTAGCAGGACTCATTTGGCTTTTTAACTGTATTTTTACTCCAAAGCAATGGTAATGCTGAAGGCAGTTGCATCTGAACTACAGCAAAATATTTATGAAAGTTGTTATATTCAAGGCACAAAATGGAGCTCTGATGTTTAGAGTTCCAATATTTAAAATGTCAACAAGAAATGTTCTCTGACTTTTATAATAGCAACTAGGAAATAGTTTAGGTGTTGTTAATATTTATTATCGGGAATATTTTGTATTTGTAACAAAATATGTAATTGCTTGATCTGGATCCACAATCAGTGACAACAAAACAAATAAACCCTGATTTTGGTGGAAACGTTTTACAGTTCTTCCTACATCGTGAATCAAATTACAAGATAAGTAGCTCAGCTTGATGTTGGAGCTGAAATCCTCATCATTGTAACTGACTCAGATATTAAATCTTACTTTAATATTTGCAAATCTGCAGAGTAATTTGAACAATAAACTTTATTAAAGAAAAATACACAGAGCATAGGAAGAATGAGGAAATAGGAGGAAAAATACAAAGAAGAAACAGGAGGGAAAGCCAAAGCTAAGGCAAAGTGCAATACTGCTGAATTCTGCCAAAGAGCAGGAAGACAGTTTCCATCCAAAGGTCTGTTTTCCCACTATTCAGAGCTGTGGTTGCAGTCGCTCCCTGCTAAACCAGCATGGCAGCTGTGCAAACTCCACTTTAAAACCTGGTATTTCACATGTTCACTTGGCATTTAAGCTCCATGACGTTCCTCTTGAGTGGATTAATGTGTACACCAAGGAGTTTTCTCTGGAGTGGTAAAAGTCCCATAAAGGTCAATTCTTATCTTCCAAAGCATCATTAGATCAGAATTAAAATCTGTAAATTGAAACTGATAGTTAGCAAAACTAAAATGCCATTTACTGCCCTCTTTGTTCACCACATCCCTAGAGAGTAGGAAGAGAGTTAGTATCTGCCAGAAGGGTCCTGATTATTTTTGTGGCAAATTCTACCCCTGCCACCCTGAACTATCTTTTCTCCTAGAAATACGAGGAAAAAAAGAAAATGAAAAGGGAACAGTATGACATTAAAAATGTTTTTTAGATCATACTTGCAAACATGTCAACTCTGGCCACTCGCTGTTTCCCAAGTGCATTCTTAACAGTTCTAGCACACCTGAAGAGATCAAATAATTTAAGTCTGAATATATTTATATTCCAGGTATTTTTATTAGGTGCCATTGTTTGATTGGCTTCTGGAGTTATTGAAAGAACTTGAACAATTTATAGCTTTCAATGGTGTTTATAATTCTGTTATTTTGAAGCATCATTCTGTAGCTCACAGTCTGTTTTCCATTACACTGAAGTTAGTATTGGCTTGTAGTTCATTGTCAGCTCAGTTGACTGACTTATGTTCCTTTTTGTTGCATCCTTCTGGGAGACTAGATCTAGAGACTGCTTACTGTATCTTTATTATCACACCGTTCTTGCATAGATTGTTATACACCTCTGTTATAGTTCACTGAATTTCTTATCCTGGAAATGCCAAAGTCACTGGGAGAAAGTATTTACTCAGAAAATGCATAAGAATTCAACAATGAGAGTCTGATTAACACAGGAGGACTGTGTTCTTTTGAATATTCTGCATTCTGAAACCCAGTCATCACTGATAGAGATTCCAGTGCTGAATAAATCATGAAAAAGGCCTCTGTTGCCTTGCTAAACAGGACCTGGGCAGTCAGCCTGCAACTGTCATCCAGCTGAACTTGCTAGGTATTGGCAAAAGACAGAGCAGGCTAAAGAAAGTTTGTTGAGCCCATGCAAGACTAATTTCCTTTCCATCTGCCATCGTGGAACACTGTTTGCTTTTCTCAGCCAGCAAATCTTGTCAATGCTTGGAAAATTTATGCCTTCATAGTATCACTTGGCCTATGATTCTTCTGAGGCCATTAACAGCATGCTTTTCAGGAGCTTTTAGACCGGCCACTTCAGAAGTGCTGCTTTTGATGCTGCTAGTTGTCCAGCATAGATGGAAAAAGCCAGTGTAGTCATGTAAAGCAGTTGGCTGTGATGCTAATTTGAGATGCTGGTTTGAATTATAAAATTCACAGGCTCATAGGACATAGTTTGGACACCAGTATGACTTCATCAGCATGACCAGCTCCTTCTTACATCTTTATTTTGCCCTTCCTTTACCTTCACACCCAAAGACAATGGAGTGTTTTTATCAGCTGTTCAGTCAACCCTCTGGTCTGACAAGATTAACATGATGGGAAACATGGTTTACTAAAGAATGAGTGTTATGCTCTGAACATAATAAGTTTAGCATTTAATTATATCTGAACTGTTTCAATTAAAAGAAAAAGCAAAATTATCAAAAAATCTCCTTTTATTCCATCTTTTTTTGTGCTTTCATATGATCAGGATATACATATTTTAAAATACAACCAAAGGAAAACTGAATGGAGATTTTTTGAACTACACCAGTGGATAAACACTAGGGAATCAGAATTGTTGCATTAGCTGAAAACCATCTATATACAGGAGCAAGTGGCCATGAATACATTTAACAATACATTAAAACAGGTTTTCTAATCATCAGAGGGATCAGATGCAAGAATATCTTTGTAATAAAGCAGGGGTCCTCAAACTACGGCCCATGGGCCAGATACAGCCCCCCAGGGTCCTCAATCTGGCCCCCGGTATTTACAGATTTGCCCCTTCCCCCCCCTGCTGAGGGTTGCGGGGTGGGGTGGGGTGGGGATACCAAGCAGCTGCCTGCCACTTCATCTGTGTGCTGGCCCCCTGGTTAAAAAGTTCGAGGACCCCTGTAATAAAGCTTTGTAATAAACTTAAAGTATTAAGCTAGATTGGCTTATGATCATGGTTAATTACAATAGCTGAGGCTGACTTGATATTTTAAGGGGGCCTCTTCCAGAACTGAATCCTCTATTGCCATCAATATATGCTGAGGTTCTTGAAAAAATGAAATTTATAAGCAAAAAAATTATACAGGAAATCACATTAAATCTATTTTTTTGATTACATGCTCTTCTCCTTTGCAAACTGAAATATGCAGATGTCTATGCATATGCAAGCCATATGTTGCTGTTCACATTTAACTCTATTCTAGCAACAAAACCCCAGGCTAATTCTAGGCCTTCATGGCACCAGACATCTTCTGTCTCTCGCACAATGGCCAACATGAGCTCTGAATCGTGTTCAAACATATCACCAAAGCATCTTGCAACTAAAGGAAAGATACTAGTGCTGTGCACTTTAGGATGTAATTTCTGTTTCCACAATACAGCTGTAGCTGCCTCCTTTGAGTTTAACACATTTAGGGTGGATTCCTGGGGGGAACAGCTGTGGTCCCTCTCTATATGTTCTTATTTTAACTAGAAATGTGAACAGTTACAAGTTTCAACACTAACAGATAAATTATAACTAATAATGTCTTGCTGTTAGGATTATTTATTGTGTTGATACAATGCCCCTTTTTTGCATTATGCTCTTCATTGCCATTTAATTTTCAATTCCATACTACTTTAGACAAGTATTTAGAAAAAAATATAGGACACTTAGCATGGTATTGCATTCACAGACAGATAAAGCTCCTTTGATTAACTGTTATTTTTTGAGTAGAAAGCATTTGCTTAAGCAATGAGCAGTGTTTTGATTTTTTGTTGTTCCCTTTGTATGTCATTGTGGCAATGGCTGCTTCTTGTGTTTAATTTCTATAGTGCCTGGCACATCATGGGTGTTCTTAAAATCAAGATCATGAGCTGTCTAATGTAGGAAGAGCAATAGCAATAATAGTAACTTTTTGTTAGGGATGTGAAAGATTTTGAAAGATTCACTGTAGTGCATCTGTACAGTATACTTGACACTGAGTTAGTTGAGTTTTAATTACTTGTTCTTACTGGGTTCAATAACTAACATGTTTGAAAGTCCAGTAAATTTCTTAAGCTGTATTATCTTAATGAGGCATATATGGGCCCCCATAGTCTTTGCACTTATGTGGCAATTTTGTGATTAATAATTAATTAATGACACATCAGTGCACATTTTAAGTGAATGATGAAAATGATCATCCAACCCTGACAATGAATACAGTAAAGCAACATTCAAGCAAGTAATCAGAGAGGGAGAATCTAGATAAATATGCCTCAGTTTTCTACTGTGGTAAGTTGAAATCAAACAATATTTATTTTTACATTGTAGACTGCCCCAAACAGATTTGATTTATTGTTTCTCCTTTCCCAGGTTGCTGTTTGTTCCTGCCCTCCCCCCCCCTTTTTTTTTTTAAGCTATTTCCTCAGTGATGTTTAGTAATGGAAGCTAGCAGTGAGTAGAGGTGCCAGCAACACAGGAAATGCAGATGATCACAGAATCTATCAGAAAAGGGTATTCTTCATCTGTCCATAGATCAGAGGCTTAAAGACCGTATTAGAATATATTCAGTATTTCACTCTTTTTCTCAAACTGATGGGAAAGGAATGGGACAACAGATTTGACCATATTTGTTCAGAGGGAATCAGTCAGGTATACAGTATGAGCCAGAAAACAGTAGTATTTTAGAAATAAGAGCTCCTGTTCCTTTGCCTTGTCTTTAGATAATTTGTTGTGCCTGTTCTTGTACTGTTGCTTTGAATTTTGTTCATATAAAAATAATAGATACTGTAATGATACTTCATACTTCCGTCAAACTTTTCAGCCAAGACCTCAAAGCACCATTCAAATTACTAATTCTTGTCATGTTTCTGGCAGATGTGTTGACACAGGCAAGGTACTGGGGAGTCTGTTTTACAAGCCTGTCCTTTGCTACGAGTGCTTGTCTTCATTACGGTGGAAAGATAGGGTAGTGTTTGTCAGACACTTTGTTCTCCCACGAATAGGCTGTTATGCGTGTGATAATTCAGGGTGTGTGGACTGTTTGAGGATGTATGCCTAACCCTGGTACCGATAAATGGACTTGCCTTCCTTCTCAAGTGAAGAAGCCTGTGTTTTATGGTACAGAAAAGCTTGCTTTTACTTTCTGTTGAATTATCAGTGGTAGTGAATGTTGCTCTACCTTCCCATTTCCTTCTGTGGTGTTCTGTGTGTCTGAGAAATGTCATGGGTTTTATAAACACAGGGGAGAGACAAATCCTGATGTCAGTGAGAGAGAATGACTTTTTATATATCAGCAAGTGATGGGGAGAATGGGCTGAAAATAGGAGGGAATATGCACATTCTGACTGCGTAGCCCTGCAGACAAGAGTGGGAAGAAGCTATTGACAATGATAAACAGTTATTTAGTTGGATAAATGATCACAAACCTGGAAAGTTCTGTAGCGCTTTTTAATGGGGTTGCACTATAGCTGTACATAAATAAATATATATAGGCAAACCTTAAGGGGGAAATCATAGATACTCTGAAGTCAGTAACAAAACTCTCCTTACCCTGAATAGGCCAGGATTTCACTTTGAAAAAGTTGCGGAATTGTTGGATAAAAGAAAAGGGTAGATTTGAGAAAAGGAAAATTCATTACATAAAAATTTAACAGACTGCAAAATAGTTGATGTGAAAAACATCTGAGATACTCTTCCATGAGCTGATTAAAATTTTCTTGGACAAAGCAGTTGTGAATATACTGTTATGTGTTGGATGAAATAATAGGTCTTTTTAATCTTCTAACTTTTACTACACTACTATAATAAAAGACACAAAAATCAATTCTTTCCAGTGGTTCAAGGAATTATTTCACTTTACAAAGCTACAGATGTGCCAATTCACTTGGCCATGTCACTGTAAGGTGGCGTTCTAATAAACTGTGTTCAGTTATTCCAAGTTTGAAAACTTGTACTATCTTTTTTCTATATTTGAGTGATTTCACACACTTTTGACACAGATAATCTTATTGTCATTTTGTAACTTACCTGGCAGAGACTCATGGTTTCTGAATTTCTTTCTGGCTTTCTTGCAATACAGCCACGAAGCATAAATGTCATGCACAAATTTGGTTTTATTTAATGTGATAATGGTATAATGACTGAGATGGGAACCTTACTTCTGTAGAAGTAATTCTTTTCTTATACACCATAAATGGAGAATTATGCTATCTTCTGTTTCTGGTGAATAGAAATTCAAAAGCAAACCTCTGAAAGAACTTAAATTTAAATGAAATGGGATTAAGCACCTCAGGTTTTTAACAGGATATGACTGGCAATGTGGTTTTACCTAAAAGAAAACTGAAGAAAATGGCATCTCTCTGCTGTGAAGATGGGCAGAGATCACAAGCAGGAATGACCTCTATGCTGAATGAAAGCTTTGCCTCAGTCTTAGTAGGGTTTATGATGCTAGTTATTAATTGCAAATATGGAGACTAATATTATCACAACTGAATTAAAAGCGATTTAGCCAGCAGCAGGCCTTTAACATAAATTTAGCAGGATGGAAAATTCAGGCACATTTTAAAGCAAATCATGTCCAAAAACAGAAGACCAGAAAACGTAGACAAAATGCAGGTGGGGTGTAGCACACTAATTTGATACAAGTTTGGTAGAGTTCTGCACAGTCATGTTCAAAAAAAGATGTACTGGGAAGAAGTGCAGCAGGCTAGTACTATGGTCAAAGGAAAGGGGAATGACTTTGTGGCGGATGCTGCCTGGTGTTGGCTGTGTACTAGGCAGTCTTAGTGCAGTGCTGAATTCAAGTTCACAGACCTTGTCTTTAAGCATCTCAGACCTCTGGATTGCCTTGGTGGAGCCAGCTTGTGCACACATACTGAAAAGCCATACAGAAAATGCCTGAAAAGCTTAACTTGCACAGCTTGGGAAAATCACAGCTGAGAGGAGATGTGAATGCTGTCTCTAAGTTACAGAGGGGAACTATTAATTTCAAGGGAGTCTTAGGACAAGAACTGATACACATCTAAGCTAGAAGACAGTTGTGTTCTAAAAGGTAGTAGAAGCGTGAGCTCTAATACATTTGGGAGAAACTAAGGGAAAGACACCCTGTATGATTGGGCTTGGTAGGCTTAGGGAAGGGAATGAGTATTATATATACTTATTTTTAGACTTTGTGACTGTGAGGCCAAGACTGTTACTTATACAAAACTCTTCTAACACTCTGATTTAAAGCGACTGTAAACATGAAGAGTTAAGAGGGAAGGTTGATAGTGACTTGGGTGAAATCCTGACCCCAGTAAAATAGGTTCAAACTGCTGATTTGTTTGGGATAGGATTTTACCTTGAGTAAACTGCAGAGATTCTCCTAAGTGTTTTTGTCTGGCGATGCAGAACATCTAGTAGCAGAAATGGATATTAAAACATCAAAGCCTTTATTTGCTTTGCACCAGTTCAAAGTACATGCTGCAGTTCTAAACACTTCAGTGTAACTTTCCTCCTCTAGAATCAGAGTGGCTTATTTTCTCCTGTAAAGAACAACTAGTAGCATGTTTTCTGAAGGTAGTGCCATGCTGTCCTAAGTTGCTTGTTCTAGCAATAAAGCAGGTATTTTCCTAGCCCAAAGAAAATGACTAATTAAAATTTAGTTAACATATTGAATGTTTTGGACATTTTTAATGGAAGAAGTATCTGAAAAGGAATGGCTTTTACTCACAGTTTCTAGTGTTTCTCCTTCACTGCTAAGATAGAGCAATTAAATAATCTCAGTTAAAAAAAGGGGAAAAAAATCTCCATTTTATATTTGATATGTAAGAGGGAAAATGTAGTGAGAGGCAGTAAAAGAAAGAGCTGGAAGTATAAATGCCAATAAAACTTACAAGGCAATTTACTACCGTGTGATGCCTGATTTCTGTGTGGTTAGGTCCTTGGGTTTTATGCTCCCCTGTGCTAAATGACAGGCAGAGCTGAAGCGCGTGCCTAAATCCTGATGGTTTCACTGGGACATATACACAGTCATAAAGTTAGCAGGTGCCATCAGGAATAGGGGTGGACTAAATTAATGTTTTTGAATGCATGTGTCAGGTTGCAGATATTGATGTTCCCTTGAAAGGCAACATACAATTCTCTCAGACCAGAGACCTGAGGAGTGAGAAGAGGGACTTCTACTCACACCTACAGTTGTTTTGGGACAATTACAGCAGTATAATTTAAATTCAAGAATATATTATAGAGATTTTATTTTTAAACTATTACAAAACTGGCTACATATGTAAAAGTACTGAACTCAAGGGAGAAAAGCTACAGTCAAAAAGCTCTTTAACTTTTCTTCTCACCACCACAGGAATATAAATCCTTCCTCCTGTTCTTCTAGGTCACTGTCATATTGAGCAAGGTAAAGCCATCATATTGAGCAAGTTAAAGCCAATTTCTTATTACCATTTAGTTAATTCTTATACCATATCTCCTGAACATACCTGTTTTTTATCTGAAGATGAGGTTCACATACCATGGACCAACAAAGGCTAATATGGCCAGGTCTCTGATGCTGTCTGTGTCTCAAGCTCAATGTGGAAAGTCCATTACTGAGTCTTCAAAAGTAATTTCAAAATGCAAATGCACTGGCTAACAGATTCTTGTCTCAGAAAGATAGGCAATTTCCTTGCCCCCATGCTCATTTATTTTTCATAAAGAATGAAATACAGGGCAGAGTTTTATTTGTTGACAGTTATCAGCAGTAACTCAGACTGAACACTGACCTAAATTCTTCCTGCTCAGAAGCACTGAAGTAGAAAATAATGAAGACAGTGTTGTTTCTCAAATGCAAAACTTGAAATTACTAGAATGCTTGCTAGTTCAAGGCCTCTGGTTTTACTGTTCAATTCCTTACAGTACATTCTTATGTACAAAAATTTACCTGTTTGCTACATATACCTGCACTGAACTAGATACTCTAATGTAGTAGTTTCTCTCCTTTTTTTCTCCCGCACAAGCCCTTTTTATAAAAAAGATTGTGAATATAATTTACAGAGTAGTGAAAATCCACAATTTTATGCCCGGTTGTAATTTTTTTTTCATGTGCATGTGGAATTTAGTGCTGAAGCACACATTATGGAATATCTGCAAAGAGTTGGATGATGGTGCTGCTGTCTAGTGTGTTGCTGTTTGAATTTAATCATTTGGCCAAAGTAAATATTTGGAATTTAAATTTCTCTGTCTTCTGCTTCTTTCTTTACAAGGGTGAATATTTTTATAACAGAGAGGATTCTTGTTTATGGTGTTTGGTAGCTTCCTAATGATGTATAATTTTAAGGAACATTTCTTTGAGAAACAACCAAACGACCTCATTAAAATCAGTGTTAGCATGTCTCAGCGCTCCTAACAATCATCACATCAGCAACAGCAGTCTTCATCGGTGACATTTTTATTTTACTAGAATAAATTGCTCCAGCTAATGGTAATTAAAGCTCTGTGTACAGTTTTGACGTCTCAGCAGGAAATCCCACCTTTCAGCTGAGAGGTTTTGGGGTAAGATATAGATAACAACATGGCAACCTCCCAGTGCCCATTGCACCATCAGGTAGATTGGTAGGCAGCCAGTTGTCTCATAATACTGTCTTTGAATGCTAGTTTATCTCAAATGCCTTTCTTTTGCTGTTTCTCTTCCTTCATTGTATTTACTGTAGTTGCCCAACTACTGATTTCCCTCTGACATTAGGTGGTGGGTTTTTTTATACATAGAGGTATTTGGCTGTCAAAGATTTCCTTTCAGTCCCCAGGGGTGAAAGGAGCTGAACAGAACGGTTGGAGAAAATAAATTACTCAGGAGTGTTCCCCACTGTGTTGAATCCAATACAGAAATACAAATGAGCGAAAATAGTGTAGCCAAAGACTGCCAGCACTGTGCTGCCTGGAACGTCTCTGCACAGGAGGAGGAGGCTTGACCTCCCTGGCATCCATAAAGGCCAGGGACAACCCATCCTGTCTTGTGTTGCTGATTTAAGGTATGCCAATGCAACGTTCTTTGGCCTTTGTCTTGGAAGCAAAAAATACATACTATACTTTTAGTTTTAATTTCTGATGTATCTGAATAAAATGGAATTATTATTTTTTTCCTTTCAATGCGGTGTTGGAGGATTTTGGGGGAGTGCATATCAAAAAAAGAAGAACATTTTCTTTGCAAAGGGTAATTCCACATACAATATGGATAAACTTTGTGCAAACTTATTTACATGAAAGCTTTTTGTTCCATGGGTACATTTGTGTAGCTATTTATGCTGTGGTTCTGTAGAGATAAAGGATGAGGCAAAAAAATTGGGATATATTAGGAAATGGCCTGTTATTGCTGGGGTTAGTGATGGCCTCTTTGGCAGTGTGCAAGTGAAGGAGAAAGTCAGTGTTCCTTGGTGTGAGTGTCTAGTGGTGTTATCCTGCTTCACAGAGCAAAAGTTAAATTTTCTCTGTACATTTGGTCTAAGAAATGGGCGGTGAAGGCCCTTTATGAAAATGCACCATACGAAGTTTTGCTCCTGGTGTGCTCCCTGCTACCCATGGCTGGGCTGGAGATAGATCTGAACATCTTTTTTATTTTCTCCAAACAGCTACCAAACACGAGGAGGCCACATAGAGCGTTTGTATGTCTCAGTGTGTCTATCACCAGCTGTAGCCTGTGAATCTTTCATTTCCCTTTTAAACCATAGGTGTCAGCTTCAATAAGATGATGGTCTAGCTCTAAGAGGTTCCTTGTGCTACTTCTCCCTTGTATTGGTGCTCGGATGTGGTGCTGCTTAAGGGAGGTCTGGGCTCCGCTGGGGCTCTGTGTGGAGAGTGTCTGTGCAGCCACACTGCGGCCCACTCTGGGGAAAAGGAATGAAGCTGGAGGTTAGGCATTCTGCTAATACGTTTTTTCACTGCCTCTGAAGTATTCTGGTTCATGTGAAAATAGCTACTTTACATAAAATGTATTTTAGTATAGTTAAATTTGGGAAATATAAAAAAGCATGGGTATGTTATGTAAAGTAGGTGGTTTCATATACTGTAGGATATTCCACTAATAGAAGATGTTGCTTTACTAATGTAATTTTGTATTATTCATACTTGCATATTGAATTTTCACTTTTCATATTGCAATTTGTATTTGATCTCATTATTGTACTTTCCTAGACTGCCATATCTCACTGGGGAGTTTTTAGTTTGAGTATTTGGTCTGGTTTTATTTTCTTGCTCCTGCTGTTCCCGTCAGAGGTGTCGTTAAGATAAGAATTTGATGTTCTATATTTTTAATCATTTGTATACCTCGGAGGGCTCATTAGACCTTGGTATTTGAAAGTGTGTGTGTGCGCGTATATAGAGACTGATAGATAGATAAATAGGTATACATGCGTATATATTGTCATTTATGTTTGTGTGTCTGAGAGGGGGAAGATAATGAAGTCCTGTATGTAAAGCAAGAAACTCAAGTATGTTGTTGTTAATTAATGTTGCAGTAAGCAGGAGTTTATATCCTGAGGTTTTTTTTGGCTACTCATATGCTCAGCTAAGTATGACTAAAGGTATTTGACTGCAGATTCTTATGCATGAGTGAACTCCTCTAAATGTAGGTCTGCGTGTATATTAAAAGTTGCATGAATGTATAAACATGTCCACTTTACAGTACATCAATATTATACAAGGCCTATTCTAAGATGCTATTGAATACTGGGAAAGGATGCCCCCCAAAAGAATAGTTTATGTTTTGAAAGTTGTCAGAAATCAACATTCAGACTATAGCATACTTCTTGTTATGATTATTAATGTGTCTGCAGCACTGGGAAACCTGGACTTCATCTGCAACCCAATTGAGCTGTCATCATTATTTCATCATTACAATCATGAAACAGACAAACATGACTTCTTCCCTCCCCGCTCTGAAGTTTCAAGTTTTTCTTACTTTCTCTGGATAATCATGGCTATTCTGTTCTTTCCTTGATAATGCATAGAGCATACTTGTTGACATATGTACATTAGTACCTCTCTTGTATATTCTCTGTATGCCTCAATCTTTTTTCTGCCATCTTTTTCTTGATTTCCTCCCTCACCCCTGTCATTGCAGGGCCAAAAGTCTAGCCCAGCCTTTGCAGAAGTAACCTGACTTCATTAAGCTGTTCCTTGTGGCTTTTTGTGCAGTCTGGTGGATGTGTCATTCATAGTTCTGTTTCTGTGTCAGGAAAACTTCCCGGAAGCCTGAGGTAAGCCCGAGTTCTAATTACACATAAAAAAGCAGCATCTTCAGTCAGAAGAAATGAATTCCATGACAAATGGTACATCATTTTTCATGACATGGCTTTCTTGTTATGATAAAAATGGCCCTTAAATGGCACAGTTCCCCTGTGAACAAAAAAGAGAAAGCTCTAAGGAGTAATTCTTATATGAAAATAGGCCATTTGTTTTAGACACTTTGCAGGTATGAAGAAGAGACATGGTCCAGTCAGGGATGTAATCAATAAACCTCAAAATCTATGTAGAAGGCATTATTCCCATTTCATGGATAAGTAAATGAGCTTCCACTAAGATAGGTTTCAGTCAGGGAGAAGTCACCCGCTCCGGGGATTGCTGTAGTGCAGCCCTGCTTTCCTACTACAGGAAGAAAATGAGCAGATCAGGTCCCATCTAGTTTTTGATCTTCTGCCATTATGTTTAGTATAGAGATGAAATGATGCACCTGGGAAAGATAATGTCATCAACACTGATTACATTATAAAAGAGACATTTTGCTCCATCATTGAAAATACATTTCTTGTGCAAGAAACTCACTGGAATTCAAATGTAACCCTAGATTTATTCTGTGAGCCTCAGTGTTAGCCAGCCTACAGGCTTCTGTTATCCCTGCTTGCTCTCCGCTATAAAGATGCGCTTCTGTTCGTTTGTGTCTCAGAAGCAAACATGTTTTCATGTCCTTTGTAGACATCTTCCAATACTATTGGCCTGAGCTTTCTTCCCCAGATTGCCTACAGGCTTTTTATGAGTGCTCTCCAGCAGCTCCAAATGGCTGGATCTGTCTCCCCTGTTGTGGCATAGTACAACATCCAGGACAACAAAATCAGGAAATACGTGATGTTTTGAGATAGTTTGAGATCAAAACAGGATGACTGTTGCTATCTGCGTGGGAATGTTAACTCTGCAGCACATCTGATATATGAGTGTTTGTCTCTCAGTATTGCCAGATGGGTATAAATCTGGGCTCTCAGGATTTGGAGTGCTAAATTTATCAAGATGGCATTGTGAGAGTATTAGCTGCTAGCTGTTAAACTCTCTGTTCACCAAGAAGGCTGCTTTTGATGCTTCCGGATAAGCTATATAAAATATTTGTCATTTTTACTTTTCTTTTTTTCAAAAATTTCTTCCCAGTGTATATCTTGCTTAGGATTTAAAACTACATTTGCTTTAAGCTATGTGACATAGCATATAAAACAACATAAAAATCAACTCTGATATGTAAACAAATTTTCATTAATTAAAACTGTCTCCACATTTTTCTACTGCTGTTTTAGGTTTTTGAATATCTATGGTTTCTTAAGAACAAACATGTAAGTGTACTAATTGTTATTTCTGGTTCTTCAATATAAGATTTAGCTGTAAGCTTCCTGCAAAGTCAAGCAAATACTCTTCCCCGTGCTGCTTATGCCAGGATGTACAGTACTATCAATTGGTTTATTACCTCTTGTTCTTTCCAAGCTTTTGATTGCAGTCATAAACCCCAAAAGGGCTCATTAAGCTTTTTTCACTTTTATTTCCATGCCAGGAGCATTCTTAAAAAAAAGGGTTTTAACCTAGGTAAAACTTTTTTGAACACATTTTGAAAATCAGACCAAGTCCTAATTCAGCAGAAAGAATTTGTGGTCTTTCAGGTGCTTGGGTCTGCATGCAAACTGTCATTAATTGTAGGCTCTCAAAGGGGAAAGGTACAGCATTTGACAAACAAGCAAGGATAGATCTTTGATTAGAGCAGCACTAAAGTTGGCTAGTTTCAAGAAGAAGCTTATAATGTTAAGTTCAGCTAGAAAGAGAAATTACACCCAAGATTTAAATTAGAGTATGTGATGCACAGTCTGGATAAGTTTTGTAATGTATAATAATTTGCAGGAAAAGAGGAAAAATGTTCTTACATGTATTTTGTAGGATGACAGGGGAGAGTATTTATGTATGATTGTGCTCCTTCTTTTCTATGTCCCCTGCTGAAGTATTTTGTGTTTCTCTAGTGTTTTATTTCTTGCTAAACAATACATATTTGGTCAGAAAGTCAGCCAGTATAAAGTGGAACTGCTCCATTAAAATGAATGCATTTATGTTAATTTGTACCAGTTCATGACTTTCCTCATGTACCAGGGCTGTATAGTCCTTTGAAAAATGACAGCAATTCTTTGTGTAATACAGAATGCTGTTCTTAGAGCTATGGAAAACAACTCAGGCTTCATACAACATTATGTTCAGTAAAAATATTTGGCATACACAGTATGGTGTTGCTTTCCCCTACCATGAAAGCAGTCTGACTTCTATAACAGCTTAAATAAATTACTTGTTAACATTTACAGTTGTTAACTTACTCACTCATCACATCACAACGGATCAGTGTCAGCAGGAGTGAAAATTATGTTAAAGCAACTGAATTTAACAAGACAGAAAAAATTAGTTCTGGAAAGTTGAAACATTTAATTACATGCTGTTTCCTGGGAATGAACCACTTTCCTCAGCATAGCAGTCCAATGACTTTCCCTAGGTTCTGGGTGAGCACAGAGATCTGCCTGTACGTTGTCGTTATAACAGTAAGATGTTGGTTTAGAAATATCTTGACCTTGGACGTGAATGGCCTGTCTGAATAGGTGGGCAGACATCCTCATCTCCGAGCAGCATTTGAATCCCTATTGTTGTCTTTTAACCCTGACACAGAATAGCCTACTGAAGGGCTGAAACTTTGAATCTCGTCCTTTTTTATTAGAATCTCTGCTTTGAACTTAAAATTGTTGATAAAGTGGAAGAATTTCCCCCAGTAACGTATGCAGATTGGTCTAAATTCTTGCCTATTTTGTTGCTAAAAAAGGACGTGAAGATTATTCCTTTTACTGACTATTTAGGAGATGGAGTATTTAAAATTGAGAATATTCAACCACATTATGTGTGTAATTCACTTCAGAAGGAATGGGTTCCAAATCCCTCACTGACTTCAAAAAAAGAAGGGCTTGGTCTATTAACTTTTCTCTAGTCAAATACATGGTTTACACATTTGGGGGTTCACAAGACAGAGTGATCTCTGGTTAAAAAAACCCAAAACATTAAAATGTCTTTTTTTTTTTTTTTTTTTTTTTTCCTGTGGAGGTAGTTTGACTTTACGATTGATTAATGAAGGTAGGGGGAGGTAAAAAAAAGTAAAAATAAAATCTAAAATCTGGAAACCTGTAGTAGCCAAACAGGGAACCTTGTAAACAAGATGGGGAACTGAAATCCTGGAAACCCACCATCATTCATTCTCCCAGGTCCCAGGCTTTTAGCTCAGACAGAATTCCCAGGTTACCTCTGCTTAAGCTAAGTCTGTACCCTTCCACCGTACATTGCTACCTGTTGGCTAAGATATTAAAGAGAAAACATAAAGATCTGTAAATATTTTCTTCATTTCTTGCATGAGAATGCAAGACCAAGTTTCTGTTTCTTTTCAAAATATGTTGTAGACAACTTACTGAACTTTGATAGGATGGTATGGGGAGAGTACTGTAAATAATAATAAAAAAAAGATAATCTGGAAATATGTGAAAAAAACACCCAGTAAATAATCACTTGAGGCAAGCAAAACAGATCTAGTCTTCTGCACTGCAGAGAAATCCTGACATTTAGCTCTAGCCAAGATGCTGGGAATACTTGCTTTTCTTCCCATTTCTTTGAATGAAACTAGCCTTTTCCAAGCTAAGGGTTCCTAAACCCTCTCCTTTTTTGCCTCATAGAAGATATTCATATATATAGGTCTGATACTGGGATGTCAGGGTCTGGCAGAATGGCTCAGTATGATGGTGAGAATAGACCAGTCACTGAACAAAGCACTGTAATAGGAGTTCTGTTGGCGTGCTGTTTTAATTGGTATGAAATGCCTAGGACCTGGTTAAAGTAAATAAGTGAATATTTGATGATAATGCCGATGTAGTACAGTGCATTTGTAATCTCCAATGCAGTTAACTGCTCGAATTATTGATCTGAGTGGGATACAGAAGAGGGAAAGACTGTATTCTCTATTACTGATTCAATATTGTTGCAATCCGCTTCTATTAACACTGTTCCAAAAAAACCAGGTGGTTCTACTGTATTTAACTAGAAACAGTTTGCAGGCTGCTCTATTAAAAATAGAAAAAAAAGCAAACAAGGCTTCAATTTTGTCAATGCAAATTAAAAACATGTTAAGAAAAAACTGTGGTGTTGGTAATGGCCTAATATAACAAGGTTATAAATAAATTGCTCGCTATTCGCACGTATTTTTAGTAAACGGATTTGGGAATAGCACAACAAATCCCCAATGCCCAATTAAAGTCTCTTAACTAATTTAACAAATGCATTGTAAATGGGTAGCTGGAGATACTTTAAATAAACATACATTTCACAGAGGAACTTTAATAGCCAAACAAATGGAAATCAGTTCAAATGCTTTAGCTTTCTCAATTGTCCTTAATAAATTAGTCATAAGAAAAACAAACACAATTAATAAGCACAACCATCGTGGTTTGTTTTTTTTTTTTTTTTTAAATTCAGATGACAGCATTTTGCTGTATGTGTCTTTTAAGAATGTCTTAACTGAGAAGCAATTTATAAGATCTTCAAAGCCTCACTGGAGTTTGCTCTTTTTACCCAGGTTACAGTTATTTTGACAGGCTTTGCTAGTTTTGCTTTCAAATTCATTCCAAATGAATGGTGAAAAAAACCCAATTCAACTTCAAAATGTGAGGCTAACTTAGTAGTGAATTAACACTGGGTCTGATTTAAGAAAAAGGCACCAATCTCTCCTTTTCTCCCTTGGTAAAAACTTGCCAGCTAGCCAACTGATGAAATGAAACATCTGGCTATCCAGTGAAGATTGCTCTGGCATTTTGCCTGCACAAATTTTGTCCTTGTGGAATCCCTGTAAAGAGTGCAAACTGTGCATCAATTAAGGAACACTGAAGGGCACATACAGCAGCTGAGCAGCATGTGTGCTGGGATTGTGTTTGGTGGGCCGATATAAAGCAGGAAGATCAAGTGCAAAAATAGACAGCTGTGGAAAATCTACTCAAGAGCAAATATTTAACATTGGGAGGCAGAAAACAGTCCTATGTGTCTTGTTTTTCTGAAGCGCTTAAGACTCAATAAGGTCATGGATGGTCACTAAGTCCTTCCCTCTCCTTTCCTTGTGATATTTGTATAAAAACTAATTTTAGAAATAGCCTTAACAATCAGATGCTTCCTTTTCATGGTAAGTCACTCTAACTTCATGAACATAAATTAAGGGAAGGGACATATTTTCTCCATTTTGAAAAGCTATCAGACCGGCTGTTCATAGGGACAATCAGACACATTGTTTGATTATACAAGTATCAAAAAGTAGTAGCCAGGAGGGAATCATCTTGGTCTACAGAAGAATGTAGACTGTTCCTCTGAGTGATATTCTGACTTATGCAGCATGGAAAAGAAAAGCAGAACATGACAATAATTTGGAAAATACTGGTTTCATGTGGCATTGGTGACTCAGACCCTGGAATACTGTTAGACTCCAGACTCATTCATACATTGTTAAAAAATTAGAGGAGTGAAAAAGAACTACAAAAATGAAAGCTATAGAAAATGCTTTATGATGCCAAACACAAAAGCTTGTTGAAGTGAATTAATGAAAAGCATTAAAAATTACTTGATCAAGCTAAAAAACTTCAAAAGACAGTTCTTCAGAAGACTCAAAGACAGTTGTTTAGGCACTTCTTGACTTAACATCAGTAATTACAGTGAAGTCTTTTAGGCCCCATTTACACATTAAGGTGAAATAAAACAGCCCACTACAGATTTATGCATATGCACAGGTGAACTTAAAATACCTATATGCTAAAGCACTAAACATTTTATTCTGTTTGTGAAGCAAATATCACGTTGCCCTGAGTGTGTCCTACAATCTGTGGGTTTTTGGTAGCTTTGCCTATCTAGAGGTGCTGAAAATGTTTCTTAGTGGACATTGCTGACTGGATTTGTTGAACAGGTGCTGAATGCAAGCAGCAGGAGCAAAAAATCATTTATTTTCATTGCTGATTTGGGCAAGATACAGAGAACAGGAAAAAGACTAAGTAGAAAGCTGAGCAAATGGGTTGCTGCTCTTTACCTAAAACAGTTCTCACATTGTTGTATGAAATTCCAAGGGAAGTTCTACACTGCTGGCAATACTGCTGAGGAAAAACACAGTCATTTCTGCAGAAATGGGAAAAACCTCTGATACTGACAGAAAACAGTTAACAAATCAGTTGATCTTTCCAGCTTTCACCAAACGTAAACTTAAAAGCTCTGTAGGATGGGCTTATGTCATGACTCTATCTCTGCAGTAGCTAATGCAACAATGAGAGGCACCTGTACATTCAAGTTTTGGAATATGAACATGGGAATATGAACATGAGATCATTTTCTAATAATTCCTCTCCAGTGATGTCACAAATTATGTTTTCCCAGCACAACTTCAGGGGGTACTTTTGGGAACTGATTTTACTCTTGCCTGCCGTGCCCATAAGCCTCCCAAGCTTAAACTGGTGAGCTTGTTGCTAATTTGTTTTATGTTCCTGTTAATGTCTAATTAAGAAAGCCACTAAACATCAATATTGTTAATGGGAAAATCTAGCAAAATGTAATCAAATTATTTCCATTAGGTTAGCATTTTTGACACTTGCTGGATCACCTTAATAAGGCAAACTCACTAAAGGGCGTTTTATACAAATTGAAGCCGGACCCTAAATCAGCAATGAATGCTACTGCCCCTTCCACCCCACACTCCTTTTCCCCTGCCATTTTTCACAGTCTTGTTCTGTGCAACTACAAGTGGCTCTGTGTAGCTAAATTTTGTCCTTCATCCACAGTCAGAGAAAAAAGTCTTCACCCTGTTCTCTGTTTCCAGTTGTTTTGTTATTTCCCCCACGTAACTTCCTCATTAAATAAAATGCATTAGCTGTGGAGAATGAACTATTGTATTTGCATGTGAGCAGGTTTGGAGGAAACCAGGTTTTCCTCTGCTACTTCTATTGTGGCCTATAGGAATCACCACAAGGCAATTCCATCTCGGATTTTTCAGTCCTTTTCCCTTCCTAAGGCTGTCAGCATTGGTAACGTTTTGTTCAGTTACGAAAGCAATTTTGTAATATGGACCAGACTCAAATCTGACAGAACATACCCCAGCACACTGTGAAAATCATACCCCTCCAGAATATTTATCTTATATGACTAATACTTTAAAAAGCGGCCAATCAGCTCGTTTAATGTGAGTCACTGTTAGCAGTCAGTCGCAAATGCCTTTCAGACTCCACTGAGCAGAGATGGGTTTGGAGCAGCGCTGTTCTGTTTCCCAGTTGCTGTGAAGTACTAAGATCAGGCTGTTCTTTCCTGTGCCTCACAGGAAAAAGCTTAATAATGTTGGACGTCTGCTTAATTAGTTTGGGGAATTTCTCTGAATCTCCTCCACAGAAAATCCAGCCACTGAGGGAGGAATTAAAGATTCATATGCACAGTCCTCTTGTGGCAAGCACCTTTATGGTGTCTACCACCTCCCCATGCAGCAAACATCTGAATACTTTGTGCTTTCAAAAGATTTCCTCTGGCATAGAATTTAATAAAAATTAATAGACTAAGGTGTGTTATTTGCTCCCTGGTTCTTCTGAGGGCCAAAGAGAAATAAAATGAAGGAGCTGATTTAGGCTGTGCCTTTGGACCTGAGATTTTTCTTAGGAATTTGGCATTCATTCAGTTGTTCAAGTAGGTACATTGTAGTGTTTTGGATACTGCTTCTAACTTCAGATGTTAGAAAATATACTCGGGATATTGCAAAGAAAGGAGCACGGTATGGCTCTCTTGTTTTGCAGAATAGGAAGTATCTTGTGCTTCCAAGACAACTGGGATGAGTAATTGAGTGAAGCATGGTTTTAGTAACAACTGCATCTTAAAAGGAAAACTATGACAGCAGACAGTCATGAAATATTCATGAAAACAAATTGCAGTGTATTTTGGTTTTCATTATGCTGAATAATGAAAAAGTTACAATGAGACAATACAGATGGCATGTTTACCTCTTGTACGTCCATCACAGAAATTCTATAATTTTGTATTTTTAAATATATTTTCTAATTTTTAGAAGCAAAAGGTGATTAAGAGTAGTTTCTTGTCACTGGAGTAGACATCAAATTTGACCCATGTGACTTGTAAATAGTTCATTTCTGGTTGAACTATTTTACAGAGGGAAGAAGGGCAAGATTTCTTGCTAAGGTATCCAAACTGTAACTGCCCTGGACTACTAAAACAGCAGTTGCTTTCTCATTTGAATTTGCGTTTGAGTTGCATGTGACTTTGGCTTGTAGAATGAGAAAAACTTGGATATTATTTTTGTCATATAAGGCATTCTTCGTGCATTTCAAAGAAACAGATATAAGTTCACTTTAAGGAACTCAAAGGATTTAAAAAATAGCCTTGTATGTTTGTAGTAGTTTCAGAGCAGTAGAAGCATGGTGCCTCATGCAAACCTGCAGCCTTTATGCTTGCCATAACCCATGGAAGGCTGTATGTGAGAGATTAGTTGTATGTAGGGAAAAATATAGCACCTGCAAAGGGCAAACTGTGCCAATATACATCCTTGCATGGAAGCATTGCTTGGAAAAAAAAGGAGGCCCATTAACTTGTCCAGTATTTCTGAATTAGTACTGGTCATATTTTTTTTTCATTTGAGCCCTTTCTTGCAAAGGCAAGTAGTGAGCAGCCTTTACTTGGACATATAGGGAAGCAAATAATTTTAATGTATTGGAAGTCTATAAACACAGAGATATTAATCATTGTGATCCAGAAGATATTTCCTTGCACTTCTTCACCTGCTGCTATAGTCAGCTACTCTTACTCAAATTCACAGCCATTGATAGATTCCTATTTCTCTCCCAGGCAGAATCCTAAATTTGAAATATGTGTTTTGTTCGGAAGGATATGCTTGGGAATCATGCCATGTTTTTTAATTCATCCTCAGAGTTACGTGCAAGTCATGGTAACAGTAGATTCATGGTTAGTAGGAAGGGAGGAGTAAAGGGACAAGAAAAAAGGCAAACCTTCCTGACAGTTTTGTTCAGCCTTTCTCAGTGTTATGGTATGGTTAGCTGAGTGCTTTTTCCAGACTTGAGGTGGGATGCTTATGAGAAATGTGTGCTTATACTTCCTACTTCTTTTTAGGATGAAAATGACAATTTATTTCTTTGTCAGCTCTGATAAGAGCGCATCTCTGCATAAAGAGAGTTATTCTTTTTCTGCTTGGTTTCCATATCTCTCCACTCCTGTTTAGGGGAAGAGGAGAGAAAGTGGGGAAGAACTGGAAAAGACCTAATATATTTTGTGGAAAAAATCTCTATCTGAAATATCACAGACAGTTAGAGGATTTTGGTACTGTTTTAAAACTGCTGTTTTTAAAAAAACTGTTAGCTTTGGCTTTTGTGTCCATTGTAAACACAGTCTTTCCCAGGTAGTGCTCTTTTACTTAATCAATTAAGAGATAAACTTATGTAAAAGTGGTTTTTTGACTGTATTATTGAAGTTCCCAGATGCACACAACAAAAGATTAATTTTGCTCTTTGCTCTCTGTAGAGAACAGGATACAATTATTTGATACAATTCCAGTTCTGTTTCTCTTCCCTAATTTTCACAAGCTGGTGTTTTTGTTTATCTTGGGTTATTATGGAAGGTGCTATGGGAAATTTATGATAACCGGCAAATGAAGGCTTTAGAAAAATCACTGGAAAAGAAAGAACAAAATCATCTTGATGTTGAGTGATGTTGGTGAGGCAGAACTGCCAGATTTCTATGACTGCAGCATTGGTTGCTGTGAGGAGGGCCAAAGTGTCATGCATTATTGTAATTTGTAGTCAAAGGAAGATCAAAATTAGTGATATCTGCACTAGCTTCTCTCCATCATCTGCCCTGAAGCTTGATTTCTGGCAGGTATTAAGGCTCCTGGCAGTATCTGCTTGAGATTAGAACACTGTGTATTTGCTAAAGGCAGCTGTTGTATCCCTGCTTCTAAGAGCAGGTTAGTCTGTGAACACTCACTTTCTCAGTTTCTTCTTCCTTTTCCTAAGCTGCAGACCCAGCTCTGAAGAAACTTTGATTTCTCTTTTACTTATCCCTTCTCAGATACTTTTTCTTTCCATGTTTTTTCTTTCTTTTCTCCCTGCCCCTCCCACCATGGTTCATAGTATTTCCCCCTACATTTCTCTCCTTTATTTAAGTTTCGACTTTTCTTTATAAATGCCTACTAGGATTTGTCATTGTCTTTCTCTGTTTCCCAGGTTATTCCTCATTCCTGCCTTCACATTTGTCTCATCTCCTTTGCTTTATTCCTCTTTATAGTTCTGTGTCTCATTCCATAAGAAGTACCCTTATGTTGCTCTTCCCTGTCCCTCCTGACTAACTGCTGATGTGAAAAGCTTCACAAAGAAATATGAGTCTCCCAAAAAGCAGTGCTTCTGAAGGCTCTAATACATGCCTGCTCTTCATAAACTTTGAGAGAAAACAACAGAGAAATGTTATGTAGAAAATTGTTAGCCATTTTCTCAACCGGGGAAGTTTCACAGCAGAGACGTGGACCTTTGGTTTTGAAATATCTGCCCACAAAATAGATACTATGTCAAGATACCAGAGTCTTACATTACCATGTATGCTCTCACCTATAAAAGACACTGGGATAACCTGGGAACAACTCTGATCCAGCCAGCGCCTTATACTACATTAGAAGAAAACTACCCGCTCTGGACCAGCATTGCATGGTTTCCCAAATGTGTATGAAGATAACTTAGTTTTTATCTGCTTTTTTGCCCTTTTCTGCAACACACGCTGTGAAAATGAAGCTCTAATTGGAATTGGTCTGTTGATCTGAGATCTACTGTGGCTGCATGTCTTTGGGAGCACAGAGTAGTCAATCCTGCGAGAGGGAAAGGATTCAGGTGGGATTAAGTGACTGTACATGGTCAGTCAGAGAGAAGGTGCAACAGCATGCCTTGAGGATATTCTCTTAGCAAGCACCACAATGCGCAGGGCTGGCATGAAAGCAGTATGCTCATCTGTTACAGGCTTCTGCTGTTTTAATGTCTAAATATGCCACTTATGTCTGAACAGCTCTTGGTTTTTTTCACTATGCAGGTGTAAATCCCTGCAAAAATAATGTACTGGCAACACTGCCATCAAACATTTACGAGATGGCTGCTGTTTAGTTGCACAGCCTGCTTGCTGTAAGGAGAGCGGGGTGCATGGAGTGGGGCTCTGGGGGGAGGGGAGGGTGTCTGCAAGGCACTGTCCCTGTTTGCAGCCTGTCTTGAAAAACCTCCTGGAAGGTAAAAGGGAGCACCACTGAGACTGCATCTTCCTGTTGATATGGATTACCACTGTGCACAGAGGCTGGTTGGGGAAAGCAAACAGCCCAAGGTGGCAGTGGATGTATGCTGCCTGCTGGCTTACACCCTATAAAACCTAGGACTGCCGTGTAATGTTTCTTCTGAATGTGTTAATTTTGAAACTATACGCTTCAACGTGAAAATATTTGTAAACCATATTGAAGATATTCTGTAAACCATTCTATACTCTCAAGTCTAACTCAGTAGCATTGTACATTTCTCTCTATAATCTGGAGATGTGTTGCTGGAATGCCTGCATGTTGCATACATCCTAATATTCTTGTGAA
This sequence comes from Falco punctatus, assembly GCF_963210335.1. Taxonomy (NCBI): domain Eukaryota; kingdom Metazoa; phylum Chordata; class Aves; order Falconiformes; family Falconidae; genus Falco; species Falco punctatus. The sequence goes on from NC_137588.1 coordinate 2,563,776, forward strand.
TGAAGATACACAGTGAACGACGTTTGCCAAGGCTGAGGTCCAAAAGGATGGAAATGGCTGAATCATCAAACACTCCTTGTGGAAATAGGCACAGAAACCTCTTACAATGAGAGGAAACAAGGTGTAATTTATTTTCTGGTCTGCCTGTTCATCCTTTTTTCTAATAATAACAGAACATCTGCTACATCTTCTGATACCCAAGACTTAAAAAAGTGGTTCTATCTACTTATCTGTAACTATTTCTGGATTTGACTTTTATGTGGCATAAGAATGGCCCATGATAAATAATAACTAGACTTTTATTATATTTTTTGTACATAAGCCTGAAAGTACTTACATAAGCCCAAAAGCATTTTACAAAAGAGGCCAGTATTAGTGTCCTTCTTTTGCAGATACAGAAACGAAATGATAAATAAATATCATGAAGAAGAGCACATGAATATCAACACAGTGGCAGGACTAGACCAATGGCTGTTTTGGCATCTCAGGCATACAAACTTCTTCCCCAGACCTATTGACTCCTACAGTTCAGTGGAAAGACTTCTGAAGTGATATCTAGCTAGGGAAGATGAAGATGTTAGCCATACTAAATGAATCCCAAACTCCGAAATCTCAAGATATATCAGAGCTTTGTATATAAATTTCTGTTTAAACAGTTGTTCAGGTGGTGAGAATCATGAGAATTAACATATCGGGATACACACGTAATTATGAAAGTTAAAGCAATGAATATATTCACTCTTATTTGACAGTTTACATAATCTATGAAGTGTTCTGTGATTTATTGTTCCTACTGGTTGAAGAGAACTGAGTACTCAAACTAACGTTTCACAGGCAACATGTGGCAGAGTTGATCTTCCTGCACTGAATTTCTACCACTAATTATTCATTTTCATTTCAATTTAATTGTTGATGCTATAATAAATCTGAGGGAGTCTGCAGAAAAGTATTCAGAGTATGTCTTGAAAATATGCCCTTACATTTTTATTTTTGCATAATAAATATCATTATGGTATTAATGTTACATTGAAGTTAATTGCTTGGGAAAGGTAATTGTAAACATTTTAGTGCTTTCATAGGCAGTAAGTATTACCATCATTGTATTTCATTACAACTCCATTAAAATCTAAGAAATCTTAACATGCATCTTGGCCAGGAATCTTGAGCTACAGTGTTGAAAATGCTGGCTAGCTGGTTTTTTCAATAATTTTATAATTACTTATAATTGTATCAGACAAGGTTTTCAAAGGTGAACATTTATTTTTGACCTTTAATTTTTGGGTGGCAAATTCAATTTGCTTTAGAGCATTTATTTTCAAAGGATCACCACACTGTATTTCTGAAGAATCACACATTAAGAAAAGCACAGTTTATTGAGTTTGAGTGCACACACACAAAAAGTACTTAAAACAATGAGTGGTATAAAAAAATCTGGGTTCTTTTCTGAGCTGGTTAGAGGTACCTCAGAAGCATTATTAGCACTTTGGGACTGGTGCATACAACTGCTACAGAATTACACTGGAAGGAAAAAAGTTCTTTTGGGAGTTAAGCAATGTTACTCCAATGATTTCAGCAATTTTCTAAAGAATGGCTTCCTTGTGTGTCATTCTGGTTTTACATGACTTGTTCTAATGAACCTCTTTTCATTACTGGTGAGACTCTTCCTCTAAATAACAGTGAAAAAAAAAAAAAGGTAACTGAAACAAGTTAAGAAGTAGTAGGTGGCAGTTAAATTTGGGAAAAGAAACCGACTGAATACATCCTCCTGCCACATCAGCATGTGACACTGGTGATCATCATGCAGTAGGTGTCCAATCTGTTTTCTGATTCTGCAATACTCATTTCTGAACAATAATAAAATTAATACCCTGCTGTTTTTTAATTTGGTTTGCAAAGGAGTCCTCTGCCTCATTTAAGTCAAATCACTTCAGATTTAGAGGGTAAGAGAACCATGAAAGTTTAGTAGTATTGATAATAAATCATGCTAGGCAAATTATACTGCAGTTTTTGAAAAAAAAAATATTGAAATCAGTACATGAAAGAATGACACGAGGTATATACATAGATATTAGCAAAACACTTCATAGTGATTCCCATGAAAACAGATGTGGAAAGTTAATTGACTTTTTCAAATGTGAACAATGCTGTCTGGGCCAAGGAAAGTCCCATATAAAGCATCATAATTGAAGGACAATAAGGAGAACAGTAGGTGTCCCTTGGAGGAGCTGCATTTTAACTAACATTTTCATGAATGGTATGGAAGGGAGGAGTAGGCAACATAAGAATGGAAATTAAATGACATTAACTGATGAGCATTCAGGACAAGTAATCAAAAAGAAGAAAAAAATCCACAACAAAAGATATTGCAAAGAGGAGCAGAGGATAAGAAAATGAGACCCAGACCGGCAAATAGAAACTGAGAAATCTGTGAAAAATGTGCATGCAAGAAGATGGCCAATGGGGAAAAAAAGGAAAGTTCTCCAATAAAGTTGATACAGGTTTTTAATATCATAATGCAGCTGGAAAAATCAGACATTTGGGGGAGTTTGCACAAAGGCATGATGTCACATGGAGGGCCTTTGCTATCCAGAGCTTTTCCTTCTGTCTCAGCTGTGCTAAACACACAGTATTTAATTGTGAGCACAGAAGTACTAGAAAGCTATAATTAAGAGAAATCAGAATCAGGTTGCTAGAGAAATTGATTCATCAGAAGCCTTCAGATAATCTAGCAAAATTTATCCAAAAGGTTACATCTGGGAATTTGTGATAGGCTGGAGCTATTTGAAGGCATTCTGGGTGAGATGGAAGTGGTAGTGTGTTACAGTCTGATTGCCGGTCTAGCAGACTGTAGTATGATAGAAAAATACAGGCTGACAGATATTGCCAACTGTTAACCAGATACTTGCAGTAGTTAATAAGCCTTAGAAGTTTGGTTTTTTCTTTACATGTAGCCAAGGATCCACATGATTTAAAGTTATTTGAATATAGTAATCTCTTGCATTTGAAAACTAATATAATATGCAATGAGAAGTGGTTAAGTATGATGGAAAACATACTTCTCCCAAAACTATGCCCTTCCTCCTAATTCTTATTTTTGAGAAGATCCTGGGACTTGTCATAAACCATTAACAGAAGTGGGACAGCCGAGGCAGCAGGAGCACACCCTTTAATCCACTGGTGTAAATGGCTTCTGCTGGGGAGGTGGGAGCTCACTTTTGCACTCTGCGTAGTTCTGGGTATCCTCAAGCTGAATGACAGTCTCAGGCCAAACGTGTGTGAATGAGTAGCAAAACATGTTTCAACTCCACTTTTCAGAATATTTTTTCAGTCAATGACTGTTTTTTTGAGGAGTAAGATATCTCCACTCGGAATGTTTATTTATGTAGGAAAGAGAAGAAGAGAAATAAAATACTGGATCCAATTTTGGGGCAGATCGAGAACCTGTAAAGGACATTAGTTATGACATAGGATTAGTGGATGTCTGGGGAACTGCCCACCCGAAGATAGCTAGCCAGGTGGAGGGATGCTTAGTTTTCCTTTAGTGAGACACTAGACAATATTTTGCCTAGGTGACTGCCTGACTTCAGCTCTGTCTTTGTGTCTGTGAGGGAAAGGTCATCTGATCCCTTGAACGTCACTAATTTTCAACTGCACAAGGACAGAAATATCAATTCTACTTTAAAAATAAAAAAGCTTCAGTTCTTACGCATGTAAGGGTCAAATCTTCTGTTGGTGTGACATGTGCTCCACTGCTGACATTTACAGGGAAATATGCACAACAGAAATTTTCAAATGATTTCCCATCACATTGTCAAATCAAGTGCTGGGCTCTGTATTCCCATCAAGGGGTGTTATCAGTTGTCAGAGGTGTGCCCACCTAGCAGGACACCGCAAGTGTTAGTAGGTACTTAGACAAACTTGTTTGTGGCTCCATGTGCAACCACCCTGTTTTTCAGGAGGCATTGCAAATAACTATCCATTAACTGCTGAAGACATTGCTACAGTTTCTTTTTTTCTTTTAAAATGGGGTTTCTTACCTTAAAAAATGTTGGGTTTCAACTCATAAAAAATTTCTGCAGTACATCGTCTTTTAAAATCCAGCCTTACTTGCTTTTTCAGTTATATCTATTTCTGACAGACTGCTGGCAATACAGCTATGATGGCACACAGTGTTTGATATCCCATGACTAAAGCACCTGCAGAATTCAGAAACTAGGCTCAATTAGGCTCACAATTTTTAATGAATTTTGAATTATGCAGTTAATCTATTTGTGAGTTTTACAACTCTTTCATTCTGAAAGAAAAAAAAGGAAAGAAATGCAAACAGACAGTCAAAAAATGATATCTAGTTATTGGGCCACACGTGGTAGAATGCTGAGATTTTATTTTCTTCTGGAACTACTACCTCTTATAAAGCCCATCCATCATATATAATGAGGGCTGTCAGGAATATTTAGCTGAGAAATAGCTACTTGATATGCTAATGGTGGTCCCTTAGTGAATTCATTTGGTTCTGCTGCCTGACATTAATGGTTTTCATAATCTAATGAATGATGTGTGTAATAGAGGTAAGGCCACAGGGAATGACATTCTGAAAGTAAGGGAAGTACTATATATGTATTTTATAAACATATGCATTTTTTATATATGTACACATACACACACACATGTATACACTCACAGAGAGAGCACAAAGTTGCTTTTCCAAGCCAGATAAAATAAACACCAGCTGGGGAGAAACGACATAGATCGAGCAGTTCTTCCACGCTGACATTTTAAACTCTACACTCTAAATATCTGCATTCCTAGGACTGCATGAAGTAGCTGGGAATGTAATAAGCAGGAAGGCTTCACTTCACTCTCACGGCTCTTCCTCGCTCTTCTTTCAGAAACAGAGACCTTGTCCCCCTGCTGCTGCCCAGGACAGCACTCGCCTTTCCCAGTGGGCTCCTGGTGGCTGGGAAGAACTGAGAAGCCCCAACCAACATCTGCACTTTTGAATCAGGTCAGTCTCCCTGCTCAGGGCTGGAGTTATACCCTCCTCTTGTAGTGCTGAATCGACTGCTGATCAATGCTTACAGTTTCCCAGGCTGCCCTATATTTGTATCTGCCTGTTGTCTCTTATCCTTGGATAAGATGGGGAATGGCTGCTAGTGCAACCTCTGATGTTCAAGAGCTGAGAGCTTCTGTGTCTGCTTATATTTTGTCTGATGTTTGTAGCCACAAACTTTTGTGGCTGTCCTTACCTGGCTAAAAAGACAGGGAAATTAGGTTCCAAGACTGATCTTTAGTCCCTGCTTCTGAAAAAAATGGATTGGAAAATCATTTGCTCCTTAGAAAATATCATCTGGTAGTGGTGCTCCAAATGCCGTACAACCTCAGCTTTTAGATACAGTGAAGCTTCTGCTGCTTTGTGTGTGTTTCCATTTTTGCATGTCACGAGTGTGGATGCTTGCAAGATTGATGCCATAATTTGCCCAACATCCTACCAATGCCTGCATTTCTCTGCAGCTGAACTTTCTGTTGTCTTATGTCTGCAAAGCACTTGACTATGGACTTGATCTTGCAGCTGGCTCTGAAGGGTAATAGTTACAGTGAATTAAGCAGAATAGAAAAGATCTGCACCAGGACAGCTTGTACATACAGTAGCTTCTAGCATATTCTCCCATACAAATGTGTGTGTTTAAAGCATTTGTATAGTGCCGGTCCAGAAACTATGCCTCTGTATTATTGTGGTCTCGTCTTCCCCTCAAGCCCTGATCCCTCCATGAGAGTCTGAGTAGCCTCAGAGTGGTGTTTGAGGTGCAGGTGGCAGGGTCTCCTTGTCGTGATGCCAGAGAGAGGCTACCAGTGCAATTCAACTGTGTAGAGTTGTTACCCGCCTCTCCTCCCACCCCAATTAATAAAGTGAGTACTGATGAAAGCCCTTAATGACCTAGAGACATAAACAAAAATTGTTTTGGGTTCACAGAGGATAGACCTTGCCACTCAGACTCAAGTGCTGTTCTTGCAAATGAATTACAATATTAGGCACTGGGGAGAGCATGATGGGTATACTATGAATTATATTAATTCTTCATGTATCTGAAAATGTGCTCCTGAAGAAATTGGTTTGTGTATGGACATGCAATGTATGTTGAAATCTTGAAGGAGAATGAATCATTAAATTTTAAAGTAGCAGTGTACAGGCTTTTACAAGAATGTTTCTTGTGTTTAATCTCGTAAGATACTTGTGTTAGTTTTTATAATTATAAAAAGAGAAGAAAAATAAAATTCATTAAATCCATAGATGACACTAACTTGTGAAAAGTTGCAAATACCAGAGATTCAAACCAAAGAAGAAAGAGCTTAAAGTATAGACCAAAAATAACAGGCAAGCCTTAGAAGCCTTAGAGCCATTGAAAATGAAAGATTAGTATATCTAGAGGAAATTAATACAAAAGAGATTCAGTGGGAGGGAGAGACCTAGCAAAGCATAACACTACCAAAGTTCAGGGAGATAACAGCTCGGAAATTAGAGTTGATTTTGCAGCACAGCAGCAAAAAGTTAGGGAAGCACGCAGGGTCATTATGCTGCGGAGCAGAAAAATAAGGTTCCCTTCTGTGGGTTTTTAGATGTAGTGGTTTCTTCATTGGAGATAAGTATCTTGGCAAATTGAATGGAGTTCAAAGACGAGCTATAGAATCATTATTATAGTTGGAGGGATTTATTTAAGATGAAGGATTAAAAGACTGAAACATGGTTTGCTTGGGGGACAAGAGGAGATGTTAAAATCTAGTAATGCTGAATGTGCATGAACAAAATGGAAACTGTTTATAAAGGAAAGTGAGGCTCTGTGATTAAGAAAAAGTAGTTGGGAAAATCTCTAGGGCATTAAGATGTATCAGTTAGGAAGTAAAGGATTCAATGGAAGCCTCATGTTACCGGACAACACAGAAGATTTCCAACTAAATTATTCGTTACAGAACATTTTACACTGCTTTGTACAATCTTGATGAGGCAGGAAAGGGCCTGGGTTGGAAAAGGTCTAACTGGTCTTTCTATCTCACCTTCTGCAGGTGCTTGCAAACTATTTTTCTTGGTTTCTTCCCACAGCTCTTTTCAGAGAACTTGTGCAGACATGCAGCCTGACTGCCTTGTTCACATTCTCTGAGGATTACTTAATCAAAGTGATGATATTTTCTATTTTTAGCTATAGTGAACAGACCTGATTTTAGGAATAGTTTTGTACAGCTATTGTGGTTTAACCCCAGACAGCAACTAAGTACCACCCAGCTACTTGCTTATCCCCCACCTACCCCCAGTGGGATGGGGAGAACCTGTGGGTTGCGATAAGAACAATTTAATAATTGAAATAAAACAATAATAACAACAAAACCAGTAATAATTGTAATGAAAAGGGAGAAAATAAAAAGAGAGGGAGGAATAAAACCCAAGAAACCCCAGTGATGCACAATACAGTTGCTCACCACCCGCTGAGGGATGCCCAGCCAGTCCTCGCGCAGTGACCGGTGGCCCCCACCCAACCCCCACCCCCAGTTTATCTGCTGAGCGTGGCTCTCTGTGGTGTGGAGTAGCCCTTTGGCTAGTTCGGGTCAGCTGCCCTGGCTCTGCTCCCTCCCGGCTTCTTGTGCCCCTCCGCGCTGGCAGCCTGGGGAACTGAAAAGCCCTTGACTTGGGGTAAGTGCTACTCAGCAACAAAAAGATCTGTGTGTTGCCAACGTTATTCTTATACTAAATTTAAAAACTACATCACTGCACCAACTACTTGGAAGAAGATTTACTCTGTCCCAGCTGAAACCAGAATAACAGCAAGATCCTACTTGCTTCCAAATGCACCATGAGTCCTTGGAGCTCCCTGAAAAAGCAGTCCTCATGGCTTACGTGACTTAAAACCTCCTTTCTCCCTTTACCTTTTGATTTTTAGAGTTTAGTGATATCTGTTTCACAGCACCTACAAGAATTCCAGAACCTAAATTATACTTGGATTTCTATTTCCTCTTTAGTTGAAATTAAGAGAGTTAGGAACTTGGATAACTTGTTCCCAGGCTTCTAAATTTATAATAAATAATAGAGAAGTTTTCATAAAATACTGTAGTTACTTAAATGTTATTTAAGTTAATTAGGTGACATAGTCCACATTAAGTCTGCTTCTTACACATAAATAATGGCAATGGTATGTTCCTGTTTGAAAAATATAACAATCTCCATAAATCTAATTTATTGAAAATATTGAACTATTCCCTGAAAGATTATTAATGATCTTATTTGATTTGTATTTGTCCTTCTACCTGACATATGGACAGTACAGATGGTTCTGCATCATACCATCAATATCTTTGCTGATTTGAATGGATGCTTTAATTTATATATAATTTCTACATCATATTTTGTCCCTGCTGAATTAGTACTCAGGCTTATTATTGAATATATTGTGCAACAGAAAGAAGCTGCAACAAGTGGGACATCTATTATTTTCCTCTTTCTGGTAAAGCCAGTATCATAGCTAATTTATTCAGGAAAGGTCTGATTTAAAGAGATCCTTCCCCATTACAGGCAGGGGAGCCAGGACCCCCTGCTGCAGGATTTGATTTTTGTAGTGAGTGGGAGCTTGTTACCAGATTTTGATTTTACAAATAACACCAGGCTCCAGGCTTTTCTATAGGCTGCAATATATGTTTCTATTTTAGCAGTGATCTAGGAGGAAGTCTTACGTGACAGTGGAAGCATATGGTAAGACTCTGCCACCCACTTGAAAAGATCTACAGGGGTGATAAGAAAAATATTCTGGAGTAAAAAGTGCTGAACTTGTCAATAGGCAGATTCAAAGAAGAATCCACAGCAAAATCAGATAGCTTGTATGGTAAATAGCAATCCTATAAGAACAGCTAATAAATACTGTACTTCCCCAGGGAGGGTGCTCCTTTTTATTTCAAAAGTATGGGGCAGTTCTTGCACACCATGTGAAGGTTGTGCGATCAGGCCACTCAGCCGTGTGAATCCTCATTAGCCTGGCGTGGAGCAGCCACTGAGGTGGTGCAGGGATGGCCCTGGCACTACTTGCTGTGCTGAAAATTACCCAAGGGTCAGAACTTCAGCCTTTGATGCTCATATCGGCTAGTTGTTTTGTTTGACTGATATTCTGCTCAGGACAGGGTCTGCATTCTCTTTTAGTGTAACAGGAATGATTTCAACAGCAGGTTGGGCCTGAAGTTGATTGACAGATACAGAGGTATCTCCTCTGTTTTCTTTCTATAAGAATGGAAGAGAAGAAACCTATTTGACCCATCCCATTATCTTTCCTGGTCACATTCCATCCCCGTCTCCCTACTCTTAACTGCCTCTCTCTCTAGATAATGCAAGTATGATATTACTCTCATACTCTTTCCAACCCAGCAAATCATTCTTGTCCTTGTCCAGATCTCCAGCTACTGCTGTGCTCTTTCTTTCTCCTCTTTCACATTTAATATCAGGAGGCACATTAACTCCTGATCCATCCATTGCAAGGTTCTTCAGCTGACTCAGTGAATCTAAATTTTGTCAGCTCTTATTTACCCAAATGCAGCTTCAAATATCACTTCCCTGCCTTGCCCCTCTAATAATGTCACTTTTTGGTGTTGCATTCACCTTTTTTCCAATTCCCTCCTTTACTAAAAAACATGTGATGCTTGTCTTTATCACCATGAACTTTGCTACCTAATCCTACCAATTATTTCTGAGTACTTTAAAATGCTGTCTCTAGCCTATGATGCCAGTCTTCCTTATCTTCTTGCTAAAATCTCAAGCAAGCATGTTTTCTGCCATGCTGGCTCCCAACTTGGAATGAATTTGTCATGAACAATCAAAGACCTTACAATTATCAGATTTCCCCATTCCACAATGCTTCCCAAAACCTGACATTAATTTTCCCAGTGTGCAAAGACAGCTGCTCATCTTGCTGATTAAAATATTACTACAATGTTCTGACATTCTCCTCCAAATCATTAATACTCTTTTAAGTTTTGATGGCAAATATTAGGGAAAATGTTTGTCTCGTTCTGGTTTGTGTTTGTACCAAGTCAGCACAATGAGGTAACAGTCCAGACCACTGTCTCTAGCTGCTATGAGAAATATATGTGTTTAGTTAACTGTGGTGTAAAATGAGTGGCTGTCATTTGACTTCATGTGAAGTAGTAAGCGATATTTTTTCCTGTGCCTGCACTGGATACATCTGAGTTATTTCTTCTAATAATTTCAGGTATTTGCACGCTAATACTTCCTGGCCTTTCAATTGCCAGGTATAATCTAAGCAAAGTGACCTTCCAGTTCCATTATTTATTCTAGGATGGTGTTAACTGGTAATGTCCTTTCTCCCCAAAGATGCATAAACCAGACTCATTTATGGTGAAATTCAGCTGTAGTGTAAAAAAGCATAGCTAATGCATGCTGTAACGTATATTATGTGTCAGAGGGAAGAAATGTAAGTTGTGGTATTTGCTTTAAATTCAGATTATTACATAAAATACACAACAATTAATCATCGGTGGGTTACATGGGCATTGTCATACATACTTTACATTCACAGAGCCAAAGTGTCACTTGTAAACAATTTAAACAGTAAGTCCCATATGCTGAATTCATGAAATCATTCCCTAATCGAAGTTAAATGAAAAACCTCATTAATACCCAGTGAGGCAGAGGTGCGTATGAGAGACTCCCACTGGTTAATTTACTGTGGCACCTGCCATGGATATGGAAATAAATGAGAGAGTTATCTTCAAGTATATGAGTAGAGAGTAGGTAAAAATCTGGGTACTTTGCTATCTAAGGGAATTGATACCATGCGTGTTATGAACTGCTGGGGAAGTTACCTGCAGGACTACTAGCTGGAAGTGACGCTGTGAGTCGACTCTGACGCCTTAAAGACTCCCAGTCACTGTGTTGGAAATCTCATTCATAGGATCTGGATCAAACTTTATTCGGTTTGCATAATTATAATTTACCAAATTCCTTGTCATGCTTTATACTTTGAAGCACAGCAGGACAAAAAAGAGCTATTTCAGTGATCTTGTGTATGACAATACATTTTAGGTTAAGGCCTTCCTAATGCTACATGTGGTGACCACCTGCTATGTAGTACACACAGCACTTTGTTAGTAAGTCATTTGAAGTTATTCAGCCTCTTTTTGTGCTCACTTGAGCTTAATTGCATACATCTGAAAACTTATTTCAATGTGATCCTCAGAGAGGTAGCCAAGGGATGCTTACCAACAGTAGGCGAGTTGCCTATAAAATTCACATGCATTGATCTAAATTGCACCCCTTGAGTAAAGGAGGTAGGGCTATTCCATTTAAAGCAGGTTTTAGAATTCTGCTGGCTTTATAATTCGCTGCTGGGTGTACTCAAAGAGTATTGCATTCATCTCTAAAATAGGTAGATTGCATCTGACTGGGCCAAAATCCCAAATGTGCGTAAGTCAGTGTGGCTACTTATTAACTTCTATAAAGCTTAGTTGCTTTATACTGGTTCTGGATTTGGCTTGTTGACTTCGGGGAAACCACTTGTGTTTATGATTGACCTGGATTTAGCCCCACTAAAAGGAGTAAAGGAGTGTTACTTCATACTCAGTATGTACCCTTATGTACATGTTTAGTTTTTCCTTCTGATGTTTATCACACTGGAAAATTTCATTACGAAGAAGTGGCCAACATCTATCCAGCCACTTCTCTATACAAGATGTCCCAAGGTGCTAGAAAACTTCAGAGAGGCTGCTGCAGTGCCAGCCCTCCCCTCATCACTCAGCAGGCTAAAATGTAAAGCTCCACTGAGGAGGTGAAAAATAAGAGCTATACCTGATAGTAATAAGAATGAGAGCTAGTCCAGACATGAACAAATGTTGACACATCTAGTGTGAGGAAAATGTACTGTTACAAAAGAAGTGTCATATATGGTTTCAGAAGGCAAACAAGGAAACAAAACTAGCAGCACAGGATATGAATTTGTTATTGCATTCACAGCGTTATTTTATGGCTTCCTAAACTAATTTGTTGTTACTTGATGAAGAGAGAGGGAAAAAACCTTCTATCTCCAGCATGTCACCTTTCATTAAAATTGTGTTTGTCTCAGATTTTGTTATTTGCAGTTGCTCATCTGTTAAATTAGAAGTTTTAATTCTTCACAGTTTGTCACCTTTTTAATTCTGGTCTGTTGACACATGCTTCTCTGCAATGCAGAAAGGGTTGAAAATAAAATTTAGAAGAAAATTAGCTAAGAAGAGGATAACAAAGTGAAGCATTGGCTCTTTGCTTTTTCTCACTAAATGTAAAATGGGTCTAGGAATCTCAGGTAGATGGATACCAGTGGATGTTACCACCATGACATTATACATCTTTGTAGGTAATGAATAATTTCTGCTTTAGGAAACCCCCGTGTCTTACCTTTTGAAAGTTGAGAGTATCATAGGTTTGGCTTAATTACATTGTAGAATAGATCACTCTTTTAAACCTCTATTTATCCAAAAGAATAGAGTGAATCTGAACTGGTCATGGACAGGCACTGTCAGTTCCGTTTGCCTTTTGGAAGTACAGCATGGCCCTGAGCGCAAGTTGAAGGGAATTGTGCCTCAGCTGCTTTTCTATCTGCCAAGAGTTTCCCAGAGCGAGTGGCAGCCAGCTGGTACAAAAGCCCATCTGCTTCACATAGCCTGGTGTTTGCTTGCCACTGTTCAGTGGCTCTGGACATGGGCTGGACTTACAGCTTAATTCAAGAGTGCTAGATGAACTCCTCTTGTTTTCTGTGAAGGAAACATTTCCTGCTTCTCTGAAAGTGCAAACATCTGCAATTACTGCTATGAATCTGCTTCCGTAATATGTGTGTTCCTGTGGCAAGTGAAAATTTGAAAGACTCAGATTTCACCCTGTCCTTGGAGTGCGTCTATACTTGAGTCATTCACATCTGGTAAGGGAGCGGAACTTTCACACCATCAAGTCCCGAATGTGAAATGGAGACCACCAGTAAGTGTGCAGCACTCATCTTAGGGGCACCGATCTCCTTACAGGGCTTTGGGCATAAGCAGTGCTAAAAGAAATTCTTTCAAGATTACAGCCAAGCTTCCCAAAGCAGGGGCATTGGCTAGCTCTTGGCTGCCATTTTTCCATTTCCAGAGGGAATCTATACAAATGTATCTGAAGGATACAAAGACTTCCTTTCAGTTCCAAATGCTTTTCAGACTATGTAAAGGGTATCTCATCTGTTAAGATGTGTCATGTCTAGAAAAGCAGGCCTGATAAAGGAGTTTGCATAAGGTAACTGTTTCCAATAGAATTATTCATGTAATTTAGGCAAATAAAAATGGTATGCATCTGCTGAAAATCACACCACACCAAAAGGAACCCCCACAACCTTTTCTGGCTCCATTGCAGCATCTCATATTCTTCAAACTTTAATGACCTTGTTGGCAAAATTTAACAGAACACTAATTCCTGATAAGAAGGACTAATTTCTGAAAGTCAGTCTAAAGCTGCTTCCTCACATCTTTCCATTAAGGCCAGGGAAAGAAAAATAATCCCAGTCAGAAATGGGTTTCAGCTAGCTAGATAACCATATGCATAATGTGTGAAGTCATTACTGAAAACATAACTTTTGGCCATAAACGAAAGTCTTATCTCACTGTAGACATAGCACTGCATGTACAGGGCAACAGTGTGGCGCTAACTGCATGAAACACATTGAAAGATGGGAGAAGAGAAAAAGGATGTCTTTTAAAAAATGTTTTAGCGATAAGCTGAATCATAGAACGAGGAAACAGAAATGTAAGCTGCTACATAGTCCTGTAGCACCTTGTCCTTTATCACTGGCATAGCTATGTTGGATGGAAAATTCTTACAGTAGCCACATTCTCCAAAGTTGAGAATATCAGAGAAAAAAAAAGAGGGATAAAGGCCTCACTTAAACTCAGGAGTTAGACCTCTTTAAAGAGGTGATAGTTTTCTCTGCCTAAGCAGAGGACAAGTCGGTCAGTTTAAATTCCCATTGGAGATCTTGCACTAGTTCAACTAAACTGACCAGCTCACGGCTTTAGATGACATGTAACTGTGTGGCTCAGGTCTGTTGGTTCTTTGTCCTTTAGATGCTAGAACTCTCACTGGGAATTTTCCTGGAAGGAGAAATTGAGATACTGTACAATGAGCTTAATGAAAATCTGTGTAGAAGAGAACATCTTTTTTAACATTTATGCCCATTCCCCGCCCCCCCCTTAGATTTGTCTGGTTTTGAGATAGCATTAGATTGAGTAAGCCTTAGGAGTGGGTGTGCAGAAGTTATTTCCCTACCCATAATGAATATAGAATTTAATAATGTTAATATATTAATACAGTCAGTTCTATGATGAAATTCATAGTAAAACTACCTCTGACTTAATTGTTGCTATACTTTTTCTGTCACAATGAAGGATCAGATTACCTCTCTAAAATACATGCTTCTGACAAATACAGACTAGACCATGCACACCAGCTGTGTTACCAATTGCTTGCTTGAGGTTTTCAAAAAGTATAAAATATGTGATGGTGGTTAGCCAGAGGTTTTCTACTTACATTAAATTAAAAATAGAAAATATATTTATATTGGTGAGAAAAACAGTAATCCTCTCCACAAATTTAAAGTTATAAAACATGGGAAAAAAGTAAACCTTGAGCCGGATTTATTTTTCTAGATTGACTGCAAGTTATTTCTTTTTGCTATACTTTAAACGCTGATAGGCTGTAGTCTGAAGGAAGAAGTAGTGTAATGATTAAAATGTGTAAATAATATAAGAAGGAACGTTACGGGTTTTGATGGGATTTACTGTACAAACAAGTTTCAAAATGTTCACTCAGTATCTTGTAATCAAGGGAAAGTGGTAGTTGCATTTCCCATATGGTGACCTGAATCCCTTCTTTACTTTCTTAGTAAACTAGTAGAGTGGCAATATACACTTTGCTGACAATTTTAATCATCTTGATGTTTTCCTTAGTGTTTAAATAAAACCAGAGTTTCAATGCTTGTAATTTCTTAAATGGGTAGAATATATAATATATTTTAATTATATTATGACTATGGTTATGCCACAGTGTTGATAAGACTAAGCAAGAAGTTTCTCATATGACTCTTGTATTTATTTACTTCTTTAGATTTAAAATAATAAATGATCCTTATCCAGGACCTTAGGCACCATAGCACACCATTAATATTACAACAAAATCTCAGCAGTATTAAACTAATCACTCAGTCTGACAGACTCCTACACAGATTCCTTCTCATTCTTTCCTTGTGGGAAGAAAATCCTCAACCCTGCTCCAAAACATTATCTAACAAAATTTTGAAGTGACCCAAATTAAAGGTAATTTAAAATGTGGAAAGGAAACCTTAAATTCTAGAAACCTTAACTTTTATAAAAATGACTTGTTACATATTCCCCTTTTCTTTATGGTGAGGAATAGGGTGAGCTAGGATCCCAGTTGTCAACTGCTTAATCCTTGCATTTTCCTTTGAATTGATAACATTGGTCTTTCTCAGGACAGCTTGCTGAGCTAACTGGTCCAACGATGAGATTTGCTGTGGCTGTGCTTGTCTGCTCATTTGTGAGCACCTGCTCTAAGCAGGTGTTTTGTTGGCGTACACCTGTAGTGTTCTTATTATGTATGTTTCAGCCATCCATTGTGAAGGTGGTAACAACACCCTGTACTACAGATGTTCACGTGCATCCTAAAAGTTAGCATATATTTTGGATAAATTTATTATTTGAATTTCATTATACAATTCGATCAAAAGGAAAGGGTGAGTCATTCTGGGGGTGCTAAATCTCAGCTATTAGTTATGCATCAGTCGCCTTTTGATTTTCTGAAAAGATAGAAAAACAGAAAAATACAGTCAAAGATGAACAGAATTTCATACACAAATTCGTCAAATCCTTGGAAGACTTGTTCATGTGAAAATAAAATGAAAGAATGCATTTATTTTAGTGATCTCTCTATATAGGGACATTTTTTCTTTATTAATAAAAAAGTTTGCCTTGGAAGGTCAGTCTGTATTTTGTTGATTGTTATAACTACCAAGCTGTATGGGGGAAGTGCAGATAGCCTCACACCTGTTGATGCACGACAAGTATTTTCTTGAATGGCATTTATTGCTTTTATATATGGCCATCAGTTTTGTTGAAATTACATCAGTACTTGCTGCAACAAAGAAAATTATACCATAAGGATATGCACTAGTATCACTTTTTCTTAATTTGATACCTTAGTGAAAACTCTGCTAAAATAAGGATAGCATTTGTGTACTGCTTTGCACAACCAAACCACTCTAATTATGACAGGGCTTGTTGCATATGGTGACTTTCACAGGAGAGGTTTTCTGCCACACACCCATTTTCCCGCTGATTATCTGAATCAGAACTTAGAAGAACAAGGAAATCTGTAAATACTATGACAGAACCGCGATTAGATTTCAGTTGTGCTCCCTTAAGCTTGCCATCAGATTGCATTGCCCCGTGGGAGCAATGGGAAAATCTGCAGACGGGAAGACAGGACAGAATGTTGGCTGCAGACAAGCAGGGTGTTCATTAGGGATTGCCTCAAGTGCCACAAAACCTACAGTCTGTTCTGAATAGCTTTTTGGACTTCATTCAGGTCAGGAGGGCAGCAGGGTGAGTTTTTACTATCAGCCATATGAAAGAGGACTGGAGAAAATCCAGAAGGATGCTCTTCCTTCTGGGTTTGCCTGGCCACATCCAGTCCCTTTTGACCCACACAAGGAGGAAGCAGATCGAGGGAACCACAGGGTGGTGCTGATATTTCGTTCCTGGTACTTGTATCATTTGCTTCCTTTGAAGGCTGTCTTCTCTCAGCATTGGCTAAGTCAGAGCTGTTTTGTTAATCATAACATCACTAATTTCCTTTCCTGCTGATAGCTGCATGGTGGTTTTGCTGCTGTCACTCCACAGTAATGAAATGTCACTGCAGGTGGTACAAAATGTGGCAAAGTTAAACAGTTGGGAACAAACGGTGTTCTCAGTTACAACAGTTCGATGGCATGGATTAATTTGAGAGGAGATGCCTCCATTTTCTCGGGAAGGTTCCCTTTTGCTCATATTCAAAGGGTATTGCATAAATGGTGTGCTAATTCTCACCAGCTTGGTCTTTCTGTGGAGGGTATGATAGAATTTGTTCCATGCTTGGCTTATCATTTCTTGCTAGCATGCTCTCTTCTAGTTACTGAAGTGCTCTTCAAAGGAGGCGAAAGCAATGCAGCCTGCTGAGGCAGCCTGGGCCAGCTGCACCCTGAGAACGGGTGACAGAATGCACTTTGCACTCCTGCCTCTTCCCTTCCTTATGCAAGTGGAGGGAGCACAGGAGGAGCTGTACCCTGAGTCACGACTGCTTCCCAAATAATCTCCTTGTGTGCCAGAGCCCATATCTGTGCTGGGTCCAACAGCTCCTTTCAGCTCTTGGAGGGTAATTTCAGTATAACAGATGAATTCAAGGCAACCACAATCTGCTCGTGCAAAACGGAGCCCAGAAAGAAAGAAAGAAAAAAGAGGGGAGGGGAAAATAAATAAATAAAAGCTGTGTGTCATGAAGTTGGAAAAATAACAATTCTGTTCCTAATATTAATTCTCTCATCTCAAGTGATTTCCCAAGGTATTTAATTTCTGAAAGAGTCATCCATATGGCAAGAAATGTTTTAGGGGCAGAAATCACTAGACTACTTTTATCATAGTCACCACAGCTCAGAATTATTTCAAGTGAATTTCAAGTGCTTGTTCATCATGGCAGCTGTGGGAATAATATACCAGGGGACTCCTTTCCTCAACAATATTGCTCAGTAGCTTCTGAGCAGAGAGAACGCGCTTCTAATGGTGCTGCAGAAGCCTCCTGGGCCGTTTTATGGAGGCATTGCACTCAATCTGTGCTCAGAAAAATATTGCTCTCTTGCAAAGCAAATAAAACCAGGGAAAAGCTTATAGTGACACAATATATCTTTTTTCCCAATCTTCTATGCAGATCAATACGAACAGTTCAAGTTGATTGAATGTTGTAATTCTTTGCCCAGTTCAGATCAAACCCATAAAAACTAATGCACTGAGAGAGTACCCAATCTTGCTTTAAATGTCAAACTTTTTTCTCTTGTAATGCATTAATTAATCATGCAATCTGGTTGGTAGATAGGAACCATCATTTACATTCCCATTTGCAAAATGTGCGAAAGCTTGTTAGATAAATTCATATCTGATAAGTTTTTTCAGGTTTCATTTTGACAGCAGCAGAGTTTGATAGTTCACTTTCTATATGCTTATGTCAGAGATTATAGTCTCCTTAGGAATTGCATTCTGTGCAGTAGCTGTGGTCTACTTTGTTGTAGAAGTACTACTACATGTTCTACATAGCCCAGTAAGTACAGGAGCTTGTATTTAAAATAATGGTGAAAAGAGAAAAAAAATTAGACATAAACATATTTGAGAAGTGTCCCAGTTCCTCAGAAAAGGTTTGGTTAAAAATCTTAGTTAAGAGTGTCTATTAAAAGCTTTCAGGAACAAATGTGCCTTGTGTGGCCCCCTGAAGCCTGATGAAGCACCCACCAGAGTGATTTGTGGCTCAGGGATGCACGAACAGCACAGTGGATGTTAATTGCCATCACGGCAAAGTCTCGTCCTCTCCTTTTTTCTTTTTTTTTTTTTTTTTTTTTCCATGGTGAACATTTTAGGGGCAATGAACCACAGGAAATAACTGCTACTGATTATAATGAAAATGCTGAAACCTCTTAAATTATGGCATCAGGCAGAAGCAGCACAGATGTAATTACTATGTTAATGATCAAGTAATATTTAAGTACTCCTGTGTGATTTTCTAGTATTTTTTAGTACTCATCTCTAATGTCCTGCAGAGGCTTTAAGAGCTGTTGCCATTCTCCTGCTGGGTTCCCATGCAGAGAGTTTGATAGCTGCCGCTGGGCCCGGTTAGGTCTCACAGCAAGGACCCGCACTCCTGTTGCTACTCTGCTCTTCTTCTCATGCGTCCTGTTGAGGAGTTGCCCATAATCACCTCTAAGAGCCCCTTAGACCCTGCTGTAGAGGCACCAGCACTGTGATTAGGTTGGGATTTTTATAGGAGACTGAAAGTCTCTTTCTATTGCCTTCTCCGAGTCCTTTTATACTGAAGGCAGAACTAGGAGACAAAAGGCAAGGAACCAGCAAGGCCACGTTTGCAAAGGAAACATGGAATACAGGTACCCATACTTCTGAAGTTTTGCTACGCTACACACTGTTTTTGACACAAAGTCTTGCAAACTAGCAGCCAGTAATTTTTAATGTGTAGTATTAACGTATCTAGATAATTTTTGGCGGAAGAAAATAGAATGCAACTGGGATTCCAGTCTGACAGCTGATTCCCCACTGCACCTGCCGTAGAGCTGCCTTAACACCAAGTGCCCTTCACCTAGCTGATAACTTTGAGCTGGAGGCTAATAATTATTTACTGGGAAAGAAAGTGTTATGCTATTACTAAAAACTTCTTTATTCCAAGACATTGCTGAAAGTGGGAGGCTGCAGATGTTGTGTTTCTTGGTTCTGTTTTTTTCCCTGCTTTTCAGCTTTTATTTAAAGAAGCCCTCTCCAGGTCTAGTGATACAGTAATAGGATTGCAAATCCTGAGTGGATGTACAATTAGATCACAAGTTAAGGAAGTTTACTTTAAAATCAATACTGTAAAGTCCTAGACCTGATTTTATTGTGTTTTATTGTTTGTTTGTTGGTGGGGGTTTTTTTACTGCTGGTGACCAGTGATGGATCCAGAACCTGTTTGCTAAAGTCACCAAAGCTGTTGTATCACATGACGGTGAATATGAACCTCCTGCACTGGGCACAACTTTTGTTAATATTGGTCACTACCAATGGTTTTGCATTAGCTCCCCAGCACAGATAACGACTCGTATTTCCACTGTGTTATTATTTGACTGGAAAAATTAACCCTGAAATTGCCACATGTGATATTTAAACCTTTGTGTGTTTCTTTCTGTTGTGACTATTCTATGTGGGGAAACTGTGTGACTTAGAAATCTCGGGAGTGTGGAGCTGGGAGTGGTGCCTGCCACTCAAGGGCAGGGCTTGCTGAGGAGGTGTTCATCCAGGGCTCCTCTCCCTGCCTCCTGCACCAACATCCTCCAAACAAGTCCTGTTTCTCAAGGCTTGTGAAGCCATCCGGAGCTTGGCTTGCTGTGACTGTCTCTACAAAGAGTGAAAGTAAAGTATGAGGGCCGTGACCATTTTGCTTTTCTGTTTAGAAGGAGCAACTCACAGCTGTATTAATGAACCCTGATATTTGGCAGAGCCTGATACCCTGATTCTGGTAGACCAATAGCGACATGAGACAAAATAGCCATTCTGCTACAGTAGGAAAAAATGGATGCAAAAAGGGAGCACAGATGCAAAATGAATCAAGGAGACAGCTTGTGAAACAGGCAACAGTCTCAGAACTTTTGAAGTTTAGTCCTTACTTACACAAAGCTGAGAGCATAAGACATCTTAAGGAACAAGCCAATAGCCTGTCCCTTGGCTGAGCAGTCTAGGGAGGTTTATGGCTAATTAATACTAACTGAAAGTACTTTTTGCAAGCTGCCCTGCAGCTTTTCTGCCCTCCTCCTTTGTTTGCAACTCTTCTGTCCCTCTTCGGTACAACCACAGCACATACCGCCCTTGGAGGCACCCAGGTACACAACCTAAGCCCTGAACAAGGGGACCGAGAGCACCTCCCCATGAGAAATAAACAGAAGGCAGAGAAGAAAACAAAGTGGCAGGATTACAGTGTGAGTCAGAAAGATCAATAACATTAACACCAACGTGAAAAGGAAAGTATGAAAGAATCAATAATAATAATATGTAGGCTTGAAGTTTAAGAGCGGAAAGAGGTTAACTGAGCAGTTTAGGGGCTTAGTGAGAAAAGAATCTAACAGGCTTTCTTACTGCCTTGCATCTGTGAAAGAATGAAAACCTGTACTTTAATAGTTGAGCAAGGGTAGTCATTATATACCTAAGCTGTAGGGCAGAGAATTTGTTCTGAGGCTCAGAACTGTCATTCAGACTTCTACTGTTTCTGTTCAAGCTCAGCAGATGAGCAGCTCTACCACTTTGTAGTAGCCTTTGTAGTGGAAAGTTGCTGGAAAAGTACCCAGCTCTTACCATTGAGATCCCTGTTTACGGCTCTGCCTCCTTCTGTGCAAATTCTTTATGTGTCTTTAACCAACCAGAATTTTGCTAGACATTTGACATGCTACACTACCCACCAAAGATACCTTCTCCGATTCTTCTCTTCACGCGTGTCTGGTGTACAGAGCTTGGCAGGAAGTTCTGAGGAGTGATGGGCAGTGCTTATCTGTCCTCCGTTGGAAGCATGTGATGGAGGAACAAGTACCCCCAAAAATCAGGTGACTAAACCACCAGACCGCAAGGAAAATGCTTGTAATATTTTCTCATAGGTTAGGTAGTTTGATGACAAATATTTGAAGATGCTAAATGGCAAGCTGAGTTAGTTTTGCTGCAGATAATGATAAGTATCTTGGCTTCTCTAATAACAGACAACTATGTGGTGCACTGCTTTTAGTATTAATAGATATTTTCCCCATAAATGAATCTTCTTGCTCTGTTTTACAGTTCATTCCTTTACATTAAGCAGATTTTGTAAGGTATTGTTTGGTATTGAATGGAAACGTATTGTAAGTACTAATTTGAAAACAGTTTTGCATTTTAACAACACTACAGGAGAACCATAAGCATATTTCAAATGTTATTTTAATAACTGATGCTTAAATACTTTTAAAGCAACACTGTAATTAGATGTGTCTCTCTGAACCTTTCAGTTAAATAATTGCATACTAATGTAAAGAAAAACAGCTTCTCACTAAACAGTTTTCACATTCATC
Source organism: Falco punctatus (assembly GCF_963210335.1). Classification (NCBI taxonomy): domain Eukaryota; kingdom Metazoa; phylum Chordata; class Aves; order Falconiformes; family Falconidae; genus Falco; species Falco punctatus. The sequence continues at coordinate 2,585,705 of NC_137588.1, forward strand.
AGCTGAGATTAATACACTTAATAAGCAGTTGTTATTAACATAAACATTCAATAATGAGTCATTATAGCTATATTAAATTCTTGGGGCCAAGTGCCGCAGCTTGTACTCCTGAAAGTGGGCAAAGTTCCCATTGACTGAATGGGAGCTTTGACTGTATATGAATTGTAGGACTTGTCTCAAAACTAGCTTGAAAAAATAATGAGAAATTACACTGTGATGAAACTAACTGAGTTTGAAATCAGGCATTTCATTTCTTACCTATTGCTTTTGCCTTAAGCCCTATACTTACCTTATATCTGCATATTTTTCTTGCACAATTCATCATCTTCACAACAGCTGAAAAGGGGGCACCTAGTTCTAACTTAACAATATTCCAAAAAATGCTATTTAGATGCCTATTTAACATAAGTACTTCTAAAAATTTTCATAGGAACTAAGATACTTCTGAAGATCTTCCTCACTATTCTTTTTTATTTTTTTAGTATGATCTAGTCCTTGAGTAAGAGTACCAGGATTTTTAAATCACTTTTGAATTGAAAAATAATCTGTTAGAACAAGTGAGATATTGATCTCAGCTGACTTAAACGAGAGGCTTTCATAAAATTTGTCCTCTTAGAGGACACAGGATCCATTTGCAATATATATATTTTTTCTTCATTTTTCAGAAGTAGAATTAGCATCTTGCCTTTTTTGTTGAACCAACAGTCTTTAAAACTGATAGTAATCAGGTGAAATAACAGACTTATGGATACATATTTTAATTGAAAATAAAAAGTTATGTAAAAACCAGCAAATATTCTTCCATATTTTTGAAAACACATTGGTTTTTAGTTATGACAAACTTTTTAAAATACGGATAGGTGTCCAAATCAGTTGCAAACACTTCCACTGAAGTTTAACTAAAGCACTTTAAAATAGCTGAGCAAGTTATAATGGTTGGACAAATACGCAGCAGTACTTGTTTGGCATTCCAGTTAACAAAAATCTGTACCAAAGGACTTCACTGGCCAGATGAGATACCTTTTGGTTTAGTGGTTCGTGTTGCATCTTTCTTCCATGAAAGCTGCCTGTTACACTCTCCCAAATATTTTATTTGATTGGTATTGGATATAGGAGTTGTAGGTTTTGTTCTTGCACATTGTTTTGAGCCATTAAGGTGGTGTTTAGACATACTCTATATCACTTGTTAGCAAGCATTAACTTTTCAGCTTTAAAGCACAAATATTGTACTTTCTGCTAAAGCTGAAGTGACAAGAATATGCATAGATTTATTATCCTTGTGAGACTTGAATCTAATAATTTGAATTTGAAAAAAGTACTCTGTCCCTTTTAAAGTTTAATACTTGTAGTTAAGAACAATTTGGTATAGCAATAGTCCTTGAAATGTTCAAATGCTTTTGAGACTTGGTCCCTGAATTACCAATTTAAAAAAGGAATTACTCTTCTTTTTTTCTTCAAATAATGTTGTTTGGGAGTTCAGGCTGCACAATCCACAAATGCCTCAGTGTGGATCCCAAGTGGAGTTTGTGCTTGTTATTTAAATTAGAGTTTTTGAGCTTGTTACGTAGAGTGGCATTTGAGCTCTCTCAGCCTAGAGCTCTACAAGGTGAATGACTTGCACAAGGACTCCATGGCGTTCTTTTCAATTTACCTTCAATCTCCCTCAAGCCTTAAAAAAATCAGTTTCACTATAACAAGAGTTTAGCCTTTAACATGCAAAGCTTACAAGCCCTTAGTCTTCAAAAGGCCAATTTAACAGGAACAAGAAGAAAACCCACAGCACAAACTTGTTGTATTAAGCCTGCAGGTGCACTGCATAGTTAGTGGCAATTCTTGATTGTCCCCAAATCTGATATTGGAAGTTTGCACCTGAAAGAAGGAAAGATTAGAGTTTATTTAGCATCAATGGATATATTTATATATGAGATCGAGTCACAGCATGGTGTCCTACATTGTAGGAATGCCAAATAAGAACAATTTGACTTTCTAACTAGGAAAAGACTTGGAGCTCTCTTTTGGAGAAGAAAGGTGCCAACCACACTGAGTGGATGCACAAAGGAGTGCTGTAAGACCTCCTGTGGGATTTTGACTGGGTTCACTTAGCGAGGTTTTGGGAAATACCTGGCCTCGGGTCTCTAGTAAAATAGTTAATAATAGTTTCCTTAATGTGTCATACGAATGGATCTCAATGCACCTCTTGAAGAAAGCAGTTTGCATGCACTCTGTTACATAGCAATGGGGAAACTGAGGCCCCAGAGCTGTAGTGGGGCCAAGGTTACACAACATGTAAGGTCTGCTATAGTCTCATCCAGCAGTTTCCTTGTTGGCCACCCTGTCTTTGTCAAGTCTACTGCTTACTGTAATGATTACTACTTCTTTGGTAAGGACATTATGCTGGTATTCCTTAAAAAAGGTGTTCTGTCAGTGTGCTATAGTACACTAAATACATGCTAAAAAGCAACAGCTGGTTCTAAAGTAATAGCAGTAGATTAAGATGGCAGTTCTCTCTGGTTGTCTGGTCAAAACTCACAAGCTAGTATTTTTGCAATGAGTTTGTTAACATTAGGCACTGTAACTTGGAAATAATCTAGAAAAAGCAACACACTGTAATTTAACTGTTCAAATCTGAATATATATCTACCTTTACACACCAGCTGCAGGACTTGCCTTAGCACAATAGTGGGAATAACAGCCAACCCTGGTTAGGTAGTTGAAGTGCAAACTGGATTCAGTTGAGTCTGACTCAAACCAGGTTTAAAGTTTTTTTTAAGTAAAGGTTTTACTTTTTTTTAAAGTAAAGGTTTAAAATAGTTTGAGGGATTGACTAACTAAAATCACAGAAATATAATTAATAAAGTACACCATTGATTCACCAAGGGCAGTGGTGGCAAAACATGCTACTGCCTTTCTTTGGTGAGAAGAATTGCTCTGTGTGTTTACGGAAAAAAGGTAGATCCAATTTCTCTGTGTTCTACTAAAGCAACTGATAGGTATCTCATGAGATTGTGTGGGTTAACCTGAAGAACATCACAAGGATAGTAAGGAAGGTAAGCTTCTAGCTAATGATGAGTCATAAGAAGTGGGAATAATTAGGTTGCATACAAGTTATTAGTGGAAGGGTTGACCACCTTGCATTAGATATCAGTCAATATTTTCATTAATTATATGGCAGAAAATGAGAACATGCTATTGAAATTGCTAATGATGTGAAGCTAGAAGTCATCAACGCAGGAAACAAACATCAGGAGGTTAAGGAATACACTTAGGAGGTGTTCTATTAAGAGAAGCTTTTTCATCCATTCTAGAGTAAGTTTACCAGAAGGATAGTCTCATTCCAGATTGCTTGGTTTGTTGTCGTATTTGAGATTCACTGCAACAAGGTTTCAGAATCATAAATACCTAAAAGGTCTTTGGCTCTGGTATTTTGAAGAGTTAGCTCATTTTAAAAGGTCATGATTGTAATGATCTCTGTGGGTAATGATCTCTGTGGATCTGTAAGTACATGCTACCACTCTAAAAATTAGCACATACTTCCTAGGAACCAGGTGCAACACCACTAGCCCACCATAGCAGTGAGCGAGGCTGAGCAACTAAAGAGTGTCTTAGAGACTGCTCTGCTAAGCAGAACTATTTCGGCTAGTTAGACTTGGGGTATTTACAGGCATATTACACATTTAAGATAATAATAATCCAGCCCAGCCTACGTTTTCTAAGCGGTGCAAAAGCCTGCAGCCTCAGTCGGCTGAGTAGCTGCACAGCTTAGTCGTCCGTACGCTAACTCTAACCAGCAGATCCTGCTTCAGCAAGAAGAGTGAGCCAGCCCTCTGCTCTCCTTGTTAGGATACGCGCCTAATTAGGTTCAGGTCCAGCTGATTGCATTCCTGTGGGAAACCTCCAGCTGGAAATGTGAAACCTCTTGCAGTTCTCTAATGGCTGCACCAACAGGCAAAATAACACAGGCTGTGTAATAATTATCTTATAAAAATAATTATAAATCATAATTACACTATAAAAATTAAAAAATCAATACAGGTTGTGTAATAAACCTATGTAAATCAACCATCATGCTCTGTCACATTCACCTCTGCATAGCGGGCCTGAATGTGATCTGAGCAGAGCCACAGAGACAAAAGCCTGGAGGAATTCTATTACGGTAGAATTACAAACTCGCCTGAAAGAATTCTGATGTGTTTGTGTTTTGTCAGAGTCTGAGCTTAAGGCCAGAGTTCATTAAAATATTAACAGACTGCTGCAAGAAAAGAGCGGAAAAGCGCAGCTGATTGAAGGTTCCCACTCAAACCAATGCTTTGAAAATTTTCTGCGTTATTCCTGGCAAGTTTTAAGTTACAACATCAGCCATGTCTAATATATTGAAAGGTCAGTAAGGGAACTAATAAAAGCCTGTTATTGATCAGGCATGTGCCTTGTAATAAGAACCTGTAATAATTTGAGAAGCAATAATAGTTTCTAAGAGAATTGCCACATACATAATGCCAGTGATTTCTAGTGTTTTCTGCTCCCTGTGGGAGGATGGACATATATTACTGGAATTTGCTGCATAATGATTCACAAGGAAGGCAGTTCATATTCCCAAATCAATTCTTATCTGTCTTTTTAGGATCAAGACTACATGTGATTAAACTTAAAGAGTAGATACAAGTGTATGCTTCTTCTACTTTAAAAAAAAAAATACTGCAAAAGCTCTTTAATGTTATTTGTCCATGGCTTTATTCTTTCCCCTTCATATTCCCCTTCATATTTTATTCTTTTCTCTTTATGTTTAACACATGTTAAAAGTGTAATTCAGTTCATGAAATGTAAGAGTAGCTTCCGAAAGAGAGATGGGTGCACCTTCACTGAGCAGCTGAGTCCAGCTATCCCAATTTATGGGTTAATCTCTGCTCTCACAGTGAGACAAAGCTGTAATAAACCAGCTTAAACTGATGAATCCAATATCTTTTTACACTGGGATAACAAAACAAGACTTGGGTTCAACGATTGCTGATCGCCAGACTGCAAAAAAAAATGGGGAGAGCCATGTTCACCTGGTCAAAAGTCTGCAAGTGACAGTTACTCAAATTAAATGCGGATCACAGCTACTACTACTCATTCCCAAAGAAACTGCCATCCCGCATTCTATGTTCTGTTTCTTTCATGACAGTCCTCTCTTGAATAGATTTAGATTTCTGTGTGATCCTGTAAGCCTTCAAATGGTGAAGAAATAAAGTAAAAAATAGATGAGTTGTAAACTTAACTATTAGGTTGACTATGCTTGCACTGGCAGTGCTGATAAAAAGCCCATCCCTAAAATGATGCCAGTGTATTAAATCAATGATCCGGCCACCATACAGCAGTAGCAATGTATTTTAGTTACGGTATTTTTGATTGACTGAATAAAATAGCTTATTTACTTGTAAATACTTTAATAGAAGCAAAAATATTCTAAATGACTTGTATAATGATCTTTCTTAAGAAATGATGGGATGTTCACTTCTGAATCTATTTGTGGAGAAAAGTTAATACAAGTATGACAAGAATGGGTACATTTACCAGCAAGATAACAGAAAAAGATTCTAATAAAATAACTAACATTCATAATAATGCAAATTTTCTTATTCTTTCAGAAATATACCTGAAATATGTTATGTGTGGTATCTTTCCTATTATGGCTATTTTTGTGGCTGATGCATGGACAAAATTCATTAACTTAACCTCCTATTGTGACCATATAATGCACTGTTCCAAACTGGCATACTAACCTTGATTTATCTCTTCCGGCATGTATTACATTCACTTGTCTATTGTACGTTTAGTACACCTATTTGTATGGTATTTCCTCTGGCTAAGTTACATTTTGCCCAGTTGAAATTATGTTGTAAAAGAATTATACATACATGCATATTTTTATATATGCAAAAAAAAAAAAAAGGTTTTAAATGAAAATTTTTCACTTTAACTGAGAAATTCATATAGCTATTTCCTAGGCAATACTCTGACCTTCAAATGACAGTTCCTTCAGCATCTCACAAATGGAGAATTAAATAAATTTAGAAAGCATAATTTTTATTCTACTTTGCACAGTACTTTTGCATATTTGTGGTCTTCACCCTTCTCAAAAACCTGTGAACAAGGCAGTATGCACAAACTCCCATGATTTTCACTGAAAGCAGGATCACGCTATTTAAGCGTGCGTAGCCCAAGGTGAAGGAGCTGTGGAACCAACCCAGGGAGTCCCGAGTGACTCGGGGAAGCATGCTGCAAAGCTGCAATTCCCTGCCCACAGGGGTTACAACCCCAAAACTGTACTTGCAGTGGGGTGAGGAATCTTGCAATTGCCCTGCGGTATAGCTTGGGCGCTTTGAAGTATCTGTTTAGATTAGGAGACATTCAGAAATTATTTTAGTTCTTTGATGAACACCAGGAGATGGAGCTGCAGACTGCACAGCATAATTTCTTGGTGTTGAAGCAATGAAACATGTTATTTCTGCACAGTTAAATGCTTCTTTCTTTTCAGCTCATCATTTACAGGAGTTCTTTGAATCAGCTCTGTACTTATGGGAATTAAATGCTCCTTCTTTGAAGCACTGTATTAACCCCAGGGAGCAATTGCTAATGTTTTTCTTCGTGGATCTGCAGCCTAAAGTAAAAAAAAAAAAAAAAAAATGTTTAGGGAGAAATAAGAAGAGACATTGATTTAGGATAGGTTTTTTTGGGATAATGCTGGTAGTATACATTAACTATAAATTTATCATCTTCGCACAGTTTTAATCTGAGTGTATGGAAATGTTCAAAAAAGTAGAATTCCTTGGAAAATACCTGTGAAGATATGCTGTCAGGTACATCCCTACTAACTCCCTTTAGAAAAGGAAATCATAGAATTCTATACAGAAAAGCATAGTAGTTAGAAATAGAAGAAGGAAACAACACGAAAGTTCTCTTACTTTTCCTTCAGTGGAGTTTCAAAAATGCCATGTTTTGGGGATTCTAAGAATTTCAGGTCATATGTAATTTGTGAAAATATTTTGTGAAAAAAATGTCAGTGATTTTTTCAAAGTAGTGAGCTTTCTGTGGAGCTGCCTGAAAACTGGCCAATATGGAAGTCTGACCAGACAGCTACTCTCGTATGCGACCCAAGAACACTGTTCTACTAAATGTCTTAAAAAGCAAACCCTCCATGAAACAAAAATAGTTGTTCTGGTTTAGCCTCCCACCTCATGAGAAGCCTGATATGGTAATTAACCTTGGTTTTAGCTGGTATTTAAGCTTAAAGTGTATGCACATGCTTTGATCTGTAATCAGGTTTTTGATACGAATCAAGGAGATTGTGTCAAACATTCCAGAGCTGCAAGTTTCTCAGAGTGTATTGCTATTAATGTTTTCCCAGTAAAACAGTTACATGTTGAGAATAAAACTTTTAACAGATATAAAGAGGCTTACGAACATAATTAATGCTGACTTAACTTTTTCTTTACATGTGAATATCTTCCCATTAGATCGTATTTGTTCAAAACAATTTCCCCCCGCCCCTCTGTGCTATGGAAGAGTAGAACATATAGTAAAGAACAGATCTTGTATATATGCTATTGTGCTTCAAAACTGTGATATTAGTTCTGGCAAAAAAAAATTCTACAAAAGAGCTTTATGCTAGTCATAAATGTTTGACATAGGAAATATGTGAAAGATCAATTATGGGCTGTTCAGAAATAACTTTTGACATTTTTAGAGTGCAATGTGAGAAGGGTTCACTTATTTAATTATGACTTTACCAAATAGGGTGCTCCAACTCAATGGGAGTGACTGCACTTAGTGTAGTAAGGCAGGAGAATGTAAGGGTTTTATGATGGGGGAAGGGAAAAGAACATGTCTTCAGGCTGAAATGGTTATCAGTTTTTAGATCAATCACCCTTATGCAAGTTTTTCCATTGGTAGCAAGATATTAAGATATTTACAACCAACATATATCACATTGAATGGCTTGTATAAAAGGAAGAAGGAAAAATGAAAATACACTCAACATACAGACTACAGCACTTTTATTAAAAGTCAAAAACAGGATAGCTGTTAAGTAATTTACCTCAGACTGTCTCACAAAGCTTATAGCGTGAACTCCTGCTGTAAGCTTAATATTTCTTTTTCATATTTTTTAAACTGGACTTGCCAGTATCCAATCAAAATTTCATTTTCCTAAAACTGCTCCTCTGTGCTTATGCTCAGATCACTTACAAATACAAAAAGGAGCAAACAAAATGTTAATTTCCTTATTTCTGAAATCCATGGAATGAACCGGCCATTTTAGTTCTCGAGTTACGAAAAGGAGCTTTATTATGAAGATCACTGGTTGCCATCACATTCTTGTTACCATAGCACCCCCTGAAACATATTTTGGTTAAAATTTTCCCATGTGATATTGGATGACATTGTCACAAATTGTCTACCTTATTTTCCAATCTAATAAATAAAATAATAATAACAACAACAATAATAATGTTAGTTAAATGCATATAACCATGAACTTGTAAGTAAAACTGTGACCACAAATAGGTAGTGAGTGCTTAGCTCCCGATGTGTGGGGAGGATCAGGAGTCTGGAAACACCCTTGAAGTGCCCCAGGATGTGACCTTAATGTGTTTAGCAGACAAACATCACCATTAGAAGCTGCATTTCTCCTGAGTTTTGAGAGCTATGCGGGATTTATTTTTACTTGTTGGAAATTTCTAGTGAAAATATTCCACCAGGATTAGTATAGACTACCAATGCAGAATTTATAACTGCAAGTGTTTGCTCTGGAAATGCAAAGCTTACTGCAGCAAGCTTACTGCAGCAATCTCATCATCAAAGAATGGAAATATGCTACGTAACCTTTATTGGTAAGAAGACCAGACAATTTCATACCCCTAATATGAAATTCTTGAAGTAGTGCATAGCAAGTGAACATTCAAATATCACTTGAAGCAACCGCCCAAGGCTGCAAACAAAAAGAGAGGCAAATGTAAGGAAGCTTTCTCCAGATCGTTAATTCAGAGCCTGCCTGTGGTCTGACACCAACGCTTATCCTAGTCTTCTGATTCTGCCACTGGGTCCTCGCACCTGTGCAGACCTCAGCTTCCTCTTCGTACCAAGTTATGAAACTAGGCTCAAGAGATGTCCCAAACAATCAGAAGATCTTACTTTAAATGTGTCCAGAGATTCTCAGACCTTGTTCTGTTATGGACCAGTGATCCAAGAAAGATGACTACTCCCAGTTCTGGCTCTAAGAGGTGGTCAAATAAATAGAACGTTGCCATAATTGCACCACTTCAAGATACATTGTGCAGTCATGAACAGAAAAAACCCTCTTCTGATCTTCAGAATTGTAAATGCTCTGTATGTGAGACAAATCAAAACTGTATCAAAATACGGTTAACAATGCAAAACGATGTGAATTCCTGTTTCAGTGTGATAACAGGATCACAGAAAGTGCTCTTGTTACTTATAGAGAAGAGGGTGGGTATTTATAGAATATGCCTGGTAGCGGCTTCTATAATTAATGTTGAAAAGTAGTTAGCATTGTAACTCCTTGTTTTCAATCACTCATAACTTTATGAAAAATCTCCCTTTTGTACTGCAGTTTTCATCCTGGATTTGTGCCAATATCAATGTTTTAAAGTACGGAGAAAGATTCTTCCATATTCTCAAGAAGAAAGGTCTGAAAATACATGCTTACAGGAGTGACTGCTCCATGCAGTTCCATGCTCCAAATGTCTGTAGTTTGAATGGTACAATTTGCAAAGGACTTGTCCATGCCACGGCCCACGACTTTGTTCTAGGAGAAATTGTTACTGATTTGTTAATATACATAAAGAAAAGCATTTACTGAATGAGCATATGCTCAGCAAATTGGCACAGGGGTTTTCTTTTCCCCACATCCCCACAGGAAGGTTTGTTGGCTAAAGAATCACAGGCAAAATTTAGACTTAGAAAGATCTATGTTCAAGCTCCCAGCTTTCTCTTTTAACCAACACTAATGGTTGCCTTATATATCAATAGTCTTAGCTATGTATGTCTTATTGGCAGGATACATCAATACTTGGAAAAAAAGCAAAAAAGCAGGCAAAGTTCTCATATCTGGAAAATGCGGTGCTCCTATACATACTTACACATTGTCCCAAGTTATAGCAGAAAGAAAGGAGACAACTTTTAGTGTGATCAGGGTTTCAATAAATACCTACAAATTTTTTATGTGTCTGCAGTCATTAATATGTTTGTTAAGCATACATTTTTTAAAGGTCGAGTAGGTTTTGTTACATTTCTTACATTACAGTATTCTGCAAGAATGATAATGTTAAGTCTTTTGTGGAGTACAGCAAGATGAAAAAATTCACTAGGAGTCTAAAAATGCAGTTTAACACATGATAAAAGGAAAAATGTTTTGCTTAGCAGACTGACAGACTGCACCACGCTCCTTTTTTTTATTGTAGTAGAAGTGAATAAAAAAATAAATTACCAAAACACATATCCACTTTCTTGTGAAAGTGCACAAAAAGAATGCACAGTGTTGGCTCCTTCTGCATTCAATCACATCTTTGCCTTTTACACACTCAGAAAAAGTTAAGGCCTGAGTTTCATGAACAGTTTAAGTGATCTGCTAAGGTTTTTCTGCTCTGCTTACCCTTCTTCTTCACCTCCAGTATCTGTGCCACCCATTGAAATCCTGGAAGTGCTCTAGCTGAGAAAAGAAAAGATAAACTTTAGTATGGGCCACTCTCCCCAGTTTGCTCTGCTGCTTTTAAGTCCCTTGGTTCTGCTGATCCATAGCTTATTCTTTCTGAGTCCAGTTTCTCTCCAATGTATTTGCCCCTATCCATATCAGAAATGGAAGAGAGAAGTAATATAACTCCAAAACCATTATCTTCTGTCCTGTGGACTGGTACATGAAAATGTACCAATGAGCCATCAGCGTCTACAGATTCTCTGTTATGTTAGGAGCTGTACAAATAGAAGACAAGCACGTATATAAAGGAGTCATGATCATGTCTAGTTGTAAGATACAACAAGCAGAAAAACCATCCTGACTAGCAGTAACTAGCTTGATTTTGCCACAAAAAGGCAAATCCATCAGTACTTTGTGTTCAGGAGCAGGAAAATAAAGCTTCGCTAACTCAAGGATGCTTAATATTTTCTCAGCTCAGTGTCAAAAAGTGGCCAGATGCATGAATAGGTGGTAATAAATAGTTTTCCTCTCCTCTGGCTCCACAGGAATCTCCTAATGATATTTCCCATTGAGGACTGGTACATTTAGCTCAGGAGAACTGAACAGGAGTCCTTTTTGAGCTCACAGTGCAGAAACAAAACCCAGTCCCTTGTCCTAACAAATGGTGTGAGTGGAAACCTGACCAAATCATAAGGACAAAACCTCAGAACTAAATAGTGGATCCAAAAGGCCACTTGTTCAATAACCTACTGCCAGTCTCCAGGCAGAGAAAGACTTCTTTGGCAACACCAGAAATTCAGAAAGTGATATTTCCTGTAAATTATACAGCATATCCCTAATGGTAGGAAATACAAATCTGTGGAATTAGATGACAATGCTGGGGAAGATTACATGTCAGCTGTTTCAGATTGATTTTAGCTAGAGGTTCAGCCAAAGGCTAAACTTGTCTCTACTGAGGAAGGGGCCATGTGCATAAGGCTCACAATTGAAGTGTCTAATTACCGTGGTTAGATCAGGTTGAACACTGGACTCTGTGTGTTAGCTTTCTCTGGCAGCTGTGAGAGAGTGCTAGTGTTAAATTATCCCTTTTAAAATCCTTTTATGGTTATTGATCAGCATTAGTTCAAGAACCTTTCAGGGACTACTCGAGAGGTTGCATAGATAAGTGGTAAAAAAACACAAGAAAGAGTCTGATGTGGGTTAACATCAGCCGTTCGGTGGGCTAAATCCTGATTCCAGAATTCAAATTGGATAATAGTTCCTTACATTACTGAAAGTAGTGGCCATTGGAATAGGGAGCTTCTGAAATGACTAAGGGTTGAACCCAGTAACTGAGTCTTCACATGTCTTCAACCCAGTTTAAGGGTGTTGGCTAATGTATGCAAACTTGTAAACCTTTCTATTGCTTGAGGGCAGTAGTGGTGTAATTATTTGATGTACCATTAAGTGATGGCCTGCTTAAGTAGGAAATTTGACCTTTTTCTATTTTTTCTTGTGACCATCAGTAAATAATGCCCACCTGAACTCTAAAAGCTTCAACCTTTTATTTTCTTCTAATGAATATGCTACTTACTTCATTAGAATGGTAGTATACTTACAGAAGTAGAGATTCCACATGGAATTAAAATAGCATGTGGGTGATTATAATGGCACTTCAAGATACCTTTCTTGAATGAATTCATTTATTATTATTCCTCCAATTACATGCACAAGACAGGAGGTTAAATATCATCATCACCTTTATAGGTAAGAGCATAAGACATTGGAGAGACCTTACAATGGTGACACTTGCTTCCAAATAGCGATAATAGTTTGCTGTTGGCTGTCATGCCAAATGACCTGCTTTCAGGACCCAAGTTATGCTTCCAACACTGCTCTGTTACACAGCGGTAGACATATTCTAGCTACCTCAAAGAGGGGACTGGACTTCAACGAGAAAAAATTGCAGGTCTGGGGCCTCCCAATAGATGATTCTTTCTGCCTAGACTTAATTCCATTATACTGAGTTATAAATGATGTATAAAGTGTGGTGATGCCGCTTGCCAAACAAAATTTATCTTTCTAATAATTCTTGGAAATCAACCTCCCTTTAAGGAGTGGTGGTGTTTCTCTTCTGCAGCTCCCTGTTCACTGGAGGCTGTTTCTTGACAGGTTCAGCATGATGGCTTCCAGTTGTTCAAAAGTAGGTCTCTTGCCATCATTGTACATGGCTTATTGAGTTTTATAAAAACGGTTTCAGAGAGATTTGTGAGGGACTGGTGCATCGTAACTTGCACTTCATGTGCATTTCCAAATTCATTTATCTCACGAGTGTTTTCTAAAAGTCAAGAACTAAAAATATAACTAGGAGCAGTTTTCAGAAGTCTATTACTACAAGGAAATGAACAAAAAGTTTAAATGCTTCATTGCCAATAGTTCCTATTGATCCAATTATAACTTTTTTTACCTATAATTACATAAGACTGATTTAGAGATACCTGTCCAGATTGATCTGAGAAGAAATGCCTTTAAACATTTATGTTACTACAATATACACAAAATGCATTAAAGTAATGACAGTAGCCTGACAGAAACCCACAAAATCAAAGGCTTTTGGAAGGGAGGTTGAAATGCCATCTTTAACACACCCATCAGAGATTACAGCTTTCGTGGAAGATGAAATTACATGCTTTTTTGAGACTCCCTAATAAAGAATCACTCAGGCACATCATAATGGTTTCAAAATTATATGGTATTTTAATCCTTTGCATTTGTCTTTGTGTTATGTAAGTTAGATTTCTATCAACATTTCAACACCCTATCTTAGAGAAATTATTATCTTTTCATTACTTTTTCTTTCTCATAACAGTAGCAGTATTTGGTATAAACTGTCTCTGTTCTAGAGACCCTTCTTGTTCTGTTTAGGGAAATGAATGGGATTTTTGTTTAAGCTTTGGTTCTAGATCAGCACTGAAGTATCATTAGATACATGATCAAAGGACTTTGAAAATTAGCTCTTAAAAACTGAAGTCAGCTGAATGACTGTTCATAACAGTACAAAATCCTAATTACTCCAGACAGTGGTGGAAGGCGTAGAGTGTTAGGACAGCTCTGATCAGGACAACTCCACCCTCATTTATAATTGCCAGTTGTCTTGTTAAAACGTCACAGGCCTCTATTTCATGCTAATTATTAACTTGGAAAAAAAATTATTACACTTGTGCCTGAAAATACATATAGTAAAAAACTGACACCGGTTGATCTCTCAAGGTGTTCATTGAAGCCGAGCTGACTCACGTCTCAGCGTTATCATATATAATGTGACTGGAAATAGATGAGATCTATCACTTTCACTGGTGAGGTTAGAAGTGAAAACGGTTGCAGATCCTCACTGGTAGCAGTACGAGCATGCATGCAGAACTCCCAGTACAATGTTTTCAAATAGAAATGACTATATAATTCCTCTAAATATAAGAACAACCTGATGTCATATGGGCCTCTGTACCAATGACTTTATTCAAAACTTCTGAGATTCTTCTTCAGAGGCAGTGTCTCCAGCTACAAAACCCGTGGTACCTTTAGCAGTTGCAGCAGGAGTGCTATTCAGTACTCAGCACAAGCAATCTTACCCCTTGATGAACTAAGAAATTTTTACTGTCAAAGCAACTGTGAGGGATAAGGTGAAGGTCTAATAAATACAGCGGATGAACTGAGAGATATGAGTATTAAATATCAAGGACAAATCTGAGCATTCACATTTTTCTCTGATGCATTTTTTATGTTCATAACCCTTTGCATTGTACTATATTTACTCTCTGAACTAAGAAATTCTGTGTGTCAGAGTAAATGTGAGGGATAAGGTGAAAGTCTAATAAATAAAGTAGATGAGCTGAAAGATATGAGTATTAAACATCAAGGACAAAGCAAAGCATTTACCTTTTGCACTAATGCCTTTTTTATATTCAGTCTATTTCACTACTTTCTTATTCTATTTTTTGGCAAACTATCTAGGCGGTCAATTGTCGATGAATGTCTGAAAGCTTATAAAAATTATAAAAGAAGTACAAACTGTTTTTATAACTGAACAGATGTGCTAAAAAATCATGTTGAGTTGAGAGAGGTTCCAGGCTCATCTGGAGCCATTTTTCAGGTGTAGATATAGGTGGGCCTCAGCTCTGATCTGGGGTACGTCATCTAAACGGTAGGTCTAAGCTGTAGTTTAAGAGGTGCTAACCCCTTCCCATTTGCCCTGCTATTAAACAGTAATCTCAATAACAGATTCCATTTTTAAGATCATCACTGTGCCACTTTAAAAAAGCACAAATAATCATCTCCTTCCTGATGCCTCACAGGCCAGGACAAATGAAGGTTTGGTTGAGCCCTTTGCCCACCACAGCTGTGAGAGCCGGCCCAGACCTTTTGTCGTTGTCACTGAAAGTCAAACACATTACGTGGTAGCTGTGCCACACAGCTATTTCTACCCAAGGGACTGGTCAGAGGTGGCAGGTGTTGCTTTCCAGGGAGGATGTCGCGCTCTGCTAATACTCAGTTACATGCAGTGGTACTTTCTAGGAAAAATAGCCTTATGCATTTCAGAGGCTACATCTACATTTCCGTGTTAGCGTAGGTTTCCAATACAATTCTCCTGGTGGCCTGTAAAAATTACCATAAAAATAGCTCACTCTGTGGCTCACGTTCTAGATGAGAAGAGCTCCAGACAGGGAAACTCAGGTTCAGAATTTTATGCTCTCCTTTGTGCGTGGGTGCAGCTTTGTCCTCAGCAGCGTTACTGAAGGCAGTGTGAATGCAGAAATGCTTGTGAAAAAAAAATCAAGCTCAGCCTGAATTCAGGTGTGCTTCAGAATGACACATTTGAATTTTTAAACACTTCCTTAATGCTCGTTAACTACAAAGATTTTGTTGTGTCTCCCCAAACAAAGACACTTTGCTGCAAAAACGTAGCCAGTTCTTGAGGACTGGTTCAGCGTATGAGCAGCATGGACTATGAAGGATATAGTTTAAAATAACTGCTGATGAAGAAACTTCTGTGGGAAACTTGCCAGGCTTATAAAAGAAAAAAGATACCATGGCAGAATATAAAAACAGATAAATAATAAATTGCAACTTCATCTGGAGCTGTGGACTGTGCTAGTATTTACGGTTTTGAAAGGTTTTATGGAGAAAATATTTTATTTTTTATGTTTTGAAATATATAGCAACATAAAAATGTAATGGTTGGCTTAACCTATAAAGAGTTTTCTAATCAGTAAGTTCCTGACAGAAGGTGGAATTTGTATCTCGGTGCAGAATTTATTTATTTTTTTCTTTTCTTTTTAATTTTCAAAGTCCAGGATGCCTTGAAGTTGCTTGACGTTGTAGGACAAATTTTCAAAGCTCCATGCAGGAAAGATGCCAACACGAAAAACATCAAGTGAACGCTGAGTTATGTTTGTGCATCTCCTGTGTTGTGTTTTGATAATTTCTCCCATATATCTGCATAAAGATAGGGTTTGCAAATAGAGTGAAATTATAGATCAAGGTGGTTATTTTTCTTCTTCCATGTTATGTGGAAATTAATAAAGTAATTAAATGTTACATTTACTGTTCATTGAATTACTTGGTGGTTTGGTAATTATTAGTGTGATTACAAAGTGACATAAACAACTGTGTGGCTCAAATGTGCAATTATGTTCAATATATGCTGAGCTGACACACATGGAACATATTTTGCTGATTTTGCAGTCAATTAATAAATGCTCATGTAAAGTGGCTTGTGCAAAGAGCTGTAAATAACGCAACAGACTCCATTTTTTGTTCAGCTTGCGCTTGTGCTTACACTGAAGCACACTACTACCGAAGCCAAACGGGGGCAATTGAACCTGTTCATTGCAAAATGTACTTTACGTAAAAAGTAAAGGCAGTTCTGCTCACTACTAGCTTACAGTCTTGGTATTTTCTCTCTCCGGCTGGGACACCTGTATATGACGTCACACTGTACTAAGAAAGTGTTAATATTGGATTACTAAGGATTTTGAAGATTTATGTGATTCTGGCATTGGGTCCTGATATCTCTCATAATGTTGCCATGATTCTGACAAAGAGAAATTATCTGGGTTTGAATATGGAAACACTCGTGTTATTCTTTCCTGTTTTGTAGTCTTTTTACTGTAAAATAAGACTATGTGTGACTGACATTGCTGTCTGCTTGTGCTGATTGTAAGAGAGGCCGTGTTCTTCCATTTCCTGAAATAATTTTTGAAGACAGCAGTTGTTAATCAAAAATGAATGAAGTCATGACTCACAAGGTTGAACCACAGCTACCCCATAAACCATAGCCATGTAGTATTTTGTAAGAGAGGTCAGCCGCAACTAAACACTTTTATACCAGTCGTCTGGCATCTTATATCATTGCAAGGAACAAATAAACACTCATACATCTTCTTTAAGCATCTGACTGTGAATATTGAGACTATCTCAACTCTGCTCTGTTTCTTCAACTGCACTGGCATTACGCTTGATTTTGCTAGCTGGGATGCATATTAAAGAGCTACTCTAGGTAGCAGAGGTGTCAGGAGGGCACATTGCCTTCTTTTGTTGTCACTCTAATTATGTAGAGTAAAATGGGCCACCCCGATACTTCACTCCTCCTCTTTTTCCTTCTCCTTTTCCTTCCTAGATCTGTTCTGCACTGTATTGAGGTTTTATGCTTCTCACTGCAGTGAAGGGTTTGGCAGTTTAAGGCTACATATAATCCATTCGTATGTCTCAACGCAATAGTTATTCTTGCTGGGCTGGTAGGGAGACAAAGAAGAGCAGCATAAAACTAGGATTGTACGTGTATGCTACAGACACTTTCTTCCTAAAAACTCTGGAACCTCAGGGATCAACTGACCTTGAAGAAAAATCTTCTACCAGTGTCACAGCACAGTAAGTTTGCTTTGCTCTAGGCTGACGACTTCAGCTGTGTTCTCTGCATTGGCTCAGTAACGCCTATAAATCTTGCACGTTTTGCTGCTAGTGCAGGTCCAGGTGCTACTGCGGCTTTTGGTGTCACTATAGTTATTGCTGTTTCTTCAGTCCCTTTGGCACTTTGAGTTATTTCCTGAAGAACTTGAGAAGACTGATTTATGAGAACACTTGGCTTATGCAGAGAAACAAAGGAGGAGGAAGGAAGGGAGGAAGAAGCTGGGTTATGTGGCCCAGATAGCTCTCTATGTGAAAAGAGCCAATGCGATTCCAGGAAAAAAACCCTTATCCCAAGTCTTCCCTATTAATGTGAATTAAACCACGGTCCATAAATTCCCAATATTTCCATTGTACTTTAACCTACAGAAGTCTGTAGCTTTTTAGGGTGATGAAGCCGCAGCTTCTGCTGTGTGCCCCTCAGCCCTGCCAGAGTCTCCACCTACAACGCCCTCGGCAGCGCGCGGGCGATCAGCAGCCGAATGCGGTGTGCTTGTTGCAGTGACATCAGCAGTAGTTACCCTGTGGAGCGGGCCTGGCCGGAGCACGTACAACGAGGTGTCAGCAATCCATGATGCAGTGAGCCCAAGCAGCCCCAGCGCGCTGCACATGCTGAGCGGCACACACCGCCTGACCCGTGCCCCCGTGCCACACAGAGCCCCCGCTGCAGGGCACGCTGGCCCAGCCGCTGAACAGAGCAGTCTCTGGCGGGTCCCACTCGGGCCGGCAGTTGCCCCACCTGCGTGGCTTTGTCTGTATCAAGGAGTGCAGCAAGAAGTCATCATGAACATCCTTTCTGTTTGACACTGGCAATGATGACTTAGGGCTGTTTCCTTGTAAGAAAATCACGTAATAAGTCGAGTGACTGAAAGGGGAGGATCGCTTCTATGGAGAGGGTCTGCTGCATGCAGATCAGAGGCCCCTTCGATGCTATGGCTCAGGGTTCCCACTACCTAAAGGGACATAAGATTATCTGTGCTAATCTCTTCTTATAATGTTAGCTCTAATAGATAGCGTTGGGAATTGTACCTTATAAAGCCTGAGTGGCTTTCTTACTGCAATCCTATCAGCCCGCTACCTCCTGGTGGAAAGCACCCTCCCATTGTGGGATCAAGAGCAAGAAAATGGTGTTCAAATGAGATAACTTGAATATCATCTATAGTCTTGTATGAACTACTAATCTGCGCAATGACTTGACACAATAAACCCCTGGTGAAGGTATGCCCTGTGTGCTATCAATAGTCACAAGTGAACAAGTATAATGGACCGAGCCAGGTTTTATTGAGTCTTGATTCATTAAGAGGCAGAGAGGCTGATAGGCTAAAGCAAGGAAGTAGGATAAGCCATACAGGGTGTAATGCTCATATTTAATGCCAGGAATGCCAGGAATGCCAGGAAGCAGCTTCTGTGAACAAGAAAAGACAACGTTCATCCTGACTTTTCTCATGCTTTCTGGATATTTATTTTTTTTTTTAATATATAGTGGCAACCTGTGCTATTGGAGGCAGAAAATGGATGGTCTGCACAGAAAAGCTCTAATAGAAAGGGCCTCTGCTGCTGCCCTGCCCTGCCCTGCCCTGCCCTGCTGGGTATGCACAATGTGGCATCCTGTAAAACCCTCACAAAGTGCTGTTGCCCTCCTAGGCTCACGGTTTTCTTGCAGGGTTGTGAAACGGTATGCACGCTGACAGTGTCCGAACAACACAGTCGTGTTGCTTAGTACAGTAGTTATGTAAAGGAGTTTACAGTCAAGCAATTAGGCCAGGGCTGTGGACCAGATTTTAAGAGTCAGTTTTGTCACTGAATACTGAGGAGGACAGGGGGGAAACTTGTGGAGAAGGAAAATAGTGTTAAACTCATAGTAACCCAGTTTCTGGTTTTGTTTTCTAATTGCAAAGTTCTTGTTTGTAAAATGCTTAGAAAAGCAGAAACAAAGTTCAGTGTTTGCTCTTCTTTCATCCCTTGTCTCTTATTTTCTCAGCACTATGCTGTGACGCTTCCTGTCTAGTGGTCAGAGACAGATATGAAAACCCTCTGATCTAGTTGTTTCTCAAACACAGCAACCACATCCAGTGCTTGAAGGTGTTTGCACTCCAGTTCTGACGTATGTATCAGGCAATGGAGTCATCGTATTTGTTTTGCTCACAGGCAAACTCTTTCAGCATTTTGGTGATGTTTGTGGGAATGCTTTACATAGTTCTGTTCTTCAGATCCCGACAAAGTAGTCCTTCACACTCTTAGAAGTTACTATGCCTCATAGTGAAGATCAGCCCTGTAGACCTTTACCTGCCCTCTGAGATGAGCTTTTCTTTCAAGTGGTCTCGACGTCTTTTTCCATTAGGGAGTTGTTATTCTCCCCATTTTACTGAGACACTTGCAAATATTACATGCCCTTGGTGGGCTGGTAGAAAAGCAGGGCTTAACACGTGCTTTGGGCACTGACCACATCTCTCTCTGGATACCTGTGAAAAAAAAATGATGGTAAACAGATATGGACAGGCCAGAGGATGCAACTGTCAGCAGTGTAATGATGTCACTTCATGCTGTTGTTTTTTAGTAGATCAAACAATACGGCGTCACCTTTAGATGGTACTTTGATATACTAAACACCACCTTCTTCCATTAATTTCTTTGGGAGCAAAGTGCACTCAGTATAATGTAGGTTTGGCATTGGAGTCAATGGGAATGATTTTTTTGACCTCAGTTTGCTCTGGACCGGGTCCGTGGTGTCCAGCAGTGAATTTATGGTGCTATCTGAGCCCTGCAGAGTATGCATGAGTCATCTCCATGGTACTGAGGCAATCTCAGTAAATAAGAAGAGACAGCTTTCTTCTCAACAGGTGAACCAAATCCCCAAAGTAAATTTTTTTTTCCCCAAGGAAGCAAAAGGTTAATTTGAAGTGCTCATGGCCTTCCATGAATCAAATGAAGTAATCCCATGCCTGAGTTTTAAAAGCATCCGTAAATTAGAAGGGTGTAGTGAGCAGATCAAAAAGAGGGTTATCAAAGATTAATAAAAAGGGAGAGAGGAGAGAGAGAGGGAAAGAGACCCTGCTAGAAACTCTCTCATAACTCCAACTAACCTGGAGAGTAGAATTCACTTATCTGAAGTCCACTTAACACACACTGTGTCATAAACCCCAGAGCAACAATACAAAAATATCAGAAAGGGGATATAAAACTATTTTGAGAATGTGGATAATTAAGTCTGTGAAAAATAAAATGGGGAATGATTTGAATATAGGAGAATATATGGAGAGAAAAAAAGTAAAAACCTAAGAAAAAAAGCCTCTCAGCTTTTTTATGCCATTTGAACCCTGGTTATTTTTAAATGCCAGCTCTATCTGAAAGGCAAGTCATGTAATGAAAAGGAGTGCCAGTAGAAAAACAGGGGTTTTCTGGAACAAGTGGAATGAAAAACTGATTTCTTAGGAAAAAAACTGGTCGTGCAAAGGAAAAAGCTTGTACTGCAGAAGGAATAGTCAGGACTCTGTGAAACTGACTCATTCTGGTTTTTCAAATGGTGCTGGAAATTCCCCCAGGCCATATTAAATTGCTATCCGTATGCAAGGGACAGTTTATGCCTCCTGATTTTTAGCTGTTAACTAATGTCCTATACACCCCCTTATGCTCAGTACTAAATAATGTGCATTAGTGCACACCACACCATCCTGGGGACAGGATGGTATTTAGGAAGTACTTCTTCCAAACAGTGGATAGTGTCCTTTCACAATGGAGGTGTCACAACAGTCCCCAGACCAACAAGGCTTTAATCATGCAAGTTCTTGCCTACACCTTGTTTGGTCTGCTTGAGCAGAAGCCATGTTGCCTCATCAAGATGAAATCTTTCAGCCATAATGAAAAAATCAAACCAAACACACAATTATTCTATTGAAATACTGCATTTCCATTTCATTGCATGCTTGCCTCTCAGTTTTATTGAACTGAACAATCTTTGGGAGCTCATATTTTGCAAAGTAATCTGTGTTGCCAAGCAGCAGTTGGATGAGCAGGAGAAGATGGAGTAGAAAACCGAAGGACTATGTAAAAGCAGTTTCAAAATACTGTAGAAAGGCGAGAGAAATCTGGTACCTAACTCACTGTTTTTTCATGGATAATTATTTACGATTGGAAAGCATGGAGAGAAAGCATTAACATTTGAGTTGGAACAAGCAGATCGAAACTTGCACCTCACGGTGCCTGTAAAAGGGCTGACCTGCCAAAACTCCAGCTGCATCTGGGTCCTGGACAGATTGGGGGAGTGTCGGCGGCACTTAGCCCTCAGCTGCTGTGCATAATGCCATGCCAATGTGGAGCGGCTGTGTACTAAAAGTAAAATCTCTCTTTCACATCACCACAAACGGAAGCAGAACAGTTTCATCAGAGACAGACGAGATGGCAAGAGGAACAAAACACTGCAAAGCTCTGCATATTTCATGGGGTCTCATTTTCAGTGCAAGTCCCAGTACATAATGCTCTGACATACCATCTGAGACGTGGGCTACAACATGAAAGAGTACATTATCTTGGGCAGTTTAATCGCCTACAGCAAACACTTCTTCAAGGGCTTAATCTTAGAAAGGAGATAAAGGCCTTGACCCTGTAAAGAGTCTTGTGAGCAAGCCCTCATGGCTGGTACCCACCAGCACCGGTCGTCCATGTAGTTCATGTATATCTGCAACACTGCAAGACCCTGGCCCAGTTTTCCCTTTTATTCCAGCGTATCTGAGCTCTGCTGGTTTGTCTGCTGCCCTGGGGTCAGGGCCTGTCTGTCCATCTCCCTTTACCTCCTAATTTCTCTAGAGAAGTAGATAGACAGTATTCTGAATGCTGTACAGAACCTCTGTCTGTGTAGGCTGCCCTAAACATTGTGTTTGTGTGTGTGTATAGGGCAAGCAGTCTGCATGTTTGTCAGTCGGGGGATTAGTCCCCCTAAGAATGCCAGCAATTTTGGGCAGAGATTGCAAGCGATACAACCAAGTCAGCAAATCTTCAGCCTAGTTGTTTTGCTTTATTTTCAGTGGCTCTTGTAACATCACAGGTGAAAACGATGCCTCGACCCTTATCGGTCATCACTGGAAATTCTTTCAGTGACCAAGAAAAGGATGGCTTCTCCCTCCTCCAAGTCTGTTATTAAAGACCTGATCTAGTGTCTGTGCGAATATGAGTGAAGGGTCCTCTCGCCTAAATGAACATTGGGCTGGATGCTGAAAGGAGAGCCAACCTCACCTCAGACAGCAGTCTGCTTAGGCGTCTTTCTGTGTTTGCTGCTGAGCTTTGCCTGCAAACTTCTGGATAACCCAGGCTGCTTAGTTCAGCAGTCACAATTGTGCAGGTTGAAGTCATGCTGGTGAATCATCATCTTGATTAGTGAATACGTTCAGATTGTTTCGCTCTAATGTGATGCTAATTTATTGCTGAAGCATCATATTTGATTGTTTTATGTGTCAATA
This sequence comes from Falco punctatus, assembly GCF_963210335.1. Classification (NCBI taxonomy): domain Eukaryota; kingdom Metazoa; phylum Chordata; class Aves; order Falconiformes; family Falconidae; genus Falco; species Falco punctatus. Next base: position 2,608,790 of record NC_137588.1, read on the forward strand.
ATTAAAAATAGTGATTTGAATAAGAGACCCAGTGGTTCAATTAGAAAACTGTATTACTAGCTGGGGAAAATATAAATATAATGCAGCACAATGGAGTTATCAGGTTATTAATTTAAAAAAATGCACTTGAATCTGTCATTCATTTGTCCAAACCATGGTGAAAAACAGATCAGAACAATTGTGCCTCGTTATTACTGTCAATTAAATTAAGGTCTAAACCAACTTTCTTCTCACCATGGCTATTCTGAAAGCTTTGAAAACGGCTTTATTTCAGCATTCCTATTTATGTTCTTTGGCTTCTAGAAATGCTTTCATTTCCGAAAACAACCAAAACCAGAAACATAAACCGCTACCAAGTTTGTGTTCCAAGGAAAAAGCCGTTTCAAATTTTATATCTACATTAATCACCAGCTGTCAGTTAAATAGCTAAATAGGCCAGCTCTAAATACACGGAGATTTCTCTGCTGGTATTTTGAATCTGCAGTTAAATCTCCCTTCACTCTGATTCTATAAGCCAACAAATATTACACCTATTTTCCATAGCAAGTCCTAATGTTCCTAATTTCTTTTAAGCCTACACTGAATTTATGCCCTGTGTGGTATTAGCAGTCATGCTATTACAGCCCAGATGTCAGAGCATGAAACAAGGTGAGCTGTATTTTGGATATGATGTAACAACAAGATTCCACCTGTTGGAAAATACCTGTCAGTACAGCAGTGGTTCTGGTTATTCTTAGTCTAGGTTTTTCCAAAGTTGTTATTGATTTTTTTTTCTGCAGTGTTGTGTTTTGATTGTATAAATATATGCAGACCTCAGTATGCATCTGGAGAGAGGTATTTGTTAGTTATACTGCATGTGATCACCAATTTAATTACAAAACTTCAGTCATCCAGCCATGGAGCAGAAACAGTCTCTCACAGGCTAGACGTTCATTTACACAGCATGCTTCATACATAGATAAAAGCCAGGACTCTCGAAATGGGCACAGGCTGGATGTACTTTGTACTTTGTGCACCTACAGAAGATGCATAAACCATAAGACTCAGAGTTGCAAGGGCATTGCGCTTCAAAACAGGCCCTTCAGTCCATCCCGCTTCCCTCACACCTAATTTCACTAGCTGAATTGTCCAACAGTTGCTACTCATACAGCTTTTGTCCTGAAGGTGGGTTTGGGATGAGGAAGGCATCTGCCAGTGCACGCGTTCTGTGGTGTGTTTTGCAAAGGTAAAGATGCCAACATCAGTGACCTAAAAATGCCCGGAATGGAAGGCTGGGGTAACATCTTTGAGGGAACGTTAATGGTATGAGAGCAGAAATGACATTGGTGTGCAATAGGATTATGTCCCGCTTGAAAATGTGGCTTTGATGGTCAGGCATTTAAACAATGTGTGTTTGACGCCAGGCTGCTTTTTGAAGATCTCATTTTACCTAAAATTTTGCCTACATGGCATTAAAAGTTTAGCTCTATGGTGCCTATAGTTACGTTTGAAAATTACGTGTAAGTACCCTTGAGATTTTTACTCCACAAATCAGGCTAGTTTGCAAACCAAATTCTCATCGTTGGAAGTGTTAGTGGGGCCCTTTGTAGAGGAAGTGCTTGTTTTTGTTGCGGTTGTGATAACAATGAATCAGAAATTGAGCAGGTGTGGTACAGCATAGAGAAAAGCCTTGATTTGACATCCTTAAATAGTTTCAATCAACAGGAACATTCAGCATCTTGCAGAATAACCTAATGTTTCCTAGTGCAAGTATTGATGAATAACAGCTCACAAATTTGGAGTGACACATCTCCAAGCTGATTATAATTACCACTGACTACCTTTGCAAAATGCAGACCATGTGGCTGTTGCACACCTGCTAAAGAAACCCAGACTCTCGAGGGTGGTCTGCTCATTCATCTGCACAGCTGAAGCTCTTCTGCAACTAAGGAGGATTTGAATAGTTCCCCATTCCACAGTCTGGAGGGTCAGTGATTGGATGTTGCTGGTTAGGACAAGGTTCACCTGTCTTTATTAGCTGCCCTAATCCTCCCTGTCTTTAACCGTGCAACTGTAAGGATGTGCACATTGTAATTTTCTAATACAAAATAATTTAAAGATATAAGTGAAAAAAACTTAGAAACAGGTAAGCATTGTTTGCACTAATGTGTTGTTACCTCTGCAGTGGCTCCCTGTCTCTAGTTAACATATGTTGTATGCTTTTACGTAGCTTAATTCTCCTATTTAATGTATGGCATCTAGGGTGATGAAACCTTTTCCAATGAATAAACCAAGCACAAAGAGTTGTGCTGTTCTCCTATTCACCTTATGAACACATGTAAAATCCCAGGACTCTTTATTGCTGAATCAGCATTGGTTAATGGAAGTGTCTGTAAACATCATTTCGGTTTGGGTGAAACATAGATTAGGTTAAATAGACAATTGGTCACAATCTTGGTTTAATGAATTACCACTGAAGGCTTTTGGATTTTCAGGCACAGAGTGAAATCACATCAGCTGAAATGAGGTTTATAGTTAGAAGATTGTCAATGCTAAGTAACAGCATAGGGGTTATTTTCTTGGAATTATTTTGCTACTAAGTCTGTGAAATTCACTGATATGTTTTCTTTTTTTTTTTTTTTTTTTAATGTTAAGCCCTGGAAAGCCTACTTTGAATCCAAACCCGTGCTTGTATGTTATTATCAGCTACATTAATTCTATTTTTAGAGTTTAAACCTATTTTCTATGATGAGCCGGAATAGAGTTCAGCGTGTTTTTTCACATCATTAATAAATTTTCATTCTAACAGTTAAACTTTCCAGTTAGAAATTTTTTTTGAGCTGAACAAGAACAAAACCATAAGATTCTGAAATCAAATAAAAAAACCCTGAAACTGTAAAGGGATCCTCAGGATTGGAATTTTTCTCTCCTTTTTAACTTGCTGCTGCATATTCTAACATAGAGTAAAATATTGTTATTTTAAAAGGTTAAAATAAAGGTTGTTGAAAAAAAAACCCAACAATATTTACTACTTGTAAAGTCAAACCGCTACCATTCAAAAGTGGTAAGAGGTATATATCTGTCCCAAGCAAAGATACTAGAAAGCAGTTCACAGTAGGTGGATAATTTGAGTAACAATATGTAAAATGGGTTATTTCACCCAACATGACCACTCGGTAGCCTGACTCAAAGGCTGTTTGTTTAACCTGGAAAGCTTGCTATGGTTGAATATATAATGTACGTTGGATAACAGTTATTATTTTTGTTTGCTCTGGAGAAGAAAACAAGGGTAAATAAATATCCATTCTATCTTAATAAACCTAGCAATAAATCCATTAACATCTGTTTAAACGTATACCAACAATCTTGAAAGTTCAAAGACAATCTTCTGTAAATTGTGCAAATGCTACTTATCCCAAGGTATTGCGCAGCTGGGTCTTACCTCACAACCATAAATCTAGAGAGATCTCTTTTGTTATCATTTGCTCTTTCAACAGAAATAATTTGTTACATATTAAGCTCTAGAAAATTGCCTTGCTATCTTTGCTGTAGGATGAGTTCTTCTAAATTATGTGCACATGTAGGTTTGGGAAGGTTTACAATGATTGATGTGGTGCCTTGCTTGTGCATCGATAAGCAGAGATTGCTACATGTGATTGTTTTATAACAATTAGCACAGATATTTTAAGGACAGCTTTTCTTTTGTGAAATCTGCACTGAAAAAAGAAGCCATAGACTTTTAAACAGATCTTATGATTATGACTAAATAATCTTGTGAGAGAGATTTACATCTCAGCTTGCACCTGTTTCTCTCAGGAGAAACTAGTCTTTCTATGCTCTGTTTTGTCTTTTCCAGCCTCTGGTTCCCCATTTGGATTTGCATCCCTCTTTCAGGGTGGGGGGTGCTCTCGAGCAGAGAGGCCACAGAGACTTTCTGGGCTGCAAGGGGGACCCACCCCCTGTTTACCCTCTGATGATGCCCCGCAGGCTTTCACGTGGGATCTCTCTCTTTCAGCTCCTACCATGCCCTGCCAGAAATACTTAGTGTGTGCATTTGTGTCCTTTCTTACAAGATACTTACTCGCTTTGTCACAGGACTGTCACCCCCACCCCCCTCAAAGGAAAATATATGCCCTCTGGAGCAGGGTTCTCTCCTGAGTGAGGGAGCCATGGTTTTGAAAGGGGGAGTCATTCCCCTGCGGGCTCCGGCCACAGGATGTCAAGCTTGCCTTAGTATTTGCAGGGAGCGCAGCTTCTTGCAGAGCACCAGGCTTCATTGGAAAAGGCTTGTGGTGTCTGTTTATCTTTTATCAGCTTGCCAGCTTTAAAAGAAAATATTTCGTCGTCTTTCTTTCATGGCTTTACAGACATGTTGTCTCTGTGATCCTCCAAGCTCTTAGAGTTCCGCTAGCCCCTACTTTGCTGCAGGTGTCCTCTTTGAGGGGCCCTGGGCAGCACTGGCCCAGACACTGGCAGCCCCTCAGTTCTCAGAAATCAAACCTGCACTCTTAAACTGATTGCTCAAAATCAGAGGTAGATCAAAAAACTTATAGGTATAATTCTGCCTGAGTTTCAGAGGGAAAAGAGTCCGTTGAGATCAGTGGGGAAAGGATTAGAACTGAACATTTACCCATTCTGCAAACAAAGGTGATGCCTGTACAGCTGACTAGAATATCTCTACGTTTTGAATGACATTGATTTTTCTGCTGTGTGCACATGCAAAACTTGCATCTCCTGAGTAAGGAAGAGAGCATCATATTTTTTTCATGCCTAGAGAGCCAGCCAACCTGCTGGCTCCTTAAGATGTGCATTACATTTATGCCTTCCTCTAGGAATTAATGAAACTTCAGGAATTATGATGAATGATATGGAGTGATTTATGAATGTCCATCGCAGCTGGTGAATTTGCTTGTGGAGGAGGTTTCCGGGGTTTATGAAGACTGCTTTTGCAGGTTCATTGCCTCTTATGTAAGAACAATAAACGTCCTGTTTCATGTTGGAAAAATGGCTTGATACAAAATAAATAAATAAAGGAAGTGTTGTATGGAACGTTTATAAACAACTTCAGTGTAAAGTTGTGATCTGATAATGGCCATTCAGGAGAGAAGAGAAACTGCCATGCTGGACACAGAATAGTCCTTCAGAGAAGAACAGTGATAGATAATAAAAAAACAGTGATCGTATTGTGGGTTGGAAACTTTATGCTTGACCCTACTTGCTATAAAGCTTGATCCATCAGTCTCTGATCTCTCACACTTGAAGTCAGTGGGAGTGTTTTGATCCTATGGTTAAGGATATCATAGGACTTTGCTGGAACTAATCTTTGACTCTGTGTCTCAAATTAAGCGCATGTGTAAAGAGTTGTGAAGGAGTGACAACAAAGGGCCCAGAGCCCACCTGAATTAAAACATTCAACAGTGAATCCTGGAGCAGAACAGTCTTTGTAGTATTTGCTTCTGCTAAGAGAGAGATGGCTTTTGTAAGCTCTAACTTTTTTCATCACTGGGTAGGCATCTAGGGATTGCAGTTGTGTTTGTAGTGTTAAATGGGCCCCAACAAATCTAGCCATCCTCCACACAATGAATTTTTCCCTAATGTCACGGGTCTGGGACTTTGATCGTTTTGTGAGAACTATTTCCCGCCCCCAAAAAGTTGTTAGCTAGGTTTCTAGTGATGATGCTTGCCCTATCTACTAACACATTCTGATACATATCTGCATAGAATTTTTTTTTCTAGATGTAAGCCAAATATACATACCCTAAATAATGTCCTAGTTTCCCCCTGTGCTGTTTGGCAGGGATGCTGGCCTCACTTCTTTTCATTACTGTGGCACTACATTCTTTGTGAGAGTTATTACCTGCCCATGACCTGGCATGCACGTTTCCATTGACTTGTTCTGTGGTCATCCTTATCTAGAAATACGTCTCTGGGCTTTTTTCTAATTTACCATGTTTCTAAATGTCACATGCTAAATGCCCTCATTCAGATTTGGACTGCAGACGTTATCACAAAGCAAAGATATGAAAGATTTAAACTGTGATGAAAATGTTATTCTACCTCTCATGCTTGCTTCGTTCCTTTTGACATAATAAGGGATCATTGTCTGAGGTGGTCTGGGTAGCATACGTCCCTAAAATATTGTACTGATTTGCCTTGCAAAAGAAAATGAGGCTTCCTGAGATATTGTTCTCGTTTTTATCATAGAGCTTTTGGCACTTTATATTAATGCTTTGAAACATGAAGTTGCATAAAGGCAAATTTAGAAAGTAACCCTGTGTTTTGAATTTCCTCTCAATCTAACGTCCTTGGGGAAATGAAACACATTTTTTAAAAAATGTTTGGTATTTGCTAAGGAGGGATCTGGAGGCTTTGAAAAGATTTACCATTTAGAATACACATCATCAAAACGCTGTTCCTGGGAGGGGCAGGACATGAGGATGGCCGATGCCTTCCTGCTTCAGTGTCTTTTTTCTTACACAGATCATGGCACTTCCGATGCTGAAGTGGCCCCATCACATGCAGCCTGTGCACCTGCTTGACCTCGTTCTGCAAAATGATGTTCTTTGTAACCTGTTTATGCAATTAACTGTTGTTATCTGAGGAAAATTAAAAATGCCTAGTGACTGCATCTGTGTCCTAGTTCCTCTAACTCAGTGATTCTTGAAGTATGTTTCTCTGAATTTTGTGTTATTTAATGAGAATTACTTTAATAGCTAGGTCCTGCTTTCTAGCATATGCGTTTCTCAGTCCTTGAATCTATTAGAGTAAGTAGAAGTGGATATCCATAAAAGCATATTTTGATTAAAACAGTGTGTGAAATTGAGATGTACTGTGAGTAGGATCAAATTGGATAAACCCTACCAACAACTGTCTTTTTCTGCCATCAGACTATGGCTTTGTGTTTTCTGTTTTTGCTCCAAACTCTAGATTGTGTATAGGGCACTAAGTCAATGAGGCTTAGAAAGGATTTTTTAGATGAAAAAGTCATCTTTAATTTCAGTTATAGTGCCTGTTGATCCCCAGAACAAATATTAACTCCTCTAGAGATGCCATAGCTTTATGAGCAGAAAAGCTCTTCTAAATTACATTATATACTCACATAGTCCTTAATAAGATGGCATGAAAAGTTAGGTATGAATAACAGCAGAGATCTAGACTCTGCTGTTCATAGTAGACCTGTATATTTTTTATTTTTGTAGTGTTTATGGCTATGTGGTGTTCCATGGATCGGAGGACTGACCACCTGTGGGTAGGGAGAGCTGTGTATTTTGAAGCTGCGAGGTAAGGTAGCTGTGCCTTTACAGCCTGGAAAGAAGCTAAATGTGATATTGGTCCATTTCGGGGTTTAGGAATCCCTACGAAACAGAGACCTCTTTTAGGAGTCATACAGCTCAGCCCAGGTCCAGAGGGGGTGAAACTTGATGTATATGAACTAAAGCAAAAAAGAATATCACTAATTTTGTAAGTAGGAACATTTCTATTACTTTATTCACCAAGCATATTTGCTACACATATTAGAATCTGGACTTTCCTTAATATCAAGCTTACTGTAATACTCCTATCAATATTACCATATTCTGCTGAACTTAAGCTTCAGCTCCCTCAAGAGGACTTGTATGTAGGACTATGCCCAATTCACCACAGCAAGTTTGTAATGTCTGTGTTTTGGGCATTTTTTTTTTCTTTTCCATTTTTGGGGTTCTTCATCTTTAACTGAAGAGATGTTTCCCTTACTACTACTGAGCAACAGTGTGAATTATCCTGAGCTGTTTCATAAGGTATTGAACAACACGAGGGGAACCCTTATTTCTGTCTTAAGAAAACTAGTTTCTGAGATACAACGACTGCAGGTTGTATTGTAGCAATGTACAACTGACTGACTAAAGCCCTTTTCTTTTAACCTTTTCTGTCTTGTGATTTGTGATCTTTGTGACCGTAAAGTCACTGGAACTGAAATTCTGACTTTGTTCAGATAGATAATGGTGTATGTGAGTTTGTTGTGTTCTCATGCACTCCCACGTGCAAGCAGGAGATCCTACTATAGTTATGTCTTTATAGTGTTCCATATTTGAAATAAACGTGTTCCATGCTGTCAGATGCAGGTTTTATTTTTATAGAGACAAGTATAATCAAAGCTTCTGTAACTGAAAAGCACAGAGGTAAACCGACCTGCTCAGTAGCAGAAACAAATTAAAGATGTGGTTATGTTGCCCTGCGCTGCTTTTGTGAGTAGATGCCTCTTGGTGAGATTTCTCATGCAAAAGATTTACTAAATTATTTTTTTAACTATCAAATTAATATTGATTTATTGAATAGTTTTTCAAAAGATAACATTGTATTGGTCTGAAAAGGAAGGCCTAAGCTTAGAGTGTCTGCAAGAAGTTTCAATCTTAATTTATACATGGTATACAGCAAAAAGTAGCTAAAAATTACAGCTTGAGTGTAGCAGTTGTTATCATTTCACTGATGTTGAGAGATCTCTGCTAATTTGCTTTGGTTCTGCATTACAAATCTACGTACATGCCTAAAAGCAAAGCGTACACCACATACTCTGTGGGCTGCGGTACGTCCAGCACAGGCACTGAGCTCCGCAGGCTGGGGTGGGCACAGCCCGTGCCATGGCCAGCCCCCTTCCTGGGGGGCTGCTGGGCTGCCGGGGGGGGGTGGGTGGGCTGCTGAGCCTGCAGTGGGCTTTCATCTGGGCCTCTTAGCAGCTTACACCAAGGTGCTGGGAACCCCCGGGAGGGTTCCCGTGGTGCCTGTGTCCTCCCGTTATTCCAGCCTGCGCTAGGAAGTCTGAGGCGTTCTCAGTAAAACTGTCCCAACATTAGCAAAGCTTCTGTCTTAGGGATTTTGGGAAAAAAACCCCAAAACCTAACTCCTTTAAGGTTAGATTTGGTATTATTGCATGCACTAAGTTACTTAAAATTACATCTTTTTTTTTGCCTGGCATTTGGTAAAAGCAAACCTACAGAGCGTGCTTTCTCTGGGACTCTGCCTTCTCGAGGCAATTGCGATTTTTAAGGCTTAAAAAGTGAACATAAACTGTTGTATTCTAATAGCAAGGCTTGTTCTTTTACTTTCCAAATCTCTCATTTCTTGGTGATTTGCCCTAAGATCTGCAAGTCCCGTAAAATTCGCATCAGAGATCTAAACTGCACATACACAAGGAGAAAGGAGATAAGCAGCATGCATGTGCCCTACAGGCCATGCAAACGCTCTGTCAAGGGGCACTGAGGTTAAGCTGATTTAGTAAAGGAAGTTATTTTATGGTGGCTAATAGGTGTGTTTCCAGATTTGTTGTGTACAACCCCCCACGTGTCATTAAGGGTCACTTCTCACTCTCATTTGTGCAAAATGCAGCTATTCATTACTGTGTAACTTATCTAACAGGAACAAGCTTAATTCGGGCCACTACTGGAAATGACAGTAGCATCATCTTCTTCTCCCTCCATGGCTTTTCTATTACCCAGCATGTTTATTTGAGCAGCCAAGTAAGGCGCTTTCTGTAGAGGCAGAAAGATGGGTAAAACCTGCCCTGAAGGGTTTGTAATCTGATCTGACTGACAAAGCATGAAAGAAAAAAGTATAGCATCCGTATTTTCCCATCGTATTTGGGTCCTCTTGAAAAAGAGCTTGGGCTCTAAGCACAGCAGAAAAAAGTCCTAACTCACAGGACTATCGAACGACCTCAGGAATTTATCTGTGTTTCCCTGACTGCAATTTAACTAAGTGCAGACTGAATGGATGTCCCTGTGTCCCTGACCTCTCCTTTGTGTTGGCATTAATGGTTGAATGACTGTGTGGGGAACCACCTCCTGGAGCCAGTGTGGAAAACTATCCCCTAATTTTTTGTCAGGATGCTTTTTCAACCAGGCCATTTCCACGATCCAGCTTCTTCCATTATCACGGTGTCTGCTCTACAGATTAGGCAGCTAGTGGCAGGATGGAGTTTCCTTCATAGTCGCAACCCATACTTAAATGAGATTAAACTGATCATGAGTGCAGAGCCAAAAGCCCCACATCTTACATGCAGGCAGCATCCAGCATGCCACAGGCACCAACGCAGTGTAAATATTACCATGGAGATCGTGGAGGTGTTTTTGGCAGGGGCACAGGGAAGAGTATTCCCTGGCTGAGATTGCAGCCCAGTGAAGGTCAGAGAAGCCCGCCAATGCTGGAATGGCTACCTGACTTCACCTGTGGTCCCTGGGAGTCTGGTGTCATGGCAATGTGCGGTACTAAAGACCCACTGTGTGGACATGTGCAATAACACAAGTGCAGAAAAAGCAAACTAATTCCAGTGAAGACGGTAGCTGTTGTAGCTATAGGGGTTCAGGTACATAATGCTGGTGTCCCTCAAAGCCTTGGAAACTGTGTAATGGTCTTCAGGGACAAAGATGACCAATGTTTTTTTTTTAAATTTCCTGCTTTTTAAAGTCAGACCTGTTGTGCTTGAGATTCTGATTTAAGATTTTTGAATGTTTAGGTTGTCAGCAGAGGCAAAAGACAATTTATAGTTTGATTAAAAAAAATAATAAAGTTTGCCTCTAGACTCTGTATTTTGTATTCCTGCCTGAATACAGCCACAAGCCCCAAGCTACCTTCCCAACTTATTCTCCCAGGCTCAGCTGTGTTGGTTCCCATTCCTGCAACAGGAGTTTGTCCCTGCTGGGGTCTGCCTCTGTGCTTCCCTGGACCAACCCTCACCTTGCTGAGAGGTATGAGATCCTACCGGCCATCACCCCACCACTGCCACCAGCCTTGTGGGCAGATGGAGGAGACCCGAGTTGTCTTAGGCACTAGTTTAAGCTTCAGGATATTTTCCTTCATTTGATGATGATAAGCAGAGCGATATATTTTCCCACTGTATTTGTTCCCAAGTGCTGTTACAGAATTTTTATCTGTTGTCATTAAATAGGCAAGCATTCATCAGGCAAATCTGGTGCTTCTCAAAATACCATAAGAGCTAAAGGAAAAAAGGCGTAGGAAGATATATGTGACTGTTTGTTTAGTTTATCTTTATGTCCAAAGTGACTAATTGATTTTAAGTGATGTTTTATAGAAATAGTTGATATCCAAAGAAAAACCCTCATGTAACGAATTTCAGCACAGATGGTATTTTGGTTGCAATAATAATAAAAAAAAAGTGGTTTATAGTAAATGAGAAGTAGAGAAGGTTTGAAATCCAATAGACTAAGTCTTAAAAGATGGTTGAAAAAGCAACATTTTATATGTTCAGAAATTAGGTTAGCTTCTAGTAGATATAACGCAAAACCTGGCCTTACATGTTTAAATCTGCCAAAATGAACCAGAGATAGAGGGTAGGTGTGAGAGTGAACCTCACACAGGTGAGGAGGGGTAGTAGGCTCTTTTCTGAGTAACCAAAGTAAACCCCTTAGTCTGTACCTAACAATATTCCTCTTATTCTTCATGTTATAGAACGTTCCTCCTGAGGAACAATATTGAGATGGTGACGTGTTGGTTTCCTGGGTAAAGGGAGATGTCTGTGCTGCTTTTAGGTCATGGAACAAAAGATTTCCATGTGACACAACCTAGTGACTTCCAATAGCAATTTTGAATTAGCATTCCAGGAATACACAGTCTCTCACAGTTTATAAGCACCAAAATACAAAACCAAACACAATAATAATAAAGGATAAATGTGCGAGTGCAAATATGCTATGTATAGAAGCGGATACAACAAGAAAGAGCGGTGCAGAACTAGAAATTAAAACTTGTAATGGTTAAACAGCCATGACTGGAAAACCTGCATAGACAGAAGGCAATTGCCACCGACTCTGCAGAGAGGCTGGAGAGGATCGGTCTTCATGCAATGACCTGGGCTGAAAGCAACACTGAAAGCTGAAGCTTTCCGTGCCTCGAGGGGAAGACTGGGCACGTTGTGGGAGGAGGTGTCCAGTGGACGTGACTAAGAGCAAAGAAACCCCACACGGCTCCAGCAGTGCCTGGGCTGTGGATGATTGGCAGCCAAGGGACTGCTAGGGGAAGTGTCAGGCTTCGTGCCATAGTCTTCAGCCCTCCCCTGGCCATCTGCCTTCAGCTGCTACTGGAGATAGGTTACTGGGTTGGACAGATCTTTGGTCTGACCCAGTCCGCATGTTCTCTTGTTCAGTGACAAGAGATGAGTGTTGTGAAAGTGCTTAACAGCAACAATATGTTTAGTGAAAAATTTCAGTGTCCTTCTGAGAGGTGGGCAAGGTTGATGTTTCAGAGAACTGGGCAGATGTGTGCAAGCTATCAGGAAATCAACTGAATATTTAATAAATGTAATAAACAAATTTTACCTTTCTTTGATGAATAGAAGCATATTCAGTTTTGGTCTTGGCAGGCATCTCCTTTGCACACATATATGATTGAAAGGGTTGGGTTTTGATGGAGAGAAATTAATTCAAGTTCATTGACTCTAACTTTAACAACAATATTCTATCATAATATATTCATATTTTATACTGAGTCTCCATTAATACTATTTCTTTTAGTTATTCTGCTGTTGCTGAAGGATATAATATCTGCAAGACTCTGACAGGCACAGACAAGTATCGGCAATGGGAAATCCTTCACTACTTGTTATCTGTAGGTTTTGTTAGCTCTTCTGAACTAAATCTCAGGACAGTCTAAGATTCACATTTCATTCTTATTCTGTATGGATTCTGCAATGAAAACACAATTAAAATAGTGTCTGTAATGCTAAGGTGACTGATCTCAAGGACAGCATTTGTTTCAGTTTCAGGGTCATTTGCAACTTCCATGATAATGGATCTGACATCTGAAGTAATTATTCTCCAAATAAATAATTAAACTGAGTAAAGCAGGGCAATTTTAACTATTTATAGCAGGTGTCCCAAAAGACAGTAATGGCAATGAGTTTTTTCTTTCAGAAAATGGGTTTACAGAATTTCTGCAAGATATTGCACAGGATGCAGAAACACAGCAGAGGGGTGTCCTGGGCTTTCAACTAGAAGTCTTGAAGTCAACTAGAAGTGGCCATCAGTTTACTGCAGTTCATACAATCTCAGTGTTTTATGAAAATGATTAAGGAAGTTGGTAATGTCCAAGACTTTTCAAGTGACTTCTGCTACTTACACAGAGGGAAAATTTTCACCCCTTATAGACTACAGAGGGCTAACAGGTAACTAACTTTGACTAGTCTTGTACCTTACATTAGCCTCCCTTTGTATCTATTTAAAGAAAAGGAAAATGTTTGGTTACTTTTTACATCTATAAACTTTTGAGTCTGAATCTCCACGCTTGACAGTATATAAAGCTGTAACGGGAACCTGGGGTGATAGTATTTAGTATTTATGTCTACATGTGAGGCAGTAACCCAGGGATCTCTCTATCACCACTGTATATCTAGTTATCATTGGAAGAAGTCAGGATATGATATATCTGAGCAAATGTAAACAGATAGCCTGTGCTCTAGCCTCATTTACTAGAGCTCCACTAAATACAAGTGAAGCTCAGGATGAGGACCTTAGATGTAGATACTTGTAATGGGAATGCATAAACTATGGTGAGCCGCTTCACTGAAGTAAAACAAGGATAAGCTTCTAAGATGACCAAGTTATTTCTGTAAGAACAGCCATGTGGATTCTGGCTTATGTGTGCAGAAGAAATGCATGGACATCTTAGAATAAGAACAATATAAAATACATCATTGTGTTTAAGGTTCATGTAGTAAATTATTCATTCAGAATGCCGCTCTGGGAAGTGGAATTTTTCTTTGTTATAGACAATATAATGGTGCTCTGGGCACCAGTAAGAAGGCGGATAAGACCAGAGACTCCATCATTAGCATCTTTAACTTTTGTTCTCTTTTGGTACCATAGGGAACTTTAGAGAAAGTTGCTAGCCTTTGTTTTCTCAATTATTTTTAGGTAAACCATTGCACATTAAAGATAATTAATATCAAGCAGAATGAGACAACTCCTTTTAGTAAAACAAATGTCCTCTTGTATAATCACGAACACTTTGCCAAGAGTTTCTTCTGAATTACAGCATCTCAGGTTTCAAATTAAATCTGACATCTAACCTAGCATTTGAGAAACTAAATATATGACTTTCTCTGGAGAGAAGCTGTCTGTTCGGTTGAAGTGCTGCTGCACTAGCGGTGACCTACCAGGAGAAGGAAAACTCCTTGGCAGATAGCCACGCTGCAAAGCTGCTTTTTATAGCATTTGAAAAACAGAAAGTTGTTGATCCTGGGAAATGGTTTCAGTCTGCTGTTAAAACCGATAAGAGCTGGCAGTGTGGCTCAGAGATTTCCTCATCTCATATACAGAGCCCACATTATCTCCTGGCCATTGGAGTGAATGGTGGGAACGTAACCATTGGTCATATTGCAGATAATCCACCTCTGTGAAATGGTCCAGTCCACTAACTCGTGAAATCATGAGAACTATCTCCTGTGCTCTTTCCACTGCTGCCTACAGCAGAGCAAGGGAAAAAAGCCCTTAAAATCCCCAACGTTTTAACTTTCATACTAAAATCTATGCAAAGTAATAACACTCTTACAGGCCACAAGCCCTGCCCCAAAAGCCCCAGTAAGAGGCTAAATGCTGCTACATGCTATCGAGAGTGGTACATTTATTTGTGACATGCCAGTGATGGTCTGAATCGAAGGGACACTTGCTGCCTATAAATAATCTTCACCATGGTACTTCCTCTGGCAGAGAGCTCGCAGTTAGAGATCTAGATGTGTTAGGATGGCAAGGTAACACAAAAAGGGCCTTTTTTTAAGGCACGCAAGGAGAAATATGTGTTTCTCCTGTTAGCCAGCTCACTCCAGCACTGTGGGGCCATCCCAGACCGACTCACACATGCTGCACGTGGCAAGTCCAAAATTAGGGTGGTAATGTGTGGAGTCCCATGAGCATGGGTCCTGCGTGAGATTGACCTGGCTTCCGAGTCAAAGTTTTGCAAGTTAATTTGAAGCTGAAAGGCTCAATTTGCTTTTGAGGAACTCCTGTAAAAAGCAGCAGCCAGACAGATACACAGAGCTTTGCATTTCCAGTCTTCTTCCCTCTCGTGGGTGATTTATAAGCAGTTTAACTGTTAGGGGTCAGTTATTACTGCCACCTCAATTCTTTTGCAGGTAAGATCATAGTTTTGGGCTAGCAGTTTTCTCCTTTGACTTACTTTCTGTTAATTAGAGCCAGGATTTGGCTTCTTTTACTGTGAAATATAATTCTGTTATCAGTGCAACCACATTCTGCCCTAGGTGATTTCCACTTTGGCTTTAATACTTTTTTTTTTTTTTTTTCTCCTTTAAATCCCATGAAATAAAGAGTATTTCCTTACTTGGGTAAGCTGGATAGCCCTTTGGTCTAAATAGAGTTCTTTCATTTTGAGATTTCTGATACGCTAAACCTCTGTGAAAGTTTGATAAAAGGTAACTTTGAGGCTTTTAATTAATTATGTACAAAAAGTTGACAGTACTCTATTGGGAGGTGTTCCTAATAATCCATGCATGTAATATAGTGGGAACATTGTTTATAAATATAAATGAATTGGAAAGTTTGTAACCTTGGAACAAAAGAAGATGAGAAATCAAATCATGGTTGGCAACCTCACAATTAAATGTTCTAAGATTAAATGACCTACTTGAAAGCTACAATTTTATCTTTGTTTTCCAGTAAGTAGAGGAAAAATAATCCTTGTTACAGCTCCTTTAAGCTCTTACTGAGACGAGGGAATGTTGGTTTTAATATTTCATATCTCCCAGAAATGAAAAGACACAGTCTTACAGTTCAGCCTAGGTGGAAAGCACGTAGCTTGTATCAGGTTGAAAGAGGGGAGAGAAGGGGAAAGAGAAAGGAGGTGTCAGTAAGCTAGGTACAGAGCAGGTAGGGGTTCAGGCAAAAGGAAACTGAAAGCCAGGGGTAAGCAAAGGAAAAGGGGTCACAGAGCTGGAAAAGAAAGGCTGTCTCCAGGGAAAGGGTTAAGAATATTAACAAAGCAAAATGAATCCAAAGGAATAAAGGAAAGACTGATCCACAGATCAAATTCACTTCTGTCAACATAGCATTTGGTGGATTAAGAATCCTATTACCATTGGCCAGCATGGATTAAAAAAAAGCACACCACTTTCTCATCAGTTTTGCAACCTAGCGTTCTTATGCTTAGTGGCAGCAGAGCAGCCACCTTTTGGGAAAGGTACAACCCATCGACAGTATGGGAGCAGGCCACTTGTAGCTGCTGCTTTGCAGCTACTGCTTCAGCTCTAATCTGCTGGCATCGTTAAAAGCAGCACCCACCACCTGAAAATCACACTTCTGCCTGTTCTCATTAAGCTTTAAAAGCAGCATCCTGAGATTCTTAAAGTCAAGTAAATTGGAAAAAAATCTCTTTTTTAGTTCCTTTCTCTGCACGTCTGACTGTTTCAATGAGAGGCTCAACTTCTTCAAAACGTTACTGCAGTAATAAAAGACTATATGCGGCACGAAGTGCCTTGAAATCATTGCAGGGAGAAAATTTCACTGAGCAAACCACAATTTTCTCCCTGCTGCCCTTTGCTGCACAGGAGCAATCATTCACAGCTGCTCTGCACCGGCAGGGAGTGTTTGCTGGGCTGCTGGAGCTGGCTGAGCCCAGCCAGGCCAGGTGCACGCCCGTCCCTCCCAGCCAGTCTGGCCCCTCCACTCATACCAGGTTTCCTGGAAAGACCCTTATGCAACTTCTCGTCTTTTAAAAAGGTGTTAATTTTAAAGGTCAGCAAGCTCCCCTTAACCTTTTCTAGTCTTCATCACAGCACTTCAAATTTCAGGGCTCCGGGTTTACTTTTAAACATTAATTTCCACAGCAAAATTTCAAAAAACCCTCCTAAGTTTTTCAGACATAGAGAAAACCCCCTCAAATAACACGCTGCTTCACTGGCATGTGCAGCACAGCTGATATGATTTACAAAATCCTCTAGACAGCCGAATTCCCAGGGGCCGTGTTGTAGTGGTTGCTGCTGCCATTGACCGAGGGACCAGCAGAGCTGGGAACATGCTGTCCTGCTTTGCGAGAATGCCAAACAAAGAATGAAAAACAACTTGTAGCTAACACTTCCATATTTGTTTTCAGTATGTCAGACGGAAATGTTCATTTAATAAATAGATGGGTTTATGTTTGATTTTTTAAAGTAAAGCTCTGTTTGGGACCCATCCCCTCATTTCCATATGAGTCACAATAAGATGTAAAGCACCAGAAGCGCACAGTGGGCTGAAACGGCGGGTGCTGAGTTAATCTCCAACCCGTTGTGTTTCCTTTTGCTGCTGTGCCTGTTGCACCCAGGAGATTTTTAACAGGGTGGGCATTATGGCTAATGCTTCAGGGTTATGGAGAAATACTTAGGGATAGTGGGCCTTGAAGCTCTTTATTTAACGGCTGATTGTTCTTTATTTGTTTGATTCATTTTATTTTATTTTTAATAATGCAAATGTTTCAAGAAAAGTGCCTGGTTTGAGATTTCTGCTTTGGAAACCTAGAAAAAAAAATGTGTGGGGGCTGTTTCATGACTATATTTTTAACCTTCACATACGAAAACTGAGAGGCAAATTTGCACTTCAAACTATAGCTGGAACCAAACCACCCACATACAGAGATAATAAAACATCAAAAGGCCTGTGAAATATGCTGGCACATGTATATATGTTTAGAAAGTGCACAAAATGAAGAAATTGGGAACACACAACTGAAGTTCTTTTCTAGCTGGAGTGTTATAATAAGCAAAGCATATAATTTTGGTAGTCTTTACCCCAAGCTCAGCTGAAGTGATACGGTAAAAATGAACATTTTTTGTAGTATCTGGTGTGCCGAACGTGAACCTATCTTCTAACAGGAATGGGAATATTGAAAGACACAAACATTACCCAGCCTCATTAATGTTATTTGGCCTGAAGATTGGTGTCTTATGCTCTGGGGAAAATATTGAGGTATTAACGTGAAAGTTCTGAAGCTGCACAGTGAAAACGTTAGTACCGTATTACTTGTGATCTCAAGGCTCAGCTCTGTTGCACTGGACACGGCAGAAGCTTATTGCTGATTTCTCCGGGGGTGACATGGCTGTGGGAGTGGTTCCACACATACAACTCCCTCTCATTTTGACACGGCAGCATAATAGGGAAAATCAGACTTCTGCCGGGTGGGCTAGCAGAGGGGTCACCCAGTGCTGAGAGACCCCAGGGCTGGTGGACACATCCCTGCACTACCTCATCTTCCCAGTCAGCCGTGAAGATTCCTGAAGAGGATGAGTCATCACAGCTCAATACTTGGAAGAAGCCAAAAAGCTGCCCCTGGGAGAGCCTAGGGGAGACGGCTGCTGCTGCAAAAACCTCCAGAAGCTTTTATGCACCAACGCCACTTTTTTCTTCAGTGGGGCAGCAGTTTCTCTCCTTGTCTTTCCCAGGTTTCTCTGTGAGCTCCAGCTGTCAGAAACAGCGTGGTCCTGCTCTGCCCTCCCGTCACTGAGCAGTGCCCTCCCAGCGCAGAGCGCAGCATCCTAGGGATGACTCTTTTTGGCATACAGCCACTGCTGAAGTACATTGCTCAAAATGGAAGCTTTGACCTACATTTCTTTTTTAACATTCTGTTTGATAGGGTTTTATTTTATTTTGTACTGGGTATAAGTACAGGGTATTAAATAAAGGCCTGGAGTGTTGGCAAAATCCTATAGCGAGCTGTGCCCCAGCGCCTGAGCTCTCATTTTGAGGCAGATCTGTTATCAGACATGGAACTGCAAATATTGAGAACATCCCTCACATGATGGGCTTTTCTTTGGTAGAGGAACAAAGGTACTGAACATCTGTAGCAGATATTCATTGCTATTTTTATATCAAAGCTTTGTTATCTACTTGGCAAATGATTCAGGGATTTTCTCTCTCTCCTAGGTGCCCCTGCAATGTGTTTGTTGTAATCTCTCACATATCCTCATTACACTTTTTGCTCCACATTAATATGAAACGAAGAAGTCAGTTTGCACTAGGTCTCTTATCTTAGCCAGCTCTTTTCAGGATTCCTCCCCAAAAAGCTAAATGCCTTCTTTTCACTCAACTCCTTTGTTTCCCTTTCCTGTGAGCTTCTCTCCTCCACTCTATGCTCACTGTATGTCTGCTCTGTGACCTGCGCTGACCTCCCCAAAGCTTTTAACAAAATCATTAAATATGCTACTGTGAGCTTTCATATGTGTATGCATACGTCAGCATTATTCTTACACGTATACATATAATTCTGCTTAGCTTTTAATCCTTTTCTTATTGTGAGTTCTACCTCCCTCCCCACCTTTTTGTGCAAGTGGGTTGCTTTATCTGTTCCAGCAGAATATGTGAGCTGTGATGGTCACCAATATCTGCTGGCTGTAGTCAGATCTATTCTGCTTTCCTGCAAAGGCCACCCCTGATGCTTCGCTTTGGCTCTTCTGTTAAAAATTTACCTCAAATGCTGATGACTTCAAACTCACGAGAAACAGAGATAGGCAGAAGCTGTGATATTTGAATTTGATTTTAAGTCCTACAGAGTTCAGGCTACCTTGGATCTGCCTAGTAGAATGCTGAAGGTTGGAAGTGAAATAGGAATGCAGATAAGTCTCATTTCTAATGATCAGGAAGCTCAGAAGCATTTATTTTGACACCAGCTTCTTTTCTAGGAAACAACTTTATTTCTGATTGACCATTTATCAATCTTTGAGTTACTGATTAAGAGAGGTCAGCTTTTGTAATGAGATGGGGAACACTGCTGAGCGCTAAGTGACTCCTTTGTGAAATGTTAACATGGTTCCTTTTTGGTCCCAAGAGTGAAAAAAAAAAAAAAAAAAAAAAAAAAAAAAAGTGATGGCATGTTTTTATGGCATGTTTTTTGTAATATACAACAGTATTTCCAGATTTCTCTGATGCAATCTCAGAAAAGATGTTACCAAAAGGGAAAAAAAGCACCTTTGCTGCACCCTGAGGGGTCGGGCACATCCACACAAAGTCTCCTGTAGGATCAGCAGTGGTCCTGCCTTGTCCTAAAAAAGGTCTCTGAAAGACCTCAGGATTCATTGCTCTATCATGCCATGGATACC
Organism: Falco punctatus; assembly: GCF_963210335.1. Lineage (NCBI taxonomy): Eukaryota > Metazoa > Chordata > Aves > Falconiformes > Falconidae > Falco > Falco punctatus. The sequence goes on from NC_137588.1 coordinate 2,628,837, forward strand.
AGAGTTATGGTAAGGTGTTGATGCAAAATATACTGTGATGGCTACAGCAGCCGCCAGTCTCCTTGCCTACAATACTACTTTTTGAGTCATGTTTTACAAGCCCCAAAGCGGATGTAAGTAATGTTGTAATTCCCACCATCTATATAAAAAGGCTGTCATATAATAGAAAAAGAAAAACTTGCCTGCTTACCCCAAAGACAATTCCATAATCCGCCATCCTGTAGGTGCCTGAGATGCCAAAGGTAACGGGGTGAGGCTGCAAAACGGCTCGGCTGAGCGCAGGAGCTCCAGGAGACCCAGAGGAAGGGAAGGTGCTACTCAGAGCATGAAGTGAATATCCTTTTTCTGCTGGCATTGCAGAGACCAGCCCGCAAATAAAAAGGGCACCTTGACACCCTTTAAGTCAGTTCTTCCAATTTTCTGAAACAATTTGTCCAAAACAGAGGGTTCCTGGGTTCCTTTTCATGAGCTCTGTTATCAGGTCTTATGTGACTATGTTCCTTGCTCTTTGTGAGCACAAATGGGTGAGAATATAGACAAATCTGCTGTTTCTGGGATGCAAACCATGCCCTTAGTAAATCAGGGTTTTACACCAGCTTCCGACTATTCACTTTCAGGTCTTTTTAAAAAAATAATAATATTTTGCTAGGGATCACACTAAAAAATTATCTCCTCTGTTGCTGATGCTTTGGCATAGCCTCCAGCCTTCTGCAGTGAATTGACTCTGATGCAGCTTCGATCCACAATATATCTCCTATCTTGCTTCCATTGCTCTCCATTTTCTTTTAAATGGCAAGTCGATAATCCCCATTCCTAGAAGGATTTTCTTCTATATGTATGCTAAAAGTATGCTTTTAACAAGGGTCTTCTGCCCACATGTGCTGTGAGGGTGGAACGGGACAGTGCTTGCAGCATGGTGGAAATTGTCTCCAAGCCCTGCAGGGATGTGCTGCCTACTGCTGGGCTCTTGTTGGGTGGGAGGGGTGCGCCCATGTGCAAGGAAAGATGCTGAGCTTAGTTTAGCAGCTGTCTAGGAAGTTATCCAGCTACTGCCAATGGGCTTTAACTTCCATCAGCTCGTTCCGATACAAATAAGATGCAGGTAGGGGAACGGCAGGCACCCCCTCGGTGCCAGGAGCATCTGGAAAGCGTTGAGCAGGGAAGGGAGCTGATGCTCAGAGAGCTGTGGCTCCCACCTCACCAGAGCCCTGTGCCACCCAGCCCTTCCTTCGCTCCTGTGCTGGCCAGAGGGCTCTGCGGCGTGGAGCCCACAGCAGATATTCTTACAGGAGGAACAGCTCAGCAGCCCTTGCTCTCCCCAAGCACTATAGCTGTAGCCTCTGGGTTTTGTCTTTTTTTTTTTTTTTTTTTGTCTTTTGCACATGCAACTTCCACTTTTGTGCATTAGCTGGGAGAAAATCGACTATAACATGATTTTTCTGATTTTCCTGCTATGCTTTTATGTTATCTGCATTCTGACCTTCATTTCTGAACATTATCTATATAGACTGTACCTCCACTGCAGTTTTAGTAGGTGCCGTATGCTGCATAAGCATGTAATCTCATTTAAGTCCCCACCGCTCACCCATGTGTACTGCTTCTAAAGACACTACTGCTGTCTTTTAATGAATCATAAAATTGTGTTCATATTAAAATAGAAATTTAGATTTTGTTCTAAACACCTTTGCAGGTGTTTAAATCGGTGTTTTGAATACCAATTCAGCAAGTAGCAGAAAGTCTGCCCTTCCTAAACAGCATGTTATGAGAATCGTGAGCCACATGCAGGGATTTATAGGGAAGGTGTGCTGTATCTGAGTGTGTGTAAAATTATATGAGATAGATTTTGGGCAGCTTTTCCTTTTTACTGCATGGACCCACAAATACCTTGCTCCCCTGTTGGCTGCCTTTGATGTGTTGCACCTAGTAACTCCCTGAGTGAAAGCTGATGCTGTTGGGAGAGATAATAACAAGCTGGGGCACCCTTTACGCTCACGGGTGTAAAGCTGCCTTCCGAGGATGGAGAATTTTTATTTCCCAGGCTTTCCTGGATGGTTTCTCAGCTAGGGGCATATGTGTTCAGTAGTAAAGGCCCAATTGCCAGGTAAGGGAGAGAGTCACTCCCAGGGCTTGTGTTCCCACTGTTTGCACAAAAGGAAGAGAATAGCCAGAACAATTGGTGTGAAGAATTTAGGATGATTAGTACGGCGCTGAGGTTCCCAGGCCATTTCCTTCTCATGTAAATACAAAGTCTGCTGGAAAATGGAAACCTCTGTAAGAACTACAGATCAGGAACTTAAACTGTTACCTTGTGTGGCTTCACGTGCCCTTTCTCCACGAGAGAAGGAAGGGTGATATGGATGTGAGCAAAGTAAATGTCAAGTAAAGGGAGAAAAATGAGTGAATGATTTTTTTTTGCATGTACAGGAGAGGAAATCTTGTGCAATTTTCTTATGACATTTCTTTGCTCTTGAGATGAATTTTAAATAACAGGAAGTAACTCCTTCTTGGGCTTTCTAAAAATGATGATTTATATCTTTTTGCCTCAAGTCAATTCCTGTAATACATAGATGAATATGTATCAATATTTGTGCAGATATCTACTATAGGCAATTCATTTTTTTATTAAAAATTGATTTTTTCTAAAAGTTTTCATGTCCCCCATTCATCTCCTGCTGCTTCATCCAGTTTTTCCCCACTTAACGAGTTATTTTATTAAAAGAAAATGTTTGCAAACATTCTAGATATCTTTGTTAAATAGTTAAGAGATAGTAACAGACTAATGTATTTTTATACTATTTCAATGTTAACACAGGGATGCAACTCTGTAGACTTAGTGAGTTCTAAAGGAAGCAATAAGTTTGGCAGGGGATTTTAACTTGCAAATGACTCGCACAGATAAATCAGTCCCAGCAAGACACAGTTACACTGTATTCTGGAATACACCAAGTCCCAGACAGAGATTTATTGAAGATCTGTACCCTTTCCCTCATTGGTGTGATTTGTGGGAAAGAAGGGTAAGTAAAATTATGCTTCACACAAAGTGTTTTCACTTAAGCATGCAATTAAGACCAGAACTGGATGAGTATCTGACAGCTTCCTACCTGTAGTGGTAGGTCTAAATGTTTACATGAATGCATACTTGTGCTTACTCTTCTCCATCTTTATGTTTGGCTATTTGGGAGATACTCAGGTGGGCAGTGTTGGAAGATGAATTCAGCTGTACTTTGTTCTTTGCCGTATAAGCTTCTTCTTAATAACTGGTGACTGAAGGCTGGTCACAGTCCGTGAGTGGCTCTTTGCCCTTCAGATGTGTCTCAGGCATCACAATTGGACTTTTGTAACTAGGATGCAACCACATCCAGAGCGTGGTGTTTAACTGCCAGTAGCATCTTACACTTCTCACTTAACAGACCTAACAGCACAGGCTGGAAAGCTAAGAGAACTTTTTTTTTTTCCCCTCATTGCAGGAGACATGAACCAAATTGGATAGAGAAGATGTAGAGTACAAGTCGTGAAGGCTGGATTTATCCAGTAATATTTAACTGCCTGATTTTTAACTGTGCCTACAGTTTGGGGGGAGGGTGGGGGTGGGGGGGAAATGTTCTTAGCTTACAGATTTATTATAGAGGGGGAAAAAAAGAAATTTGACAAACCCGTCCCTTTATTTATTTATTTTTTTAAATAATGCTTATTTTAAATTGTTAAATTGAACTGGTCCCTGGAAATATTTTGGTTGCCTTCTGCTCTGCTTTTTACGTTTCTTAGCTTGACATTTTACATTTGACAGTCAGTGCACAAATAGGTTGCACATGTTTATTCATTTTATCCTGTGAACACAGCAACAGAGTTGATAGAAAAGTGTTCTGGTATTGACATGAAATTAGTTTGCCAAGAATTTCATTTCTTTGGGAGACTAAAGCAAGTAATCCAATTAACGGCACACTCCTAAAGCCGCCACCACCACCATTCAGTGGGGGACAAGAAGAAGCGTTTGCATATTTCTTGCAACACAGTTAAACATTTTGCAGAGTAGTATGGTACAAGTAGCATAGCTGGTATTGGTTGCAGGGGTCATAGTCCTGTGTCTCAGGCATCACACTGATGCTTATTGTAAAAATAAATACAGAATTAAACCGTGTATTGATGTGGCAACCGTGATATTATGTCACTGCCGTGAATCTTGTTAGAAGAGTTAGATGAGGGCCTGGCTTGAGTTCATTAGCAGGATGATGAGAAAGCAATCCTGCTCATAACATGGTGCACCTTTTCCTGCTTACTACTTCAATATGTTTGTGCTGTTGGTCCATTTGGAAGGGAATTTGTTCTTACCCTTTAGTGGGATGTGCAACCAGTCTTGGACAAAACAATGTTTTCCGAGAACCTTGCAGGAATCAGTGGATATACTTCTAGTGCTCTAATTATAAGGAGCACAGTGTTCAACTCCACACCTAAATATAAAGGAAGGATAAGCAGTGGCTCTCATCTTGGGTATTTGTTTATATCTTTGGCCATTGTTCTTGAGTCGTGTTCTTGTAATTTCTTGACTTCCTGTATGCTTTAGAATTAAGTACAAACATGTTTTGCCATCATTCACATCAAGAAAATCACAAATTGACTTTGATCAAAGAATAATAACATTCTAATTATTTCTCAAGCTCATAGCAGTTTTCTCAAATTAATGCATAACTTACACAATGAGGTTAAAAAACTCCTAAGCATTTTGGTTACAAGAGGCTGGATGTTGTACAGCCCTAGTATTTTCCATTGAAATGTATCCTTATGTTTATTATTGGTGTTTTGAAGATGCTTAGAAAAATTTTCATTCAGCAAAATCAGGTTTTCTGTAAAGAAAGTTTTAGTTTATTTGAAAGTAAATCTCGGGAGAATTGATGAGACGACTATGTGCTATCTCAGAAAATGAAAAATGAGGTTTTGAAGATATTCAAATGTTAGTCTTTCCTACAGAGCTGTTTTTTGACCAGTTTGCATTCTGTTTTCCTCCTCTTTTACAGAGGTATTGATAGAAGATCTCCATATTGTGCTTCTGTATCCAGTTAAAACTGGATAATTAAGTGATAACTTTAAAATTCAACATTTACTTCTCACTCTTGTGTGATACATAAAAGAATTGGCTTTCTGTTTTCATTAATTTTGGTTATGCAGTCATTTCCAAATGTTAATTAACTAGTGCGATCAAATAATTTCTGTAACATTATTTTAAGGCATTGATCAGCGTAATTTTGAATTTGGAAGTCATAGCGAGTTCTGCAGCAACCCCTCAGATGAATGCTGAAGTCATTGGCTCCCTCAGAGATAACCCCTGTAATCACACAGATCGATAACATCACCAGGAGTCCCTGTCAACAAGAACAGACCACAATCGGCCAGGTTAGCTCCTTGCTGGACTGAGAGAGTAAAATTAATGTCACCATGCAAAAAGTTCCTCCTGAAACATGTTTCTAGAAGGGAAGACCCAGGAACTTTTTGCCTCCCACAGGCCCCAAGTGCCTTTATTTTCACAAAAAAAAAAAAAAAAAAAAAGAGGCCTCAGAGACTGACTGATCTGCTTGTAGTGGTGTTGTAGCTATTCCTTACTGCAGGGCAATCTCTTGAACAGCTCTGAGCAATACACTCTGCAGGGTGGCGAGCTTGTGTTCCTCAGCTTGAGAGAGAGATATGGGATTTGCTGTCAGCCTGAGGAAAGAAGTACAAACCAGAAAGGCTACAGAGCAGTGTTCCGTGGTTCAGAAAGCCCCTGCCAGTGCCTGGGCACACCCATGCTGTATGATAGAGGGTGATAATCAACGCCTGTGCTGGCGGGTGGCTTTGCAGCTAGGTGGGTGGACATGCATGCCGGCGTCTGGCAGAAATGCTCCTCTTTCTTTCATGGTGCTTCCCTCCAGCTGAAGGTCTGCAGCGCTTCTGGTGCACATGGTCCAAGCAAAAGTAGATATCTTGTTTGCTTGTCACCCTTCCTACCATGAGGGGTCAGAGCTTCGGGCAGTCTTGCACATGTGGGTGATGGGGGGCTCTCCTTGGCTGTCTGTTACACTCCACAGCTGTGTCCTTACAAAGCACCTGAGCCTTAGATCCCCAGAGGTCTGCAAACTTTTTTTTTTTTTTTTCTAAATTTCACAACAAATAACTGAGAAAATCAAATTTATTTCTGGAATATATAAATTCAATATTCAGCTAGAGACTGGACCATCATTTTAGAGAATGACACGTTAAGAAAAACTGAAAACACTGGTAGAAATGAAGCAAAGCAGCACTAGTTTTCTGCACTTCCTCTTCCTCTGGCTCTCACTGATGGGCTTCTTAGTCCCTATGACTTATTACTCTGCCTGTAAAGTAAGGCAGGGTCACCTGCCTCCTTCCCAGCTGTGCCACTGGACCCGAGACAGGCTGCAGGCACCCCCAGCCAGCCCAGGCAGTGAGGGCCAAAGGGCCGTGCTCTGCCCCCACCACCCGGGCTCTCCGCAGCGAGCGAGCTGGCCAAGTGTTTCAGTCATTGAAAGGAGCAGGGCATTTGGTTTTCATAGTTTTTGTGACTTGGGAAGTTTCTCACTATTTCTGATACTTGGTTCATGAAGTTTTAGCTGCTCTTCTTTCTAAGATAACAGAGGAAGGGCTAAAATATACTATAAACTGAAGTAAAGAAGAGGTGTCTGCATTCTTTGTAGGATAGGTATTGCTGTTGTGCATGGGGTAGAATGCATTGTACTTTCATTTTCCTTATTAAATGAGCCTTCAGTGATGAACAGACATGTCTTAAAAATATTGCATTTGCTTCAGTAAAGCTGGATGTAGTGATACCAGACATATATACTGCAGGCTGTTGAAGAGGTTTTTCATTGAAACTGGCGCATTGTGAACCAGCTGTTGGCTGTAGGTAGATAATTTTAAAGTATTTTTAAAAAAGCTAGAGGATAATTCTAAATTTCTATAGCATAAGCCAAGATAATTCCCTGAGTAGCCTAAGCAAGAAAATTGCACAGGTTCTTGACACACTACTACCAGATGTGGTACAGCTTTTGGCTGTGATCCCTTGTACTAGAGAATTAAAGGAAGTGTAATGAATTCTGAGTGTGGGTATTGTCATCGGTACACAGGATGTAAAAGAAAAAAAACTAAAGGGATATGTTCGGTTACACTCTCAGGAAATTGTAAAACCTCCGTAGTTTATGTCTGCCTGTAAAGGTGCTCTATTCCAGCTGGCCATTGTAATGATAAAATACATTCTATGTGGTCATGGGCAAGTTCTCCCTGTGTGTTGAGTAAATCCTTCTACTTTATAGATACAGTTGTATTTATCTACCTAAAAGGTTGTTCAGACTTTGAGGTCTTTGTATGAAACTCATTGTTGTAGAAAGCAAAATATTATTATGTAACCTAAGAATAAAACCTAACTTCCAGCTCCCTGGGTGTTACCGGCTGAGGGAACTTTACCCAGGTGAATGACATTGAGGTGGTGTGAATACAATTCCACTGATAGAGCACACAAGCTACCAGCTTTGTGGGTTGAGAAGGACTTACACCAGTAAGGTACTACCTTCTATTGCAGTCAGTTTAATCTGAAAGCTGAAGCTGCTCTCCACCTTTCAGGTAAGCCAGCGTATATAGTATTGTCTGTTTTGAGTAATAGCTATTCATGGATTTGGCAAATAAAAATAAGGTAACCTAATTTTTTATGAAACATATTCCACGGGTTTTGGCTGAATAATTAAAAACAGTTGACCTGATGAATGCCATAGTGGAATAAATAACAGTGAAACTGTATACTGTTGATGACCACTTAGACACTGGATTTGCAGTCACTTGGTTTACACAAGCATGTGGAACAGAACTGTAGCTCTTCCATTATACTGTTGTGCCAAGAACCAGGGTTGGATTGTACAAGTGCTTTAGAATTAATACTATTTAAAATATCAATAATAAAAATTGGTAGCAATTAAGGATGTTAGAAAGAGACCAAACAGAGACGATGCAAAGTATTATATTATTATATATATAATTATATTATTATATATCATTATTATTATATTATATATTATTATAATATTATTATATATATTATATTATATGAATTTGATTTTCCAGTTAGGGACTCTGATCCACTGCTTGCTCTGAGTAGCGCTTTTTTTGTGTGTTCTTGTATGCCCTGATCAGGTGTGGTGCAGTCGGGAGTGTATTGTATAAATAATACTATATATATGGATGCACAGAGCTAAAATAAATGTAGGAATTTCATACCACAAATCTCTTCTGCTTTTTAGTACCGCTAGCTGCAGCTCAGGCAGACACTGAAGCTGCTTGTTTATTCATATTCACATTTCTGAAGAATTAGATTCACTAACGCAACTGTCAAAGACTTTTCCTTAAATAACGCTTTGAATAGCCTCATAGCTTCCCCTTGCCCCTAGTTGATTCACTCCAGCTCTTGGTCACTTCGTCCCTATAACTGTCATGTTCGTAGCTCATGGAATTAAAATAGCGTGGCCATCCAGTACAAGTGGCTAGTGTTGTGGCTCTCTTGTGCGTGCTGTAGCAGGTGCATGGACAGGAGTGCTTCCAGAAGGCCAGGGTTTCTCAAAATACTACACGTGACAGGGCACACAGACGGACAGATAAATACCAGCTGGTAGATGGAGCTTGGTTCAAGAACTTGCTGGAGCTTACAGCACTGGCCACAGAACTCCTTCTGTGCTGAAACCAAGGACCCCAAAAAGTTCTTCAACACCAAGAGCAGTCTTCATAATTTTTAAGAGCATGCAAAGTGTGTCCTAAGTATGCTTCAATAATGAGAAAACCCCAAATAATTACCCCCTGCCCCAGGCTGCCCCACTCTAACTCTGAATTGCAGAGCAGGAGGGGTGAGTACAGTCCTTCAGGGCGCAGGGAATTTTGCCTGCTTTTCTTCTTATGATGGACTTCATCATCTTAAAGGTCTCTCCAACCTGAATAGTACTTTTTACTTGGACACAAGAAGTAAAAGTTACCAGTGACCATGGCTACATACTGCCTACACCTGCTCCAGAAAGTCCCTAAAGGAAAACCGTTTGTTTGTTGTTTTTGTTGGTTTGTTTTTTTTTCTTGTTCTGTTCCAGGATCAATGCCAGTGCATGAGGCTGTCCTCGAAGCATAAAACTATAGGCATCCATTCTGCAGTACTTAAATGTCTTTCAAGGAATGAAGACAAATGAGCTATACAATTTTTAATTTTTGTTATTCAGCTGTGGGAAGCAGAAGAGCTTTTTTTTCCTTTAGAAAGAGATAGCCTTAGCTAATCATCAAAAAAGTGCCAGCCTCACGGTGGCGGTTGTGTTTACAGCCCCCCCCGATTTACTGCGAGACAGACGGGTCGGGGCAAGTCTCTGAGAAAGGCTTTGGGGAAACAACATCTGAAGTGGACGTATGTGAATGAAGATCAGTTGATGGATAAATCTGCATGTGGGTCAGCAGGTGTTAGCAGGTCGTTCCCACTGCAGGCTTGTATCATTCTGGCCGTTTCTGTCCAAGCAGGACTGGCTTTACCGAGATGTGAACACCCCATGTTTGCTATTCAGTTCTGGCAGTTTAAAAAAAAAGTATAAAGAATACAAAGTTCCGGCCATTTTTAGCAGACTTGTGATGCTTTATTATTGCTCTTTTATCCCAGGACTGCAATTTCACTCTAAAGCAGGCAAGCGGCATTTCACTGCAACAAAGAGAAGTGAAAAATGACAGCTATGTGAACTCGCAGGACTTCCAGTGCTCCATTTCCACTCTTCCCCCGCCCCCCACCCCGATATATTTCTCTTAAAGATAGTTTTAAAAACCACTTATCAGTTGCAAGCTAAAGTGCTTTTGATGTGGGCAAATATTATGGTTATTCTGCTACTCTTATACCAGTTGGATCCTGCACTTGGAACCCGCCCGAGCCGGATAGAGTTGGGGGATCACGCTGCCCTCCTGCCCCCGCTCGGCGAGTAACCTCCTCAAGCCCATTTTAGGAGCACTCTGCCGCTTGCCGATTCAAAACACTGTGATGACATGTTTTACAAACCTCTTACTCAGTTTTTGGATGAGTGTGAGAGCATTTGCTAGAGCAGCTGAGAAGGTTTTCTTTGCCCCCTCCCCTTAAAAGTGTCAGGCCGCAGCGCGCCCGGGGCGGGAGATGGTTCCCTTCGTGCCCACAGGCGGCGGACGGCCCACGGGAGGCACCATCCTGCTTTCCACAGCAGGACTCTTCAAAGCCTTCTCAGGAAGTCACTCATAATAGAAATACGGACTATAAAACACTTTAAAACTTATTCAATACCTACCCAGGTGGCAGGCAGTGATTTGTATGCAGACGCAGAAGATCATCGCTCTGTAGATTTAATGAAATCCTGTTATTTTACTTAATCCTAAATGAAATGAATCAGCTTTTTCTACTTGTCAGCTTGAGGGGAGATGACCTAAATCTGAAGGGACCAAATACTGCAAAATTTACTCCAACCAGGATTGTCCAGTTAGGGAATTGTTTCTTTTAAAGATGTAGTCTAAATAAATACTAATCTTATTGCTAGAAAGCTTGTTTATTTAGATAGGCTTTCACATAGAAGTCTGATGTTCATACATGACTAAGATGTAGTACCCTCAAAATTTAATGTAAAATAGCTCTATGTTTTGGAAAAATAAGTTAGGAACTATGGTACAGCATAATAAAAGTAGTCTTCATTTGCATGTGCTAATTAATTTCTATTTTATCCCATCAACATTTGGGAGTAGTGGCCTTATTAGCAGGAATGAATTTGCTTATAGTCTGAAACTAAACACTGAACAAACTCAGTGAAGGTCACCCTTTTTCCTTTCAATTATCAAGGTTAATTATAAAATTAATTAGGTCAATTTGTAACTTTGATTAGAAGAATTTACCTTCTTTTGGCTTTGACACAGAATCTGGATCTGCAGTGAAAGATTTTGCCTTCTGTGCTAAGCTCAGTGGTTTTGTGACATCCTTCTTCAAAACATCTCCAGGTTTTTGCTACTTGGATGATGTCAGATTGTTGAACTCAAAGTGGAGGCTGTGCATTTGCTTTATCTTGTCGTTATCCTTTTCCTGGTCTAATTCAATAACGAAATCTGGTTTTATAGAATAGTTTAACAATTTTACAGGAAACAGATTAAAAATTAATTGGTTTGTGTCCGTTTTACTTACATTTATAATCTAGAGCATCGACATTAGTCATTGGTAGAATATTACCTTTATTTTTGGTTATGTTCAATAGCCTTGCTTTTCCCCAGAATTATCCTAAAGTTTGTTCTTTGGTTCTTATGAATAAAATGAGGTATAGATGAAGATATTTATTTTGCTTAAATGTTATGCTGTTGTCTGACATGTAGTAGAAGTGTTACTATAGCTTGATCCTAAATGACGTTAAGGCCTCAACATCACAGGTGTGCGTGTGTGCTAAGCACAGACACTCTCCCTGAGAACTTGCAGACTAAATAAACATGGGTTAATTGGCAAATACAAAAAGGTCTGGAGAACAAATAATTACCCCATTTACTGATGGGTAACAGAAATTTTAATTGATTTGCCCTCTGTGACAAATCTGTGCCTGGATCAAGAATTTAATCTTAGTCTGAAATTCACTGCCTTAATGAGAGGAACATCTTATTTCAGCTGTAATATGACCCTTTCCTGATTAAACAGACTGAGAAAGCATTAGTAGTTAACTTCTGCAACCTTCTGCCTCCTAGCAATTAACAAAGGGACTAATTCTGCAAGGTGGGGAAGGCTTTCTGGGTGGCAGCAAACATTTCTCTTTGCTTTTATGGCCAAGGAATTTGTGGTCTTGACCATACTACAAAAAAATATTCTGCTGTATTGTCTGCTTAAACGTGAGAAATGAAAGTGCCAGGTCAAATAGGCCAGGATTAGTAGTGGTTTTCATCCAGACCATAAGTGGTAATTAAGTGGCTGGACTCCACTTTGTCAGTGGGAGGTGTAAAGACATTCTGAAGTCATAGCTTCTAAAGGAAATTTCTGGTTGGTCTCCGTTTATTCTGATGATCCCACTTGATTTCTCTGCTCACAGTTTTTTTAATTTCATTCTTATTTCAGACATAGCCTTCCTTCTCCATATTTTCAAAACATTTAAAATTGTCTCTAACAGCAATGCATCAATAGGGCAGATGTGACAATATCTGTCTCCCTCTCCTGTGCAGATCCAGTCTTCAGGGGCTGACTGATGCTTTATTGCAGTCACAGTCACCAACCTGAATGGGGTGTGGGCCACTTCTCAGTGCTGTACATACAAGTAACCTCTCAGCCAGACCTTTTACGAGCATGATTATTAGCCCCCTAAATCAGAAACTAGTTCAAAGAAAAATGGACTCTGTTCTCTTGGTGTGATTGGGAGTACCTAACCCTCCAAAACCTAACTCACCGTCTACAAAGACCTTGTCAAGCTGTACCTTGGCAAATAACTTCTCTTGTTTAATCTGTCATATCCATTATAGGAGCACAATGGCTTTTTTCATTTTCGCCTGACTGACAGGCTGCTAGTATGCTCATCAACCTCGGTGAACTTAGTGCTTCTATGTGAAGATCCATGTGACAGCAACCATGAACCCTTTCAGCGTAACAAAAGTCACTAAAATATTTAATATTCTCCCTCAAGCAGGAGAGGCAGTCTAGAAGGCATCAGTGTTTCTTCTGAGCTATTTGCTTAACAGAAGGTAGATCCAGCTAAATGTAGTTGTTTTCCTTATCTTAAAGGCTATGGGGGACAGGGACCTTAAGTTATCATAACTAACCCTATCAGCAGTTTTTGCTTTTTCAAATATGAGGTGTTTATTTATATATATATATATATGAAAGGCAAAATTATTAAAAAAAGAGAAGCTTAAATAGAACTCTTAAAATTTCCTTTTCTTTTCTCACCAGCCTTTGCCATATGTAGACTTTACATTTTTTAATTGAGAGATCATCAAAGTCTTCTTCCCCACTCAAATTACCATATCTTAGCTAGTCTTTAGCTATTGAACAGTCTGGTTTTCCTCCATCTACTAGCTTGCTCCTCATTATTTGCTGCTTTCATGTCATCACTCTATATTTGCACTCCTTTGCCTTCCTGTCGTTTCTCAGCTGTCATGTCTTCAACACGTGAAAAATCCAGTGGCTTCCACCTTGTCTATTAGAAGTTATGTATGCTATTTCCTTTCAGTATTAGAAGCACAAATGTAATAAAATTTAAATATTTGTTACATCATCTGACATGAGGGCCAAATAAATACCTCTGTAGGTATGCCCTTACATCTCATTGCCCATGGCTATGGGTAGTCATGAAAGACAGAGCAAGTTGTTTTCTTTTGTGAGTAATAGTCAAAGATGTCACGGTCAGTGAAATGCCACAAACTGACAGGTACTTTTCTTGAAATTTTGTTGAAGAGTATCTCAGATCTACCTTTCTCTATACTGCAGTGACAGCCCGTGTTATCTGTGCCTAAAGCTCAAGTAATCTGCAGGTGTCACCTGAGGAATTCAAGCTGAGGAGGGTACACACCGCTTTGGTCCTAATTGTTCTGCTGACCTATTTCCTTTAGCTGCTGGAGATTAGGGTACACTGGCACACCATGTAATCATAGGTCTCTGTCTGTGTAGTACAAGTTGCAGAAAAGAAGCTTACATTTTTCTTTTAATAAGTGAAACTTGTTTAAGCATGTGCACTCCCGGCTTGTCAGCTCCCTGCTGCTGTGGCTTAGCTTTTGTGCCTTGCCTTGTCCTCAGATGAGTCCTGAAGGTCACTTGCCTACACACCAAGCAAATGTTTTAAGTGTTTCTTAGCAGAATGGGAACTGTTCTGCTAAGTTGCAGTGTAACCCTTAAAAAATATAGCTAGAAGTGAAAATAATAATAATTACAGTCATTGCTTTATCCTCACACTATTTAACAAGAGTTTTGAGGCTATTTGCCAGGATAGTCACTTCTTGCCATGTTCAAAATACTTCTGAGCAGAGTAAGCAAAGAATTCCCAAAACATTCTAAAAAACCAAGGAAAAACGAACATTTAATGTTATTTATGGAATCGCACTAGGTATTTTCCATTTTCCCAATCTACATTTGTAGAGAGTCATCACAGTAATGCTGCTACTGATCAAATATATGCATGTTGACAGGAGAAGGGGAACCTCCAGCATCAGTTTGAAGTGACCAAAACTGGGAACAGGTTGGGGTTTGACTGGGAGTGAAGCTAAACCCGGTGCCTTTGTCTAGCCCTGGTTGGGTATCGCCCTATGCCTCTGAGGCACTGCTCGCTCTGTAAACGTGACTGAATATGCATTGGGGGGTGTGTGTGCGTTATATGACTGATAGTACATTGGACAACACTGTGAACGAACACATTAAGTGTGTAAAACTCCCAGGAATAACCAACTTATAATTTTTTTTTCCTGTAATTAAGCCTATGTTTTATAGTTTATTAACTTGGTGTGCCCACAGAGAGGTACGTTTGAAGGGAAAGCCACCAAGAATTACAACTAAATTCAGAGTGCAGCCAGAGTAAATTTTTTTGCACAAGTCAAGGTAATTTTGCAAATGGACAATGCCTTCTCATTGAAAATTTAATCACCCTATTCATGGGGTTGATAGCTTGAGCAAAGCTAAGATCTCTGTTCATTTGTGCTTTCATTTTGGGATGTTGCAGCTTAGTATGCAAGAACAGCAGAAATCAGTGCAATAACTTTGGCAATTATCACAGTATTCATTTTGCTTCATGTGAACAAGACTGATTTATATGGGTTGCAAGTGGCCTGAAGGAATAGCCTACTAAATTTATTTTCCCTTGATGTAAATTCTGGATCAATGTAGCAGACAAAAGGAGCTTTGCTACCCCAGTACTCCACATTCATTCTTTAGGCGGCTTGAAGCTCAAGTTTGCTTCAGGGTACCGAAGAGCTGGTGGCAGATACTGTGCTAGAACATCAGTCTTCCATAAATTCAGTCAGCTGTTCCCTCTTTTACTGGATTTCATGGAGAAATGATGACCCACAAGCTCAGAAGCAGTGATAAAGATTTTCTTTGTACAGTGAATGTTCCCTGTTTTGAATATGTATTTTAAAGTCAGGAGTTAATAAGAAATGTTACAGAGTTTTCCCTAAATTATAATGTCTTAAAACCCATAAGAATTTTTCTCCATGTAAGATACATTGCAGAAATACAGACATTTGCATGACATTCAGTGTCCTTTTTACTATCTCCTCTTGGCTGGCTGCCTTTACCTGCTTTTTCTTTATGACTACTAGAAGGTTCAGACCTTTTACCACTTCACTCTCAGTCTAAGAACTGTTGTTTGGTTTGGGTTTTTCCCCCCAGCTCAGACTAATTGTGTGAAAACGGCTTCCCATTCACTTTTACGTAAAGACTGAGCCCTGTGTCTCCTTGGGGCTGCGGCAGCAGCGGAGCAGCAACAGGTGCAATCTCTCCTAGATGGTGGGATGCACTTATTGTTCCTCCTGCCTGCATCCAACTCAGCGAAGGGAAGGCCATGGAAAATACTGTTAACACACAGCTATAGCTTGTTAGGTTTTGGGGGGTTTGGTTGGTTGGGTTTTTACAAAGCAAAAGAAAGCAATGTAACCTTGTTTGCGGAAGCATCAGCAATATGTGCGGAATGTTGGTCAATCAGCTGCCCTTGGAGCAATGCACAGCGATTTGCTTGGGTTTTGGTATCCATACTAGTATTGAGAAATCTTAATCAAGATGATGGCCTCATTATTCCTGTACAAACACATTCAAGAAAGCAAGTTATATTGCAAATATAGTAGACTGACACAACATGAGTGAAAAGAAGCCTGGACAACCTGTGTCTATGGGTGGGAGAGAGGAAGGTAGAGCGGCAAACCCAAGGTCACCCCGTGCCTGTAGAGAGCTGGCTATAAGCATAATCTAGACATGATGGCCAAACCAGTCTGCGCATCTGTTGACAAGCGCGGGGGATAAAAATTAATGTACTTAATCTAAAGAGCATGAGCTTTCATCTGTTAAGGAGAACCAGATGCCTTCAACAGGAAAGAAAAACATACCCCAAAATGCTTAATGGGCTCACCAAGAGAGAGGAATTATAAAACATTTCTGACTCACCAGTATATTGAGAAGAATTTGTATTCTGTAACAGAATTCAGGACAGTTTGCGCTACTTTCTTGTAATAAAACACCATAAAGAAACAAATAGTAATTATGTGCACTTCCTTTATATGCAGCTGAGAGATACTTTTAAGTACTGTGACAGCTTGCTAATGTACCACTGTATTTGAATAAATACCTGAAGTAAATAGGTTTATGAAACCTCTCATAAACTGCCAGGTGGATAAGGGGCTATTATGGAAGTACCAAAACTTGCTCTCCGTTCTCTTTGTACGCGCTGTTCCTGACCAGATCTATAGGTGACTGGATGCAGACAGCTGAGGCAGACACGGTATTTCAAGGAAAAGGGCACTTTCATGATGTGAATTCACCCAGGCTGCACCAGACTATGAAGACCAAATACCCCAAGGTATACCTGTGAGTTGCAATTTAGTTTTCAGTAATTAATCTCAGACTACTAAAATTATAACCTTCCTCATTGATTTTCTTGGAGGTCGTTTGGAGGCCAGCCTTAAGCACTATCTGCTGCTAACTCAATCACCAACATCTGAAAACCTTACCATTCAGTTTTACGTGATTATGTGTTTTAAAAGATATTGATATCAATTACAGGATAAATTTAATAATTTAGAAAAATATAATCCCAGGATTAAACCTATGCCTTTTATTTGTAGTGGTTGGTACTCAATCTTAGGCCAAATAGTGTGTTACAGCCAGGCTACACTGTATTTTTCCTCTTTTTCTATCAAAGCACTGAGTCAAGCACCTTCTGCATTTTGGGTTTTTCGTAAGTTCAAGAACCATAAAACTGTTCAGTTTGGAAAAGACCTTTAAGATAGAGCCCAACCCAGCACTGCCACGGCCACCACTAAACCGTGTTCCTAAATGCCACATCTATGTGTTTTTTAAACACTTCCAGGGATGGTGACGCCACCACCTCCCTGGGCAGCCTGTTCTAATGCTTGTCAACTCTTTCTGGTGAAGAATTTTTTTCTAATATCCAACCTAAACCTCCCCTGGCACAACTTGAGGCCATCTCCTCTTGTCCTATGATCCCAGTCTGATTCTCTTCTCCCCTGCCCCCCGCGTTCCCCCACCCCCGCCCCCCATCCCCGAAAACTGTAGAAATCTCAAAGTCTTGTTATCCTTCCCAGAGAGTGACTATGTTCCCATTTCATGGTAGCTTACAAGGCAGATTGTTTTTTTGGAGCAGACTGCACGGGGCCAGGCACTTGACCTTGGCAGGGATACGTAGTTATGTAGCCCTATCAGCAACAGGGTGGCCAGGGGAGCGAGAGCCACGAGGTAGCACAGCTTCTCCCCCTCCTAACGTGCCAGCTCCAAGGTCTCTTCCCATGGGACCAATCCCAGCACTTTAAGGCTGGGATAACAGTCAAAATATTACGCAGGTTTTCCTTCTGAGTTATGTTTTCCATTCCTCATCTGCTGATTAAATCTTTTTATTTCTGTAACATTTTGTATTTAAAACACTTTAGCCTGGCATGAGACATTTGTTATCTAAATGATAGTGGGGCTACGGATGCTCTCAAAAGAACACTGACCTTTAAGCATATGTACAGCATCTGTAGGAAACAGCTGGAAAGCATATAAGGTGTTTCTTCAAGTGAAAGTGCAATGTCGTGTTCCTGCAACACCTTTTTCAAACCTCTTCTCTTCACATCATGCAGCACACAGCAGTGCTATTCATTAAAAACTGCAAAAAAAAAAAAAAAAAAAAAGTCCTCTATTGAGCGGAATATTCTAACAGAGAATATAAAGTTGTAGAGCTTCCCATAGGTGAAATTGGTAGTGCAAAGAAAAAAGAAAAAAAAAAAGGACCAATGAACTTTTTACTACTGCTTTTAGCTTTCAAGCACTCATTTGCTAAATAGCCTCCTTTTTAACGTCCATTTTTCTCCCTGCTAAATATGCGCTACTAAAATGACTCCTCCTGTCTAATCATTCCTCAAGTATTTACATGCATTAGCTAATTGGTTTGCAGGGGTTAAAGTGAGTGGTTAGTAAACCTCAGATAATGCTGGTAAACATTCAGAGGTTCAGATAATTATCCAATATTTATCTAAACTCACCTCAGCCACCTCTGGCTAAAACCTCAGAGGCTGCACTTACAATAAGGATTGCCATTTTTTCTTGTTTCAGGTTGGCCGTAAAAGCAGCAGGTGTTTTGCTTGTGTTGCTACTTTCAGTTTTCCTTGAGACACTTTCCATGTGGATATATGCTGCTTATATACACCCGGCTTTTATGGGCAAGCAATCTACCTAAGTGGATGGCGGATTGTGAAGGGAAGGGATTTTGTCCCCAAGTTTAGGGCATTGTATTCTGGATTTGCTCATGCAGCTACGTTATGTGGCCATGGCAAGGCCCTGTAGCGGGGCATGCTGTTGGTAGTTTCTGATCCGTTCAGTGCAGCCACTCCAAGAGCATCCACCTTGTGCTGGTGCCTGCACTTGTAGCTTTTTTTTTTTTCTTGCAGGATGCAGCTCGTGACGCACATGACCTTGGCATGGAGACCGAAACAAACCAGTCTTAGGCAAGAACAGTCTATGGGTCTGGAGAAAAGAACAAGCCTGACCATTTGGTACATTCTTTTGGCCGGGCTGAATAAGTGGTAAGTTGTTCTAAATGCTGCCTTGTTTTCTGAGGCAGTCCTCTGTCCTCGCCTTACGAGGGCTTGCTTTAGCCGTGGCTGCTATTACGGTAAAACCAAGCCCTGCTTCCCAGCTACAAAGGCATTTCTCAGCTCTCTGAGGCTTTTCACGTGCTCCCTGCCCTTCTGCTTTTCTCGGCCGTCTGGCCACTGTGGGTTGGCAGCCGCCTCTCCTGCTTCCCACTGGGCAGTTCCGATGCGGCTGGGGCTGCTGGCCTTGCAGGGCACGTGGGGGTGTGCTGGGGGCCACCAAGCGTGATCGTGCCCCTGAAGCAGCCCTGCCTCTGCGCATCGCCTATTGGAGCAGGGGCAGGAGAAGCCGGTTTCAGTGTGCTATGCTATGTAAACATGCCATAAAGCAGAGCGCCTGGGTCATTTACTCAGCATATCAGACTCGCACCCTTCACCCCTGCAGCTAAAGTAAGGGTAAAAGACAGTGGAGGATTTGACTGTCAGCTTTAGAAATACATAAGCACTCTTCCCCTCTTCTGCTGTCCCTGAACTTTGGGCTTGTATTTCATCACTATCTGAATGATCATGGAAGGTTTAACCTGCAAAATTACGCGCTGCAAATGACAACCACTTTCCTTTCAAGGTGAGACTTGGAGACAGAGAGAAAGAGGGAGAAAGAGGCCCAGTTTCCATGGCAACCCTATGAAACTTATACGCCATAAGAAAATGTCATTTTCCAAAAAAGACAAAACTTCATGGACAAGTGGTACAGTACATCAGAAAAGGAAATTGCAGTTTTAAAATGAAAAGCTAATTTGCATTTATGGTTTTGAGTTTCATTTTCTAGTTACAAGACCCAATTGTGCACAATTTAGTGGAGAAAATTATATTCAACATTTCAGGTGGGTAATGTAGATGAAGATCAAGTTCAGCCAGAAGTTCATTGTGACAGACTCGGGTTCGGAGAGCGCAGGGGTGGATGGATTCTGCTTTAGCTGGGTTAATGCTGCTGCATCACAGAAATCAGCTGGCATTTTACACTCTCTAACAGACCTTGTGAAGTCAGGATATGTCCCTGACTGTCAAGATTCCTGCCGCAGCTTGCAATTTCAGCATGTAAAGTTATACCTTCTAGATTCCATGTTACCTTTGATAACATCAATCACCATCCATTGTAAGCCACACTGCATAGGAGAGCGTTTTATGATGAGCATTAGCGTCGTAATATAGCAAAGAGCATTGTTAATGAAGCGTGGAAAAAGAATAAATTCAGCTAATGGGTATATGTGTCAAATTTCAATTAGGGATATGTTGGAGACTGAAAGAGAGAGATGAGCATACAAATTAAACCTTTGACCTTCAGAGTAAAGGGAGAAAAATCTGAGAGAAAAAGGGGATGTTCAGAGATGTTTTCCTTGTTGAATGCCAGAAAGTTTGAGCAGAAACTTGGAAGTACCGTTTTCTCTTGAATTACAGCTATATAAGGAGTGACTAAAAAAACCACCGGTTGGATTCAGCTGGTTTATTGACAGCTATGTTAATGTTTGTGCTATTTACTGCATGGGGAACTTAGAAAGGTGGTGAGCAGTTTATGGTGATGGAAGACAAAAATCTCACCTATGTGAAGCCCAGGCAAAGGATATTAAAACTGCCTGCCTGCGAAATGCTACTGGAAAGAACCTTCTTCTTGCTCCTCTTAAGCTTTCAAACAGGCCTTTGTGCTTGAAGCCTCAAAGTGTGCTTTAATGCATAATCTGATGATCACGGGTTTTGAATGCAAATAAACAGTCGCAGGAGGAGTTGCAGTAGGAGCGCAGCTGAGCAAGCTGCAAGGTCCGGACACAGCCCACAGCACCTGGGAATTGCTAGTTGATGTTTGTTTCAATACTGGAGTGCACGATGGCTCAGATTGGCAGCAGTAGGTTTATACAGGTGCTACTGCACCCATGCATGCACATGATTTAATAGTGGTTGCTCTACTAAGACAATGTGGGTTGAATTCAGCTTGAATTTCTTAGGGCAAAGTTGCTGTTAAAGGCATCTATGTCAGGGTTTGATTTAACTCATTTGTCTGCATGAAGAGCAAGAGTCTCTTTCGCAGAGCACTGCAGCTCCTGGGAGAGTGATAAGACCTGAACGCAGGCAAGGGTCACCTCTTAAGTACCGTTGCCCTTGCAAAAGCTAACGGGCTGATGCCTGACTGAGAAAGGTGCTTCCCTTGGCACTTGTCCCAAGGAGTCTGGCTGCTCCCCGTACCTGTTACCTCAGTGGATGCCTGCACCCCCCTCGCACCCAGCCTGGGGGGACACCTCAAAGGGGCAAGGCATGGGGATGCTTCCTGCCTTGCATGAGGGCAGTGGGCCAGACGCGCCAAGCAGATGTTTCACAATGCTTCTGTGATGGATGTGAGTTTGTGTTTCAGTTGTAGTCTTGGTGCAGCAATTTTGTACAGCACAGACCTGAGGGCAGTGCTGGGATGGACACCTCTGAGTATGCCCCATCAGGTTCAAAGGCCAGGCAGAAAGTTGCTACTCATTGGCAGCCTAGCAAGGAAATAAAATCCATTTGGATTATTTTCCCCCCAATCACCTAATATCTGTAAGTGCCAAAAATAGTTGAAGGTTTGGCCAGAAGACCAATCCTCTCTAGATCTTTTAGTGCGGTCTTGAGTGGTTGCCATGGATTTTTATTTCCTACAAAAGTTCATCATCGTGAGGCTCTTTCTTATCTTTATTTTGCCTTCCCTGACCACAAAAGCCGTTAGGCCCTTGATGGTGCAAGGCTTTCCTCTCATTGCCAGACATCCCTTCTGTCATCCCAGGGAGGCCACCTGCTCCATGGGTAGATGCAGCCAGATTCAGATTTAAACATGGTACGGTGCCCTGGTTTGAGTCAAATTCAATGCAGGAGGCAAGACTGCCCTGTTACCTGCTGTGCAGTAAGACCTGGAGAGGGATGAAGGGAGGGAATCTCCACGTCTCGGGAACACTTCTCGTCTTCAGTGTCAAGCAACCTCAGGCTCACCAGTGGAGCCCATGTGGGCCTGGAAGGACCTCGGTGCTGTCTGGCCAGGTCTTACTCCTGCAGGGTTTGGTTTCTGTCTACAGACGTAAAGCAGGTTTTTCAAACTTCACAATCCCTGTACGCCAAATACTAGATTTGTAGTAAGTATATGTAAATGAGTGCTATCAGGACGGTTTATTACATGGAAAGTTGTGTTCTTCTTCAAAAGCTTATGAAAAGACTAGAGAAACATTGAATTTATCCTTCACTCAGAATAACTAACGTTTTTCTTAGTAAATTTTTTCCCTATGACAGGTAGCTCAGAAATATTGGCATGATTATGCTTAGCATTTGATAATGGAAATATGGAAAGCAAATTAACCTGTGAAGTCATATAACATCACTTCTTTTTCATGGCTGAATGATGTATGTCTCTGTAAATTGGTAATACAGGAGTATTTTTAAATGACTAAATTTGCTTTGACAAATCCTGCAGTCTGAAAACTAATATTATTTTTTTTCCCCTCTGGTAGTACATATTTAAAACTATTTTTCTCCTTCTTTTGTGTTTACATTTATTCAGTAGTTAGAAAATATTTTCAGTAGAATAGCTTCTCTGGTATAAGGAACACCTACATGTTTATTTCTAACTATGTTGATGGCCTTTAATTGCCATAAATGGGTCACGTTGTTATTATTATTGGATAAATATACCGTGGAAGCATATTTCCAGTGTTAGTATTCTCATTCACAGGTTGTAGAAGGAGGAACCTTCTGTGAACTTCCTCCAATATTTACTTTCAGCTTCTGTTTAAGTGAACATTTTTGCTAGAAAAGTTGTTCAATAGCTTATTTGGGGAATGCAAATACAACAGAAAAGCTACAACAGTGAACTGAATTACATTTCTTCATCAAGCGAAAATTCATCAAGCTCTGTGTGAAATGAAGAAAGTCAGAAACTGGCTGTGTAGCTGCTTTCAGGACATAGTCAAATCAGTTTTCTCAATCTCAAATATTAAAAATAAAAATTGTTATATTGGGATTGCTTTCATCATTTTAATCCAGTCTCATTTTAGTCACAGTACCTTTCAGAGTTTTTAATTGCTGTAGTGGTTTTGAACTGTAGGAAAAATGCCATTATATTTTGTATTTTTAAAGCCAATCCCACAACTAAGAAAGGCTTTCTTTAAAAACTAAACCCTACATAAGCTGAAGTTCTCCAGGCACTGCAATGTTCAGATACTGCAAAGGAACTCGGACACATCTGTGAGCAAAGACAGCAGTTTACACTGGGAAACGAGGTCCTCCAGGTTCTCATCTGGCTCACATCATCACAGAACCTGGCATAAAGATGCAGCTTGCAGAGCAGGTGAGTGATCCAGCACTGTTTTAACTCAGCGTTTCTGGAGTGGCTCCTTGGGAGGTGGGTACTGCAGAGGCCCCCTCCGCAGCCCCTCTGTCCTGCCTGCATCAGTGTTCCCCAGCGGGGAATTTGCTCCTCTTCAGGCAGATGCTTTCCAAATAGGTACAAGCCTCAGATAACTCTTTCTTCCTTTCCACAAGCAGCAGACGTGATCAGCTGAGTGCTATGGGCTTAGTCCTGCCAGGCAAAGGGTTCACGACTACAGAACTTCTTGTCAAAATCAGTGAGGAATGTCTTGACCCAAAGCTACATCCCAATTCTCTCTTGCTAGTGAGGATGAAGATCTGCCTTCCTTGCCAGCTGTGGATTTCCCTTGCTGATTAGAGACGATATCTAACGCAATATAAATCCAACACTGGCGTGGTGCCACCAGACATAGACATGTCCAGCGCATTAGAAGGAGGTGCTGGGTGAGTCTGAGAATAAATTAGCCTGCTTTAATTTAGGTCTGGATATGTGCACCGCACCAAGAGTTCAGTATGCTCAGAGACTTGAATGGATCAAATGCAGTAATTTGTTGCTGAGACAAAGGATTAAGCAGAGTGGATGTGTGTTTACATTTTATATCCCTAACCTTGCCTCTGATGTGCAGATTTTAAAATTACGTCAGTGGGAAGAAGATGAGTATGGCGCTAAATTCAGGTGTAAAATGGGGGGCTTAGGAAATTTAAGAGACTTTCTACAACTCAAGGAATTTTTCAGGACCTTTTTGCAATATGTGTTTCTACAATACATTGTTAGGAGAATGCCATAAAAGATAGATTAATGATTGCATTTTCATCCTTTTGATGTGCCATTTAATGAAGTGTATGCTCTTTCATATTTGACATCAAAAAGACAACCGCTGGAATTCTTCACATATACATCAAATGAATTTTTCTGTTAATAGGTATAATCATCTAGGCAAAAGAATGCTGCTTTTATATCAACTGGTTTACAGCTGATTTGATATAGACTGTCTAGCACTAGTGTTTACTTACTAGAGTAAAATGAAAATGTATATGGAAGTTTTGCAGCCCCCGTCGATTCTGCTTCCCAATCCCAAATGAAAGGGAGCAAGGTCTCCCTTTCTGGAAGTTAGATTAAGTTTGTAATTTAAAGACTAAATACCTAGTTATCTCTGGTACCCTTGAAGGATAGTAACTAAAGGCGATGAAGTATATTAAAGCTAATGAAAGCAGTGTTGCAGTCAGGCTTATCCATTCACTGCTCTGCTAATGCTGGTATTTCTGTAGCCCTGAAACACGTAGAGGAGGGAAGCTGCTCCTGGACCCTTGGAGAGAGGAGCATGGACTGAACTTCCTGCTTCCACCCCTCTGAGCTTTTTCCATTCCTTGTGGCCTCCCAAATGAGAATTAAGTGTTGTTTGTTGATGAGACGTGAAATAGGATGTGTCTTGTTTGTCAGCATGTGGACCCAGCAGTTTGACTCCCTAAACACATCTCGTATTTGAACATTCAGTAGCACTGCAGTTATTCTTTTCTGTTATTTGGCTGTTCTGTTGGTATTTAAAAAGAAAGATTTTTTTTTTTCCCCCCAGTCTTTTCTAGGCAGGGAGTAGCACTTCATGGGTAGTGGTCATCATCAGGCTGTTCACATCATAGACTGACAGGTCCAAAGCAAATCTTCATGGTACCAAAAACATAATGGTTGTACTGATAATCATACCTACAGTTTCTCTGAGTCTGTGCGCACACTTTTAAACCTGTCCAGCATACTACCAGCATTTGTAGCTTTAATTTTAATCAATGTCCTCCTTTTCAAAGGGTCCTACTTTTAACAGTTCCAGCTTTTATGATTGTGTCTATAAAGTGAATGCAATTACTCTGAAAGCACTCAGCAAAAAACTTGTCAGGTGGTATGTTTGAAAGATGTTCAGCTTTTCGTAATAGTCAATTTGCTTCTGCAGGTAACTATCATTTTTAAGTAACAGTCACACCACAGGTATCTTGAGCAAGTTTCAACTTGCAGAAAAAATTACCTTCTAGAAAAAAAAACGGTACATTATCTGGCTCCGCTGTTAAAAGGGTTTCATTTCACTTGAAACGCCAGGAACATACTGGTGTCTCGGTTCAGGCAAGTTGTGCAACTTTTACTGCTGGTGGTGCCCTTGTACTCACGCAAAAGCTATCAGTGTTGGGAGAACATGGACAGACTTTCTTCCTTCAGAGGATTTGTTCCCATTGCTTTCAAGCAGTGTATTTAACTGTTGGTTAGCTACAAGTGCAATGTCATTGAGCGTTTTGGTTTTTGCACAACTTCATGGTGTCCCTTAGTGGGGCTAAGTCATTTAGCATCTGGCCACTGTCTTTGACTCCTTGCCAAGTCTGCTGCCATGGACATATTATTCTCTGCCATTTCAATGGCCTTCAACGTGGTTTGAACAAGTGTCCCAGTAGATAGCAGTATTGCCTTTAAGTGTTGGGAATTTGTATGAAGAAAGCTTTCTACTATATATTCCTAAAATCCATGCTATATCTTAAGACTATTCATTCAAACACAATAAGGGTAAATTGCAGGATGTCTCCCAAAATATAAGCTGTAACAAGTATGGATTTCGATATTCAGTCTTGTACATTTCTGCATTTTATCAACCTGTTCTGCTCTGTGCCACCCAGTCATTTAGCGCTTAGATTCTAAAGACAGTCTAGAAGACCTGTGGAATGATTTTTTTTAAAAAAAACCCAAACACTAATGAGAGAGAAAGCTCTGTTTTGTTTTAGAAAAAAAAATATTAAAATTATGATCTCCAGTCTCATTATAATGATTTGACACACAAAAGCTCTTTTAAAGTTCTTTCTCTCTCATCCCCAGTGGCAGGCTCAGCTGAAACATTTCTCTAAAGCCACACAGGACAGTCCTATGTGCCCTTTTGCAGATACGCCATTGCTCTGAACCAAGCTGAAGGTTGGCTTGCTTGGAGCAGCATGCAAGTGAGTAAATCCGCTTTTTTTTTTTTTTTTTTTTTTAAGTATTGGGATTATAGTAATACATGCCTATTTGTCACTGATTAATTGCTAATCTGTTAACTATAGCTTCAGGTCCTAAATTTAACTACTGCTTTCCTAGGGTGGTAACAGCAAGGGGATATATGGCTAAAAAATGTCTTTTGAACCACGTTTGTAAATAAGACAGATGATTGTGTAGTTATTGTGTATATGTTGCCCAATTTTCTTAAGTCTAATTTCACCAAGTCCTCTCACTCTGACAGTAAACTTTATACA
This sequence comes from Falco punctatus, assembly GCF_963210335.1. Lineage (NCBI taxonomy): Eukaryota > Metazoa > Chordata > Aves > Falconiformes > Falconidae > Falco > Falco punctatus. Next base: position 2,655,222 of record NC_137588.1, read on the forward strand.
TATATATGTATATTTATTGTAAGAATTTCTGAAATGTTAAGCTGCAAACTAATGATAATTACAGTGTTGAAAGTTTTGAGCTAGAAGCCCATTCTTCCCATGGACCTTAGACTGACAGGTGGCTTTGCAAGAGTTTTTAAATCTATCTTTGAAGATTTAAAAATAGTTTTATACCAGAAGGCAAATATACAGTTGCTTCTTCTGTGAAGCTTATCTTTCAATTGGCAATAAATAGTGTATGGCTCAGGGATTTTTGATACAGTTTGGCCTATTTATTCTGTTATACCTGAATGGATTGCTTTAATATACTATTGAGATGAGCTCCAGCTCTGGAAGGTCATTATATGGTAATGAATTATCGTCTTTTCTTATGCCAGATACTGCAGCACAGCTTTCTCAGTCTGCAGTGCTATCAATAGGGTCTGCAGTGAGAGGGCAGCGGGGGAAGCGCTTCAGGCGCGGGGCTGTAATCTGTGAGGCACGGGCAGCCTGCAGACCTTGCCTTTTATCAGCGAGCAGCTATCTCCTGGGAGGTTGCCACGTCTTTGTCACACAGTAGACTTTAAAACATATCTTTCCCCCTGTGACTTTCTACTGCTAACTTCATTGGGAAAGGTGACATTTAAAGTGTAACATCATTTTCTATATTTTTGTTTCTGACATTTGTCTCCTTCTCTCCCCCCCGTTATTTATTTATTTGTTTAATAAGCATTTGTATGAATATTCTCTAAAGCAAAGCAGATTTGGCAGGAAAGCATGGATTTGTTTTTTTTCCCCAGAGGATTATATCATAACAACCATATAGAACTATTAATAACCTCTAAGTGAAAACTTCGTTTACCCCATGTTTCACTTTCTAAGTATAAATGAATACTGCGTGAGTAAGATGTCTAGTTTGAATGGAATTGAAAATTAAGGTGAATCTTGGGGAGCCAAGTCCTTGGATTGTGTATTGGCTGAAGTTTTTCATTATTCAATGCAGGTAAAATAGCTTTTATTCAATACATGTCCTGAAGAAGACAGTCTGTGATATTAGGGGATGCCAACTAATACATTGATAACTGAAGGTACATTGTACGTGAATTCCTCTTACACACAACTCTTCAAATGCTGGCAATAACACAATAATTCTGATAAATAAGCCGAAGAGCAATTATTGAGCAGTGGGATGGTTAGCTACCTCCTGAAGGCATAATACTGTAAGACAAATGCACGTGGACTTTGACAACTGATAAGATGGCAATCTAGACAGCAGAAAACTCTCCCCCCACTTACCACTTTAAAATAACGTCATTTGATTATTATCATCCATCTTCCACATTATATGGAAAATGGTGTTCTAGTGGGGGTGAGGTACCTTAGAAGTTACCTACTCTTTCTCTTTTATAAGTAAAAGGTCTTTGTCCTTACAGTATACTTTCATACAAAATCTTTTCTGTCAGAGGTGGCCCCATCCCAGCTGATCCATGGCGCTCCATTTTCAAGGAGCAGGCCGAAGGGCCTTCCTGTGGGTGAGCGGCATTACGGTGTTACAAGGCAGTAACGGAGCTGTGCAGAGGTCTCGCCAAAGCTGAAATTCATCACGTTTCTTCTGTTCTGAGTTCAGCTGCTGCATCTGATTTAGGAAATGTGCTGGAGAAAAAAAACAAACCCATGTTCAGCCCGTTTAGATATCACCTGTAAATATAGTTAATTTTATACAGGTTAAACGTGGTTTTAAGGTGACAGGAAAGTCAATGATGCATAAAACAGGCCTTCCAGAAAATAATTCTACATTAAATTGTACTTTTGCTCATAATGAAGCTATATATAAACTATACAATGAGGCAAGTCATACACATATTGAACTAATGACTAACGTGCCAGACTTGCTATTATTACTTAATTATTCTTGATTCCCTTATTTCCTACATAATTCTGTTGTTTACCACTTAAAAAAATATGTTATTTTCTGTATAAAAGAAATCACAAAAGTCAAGAAAAGTATTACTATGAGTATATACTGCACATAAACTGAATGATTTGTATTGTCCTTCCACTCTTACAGAATAACAGCAGGATCAAGTTTTAAAGATCCATAGATGGTTCAGGAGCACACATTAGAGAAGTAGTGGGATGAACAGCATAGTCTGTTGTCTACATTTTAACCTCTGCTTCCTCTTCGATGGTGGTAAGTTTTAAAAATTTGACTATGGGATGTATTGTCTAATCTAAGGAAGTGGGTAGATTGACAGTCTCCGTTTTCATTCTGTCTGATTGCATAAGAATGAATGATACCTTGAGAAAGTGTTGCTGGAGAGGGGAAAGGGCTGGTCACTGCAACCACTCTGCCATCGTTTTTGGTAAGCTCTGTGCATCCTGGTAGACAGAAGCTTGTCATGTGGCTATTTATGTAACAAAGATTAAAGGCACGTTTTAACAGACATTTGTTTTTTTTAACTTGCTTATTAAAAGGAAACAATGGCTTTTTTTCCCCATGTGCTACTTTAACATAATGGAAATCACTGGGACGAGCAATCATTTTTTTAAGCAGGTGCTTAGCATCATTACCCTGTATTAGGAAATATAAAGACATGATATATAAAAATGAATCTCTGGTGTCACTAACTCTCTAGTAAATGAAAAATAATTTCACTCCTGTCAGGTGAGCTTAACCAACATAACATTAGTGCAAATGAGATCAGAATAAGACCCTGAGACTATGCAAGACATCGAAGAAGAGATAGTGAAGTGTATTATCTGTTATTAAATTGATTTTGTATTTCCTCAAACTATTCTTGCTGTCATGAAGTACGCTGACTCTATTTTAAATATAAATATCAAATTATAACCTGAGTACGCTTTATTTGTGTAAGCTGTAAGTTAGAATTTGCTTGCACAGCTAGGAGTGGCATTAGCAAGGTATTTAAATAAAGGAAAAATCATGATAGGTTTACTAAAGAAAACAGTAGAAATATATGCTCAGCTAGAAGACCTTACATTAAGGAAACAATCTACAATAGCAACATGTACTGAAATCCTTGCTAATTGTTGCACTTAGAACAATGTGCTGTCTGCTAGAATGCACCATAACTCTTGAAGGCCAAGAGCAAATTATTTTCTTGCTGAATGAAATTCAAAGACAGCAATCCTTAAAATCATTTTGATGTAAAAACCATTCATACAGAAGTTTACATACTCAGATTTGGTTTAGGTCTCGGTGTATCTGTATGAATATTCTTGATTATTGCTTGCTTAATTGAACGTAAATTTATATTTGTCATGTGTAGATAGTTGACACATGGGAAGTTTACATTTATAAATAGTTTCTTAGGCCCACAGACTCTAACAATCCTTGAAAGAACTCTGGTCTTAAACTACTAGCCATGCAACTAATTGTTTTTCTGTGGTAATTGGAAGCCTCAAAACATTTTGCTGCTTTTTAATTGGAAACTGTTTCCAAATTAAGGATTCTTGCTCAGACTTTGTGCCTGTGCTTTGAGTGCCCCAGGAAATTAATCTTAATAGAAAACAATCAAGTTAAATTTATGTGTGCTCTGAAACCCATGTAGATTAGAAGCTAAGGTACTTTTTCATGTGAAAAGCTGTACCCCAGATCAGTCTGACACATAAAAACATTCCCCATCCAGAACCGGTTAGGCAAGATGGTGTTGAATGAACAACTTTTCTCTGACAATGGGCTTTTGACTGCGTAGGTACGAGTGCAGCCTCACACAAGGCTGTTCTTCCCTTGTACTCTCATGGCAAGGTGCTACACCTATTGCTGCAATTAGGAATTCAACACATTCTAATTTTGGAAAGCAAATAGCATTCTTAGCGCAAACCTTTAGTTGGGAAAAAAACACCATACTAAGCTATAATTCCCAGAAGTCTTTGACAGAACATTTTAAAGCTGGCAGAGAAGAGAGAAATGCAAAGAAAAGAAAACACTTTGAAAGCATGTTTGAGGCAAAACATTTCAAAATGCTACCAATAAAAAACCAATAAAGGCTTCCATTACCACATCACTTCAGAATTGTAAACCTGTGCAAATACCTTTTCTTAAAGACACCCCAAAAAACATCAAACCTCTTCTGAGGAGTCACCACCCAAGCAGGCCTAATAGCAGCTGCCTGGGAGTTCAAGAGTCTAGGTGAAAAATTGAAGAAATCCTGCAGCTGCTGACTCACTTCACACAGAGGCGATTGCAGATGACCTGAGCTAGGTCCTGCCTAGAACAGAATGGGGGAAAGTCACAGAAATGGGCTGAGGCAGGTTCTGTGTCCCAGTGGCACAGCTGGTGGGACAAAGTTAACCATCTCTTGGGTTTTAAGCCATTGGTGAAGGGAAGAAAACCCAGCAAAACATACGTACCTCTAGCTAACCAGAGGAGAGAAGATGCTATCTGAAAATATGAGAGAGCAAGACTAAAGAACAGCCTGGAAATCAGACAGAGGAAAGACCTTTCATTAGGTGGATGCTCTGACTTTTGAAAAAAGTTCAGGTCCCGTTTTGTCCTCAAATGCCATATGGCTCTGTGTAATGGCAAGATCTTCCGAAGAGGTCAGTCAGCGAGACAGAAACTAGTAACTTGGGAAACCATAAATATTATAAAAAACATTGTTAGAGGGAATTTATTTCTCTTGTGTTCCCATGACTGATAGGGTTACCTCCTCCAAGTCTACTTTTGCAGTTACACATGGCGACATTCAAGCAAAGTAGACAAAAAGTGGCGTACTTCACACAAGATGCACTTTCGGGCTCTCCTAACTACCCATAGTAAGACTTCATCCAGGTGAAAATAGCATCCCATAAATGAGGCCATATCAACCAAGAAGTCGTTCTTCTGTTATCTTAGAAAAATGATGGATTCAAAGGCAGTAGTCCAGCTGGGATACTGATCGACTGTTTTGCAGTCTGCTAAGTGGTAATTTGTAACAGTCGGAAGATATGGTCTTCCTCTAAACGTGGCAGGATGACACCACCACTCATGGTTCTGGGACTTCCGGGGTGGGGGTGGGGAGGTGGGGGGGAAATGGCTGAATTCTGTAGGTGAGTCTGGTTTTTGTGTGCATTTTTCAGACACCCTCTATCTTTAGGAAGATACTTGGGCAAAGGCAAAATGAAGTTGGGATTTTCCAGGGCAGGCTAAAAGTGCTTGGAGATGCTACTTCCATTAGCATACAAAAGCTGAAAAACAAAAGCAGATGCCGTAGGAAAACATTTCATGAATCAGACAACTGTTTGCATTGCATAGCTGCGCTTGGTGCTGCTTTCCAAATGCAAGTGTCTGCACAGGGTTCTGAGTGTTACACATCTGTTTATGCAGTAAGACTCCTCCCTCGCCAGTAAGCGGAAAAGTGAGGTAAAATCTGGGTTTTATGGATCTTAGGTGTTACATCGAGTGCAACATTTCTGAAATCCCACTGAGACAGACCTCAAAGCCTTGTTTTCCCCAAGTAGAAGACGCACTGCACCTGGAGTATTTATTGTGGGAGATGCATTTAATCAATGGATGTGCTGAATACTGTGGTAGGACTTCAGATCTAGTGGCTGCTGGTGGTTGCTGCAGAAACAGGGAGAAACACCCCCTCAAACAGGAAAACGGAATGCGCGGGATGAAATCCTTTTGGACCCTCTGTCTCATGGCAGGGTTTAGTACGTTTGCTGTTAGGTGAAGGCAGCTGCATAAGGTAAATTTCCTCCCAGATTTAGAACTTGGTGAAGGGAATTATTGATTACTGATGCAATGCTAATACCAGGATAAATGCAATTTATTCAAGAGGTTGCTATGCCATTAATGAAGGGAAACATTACTGAAGCCGAATTTTTCAGGCTAATGTAAAAAGCAGTGCTCATGCACAGGATGGTTTTACAAGGTATATGAAGAACATTTTAGTCAAAATAGCGGATGGAAATTCTGGGATTCCGTTATTAACATTGTGCTGTTGCGAAGCCTGTATTTGGTTAGAATACAGGAAAGAACGAGCATCCCCAACAGACTGCTTACTGCCCCGGGCGCTGCGGCGTGGGGCCATGCAGGGCAGGGGCTGGGGCGCTCCCAGGGCTGGCACTGGGAGCCCTGGCTGGGACTGGGGGGCCAGGAGCAGCCCCGGGACGTGCGCCCCGCAGGAACAGGCAGCCTGGAAGGGGGAGGCGAGCAGAGGAGCAGCTGACTTGCTGGCAGCATGTTTTATTTTAGTGGAAATTTGCAAATTTTGAGAGAACCGCAAAATAGTCAAATGGAGCTCATAAAGGTCAAGGGGCTTAAGGCAGCAACGCAACACTTCTCTGTGGCACTAAAACTTAGCATGGAAATTTTTGCAGATGACTTTTACCTCTCTGAAAATCAAGGCTGGTAATGAAACTGTGGACATGAGCTTAATGATCCCAGTGTGAAAGGGCTCCTATAAAATGATTTCTCTTTTTGTTGCCTGCTTCTAACCAATACTTTAGAAACATGCAAACAATTTACAGAAACAAAGGGCTTTCTCCCCCCACCCGACCTGAATGTAATAGTTGCTGCATTTAGTTTATGGTTGTCCTTTTGGAAAATAAATAAAAAAAAAAAAAAAAAAGGGATGACGATCAGAGCAGAGGACATGTGGAGCCAAAGGAGGTAAGTGGCAGATGGTCACTGAATGACCACACAAAGTCATAACATCAGAGATCCTGGAAAGGACTCTGGTCCAGGGAACAAGTAGCACGGCACAGTTTCCAAAACTTAAGTAGGTACTTTTGAAACATAACTCTAACATCACTCTGAAGTATTTTTAAAACTCCTCAATATTGTGCCTGTGGGGGAAGCTATTTTTTTGCATTGGCAGTGATTTCAGGAATGAATTTTGGCAAGCTCAGCTGAGTTCCCTCACTGCACAGTACATGGTAATGTTCATTATGATTATATCAAATACTATCCATTCTGTGCAGAATTAAATTTGATCCAATTTTGAAATGAATTCAAACTCCTTAATACCCAGGTGCATTCTGGAGCCAGATTTTTCTTGGAAATTAGTCCACCACTCCCTGATGGTTAATCTTTAAAATTTTGTACAACACTCTTACGGCATTTTACCACTTTTCGAATGGAAAATATTTAGCAGTGCAATAAATGGGTGTTCTATTCTATTTTTTTGTTAGAGGCCAAGAAACCACAACAATGGACCACAACGATCGCAGAGCTCGCTCAGTGCTTTGCTCCTGAAGAAGCAGAATACCTTTCCAATCTCCAGGGCTGAAGCTCTGGAGAGTTTTGAGTGTTAAAAGTTTCTAATCTTTTATTCTGCTTTACTTCTCCAGCAATACATATTCATGAGGAAGGTCATTATAGCAGCACCCAGTAGTGTGGCTCCAGTTTCGAGCAGTGGCACTCGGCGCTTAACAGCCAAACTCACAGAAGAGCATTGCAGAACTGAACACCGAGGTAGTTAGAAGAAAGCAATTTTCTGAAACCCAATGAAACCAAAAAAGTTTTCACTTGCCTTATTGGGCTACCAGGGGGAAAAGAGATTTCTAACTTATTTGAGTCTCTCTTCCTACAGATTTTAAAATGCCATTTTGCCTTGAGAGTGCTCTGGCAGGGTGCAGCATAATGGATTTTTCAGATGTGATAGGAGGGCTGCACATGGCAAGCAAGGCTGCTGGGCTGAACGCCACGGATTCAAATAGCCTGCTTGCTGAATTTCAGCAAAGAGCGGGCTGGAAAGCAGTGCAGGGGTCAAGTTTGTTCTGCTGGGGGCTGTGGCTGCTCGAGACCTTGATGACAGGCTGGACAAGACAAGAATACTTTCAGTGTAAACCAAACTCATACCCAAGAAAGCTCTGGGTAGCGATTAGCTGCAGAACTGAGAATTTAGGGGAAGCTCCTGGCGTCTCCCTCAGCCTGCCTGAGCTCGAAGCTCTGCATGTCCCGGTGTTATCCCAGACCTGTCCACTGGTCCCAAATGTGAGTACATAGAAATGCAACATTAGGGCATCCCTCCCGTAAACTGCATTTCTCAAATACTTTAAATCCCATCCACCTTTGAGTACCTGCCTCACATCAGTCTATTTGTACTTGCAGTACATTATAAAACTATTTTTAAATTTTTTAAAAACTGATTTACAGTTTCATGGTAGTAAAAGTGTATGCAGATTACTTAAAGACTTAAAGACTAACATATGCTAGACAAAATGTTGTTAGCATTCAGATATGTTTTTTTAATATTTCCTAAATCAAGCATTTAATTCAAATTACTGCCTATATCACTGTCAACACATTTCGGTGTACATAAGTGTGCATGTGTTTGGCTGAGTGGGTGGCAGTAAATATAACATATAACCAACATATTTCTATACCACGAGCTCGATATTACTTTCTTGTAAACTGTGTTTTGCCAGAGCATTAGCTTGACTCATTAGCTCAAGTACTCATGCATGTATGAGCAGCACAGGATAACATAACAAGACATAACAAAGCATCCCTATCCCCCAGCTGAGTCTACCTTTCTTTGTCTCTACTCTTTGATCACTGACTTTATCTCCTTGTCTCTTTCACGTTCTGCAGGTGTGACCATGAATGCAGCCTGCGGCCTGGAAGAGGAAGGCCATTTCCACCCATTCTTACATATTAATGCCTCAACAGGAGGAACAGACAACGCTAACGCGAAAGGCTGGTGCCATACTGCGTTTTCTGCAGGTGACTACAGAAGAAAGCGAAAAGAAAGAAAACCTCAAAGTGGCAGTGAGTCATTTTGTATGCAGTCTGGGGCTGATAGGGTCTAAACAGAGAGCTCACTGCTGCTGGTGTTGCTGCTCACCCACCTTTCTGGGACCTGGTAGCTTCTGGAGGAATCGTGCCTCCTGTCGGTACTCACCTCTCATTTTGGGATGAGGGGGATCAAGTCTGGGTCCCGAGTGTTTTCCCTTTCTTTAGTGTCAGCTTTTATCCTCACTGTTCTGTGGGACTGGCTGTCTCTGCACTGCAGTCAGGGTCCCCCACCTTTTTATTTCAGTGATTACAAGGTAAGATTTTGTTGTGTCCTCATCACCATTGTGATCCTGGAAACAGCTTCTGTACTTCCCTGCACTTATTGGTATTCTGCCCATGATATTGGTCTGAAAAATTGTTTCTTCTCCTCTGAACGTCACCTTTCCTGCTTTTGAGCCTGTGGCAAGTGAATGTGTCTGACACATGCCCTTTTGGCCTCCCTGCCCATCTCTGGCATTGGCTGGCAAACTACAGGGGATCAGGAGGTCTTAGCCCAGAACTGTGGGGCTGTGTCCAGGCTGCAAACCCCACGCTTGCCTTTGGCAGACTTTGGGCTGTCGAACTCGGGGCCACCCCTGCCCGAGCCCCAGCAGTGCTGCTAGGTGAGGGGAGATCCTTCAGTCAAGCTGGCCCCATGCCAGCACGATGCAGAGCGCAGTAGTACATAGCTGTTCATTCCTGCTATTTGCAGTACTTTCGTAGCCAAAAAAATGTCCTTCTCTTTCCAGTGGTTTTAAAATGGCAACTTAGTTTTAGAGTTTTTTAAAGGAAGTGATTTTCCACAGCCGAGTTAGCTTTTATCAGACTATCCTTAATATTAAACAATGATGCCATTCAATGAGTCAAACCCACCACCCTCTAAAGACTATTAAAAATTCAGTAACCTTGGCAACAAAATAAAAAGCAATACTGGTTTAGTTGTTGAAAATGAGGAACATACACCCTTATGTGTGTGAACATATTGTTAACAGATTGGTTTGGGTTGTTTATATTTTCCTAATCGTATGGCTCAAGCCTACATTTCCTCCTCTTGCTTCCTTAAACATTCCAGTATTAGAAAATACCATTTTTTCTTCATATAAAACCTGTCCTACATCACAGAACATCATCCGATCAGGAAAAAACAGTAAATCTCTCTGAAACAAAACCAGAAAGTCCAGAAAGTGGGGCAGGAGCCTATAGACACTCTTGTCAACTGACTATAAACAGAAAATAAAGTATGCACTCAGGTAATTTTTCCAGGCAAACTGAGTAGTCTCTCATGGTTATTCTCATATTAAATCTTTTAGAGGGTGTATAAACTTGCTCTCTTCTAGTTGGTGCTTTTCAAAAGACTAGATTTGCATTTAAAAAGGCTAAAAAGTGCATGAAGAGGTAGATACTATGTATTCCAGGTTAGGAGTCAAGAACAGAAATATTCCCTTCAAGAATGAAGTCTGGTATAGGTCCAGAAGCTGAGCTGTGTGTTAAGAGACAAGTTGGTGAGTTTAAACAGTGCTCCTAAGCATGGAAATATCTGGGAACAGCAGGAAAATCCTGGCTAGCCGCTTGCCCCAGCACCCAGCATCACTGAGGCTGCTGGTGCTCTGCGCTTCTGGAGGGATGTGTTTGAAATTTGCTCTTATATTTGGCTGCCTGAGTTTTTGTGTGTGCATTTGCTTTTGCAAATTATGCCGAAGCATTCTGCTCATTCATTGAAGGGGCTCAAGGCAGTAAGTTCAGGCCATCTAACAACAAACTCCAAAAAGTGCTGTATATTTTCTTTGTTTGAGTTTGTGAAATAATTTGTTTCCCCAAGCTAGTGATAATATGGATTTGGAGCACAGCTTTCCAAGATTTATTTAATAAAAGGTTACCATTTTTCTTCTAGCAGAAACAAGCGGAGAAAAGAAAGCTATTCTCTTCTACACAATGGAAGGTAGGATTATAGAATAAACGCAAGGGAGATAAGAAAGGTGAATCAATTTAAATGACCTTTATTCAAGCTTCATTGAAACAAATGAATAAGAGGATTTATCCCCCAGAAAATAAAGCGGAAATAAGAAAATAATGACTAAATAGCAAACTAAAGGAAAAATTCTAATTATATTGAAAGCGATTTGCCAGGGTTTCTTAGTTTAAAATTAGAACTAACTAAGAGTATGTTAAAACATGTATAAATTAAAGCTGAGCAAACACAATAAAACCACTTGGATAGCTAAGCTGCGAGTAGGATATAGTGCAGTGCTTGCAGCTGAGAAATGGCTTTGCCTGTTTACACCATTAACCTTCTAAAATTTAGTCCTCCTACCCTATGGATCAACTGTTTTAGAGATTAATTGGCTCTCTAATCCTGTGAAAACCTGGATTTATATTTCTTGCATAGGACAGGACCCTAAATATTCTGTTGCAGAGCTAGGCAAAAAAGCAAGTAAGTGGTGTTTTAAAGGAGTCACAAGCAGCTGGTGTGGGGCTCAAGGGTCAGCGGGTCAGGGAAACCCTGCCATGGTGCACAGGACCCTCAGGCTGCCCTTGGGCTCCCTGGCTGTGCAGAGCAGGGGCACCTCGGAGCAGGTTTCAAGCACACAGACACCTGCTGTGCAGCCCCGGGGCCAGCCTGGGTGCAGCAGCACCCCTCGCAGCCCCTGGGCACCCGCCCGGAGCCCTTGCTGCTGGCGGCCAGGTAAACGCTGCTTCTAAGCACGCTGAACGTCATCAGCCCTGCAACGGTGGGCAGAATTTTATGTGGTTTTTTTCTGCTAAAAAATATTTTTCATATGTTTAACGAAACAAACCCTTTAACATAAACTGTATATGCAGTTCTCCTGGTGCCTTTTGTTTTGTTTGTTTGTTTAACTTAAAGCTTTGCATCTTTTTGGTATGGTGATCAACCAACTAAAATTGTTAATTACATGGTGATAAATTTCTGCCAGTGTACAGATCCTAGGGTAATAGATCTAAGTGAAGTGATGGAATTTGGCAGCTTTCCTTTCCTAGCAAGATTATGGCAGTTGCTCCTAAATCTATCGATCCGGTGAGACAGTAATTAGGTAATTTAATGAGAAACAAAGGATTTTTAGTCTGCAGAATTTACGGTACTAACAAGACAGGTTATTATTGGAAGCTATTTCTGATAAAAACACTTCCATCAACCAACAAGAATATTGTCCCTTGATTAAAAAAAAAGGGAGCATCGTTTATTGTTATTGCTGCAGGGTTAGGCCACCACGAGAAAATATCCTACACTTATGCTGGTGATGGCGACAGTTACAGAGTGTTTTGTTCTAAGAGCATTAATATGAATCACCTTTGCAAACATGTTTTTGTAGGGTGCAACCATGTGCATGGATGGTTTTGGTTCAGTGTGTTAATTATTTCCCCACGAGTGAGGCAATTTCTGCTGGTCCCTGACTGCTGTGGCTGCCAGGTAGCTGCCGGGGACAGCGCGGCAGGCAGGGGAAATAAGGCTTTGAATTGGAAAATGTGCCCAAGCAGTATTGGTTTCAGCTGAGGGGTTCAGTACAAGCTGAATGTACAGGAAAACTGTGTTGAACTCGCATGATACTGGAGACTGTCTTTGCCATATCTCTAAGAACAACTAATTGATCCGAAGCAACATCCTAAGCCTGGCATTTAATTTAATTCCATGGAGACGCAGCAGCTCTGCTGGTAGCAGAGACAAGCAAAGAAACCGAAACTCTGCTCAGTAAAAGAGCAGATCAAATAAAGCTAACCCGGAGCTGACTAAATGAAACATGCAGTTCACCCGCTTGTGCTGCGCAGGGGCAGATACAAAAGCAGACAGACACCCCTGGCCCAGATCCCGACTGTGCAAGGGGCCCCTGGTAAAGCAAACAGCCTGTGGAGCAGTGTCTCCTGCAGTCCTGAGAAATCAGAGCAGTAGCCAGGAGCTGTAAGGTCATCTCCACATGGTTTACATGATGGGAAATAGATACCAAGTGACTGTGGCCTTTGCTTTTGTAGGTTGTGGCTGCAGCATGTGCTAACCTCAAGCTGTGAGCGAAGACGCAGCGCCAGACGGTAACACCACTCCTCTCTGCAGTTGTCTCTGATTCAGGCTTTCACTACAAACTTCATGGCTCCTCCTGTGGGTGATATTGCTTATTCTCCAGCACCTGTTTTGCAAATAGTCTGAAGACTTCAGATGGCTATGCGGAAGAAATGTGAAGGTGAGAAATATTTTGTGGCAAAGCTTTTCTTATGGCATGAATATTTAGAGAGGCACGAACTTCCTGAGGTGCTTATTCAAAAGTATCTTCTGTTCACTGTGAGCTCCAGAATCACTGCATAATATCCCCATCATACAAGTAGTAAGTCAGTTTACACATAAATATAAGAAGTTTGTCTCTTGTATTTATCTTTGCTTACATAAAATAGACATTTGACTATAAAAATATTGTGATTAATTTGGGGAATTAGTTGGCTGAGTACTTAGACAATTCTCCTACCAGAGAAAGAAGTATTTAACTAAAGGAAGAGTCAATGTCTTCTCTGAGGATACTTTAAAAGATTATTTAAATCTTATAAATATTTAAGGGCTTGCATAGAAGGTAATAGATTTTAAAGAAAAAAACAAAACAACAATGTGTTTACGAGAAATACCATCTTATCTTCTACAAAACCAATTAAATAAGAGAGCAAATCCTGTGTGGTGATTGTGTTTTGAAATTTACCTCTGTTGAACTAGAGCATATCTCTGGTGAGATACAACTGGGATTTTGTTGAAAATAACACGGACATATTTCAGCTTAAGTAGGTAGAGCTGCTGCTGCAGGAGCATCGCGCGGCCCTAAAGAACCGATGTGAAGATCCATGTTCCTCAGCCTTCCTTTTCCTTGCTGCAAATCAAAGGCCCCAGCCAGTACCTGATTCCCACGCTCGTTTTAAACTGTGGTTTGCCTGAAGACGAGACCTTCATGGTCTAAAGAATAGCCATGATGGTTCTGAGGGGGTTAAAGAAGAAATTCAAATCTGATTAACTTTGTTAATGAAATGACTCAGTGCAACCATTTCTTTCTTCCTGCTGCAGGTGACTGTGTGCTTAAGCGCATATTTACGCACGTACCTTGCAGTTGAAGGTGAGCACATAGTAAAGCGTGTGGAGAGGTGTTTGGTTAGGCAGGTCCTCACACAATGTGTCTTGGCCACCCGTGAGGAAAGCTCCCTGATTTCCACAAAGCCCCAGCTCTCACAGAAATGAACCTGAACACCTTCCCCACCTGTCCTGTTTGGGTAAACACAAAAGAGTTTCATTATAGCTCTGTGTGCTGAAGGCGCATTTTCCACTTGGTCATTAAGCTTGCTCACGAAGACAAGAACATCATTTGCACATATTTTGAAGACAGAATAGCAGTCTGATTTAATTTAATTCAATACAAAGCTGGTGTGCACCATGTCTAACTGAGAGGAGAAAAAATGTCCTTGTTACCGTAACCCTTGAACCTGTAGAAAGTTTAAGGTGACATGAAAGGTGTGGGTTGTTTTTTTTTTTGTTGTTGTTTGTTGTTGTTGTTAATGCTCTGCTTTATTCTCACAGAATGAGTTGACAAATGTTAAGATGAAATCTCAGCTGAAGGAGACTCTGCAGAAATACTGTCCCCCTAGCAACGCTGTTACTATGCACAAGGAGTATATAAAACCTCATTCCCCTAAAAGACTGTGTTTGAGAAGGAAATAAAATTTTATTTTATTTTTAAATAAAGATAAGGTGCTTGTAAATGTTTCACGTACCTCTAAATATACCCTAAGCACAATTTGAATAGAGGCAGGATTCATAATATAAACTCAGAATAAAGACTGCAGTACCAAAGCAAATAACTAGCGGAACCACAGATACAGATCTTTTCTGTGAAAAGCGTGTTTCCACCATTATGCGTGGGGAGAAACAGAGCATTTGAGTTTGATGCCAGAGAAATAGAAGTGAGGAGGACAATAGCATCCACAAAGGGTAGCTGCTACAACAATAGGAGAGGGCATTTGAATGGGGAAGGCTTGTGGCAGCTAGTTATCGCCCAGAAGAGGCCTAGACCCTGCTAAGGGAGATGGTTCACAAAAGACAGTCCTGCAAGAAAGCAAAGTGAATAGGAGAGGAAAATGAATCTTTTCAGTGGGCAGATGAAGGATGCACTCAGAATAATGTGCCTCTAGAAATAAATCCTCTTTCTCTTTTCTCAGCAGCTTACTTAGGAACCGGAGCTTACAGAGTATTAATGATTGCAGCGAGTTAATGAATATGTGTTGTGTTGGTGCGGTTAACAATTGACTAGCAAGAAGCAGGCAGCATTTTTGAAAAATTCTGCTGTATCCTCCAAACTGTTGCTAAGGAAGAATCGTGTCACCAGGAATCTCTAAGCAAATTCTTTGAATACGTTGCTGTTAGTGATTGTATATTTTCTCTTTATTGCCTAAAGTGTTTGCGAATGGCTGGATGCTGCAGTGCACGTCTGTCACCTTGCTTATACAAACAGCTTCAATAAGATGCGTACGGTTTATAGCCTTATACGTTTGGCCACCAGAAACAAAGGTGTTCTTTTCTGTTCCAATAGCACAAATGGATGCAAAAACCAGACCGGACTGCTGAGAACTGTGGGTCACTCGTGCTACAAAAACTCAGCTGGTATCCTGGGAAGAGGGATGGGACCCAAAGTCTGCGGTGCTCGCAGGCTCTTGGGCACCCCTCGCCATGAAGCTTGCCGAGTCGGGCGGTGGCTGGCACAGTGAGTCATTTTGATGCTCAGCAATGGCTGTTCTGCACCCTTGCTCCCCAGGGAAGCCAGGGCCAAAGTCCCCAACAGCTGCACAGTAGGACCCTGGTCCTGCAGTGCCTGCTGCTGCCACCCCCCCACCGGGGACACGTCCCCAGCAGCCTTACCAGCTCCTGCCACGTCTCAGCAGCTCAGCCCCGCTGCAAAGCAACAGAAGGAAGACGAAGGTGCCTTTTTTCCCTTCTAAAAAAGCCCATTTCCAGCAGCAACCGCTCTTGTAGCCTCTTTTACTTTCCCAGCTGAGCAGACCCAGTGCAGGTGCCACCCAGTGGAATTGTTTTGATTTTGTACACCCACGATCACGAGTCTTTCTGAAATGGCACTTTTCACGCTTGTGACAGAGGCTACCAATTATACTGCATCTTACATGGCAACTGTTTACAAGAAAATTACATTGTTTATATATTTTTGTTGCAGTTAACAAATTATCTTAAATGTCAAGTTGCTTGATAGAGAAATATGGGAGTCTACCGTATGCTTTAAAGCACTACAATTGTTGGTAAATGGCATTCAGCACAGAATTATAAACATTTAAACGTTTAGAAGGAAAATACTTTCCCAAAGGATTCATCTGACATCATAAACCATGAAAGTGAAGGCTTTGCAATTTATAAATGTCAGCAGCATAAAACCACCCAATTAGTCACGTGCAGTTAACGGTTTAACTAACAGTTGTGCTGTACTGCTATTGATTTCCTATTGCTTTCCTGAAATTAATTTGATAGCAGTTCATTTTTCATTAATCGTGTTGTGAGCCTTGTAGGGGTTTGCGAGCATGGAGGAGGTCAGCTCATGGACCGGACCCAGCAGTTTGCGGCATAATGGTGAAAAGTGAGCCACATCTGTCATTCTGCACGTAAGAGCCATCCATAACCATCATCTCATCCCTGTCCTCACCGCTGTCTTCTGTGTCACCCTGGCAGCACTTTAGATCAGCTAGGGCTATTAGGCACTTAAAATAAAATCAGTGTTTTCAGGTTTCATACAGAGGTGCTGCCAGGCAGGGGCTGGGGCAGATGCGTTTCCACACCCCTGGTTTCCTCCCGAGTCCCCTCTGTTAGTGCAGCCTGCACGCGCAGGTGCTCTGTGCTCCCCACCCCCACCCCCAAACCCACGCGCTCCATGGCGAGCTGCCTGCTGCATTCAGCTGCTGCTTATCTGGGGGACGCCACCAGGACTTCGCTTTGGATCAAAGGTTTGGGTAAAGGAACCCAGTTTTTCAGGATCTAAAGGACAGGATACCCCTCCAGTGAGAGCTGCAATTTACCTGTGGTGGTCTGGCCAAGCCCCGGCGGGGCAGCGGTCCCCTCTCACCCAATTCCCAGCGGGAATGACTGATCCACAGCATCTCAGCAGACCCCCGTCGCAGGCCAAAGGCAGAAGGCCAGGGCACCATGCCTGTCGCTTTGCTTCTTGCCACTGCGACTTTGTGTTGCAACAGACGGGGCATGGCATGTTCCACAAGGTAAAGCTGTGTCAGTACCTCGTCCTTCTGATAGAAATCCTTATGTTTTCCACTTACAATGGTAAATCATTAATATTTGCTCTGGTCTTAGTAATGAACATCAGTCCAAAACTTCAGGAGTGCCACATTTCTGCTTTTGTCTGTATTCCTATTTATGTATGTCCTATTTAAATGGAGTAGTAAACAGGGGATAGACAAGTCACACAAAAAATTGCATTAGAAAACCATCACCCATCCCCGCATCATACTTTATACCTTCCGAGCCACTAGTGTCTTTCTGTACCTATCCAGCAGCGGGTCCCTAGTCAGTGCAGAGGAAGCTTCACTATTAATTATGATGATAATGTAGTATGATTTGCATTTGCTTCATACATATTACATATTTCACATGGATAACAAGGGGAACAGCGTAAATAGCCAAAGAAATGGCTTAATGGGTTATAATACCTATGGGATTAATGGGATCCCAGAAAGAGAAAGAAAAACATATTTGTTGAGAAGTATTTTGGGGAAGTCTGAAGCAAACGGACCCTGAACAAAACTGACTGTAGAAACAAGAATTAGAACAGCCCCAAGAAGAGCACTGTTTCTGTATATTTCCTCTGAACTAACTTGCGATTTAGAAGATGAACATCCTATGCAGACTGACATTAAAAATGAGATTAAATAGAAGAAGGGAAAGGGGAAAGGAAGAAGAATGTTCAGAATAAGGGAAAGGTGAAAATGTTGCATGGATTAAAACCAGTAAATTGGCACTCAAGTAGCAGTGACAGGGGTATGACAGATAAATTGAAGGAATATTTTTTCCTCAACAACAGAAAAATTTCAAGCACATTTCACTATGTCTCTTATTTAATTTTTTTTTTTTTTTATCATTACAGACTAAGACAATGACAGTGACAATTTTTCTTCAGCTTGGAGGACAGTCAGTGCTTGTGAAGGAAGATTGGTCTACAGCAACCCAAAGGCTGCAGACAGCTGATGCCAACTGGCTGGTCCCAGTCAAGTCCCTGCACTCCATGTGCCTTTTCTACAAAATGAAGATTGTATTTGTTACAGTTGCGATGAGGAATTAACTCATAACTTCAAAGAGCTTAAATAACAGAAGTGCCCTGCCAGGGATACGTACTGTTATGGAGGAAGGAGATGGCTCATGCACCAAAGACTTCAAAACAGGAACCCCATCATCGTAAAGCATTATGGTAAGGAAGGGTGTTGTTTTCTAGCTTCTCTTCTCTAAGTGTTTACATGGGATAGCATCTCCTATATTAGATAGCATTTCATTATCTTTCATAGTAATGCTCAAGTCGTGTATCGTATTTTCTAATAAATCTTAAATTTGTATAAATCTTAATAAATATTTTCTAATAAATCTTAAATCTAATAAATTTAAATTCAGCATTGGATACACGGGGCTACATCTTTCACATGTTTTTTTCTGCAGTTTATCAAAATGAAACATGACATCTACTGTAAATGATATTCCCATTTAGTGCTTAATGATACATCTGCTTCCCATCATACACAAATTCTGATGGTTTGCTAAACAGATATTTTGTTTAGTGACAACGTATATGCCAAACTGAAGGTTCGTTAGCTTCAGACTATCAACAGTGGAAGCTGGTGTAATTACAAGTTAAGTCTAAGAGGTAAAATGGCTTAGTTATTACAACAGGAAAAAACCAAAAAAGTTTACAAATATTGGATTTAACATTGTGCTGACTTCTGGAAAAAAGATCACTTTTAAAATTTGAAGTGCCATCAAGTACTGTTATTGCTTTCCACTCAACAGTGGAAAAACGGTGCTCTGCCAACAGTAGCTCGACCCAGAAGCTACCGCTATTGGGATGGAAAATGTAAGAGAGAGCATAGTATCTTTTTGTTAGCTTCTGGTGTACTTGATAAGCCTTGTGGACACAGTCAGAATTTCACGGGATTCAGGGGCAAAAGAGCATAGAAAAGCCTATTGCTCCACACACACCCCCGCACCCCCCGACCTGTGCCCTATTTAGCAGTCTCTAGGCTGGGGAGCACCCTCTAATGTTCAATATGAAACTCAGCAGGGTTAAGTACCAGAGATCTGGACACTCCATTTCCAAGTGTTTTTTGATGGCAGAACATGCAAATTTTGGCAGACCTACAGCAAGGTGATTTTTGAAAGTTAAGGTGTGGGAAAAAAAGGTTAAAAGCAGTTTATTCATTTCTGTCTTTATATTTTCTTCTTTTTTTGTCTTATACTCTAGTCTTTTTTAAAGAAAGTTTCTGAATTGTGACAGAATCAGTGGGAGTCTCAGTGGTGTAAATTAGCTCTTAACTACACCGAGGCAATAATCTGAAGGAATTAAATGTACACGTTTCTGTTGTCATGCATACTTAGTAAAAAAGCACAGTTGTGATTGCTATCCTGACTGTACATCTGAGACACATTTTTTATCTTGTAATATCTTATATGAGTGGCGGTTGTAATTCATGGAGATTTTGATTCTGTGGACAATCACACTAAGTTGGCTCTGGAAAAGGGAGACCTAGACTTGTATGAGTGAGGAAAAATAATTATTTTTCCTGATTTCAGTTACTTTCCAAGGGAGGCAATCAAAACTTTCTTTGAGCAAATCAGAAAGAACAGTACATAGGTCCATACTTAAGATCTGCTTCTCATGCACCATACCTAATATAGCTTTACATCGTGATAAATAGGGTGATTTTTATGAACTGATAATATGAGATTTCTATATAATTATTAGAAATTGTTGGCATAGATAAATAATGATTTAAAAAAGAATCTCCACAGTAAAAGTCCATGCCATGACCTAAACTGGGATATGTTTCATACGTTTTCCTTTGACCAGCCGTAAATTAAAAAGCCAAGATGTATCTGATCCAGTTTCAGCACCAAGCCACTAAATCCCTTCAGTCTGAGTGTTTAAAAGCTCAGTAATTAGAAGCCTCTTTCTATTGTTTGTTTCAGAGCCATCTGTCCTCACCCTGAGCTTGTCCCTGGAGACTGCATGTCCATAATTTCGGGACAGAACTCAAGGAGTTCCCGCTCCCCTGACATACGTTGCTTCCCTGACAAAAATCTGCAAACCACAGATAACCCAAAGTTAACTTCCATTTCCATTTTCAGCAGCAAACCTCCCTCAGCCAGGCCTTGCTTGATATCATCATCAGTTTTAGAGCTGCTTCATAGGGTAGCAAATTTTCTATACCATTATGCACTTACATTTATTAAAAAGTTCCACTCTGATACCCCCGAAGTGGCTGTAGATGATTATAATCAGCGACGGTTGCAGGAATGGAAGCGCCAATACTATAGCCACGTCCGATGCCCCAGACCCTCCTTGTTTACTCCAACGAAGATGACAGTTTACTTGCAGAGAGTGGGCACCTACGACTCTAGAAAAGAACATGTACTAAGGGAAATTAAGATGTATAGAAAGGGAAAAAAAAAAAAAAAAAAAAAAAAAAAAATCTCCATTTTTCTCTCTGGAGAGAAGCTCTCCCCAGCTTTTGGCCAGGCTGTGTGCAGGGAAGGGGCATTGCCTCCTTTCTCCATTCCACTCACGCCGAAGCTCGAACTTAGGAGCAGATGGCTCTCTGGCTGTCCCTCAAACCTCACCTGCACACTTCTCTGACAATGCATCGAGCTGTTAGAGGTTGACTGTGATCCCAAGCATCCCGGGGACATGGCCTTGTCAAAATAAAGTTGACCTCTAAATGACACTCCAAATATTAAGACATCTGAGATGCTACTGGGAGAAAGCAGAAAGTTGACTTAATGTGAGCTTTTCACCTGGATTTCCAGCCTTTGCCATGCTCACATCGGGTTAAAGGAAGAATAAGAGGCAAATCATTATTTTTGATCTTACCTGTCACTCAGTGTATTTCCTCCTAAGAAAGCTGGTACCCAAGAGACACACCCCAGGTACCATTTTTTGGCACCTGTCCCAAAGGATAAGGTAGCAATCCATTACTATGAAAGATAGTTCAATATTTAACAAGAAATGTAGTTTCTTTACAATATTACCCATTTTCCAAGTGAAAACTCTACAGTCGCTTGAGAAGATCGTATCTATACCTTTCCCTAAAGCCTCCAGTCCTGCAGACTCCTCTTTCTGCAACAATGAACCCTTTTTTATATATATATTTTTTTTTACACCCCAGGAAAGCGGTTCTGGTGACTGCAGCTGTTTCTACACATCCCATCCTAGACTTGGGGCTAGACTGTCCTCCCTCCTGGACCACCAAAAGTGATGCTGATTTCCTCGTGCTGCTTCTGCCTTTGTCTCCGTAGTGACACTGATGCTTTGGCTGTCACCTGGATGCCATCCCTCAGCCCTCCTCTCTCCTGCCACCGCTGCGGCCCCCCTTGCTGTGTGCCAGGGCACAGGGATGCTGCTTGGAGCTGAACCACCACGCTAAAGTTTCATTTGCCTTCATGTTCCGCTTGCTCTGCTCCAAACTGGTTTTGCTTCTCTCCTTCCAGTTTAGCTGCCAAACAAAGAAAAACAAACAAACAAACAATAAAAAACATTCCTTGCCTTAGCCATACCCAACGTGATCCAAGGTCTTCACTGTGCTTCTCAGCCCTGTCCTGGAATTGCATGCAGCTCTCTGTAGTTATTAGAGGAAATTCACTTCACACGGACTACATCTCCAACACAGGAGCAGAAGTAACATTAAAAACTGTTTGGCTGTGTAAAGCACTTGATGAAAGGCAAACGTAATGGCCAAATTGCCTTCCCTCATCTATATCCCTGCCTGGCCTGGCACAGACCCCATCGGGATGAATGGAAGGACTCCCGCTGATGTCAGCGGGCTGGGGATCAGGCTCTTCATATCCATGCTTTGAGGGGCTGAGCAAAAAGCACTTTGTACCAGACATAGCTAGGTGATTTTAATTGTGGCAGTGGAGTGAAACAGCACCGGCAGTGGCAGGATGGAAAAGGGAAAGCTAACAAGGGGCTGTGAAGTGCTGTGAGACAGGGGAACTGCCTGCCAGTGGAAATAACGAGTCTAGGAGATGTGTAAGTTTGGGGTTTTTTTGTAAAGAAAATGTAAAGTGCCTCTGCTTCTCTGTGTCAGTGCAGTATTGACTTTTGTTAATGCATGGCTCACTGGACATGTGTCCTCCCTTACTGAGATGCAGTGGAGAGCTGCGCTCCTCCCCAGCTCTCCTCATCCCTGGCCAGCAAAACCAGCTTCTGCTGGACAACAGTCCCAACCCCTCTGCTCCTGAGAGCAGGATTCAACTACCTTCTATCTGCCAGATGCACCTTTTCTCCTCTGAGCGACCTTCTCTCCTGCCTTCTCTGTGGTGAGAGCTTCCCTAGGGGTGCAGGGCAATTTCCTCCATCCACTCTCCTACGTGAATTGCTCCCATGTACTTTATCTCCAAGACCAGCCTCAGCGTGCTGCACGTAAGAAACGCCTGATGATACAGGGAGAACAAGCCTGAAGGATTAGCACGCGTTTCACGCCACGGGGAGTTGTAACTGCTATAATTTGCCCACAGGACAGGAGATCCAGTCTATCCTGCTGCTTGATCCTTAAAATAGCTTCTCTATTTTTCTGTTTGCAAACTAGTTCAATTTTCTGAAGATTAAATTCTCTCTACATTAATGATGGAGGCAATCAGCTTTCTTACAAGAAGTTTCTTTAACATTTCCCTCAGCTACAAACAAATCTAAGCTTTGAGAAGTTGTATTTTAGCACGAATGCCTGGGAGTTTGAAACGCTCATGCTCTTACTGGTATTACAGGTCACTGCCCTTCTCAGCATTTACCAAAGCTGAAACACTAAATAGCTTGTTATTTCTATTTAGAAATGTGTCTATGCTTGCACCCGCTAGTAACCTCAGTGTAGCAAAGAAAGATTAAACATTCAAGTAATTTAGCTTAGTTCCAGTTCATTTTCAATTAACAGGAGAAAATCCTCTCAGACATAATAGGCTACTTTAGGTTTGGGTTTAGTTTATTTGTCTGACAAAAGTAAGCATTTAGGCTTACAAGTTAAAATCACTAATGCTGTTAAAAATATAGATTATTAAATAAAAAAGAAATAATAAAGAACAAATAATAGAATAATAGAAAATTAAAATACTGGTTTCAAAGGTATTTTCCCTTTCAGAATATTTTTATAGTAGTAAATACCCCAGAATGAATACAGTACAAAACATTTCAGGGAAGAAATTGTAGTGTTGTTATATAAGGTTTTATTTCCTAACCTTTCTATATGTTTTTTTACTGTACTTAGAATGTAAAACCCGCTCCTGCCCAATTTATCGATGTCAGCTTGTCTTTTCTGATATTACTCTTGGCTGTTACCTGTGTTGAGCGGGGAAGGTTTACCCAGATACCCACCTTGCTGAACATATTAGGCAAGAAGGTGTTTTCTGAAGACGTCTTCTTGACTTTACAGGCAAGGGCAATATGGGTCCGGGGAAATTAGAAGGTTGGCTGGCCAATGTTTCCCATTGAGGTTGAACACTGTGTGATCAAACAAAAATTACAAAATAGTTTCATCAAAAAAGGATGTTAATTATTAGGAAAGACAAAGTTTCCTCTTTGTGTGTCAAATGAGGTCCAGCAGTTTCCATAGGTAGAAGATCGAAAGTGTAAGGGTGAAGAAGAGAGCAGACATACCTCAGGATTCTTGGGTCAAATCTCATATAGATGGGTACATCTGAAAACTCACACATCTCAGCTGTGCTGGTTCCGATTTTTATATTAAGGAATTATTTTTCCCAAATGACTTTCTGCCCAAATCAGTAAGACCTCAGACTAGAACTTCCTACTCCACCTGCACCCTCAAGCTGCTAACTTTTATGCTTTATGTGTTTCTTGTGTTACTCCCTGTCTGAAAAGTTATAAGGCCATCAATTTTTTTTTTTTTTTCATCAAATCAGTTAGTTTCCCATAGCAGGACAGAAGCTGTGGATGGGTACATACCAGTAAGCTGCACTGGGAAAAGCGGAACGGAATAAAGGGGACAAGAAAAATACAAAGAAAAATGCAGAAAATCCTAGAGTATTTTTAAACTGCCTGGTGCACCTTTGATGTAAAGCAAGAGCTCTGGTAAGGAATAACAAGGAAGTTAGAGGTGCAAGGGATCAGCAGTGCAGTGGACACTGCATCTGAGAGAAATGCAGGAAAAAAACAGTACCACTGTTTTCAAGCATCATAGTTACCTCTTCTCCAGCAGTTCTGGCTGAGCAAATGTTTCCTCTTGCCCTCACCTGGTGACAGAAGGAAAACGTGTGTATCCAGCTCCTCAGAGACATCAATGCTTCAGTTCCAGGGCAACCTGTGTTTAGAAAATCAATTGGAGTGAAAAGGAGACCGATAAACATTTAAGAGCAGTGGGAAGCTAATGATCCTTTTACAGTCCAAAGACACCACAATCATTGCAAGCTTTACAGAAGACTGAGAACAGCAGCTCCTACCCCGAGCACACGTGGGAAACCTCTCGCCTCTCTGGGGACTGGGTGCTGCCACAAGGCAGGGTGCCACCACGAAGCTCTACCAGCGGGAGACGCAGGACAGCCACCATCCTGGGCTAAAGGCGAGGTCCGTTTGGTGCCGTGTTTAAGTTAAACTGAGACATCTTTTCATTTCCGTAAGATATTTTAGTCCTTTTAAGGTCTTTATTTTCTGACTCACCTGGACGTTATTTTGGCACCTTTGTACTTTGCCATCCCCCATTACAAAATGGAAAGAAGAGCCAGGAAAATAACTGCCCTGGGGCCTGACTGGCTACATCTAGGCAAAAAAACCTCTTGCATGGTGGCGTTTCCCATGGAAAGATGCCTCGGTGCCTTGTAACTCAGCCTCTGCCCTCGCCTCCCGACTCCTGGCATCCCCAGGCCGGGCACTGGTAAGGGAGCGCCGGCAGGGCTCAGCCGTGGAGCTGCGGGTCCCAGCCAGCTCTGCCTGCCAGAAAGCTGCAGAAACCCCAACTACTGACATTTAGCCAGCTTCCCATGACAGAAGTTTACTTTTTCTTTCCTTCAGGAAACCTCTTTAGTCCTTTTCTTTTTTTCTTGGTTGTTACAGATTGATAAACCTCAGTTTGAATCACAGACTTCAGGATTCACCTGAGTCAGAAATTTTCCTCTAGTTCTCTAATTTTATCCATGTGGATTTTTATGTTTTCCACTTGTCCTGCATAATTTATCTCCTATATTCTTCCACCCCACTTCTGTTTCCCTTGTGACTGGTCTCTTAGCACATTGCCCTTCCACCTTCCTAAAAATAAAAAGTCTTAATTTTCCTACGGATTGCTCTGCCACCCACCACTGCGATTTATAAAGACCTGTCACCACATTCAAACGCCAATCTTCCTCGGTGAGCAAATACCATTCGTTGGTGCTATATGTCTTCCTGAAACCGCAGATTCTGCACTAGATCTGACAGACCCAGGCTAGTACAGGAAAATTTTGAAGTAAAAATTGGATGGATGGGATCGGAATTAGGCAGCATCTTCCTGGCACTGTTTTTTCTTTTTGTTAAACCAGAAAAAGCACTGACGTACTTAGCCCAAAAGAAACTTTGTGTTATTGATTTCAAAGAGCACCAAATATTAATTCAAAGCCTGAGTACTAAAATGCCCCATTCTTGGTCAAAATATTTCCATTTAGTAGCTTTTTTACACAGCCATAGTTAGCTGGGGCTTTTTTGCTGCCCCCTGCTCGCCCCACAATACACATAACTTAGAGATACAGTTTATGCAGGTACCATGCTAGTCTTCAAAACACAGAATTAATGGGAAGTTAATCTATCCTAATGCTGAAACAATCTCTTTTGTTTTTTTACTGACTGAATAAAGACAGATTCCTGGAAATTGCTCTCTGCAAAATAAACAGTTGCATTTAAGGACATTTGTCACTCTTTAAACACGTGGGTCTTAGAAACTGTGGGTAAGGTTACGGTGTCATACCACTGTTCTCTGTGCTTCTGACGTAAATTAAGGTTTAAGTACCAGGTTATTTTAAGCAGTGATCAGACTGAACTAGAAGTCATGACTGATGTGGTTTGTCTTTCCTAATCAGAAAAAAAATCCCATGAAAATCACCACTGCAAAGCCCCGGTGTTCTGGCTTTGAAAGGAAACAAAATGACTTGTCAGCAAAGACAGGCATCTCAGCACAACCACTTTCGTCTGCAAAACTGCAAATGGCGTGATGGAGCGGTTACGGCTCTGAAGCAAAGTGTACCCAGAGAGGCCGCCCCGCACAGCTGTGTTGTGCTTAGTCCAGAGCCCAGCTACTGGGCCTGGGCCAGTTGTTTTCACTTACAGATTCTTTAAAAAAAAAAAACCTCAACTCTGAGATAATAATCTTAATTTTTTCATTTATAAGAGGATTTTCTATGATTTTCTGGTTGTTTGTCTCACTTTAAACTTCCTACTGAGTTTCCATCCTTTGCCCTCTATTAGATTTTGTCTGCACACAGATTGCTTTTTCATTGAAATTTATTCAATTTCCTTACCAGTTTTAGGAGAAGACACTTGAGGTTTTCTCTTACCTGGTAAAGGAAGTTCAAGATGGAAAATGTTTGAGTCAAACGCAGCTCTTTTGTATAGAAGAATTAGAGTCTGATGTTTCTCTTGATGCTGGAAGAAATGAAAAGTCTTTGAAGTAACTCCATCAAAGTCAACAAGCACACAGTAATAATAATAAAAAAAAGCTGTTTATGTCTTCGTTTTTGTTTGCTTCTTCCCTTAATCTGAAAAAAAAAATTCATCTGAATTATGATTGTTCTTTGTGTGTGTGAGGCATGACAAATATATTCAAAAATGTAGACCAAATACAGTTCTGATAAAAAATTCAGGATTATTTCCCTTTGTTTTCATGGGCTGAGTTTCAGCTTTTCGTTTTGATTTTTTCAGAATTCACATTTACCAGTGTGGGCTATTTTACTTGGTTTATTAATATTTTTCATATGAACAGAAGTGACAGAAGTTCTGCTGCACTTTTGACATTTAGAATTGAAAACATATAATGAGTCAAAATAAATGAAGCTCACAAGTTTCTCTCCATTTTTGTTTTTAATGACATAACTGTGAGTCATAACTTTGAAGCAATGGTGAGTTATAAATTTGATGCAGTGACTGTAAGAAACACATGAGTAAAGGGGAAAAATCTCACATAGGAAATTAAACTCAGAAGAGAACTGGATTAACTAAAATGAATTAACTGTTTTTCCTGAGATTAGATTAATTTTCACAGAAAGAAATGGCAAGTGATTTCAAGTGTATGAATACAATGATAAAAGTGGAATATCGGTGTTCATTCAGAAAAAAAAGATCAGGCTATTTAAAGCCTGAGGGTTTTGGATTTTTTTTTAATTATGCAAAATTAAATTACAATGATTATGTTGAGAAGAATAAAAGCATGAACGAGGCACGCATTTTGGCAGGGGTGGAATGTAGCTGTGCCAGAATTTCTGCACATAAAGATCATACAAGCAAATTTTAAATGGAGGGAAAAAGTCAGAGCGAGCTCCCTGGGCGCATGGCGCAAGCACTGGCCAGCCCAGCGCAGGGCAGAGCGACTTGAACGCTGGGCTCGATGCTGCCGGCGCTCCCGCCGTGCCCCTTCCCACCTCTGCAAGGTTCAGCCCCAGTTTGGGTTCTCCCTCAGTTTTGATTTGCTGGTCGGGCCTTTCCTTTCCTTTCTTTGCTACTTATGTGCTTACCGTTAAGCAGGCAGCAAGCATCTGGAGCAGACTCCTCAGTGCCTTCTGGCACCTCCGTGGAGGGTCGCCCCAGACTTCCACTGGTGGAACACAAATTTCCTTCCCTGTGCCATTGCAGGGACAACCTTCCTGCCTCACAGGGCTGGGGAAGTTTTTCTAAAGTCTACCACGAGCAGCAAATTACCCCCAACACACTCTTTTCAAGGCTTTACAAACAATGTGGGTTTTGTGACCAGAAGAAAGGTGTTCCAGGTAGCCTGTGAATCCACATACCCACTGAGCAAGCGCTTTCCCACGGTCCCTCCTGACTTTTGACTTTGTCTTGTATTGCCCCTGAGAGCAGCTATCAAAGCATTTCTGCTGTGGCAAGGTGCCAGCGAGGACCCTCCCAAGCGCCAGCAGGAAGGTTACCCGCTGTCCCGGCCGAGGACCTGCCTTCTCCTGCCTGCAGAGAGAGGGAGGCGGCAGCCGAAGCCGGGGTGCGGGATCCATGCCAGGGCTCCGGGCTGGCCTCGTGGCACGCTGGCCAGCACCAGGAGCAACTCCGCAGCCAGCGTGATGGAGGACAGATTGAGAGAGATTCCCCCCCTGTTTAAACTATAGAAAATATTATTCATCCAGATAATCCTAATTGTACGCTTAGAAAAAGCCTGAGGAAAAGCATAGGTAGGGAGAAGAGAAGCAACGGAAATAGCAGTAGGTGATGTAATGGCCTAAAATCATGAGGGACCAGACAGCGGGGTGCCAGCGGGCACGTTTACGTTGGCCATACCTTCATTTCTGAGGAATCTGTCCCTCTTCAGGGCTCGGCAACACTTGTAGCGCTTGCCATGCTGACCTAAATCAAACTGACTAGAGAAGTCAGTTTGCTTTAGTTTGGGTAGGGAGAAGGGACACATTTTTGCATCACAAATCTCTTCAGGGATCTGAATTATCTTTGTTTCCTTGCAGTCCTAAGAAATATGTGTTCATCCCCTATGCCTGTGCATGGTTAGTGGCTCCTGGGGGAAGGAAAAAGACGCTATCCTTGTTGCCTGGCGAGCATTTTAGGCATCCCCAGAGGTGCTCCACTTCTGTGCATCCTCAGGAGGGCAACCACCACGCGAGCACAGGCGGATCAGTCAAAGACACTGTTCAAAGGGAGGTGAACATTGTAAATGATCCTGTCATCATCGCACACAAGTCCTAGAGCAGATTTTGCCGGGAAGATGCAAACATTACAGCTTTTGGAAGGAAACAGAGCCACAAAGCAGGCACGGTGAATACAAACACGGCCCCAGTCCTGCAGCCGGGGTGACGGCGCAGCAGGAGCAGGAGGGAAAGTGCAAGTCGCATTACTTCTTCTAAAGAAATATTTAATCTAAAGGAAAAGGAGGAGGCGGAAATGTCAAGGAAGCATCGTTTAATTATGATAGGGGGAAAGATTATAGCTATATCAGCATGGAAGATGTAAAACCTATTTTGCAAAAGGGATTATTAAAAATTTGATTTCAAGTACAGAAATGTTAAAAAGCCTCTCCCATTTCAAGATTCTCTGTAAACAAACTGAGAGCAAGTCTTGTTTAAGAGCATAATATTTAAGTGCAATATCACTGAAATGAGATTGATTTCTAAAAATATAAAGGATAATAAAGCAATTAAAAAAAAACCCCAACAATCTCTTAACCCCAAATAGACCTAATAATTTCAAATTACGGCTTTCCACATCACCTTTCTGCCCCGTCCTCCAGTTTTGATATCAGTGACATATTTGCAAAGGCTATGGAGACCTCAGTGAAATTACCTCTGATCAAAACAAAGGCTTCCCAGGCTTTCTGGGTCTCGCTCCATCCGTGGCGGTAACCAGACATTAAAAATAGACTGTGCCCTTTCACTCTCCCTCTCGCTAACTAAAACGCAATCGATACCTCATCATCCTTTCTTCTGCGCAGCAGCCCACAGGTTATTTAGCTTCAAAACACTGCTATTGAGACAGCCACTGGCAAAGGAAGCTGCAGGATTGTCTTGCACTGATGCGATTCTCTCCCTAATGTGGTGGCTGGGAAAACAGGTTACCTCCATCTCTTGTGCCACATCCAAATTGCATTCAAGCCTTTATCAATTCCGTCCTTTCTGTCCTGCAATTGTTTTCTTTTGTTGTGGGAACCGAAGAGGCTCAATACTCCTTTAATAATCTCTCACTGAAGATTTCTAGGAGTTACTTGGGCAGCCCATGTCTGAGAGGATCTCCTGGTGGGATCTCCTCAGCAGATCACTGCCAGGGCTGTGGCAAAAGGATTTCGGGGCTGCGTGCCTCTTGCTTTGTGCTCAGACTCCTTTCAGAAAGTTTTTGGTGATCAACCTTCACCGAACCTAAGCGTTAATTTTTGTGGTGTGGGGCTCAGTAGCGTGCAGATTGTTGTGTGTAGCTAGAAACAAAAGGCAGGCACCCTCCTGAATGGCTCACCCTTGCCTGGTCTTTTCAGTTTGGGGATCAAGGAGGAATTTCACCGGTGCGCTCCTGCTGAGGCTGATTCAAGCTCTTTGAAAATGCTGCAAGATTATTCCCTAAAGACCAGCTTTGTTGTGCTCCACCGTCACAAAGAAGTGGCGTTTCTGATGTTGGGTGCTATCAATCACACTTTCTGGCGGTTTCTGTGTTCTCCAAAACACCTGCAGAAGAGGCTCCTCTGGCAGTGACCTCTGCAGGTCACTTCTTGTCTGCGGTGTGAAATGTACTTGTAAGCTGCTCAGCGCAGAAGCATAAGCTCATGCTCAGAGAGCCTCAAAGTTTGCACGATGGCATTATCATGCTCTGCGAAGCTGTTGGCAACTGCCAAATGCATTTCATTTATATTGAAGTCTGAGAAAAACATAATTAGCACCTCATATTAAAAAGCAAGCAGTGTGCTGTTGACAACAAGCCAGGAAGTTGATAAACAGAACTTCCTCAAATTAAGTTTTCCTGAAAAACCTAGATGAGGACATAAATTCTGAAAAGGACGGCGTTAGCAGCTGTGCAGCGCAGTCACAATTAAACTCCAAACCCTAATGTTATTGCTTGCTTTTATAATACATCTTTTCAGAAGGTTTTCAAATTATATCAAGCAAATATAATGTTTTGGGTGCGGGCCCTCTGGGCAAGGGATGCTTTGCTAAAATAAACACCATGCAGAAAAGAAGCACGTAAGTTGCTA
Source organism: Falco punctatus (assembly GCF_963210335.1). Taxonomy (NCBI): domain Eukaryota; kingdom Metazoa; phylum Chordata; class Aves; order Falconiformes; family Falconidae; genus Falco; species Falco punctatus. The sequence goes on from NC_137588.1 coordinate 2,686,051, forward strand.
CAAAGCTCCTGTCGTTCCAGAGCAGGTTGTCACCCATGTGTGCTGCGCAATCCAAAGGCCGGCACCGCTTTGGGTTTGTAGCTACGTGGAAATGTAGCTTTTCAACACAGAGATCCCTTTAGCGGGTAGAGCACAATTACAAAGAGGAAAAGAAGCGAACCCATACGTTACACAGCCTCAGGCCTGACACGTGCTGTTCCTAGACCTCTTGTCGATGTGGCACAACCTTCACACACCCCACATTTTCTTCGGGGCTTATCCCAAGAAAGTCACGGTGCGACCTTTCACCATCTTCTCTGCTTCCTCCTCTCATCCTTCACCGCCCCGTCCCCCCGCCTGCATAAGCTGGGCTTTCTTCCCCCGCATATACCTCTCCCTCCTCCTACAACTTAGTAACTGTTTCTCTCTAATTCTGTTTATTCTTTGGTGTTCATATCCTTCTACTTTATTAGTCCTTTTCTCATTGTGCAGATTTATGTGATGCTGTAGCAGCTTCCAGGTAATTTTAATGTATTGTCTGCCAAGCTTTCCTTAATAAATATTAAAAGACACACACATGTACGCTCAGAAACCTGAGAGAAGCTGATTTCTAGAAGCACACCAGAAGGCTGCCTGTATTTTTTGGCTTGGTCCCAAATGCTACCCCCAGTTCCACCAACATAAGATTATAGTGGGTGCAGCTGCTTTCGGTGATGCCAACTGCCCTGGCAGGAGGGCACAGTTCTTCTGAAAGCGACTGGTGAAAGGAGTAAGAGAAATATCAAGAAAAGAAACTCCCATTACCATTAAATGCGATGATTTGTGTGGGTATCTGTACCTGGTATCACAGTGCAGCTCAGCAGAGATTGCACAGGATTGTCTGCTGGCAGCCTGTGCGAAGGGTGAAGAAGGATTTTTCATTTCATGCATCATTTGCAACTACCTTCAATAATTCAGCAAAGTCAATACATATCCTTGATGCAGAGTTAAGAGAAAAACCCTGAAGCAAACAGACAAAAGTAAGTAATCCAGAGAGTGACCAAGCATAGTTAAATCCTTTTTTCTCTTTTTCCCCCTTGTCTCCCCCCTGCCCTGCTTTGGCTACATCCTACATGAGGACATGTAGTTGTTTGCATAGAGTTCATTACAGTCATGGAAACTCCTTGAAATAAATACACTGGGAACCGACCCCTCTGCACCTCAGATTTCAAGGGATTTTGTAGTGTCTGTGTTTGCTCAGACCATTCAGTGTTTGAACTGCTCATTGCCCAGTGGTAGAGACCACAGAGCGGCCATGGGAGAACATTTAATCCCCAACAGCAAGAAGAAACTGTCATTTAGATGTGTGACTTTGCCCTGACCTCTGCTTCCCAAAATGGAGAGGAAAAAATGGGTAATACAGAAACTAGAAATCACTGCAGAATGACCCCATAGCCCACAGGCCAAGGTCAGACAAGTGAGGACTGACTTTGTCGGGATGACAAAAGCTCCAGATTTGATACGCGTCCTACTCCTCATGTGACAAATTCTGACTCTGAGGGTGGGCATGCCACATAGCCATCCCAGGGCAGGCAAAGGGCTGAATCGACAAACCAGACCCTCCTTGTGAGACAAAGCACTTCTTTATCCTCCGGGGATTTTTTTTTTTTTTTTTTTTTTTTTTCTTTATTCAGGAATGTGACCTTCAGCTTACTGTAGCATCAAGTAAATGGATAAAGTCTTGTGACCTCGACAGACTGCATGGCTCTGCTGAGAAAATGGTTAATGTGGCAGACTTGAGGGAGATGATCATTCCATGAGCAAGGCAAGTCTAGAAGCCCCACAAAACCCCTGCAGAGAAGAGGAGGAGTGTGCCTGGGACACACATTTGGTCATGGGGTCAGCAGGTTGGTAAGTACAACTTTTCCTGACAGCATCTTGCTCGAGAGCCAGGGGTGGTTGTTTTGGGGACTAGACAGGAGTGGCCCATTTGCTCCCATACCGCTGGATGACTGGGCCGCATCCTGCGGTAACACCTATTACTTGCAGAAGTAACTGTCTCTTTTTCCACGCTGTTCCTCTCAGACATGGCACCAGGATGGCAGTGCCAGCCAGCCTTGCAGATGTGCCGACCTGCTCTTCAGTGTTTGGAAGCCTGGACTGTAAATGGAAGAGCCACAAAAGCCACTGCTATGTGGGCAGAAGAGCAAACTTTCTTACTCATCACAGAATCCCTCAATTATTAATGGCTTTCAGTCTCAACCTGCTTCCCAGACGCTGCTCATAAAGCCAGTTCAGAGCAGCCTCACGTGTGAGGCAGCAAAGGCGTTCGCCACTGGGGCAACACGGGGGCAGCTGGGTGAATCACTGCACGCAAGAGGCGAGCTGGACTCGGACACCGCTGGAGGAAAGACTCTTGGAGAAGAGTGTAGGCAGTGTTCTGGGGGTTAATTTTTCTCCAAGTTTTCTTTGGAGAGAGGTTCTTCTTTCCTGTGAAGAATTCAAATTTCTTTCAGCTCCTGCTCCGTCCTCTTGCTCCAGCAGAACACAGCACACACATTTCATTTCCTTTCCTGCCTAGTGGGATGCTGAGGAGATGTGATCTCTGAATTGGTATACGTTTCAGCTGGCCCATATTTGCAGCAAAATTTATGACACATGCCAGTGCCTCCGCTGGTTGATTGGATACGGCCAGGGAAATGGAGAAAGCCTCAACTCGCTGAGCTTCAAAAAATGAACTTCACTTAAATGATGTATTGTTGTTTTTCAGCAGAAAGGAACACCTGGCTTGTACAGTGGGGAAGAGGAACAAAATGCAACATTCATAAAAATGACTGAAAAGGGACTGGAGAATATGGTTATTTTTGCTTCCACATGACAGAACGTGCCACAGAACAGTGTTTGCAATTATAATCTGGCTGCTTTCGTTTGCCGTGATTGCATTGCTATGTCCACTAATTCAGTTTTAATCTTCATTAACATCTCCCGTACTTTACAGAACAGATTCAGACTGTCTGATGCTTCCCATGTCACTTGGAAGAAGCATTAGGAAATTATTATTGCTTTTCTTATGACACTAGATAATGACTTCTTCAGACATAAAAGTAATTTATATTGTATGAGTGAGATTCTGGTTTTGCTTATCCCACTGTACATCTTCAGTGCAGATGTGTTGGCTGTATTCTGAGATAAGTGAGAGTAGAAATGACTCCAGAAAAGAAAGATTCTTGCATGTAGCTTCAGTGCAAAAAAAGATTTGCAAATATTTTTTAGGTAGCTTAGAGTTTAGAATGGTGAATAGGGAGCACACGTTTAATTCAGCTAAAATAAGAGTTAACTCAGATTGTAACTGGGTGGAGAGAAGCAGGGAGGCACGGGTGGAGGGCGAATGACCGGAGAGGACCCAGAGGCAATCCTTTACCTATTGAGCTACAACAGAGTGTACAAAATGCCAAGTCTGCATGTGTGTGCATGTGTCTGCAGGACAGACAAGATCTAGATTTACATACACATTCATAAAAGAAAAACATAAATCAAGGGATAAACTTTTAACAACAGGATATATAATGCTACAACACGCACTAATTTCCTTTTTCCTCAATGCCACAGAAAAGCGAAGCCTGTAGCAAATTCAGCGCAAAGATATAGACAGACCAGCACTTTTTGAGCAAGTAAACAAACACAGCTGACACTGACTCTTATTTACATGGACACACCTGCACTCTGCACCGAGCAGTAAAAATTTTGAGCAGTTTTAGTGCTTGATAAGTGTGTTATAAGGTCTGAGCACAAACAGGGATGAGGTTCCGGGGAGAGCAGAGGTACCTTATGGCTTTCTGTTACGGGCGTGCAGATAAATGGCTCTGCATCTGAGTGCTGGTACAGAGCTACTACCTGGGAGCGTTAATAGAGTTAGCACCTAGCAAGCCTAATTGCAAATGAGCAGCTCCACCTAACTGGTCCAGCAATATTAATATAATCAAAGTATACCCATTTTCACTGGGACAATGTGATGCCCGTTTTGGTCTGTATTGTTCCTGGAGATATCATTGGAGACTATTCTTGGGAAGCAGAATCCATTATGATGTATATCTTTTAAAGAATAATTACTTGCCAGTAAGTGTTGGTCCCAGAAGAAATATATTCGGAATTGATTAGCACTCAACCACCGATCCCTCCATAGAATTGGGGAGTCCTGTAATACCTTTCCTAACTTTTCAATTAGCTTTTGATTTGGGAGCATTTTTGCCTCCTGCCACGGAGGGAATTGGCTGGCAGAGGGCAGCGAGCAGAGCAAGGAACCGTGCCTCCCCCCTCCCCCCCCGAAGCCACTGCTAACTACTAACTAAAACTACTAACACTGTGTTTTTCAAAATAATATGGAAATTAAACAGTGCTGCTAAATACATGCCATTGCATATGCCCCTTGGGTTTTTAAACACTTGGCATGTGGGTTCCTCAACATTCTGGCGCTTGGAGAAGGCACCGTCACTCCTGCAGAGATAGATCACTGATTACAAGCATTGCCGTGAGCGCCTTCGGTTGGGTGATCTGCTAAATAAGAACAATTCCTGAGACTGCAGTGGACAATCCCACCCTGAGCATTACTCTGCCACTCAGGATCAATCAGGAGGTGACCAAATCCCTGGCACTGAGCTGTGGGGCCAGTTACCTTCTGTGGTTACATGTGAGCAAATCGTACCAATACGGAAACCACAGGCAGTTTTAGAATGATCTGCCAACCACAAAATGAAATAAATTGGCTGGATTATTTATTCACAAAAAGGTAATTCCACCAATTTTACCACTTATTCTCCTCCCTCTCTAAATGGAAGCCTGGAAAAAATCAGTTGTCAATGTATGTATTTTTTGAGTAGTATTGTAGGAGAAATGATCATCGCAACATGCTGTCAACAAAGTTATGGGAGCACCTTGCATTTTTATTTCAATAGAGGAAAGGAGCTGCTCATATGGAAATTACATAAAAATATAATAATGGTGATTTCCTAGTATTGTAGAGAAAGCCAAGAAAAGTACAAGAGGCAATTCGAAAATAGGATGCTAGGCACACTGCTTCCATCAAACCAAAGATTAATTGTTTAACAAAGGCCTGGTGGTCAGACCAACAATTATCTGCTGTTTCATCATAATAATTATAGCAAGCAATTGAAAAAAAAATAAAAATCTGTGCCAGCAAAGAAAATTCCTTAACTGCTAATTCCAAAACAGTAGCCTGTTTCTGTCTTTTTGCAACAGCAACTTGGTATAGCAGCATTTTTAGCATAAATACTTGTTTCTTTCAAAAACAGTAACAAATCTTTCATTAACTCTGGGAGAGAACTAAAAAGGAGGACTACTATATTTTACTTTTATTTCTACCTCTGTTTTAGTTACAAGAGTTTGTAAAGTCCCTTTTAAATGTGAATAAGTTTGTCTAAATATCATGATTCCTTCCCCTGTCCTCCCTACGGTGTGGATGTGCCTAAGGATAAGAAAGGATGTGAGACTGGGAAAATATTGCCTACCACACCATCTCAGGATGCTCTTTTATGCAGACAGATTATCAGTACAGCATCTTTGAAAGCAGCTGCTCAATTTATTTTGAGTCAGGTTAATTTTGCTTCTGATGTCATTTACTGATAGTCTAGAAGCTTGTTTGCATTGGAAGGCAACTCTCCGGAGTGAAACGCGCAGAGAGCTGGGCTCCAGGGAATGCTTCAGCACGTGCTGGTGCCCTGGAGATGCTGGACCCGATCTGCATTTCGCCCTGCTAACTCACAGCTCACTTGTACAGATTCTCTCACGTTCTTCAGAAGAAAATATTTTCTGAGAATACTGAAAAATATGACCAAACCAGCAAAGCTGGTCAATATGAAAGGCTAAAAAAAATATAAATAACAAATAAAACCGACAGCAAGAGAGACTGACTCCCCATGTCCTTGCTCCCGAGCAGGAGTACCACCGTGCTGCCTCCTCCCGGGAGCTGCATCCCCCATCGCGGCTGGCTCGGAGGAAGGACCCGTGCCGGCCGCAGGGGAGGACCGGCCGCGGAGCTGTGCGGCACCCCTGGGTGACAGCGCTCTCAGGGGAGGACCCCGCGCTGGGTCAGTGCACCGTCTGCTGGGGGATGACTCATGTCTCTATGCCACTTGGTGCAAAATTAATGCTGTCAGTGCACAGCCCAGGGTCTTAACTGTAATTCAAGTCTTATTTTCTCTGAAACCGAAAGATCATTTCCAGGAAAAAGCAAACTCAGCCCTTGGGGAAGCGACCTTCCTACAAGACACCTCCCAGACTTGAAGCTGCCAGCATGAGGGACACCTGCTGGGGAAGGACAAGGCGGGTGCTTTTGGCTTTTCCGAGTGTTGCAGTGGTGATGAAACACAAAACACAGAACCGACACTGCATTTAGCACGTATCGGCTGCACAGAACCTTGGAAAATAATTTTATAGGAACTGGCAAACAGCACTACCAACCCCTGTGAAAGGGCTGAAGTTTCTTTATCACTTCTTTTAGCTTATGGCCCTGGTACAGGTGCTCCCTGGGCACAGCCTTCCTCTTTCAGCTAACATGAGATCTGCAGAGGAGCAGAGAGGGGGGGGTTGGCAGGTCCCGTTACCTCCCTGCCACGAGCAGAGCCACCCTGGGGAGCCGGTGCCCCAGGATGCCACCGGCCACCCGCTCTCCGCTCAGCGGGCTTCACCTGCCGGCCAAACAAACAACGAGGTGGGCGCATCGCGATCTCTGAAAGCAATGTAAACTTGGGGGGTTTTAGTAGCAAAGGTGTTGAAGATGTGTTTGAGGCGATGTGAGTGTTTTGTTAGAGGAAGGATGAAAAACTGGTAAAGGGGGTACCACACAGTGGAAGCAGAAAAAACAACAAACTGTTTTGCTCAGAATGGGAAAACTATTGTTCCGCTTCTGTCACTGAACTAAGACTTCACTCCTGGAATAAAGACACCTGCTTTCATTGCAAACACTAAAATCACAAGAGCTTGTCACAGCTCTGGGATCAGCAGATCCTTGGTTTTTCATGGCAGTTGTGCTCCCCAGCCCCTGCTGTGCCCTGTGCAGTTGAATTGTTCCTTGAATTACTAGTGCTTTCCCAAGTAAAAAAAAAAAAAAAAAAATTAAAAGTGCAATAATCAAGTTAACTTGTTCTACAAGCAGTGACACAAGGCTTTTTCTCTATTTGGCATTCAGCTTCACTGCCTAATTAATTAGCATTTGTACAGCACTTTGAAAATATGAAATGCTATTGAAGTGCTAAGTATTATTATTAATATTAGCAGCAGCACCATTTTGCTCTACTGAATGCTTTTTCCACCAGACTTGCTATGAAAAAAGCAGTCAAGCCAGCTGAACTGACGTGCTATAAACCTGAAATGCACTTTGAGCTTCTTCACCATATTTGATTACAGTGAGCCAAATGGCTGAAACATCTGCATAGCTGTGCAAATTTTTTTAATTATTAAAAAAAATCAACCTCATATAGCATAATTTGTTCTGAATCTGTCAGTAAGGTAGATATATTTTGCTTTGCAGGACAATTTTTGGATTGTTTATGAAAAGGATTCTGAGATGCTGGAACGCTGAAGGCTACCTCATGTATGTATCCAAATGCGCAATCAAGAGAAAAAACTGCTTCTGAGCTCTTGTAATTGTATCTTTCTCATTTAGCACAGAAACTGCTGATAGTTAAAAGGCACCAACTTCTAAATAGGTAACTGATCCCTGTTGCCCTCAATTTAAAATATAGCTGTAACTTGTAAACGCAGGAGCTCCTGAGACAAATCTTTCTTGATTTACATTTTGGTAGCTGCTGGTTTTGGCAGTGGCAAGAGGTTATCTGGCCTTAACCTTCTGAATGGGTTTTATTTCAAAATCAATTACTTTTACCTTGTGCTGGCTATTTGATGCTCACATGCTTACTAACACGTGCATGGGTTAGTAGCTGCAGTCAATATTTCTTCACCTGGTTGCTTGTAACTAACAGATTCTTATTTCTGAGCAAGCCAACTTGTTCTGCTCGAGGTAATTTGCAGTAGGCAAGAGCTAACTAGCACTTGGCTGCCTTAGGCCAAAGAGAGACTGCAAGTGACTGTAAGAACAGATCATTAACTTCTTGCAGTTCACGCCTCCTGATGGCCCCGGTAGCCGTCCAGAGAATGAGACACGTGCCCGAGCTGTGTCTCCGTCGGTGCATGGGCTGACCTGGGGCGAAGCTGCCTGCAGAGGCGGCAAGCTGAAGCTGCCAGGCTTTGCACAGGAGCGGAGAGGGAACATGCTGGAAATCTTTTCTGACAGTCCTGCTACAGGAGTGGTACCCCCACTTCAAGATCTGCTTTCCTATCCCCGAGTCCATCCCTGCCCGTGTTCCGCAGCGGGAAGTGGAACCCATTGACCTGTGAGGGACGAGCCCTCGGAGTCCTGCCCAGCTCGTCTGCTGCTGCACCAGAAGGCACGAGGGGACAGCAGGGGTCGGAACGGGCACCACTTCGTTTGACATTTATGGCATGACCGTGTCTAAATATTCTGTTTATTGCGCCACAAGAATTTCCCTGTGTCTTGACCCCTACCCGATTGTGCATGAATCAAAATAAAAATAATCAAAGTTCAAGTTCATGCTTCTCAGTTCCCTCCTAACAGTAGCTGTTATTGCCATGCTGGTTGGAGAGGGGAGTTTCATAGTTGCAAGAAAGTAATAAATGCTCTTTAGTTCAATATCAAATAAAACGGGGCACCAAGGCAGAACAACAGGTAATAAGACTAGAGACCCCAATGCCACGGGGCCCGAGATTGCACCCAGAGCTGTAGGAACTGCCCGGTGTGACAGGCACGTACCCACCCCCAGCGCAGCGGCGAGGTGGGTCAAAGAAAAGCCCAGCTTTCGGGGTGAGCCAGGTGATGGGCACAAGCCCAGGAAGCAGGCAACCTGGCAGCAGAACCGGCACCGGAATCTCGAACAGCTGATGGATCGCTACAGACAGAGAGCATCCAAATAGCAGCAACAGCAATACAGAGCAACCCTGAACTGCGTGGAGCTGACAATTTTCATTAAAACATGGCATTCAGTCATAAAAATATTTTGCGGTTCTAGTGAGCGCTTCACCCTCCCCTTCCAAATCCCCTGACACCGAGATAACACATCCCTTCAAGATGCATAATAGCGGAATAGAAAGATCTTTCACATTTCAAAGCTGTGTGCTGCAGCGTTCAGCCAGCGCTAAAGTGCTGATGAAGATTGGCCTGATAGTTTTCTGAATTCTGGGGATATTTCCAGAGCCAGAAGACCTGTTAGAAAGGCTGATACATAAAGCAAAACCAGCTCCTTCATTCATCTCATGTGCAGGGTTCAAAGGAAAGACCCTGTGAAAACGTTACGAAGCACTGATAATACAAACCTCATGAAAACGAAGGAGAAAGAAAATACCCAAGAAACAAAAAGCCTCCAGAAAGTCACATAATACAGAACTCAAACCCTGCAAAGTGGGTCTTTGAATACAAGATTGGCATAATACATTTCCAATCTTCAGTCATACAAAAAATGTCTTTTTGCATATGAAAAGTCTTTGCAATTTTTGCTATCATCACTATGAGCCTCAGATGCATTCTCTTTGATTTAGTAAACAATAAAAAAAGAAAAAATTCAAGAGTTTTCTACAGATGTGTAAAGATGCTTTTAAAAGAAATTATTGCTTCTTCCTCCATACCACTTGCAGAGGGAACTGCCATCCATAACTGCTTACATTTTCGTTTGCTCTTTTTTTCTTAAAAAAAAACCCAAACAAACAGCAAACCAAACACAAAACCCCCAAACCCCAACTCTTAGCCTGCCTGCCTGAGTCTTTCTGGGGAGAAAGCGAGGAAAGAAGGCCAGAAGAGAAAGGAAGGTTAAAAAAAAGAGGGGCAGTGGGGTATACTTAACGGGAGACTGTGCATCAAAGCAAATTAATAAATTAATAATACAAAGCATATGCTACTTCCAAATTGAGCCAGGGGGAACTATTAAGCATATTTCAAAAGGTATTGTGTTTTGAAACAACTGGAAAACGTGAGTTCTGTAGGCTTAGAGTTTCTCAAAGATCCAGTACTTTTAAAATTACTCAGATATTTAGTTGTTCGATATTTATTTTCTGAGGAATTATTTTTCCTCCTGTTTGCATTTATCTAGTGTTTGAAAGAGGTACGAAAAGTTTGCCCTGAAGAAAAGCAGTTCAGTTTTATGTTCCTTTACAGAAAAGGCATAAAATCGGAGCCTGAACTTACGTCCCAGCACAATCCCACAGAGGTGCCGGCAGCCCAGACCTCCCCTCACAGCACCAAGTCACTGGGGGCCTGTGGGATGCTCCGAGTGACACCCACAGCTCCCACCCGATTCTCAGCCTGCAAATGTCATGTTTGGGCAGGACACAAGGGGCCATCTGAAATAGAGGTGGAGAACAGCGAAGGGACCCCGTGCTTTCATGTTGCCCAAACGTCGCAGCCATTACTCAAGGAGCCTCGCCTGTGGTGTGACGGAAAGGCTGGACCATCTGCATTTTATGGTCACCCACACAAAGTAACTATTGTAGTTGTTTAACGTGTTTTCATTCCTTGATATGATATCTTAAAGCCTGAGCAGAGTTCAAGAAGCTCATTTAATTTTAATGTATTTTATCCCTCTAACCAGAACAATTTTTTCTTCAATTACCTTTAGCAGAAATCTAATCTAGCAAACAAGAACAGCAACAAAATATGTCATTACAAATGATTTTTACAATTTTGTTGCTGCTCTGATTTATTATGGTGTCAAGTTTTTCTAATTTTGTTTGCCGATTTCCTTTTAGAAAAAAAATGTGTCTTTGAATTTGCAGCAATTGCCAGCAACATGTATGTGAATATTCGGATGTAAAGAGACAATTTCAATAGCCATTTAAACAGGGTAAAATACCTGCTCAGATGCAGACAGTAATGAACTCAGGTCTGTTTACCAACGGTTTACAAAAAATAGTACAATGCTCTACAAGGCTATTACAACGTACAGCTGATAGCCAGAATTTAAAGTGGGATAAATACTTTCTGGCAAGGTCATAAAAGGAATCAATGCTGGAAATTTAGTCTTTCATCACAGAACTATACAGATAATTGCCAGGCAACAAAGAATATGTTGGCAATGACCATTTGTTCTGTCCTTTAAGAGATACAGGTGCATCCACAGTTGCAAATGCTGTAGCGCAAGAGCAAAGGGTCTGTGGTCGTAAATAGCTAATGCCGTGGACTCAGCATCTACTGGATTTACGTTTGAGTTGTGCATTTCTGCCTGGGTTGATCTGGACCTTGGATACAGATGGATGCTCTTCAGGGACCATGCAGCGCTGGGTGCCCTCCTGGAGGTTGCCTCTCAGGTTAGACTGGGGCATGAAGGGACGATTCCACAATTTGCTTCAAAAGCACTGCCTTGACCCAAAACCAGACGCGGGGGAAAGCACTCCTACTGAGGAAGCTGGTCCTGCCCACCACCGCTGTGCCCTGCTGCGACGGGCGAGCCCCCTCCACGGAGGCCGGCAGCACCCAGCTCCGCATTCCTCCTGGCCGCTCCTGCTGGGAGCGCAGCCCGCAGGACCCAAGCGGCCCAGGGCAGCAGGCGCCTTGCTCGCTCCTTCCAGCCGGGCACAGGGACAGAGGGTCTCAGGCACCTCCGGCGAGCCCCCCATGCTTGGTCTCCCACAGGCCCCACGTGCCACCCACAGTAGGCTGAGCAGTTTTGGGGACCAATTTTTGGACTGAGGATGGAGGAGCCAACCAGGCTGGCACTGAGCTCCTATCGCCCCCACTGTCAGAGCCAAACCCGGAGCATCTCTCCTCAGGCCACACACAATTAAAAGGAAGACTCTAAAGACCCCACCTACTGGAGGTACGCATGCAGCTTCGAGTGGTTTTCCTGGCCTTGATTTCTGTTATTGTATGTCGACAAAACTGCAATAAAAATAACGTATCGACTTCCATTCCAGATCCAGAAGTAATACAGAATGCAAACCACCAGATATATTGCCTTTTCTTGAGATATAAATTTTGGTTCAAAAATGGATATTGATAAATAGAAAATATTTCATTGACTGATGGCAAGTTCTTTAAAATTTTACCCCACAGGAAAAGTCAAATATAGTACAGAGCATACAGCGGGGAAGGGGAGAAGGGAAGGCCATGGAAAGCTCCGGGAACCAGCTGCTTCCTCTGAGGCCGACACCACGTAGCAAGTACCCCTGGATGACATTCAACACTTACTGAAAAATGCTCTTCTAAAGCGCATCTACTCAAGGCCTCACACTATTTTGCCGTTACAGCTGCCATTTTACCCGCTTTTGAATTCTTCCAGCTTTATGCTGCCATTCAGCTCAGCTTAACCACAGGCAGCAGCGTTTCCCAGCCTTTGCAGTATTCAGTTCCAATTCACTCCAGTTAACTGTTCAAGTGCAATAAAACAAACAAAAAAGAAACCCCATAGTTTCTTTGGAGTTTTAAGTTATTTATTTTGTGTGATGACAAAAGCCAATGAGGAGGAATGCTGTGCCAATTGCTAAAACTGTGCAACACTTGCATGAATTTCCAGCAAAGAGCAACTCAGTTAAACAAAATCTGGTAATCGCTTTTTTGGTGACTTTATCGAAAACTCTTTGTATCAAATAAATCTTTGCTTTGAAAGACTGAGGAAAATGATTAATAAAATCAGCTGGAGCTTGAATTCCTTTTATTAAGAAATTCCTTTGATTTTATCAGGGCTAAAAATCAAAGTTGAAGTCCTGTTTCAGAGGGGTCTTTGTGTTTCTATTTTTTAAATTAAATTAGAATAATGCTTATCAAAATTTTACTTCAAGTGGTTGTCAGGAATAGTCTCTTTTCTTCCTCAAACCTCCAGAGGCTGATCCTAACTATCCAAGTTCAGTAAATAAGTTGTATAAACAGTGCCAGATAGTTTCCCGATGAATATAAATATTTTATATTCAGATAGCTTCTTTTATTTCTACCCAGGTATATCAAGGTCATTTTATTCTGTATTTGTTCATAAAACATTTGTTACTAGTCACACGGGAGGAGTACTGGCAAGGCAATACAGGCGGCTTTCCAGCAGAGGGGAAAAACAAAACCCCCATAAAGCATCTTAAGCACTCTAGGGTTTCTCCTTTGTTTATTCCCTAAGTGAAAACGTGGGGTTAGAAGCCACGTTTCTCAACTATACTTGTTTTCCTTAAATCAGGTGAACACAAAGGCTTTAGGAAATGTTCTTGAGGAAAACAATTCAACCGTAGCCACCCTGCACTCTCCGAAAGCTGAAACACGTGAGAGAAGGGCGACAGGAGGCCAGGGGGTACCGCAGCTTTCAGACCTGGAGCACGCCTGGGCTCTGCTTCTCCAGGAGAAGGGGGCATTACGCGCCGTGCAAAAGGAAAGGGCAAGAGCCGTGTTTTCTAGAGGCTCCACAATCACCTGGAAAACTAAGTGCACGTTCGGTAAAGTAAAAGGGTCTTCCATGTCCCGCTTCTTGGTGACAAATCAGTTTTCCTACAAGTTTCCTTAATTAGGCAAAGCTTTTCACTTCATAAGCAGGCACCCTGGGCACGGGGTACCACAGCCTCCAGGGCTCGCGCATGCTATAGCAATCCAGTAGCTCTTCATGTGCAGTAAAGACACCGTTACATACTTCTCCATGGATATGCCGGCCTATGACTCACATGGGCACATCACAGTGATGTTTTTTAAACCTTCAGAGAATAAAAAGCTAAAAGCCAACCGGACAGATTCTTTGGAAAGCAACAAGAAAACCTGAAGAAGATGTAGGCTACAGGGTTTTACTGCTAGTCTAATGCGGATTTTAACTGCCAAGCAGTGGGAGGGTAGTTTGCTTGCAAGCCACAAGCCAAGCATCCTGCTTAGACCTGCAATCTAGGAAACCATGGACTTCACACCCTATAAAGCCTCGGGATGGAGCACTGTGTCCTTCTGCTGCTAGAAATACTTATAATAAACACCACAGAAACCAGCTTCCAGTTATCTTTTGTTTAAGCTCAAATGCTAGGCAGCGGATGGAAATTTCTACCCACTTTTGAACTTGCTGTTCAGCCCTCCAGAGGGAGGTTCAGCATCTCCAGCATTTATCGCCCTCAAGACAGAGAGGCCCCTAGATGCCTTTTGTCCCTTCCAATTAAGTTACCTGCTGTGCTCCCCGCATACACGCAAGGAAATCTGCTAAAGCCACCGCTCCTCTCTGCTGCTTTCATGTTGCTCTCCGAGCAGCCATCACGCAGAGCAGGCCATATGTTGGCCTTTTTTCACTAAACGCAGTTTAATGCTCCCAGCCTTTTCTTAAAATACGCTGAGCAAAGATAGCGCAGAGGACATTTGGAAATGCCTGATGGCAAAGTGGGAGTGTTCCATCCCATTCTGCTTTGCACCGGGTGCGCGTGCGATACCGATGTCACTCCACGTTACAGATTTTTGTCTTTAAGGACGGTTTGGTGGAGGGGGGAGGTCACATTTCCCTTCCCTTTGCCGTGGTGCTCTTCTAAAACTGTATGTGACATAGATAGGCTCTGAAATATAGCAGCATTCCCTATGATCTGGATGCAGTTAAACAGAAGAAAGCAGGTAGAGGCAATGAACATGGAATTATGTAGGTATTCTGCCTTTCAAAAAGCAATCCGACCTTTCAATAAAGTGTCGCTTGTAACATTTTCAGCTATAGCTTGTAGCCACTGGTGATGAGCCTGACTTCTCCATTTTGCTTAAAGCGACCCAGAACACTCACGTGTCTCTGAATGCATCGTTATTGTACGGGAACTACCGAGAGCGCTGTCTTTCTTCTCCTAACTAGAGAAACTAAGCCCTGGTGAACATACATAATGCCAGGCTTGATGGGCTGGTGGTTTGAGGGTTTTTTAATCACAATTCCACCACTCTGAGCAAAATGAACTTTGAAGAAAATAATTTCATTCTAAAATGATATCGAGAATTTGTGGTTTTGAGGAAGGAAAAGCAAAAGAAAGTATAATTGTTATGGGTACTATTATGACATAATGTGACCCAACACATCATAAATTACATACTCATGAAATGGAGTTATGAGCTGGGCACTGTGTTTGACACGAGCGATCAATCAGACCTGCTCTGCAAGTGCCATATTAGCAAAGCAAACATTCTGGAAAAGCAGGGATTTAAATGTATTGAGAAACAGTTGCAGCATGTCTCAGCTATTTTATTTTTTAAGCTAGACTACAGGCAGGCTATAGCAGTGGGTTTAATGCCATGATTTGAACATGAAAGCCAACTGCCAGGTAAAATGAGAGATTATCTTTTGGCAACTGCCCTCTCCATTTCCTAAACTAAATGACCTTCAACCAGAGCAGCAGTGAAAATCACAGCAGTCTAATCTTAAATGTGAACCCTGTGGTGAAAGACCAGTGGTTCATATTATAAGTAGAATGCATAAATGCTTTGAATCATCGTCAGATTAGATGAAAAATGCCAGTGTGTTTAAAAAGAGCAGCTATTACACAAAGAAATGTAATAGAAAAAGGCTTAACAATGTCATAGAGACAGGCTAATGGGTTTCCCCATTTCTTTCAGATTCATGAAGATACTGTTTCCCTTGTTCACCTTCTCAATGCAGATAATTTTCTACAGATTATCTTTTCATCTGCCCTAATTAAAAAAAAATATGCATGCATTGGCTGCTACTTAAGAGAAAAAGTAATCACTTTAATTTCTGTATGCTAGCTTTGTGCTCCCCCCAACGATGACCTTACCTCTCCCATGATGTGCACCATACAAGACAAAGTCATTTCATGGACAACCGTCCTGTTCTCCTGAGTGCCAGCTGCAGGCGGCAGTGACCTACTTTTACTTGCTTGCAAAGTAGTTTTAGGGCTTTCACCTGCCATCCTGACCAAACGTTTCAGGATAGCAGGAGTTTTTTGGGTACCTCTGTTCAGCCTGGAAAACAGGAGGGCTCATCCTCGCAGTCCCCCAGTCTCTGCTTCGCTCTGGGACACCCAAACCCTTCAGAGCTGCCAGGGAGTTTCAGCCAGCTGGAAATCGCTTCTCATTTCCTTGAATTATAACCCATCCACTGTGCAAACGAGGCAGCAGTCGATTATGTTTGTTGCAGTAACTGCAAAGAGCTCCCACCTTATGTGTTAGTGGAGACCAAGCCTCAGTGATTTTCCCTCTGCAATGGCTGTTGTTAAGCTGGCGGCTCCCCAGCCCCTTCCAGGTATGTTTTCCATGTAACAGCCTAAACTAGCAGACCTGATCCTAGTTGGCCAAGCAGAAGTCTTGATTTCACAGCCAACCCGAGGATTTACCAGGGGTAGCCATCTGCATTGGTGCTTTTACAAGAACGGTTCATTCTTTTTCCAAGTTAAGTGATCCCTGTACCTTTGGGGAGTTTGGGTTTGAAGGTCAGAGCAGAAGGCAGTGCTGGTTCCATGCTGCATCCCAAGGCATCCCAGCAGCTGGTGTGCAGCGGGGTCTCTCCTCCCTGCCCTCCCTCCTCAGATGTGCCTGCCTACATCTGCCTCCTGCCTGCTAAAACTCTGCGGCAAGGAGAGCACTCATCCCTGTGTCAGGGGAGCAAATGTCCTTGTCCTCACATGTCCCTCTGAACACACCGACATCCCATCTTTAAGTCAGAGCATGAGCCAGTTTGGCACATGAAGGGCGGCAGCGGGTACCTGAGCGGTGCTTGCTACAAGTAAGAGAAACACAGGGCTGCCTTTTGTTGCCAGCTCTCTGCTGAATACATATACAATAAAATCACTCTGCTGAATACATATAAAATAAAAAAAAAGAGAAAAAGGATTGTTCCAAAGCTTAATTTACAACAGCACATTAGTGACCAAATTAAGACTGAGCAGAGAACATGGCAAATCATTAAAATGCTAATGACACCACTAGAAGATATAAAGACCAAGGATGCCTGTTTTGTGTGTGGTTTGGTGATAGACACATTGACAGAGCTGATACTAAGCCACAATTGATGGTGCCTTTCTAATGTGATTTTAAACGCCTGCATTTTTTTCCGTAGGAGTTTTCCATCTCTGCTCTGTGAAATATCATCCTTGTTGTTTCTGTACAATGTAATTTCCCTTAAGCACCCCAGCACGGAAGACAAAACTTTAGCGAAACCGAACTGCGCTGGGGATTTTCCCATACTGGCTGTATTTCTAGGGAAAAGCCGCTGCACAGAAAGGGCTGGTGGGAGCTGGGAAGCTCCTTACATTTCCCGACCCCAGAAAGGTCAATCACCAATCCCTGCTAAGGCAGGTTGAGATGGAATGTAAGCTCCGCAGAGGCAAAGCAGCACGGCGAATGCAGCGTAGGGTGGGCAAGGCCTGGAGCCAGGTGAGTGGAGGCAGAGCTGGGTGCTGCGGGCCCGGGTGCTGCGGGCCCGGGTGCTGCGGGCCCGGGTGCTGCGGGCCCGGGTGCTGCAGGTCTGGGTGCTGCAGGTCCGGGTGCTGCGGGCCCAGGTGCCTGCCCAGCTGCTCGGCGCCGCCGCGAGTCCAATGTGCTGCTGCAGCTTTGCACCGCAAGCAACGGAGAGCGGAGCTACTTATCTCTGCACCGTCAAGCATTTGTGACTTAATGGCATCACATCTTCTACTTGGCATCTGATCTGATGCCACGCTGATTATACACTTGAGGCGAAAGCTCCTTCTGTGAGATTGCCGATTTCTTTAATGCAGGTCAATACATCATGGTCAACCAATGCATTACTTTCTAATCTGCTAGATACACAAGCTTGCCAGCCTTCAGGGCAGCCCTTGCCCAGGTGCTGCTGAGTGCTTGGAGGAATTTGGGTTTGAACAGAGCCCCAGAGAAACATCATCGACAGCAGAAAAAGGTGGCAGTAATTCCTTGTCCGGTACTTCTGGTTCAGTAGCACTGGAATACCGGTAGCCCTTTTCTCTTGGAGAGTGGCAAAGTAGTAGGGAGGTTCAGCATTGAAAGGACTAAAAAACCAGAGGAAAGTGAATCAGAATATCTGTGTACCTGTGGCTATCCTGCTGGCACGGGGGGCGACGGATGATGGCATGTGCTCAAGCCCCTGCTCCCCTCCAGGAGCACCTGCCTTCTCCAGACACTTCAGACCTGCAACCCCAACAGCCCCTGCCACTTGCAGTGACACCCATTAGATCACCTAATGAAGATGACTTCACCAATTCCTTTGACCCAGGCTGAAGGAAGACAGGAAATTTTAATCCAGCTGGGTCTGAGAGACCAAAACAGCAACTGGTGTCAGGCAAAAGCCCTTTAGCTGCACATAACCGCGGCACTACAGGACTTGCACCAAGTCGCACAAGTGCTTTATTCGTAGGACAAAGGAGGAATGCAGAAAGCTTTACTTCCCCATACTGATTCCCAGAGAAAATTACCTCCTAGTACTTCTTTATTTTCTTTGAAAGGAATTACACATATTTTTCTTCATTACAAAAGGCTAAATCTTTGTATCCTCCCAGCTTCAGTTAAACTCTCTGGTGTGGCAAGAGATAAAAGGTATTCAGAAATTAAAATATGTGACTTGTATAAATACATAATGAAACAATTGGCAAACATTACAAAAAATAATATCCCTACTGATAGAATACAGAATCTGGAGTCCCTTTAATAAAACTAAGCATTTGGTTTCTGCAGAAGAGAAAGCTCCTAAGAGGCTTAACAGCATTAAGAGAAGAGAATAAACTATTGTTAACTTAATTTACTTAAAAAAAAAAAAAAATTAATCCTACAACAGTAATTTATATTTTTCTGACTCAAAGGTGCTACTATGAGTCACTTTTGTTCCCAACACCACTTCAGTATAACGGAGCTCAGACCTGCCTACCACACCGCTGATTTATCAAGCTGTAAATTGTACACTCTTCAGTTTTACAGACCAGTCACTTAAAATCTTTGTGACGATGATCTGTGCTGGGAACGGGTCTAATTCCCCCCTCACCCCCCTTCTTTTTGGGAAAGCAGAAGAAACCATATGGCAAAACTACACACAAGCCTACCATAATTGTTCCAAAAAGCACAGGGGACTTTTCTCTTGCAGTCTTTTTAGGTTTTTTTAGTAATTGTAAAAGAGTTGTCAAATCCACTTTTTCAGCACTGTTGCTGAAAACATCACTAGCTTTTCCAAGGATACTTCAGCTGAGCAGTGATTTTGGCTTGAATTTGTTTGGCTTACAAAGACCCACAACCTGCCAAATGTCAATCTTTTTGCTTTTCGCTGTCAGAAATCACAACTAGTGATCATGGACTTTGTCATATTTCAAAGCATGAAATACCATTACAAGATGGATATTCAAACTTGGTGTGTGGCAACAGGCTTCACAGAGAGGAAAATATTTTTTTTACTGTTAGATTCACTGCTGCTCCTCACTTCCAGATCAGCTGGAATAAACATCTAGTTTGTCCACAGCATGAATTGAAATTGTAAATTAAATAGCTTCCTATTTGCTTCATCTTGAGCTACCATATAGACCCAGAAATTTATCGTATTTAAACACAAATTTCTCAAGCTATCCATGGTAGCTTTTAAGAGACACCAAAAGATATTGCACAAGTGTCACATTACTTTTCAGAGAGGAATGAAATATGTTTAGTGGAATAATTTGCCGAGACTCAATTCAGAAAAATCATTGACAACAGACAAAAGCCGTCACAGCCACCTGACAGACGCACTGCATCTCAGCCCTGTCTCGTACCCGCCTGGTAGAGCTCCT
This sequence comes from Falco punctatus, assembly GCF_963210335.1. Lineage (NCBI taxonomy): Eukaryota > Metazoa > Chordata > Aves > Falconiformes > Falconidae > Falco > Falco punctatus. Next base: position 2,705,755 of record NC_137588.1, read on the forward strand.
TCTCTCGTGCCACAGCCTAGCACCTTGACGCTCCACAATAAGTGTTTTTTTGCCAAATATCTGCTCCGATTAAAGTGTCGGCAAAGCTGCTAGTGCTTTGTTAGCTATCCAGACGTTAACTGGGATCAGAAATCCTCAGCACCCCACATGGCAGGTTGGAGAGAAACCTCCTTGCCTGGGTCTGCCTTCCTGCCCCCCCCGCGCGGAGCACAGCGTGCCCCGCCGCACGACGCACATCTCCCGCGTCCTGCTCACTGATCCAGGCAGCACACCAAGCTGGGTGCGGACCCCGAGTCACTGCAGGAATAACTCACTAAAGCAAGTCAGAAAAGAAATAAGCCCACGCTTCTGGCAAGCCATACACGAGTACAAGGATCTATTGCCACTAACAATGGCTTCTTCAGGACAAGTGGTAGGATGCTTTAAAAGCACTCAGTAGGTTGATTTAAGCTAAAAACATCCCTTGGCTGGGACACATGAGCCATTCTGACATGAACTGTGACACACAGCATGGTCCATTAGGGGTGTCTCCCCCGGCTGCGCGTATTTGGACCAATGCTCATGAGGAGCAAAGGCGTTTTCCTGCTGACAGAGTTACCACGAATCCCATTTACATTGTCAGCATGCCAGGCGGGGGGACAGTGTTGCTTTTCTGAACTCTGGTCAGCCATCCCAGAGGTCCTCATTTGCTAACTTCCCCCCTTCCAAAAGAAAACATACTTGGCAATACATGTAGCTTTTATCTCACAATCCCAATTCTTCCCTTCCTCTCATCTCACTGAAGGCATCCTACCACTTAGGTCATTTCAGCAACACTTTCATGGAGCATGAGACAGAGGAAGAGGAAAGGGGTGAGGCTTGTTACAACTTAAGTGCCACAGCCCTGGGCTTTAGATTTATTTTTATACTTTCGCAACAGAAGCCAGAAAAGGGGGAAAAGTTGGTGAGAAAGATTTTGGTATGGAACATTTCAAAATGTAAGTGAGATGTATCCTAAATTAAAAATAAAACAAAGTGCTTGCGTTGCTAAATAATGGAAAATGCTGACTTGGGGAAACAAAATCCTTTCTCTCCTAAAAGATGGGTACTACTTTGTAATATTTGAGAAAGATATAAATGTGTAGTTTCTTGAACACATCGGTATTATTAAAGCTTATTATTAAAGTGTGACTGTGTAAGAAGGCAGAAACAGTCCTTTGGAAAAACGCTGTCGCAGGACAGCAACTGCACCAGGTGGCAAAGCTAGGTGAAGTCTGTGCATGTCGTCAGCTGCAGGGAAAAAGCCATTCCAGGGCTGCAAAGAGCCTGACACAACCACTGGCCACCAGGTTTGAGAAGTTCCTTTTACTCATGCTTAGTGTTTCAGATGATCCGTTTTATCAGTTGTAAAATTACAACATTTCTTCCTCCTTGACAAGCGAGGGAAAAAATTCCTAGCTCTCCTGAAGGCAATATGAAATATGAATACACTGCTTCCTAAGCACCCACCTGCCTTCACAGTGATAGTACGAACAATTACAATGGAAACAGGAAAAAAATACAGTTATGATGCTGCTCTTGTTTTGATTTAAATAGGACATTTATCAAAATAATAAGATGGCCATCAATGAGAACACCAGTTCTGTCTGTAGTCTTTCATTTCGCTTTATGAACAGATGTACTGCTTAGGCTGTTACATGTTAAGCAGAGACCAAAAGTCTTTGATCCTATCACTGGAAAAAGTATTTTTCTTCAATTATGGTTCCTTGCATTTCCATTTCTAATAGCCCACACAGCTGTATATTAAACAAAAAGCCATGAATCCCTTGACTAACTCAAACGAAAATGTTTCCTTTGCTGTATCCTAAAGATCTGGCTGTAACAGCTTCAACTTCCAAATTTCACTAAATTTGGTTACTAACATTTAGGGAAATGTCTCTCTCTGCACTCCAGTTCTAGCTCAGGACCCTTACAGGGGCTTTGTTTCCAGAAGAATTTCTGAATTTATGTCTACATCAAAAAATCTTTCCTTAAAGGAAAGAGAATTGAGATTAAACTTATATTTGACAACTTCCCAGGTGTGGTAATTTTGTAGGAGCTCAATTTACTTTAGGTACCTCATAAACAAAAAGAAAACACTTGCAGCTTCCCACATTAGAGATTCTGTTCTTTGAGTGCAGAAAATGCCTTAGGTCTTGAGCACAGAAAGTCTTAAACAAAGATAGGAAACAGTACTGCCCTTGATAAATGACACTTAGAAGAGTTGTGTGGATTTTTAACCCTTTCCTAAGCAAGAAAGATTAACCTAGTAACTTAGTTCATGAGCACAAGAAGAACAACATCCAAAATCGAGAAAGAACAGGCAAAGTTATTCTTCTAAACCCTTGAGCTACTACTAAGCTATAGATTACAAATATAAAACTCAAAGGAAACAGAACAGACCTTCAGTCGGAGAGAAGAAAGGAAAATTATCGCAGCCCGCACTTCCAGCACAAGGTCTCCATCTCTCCCGTTTCGGCCCTGGCCAGGCAGCCCTCCCCTGGGCTGGGGGACCCTCCTCAACAGCCTCAGCTCTCATCATTCACACAGTCACCTCTTGCACTTGGTTTCCTCCTCCTTGCTAACCAGCAGAGGCTCACCCAGGTGCATGTGTTTTCTTGTTTGGGCTTTGCCTGTTTGCTAAGGAAGCATCAACAGGATAAAGACAAATCGAAAGGGAAGCCAAAGCTGCCAGAGAGAAATTGTGACTCCCACAGGCTCATAGCACAGAGAAACTGGAAAGCCAAAATGATGATGTGATCCTCACCTTTAAAAAAAAAAAAAAAGTAAAAATCCCCACATTCCAAGAACATCTTATAGGAACACTCTACCCTGTCATCACACTAAAAAATTACATGTGCTCTCCTGGAGGGTCTTTTGAATCATAAGAAAAAGAGAAATGAAAGGGTTCAGTGAAGACTGGGGAAAAATAGAAAAGACTTCTCGTACAAAGTATTTTTTTAAAAAAAACCAAACAAACAAACAACTACCCTATATTTTAAACAACCCCTGAGATTTTAGATGGAATAGTTTCATACTTTGACAATCATCTCACCTTTATTAACTTGTTGTGAAAGCGGAGGATGAATTAACACGTCGTATCAGGCTGCACTGGGGAAGTTTCCAGATCAGACTCTCCTGATGGCCCCTTTAGCCCTCCTTGGGCACCCCGGTACAGTGCTGTGCACAGAAGGTTCCCAGCGGGTCTTGCCCTGTGGGGACACTAGCCAGAGAAGAGACCTGGTGACACTCCAGTGGTGGTCAGAGCAGATGTCCAAGCTGTGGAGAAAAACCAAAGACAGCTCAAACCCAATTGCTGGGAGCTCAGATCACCTGCAGCTGAGGAGCCAGTCCGAGAAGTTTTGCCAACATTGACCCATACTGGCATCAGCGGTGGTCCCTTTTGGCTGGGTGTATCCCAACGCACGGTAACTCCTGCCTGAGCTGACGGCCTGGCTGGAGCTCCTGCCATAGGGAATTTGCCCAGGAGAGCCCTGGAGAGGGCTGGGCATGGTGCTGGACTCCCACTCCTCTGCTCTACCTGGCTGGTGCAACAGGGCTGAGGGACTGGTGTGGGTGCTAAAAATGAGCACAGCTCCGGGGGCTCTGCGTTTATGCCAGGGGTTTCCCGTCGCTGGGGATGGGGAGGCACAAGGGGGGCACATCCAGCTGTTACAGCCTCCTCTGCAACACCGCGCACCTCGGAGGCACTCAGGAGGCACTCCGCAAATGAATCTACAGCTAGCTTGCCCATCTTAAGAAGTTTTCCCCTTTTTAAAGTTATTTTCTTTTCTTTTTCTTTTTTTTTTTTTTTTTTTTTGTGAGCAGGATGAACATTAAACTGTGTCATGCCTAATTTTTACTTAATTCTGTCTGTTTAGAATGTTTAGAATTTACCTTGTTATAATTTCTTGCAGAAGGCACCTGCCTTTTTCTTCACTCCAGAAATGCATTCGCTATCTTAAATACAGACAAGTGCCCTTCTGTCCCAGCTTTCTTGGCAAGCTTGCTGAAAACTTCAGAACGAAAAATGAATGAATATGACACAGCGTAACACAGTGTTTCTGACGCCTTTCGGCGGTTCCCCCAGAAGCCCTCATGCGCCATCCCCAGGCTGAGGCCACACGCCGCGCCAGGCGAAAGCCACCTCCATTCTTATTTCTTGGAACAACCGTATCTTTACACACTGAAAATTTCATTTTGCTTTAAAGGCCCCTTCCCTGCTCCAGCCTCCAGAGACGATATGTTTTATCAGTCCAGCGTCAGCAAAGCGATAAAGGGTGCGGCGCTGCGGTGTGAGCCAACCCCCGAGCCTTGCTCAGCGGTGCAGCCGAGTGCCTCAGCGCTGGTGATTGAAAGCGGAAGCTTAATGGGGTGAATGTGAACAAAGAATTAGAACAAATGCCACCTTTTGAAATAGAAAGCAAGTGGCTAAATGGCTTGGGTGAGGCGGGAAAGCAGATGTAGGGCAGAAAAGCAGTGCTGCAAAGCCAGTCTGGATTTCAGATTACAGTTGAGTCATTTTGTCGGCCAGTACACCGACAGCCTGCCTGGGTGGCCTCCTGCCTATCAGCAGGTGTGACGGGGAAAAAAAACACAGGCTTCTCTTGCAAGATCTGATTTATTTCAGCAAATGGTTCCTTTCTGGTCTCCTGAGCAAAGCTTCTTCTAATTAAGCATTTCGCATTAGAACATGCCACCCCAATTACCTGGACATATATCCTAATCTTCAGCCTGATATATTTTCAGGCTTTAACGGGATAAGCGTAATCATCTATGAAAGCTTGTGCCAGATAAAGGAGAAGGAAAGGGTTTTTCCTTTCCACATTTAAACCAGCTAGAAAGTCTTGGGAGAGTTCTTGTGCCAATGGCAAGCCAGTTGAACCATGAGAGCCCCACAGCAGCTCACATCACATCAAGGTACAAATGCGACGGCATTTTAAGAGAAGGGGCACACATGGCTCTGTACCTCCTCCTGAAGGACTCCTTACCTGGTGGTAAGGACTGTCCCTGTCCCTGCAGAGCCTGGAAGGACCGTGGTGAGCCCTGGAGCATGCCCAGTGAAGCAAGGGCTGAGCTGGCTCCGAAGGCAAGCTTAGAGCAGGCTGGTTGCTCCGGCCTTGCGGGGAGTGAATTCTCACCATCTTGGCCAGAGGTGGCTGTAACTTGGCCGGAGGAGCGAAGGGTCCCACTGCCCGAGGGAAGCCCCGGAAAAACCAGAACACTGGGGGTGGCGGGGGGAGCGTGAGGCTGAGCCCCAGAACTGAGGCGTGACATGGCATTTGTGCAAGAGCCGGGAGAAGAGGCTTGAGAAGAGGAACCTCTGAACCCTGGCAGCACAGTGAGGATGAGGCACAGAGGCGCTGGCTGCGTCTGGCCGCAGTACAGCTGGGACTAACGGGACGTAACTAGGAAAGCGCCTTCTCTGCCATTTTTCCCTCAGTGGTCTTCTTGTAGAGCATGTTTGATGAATGTGAATAACCACAAGCCAAGAAGTGAACAGACCTTTGTGCAGCTTGAGGGCCGTCCATGAAAATAATGGGCCAAATTTTGGTATAGATGAACGCTTCAGTAGCCCTCTTCATACTGTGCCAAGAGAAAGTATTTGGCTGCTGCCCCTGGCAGCGAGGGTAGGGGCAATGCCAGCTGCCGTTCTGATAAGGCAGCTACTAATGGATTTCACCATCAAACAACCCTCACTGAAGGCTGTCCAGAGATGCCTGGATAGACAATATTCATCAGACAGAAGAGAGGAATTTCTTTGCTGGGAGAGAGGCTTGGAAAGCACATCATTCCTACGCAGCTGAAGGGAAACAGATACTGCTCTGGTCTGACTGCTCTTCCCTGCCTCCGAATGCGGCAGCAGGGATGCTGTCTTGTCTTGGCAGAGTCGATGAGTGGTAATTATGAATATCTGTCAGATCTTCGGTGTCAATATTTGTAGGTAGCTACCTGATCACGTTTCGAAAACAACAGAGTATGTTCTGCACTTGCCATGCTATAAAATGGATTAAAAAATTTCTTTAGGAAACCAAATGTGAATCAGGGGACTGAAGTCAAATTCAATCTTTATTAATTACAATTATAACACCATTCAACTTGACACAAAGGTGAAATTGCATTCAAGTCACTTCCAGATTTGTTTGTAGCGTGTAGGAATCTGACCCAAGCTAGCGAGATGGATCTGCGTATTTGAGGAGGGGACTGCTGCACACATGCCAGTGCCCGGCGCAGGTAATACACAGGCAAGCTTTGTAATGGCCAAGTTTATGCAGCTAATTCCTCACATTCAGTACTGACTGTACAATAATCCTTTTGACAAATGAGTCAAGAGGCAGGGTGCTGCTGAGCATAATATGCGTTATTGCCTTGCACAGATCTAGGACATGTAGATGAGTGAGGATTAATAGTTACAATTAGAAATGTAAGAGCAGACTGTAGATTGTGAAAATAATTAGCAGATTCTGAAAAGAATTTCCAGCCTCACAAAAATGTTTTAGTGCAGAATACATTTCAAACGGAAACAATAAAAAAGACTCAGCCATGCTCTTCTCGTAACGATACATTCGGGATTGTTAAGCTGGGATGTGAAAGCTTGCTGGCTCCTTAACGAGGATGGCTGCGTGCTCACAGCCAGCAAGGTGTGCCGCCCACGCTGGGGGGGCAGGCGGCTGCTGGGCTTCGCAGGGCGGTCTTGGTCACATTGCACCTGCATTCCGACTTGTGCTCTTGTTCTTCTTACAGCTGTGGCTCTTCTTGCTCCCCCAGGGTTTAGGCTCCCCAAGCCCTCTGCCCATACAGAAAAGCATCAGCAGCACTGCAGAGTGTGAGCACCTGACCCAGAGCAAGGATGGGGCAGGGTCCCTGATGCAGGACCCGGGTGGGTGCACGGGAGGAGCTGCCCTCCCCTCTGGGACCATGCCTGCCCCTGGGCCGTAGGAAGACAGTAGCTAGAGAAAGCTCCTGTGCTTTGCTGTGTGCATTTGTTCCCAGCATGCTAATCGCGTCCTGCTTTAAACATTGCTAATAAAATGTGGACGCTCCCCCAGAAATTGCAATAACCTCAAAAATGGTTGATAAAGTTATGTTTTTAAAGTAAAATAACTGTTAGATTGACTTTGTTTGACTCTTAGAATTAGAGGAACATTTTTTTTCTTCTTGAGGCCAGCTCTGGGATGCCCCCGTTTTTCAGGAGCGCTGGATTTCAGCAGGGGCTCTACAGATCCAGAGACCTGCAGCAAGGTGGAGAAGTTGGCAAAATGAGCAGCACAGAAATGGCCAAACTTAACAGCCGTGCCGAGGCAGCCTGGCAAAAAGCGGTGCTGGCAGAGGCACTGAGCTGGGGCCAGCAGAACTGCACTGCTCAGTGCCGGGGCCCCTCCGGAGCAGATCCCGGAGCTTCTGTCCTTTACAGACTGGCCACTCTGCAGCTGCTTCCCAGGTGGGCTGTCTCTGGGATGTAGATAACTAAAATGCCATTAAAAAGATCATAAATCATGCTCACTCAGCAATAGGGAACAAGTCTGATTTGCCTTTCTTTTCTCTGTTTGAAGGTGATAGGCGACTGGTGCCTACAGTTCCTGAAGAAACTGCAGTCCGCAATTTATCTTTCCAGAAACGTGTCCTCTGGTGGCTGTCCTTTCACGCTTTCCAGAAGACTGGAAGAGTACTAGTACTCTGAGAAACCCAGTTAAGAAGACCCAGGGTGGGTTTCAGGCGACAGACTGTAACAGTGAAATGATGGCTTGTTGCCAGTGGTTTCACCCAGGTGAGCCTTGCTTCTGGCCAGGAGACAGCACCAGCATCCCTCCCGGCTACGGAACGGGGGGGTGAATGCCTTTCCAAAGGTGTCAAGTCTCTAGCTTGGCGATGAATAAAAAATTCTGGCAGGAGAGGAGCGTGTAATGATCAAGTGTAATGAAATGGTAACAATACATCTCGCCAATCAATAAGAATGCTCTCTTTGTAAGAACATATTCCTTATTTATAGATCAGCTAGCTTGTGCAGAAGAGGGGAGTTAACAGCTTTCAGTCTGGTTTAGGAGAAAGACTAACTGATGATGTGAAATTACCTGGAATACTTAATCATAAAGATCAAAAGGGTTTGGGGATTTTTTGTGTGTAAGTATAGCTTTAAAAATCATATTATTCCAATATAATTCCCATTGTTGCTGTCGGTGTGGAGTGTCTAAGTGCCTAATATATCTAACACAGATGTGCCAAAGGGCTACAATTAAATCACTCTGCACTCATCTTCTGGTACCAATCAACTTTTTCTCCTCTTAATGAACAGACACATGCTGTTTTATACAGAGTCTGATTGACTGGTTGATATGAAAACATAAAGTGGCAGGAGCTGGTGAAAAGTATTCATTATTCTCTCTGTTTGGAGCTGCAGTAGAAGTGAGTAATTGTTTCTGATTGTGGCAGCCACTCTCGTGCTGACTGATGAGTGCTACAGCACTGGCACAGAGGTGGCGTTAGGTGGGAGGGGAACTCGTTCATGAGGCCTTCACGGAAGCTGAAGCATCCCCAACATGTTTTATTTTGAATGGCAAACATGGCTTTGAATCGGTATTTTTCTATTACCTGGTCCATAGGAGTCATATTCACGCCTTGGGCAGATTTCCCAGGGGCCCAACTCCCATGGACCTGAGCCAGGGAGGGGCCAAGCAGGCTTCTCCCCACCTTTAGCAAACAAGCCAGAGTAACCTTCACTCTGCCGGAGACGCTGTCCGTCATGCTTGGTACTCATGTTCATATTCAAACTGAGGTCTCCTTGTTGATCTCAATGCTAGAAATTATTTTTTCCCAGAGCTCAAATACATTGCATCAGAAATGAAGGTTGATGATGGGACCAGATGAGGAAGGAACCTCTCATCTGATGAAAGACACCTCCTCAATATCTATGTGCTTTATAGAGATAGTAATGACCATGCCCCTGTACTACTGGTCTATAATCTTTTTGGTCTCCTGGGTCTGGGCAAAGCCACCCTGTTTCTGTATTACTCTTCAGTAACACTCTACACTGACAGAAAACTGAGTTTGCCCGAGAAGAAGGGCACCGACAGCCAGCTGAAGCAGTGCCCACCATCAAAATACCACTTACAGGGTAAAAACCAGTAGGAAAACACGTTACTGTTGAAGCAAACAAAGACAGGTGAGTGGGAGCACGGCACTTCATTTGGAGAGAAGGTTGATTAAATTACGGTCCCCAAAATTATGGTTCCCAAATGCAAAATATCAAACTAAAAAACATTCTTTGGAAATACCTGGGAATTTCAGTTACTTTTAAGTTCACATCTTAAAGAGCAGATGTGGTGACAAGTGAAGGGGCTCTGATTTGGGCTGGATATGAAAGCGGCCGTTTTGCGGTGCAGACAGAGGGGGTGACGTGCCCATGGCTGGTGCGCCTGCGCGAAGGCAGCACACACACACCCACACACCCCCCTCGACATGCTCCTCTGAACTGCGCAAAAGATGAAACAAAACCAACAACAAAACCAACCACAGCTTTTCATCCCGAAAGAGCACGAGAGCAAGCATTGAAACTGAATCTCAGTGTTGGCTGAGTATGTACATTTTGCTTGCAAGTACTCAATTTTATTTTCCTACACAATAATAATAAACTTTCCTTGAGCAAAGCACTCAGAACAAGTGCCGGAATCAAATTATAAACCTGTGCTCTTCGAAAAAGAATTAAAAAAAAAAATAAAATCCCACTTATAATTGTCATTTGACAACCAGTGGTTCCCATAAAGGCTGTTTTAATACTATGTCGCAATGACAGAATTACATTAAATTCCTCAGTAGATAATCATAGTTTTAAATTAGTTAAAAATACTGCTGTGCTCTTTGGAGGGCTTTGCAAGTTTAACAGCAATTTTTCTGTGTTTTTTTTTTTTTTTTAAATCTATTTTTATTTGTTGGTGCGGACTGCCAAAGTCTGTGTAGATATTTAAGCCCAAGACAGCATCTTAGCTTAGCCATCTGTGAAAACAAAAACTGGGTGAAAATATAGCTTTGAATAAATGAAGCACTGAGGGAATTTCATACTCGATATAAATAATTGCAGCTATAGCTTGTTGCTATGCAGTTAAGAAAAACATTTCTCTTATCCTTGGTGAAGACCCATTTCTTTAAAAGGTTTCACTTTTAAACATGATGACAATGAAACATTCATATTTTTTTCCATCTTCTGCTTCAAGTGTACATGCGAGATCAGCGCCTTGTGGCTGGTTTGCCAGACGAGCGCGAAGGCTCTGGAGGAGCGGCAGGGCAGGGGCTGCCGGCGGCTGGTGCTCCCAAGCCCCAACACCTTCCGTGGCCTCGGCAAAGGGCCAGGGCTTTCGGCTTGGAGCCCAGCCCTGGCAGGCTTGGCGGCCAGTGCCCTGTGGAAGGACCAGGGTGATGAACAGAGGCCCCTTCCCCCTGGGGGGGGTTAAAGCAGAGCTGTAGGGCACCAGCTGTGAGAAAGTGGCACTCCCTTCCCAGGTATGGCTTGAAGAGTCACTTCATAACGAGCTCATGGGAGAAACCCTGAAAGACCAGAAAAAGAGGGAACGCAAAGGCAGTTCTGGCAGCAACAATTCTTCCCATCTTTTTTTTTTTTTCTTTCTTTTTTTTCTGTTCTTTTTTTCTTTCTCCCCCCCTCCCCCCACTTTTTTTTCTTTTTTTTTTTTTTTTCCTCCCTCCTCATTTCAGCTTTTGGAAAGGGGCACTTTCTGTTGCAGGGCAATATTTGTAAGGGAAGGTTGTTTTAGGAACTTGTCCTTGAGCCATTCATCACGACAACGTATTTCACCGTGATCCTGAGCCATAAGCCTCAGCTCCAAAGCCGGGCAAAGCATTGTTATTCCTGGACACAAAGCATAAAGCATTATTCCTGGACATACTCCGCACAAATTACAGACTTTACTCTTTTTTAATAAAAGCTGCCTTGTGATGGCCACCCTGAAGGCACAAATCAGGAGATGTCCTGCTGCTTTTAGAGCATGGCAGGGCAAGGGCTCACGTGCTGTACTGTCCTGGTCTCAGCTGGGAGTGAGCTAGCTTTCTTCTTAGTCACTGGTACAGTGCTATGTTCCGGATTTGGTGTGACAATACTGTTGATAACACACGGATGGTTTCCGTTGTTGCTAAGTAGCATTTGTACAAAAGTCAAGGACTTTTCAGTTTGTCAGGCCCTGACAGCGAGAGGGCTGGTGAGGCACAAGACACTGGAAGGGAGCAGAGCCAGGACAGCTGACACGAACTGGCCAGAGGGCCATTCTGTACCATGGGACATCATGTTCAGTATATAAACAGGGGGGTTGGCCAGGGGCTGCCCACCACTGCTTGGGGGCTGGCTGGGCATCAGCCCAGTTGGTGGTGAGCAATTGTGTTGTGCATCCCTTATTTTTTCTCCCTTCCCTTTGGATTTTGTTCCTCTCCCATTCTCCTTCCTTTTCATTACAAACGTTATTATTATTTTTATTATTGCTATTACTTTTATTATTATTTTAATTTTATTTTCATTATTAAATTGTTCTTATCTCAACCCTCAAGTTCTACATCCCTTCCCAATTCTCCCCCCCATCCCACTGGGGCAGGGAGGGGGCAGCTGCGTGGCCTTCAGTGGCTGGTGGGGCTGACCCACGCCAGGCACACAGCCCTGCCGCCCACCCAGCGTGGGCTGTGCCCTGCATCCCCCTGCGCGGCTGGGGCACAACGCGCCTGCTAGGGCTGCCCGAGGTCGCTGCAGGCAGCCTCAAGCAGGGGAAATGCTTGAATAATACCATGTGGCTCCCTCCCCACATGCCACTTTCATTTTAAGCCTGAGAATGAAGACTGTGAGGATCAGAGCACTTGTGTAATAAAAACATAAACCCAGCAGCTATTATGCTTCTATCCATTCTGTGTTTTTGTGGGGATTTTCAGCCCTGATTTCTCCATTTCAGGTCCCGAGGGGCCTTTTCTGATCAGTGCTTTGGACCTGCTTTGTAACGGTGCACAGGGTTTCACGGCAGTCCTCAGTGAGGCCACAGGTCCCTGCATGCATGCTTTGAGTGCATATATGTGTGTACATTTCTGTATATGTACAAGAATAGCAAAACCAACAGCTTGCTTCAGCCCTACAAAAGCTCAACATTTTTTTGCCTCCTGTTTGTCTTGTTTCTCTGAGAAAAAACATCGGACTTGCTTGGCTGAAAGCTGTCATCTTCAATGAAAAGCTGATTATATAGTGGAAGTAAATAATAAAAGCATGATTCTGTCTGGTTGCCTAGGCTAAATTCATGAAAAAAAACCCTCAGTTGGCACTCAATAATTTCCTCATGGAAAGCAGTGTTTTCTTAAGGAAATAGTGACAATTTGCCTTGGACCAAATTAGTGAACATATAATCTGTCTTCACATTGAAGATGTCAAATTTGCATGCAAATAATTGTGGCATGAGAACTGGTGGTGTCACACAGCTTTAATGATGGTTCACAGTAAAAGTATCAGGAGAACAAACACCTGCTCTACAGCTTCTGCGAGTTGCCAGCGTATTATTATTGGTTCTGACCTTCTAATTGCCTCTTTATTTTCGGCTCCTGGCTGCATGGTGAATAACACAAGTGCTTTTTCAACTCCTACGTGTCTCCCACGCTCTCCCCCCTTCCTCCTCTCTCTCTCTCTGAAAATAAATAAACTACCAATCTAATGACTAACTAGATTGTACTTGTGGAAGAGTTTCCTGAGCTTTTTGTAAAAACGTTGAGCTTTGAACATTTTTCAAACAGACATCAGTATGTTTGTCTCTCTTTCTCTTAACTTTCTGTACATGCCAGTGAGAAGCATTTTAATTAGAGCGCTGTCTGCATGACACTACAGCCCACCTGAATCTTTGCTGCTGGTAGTGGGGAAAGATGCTAGAGTGGCTGCTCATGTAGGCAGCAAACAGCCTAGGAAACAGGAGGAGTGTTATAGACCCGGGTGCTGGGCACGGTGTGGTGTGGCTGCCGGGGTGCGCCTGGTACCCGGCGGCGGGTCAGGGATGCTGCGGGCGGGATGCTGTGCACGGGGATGCTGCGGGTGGGATGCTGCACGCGGGGATGCGGACGGGGTGCTGTGGGCGGGATGCTGCGCACAGGGATGCCGCGCACCGGGATGCCGCGCACCGGCATGCCGCGGGCGGGGATTCTGCGGGCGGGGATGCTGCGCAGCGGCCGGCACCTGCGGCGGCGCTCCCGGGGCCGGCAGGTGCTGTGAGCTCTTGGGGCTGAAAGAAATCCCGTCGAGTGTGTAATTGCCGGGACTAAGGAGCGCGGCGGGGGCGTGGGACAGCGGCGGGAGCGAGCCCCGGGGGCCGTGGGGCGGCTGCAACGCTGGCCGGGCGCCGGGAGATGTCACTGGTGCCCCACGCAAAACCCGGTACCAGCTAATTTGTCAGACACACCAGAATGACTGAGACGCGGCCGCTCCGTGCCTTTGCTCCTTTCCCCCAAAACCCGCCTTGCCCGAGCCCTGGCTCCTTCCCCGCCCCCCCCGGCTCGGCCCCAGCAACGTCAGCGCAGCCCGAGCCCGGAGGCCCCTCCGGCAGCACCCGAGTCCTGCCGCGCAGCACCGCGCAGCACCGCGCGCATTTTGGTCTGCGAAGAGGCGATGCAGAGATGCGAGGCTGGCACCGCTGCGACAGCTCCTACGCTGCGGCTGCGCCATGCCACCTTTCCCCAAAACGAGAGCACCGAGCTCCAGCCATTTTTCTTAGAGGCTCAAGTGAAAATTACACAGTGGCTCCCTTTAGATAGATGGTCTGACCCGATTTTTAGAAATGGCAGCAAGGGACTTCAAGCAGTGGTCTGAAGTACCTGCCATGCCCTGCTTGCTATAACAGTTTTATTCTTGTCTCAAATCTTCTGATTCAGAAAGAAGATTTTGTGGGAAGGGCAGGATCCTCGGTATTATTTTTTGATCTGTCTTAGAGCTTGATGTTGTTCAGCTCTTCAGCGTTCAAAATAAATGTAAACACATGCTAGCAGTGGGAAAACTTAATTTTCTGGTGAGTTAAATAACGTTGCTTTCCTGCTATATCCCATGTGCTATCCTGAATGAAAAGTTCCACCCCAAGTAACTCAGGGAGGGGTGTCCTTCGTTAGCACTTAGAAATTCCTCTCTCATCAAACTTTCAAGACAACTGCACGCTTTTCACCCTAGCCAAGGTGGAAAGTAAATGAGGTTTATCCCTGCAGCAAATCCTTCAGAAGACTGGCACCGTTTGCCATGAGACAAGGACTGCAGAGATACAGATAAGGAAAGCAAGTCTAGGAAGCATAGTCTTACTGAGGTGTGTAAATATGCCATGTATTAATAGGTGTTTATTAAAACAGGTTATGAAATAAATTTTCAAAGTTCAGATGAGTGACCACCTTAGCCATAAACATCCCAGGAATATACTTAGATCAAAGTTTTATGACCTCTATTTATTATGGCAGATAGCACTACCTGAGAATGTCCACTTCTAAAATCTTATTACCATCAAATTCCTTATTTAGGCCAGTGATTTGACATTCTTGCATGAGCGAACATTAAAGTTTTTGCCTTTTTAACCTCCTAATCCTGGTGCATAAATCATTTATAACCGACACTATTCTATGTGTCTTTTTGGTGTTATTGGATTCTTATCTTTCATTCCAGTCTAGGTTTCTGATTTAATATATTAAAAACTTCAGTTCAGCTTTGCTTTCCTTATTAAGATACAAAAGAAGTAGAGGCTTATAGAGTGCTGAAAGAAAAGCATAATATATAATTCTTTAAAAAAAAAAAGAAAAGGTAAAATTAAAAAGTTTTAGTTTAAAAGGAAGGAAGATTATGCTGTTTTCTCATGTGGCACCCCTTTATGATTGTTGTACCAAGGCAGAGAATTACTTCTCATTTTGAGCAAGTCCGTTTGCGTGCTCTCCCTTAGCCGCTTTCATTCAGATGGCGAGATCAAGCCCCACAGCCCTAGTGCTGCCGGTGGTCTCAGCAAGCTCCTGCTGCTCCAGAGTGCTGCTGGAAGATCTCTCCCCGGGGACCTGCTGGCAGGATCGCAGTAAGGAAGGACCTGGACATACAATTCTGCTTTACTATCCCAGGTTGCCACCTTCTCCTAGCACTTGCTTTACAGCTGGGTGAAAAAGTAAAATCGGAGCCCATTCCACCAGCAGAAAACTGGGAAAACGTAAAACCAAACCCAACCCCCTAAGTATTCTTATGAGTAACAAAATCAAATAAGCCTGATTCATGTCTCACGTGTGCTCTCTGTTAGAGATTTTCTTATGACAAGGAAGGGCTGACAGCTGAAAGGTTCGAATGTGATGAGAAAACTGAGGGGACCAACTTGGGTTATAGAGCATTTGTGTTTGGAAAGCCCCGCCTATATCCACTACAACAGTACGACAGACTAAGAGCCTGCCAGACCGACTTACAAAAGGCAAGCCTGATCCTTCACGTGGGTACATCCAAGGTGCCTAAGGGATGGATGAACCTGCAACAATAGCAGGATCACACTGCAAATTAAAAATTCATCCATGCAGATTTAGACACTTGAGTCACTATTTGACACAGAAAGAGGGGTGGTTAAAAATGCATATTTCTTGAACAAAGATGAAAGGTATAGCACAGAGCAATTTTTATCTGCATTTAAATGAAATCGACTTGCTTTAAATAAAAAAAAAATCTTGTTCGTGCCTGAAGTGTGCCTGAAGTGTACCCGCAGTGACACAAATTGGAACATCAAGTAGCATTCCTCCCCTGTCCCAGGGAGGCTGTTAGAATTTATATATACATATACATGTACATATATCCACCCCCACCCCCTCTTGTACCCTGTATGCCTGCGACTCGGCCACACCACGCTCAAGGACCCTGGCACAGAAGGAAAGAGCAAGAGTGGGAAAACTTGTAGTTCATTCTCCATTTGGATGTATAAAGCAGAAACCAGATAAAATAGTAATGAACAAATACTCGGTATTAGAGGCTTAGACTCAGACTTAACTAACGATTTAGCTGAAAGTCATTTGTATTCAGGCTAAAGGGAATGAGTGGTTAAATGGTCTTCTAGTAGCAATAGCTGAAAGCCCGACTGACAGCCTGCCAGTGCAGGGGGGAACGTGTCACCCAGCTGCTCTGGGTGTCAAGAAAAAAATCATCGTATCACCTTGCCCTGCTAGACCCCCCGCTGGGACCCAGCCACCCCAGCGCTGCCGCCTGTATTTTTCCAAGTTGGCTTGCAAGAAGCTCATGAAATCCATCTGCCAAACCTCCACCTGAACTTTTCAGGTTACCTTACTTATTTTCTGATTTGGGATTCATCCAAGAAGGCAGATTTAGATTAGATACTAGGAAGAAGTTCTTCATGGTGAGGGTGGCGAGGCGCTGGCACAGGCTGCCCAGAGCAGCTGTGGGTGCCCCGTCCCTGGGAGGGTTCAAGGCCAGGCTGGACGGGGCTGGGAACACCCTGCTCTAGCGGAAGGTCTCCCTGCCCAGGGCAGGGGGGTGGGACTAGGTGGTCTTTAAGGTCCCTTCCAACCCAAACCACTCTATAGTTCTATATTTCTATGAAATGGAGAACAAATCTGGAGCACAGCTGGGCACCTCTTGCCTCTGGACAGCTTCAGAGAGCCCAGGTCCTCTTTAAGGGCTGCAGGGGGACACCTGTGTTCTGGGGTGCAGGTTTCCTAGACTGGGACATGCCCTGAAACCCAACTGTGATCCGATCCAAAAACTGGGAGCCTACCGGCTTTGTAGTGCTTCAGACCCAGGGCGGTAAAACCCTGACAGACTCACTGTCATTCACTGTTGTGCTGCTATAATTAATCCCTGGTGCAGCTGCCAGTTATTGCAGATGCCCTTCTGTCGACAAAAGGGGACAGATTTTTTCCCCCTCCATTTATTTTTCTCCAGGTTTTCTGACCTGAAAACCTGGCATTTTCTGGTTCACACTTATGCACATTTCAGCTCTTCCTTGAGTCCTGTTTAGGATCTGTACTGACAGCAAAACGGCACAGACAGTGGAGTCTGTGACCACCGAGAGGAAATGGGAACAGCACAGCACAGGATGCTCAGACGCAGTCATCTCCCCTTCACTACCTAAATTTATTTATTCCAGCATCCATTTCAAGCAATTGCTTTTCTACACAGCATTTTCTATATCCAGCTCCACAACCACGCTCTCAGTCCACCAGACTGAAAGATTCCCCCCTGCTTTAACATCCCTTGAAACAGACACAGAAACCGGCATTAGTTTCCCTCTTGCTTCTTTAAAGAAAAGGCCAAAAAATAGGAAGAACCTACTCTACCAACTGACAAGCCTGCCTCTGTTCAGAGCGCTGCAGAAAATGGCAAAGAATCCTGGATTTGTGGGAGAATAACAGCGCCATGCGGCTGCCAAGGTCAGCCAGCCGTGTGCACTGGGCTGGCACGCCAGCGTTACTTACATAAGTAACAGCCATCGGCAGTCAACTTTAAATTTGGCACACACTTCCCCTCCCTGTCCCTATGTAAAAGGAAAAACATATTAAACTTGCTCTGCCTTAAGCTGTTTTTCCTCACTTGTTTATTTTCTACATCTCTTCCAGCTTGAGATGCTCACAACCACTGCTACAAGCACAAAGTCATGGTTCAG
Organism: Falco punctatus; assembly: GCF_963210335.1. Classification (NCBI taxonomy): domain Eukaryota; kingdom Metazoa; phylum Chordata; class Aves; order Falconiformes; family Falconidae; genus Falco; species Falco punctatus. Next base: position 2,723,400 of record NC_137588.1, read on the forward strand.
CGGGGGCCTGATGCTTTTCTCAGTTTGTTTGCAGGCTGCTGGGAGTTCCTCTCCTTAATGATGTAAAGATGCCAATAGGAAAGGTCACAAAAATAAGTTGGGTCATCACAATCTAATTCTCCAGTTTCATCATGCATATGCATTTCTCGTGTCCACTTCCTGCCAAAAACTGGTGTTTCATGGTCTTACCGACAGTAGCTGTTGCTTCTGGTGGGTATCACCACAGAGCGAGATGGATTACTCTAACATAGCTACCTGGTCTAAATACAAAGACAGACACCGTAGGTACCCCCACCGCTGCCCAGGGAGCAGCACATGGGGGGCTGTTGCAGGAAGCCCTGCACCCTCAGGGCAACTGGGGAAGGGCTGGGAGCCCTGGCCTGGGCTGAAATGGGGCTCCTAGCCCGGCGGGGGGGGGGGGGGGGGGGGGGCCCTGCAGGTCCCACCTGGGGCTGCCCAGGGCCCTCAGGGCCTCCCACCACCCCCAGCAGCTGTTTCCAAACTACAGACCCTCTCTCCGGAGATGGCAGGTCGCAAATGAAATAGCGTAGCTAGTGAAAAAGTGGTTAACAGGAGCTTTAGCAGAAGAATAGAAGAAAGTGGAAATAAGCCCCCACCATTCCTTACATTATCTGAGAGCTGTTCAGCCATGAATTGTCTGTAATAATTAGCATGAGAATATCTCCTTGATGACATTCATGCCGCATAAAAGGGTCTGCATTTCCTCCATCAAAGTGCATATTTATGAACTGAATCTCCGAAAGACGGAGCCTTTGATACTATTATTTTAATATTTTTTGCATGTGATTTAGAAGTTTAAACTTCAAGAAGCCATAATAATAAAAAAGACTATCAGATTTCTGCTAGTCATCTCCGTTTCTAGTAAACAAAAACACATATATGGGAGTCACTTTTTAAATATGAAAGTGATAGACTAAAGAAGATAGAATGACATGAATAAGTTTACTTTTGATCTTTAATGATCCTGAGAACAGTGACTTGAACAACCCAGCCTTGAACGCTGAAGCCATTACGTGGCGTACGGTTTTCTCATTTCCTACTTATTTATTGACTCCAGCGATGACCTATTCTGAGTCACACTGAAAACAGTTCCTGGGTACATCCCTGTGTGCACAGGCTTCTGCCTCTTCTTTGTTCAACACCCCTTATTTTATATACCTGATTACCACAATTCCCCATAGCTTAAGCTTGATCCGAAACCGGACTCGTCAAGGGCAGGAGTACAGGGCCCACCTCCATCAGAGGCAGGACCATGAGGACATACGATAGACACGCTGCCACCAGCTTGAGTAGCTTGTGCTTAACAGTCTTAGGTGTGGGGAATGGCAGTTGCTCTTCTTAGGTGTAAAACTAGAGATTTGTCAACGGAGCCTGCCCAAACAGGCGAACTTGTAGCTTCTTCTACTTACTATGGTCCTGGTGCTGTTTCTAGGCCTTTGTTTTAGCACCTACACCAAGCAGATGTCTAAAAGTTTTAAACCCTGAAGTCTGAAAGGCACTTTCTGAAGTGTTTGTAGAGCAAATATTCCATTTGGTTATTCTCCTTCTGGCAAAAATGGGCAAGCATGTGAATTACCCCAGGCGTGGACAACTCAGGCTGAAAGGGGACCCAGGGAGCGGTGTGTGGATGAAGTTGCGTACAACAGGAGGTGATGGGCAACCAAGCCCGGTGCTGTGGTGTGCTAGGCTCACTTTCTTCCAAACTCAAGTCCTCACGTCTTCTGCGCTGCCTATTACAAACGATTCCCCCATCGGCTGCATCTGCTCCTCCTTCCGTTTGCAAGACCTTGATGCCACTAGTGGAGATATTAACCTGCCCATGATGGCTCGGGGGCTGCAGCAGTCCCCTGCAGGTCCATGAACTACAGTGTCAAAAAGCTTTGGTTTCTCACTAGTTTTCAGACGTTGCTAATGTGAGGTTTGGAAGGTTGAGGTGGAAATTAAAGGAAATATTAGTGAGGCATGGTCTCTCTGGGACCTGAGAAGGAACTTCTAGAGTGAAAGCAAAAAGTTTTTCCTACTATATGGCACTGCCTGAAAATCTTCCTACAAGCTTTTCACATGAAGTTATTTCATTTCAGTATTAGGCAATTACAATCCCTGTAGCCAAAGCTGACACCTTTTGTTAGAAAGCCAACAATTTTAAGTTGCATAATTTCAAAATCTATATTATTTAGACAAATCCTTTGACATTTAACATGCATCTCTAAAGCTCCATTTCTAATATAACATATCTTCTATTATTTAACAATAAATAATTTGTATTTAACTCATGACTGCAGATAGCAGTACATTTTATGCAACAACAAAATAATGAGTCGTGATTTCTTACTCTTACGAATGAGAATGCTCTGGATGGGTACCGGCTAAATCTCTGTACTAAAGAAAATAACTAATACTTGCCAAACAAATAACTATTCAAGACATCGTGATTTTCCTGTAAAATTGAACAGAATATTCTGAATAAAAAATTCCAGGAAAAAAAAATCTCTTCATACTTTAAGAAGTTTTGCCTGGCATGCATAATGACTGCTGAAAATAGTAATACTAATGAATGATTGTATTTGCAGGAAGATTAATAAAATTTTCTTCCTTATCTTTCAGCCGTCCTTTATCTTTCTAAGATGCGAGTTCTTTGGTGAAGGGATTGACCTTTATTGGCCAAATATGTCCTTGCTTATTATCTCCGAGTATTACAGGAATTAAATTAGTATACAAAAATATAGTATATTTATACTAATGCTTATAAAGAAGAGAGCATTATAGAGACAGGTTCTTATCCCGATGAAGTTACAAATATTTTTGAGATCTTCAGTGAAGACTGATTCATTTGTTCCAGCATCCCCCACTAGCTAAGAGAAGGTTTGGCAAACCCCAATGTATTCCACACCAACAGCTGTTCAGAGCTATTCTGATCTTCTGATAAAACACACAGTGAATCCAAGTATGTGCCTCTTCATTAACAAAAGAAATAAATTTCACAAAGTACATTTATGACAGACTTTGTAGCACTTAGTCTAGAGAAAAATGTAGACCATAACATCCTATTTCACGTATTTACTTTGAGGACCATTGAGAGGTTTAAAGACTGCATTTCAATTCTGCCACAATTCCACCTTTTTTTAAATCATGTCACTGCTATCTAGAAATAACTCTTAGCACATCTTTTGCACCATCACTGCTTAGTTGAAACCCCCCCAGGACAATGGAAGTGAGCCCCCCAGCCGCCCCCCCCCCCCCCCCCCCCCAGCCCCCCATGCAAAGGCAGGCACAGAGCCCAAGCAGCGGCCAGCCCCAGCACACCCACCATGGGGTCTCCCCCTAGCCCCCCGGCACTGAATACATTGCTTGGAATAATCTGAAAATGCAGAAACTGAGTACACCTCCCTTTTTTTTTTTTTTTTTCTTTCCTTCTGACACAAAATAAGAAATGAATGGGTGAAATCAGTAAGAAAATAGATAAGAAGAAAATGTTGATCTGTACATCACAAACACTGTAAACCGCTTGCCCTGATCAGAACACAACCACTTAATTCAGAATATGCAGAAGTGGCTGGGTGTTTTTGGAAAATGTTAATTCACCACCACCAGAAATTCTTGTGGGAACACACACATTAGTTTTGAAGGATGTTTTTTCTTGGATCTGAGACAAAATTTCTGATCAGAAAAAGAAGAGGATAATTGGTGGTTCAGATGTTGGCGGGGCACGAAGGAATCTGCCCCACTCTACTCAAGTCTCCATTTTTCTTCTAAAAGGAAACTTAAACGTGAATCTCCCAGGTGAACATTTTAGCTGTTGTCTATCTGAGATGGGTGAGATTTCACAAAAGAGCTTCATAGGGTTTTAATTGCATCCTGACTTTGCACAGGACACCTTCTGGATGCTTGAAAGAGCTGCTGTGATGTGAAAGGCTGCTTTCAAAGACTGGTGCAGGACCCTGCTCCAGCCCACTCCTCTCCTTCCCCCTCCTCCCTCTGCAAAGCCAGCGAGAACCAGGAGCAAGCGTCAAGTTCTGCTCTTATCAGGTTATCAGAATCAAAATTCATCTGCATGAAAGGAGGAAAATAAATCCTATTGCTGTTAGGAAAGATTTAAAAATCACAGTTGTTTTACTCATCGTTCTTATTCATAATTCAGCTTATAACTATAAAAGATGAAGGGGAATATGCCCTACTTTTCCCTTTGCAATTTGACAGCACTTCTGTTGAGCAGCTTTGCCATGAAAGCCAGTGGTTGCTCGGTTGCCCCTGCTGTGTTTTGGGCCTTCCACAACACAAACGGAAATAGGAAAATCTGGAGAAAGCTGGGGGGTGGGCAGGGGGGGAACACAAACAAAACGTCTCGGGCAATTACAGCCCTCGGACTGACTTGTGCCAGCCCTTTCCTCGCTGTTTGCCTGCAAATGGATCAGTTGACACTGTTTTTTTACAGCTAAAAGGAAGTGTTTGCTCTTATTACTGACTGGAGGACAAATCTAACCTCTAATGGCTGTGACTAATAGTCCCAAATCTGCACTCTCCACCAAGCAGGAGCCTTCAGAGCATGTCAGAAGGAGATAAATGAAAATCAGAGCCGCAAAGCTGGGGAAAGGGGGTGAAGTCTTCAATTGCTCACATTCTGCTAGCACCCATATATTCCTGCTGAAGGCATAAACTCTGGAGGTAGCTCTGATGCCTGGGAATGGCAATGGGATTACCCACGCAAACACACTGTGCACACTCGCGTTGCCTCTGCCATCACTGCAGTTAGAGGTCACCCCATCCACCCCGACAAACGTCACAGCTGTCCAGCCTCTGCCAGGCAGCGTGTCCCTGTGCAGAGGCAGTGGCACATAGGTGATGGGGGTAACCTGTCAAAAAGCCTCATCTCTGTCGAGTTATTCCTCTGGCAATGTATCAAATAGGAGCTGGGAAATCCAGCTGCCCCCTCAAAGCCTTTCCAGCTTCCTACACTGCTGATTAACACATCCCGATGGGTTTGGCCATGTCTCCGGGGTTTTTGTGTTTGCATGGCTGTAGCTATTTCCAAAGAAACTGCTGCTTCCAGCGACTGGGTCTGCTGTACCTTTTTCCTGCCTCATGAAGGTTTGCTGCTGCTGCTGCTTAGTGCATTTGTGCATCGGCAGATCCTTGCTGCCCCACAAACCTGGGCTTGCTGCCCTGCCTGAACGTGGCTTTGGTTGATGTCCTGGGACTTCGCCTGCCTCTTTGCAGAGATACGATGTCACCCGGAAACCCTTCCCTCAAACCGGTTTATTTTGTCCCGTACTTTGGCAGCTATCGATAAACATCCTCAGCTGAACAGATCCCACAGCAGGAAATATCTCCTGACACGCAGAAGACACCCTCTCTTCTCACATTACCTATGATATTGTTGTCTGTTTTTTCTATTTGCTGACCCTTTATTTTGTACTTATTTCACTAACATTTTTCTTCAATTACAGAACCATTCTACCTGACAATACTGCTAGTTCAGTTTCTCGCTCTCTGTAATTTCACATGAATGCTCCCCATACTAAGTAGGATCTATTTTTACAGGTCTTTTGCTCTATGTTGTTTTCCATTTGTTTCTCTTGTGTATTCTGGTCAAGGGAAATCAAGCAGAGAGTCAGATTCTGCTGCTCGCTCTTGCTTATGCTACAAAACAGCTTATTCAGGGAAGAGCATTCTGCGAGGATAAAAATGCCAAAAATCTGTGCTTTGATCAGGGAGTGATATTTGAACACATGGTGCTGGGGCATTTCATGGAGTTTGTGTGGCCTAAACCAAAAAGACAGTAGTGAACTATTAAAATGCAGTCAGTAGTGCAGGTTCCTCCTTTCTTCTTAAAGCCCGTTTATCTGCCGATGCACAGCAATTCACTAACTTGTCTTGGCACCTCACAGCTAAACCCAGCAATTTTGCTTTGGCGAGCAGTTTCCCAGGCAGGCAGAGTGAAGACTGCTCCGAGGAACTCCACCAAAGCCCTGCTCTCCAGCAGAAACAGTCCAGAGCACCTCAGTAGTCTCAGCGGCAGGATCATTTGGCACACACGCCGCAAGACACATCTTCCAGCTGAAATACTAACCCGACACACAGGGCAGAAGATGAGCCCGGTGTGGATGGCCAGGCTGGCGAAGGCCACACGGCAGCAAGGGGCGCGCCGTGCCCTCTGCTCACCTTCAGCTGCTGCGCGCGGGTGCCAGGCTGCTGCAGGCAAGGGGCCACAAAAGCTGTCTCTTGCCCACCCCTTAAGCTGCTCGCTCGCCCGCCTGTGGTCAGCAGCCAGCTTGTGACCGTGGCCAGGGAACTGCCCCAGCGCGTCCGTTACCCCGTGCCGAGCGGGGTGCTGCATCTGTTCTCCAAGATCTCCTTTCTCAGCTGCCTCAGGAACGTGGTGGGAATCAATCCTCCCCCGTGTGTGAGCAGTGACAGGTCCCCCCCTCCGGCCGCAAGGTGCTCGTCAGCAGCGCCGGAGCTGTGGCTGTAAAGTGCTCTGCGCAGCAAGGAGCGTTTGGTGACCTATTTCCTTGGTCAATCTACAATGACGTTACGGTCCTCTCTGTCCTCCAGCTCGCTGAGGTGAGGAATTTGGAATCCCCTATGGTAACATGGCACTGCCAAAACTGACTTCAGCCCTGAAATACTCCAAGCTATCTCCAGGCATCATTTCACTGGGATGGAGATGGCGCTCCTTCACCCGCACCAGACAGGTTAGCAGCATCTATTCCTGCCAGCCTGTCCCCGTCCTTGTGTCAGGAGGGGCACGGCTGCCATGTCCCACCACTCCTGCTGAGGCAGGTGTTCCGTGCCATGCAGCATTCCTCACCCTGGGTTCCGGGGACTGCCGCCCCACACCACACCGTGCCCCGAACAGACCGCGCAGCCCTGCAGTGTCACAGCAAAGGATGAGTTCGTCAGCCGCTTATTTCCAAATCCTGGTGTATTATTTCAAACCTTCGAGGGGCCGTGTTACCCAGCTTCTGCGTTGGTCTCTCCCACTCTCATCTAAATAACAGATGACACCATTTAACTGCTAGAGCACACGATCCATCATTCCTTGCAACACCACAGGTGTAGTGGCTGTGCCATATGGCAACTTCTCATACTTGAACAGCCCCTTTGCATGTGTTCACAGCAAAGAGTATTTATTAATCTGGGTCTGGTGTCACATGCTGATGTGCTTAAGACAGGTCAAGTTTTGTAAGCCTCTCCCCACCTGTCAGTTTGAAAGTCATGGTTAAGGCTTGGCTGATGATCAGCCGTCAGGGGTTTATGGCCTGCATATGTCAAGCTTCTAGCTTTCATCTGAGCTGCGCTAATAAAATTTTAAATAAAAATTAGTGGCGGTAATAAGACTTTTCTCCATCGACTCTGGGTTTTGACACTTTTTTCTTAGCGCAGGAACATTTACTTTAGTGATTTGCAGAACAGGGAGGGAGCCAGCTCCACCCTGACCTGCTTTGTGCCCTCGCCATTTATCCAGGTCCCAGAGCTAAAGCGGCAGCACCTTAAAGGCTGGCGGAGTCCCTGCTCCCGACAGCAAGGACCGGCTGGAACCAGACCACAACATTGCAGAATCAATACTGGTAATGCTTTAGACAGCTCTTCATTTTGCTGCAGCTTCTGTTCTTCTGGGTTTTCATTAGGACTTGAAAAAGAAACTTTGAAATGCCTGCTGGAAGGCTTGTCCTGGGAGATTTCGGCTCTGCTGTGGCAGCCTCCAGGGGTTCAGAGAAGCATCAGCAAAGCGTGCCTTCAAGTGCAGGGCACTGAGCTCCTGCTCCTCTAGAGCTCCATCCCTGCTACATTCAGTCGGAAAAGAAACCTGTTAGACTCGCTTCAAAAAAACCCAAACAACCCCCTGCCCCAAAGCAATATTAGTAGATCTGATTTTTTCCCATGGGAGATTTACAATATTCACGTTTTTTAAAACTATTTCTCTGTCTCTTTGCACACTGTGAAATAAACAAAGGAGATCTACCTATTTGTTTTGCAGTAATACGTTGCCCACCTCCTTCTTGAAAATTAAAATAAAATTGGGCACTGATGATCATTTATTGTTTTAAGACAACATATATCTCCATGATTTAGGCAGCAATCTTCTCTGTGGTTTAGGCACTCACTGATCATAATTCTATGAAAGAACCAAGCAGAGGTGAGCTCTGCTGAAAACCTAAAGAGATCTAAAACAAAAAATTACTTTTCCATTTTATGGCAGGTCTTTATTAAAGTGATATTTCCCCCCTTCTTATCCTCTGAAACTTACTGGAATTTTAAACTTTATTTCCACTTCTTTTATTTAAGTGGACACCTACTTCAACATCTTTAGAACTATTTAAAGTTCAGATATTAAACATGAATAATTGCCTCCTGATTTCAGTGCATGATGAAATAAAAACTGACAATGCATGTCTTCTGGTGACATTCACACCTGCATCTGTGACAGACTTGTAATTTGATGAAAATTAACTTAACTCTGGACTAGAAGGGCAAGGTTTAAAACAGCTTTGGTATCACCTTGTGTGTCACTTTCCCTCCTGATATACATGGGGCATGGGGGGGGGGGGGGGGGGGCAAGGAGCAGATGAACAGATTAAATCTGAGCACTGCTCAGTCCTTTGTTGGCTTGAAGCAGCTCGTCGAGTGAAAGAAAATAGAAAATTGATGGGTGAGCATCTTATCAGGGAGTTCTTTAGAGATGCAACAGGAAGAGAGAAGCTGAATGATCATCATTCAAAAGCCCAAGTCGCTGTTATGTCCTGAAATGATGAGCAAAAGCAGAGCAACAACTCCTCCCTGGATCTCCCACTCTCTTTCTGGCAGGCCATGCGCTGCTCCTCGGGGGCGCAAGGCGGGCGCCAGAGCAGACACACCACGAAACCACGCTCTGCCGGTGGACAGTGTGCGCAACAGAAAAAACAATAGTGACATTAACTGCATAAACGATGTTATGAATTATTCATGCCCTTTTGTGAACGTAGTTAAGACCTGTGGGAGTTAAAGAATAGCTACCAAAGTAAAAAAGTATGTTTTAATGAAATATAAATATTAGATGGAATTTTACGTGGAAATACTCTGGAGTCTTACACATCATTTCCAGGGAAGGAAAAGGCATATTTCTGAATCTCTGGAGGTGCCAACTCATTAATTAGTATGGATATGAAAGATATATGCTTAGATACATCAGTCAAGCAATTATCGAGGAAGTATGATTTGAGAGTAGAGTCTGGCAATGGTAAGTTACTTTTATGCTCATTTATATTCACTTCATTGACATTTTACTTAGCAGGATCTAAACAAGTAGAAGCAAAAGCTGCAGGTGCCAAGAAGACCTGCTTTGGTGAGCAGCTTCCCACATGCCTGTCCGTGGCTGGAAGTAAAGGAGTGAGTGGCTCCCAAAGAAGATCGCTGAGGAGTTTGTTTGGGACTGTGGGGTGTTCCCTTTGCAGATTACCAGCGAGGCACAGACTTTCTGCAAGCCCCACTGCTCCACCACTGCTGCCCGACTTCCAGATCTCTGGGTGGGCTGGGGGCTGCCCTTCACCATCCTCATTCCTTATGTGTGCTTGTGCTGCTTAGCAAACCACTCCCCTCGGGCAGGCTGTGAGCAAAAAGGTGTCGAGGATGGTAGTGCTGCTGCCATGAGAAGACTGGTCCTTTTCCTTAAACACTTTTCCTTTCAGGTTTGGAAAGCTGTGAGTTCTCACACCCTCCAGCACCCACTCCTGCTTCTAGAAATTCCATGTAATAGAGGCTGTGGGAGCCAGGCCAGGCCCCATTCCCTAGATGCTCTCTACAGAATAGCTATGTAGGAGCAGTATGGCTGAGGTTGATGTCGAGACCTAGTCTCCATTTCCATCCATGGTTTTCTACCTGATGTGACTGATCTAGCTAAAATTTGAATAGGAGAATTTCAGTCTATGAAACTTGTTAAGGTTAGAATAGTTCATATTGACGTTATGTTTGATGCACAATGTAAATGTCCACTTCACAGTTACATTTGCTTCAGTTCCTTAGAGAAGTTGGAGTTGTTAATATGACTATAATTACTAATAAAATAAATTACTAATAATATAATTACTATTTGTTTGCTGGGCATGCTCCAATTTCCATCTAAAACGTTATTGCTTTTATGACTGGACTTTTGGTAAAATTATTTCCTCGCAAAGGATAAGCCCATTCGCTAAACGGACCTTTTATACACCACCTTCTGTAACGTGGGCGTGGGATGAAGGCTGACTTTCACTCCCATTCTCATCAGGGTCAGGTCTTCAGAGAGAGACCCTTACCATGCATGTGTGTCGATGCATGCGTTTTCAGAGTTGATCAGGTGTGCTGTAAGCTTTGTCCCATCAGAGTGATTTTCCCTTTCAGTTTCTGAAGTGATTTTTTCAGGACTTTACATGCCCACCCTTCAAAGAACAACTGCACAGCAAAGCGTAGGAAAGTGCATTCCTCAAAGCTCTTAATGTTTTTAGCGTTTCATATTGGCTGAACATGCAGGCTGAAGAAAGCCTGAAACCTCAAAGGCACCTTTTTAATTCAAGACCTTCTGGGAGGCAGTCTTTCTTGTGTGTGGCTTTGCTAGAAGAATTCAAATTACTTCTCCCACTGACTTCTTTCCTTCTTTCATTCACTCTGTGCATTCCTCCACACATATGCTGCAGACTGATTCCATAATCTGCCTTTTTTTTTTTTTTTTTAATATTATTATGCCCGAAGTGGATCGAATAGAGATGCTTCACTGCAAGGCAGAGTCAGGCAAAGATTTCAGCTCTCTTTCACATGGCACTATCTATTTCATCACATTTGGCAGTCCCATGTGTCACATTCAAACGTGAGATGTCGTCATGCCCCATAACAAACTCAGGAAAGGGCTTCATTGGCTCTGTGAGCCCCCTCACTGTACCACGCGGCAGTGTCGGATAGGTTATATCTTGCATGAGTTATCATTACAAAATTGAGACTACTTCCCAGCTTGTTCTTTTAATAACCTTCTTTTTTTTTTTCCTCTCTCTCCATTTTACATATTTGTTTGGAATTTGTCGTTCTGCCTCCTCAAGGATTGAAAGCAAAGCATCTTTTAAACTGTATGTTCACAGGAGAATGGTGCTCTGGTAGTTTGTGTCTGCAAACAGCTGAGACTGAGTGACCTTGGTGCTGGGGGGTGCATCTAACTATTTTCAGCTAAACTGATAAACTTGGAAACCTGTACTCAGCTTTCTTTCAAAAACAGCTCAACAGTCTGACAGCATGAACATAAACCAACAGAATTTGGTCTGGCAATGTTGCGAACAGAAACACCAGCAAAGGAAGTATTTCCCCCCTGCTTTTCAGAAATATCCCACTTCTTTTTCTGAGTTATTGACTAATTTGGGTCTTTTGTGTTAGACAATCTTTTGTAGTGCTGCATTCAATTTGTAAGTGGCTTGTAAGCGAGAAAGGCAATCCAGCCTGTGAAGAACTCGGATGGTAGCAGCAGAATGCAGCAAGTCATTCACGGAGGAGAAACTCGGCCTGCCAGACCTCTCCGGCACATCTGTAACACAATTAAATCCCCATAATGACCTTCATTAGGCCCAGCATGTAAGTCAATACAAACAACTTTCAACTAATGAACATTTTCCCTCTAAAAAGTAACCTTTTGGTTCTATTGCTTTTGTACTGTTTTAGCCATATGCTAAATATTATAATGCCTCATTGTCATTTACCCTTCACATATTAAGGTGAAAACTCTGACCTAGTGCATTCTAATTACTTGGCTTATTAGCTTCACATTACATCAGTAATGGTGTGATAGCCAACATAATTACTCGGACTTGAAAAATTGTACTTTGCTGTACTATTTCATGAACTGTGAGACGGTTCTCTCTTCTTATTAACTTTCCTATTTAATGGGTCGGCCAGATATTTCATCTACCTAGACCATTGATCAAACTTGATAATTTTAGATTTCAGCTGCGATTGAGAAATTGCCCCTTAAAACAGCAAGAGGTATGTTTTATATAAGAAAATACAGACATTTATTATTCCTCTTTGTTTCTTGTTGACAGGCTACCACAATTAGGTAGTTACTGCATGCTGTTTGAACACGGTTCTTAACTTATAAAGCTTCATGAAATTTAGATGTTTTCCTCAAGGAAATTATTTTGGTTCTTTTTTTCTTTTGTCAAATTACTATGTTTGTATTCACTAAAATTCTGGTTTACTTTTTTCAGTTAAAAGGTGTTGGGTTTTTTTCACTTTCTGGAAGAAAAGAGAACTTCCACACCTTTTTCTTGTTTAAGCAAAACACTAACTTTCAATCAAAAGCCAGCAGGGCTGGCAACTGTCCAATAGTGCAGTCGAAAATCTGAGTCTGATTCTGATCCTGAATATTTTTAGTTTACAGTATGAAGATAGGGAAGCAACTGTTTTCTGAACATCAAGGCTCCTGCTGAATGGGATAATGAGGCTCATGTAAGGAGTCAGACGCCCGCCCTTAGGTGGTGGTCCTCTTCCATGAGGAAAATTGCAACAACGTGGAACAAGCAGTCTTTCTGAAGCCATCAAGGCAAGAGATGGTTGTTCTCTGCACCTCAACACTCTTGGGCATCTTCAGGAGCCCTTCTTTCACTTCCATGGACTTTGGATCAAGCCCTTGATGTAAAGGCATGGCTCTTTTCTCTTTTGAGCAGGTTAGGGTGTTACGCCACCCTGAAAGAAGAGCACGCATGCTGCTGCCTGTGCTGGCACCTGCAGTCCCTCCTGCTGCACGGGCTTGTCCCCCTTCACGGGCAAGACTCATCCATGCTCCCTGGCCACTGCCTACAGGGCAGAAGTCCCAGCCAGTCTCACTGATGTCTGTGACCGAGGGGCAGCTCCGAGGCATATCTCGAATATTTCTCCCCATGCCATGGCAGCAGAATATCAGTGCACAAATGTAAGTTGGTCATTTTCAGTGAAATCTTCTCAGAAGCCCCTGGATTGAATTAATCCACAAAGCATCCCTGGCACGCTTGTTTGGAAGCAGTCACAGAATAACCTCCTGGCTTTTGGCAGCTGAACCTGTACTTTTGCAGTGCTGTGACAGCTGAAAGTTTGATGGTGTCTTGACTCAACATATCAGTCAGAAGCTTTCCTTGTGGGAAAATGTGTGTTTTAGGTTTATTTAGTTGGAAAAGAAATTAAGACGACTTTTTTGTTGTTGTTGTTGTTTTGTTTAGCTTTATTTTTCCCTCCGTCTGTCTCTCTCTTTCTAAGCAGGAAAAGAAAATACATCTTCTTTCATAACCACCCAAATGAAAGAGAGAATTGTTGGAAGAGAGACTGCCACAGGACTTTAAGGTTCACTGTGAGGATTTAACTGAAGGGATAAATCCTTTTGGAGCTTGTCCATCCAACCAGAAGACAAAGTAGAGCGGTGCATCATCACCCATTAACAAAACCCATTCTCCCTGTGCAGCTTTGCAATCACAACCGTCTCCCAGTTTCACAACTGCATCTTTAAGCCAAGACGAGATGGTGTAAAAATAACCAGTGATTATTGAATAAATAACAGAAAATTACTTTTTTAATGTAGCAGAAAGCACCTGAAAATGTATTCTTCCTGCAAGATTCTGATGGGTCCCTATTTAATTCTATTGTGCTTTGTGCAATCAACTTAATAGTTCTGATTTTCCATGACCTCTCTGCATAAGGAACATTATTATAAAAGGAAGTCTATAAAAAACTTTTGAAGGTAATAACAGCGACAGAAAACGGTAAGAGGCAGTTTGAGCTTGGACATGAGGCACCAGTGTTAGTGCAAACCTACAGGTGGCTTGACACTTGCCTGCCTGAGTGATGAGGGCTCTGTTCACGCTGCACTGGAGATTAGCAGAGGTATGAAAGCCCCAGTCCTCAACATTACAGAGAGCGAGGTGAAGGCAGAGAAATTTCAGTCCCAAATTGGATAAATTTGCCAAGTCTCTGGCTGCAGCACAACACTCATTTAATTGCAGGTGAATTTACCAGACAGGATGTTGAATGAGGAATTACTTCCCAGAGTGGTATATTGGGATTAGGCAGAATCTGTGTAAAGCCAGAACAATAGGATGCTTTTGCGCTAATTTGCACTTTAAAAACGATTAAATGCACCTGACATTTTAGGTAATCATATATATTTAAAGTAATATGAAACTCAAACTGTGGTTTTGGAGTCCTTTCTTCACTAGCATATGCCTATGTTATAATACACATTGTATGATATATAACTATGTATCTTGTGGTTTCTTGATAATTTAAGCAAGAGAAGCTTTTAAATTAGCTATTAAATTACCATTCAGAGATCTGATCATCTTCTAATTTCCGTACAAAGTCCTCCACAGGGGATAAATCTAGTTTAAATGTTCTCTTCTTCCTATGATTTTATAACCTGGCTGTAAGACAATGTAACATTACTGCATTCCTAACTGAAATACATTACAACCACGTGAAAGGTTTTAGTTCAGCTTTGTCAATTAAGTCTATATTTCAATTGTAAATGCATACAGAGTTATGGAGAAAACCATGATTTCCGATTTTGTTTAGTTCTCTTGTCCTAGCCAGAACTTAGAATTTAGAATTTAGAAAAGTAAAGAGTCATTTAGAAAAGCACGAATAGTTGTGGGTTTTTAAATGCCAGTTGCCTCCCCGAGTTCCCTTATTTACTAGCAGAATTGAAATTCTGCATTTTATTTCTTCTGACTTTTTGGGCAGATATTTTTTAACTGCTTTTCTGGGCAGTGAACTTGCAAAAAGCTTTCTTGAGCTGAGGCAGGGGGTGAATTTCTTTATATCCTGCTCTGCAAAAGATCTGAATGTGCTTTCCCCTTGCTCACCATGGCAGGAGCCCTGCACTGCCGCACCATGAGCTGCTGGTGCTACTGGGAGCAACTGGGCTATGGTGGGTTTGGGAAGGGTTATGCAGACATCAAGGGAAAAAAAAAAATAAAGCTTGAGGACAGTCAAACGGACATTAGGACAGTAGTGGGGTACCCTGGGCTTTGTTCCCACTTCCCTCCCTTCTTGGGTCTTCCTACCCTTGCTGCCCTCCCAGCTGCCCCCACCACGGCAGGGCCGGTTTGCTGGCTGCGGTCAGCCAGGCTCACAACCACCGGCCGCACGGGCTGTTCCTCCCCCCTTCAACACCAACGTGCAAAATTATTGCACTGCTGAAAACAGGTAACGGTACCCACGTGAGCTGTGAAAGAATTGTATATATATATATTCTATGAAGAATTCTATACGATCTATATAATTGAATACACCTAATTCTATATATTCTACGAAGAATAAAAATAAGGATAGCCCAATTATTAGCTGTTTTGTGAATTTTGCCTCACAAGGTGTCCTCAATGTTACTTGACTTCTACTTCCTTCTGCAAAACCTTCTAGCAATGTTATGTTGACGACAGAGCCTTAGCTAGGAATTCTGTGTCTTCTCCTTAATGAGTATAAAAAGAAAAGACAATAAAACAGAGTTGGCCCCTAGCATTTAATATTTAAAGTAGTAATGATAAAATCAGAAATACTGTATCTGAAACCAGACTGAACTTATGCCCTTCTTTTGCAACCTTACTGAGTTCATTTAGTAAAAATAAATATTTCTGTTGTTGCTAAGTTTTTGAACCTATGATTGCAAACTCAACATGCAAGCTTGTTTTTTCTGGTTCCCATGGGGTTTCAAAACTTAGCAATTTATTTCATGATGCACAAACTATGCTCCAATACCTGTATCAGCCTAGCAGAACTACCTCAAGTGATATCATAAAGTTATAATTTTGGTACCATATCCCACTGAGTATGAAACAGCATTCAAAATTGTTGGAACAAAATGCTTTTCAAATATATTTCCTTTCTCTAGGTTTACTGCTCTGTGTTAACATGACCATTCATCATGGACATGTGGTCTGTTCTTTTTTCATTCCAGCTGCTCAAAATATAATTCCACAGACCGTGAGCTGTGATCCACTGCTAGAGCAGAAGGATAAGGATGCCTTTGTCTACCTTTATAATGGACTAATCTATTCCTGGGCAGGTTCCAGAGTGTATTTCCAATAAATTCTCACTATCACAATTTGCCCAGACATATGTAACCCCAAAGGATACCATTAATTTTGCTTTGATACAGATTATAGCAGACTAATTATTTGTTCCTCTTGAGGTTCCCACAGATGGGGGGTAACTATATATCCATTGTTAAAGGCTAGCATGTCTCTCTCTAAGAAAAGTGTTTACCTCTCAAGCTTCCCTTTCCTCCTTTGTTCTTCTATTGTCCTCTAACACTCTTAGAAGTTATTGTTATGGGGTACTAATTTAATAAAAATGCAGGAGATTCTGACTGAAATGATAACCACCAAAGCTATTCAATTGTTTTTCTGTGTAACAACTCTGATTGAAATTCTGGTCACAGTAAAGTCGAAGGCAAAATTTCCTTGGCTTCTGTGGGGGACTGGAATTTCATCTAAGGTGAGTATTGTTTTTGATTTAGACACAAATATCTTATAACAGTTTCTGATTTGCAAGTCTCGTCTAGCATAATACCACATCAAGCAAGCCAAGAAACCGTAATCTAAGGGATATTGTCAAGTGGAGGCTGAACATATATTCATTTCAGGTGCTGTATGCTAAATACAAATCTCTTTACCTGGCATGTGATGTCTACCAGGAGATAACATTATCAGTTATGTCCTGTGTGCTGTAGAGATCATTGCTTTCAAGGCAGAGGACAGCAAAAGAAACAGCATCGTAGCAGGAATAAAAGTTGCAGTGGAAGAGAAGACAAGCTGTGGCAAGGAATGCTTTGTAAGTGATGTAGAGATATTTCAGAAATACTTGAAATTATTTTCTAGCACAGCCCTCCCCATGAGCAGGATCTGTCCTTTCTGACTGACTCTTCAAACAAAATATATGCAAATAAATCCCAGTTTTACTTTTACATTCCGCATTTCCCTATGTACCGATGTTAGAAAACAATTGAAATGCTCAAGCTAAAAACACCTAAGACCCAACCTGCTAGTTAGCACTCAGTATTTCAGTAAATAGGTGATAGAAAATTTCCTTTAAATCCATAATTTCCTTGTAGCACGGAAGACCTATCTTAATGCAACCCTTTAATGAAGACATAAAGCAAGCTAATATACGCACATACATAGAAGTGTGTATACGCGCAAGTATCTACCTACCTATTTATATATTTGGGTTACGTGTGGGAGAAGAGGAGCCTCGAAGGAACGTAGCCTTGACTAAGCAATTACCTACCCTATCCATATGTATGTATTTCAGCATTTGATATTTTTCTCTCCGTTAATTCAGACCTTAAATATACATGTTTATTTTTAAATAACCACAAATTATCCATGAAATGTTAAATAGGATAATGAACTCATTAAGCTTTAATCGGTGAGGCGAGTGGCTCCCGTGTCAGCAGGATGGGTGGTGGAGCGCTCCAGTGCAGGTCACGGTGGGGTTTCCCAGACGAGGAGAACCTTAGGGGGAACGGAGAGAAACACTGGGAGTCCGCAGCCCATGCCACAGAGGCTGGCATGGCCAGGAGCAATGGGGTCCAAGGCCCTCCGCCTATGAAACAGGGAGCGTGGCACAGCAGCGTGCATGGTGGGGCGAGCGCTGAAGCCCTGCCACCCAGACCGGGGTGCAATGGTGCCCACCCTGCAGAAAGCCACTGCCTCTCCAGGCTCTGCACCTACCATGGCCACTGCTGCTGCCCTGACAGAGCCCGGGGGGAAAAGCGCAGCCACCCCATGCCCTGCTTTTACACCAGTATGGGACAGCAGCAGTGAGCACAGCCGTGGGAGCGTGCCCAGGCAGAAGAACTACTCAGCTTAGGGACAGAGCTCCAGGAGGAGGACAGCAGTTTGGGAAGCGTCTGGGGGTGTGACAGAGGACAGGCTGCTGGAAGACCCTACCTTCCCTGAGACAAGCCCAACAGGCAGAGAAAACACATGACACGGAGGGTTCCCTGTCCTCTCTCCACCTGGCTGAACGCTGCAGCTGAAGGGGTGGGGGCCATGGTGACCAGACCCTGCCTGACACGGCGGGCAGTCTCCACCATGACCACCACACGGTAGGTGCGAGGCTCTGCAAGTGGAACCCAACAACAACGAGGAAGACGGTTGATCTCGCACGGAGGCGTCACTGAGGTTAAGCTGGCCTATGCCCTGCGTCAAAACTGCGTCCGTATAGAAAAGGAGTTGGGTCATCGCCATGGGAGACACCTGCTGAAGGGAACAGGGTGCCAACACGCTGACCAGACCCGCTTCTTAAGGGAGGCCTGCTGGCTCCCTGGGGCCAAGAGGCAGAGGGAAAGCTTCCCACCCTGCGGCCACCCTCACGTTGCTGCCTCTTACCGATCTGTCAGGCCGGCAGCCAGGGATTTGCAACAAGAAGCCTAAAGGCAACGACGAGAGACTTCAGGGCCGTGGGGCAATGGGTTAAGGCGTCAGGAGCACAAGCAGTGCTCTCTGTCCTCCCAGTTGAGGGAATGACGAAGGAAGAACCGGGAAGAACCAGCAGATCAATCCCTGGCTCCAGGGCTGGTGTCACTGGTGGAATTTGGGGTGTTTTGATCGTGGGCGGCTCAAAGGACAGCAGGCCAGCGGGCAGCAGGTGGGGTCTGCCTGTCTCAAAGGGGCAAAAGGATCTTTGCACAGGAGTGAGTTAGCAGGGCTCGCTGTAAAAGCTTTAAGACAGATTTGAAGAGGGAAAGGATCAAAGCAGCCTCACTAGGGACAAGCCTGCGGGCGGCACACCAGCGCTTGAGGGACAGCGTGCTAGGGAGGCCCTTCTGCCTGCTCTCTTACCAGATGCAGGGGATGGAGATCCATCTGGCAGCAAAGATGCAAGGGTTACTGATGTGTTAGAAGCCACAGCAGAGCCTGAGAACATAGAAGTTAGGGCTTCTCCCCTCAAAAATGTGGCTGGATCAACAGCCCGACTGAAGCACACCCACACCAGCCTGGACAACAAACAGGAGCAGCTGGAAGCCATTGCACAGCATGGAAATGATGACACAGCTGCCGTCACGGAACCATGGTGGGATGGTTGGCCTGGCTGGAGTGCTGCAATGGATGACTACAAACTCTCCAGAAATGATAGGCGAGGGAGGAGAGGCGGTGGGGCAGCCCTGTAAGCTGGGGAGCGTTTCGGTTTTGCAACCTAAATGATTCTATAATTCTAATCACATAACATAGTTCAAGCATGAAAGCAGGCTATTCACGCACATTTCTAGAGAGCCATCATGAAGTGGAGAGTGATTTGAGGAAGGCGGGAAGACCAGCAGTTAAGGCGGCTGCACAGGACTGGGGAGCTGACAGTACATTTCATCATCCCAGTGCAGAAGTTTTAAAGAATCATGCCTCCCTCCACATCCTTAGGAGAGTGATAAAACATCTCAGTGGGAGGGGAGGACAGTAAACGCGTGATGGGGCTTGGGGGATGTTAAGTGACACATCTAATGAAGGCCATTAACGTATCACAGTTAGATTTTCGTGGAGCAAGGGAAAAGTCATTAGTCTTTTTGTGTGTCAGCTGGCAGAAAGAGTGTGGAGCAAAGTCACTTTTCCTCCAGGATTTTGATTTCACACTGAAGAGACATCTTAAAGTTCTTTTGTCACCTATCCACGACAAGCAAGGGGAGCGATTAGAGGAGCAGTCATCTGAGGACACAGTTAAAATGCATGTGCTTTGGATTCTAGGCGTAGCGGTTTAAGTTAAAATTGCTTAAGCTGAGAAGTCAGTGTAAATATTTAAAAAAACCCAAACCTCCAGATTTTGAATCCTTAAACAGGTCAGGGAGAAAAATGTTGACAAAATGATTTTATTTCAGGTCAGGTGGAATGTTTTGTTTGATATAAAGCCTTTTCTTGGTAGGAAGTTGTTTCGTTTTTTTTGGTTTTGTTTTGTTGTTTGTTTTTTTTTTTTTTTGTCAGAAGGATTAACAGTAAGTGTCATTTAATCAAATTTGAAAGAAAATGGTTAAGCTATGTTGAAATTTACTTTGTCTAGTTCTAGTGACAGAAGGTGTTAATTTCACCAGAAAGCCTACATATATTTGGGATCATATCATTGCAGATGCTCATGCTGATAAATATTTTGTTAATTTTTGCTTTTTTTTTTGCAAAACTTATCAAGGTTTTACTCAGCAATTTACTTTTTATCTTGGTAGTCTCTGAATAAAAATAGTCTTTTGAACATTTTTAAAACCAAAAAGAATGATTTTATCAATTAGCTGCTTAACAACTACCCTAAAATAAATTACATTTTCAGAAGCTTTAAGGTAGTATTTTGCTATTAGATAATACTTTTCTTTTTTGCAGTATTTCACAACATAAGGGAGGTAAATGGCCAGTCTCTTACCCTGACTTAAAATATCAGATAACCTGAAACCATATTTTCTGCTCTAAGAATTGTGATCTTGTTGCTGTATTCAGCATCTGTGCCACGAAGCTGCACCAACCAGGGAAGACCCCTGACGACTTGGAAGGGCGCAGAGTCTGCACTTGTCTGTAGTCATTCAAACCAGGGCAAACTGAGTTGATTTGCGAACACTGGAAACGGGCCGTTATTGAACTAGGACAACAAATTCAATCATACCCACACGGGTGTACGGCATCCCACTGCCTAGAGATACATGCTGTAAATACAGCTTTCATTTTCTGAGATACTGTGTGTTCAGAAATACATGCAATTCATGGATATTTTTTATTTTTATGAAATAAGTGGCAGTGCTTGGGGATTTCTTTTTTATAAGCAAGCAATAACAGCATACCAAAAGGGCACTGCCATGGAATTCAGGTTGCTTGATCTTAATCTTGCCCCTCTCTATATACAAGCAGTGGTAAAATACGAATCTCTGACAGATAAGAGAGCGTGCCAGGACTGAGTTGCACATTGCTTCCAGTCTCAAGGATAGCTTTAGGTGCCTCTTCTGTCCCAAACTGTATTAGCCCACACTACAGCTTTACGGATGCTTTACCTCAGGCACCCTGGGAACTGAACATGAGGGCACTGTTGGACAGGGTCCAGTGCTCTCCTCTCACCATGATACCAGCGCTCTTGCTTTTTTTTTTTTTTTGTCCTAGGAATGTTTCAATTCAATCTTGCATATCAACACACACCTTATTAAAAAACTTTAATAAATTCTGTTGATTTCAATGATACCGCTTTCACCCACAGAAAAAATCAGTACCTTGCCGAATTATGGAGTTTGTGCCATGATGGCATTAATGATATCGGACCACATTCTCTAAGGCACCAAACCAGTGGAGGTCAGTGCAGTTACTGTAGCCTGCACCGAACATTATGCAGTGGATATGCAATACTTTAAACTCTAATTTCAATATGAAAAACTGTACTGCAATTACAGGGCAGGAAAGACTGTCAAGAACCAGTAGAAATGGTCTTAATGTGGAAGATTCACATATTCCCTGTTGCACTGCACCTCTCGTGTCAGTGAGATGCAAGCTATGATGTTAACGGTTATTCATCCTCATACAGCCTGTAAGAACACTCACACATCAAATAATATAAACAAGCCTGCTCCTTCCTCCTGAGGTTCAGCATACTTTCTGGCAATATATTTGGCACATGCCCAGCAGACTTTAGCATTAAAGATGCTTTTTTATGGTTCCCAGTAGTCAAGTGTGAGAAAGACATTCAGTTATGATAAGCAGTGTTAAAAACAATACATTTATATTCATACGGCACCCATAGTTTGGAGAATTACACATGTTAACTCTTAGTATAACTACAGTAAGGATTTGATTAAAAAAAATTAAGGAACTGGAGTCCAATAAATTCCATAATTAGCCAACCAAGCAAAAAAATAACCAACCAAGCTTCCTCTTCCCACTGTCCCTTTTCACTTATTCTGAAAAAGTCATCAGAAACATGCATCAAAAGGACTAAAATAAGAGGTGGATTTTACATCTAGGTACTCCTCTAGAGATGGCATTAAATAGTTGCTTGAAATGTTGTTTATTAGGGACTTCCAGAACAGAGGAACACTGTTACGTGATTTTAGAGAAACAGACTTACTAAAGAACACTCTCATTAAAATGATTTCACATTTCTGTCATCATGCCTTAAATCTGTTTTTACACATCAGGCAAAGCTTCATCGTTGCATGACTCACCTTAGTGATGCAACATTAGGAAAGCAAATAGTCTATTTTTCTTATTTTCACCAGGGGGTAGAGCTGGTGGAAAGACTGTGCAGCCAAAAAGGACCCGCATCACCAGAGGCGCTAGTTTTCTGACCCTTGTATACCCAGATGGGTATAAGAGCAGTCGTGAATCTCTACTAAGCTATTTAGGTTCCAAGAGCAAAGTAAAAATAGATAACACCACCCCTTTCTGTGCCAGAGAACACAACTCTCTTGCAGTTGCCAAGTTACCCTCTTTACTATTTATCTATTAAATGGCATGGTTCTTCTGACCAGTAGTCATGCCAGTCCAGACTGCAGGAGAGCTGTATGTTTGACTAGCAGGTAGTTAGGTGTGTTTACCTTTCATTGAAGGCAAGGAAACATTGCCTCTCCTGTGCTCAGAGCACGGGGCAGTCCAGGTTTCACTTTGCATTCAGTTTGCTCTGCTCTGCCAAAGTTCTCAAAAAATCCAGCCCTCATACAAACACAAAGAGGCAGACACTGTATTGACTTGTATCATTCATCTTTTATCTAATGCCAATTCACTAAAAAGAATGAAGTAATAATTTCTTCTAAGAATTGCTGAGGCAAGTTGCTTATTTTCTAAAACCCAAAATGAGCCTATTCAAATTGGGTCTCAGAATCTGGTGGTACAGATATGCAGATGGCAAATTATTTGTAGTTGGTGGATTGTCTAACCCAATAGTTATGGGGAGGAGCTAACCACAAAAAACAGACAGTTTTTCTCAAGCAATTTCTTTTTTGTTGTTGTTGTTTTAGTTTGGCTTTCCTAAGGAATTCATGCAGTTCTTTAAAAATATTGAAAAACTGTGAAAATAGCAGTGGCCAC
Organism: Falco punctatus; assembly: GCF_963210335.1. Taxonomy (NCBI): domain Eukaryota; kingdom Metazoa; phylum Chordata; class Aves; order Falconiformes; family Falconidae; genus Falco; species Falco punctatus. The sequence continues at coordinate 2,746,418 of NC_137588.1, forward strand.
AAAAAATTAAAACATACTGCATAGGGATGGACTTGTTTTCCTAGACCTCTCTTTCATGGCCAAAGTGCCATCAGATGGTAACGTTACCAACTCTAAGTATGAGTACCTTAAATTGACCTCAGTCACTCCATCTGCTCACACAGAAATGACAAAACTGATTCCCTTCCAGCTTGACATCTTCCATTACTGTAGAACTGGAGCTGCATGTATTAAATATGGGTCTCTAATGACTGGCATAAATAATATTAGTATAACCAGCTGAGATATTACTTGTTGGCATGGTCTCGTGTCCTTTATAACAGGAGAATGGGCTGCAACTGATAAAACACTTGCAGGGAAAGGGACAGCAGCCAGCCTGTCCCATCTTATTCCCCATATATTCCCGTAAATGCTCTACCTTCACATGTAAATGCACTTATCTGTACCTACAAAAACTGCTCGTGGTCAGTCCCGTCCCCACTGCCAATGACTACAGAAGGAGCCTGAGGGAATGGGTCCTCCAGCTCAGACACCCTCTAGCACTGGGAAGGGATCCTTCAAGATGAGGCCAGAAGGAAGACAGAGAGATGTTTTCATTAGAAAGCATAAAACCAATTTTGTTTGTCACACTTCCATTTTCTCCCCTCTCAAAATCTTGGCTGTATCAATGACCGGCTCTTAGTGCCTGCACTCAGCTTGCTCATAAAATTGTCAACAAGACAACATCTGCATTTCCCTTTATTCCGCCAAGTCACTTATAATGATAATAGCTCTGTCTGCCACCATCTCCAAAACTGACTGGGAAAGAGATTACAGAGGCATCGTTTAAATGATTGTTTCATGCAACAGATAGCCTATAATTTCTAAGAAAGGGTTGCCCTCAGCCCAATCTTTGAAGGAATGGATTTGAAATAAAAATGGACTGATTAATGAATGTATAATCTTGCTTGAGAAGGAAAGTGGGAGAAGAAAATCGCAATCAACCTTAAAAGGAGTCTTAAACTGTCTGAAATAAAATGATTTTGAATGAAAGACTCAAGCTGGTAAACATACTGAAAAGGGCAGAGAGCAGAGCTCTACCTCTCACGGGAAGACAATTTGATGGGGGAGATAAAGACTGGAAGCTGCTTTAGTCCACTTAAGTATCACATACTTCAGGGGTTTCAAAATATAAGTATGATCCTAAAAATATAAATCCTGTACAAGACATCAGCATACCAAATTATCTTAGTAGAAGATTCACACATTTCAAAAGGCAGCTCATCTTATCGGGGAGGCAGCAGTCAAAGCAGCCCCTTCAGCTCCCCGCCACAGCCATGGGTGCGGAACTGAGCGAGGGGGATTGCCGCGGCGGTGCCAGCTGTACCTCCCCAGTAATTGTATCAGCACCTACCCTGGAAAACCCCTATTTTGAAAAGTTTTGTTACCACCGCATCACAAAGGTTTTTTGGGGGTTGTCTTGGGTTCATACAGCTTCTGTGCTAAAGCAATCCTTATTTTCACAAGTTTGGAAGGTTCAAAACTGAGACTTAATTTTAGACTATGGTTATAAATGTTGAATAATTGGGCATTTACAGGTTTTAGAGACTGACATGTTACTTTATATCAATATTGACTTAATATATTCATTTGTTCGATATTTAAGTTATCATGGTCTAAATCAATGATGATATAAATTAAATTGACAAATATTTATATTACTACTACCCTCTGAATTCCAGTATTACTTAATCAATAAATAAGGTTGTAATTCATGCCAGGCAGCTAAAGCAGAGAGGGAAGTTCTGGCCTAACCATTTTACTGCACATACCAAAGAGTATTTAGAAACTAGTCTATAATTACTCAGCTGCCTAGTTGGGATGAATCAGTAACATATTTTTGACACTGGTCGGAAACGACTAGCTGCTACCAGATCACAGCACAGGCAGCTCTGCCACAGGTATTTGCTCTTACCCAGCATCATTCAACAGGTATTGTCAAAGCCAAGACCAAAACATTGATCTCCTGACTGAAAAAAAAAAAAACAACAAAAGCAACAAAAAAACCACCAAACCCAAACAAAACAGGCTTTTTTCAATTCCCACATCTTTTCATGTGAGACTGAAAGCAGCTCTTTGGGATACAGCCCAGAAAAATGGTGCAGGAACCTCTGCATAAAAACCTAGCAATGACTTCTTGGATGACCCTTATTTTAGTCATTCATTCCATTTGCAGACCTAGTTTCACACAAATCCCACCCTGCCCCTTCCCCCTCCAAAAAGACAACTCTGAAAGTGTAGGCATTAATTTAAATGTATATCACACCATGATGCTAATTCAGTTCCAAAATGTAGTTTTTCCACAGAAAAAGGTATTCGCAACTGTTGACCATTTCAAATGACTACCAAATCCCTAATGTGATCAATTTAAAATAATGACAAAAGTATCTGCCAAAATTATGGACTGGAGGCAAAATATATTTAGAATATGTAGAATAAGGAGCAAAGACATAATTTCCATGATTTATTTGCTCTGTAGCAGTACCTATGAGTACCACGACAGTCCTTGCCCCAAGCACTGAGCAATTACAGGGCTATTAACACAAAATGCATCTAGTGCATGACACAAGTCAGGTCTATGTAGGGTGGCTGCAGGAGAGTACTGGAATGTAGCAATCCTCTTAAAATACTGATGGAGTACCTCGAGTCACAAGAAGGAGCAAGGCAGTTCTCCCCCAAACCCTTCCCATTCACAGCACGCAGCCCTGGGAAGCACGCAAGAATAAAGCTTGTGACTTGATCTGTTCAGCATTTTCCTAAAGCTAATGCTAAATTGCTGTATGCCTCTGATGAGACTGATTACTATTTTATCATTTTTAAGCCATGTACTATTTCATTTATGAAACAACAACCACCCATACTCCCATTTTCAGCTTTCTACTTGATGCTAGACCTTCATATTACCGACCATTTCTTTGCTGGAATGACCTTTCATGACTTTTATTACCTTGCTAAGAATGGACATTCTTTCCCTTCAAATCTTCTGCAGGCCATCTTCATCTACATTTTTCAACCAGATTCTTATTATCTCAGTAATGTATCAGTCGTTCACTGGCAAGTCTGACAGCCTGTGAATTTATCGGGTGCATAGTCTGGTTCACGACTGGCAGAAAAAAGAGATGCGAAAGCCATTCGCACAATTTAATACATGGCACATTCAATACTGTGCTCAATAACGAGCGGTGGTTTCTAACACTCAACAGGGGGACAGACGCCAAAATCTAGGACTGCTCTTTTGGGCACGGTGAGGGACAACGAGCATTTTTTGCTCCAGTCCTGTATCTGTGTCAGGGATCGTTTGTATCTAGTGAACAAGCCCCTTGCAAAGTCATTGAAGAGTCACCTTAATCACACATGCAGCCGGCTGTAGTCCTGAGGATATTTGGGAACTGACCGCAACATTTTCTATGGACTCCCGCTGCTGCTATTAGAGTGGCACCGCTGGTGCTGCCCGGCTCATGCTGCACGCTTAGACACACGCTCGCTCTCTGCCAAGGGGGAACTTTTTGGCTCCTGCCTGTGAAAACTTCTTGGCCCATCCTTTCTGCAAAGATATCTTTTCTTGTTACGTTTGGTTTACTGCAAGAGCTGAAAGTCTTGTTTAATCCTCAGTTTCCTCCCTCTCCTTTACTGGCCAAGGTGCCAAGCCTGATAAGAATGCTTTTTGAAGAGATGCTTCCATCATGCCAGCCCCTTGCCTGCCCAAACTGTGGCAATTTAGAGTCACTATTTTTGACTCTGCATAGATCCCTCCTTTCTGAATTAGACCTTTTTCTCTGCTAAACATTTTCTAATACAGACTCAAAATTTACTTCAGTGCTTTATTTTTGAAAGCATTTAGTCATCCTTCTTCCTTGTTGGTAATGCTCCTCATCACACTTCCATCTAAAAAAAGGGTATGTTATAATGTTCTTCTATGCCTGAACTTATCTGGAACTTGAATACCATCAGTAATTAAGAGCTGAAGATTTATTGGGATAAACAGCAGACTGACTGTGTATCTTAGCCTTCATTTTTTCCTCTTTCAGTCTCATATCTAACTGAAATTATTCATCTCTACCACGAACTGTCAGATACACTTGTCAGTGATTTTCTCACTGTCCATAACCTTCGGTTTCTTTTTCTTACCATTTTCTCCAAGAGACTATGTCTTGCTTGTATTGCTTGTCTTTTATGATAGCCAAGTTACTTGCTTATCCAGCAAGCTGGTATAAACTCTTTAAATTTGTGTGTGTACTGGACAGCAATCATACCACTTTCTCCAGGGCAATATTAAAAAAAGCTAGCAAGAGTGCTCCCTCACCTTAATCTCCCACTGTTCACCCAGGGCAATAAATTTCAATCATACACAATATTTTTGAACAAAGTGCAGAAGCACAATCCAAAGTAAGACACGGACTGGAATATTAAGTTATCAGTATGTCTAAAATCAATGTGTATTTCACAGATGCTAAAAAGTAGTCAGCAAAACGCTTTATGATTAGAAGCATCATTTCACATGAACATGTACCTGATATTTTGCAGGTTCCTACACCTTATAGTACAACCTTCAGAAAAGCATCTCCATAGTTATTGTATATAATACCTCATTAAAAAGCTGCTGATAACAGGAACATCACAGGGGCAAAATCCTGATATGTTAATCTCATTTTTCATTCTAGCTATGTTCCTCAGATATCCCGAAAACCCAAAGACCAGACTTCACTGACTTGAGCAGAAAGTTTTGGCTGGGGGAGGCAGAATCTTCCCTAATTTTTGTACAGAAAAGATAAGTTGTCTGATTTCCACTCATTAAAAATTCAGAATTTGTGGAAGTGCAATTGCACAAAGGTGCAATAAACCAACAAATAAATAACTGCTACATCAGTGCTGCATTAAATTGCTGCATTAGTTTCTGCCTTCAGTCATTTTCCAGAGTCAGTAACTGAAGGACTATCAGATAGAAAGCTGGCTTCTCTTATTTCATATATGCCGATGCAAACAGACCAAGTGTAATTAATAAAAAAGAAAAATAAGAGCCCCTTCCTACCCTCCCCTCAAAGCCTTTGGAGAAGATAATAATCTTCGACAAAGGTAATCAAAGGAGCAGTTTGCAAATGAATATATTCTCTACAGGAAAGCAGTAACTACAGATACCATGTCACTCACAGACAGAGGTACAGTGTGTGCAATATTTCTGTAGTCTGTAATGTAGCTGGTCAACCCTGGAGATATAGTTTCTAGAGAGAAAAAAAGAGACTGGGAGTCTCTGGCAGGTAAATGCCTCCCACCAGCCAGTGAATAAACTGGCCAGCAAAATGACACTACACTATACCAGCAGAAAGGGGAATAAAGGAACTGGGATTCAATGAGATGGTTCAGGCAGCTTGTACTTGGGGATAAGGCTGCCTGCTCTCCCAGCTGAAGGATAAGCAATAATACAAAGAAGTCTAATGGAGCCTTGCCAAAACTCATCTTTCTAAACGGCAACCTGAAAGCTCACTTTGCATGAAAATCAATATATCACTGTGCAAGATGAAACACAGTCAATTACCAAACAAAGGCACTTTTTTTGAATGTTGGGAAAATAAAAAGGGAAATAATCTTGAAATAATCTCATATTCTAAGAGTAGAGAATGCTCAACTTTTGAAAAAATAATTAGTTAACGGGCTAAACCACTCACCAGCATGTATTCACTTGGCAAATGAGCACATCATCAGGCAAGAAAGAAAGAGTGGCATTTATAGATAATAAAAGCTGAGGAAGAGCTTGGATTCGGTGAAACTCTGTGATGCTCAGTGTATTCCAGATATATCTGACCTGACAGCCTTCATCTGTTTGAAGGGCCCCAGACAAAAATGAACCTCCTTTATTCACTGGGACTATTTCTGTGCTTCTTCAGAAACTCACCTCCTATAAGTAGGGTCATAAACGTACCATGGCCCACATTAATTGCATTGTTTGCCACTCTAATCCTAACAGGAGATTATTCAGACTTTTTTTTTTTTTTTTCCCCTTCGTGGAAACACTTTTCTAATTCCCCATGTAAGTTTGTTTGCTCTCTTGCCTGTGACCATAAGAAGCTTCTGCAAGTGTCTGGTATTTTTATCTCTAAGAGAAGAATTACATCCCCTAGCTCACCTTGCACTGCCAGGCTGAAGACCTTTGCTTTAAGAAATCCTTCCACTCCTAGAAGCACTCCAGACGAACCCCCAACAGACTTGTACAGTGCCTCTGTTGATAAAAATCTCACCCAGTCTATATGAAAGTCAGTTTATCTCTTTTCAGAGCTTCATCCCATAAGGTATGGGCCTGCTACAGCTTGGTTTGCCTTCTGTTGCTGTCACCAAAAGATCCCTTGCTCGCAGCAAAAAACTCCTACTGCATGTTCGCTTGCACCGTGGCTTTTAATCTCACCTCAATAGCATGATCTCCAAAGTTCTTCCACCTCTTCCTCTACAATAATCTCTTCTCCCTTTCTATAGTCAGTGCTGCTGTCAATCTTCTTCCAGACCTGGGACAAGAAAGAGATCATATCAGGAGGTGGCCAGGGGAGGGGCGTGGGCTCCTTAGCACGTGCTTAAGCAGGGCTAGATCCAGGAGGACAGCAACAGCCAAGCATAAAGGAGAAAAGCAGGGAACACAGGCATCCTAGGATGCACAGTGGGTACTCTGCCCACAAATCATGTTGTTCTCAGACATAAAGAGTTGCACAGATTTTTCTGAAGCAGATTGTTCCAGCCTTCATTACTAGCAACACCAATTTCTGGGTGCTTTCTGGCCATACGACCATTCACAGCCCAGCTCTTCAGTAAATGTTTCCTTATTTTACCCCAGGGTTTTTTTTTTGCCAACATCTGGTTGCGCTGATGGATATTAGCCCAGAGTGTTCCCTCCTCTCCTGGCAAGCCACCCCACACACTCCAACCTCCAGAAGTGGAGGCAGCTCTGCCACCAAGCCAAGCCCCTCCTCCTTGGGCATCCTGGGCAGGAGCCCATGGGAACAGTGCCCTACAAAGCCATGAGGGTGGGAGCCTGCTCCACTGGGAATCTGTATCTGCACACAACTCCCTGCTTTTCCTCTAGTTTCTATAAGGCAAGAGCCAGAGATAGATGTTTTTGCTTGGATGCAGGCAGAAAGCCCTCTGATGATACATGCTCGCTTCACCCAGTCTCCAGATGTTTCTGATAAATATATTTTAGTTTTGTTTCTAATAAGAAAATCTAACCGCTCTTAAGGCTTTGAAGGCAGAGGTGAATTGTGTCAAGCTTTATTGTGATTTATCGATAAAGTATTCAGTTTTATCACTGTCTGGTTAGATGGCGCTGCAGTACGTGACAGCCTGGTTGAAATCTTCCCTCACCTTCCAGATAAGCCCAAACACCCTCTCTTTCTTCCTCACCCCCCCACCCCCGGCTTGTATATTGCAGGTGTGAAAGACAGAAAATACTAAATTACTGGGAGCTTGGCACTAAAAAAGTAACGATCCATTATAGTGACATCATTAATGACTTCTATCTGCCTGTTTTGAAACTCCAAAATGCATTTGGACAAAGACGTCTGATATCATTCAGGGCATGTGGAGAGTCTGGAATAATGAGGAGCTGCAATATGAACACACACACAAAAGAGATTTCGCCTTTCTTCCAGAGTTAATTATCTCTGACAGAGGTGGCAAGCTTGGAAAAGGTATTTGCTGTTGTATGCAAGTATTTAATACCTCCTTAAAGAGTCAGCTTTGAAAAAAGTAATTTAATAAAAATAATTATCAGTACTGACTTTGTCTCTGAAATTTCTTTTAAGACATTTAAATTTATTTGGAATTAACTGAGAAAGAACATAACCCCAGTGAGTGTCATAGGTCCATGGGGAATATGCTAGGCACTGCAGGGTCTGTGCCCTCCTTGTAGAGATAAGCGCACTGGAGAAGTTTCTACACACAGCTCTTGCAAAGAGGACACTGGCCTTATATATATATATATATATATAGCCAATCTAGACTAAAACTCTGGCTATGCTTCCTCAAATAGAAAGCAATAAAATAAGCATGTAATGTCATCATTCAACTTTCTAAAGAACGACTGACAAGCGTCTTCTTCAGAAACTATTACTTTAAAGCTGAACAAACAGCAGAAAGAATTAGTGCCCTAATATGTTTTTAAACTGTCACCTTCCTTTTTCTGGTGTATTCATTTATATTTCTTTACATTCTAAGAGCTAAAAAAATCCTGCCAAAAATGCATTTGTCAGAAGTTGTTTACTATATTCTAATAAGACATGTTAAACCATGAAATAACGTAATCCCTGAATACTGTTAGAACAATCTTGCTGGGGTTGTCTCAGCCACTCTTGTCACTTTGGTCCTCTCCCCTCCTGCATTCACCGTCATCCCTGCTTTCCCCGTAAGAGACCATGACACACAAGTCAAAAATCCCCTACTATATCTAGCCCTTGTTTTTCTCTTGTTTTACCACATTTTTGTCTCCACAGTGTTGTTTAGCTTGCTCTGCTCTCCTTTTTTATCCCATTTCTTCTTTCAGAAGCTCCTCTCAAAACCCTCATTGTCTTTTTCACGACTTATCAATCTTCCCTTCGTTTCCTCTTGTCCAGATCTGTCTACCTTCATACGGCCCCTGGTATTCTTTCAAAGCAGTCACATGTGAGCTTCAGGAAGGCTGCAGGCAGAGCACCCTCGAGGGAGCAGGTGAGAGGGGGGGGCTTCTCTGCTGGAGGTCCTGGGCCACATGGCTGGGAGCCAGCAGGCTCTCTGCCCCCCTGGGCAACGCGTTAAGCTGCGTGTGCAATGCACCTTCCTGCCGCGCCCTCCCGCCTGCGAGCCCCAGCCACCTACTCTGTATTACCTGCTGTGTTAACAGGCTCCCGCGAGAGCCTGCAGGTGCCCCCCATGGGCTGCACCGGGTGCCCCCGCACACCCCCGTCTCAGCCTCTTGCAGCAGTGGTGGTTGCAGAGCCAGGCCCGGTGGAACCGCTCAGTCAGCGGGCAGAAGGCCACAGCAGATGGGCTCTACGTCCCCCTAGAGACTAACGTGCAACCTGAGAAGGAAGGTATGTATCACTAAGAATAAAAGCATCCACATCGTATATGGGGTACTGAAATTTTCAGGGTAACAAAGCCCGATATTTGAGGTTAGATTCTCTTTCTTCCTGTATTGTAACTTTTATGGTCAGAAACAACTGAATCAGCACAGAGTAGTGATTTAATCACACATTTGGTTTTGTGGTCCTTTCTATTTGACTACTAGCCTGCTCACTGGCCATATTATGGCAGCTTCTGACTACCCCAACAAGAGGCCAAGATGCTGTTCGATTTACAACATGATCTTTTTGCATCATGTTTATTTTTATCATTGCATTTTTTTCTTTCTGGCTTTATTTACACTCCCTTAGACTGCATAGCTACTTTACAGAGATGTGCCTTGACAGTCAGCTTTCTCTGTTATGTCCATTTGTGGTTTGTTTTTTTTCTTTTTCCTGGAGTGATTATAGCAGCTTATGCCTGGAACTTGCCATCAGTGACATGTCTAATCATTAGGCTGTTTTCCGTGCTCTGATATGACAGCAGGCATAGCTGTCTTTCTCCAGAGCAGATCGGTGACCCTACCTGTAATTTATTAATGCATGAACTGTTGAAGAATAACAATAAATTAGACCTAACAGAAGAGTTTCTGAGAAATACCGGGATTTTGATTCTGGTTCACAGAATCATAGCATGGTTTGGTTTGGAAGGGACCTTAAAGACCATCGAGTTCCAATGTCCTACCATAGACAGGGACACCTTCCACTAGTTCCATTCATAGATTCTCCTACGTGTGCCTTCCTCCCCCCCACCCCCAGCCTGTTAAATCCATGCAACACATCACCAAAACAATGGAATATGGTTTATTATTACTTGTATAAATGAATCCTTACCTACATCAAGTTTAAGATCCCACCCATCAAGGTTAAGATCTCTCTACGCCTTAAAGAGTTTTTAATGCAAATGGATTACACAAAACCAGTAAGAAAAGCAAAATATTATTATCCCCACTGCACCTCTCCCTGGGTCAGGCAGAGGGAAGCACCAAGAGATGTTGTAAAAGGGTTTGGTGGCAGAGGTAACACCTGCCCCAGGCACCCCGAGGGCTGGCCCAGTGCCCCCCCCCTCCCCCCCCCCCCCAAGATCATCCCCACTACACTGCTGGGAACCGATCAGTAATTACATTTGTTTTACTCTATGGTAGGAAGGCACCAGCTTGAAATATCCTTTTTTTGTGCTACGGTATCATGGTGGAGTGTCTCAGGGAGAGAGACCTTTCCCCACAGTTTGTATGGTGAGCAGAAAACAGCACAAGACTAACTCACACTCCCAAACACACTTCCCACTTAAATTTTTAGTAGATTCATAATTAGTGTGGTTTAGCTGGAGAGAGCATCCCCCTCAGACACTTTTGAGGTGAGATCCCAGAGGGTAATTAGGAGACTCAGCTGGGGTGTCTCTCCCGAACCACCCCATTCTGCTGCCTCTGGCCAGAGCCCTGCCGATCTCCTGCCCCTTCCTAGTGGCCCCAATATTCACCATCAATCTGTTCCCACAGTCCTGATGCTGACATTCTTAAAGCAAATCATCAGCTTTCTGGCATCTCCATTTTGTTTGACATCCGGCAAGACAATGAACCAGTGTGACAAATTGCTAACATCAGAAATCCCATCAAGGAATATTGTGACAAATAGAAACTCTGCAATTACTTCTTTCATAGCCCTCGACATCGTGTCTGCAAGTAACATCAATCAGACCATTCAAGATACGATTAGACAGTCTCTGAAACCCCTTTGCACTCTCCAGATGTGCTGTTACATGCTTGCTTTACGTATGGGGAAGTGTTACTAATTTTAACATGGATCTTTTAATCTTGGATGGTCTTTTGACACACACACACACCCCCATTCTGATGCCGTGGCCCTTTTTGTCAGGAGAAAATCAGAAAGGCTCTAAGGTACATCCTTTCAACAAGAGGGGGAAAAAAGCCCTAAGGGTGGCCTCAAGTAATTTTACTAAGCAATATGAAAAATCCCTTTATTGTTAACATTAGATGTCCCTTATTTCCATTAATGCTTTTATATAACTCTTGACAGTATGTATCCAAACCAGATCACTTTACAAAAGAATACACACAATGCTCAAGGAGTAAGACTTACTACTTGGTAACATCTGTCCTAGTACATTTACTATACTTTGTGTCAAATATGTTCCAGGAAAATTTTAGAGAAAAAAAAATATATTAATTCTAATATTTGAGATATTTACTAGACTATTTGACAAAGCATTTAAGTAAGTATGCAACTTCAAAAAAATACCCTGAACTATCCCAAAGCCACTCAACTTTTAAAGCATCAGTCTTATTGTTTATGCCTTCAGAATCCAAAGGATGCATTTATTTTTTTTTTAAACCCTTCAGGGGGCCTCCATGGAGTTATCTGGGGGCCTATACAACACTTTTAAATCATATTATTATTATTATTAAAAAGAAAACTTGCCTTACCATTTGTGATATGTCCCCAACTGCATGGGTCCTATTGTGCCAGACCTACAAATGATCCACATAGGGTCCTGATTTGGTTTATATTAGCCTTAACAACGTGACTGAAAACTTTGCAGCTTCTTGTCAAGACCTGACAAAGCTACGCAGACCTGCTTGCAAGGCAAGCATAAGCAGCACAGCTCTTGCTTTCTCAAAGCATTATTTTACAATATAAGGATTAAATAATGAAGTTTAAGGAATACAGATCAGGTTTTATGATGGAACTGTATTAGTGCACAGGCAGACAAATTTATTTTCAGTTATTTCTAAAATAGAACACTTTAAAATTAGTATATGCTGCTAAAATTGTGCATAATGAGAAACCATGATAGTTCTGAGGGTTATTTATGAGTTCAATTTATGCATTTTCTCAATGATCCTAATACATTTCTGGTACTAAGAACCAAATAATACTTTTGAAGATGTCAAGGAGTTAGAGCTGAGACTGCTTTGCCAATCTATACTTTACCATCCCACACCTAGGGTCCACCAAAGACAGTAATTCCAGAATGTCCAGAATCATCCTGATTTTAGTCAAATAAATAAGCCATGCACACTCTGAATTTGCAATGAAGAGGAACTGTTGCAGAGTGCTACGGTATCAAATAGCCGTTAATTTGACTATATATGCTCCCATTGAGAATTAACAATATTTTAAACCTCATGAGATGATTGCACCAGTTAAGAGCACTTGTAATTTTCAGCCATTTTATGTTTTGTAATAGAGAACACACTACAAAAATAACTGGTGAGTTGCTAATATTCTCCATATGAAATATAGAAGATCATTTCACACAAACAGCAGCACGGGCTTGCTTCCTGTTTTCACACTTCATTTCCACCAAGCTAAAACTACTGCAGACATTTCCAGCTGCCAGCTTCTGTCCCACCACAGATCTGGAACATGCACTGAGGTGCCTGGAGAGCTTTGGAGAGGAAACCAGTCTGGTGGGAAAAAGGGGACTGGTACCCACTGGCAGAAAAGTCTTTCTGACAGTAATAGGTACCATGACCCGGTGTTCACAGGGAATATGCCAATGTTACATAGGTTAGAAAGGATTGCAAAGGTACGTAGGAAATTCACTCCCTCAATAATAGGATCCCCTCGAAAGCTTAGCATGCTCACGCAATGAAGTCAGACCTGTGCTTCTCCCCTTGTTGGGGCCATCAAACAAAAAGAAAATAAAAAGTGATAGGTGGCGGGGAATCTCCTACAGTTCAAAGAGATTGATGATTTCAGAGTAAAAGTTCACGACACATCTTTTCAAATCTGTCACAGACTTGTGGCTAAGCTCATTTTTGTTCATGTGGTCTTGAATCATTATAGATTGTTGGCATTCAATGAGAAACTGCAGTTATCATGAAGGGATTTGTGCTATCTGATGGAAAAGAGCCCATTGATTTTTCATCCTGCTACATCAGCCACTCTTGAAGCTGGAGAGAATCTTTAATGTGTTAAAATGCCACAGATGACCAGTAATAATTCAATGAATAATACTTTATGCATTCAGTAACACCTTACATGCAGCATAAGATATTGAAGAATGAACCAAGTCAGTGGTTTAATTGAGTGTAACCAGTGCCTTCTTAGTATATTAAAGCACTTTCCTAGGGAAGAGATTGGGTAGAAGTTGGCCAAAAAGGAGATGGGAATATCATGGGATACTTAATTTCACTTGCACCAGCAAAATGAGGCTAATCTGAACACTAGAGGTCTTCAGGACTAAAGAAACAAGATCAGAAGCTTCTAGAAGATAATCCCACTCACAGAGTCGCTGAAGCTGGAAGGATGAATTCAAAGCTAAGGGAATAACTCCATTAGTTGGCGATATTGGAGATCTTTATCCTTTTCTTATTAGCTTTGAGCAAAGCATGAAAACCTGGCAACTTTTCTCAGGCTTTATAAGAAAATAACCGGCGTGTATCCAAAACAATTCAAATCTCTTAGATTTATACTGTTTGGTTGTCAAAAGATTACAAATACTTCTTGACACTGGTCAATCCAAAGATATCTTGGCCTTTCATTACAGTCTGATTTTTCCATCTCAGCTGGAGGAAATTAAGAGCTGGAAGAAAGCAACAGACTGGAAAGAGAAAGCCAAATGATGAGACGAATGGTTGGTCTAGCACCACGTAATGGTTAGGCGAGAGCAGGATGTGTGGTAATGCACTGTGCTTGGGTATTTTCTACTGACTTCCACTCTTGTCAGTCCTCCACTTGTACACCGACACACATCCTGGCACCGCATTTGTAATTTCACCGTAACTACAAAAATGTGGAAAGAAAGTGCATGGGTCCTGCTGTGCTGGGGTGAAGCTGTGTTTCCCAGCCTTCGGAGGGGGCGGCTACAGGCTCCCTCAGGTTAGAACACTCTTGGACCTGGTATGAATCTGGCACATTATGAATCTGGCTTGAGCCAAAACTGACTTTAAACTTTTCCTTTCTGTCCTATACTCTTTGGAGAACTACAGGGACAAAGAAACAAACAGCACATTTACAATAAAATGCAATGAGATTAGGCTCTATAGTAAACGCGTCTTTTGGTGTAACTCAACAATATTTGGTTACTTAAAGAGCTTATAGTAAAATCATTACTGCTTGTATGAAGTATTACTCTATCCTATGTGTAACTGATGTTATCAGAGTGATGTTATCACTGTGATCTAGTGCTTCCTTTAAAACAGAGGGCTCTTCTACTTTACCGTACTGGTAGCTCGTACGTTAAGCAGTGCCAGTAGGGCATCAAAGGAGTTCAAAGAAGGTTGATGAAAAAGTTTCCTTCTGACACTATGCTGAATCCCAGCTGGCTTGTCTGGAAGTGAAATTTCTACTAATTCAGTCACATGAACAACCGAGCAAGAGCGCAAAGCGAGAGACGGTGATAGGAGGGGTCTATAGAGTGGGGTACTTCATATGAAAACAATATACTACAACACGAGGTATCAGCCTAAGCATGCACACCGCAGTTATCATGGGCTAGTAAACTCAACCTCAAGAATACATTTCGATTTGAAATGCTTCACTGAAAAAAAGAGAAAGGCAGCAGACATTTGACATTTTCTAAACAGTAAAAAGAACCAGCTCTTTTGTACTTAAAAGCGCAGGAAAATCCTTCCTTTCACCTGCTGTTGGAAGCATCAAGAAATGGACCTGTGACTACACGAATTCACGTTTCCTGCTGATGTAATGGGTACAGCTCCATTGAACCAGTGGAGGTCTGTCCTTGGTTCACACAGATTAGTTTTTGAATGCTGCCAACAATAAACAACTGATTTTTCTTTAGTTGTAGGGTTTGGCACCCACAAGTATTACAAGGCAGCCCAAGATGATAAACCAGCTGTGTGTGAGAAGAGCTTCTCTTTCCCACATCTCAGTTCTCTTCACACTGCCCTACCTGATCTACCTTTCATCCTGCCCCATTATCTGCTTCTGTCCTGTATCTTAAGGCTTAACCTAAAGCCTTTCAAACTAAAATGTAAAACCTCATTGAATGCTATAGACTTTAGATCAGGCCTGTAAGGATTAATACGTATGGATAATGATCACCTCTGTGAGCTGCTGGATGCCTTCAGGTCTCAATACCACCAATAAACCTCACGGGACCAAGCCTGTAGCTAACTAGTGGTACCAGGGCTAATGGGAACCTGAGGCATCTTGCACCTTTGGGGTTTCAGAAGTTGTGGCATGTTGACCTGGCAGGCAGAACAGCTCGTGCATTTATTGGGAGGATCTAAAAAATATTTCACAGGACTGGAAGCTTTTTAGGGCCATCTTAGATTTTCATTTGAGTTATCCTAACAGGCTTTTCCCTCAACCCTCCTGAGATCTGCTAAGAAAAAAAAACAGAAAAAAGAAAAAAAGATAAAAAATTAATTCAGGTTCATGTTCTTTTGTGACTGCTCCTACTGAGCACAATAAACTGACATGCTGCTTTTAATTAGCATTCAGTTAACTGCTCATTTTTTGTGCAGAAACTATGCACTAACTCCAGTGAACACTGAGGTGCTGAACTGCGGGTGGGGGTGGTGGGAAGACTGGGTGGGATTACTTGACAAGCAACCATTTAGATTCAGCGCTCGGGCTCCCTTGGATCTGAAACTGTGCAGACAGCGACAATGGAATCTGAACAGAAAACTAATTATTGTCGATAATACACCTTAGGCAACAAAATGCAAGTCCCTATGCATCAAAACATGACAGGGTCCTACCGCTATAACACCAGCACAACTTGAACCCGAGCTCAGCAATCCATGCTCAAAATCACGACGGACGACTAGCATCTTCCATGGTAAAAGCACTACATTTACACAGCTGGGAGTGATTTCATCAACACAAATTTTGCACCATCATTACCCTTACCATGTCCTTTTGTCACCCTTCCTGCCCAATAGGACAGATACCTACCAAAATACAGCTGCTGTACCTTATTCCAGTAAGAATAGAAGATGCAGCTTTTGAAAATTGGACTCTAGTTTCAGGAGAACACTGGCCTCCTGTGGGCCCTACTCCTACTACTGCTTGGCGCCAGAAACCTTGCTAGAACATGGATTTGGAATGAAGAAATTTACCTATTTTTGTCACCACAATTCAAATGAGCTGCTTCTTGAAAAGTTAAAGATCATCTGGGCAAAAAGGGGAACTAATCAAGACGTTGGCTTAATTTATAAGCAGGGTAATAGGTCTGTTCTAGAGACTTGCAGATGGTTATCACCACATACACAAACTTGGAAAGTGAGGTACTGCGTGTGAAACTTGCACAACTCCTCAAGTGAGGAAAAAATGCAGCTCTTGTCTTTTCCAGGTAGGGAAATACTGAAATATTGTCTTTTCTTTCCAACTTAAAAAAAAATATCGACGGCCACCCTTGTTTGTCCCACCTGCTGTACTTGGTCAGTATTTTCCAGACAGGAGCTGGAACCCAATGGTGAGCTAGATTAGTTTGAAGCCACTGGAATTTTCCCTGTACCCTGTCTTTACTATTATGGGATATTCAACCACAGAAGTTGTGCCACCTTTGAAAAAAACATTTAGGAAGATTTTCAAGACCGAAACAAGGCCTTTATGCTTTTCAACTCCCACAGGACAGCAGGAAATTTTAACCATCATTTCATTATTAATACTGCAGCAGGAACTTCAGTCACAGACCAGGAGCTGCTGGCATGGCCTTGTGTTTCATTTCTGAAAGCCAGAATAACAAGGTGGGCCTGGGTGGGCTTCCCAGCCAAATTCACTCTATGCTTGTGCTGACCTGCACCAAAGCTGCTGCTGCAAGCCCAGGGGAGCAGCTTGATTCCTGTGCAGTCTCAAGGGCTGGTTACATGGTGAGATATCTCTTTACTTAATAAGTGTGCCCAAAGAGACACAAAATGTCACCCACTGGAACACATCGCATCTAAAGAGAGGGGCCTGCTCTTTACAGAGCTACTTGTAAGGGTGGAAGTAACAGTTTGGCATCACTGTTGTTGTCTGCTCTGTAGGTGCTGGTGAACCCTGAGCCTGTGCTGGTGCTTCTGTACTGAAGTTGCCAACCTTCTCTCAAGCTACTGCACCGAAACCCTGATAACACTGAATTTGGCAAGAGTAGCTTGTTACATGTGAGAAAGCACGAGCAATAATTGTCCCTGAATACATAATTTTTTTACATGTCTTGTAAAATCATGTCATTTTTGAGCACTGAAAGGTTGCTGGAAAGTCACTCAGCATTACCAGGGTATCACTTCATTATCATAAGCTTTTTGTGTTAATTCTCATAAAGGAAACAAACACAAAATGTGTGAAAAAGGGACACACTGTTGCAGAATAGTAAAAATATTAGCTCCGTATATTAATCACACTGAATCACGTGAGTTTTTGGCAGATAATAAACGGGTGATAGATAGATCTCTAAAATCACATGCATATTATGAGCATAATCCTCACTCTAATGCAGGGTTGTAGAATTTTACGGTCTCATAAGCTTGCAAGGTTTCACCTGGAACATCAAAACAATTGCTAAAAGCACAATGAATTCTACAGCTAGCCATCTGCTTACCCTCCTGACCTTTCAAATCTTATAAAAACCCAAGCTCATAATTTTTCACTCTATGAATTTCAATTGTGGTTGGTTTTTTTTTTTAATAGTGTATTCAGGTTACTTCATCTTTACAATGTAATAAAAAAGATCCATTCCTTTTGACAATATTTTGTAGCAATACACATTTTTTTCTTGAAAGGACTGAGTGCTATCACTAGAGCTAATGGGATTGTGGGGCATGCATTGCCAGTGATTTTATCTGGTTGGAAAGATTTATTTTGAGTCACGCTCTTCTTGTATGGGTTCACCTATCAGTCACTATTGGAAATTACATCCAGCAGCTGCTTTGGAAGAAGGTTAAATAGCACCGGTGTCTGTTTCCTACGTTAATCTCTGGTATTTTGAATCACTGCTTTGGTTTTCAGAAAGTGATAAAGGTTAAGGTTTCCTGTTTCTCAGCACTGAGCTATCGGATGATCCCTTGAAATTAATATTTCTTTTCCAAACTAACAATTAGAAATATAAAACCTATCAGTACATGGTTTTACATTGCACTATGCCTATACTTTTATATGGTCAAAAATCTAGACAGTACGTCACATTTCTGAAGTGACACAAGTTAAGAAGTAAACTATTGCAAAGATGATCTCTTGACCTGACTGATATGGATAGGAAGAAAAACCAGTAAGAAAACAGATACAAAAGAAAACTCAAAATTCTATATGCAAAGAAAATGAAGCAAGGCTTACACCTATCAAAGGTGAAGAAAATACAGCTCGGGCACATCAGCAGATAGAGACAGAACAACAGAAAAACAAATAACATCTTATAAACAACTAACAATCACAAGCTAAATCAGGGCAAGGGCTTCAGACTGACGTTCTCTGTGTGAAACACCCCAGAAGACAGCACCCTGGTAAGGTAAAACAGATCGATTCCCTGATGATTTCACTGGTAGACAGAATAATATTCCATACCATCTTCCTCCAACATCTTTAGCAAGCGTGGGGAAGGATGGTGCTTCTCTTTTATGGCACACGAGAGGGACCTGCCGTCCCTCATGTTGGAGTGGTCAAAGCACTAGTTGGGACGGACTCTGTCAGATGATGGAATTCTAACCCTTTCTCCAAAAGTGATCCTCTTATTTCTTTTGGGGGGTGTTTTTTTGTCGCTGATACCAGAGATAATGAGACTATTATGTGCTTTTTATAGGGGTATCAAAGAGCCAATAAATACAAGCAAGGTGAAAAATCTTAATTGTTATTCACTCAAATTCAACAGTTCTTTCATCAACAAAAGAGTTACATTTATCATCACCAATGAATAACTAAAAAAAAGTTATAATGTCCACATGCAATTCTAAAAGTGATTTGATTTTCAAAACAACAACAAAAAAATCCTTAAATTAACATTACCAATTCTTCCCTGCCTCAAATTCATTTGGAGTCACATTATTTTCTCCAGTTTCTGGATTAGACACATTCTATGCAGTCTGTCCATACAGCTGCCTCCCTTAATAACCCTTGAACTCCTGGCCACTTTTAAAAAGGCATAGCTTTTCAGAGGTGTGATGCTGCTGCAAATATAATGAAAACAGTTGACTATTGGAAAGAGATCCAAATTATTGCCTCGGCTGAGAGAAAGATCTTTTCCCATTCTCGGAGATAAGAGCCAGCAAATCAGCCCACATATGCTCTGAACGAGCCGCAGCAATTTGTCCAGCCAAATAAACTGGGGATGCTAGAGGGAGATAGACTGGCTGCAAGAGGGAGATTGTCAAGGAATAACAAGAGAACTAGAGGAAACTAGCTGTAACTGGCAGTAGGATGCAATTATGGGACACAAGGCACAAATCCATGGGAAGAATGATCTTTAAAAACCAAGGTTCTGCTCACTAAAAAATGTTTCTTTTAAGGAATTGGAGTACAGTACATTAGTTCATCTCTTTATGAGCTCTCCTTGAAAATAATTTGAAATAAAAGGTGTGAGTCATAGTGTTTCAAAGAAACAACAGAATACTTGTCTTTGCACCATAGTGTAACATGCAAGAAGGACTGAATAAGAATCTGCTTACAAAACCCACGTAGTCAGAATCTATCAGGAGAAAGAGCTCTCATGGAATTATAATACTTGACACATTCAGTGAATTAAGGTGGCCTACCATTCACCCTGCCAGCGAAAATTTTTTTTTGCTATCAGATCTGTCAGTTGCACTACATTAGCAATGTCCTAAATACAAACTCCTCCATAAGTACGTGTGGACACTTCCAGGAGCTCTCCCAGCATGGGAGAGGATTGCCACTAGTAGCCACAGATAAGAGCATCTGAAGAGAACCACTAGGAATATTTTAGAAGAAAAAACAATGGGTTAAATCAACATAATTTCCTGTTCTTATTACAATCAGTGAAACAAAAGTCAATCAGGTGTAGTGCCATTTTTTCTCGTTATATTTGTTGCCACAAGGCAGTGGTACCTGGCTTTAGTTTACGCTGGTCTCTATAATGTGCTGTCGGTTCTTGCAGCCTTCTACTTATTATTTTAGTTGGGAATCTCTCTCCTTCCTCATGGCAAATACAGTTGGAGACAGTATTATTCTACACATTTCTCATACCACCTGGCCAAGTTAACGATGCCAAGATGATTTCAGAGTAAAGTATGCCATACGTAAGGCCCAGGCACATGCTGTACCTGAAGGCACACGGAATTTCAGCTGCCTCGTTCTTTAATTGTTAGTCTTCTGCAGCTGGAGCTGCACTATTTAGCAGGAGCTGAGATCTGGCCTTTCCTAGAATGTCACCATTCTCGAAATGACACCATTTGCCACAGTTCAAAAACTGATCCATTCTAAAGTTTATTTTCTTCTTGGCTTAAACCTAAAACATAGACACAGAATACTTTCTTGTGTTGCTTTTCTAAGTAAAACGGTCAGTCAGTGTGAAGTTACGTAGAAACTATGTTCTCATTTTTGGGGTAAAACTGTGGCACAGAAGAAACTAACCAAGCCTAACTTGTGACCTACCCTTCAGCATGGGCAGCTACTCACATACCACGTGAGGAGTCTGCGGTGGCTGGTTGAAAATGAGTTCAGTGAGTAGTTCCTACGGGGTACAGACAAATATTGTTCATTGCAATTTCATTGCTGCAAAACTTTAGATTTGCTTCTCTCCAGAACACCATCGGAAGCGAACAGACGCTTCTTGGCTTCCTACCGCTGCCAACAGTTTCCCAGTATAACTCCTTCAGGGCAGAGAACAAATAGAGGCAATTTTCCAAGCTCTTCAAAAGCAAAATGTAAAGAGCTCCCCCCCTGGGACAGATCAAGCTTGGGGAAGATGAGAGAAGCCCTCCATAGCAGCACAGGAAAGAAATGGATTTGGGGGAAAAGAATCTTTGTTCAAGGAGAATCCAAAACAGACCAGGGGCCATGTGTCTCACATTATGTCCGTTTTCATCATACAGGCTTCAGTAAGGAAAAGTGGCGGTTGGGAAAGGACAAGTAGTCCTGGAAATAAATAACCATCCTAGAAATCAGCAGCAGTTGCCATAGCAAGTACAATATCAGAAGTAGTGTGCAGGTCACTGTGCTCCTTCGCCCTGATCATTACTGACAACGATTTCATCTAGTAATTCTGAAAGACATGGCAAATTGTGTTCTTAAAGAAATACCATTAAAAATTTAGCAAGGAGGGTTTTGAAACCAAGAAGAATGGATACTAATGGTGCAGTAATTAAGTACATCAGAGAGGATGAGAGCTAAAGGGAAAATGACATGCTTAAACGGGTAGAAAAGGAAACAAATTTCAAATTGTGATCACCCACAATTTTAATTGTTCCACTTTTCATTTGCTGACCTGGGGGGAATGGGTAGCGGTTGAAATTTATTTAATGGCATGATGAGAAACTGGGCTTCATCTCTTCCTTTACAGCAGATGCAAGTCTGAGGTTATTTCTAACATCTGTTTCTAAGAAGGAGTACCTTTATTCAGGATGCTAAACATAAAAAAGGCAGATTGGAGATTCCATTAGCTTTCTACTGGAAAAAATCCTGTGCTGCAACCAAACTGGGTCTGCCTAATTGAGGTCATGATTTGGACAGCCAGAGAATGGATTGCTGAGTGGAAAGGCGATCTCACTGGCACTGTGTTAGCAGCCCATTAGCATTGCAGCCTGCAGCAGGGTAAGCTCAGTTCAACAAGCAAATATGTCCAGTGTTTGACAGGCTCTGACACAGTTTCCTTCAACATGCCTCCCTCACTCTTCCTCACAGGCAGGGTCGCTTGTTGTCCCAGGGGACAAATCACACTTTTCCACAAGTATATTTAGAAAGAAATTCACACAGAAAGCATGGATGCTGACGCATTTAGGCACAAAATAGCCCTGAAAAAAGAGCTCATCAGAATTGCCCGTGTGTCAGATTCATCCTCATGTTTAAGATTGGTGTGTGAGGGCATTAAACAGACTTCAGAGAAACATGCTTCACCTGCATCTTCTTTCATTCTGTGAGATGCTTGTCAGCCTTGATAGTTCAACCTCATTTGAATCATTCCAGTTCCTTTGCATTGATATCAGGTTTGCTTAATGGAAAAGTATTTTAAATGCAGAGGGGAAAATCATAACTGTTACTCAACCAGAATACAGTTGATTAAAGGCAACAAAATAATGCCTTGTTATGTTGTGAATAAATGCAGTATTATAACTACATATCCCTCAAATAAAAGAAAATCAAAAACATGTTACGTCTTTCTAGATTTACTCCATGTAAGCTTCACTACATTTTCTATTCATTGGGCCTTATCCTTCAATAACATAATACTTACACATTGGAATTCATCCTGTAACACAGTTGTGTATGTAACAAAATCTTAATGATAGAATTCAACATCAAAGCCTGACTTCTAGAAACTGCATTCTTAAAGGGGAGGAGCAAAGGAGGAGAATGGAATAAACCATGCTAGGGGATGATTATTGTTGGAGAATATACCGATTATTTTTTTTTCCTTTGGTCTGATTTTTGCCACAGTTGAGAACACAATGAAAATCAATACAAATGGTTGCTAAATCGTAGAGTACGTTCAGAGTAATGTAACCCCCATATATATATAAAAAAATAAAAATCAAAAATCCATATGCGTAATTGTTGATTTTCAAAAATGCAAACTACTTAATAGCCTTGGAAAACTATTCCAGTAAAATCAGCTTCTCATTGAACTTCCTGTGTAATCCTGTGCTGCCCTCCCTCTCCGAGTTTCAAAGCAGGAGGTTTGATTCTGCATGATGTATGTGCCCTCCAAAGAGGCCAACACTCTGCAAGAACAGTTCTAATAAGATCTCTCCGCAGTAAAACAAATCAGATGTCCTTATCCCCTTTTCTCTTTGTAAGCAAAGACCAAATCCACTATAAGACAGGATGAAGTTTCCATTTGAATTAATGGTGAATGAGATGGACCCGATCCTACAGCCCTGTCGGTCTTCAAGGCACACATGCAGCACTTCATTTCTCAGCCATGCTGTGTGCATCAAAACACCAAGCACGATCCTCATCGCAGACTGCTCAGGACATGAGAATAATACCCAGCACGGTGACATGCTCACAGAACTTTCTGAACTGCATTCAGAGTTCCACAGAACTCCCAGTTTATGAAAGAATTACAAAAAAATCAGAGTGTGGGGAGGGTAGATTGCTGTACTGAAGTAACCAACACAACAGCGTGAAGTTCGTGTTTGCAGGCCTAACCATAGATGAGTACAGAGGAATAGGACAATAGTATTAATACTTAGGGAATATCTTTACATCGTCTATAATGACATTCATCCCAAAGGCCAGCAGCAAACTTGCTTTACATACAGAGTCCTTGATCTGTAATCTGTTCCGCCGCACAGAATGACAGCTTGCACTACCGGCTTCTCCTTCTCTATTAACACTTCAAATGGTGCTTGTTCTCTAACAAAAGATATACCAAAACCCAAAGAGAACTCTCAAATCTGAAGTCATAGCAGCGATGCTAGCAAAGTTAGGAAAAGATTAAAATGCGTTAATATTTCTGGAAGGGCATAATTATAAGGAAAAAAATGGAGTATTGCCATCTCCTTGCCACAACACTAGGCCCTACTTGTGCGTGCCTGTGCAGATGCGTGCAGAGACTCCGCTCCGCCAAGAAAACTTGTCAGCATTCCCTTGGAGAACTGAAAAAGCTAGAGAAGTTGCAGGATGGGCAAAAATGTTTACCTTTTCATTGAGATATCCCATCCTGTCAGGGCTATTTCTTGTACACTCACAGGGTAGCTCAGACAACCAATAAAAAAAAAAATCCAAGATACTTTGCCTGGCTTTGCTGGATATTCTCCCTAATACCTCTTTATGCCTTTGGACCTCTTTTTTCTCATCATTGTTCTCCATGTTCATTCTCTTCTGACTTAAAATTTAAAACACAAGATGGGGAGAATTTTCAGCTTGCTGAGGTGAAAAGCATAAACCTTGACGGCAAGATCCTCAGATGATATAAGTGTACCAGAACTTCCTTACCACAGCTGTAAACCAGGAACCTCCTGTGATGCTCCATGGGCAGCTCCACGCTCCCACCTCCTTCTCTTTGCCTATAGTGCATTTGGGGTTTGGTTTGTTATGCTTTGTTTTGTTTGTTTGCTTTTTGGTAGGGGAATGTTGGGGGAAATAGGATGGGCTGGAAGGTTTGGAGTTTCTTTTTTTGGAATCCTATACTGCTCTCGTTTAGCTGATTGCTTGAACAGTTGAAGTAAATGAAGTATATATGGTAATAGATGCTTAAACAAATGAATTATGGATAGAAACTGCCACCACATTATCTTACTTTTCAAAAATCTACTTGCAGCATACAGACCTGTGGCAAAACAATTATCAGAACATCTCAGTATTTAATAAAACATTCAGATCAAGATGTATGCTGCCTCTGGAATGTGTGAGTGAACAGTAGCACTTCTTCAATTTTTGTTTACAAATATTTAAGCTAGAGAGCTAAATATCCTAAGGACACGCTTGGTAAGTGTCTATCCAAGGCATACTGCATGAGGTTCTCATTTGGGAAAGAGTTGTAAGGAAGAACAAAAGACTTTTAATCTGCTTGAATTCTTGGGTTTGTCAGTCTTTATTCAATGTCTGAGGAAAAACCCCACACTCCTTGTAGATGATATAACCTTCTAGGGGCCCAAGAACAAAAAAGCAGCAGAGATGAGCACTGAATTGGTGTGTGACAAGTGACAACCTTCAGACCCCAGATTTCACTACCTGCAGGTTACGGTACCGCAAGAAAACCCTTGCTTTTCACTGCATGGCTCACATGATTATATCGTGGTTGGTAGCCAGCTGCAATTAATTTTTCTTCTATACGAAATATTTTTGTTTTCTATTGATTATCTTTTCCTATGGTTATTCATTTTCTTCTAACTTCAAATACAGTTACTCTGACAGAATGAAATTCAGTTACATTTGTTCATATTTATCATTATGCCAACAGTTTTATAATCACCACAGTGGTCTTCACACTCACCATCAACTATATTATTACACTATACAATTTTTTCCTCAGTGCTTGACATCTCTGATAAAGTTGAATGGTTGTAGACGGCCTCTAATTTCCCAGCCTATGCCTGCCCTTACTTTGCAAGCATCAGTATATTCTGTCTAAATCTTCATGCTACTCACTGTTGTCTGTAGGGAACAGAAGCTGTGACCATCAGAAAGTCCATGTTACCTAGTAACACATACCTTCCTAAACTACATTTCTAATCCTATCATGAAGGTTATTCCTGGCAGATGTGCAGTTATTGCTCTTTCTCTTGGTCTTCTCTCATGCAGGTCAGCATGACTTTCAGTAACAATTTCCTACTGACCAGTGCCACTAACTAGTAACATCCTGTTTTTCACTTAAAACATGCACTTTCCGTCCTGGAGTTTCACATGAGGAAACCCAACACATTCTCATAATTTCCTACAGCACACCGATTACAAATGTCTGGGCGAATACCTTAAAGCATAACACACTAAAGGTCACATGTGGTCAGGTTTAGTTAGTGATATCCTTTTGTACCATTCTAAATGCTGTCTGCTTTTCACACTTTGCACTGCAGTAATGACTTGGGGTCTTCTGACATGCTTGAGGATGAGGGCAGTGAGTTCTCACAATGTGCTGCTAGATAGATAAATTTTATCCTTTGTTTTTGTCCACTTGCATTATACATAAACACTGAAGAGTTTGATTGTTACTTTGCATTCACAGGCAGGTTAATTATTACCAAAATGCTTACATCCCTTTTGTTGCTCTAGAGAACAGGAACAATTACACCACCTCTTCTCATTTAAAAATAAAGACCATTTTGGAGTACATTATTTTATATGACCTTTAATTCAATGTAATTATCCCACACTGAAAATCAGAATGTGGAAAGATAAAGTGGGGGAAGTCTAAGGCAGACACGTGTGTGTGGGAAGGGCTCCCCGTGTTTGCAGACTAGGCAGGTATTCATAGGACACGTTCTTATGAATGGTTGTGTCATAATGAGACTCGTAGGCTGTTGGAGTCTCAAGTAAAATGGAATATTTATTTGGGCTGCACAATTGAAAAGCACACTAGCACACAGCTTTGCTAGCAGGTGCTGCTCTGACTTTTCTGACAGCCCAGAGCAATGCCATTTTTTTCCCCAGAACAGTGCACTGTACATGACTATTGTAGTTGGAAGAAAACTTTGAGCACACCTCCATAGCTGCGTGATCAAGTTCCAGGGTCAGTTACATGCTCTCCCTTTCAACTGTCCTCAGCTGTTTCAGGCAGATTTCTTTCTGGCAGAGTAGTTCATCGTTTTATTTTTATTTTTTTTTCAGAGGTGAAATGTTTGTCAAAATTCAGCAGAGCTGTTGCAGCCATTAATGAGTCCCACAGGTCAGGAAAGAAAGGACACATTTTGCCATCAGGTTCCTATTAGAAACGGTATATAAGAATAACAGGCAAGAGACTTTGGCGTCAGCGTGAGTTGAAGCTAAAGACCTATCTCAAGAATGTCAATTCATGATCTTTTGATTCCATAAATTATATCATTAATTATTTCTCTTTCTCTTCTTGTGAATGTAAACTTTGGAATAAGTGTTACATTTGGCTTGGAATTAGATGATAAGAAGTTGAAATTACAACAAATTTCCAAATCGAGGAAAGCAAGAAGTTTAGATTCTAAATAAAATGAAATTCTCTTTTGGCCACAAAGATTTCCTTACTGAGAATGACAGGACAGCTCGAGTCTTTATCCAAAAATCTTTTAACAGACTGTATGAGCAGGACTTAAACTAGCATTACTAATACTGTATATATTTACAGATGTTGCAGCATTCACTTAACCTCCACGCTCCTAGTACACCATTCCCCCCCCCCCCCCCCAAACCCCCAACACCCCCCCCTCCCCCCCCCGAAGGAAACTGCTTGGAACACAGTTGTGTCTCATCATCTTGCATTTCCCAATTCCTATAGAAAATCCTCAAGGTGAAGGATTATTATTATTAGTTAGGTTCTCTGGGACAAGGCACCGTGGGAAACCTTCTCTGTCACCAAATAAGGGTGTTATTTGGTTAGAGTTTATCACTTCTTGCTACCAGAACACTGAGAGACTTCTTAAGAAAAAAACCCAAAAACCCAACCCCACAAAAAAAGCCAAGCAAGCAAACAACAACAACTAAAAAAGGAAACTAAGGGAGAGGTGATGGATCATTCTGAACATTTTGTCTTCCAGATATATCCACTCAAACCACCAGCTTTTCCAGAGCACTTTTGAAGACTATAAGGATGGGTGGTGACAGGTTTTGACTGCACTGGGAACTGGGAAAAATACTGCAAGTAGGAAAACCTCTCTTCAAGGACAAACAACCCAATTTGCTTCTCCCCAGTAACTGTACAGACATGGTACAGCTTTGCAAATCTATGTCATTGCTGCTACGAATTGGTTACTTTAAATATATCCTCATTTTTCCTAGCACAAGGCATGGTAAATTGCCTGTAAGTAGTTTTGGGTCAGGTACACCAATTTTTGGTGTAAAGTTGCAATTATTTTTTTCCAGCCTCCACTTACTCTCACATAGCCTTTGCTCTGTTTAAAGAGCGTCAACATACGTAACAATTTACATTGCAAGGAATGTGATACAGCATATATTTGAGAGAGGAAAAACTTCTCAAATCAAATTCCTTTCAGTTCAGTTCTCTGCCGATACTGTGACTGCGGTTCTCCAGATCAGACCCTCACCTTCCGCATTTTGTAGAACCTGGGCAGCCTTTCAAGTGTCTGACCTTTCCATAAGCCACATTTTCTCCAGATGCTAAAGCTGAATATAATTTCACTTTATTTAGTATTAATAAACTGTAAACACCATCATTGCCTATTCCTGGCAAAGTGCCTGAATTAAATAGGTCTCTTAATGTATCTTCTCTCTGCATTAGAGCTATTTAAAAGCAATATGCCGAGTGTGCTGATGACAAAAAGACTCTTTTTCATTCGTTTGTTTTCAAGCTCCATATATTCCCAGTGAATATTTTCCTTAGCATAAACAGTTGCCAATACAAGCCTTTGTATTTACAATACATAAATTACTATCTAGCTTTACAAAGAAACTATTATTTTCCTAAGCAAGATTGTCAACTCTCTTTCTTTAGATGCTAAAATTCCAGGATAAATATTTATGAAGGCAGTGCTTATCTCTACACGCTAGTGAAAAATACCCAGTGGACAACCGATGCAACAGTTTTCCTCCACACTGCTTCTACAGGTCTGATCACTTTTGGAAAAGATCAGGTATTATTTATGTAGTTGCCCAGGACGACATTTTATTTTTTAAACTGAACAGATGTTAGCTAGAAGACATGGAAGAAATTAATATCAAATCTTTGTATTAAGTTCATGTTAACTGTAAAAACAGACAACAATAGGCAGCAATCATTCTTATTAGTTTAGACAGACCACCTATAATCAACCATTATGTTCATTGATTACAGGTCTGTAGTCAGCAGACAGATTTGAGTACAATTAAGTCCTGAATCTAACATCTTGTGGATATTTTAACTTGAACTATAAACCTTCTGTGGCCAGTTTCTCCTGTTTGAAACAAGTAGCCACCACTACTTTTATTTCAAAAAAATTGAATTTACTCTCAGAACAAAAATGCTCAGGATTAAAAAAATTAAGTCCCAGATAATCCTACTTGGCTACGCTAAAAGTATTATACTATACCAGAATGACTTAATACCATTACTGCTATAAGGATTTATGTAAAGTCTAAACCAAAGAATCTCCAAGTAGCTGAGAATCCATACCAAGATCACATGTCATGGGTCAGTGTTGAAGGATCTATTCCCTTTTCTTACTATGCTTAAGCTTGCCACTGATACGTTCAGGGATGAGCTGAAATACCAAACCAGAGAGATTTAATTCTGAAGCACAGAGAAGTCTTTTCCCACTCTGTTAAGAAAATTACCTCTAGGAGGGGTTTCCATCATAAGTTTAATGGATATTGTGAGGAAAATTGCCAAGGTTGTACGTTGCTGTGTCAGGGAGGAAGAAGGAACCACAAAAATTAAGGCTTAGTACAAACAGCAAGAAAATAGTCTGTCTAAAGAGTAACAGGCATCTCCCAAACTTATGTGGCTCCACCAAAAAACCCACCCATACACCCATGTGAAGTCCAACAGTGTAAACTCTGGAGAACAAAAATATCCTTTCAATCCCCTTGTGTCAGTAGAGGGGAAACCTTTGTGAAGCTCTGGGGGCCCTTCACTGCTCAGCAGCTGAGCTTCAGTCATGCCCAAACTTTGGGTTTTCAGCTGCCAGCCTGGGAGAACTGAGGCTGTTTGTGCAGCACACGGAGTACGCTGAAGAGAGCCAGGGCTCTTCCAACAGTGCAGTCACATTGTTGAGTAATGAAATACTTATTTGCATCTTTACCCAATAAAATTCCATATAAATATAGGTGCTGATAATGTAACATTATTTATGGATAACAGCTGTCATATTTCCCGGCTGTTTCCTTGTTGCCTGCTATAACATATGTTAATTTAAACTTTCACCAAATGTCACGGATTGTTTGCCGTGCTCCAGCTGCAGCTTGGCAATTTTTTTCTTTAGGTTTCGGTTGGCTTTGGAAACGATTACACAGCCAGCCCATAACAATATAAACAAGTCTTGTGTAGCTGCCGAGCTGCTCGTTAACTCCCCTAAGTGAATGTTTGCTGGAAAAAGAAAAAAAATGCGGATGAAGCATCTCACTTATCTTCAGATTCTGAGGTATTTTGAGATGTTGTTAATAGAGAAACTGCAGGGGACACTGGAGTCTAAGAAATCTTTAAGGAAAAATTCATCACACAGAACATAAAGTTATAATCATTGAGGAAATAAATTAAAAAAACCCAAACATAAACCTACGTTTCTGGATAAACCGTATTCCAAACAGCATCTCAAGTGAGGTCCTTGCTTTGCAAAGGCAACCACAAAAACATTAACTGGCTTAACATACCAGGGCTAGGCTTAGTGCAACAAACTAAAATTGATAAGAAGTTGCCATATAGGATGAAGAGAAATAAAATAAGAAGAGTACAAACTGAATATTGCAGCCTGTGCACAACTTTCAACTCACTGTGTTGCACAGTAGGAAAAAAAAAAAAAAAAAAAAGAGTAGCAATGAATAGTCTAAATTAGAAAACTGAAGGTGGAGAAGAAAGCAGCGAGTAGGATTGACAGGACTAGTCAGGCACGCTGGGTTTCTTTCTCGCGGGAAACTTTCTGTCAGAATAAATACCACCTACATGCTGAAGACAAAGGCTGATCCAGAGGGGAGGCTCTGATTTCTCGTACAACAGCTTATGCCATCTCCTCTCCACTGTGCTGCCTCTTCCACAGTGGGACACTGGCATTTCTTTGAAACATGCAAACAGTAAAAACACCTCCTGCTTTCTTTTTCCCCTATGTTGCCATCAGTTTTCAGAGATGGTATTTAAATTACACTAAAGGTCAGTCTTGGCAGACAAAACAACTTGTATCTGTTTGTCAGAGCAGGCTAAGGATCAATATACAGAAATAGAACTTACACTTGTGTAAGCGTATAAATGATAAGATGATGCCAGCAAGCACAATACAAATATTGATCAATTTAAATATGTGAGTAAATGGAAAAGCAGAAAACATCATCTGTGGTGACAAACTGACAAAGAGGCTGGCAGCAAATAAAATGGATGGTGAGATGGCAAATCATTCTTTTTCTTATTATTTATTTTTCCCTAAATTCACTTTGTATTACCTCTCTGCCTTTTCATCCCGTTTTCAAATCACTTTTTGAACTTAGCACAGAAAAATTTCTCATTATACAGAAAAAAATGGTTTAGATTATTATGATGTAGAGCCACTGTAGAAGGAGAAATAGAATTCATATGTTAATTATGCTAGAATCAAGATATTTTCTGTAGCAAATAAGAAAGTTGAAGATCAAAGTCACATTGTGCTGTGCTACAATTCACCACAGCCTGGCATTACATATTTTAGCTGATACCTGCAGAAAAAAAGACAGCTACTATAGGTGTAAGAGGCTTCTGTTTCAATTTAGGCAAAACGATGCACTTATGTATGCCACAGGCCTCCAACTTCTTCCTGTGTAGGTGGCTTCGTGTCACTGGCAGAGTTAGAAGACCAGCCTGCGGGACTAGCTCTAAAAAGCAGCGTGCCTGCACTATGCCCGGGGACCAAATGCTGCCCCCCACACACACTTCACAATGCGATGTCTCCACTCAGTAAATATTCTGTGGCATTTTGTCTTTTCTTCAGCAAGGATGTTTGCCCTGAATGATGAATTCACTGTTGACCAACAAAAAGAGGGTCAGTATCTCTCCATAGGCTTACAGAGCTCTCCTACAAGAACAGCTCTACCAACACTACTGAACTGCTCTGCAGCAAACCCCCTCCTCCAGCACCATGCGCAGAGACCGCAGCACTTAATCCTTCCTTTTCAGCAGCACTCCTCTGCCAAAAGATGTTGAATTAGAGAAGGCTTCTAGCTTGTTGATATTCTGCCAACTGACACAAAAATTAAATTTCACCCAGTTGAATCAGCCTCGTTTAGTCAAGGGCCATTTAACGGTTTTTTTGAAAAGCTCGATTTCACCACCACAGTTACATGCAACAGCTTATCTCTGATGGACTTACCATATCCTTAATATTGACTTAATCCTTGAGCACAAAGCGCAAGGAATGGATATTACTGAACAGTGATTCCACAAAATGACGGTGCAGGAGACTCATTACGAAATTCTTTTTTGTTTGTTTTGTTTTTAATCTAAAGTCCAAGTCTGCTCAATGCCATCTTAACCTTCCCTTAGAGACTTTAGATCTCAGAAGATCTGATTTAAAAAAAACCCCACACAACACCAAGCAGTTCTGCACTGTGGCACAACCAGAATCATGTGATTCTCCACATTCAAATTCCTCTCTGCAAGCACAATACACAATTTCCTTGGAAGTCTAAAGATATTTTATGAAATCTTGCTCTCAAGACTACCTGTAGTGGTGTTAGTGGAAAGAACCCAGAAGACTTTGGATCAAATACAGAAGGTACAGAGCTTTACTATGGTGAAAGGGGATAAAATACTTGGTACTTTTTTTGAATTTGTCTTCATCACAGATTTTCAATAGCACACTGTTACATGGATTGATGTTAAGTTGCTGCCTACCTGAAGCGGTGAGGTGATCCTTAATTGCCTTTTCCACAGAATCATGAGCTGCACTCTGATGTACAGAGTAAAGCTGTGCATTCCCTCCACTTTTCCCACTTTCAAGCTATAACATCTGAATTTTCTGTTAGTGAAAACAGCTGGGGACAAAATTCTAGCAAACTCCAAGCGGTATTTGAAGTTTGCTCTCTTCTAGATGTTGATACTTTCAAGCCAAATATCAAAAACAAATATCATACTGCCTTCCATTTCACGTGTATTTGATTCTGCTTCAGTGCCCAACTTCATATTCATGACTTCTGGATTCAAGTCCACAATAAAAATATTACAACTAGTAGAACGAATAATGTAGCTGAAAATGAGGTGCTGTGTGTGGCTTCACTCAAAACTGACTTCTCCCTGTAGATATAGTCAATTTAGACTGGATGTGAGCACCTTATTTGCTCCCAGATAAGCATCCCTTAAGGTGTAAAGGCTTCTTTCCAGATCGTGCAGGTCTGATGTTACAGCACCCTTTAACAAACACAATGGAAAAGAGGTGAGATTTTGTTGATGCTATCAGTAAGGAGATAAAGATAACTACAGGAGAGTTTGCTTCCACTAGTATTCACAGCAGAGGATTTAGAGAGCTCTGTGCCACCCTCACAGAACAAGCCAAACCTTCACAGCTCTCCTGCTGCAGGTCAGGCTTATCTTATTAAAGCAATGTGCAAAATCTTAATGGAATTTTTTAATATTCAGCTACTTTATCAAAACAGCTTATACACAAGCACAATACAAACAGTGAAATGTTCATATGATAAATTATACCAAGCATTTATTTTCAAATAGACTATGCAAAAAGCACTTAAGTAACCTCAGCTTGTCTTTAAAGCTGCAGACTACGGTGTGGGTTTCAGAAATATGCCATAACTACAGACTTATTTTAAAATCGTGATTTGACATAACAATCAGGCACCAGCACATTATTACAATGTAGACCTCTATTAGAGCATCAATATTCAGTTGAGAAACAGGAAAAAAGAAATCACTGACAGCTTAAAAGAAAGTGTGTGAATGAGGAGGCAAGAATATCTGAAGGAGTGTGTTATTTGCATTATAAAAAAAACATTAAGAGTTATTGTGAAAGCAGCAGATGAATTTGCTTCAGTGGGGCTTGGGTGGGGGGGTGTCAAGAACAGCTCCACCTGAAATCCTTCTACTGAAAGTTTTCAGGGCATTTCACAGAATACTGCTGGTTAGAGGCTTCTACCACAGTAATGGAAACAAAGACCTTATCACCACACCTACTTCCATCTGATGATTCTGTCCTACATCTGACAAAACTTCTACACCTTGTCTGTCTTGTCGGTGATAAACTATATATATAACTTTCATCTGTGGGAAGTGAATCATGTCTCCTTCCAAGACCAGTCTGTAACAGGTCTAGGCAGTTAATTCTGGTGGCCAGCATCACTACCATGAGTGCTGCATCTCTCCTAGCATGCATCAAAGACAGGGACCTCTCTGCAACACCTGCCACCATCTGCTGCAGCCTCTCCATTGAGCCAGTGAAGCTGCTGAATCATGTGTCACTGACAACAGCGATCAACCCCTTCCAGCCGATGGGCCCATTGACCACAGACTGATGTGGAGGTTGCTGGATATTTCAGTACATTTCAGTATTAATTGTGGATGTGCCATTTGCTAGTGAGAACACTTTGTCTTCCTTTCATTTTTTTAAGCAACCGCCCACTGCCACCACTTAAGTTCATTTAAAGCAAGGGATTCACTTTCTGTTCTCAACCATGTGATCGCTTGGGGCTCAAAATGGAAGAAAATCTTCAGTGCGGAAAAAAAAGGTTCCATCAATTTACTGAGCATGTTTCATTCTTTTTATTTTCTCAGCTTCAGAAACAACCTGTGCTAAGTGCTGGGTGAATAGCTGGTCTTGAATCTCCAATGCCTATTTGATCATCTGATCATTCAAGAGAGGACCTGCCAGACCTCAGGGCCTTCTACATCTGGCAAGTGAATTATTTCTTCCTGTCATCGCAGCCTCACAGGCACTGATGTGCCCCCGCATGTTATGAAAATAGTTCATTTGGTTCTTTGGCTCAGAGTATGCTCAGTACACAAAGCAGCATGGCCTCGCTGTTGAATGTCACAGCCCGGTGCAGGACATCACACCCTACTAACTGCCAGGGCAGAGGGCCTCTGCCTAATGAAGAACACAAATACCACAGCTCCAGCTAGATGCACTTCTAATCCCGTTTTTGTTGAACCTAATTTCAGCAGGAGTTGGAAGGTGGAATGAGACTTGCCATTAAGATAGACATTTCACATTGTAAAAGCAGAACATTTTGCCAAAGAACCTGAAGTTTTGCTCATGTGCTTAAGAGCACGCCTGGGGAGCACACTTTTGCTCACTGCATCTCTCCAACTTCTATAGCTACAGGAGCTGCCTCCTAAGATTGCAAACTCTTTTTAGGGCACTAAGACAGCCTCTAGATGGCTGTTATGAGTACCTGAAAAAATACAAAGTAAATAAGCCTAAACTACTATTTTCATCACAAAAACCAAGGCGTTGGGCCAACGCTTCCTTGACTCTTCCTAGCTTTAAACCCACTGTCAAATGCTTTCAACAGTTTGGAGCCTCACCGTTTTTGCATTGAAGAACCACGTCTGTCCTGCAGAATCACAGAATTGCTCAGGCTGGAAAAGACCTTTGAGATCATCAAGTCCAACTGTTAACCCAGGGCTAGCCAGGCCCCCGCTCAGCCATGTGTATTTCAAATACATGCAGGGATGGTGACCCCGCCACCCCCCTGGGCAGCCTGTCCCAGGGCTTCACCGCCCTTTTGGTGGAGAAATGTTCCCTCACACCCAACCCAAACCTCCCCTGGTGCAACTTGAGGCTGTTCCCTCTTGTCCTGTCACTTGCTCTCTGGGACACATGGGGACAGCCTGCTCCGGCGCCTTTAAGCCTACCTTCTTGAGAAACGTCCAGCCTTCCTGGACACCTTGGTCCTTCAGGACTGCCTCCCACAGAGCTCTGTCAACCAATCTTCTAAACAGGCCGAAGTCAGCCCTCCAGAAGTCCAAAGCAGCTGACTCCTTCCTCCTCCAAGAACTGAAAATGCTAGCATTTCACGACTGTTAAGTCCAAGACAGCCTCCAGCCATCACATAGCCCACAAGTCCCTCTCTGTTCACAATCAGCAGGTCCCATGAGGCACCTCCCCTCCCCAGCTGTGCGGGGAAGGTCCCTTCCACACACCCCAGGAGCCTCCTAGCCTGCTCCCCCTCCGCTGCGCTGTAATTCCAGCGGACATCTGCTAAGTTCAATTCCATTTGCCTGATCACTCGATAAACAGAGGAACGCTTTTAACAGCCGCCACCACACGCAGCAAAGAGCTCCACAGTTAATTTTACACTGAAGAACAACCTCTTGACTTAGACTAAGCAAGAACGAGCATCAGTAACCTTGCATGGCCAAACAGCGCTTCAGATCAGAGCCCACAAATAATGGCAAAAGAGGAAATAAGACATTATTTATCAAACACGAGAAAACAAACATGAAATAAAATGCAACAGGATAGCAATCAGCTAACATGTGCACATTAATGGAACGTGAAAACACATTTTCCTGAAAAATGAACACAATTAATAATAAAATGTGCTATAGAGCCTGTGTTATGCAGCCAATAAGAATTTGGCACAGAACATCTGAACTGTTCTGTGATTTTCTGCAAAAGGCATAAATATACCCTTACGAAGTCCAAGTTGCAATACGTTAATTTGTCAGTTTTCTTCATCAGAACACCTTCTCTACAGGTGAGAAATACTGTTGTCTCCAAAAATCCTTTTAGTACTTGTCATAAACAAGTAAAACGTCAGTATTAATACCTCAGCCCATTTTCCCAGAAAACTCCTCTGTTGAGTGTATCATTCAACAAGCCTGACAGCTCCTGGAAGCAGCTTAGATTTTTCTTTTCCTTCCTAAATGATCTGAGTTCAAATAATTTTAACGTTTGTGAATTTCATCAGCATATATAAATATCTTAAGGGTGAGTGTCAGGAGGACGGGGCCAGGCTCTTCTCAGTGGTGCCCAACGACAGGACAAGGGGCCACGGGCCCAAACTGCAGCACAAGAAGTTCCATCTGAACGTGAGGCAGAACTTCTTTCCCTGGAGGGTGGCAGAGCCCTGGCACAGCTGCCCGGAGAGGCTGTGGGGTCTCCTTCCCTGCAGACATTCACATCCCGCCTGGACGTGACTCTGGGTGACCTGCTCTGGGTGACGCTGCTTTGGCAGGGGGCTGGACCAGGTGGGCTCCAGAGGTCCCTTCGACCCCGACCAGTCTGTGAGTCTTGTCTAGGAACTGTTAACAGACAAACAAGTAATTGCTCTCAAGTCATCCTGATAAAAAAAACCCTAACGTAACAAGAGTGCAACAGATGGAGCACAGTTACAGTAAAAACACAAAGATGCCCTGCAAGCATGCTGTGTTCTCCTTGGTGGTCACAGTCACTGTCCTCTTGCCTTTCTCTGGAGAGTGATTGCAAAGGAGCTGAGCACACAGAGCTGGTCCTGCTGCCCCACCAGCTCTTCTCCTGCACCCAGCTGGTCACTTGCTCTACAACCACCCCACAGTATCAGGTATTTCCAGGCTACCAGTGACTTCTGCAAGCCCCTGCTCTGACCCAATTGATTTCAACACGTTGTTGCCAAAAACTCTTGTCCAGAAGTTTCCCTGTGAACTCTGTAAAGTTGCCTGATGTTTGAAGATACCTGAATAATTGATTCCTTCAACTCACAGTAAGGTGCACCTTATAAAAACATACTGGCTGACATGATCTTCCTCTTTGTGTCTCTGTAGGTGGTTTCCTATGTTGGCTGAAAGTCAATCCAATATTAAACTATACCCTAGGATTAGATTTTTCCATACTAAATAATTGAGGTTAAACCAAACGACTGCCCATTTATAGCTCTTGGGATATTCCAGTTATTTTCTTAAAGGACAGCAGCAATCTATGTTAGCTCAGAAATCAAAAGCAGGATGACAACTGCATCTGGCATCTGAAGAGAGAGGCGAGCATCAGGGTAAAGCAGGTAAATTTAGTTCTGGCTTCTGTATCTGTGTCCATGGGGATAAAGCAAAAGTCACGATCCACTGACTCATCAGAAAACACTGAATGGCTTAGATCTGAGGAAGAAATAAATGGATAGGCTCTGAAAAGGATAGAAGAAATAAGTGTA
The DNA here is from genome assembly GCF_963210335.1 of Falco punctatus. NCBI lineage: Eukaryota > Metazoa > Chordata > Aves > Falconiformes > Falconidae > Falco > Falco punctatus. The sequence goes on from NC_137588.1 coordinate 2,783,971, forward strand.
AAAGCTGGTCCAAGCTCCAGAGGTAACCTAATCTTTTACTTAAAGAGAAAGGCTCCCAAAATGCTTGAGCAGATAACCAAACACTAACCATACAATGAAGTATGTTACTAAAACCCTGTGTATAACTGTTGTTGAAGTTTTGTGGAGTAAATCTCCTCCTGTTGTTCCCAACAGCACTTCCAGCAGAAGGTATCAAGGGTTAAAGGCTGAAGCAATGATCCATATTCCTGTATAATTAATTACTCTAAATGCTGAGTTTGGTTCCTTCTAAAATGTTGTCCCTAGCTTAGCAGCACATTATGACTATTTATTTCCATGTTCTTTTGTGGTTTTTTTCTTTTAAGGCTATGTAAAACAGAGGTTTTGAGGATTAATTATTTAGTGCTCTGCAGAAAATGCACTTTAAAATCTTCTTCTTGGGGACACTGAATGCATTTATTATTCTGGAAAAATTCCGATCCAGCATCTGTTGTCCTGTGTGTTTTACTGTCTAATGATGAGAGTGCCTGTGGGATTTGTTTACAGCAGGGCTTTCTTGGTGGTTGTTTTTTTTGTTGTTGTTTTGTTTATTTCACTCAGAAAGAAAATAGGAAATTGAAAAACATTATTAATATTTGAATGGAAAAACTTAAGAGTTTTTGACAACTTACTGATTAATTCAGGTGGTTTCCAAATTGCTCTCCTTAAGAGTACTGCAGTACTCTTACAAAAGAAAACTTAAGGAAATAAGGGGAAAAAATTATTTTTGTTTCCCCAAGCTGCATATAATTTCTGCATATAGTTTGACTGCTTTGGGACAGGAATGTTGGCCCAATTCCTGAAGCATCTTATCTTCCCAGCTCTTGTCTAGGAAAATATAGTGAAGACTAAATCCGCAGAAGAAATGGGTGGAGGTTGTGCTTCACAGGAATGAAATGCTCATTTCAAGAATGAATACAGCATACACAAAGGAGAAGGAAATGGATTTTTCTTGTGCCTCTCCCTCTAAAACCAGAAGGTATCAGTTTCTTTTGTGAGCAGGTGGCTTGGCATGACAGAAACAAGCTGCTCCCAGCAGGTCTGCGGTCCAGGACCAAGCTGCGGTATTTAGTTGCATCAGAAATCAGTTTATCTGCCCACACGTTGCCTTTCAAAGCCTCCTTAATTAATAGGGGTGGTGGTAACTGCTCAAGAAGGGGGGAAGCCAGGGCTGCCCCAAGGCTGGACTTGGCCTTAGAGAAGAGCAGGGCTGGAAGAGGCCAGCAACAGAGCTGTGCCCACCTCGTAGCAAGTATTCAGATCTCAGAAAAGTGCTCACAGGGATGTACTGAGCGCTTTGCTCCATGGAACTCTTTACACACCTGCTTTTCTCTAAAGAAGCCAAAATAAGAAGTAGACAATGCTCAGGACACCACTATGGATTTTAAGGGTAGCTAAAGAGACCTTTTCATTCTTGTAATGTTGTGTTTTCAAGTACCCCATAGTTTCCCATTTTGGTTCTTATATTTTTAGAACACTTTAGATCATCTTATTGCCTTGTCAGAGGATTGCAACAAATTCTTGAGTTAATTCCTTACTTTTATTACAAACCACTTCTGTTGATCATTTGCTCAATTGCAACTCAGACTACTAATTATCTTCCAAACAATATGTAGAAGAATGTGAAAACACCAGAAAAAAATAAATAAAGTCAGTGTGATGTCTGTCAGACACACGACACAAAGCCAATAGCCCCACCTGGACCACGGAGCAGAGACCCGCAGAGCTGCCACCAGCGGGGAGCTCAGCCGCACACGCTGCCGGCGAGGTCGGCCGCTGGGGTAACACCCACACCAGCCCCCTTTGGGACCTCTGTGCTGGGGTCACCGAAACACGGCAAGGGGACAGACTTTCACTTGAATATTTGCCAGTTCATTGTTTTGCTTTAGAAATAGTCTGAAAGTTTTGTACTTTCCACTGGGCAATCAAGGAACTTTTTTCTCCTCTATTAGGAACCGGTGCAGAACAACAGTGAAAGCAAGCTGTGAAATAACCTAGGTCCTGTGGGAAAGGGTACTGGAAAGAGGTGACCAAGAACACCTCTCTCACACCACTCAACGCATTTATAGAATCTAAAGTTCAATAAATGGGAGTCCAAGATTATGGAAAACAGTTAGGCCTACTCTTTGGGTTCATCAGTTCTGCTAAACACAAAGGTAGAGCCATATTACTGAAAAGACAGTATAAGACGGACTGTTTTATCCATTAAGCTCATACGTGTTTTGGCAAGCCTACTTGAAAGCTGGAAGACTGTATGTATGCACATGGGTATATTTATAAGATTTTATTTACTATTATAAAATGATCTCTTACACACTGGTTAGCGTGTAACACTTTTTGTTACGCTGCTTTTGTTACAAAGCATATTTTTGAATTCCCACTGAAACCAAAAGAAAGGTTAGGTTTTCAGGAAAAACCAAAATAAAATTACCCCCCACACACACTTTGCATAATTTGACCCCTCAAAATCAAAGAGGGGGGCAAGGCACTTTGTTTTTCTGAGGCTGAGGCATGACCTCCTAACAGGGAGGGAAGCAACAGCTGCTTTTCCCTTCCCTCCCCCTTGCTCCATGCAGGTGCAGTGACCTCAGAGCACCAGGGCTGGGTGGGCAGAACAGCGCAGAACGGTTCCAGGTCTTGTACCACAAGAGTGGGATCCAACCAACTGCTTGCAAGCAAGAGAATGCTTGTGCCTGTATGAAGCCCCTTTGGCTTCACAACACATCTTTCAAGTAGTCTCTGTTTCTCTAAACCATACTGGACACTTTTCAGTAGCGTTTATGTGAAGAATACCACACTAATTCCAAGAGGAATTTGTTGAGTGTCCTGCAAATCGAGCCAAACATCTGCAGAGCTGAAAACATTTGAACACTACAAATGAATCCAGACTCTTCAAGACACACCAGGGCCCTAGCACACTGCAGGGCCTTCATGGTTAACCTCTGTTCCACCTGCTGTAATGATTTTGGAGAAGATGACAAGATCCTGAAATCAAACCACTAAAAAAATATCCACAGAGGGAAAAAGTTTTAAGAAGTTCTGTAGGTTACAGTTGCCAGGGAAACCACTTTGCAGCAGCCATATGGTCAGGAAAATCTATTTTCTTTGTTCTCTAGGGGGAAAAAAAAAAAGAGGATGTATTTTGGTGCAGAGTGAAAAAAAAATCCCGCAGAAGTTAGAGCAAAATATTCACACAGATACATTTAATCACTAATGAAAGAAGATAAATGACTTGCCAAACTGAGCTACAGAAATCCAGCACTAGCTAAAATATTAATATAGGGGATGTACATTTCTTTCTGCTTTATGTTGGTACTTCAAAACAAGCAGCTTCCCTTGGCATCAAAGCTCTTTACTGTAGGTGTGAACTCCACAGACTGAAAGATGATCCTGGCGTTGGCATCAGCTTTCTTTGCCACGGTTTTTGTTGTTGCCCTGTGCTTTCCGCATGGGTTCTGCTGCCCTGGCAGGGACCACAGCCCAGAGATGTGCCTTTTAAAAGCATTTACCTTTCAACCTTCCATATTACCAGGTTTAAGCAGAAAATGGAGGGAAGGGCTGGAGGGAACCTGCAGCAGCACGTTACCTTTCCAGACCACCATATGGCTGCCTGCATCCTCAGTGGCAACAAAGCCGGCAGTGGCCGCAGGTCCCATGGGTGCAGAGAGCCTCGATGACGGGAGGTGGCCAGGAGGCTCTCTGGTGGCTGCCTCCAGGCCAGGTCCCTGGGGACACCACCTTTAAGCTTGTTGCAGTGCAATTTTGCAAACTTTTTCTGTGCAGTGATGCAGAGGGGCCCCAGAGCCCCTTGCAGCTCTGCAGAAAGAGATGATGAACCTGTCAGTTTGGTTCTTCACTCAAGAATAAAAAGATACAATTTGACTGGATCTGTTTCAGCTCACAAAGGTTTTCCCCAGTGGAACTATTTTCAACACTATCCATGGTAAGATGTTTGGAAGAACTGTTTAGCTCCCCGGTACCAATAGCTTGAGGGGGCACATGGGATGGGCACCCCCAAAATCCAACAAAAAAAAGACTTTGAAAATAAATAATTTGCTAAATGGCAAAGACACAAATAGTCTGGTTTTACTCTGACCATGACTATTCAGTCCCACTTTTCAGAAACAGACTGCCTATCTGTTTGAACTATTTGCTTGACTCTTACAGCAACATTAACAAAATGTTTATGATAAACCAAATAGTTTCTGCTTGTTATAGATAATGGATATTTACCTGCTCTAAATGGTGCTGCATAGATGCTCTCCAGAAATAGGCTTAATTTAAATATACGCACAGTCACAACTTAGGTTTTAAAACAGAGTCTACACTGACTTCAGTAGTGTTATAGATCTGCCAAAGAAAAGTCTAAGGTGAAAACAAATGCAAACTATACCTCAGATCTGATTCTGTGTGCCCTTGTGCCAGGCAGCAATAAATGAAATCCTAACTTTCTTAAAATGATGACGACTCTGGGATTTACTGTATCAGTAACATACCAGCCATCTCCTTCTCAAACAGGAGTTGTGGTGTGCTGCTGAGACAGTTTGCGGAGAAAGTGATAAAAGGTATGCGGGTACCAGGACATAGGGAGTTCTATTCACATCTGTAAATGTTTGCAGAAATAAAGCAATGGATGTCAAGGCTTGCAACAACAAGGAAAGCATATTCCCTTTCCTCCTATACTTGCGTTGGTATTTAACCTGAACCCTGCACCAGGCAGACTGCAGTGCTGAGGGGCCAGCAAATTAATCGTGGCACATAAGCCTCAAAATGCCCTGCTGCAAGACTGTTGTTACACCTCAGGAGGGATGCTCAGAGCAGGAAATGAATTCATGATAGACAGCTATGTTCCATCAGCAGGGAAATGTTTTTCTACATTTTCGGAAAGGTGACTGGAAATCAGACCTCATCAGAGGCAAAGAAGGAGTCTATTTAATAGAAACCTGAATCTTTTTTTAAGCAAATCTTACTTTCTTTTTAAATCACCTTCTGTCTACCTTGATGTTTCTGGAAAACCTCCACCTCAGGTACCATTGATCTTGGCTCCAGCAGCCGAGGAGCTCACAGCCAGCCTTGGCATTTAGCAGCCACTACCACCTATTGTACTCTCAGACCAGCACTGAGGTGCAGAGAGGCCAGAAGAGGTTCCTGAGGTGGCGCAGGTGCGTGACCCTTCTTCTCAAGGATCTTTGTGATTGGACTGTGTATTTAGAATAATGACACTAAGAATATTTTTGCTGGACCTTAAGATTTCAGCTGTGCACATAAGAAAGCCTCTAGAGATTATACGTAGATGCACTGCATGAAGTAACACCCTGGGGACCATACCTATACCAAAACTATATAAAACAAACCCCCGGGTTAAGACCATCAAGAAACTAAATGGGTAAGTGAGAGCAAGGACAAGACAACAGCAGTGGCAGAAGCCCGCAGGCAAGTTTATCAAAGGAATTCTCAAACATCGCCATTGCTCACTGTGCCAGCCACTTCAGTTTCAAAAAAACCCTCTTCTACCTGCTCAGCCCAGCCCGTTCACCATGGCTTGCCTTTTTGTTAGAGAACCTTAGTCTTCCACAAGCACAGCCCAAGAGCCAGTAGCTACTGCAGGTTTTGCTGCCAAACGAGATCGTGGATTAGCAGGGCACTGAAATGGTACAGGTACCAAATTTGTTCTTGTTTACCCAGAGCTCTCCCCAGGCCTACCGCCAGCTTTCCCATCTTGTCAGAGGAGTGGCTTGGCAGTGCTCTTGTACCTCTGGACATTTATTCTGGCAAATTTTGCAACTGATCTTCTCTTGCCTGGTGCTTTTGCAATAAAGTCCCAGTTGAGGCTTCCAACTGAGAGCAGTTTGCATAAGTTTCTGAATCTCTGCTTTGCAATCTTCACATCTCGTTCCTTTTGATGAACATGAAGAAGATTGCTCCTAGCGATACCTGAACCTAAAATGAACTGAAAATGTATTACAACTTTTAAGCTTGCCAGGCAGTGAAGGAGAAATTCACACCAATCCCAGCTCTCAGAACAGCTGTTGTGACAAGGTGATATCGCTAAGGAGTCTCAAAATAGAAGCCAAGGCAAATACTCTCCCTGTAAGGGTTCTGCTGTGTTTTGCAGTCTCCAGCTGGAATCTAATTGCAATTTAAACCCAGAGCACAAAACCCCCAGCATTTTCCACTTTTAAAGTTCTTTTAAGGAATCAGAGAAAATTAAACAGTAAATCATAATCTAGATTTTCTTAGAACCATCATGGATTCTCCAGAGATGCGGTAATTCCTTTATCTATTCAGTTGAATGTAGTGAAACACTTGTTAAAATAACAAGGTGCCAAGGAAAATAATACTTTGGTTCATGTATTTCCCATGAAAAAACCCACAACAGACTGTAGATGCTAGGTATAGATGAAAAGCTAACACGTTTTTCCACAGATATGCATTATTAAAGGCCATTTCTAATTTGAACTTATGGAATTCTTCCACATCCCTTAGTTAACTCTGAAACAACGTTCTAATAATAAAGACAATTGACACAATTGTGTTTTGTGTTTATACTTGCTGCCTGATTTCTGTTATTAGGGGGCTGAAGGTTGCTGTACTGCATGTACAGACTGATCTAGGCAAGCGCAATATCCATTTTTCTTGCATGAGTTTATTTATCCATTTATTTTTAAATAGGGCTATATTATTTGCATCCTTCTGTATTAACAAGGTAACACCTAAATGTTTCATTGGAGCTCTGTTTGATGTTTGTTGAAGAAAGGCTGCATGATTCCCCTTCTTGATTATGTACTGGGGATTATCTGCTCAGCTGAGACAAAAACAAAGCAGCCTATTTTTCCCTGTCCCAGCTCGCCATACCAAATACAACATAAGGGCTACTGATGTTGGCAGAAGTCTTTGGGTTGGGGAGTTCTTTGCGGACCAGATGGCACCTCCTGTACCCATTTTCTTAATCTTCTTCCAACTAGACATTCAATTGTTGTGGCTCCCCCCCCCCCCCCCCCGCCATTTGCATTTCTTATGGTTTCTTTAAATATGCACCTTTATCAGCATCCACAAAGAAGATCATAAATAATCAAAGCCATAACCAATCAGTTACTGTGAAATCTGTTACCCTTCCAACCTTCCCTAACCACCAGGGTATGACCCTAGAACATAAACCATCTCTTCCTAATAGGAATTTCAAACACGGGTAGTTAATTTTTCAAATGTGTTTTCATGTATCCTTATCCACAGAAAAGGTGGACTAATGATGGATTTCCTGTTTCCTCCTAACTGAGGCATTTCTTCCTGGCGCATGGAGCAGGAGACCTATTTAACCCCTTTAGCCACAGCAGAAAGCCATTTGAATTAGTGTGTCATAGCAGCTGTGGCCACAGGACAGCAAAAGCCAGCTCAGCTCGCTGCAGCAGGGAGAGCCTGACACCTGGACGTGCAGATAGGAAGCATCACCGTGGACCAGCGCGGGCTGGCAGACCGCAGCGCATTCATCTTTCTCAAAGTTTGTCCCAGGACAGCTGAAGGAGCACACCGCGGACTGCACCGAGGCTTTTCCTACGTGCACGTGCTCTGACAGTATGTGATAGCACGGCAGCACAGTGTTTGGTCTCATCTCATTTTTGCTATGACAGTCCAACTTTCAGAAAGGAGACTGTTAAAAGACTAAAATGAGGTACAACCTAGAGGAGAAACAAGGCCTTATAGAAACATTTGCTTTTCCTTTGCACAGAATTATGGACATGAGATACTGTTGAGCCTGAGACACCACTGTTTTGCCCACCACTGGAACACCACTGATGGAAGGAGAAGGGGCAGCCAGCAGGACATGTGAGATTACATGCTCCTGCTTTGTGCACCACCAAGTAAAAGCCACTCTAAATCCAGTTACTAACCGCATCAGGGAGAAAAAGGGTCCTTGCTGGTGGTGACAGTTTACACAAAGATGAAATACTCTGCACACTTAACATTTTCCACATCATCCCTACAATTAGCGCAGAGTACTGGGCTTGGGTGTTCTCCCTTTGAGTGATCGCCTGAAACTGTGCAATTAAGTATCTTCTCAGATGCGAGAGATTCTGCACTAGGTCCTTCAAAGGGTGTTTTGGGAATTTCACCTCTTGTCTGTCAAAAAAATGTTTCATTTTAAAGCCCAGATGCTGTTTCTAGAAGTTCATAGGTATTTAAACATGTAAGGAAACAGCAACACACATAGGAGGTTCCTCAGAACTTACAGAAGTCTTATTTTCTCAGTTCTATCTCTTAGTCACTCCTCACTAAAGGTGTTACCATAAAAGGTGATAATGAAGTGTAAGATATAGCTAAAAGCACTTTTTTTTAATTCCTCTGAGAAAATTTTAGGCATTATCTTATTTCAAAAATACAGAGTAAACTTCATTAGAAGAAATTCTAGGGTTGCAACATGCATCTCTGGTGAGCTACTTCATCTGTACTCTGTTCACTTATAACCTGTGCTCCTCTGCTAAGATTATATTGGGATGTACATTTTATTTGGTAATTGATACTATGAAGCATGCGGGAAGATGTCAATTTAAAGTCTCAGCTTGCATTCTTTTCTACATAGTGAAAGTTTGTCATGATAAAATTTAAAATTTCAGATGCTTTTCTGAATGTTGTAGCTACAAAGATAAATGGTGATGAACAAAAGGAGTGAGGTGGCTCTTCAGCTATAGACCTGAAAAAGACAATTTAGTTTTGTAGCAACTTCAGAAGTTTCAGGAGAGTAATTGTCATTCTACTTTAGAATAAAAGCAGGATTTTCATAGTATTTACATATAACCATGACTTTTGAGTTTTCTAACTGTGGGAGAGGATTTGCAAATAGTTCTGCGATCAGAACATTATCTGAGAATGCAAGAAATTTAAGTAAGCTTGGGATCTGACTGTGCAAGTGTCTGTACTCTAGTTTACACTGAATTAATCAGACCTGGGAAAGTGACAGTTCTCCATAGCTCCCAGGCCAGTGCCTTTGGCATTAAACATGCTAAACTTACTTTTTCTCTCCTTGTTCCTCTGCAGGCAGAAATATCTAGGTTCTGATCTGAAAATGCATTTCACTATCATTCAGGTTCTGAAGACAGATCTAAAAATCTCCATTGAAAAAGAACAGAAGTGACTGAAGTCTACAAGTTATTTTTGCTTCAGTGAAATGACATGATTGACAGTTGCTGCAATTAATGCAGCTCATTCCAGCAACATTAAATATCTCAAAACAAGTTTCTGAAAGAAGGCTTATTTTAGCTGAGTGAGCCTAATTACCTGTTCTGGGTAAATTGACTATTTAAAGGCATCTCAGTTCCCTCTTTCACATAGCTACAGACACAAAAAAAAGTAAAATTCATAAAGATTGTGACCCATAAGAGGCATATTATGCTGTGATTATTATTTTTTACCATTTTTGGTAATAAAACATGAGCCTTGATCCCTTTTCTATTATCATGATGGCAGCGTTACTTCTCGGAGCTGTACCTGTAACTCCGCTGCTGCACAAGTAACACCCACCAGGGAGAGGTGAGGGTGATAGTTCCGTTAAGTACAAGCACCGCACCAACACCTTAGATTCAGCAGGGGACTAACCTACTTTTGCATTGTAACTCTCCCTTTGATCATGATACATTCTCCATAGCAGTAGACCACAACCTTTTGCTCTCTTCATGCTCTAATGAGCGCTAAACTCATTTGTATTATCACGTTAATATTGTATGATGTCAATGGTAATAGTTTAATCAAGCTGTACCTTTTCTTGACTGGTCACACTAACTCTTTCCTACTCAAATGAATTCTGGGACTTTAATTAAATTATCAGTTTTTAATGGAGCTTTTTATTAGTCTTCTATTTTTATTTCTCCTATAGGCTCCTGAAACTTCCTTTCTAAAAAGGCCACTGCGAATGGAAGCCCAGAGAACTATGTTTTCACATTTTAAAAAAAAAAGCTTCTGGAAAGTCAGCTGTGCTCACCTCCAGACCAACGAGATGGTACCAAAACCACAACACTGGATGTGTTACGCAAGCACTGCACCGTTTCCTCTCCTGTTTCCACTCAGTCAGGACTGTTGACTGGTTAGGTGGATTAAATAAGGAAGCAAACACAAGTGGCGAGGCACTGACATCACACCCTGGATTTGTATCTGATCCTCAGGATCAGGTAGAGGCCATCAGAGGTTTAGTTCCTCTGTGCGTGGCTCTAAAAAAACCCATCATGATAGACAGCTCCTGAGCCCTGAGTCCTACTCTCTGCACTGAAGTGCATAAAAGCAAGATGCTCAGTGCAAACAGAGCACTCGGGAGTGGCACGGGGGTCACGCAGCACCTGGCCACAGTCCAGCTCTGCTGCCCATGTCCATCTGCCTAGACAAGCAGTTACAGGTTTTCCTTTTCACCTAACTTACTCCAGTTTTGCTTTAGCCTGTACATCAAGATATATACCACACACCCCACCTTCAGGATTATGGTTATTGCTGGCTAACTTGGAGACTGCAGAAAGCTGAATAGAAATCCTAAAACACGCCAGAGCTTTACATGACACGTACAACAAGTGTTATTGCTCATCTGAACAATAATTACAGGAAAATACACAAAATAGGCCTAGAAGGGCCCTAAAAACCATGCAGTCCATTCCTCTGCCTCAAGGCAGGAACATTTTAACCCAGCCAGCTGTTGACAAGCGTTTGTCTGTCTTATTTTAAGACCCTCTTTAAAAAGCCTTCTGAACTGACAGCTATTCAAATTACTGTTGCACCACCTTTCACACAGATAGCTTTCCTTAAATCTGTGTAATTCAAATGTGTTAATGCTTGTCTGTTACAGACTGGACAGAGAACACTGTTATCTACCTGGTTTTAGCTAGCCTTTAAGTGTTTCAAGGACTATTGTATCTTATTTTTCCCCATCTCCTTTTAGATATTCTTAACTTACAGAAGGACCTTACAGCAGAGCAATCAATACTGCCGTCAAAAACCAGCCATGCTATCGAAAACCCCACTTACTCCACCTGCACTCAGCTAATGCAGCTCCAAGTCCCACAGCTGCTAAAGGAAAGCTGACCTGCACACAAGACAGAGAACACATCAGGACACCATTCAGTAACACTGTTTTTTGTAATCAAAGATAACGCGCAGTGGGTTAAAAACAAACTTGACCAAAAAAAACCATGATCAAGTAGATTCAAACCCAGCAACTCCCACTGCTTGCTTCTTTACTCAGCATCTTACTCAAGTGCACAGGAGAGGGAGGCTGGAGAGCTGACAGCAGACATGGTTTGCCTTCACTTGGGGAAGGAGTTGTGTCATAGTGTTGGTTACTAACACAAGCATTTAATTCACACAGCCTCTTTGGGAGTCTGAAATACAACACACTGCAGCTGAAGGCCATTTCACAGTCTGTATCGAACACAGTTTGCTGCGTATGTGTGTGGGGATAAGGTTGGTTCCCATCACTCCGCATTGCTCAGGATCTATCATTTTAATGCAATGGACTCTGATGCACATCAAGTGAGAGGGGGAAAGATGTGCTCGACACAGTGAGCTAGGCATTTTGAGATGCCTTTAAGCAAAAAACATACCATCTCTAACAACGTTAGGGTGCTGCTTTGAAAACTGCTCAGATATTCTGGGACCTTTGGAGCTCATGGAAAGGGATCCAAGCTCTGCAACCATTTGGGGACTGCAGAAGCCAGGTGCCTGCTCAAGCACAGCAGTTTTAACCTGTTCTCTCAAGATACTGTAATCTATAGATCACAAACCCTTTTCTTCTGATGGACACACATCCTTGTACTTGGAACATTCCCAGAAGCATCGTCTGTGGCAAAGACTTTGCTATGATAATTGCAAAGTTACATTAGACTGTGTGGAGTCTGTGTAGCGACATTAAATTAAATTTCTCATTGGCTTCAAGGCTTGCTATCTGTAATTAGTGGCTTCTGTTCTTTATTACACTGATCAGTAGTGCAGCGCTATTCATCACCACAGTCTTAGTTAATTATCCCTGCTAATGATTTTCACTGTGAAAATAATCTACAGGTCCCATTTGCAAAGATTGCTTTGCATTAAAATTATTTGCTGGTAAGGCACCATCGTGAGCTGACAAGCTGTGGGTAGGAAGTTACTTATCCTGTAAGATGGTAGCTTAGTTGATGCAGTCAAGAGAGAGGGAAGCATTATAATTTCACAATTTGGCATCGAGTTCGTGACTACAATCTGCCAGATGTGTGAGAGGGTGGGAGCGAGATGTCATAACAGCATGCTGAGGGGAGCTCAGCTGGAGGCGACAGAAATAGAAAAAGGACGACTTTAAGCATCTCTGCAGTTTTACACAAGCACTGCCGGTGACTACTGCTGGTCTTCTGGTAACAGTCAAAATATACATGTCCAGCTGCTTAGCCGTACAGGACAGAAAGCACAGCATATACGTTAAAGTTTACAGCAGAGGTGTTGTGTTTGTGGCAAGTGGGTTTTGCTCTGCGAATGGGAGGACTAGCCAAGGATGCTGTTTGGCAGAGGCTGGCTGTGTCTCAGAAAAGTGAGAGGTGGCCACCCATTCTGGAGGCTGGAGGAAACGGGCATGATGAATAGAGACAGCAGGGGACAGACATGCTTTTCTCTTTAAACAGATACAGGTGGTAGAAGCTCCTTGAGAAAGAGAAAGTCATCTGTCAGAATCAAACAAGTTTTGTTTAACAATTGCTTTTGATTACCTAAACCTCTTAATAGCTATAAAAATCCAAGGATGAAATTTCTCATGCAATGAAAATACCAGACTGTGAAATTAAACAACAGCAGCCTGCCACCTGCCTTCTGCACTCAGTATTTGTTCTGCGCTTGGAGATACAAACACACCAACACGTTAATCTACAGCGCACTTGGCACGTGCGGTACCCTCAGATGGTCAAACCAATGCGCTAGGGAAAGAGGCGAAAGGACTCACGCAGAGTGATGTCATTTTTCTCTGGAGGATGTTAAAGGAGAAACAAAGTCAGCATTATTACAGAGGCTATCAGAAGTTATATGTTTAACCAAGGAAACTGAAAGAACCTGCTGAGGGGGAAGGAGAAAAAAAAAAAAAAGGGGACAAAGCTTGGTGACAGATGCTTTTCAGAAGGAAGGTGTCTGTCTTGCGGCTCTACTGAGTCAAGTCAGTAAAGGTCAGGAAGGCTGAGGCACAGCTGGAGCTGAACTTGGCAAGGGATGCAAAGAATAACAAGGGCTTCTACAGGTACATCAGCCGGAGAAGGAAGGTCAGAGAAAGCGCACCCCCCGTAATGAGCAAACTGGTAAAACTGTGACAATGGACGAGGGGACAGGTGAGGCACTCGAATTTTTTGCCTCAGTCTTCACTAGCAACTTTTCCCACCTCCCTCAAGTAGATGGACCAGAAGACAGGGACTGGAGGAACAAATTCCTTCCCACCATCAGAAATTGGGTCTGACCGCCTGAGGACCCTGAACATACTGTAGGACCTGATGAGCTGCATCCCAGAATCCCGAGGGAACTGGCTGATGTGGTTACCAAGGCACTCCCCATGACGTTTGAAAAAGTCATGGCAGTCAGATGAAGTACCTGGTGGCTGGGGGGGGGGGGGGGGGAGGGATTAAAAAAAAAAGGGAAACATTGCACCCATTTTAAAAAAGGTTATTAAGGAGGGCCCTGGGAACTAGTGACCCATCAGCGTCACCTTTGTGCCTGGGAAGATCACAGAACAGATCCTCTTATAAGCTGTGCTAAGGCACATGAGTGACAAGGAGGTGATTTGAGCCAGCCAGCGTGGTTTCAAGGGCATGTCCTGCCTGGCCAACCTAGTGGCCACCTGTGATGGACTGACTACAGCAGTGGGCAAGGGAAGAGCTATGGATGTCATCTGTCAGGACTTCTGTAAGGCCTTTGGCATGATCTCCCCTCAACATCCTTCTCTCTAAGTTGGAGAGAGATGGACTTGATAAGTGGACTGTTCAGTGGGTGAAGAATTGGTTGGATGGTCACATCCAGAAGGTAGCAGTCAATGGCTTAGTGTCCAGATAGAGATCAGTGACAAGTGGCATCCCTCAGGGGTCCATACCGGGACCAGTACCGGTTAATACCTTCATCAATGACATAGCAGGATCAAGTGCACCCTCAGCAAGTCCACAGATGACACCAAGCTGAGCGGTGTGGGTGACATGCCTGAGGGACAGGACCTGGACAAGCAGGCCCATGTGAACCTCATGAGGTTTAACAAGGCCAAGTGCAGAGCGCTGCGCCCGGGTCAGGGCAGCCCCCAGTGATACAGGCTGGGCAGTGAAGGGACCACGAGCAGCCCTGCCAAGGCCTTGGGGTGTTGGGGGGTGAAAAGCTGGATGTGAGCCACCAGCGTGCACTCACAGCCCAGGCGGCCAGCCGTACCCTGGGCCAGCAGGGTGAGGGAGGGGGCTCTGCTGCCCTGCTCCAGTGAGTCCCTGCCCAGAGAACAAAAATGCTCAGAGGGCTGGAGCACCTCTCCTAGGAAAACAGGCTGAGAGGGTTGGGCTTGTTCAGTCTGAAGAAGAGAAGGCTCTGGGGAGATTTTATTGCAGCTTTCCAGTACCTAAAGGGGGCTTATAAGAAAGATGGGGACAGATTCTTTTGCAGTGTCTCCTGCAAAAAGACAAGGGGTAATGGCTAATGGCTTTAAACTATAAGAGGATAGATTTAGATAAAATATAAGGAAGCAATTTTTTTCCAGTGAGTGGTGAAACACTGGGGCAGGTTACCCAGAGAGGTTTCCATCCCTGGAAACAATCAAGGTCAGGTTGGACAGGGCTCTGATCAACCCGATCTAGTAGAATATGCTCGTGGCAGGGGGCGTGGACTGTGTTCCCTTTAAAGTTCCTTTCCAACCCAAAGTATTCTACAATTCTAAATGTGAAGTCAGCTGTAAAACTGTACAGATAGGAGAAGGGCAGGGATGACACTGGAGCAGAACAGCTCCAGCACTACCAGCCTGTCAAGTGAGAGCCTGCGATATTTGATTCTTTTCACAGAGCACTTCACAGGTACTGCTGGGCTGCAGGCAGGATCTTCGTGGGGTACAACACGCTACCTCAACAATGGTAAGAATCCTAGACTGTAAAAACTGTACCTAGCAGAAATCCCCAGAGCAGGAGCTCTCAGTTCTTTACAGGAGAAAAGACATTTTCTTATGAAATGGAGTTTCACAGGGTGCAAAACAGGGAAGCATGGTTTAGAACTTGAAGCTCATTAACAATTAACATTTGTCAGTAATCATCATTAAACACCTTTAAAGTTAAAACAACACAGCAAACCTTTTATCTCTATTTCCACTGAGTTTTACTGCATATGCTTGTTTGCTTCCGCCTCCCATAAAACCCAGCTTTCATTCATAACATCACCACATCTACTGCATACAAACCACAGAAACATCTACCATACTATGGGCTTCCAGGGACCAAGAAGCCCTACCCTAAAATTTAGGGCTCCACAAGTACAGGTGTTAAAGCAGTTACATTGCCAGTGAGGTTTTTGCTAGCATGTGTGAAACTTCTGCAATTAGTCATTTTCTTTACTGTGAAGCACATTATAGAAACTCCTCCTTTCTGCCTCTGAATCCTGAGGGTCAGGGTTTTTACTCTGTAGCCGTTTCGGTGACCACACAACTGCAGTAGCCTCTATGGCAAGGAGTGACTGCAACAGCCCCTTTTCAACCCCCAGGGCCGGGGGGTGCTGAAGGCATTAGAGGGAGTGACTGCTTAGTGCAACTCCGCAACAGTTTCAGCCTGGAATAGGCAGCGACTTTTTCATCGTAAATCTGTCCAGTGCCCAAACCAACAGCTTGGCTCAGGTGATTGATTTTCCCTTTTGAAAAATACTCCAAAATAAATATGTTTATAGTTCTATACGTTTTCTCTCTTCAACTGCTGGGAGCCAAATGAAATGTGATGTTGATCTCAATCTGCTTTGCATAAAATACACAAAACAGACCTTTGCATTTCCAACGCTGGAAACGGCACCAAGTGAAAATTGCTTTCAGCAGAGGCTCAGGGTCTGCATCTCCCTGGTAACTGGTTTATTGTGCCTTTCCGATGGTAGCAAGCTGTCCGGCTTTATTCTCCCCTCTGTGCCAGAGAGCAGCAGCACAGTGGCAGAGGGCTCCGGTGGGTTGTGCTGCTGCAGCACCATCTGCTCAGGGGTTCCTTGGGCAGGTTAACTCTCACCTTCTGCTTAAGGCAGTTGTCACACAACCAATGCCAGATACACCCAAGGCCAGCTTCAATTCAACCAGTTGAGGCCAGGAAGTGGGTTTAAACCTTGTTTTAATTACACTAGACTATCAGAAGTATTTAGCCCATAGTGTAAAAGTCACAGTGCTAATGCATAGCATCGTTAGTTCTCAAGCTCCATCCTAAAGAGTTAGCTGGCCTTTTCCTCCCATGGGTTCCCCTACAAGCTCCTCTGGAGCTTCTAGGAATTTACTGAAATCCAGCTAGTCCTGTACATGCAAGGATCAGCCTAGAACATACCTAGTTTTTCCCTCCCTAGTACTTAACTCACCAGCTCATTTGTATGAGAGCATCACCTTCCTTCCCAGCCTTCTCTTAACTCAGACCTGAAGCTCAGGCTGCAGAAAGTGACCTCTAGAACAGATCTAATGCACAAGGATAACTTCTTCCTATGTCGTATACATTAGGCAATGTTTGTGAATGATTTTGAAGTATAGACAGTAAGTCATAGGAATGTATACAAGGAAATCCTAAAGCAGGTGGCTTGCATGAAGGGGAAGGGAGCAGTGAAGACGTGCCATAGCTCCAGCAGCAACGGATTTCAAACATGACTTAAGTACGAACATTTCCCAAAGGTTTCTGTGGTGAAGGTGGGGTGAAAGAGAAGCTTTCCCTGTGGAGAGAGGGGAGGGAAGAGACTAATAATAAGAGAAACTAGACAACTACCCAATGGCTTTAGGGTTTGGCAGGAATGAGTTGAACACTGTTTTAGGAGTCAAAAGACACTTTTGCTTACGAAGCAAGACATAAAGGCTAACTACTGAATTATGAAGCCAGGAGTGATGTTCTGCAACTGTTTCTGCTTGCAGTATGCTCTAATATCCAGCATCTAAGCCTTTTTAACAGTCCTTCCCAAATAACTTAGGATGCAACATTAACAAGCATAAAAGAGAGCTCAACAATGCATTTAATAATGCTCAAGTGGTACACCAGTTAAATTTCAGTCATTAGTCCTGATGTTCCTGATTTCACTGGATTTGCATCTATGCAGCTGAACATAAGTTTCACGTGAATCTTAGTATTGTTTCAAATATTCCACCCCTTATTTCTCAAACTGAAAAATTACCTTCTAGTTTAGGATCAGAAGTCCAGAAAGAATTATAGATTTCATGCTATGCTTATATCTTCCTGAAGACCTTTATCATTAATGATCCCTTTTATTTCCTGTCTCTCAAGCAGCATCAAGACCATGGAGTATCATTAAGCCATATCTCCATTCAAAAACTAGCATCACACTCTCAGCTATACATTAAGTTAGGGCCTAGATGGTTATGTTACTTGACTCCTTTGTAATATGAGAAAAACCTGATGAATGTTCCTGGTGTCATCTACTTTGTTATTCATTTGGGTTTTTCATTAGTCAAGAATTTAACTACTCCATATTATACAGGACTAGCACATCTGCTGAAGGGTATAAAAGTCAGCAGAAGTAATAAAAGTTAAGGCAAAAGAGTGCTTAAAGTGTTCTTGTTATTTATAGCTTAGTTATTTATCAATAAATGGCAGCTGTGTATAAATAAAGTAGGTTTGAGCATTTCAAAAGACAACTGGTGGCTTCCATTACTGATAAGTGAAATGAAAGGGATTCTCAGTAAGATAGCTAAGATATATTGGTCAGGAAAGTTATTAGCTTTCCCGCTCCCAGTAAGTCATGGAAGGAGGCTGCCATTGACAATACAGCAGATGAAAACCTATGGAAGGTGACAAGGTGGAAAAACAGCAAGCAGTCAACAGACTATCAATTTACTGCAGGGGGTCTAGTGACTGTAGCAGCGTCACACATCAAATCATCTAATAACGTCCGCTTCCACCTACCTGCAGGGAGACGATAACCTTTCTTTTGCCCCCCCCCCCCCCCCCTTCTCTCCTTGTTACAGCTTTAAGTGATTAATCTTGAGCCACGTATAACGTGTAAGGTTAGGAGGAGGACAACAGAAAGCGGTTCATATTTAAGCAGAACCAGGACAATTAGTTAGTCTTACTCTGGTCATCGTACTCCGCTGAGAAACCTTCTGCCTGGAGACTGCAAGGCTTTGTGCCAGAGCGCGGGGCTGGCTCCCGGCAGGGCTCCCCGCCTGTCAAGCCAAGCCAGCTCTGATCCCCGTGGCCCCCAGCCCACCACCACAGTGCTCCCGGCCTTGGCAAAGACACCGGTGCCCCAGCCCATCAGCCGGCAGGAGTGCTGCTCACCTGGGCCCAGCACCACGTCCCTCCAGCCTCCACCTCCCCATCTAGGGGGGTGCGCAGTGCTTCCAGCCACAGCCCACCCCTCAGCTTGTTGGCCTGCTGGAGAGCAAAACCAGACAGACAAAGCAAGCACAATATATGGTCACAAAGGTACCCTGCGTGCTTTAAATTATCTGGTTTGAGTGCTGAAACACAGACGAAACCATGGCTAGAGCAAAAAGGGCAGTCAGACAACCAGGAAGTCGGAGTGGGACGTGACCAGGTGAAAACAGAGTTCACGAAGACCAAGCTCCCTGCTAAGTGATACGGCAGGAACTCTGCTTAAGAACCTTCAGGTACTCAAACATCTTGCCCAGAAAACACTGTTAATTTACAGAAATAAGAAAACAGATTGGCATTTGAATGTACTCAACTTTTAAGGGGCAGGAAACCTTATCAAAAGAAGAGAAATTTCTTCCCACACATTAACTTTCACTTACAAGTTGGGATTAGAATAAGCTTCTGAACATGAGAAGTACACTCAAACTGCAAAGCTGTTTTCATCCTCAGCTGCAGTAAATCTGCACATCCCTGCTGAAGCAAGGGAAACAACGCCAGCTCCCACCAGCTGGAGAGCTGTCCCAGACGTTCGCACCCAGGGAAGAACATAGCATGCTGCACTTGAAATAGATTATACTCTTAAATATTTTATTGGACCTGAACAGTTCAGCCTCACATTATGTCTCTCTTTGAAGCAGAGCTGGTGATGGCAATTATTTTTCCAGCTTCCCATGATACCATAAACTCCCAATTACAGCTTCATTGCAAGGCTGGCCCGTAGGATTAACTTGGCTACTGGAGGAGGAAGGCTTTACTCGGACCACAGGGGTATCCTGTGAGAGGAAAGGCACAGCAAACTGAATGGCAAACCTCGGACACATTAATATGGGGAACATTTATACAGTGATAAAAGTTTTTTAGACTATAATCCCCAGTTCAAGCTCCCTGCTCAACAGGAGTGTTTTTCTTTTTTTTTTTTTTCATCCTACCACGATGAAGGGGTGATAAAGGACTGCCTGAGCTTCTGTAACTGCTAAGCAGTTGTGAGTAAATGACTTTGGGCACAAAGGGACCTGCTGGTGTGATACACCAAGAGATTCATTTGCGCCAGCCGCCCGGCTGCCACGCTGCTCAGCCAGCTTATCAGATGACATAAAAAAAAGATTAGAGCTTGCTTTTGTTTTGCACTGCCTTCTTGCTTCCTGAACGTTACCTTCGTCCTTTCAAAGGTTTTAGATAAGCATTTATTGGAAGTGTAATTCTTGTTATTGAAAAGTGGTTTAACATGTGTGTCAAAAAAAGAGTAGTCTTTGTAGTGATAAGGTAATGTTACCTAAAATATACTATTACAAATTATTAGCATCCCATTAGTTTTCTTTTCAAAAAACCTCCAATGTGAAATTCTTGAGAACATTAATCCTCATTATTGTTACATACATTACAAAGAGGCATGGGCTGTGCTTTAGTAAACTGTGTTTTGATAAGTTTTCAGCTGTGCCTGTACCAAATCTGCTTATTTTCATCTTGCCAGGTCACCTTCCTTCGTTCTGAATTAATATCTAATAGCAGGTAATGTAGACAGAATGCCACATTGTCATAATAAATTGATATTTAATAGTACATAGATTGGTGTTGGGGTTTCATATCCATCTTTGTCAGATGTACCAGGAATCTGAATCATAAGCAGAATTTCCAACTCAAAAAGAAAACAAGAGACCCTCAAAACAAGACAGTAGAAATCTACATACTTATTACTGTGTTAAAGAGGGGATTCCTTGGGTTGCCCTCTCCTGTAAGAAGGTCGTGTCAGTGGGATAGTGAAGTAGGAGATGTCACCAGAGCACAAGAGTTTCGAAGGGAGCAGTAGGCTGAGCTGTGCTGCTGAGCCGCACCACCGAGCGGTGGCCAGGGTGCACAGAGGTAAGCGCTGTTTCCCCAAGCAGCTCAGTAAATACCCCCAGCTTGTGTAGCTAAAGTAGGTGGAGGAACGGGGTGTGCAGGAGGGCAAGTCAAGTGGCCCCCTGGAAGAGGAAAAAGATGACTAGTGCAAAATTTGGATTAAAGAACAGGATTAATGACAGATCTCGGTATTAGGCTTATGCTAATATTTCTTTTAGTTGAAACAGAAGATTCACCACTTCCTCAAAATACAGAGGTATCAAGATAGGAAGGCAGTGTGCTCACAGAGGAGAAAGGTAGGCCCTGAAGCGCGCTTTGCTCCATTAAGATGACAAACCTTGCCCACCAATGGGGGAAGCAAGAGCAGGCATGGCCAAAGGAAGCACCAGCGAGAGCCACGACGCTCGGCTCTGAAGGGAGCACCAACATCACCTCTCCTCTTCGCAGACACAGGTACCGGGCACAGCTGCCACCCAGCTAGGGGCACGCTCCACTCTCACAAGTTTCAAAATACTTCAGTATGAAACCTATTTCCTCCATGCTGAAAGGCAAGTTTCTACCTCTAATTGTATCTGCGAGCCTAAAGAAGGTTGAGAACACTTGTGAAGTGACCTGGGCTAGAGGGTAATTCACTTGAGGTTTTAACATTATTTAAACTACGGAGGTGTTAAAGCAACATATTTGCACATCACAAAAACATGAAGCTATTTTCTAGTAGTTCTCTAGTCTAAAAAGCTGCCGTATTAAGAAATCTCTTTTAAACTTTCCAGGAAATCTGTCACATCATTAGACAGCATAGCTGCAAGTCAGTGATAGACCCAAATTAATTTAAAACTAATGATGGAACTAAACAATCATTTATTCCAGTCTTTAATATTTGACAGACATTTCTGCCTCCTTGTCACTCTGTGGAAAGAATTTTCTTTCTTGAAAAGCCATTTTCCAAGATAAACTGAAGTACTAAGTGACTGAGTAGCAAAGTATGCCCCTACATAGTATTTTTAAAACACACCTCACTAACGACATGCCCCCTTTTAGCATTTTACTGTGATTTTCTGAAGTTACTGATTACACCTTCAAATGTCTTGCATTTTTAGTTGAGACATCTGGAACTAACACAAGCTTTAAGAGCCAACACGCCGGGTCCTATCTCTGGAGGCAGACCACTCCCGTTGCCTCTGCGGAACGAGCACAAGCAGGAGATTTCAAACCGACCCAGAAGTGGTTTAACTGAACGGCTGGTAAATACAACTAGTATGTAGTTTAAACAGTTGATGTTTGGTTTCAGAACAAAGCCCTTAAACATGTGTTGAAATACATTAACCTACACAATTTTAAGTTTTAATCAGATAAATTATTTTTACAACACTTTTGCCATTTGACTGTTGCACAGTTTTGCCTTGTTTTAGCAGCACTAATGAAATAGAGGAGAGAAAATATATTAGAGGAGGCCAAGAAATAATTCCCTTCATATATTAAAAATTGAGAGAGAGAACCCAGTTTATAAGGCACATTTTCATAGCCTGGTTAGCAGGTTGTTCTGCTCTTCTAGAAACTTTGCACTTCCTCTGTGGATAAATAAAATTACTGGTAATTCTTTCAGCTGAATTTGTCAGTCTAACACTACCAGGAACATTAAAAATCTCTTCTCTCATGAATCTTACAAAAATTCAGAAGAGCAGCACCAATAAGAAAAACAGATATGTAACTAGCAAAGTATTTCACCGATTCCAAGATATAAACTTTAAGCTACAGTGATGCTCTCATATCAACATCTAAGAAATGGCATATAATGATCTGTGCTTTCAGAGATGAAAGGAAAACAAATGTAAGAGGTACTAAATAAAAGGAGGATGACATGGGAAACTTGTTAAGTGTTGCTTAGCAAAGATGCATTTGTGCTATTTGTATGGATGACATCTGCATTACCTACTTTGATAGAAGAGTCATTTATTTTTACCCAGAAAGAATCTAAAGGCTTTACCATGTGAGGATACTGATGCACTGCTGACTAATTCTTAATGAACTGGCCTCCCTTGAACTTGTCATTGGATACACAGCAAGTACTAGCATATGTAATAAGAAACTAACTTTACTCAAAGCACTAGTTTTATTTTCCCTTATTTCACTATGGCTAAAAGAACATAGTGGCGATGTTTGGAAAAGCACCTTGTTCCCTTCTGCTTGTTCTTTAGCCAATACCTTATACTTTATCCCCCTCCTGTTATTCTTCAAACATCAGTATTTAGACCAGGGGAGAAGTGGTCTCCAGATTAAAACGAGAGCTAAATATCTGAACATTTTGAGGATCTGGACCTATTTCCAGAGCTGCTTGGAACCTGTAACCAAAATACATCTATCAAATGGAAATACAAGTTGAAATGCACTCTAAATGAATGCAACACAATGAGATTTTACTGGTGCGACATGCTAAGTCAGTGCTATGTAAAAAGTAACAGACATCCTGGGTATTTGTCTGAAGTGACAACATCTATTTGGGACAGGCTGTTCTTTGCTGGGGATTTGGTCCCACATTCATCTGTCACCAGACAGCGTTTCAAGCCAGCAGCAGCCTGGTTCATGGCACGGGGCTGCCACTCACACACATCTGCTCAGAGGCCACATTGAGAATTCACCTCAGTTTTTCCCTTTTCACTGAAATCACACACCTGTTAGTTTAAAACATTTTGGGTTTTTTTTCCTCCCCCCATGGCAGCACAGCATACATTAAGACACACATGAGAGAGCTTATCCAGAATGACACTGATGTAAACCATCACAGAACTGGTCTTTTATTAAGTTTTACTGGTGGGCCTTTTTGCATCATTTTCCTTACAAGCTTTCCCCTCCAGTAGGTTTCCTTTATCATCACATACTTTAAACCCTGAAAACCTCCGAAGAGGGCTCCGATCAGCAGTGACTCTTACAGCACGCTCCTGGCTCCTGCACTTACTCGGTGAGGGCCAAGGAGCCCATGGGGCTGTGCAGCCAGAAAACCCTCCTGCAACTCAGGCAGTGGCAGCCTGCGACACAGCACGGCGAGACCAGCTTTGCAGGAAAACCAGTGAAACCCCACGCACAGCTACTAAACCACCCTGGGTCATAAGGAAAGAGCAAGGTGCAGCTGTAACCCAGTGGCAGCAGTTTTGCAGAAAGCCATTTCCATTGCCATTAGAGGCAGAGTTTGGTGCAATGGCCACATTACCTGTTGCAGTGCAAATGTTTCACCCTGTACCGTGGCTGCAGGGCAAACACCTAATGATCACTTCTGACAGCAAACTCAGATTTGCTCCTCAGCCAGGAAGGGGCTTTGGCAATGACACTGGATTTTAATGCCTAGGTCATCCACGCCACTATAACCAAGCTCCTCGGTGCCCACGTTAGATCAATCCAAGAACACTATCAAAATTGTAAATAGCTCCATCAAGTCACTCACAGGTAGTGAGATGGGACAGACTCCACCTTTACAGACCAAAAAGAAGGCTGATTTTCCATTAAGCTCTTTCCACTAGCAGTATTTCTTCAGCACGCCAGGGAGTAAAACATACTGAAGTAGGTGAAGCTGAAAAATATTCTATTCAGACTAAAAATATCTTCATATTCAATCATTACAATTATGAAAAATGCACAAAGCTTTTCCCCCATCCATTAGAAATGATTTAGATCCTTAGTAATCAGACATCCGTCTCCCGCCCTCACTGCACACCAGCAACATGCTTGCTCCTTTGGAGGGTGAGAGACTCGTGTTCACAAAGAGCATGAAGCTGCTGTGTGAGCCCAGAGCTTTGGAGAGGGCAGCACGGCCAACTGATGCTGGGCCTCCGCAGGGCACGTCCTCTCGGCAAGGCAGCATTTGTCAGCACGAGCGCTCTGGTCCCAAGCACTCCTGTTGATACAGCGCTTTAGGAGTAAAGGTCCTAACCCTAGAATGGGGATAGCACACCTCTAGGTCTAACCACTTCCCTACTCTGACATCTCTTTCTGTCAGCCAGGACTGTTACAAATGGCCAGGATAACAATAGCAGAGTCCTGCTGCTTCCCCCCACTCCGCAGCTTCAATGCACAACACCTATACGTTGTGCGCGGCAGGCAGCCCACGCTGCGCTGTAAGACGAGCGGATGTAGCTCTTCCTTCAGCAGCACAGCTCACAGGCTCTCGGCAGCAACGGACAGAGCCAAGAGCGGGATGCCTGGGACCAGGCAAAGCTTGTGGCTACATAGCACAGGACACACTGTCCTTTCCCCACAGCCAGCACACATCCTCAAAAGCTGCTCGCGCACGGCCAGCTAGCTCTGTGCAGCAGGTGCAGGCTGGAGCCTTTCAAATCCCCACATCACTTTTTTAAAGGAGATGAAGTTCATCCTCTAAAACCAGCTGCATCTTCCCTATACAACCACCTCCAGCCTGCCTCCAGCATGCTCCCACACATGCTGATCACCACTAGTGATGTTTCCTTGTTCACCTGTTTTCATTCTGTCTGCCATTGATTATTTTTTTTAAACTGCTGTGACAAAACACTCAGCAGCCTGCGCCAGATACACCCACTGCATTATTTGCACATTTTCTTCCACGTGTGTCTAACAAGGCAATGTGTTTATTACAGTCATACTGGTTATTTTGTATTGTTGCCTGAGTGACTGTGCCTCTAACTTCTATTAAATTAACAAACACAGCAGTAACATTAGTAACCCCTACCCTGCTAAGTAAAAAGAAATCAGTAAGAAAAACCAACCCCATAGCATGGGGCCCTCCCACTCCAAAGCTCATCTTGTTCAGTAAATATAATTCATTTAGGTGTTAGAAATAATGCAACTGTTTAGATTTAAAAAAAAATTATCCAGCATTTGTTCCCTGAAACATCACATTTTTTCAGATGTTTAACATCAGGTTTCAGAAAGCATGACACTTGTTTACCAGTGCACACTTAATCATCAAATAAAACTTAAGAAATTAGTGTAGGGATGATAAAAAGCTATCAAACGAGTTATCATATAACTTTCTGCAATCTTTCGAAGACCAGAAAATATTACTTCTCCATTACAATAAACAGTTATCAGATGCTATAGTCTTACAAGCATGTGGAAGATTTGGACTGCAAACACGTTCTATAAGCTGAACTTTGGCACAAGACCTATAGCGCAGAGCATACAGCTGGCATGCAAAGCTGGTTGGAGTGGGAGGTGACCTGCAGCCACCGAATTGCTGTAATGGGACCTCAGTTTCATTATTGTAATAAAATCTTCAGCCATTTTAAAGAGAGAAAACATCACAAAGGACAAAAACCTCATGAACATTTATCAATCCACTGCAATTGAAGGCTTTTGTGAGGATGAGGATAATCCAGTAACATTCTTGAACCAATAGAACCTGCTTCCTTCTACAGGCTTCATATCCCCTTTGCATAACTAGAACTAACATGCCTCAGTTTGACACTTTGGCATTTGTTTGGAAAAAAGATTTTGATCCAGATTTTAAAAGACTTCATCTTATTATAACGCATCCTTTCATTGATCAGTTGATTCTGATTTTTCAACGCCTTTGTGCCAAAACAGTATTTTGAATTTAATCATATTTTTCACAAGTTCAAAGTAGCTATGACTGCAAGCTAAAAATCTTTAGAGAAGGAAAGCAGACATGCAGAAGTACAAACTAAATAATACTGACCCTTCAGAGAGGTGGTAAAGGCAAGAGAGTTTAAAAGCTGCCGCAGAGTCAATAGGAGTTTTGAACCCTCCTTCCATCACAGCAGCACTGGGCAGTCCTGATAGAAAGACTTTAAACAAGTCTTCTTTAATAGTTATGTGTAAGAACTTAACAATCATCTACCCAGACAACAGTAGGCTCCCACTAGAGGTTTAATCTACTAATATGCACAGAAAATCCAAAAGCGTCATTATTTTACTGAGAAAGTCTGCTTCACACAGCTGTGGAACATAAAATCACTTCCTTGGGAAGCAGTATCAGGTATGATACTCTATCATTTTCATAGATCCACTTGGTCACAATTTTCCCAGCTGAAGAGGTTACACTGTTGTGATTTTGCTGTTCAGGGTAAGCCAAGACAAGTTTTGAAGGCCAAATGAAAAGAAATCAAGGAATAGTTGTTTATAAGCACGTCAAATAGGATTGCCAATACTCATACTGTGACGATAATTGATAGGCACAATCAGTAAACACAGCCAGAGCCAAACTTCATCGTGCTGAAAGACAGCCTTTGTAGAAGGGAAAAGTCAACCGAATGTCCAATGCACCCGGGAGCAGCTACAGACCAGACTTTTTGAGCAGGGAGCATGAGGGGCTCTCGAGAGCCCTGTTTTACTGCCTCCAGCTACAGGCAACACTACCTTCAAACAAGCCCGGGCAGGTTTTCTCACCGCTGGGGATGATGCAGCCTCTGAACGAAGCGATCGCATTCAAAGGATGCGGCTCCTCAGCAGAGCCAGCCGATTCCACACAGGCGCTGAACTAAAACCGGCCGATGCACAGCACGGTAAGTACTTGCACCTACAGTAGGTGCAATAGTAAGCTAGAAGTGTTCGGGCAAATAAGCCGCTCTGTCACTACTGAGATGGTTGAAGTATCATATCTCAAGCCCAAACAAATGTATGCTGCATATGTTACGTGGTAAATTATCTTCCCTATTAAATTTAAGTAGTGATGAACGAGATTCTTCATCACATTGTTTTGAGCTCACTTAACTATCTAAAGACTGTATTCTAGTTTAATTGGAAGCAACAGGCCTCACATTAGAATAACTAAATGAAATCTGCGTCGCCTATAAAGCCAGAAGCCTGACTAGCTGAGATGAATAGACCCTCCCGGCCCCAAACCCAGTAGCATCTCTCACATGATTAATAAGTGCTCATGAGGCATGGTCCTGATTTCAGCTGGGACAGCTAGTTTTCTCCCTGGGAGCTGGTACAGTGCTGCGTTTTGGATGTAGGGTGAGAATAATGTTGACAACACACGGATGTTGTAGTTGTTGCTGAGTAGCGCTTACCCCAAGCCAAGGGCTTTTCAGTTCCCCAGGCTGCCAGCGAGGAGGGGCACAAGAAGCTGGGAGGGAGCAGAGCCAGGGCAGCTGACCCCAACTGGCCAAAGGGTGGTGAGCAATTATATTGTGCATCACTTTTCTCCAGAGTTTTATTCCCCTTTTTGTTATCTCCCTTTTCATTACAATTATTTTCAATTTCAATGAGTTCTAATCTCAACCCACAGGTTTTACCTTCTGATTCTCCTCCCCATCTCACCTGGGGGGCATAGAGTGGCTGCATGGTACTTAGTTGCCAACTGGGGTTAAACCATGACACACCTGTAACTTGTTACTGGTTTAAGATTTCAGTCCCAGGTGCATTCAGCAAGCACTCCTCATTGGTCTTTTACATTGAAATCCGACATCATCAAGCTGATGGAAGGGTTAACCCTGACATGGTCTTTTGTGATACCATGGCCCTGGGTCCCACCCCTGGAGAAAAGCCAGGATAACACCTAATCCCAAGTGTTAGAGCACCCATCATCCTTTATCTTTAGGAGTCCTTCCCAGGGTAGCTTTGTACACTGCTTGCTGTTTTTCCTCTCTCAATCCCTTTGAGCAGCATGTCCCATCAGGAATTGCTTCAGACACGTCCTGGCACTGAAACAAGCCCACCAGGGCAAGCAGGGGTCCAGGCAGAGCAGGACAGGCTGAAGCAGCCCCTTAGCAGCAGGAGGGGATTAAAGCCAGCAGTGGCTCACCCCAAGCTGCTGTTCAGAAGCCACCCTTGCATTATTTGTTTTTGGAGGCTGAAGCAAACAGAATTGGGATTTCCCCCCCATTGCTTCCGAAGGCTCCCCTGAGGCACAGCCCCCTTCTTTCTCTCCCCAACCCCCTCACCTTTGTTAGCAGTTTAGAAGTCCAAGTAACTTTCTTTGTATTCTGATGCTAGCATTGGTTTTAGTACCTCAATACTTTCCTTAAGAAGTTAAAAAGCTTTTGTTGGTGTAATTTCGATCCCTTGCACTGCCAGCCAAAGTGTATTAAAGCAATACACAGGGTGCTTCTATGCCTAGGCTGTGCACTCAGGTACACTGCCCTCCAAGGAGAATTATTTGCTTCTTAATATTATTTGACATGTTTGGTACAAGTCTAATACTTCGCTTGTGTAACCTGCTTCCTTCGCCTCCATGAACAGCATCTTTGATGCACCATTCTACAGCTCTAGATTATTTTTTTTAAAGTATATTTAAACTAGAACCTGACCTTTTCACATACATAAAAGATCATCACAAAACTACTGTTTGCTGTTTATACACACTTGTATATGCTTTAGCTTAACCACATTCAGACAAGACGGCAGTACGTGGTGGGTAATCCCCCATACCATGTTGCCAGAGCAAGTAAAAGCACCAACATTCTCACCAATACTCCCAAAAAGAGTTAATGAAAAGATTTCTGGCATATGGGGGAGGTGAGGGTTCGCTATTTAACATGAGGAGGCTCAAAAGACAAAAGCAGTTATCTGTGAACATACTAATTTATCCTGATAGCAGTTTTAATAACAGCACAGTTTTTCCTCTTAATGTCACTTCTGCTGCATTACTTCCTTTTCCTTGCACAAAAAGGTTAATTGTTAAAATTACACTTAGGAATAGAAAATAAGGTTAAAGATGATATTTAGCTTCTGATACTCTGTTTAACCACCAATACAAGCTGGTAGAGTGTCATTAAGCAAGAAAGAAGAGAACCTGGGGAGCAATGTATAGGAAAGTCTGAATATGGGAAAAGAGAAAAAAATTCACAGTAAATTGGTCAAATCACACACAATTAACATTAAAAAGGATAGCATCGCAATAAGCCAAATACAGTGCTGACTGCTACGCAATTAAATACGGAAATTGCTTGAAACCACTGCTTCTTATTTCTTTCAACACAATCCTGACATCAGTAATCTTTACTTCTCTCTCAGTTTTGTTCAAGCCCACAAAGAAAATCTACTGGGAAAATAAGAAGTATGAAAATCAAATAGATTAGTTACATCAGGTTTGATTCTCTCCCTTCTGGCACTGGTGAAGAAGCAGAGCTGCTTACTGGAATTCTACTAACACTAAGTGGTGTAAAGGAGAAAAAGATTTATCCTCTTCCAATTCACCCAGTGAAAGAAATCGATGACAGAAGGTTGTATTTGATAGAACTTTCTTATTTCTGTTTCCAGCTTGCCTATTATCTGCCTCTACTATCCTTTCTTATTACTTTATAGCTTCCATCCTGAGCTACCTTGGCTATCCATTTCTTCCCATCAGCTTTCTTTCCACTATGGCTCCATTTATTCCAATATTTGGAGCCTAATTCGTGGTACCATTAAACATGGCTGTAGGCTCAAACCGAGATAGATTGTTGCTCTTGACATTCAGATGCGCCATACACTCACTCCCACTCTCCAGCCCAGCTTTGCAGATGTTCTGTAAATGCCAAACCAGGTTTTCTTCCTCGTGCCAGAATCTTTCAGCTGCTCTGTCCTTACCCTGTATTTATCACCTTTATGTTTTATGAAGCTCTCAAAAAGAAAAAAGCCACCCACAGCACTATGAATTCCCTTTTTCTTCCTCTTCTGCCTCCCACAGTCTCCCTTTCACTTTAATCATTAATATAGTTTCAAACTACTTATCTTGATGACAAGCTTTAAGATACTCATCCATGGTCAAAAACCTGTTTCTCTACATACTAGTTGTCATTATTCATTCAGATTCCCCAAATTCTTTCATCGAAACAAGCTTTTTCCTTTATCATCTGCCAGCCCTAAGAAACTAAGCCCCCTGGGAGCTCATCTATTCTGTGAAATGCTGTCTGGGATGCGCCTTTATTCTGTATTTTCACAAAAATAAAAAGAAGAAGTTGCAGGAGCCTTATCAGTGAAAAATCATGAACCCTTGTGAATGTTGTCAGACAAAGAAAGAGAAAAATATAATCAAACTTCCTTGTTAAAGTGTCCCAGACGCAACATATGGGTTGCCTTTGTTCACTGGGCTCTCTCAGTGCCCCCGCAGCACACCCGAGCACAACATCCCCCTCCAGCTGCCCGGCTGCAACCACCCCGTACCCCGCGCCCCCCTCGCCCACGCTGCGCAGCCGCTACTGCCATAGGAGCTGCCCCTACGGAGCTGTAGGCAAAAAACCAGGTAGAACTGGAAACCACACACAAACCCCAAAAATGTATATTTTAAACATATTTTTCTTCAGAAACAGAAATTTAATCTGAATTTCAAGGGTGGCAGGGATAATTAGCTTAAGAAAACACATGCTTTCATTATTAAATTTAACCACAGGAGCTGTCAGCAGCATCACCCGAGTGATTTATATGCAGACAAGAGCAGGAAAAAAAGTCACAGCAAATATTAATGGATTCAACTTAAGCAGGTATGGATTTCTTTCCTATGAACAGCCATGAGGTAAGGTATGTTATTCCACAGAAAAGAGTAGACACAGGAATTTTATGGGTTTTACTAGCTGGCAATGGTTGTTTTTGAAGATTACAGCACACACACCCCCAAGCTCCTACCTCAATTTCACCTTCAAAATAGAGCAAAACATGAGCCAAGAGCCCTCGCCTGCTCTCCCCCTTCCCCAGAGCCCGGCCGGTGCTAGCCAGCACGGAGGTCACCTGGGAAGTTCTTCCTACACACTCCACTCTGCAAATTTACAGCTCTACAATGCAAATTTACTTCTAATAATTGACCCTCAGAGGTGTGAGACAGAGTCACAGAAGGAAGCAATACCAGGGAAGCAAACTGGGAGTTACCTTTACAGAGGTGACTTTATGAGACAGCCAGGAAATCCTGAAATAAGTATAAAGGTGCTGTGCATTACCCTCTCTGCTGTCCTCTTACCCGACAGGCAGGTTAGAGCCAGGCTCCAGGGTGCACACACCAGAAAACATTTCTGGTTCACAACTAAAAAGAAAAAGCAACTCAAGAAGGAGAAGAACACCCACACATTCCTTAGCACTCAATACATCTCTTACATATTTTTTTCAACATTCTCCTACAAAAGCTAGGAACTACAAAAGGACTAATTCATGAAATAGCAGTACTGGACTCAAAACAAGGAATTCATAAAATACCTGTGCAAAAAAACCTTTAGAAGACAACAGACACTGTTCTCCCTGGAAAGATCCATCAGGCTGAGAAGCACATCCAGGTCCCCACTGGTTCTGAGCTCTTCTAGAAAGTACTGTGAGAGCTGGTGCTTTTGTTGCCTGGTGTGATTTGTGATGCCCTACAGCTGAGGGGCTGGGAGGTGTGTGTGGGTGTTGGCCTTTGGCAGCAGCTGCAGGTAGTTGACTTCAGATTAAACGAGAAGACAGGACTCACCTGCAGCCTGCAATAGGGGCCAGCAAAGAGAGGAGTAACGAGGGCAAATGGTTGCATGTGTGTTTGGGAGGGGGAGATGGGACATGGGACATGGTCAGAGGCAGCCTGTGGGTCATAGTTTCCCCTCCCTCCACTGATAAACATGCTGCTTTGTAGAATTTTACCTATTTCATGTGCATAAAGGTAGACAGATGTTATTTTGACATGGGCATAGCTGCCTCTGCACTGCGAGAGCTGGATACCTATTTGCATCACCGCCATGCTTCCCTCTGTCACAGCTGTGTGTCTGTGGCTGCTGGCTCCCCTGCCTGCGCCGCACCTCCTGGGCCGGATTAGTGCTGAGGGCAACAGGTGCCAAATGGAAACTTCTGTTTGTTGCTATCAGACCGCTCACAGTGAGCAACAGCCTCTTGTTCGGTGGTGTCAGCAAGACAGTTCTGGCACAGATTTCCATAGCTGCTTTTCCAGCTGGTTCTCGGAAGGTACCAACTGCTCTCAAGGGACTGGTGAGATAGCTGAGGGTACCGATGACCACGATTTCACAGCTGAGATGTTTTCGGCATTTGCAACTTCAGGAATTTAAGGTTTTATGTAGCACAGCAGCCTCAAAGTAGCCTGATTTGGATCAGGCCAAAGCCAGAAGTACTCTGCCCTGTGTGACATTAAAACTTTGTTTAGAATTTATTAGCGCTGGACCCGAAAGGTCCTTGAGGCTGTCTGTTACTTCCAGTTTAGAGGAAACCATTTTTAGTGAGACAAAGAGAATGCTTCTACAGCAATGACATACAGTTAATAATGTCATTTGTGGAGGATAATGTACAACCATTAAAATGGGATGCAGAGTTTCATAGCTGCAGCTATTGTTTAACCACCAAATTTAACTGTTTTTCTCCCAACATCTATCTCTATAATTACTAATCTCTCTACTGTGGATTATTTATAAGGTGAGTTTTCCATGATTTTCTATAGGACACAGTGGCAGCCGACTGCTAATTTAAGCACAGTGTCTTTGCTGTGGAAGACACAGAGATTTTTGCCCTGAGTATAAAACTACCATGTAATTTTTTAATTTTATTTTTTAAGAATAATTTAACTCTACCAGACCTACTGTCCATCTTTATTCACATTGCAGTTACATTTGGACCTTTATATTTCTTAGTAAGTTTAAAAAAAAAAAAAAATGTATACTGCAATTTGTGGAGAGTGGTGAATAGCACTAGTTCAGCCTCTCAATGCACCCCAATGTGTCAAAAATATCTGCATATGTGTTTCATTAATAAATTAAGGTCCAGCTTGCAGAGAGAGTAAGACTAGCAGAAAATGGGGTGAGAATACTCACAACCCATTTCTTGCTGTGGATGGAAAAGCTGTACTCTCAGACTTCTTTATATTAGACTGAATTGCGTGTTCCTACAAAATATTACTGGATCTCCATATTAAAACACACTTTGTGCTCTTCCCTTTTTTTATTGGTACCTCTTCCAGTGTTGGGCTTTTTTTCTGCTCCATACAGTTCTCTTTTAACATTTAAAAGGAAAAACGAGTGATTTTCTTACTGACTAACACACTGTCAGCTGAATTGCTGAATGAGAAACCATTTTTTCTCAGCAGTTTGCTGGTTTAAATGTCTGTCCGTAGGTTTATTTCAAAAATTGCATCATAAATGAGCTGAAAAAGCTCAGATCTTTCTAACCCCTGCCAATTTCTGCTGACTAAGAGAACCCAGAGTCTAGACCTGAGGATGTTTATTCAGCACCAAAGACCTCTACCAAAAGCTCTTTATTCTTAAGTAGACCAAGCGCTGAAATAATGCTCAGTCTCAAATGAACAGGCCTGGGCTGCAGACAAGGTTTTATTCTGCTTGCAGAAATGAACAGTTCTTTGCTTCCAAAGAACTAATTATAAGAGCACCTGGCAGCATCACCGGAGATAGGAGCCTGTCAGCATTTTCTCCAAACCCTCTTATGTAGATGTTTATAGCTCAGCCACTTAAATTTCCTTCAGCCTAAAACTTAATGTAAAATTTCTAGTGGTGCTTTTGTCAGATATGTTTTGTGTAGCCAAATTTGTTTATTGTATGCAACTTTTAACAAATTCAGTCCATGAAATAGTGGTTTTGATAAAATTACAGGAGTGGAATTATTTTCCTCTTGGTATCATTAAAAATAAGAACTGATAATGAATTTGCTGGAAAAGAACTGATTTTGTGTGTGTGTGTTTGCCAAATATATTCTTTGAAACTTTTATGAGTTTGAAGGGTTAGGAGGAGCAATGTTGAAAATGACAGTATATTTAACAATACATATTTATAAATAAGTATTTATATCAAATGAAATGTAAAAAAAAGGCAAACAAACCTACTCCCCAACCTGAGTATACACTTTTTTATCTCATATGTGATATGAGAAACCACACCGTTTGGCTATAAAGCGGTGCCATTTCAGTGACACTCAAGCAGCTTTTTCTAACTGAAGGACTGAATCATGGCAGCGTTACATATTCTCTCTCCCATATCTATCTATTTTTTTAAAAAAATGAAATTATTAAATTATCAGGACTATTATCTCATCCAGACTGATACACTATAATCAATTCAGCCTTCAAGCTTGAAAAGAATTTATGTGATCCAACTTTGCTTAATCCAGCTGACCTCCCTGTAATGAGAAAGAATTTTTAACACTACAGAAATGTTCTATAAAAGCTAGATAAGGGAAGGTTCCTGCCTGGCTTGTTCCATGTGGTACACCTTATTAATTTTGTTTATGTAATTTCTGGTTAAAAATACACAGTTAATGTTTTATGTAATTCTAGTTCAATGTACTGATGTAATTGCTTACCAGAGCTTTTCAAATGCCCCACTAGAAAATGAAACAAAGCAGAGAATTATATTTAAAAAAAAAAAAAAAAAAAAGAGAGAGAAATAACACTGTAAAGGCTAAAAATTATGAATTCCCATAGAAAGTTAACCTTACGTCTAAACCACTGTTCTAGTACTTCTCTGGCAGCAGTATCACTCTAACTTTTGCATTCAGCAATGTGTGTCAAATAGAGAGCTAACAAATAAAATGTCAAAGCAACAACAGGCAAAAATCTCCCACTGAAAATACTTGCCCAGTTCCAAGTGATGAAAAGCAAAATCCAGGACACGACTAAGGAGAAGAAAAAGAAAAAAAAAAAAAAGGGGTGAGTTATTTTACATTGAAGTACTTGCCTTAATTTTTCTGTTTCCCCAGACATACATATTTTTGGCAGAATTGTTTCTTGTGTTGTATGTCTGTCATTGTCTTTCAAAGGAAGGAGACAGGGAGAATCTTACCGCACACTGTGTTTGTGAGTTTTCTTATGAAAAGGGGATCATCGTGCAAAAGGGCATAAATGTGCTCATTATCCTATCACCTCCAGAGGTTTCCAGTAGACATTCTTGAGTCACAATGTGCTATTTGAGGAATGAGCAAGACATGCAGAGATAGGGCTCACTTGGCTGAAAGGACTTGCTGGAAGTAATGGAGACAAACCTGTGGTACTCGATGGCCCCTGAAGGCTGACCATCACCCTTGTCCCACCCTGTGACTCAGGCACTCCTTGAGCTTCATGCAGAGCGCGGAGCTGTGATGAACAGCCAGGAAAACTGAATATGTCTATATTAACTTGCTGAGTCTCATTAAAGAGTATATGTTAAACTAACTGCAGAAGTAAGCAACAATATTAAAGTGATTCCAGTACGGAAGAGGTTAGCTATGAAAATTAAAATAACAGGAGCCTTACTATTTGCAGAGAAGTTAAATGAAATAACCATTTCTGTATGTCATGAATAAATGAGGAAGTTACGTTGGGTTCTCATGCTGCCAGATGATCAACAAGAAACTGTCTCCATCCCCCAAAGCACAAATTCCACAGAATGATACTTGAGTTATACTTGTTACTACAAGCTTGATGCTCTTCCAAAGTGCAAAACCCCCTACCTAGGGAAAAAGATTGGCATTTCTGGAGGGAGGGGGAGCTGCTTCTGTGGTTTGAAACGTCCTGCTCCCTGTAGTTAGGTATTACTCCTCACGTGCATGTTGCTGATGTCAGGCTGAGCCATGCCTGCTGTCGGGCGACCGTGGAGACTTGGGTGCAGGGACCCAGGTCCCTCCCAGGGGGCTCAGGCCAGCCCAGCTGATGGTGCCCAGGACTAGCTTAAGGGTGCTGATGTGACCCGGTTATACAGGGGCAGCAGCCGCTGAAAGATGGTGAGAGGGACCACATGGAATGAGCACATACTGCATGTCCATGACTGTTTCCAAGATATCAATCAGGCTCCTCCTAATCCTTCTGGTAACCTGATAACTAACTCAGTATTCCCATTACAAGTTTTTTAATTATTAATTCATTAGGACAGAGGTTAGAGCATTGGAAGATACATCAAAGCCTTCAGCTCAATTGTGACAGAAGAATCACTAGAGTCCTATGGTGCAGCTGTGTATGTGATGAAATATTTTTTTTTGCTTTTGCCTTGAGGCAGAGTCAATTATTTCTCACTGGGAAGGTTTTTCTGCTAGCCCTGTGGATAAGATTTATTGGATTTGGACCACTGGTTGTTAAGCCCCCGGTCAGGAACCCATCTATTGCGCTGCTGCAGCATGCATGCTATACAGCCTTGCGCTCCTCCTTCTCATCCCCTCTAAGGCCTTGCTTCCTCCCATTGACATCTATTTCTCAATCAAATTCTGCCCCAGCATCTTTTTAGTTGATCCTGAGTAACAAAACACATTAATTTGAAATGATATTTCAAACTATAGTTTTCTCGGAAACTAGCGAAGTGCTGGCATATGTGTACCAAATGCACATCATTGGCTCTTTCCCATGTGGAACCAGGAATGCCCAGATTAGCTGGACCCAGGGAAGGCATCCATGCTTTTGCATGGGGGCGTGACCAGAAGGATGGAGGTTTATTTTTGAAGGCATCCATCTAGGTTTGACATTAATATTCCTTAACTTGTCATGCATGCACCCAGAATGAAAATGGTAGCAGATTCTGTTTTGTAGGGTAACAAATAGGAAAAAATGTTCTACTTTGTGTAGGACAGAAAAAATAGAGTCACCTGAATGCTGGTGGGGGGTCACAGGTGTTTCAAAGCAGAAACCCTGGCTGGTTCCTGTGAGGGGGCTCACAGACTGCGCTCGCCAAGCTCACTTGCCTGTGGTACACCACTGAGAGATGTGCTCCAAGGATGCCCTTGAATTTAAGCAGCATCACAGCCCAGTCCTTCTTCCCTTCCCAAAATCCGAGTGCCTATTCCCTTCTTTTGAAATCCAAGAGTCCGTGGAGAGCACAGCGGCCCAAGAGAGGAGTACAGAAGTGGAGACTTTCTAACCCAGGCTCTGTTCTTTGTCATTCATGTGTACAACATTTAGACTTTTGGTGTTTTCATCTTTAAGTACCTACAGCTGTTTACTAAACACTCTTTAGTATTTACTAAATGCTATCTACTACTTACTATATACTACTTATTAAATACTAATTATTACTATTTACTAAATGCTGCTGCTATTTGTCGTTTTCCAGAAGGATTCACCAAGAGGTATTTCCTGACTTCACAGCCCCAGTCCAGTGCCTGGAGGTCATTTGCTTTTAGCAGCTGTGTGGGAGGGACCTCTAGGCTCCCAGCCCACGCCTCAGTAACTTAAGATATACTCAGGGAGGGAAGTCTTCTGTGGCATATCTCCACTGATTTGGGTTGCTCAGAAAGCAGCCAGGCCCTGCAAGCATTAACACATGATAATTAGTGACTAGACCTAGCTCACATGCCAAATTACATTCCCAGTAATTTCCTAAACCATGATATTCACTTTTTAATGAGCCATTAGAGAAGTAAATGAAAACCTCCAAGTGTGAATTCCAAATGAAAATGTTTAATAGAAAAAGATATATATCAAGAAATGATCGTCTATTAATAATATTGAGAGAATTAGGCGGTAGTAATTCTTTAAAATCTACGCCAGAGGATGAGGTAAAGTGGCATTACCTTTGACAAGTTGAGCCAGAAGTATGTGTGCTTAATAATCCATCCGAATGATGGACAGGACAGTCAATAAAGCAGCAGAAGATTAACAGGGATGGAGTTGGCTAAGGAAAGGTGAGGAGCGAGGAGGCAGCCTGCAAGCAGCCCTGCATCCCCAGCGGGAGGGATCTGCGTGAGCAGGAGACCTGAAGGGGCTGCTGCTTCCTCCCCATGCATCAGTCCTTATCACAAGTGATCCATAAAGAATGGCCAGAGATTATTCACGGATCATAATAGATGAGGGACCAGTGGGTTTAAGTGGAGACCGCTGCAAGAAGGGTGATGTCTCCATGTAAACGCTGTATGAAATGTGTCGAGAGGTATGTTTATATAATATAAATGTGTTTATTTTTATGAGTAATCCTGGCTAGAGACTCACTACTTCCACTGCTGCATAAATCAGACAAGAAATACAAAGACTTTATGGTCAAGTATACACTAACGTCATGTCAATACACACCAGCACACAACACCTCTCCGGATGTATATACAACATGTAAAAAAACCAGAAGCATTGCAGACAACCAGCAGACAGTTTTCTGTCTTGCTGGTTCATTTGGGAACTGATGGAGCACGGAGACTGTGTATATGTAGGAAAACTGATATGTTTTCTTCTGCAGAAAGTGAAAAAAACCCCAACATTAGAACATTTCCAGGTAAATGCTGGCAGTTTCTTTAAACTCGGTTTATTCAAGTTTCCTCTTGGTAGATATTTGTTACTCTGTGTGCTCCTGAGGGCACTGGAGCCCATCGCGACTCTAGTGAGAGTTAGGCTAAAAGGAACTGTGCTTTTTACTTGGACATCCCCAGTTCAGTCTCCAAGAGGATGGTTATTGCATATCAAAGGATATAAATAAACCTGTGTGACTAATGAAGCCAGCCTTGTCGTCCAGATGGTGAGGAATGATTGGAAGTTTTGAGAAGAATCCACAGGCAATAATTTGTTCACATAAGTGATCTGACAAACACTTATGAATAAGGAATGAAGTAATAAAAGTCACATTCTTCTTATGGATATTTCGTAGACCTGGAAAAAAAAGGTTAAATCATTTCAATAAGCCATTTTTTTAGGAACAGTTTGACCAGATGCGGATCTAACAAATAGGGTGATATATGGCCCCACTGTGTGACCATTAAAAAAACTAGTGGAGAGCAAATAACATGTGCTCACTAGTAAGGTAGGGATCATGCGACAAAAATCTTCATAAAAAATTGATGCTTAACGTGGGGAAAAAGTAATTTGCTACATTTAGTTTGAAATAATGGTCCACTACCAAGCTACATATTGAGTGAAAAGTTGTCTGTAAGTGTATTCATTTGCCTTTTCTGGTCATGACCTGCTCTAATGTGTATATTTTCAAAGTAAAGCATGAAATGCAGCCCTCAAAATGAACTTTTATCAAACTAAAAGCATCCTGCAGACCGGAAAGCCACAATGCTGTGACTGGAATGAGAGTTAGGGACTTTAAGCTGACTTATTCCCTATGCCAACCTGTTGCCTTTTGGAGACTGTTTAACATAAAAAGGTGATGAAATCTAAAGTGAAAGAACTGGTTAAAAGGAATTGCAGGTTTCTGGCATCCCTCAGCCCACACTAATAAAACCGAAGTTTAGAACCAGAACTCAGCCGGTGTCATTTTGAAGATGGCTTTCAGGAGAAAGCTGCAGCTTTAACACCTGCCGTTAGCCCCAAGACATGTGATTGTTCCCCGAGCATTTCTTATCATTCTTTCTTTGAACAACACAAAATAAATTGAACAGCTAAACAAGCTGATAGCAGCGATATAAATGTCCTGCCTTTGCTGAGGGATACTGACATCCCCTGAAGAACCTTTTTATTGACAGGCTTGCTCTACCTCAGGTGCGTATTTCCACACAGAAGAAGTTTGTTTGGCACAACGGGTTTTTACCTGCGTCTGTGATGGCAGAGAAGAGAAAATGGTCCTGAGTTTTATCAATGGTTGTTCTTATATTTCCTAAGGAAATGAGACTCTTCACAGTTGCATGACAGAAACCAAGAGAGAAGCAGGTCCCTGGGATTTAGGCACATGCCCTGCTCTGGATCTGCCACGTTTCCCACATTCAGGCTGAGACCTATTCACTTTGCATGAGTAATTAAGTATGCATTGGGTGACAGCAACGGCTGCTGCACAGCCTGGTGACGTGCAGCTTGGTGTGTAAAGCACTGGAGCAGCTTCTGCATTGCTGCATCTTTGCGATGTCAGGTAATCGTTCTCGTTATGAGATTCTTACATTGGTTTCTTTCTCCTTCTGTTTGATCTGAAACAGCATTTAAGCCAATGGACATTTTAGCAAATAGATATTTTCAGGTAAAAGACCATCTCAAAAAACACCCCAACAACGTCTGCTGAAGATGCAATGGACTGCTACTGAGTAAGAATATTATGAAAGCCTATGCTCAGATTCAATATCAATGTGTGCTTGTTTTTGAAAGAACTCATGACAATCCAGCAGTTGGAAAAGTGTCCTGGTTCCAGCTGGGATGGAGTTAATTTTCATCTTAGTAGC
This sequence comes from Falco punctatus, assembly GCF_963210335.1. NCBI lineage: Eukaryota > Metazoa > Chordata > Aves > Falconiformes > Falconidae > Falco > Falco punctatus. The sequence continues at coordinate 2,824,296 of NC_137588.1, forward strand.
TGGTGCAGTGCTGTGTGTTGGATTTAGGATGAACATAATGTCGATAACACGTCTGTTTTACATGTTGCTGCGCAGTGCTTACCCCAAGAAGCTTTTCAGCCTCTCACACCACCTTGCCAGTGACTAGGCTGGGGTGCACAAGAAGCTGAGGCCACCCAGCTGGGAGAGTTGGTGCCAGCTGCCAAAGGGACATTCCATACCCTATGGCATCATGCGCAGCATATAAACTAGGGGGCAAGTTGGCCAGGGGCCACTGCCCGGGGACTGGCTGGGCATCAGTCAGCGGTAGTGAGCAATAGCACTGTACATCATTTGTTTTGTATATTCTTTTATCATCATCATTATTTTCCCTTCCTTTTCTGTCCTATTAAACTGTCCTTATCTTGCCGCATGAGTTTTACCTTTTTGCTGATCCTCTCCCCCATCCCGCTGGGGGGGTCATTGAATGGTTGGGTGGTGTTTAGCTGCCTGATGGGATAAACAACAACAGAAAGCCCCATTGCCCATCTCCATAGGGGCTGCTGTGCTGCTGGAAATAGAGAACCAAAAATGGGTGATGAGCAATCTCCCTTTTGAAGAAATCAGAAGCGTGACCTGCGGCTGCTAAGGGAGAAGGGGTAGGCTTGAGCCAAAATTCTTTCGCAATGATGCTTTCAAGGGTCACAAATTCCATGCTTCATAAAGGCAGTTTGAGATTTTAATTACATAGTACAGTTGTCTCCATCAAACATGTTGTTTACTGGCTTTTGCCTCTCAGATTTTTCTTCTTCTAGAGGTTTGTTGAATCTTAAACCAAGGATAATTCTTGTCTTTGAGCCTATGTTCTTCAATAAGCCATGTTTATCGAATTCATGAGAAGATCTTGAAAGTAAGGCCAAGCCTTTTCAGCTGCATAAAATGAAACATCTTTTTTCTCCCTGTTAGAATAGCAAAGCAGTGACTGTTCCAAAAAGAATGGTTGCAGCAAGGGAGAAAAAAGTTCATCTGCAACTATAATCTAATCTAAATGTTGTGATTAATACCCTTCTCTTTTCATAGTCAGCTGTGTGACACTTATCCATGTTATACATTTTTTAAAGCTATCAACTGCATAGATATTTTTTTTTCTGGGAGAACTAATCACATCCCTGAATGCATGGATATAGTCAGAAAAGAATCAGTCCTAACAAGCTCTGAGCACTGGAGTTGTTAGGCTTTGTGGAAGAAAGCCAATCTGGCAAATAAATTCTTTTTCAAAAAATAAAAGCTTGTCGCCTCTGCATCTATAGGAAAATTAATCAGAGGCAGAGCTATATAGAAAACCAAATGTAAAAGTAAATTATAGGGAGAAGATTAAGTAACAAATCAATGCAAAAAAATGTACTTTGCATCAATCCTAGAAAAAAAGTTAGGTGTCATTAGGCAACCCTTATTCACATTGTCCTACTGCAATGAGCTAGGACGTACGTACTCTCTCAAATACATAAAATACATATACAGACATATAAACTCCCTATATATAATTACACAGGTATGTGTATATATTTATATACACAAACGCAGACATATACATGTATACAGTGATACAGATAATGTATACAGTCTCTACAGTATGAAGTTCGGTTCAGCTTCGTACTGAACTCCCCCTTGCATCTTTGTTCTTGTGATAACAAACATCAGAGAAAAGGAACGCAAGTGAGATGACAGTATGAGAGCGACAATCTCCTGGGAGGCAACAGCAAAGATTTCCTGCTCCAGTGTGTTACTGTAACTGCACTCACTGGAGGGACTGAGGAGGTGAATTGTTCTTTCCTCCGCAGTTACATTTTAGGATTATATATATATATCTATCCTCTATATGCAACTCTGTCTGTGCACAGCCATGGCTCTGGCCGGCAGATAGAACACAGATGGTACCAGAAGCAGAGCACGCAGACCCTAAGAAGCCGCCTGTTGCACTCCCCTCTGATGCTGGAGTGGACCAGAAGGAAGTTCACAAGCAGTAAGGACGGTAAAGGTGGATAGGCTAGGTAAACACATCTAGAAAGCTGGCAGAATATGTATACAAATGGGTAACACCTGATCTGGAGTTACCCCAGGCTGGGGGACCTGCGGGTGTCAAATGCCAGGATAAAGGGAACCAAGTGGCTGCCGGCAGCAGGGCGAGGGCGAGAGGCGGCACTTGCTGGAGTGGCAGCGAGCAGCGTCCAGCTGGGCAGTGGCTGCCGCCTGGACAGCCCACCCACGCACATGCAAAGATGGGGTGTTCCACATTCTTCACTGAGATATTAATGGAGTGCTGAACCCATAATTCTAGCCTTTGCACCAAGTCTTGCTATAGAAAAATGTATTTTAAAAAATAGATTAATTTTAGGGTTTTTTTTTTTTTGGTATAATAATAATAACAACAACAAGGCTCTGTGCTGTCATTCTTCCTCACCACCATTCCTAACCCTCCCCCTGATGCAATCAATGAAGAAGATGCTCTGAGGAGCAAAACAAGCCGGTAATCCTTTAGCAATGCACCTATGAATCATTGTCAAGAACATCATCGAGCCCAGCTGAAAAGCTCCATCTAGTTAACTGCTGTGCTAACACCGAGGTACGACTGTGTTTGGACCTGTTCCTGGCTCTGCTGTGTGTAAGAGGGACAGTGAAACCTGGTCAGATGAGCTCGATGTCCGAGGCTTTACAGAGGCACAGCTGCCAATTAAATCAGTTGCTTGTCCCAGGACAGAATGATCCAGCTCTTAGCAAGTATTAACATGAAGAAGAAAAAACCCCACATTCGGTTAAAATAAAACAAAGAGTTGGTTACTGAAACTGTTTGTTAATTTTGTTTGAGTGGCTGCATTTTACTCTCTCTGGGAGAGAAATGCAAGCACTAAAAAAAGACTGCGAGAAAAAGTGTTCCTATGGAAAGTTTCCTAAGAAAGCTTTACTTCATCGAATTCCTGCATCTCCAAAGCATGGAGTCCTTAAATAGCGCCCATATTGGTCTTTTGGCCTCTGGTTAATTTGCTGAGCTTATCACATGATGTTGCTGCAGCTCTATAGCATGGTACAAAGCTGTGTTCACTTAAATATCAGATTCTAGGGACCATTTCAGGGTATAAAGGGTGCCAGTAAAGAGGCACTTTTGGATGGCTTCCTCCCGCATACAACACACTGTCGAGGTTCTTCATGCATCACTTAAACACTCTCCAAGCTGGCAACGCTCTGTTAATTTTCCTAATTCAGCCTCATACTCAGAATGTTCATCATCTTTTTATTCTGCTTATAAAAAACAGGATTGCTCTTCAAATCACTAGTGACTTTGGGGATGAACGGTTTTGGAGACTTTTTCCACGTTTGTCTGCTGATTTAACAAAGGCTTTTAGGCTGCACAGCAAGTTGTAGGTTTTTTGCCCCCATTGCACTCTGGAAAAATACCACCTTTATGTCATCAGCAAGACTACTAGAGGTGGTTCAGGTTTTTTCACCAAGTATACCGTTGTACTGTCAGGCAGGTCCATTTTCCCTCTACAACAGGCATTTTTAATTCCCTCACTGTTTGGCCCTTTTCTTTCAGTGGGTTTTTCACGGAGTCTGTCGCTGCATTTGGGATTTATGCCCATTTATTGCCAAACATTCCAGCTTTTACTTCATCTGGCCCAAAGCCAGGACATAAAAACTATGCAGGCACATTCAAATCTTAATTTTCTTTACATATTAAATATCATGAAAGGCTAGGTAATATTCTTAGTCCCGTCATCATATTTTTTGATTCCTTCTGAAACACAGAATATGGTCAACACCTACTTGCATGGAAGTGGTTTGAAGAGGCACCAACTTCTGCCTACACCCTGTAGGAAATGCTTAACCTCCAGTTTCTAGAGGAAAGAAACAGGTATGCATTCATCATGGAAGACAGGGTATTTGCTTGTCCACTTATTGCCCCTGAGCCTCATTATTAACACCAATTTAAAAGTAAGACATTTAAGAAATTAATGAATGAGTTATAAATGTGCTTTTCTGTTTATCTGAACTTAATCCTTCTGTTCTCCCATGCTCTTGAGTCCTTTATTGCTCAGATGAAGTAACAGACGTATTAAAGACACTACGGCCCAACAAAAATATTTAACATTGTTTAAATCCAAAAAAGCTGCTTCTGTTAATTGATCACGACAGAGAAGTATGTGGGAACGAATTAGTGGCATCAGTTCACAAACTATAAAATGTTTCTTCCCCTAACGATCATAATTTTCATAAATGGGCATGTGTGCTGAAAGATTCCTTATTCTTTTCTTCTGAAAGTCACAGTGTGTGACCTGGAACGGCTGCATTTAACCAGGCCTGAACAAAAAGGAAGAATGACAAAAGGTGCTTTATGATTCAGTCCAACCTAATCTATGTACTTCTAATGCAAATGGCAGCCATTCAGGAAAGTACCTTGTTAAAAAAGCTTTTTTGAAAGCTTTCTTATCTTCAGAGATGGATTTATTTTTTTTTTATTGTTGGTGCTTTGGTTTTTGTTTTCCTTTTTTTTAGGTTTTGTGGGGTTTTTTTGGTAATTTCGGGTAGACTGGTAGGAGAGTTTATATGACTAAAAGCCAAGCACTGGTGAGTTACGGGTGCAGTCACATCAAGTATCCATTTTTCTGTGCTAATTCTTTGTCTTTAATATCTCACGTGAGTGCTTTCTGATTTGTAATGTGGAGTTTCTCTTTGAAAAATAAATTATCCTTCAATCGTAAGGCTCAAGTTTCTCAAATTTACAAGCTCTACAAGCAGTGCCGTCACTTGTTTACTAAGCTTTCAGGACATGCAAAATTATTTCCAAATAAGCTTGTGCTGCCAGAAATGAAGAGAATAAAAGGCAAGACCTACTGTCTTAGAAGTAGGTTCCTTTCCCTTTGCTAAATTCTTATAAAGATATTCTGGAATAGCACCATCCCTTGTTTTCGCTTCTCACGCTTATCAAGACAAATGTTTTTGATTACTGCAAGACCAGGCTTTGTTGCAACTGTTCAACAATTGCATTATCAGTCATTTTACTGTCGGTCTTTATACCTCATCAGTTAGAATATGTTTTATCCCCACGGTCTAATTTCCTGGAGTTTCTTCGCAGAGTTTTTATAGAATTAAATTAATGAGTTCTGCTTGCTAAAAGAAAACTCTCTAGCCACAGCTCCATTTATTTGATGAAGCCAACTAAACACAAGTCAGCAATTTGACTTGGCTAAATGGTTTCTGACAAGATGTTGGAGTTATAATGAAAGAGGCACTTTGCATGCTGTTGTATCTTCCATCCAGCACCTGTAAGGTGATGGTGTCAGTTTGGGGTTTTAAGACTTTGTGTTGATTTTAGTAATTCCAACATAAGCAAGAACAGTAAAAAGTAGTTTTCTGTAGATGCTTTTCACTTTCACTAGGCCTTTCGATAAAATCGACTTCATCAGTCAATCTCAAAAAAAGGGCATTCATATATCCAATGATAAAATATCTATACACACAGTATGTGTTTTTCTCAGCCTCTTGTCTTTAATTCTTACGCAAAAGATCTTTAAACACCTTGAGTATATGGGCCTCCCATCACCTGCCCAGTGTATTACACCATGTAAATGTATGGCCTGGGCACAGGTTGTATTATTTATCATAATACCGGAGAGACTTACTACAATGTATATGCCTAGGCAAGGTTTCTTGGGCTAATTGACCCTGTGCTACGAAGCAATGAGTCTATTAGCATTGTGTATTCTCCTGTATTTTCAAATATTTTTGTAATTCCAAAGTAATTTCAAAACTTCTGGGTTTTTTTTTCAGCAATGGAACTCAGCCTTTGTATAAATATTTTTCCTTCTAGCTCTTGGTGCATAGCACATCACTCCTAAGGAACAAAAGAATCTTTCCAAATGTGACCCTCTGAAGGAAGCTCATCTCCTAAAATTGCTCTTCTGTTCCCTTTCCATGATACGATATTCAGTTCTCGTCGTGGGACTCCAAGCTGAGCTAGCTCACACCAGGCAGCCTTGGATACATGTCTACAAATGATCAAATCTGTGAAGTCATTTAATGAAAAGGCTTTTGAGAATAATCCAGAGTAATGAAAATGCTACTCTCTGCATAATACAGAGTTTGTTATATGATCAAGCAATTATTTTGCTTCAGATTTTTGCAGGTGATTTCCAAGAAACTCCTGCTGCCACACTTTGACAAGGTTTTATTTAAAGACTTGCTGAAGATTTTTTTTGTCTTCATAAAGAGCTGGAGATGTCCTGCCTGCTTTCACATGGACGGATAAATCATGGGTAGTGAAATGACTGAAGAGAGGCACATTGGCATTTTATTTAGCACATACGCAGAAAAAAATCTGAATAAAAGCAGAGATAGTGGTGCAGACTTAGTGCATTGCACGGAAACTTTCTCCCTTGGACGAGGTGTTGTGACTGCCTGTGTGAGAACACTTCTGAGAGCTTTGGATTTACACAGAAATGACAAAGCAGCTGCCTAGTGGACCCTCTCAGTCCTTGGTGCTTTCATAAACAACCGTTATAGACAGATTTCCGTTCCCATTTTTCCCATCTTCCAGCTCACTAAAATTTACCCATCACCTTTCTTCAATTCATTCTTTGTTTTTCATGTGGGCACATACAGCTATTTCAAATATATAATTCCGTAAAGTTCTTTATCCCCTTCATAGCAGCCTACATGTGTGGAAGGGACGACTCAGTGACATCCTTTGCATACTCGCTCGCCTAGACACCACTGTGGTGGCTCTGCGCTAGTCAAGCAAAAAGAGAAAATGTCATGTACAGCTTGTGTGCTGTGTGTTGGGGCTGGGGAGGCCACGAAACTTCCCGTTTCAGAGCCATCCAGTGCAGGGTTTTCAGGCAGCTGCCATTGCGTGAGGAGGGAGCACTGGCTGTCATTCCATACCTCCGCTTAACATGAAGGATGGTGCAAATCCAGTGAATAAACCACCTGTTCTGGAAATAGGCTCTTCTGCTGATGCAAAAAGATTTTGCAAAGACCTGCTGCTTTCACCTAAGTGTTTTGAGGAAATGAGAGAAACAGAATGAATCCAAATCCAAATCTTCTGTTTCTCCTGCCTGCTTAGGTGCTTTTGCTGCTGCTGCTAACTTGATTTCATCCTCTGCTGCACAAACCCTCCTGGGGTGTCAGCCTCCTGCCTTCCTGGTACCATCCCTGCCCTTGCCAGCTTCCCTTGGGGAAGCAGCAAGCCTCCAAAGTAAAATAAGACGTCTGACTACTCCAAGACTTTCCCATTAATTTTAACGGACTGTAACATACAGGTCAGATCTCTCTTGGCACAGAACTGTTAATGAACTGATAAGAAATTTGGCCTTTTAGGTCCACCGGGCTGCAAGTAGCTGGGAATCCACCGCACACATCAGCCCCCTGGTTCGGGCATTAGACCCCAGGCAAAGTGATGTGCCACAGGCCAGTATTAAAAGACAAGAGTTTCATTAGTACTCACTACAGCTAGGAGCAAAATCCTATTGATTTATGCAAAAAACACCCATGGATTCCTGAAGCCTTTGGGGTCTTTTATTTGTCTTTTTAAGAAAACTGAAACTGTAATGCTGGAAAATGGCAACCTTTTCTGGTTTTACTACGCGTACTTTACACCCTGGCATTAAGAGTTATGAATAAATGGTAGAGAGGAAATATATATGAATACAGGATTTAAAATAATCTCTACATACAGCAAAATATCATCTCTCCAGTGGTTGCAGTCATCTAGTTGTTATTTAGTTTTATTTCTCTCACTGATTTTATCCAAAACATGCAGTATGGGATTTCCTACTATGAAATGGCAGCAACGTTTTTTCATTCCATCTTACACTGTGTTTAAATCACTTGATTTAATAGTTGCTATACTAATATTTCTAATTTTCTGCAGCAAACTAGATTAGATTGAATTTTAGGCAAGTATATTTACTTATTCTGCAATAAGACCAGACCTTTAGTCATATAAAAATCTCTCTCTGCCAGTGTGATATAGCCTAGTAAATCATTCCTATGACAACTCCGGCTTTGTTTCTGTGAGCAGACAGTGTTTCAGGGTTCTCTGTCAATCACAAGAGCATCTGCTTTTCCTTGTGGATGTTTCCATCCACAATTCAGAGGGTGTGTGTTCAGAGATAACGGCTGATCTAATTTCATACAGGAAAATAAATGCATTCAGATAAGGTGAGAGGGGAGTAATTGAGTTAAAATCTGTCTGGTGTGTGACAGCAGAGTTCAGATATGTTCTTCACTCATTTTGCTAAAATTGCCATTAATAACCTGGGATAAGTGAGAAACGGACTTCATTTTGCTCTTCCTGAATTATTCTCCAAGCCAGTGATTTTCACTGCTAATTACCTAACAGGAGTAAGTGCAAGTTCCTTTGTGGTATAGTGGCATCCTTCAGAGAAAGTAACGTAAGTGCACTTCTGTGAGGTCCAATACATTGTTCCAATGAAAAATATGATGTGGGTTTCTGCAGTTTTGGTTTTTTGTGATTCAGGAGTGGATGGAATTTGTTTTGAGATACGTTTTTCTCACTGACACCAACAGAGCTAGGCGAGGAGCATGCTAGGTTTATTTTTCTGTTTTTTTCTCTCAAGATCCTGAGGATCACGATATGCAATTTACACTTTTTATATTCGTTATTCAGATCTTCCCAACTCTGTGCACTTTGCATCCTTTTGTTTAAACCCAGCAGTTCACAAGATTCTTCAATTCATAACTTCAGGCTATACCTGATGATTTATTTCTGTTATCAACTCCAGTACCCACAGGTGTGTGGGTCTGCCTGGGTCCCACTGTGCTACTGACTTTGTCTTATCACAAAACAAAGCCCAAGGTCCATTGCTTTTCCAATTGGACTAAACAAGACATCTGTGTTTGTCTGACCACCTTTTTCCAGGGACAAGGCCAGCGTAATGTACAACTACTCTAAAAGTGCCAGTCCGCGATGGAGAGGATGCCCTTGAAGCAGCAGCTGGTTGTTGTCTGAACCTGTCCGTGCCACCTGGCACAGACGGTGCGATGGAGGGAGAGGGTGCACAGGGGAGCAGTGATAGAGGCAGGGCCACTGCACACAACGTGGAGTGTGCAACAAAAAAATTCCGCTGGATTGGGACCTCTTCATGAGGGATTAGCCTCTAGTCAGAGGGTAAAGTATAATCAAGCCTTGCAGACCTATCCGGCTCCCAGGTATGTTGTTCCGACCCCTCTTTAGCACCTACCTCTGGAAAAAAAACCCAGTTCCTGATGCCTCAGTTTTGCCCTGATTTCTGTGACATGTACAGGCTGCAGTGTAACTAACTGCAACTAACCTGAATGAGCCTTAGGCAAGTTAGCCTAGGGCCACCTTCTCAGCAGGAGAAATTAATTCCCACAGATTGCCAAGTAGTAGATTGCTTTTGGTACCACTGTTATTTGCCTATAACTACTGTTTTCCCATGGGGTGCAATCCAATGTACTAGGTGTAGGAAGTTCCTAAACTGCAGATTTCAGGAAGCTGTAGGGGATTCAAAGAGGAGTGCACTATATACTCAACGTGCTCTTTTGCTCTTCTTGAGGCACGCACTGATTCTTCTTTAAGGCCACTTGAAATAAAAGATACTGGGCCAGATGGGCCAGGATGGACATTCCTACGTTAGGTGGGGTGCTGATCTCTTCTTCATCACAGTGTGAATGATCCCTTTCCTTCTGCTTTACAGGCTCCCTGGAAGCTGTTTGTCAGAGGTCATACCCTGAGTCAAAGTACAGCTGAGAATAGATATAAAGTCTTTGAACTTCAATCTGTACCTAATAACAGACTTATTTTCCTGAAATAATCTCACATTTAAGACTGGGAGGGAATTTTCTTTCCTTATATTTGTCACACATAATATTCCTGCCCATTCAGTTTCTGTTATTTTTCTAAAGAGGAAATTATTTTTACTTTCAAGTGTAGCTTTCTAAATTTGTTCCATTTGTTAAGCTATATGAAAACATGCAAGGGGTGACAGAAATATTAATATATGCTAGGCATATTTAAATGTACCTGCAGGTCTAATGATAAGTGCATTTGCATTATCATGTTTCTTTTCTAACAATGCAAAAATTTTATCACCAAAACCTTCACTTAGTAGAGTCTAAATACAGATCCTCCGTATGAGAGTATCAGCCCCAAAGCCTCTAACAAACCCAAGATACATTTGGACCACAGTAAATGTTGACTGCCTTCACTCATCTCTGCATCCATCTTGATATGCTTTAGCACATGGCAGACAGTCTATATGAAAACAACTGTTGACATTTTTAAAATTTACTGCTATGTTTTCCACCAGTGATTAAAAACACCCAAACCATTTAGGTTTCTTTGGGGAGTTTTGTTTATTTATTTGTTTGTTTCTGGAAAGTTAAAGTTGAATCTATTTCTACTTAAGGGCTCGATTTTTTTCAGCTATTTTATTCCCATTTCACCCTAAACAAGAAGGAGTTTTGCAGCATATTTTTTGAGTTTCCTTTTCTGATCAAAATACATTCTTCATCAATATGTATGAACATTAAGATTTTCAGAAACACTTCACACAGGCCTGACATCACTACTATAGATTTAGGATATTTAGACTTCTTTTAAAAAAGCACACACATGTATTACTTTTGGCTGCAACATTGAAATATTTGAGAAAACCTTTCACTCTAATATTTTGCACTTCTATGAGTAAATGTAATTTCGTTATAATAACAAAGCCATCAGACTATTTTAATGGCCTCATGCCAGTTTACACTATGAATAAGTTAAATCTATCGACCCCATACCTTGCTATTGTTAGCAATTAACAAAGGAAGTTTTGATTGTGCAGCTTCCTGATTCCTCCTGGATTATCTACCCTCTCCTCCTTTCCAGGTGCGTACTGAACATTTCAATATATTTTCCAAAGGCTCCTTACTAGTTTACTTTGCTGGTTCCACTTAACTATTCTGTGATAAATCCATCGGCATCAAGTGAATTTTAATTCATTCTTTGACACCTTATCTACCCAGGAATCCTTTCAAAGCCTTTTAACACTGCCTATTCATTTCACGGCCTGTCCCTGCCACCAGCCCCTCTAGTAATCTGTCCCCGAGTCATGATCCCCTCCGCTTCTTCCATGAAGTATGAAACAAAGAAATGACCCCAGCCTTCCAGTGATATCAGCCTTATCTCTGTCATTAACATGGTGTTCGTGACCTCTTGGCCCACCGTCCTCACTGATGTGGGCCTGGATCTTTGCTGCTCCTGCTGCTAACGCACTCCTCGGTGCTTGCCTTTTGTACTTCCTTTGCTGTGTTTATGCACTTTTTCTACCTTAGTTCCTTATCAGGTTTTTACACGGGTTTAGCTTCTGTCTTTGTATACCTTTTCCATCCTGCTTCCCATTTTTAATTTTCTCTAAGCTGCTCTCTTCGCTGCTAAATCACCTTGCTAAGCTCTTTACTGAGCTGCATAAATCTTTCCTTAGTCATCTTTTCTCTCGTGTGGACTCCTATCCAAACAGCAACTCCTCGGCTCTGATGGCCACCAGCAGAGTGGGGAAAGACTTTGTACATAAATCTGGAGAGGTGGGATTTTTAAAGCACACGCATGTGGTTTATCGGCCCCGGCTGCGGCGTGACTGGGCAGCCTGGCTTTGTCCTGAGGAATTACATGATGAGTCTATGGCGGCTCAGCTGCACCGATAAGCTCGGTGCCTCGCTGTGAAGCAGAGAAGATAAACCTGCCTCCCCTGAAGTTTAGCAAGCAAGGGGAACAATTCAGATTCAGAGAGGTTTTAATTCTATGTGTATGGGTTAAAAATGGATGAGAACGGGGAACTGAATTCCCACGGCATCTGCGAACAGCCCATCTCCAATGTGGCTTTGGGCTTGAGCGAGAGGCAAATGCTCTTGTGGGGCTTCCACTGTTTTGAGAGGGAAGGCTGGAGCCAAACATTCCCTCGGGAGGGGCTGGGGAGAGACAGGTGGGAACTGTTTAGCTACACTTTGCACACTGCTGGCACCACGTTCACTTATGCAATGAAGTTTCTGGGTGTATGCTGTGTATGCTAACTTACTGGAGGCCTCGTCCTCCGCTTCAACCTGCTGTGCAGGCTTGGACAAGTTATCTTCTGATGTAAGTGACGTAGTGAGCAGATCAACAAATCTGTATTTTTTATCTTTAATTACCTGACACGTCCCTCGGTATCTTCTACTGTATTTTCTCCTGTTAGGGAGATTTCTGTTTAAAATAAAAGCTGATGCCAGCCTGACAGGAGAGAAGCCAAATGAATTCATAAAATCTCAGCCATCCCGCTGAGCGGATTCCAGTGCTATTCAGCTCCTGCAATCTGTATCACTACCAACACACTCCACAGACCAGCAAGTAACTTCTCACCATTTTTGACAAGTGCCCATTTTGGAAAAAACTTGGCTCCTGGTGCATTGAGAAGTTATTTTGATAAACCCAGAACCTCCCCACACTTCATATATGACTAATTTAAAGCAAGCACAAAAGGTGGATGATACGGTGCCATTTTACTTCCTTGATTAGACTCAGTGCATTGGGTTTTCTTCCACACATAGGCCATGTTGCCTATGCATAAAGTCACAGAATCACAGAATCATTTCGGTTGGAAAAGACCTTTAAGATCACCAAGTCCAACCATTAACCCGTCACTGCCAAGCCCACCGTTGAACCGTGGCCCTGAGCACCACAGCCAGACTTTTTTAAACCCCTCCAGGGATGGTGAACCCACACCCCCCCGGGCAGCCTGTCCCAGGGCTTCACCACCCTTCGGTGGAGAAATGTTCCCTCACACCCAACCTAAACCTCCCCTGGAGCTACCTGGGGCCTTTTCCCCTTGTCCTGCTGCTCGTTCCCTGGGAGAAGGGACCGACCCCCCCTGCCCACAGCCCCTGTCAGGCAGCTGCAGGGAGCGATCAGGGCCCCCCCCCCGAGCTGCCTCCTCTCCAGGCTGAACCCCCCCCAGTGCCCCCAGCCCCCCCATCAGCCTTGTGCCCCAGCCCCTTCCCCAGCTCTGGACACGCTCCAGCCCCTCCACATCCCTCTTGAAGTGAGAGGATGCAAGTACAATCAGTCACCACAGCCTTCATATTTAAGATTTCTTGATCTTTAGTCTTCACAAAATTAAGATTATTAATCTCAGTAATTTTTAATTTGAAGTATTGCTGTAGTGCAGTTCAATGCACTGTGTAAAAATTGCAACAGACAAAGCTTCAGTAAAAGAAAAGGACTAATTATGAAAGTAGAAATGCCAGACTTGAGGGGGGGTGGGGGGTTGGAGGCTGAACGGAGGAAAAATTATGGAAAGGGGGGAAAATATCCACATCACTGGAGCATGTGGCCTTTCCTGGGCTGTTTTTCCCTAGTGTTTTAGATTCATGCAAGAGCTCTGTGCTTCAGCAAGAGGGGTAAAACTTCTAAAAAGTACTAATTTTTGTAGCCCCCCCTCCTGGTGGTTGCTTTTTTTTCCTTTTTTTATTTTTGCCCTTCCTTTTTTTTTTTTTTCTTTTCATTTCCACACATCTGGGTAATTAAAGCTCCATTATGTGAGGATATTATCCCTTGGGCTGTTAGTGCTTCAGCACGGGAGGAGATAGGTATCTGTGCTTCTCTACTGGCCTGCTGAGAGACTTGCCCATGGGAGCGCAGCCAGAGGGATGGCAGGGGCACTCTGCCTTGTTACGGGGCACACCACTCAGCAGAGCAAACCTCTCCCCTGCTCCAGAATAAACCTCTTCCCTGCTCAAGGTAATAAAAAACACAGGAACCATACCCTCAAACAAAAAATGACCCTTCTATTCTCTCACTCCCATCTGTTGCTTTATCTTTCCTTTGCTTTTCTGTAGTGCTGATGCTGGCAGACACAGCGGGATGGAAAGAAATTAATCTTCACACACTAAAATATGTTTTCTCAGAGTGAAATCTGTGACTTGAAAACCAACATGCCTTAAAAAAAAAAAAAACAAACCCACATACCCAGGAGGTTTTCACAGTTGTCGGATATATTTTTCAAATGTTTGCTAACCCACCATTCCTTTCTCCATCTCTCCGACGACGAGGGCCGCCGCCGGCAGCGAGGCGCTAGGGGATGGCTCCGTGTGCCCTCGCCGCAAGGCGGCCACTGCCAGCCAGGTTCCTTGCTGAGGCACAGCTGCCTGCTCGGCTTGGGACCGGGTGCCTTATCTGCGTCGTAGACTCTACATTCATTTCTAAATAAAATTCCTCCTAAAAAATATCAGCTTTAATATTTAGTATTGTTTAAATTTTAGTTGATTTCCTATTTTGAAGTGGCAGGGGTTTTGTTCCATGGCTCCGTAGCCATTGTGTTCCTCCTAGTCTCCCTTGGCTTAGACGTCTACCTTTTTTTTTTTTAATTGCCAATATTGTGGCACTGTTATTTGATTTTATAATTCTGTGCTGCTAGTTTTAAGTCTCCTGAGTTGATTATGATATATGCAGACCAGTTAGGATTTTCCATTTTATTGATACTGATCATGAAAGAGTTTTTCCAGAATACTTACTTGCTGTGATTGCAAACTTTTTTTCCCAACATTTGCATATTGTGTGTTCTGCCCTAATAACTTTTGAACTACTTGGATAATTTCAGTAAAATTTGGCAATGAGAGAGCATTTTCAAGCATATCAAACTCCTATTAGTTTAATGAAAATAGAGTAGCCAGAACCTATTAGGACTGTTATTGAGGAAGAGTGAATTAATTCAAGTTAGAGAGAGATTACAAAAGCCTTGAATCCTTAGAAAAAAATATAATACAGATCCATAGGAAATGAAGCTATTCACTGAGCTACCCATTTTGCCCATCATAGCCAACATTGTTAGGCACTGTTATTTTCTGTGCATCTCATGTTTCACACAATAACTCTTATCTACCAAGTAGGATATAAAAATGCATCAGTAGGCAAAAAAGAGAATTTTTTATCCTCCAGACTCTCCAACATCCAACCACCGGACAATACGATCTCTGTAATAAAATGGCTATATCTGTAAGAAGGGCCAATTTAATCTCCTTTCACATATCAGCCCAGGCAAACCATTTACTCTTCAAAGCTGCCCAAGACCTTAAAAAAGGCCCTAGCTGCAGCTGGGCGGTGTTGGACCTGGGTTCAAACTGAGTATTGGCATGAGTGACATGGTCCTGCTGAGTAGTGCGTTGATGTCCGAGTACCAAAGAGTGCTGCATATCCTTCCTCGCAGTCTGCCTCCTGTGGGTAACAAGGAGAGCAGCTCCTTAATACTGGATGTTCTGAGCAAGGACTTTTTCTTTCACATGATTTCTTCAATATTTCCACATCAACAACCTTCCCTAGAAAATTTACTGTAATAGATGCATCAATACCAGAAAAGTACCACCTAACCCATCTCTTTTTAATTGACTTTTCCCAAGGGTTTTTAGTTTCTTATATAGAAGGTCCCTTACACAGCTGCCTACAAACTCACTGTTTGTTATTAGCTTGCTATTAGTAAGCATATACTGAAAAATATTAGAAAAATGTTGGGTTATGTCTTCAGTATCGCCTTGGATCTTATAGGTACATCTTTGTTTCAGACTGCCTGACAGTAAACCAGCACTTCCTTGACAGTCAGTTGGGGTTTCAATGTCCAGGGACTGCCTAATTGGTATCTAGCTGCGAGCAAATGCCATCATTAAAAATAAATATGGCTTTTTTTTTTTTTTTTTATATAACTCTGCTTATATTTTGGCAGCTATAGAATGCCTGAAAAGGTAGATAATATTAAAATATATGGCTGATATAACAAAAAGTTGAACAAGTATCTTTTTGTATTTACTTCTCATTCGAGGAGAGATGTGAACGAAATTCTTCTGGGTTGATGGGAATGATTTTGGATTTTGAAAACAAAATTTGGTGCAATCTTCTGTTATTTATCTAATAATTTCATTGTGAGCATAAAAAAGTGTGCACAGACCAATACTACATTGATGCACTTCTGATTACTCTCTTCTAAACATACAGAGATGTGAGAGGTTTGAAGGAGGTTGATATGTTTATTTTGCATTTGGGATTTTACTTGTGCAGCACTTCGAGTGTACGCATTGCAAGCACAGTAATTTTCTGCCTTAGGAGCTGATACCCAAATCCAGCTGCAGACAGCAACGTACTACGGCAGCTGGTGCTGTGTGTTCGAGGAGGAACTTGGAGGCAAGTTGGGGAGTTTGGCGGGTGAGAAATGAAAGGCTGTTTTTAACTGTAGGAGGAAGCACTAAAGTAGTTGCCATGTCAAGTGCAGGGCAAGGAGATGAAGAAAGCAATTAAAAAAGTGGACTGGGAAAAAATGAAAAATTGGAAGAAAGGAGAGCAGAAATGAAGATGGGAGTGAATTTGTTCAGGGTTTTGAAGGCAAGCATACAAAGATGTTTGTCAGGAAAACCCCTGCCTGATATCAAGTGTCGAACTTTCTGCTTCTTCACAGAAATGGGTCGCTTGCTTTTCTGCTTAGATGAAAGGGAGGTTGATGCACCTTGATGGATACAGAGGATTTAAGTTTCATTTGAGAGGTCCCAAATTAGAAAGCAGAGGAGCAGCCAACCAAGCCAGGGGTGAAAGCTGCAGATGAACATTACATTCGATCTCTGCTAATAAAATCACATCTGTGAAACACAGGTTATTCTTTTCTTGTTGTTGCTTTTAACTAGCATTTGGTTTAACGCTGGATCAAGAGTAGTCACCTATTTGCAGGGATGTTGAGTGATGAAAACAGAAGGAATAAAGAGCTGAAGAAATTATTCCTTTACTGATGTCTTTTACTTGCCATCATTGTTTCTACTCTTTCCTATTTTAATTTCCTGTTACACCTGTTTAACTCACTATGCCATCAACAAAAAGAGACATTAATTTTATGAGCCTACCCAAATAAAACCTGTGAGGTGTCTGCGTAATGCTGCAAGAAGCTCTCGTGACAGATGCAAAAGTACAGATGCAGCGTGCAGCATCCCACCCGACTTTGTTACCCAGTTGTTATTTCCTGATCCATGCACACATAAAGCAGGCTCTCAGTACAGCTGAACTGAAAAACTTGAAAGTCAGTAAAAGTCGTAAAAAATGTTTGTGGTGTAGAACATTGCCTAGACACAACTTTTTAAGCAGATGTACTGAACATCATTAGGACTGGGTTATGATGAGCTGCAAACATTTCAACTTTTCAAAATAAAAACATCATGGCTAATGTTATGCAAATTACAACAATGCTGAGTAACTTCAAGCACCATCAAGGGCTTCTGCTTGTAAATGGAAACATCTGTGAAACTACATTGACAGAATTGGGCTGGTTTGTTGTTTGTTTTTTTTTTTTTAGAAAGCAAACTTGTTCCACTTGCATTTGAAGGTAGCAAAACCAACAAAAAAACCCCAGGTAACATAGAAACCCAAACACCTGAGGAAGCAGCTAACCTATGAATAGCAGCAGCACTCCCCCGTGCAGCGTTCAGCTAGCCCCAGACTCCAATTTTTTCAGTAAGGCATCCTGAAAGAAGTTTATAAAGGTTCAGTGGTTTGGATGTTTTTCCATTCAGTTACGGTCCATGACTCGGAAAGACATCAGCTCATGTAACAGTCTTTTCTGAACTGGGCTCATTCACAGTAATGTTTTTCTTAAGAGGGTTTCCTCTCTTTTGCCCCCCTGTGTCATTTGGGTGGACTTAGGCCATTGATTGAAACAGTGTCAAGCAGTATAACGTCAAGCATTTTTAAGAATTTTTAAGGGGAGTTTGGAAATTTATCAAATGAAAGGTTTTTATGCCATACAAGTATCTCTTATTTTCACTTCTGTCTCTGATGATGTGAAAAAGCAGAGACAGGCATTGAAGACAGACGTATTTTTAAACTTGGAATGATTCACGCTGTCCTCTGTACTTTGTGGCTCAGATCAATTCTGGTTTTATCTTGTTGTATATTTTAATCTTGAACTGACTCCCATCTCTATTTTGTTATGCCGTACTTTTTTTTATTATTGGCATATTGTTAGTGAATGGAAAAAGGATGAAAAATCTTCAGCAAGAACTTTAACGTATTTTTGATTGTAGCATCCATTCCACAAAATAATTCTCCCTGACGTGAAGGCCATGATAAACAAGGCACCTTTACAATATTTTAGGCTCAGAGCTGTTTTTGATGTTGAGAAATTCAGCTCATATATTTTATTTTCTTTATCAGCCGAAGATGTGTTTTGTGTTGATGAGGTTTGGGAATCATAATTTCACTCTGTGTCTCAAAGCAAGAGGCTGAATTCAGTCCATTTTGTGCCTGTTTCCCTGTCAGTGCCATTGGAAATTGAATCCTGACACAACACTTCATTTTGTGAGCTGAGGAGGAAGGCACTGCTCCTCCTGGGGGCATCAGTCCAAGCCCACCAGAACAATACACACCTTGCTAAAATCTTTCTTTGTTCTTCCGTCATAATAGCCATGTGCAGTGGAAATGTGATGCAATGGAGGCAACACATAACATAGGGTGGGGTTTTTTTTGCTGATGCTTAGCTGCTTGGCAGAGCACTTGGTAGCTGCCTGACCGCACGGATGTCCTCATTGGGGGTTTTGCTTCCTCACTCCGAGTCCACAGAGAAGGACACGCAGAAACTTGGGCTGAGAGTATGTGAGGAACAGTTATGAGGTCCTTCAAAAGCTAATGACTGATTTTTGCTCTGGTTTCCACCATATTATCCTGATAATGAGTAACCTATACTTGTCTTGCTTTATACAATACTACTCTCTTAAACGCATAAATACACACACGCACACTCCTACTGCAAAATTTTCTGGTGAAATTTTCATGAGCTAAAGAACACTAAAGCTGACAATGGTTCTTTCTTCTTAGATATTTAGCAGCACAATTTGATGATCTTTTAATCACACAAATTATCAAAAGCTTGTTCTTTTTTCAGAACTTTCTCATTGCTGTGCATCCCTCTGCCATTGTACTGATCTGAACACATCCTTACAGATTTTTCTCCCCCCAAGCCAAAACCAGTGCATACGTATTACAGGAAGATGCTCACCTGAATTATAAGATCATGAATTATGCTACTTAGCACTGCTTTGAAAGCACCTGAACAGCTCAAGTTTTGCTCTTTCTGCATTTCCAGAAATTGGCTTATTCTCCCTAAATAAATTGTCTCAACTACAATGTATGGAAAACAATTGTTTGATGTTAGCTTTGTCCTAAGAATGTGAAGTAGATTCAGTCAAACTGATGGAGCCCACAGCGTTTATTCAGGGCTTTTCTCCTGCACATCCTCTCCACAGTCCAGAAATCAGCAGTTTAAGCAATGTCCGTCTGGATCATCCCCTGAAATAGGTAGCAATGGAACTGTCCTCCATGAATTTATCTAATTTGACTTTTTGGAGACATTTGTAGATTCTGTCATTTATGATAACAAGTTCAAGAGTTTATCTGCATGTTACATGAAAAGGTTTGTTCTTTCATTCGTTCCAAACCTACTTCCTTTGATTGCCTCTACTTTGATACCATGAAAACGAGTAGATGTTTTCTTTATTTACTGAACATCATTTATTTTGTTTTCAGTATTAAGAATTCTCAGAATATTTGAAGAACAGCAGAATATTAACCCCTTTTTTCTCTTTTACTTCTGAAGAGTGACTAAATAAGCACAATATGTTACTTTTAAATATATCTTCTGATGAATTCTGAATATTAAATATTGTAACTTTAATTCAAGTAATATATGTTTGATAATCTGAGATGTACAGGTTCTGAAGAAATACAGATATTAACTATTGTTTATTGGTTGCACTGGAAATTGAATAGTAATTCTGGAAGCCAAAAAGTAAATTACATATTTAGAATAACAACTTACACAGAAAGTGTGAAACATAGTGTCTCATAAAAAAGGTGACTGTGTAAAATCCTCTTTCTAAAACCATGGCACATGATACACCACTTAACACTTTTCAAAGTGGTGTGTGAGAACCTGCCTTGCTGACACCAATGGCATTTCTCCTACTGTCTTTGGCAATGGAACATTTTTGCCAACTGTTCATTTAAGATCAATGTTATTTGTACCACTAAATGAAAACTGGTATTGGCTATCACAACTCAATTTTTATTATTAAAAAAAAAGAACAAGAAAAGGAAAAAACCCAAAAAAACAAAAAGAAAATCAATGACAATACTTTTTACTAAAAATGAAAAATAATAGATCCTAATTCTGGAAAGAGTTGAAGTATATTGCACAAATGCAAATAATTATTTAGCTGCTGGCTATTTGATTGAAAGATAATAATTCTGCACTTGTTAATCACATATATTGTTGTTGTTAATGCCTGATTTACATTGGTCTTGCCTGGTGGCATGTTGACTGATAATTTTTGTCATTTACTTGATTGGAGTCATCAGTGTAGATTGTTACTTTATCAAACTGTTACCGCTTTTTTTGGTTTTAATGCATTTTTGGTTTACATTTGAAATGGTGTAAGAGTTTCATAGTAGTTTCACTATTTCTCCTTTTATAAGAAACTGTGATACACTAGTCCAACACTATAGCTAGAATTTCATTATTATACTGACCTACAGTCAATTATTTTTAATTTCTTGTAAAACTTGAACCCTAAATAGGAAAGCAAAAGCACACTTTTAAATGTGAATAATGTCTTGGCCCTGCAAATCTCACTGAACCATTAGGAAATGCATTAATGGCTGCAGGGGAAAGCAGAAATGGGTAGTGAAGGGCCCTACAAGAGATGACTACAGCAAAGGGCTCTGGACTATGCTGCTAAATACCAGCAACATGAGGTTGCCACTGGAGGCTGGATATGAACCTCACACTAACCCTTACAGGTCTCTACTGGTCTGCACTAGAGCATGTTCTTGGCTTGCTGAATATATGGTAAACAGCTCTAAAAGTCACAACCATTCAAGTCATAGGGTAAAATTATTAGGTAATGGGTACTAGCTATTGGATCCTTCACGGAAAATAAATTCAAATGCCATTAGTAGAACAAACAATAACCACATATCTGATGTTTAAGGTACTGCTGGTATTTCTAGTTTCTTTTCATTCCGAATTCATCTTGATTTGGTGTAATGTTGGCTTATTTTCCCTGAGAAACAGGTAAACAAAAAAATGTCCTGATACTGAATGTCATGTTTCTGTCTTTCTTGAACAACCGGTTCCATGGGAAACAGTACCCTTATCATCTTTTTCAACTGTTTTGCAAGCAAGCAATTAAAATATTGTACTAAATAATCCAAGCCCAAACTAGAAGGAAGCAGTACATGCAGTCACAAAACAGCGGCACATACATGCACACACACATACACAGTTTTCATATAAACCTGTGTTATTTAATGGCATATTATTGTAGCTAATCTCTTCAAATAGCAAATTAACATTAAAAATGCATCAAGTACTATATAGAACAGCAATAAAATGAGGACTCCATAAAGAGTAATAACAAACCTTCATAAACAAAAGTGGTCCTTTAAATAAACTATAACTAAACATCAATTCTACTGTATTTACTCATGCATATATGCATACATGCATGTATTTATGTGATGCATACAGACATACGCACACAATCATATATTTGCCATGATTACACTAGTCTTGGTGCACAGTTCTCTGTGTACACAGAAGCATCATTTGTGCAGTTTTGGTATCTTTCTGTGCATTTTACTAAGCTCTAGGATAAGAAGAAATTCAGTGAGCAACAAAAGAGTTACCACGAGGAATAATCTGAACGCTGCAATGTGATGATTTTGGTGTTATGCTTATCATCCTCCTAGGGAGACACTCGATTACTGAATTTCCAGAACATCCAGCAAATACCATGTAGTGAATAAACATTAGCTTTTTTTTTTCTTTTCTTTTTTCAATTCACAAATGTTATGTTGCGCTTTGTTGAAAAAGCTTATAATAGAAACATGTTCTACTGATGTTGAAATTACTTTTCTCAAACTGACTATATTAAGCCCTTTGCTGTGGAAGAGTTGTACAAATGCAACATGATTAAAGTCATGATAAAAAAAAAAAAAGAGAACTTGAGGGGACATATACAATATTTGTGTACAAACATTAAATGAGCACAAAACAGAAATAAATAATATTTTTTTTTTACATCAGTGTTTCTTGTTTTTTTAAATGCATGAAACCATATACTTGTTTCACACACGGTACTTGAGGTACTTGCTTGGCCCCTTGGCTCTAGGAATACAGGTTTTTACATTTTCTTTCTCAAACACTCTGTGAAGAAGGCAAATATTGCTGTTCCCATTTATAAAAGAAATATCTTACATAATATTCAAGATCATCTTGAAGTCTAGAGCAGGCAAAGACTCAAAACTGACTCTCAGCAATAATGTCAAGATCTCTGTGGATATGAACGTTTTTTCTGTCCTCCCACTCCAGAGCTGTTGGATAAAAAGTCCCCACATTGTCCTGTGGAAATTTTTCCGAAGGACAAATGGGTTGTAAACGTGACAAAAGACATTTTACAAAGTGCAGATGACTACAATGAGGTCGGTCATTGACTTCATTACTCTTTAGTGTAGGATCTGCACAGATGAGGACGCTTTGTAAAAACTTTCAGAGAGGAAGAATTGAACAGGGCTTGTTCAGGTGCCTGGGATGGACTGGCCCAGCCGCTGCTTTGGGGTGTTTTTTCAGCCCTTTTCTCATTCCTTTGCCCCGTGCAGAATCGCGCTAGAGGGAGGGTTTCAGAGCCCATTGCTGGGCTAGCTCTCCTGCGCCTTGGGGAAGATGACTCCTCGCCTCTCTCCCGTTAGCTGAGGTCTCTGGCCTTGGCACCTGCCCTTGATGAGACCCTGTGTCGTTAAAGAGAGTCCTAATAACAACACGTGCACGGGACCCCTTGTGCTGCAGCCATACGGTACGGACGCATACACAGGCATCCAGGGGCTCCCCCCTCCCTCCTTTTCCCTGTGCCATGTATAGTCACACTTCCATGAAGTGAGCAACGCAAATCAGAACCACACCGTGCTGCTTTAAGCCATGGGGACAGTAATGAGCGTGGCCATGTCAGACATGACCTGAACCTCCTGGCTCAGCTGACACAACCTCCAGGCTCTGGCTATTTAGGGTACACACCTGCCGAGATTTCCCTGGGGAAAGGACTCGGCAGTGTCACTGTTTGTGCTCTGCTGACAGTTGCTCTTGCTTTGCTCCTCCTGAGCATCTCTTCCAGGTGGGTAATTACCTCCTGCATTCCAGCTATGCTCATTTAGACACCATGGTCAGGGCTGAGCAGAAACCTGTAGCAAAACAGCTGGTTTGCTTTTCCAAAGATGCTTTACCTGTTGATTTGTTCAGACAACCCATTGCTCCAGGACCTGCTGGCCCCAGAAGTACTTTGAATAGATTTCTGGTTAGAACAGGTAGATGAGCTCACTTTTCATTTTTTTCAGCTTCTGACTGAATGACCGTGGGGAGCAAGAGGGGGAAGAGATAATTTTAGAGGAGAGGTCGAGGTTGTTACCTTGATTGATTGCTAACATGCCTTTGGCTCCCAGAGATAGGGAAAAACTTATGGTCTGTGCAGATGGTTGAATTCACAGAATACACTAACAGGTGAGGAAAATATCATGTGCTTGTGTTGCATATTATACTTTAAAATGTAGGGCAGTCTCATTCACTCCCAAATGCATGTAGAGTCGGCAACTTGATCTACAACATATTACTTTTGTGGGATGAGAGATGTACTAAGCAGATGTAGAATTGTAGCATCAGAACTGTTGAAAAACATGTCTGCAACACTTTTATCTTGCAGCACTTTGGCTCAAGTATAGGCATTAAAAGACATGCGAGAATATGAAATGAAAGTTAATTTCTTATACAAGCTTTGCTGGTTTTGTAGTGTATTTTAAGTTGACTTTTTTCCTCATACAATTTGTTACTAATGCTCATATGGTGTAGAAACCTGTCTTAGGGCATTGCATGGATACCAATGACCATATGATCTTCACTTGTTTTGACACTCTTTAGTTTAGCCGTCTAGTTCCTGAGTGACAGTGACCACTTAGAAATCAGTGCAAATGAGGTGAAAAATAAACCATTTACACTCAGAAAGTTCTGTCCTTGCAGACCAAATACGCCTATTACAAGGGAAGATTTGACTTGTACAGTGAAAGCCAGTGAAGCTTAGCCCATTGACGCTGCAGATATTTTTGTCTAGGCTATGCATGGGCAATAAACACAGCCCTTTTTACCCTTCGGTGTTATAAAATAGATTAATTGTAAGGAGGAAGATGGTAGAAAACTGAATTACATCAAATACATGCACACATTATAAGAATCCTGAACTTAAGGATTCTCCTCAGTACCCATTACTTATGAATGAAGCACTCTTTTCCACTGTAAATTAGGCTGAGTTTGATGTCAGTGTAAGAAATAGGACTGCAGGGAGACGAGAAGTGTATTGTTTTCCTAGTCAAAATCCAAGCTCCTAACTTTGAGTTAAAATTAAAATATGCAAATATTTTCTAAGGAAAATTTGCTAAGATTTTATTTAGATGAGGGGGGTGTGTGTGTGTGTGTGTGTGTGTGTTGGTTAAACAAAAAAGGAAAAAGCTTCACGATTTCTTCACTATTTCTAGAATAATGTATAGGATCTACAGGGTTGCTCCAGGGTTTGATAATGGCTTTAGGTGTTTTGACCTCCCCAGACCTCAGACTGTGTGACCATACTGCAAATTTGCTATTGCCATTTATTGTTGTAGGCAACAGGCAAGGCAGAACAAGTGTAACGAAGGTGCGCTGCAGTGCAGCTGAGGGAACGCTCACTGCTACTTGAAGAAATTAATCCACCCTCATGTAAGAGAGATCAGCTTTTATAGCTTACTGTGGGTATGAGTAATAATTACCGGCTGATTCAGCCTTAGTGAGCTCCTGGATCGTGCCCATTAAGGTGAGCAGCCTTTCACAGATCTGGCAGTGACTGTGCTTGCCCACTGAGCACCAAACTGAAAATGCCCTTCTGGATACTTTCTGTGCATCACGTCCTCTGTCATTGCCATTGTAGAACTCTGAAATTTAGCTCTAAATAAATACTTATAACATAGGTACACCTGAAGGATACTGATGGACATATAGGCTAGAGATGGATGACACCCAATGAATCAACGCACTGACAGCTGCAGCGTCTGTCTGGAGATGGACTAAACCAGAAAACTCTGTGTAAAAAAATTTACAGTAAATACGACCTAGGCATAAATTAAGAAAGCACTGTAATGATCTCTAGTTCTCTGTAAGAATGTATAGATCCGTACCACGCCAGGTTCGGGACATGCTGCGTCAGAGCTGGACGGGCCCAGGGAGCTGCCAGCTGCCTGGCTGCCCTCGCGCTCGGTTCGGTTCTGGCACCGGGATGGCAACAGCCTTTGTATGGCCGCGAGGGCTGACCTGGCTACACAGAAACCTTTCTTTTTCAAAATTATTTTTCCACCACAAGTATCCCTTGATCTGCTTCACACCACCACTCTCAAAGGCACAACACCTGGGTGGAAATGAGTGGCCAAGGGCTTTTGCCACCAAACTGGGATACAAGCCAGACCCCTGCTGCTGCCACACACCCCTGTATGGTCTGCCAAGATCACGCCGTGGCTTGGGATCCATGGGAAGAGCAAAACGCAATGCAGATTCCTCATTTTGGTGAGGAAACCAGGGCCTGGCACAGATGCAAAGTGAGCTTCAAGGCCAAGGAGAATCTCACAGCAGACGGCACGGGCGCCGGTCCCAGCCCAGCAGCTGGATGGGGCTGGTTCCCAGACAAAGGCTGCTGGGGATGCTGGAGGAGGCCCGCTTGGAGGAAGGCAGCCACCCCTCAGACCCTACAAACCAGGACCTCAACGTGGCCAAGGAAGAGGCAACGTAGCTCTTGGGAAAGAGCATTTCTGCAGCACATGGGCCTGGCTGTGCTCGCCAGCTTGCTGCGAACGCCATTGCCACAGCAGTGATTTATTGGTTTGTTGTGTGAAACTCAAACAATGAGCCCAAGAGGCTCAGGTTTTTTCCATAGGAACTGTTCTAATGACGATCCTTCATGACATGGGTGGGTAGTATAGGAGTCAGGAACACAGCATCCTTTTTAAACAATTCAGACAGATGACTGATTTTTTTCCTGATACTGTTTTGGAAACATAAGCCCAAGAGTCATTTTTCTGACATACTGCCAAGCCAGCTACAGCCTTAGAAAAGTTTTTAAGAAGTAAGGATGTCTTTTCCATGCTTTTCATTATATAACTTGCTTTTAGATAAGTATCACAGAACACCATACAGCAAGGGAGCCAATTATAAGTTAAGGAAAAAAGCAAGATTTTTATGGAGAGAGTTTAAGGGAAAAGGTGATTTATTGTCTCGGAGTGAATAAAGAAAAATGGGAGTTCCAGATAAATAGTGAGAAAAATACCCAGCCACAAATTAAAAAGTGACTTCTGACCTCAGACTCAGGGAAAGGGACAGAAAGAGACTAGAGGAAAGATGTGGATTGGACAGGCTACACTGACTGGTGCTTTTTATTTTAAGTACAACCAAAAACTCGTAGTCCTCATTAGAGATAAGAAAAGATCTATTATTCCATACATGCTATATTTTCTAAAGGTAACAAGTTGCAGAGGGTAAGCTAAATCAACATTTTCTGTATTTCTCACGTACTACAATGGGTCAGCTACTGTATATTTTCATCTCTTTGATTGCAAGACTGTATCTGAGTGGCAATGCCCTTTCTTCTAACGCTAACACATTTTAAGAGACTACCCTAAGCTTTGATCGAACGCTGGAAAGTGTTTGCACTGAGACCTCTTTAAGTGAATGAAAAAAGAAGTTGTAAAGCACTGAGTATAGAGCTCTCCTTTGGAGCTTTTTTATTTGAAGTCATCATGGACATCAAAGATGTTGATGAATCAGTTCTTCAAATACCTTTTCCTTCCACAGGTTGCAATTTATGTGGAAAGTAGGAATATGCACAAGAGAGATTATTTTTTTCAGATGGCTCATTTATTTAGCATGGTCACTGAGATGTGACATCCTCAGGGTGTTGTTCAGAAAGAAAAGTTAGTCTTCTTTGGGATTTAAAATGAATAAGGTTTCTTAGGGTTACAGAATCAGTGACAAGTACAGACCTCTAATAAGTTTATGTTGGGTCAGTTGTTTGGAAATGTAGTTCCAAGAATCCTGAAATCTTGACATGTTCAGGGAACATCAGTGCTGAGCACTGACTTGTATTTCTGAGGTGCAGCTTTACCCTGGTAAGTCTTCAGGGACGAAACCTGGAGAACCTGTGAAAATTCTCACTATGCCTCCTCTCTTTTTAAGGAAGACATAAGTCCTGTTTGACAATTTCTGTGATCTCTATGTCAGAGCAGTGACCCTTCAGTACTGAGGAGCTCCTAGTCTGTTGTTCCTTCATGTTAACATTCAGAGTTAAATTTTGACTTCTGGACTACAAGCTTTTAGATGACGCCAGAAGAGGGGCTGCTGTTATGATAATTGCCCATATTTCTGAAAGCTATTTTTTTTCCTTACTATTGCTATCTAAATGCTTTCAGTGCTTCTCTCCATCAGTCTTATCTTTGCCAGAAGTGGATAAAAAGCAAGAAAAAGATAGCGTTCTGTTGTTGTTTTTTAAAGGGAAAGAAGAAAAAGAGGCCTGTTGTTTCAAAAAGCTCTGTAACTTACTTATGTTTACTTATCGGCTTCTTTATTCAATAAAGCACTGGGCACCTGGGACCATAGAAAAGATGAGAAAAACTAATTATGGAACAAGAACTGCAAGAAGGGGCAATACAACATAATGAGAAGTACTCTTAGACAGGGGAACATTACGGTTTGAAAGAGATGCTGCTGCAAGGTACTACACATAGACAGATACCTCTCCTATAAGTTTTCATGTGCTACCTCACCCGGCATTTTTAAAAATACTCTGTTAAAGACTCTAACTCAAAGCAGCTTTAATAATTGCAAAAGGGAAGGGCAAACAAGCAAAAAGCTATGTACTTGATCCCTTCGTATTTAGCTGCACTGAATTTTTTGTTTGCAGTGTGCATTTGTACACTATAAAAAGGAAGAAGACTAGAAATATAGAAAGTGGAAAAACGGTTCTGAGAAGTTTTACTCTAGTGAAACTCTGAGGGGCCACCGGTGGTGAAATTTGAAAAGAGCGAGCTGAGCATGGCCAGAGTCCAGCAAAGCAAATGAGGTTTTGTGTAGCATTTCAAAAAGATCGAAGACTGCAGGTCCTACAGAGCCAGAATGACAATCCCATCCTGAAATCGTCATACATTTCATACATTGTAGCAGATAACTAACTGCAATCAGTCACAAACAGTTAGGGCATTCAGCACGGTCTTGCTGTGAGGTGAGATTCCTTCTTCTGTTGCCAAGACAACTCAATAGATGCTAATGGTGTAAGTTTATTTGGCAGCCCTGCTCTATACCACACTGTAGATATTAATAGGGGGCCTTAAGGCATTCATAAAACATTTAAAATTCTTATTTTTGCCATTTTTTAAAGCAGGCATAATATACACATAGGTATAAAATGAACACAGCTGTGTGTGGAAAATTAATAGTACTGTAAAAGAAAGAAAATGATGGTAATAAAAACAAGTCTATAGATCAAGTGAAGGATGGAGTCTGGACCAGAGTGTCTGAGAAAGGCAAGAAAATACTTTGTCTTTGCGTAGACTCTGTCGCTGGGACACTGACTTTGCTATGCAACATAAGGATTGTCCTAACATCATTATATCCTGGAATTATTCAACCACTGAACAGAGGATAGAAATTCAATGCTGATAGTGTTTATAAACGCTTGCAGAAAATCAGACTCAGCAGCCTGCATGTGTCCAGCACAGTAAGCAGCCCAGTCTCACAAATGCTCTAATATTTCAAGTCCACTTTTCATGTTTTCCAAACTCAAAATAAGCCAGCAAAAACACAGCAACATCACATCTTCAGTAATGCATTAAAGAAACACATTCTAGCAAAGCAGAGGTAAGTCGTGCTGTGGAGGGAAAGAGTACATACAACAAGGGCTGATAATCCCAGTTCATTGCAGCATCTTCTTACAGTAACAGTAAAGAGGGAAAGGTGAAACACATTGTAGGCTCTTAACAGAAAATCAAATGTAACGCATCTCTTTTTTGAAAGACAAATTAAATTTAAGCAAGGTCTACAAATGCATTACAGAATACATATTTTAACTGTGCTTCCTTTTAAACAAGCTTTATCTGCCAGCAGATGCTGAGGTTGGAACATCTGAAGGAGAATGGCTCTGTCCCTATATATTTCTTACTGTTACAGATGAGTATGTTTCTAGCAGCTTGGTAACCACAAACACTTCCCTTTAGCAAGTTAGCCTTTGAACACTTCCTTTCTTTTAACTCAAGAAAAGGTTAGAAAGAAGAACTTGGGTTAATTGATGGCTGCGCCAAAGAGACATATGCACGACTTTTTCTCTTACTGGTGGATGTGGCCCTGCAATAAGGACCACTGGAACTTGCTTTGTTCTATTGTTGGACCGATTTGGAAGTCTGCTTGGGCAAGTCCTTCATCGAGATTGTCAAAAGGCAACGAGTGGGTTGAGCTGCTTGTTTAGTCATTGAAGTGTACAGGAAAATGCAAGTAGATCCTCAATTTGACCTTGAAAAATGAAATGCTTTGAAGTATAGGATTTGTTTCACATCAGCAAAGTAAAAACTGTGTATGCTGGGCTTTAATTTGGTATTGTCTGGAGCTCTTTTATCTTGCCAGATTTCCAGAGGACATTTGTTTTCAAATCTCTGGGGAAAAGTAACTCATTGTGTTTCTGCCACTGACATTAACACATAAAATAATAATGACTGTCTTTAATAAGGACAGAGAAGGATTTTTTTTCAGCTGTCAATGAGAACCAGAATAACTACATCATATTTGTCCTTGGATTTCTGAATGGTTTTCTGAGATCAAGATACGAGTGATTCCAGAGAGCTCTAAATTTTGTGCTAGGAAGGGAAAATGTTCATAGCAAGAGTGTAAATAGTTATGGTGCGATTTTAACGGTGTACATTTAAATTTGTGGTTATTATTTTATGCAATACTTTTTAGTTGTATTTTAACAAAGGTATCAAAATGTGTTTGAAGGACATCTCTACATACCAGTATTTTTATATTTTGCCTTTGTAAGCTGCAAAAATGATAAGTGTTCTCACATTAGTTCTGAGTTCTAATTTACCACCTTTAAATACACAAGTAATATCTACATTATCAATACCATTAGACACCAACAGAAACAGTGTTTTGGAAATAAATCCCTGGAAATGAGTTCTTCAAATATACAACCAACTTAACAGAAAAAGTTCACATGTAAATCAGCCCATCCTGAAAAAGAAAAAGGACTCCATTCCCATAGAAACTGGATATCACATTCACAGGCTACTTTTAATGGTGTGCTTTTTTTTTCCTTTTCCCTCTGACATCTTTAGGCTGGTCCTATAGGTTCCATAAGAGGCACTGAAGTGTTTTCTGCCCAGATGCTTGGCAGACATTCTTAAGAGAGCTTTTATCACATAGATACAAACGTTTTCTCCCCAGAAAATGTTTCTAGATCAATGTTGCCAAGTGAACTGTTCAGAGCCCACGAGTACCAGAGTATTGACTTTCTGCTCTGGATGGAGGAGAGGCAAAGCTGGCTAAAGCTGGCGGAAGGCGACGGTTGGTGAGATGCAGAGAAGCTAGCAGGGCAGGGAGTGCAGCTGGGCACACGCAGGGCAGCAGCAAGGTCTGCAGACAGAGGATTTTCAGAGGTGCGTGTCTGAGAAGGGTAAGGATGCCAGTTTCCAAAGTAGGGGAGGAGTGGTTGCTGCCTCTACATATGCACATGGCCTGACAAGACCAATATGTGGGGATGCTGGTGCCGGTGGCAGCCAAACTGCTGCTGCACCCTCTGCAATACAGCTGTCGCTGGCTGTGAAAGCTGGGCTGAGGCATCTTGTGAAGCAATGGGAGTGACAGCCTATCCAAATCCCACCCCACGTGGATTATTTGGACTTAATAAGGGACATAATAAGGCTTTGGAGTCTGCATACATAAAACACAATAACAGCTACCATCGTTCTTGCCACAGTAACCTTAGAAACATGGCTCTGCTGCATCTATTCTGTAATCCTGCTTCCCACCCCTTCCAACTCACAGTGTGCCCAAACAGGTGATGACCTGGTATTTGAATTCTTCAACAACAGGAAACACTGAAAAGCTGTTGCGCTCTTCCACACTGAAATTCTGAAGCCTCACAGCCTTTATTTAAAGGATCTTCATTGTTTACAAATAATTTCAGCTCATAAATCTTTTGTTGCCAGAAGACTTAAGAGTAGTTCCTCTTATATAGTGTTTAAGGAGTTTGCACTTTTCTACCTGCTTTGGCTGCTGAAGATGGGAATCGATGCCCTACTTCCTTATCTTATAATATGCCCCACAAAACATACTCTGAGTTTTGCTGATTATGTTATTTGGCTTGTGGAGCAAGCAGTCTGATACAGTTCTGCCTCGGACCAAGAAATGCACCGTGGACATACGATCTGAAAGAAGCACTTCCTTTCAGACTTCAGGCTGAATGCTGAACTGAATTTGTCTTGTCCCTTTGGGGTGCGGGTGAAACCAGTGGCATCCTTGTGCATGTGTGGAACTAGACAGCCGCCAAAGACCACGTTTCTGCAGTCCATTTTCCTAGCAGCACTGGAGTCATAAGCAACAAGTAACAAACAGTGGGAAATAAACCTCCATATAATCCAACACTTTTCTTCACTGGGACCACGCCCATCACTAAGGTCTTGGGATGGTCCACTACAAAGAAACTAACAATGGAACTGCACAGATGACAGCTCAACTGTTTGAAAAAATGGGTCAAATTAGAATGAGGTCTGAAAGGAAGCCTTCTTCATAACAATGCACGACACCTCTCACCACTGCCCTAAAGGATAGTGTGTGACAATAAATGGCTGAACCTCTGCTGTCTTGTACTCCACAGCCACTGCTCTAATGTTTGGACAAATGAACATGTTGTAATCTGAATTATTATCTTTAAAAAACACCAAATAAAGGATTCACACTTACAGATTTACCAGTGGAAGCAGGTACGGAAATGCACACAGGAATTATTTATAACTATAAAGCAATGGATAACATACATCTCGCTTTAGGAAACAGATATTTTTTTATTGCCTTTCCCTTGAACTAAACTGAAGTGCTGAAGAAGGCTGGAATGGTCAATTAAAATGTTCTATTTTTAGTAGTCCCTTCTTTCTGTTCAGTACTGGTTTTTATAATTCATTTTTCCTTATACCCCAGTGGTTTTTTTAGCAGAACTTCCTAAGGATGGAAGATTAATATATTACTAGATTAATATATCATTTTAATGTAATTTCTTGTACATACACACTCACAAGCATTAGCAAGCAGCAAAACCAAACTGGTAATAAGTTCTTTAGAACCTCCTCAGAGAACAGAAGTCAGGCTGTAAACTGAATTTCTAACTGGCTTATTGCTACAACATGAAGAAGTTCCACTTTTGTATTCACCAGTGCCCATACCGACCACTAACAGCGTAAGGATGGGGGAAGGAAGCCAAGATGTCAGCCTTGCAGAGCCTGGCACCAGCAGCAGAAAGTTGTCATCCATGTAGTGGATGGCAAGAAGTAATTTAAATGGCAATTAATATAACACAGCCAACCATCTCAGCATTTCCAGGTGCATGGGCCATCAGAACACAGATTTCCCCTCTGCTGAAATCAAGGTCAGCATGTTGCTGTCCTTCCATAATAACCCCATCGCCATCGCATCCCCTCCCCAGCAGCACTTCCAGGCAGGCACTATTTTCCATTCCATTCATGAGAAATGCAGAGGGAGGGGAAGGAGGCAGGGAGTAGTCCAAAGCTGGACCGCTTGGCTCACTCATACTTGTCACATTACATTAATAAGGCTTTTGACAGTCTGGCTAGCCAGCAAAGCTTTGCTGGGGATGGGAATGCTACCTTGTTTTAGCCTCACTGTCTTGCAGCTTCTCATTTTCTAGCTATTTATAAAAAGGGGGAAAAATAAAAAGAAAGAAAGAAGAAAAAAAAGAGAAAAATAAAAAGGGAAAATAAGAAGATAGAAAAAAAGGAAAAGAGAAAGAAAAAGAAAAAGAAAAAGAAGAAAAAGCTAGAAAGTTAAAAAAAAAAGAGAAAGGGAAAGGGAAAAGAAACATGTTTCTCTGAATACTTCCATTCCTCTATACAGCCAGTTCTTCTGCAAGCTAGCAGAAGGTGTTGCACAACTCCATAGCTACTCAACAGCACAGGTACCTTTTTTTTTTTTTTTTTTTTTTTTAAATTGTACATAGAATACAAAACACAAAATGAAATAGTTTGCCCAGTACTTTGTTCCCAGTCCAGCTGTCTGCAAATAAGCATTTTCCAAGGGATCAAAATATAAGTATCTTTTCCTTGTAACTGAACTAACAACACATCTAACACTCACTGTTACGCAATTAACTGGTATTATATAATACACAGATTATTTCTGTTATATATATTACATATTCTTAACTCTTATCAATAACTGGTTTCTAACTGAAAAGTCCATTCTTCTGACACATCTTTTCCATTGCATTATCACTAACACCTCCTATTGTTTTGTACCTCATTGGGCAAGCTACTCCGAATCCCAGAAGCACTCAGGATGCTACCGCTTCCACTGGCAGCGATCCCATGGATCCTGTATGGCATTGGAGCCCCAATGATGGATGTGGAGAGCTCCCACGAACCGAGCAGGGTGAGGGGGCGCATGTCGCCTGCAGTGCGCTTGTGCCTGCCCGGCACTGCTGGCCCTGGAGCAGGAATAGCACAGACGCAGAGAACCCAGCCAAGATTGGCGCGCCGAGCGCTCTGTCAGTGTAAGCATGTCAGCCACTGCTGCCTGAAAATTAGTATAATTGACTATAGGGTACATTTCCGTACATTTAATATATGCAGCTACAGTCGCCTAATGCTAATTTCAACATGATACGGTGAATGAAGTTACGTAGCATGGTAAGGCCAGCTTCAGTTACTTGGAAGATACTATTTTCTTAAGAATCAATAAGAAGCAGAAGCATTGACTCCAGCAATATATTTTTTTAAATAAATAATCATTCTTTCCTGCTTCAGACTAGAGAATGGTATGGATTTCACCAACATCAGCTACATATTCGTGCCCAAACTGCTGCAGTAGTACCTGTGCCATTTGTGTGTTTTATAGGTCCTATTTATGTCTTTGATAACTGGAGAGAAATGAATCCCGTAGTTACAGTCAGCTATGTTAACTGGAATGCATTGTTCACGCACATTATTCCTGTAGACATCTTTTCAAAGTAGCAATATAATAGGATATTGACTGCATATGAATTGATGGAAAGAATAAAGGACAGTTGTGACCAAATCACTGAACTTTGCTGATTCAAGTTTTGATCAATAATGTATTAATTTAGATCCCTGTGCAAAAACCTTTTACCTTTTCTTCCCTCCCACATTTTCTGTCTCTCTTTTTTTGGTCTCTTATCTCTCAGCGTTTCAAAGGGACCCCATCATGGTCCTATGCAATGAAATGGAGGCAATGAAACTGTGAAAGGTTACCAAATTCTAACTTTTATATAAAATGTGTTATTGTGTTGCTGTGAAAAGACTTTTTCGTTATTGCAAGATACCAGAGAATTGTGAGTGAACTTTGGAGCACTCACCCTCTTATTATCAAACTAACAGCAAACACTATCTTTTCATCTGTTGCTGTCTGCCTTAGCTGACATCTTTCATGTCCCAGTCAAGCTGTAAGATTCTCAGCTCTAGGTGCCCTCTCAGAAATGCTCAGCTGTATATTTTTGGGTTATTGAATTCTAGAAAATACAATTTCTACCTGGCGGTAGCAAATAAAATGGAAGGGATTTTGTTAGATACCATTTTACATGTAACTATGTAGTTATTATGGAAAGCAACACGAGAATCTAATATCTAAAAATCTTATTTTTCAGTTGTTTTCATGGAAAATAGAGAAAATAGAGAAATCTTAGTGCTGATATACTTCACTGTGATGTAAGACACCCTGTTTCCTGTATGTCATAAACTGTGTGTGACTATACAAGCCATTTTGGTTGCCAATTAAGACAGCCCTGGAGAACATGCTTAATCCTAAAAATATGTCCTTGTTTATTCAAAAGGAGTACATCTGCCTGATGTTAAACCAGTGCCTTTATACTTTCTGACCAGGAAGGGGACTCTTTCTGTGCTTACAGTTAGTTACACTGCTTCAGTTCAGGGGTGCATATTATCAATCAGGCTTTTTTGTTCTTCCTTCCACTGGCAATGAGGAACTCTGAGTAATTCCCTGAGCCGTCTTTCCGCTTTGGACTGCAATCTACCGAAGGTTTGTAACGTGTTATACAATGGAAATGTCATCTAACGTGAGGCAGCCTGGTGCCACTGTAATACAAGTAATAAACAGCAATAGCTCATAATAGAATATAATGGCTTTTTTCTTCTACAAATTAAGTCAGTACCAAGGTCTTATATTAAGGTTTAAAAAGAGAAAAAAAAAAAAAACATCATGGTTCATATATTTTTGTAATTAGTCTCATGATGAACTACAAACATGGCCTAATTTATGTGATTACCTGATCAAGTGAAACAGATTTCTCTAAAAACTGTGATCTGCAATTACTGGAGACTAAACTGTGGTACATTTGCTATGCATACTTTAGCTTGCCATGAAAGAGATTTCTTTAATGCATTTTAGTCCAAACCTCTTCATCATTTTGCACAGAATTAATAACTGTTAGAACAAAATTGGAGAAGTATAAGGATTCTTTCACACAAAATACCCCATAGCATATGTGTATTTTTAATTAATACTACATTCTTGTAAATATAGTTACCGGTGCAGTTCTTTGAAGCTAATGGATCTGCTCAGATCACATAGTCAAACTAGGAATGTATTTATGCACAAACATCCATATGTGAAATTATCCAGATCTGGTAGTTCTTTTCCTCTTTATCTTATTTATTTAAAATAGCTTCCAATCTCTAAGTGCAAGAGTGAGTCATAGGGAGGGCAGGGAGAGATGCTTGAAGTATTTTGGTGTTCTGTTCCTGGTCAGAAATACATTTTTAAAGTAAATTTTATGAAACATTATGCCAACCACATGCTGGAAGTGGCATTTTTCAGTGAATGCAGTACTCTTGTCTGTCTGTGTTTGGAAGAAGGTGAAAGCAATTAGTGCAGTTTAAATCCAAAGCCAGACGCTCAGACAAGACATGCCTTGCCATGTTCCAGTGCTGTTGGGAATTCACAAGCAGGGAGCTGCGCTCAAGTATATTTGATTTGGTGAAGCTGAGGATGGGACAAAACTCATCTATTGACATGACTTGAAAGCACTGGTTTTGTATATACAATTCACCCTTTAAAAATCAGACTGCAATTTGCTTTGAATGTAAAATAATAAAATTGAAGGAACTGAAAGGGGATATGTACCTACTTAATCTTAAAACTAAGAGAATTATTTCTCCTGCCCTGGACTGCTGATCAAGGCAGCAGGGGAGGCAGTCAGAGGTCCTTCTAGGGAACACCTCTTCTAACACTCAGTGCCCACAGTGCAGCTCATCACCCTGGGCTCTTTTCACACCTGATGGCATTTCTACAGAGTAATTCCCATGGCCTGATTTACACAGTGCCATTAGGGTGATACACATCAGGACTTAAAGGTCTATTTCTCTCCACTTTGGATAAAGTTTGGATAACTCATTCAGTATAAGGATTGCAGATGTTGTGCTTGGTCAGATGAACTGAATTTTTCTCTGTGGAAGAGTGGTTATAATTTTTCCTGTATTACAAAAGGACACGAATCACAAGAAGGACCTCTGCGGAGTATATCATTATCACCTCAGAGCACAATTTAGAGGTCTGTATGGGTATTTTAGAAATGTTTTCAAATGCTTTTAATAGTATCTGATAGGGTCAACATTCCTGTCTTTGCAATCAAGGTTTCACACTAATATCAATTCACTCCTGTTTTGCCCTGCTTGCTTTGCACTTTATCCCATGCTGAATGTCACATTAGTCAGGTGTTTAGTGCCTTTTGTTTCACCCTGATGTGAAGCTGCAGGTGGGAAGAGCACCTGCCTGCCGGGAGGCCTCCTAAGAGCATGTGGATGTGCTGGACCATGCTGGGCTTCTGCTTCACTTGTCCTGGGAGGGAGAAACTCCTCCATGTCATCAGCTACAGGACTGTCCGCGGTGGCCAGCCTTTATGGAGGCTGTGCACAGCTTATCCTCCTGGCCCTTCTGCACTCCTTCAGCTGTGCTCTGGGCATCAACATATGAGTGCATCAAAATCCAGTCCCTGGTTTTTACAAGGTAATTTGAGAGCCTAGTACTCAAAGCACAAGAGAGAAACAGAACATTACTGCAAAAGCTTGCTATTGGTAAAATTCCACACTGACTGCATGTTGCAAGTATGCAGGAAAAAGGTGAAAGGTTTTGTTTCATCTGTGTGATTTAGTAAGTGAGCCACAGTTTGTAAAACCTGATAGTGAGTTCGGCTGATACAGAGGTAGTGCTGGGCAAAGAGATCACTCAAGAAGTTCAGCTGTCATGCTGATGCCTACACAAAGATCTTACATTTACTCCGTTAGTATTGCTTCTGTGAAATATGGATCACTAGATAACAACCGAGACCAAATAAGAAACAAAGACAGACTGAACACAAGAGACAGAGGTAAGAGAAATTCAGAACATGAGAAAAGCACTAAAAGATAATAAGATTATTCAATTATATTTTCTTCTTTTCAGCTGATGTAAATCTACATGTTATCAAGGTGGGAAGAGGAATAACAGCCACTGCAAAAACATAGCGAAAGCAGAGTTATTATGTGAGGTCAGCTAGCAGAAAGGCAAAAGTCAGCAGAATAAAACAGACCCCAAAAACTAACAAATGTCTTTGGCCTAAGACCCCAACAAAACAGCAATGTGGTAAACTGACTTCAAACCTCCCCTTACAAAACCCTACTTCTTCAGGAGAAAAGCAAACGCAAGACTTGTGGGAGTGACATAAACGGTTCTTATTTTGCTGTAAGGCATACAATGCCAAGCGGATGATGACTTACAAACACGGATGTTTTCTCCTCTAAAACCAGTGTTCTACTGTAACACCTTGAATTTAGCCTTATCAAGCTCCTGGGAGGCACTGGGGAATTCACTGGGGGAAAAAAAGACTGATTTAAAAATGTTTGCTATTTCCATTCGTACAAAGTTGTGACCCAGCAAAAGCTAACTCTTGCCATTTTATTTTAGTCATTCCTCATCTCTTAATCCTCAGGTCAGTCTTATCTCTTAACTCATCATGTCAGGTAGGTCGCGAGATGTTTATTGGCCTTTCCTATTCAAGGAGTAGAACTTCAGGCTGAATGCACACAAGACAACTATGAAATAGAGCAAAAATAAAGTATGGGCAGGCAAAAGCTAGGCAAAATTCCAAGTCATGAAATAATATTGCCCTCAGTCCTCAACTCTGTGAAATGAAATTGATATATTGCTTTGAATAGTTATTCTACACCTTCAGACATAATCCTGAAAGCAGAGTTATTTTTGATTTTTCCATTTTCTTTAAATAATTGCAATTGTACAGAAAACATGAATATGCTAGTGGTAGGCAATGAAATCTGAGATTTGAGGTAGATTATATATTCCAAGTGGAGAACATTGCAATTGATTTATTCAAAATGCAACCTATCATTATAAGTCAAGGACTCTTAGAAACATAAGAGTTCTGAATTAAAATGTCAATTTTTTTCTTTTAAAAGTAGAAATTAGCCATCCTTCTTTTTCTATGTATGATCGGGATTAATTTACATAAGCTTTATATTAAACAATATGCTTTAATGAAGATAGTCGCTTGGTAGGATTGTTGTTAACTCATTTTGCCATTGCCCTAGGCAACATTGGCTCTGTCTCTATTGTTAAGAAAGACTCTATTTTCTAAGGCAAGGAACTGGCATATTTTATTTTACCCACAATGATTCTATATATAGAGAATAATTTTCAGAATGGTCTATGTTTAAATATATATTTAGCACATTTGTATGAGGAAAAGAGTGGACCCACGATGACTGCACTAATTCAAGCCTCTAAGAGACCTAGGTTCAGTCTGCTGACTCCTCTGCTTTACTTATACCACATTGGTGCCCAAAGCGTGACACGGGTACAGTTTAGGTGTCGAAATCCAGAACCAAAATCCACAAAAACTTGGGTTACTCTCTGGAGGATCTTCACGTCACTGTTTCAGAAGAAATACTGGGCCAAGGCTACTTTCAGACACTTTTCACTCCTCTCCAGGGCTTGTGTCAAATGACAAATGAACAGAAGTTAGTAATGATCATAAAAGTCCTAGAAACCAGCACACTTTTGGAGGACTTTCACCAGAAGGTCTAGTAGCATTT
The DNA here is from genome assembly GCF_963210335.1 of Falco punctatus. Classification (NCBI taxonomy): domain Eukaryota; kingdom Metazoa; phylum Chordata; class Aves; order Falconiformes; family Falconidae; genus Falco; species Falco punctatus. Next base: position 2,863,783 of record NC_137588.1, read on the forward strand.
TAAAAACGATCAGCTAAGTAGATAACTATCTATTCTTTGAAATTTGATTAAATTTAAAGTGTTTTTTTACCCTCTATTAACATAACTATTTTCATAAATTATTATTGTACATTAGATCTTTAAATTACATTTTGGTGATTAATTAGGTTTTTGCATTTATTTTATTTACTATAGCTGATATACTTCTGTATAGAGTTGTCTGGTTTTCCTTGTTGATCCGTCAACATTATTAAGAGATCTTCAATGCATTTCAGTTTTGTGCATCAGAAATGTTATTTTTTTAAAATTACCTTATAAATGTTCAGCATCTCCTTCAAATGCTAAATACTCAGGAGGCTGGACTTGCTTTTCCAAGAACATTATTATGAGACATAATAAATAATAATTAGAATTTTAGTCTAATATATTATTAAAGTAGTGCTGCTTAACTGTTCTGGCAAATGCCATTGCTGTTGTCTTAGGTCTTCCACAGGCAGTATCTCAATTTAATGGGCTCCCCATTAACAAGTTAAGAATTTAAATTTCATTTTACTTCTGCTTTTCCTAGGTAATTTTAAGCTTCTATTTCTGTGAAGCCAAAGGGTTTTACCATTCAAAAAATGACTTCTGAAGCTTAAATTAAACAAGGCTGATTTTTGTAAAAATTAATCACCAATTAATTAAATTTGGGGAAATCATATTGCTGAAGAAGACAAAGGAACCCTCAAATTACCAGGAAATGTTAGCGTTTTTACATGTGCCTGTTAAGTTTTTGGAAGCTTGGAGTCTAATCAGCAGGATTTACAGGGGGCTATGGTAAAAAGCCACAAAACTTATCTTTGTCTCAGGAGCAGACACTTTTCTGGGAAGCGCAGCTTCCTAGTGATGACTGCAAGACCCACAGGGAGATGTTACTGTTAGTTAGAGTCTCTTCCCTGGTAGCAAAAAGGAGTGTAAAATCTCTGTGAACTCCCTCCCTGCTGCCCATCTGTTCAGCTGACAGAGCTCTGCGGCAGCTCGGGCACCAGGGAGGAGTAAAGCTGGCGTACCTGCACCCTGCACCACAGTGGCCGCTCTGCTCCCAGAGCCTGGCGGGGCCACTTTCCCTCTTCCTTTCCCAAAGACAAGAAGGTTGCACTTTCAAGGAAACCTGTACGGCCCTGGGCATTCTCTTCTTTCCTTTGGTTTTCAGTAAGATACAGTATCCTAATGCAGTTAGGTTATTTTGAGCACCCTAGCCATACAGTTTGTTTTCCAGGGATTTTTGGTAATAAAGAGTGATGTACACTGAAACAGACATCCATTTTCTCTTGGCCGCTATTCAGAAGCATAATTGTTTATACAAAATATTTTTTTTCAGTTTTTTCCCCGTGAATTTTTAAGGATTCCTCTCACCATATGTAGAGACAAGGAAACCAAATGACGCTGACAGCTATTGGCCTATAGAGGTTAATCTCTTTTAAATGAAATGTAAGGCCAGACCTTTCTCGTTAACTATAAAATATTATTCCCACAGGTCTGCTATTTTCAGTCTTAAATACCAGGTTTATACTTAATTGCTTGAGCATAGGTGTGCTGAAAATACCTATTCTGAAGAAAAGTTACACATACTTGTTACATAGCAAACACCCATCTGTTGTTACACATCTCATTCCTGTAGAGCCGATAATGCTTCCAGCAAATTCCTACGAAAGATTTTGTACTGCAAGGTCCAAAGAGGGTTTTTTGTACATTTCTTAGGATTATCTTTTATAGCTTTTGTTTAATGATCTTACCAATTTAATGTTCCTAAATAATCCTAAACCCCATGTTGGGATTCCTTTGCTTATTTAATTATACATAAAGTTTTAGGGAAATACATTTAGATTTTTATAAGGAAAGCATTATATACTGTGCCTACTGTTTCTCCTTTTGAGATACTGAAAGTCTTCAGGATAAGATGTGAACATACTACAAATCAAAACAATTTAAATAGTGATCATATGCAAAATAAAGGAGCGTCAGGCTGTATAAAATAGAGAAAGGGATGCTATTGCAGTTATGCAGTGGGTATGCGTGCACTTGAACTCCAGGGAGACAACCAAAATGCAATCCAAAAGAGGGTATTCCCATTTTAAATTATTTATGCTTACATTTACATACATTCTCACACGGTACGCACTACCCTATTGGAAATTCTTTCTGCCGTTTTTATTCACTTGCCATTCACTCTTTTTATTACGGAAAATTCCTTATAACTGTAATAAGTAATCTGCACAGCTAGTCTCCCCAGCCTGAGTATGCAGGGCTGAATGCGCCGGGAGGAAGGAGTCCCTGTTACTTGTTAGCTGAGCACTTCCAGCACAGAATTGCACAGAGAACCTAAAGAAGGACCCCTACAATGGCACTGTCACAGGGCCAGAAGAGAACCGAGCCTCAAAGGAGCTCTGTGCAGGGCCCGCGACCCTGGGACCTGATTTCAGGGCTAACCTTGGGTGTGAGCTTACAGACACCTTCTGTACGGAAGCCTGGGAAACCTCACCAAGATATAAAATAATAACTAAATAACCAAAAGGCACCCAGAGTCAGAAAGTATTCAGCATCTCAAAGGTGTAGGTCTTACGCTTCATCTGCAGGTATTATCTTTTAATACTTACTTTGCATTTTAACCTGTTCTGGTCATTATGTTTCATTATGAACAGTCCACCTTTGATTGATAGGTGGAGCTGACACTGTTAATTAGGATTTTGACCCCACTTCCTTTAAAGCCAATGACAAAACTGCTATTGACTTTGAATAGCACAGGATAAAACATTAAAGAACGAGCTTTTATTGTACTCATATCAAATAAATTGCTAATACCTAGACAGTGCTGAAAGATGATGAGTATTCATGCGGTGACACTGGGAGTCAAAGATGCCTTGCGTTTTGCTACGCAGGCTTCAGTTTTAAACTTTTTCAATATTGCAGACTGAAAAGGTATTGTGGTGGGCTGACCTGGGTGGGTGCCAGGCACCCGTGCTCCGCGTCGGGAGCCCCTCCTGCCTCCCCCTGCCCCGGCCTGGGGGCTGCAGGGCTGCTCCTCTCACAGTTCCCCCTCCTCGATCCCGCTGCACTGGGGCAGTTTCCCCCCTTCCTCAATCCGGGACCCCAGCGGTGCTGCTGCCGTCACCGATGGGCTCGGCCCTGGCCAGCGGCGGGTCCCTCTTGGAGCCGGTGGCCCGGGGGCAGCTTCTGGTACCTTCTCACAGAAGCCCCCCTGCAGCCCCCCCGCTACCAAACCCTTGCCAGGCAAACCCAATATAGATACCTACTTCCGTAATGCATATGTTTGTCATTTGAAATCAGATAATTATCAAATGAAATTAAACAATTTATAGATAAACGTTCATTTGCTGTTACTATGCATTCCAAAATACCATGGGAATTTTGCTACTGGCTTCTGCACGTCTCTGAATTTATTCCAGAAAACTGACAGATTTATGGAAAATAGGTTTCAGTACATTGTTTCCCCCCTCTATTTCACAGAACAATAATGTATTTATAGCATCATGCTTTCTGTATGCACATATTTCCTTTTCCACAGACGGAAAAGGTTTATAAACAATGACCCTATGTGACGTGGATAAGGAAGAACACCAGCAGGACAATTAATTCTTCCATGTCGGAGATGAAAAAGGAAAAGGTGCAAGCCTGGCACGTACGGTCCCTTCCCATCAGTACAAAACTGGTGGGGGGATGTTCCATGGGGCTGGCTGGAAAACACATTAGCCGGTACTCTAAAGAGTGGCAGAATTGGAGCCTGGGGCTGCAATGGCACGTGTTTTTCCCACTGCAAAGCTGGCACCCAAGCCCTAACCCCGTGCTGGCCCGTGCCACTCTTCATTTCCCCCTCCGTTGTGCTGGTAGGCTTTTTTGTGGGGTTGTTACAGTACGGTCTCACTCAGGCAGGAGCAAAGAGGGAACTTCTACGATACTGGAGGAAATAGAGAATAACTAAAGGGAATTTATTCATGGAGACATACTTTGAAGTACAGAGAGAAGAATCATTTATGTGTAAATCATTGACTCATATAGTTTGTGTATATAAAATGTATTAAGTATAATGAATCATGAGTCCCCTCACACTCTGAGTAGCAACTTTCAACATTTCAGTCCTACAACTAAACCGGCATCCATTTTTATGGAAGAGCTATCTTGTAAAAGATCAGAAATCTTTTAAAATAACACTGTCATGGGCAAAGCATTTTATTCTTTTAACCATGGCATTTTAGAGACTTATTGGAGTAGAGTCGAGTTCGTGCTGCTGCAGCGGGCAGATGTCAGGTATCTAGTGGAGTTCTTCACCCAGCGGGGTTTGGGTCCCTGACAAACCATGCCTGAAATGAGCTGTGTGGGCAGGCACACCTTCAAGAGTCTGGGGAGCTGAGCTGCTGCCACGGCAAGCAGATAATCCCTTTTCCATGTTGTGCATTTAACATGGTGGCTTAGGGACTTCCAATTCTATACTCCGTGTTTCGCTCTCTCCAGCACGCTTGCTGGCACTGATAGGACACATGCCTTGTCCAGGGCAGTCATGCCCTTTAGCAGCCCACACATTTAAGAAGAGCATCTATGCCTGCCTCAGCCTAAATTTCTCTTCTGCAAACAGTTACAGGACCAGCTGCAGAGGGGAGATAGCTGTTACCTCCTACCAGGTGGAGATGATTAAAGAAATAATCGTGATCTGCACTGCCCAAGTTATGGCCCTACACTTCCCAGAGGAGTTAAATTAGTACAATTGCAGCCTGATTAAACCACATCTCTTGCATCTTAATTTCCTTCTGGTATATCTGGCTCAATCAGGCTCCTTCCAATGGATTCACATTTCCATTTAGAGTATTGCCCCAACCTTGTGGATCAAAGTGGACATTTATCAGAGCCCTTTTCAATGAGTAGTTATATTACAATGGGGCTCTCAAAAACTAATTTAGAATATACCAGCCTACAGAGACCTTGTTTTCAGAGCAAGTTGCTTTTAAATAAATGTCTGATAATGCCAAGAAAATGAATCCGCATAAAATGCGGTTTTTTAAGTCTGCTAAATGCATATATAAATATGTTTATCTGATGGGATATATGAGGGAATTGGACAAATAAAAAGCTCTCCTCTGTCTATAAAGATATGTGGCAGCAACCAATTTATGAGAAATTATATATAGTGTTATATACTTACTGATGAGAACTTAAGAACATAAGTCAATGATAAAATCACAGTTAAATCTGCTTAGATTATTTTTCAGGGAAATGTAATTGTATTGTTGAGTAGGTTTTAATTTCCATGCTACTTAAGCCCCTAAAAAAAAAAAAAAAAAAAAGAGAGAGAGAGAGAAAGAAAAAGAAAAAAAAAAGCCATACAGGTTTAACTTGGGGGATTTTTTGTTAGTTTAAGAGATATGCCACACAAATATTTCAGGTGTTTAAAAGCATGAAGAAAAATAACACAAAAAGCTACAGCCATGATTCAACATTTTGATCGCTAGCTCACTTCTCAAATAGCGTAGGGGTTCACCTGAACTTTGCATGAAGTATGAGTCTACAGTAAAAAACTTGGTAAATATGATAAATCTCCAATAGCAAGAATATTGAAATGCTACTGTGATTAGCTCAGTTCTAAAACAAGCTGGAAAGGATGCTCCAGGATAAGAGGAGTGTATGATTAAGTTGCACAGATTTAAGATATTAATTACAAGGTAATCATAATGATTTACCTATCCCGTAGCTGGGAGCTTCCAGAGAAGTTAGAAAATACATTGTTATTGTTACTTCTACCAAAACATTCAGAAATGTTCTGTCTGTGCTGTTGTACATGTCTGAGTTTTCTCCATTACATTTCTGTCTCATAACTTAAAATGGGGGTAAGTTTTCACAAATAAAAATACATAGCTTTTTCACAGTAGGCAGACTAACAAGTTAGGAATAATCAACAGAGAAATGTGTTGCTGATGTTAAAATTTATTTTTACCACTACTGTAGTACTGTTCCACTCATCTGATGTCTGTAAGCCCTGTGAACTGCCTATACAGCACTGACAGCTGCGGGGGTCTAAGTTGGTGGTAACTGGTTTTTGTTAGTCTATGAACATACTTCAGGGTAGAGCTTTGTTGAAAAATGTATCTGGTGGACACTATTTTACAGCTGAAGCAAATCGCTGTGGATTTGGATAGATGTGTGTAGATCAGTAAGTGTAACCGTGCATGAAGTTGATTGTCCATAATGGACAGGATGCCATTCAGGAGAGCGGAGCTGTTTACTCCTCATTAGATAACCTGCCACCCTGATGTGGACACCACAGCGGCAGCATGCGGTAATGTATCCAATATCAAAGCAGAACTTTTACCCACTCCATAAACTTCTCCGAATCCCAGATGACCTTTTCCATTTGCCTCTAACTGGGAAGCGTGTTGTTAAAGAAAACAAGCTGGCCAGCTAAAATTAGGCGTTCAGTGTTACAGGTTGAGTTTGTGTTAGATATGCCACCAGTATACACCACTTATATGGTAAGGGTGGCTTTGCTATTGATCTACTTAAAATGTAAAGTTGTCACTTTCCAGACATCCATAAAATGGGGGATCTCCACAGTTTAGTCTCCTACCATTGCCACTACCAGAGGGAGACGGACACATTAAATTAAAAATACAGCTGATTAAGGTATTTCAATATAACCACACTTTGGAATTTGGTAGTTATTAGATTCTTTTCTATTTTTTGATAGGCAGATAATTTCTCTGGAATAAATGGAACTCCTTTTAAGTTTAAGATTTTTAAGTTTACAGATTGAAGAGTTTTCAATAATATCTGTATGTTCACTTCTTTTTTTGTGTCAAGGTCTGATCCCACGTTATTGTATTTTTATTAACTCTAATGAAGGAAAGAAATGTTTTCCACTTTTTGTCTTAGATTTCTTAAAATTAAAGATCACATAGCTTTTTGCCATGAGGCCGAAGGCAGTTTCACTTCTAATAAGTGACTTCAAGGAACTCAAAACAGTCACCTTGATCCAGTCAACCCCTTAAACAGAAACATCATGCACAACAACCTCAGAAAATCTACCAAATTCAGCAGAAAACGTCAGAATTCCCACAGCCCATTCAGCTTATCCCACCAATGAAAATCACTTGAAAGAGAGTTTGTGCCATTGTATTTCTGACTTGTGCCTGACCAGCAAGGCTCAAAAACATTCAGAATTTATTAGAAACAGAGAACATTCCCCAAAGTATATGACATGGTATTTTAAGGCCAGATGCTCAGAAATAGATAAAGTTTTTGTCTCAGGTGAGGCGCAGATTTAAAAGCTGGTGAACACATCAGAGAGGACCTGTGAGGCATGCCACCTCTGAAGAGTTGCTACAGAGGTAGAAGCATTTGCTTGGCCAGCTAGTGAACCTTACGGAGATAATCTGAAGATACTTTTTGGCCTTTGGCAGCAGTTCACACTTTTCTTCTCACCATAATACCGTGCTTTAAAATAACAAGACATGGCAAGAATTTCATAATAAATTGTTCACCATGATCAAAAAAGCCTCTGGTGCAATATTGTCCAAGATACGCCAATAAGTCTCAGATACAACCACAAGTTTTAAAGGGTAGTAACAATTGATGACAACTGTACCACATTTGATAAGGAGTGCCTTAGGTCAAGCTCCTTGCCTACGAAATGTATCGTACTGAACAATTTGGCTAATTATACTCACACCTTTATACCCAGGTTCTGAAGTAATTAACTGTCCTTAACTAATTGAATTTCCACTGGACCACTCTTCAGATAAGAACAGTTCTCAGAAAAAAAGTGGAAGACACGTATTTATGAACCCCACTGGCTTCCTTTTAAGAAGACGAAAAGGAACTAATGGTGAGTGAGTTCCTTTTGGTTTGCCAGTAGTTATATCCATGAGATCAACTTTGCCTAAGCTAGTTGCACTTATTAGTGCTAGATACCATCGCGTATTTCAGTCACTGAGCTTATGAAGCATGCGCTTCTGGGATGCTGAAAAAAAATCTATTGCTTGCCTACAAGGACTTAGAAGATTTGACTCACATTTACGTTCCCAGCACACCAGGGACACCACTAGACTTTAAGAAGCAGCTGGTGGAAGTATTTTGAAGCACTCCTTTCTACAGAATAATTTCTAATCACATATCTATGTTTTCAGCATATATTTCCCCTGACCTTTGCCTCTCCTATTTACGTAAATTAATAATTTAATATTTACTGATATCAGTGTTGATGGCGTCACTGTAATGATTATACCTACTACTCCTGCAATTAGAGGATAAACCAAGGTCTTCCACAGTGATCGGTAAAGATATTTGCAGGGTAGAGCCATCACAGCTAACAATGTGCTATAAATATGAAGCCCCTGAGCCTACTGAAAAGTCTGCAAGGGAAGAACCAGTGTCACAGTGTAAATTTTACTGTGTAATTTTGCTGTGTGCATATTCATGTACAATACCGAATCGATGATGACACACTTTTTGCATCTGATTAGTCATGATACGAAAGCCAGAGGGAAAAATGCATAGTCATAAGGATGAACTTCCCAAGTGTTCTACTTCTGCAGGATTAGGGGTATTTCTGCAGATTCAAAAGGGAATATTCTTCAGTTATCTCAAATGCAGCAACAGCATTAAAGCTGAGGGTCCAACCCAAAACAAAGCAGTAAATGTACATTCTTCTAATATTTACACAAACATAACCTTTATCCTAAATTCAGTGTTAATTACAAAGTATTTCTACACGTGTCCAAGCTTGCACGCACTGAGGTCTATAAATTTACTATTCCCTAAGAGCTGTGTCTAGCCCTGACAGAACATCTGAGCTGTGCAAGAAACCAGAGCTTATGTTTTCAAAGCTTATGAGCTGGCATAAAACACTAACTTAATATTCAGATGCTGTATTTATTATACATGACAAGAGATAATAAGGTGTTATTAATACATAATAAGTATCATATATTAGGAATGTAATGAAGATGCAGTCTCTGACTTTAAACCAATTATATCATTCCACTGTTTTATGCTGCAAAATTTGCCAAAATTTTCTTAAGAGTTCAAAAGGAATAGAATCAATACCTCTTGAATATTTTGTTTTGTAGGTCTGATCATAATGTTGTCAATCTTTTCTGTGACTCTCAGTAGTATTTTCTAAACGAACTCCTAGAGATACATGAATATATCACAAACCCACCTTTGCCTTTAGCAGAAAGACTTTTTTGCAAAAAGGAAAATTTAACATGGGACTGTACCTGAAAGCCAAAAGGTGAAGTCAAAGCTACACACACTGTGTATAGATCTGTCTCATGGAAGCCTGGTTCATGCACTTTCTATGCTTGAGAATGGCAGTACTGTGGATGTATTAAATACCCTGTTTCCTTGCTTCTTGTTCCTTGAGTAGATTTTTCAATATTTTCTTTCATTAACTTTTAATTAAGATTTTAAGACTCTATAGCTCATTGGAGCAGCTCCAGATTCCAATAGCAGGTAAATATTAATATTATTCATCATTGTCATTCAAACCCAATATTCTCTTTTACTTCTGCTGTGAGTTCATATCAAAAAAGCATCCAGCTGAAAGTGTTATATTTAATCAACAAACAAATTTGCCTGTGGTAGTTCAAGCTAAATATTGAGAGAAGAATTTATCAAGTCTACTATATTGAAAAACTGCTGGAAAGGGAGATGCTGCTTGAAACACAACTAGTAACAAAAATGTGCGATGGGCTAGAGTTGCTGTTAATAGTAATTGTAACAATTACATCAATATATCACACACTTATAAGCACAATTATAACCCCATGACAGCTGTTAAGAGTAGGAATGTACCAGACTATATAGCATCTTTCTCCTGAAAGATTCCAAATGTCTAGCAGATGTAACAAACTATAGAACAGACTCTTGGAAACAAAGAGCGGTGGAAAATGTCTACAAATAAACGGATCATTAACATGTCCTCTTGTTAGCTTGCACAAAATGAGTGTTTAGAGAAAAGAGTTGCTGGCTAGCTCAGAGGTGCAGAGCTAATCTAGAAACCCTGCTTCCTCTGAGAGCTCCTGCAGGCCAGGCCCAGCTCCGCACAGCGCTGAGCGTGGGGCTGTGCCTCAGAGAGCGGGTGAGAGCCCACCCTCCCTCCTTTGGAAAACCTGCCACCTCTTTCCCCAGCATACACACAATTTAAAGTTCTAGAATTAATTTTTCAGACATATGACTATCATTACTCAACCAACGCAATGGTGCTTTTACATATACTGAGTTCCTTTAATTTCTCTCTCTCACTTAGAGAAAGGACAAAGCATTCCCTAACAGTTCAGTCCCAAAAACATTCCCCAACATCAGGGCAGAGCAGATCAGATGAAAGAAGGAAATGTAAGAAACGACCTGAATATCACTTACTGGGCTTTGTCTGATGAATTTTTGAGGTGTTTCCAAACTAACAGGACTGTTGTTATTTTAATTTGTAGTTAGGCTTTCTTTGTACAAGGAGCACATACTTTGCTGAGAACTATGTAAATCAAATGCAATCGCAATCTTACAATATATTTCAATAACAGCTATGCTTTCTTTGGCATGTTAGTTATCCATTGAAAAACTCTAGACCAACAGCTGTTCCTCAAAAAGCAGGTAAGAAAAGGATGCACAACCTTAGTGTACCGGATTGGTTTTAATACGGATTTATTTTGGTAAATACATATCTGTACCAATGACAGTGATGTCCTACACTGTAAATTCAAAGCATTTCACAAATGTCAATGAATTATAGTCCTGAGATATCCAACTGGTAGAAAAGTTTTCAACGGCAAACAGATGGGGAACCACAGGAAAGTTTTACAGGAAAAACACTCAAGTGCAGTTTGCTGCGCCCTGAAAAGTAGTTTAACTCTTCTCATCTCTACACGAGCCCTTGTCCCTTCCTTTGCACTGCAGTTCTCCTGGCCCTATGAGGAGATTTCAGGAGCAGAAGAAAACTTGCAGATCTGTCTCACACAGCTCAGAAAACCCCTGGCACTGGCACAAGGGAAAGAGGTGGCTGAAGGGCCGGGAGCGGGGCCGCCCGTTCCAGCAGCTGGCACACAGGCAGTGCTGCCGCTGCCCTGGCTGCAGGCTCGAACCAGATGCCTGTCCAGTGGCAACTCCTCCATTTTGTGTGCTGACCAAGAAATTATAAAATAGCTCCTGTCATACCAAAGTCACAGATGAATCCAAACTTTAAATGAAGATAGAAGCCCCAGTAATAACATCAGCCTTAAACCTGCCCTGTCTTCTCTGCTAGACATGGACAGGACACCGCGGGGGGGGGGGGGGCGCTGTGCGTGAGAAACATCTGTTGGGGCTCCAAAAGGAGGAACTGCCTCATTTCAGGTTATACACAGAACTTCAGATGAAGGTAGCTCGAAATGCACCACATGCTACAACGCCCTTTCCACCCCCACCCCCCCTTCTCTTTGGGTGGGGGGGAGGCATTTTCCTTCAGACATGGGCTGCAGCAGCCGCTCTCTTACAACCGTCTGGCACTGGTGGGAGGTGAGAGGGGGAAAATGAGAGAGAACATTGCAGAGGATCTCCATACCTACGGCAAAGAATCCCATGGCATTTTCTGTCACTGTGCCAAACTTCTGTACTTCCTCCTGTACCTACTGCCTAAGATTCTGTGGAGGAAAAGTTATAAATAAAAACCTGCACTAAGCAAAGGAATCTTCAGCCGATGCTGAAAATGTCTGAGATGCTGCAAAGCTACAGAAAAGAAACACGGTGCTTTAAACAAGCTACAGAAGGAGTATGGAGGCTTTCAGAAGTCTCTCACAAATCAAAGGTTTCATTCTTCCGAATAGACAACTTTCATTAATTTTTGCTTCTACATGAATTTGAAATGAATGAGTCAGCCTATTAAGATCAAACAACAGAAAGGAGGTACTGTATGCTTAACTTTCTCTGCTGTCTAAGCAATTATTAATCACACAACCTACCTGAGACACACACCAGTTTTTAGGCAACACTATGTTTTGAAGTTTGTGGTGGTGGTGGTTTTTTACTGTTGATTAAAGATTTTAGCAGAAACATTCTGAATAATTGAGTAAATGAAATTGTAACACATTCCTGAAAGCCATTGTTTTGCATAGATATGAAAAAAAAATTAAAAAGCATGTTAGCATCTGGATTCCCGAAAACTCCTCTTTTCATGAAAATTTCAATGGCCCTTAGTAGAGTCTATCCACTAAACAGAGTCAAACAGTTCCAGTATCTACTTTTCCCTCTATGTATGGAAACAGATGCCTGGGGACAGCTCCTGTCAAGAGAAATAAAGCTCACCAGCCAGATAAAAGTGGGCAAGCAGGAAGCACATTAAAACCAGCATCTTACACTGTGAAAGGAAAGTGATAAGAGCTGATCCTTGCTTTCTATGGCAGACGATATGCCTGTGAATGAACATTTGGTTAATAACACCTTATCTCATCTCCAGAGAACCTGTCTGGACAACAGGATTGGTTTGTTGGGGTGGTTTTTTGGGTTTGGTTTTTTTTTTTTCCTTCATAGTAGCGCTATTTTTTGTTGTAAAGAAAAAAACAGTTTTCTGCATTGGCAGAGCTTCAGAGCTTGAGCTAACTGTTGAGGTGGAGGTTTGCACCATGGCATTTACATAGCGGTTTCATTTCTAAGGGCTTGCATATATGGGAGTTACTGCTTCTCCAGGCAAACTCACCCAACCTGGATGTGTACTTGTTGGCTGAAGCCTAGCTGGCTGCTGGTATGCTGCTTGGGAAATCCAGCAGTGCTGAGGCATACTCTGATGTTCAGCGATGGAGGCAGATCACACCAGCGATTTCTGACTAACCAACAGTGTTGAAACAGGAAGAAAATCTCATCCCACTCTGCACATGGTCAAAGAGCTGCCTATCTCCCTGCCAGTTATGCATCTATTTTTACTTTGGCACCTTCTAAATACAAAGCCATGGAAATGACTTAGCCAAAGAAATGTGGGCCACTGCCTCTGTGTGTCACTGCCAATTTTTTAGAGCAATACTTAACATCTGTTTTAGTTTGAACTGCTGAGACTCTATACCCTGAGCCAGGGACTCCAGTGTGGGAGCTCCAGCAACAGCCTGCTGCTTTGACATAGCAGGACACTGTCTGCAGAGTTTATTCTGGAGTTTCTGAATGATTGTGTTCATAACCCCACTGAAAACTTCCTGGAATACATTATCTCCTTTTATACCACATAGTTTATGTAAGAAATAGGTCTTTCGGAATGCAGCTTATGTATTTAACACTGTAAACTAAAGTGGGTTTGCAGTGTGGTGAATAATAGCACATGACAAAACCATGTCTGGCTGAAGTTGGCTTGAGTTTTCCTCTTAGCCCTTTGGAAAAAGCTCCTAGTTTCTAGGCAATGAATGGTGAAGTCAGATCACCAACAGCAACCTTCTCTACTGCTGAAACGAACCAGAAGTACATAATGTATGACTAGTCAGGGTGTCTGGCTTTTAAACTGGTACCAACATGAATTATTCCTGTCCCTTTGGAGGGACAGATAACATCATAGCTGAGATTTGTAAATCTGTCCCCTGCTCATCCCTCACTGCAATTTGTGCCGCTCTGATTTTGTGTCTAGACCCTTCTGAGCACAGAGTCCAGCTCGTTGAGCATTAGTCAGCGAATGTCATCCTTGGCTCTGTGGACTGTGTTTTATCTTGAGATGCGTGTGAAAAAGTAGACAGTGTGAGCTAACCTATACTTATCAAGGCTGACATAGCAAGGGGAAATTCTGTTGAAGGAAGACATGGAAATTTAGCATACAGATGACAGACAAAAGATATATTAAATTCCCAGGGTTGTGTGGCCAGTGATGTCTCTTTCTCTGACAGATTCCCATTTGTTGTTTTGCTTGTTGCCCTTTTGATGGTAATTTGCTGCTTCACGTCGGTCATTCTCAGGCCTTCTGCTGACAGGCACACGAGAAGAGGGGTGCAGAATATTTTTCTTAGAATTTCTAGACTCCTAGCCACTTCCCAGAGAGAAAAGAGTAATGAGGATCCAGAGCCATGGTTGCTTTTTTTTTTTGTTTTTTTTTTTCCTTCTGGAACCAGTGCTTGAATAACATAAGGAGGAAAAACAACTGACTTTTCTTTTTTCAGTTTCACACACTCACATCCATGCACCCCGACTTACACACAAACCCATGCAGAAGCAAGACAGATATGCCTGCAGGGTTCAGGCTGAGCTGAAGAACAAACTGTTTTAATGAATATTTTGATCAATCTTGCCAAATTGATTTAGAGTGTGAGTGCAGTCTGGGAATTTTTCTCATTAGTACTGAACTTCATGATAGAGGAACACGGAGTGGTGAGCTCATTAGTATCAGCCTGCCTATGTCTGAAGGCGTACATGATGACAGGATGACACAAGTGACGAGAGACAGGGGCTGTGGTGCCGCATGTTAAAAATATCCCTTGCAGTGCTGCTCTGAAATATTAATTTTACTAACATAGTTCTTAAAATCAGTTATGTTGAATTAATAGAAGAATTAGGTGATTTTAAAGGATTTCCCTAAAAGGAAATATGCTGTCCCCTTCAGCAGAGAGCGAAACAAACACTGTCGCCTCTGCCTTGCACTAACAACACATTTGCTTCGGGAAGAGGAGCACGCAGCAGATGTGGTGCACAGGAAATCACGGGGTTTTCCCCTTACTGAGCAGAAAGATACAGACGATTGCCAGATAGGCTTTACCTGTAATAAATCTGGGTTCTTAGCAAAACACTGTTACAAAGAAATAAATTAATAAAAGGAAAAGCAAAAGTAAGAGCACAAATGAAACAGGCAAACCTGTGGTGCCGTGACGGACTGGCAGCCTGCCTCATCTTCCCTTGGCTGCAGCTGAAGCGCAGCAGTAGCCCCAAGGAGCCCTGGAGTGGCCACCACAGACTAACCTGCCAGCTGGAAACATTCCCTCCTACCCCCCTGACTTAGCGGTTGCTTCATGGCCTGAAGGATTGGACTTCATGCCCTCTATAAAAGCACTTCATACTCTCTAATGTAACATGGTAACTTCTGATTAATGTCCACTCTTTCTAAATCCTGCTACATTTTTGGCCTCAGTGCTACCCTATGGCAACAAGTTCCACAGGTTAATTATACGCTTTGTAAAAACGTCTTAATACATTTTAAATCTGTTGCTTTTTTAATACTTTTGAACATCCTTTTCTTCTGTTGTCGGAAAATTTATATAGAAACACAGCTCTACAACAGCCAATTCACACATGTATCTCAGATCTTTCCTTTTTTGATATGCTGGAAGTAGCCCCAAAATCATCATGACACTAATTTTTCAACACCAGTTTCTTAATTGCACTGCCTCTGTCCTGTCTTTGAAACTGGTAGATCAGAAATGAGCGTGTCACCTCAAGAAAAGCTCTTTATTATTATTTTCATCACAGACATTTTCTAGATTGTTCCTTCTTTGCTATATCCTAGCATTTTTCTTTCTCTTTGTCTTTTCTTACATCGACTATGCTACTTGCAGCAGTAGTCAGGATTTTGGGGTTTTTTGTTTGTTGGGGTGGTTTTTTTCCCTAAGTAGTTATTTTGAATTTAAAATTCCAAGTGTGGCTTTATAAAAGGTATGGAAAACTAATTTTACCAAGGTTAATGAAGTGTATTGTAAACATCTAATCTCCGTGCTACAAGATCAGGAGACAGAGGTCTGGAAGATCTGCCTGCTAGTTCTGGCTTTTCGGTTTCCGCTCAGGTGACTGAAAAGCCGTAAAATTTACTCTTTCTTTCTGTGATCCAGTTGGCCTGGTAGCAGGGAGCAAGGTTTGGTGCTTTGTTGGGAAATCTATAGAATTACGATGAGCTGTGTATATGTTTACAACAGAGAAAAATCACTCCCTGGTTATTTAATGAGATCTTTATATAAAATATGGTAACCTATAAACTTATAAGAGATAGTTAAAAGTAAAATTCTGGTTTTGTTGAATGTTTTTTTCTCGATGCAATATTTTTTTGCAAAACACTATAACCTCTAGAAAACAATCACATTTCATAAAAGCACCCAGTCAGTTCAGGGAAGCTTGAATGTTTGTTCCAAGTCACAAGAACCGTATTTTTAAACACAGCTCCAGTGTCTTATGGGATTTACATTTTCTTCTCATCCTCCTCTTGCTTCTGCAGCCAGAACCAGCGACACAGCGATGAATCCCAGCCAGCGAGCCAGGCGGGAGGGAGGGATACCCAGAGGTATTCTGTCAGAGGAAGCTGCCTGCTCGGGATGGCAGCTTGTGGGTCTCAGCTTCCCTCTGGAGAGAGAGGGGCAATAAGCCCGTGTATTTTCCCATCAGCTGCAACTGAAAGGAAGCTCTTGGTCAAATTACACTGAATTGTTTAGTGGGTAGTGATTTCACACCTGAATGAAATATTTCCTTTCCTCTCTGTTTTCTCCCTAATATTTTTATATTCTAAATAATCAAATGTAATTATTGCTACTGAGTGTTCCTTGACTATTATTCTGATTTTCTTTTTTTTTTTTTTTTTAATGTTGTCACCATTTTCTGTTTTCTTGCTGTGACGTTTTACAGTTTCCTTCTAAGACCACTGTCTCCAGTTGCTGCAATTCCTGGCAATTATCAGGATTTGTATCTTACAGCAGAACTTGAGCTACTGATACTAAGAATTATATGAACAGTAATGACCTAAAATGTAAGTGGTTGAAGTCCAAGAACCGCATAAAGGGCAGTACACATAAAACATTTCAAATAACAAGACAGAGGATGCTGAACAACACTACATTTACAGATGCTAGAGAAAACTACGCTCTGTTTACACATCTGGAACTATTATTCTTTCAGGGGTAAAGTAAATGAATTTCAGCAACGCAAAATGTTTATTAACCTCTGTTACGTGTCCCTTGCTCAGCCAAATCCACCTCAGCTTGCCCTTTCCAGAAAAGAAGAATTATTTGCTTCATGACAAGAAACAAATAAGCATGTAAATAAATACTGAGCACTCAAGGTCTGGGCATTATATCACGCAGCTCACTTCCACAGATGGCCTTACCAGCCTGGCTCAGAAATGCACAGGTATTTTAAATCAGCACCTCATAACCCAGGCAGGATTCAGAGGTTTGCTAAACTAAACTACTAAGATTGTTTTTTATTTCCAAAAGTTGCTGCTGTTAAAGTTATGATTTTCTTTAAGAAAATGAAGAAACAGACACTCACACAGTGTAAAGGGCATCGGCTCTGCTGTGCAAGGTCTAAGATGCACGGGTGTGTTCTTCAGCTACCAGACTTACCGAAACAAACGTGGTCAGAGCCAAGGCGTTCAAGTTAGCACTTACAGTCCTGGAGGACTGGAGGTTACTCAAGGCAATCTAAAAAGATACCAGGCCACTGGCATAAATTAATATGTTTTAATTGATGTGTTTATGGATCTAAGTTTGAATTACTGTATGGCGTCAACTTTCCAATCACCCACTGCAAATTATTGATATTGCAATTTCTATACTGCTTAGCTGAAAAGCTTGGTGTTTAACTGCACCTTGGTCAGAATACTATACACTATGCAAGTCTTCTCTAATGTGAGACCCCTTTAGCACTCACCTTTGTCAGTAAAGCCTAAAAAGAAAGATTTATTTGAAAATCTTAGTTGTTATTTTGCAATTATGAATTTAGCGTACCCTTTACAGCTTGAGACACCGTGTGCCATGGAAGTGAAAGCATTGGTTTGGAGAACCTTCCTGAATTTCTGCAGGTGCTAAGCAGTGCCATCATGTTGAGAGCTGACAAAAGTCAGGATAAATCCCCGTATTTTGTTGTAGCTCTGTTGCTGCACTGCAAAGCTGTGCAGTTTTGCAAGGTTCCCCTACTTGCGTTATTTGGAATTGTTAGTCTCTTAGCAGGTTCTGCTGCACCACCAGTCCTCTTTGTGACAGATGGATTTTACCCCCATAGACAGGGTTTTTTTGTGTGTTATTAACTTTGCATTAGACCTGTTTTAAGAGCACCATAAAAAGTTATGTGCTACAGTTTTCAGCAGTAAAATATTTATGCACGCCAGAATTATTTATGTATTGTTAATTGAAGTGAAACAATTTGCAATTCTTTTTTATCATAGTCAAATCAGTAATTATGTTGTAAACAATCAAGTTATCTGCACTAATAACTTAAACATAACTGTATATACTTTTAATGATCAAAGATTTTTTCATCTAATCTTATTCCCTGTGATTTTAGACACTTGCTTTCAAATTCAACCAGGTAGAAGAGAACGCACCAATAATTAAATGTGAGGCAGAATCCAAGTCATTAGCTTTGATTTATTACTAAAACTATCTGGGTTTAAGAACATGATACACTGAATCAATTGCTGTTTAATAAAGTATTTCTTTTTTGTGCATATAAAAAGAGATTCTGTATGAATTTTTGCCTATGTAGTACATAACGTAAAGCTATCAGAATGATTTCAGACATGCTGTGCAATCTTCTTTCATCTGTCAACAGACTAGTCGGTGTGTTTGCTCAATACAGCTATATCTTTAATCAGGGTAAAAGACATAACTTGACAGTGTGCAATTATTTTAATTGCTGTGGAAAGACAGAGAACTAAATTATATGAGAAATTTGATTTTTAGACTTAGGTCTGTTCTAGAACTGAAATAAGATTTCAGACGCCTAACAGAATTTTGAACTTTGAGGTTCGTCCTTTCAGAACGGCACTAACTTTTTCTGACAGGACACATCCAATAAAGAAGAAGTGTTTTTACCTATGTCAACACCATCAACTTTGAAAAGATTTGGTTTTGAAGGACTTTTAGGGTTTCTGTTGTACAAAATAAATGCCAAGCAGCTTGTTCAGCAACCATGCAATCTTTTCATTCTTCTTTCTGCACCCTTAAACAGTTTTTGTCAGGAGTGGATCTATGCTTATTTGACAGTCACACTAAAACAAAAATAATTTTGATTGCTGACATTCCTCCCTTCAACCCTCCAAGCTGTCCTAAACTGTCAGAAAGAAAACAGAAAATAGAGCCTTTGGGCTTCTTTGCTTCAGGTTGCAAACAATCATTATTGCACAGTGGGATTTCTATACAAAATTTACATCTGCTGTAGATTGGGACATACTGGAGCCTTTACTGGATAGTCATTCAAAATATATCAGGCTGCCACTTCACAGATTTTAGCCCAGATGCCTTAATGCCAGATCAAAACCATGGGCCACTTTCTTGTATTTAAAAGGAGCAAAGTCAGAGTCTCGTAGCCCATAATTCAAGAGATTTTTCAGGTGTGACTGTTTCTGGCTTGAGCATCAACATGTCAAAGCTGAAGGAGGAGAGTATTTCCACACAGAAGGCAGTGGCAACGTGCCGGCATGTTGCTAGCCCTTCACGCTGCAGCGCCCAGGCAGTCTGACACGGCTCTGCCATGCTGACTGACCTGTGTATGCAGGGATCTCCAAACTCCTGAGCCAGCTACAGTCTTGTAAGGCCATTTGGGTCACTTGCGTTTATATTCTTATACCCTATATGAGTATGTACACAAGACGTCCTAACGTCCTCAAGACCCTGGAGACTTCTTCCTGAGAGCAAATATTTGCTGTTACCTCCTGCTCACCCCCTGCCCACAGAAGGCTAGGTCCTCAGCCAGCCGGAGGCTTTGTAGCTCCATTAGTTGCCCCTATCAGAGGATACAACCAGGTTTTTTTCATCTTTTCCACACCATTATAATGTGAAAAGAAAATCTCTGGTAGTTTCTTATTTGACATCACCAGAAAGCCAGGGGAGGGACCAGTTTCAGACTTTATGGCGCGTAGTACACACTATCACTTAGGTCACACAGCTTAGCATTTTATTAGTTTTTTCCTCTGAGAAAATCTTTTATTTTGAAAACTCTGCGCTCAGAAATATAACAGAAGCAGAAATATACAGGAATCTATCCCAAAGAACCTATGCCACTGTGTGAAATGGAGCAGGTGAGAAATATTTTCGGCTCTCTTTGACATATTCCCACCCAATTTCTTTGATTTATCAGCTGCTAATGACAAGACTGGGCCTGATACTGTGTTATGGCACACTGCACAGAGTGGAGGTTTACTTGTAAATAAAGCTTATATATAAAAGTAACTGCAGGTGGGAAAAAAACCCCAAACAAACAGGCTTTTAGATACAGTTGTTCCGGGCTGCTTTTTTATGCCTTTTTTTTTTTTTTCCTCCCAAGCTATAGCTATATCCCTAATCAATACTGCTTCTAGAAGGGCTGTAATTTCTTTACATATTACTCCAGGTAGGTAAGCTCCACAAAAGTTCTCATGTGTGTGGGGGACTATTTCCACGATGCTTAGGAGAGAGGTTGGCTGCAGAAATATCTTAAAGCCACTCATGGACCTTGAGCATTTTTGCAGCTGTTAAATGATGACATGGTACAAAGACTGATGGAAAAGACAGTACTTTTTTGTTCAAGCTGTCAGGGGACATCTGGAATCCTTAGAGAACTAGTTAAAATAAGTTCCACTGCAGATGCCTCCACATAAAAGTGGTTATTAAAAAAACGGATCATAAACATTATTCATATTATCCATCCACAGAAAGAGTAACTCATAATTATTAGCTTTCCCTGCATGCAGACAGCATGCTGACATGGTACCGAGCACTGTTTGAGGCATGAGAATTGTCAGTCGGTGCCTTTTAGAGAGATACAAGCATGGTAATCTCGGTAGAGGCTTCAGTTTGTGCTTTGTCTGTGGTGGGAGACAGGAAGCATGAATGAAACAAAAATCAGCAGATGGGGGCCCCTATTATTTGGTTAAATCCTCTGCAATGTCTGATCCCCAGCTGGCAAATAGAACACTGCTTTGCAAAGGTGACTTTTCAAACCAACATGCAACAAGCACAAAGCGGAGGCTTTTAATACTCCAGCATCTTTCATGGAAATACAATCTCAGATCCTGTGATGGTCTCAAGCGCTGAGTGAGATGTTCCCCGAATTGCTAGGAAAGGTCTATATGGAAGTAATTAAACATTAAATACCATCTGTTCATACCGTAGCAGGGGTGAGTTGGCATAACTCCCATAAAAAGGAGTATTTGCCCTATGACCAGTGTAATTGTACAGAAATGTTCATGTCTTTCCCTTTCCCTGGCCGTTCTCACACACGCTTTTCTTCTGTTCCTTGGCCATCTCCAGCTGCAGCTTACCAAGAGCTACAAGCGACTCAGGCAGTGACAGAACCCGGTGAAAGCACACCCCTGAGTGAGCATGGCAGAGGGATCCCAGGGCATGATGCTTGCCCAGGTGCTGTGCTGCCAAGGTCTGAGAGCAAACAGCCGATAAACTGCCTCTGCAAGGAGTTCAAAATGTTTCCTTTGTATAACATATTCATGTTTCATTTAAAGCTGCTCAAGCTTACAAGATCTTTTATTGAAAGGTTAAATGAGTGACATGGAAAGATCCCAAGAAATTGTTTATTTCTCTGTATAGTTATGTCTTATGAGTTTGTGTTACCCAAGCGTAAGTCTTTCTAAGTGCAATTTATTCACAGTGAGCACTTAAAGCTTATTGTAGCCATTACTTTCTTTCACTTATGCATTGAATAATCTTGCAACATCTGCATACGTGCTTCCTGATAGCTTCACCCACTGATCTCTCTGGTTTTTGCATGCTAGCGTTGTAAGACATAGATAAAAGATTTGCTGTTGATTATACATATGTAATCTCTTTAAGTCAACTGCTTTATTGTGAAGAGGTTCTATAGCAAAATATGTTTTGAACTTTCTTTTTTCAGGCACTAATTTTCCTTACCATTTATGACAAGGTTTTTAAATCGCATCAACTATTTCCTTTTCTTTGTGTCTTCTCCAAAAAAAAAGAAAAAAAAAATCTTCCTTTTTTCTAAAGAGACACATGCATACACACTTTTAATTTTAATGAATAACTGAACAACATAGGTCAGGTGAGAGGGTGAAACACATTTTACAGAAAAATGCTTTTGTTTCCATCCAGAATGAAAGCAACCACATGAGGCCACTGCTTTTTGCCATGAAAAAAAAAAAAAAAAAAAACAAAACAACCAATTATAAAAGCTGAAGAAACCTGAGAAATAAAGTAAAATCCAACACAATTTATAATTTAGAGCAAGCCAAAACTCATATTGTTTTTTTCTTTTTAAATCATTCTCTTTCAAGCAAGGACAAAAACAGCATGTGCTTGTAAAGACCAGGCAGCAAAGCAAGATCTGGTAAGAGCTATGAGAAGCACCGGGACAGCTGCACTCAATGTGCGACTCCTGTCTCTCATTTCTGCACCGGAGCAAGAGGTAAGACAGGGACATGGGTGACCGAGGCCACACGGGAGGGCACCACCACGCTGACAGGAGGGCTTACCGGGAGGGAGCACAGGTACACACCGTCTTGAGGTAAGCATGGCTGTGGGGAAGGTTAGAAGGGGAAAAAATCATAATTACTAACAGAAGTGTAATGTGACTGGAAACAAATTGCTCCAGGTTTTTAGAAATCCTGACTGCAGTGCCCGAAGGGTAAAACCTCCGAGTACTTCATGACCTGTGTGCCAGCCGGGACAGGGGCACTGTGTGGAATGCCTGAGCCAACTGGGGGATGGAGGAACAGGAATTTCAGTAAACACGTAGCTGCTCCTTATTGTAAAGAGTTGAGAGACACTGAAATTTAAAAATTGATTCTCCTTCTGTGTGTATACAGCATGGTGTGCTGTCGCTGTAAAGCATGGATATTAGTTACATTCTTGCTGCTTATTTTTGAGATTTTGCAATGTTTCACTCCTATCTTTCAAAACATTTAATTATGTTTATCAGTTAGTAAAGAGAACTATTTAAGATTATTAAATATGGTTTTGAATATGTGACCATAGGTTTTATTTTGTAAGCTTGATTTGTCAGGTGACAGGAAACAACAGTGCCTAAAGGGAAAAATGCCAGTTTCTACCTCAACATAGCACAAATCCCTGAACTAATCACCTACCACTTGTAACTGGAGAATTTAAGAGAAAACACTGAGCATCACTAAAAAAACTTTGCAGTATGAGGAGGTAGTGATTATAACAGTATTCTATGTAGTAGAGAACTTTTATTTATACACCAAATATAAGGTGAGGGTTTGAAAATGAAAGACAGTCATTAACTAGGACCAGATAGGTTCAACCACTGCAAAATACAGTGTTGCTTTTTATCAGATCTACTCCTGATCGCTTATGATGACTGAAACAGAGGGACCTCTTTAAATAAGAGTGGAATTAAGTCATGCATATTCATAGGACTGTTTTAAAACCATCTTCAGCTGCCAGGTGAGAAGCCCTGGGCAATCCAGGACACCCACCCACACTGTGCTGGGGCAACAGGCGGAGGCTGGACCAAGATCCCAAAAAGCTACAGGCTTAATACCAAGTTCTGGATTCCCAGTCTGCACTGACTGCTGATGGATGGCTATCTGCAGAGCCTGAACAAGTGCATCTTGATAAATTAAATGACAAATTAAAATATGATTTTTAATCTTTGTGGATTCTTTGACTCAGAATTAAAACTCTCATGTAATTTCCAATTGTATAGATTCTACCTCTACTACAGTCAGTGATGTTATACTGCTATATAAAGACATCTTTTCCAATTGTATTTTATAAGGCAACTGAGCACTGGTGTTAATGTACAGAGTCCCTTGACAATTGTAAAGACATTTTCCTCCAGAATACTGAAATATTCATTTGTACACGTGCATTTTTCTGTAGGCTTCTCCCCACGAACTTTTAAATTAATGCTGTATTCTGATCTCCAAGTGTACAATTTTGTAATTTCTTATTGTATACAGTATGTACGAGCGAACACAAATGAAAATGTAAATTCTCATCCTATGAACAAGTGTTCTGTGTGTGATATGCTAGGACTTGAGCTAGTCTGCGCTTAGACAGAGCAGAAACCGGTCGGAAGGTGGAGAACAGATTCTGCAGAGTGGAGTCATTTCCACCAGATCTGCAGCTGCATCTTTTTCATACTACATTACTTATACATCACCCCATAGATCCCTCATTGTGGGAAGCACTCTTTCACTTCAGAAACACTCCAGCACATTAAAAAAGGGGACTGAGAGAAACTTCACTGAAGATGCTTCTGGATTTGTCTTGTTATTCCATTGCTTCCCCATGTTGTTTATCTAATGATTGCTATGGCATTTTATTTTACAGTATGTAAAATAAAGCAGTGTCAGTCTCCCTAATCCTATCTCACAGTTTAGACAAGTAGTCTGTTATTCACTGAGCAGTTAAATACAGCATTACTCTTCTGCAGAGGGTTCATAATTTATTGGCATTTGAATGCTTAACATTCACTAGATCAGATATTCATAACAATAGTGGATAAATATTAGTAGATACTAGATCAAATGAGGGGGTTACGGGACCTGAGGTTCTGTTTCAGATGACTCCAGTGAGCACGTTTGGAAAGAAGGTGAGAAATAAGGCACATACAGAGTGACAGGAACTTGAACTAGAGGTCACATTCAGACCAAGATGAAGGTTATAACTGGGCTTCAATAATACCTGACAGGAATGAGTTTCACAGTTTAATCATGCTCCAAGGTATAGGGAAAGTACTCTCTTCCTCTTTCTTCTAATTTGCAGCTTAATAATTTCAGATAACCTATAGTTCCACTGTAAATTTTGAGAAATAATTACAAGACATCTTTTTTGTTGAACTATCAGCTAGTCTGTAACAACAAATCAATACTGAGCTGCAAATACTGAAGGTGCCTAGCAGAGGCGTTTTGTGCAGCCTGCTATGCTGTTTATCTGTGGCCCTTTCTCCTTTACAACTACCATCATATTTGCTACAAATTGGCCAGGCTATCTCCGAAACTGCAGACAGAAAAAGAATAAACAGCAAAAACTCAAGGATAAGGCTTCTCCCTCAACTATGAACCCACCATACATGCTGCTGATGTTACAGCTTTTTGAAAGGAATGGGCATGTTGCCACCACACCGAAGTTTCTGTAACCAAGATGCAGATGTGAAATGAATGGCCGAGATGAAGGCACTGAAGTGCCTCAAGAGCCACTCTGAAGTAAAAGAAAAAAAGTAAACTGTGAATCACTAGGAAAAGAGAAAAAAATATCCAGGTATCTTCGTGCACAGGCACACATGGATATTTTTCAAGGTGTATTGGTTTGATAAAAATTATGACCTTTTTTCCTCTACCCTATTTTATTTTCCAGTACTAAAAATATTGCAAGTGCCTGAGGCGTGAGTCAGAGCAAACCTCCATTATCACTCCAGAGACTTGGCACTTTGCTCATTAGGCTCCTTAGGATCTAACTGAGTGACCTTGTTTGGTGGGAAGGCACAGATGGAGTCTGTCAGTAAATCTTGTTAATGTAACAAGTATTCCTACTGTTAGATGAGGTTTGCACCTCATATAAGTGTTTCTATCCCAAGTAAACAACCACCATTCCCTCCTACCAATGTCAGCCCCCTTATTCTGTGCCACCAGGTACTTCAGCATTTGTTTTTGCTGTGAATTACCAAAAAAGAACATCTTGCTGTGAGTGTAGGATGATCTTTCTCTCAAAGGCAGTCATGTACCTTGCTTCTAAAGTGATGTGTGGTTTTAAATTTGGAAGTGTTACCTGCTAAACACAACAGCTTTCTACTGCTGTGAATCTTTTCTGAGCTTAAAAAAAATATTTTTATGACAGGAATGCAGATTTTTCCTAGATTCATCCTC
Organism: Falco punctatus; assembly: GCF_963210335.1. Taxonomy (NCBI): domain Eukaryota; kingdom Metazoa; phylum Chordata; class Aves; order Falconiformes; family Falconidae; genus Falco; species Falco punctatus. The sequence continues at coordinate 2,889,503 of NC_137588.1, forward strand.
ACCCAGTTGTACTATATCATATACATAACTAATATGTAAGATATTAACTAAGAGGTATATTTATGGAATAATTTTAAGAGGTGTGAGATTGTAGGATGTCACTCTTGTTTCTGTGAGAAAATAAAAAGCTGGTTTCAAAGCACATTCAGGTGATACCACCTTAGTTCAATGGACCCCTTTGGGTAAAAGATGAGGGGGACAACATTAACTGAAATATTTAAGTAACATTCAGCGTTGTGAAAAACTGCTACAACCCTGAACACTAGGATAAATGTCATGCTGAATAAGCAATCATATTTCCTAAGCATTTTGAATTGTTAAAGCACAGCAGAAAAGCTGAGCGGTTGAATTAGGGACCCTCATTTTTCATCTGTATCTTCAAATAAGAATTTTAGTGCAAATGGGATTGTGAAAGCACAGTTTGAAAGCAACAGCTTTGCATATTTTTAAATTGTATTCCATCCTGGTTTGCAAATGGAAGAATCAAGCTTGAAATTGGAAACTGAGGTGAATATGCATTTCCTTTTCCATAACCACTTGGTCCTACAGGGCTCCAACCCCTGATTTTAAAGACTGAGTAAGACAGAAAAAACTCCTCCTTGTGTGTGCCTGCCCCGCACGAAGGGCTGACTGCAGTGAGATCTCTGTAAAACCACCTGATGGCTTAGAAAGAGGGGAGAGAACAGACAGAAGAAACCACACTGCTTTTACCTCTGCCTTTCCAGCCGTCACCCCTCTCCTAAAATCCAGCAAGGTTCTGTGTTTGTTGGACAGCTACCGCGGGTCACAAACTTCCTAAGGGCTACGGTTTATAGTGTCTGGTTGTTTGTTTTTAAATATGTTAATTCACTTTCTTCCATGTATATTTCTGCCAAGTTCTTGTTGCTTCCAATGTTAACACTTTTTTATTAGTTAAAACTTCTCTTTGCTACTTGCTACTGTAGGCATTATAAAAAGAAATTAAATTTAGGACACTAAAGATCATGACAGGAAAAGTAATAAAACCTCCCTGCAACCTTAATTAAAGCAAGAAGATGGCCTGATAACAAGATGATATGTTATTAACTGGGTGCCACCAGTAGGAACAGGCCTGCAGAAAAGGACAGACTATCATTAAAATTTTAAAGTTGCATGGGAACTGATCTCCAGATGCTGCTACCACAAGGATGGTAAAGGCTTCTCAGGATCTGATGGGAAAGAAAGCATGTTACACAGATAAATGTGACTGAGAAAGCTACACCAGTCAGAAATATGTTGGAAACCTTCATTTGGAAGCATAGTCCTGGCAAACTGTTCCCAACGTTGTTATTGATAAGGTTTGAAATGCCCTGGCTTATCTTGATCTTGGCTTCACAGTTTTAGACAAGAAGTGAAATTATGACCTAATACGCTCCATGACTCCAGACATAAGTGTCTTTCCTCTGTCTGTGGTAAGAGGTTAAAAAGTCACATAATTGCTCTTGCTACTTTATCTTCCTATGTGCAAGGGGATAATTTCCTTCCTTCCTTCCTTCTTTTACTAGGGTCTTGACCTGCCAAAGGCTCATCCATATGAAGCTACACCATAGCATAAGAAATAAATACACCTGGTTTTAGACAATATGACTTTCGATTACTCATTTGGTAAAATTGTTCCTCAATATGTGAATGTAGATACTCTGGAAGAGTGGCCCCCTAAACAATACTGCAGACTTAACAGAAAATACATTCTGTTAAGCACAAGTTCTGTAAACAGTATAGTAATAAAAATTTTTTGAAGAAAGTATTCTAACTTCACCCTTTCCTTCAGTGAGCTCTAATTAGGACTTGCATAACATGTGAAGGCCTGTTGAAGACATAAGCTGTTATCTGTGGCAATTTTGCATGGTGTGGTAAAACCAAAACAATTCAGATCTTATAAATTAGCTTTATAGTTTCTAAGATTAATAGGTCAGGATCATCAAGCCCTTCCTTTCACTTGTTCCTGTTCACTCAAACAAAACACAGGGGCTCCGTATTTTAGTGATCAGTGTATTCCAAGTGTCCTGTCCTATATTACTATTACTGTAGGTGCCTGCAGTAATGAAATAGCAAGCCTTAGCAATTCGCTCTTGCAATAGTTTGTTCTCATAGTTAATTGACATAGCCATGGAAGTAGAGCCTTAGATTGCTTCTGCATCACTGCGGACAGACTTCTGGAAAAAATATTCTGGTTCTAGGAAACTAGCATTCCCTTCAACTGAGAGGCCATGCAATGAAAGCCCGAGGCAGCTGGAAGAAACGGAGCCTGAAATTCAGATTGCCCTCATTTTATCAAAGCAAAACTACCTTTTTCCCAGGTAATTTGTAAGATATTTCCATTGCTGCTTGATTTTAGCTATTTCATCCTAAACCATCCAGATTTTCTGCAAAGTGTTATCTTTTATTGCATTGAAATGCAGTTTGTCCACACACAAATTTTCTATTTGTACCATATTATTGCATTTCTAGCTCATCTGTTAAATTTAGAAATTGAAAGACATTCAGCAATGAGTAAACTATTCTGAGACTGAAAACTTCAATGCAAAGGCTGTATTTTTCTCTCCATGTTGAGTTTTGATGCTGAGCTATAATTGGCAAATACTTTAATAATTGAGATACTGGTTTCACAAACACCAGAGCAAGTTCGCCATCCATTACAGCCCCATAGAATTGTCCCGGAGCAATATTTCACTACAGAAGGCTGGCTTTGCAGCTAACAATATAAACTTATTTGCTGTTGATTTGTTGAAATAACTGTGCTTCCTTCTATAGATTGTGATTATGACTATTCTATTTCACATCAGTAAGGTGCTTCCAGATCATTAAAAATACTGCAAGAGAAATGAAAACAGTTTTCATGGCTTTGTTAATTTAACAGTCACTGTTTTCCTTCTTACCTGCCACTGTCAAGATCCTTAAAGCAAGCTCTGAAAGCAACGTCTATGAGGTGTTATTTTGGCTTCTTTTTATATATATATATATATATTTGGCAAATGAAAATTCTGATTTCATTTAGATCCCTACCTGAGACTGATTGAGGAGCCCTTCATCATGCTTTATATCTGGAAGGATCCAGATCAAGCACTTGCACCTCCTTGCCAGTCCCTTCAGCGTGTGTAGTGTATATACCTACCTACCTACCTACCTACCTAGATAGGATGACATATTTTAGGTTTATTACCTCAGGAGGAGAGAGAATTATGTGCAATAGTCTCACAAAAGCACTTAGTTGATAATTAAACTCTATGAATCTCAAAAAGAGCTAATATTATTTTCCTATAGTCTCACATAATATAGAAAAAATCTTACTAGGAATCTGGAGCTTAATAGTGATTGGCACCAGCTCCAGTGTCCTTGGTATGTGTCATGGCATGGATTATTGCTCCAATCAATACAAAGCAATTTCCAATCAAGGGAAACAATTGTACAATTGTTTGTTCTGATCCATTTTCAGATAGCATTTCTACAACCTCCCATGGCTTTGCAGCTGCTCAATTACAGCCTAATTGCATGGCCCCTGTAGAGCAACACCCAAGGAGTGCTAGTGGTACACAGTGACATTCAGGACACAGTGAATATGCTGAAACTTCTAGTTCACACAAGAAGGGGAAAAGTACCACATGAAAATAAAGATGGCACATTCAGATACAGGTGTCACATATGTTCTTGTTTACAAGAACTCTAAAGTGTTTGTATGGCTCTAAAATGTCCACAAACACACCACACACACACTTACTTGTTGTAAGACATATAGAAATACTAATTCAAAATTGTATATTTCCTATTTATAGAAGAAAGAATAAAACAAAGTCAATTAACCAGGTGTGGCAGCTTATATAACAAAGATGTTTAACTGGTCACAGTTTTTACTATTAGTTAGAATTCCTGAACCTTGGAATAAACTGGTAATAGTACTGGGCAAACTTAAAGCTACCGTTAAGAAGAAAGGACTCTGCAGTGAGTTCTAACTCCTAGGGAACCCTCCTGCCTGCCTTTCAGAGCACCTGGATGCTGTTCTTTGCAGGCTTGCTCATGGATGTCTTGCCACTGGACTTTGCAACTATGCAGGTGTCAGTAAATCACAGTTTGTCAGCTCTCAGTGGACAGCCAAAATAGCTTCATCCCAAAGGCCCTCATTTTATACACTAAAAGAGAAATTTCAACTCTCTAAAACCCACCCTTAACCAGGAGAAAAAATAGTTAGCATAGAGTAATATTACAAGGCAGGAACACAAAGGCCAAGCAAACAATTAGCAGGTATATTCAGATCATTTCCACTGAGAACTGAAGATGGGGTCTCTTAACAAGTCTGCAGGGACAGCTACAGCTGGCTACATCACCCCAGCAGTGAACATGCACTCTTGCTGTTCTGAGGTGTTCTGGGCACAAGGGGAGGTGATGGGCTTAAAAGAAGCAACCAGCAAATGACCATTCTAAACCAACTTATTTAGTAGCGATCGAAGTAGCATGTTTTCATGTGTCCGAGGTTTCACAAGCATTTTCTTAAATACAATAATAATAAAGAAAACCCTCAATGTAGGCTGGGTGCCTCTGACCTCTCAATTTCTAGGACCTGTGTGGAAGCTGAGAACAGACTTCCACAGCTTCACTCCAGCAAGAGTCTGAGAGAGGGTGCCAGAAGAGACCTGCTCGACTATGGGAATGTTCCAACATAACTGGGGGAAGCCAGCAGGAAAATAATTTCAATAAGGCTAATACCAGAGTAAACTTTATACAGCATCAATATGTCATATCTGCTGTATGGAACGAAGCTGTAGCTCTTGGTAACAAAACCCTTGGCTCTTTAATTCGTATTATAGCAGGGCACATGTATAGCATAGGGCATTTGTAATTAGGACTTAGTTTATACACAATGAGAGAGAAAATTATTTTCATTTTAAATCACAATAAGCCAACTTCTAATAAAGAATCTGCCAATAGTGCCAAATGTAAAAGCAGTATCCATGTAGTTGGCCAACTAACATTTAGTGTCTTAATTCTCACTTTATACATTCTTCTCTGTAGCCCATAGACAGGCAACAGTTGCTTTATCTTGCTCAGACCTTACACAATTCTACTTTTTGTTTTGTTCTCATCTTGTTTTCTCAGCATCAATTGTAGCTAACTGCTGAGAGAAAGCCATGTCTTTGTTGAATTTTCATGTTGTATTTCTGGGAACGAAGGATGGATTTAATTCTTTTTCATTGATTCTGTATATACTTTTTTGACAAATTAATAACAGCTTTGTGTCATATCTTACTTTTACTCTTCCTCGTGGAACTCCTTTCCCACATTGTAACAGGCAGATGAACGGGTTCCAATTCTCAGTACACTTTGAATGGTTTCTAGAACTTTCGTTGAAAAGGACGGCAACCTGCCAAAGCACAAGAGCATCATTTCAACTCCCCTTATACCTGTTTCATTTTGGAATGTTTTTGCAAGAAGAAGCTATTGTGATGGCATTTGTTATCAATAATGTTGAACTGAGGTGAAAGGCAGTTGTTTTTTCAAAACACCAATGCCTTAATGAACATCTCAATAAAATCCTAAATTTGGGAAAACATTAGTGTTGTCCTGAATTGGCCCCAAAAGTTATCAATATTAACTTTGCATATGGACAAGGAACTCTTCTTTTCCTACAAAAGCAATCTTTAGTTTTCATTCGTTTGAAGTGAAAACTTTAGTTACTGATAATAATCTATCCCTGATGCACACCCATTCTTCTAACTCAGACTATTTGACTAAGCATATGTATTAGATTGGATAATAAATAATCTTTGCTTGATTTTCATTATCTTGGATTCTGATGCCAATGTCAGTGATGACAGATGCCAGCAGGAGCTCTGAGCAGAGGTACGGGCAAGTCAAGGGTCTGACTGAGCACTCCTCTGCAACAATCTGGTGTTTAGTTTCTGAATTACTTTATCTTAATTACCCTCTCTCACAGTTCTAACAAGTACTATCGTAAGGATGATGTTTATTTGGGAATATAGTTAAGAATCAATATATGCTTAACTGTTAATAAGTAAAATTGTTTCTGAGATAAATGTATTAGTAGTAATCTGAATACATATGGATTTTTTTTCCAGTCATCTGCACAAATGATATTAAGGGAAATTTTGGTAAAGCTATACAACAAATTAAACAAATTCACATTTATATCAGGGTTACTATTCCTTAGGGACTAGTACTTTTTAATAACGTTTGGTAAAATAGAGACAGCCCAAAAGTAGCAATTTTATGGCAGCTGACCTTTAGACCACATCATACACTACCAAATACACCTTGTCCAGGGTATTACTCCTTCTTTTTGTCACACATAACTGTAGTGTGGAATTACAGGAAATGAGTTCGAGAGAGCTTCTACCCAGGCCTGTTTCTTATGATTTTTCAAGTCAGGATCAATTATTCCATTTGTTTCTGGAAGGATGTGACAGTGTTATGTCAAAAGGTTTGAAGAAAGTCCGTTCACAATACACCATTTATGGGATGGCTCTAGATATTTTACTGCTCATTTGAAGAGATTATTTGGATAATTTGCTATTCACTTTTGAAAAACTTTTTAATATACATTTCATACTACTTCTATTTTAAGGAATGTCTAAAAGCAATTATGATAGTCTAAGTGTCCAACAAATAATATATGTATGAAATAATGTATATATAAGTAAAATAAGCCATTAAAGAGTTAAGAAAACCATTCCACCAGTCTATATCATCCTTTTCCAGACTAATGCCTTAAGAGAGCAGCGCATATTTCTTTATGACAAGGCTTTTCTACTTGACGAATAAGATCCTCCTGTGTCCTAGGGGTAATCCATGCAATCAGAAGAAACAGGTGTAGCACAACAAGACAGTAGGTAGGGGATAGTCATAGACTGACAGGGAAAGTAAAACGCAATTGTCAGTGTTCAATACTATCATAATTTCTAACATTGATCTAATATGGACCATGATTCTTTAAAACATTAACCATAAGCCACATTTTAATATGAGCTGATCATCTTAGAAAACTTATGTTTATTGCTTTTGTAGTTACTAAGATTCAAGCACACACTTCAGATGCTTTCCTAAGTAAGATGACAGTGGGAAACAGTATATTCTAGAGCTCTTGCTTCAAGTAGTTCCACTTCTGATTGTACCTCCCCTCTCTCTCTTAAGAAGCTATTATTTTTCAGAAATAAACCCTCCAGAGCTTTCTTGGGAGTTTTTGTAACAAATACTACACAAAGGCAGGTGCATGCCATGTCAGATTGTTGTAAAGGCATTGTTGTCACTAAGTGAAGTGAAAAACAAGGACTATGTTCTCAGATGTCACAAGAGGAGACCATTTTCTTGGTATTTGGGCATAGTTCAGTTTAAAACTTACAAAGTTACTTTTGTAAAAAAACATTAAAATTTTATAGCTGAAAACCAAGCATACTTTCACATGTGAAATTTTCTGATCAAAACTGGGATTTAAACAAAATTTTCCATGATCTCTATGTGGAATATCACATCCTCTGTGGCACTGACTACTTCCAGTCAGCTGAGTGGTACGGGAAAGACCGATAGGATTGTGACACCTACTGCAGAACTGACAAAACATAATACACACCATGATTTCTTTTTCCAGGTGTGAACCCACATCCTCAGCTTGCAAATGTTTCATAACTCTTAAAAAATAAAAATTATTATGAGCCATCTATTTCCTTCTCAATCTGCAATTAAAGCAGTTTGATTATCTTATATGTTTTTGCTTCTTTTCTCCTTGTTCGCAGCATGGAAGACTAAGAAAGCTGTGGTTTCCTTTTGACATGGAAAGACCTGACAGAAATGTTTTTGTCTACAGCTTGACTTTGTTCCCAGAAACAGTCTGTTCCAGAGCCACCTGGGGACAAGTCCAGTGTCTCTCTCAGCCTCCAGTGCTTCTGCCTCCTGTCAAGAATTGTGACTGCACCTGAAAGATTGTAGCACAAGCAGCAAGAGACAATGCCAAGCTACAATTTGAATGTTAGTGCACATTCCTTGTGTAGGATTTTATACTGGAAGACCTAGTGCAGAGTCGAAGACAGATTTCTGTGATTATAGCAAGCTGCATTGCTAAGCAGCCACTGGCTTTCCATGAGGTGTACTCTTGTATTAGTTACATGAGATTATTAAACCTATGTATGAAATACAAGTGTTATAGGAGAAGTACTTCTATCTCATCATGTTCTGGGGGGCTTTCCCCAGATCACCCGGCACTACCTTTATGTTTTCCCACGTAAATTTGCAGGTTAAAGAGCAAGCATGATCTACTCTAGGGGTACATACAACCCACAGAGATAAGATCTCTGCTTAAAATTCTGCCATGGGTGGGTCAAATAAAACACTCTAGATTCCTTTTCCTCTATGTGTGGGTTAAAGGAGATGTAATTTGACTCCTTCCAGTTTTGGAAACTTAGTTGGCATCCTAAGTTAGAAGCTGTAAAGCCAGTCCTGAATGCTGCTACTGATGAAACAATAAAAATTGTGCTGTTTGCAGCTATGTCCAATGACAGACAACCCATAGAAGCTGTTCTATCAATTGCATTTGGACAAAGCCGAGGAACACTACTTCCCGGTGATACAGAAGTCATTTATAGCCTCCATCTGCTGCTGAACACAGCACCCAGGCTTTTAGCCCTTACTCTCTGTAGGGAGCTGGTTTGAATCAGTCATCTTAGACTCAGATGAAAGGTGCAAAAGTCTGCATTCCTTTCCATCTCCCTTGAGAAACTAGCACCCTGAGCCAGCAAAGAGTTAGCAAGCAGTGCTACAAGTGTGTATGCAATTCCAGTAATTCCTTTGATTTTGTGTAAACATACTTAAACTTCCACACCTGTACAAGCCTGGCCTTGGCATATCCATTTAGCACTCTGCCTTATGGTTCTCTGGTCTCCTCCTCCAGCTTTCATAGACAAAGTACCACCCGACTCCCTGGCATTTCACACAGCCACGCTCACCAGACTGCCGCATATGTTAACGCAAGTCTTTTGTTGTGGTAGCTGAGAATGTTTTTCTCTCTCCATAATGAAAGACTCAAAGACAAAAGTTGATTTCTGAGTTTGAAATTATACTAGATAGAGCAGCTATTACAGCAGGACACCCACTACTGATTAAAAAGAATGGCTTTTCTTCTGCGTAATAATTTAATCCATTGTTTGCCCGTTCTGCACCTCCAGTTGCTAAGCCTGCTATTACTTTTTTTCCAGCCCTTTTCTACAACCTAGAAGATATCCTTCTATCTACAGATAGGAATGCAAATACTAATGCTAATGCTATTATAAGATTTTCTTATGAATGAGGAAAATACTCCTATTAAAAGCTTTGACATTAGATTCTGAATAATCTACCAATCAGTTGCCCAGATGACAAGCTGATAGAAGGCAGTATGTATAAATAGTTTAAAATTATATTCCTGTCTTATCTTAATGCATTAAGACTTATGCATACAATTCATTAATTTCATAACTTATTGACAGTTGACCTCATTTCTCCATGGCATTTTAAAAATGCATCTATTGTGCTGCATCCAGTGTGCAACCTTACATTAAAGAAATTCCTGTTACAGAAGAAACTCACACATTTTTATATTTCTTTCAAATAATTAGTTTCAAGGTGTTCTGAGAGATACAAACCAAAGGACTAGAATGAGACACCATGAAGATAACAAATAAGTGTGTTACAAAAAGTTATACTAGTAGAAGTAATGTTACCTTTCACCAATAAAAAAAAGATATAAAGGCATCCTACATCTGCCATCCCCCTTGTTATTCCTTTTTGTTTATTTGTTTCCCTTTGGCCAGTGGCTTCAGTTTGCTCAGAACAGAAGTAAACTATACAGACTGTTTCTGCTTTTTACTAATTCAATTCTTCTAGTGAAGGGTCTATAGCAATTTCTGGACTAAGCTGGTCCACACTTAATTACATGAGCAGTAAAAACAAATCAATCTGGATATTGGCAACCCATTTAATTTCAGGGTTATAAAAAATACTTCAATATCAGAAGTAAGAAAATACTCTTGCAATAGTTTATTGATTTGCATAGAAGAAGTCAGCAGTGATTTCTCCTTCAAAATGGCCATTCCATTAGCAAGACAAAGTATGCATCTGGTCATTAACCAAAAGAAAAAAAAATTCAATATCAGTAAGATGGCCTTGTTTAGTCGTGTCATTTTGGTTGGGGGTTTTGTAGCTTATCCAATTGATCTATGATCACAAGAAGGACCAAATCCATTAAAAATTAGTTTTATCGTCCACTCAGACTGTTGGAAAATCTTCTAACTAGTCTCTGGTACTACTACTAATAAAGACATAAGAGATCTTGCCACTCTGCCTAGACTTTTTTAATCTGAATGAGAAAATTTGGTGTTAAAAAGGCTGGCGCATACACAGACAATATGCATAAATCAACCCCACTCGTGAAGCGACTTGTAAGGCACAGGTGGACGCTGAACCTGCTCCTGACGTGGCTGGTACAGGCTCTGGCTTGACTTCACAGTAAGCTTCAGCCTGCGGGTCTCCCCCTCCACGCTGAGCACTATTATTTCAAGCTTCAAAGCTTTTCTGAGCTGTTGTTTGCTGGCCAGGTTGACTTTATTTATTTAAGGTGGGCCAACTCATGGCCTGTCTGCTGCTCAGGTTTCCGATTTTCACAAAGTCAGCTTCTTTTCCATCTGTCTCTAGGGGCTGCATTGGTGCTTTGTATTGTCTTTCATGCTCCACAGAGGGTGATTTTTTTAACATGGCCATTAACCCAAAAGCTGGCTCAAAATTTGTGTTTTTCTGTGAAGCATGAAGAGCAGCAGGGAAGAACGAATCACCTACGGTACCAGGGGAAAACCTGGCAGGTGGTGAGAAGCCAAATCCTCTGTACACTGAGGTTAAATATCTCAGCTGGAGCAAAAGGACAGATGGAATAAGACAGAAAAGTAGCGATACTGTGGTATAGGGTTGAAGGTTAGAAAATAGCGATACAGAATTTAGCAACCAGCAATGCAACTGGAGAAATCAGGGGAGGGACAGATGGCAACATTTTAAAGCTATACCCTCACTCAAACAAGAAAGGGTGGTACAAGTATGTTGAAGCCAGTATAATTTTGAATGACAGCAGTTTTTAAACCTTGCATAGCAAGTTAGGGTAAAACTTAGATGAAGCAATCAATCGCCAATCTCATCGAATTACAGGAACTGAAAAGGGTTCCTTAATCTACTTGGCATCAGGATTTCACTCTGAGGTGTCCATTTTGCTACTAAAACCAAATATCATTTTTATATTAAAAATTACAACACCAAAATATGGAAAAGAGGCGGCTGGAATTAAACAGAGCTGTACTTTGTTTCTGAAGGAGGACCCCAAAGACCAAAGATGCTGTGCTGGAAACACGTACAAGGTGACAGGCCATACCCTGTTATGCCCTGTCAGTTGTAGATGGTAAGAACACCATCACCGTCTCCTCACACTGATGCCAGATTAAGCCATATTGTTATGTACCTGAGAAAGAGTATGGTCAAAAACCATAGTAAGATTCTCACTGATCTACTCATTGGCAACATAATATTTGCTACCATAGGTAAACGAGACTAATTATACATCAACATAACTGAAAAAGCATGAGTCAGCTGTTTCTACAGGAGAGAAAAAGGGCTAATATTCAAAACCATAAGGCATTATGAAAATAGACAGTAATGACTGAAATGCGAAGTATTAGTTAGCAGCAACCCAAGGGAGAGAGATGTTGAAGGAGAAGACAGATCTGGTTCTCAGCCAGTACCAACTCTGGAGGCTGGTACACCAACATAAGAGGATGAAGCACTATTGCAGAGCCAGAGACTACGCAGAAAAGTAGAAAAGGCTCGTAGACCAGGGAATGTTGCTGATCACATGTTATTGGTAGGTGAAAAAGAGAGACGCTAACATTCTGGATGAAAGTTAGATTTCTCCCTGACCCTTCTACAGTGTAAGATGCTAAGCAATGGAGGTTGTCATACTAGGGAGAAGTCCTTCAGCTTGTGGGATTGAAACCACATAGGGACAGAGAAAAAAAGGAAGATTTCCTTGCACCTTGTAATGTTTCACATGAATCGGCAATGTGTTACACAAGGAAGAAAGATGACAGTGTGTATTTCAGCCAACACTTTGTCCTCCATATTAATTGTAACTCAGCCGCTCCCAAAAGATTTGCTCTTTAAAGCGCACTCATATTGTCATGCAATTCACCACACACTCTTCATTTTGCTCTCACTGCTCTCTTCAAGAGCTTCCTGAACACTTAATAATCTTGACTCTTGACATTTAAGAATCTGTTTTGCTTCAGAAACATGTTGAATCCACCTCACTAATCTCCATTTTACCCACCTCACTGCTCCGTCTCCCACTTACTCTCCAGATGGGCCTGGGAAATATTTTCTCTATGCTTTTTTTGTATTGCCTTTTTTCAAGCTTCCCTCTCTAAGAGAAAAACAGCCAATTTTTGCCTGCAAAACTCCCCTTTTCTCCCAATTTTCAAATCCCAAATAGTGCCAGATACAATTTTTTAAAATGACATATATTTTTCACTGTCATGGAGCTATTCCCCAAAGTTGCTGTTCACCTGCTTCTCAGCCATCGACAATTTTTACAGCTCTCCCTTTCAGCTTTTAGAAAGCTGTGTGCCTTTTCATAATGTCCTCATTATTATCTAAATTCCTCAGGCACATTCTGTGATTCCTCCTCCAGCAAGTGCTGAAAGTAGGAAGAGAGAAAAAAGACCAGTGCAGCTGTCCCAGGCTCCTCCCGCCCCCTTCCCCTAGTGGTATTCACACCTCCCTCTCTCCAAAGAGGAGACTTTCAAGTCTGTTTTTTTCCAAAACATCATCAGATGGTTGCTTATCCTCAAGAAGGCTCCATGGAGAATCCTATGGGATACACTGCAATAACAAATTTATCTATAATGGGGTCTAGAAAGTTTTTCCTTCCTTTAGATACTGCTGAAGCCACACAGCAATTTTGGGCCCATTACAAATAAATCTACAAGAAATATGTGTAAACTCCAGTGACTGAAGCTGCTAGAGCTCAGACAGAGTTGCCTCCTGAGTTTCAGATAGCAGAATTCAAAGACCTGGACAGATTTTTGCCCCATCACCTTTCAGGATGTTTTAGTTTCGATCCATCTCTAAATCCGAACTTGGACTAGTTGAATTTTGAAACAGTGTATCCTCATGACCCACTTCATCACTCTCTCAACCTGTATAGCCAATCATCAGGGAAAAAAAAGAAAAAAAAAAAAAAAAGGTGAATATACTACCTTTCAATATTTTTGGATATTAAGATGCCTATTGCTTAAGCTGATGCCCAGTTATGTTGTTTGCCATACCACTGTGTTATATTTATCTACACACATGTGTCTACATGTACATCTATACATATATATTTGTATAAATACAACTATACACTCTGAGACACTACACAGGTACAATAAGAGTACTCAGAAGGCACTACTTATTACTGGCTTTCCCCAGCAACACCTGGTTGAAGTAGAATATTAAGGTGGGCTAGAGTCAGCAGACAGAGAGCAGAGAAACATATTTTATGTTGAGGAAGAATTTGTTCCTCTTTTGTTCCTGTTTATTTGGTTTCTCATATGAGCTCTTATTATTCAGCAGCTTATCTTGATCCCGCCCGAAAACAAGGGAAACTTGTGAAAATGAAAACAAATAAAAAATTCTCCACAAGTTTAAACACATTTTGTTATTTGTGCTGTGTTGGCTGAGCCAAGTAATTTTTAATTTTGCCAGTGTTTGCAGGCCTATTTCTATATTCATGTTTTGAAAATACCATTAAGAAAAACAATTCACTGGCTGTGAATGTTTCATCAAAATTTTGGTTTTCAGAAACAGGTAGTGCATGCCCAGAACTTTATTCACTCCAGGAGTAGCTGGGAAAGGATCAGATTCCAAACTACCATCTGAAAAACTAAAGAAAAACAATCTAGGTACCCATACCACATTGTCAAAGCAATGTCAGCATTTAATTTTTCACATCTTCCATTTTAACTAATTTTAACTTGATAGTATTGCAGATGAACAAAAGCAGTTAATATTGTGCTTTGTACAAGGGTCCATGTCTATTGGACATGCACATGAGGGAAGTGCAAATGATAGTTCTGATGTTCATTTTGGAATTGCTGTGAATAGCGTGAGGAAGGAAGTGTTCTGACCGTACATACAGTTTATGAGAAATAGAAAGGTCACTTTTTACAGAAAACCCCTCAGAGAACAGATGTCCACCCTCTGTAGCTCCTTTGCTTAAGATATAATGCAGTTTGTTGCCATATTAAACATTCCACTGCCAGTGAGGCCAAAACACAGAGAATCCTCCCACTAACTTATCTGGGTAACCAGTAGTACCATTGTCGTGAAAAAATATCTGCCTGGAGCAGAGAATACCCTCATGGCACATCCGAGGCTTCAGAACACAACTTCGGGCTGAGCATATGTTATGGTATAAATATATTATCCTGCCTTTTAAGATACAGAAGAACTTAACTGCTTGTGAGTGGCAACCCCTGTTGCGATTTTCCCCATTGCTTTATACAATTTTATCAACTGGAATTAGCCCTTGCAAAGTGCTGCGAGGCAGGCAGGAAAGCTCCTCGGTTTCTGCAGAGTAGTTAGTGGCTGACAGTTGCACCTCTTCAGCTGTGTGCAGTACAGCTGAATCCTCTCTAAACAGCAGTTATTGCTTAGAATCAGAATCATTTAAGATTGGGAAAGACCTTTGAGATCATCAAGTCCAACCATTAATCCAGGACTGCCAAGTCCACCACTAACCGTGTCCCTAAGCACTACAGCTATGCTTTTTAAAACACCTCCAGGGCACAAAATACAGGCTGACCTCAGCTAGAGAAAGCCAGCTTCTAGGCATGCTGACAGGCCACTCCGCTTCCCAGATCACCGACTGTGGGCACTCGTAACGGTACAGGGCTGCAGCTAAAACGCTAAACCAAGACCGTCTGTCTTTACAGTGGGTATTTGTCTGAATCGGTCTCTCAAATGCAGCTAGTATGCAGCTACCTGCCAGGACTCTGGTGAAGCACAGACAACAAAGCCAACGTGTTTGCTTTTACACAGCTACACTTACCGTATTCCCAATATAAGCAAACTAAGAGGAGCCCAAAAAACCCTTTTGGAATGCTCCTCACCTTCATGAACTGATTTTATAGAGATACACAGGCAGTGTTCTGCTGGGGCAGCCACTTCAGGTTTAGGAAACATTCAGCTGAAAAGTTTAAGGAGGAGGCACCCCACATCACCTCAGATTTAACTAGCTATGAAGCATTTGCTGAAAGGTTACCAGAAGATAAAGCTCCGTAAAAGAACATAGTTCTGCATCTATTTTCTTACAGTCTATGGAAATTAGGAAAAGATATATCTTATCATCTAAGGAAACAAAAAGACGACTTAGTTTCCCATTCTCTCTGACACGAACTAAAGTAAAAATCCCTTGCTACTAATAGCTGAAATCTGCCCTCTTGCTGCTAAGTAAAGATAGAATACTGCCTGTTTCCTAAGGTCAGTCTGTTGTAGGCTACACATCATCTATGTGAAAGTCTACAAGTACATACGAGTAGCCATATTAGTCTGCCCGCATCTCCCCCTTCCCACAAAACCCTCTCAAATGGAAGAAATTGAAGAACATGGCATACCCTCATTAAATAAAGTTGCAAAGCTCAGGGATTGACTCAAATCTTCCTTCTCCTTGTGTTGCATCTACCACAGCAGCTTTCTTTGAAGTAAAAAGGCAAGCAAACAAGCCCAGCTGTTGTCAGTGCTCTTTATGAGTCACTGAGCAGCAGATGCTGAAAGAGCTGTGTTTCTAAAGGCAACACCTGCTGCTGAACCTGAATTTCCAAGCCATAGTATTACGTACATACGGAAAGATCAACTGAGTTTGTATGTACCGCTGATAGCCACTCTTAGAGCAAAATCAAAGGGAGAATGACAGCAGGTAATTTTAACTGAAAGCTCTGGAGCCACCACAACATTTGCAGTAGTCCCGTGGCACAGGATTTCTTCAAAAAGCAAAAGAACTGCATTTATTTCACTTTCTTTTATACACTGTTAGACAAACACTTTGAAGGCCACCCTAACTTTTTCAGCGTGTACCTGTATCCAGGTACTGCCACAACAGACTCCACTTCAGTGCTATCTTAGGCTGATAGTTCAGAATTTTTTTTTTTTTTTATTGCAAAAGCAAGATATAAAAGAATTAATCCACTGCTTCTTTATGTACACAACGGTTTACATGGCCATCGTGTAGAACTGCTCTCACTGAACACGATTCAGGCTAAAAACAAATATTTCTCTCTCTTTATTTTTGGAAGGAGAGAAGGAAAGAAAAGATTTTTTCTGACCTGGAATTAATTTATTTGTCTGACATACAGTACAATATCCCAAATTATTGTATTGAACAATGTAGAAGTCAATACATTTCAGTACTGGCAGAAGAAGGAAACAGCCGGTATAGGGACTGTTTAAGGGCACCCAGGTTTAAAAGACACGGTATCGTAAAGCTATGGCCCTGGTTGCACATTCCACTGCCCACCCAGCCTCCCTGCTTGCAGGGTGAGCAAGTGGGCTGGCACACAGCCTGGGTAGGCTTCTCAGGGTGGGTCCTTATATCTAATTTTCTAAGTCTTTGTTGTATTTTTTTGTACAAACCACCACTGCACCCTAATCCTGGCAGCTGTACACATCCAGTGTCTGCCGAACAGAAAGCATAACACAGTAGTCAACACAGTGTGTCACTACAGATCAGGAAACAACGTTGGCTCAAGCAAAATATTCTTAATCCTTGGAAAAATGGTTCCTTGTGATCAAAGTAGAGGACAGCGCAGTGACACAGCTAAATCTGCTCACCACCTTTCAATACCCTGGTTAGCCCACATCTCCTTTTTTCTCAAAGTATTTTCTTCCCAAAACTTATTTGTCCCTTTCATTTCTGTCAGAGTTTACAAACCCAAGCAGATCCTAATCTCCACTTTGATCTGAATTTCTCTGAGAATGACCATTGATTTTCATTTATGCTCACAGCGTCTCAGAGGAGCATGGTCTCTCATATAATAGCTGCAGTCAGTGGATAACCTGCTCTGTAAGAGCTATGGCACGCTACCGGCGAGGCTTGCGGTCATGCTGCATCTCACAGATGGCCTATGCTGGATTTATTCATGGTGATCTAAGGTACTACCCCTCTGCATCTCACTGCCTTCTGCCAAAGGCGAGCTTAACCTCCCGGCGAGCAGGATATGCCCTGCAAAGGCTGAAGGTCCAGCTGCAGCACTTGCTCCCACACACCTCTGCAAGGAGGTTTCTAGCAGGGAGGTGTGGAAATGCCTTTGGAGCAAACCCCAGGGCGCTTGGTGTGGTGCCAAGGGGGAGCGGAGCTGCCGCGTGTGCCCAGGCAGTGCCATCCCACAAGCGTGGATGGTGGATGGGCTACAGTGGGTCTGCTCTTGAGCCTGAAATCAGGGCAGCCTTCGAGGAGCAGCATAAGCACAGCCAAAGTGCTTAAAATTACCCCTATGATTATGGTTTTTAATGGTTTTGGGGCCAAGCCACCAGTTGGCAATAGTCCCTAAAAACTTCATGGAAACATGATTATTTACCAGAATATTAAATTTCGCTATTTGAATCATCCCATTTGTCAGAGGAAGCATATATGTGACAAACTGCTGCATGCCGATCTCTGCCCAGAGTACTGTGGAGTACACTTGCTAGCAATTTTGGAAGAAAATGAGCAGAAAAAAAGTGATAAATCCCTGATCTGTATTGTGCTAGTGTATTTTGTAGCTATTTACACATGTGTGAGATACAAAGCAAACAATGCTAAAGGTAAGGAGCTCTTTGTGCAGGTGGTAACTTTCCACATTCAATGTCAGCTCTGATCCATGCTGTTAATAGGAGAGTCATTGGATATTATGGGTATAAGGGAAACATATACTTGTATTCATGCATGCACTTGCAAAAAAATTAATAGAAAAAAAAACCTAAACTTTTTTTATTGTGGTGGAAATATACTGCATTAATTATCCAAGCCCAGGTTCCCAGCCAGTGTAAGATAGCATCGTAAAACTGAAGTCAAGCAGAACGTGCAGAATTTAGCAAAACCTGACATATTTTCCCAGTTCTGCACACTGGGGAAACCGTAACACTTATCACGTTTGTCTCCTGAGCTGTGCGTTTCACCTTTTAATGTCACACAATTCAGAAACATACCAATTATTGTAGGGTATCCACACTTACCTTTGCACTGTCTGAAATATTTTTTGTACGTGTCCTGACAGAACTGCACCAGTTGCTCACACCTGTCGTCTCAAAAAGAGAATATAATTTTCTTTTGGGTTTATTTTTTGTGGGTTTGGGTGGGTTTTTTGGGGTGGTGGTAAAAGTGGAGGATCTTCTGGTGGGCTAAATAGTAAGTTGATTTCTTCTTTTCATAAAAATTATCATTATAAATCCATGTGGGTTTTAGCCAGATTCTTTTCATGCTGTATAGCTCAGTTGTGTGTTCCTAAAACCTGTACCTGTGTTGTTTACCCCATATACATCATTAAGTGCAACTAAGGAGCTCCAGGGTGAGTTTGCAGACCAAAGCCATGCCTCATAAGACCAATGTAATGAACCTGACTCAATTTTTTTTTTTTTTTTTTTTTGGGGGGGGGGCAATATGTCGTTAGTTCTGAGTGCATTGCTCATAGTGATTTCCTCCAGACTGATTTACTGATTCCATTGAAGACGCAGCCTATATTATTATTCCATGAATTAATTTTACTAGTTTCTTTGAGTTGGTTTTTATTGTGTTGCCTACTTACCTTGCTGTAACAAAAACCAGTACTAAGATCACCTGAGGTACCAATTAAAGCTCTACGAAAGGCTAAAGTATGGCAGTGCTCGTGGGGAAGTGTTACTGAATAGAAGACTGGTAATTAATACGCTGACTTGATAGAACTGTTCGGCTCTCCCGTGAACCTTGAACTTTGATGGTCTACTGATTCATCATTCTAAGAAATTATAATACAGGTTAGGAAGCATACCAGGACTAGTCTTAATTTAATACAATTGGTGATGCACTCTTGTCTTAGGGAATTTTAATGCACTAGATCAAACTGGTCTCTATGGTAACCAAACCCACAAGGCTTATCCACCAGTAACTATGGACCATTACAGTCAGTGTCTGCTAAGGCACTTACAAACGGAAAGAAGTTGTTTCTAGGTGAAAACAACAGCAGCAACAAAACCCCTGTCTCACTGCTGTGCAGCTGCATTCACCAATTCCCTTTAAAAATCATGTTCCCTCTACATTTGATAAATTACTCCTTCCTTGCTTGAGTCAACCTTTAAAAAACCACGGAACAATTAATTTGCTAAAAACAAACACAAGTTATCTTTTTTTGCTTCTGTAAGCAGAGCACAATCAGATGTCAGGGATCTGATCTAGAGGCAGCTGGGGAGACAGCAGTTTTAAGCACTTTGGCCTCTAAAAAGACATTTTTGAAAGCTAGGCAGAATGTTTATGGCATGTTCATAGGCACGGGTGCCTATTCAAGTCTTAAGTCTTGCAGAATTGCTAAGAAGAGTTTAAATTTGCCTGGTTTCATTTGTACATTATAAGGGGGAAAGATGGAACTTTGTTTCCACAGAAGGTTTAGCAACTAAATTGACCCTCTTGTTCAGTTTTTGCTCAAGGGATCTCAAGTTACTTGAAAGCTCGGGTGACCCGAGATGACTTCTAGGCTCTCATGTTCAGGCGCATTTCTCCCCACACCCCTTCGCATACCAGCTCCCCTGTGCCCTGGCTTCTACAGTGAAGACTCTTGAACCCATGGGTGGAGGAGGAATAGATTAAAATTGCAGGAAACTTGGTATTTCCTCCCTGACTCTGAGGTGGCTTTTCCACTATTAGAAGAGAACTTAGTGAGCTAAAACCTGGATGTGCTGTCTTGTATAGCCTTCTCTCCTGAGTAGGTCTGGGTAACTGCTGCTTGAAAAGATTTTTTTAGCATAAAGTGTTCTGATACTTCCATGAAAATCAGCAGTAAATTCAACAGCAGCAGATCAATGCATGCATATTCTGTATGCATCAGTAAGCCCCACACACTCACTGCTTAAAGTCTGGATGGATGAAGCTGCAGAGCGTTACATTTCAGAATCTGAGGGTCCCTGTAGCTGTGACTATACATTTTCTTTCCATGTATGCTGGGTTTGGCTGGAATAGAGTTCGTTTTCTTCACAGTAGCTGGTATGGGGCTGTGGCTTGGATTTGTGCTGGAAACAGTGTTGATAACACAGGGACGCTTTTGGTGTTGCCGAGCAGTGCTTGCACAGAGCCAAGGGCTTTTCTGCTCCCCACCCCACCCCACCAGCGAGTGCGCTGGGGGGCACAAGAGGTGGGGGGGGATGGGGACAACAACTGGGACAGCTGATCCAAACTGACCTGAGGGATATTCCATACCACATGGCAACGTGTGCAGCATATAAACCTGGGGGAAGAAGGAAGGGGGAGGATGTTTGGAGTGATGGTGCTTGTCTTCCCACGTAATCATTACACGTGATGGAAGCCCTGGTGTCCTGGGGTGGCTGAACCCCTGCCTGCCCATGGGAACTGGGGAATGAATTCCTCACTTTGCTTTGCTTTACTTGCGTGTGTGCTTTTTGCTTTACCTATTAAACTGTCTTAATCTCAGCCCACGAGTTTTTTCACCCTTGCTCTTCTGATTCTCTCCCCCACCCTATTGGGGGTGGGGGAGTGAGTGAGCAGCTGTGTGAGGTTTAGTTGCTGGCTGGGCAACTAAGTTGGTGGCTGTGTCCATGATGGGTGCAAAAAAGGATTGTTGTAATTTAACCCAGCCAGCAAGTAAGCACTACACAGCCGCTTGTTCACTCCACGCTCCCAGTGGGATGGGAAAAGAGAATCAGGAAAAGGTAAAATCCATGGGTTGAGATAAGAACAGCTTAATACTTAAAATAAAGTAAAAATATATTAAAAAATAATAGTAATGAAAATGGGAGGTAACAAAAAGAGAAAGAGGAATAAAACTCAAGAAAACCAAGTGATGCACAATGCAAATGCTAACCACCCACTGAGCAATGCCCCGCCAGTCCATGAGCTGCAATTGGCCTCTCCTGGCCGACTCCCTCGAGTTTATATACCGAACATGATGGTCTATGGTATGGAGTAGCCCTTTGGCCAGTTCGGGTCAGCTGCCCTGGCTCTGCTCCCTCCCGGCTTCTTGTGCCCCTCCTCGCTGGCAGCCTGGGGAACTGAAAAGCCCTTGGCTCGGGGTAAGCGCTACTCGGCAACAACTACAACATCCGTGTGTTGTCAACATTATTCTCACCCTACATCCAAAACGCAGCACTGTGCCAGCTCCCAGGGAGAAAATTAACTCTGTCCCAGCCAAAACCAGGACATATTTATTTAAAACAAATTGCACATTCTTCAATAATTTCTGTTTTTCAAGCTGGCCCATGCAATTCTCTAAGTGATAACGCAGTACGAGGATACTTTTTAAGCAAAATTCATTGGCTATCTTGGGCAAGGTCATTAACTTTTTGTTTTAAGAGCATTTTGGGGTTTCTAAACACAACTAAGACCTTAAAATCTTTGGCAAATGCAATGATCGAAAGCAATCACTTCTACAGACATTTTTATGAACTCTCAGTTTTCTAACATGTCTCAGCTTATGGAGACGTTGCACATTGTTACAAAGGTGACAGTGCCAATGTGGCTTTTTCCAAGCATCCTGTCACCCTTTTTGTCAGTTTTAAGGACATATGGGCCTTGGAGCGGCTGCATATGTCTGAATGGCAATGTGCATCTCCACTGTTGCAGCTATAAGGACATCCGATAGATTTTGTTCTCAGTTGCTTAAAAATATGTATACACAAACAGAAGCTCATAGTGGTGAGTTAATTTCAACTTCTGTTATGATGCTGCTAGCACTTTTTCATAAAAAGCTTATTTTTAATGTTCACAATCAAGAATTATTACGTACTAGGTCCTTACTGGTGTTTACACACAACACCACAGTCCCATGACTACACTCGGAACCCGTGATTCCTGAGAGCTGCTGACTTCCCACGGCCCTGACGTATGTCCCACCATGGCATCAGAAAACAAAAGCCACTAATCTGTCATATAAAGTCCTCCCCTGGTTCAGCCATGCCCTCTGTCCCTCAGGGGTCTTTGGTGAGAACCTCAAGAGCACCATCAGAACACTGACAGTAAGATTTGGGGAAAAGGGATATTCTGACACTGGTTCCTGATACCTTACTAATGCTCAGCCACCTTCTGCACACAAATTTGTGATCTGAGAACATGGGTAATGGGAAGCAATGATATAACTGCCAGATAGCTCTGCTTTCATTTTAAAATGGTTTGTAACATTCCTGAAAGGGTCCTTTGGACGGCAGCAGAATTCATTGCTCATTAGTGTTTTCCTGTGGTGGGCATAGCTGTAAGGTCTGGCTAAGAATGGGTATTTCCAATCGCTCTGTATGGAGTACTTGATATGCAGAGCAGTGACTCTGAAGTGGCAGTGCCGTTTGTTCAGATATTCTTTCTGTGAATACAGTCTGAATATCCAAGACTAACATCCTGTCAACCAATGCTATTTTTCATCTTTTGGGAAGACACTCTCAATAGTAAAAGCAAAGAACTTGGTATTTGTGCCCTTTCTTACTTTTCATATGTAAACAATTTTGTACGATACTGATTATCTCTCTAGAGAGCTTTTGTCATATAGCATTTTTTTCATCGGCCAAACCATCCATCCTACCCTAAAGTTCCTTCTGTGTTGTATTTCTGATCAGTACAGTCACAGAGCTTCTTACAAACCTCTTTTACACAGCCCTGTCTTGTCAGCAGTGCAAAGAATCTCAACATGTGCGGAAGGAAAGGCACCTCAGAAGTCACTGTAATAAACATCTAGAAAAGATTGTTATTGAAGGATGTAGTGGTAAAGCTGATGAAGACGAGATCCAGGGACTCAGTTTTAAAGATTTGTCCGCAAACATACATTAACTTATTCACTTTTTTTAATTCCTAACTGTGTGACTGTCCTGAGTTTTCTGCCTTTGTTTTATAGAAATTATGGAGAATTTAGGCTTTTCTGGTCAGGAAAAAAATATTCTTAGGAAACTCTTCTGAGAAAGTTAGGACTTCTTTATATAAGAAAACCTACCTATGCTGTAACTTGGTCTGCAAATTGTTATATTGAAACCAACTCAAAGGCTGCAGATTTTTATTTAGATTCAGCTCATAAGACAGATAGAATGAGTTAATCTACTTCTGCAAGAAAACAGGAAGGTTGAGTTGCTTTAATCAAGCAAATTGAAGTCAGAAATTACTTTGTACCAAAATATCACTGTATGTAAGACATTGAGGTTTTGTATTTTCTTTTGCAGTTGCATAAGAATTCAAGAAAAAGTTATATTTTTGAATCTTCACATATACAAAAATCTCATGCTAAGAGGGCTTTCACATAGCAAGGTATGTGGTGGTGTATGGTCTGACTTATATGTCAGTCAGTTCAGTACTTACAATTCTAGATCCATCCATCGATGTAAAATTTCCAATAAAGTGTTTATCAGAAATATTTAGTAATAAATTTATCTGAACAACCCCTGTCAACACTGAACAGAAAAGCGGCTTAACTCTACAAAATTATTTGTAGATTTAATTGTACACATTACTTTACCAAGTGAATGCAAGTTGGCACGTACCGGGATATATGGTTTCAGACAAGGAAAACCTCTGCTAAAGGAAAGAAAAGCTACAGCCTACCTAAATAACTTGAGAGGAGCTGATACCTTTGTCATACCTTGGTCCTGGCTAAGGAGCATAATGAAAAACTGGGACAGAGATGCAACAGCGTCTGGACACAAATGACATGGAGAGACAAGATTATTATTATAAGAGCTCATCACCTAATTAGGCCTTACAAAAAACTTGAATAAGCTAACTAAAACTCCAGACACTGGAGGCAAAAGTATGAATAAAATTTTTTGTATGATTTAGTAGTTATCATGAGCTCACTTGATTTACCGTAATTGCTGCTGTGTTTACCGGGACATCTTGGGTTTTAATACTGACGATCCACCCCACACTGTGTGCAACCTTATAAAATTTATATTTTTTTACACCTTTACTGATTTTCCCTAAATATTTTTGTCTTTTTCTCAATTTCTAGTAATGTTAGCCAGATTATTTTTTCTCTTCTAGCAAGGAACCATGAAGTTACAGTGAATTATGCTGTCAGTAATACTGTAAATTATAGAAAGATACAACCTCTCTTTAGCTAGTTATCATCCAAGAGATGCCCTTACAACTATTTGTTTCTTTAATGATTTTATATACATCATTGTCAGGCTGACTGACAGTAACAAAGATAAAACAACAAAGAAAAGATAAATAACAAGAAACAGAAAATAAAGAAAACAGTACAAACTGTACCAGGGGTTGCAATGGACTGTGGACGAACAGCGGGTATGATGCATATGATATCATGAATACGAATGAATTCCAAAGAATTCTTCCTCGCTGTTCACACTTGGATTTATGCACTTGATTTGAGTAATTTGCATAACTGGAAGGTAATTTCCTGTTTACAAAAGTGATAAAGTGCTTTGATTCCAGCATGTGCATCTCCATGCATGTGCTAGTCTGGAAAAGCCAGAAGTATGATAATGAAGCAATTTTTTCAAGTCTGTGTACAAGTAACGAATAAATAGAATAATGGAGAGAAAGTAAGCGAGAGCATCACTTTTCAGGAGCCATCCTCTTTAAGAATTCTTGATTAATGTAACTCCAAGAGTCCCAATTCATAAAATATTAAAGGCACAATGAAGTCACACTTTTATATTACATTAATCTATTTTTTGAGTAAGTTATACAACCAATGCCTTGACCAGGAAGGATTATTAAATATTCCATCCCTGATTTTGTAAGTGATACATTTTTAGTATAAAAGATGGTTGGAGACAGCTTTTGCACAGAGCTCAAAGGCCCTGGAAAAAGACACCCTACCCTACCCAGTTTATTAAAGAAGTAAAGACTCAGCTATGGTTTGACTTGTATCAGATGGAGTTTTACAGTGGGTGGAGCAGACTACAGCCTCCTGAAAGCCTCTTTCATTAGTTTTCATCAGATTTACCCTCTCTCTTAACTGCTGAGCTTTGGTGTTACTAAGCTTGAATCCCTTATACATCTATCTCAGTTTATCTTCCATAAAGGGTCAACTGCTTCATGCAAGTCTGACGAAAAAAGGAAACAGAAACATAATGTTTCAGAATGGGCAAAGTAAATTTGTATTTATAGCAGCTGAAGCTGCCTGGCACTCAGTTCCAGGCTATTTTCAGAGGTTCTGTTTACTGGCCATAAATTTGCACAACTATCAGTCATTGAAATCTCAGTGCAGTTTAATTTCACAAATGTAAACAGCACCTCTGGTGCTGATCAGACTCAGTGATGGGCTGTTAACACCTTTTGCGCAGAATGAAATCCGTATCAGTTCATCACCTCTAAATCCTCTTTTTTTTTTTTTCTTTTTTTCAGGAATCTCATTCCTAAAAAAAGTTGCCTATCCTGGGGCCAGTAGCTAGTGCGTACCTCACCAAACACTAACAAGGAAAATATCAGTTCCCTCTGATATATATAGTGACCCTCTTTATCGACAGTTTCTTCAAGGATACCTCAGACTGAAGGCACAGGAATAGAACTACTTTCACCCCTCTGACACAGGGGACCACTAATTTAGCAGGACTAAAGCTAATGGCTCAAGGAAATCCAAACAGAGGCTGCCGTGAAGGTTCCTTTACTATAGATAAATAGTGGCTATTAGTCTCTGACTGTGGGGCTCTTATTTAGTCAACAGTGACTGCCTGTTCGGGAGCTTAAAAACAGAGACCAAATTCCATAGCTAGAGATCCAATCCATAGGCTAGTGATCCAAAAGCTGAGAAAATCATGAAATAAACAGCTACTGCCTTGCCTTATGAGTTTGAAACGAAACCTGGATTCACTGAAATATGAGTTAATAGTGTAACTGAAGTCAAAAGGTCTGAGATGTTGTATCTCAATTTTATTTGCAGTTGAATCTTCCAGTGTAAAAAGCTCACAACTCTTTCACCTACTACTAGTTTTTGCTACTGTGGATAAACCATTTTTCAGTGCAAAAATGAACATGTTTTTTCCTTTTAATGTATGCCTTCAGAGAAATTGCTTTTATGCAAGATCAGTATATTTAAAAACAGAATCAGTCACATGCCCAGAATTTCCTTTTGTGTTTGTAGGCTCACACAAAACTTTGAACTGAAGTCTGCAGAATAAATTGAACATTTGCTAAAGGCTTGTATGATTCTTTAGACCAGGACCTCTTTGTCTGAATAGAAGTCCTTAGGTTTACTTCAATTTAAGAAAAGGATCTGATATCTTAAAAATATGAAAAACCTAATTTTTCTAAATCAGTTTAAATGTCTCAACATTTGTGTTTGTTTTCTGTTTATTTTAATAAAGAAGTTGAACTGAATATTAATTTAAGGAAAAAATAAATTGGTTTATTTTTTTGAATTGGATCTGAACCAATTTCCTACATTACATACATTTCTGGTGCCAGTTGAAATAAGAATTTAATTAAAATGTTGTGTGGTACATAAAGTAGTTTCATATTTGCAGCTCTGGTTTTCCACTCTGTTGGTCCTTCCATTTTTCCCTGTTCCTTTTTTTCTCCATTGTAAGAATTCTATTTGTTCAGAAATAGCCGTATGAACAGTGAATATAATAGAATCACTTCCCAGGAGTGAGGAAACTGAACTGCCGAAAAACACAGTGTAACTGACATTATTATGGCTTTCTTCTGTCATAGCTGTTTCAGTCAAGAAAAACCTCTTCTTATCCTAATCAGCAGAAGGAAAAAAGATGAAATTATTTTGTCACAGATTAATCTGAAAGTCACTGGAAGTTCCTCGTTATAACTTTAAACAGTATATATTACAATCCTTCCACAAGTTAAGTATCTCAGCCTTGCCAAGATCTGAAGACTCAGTTGTCTAACAAAGACTTATCTGCATGACAATAACCATTAACTACATTATTGCTTTCATGTAATAGTTTAGAAACACTTGGTAATAATATGGAACTGTATAAAAACCAGAAGGGTTGCCCTAAAGTAACAGTAACGTTAACACAAACTGAGGTTTACCCTCTTGCATATGAAAGCTCTTTGGGTGTGGAGATGTCCTCAAGTTAGGAAGGTTGAGGGTATAGTTGAGATACTATTTGTTGACTGAAGGAAAACTAAATAATCTAATATGATCTCATTATTACGGAGTATTACCTTTCACCTTAAGTATTCACATACTTCTGTCTTTATGAAAGTGCTCAGAACTAAGGGTTAGCTGGATTTTTGAAAACATGGTCAGCTATGTGACATAACATCTCCTAGAGATGTGTCAATAATTCATAACCACAGCTTTACAAAGTCATGCCTCCTCTGACTTGCCTGATCTGCTCGTTAATAAATAAAGTGAAATCCATAGGAAAAATATGCTGCATGGTGTCTTGCAACTGCAAAGCCATTGTACAGCTTTAGACTTCAGACCCAGTTGTCTTTTGAAGTGATTTACTCCCTCTTTAATGAGTGGCTGGGCACCAGGGTTTATGAAAGGTTAAGAACTCACACAAACTCCTTTCTTCCCAAAGACCACTGATGGTGTCACTAAATCACAACCTCTTGACACAGGAAGAATGTGAAATACACACCCTGGGTCTGGCAGAATTAAGACATATACTGATGACTGTAGCCTGTAAGTCTGCTAGGATAATGAGTGTAAGCTTGCAAAAAGCGGTACTTCCTGCATTTCAATGCAACACTTTCTGCAGTTTCAGTTGCCACAAAGTAAGTTTAAAAATCTGCGTATTGATGCTATCATGCCATACAATAATAATCTGATGTGTATAATTAACATAATTTCTTGTTATTAAGTAAGCCTTTCCATGATTTAGCTTTTAGCACATTACATTTTGACACATTACATTTTTTTGGAGGAGAGGTAAATTTCCAGTATTTACTCTTGCTGTTGAAGTTTGAAAACCATAAGAACTGCTTCTCATTAAACCTCGGCACTACCTTTCCTAAGCTTGAAGCAGGGAGTCTGAAGAATGAGGTGAGTTACGAGTGAGAACGGAGGAGAAAGGGGAACGAATTTCATCAGATTGCCTCGGGCCTTAGGAAAGATTAGTTGGGATTCATTGTGAGGACAAGCTAAGATCCTTATTTTATTTCCTGTAAAGCTGTGCACCTGACTTTATTTTATTTACCCGATTTTTCACATAACAAAATTATTTAAGCACACTGCACCTCACAGCCACATGAGTTCACCAGAATCAAACCAGACTGTTGACTTCATCAAATACACAAACAATGGAGTCATGATAAACACACGGGATTGCTGCCAACACACTGATGCATTATTATTACACGCAGTGCAATGAGGTATCACATTGCACATATACAAATAATTTTTCTGCTTTACGTTCTTTTGAAATCTCCTACTCAATTGCCCCTTTCTCCTGGGAAGTGGAGGGTTTTAAAAATATATCCAGCATACTCTGAGGGCATCCGAAGAAAAACAATTATCTTGATATTTCACTTCAATTTTTTTGTAAATTAAATGCTATGCTACAACTCACAGGAGCACGCAGAGTACACACCAAAGAGCAAAAAAGAAATGTTTCCCTGTTTATTCATCATAAATGACTAAATATATTTCATTTATGTTACCTTACATACTTCTCTTTGGAAGACAGTCTAGCTAGCACACATTTAAATGACCACTACTGCTTCATTTTTAGTGTACAGATCTAGTGGTGCCAACTCATTTCCAGCCTACTGGGTTTAAGCTTGCCAGTCTAAGATGTGGTTAACATTGCTTAGAAGAAGAAACAAAATTCTGGAAGAATGCATTTAATAAGACATATTTCTCTATGGAGCTGATGCTAAACAAAATTCCTAATGTTTCCTAGGGAGGGCTGTAAACCCGACAGCGCTGCTATTCTGTTGCTCATACAAATTATGATTTCAGATCAATAATTAATGTTTCATTAACAATATTAACAGAACCTGAAACCATCACCAAAAGTAAAGTTGCATAGACTTAGCTCCTATACTGACATACATGTAATAAAAAGACGTCCTTGTTTCAAAGATTATTAAATAACTACTTGCATTTATTGAATGCTGTATTAATATTTGTTTCAGTTAAGGCCTGGCTTAAATTTGGTAGTAAGAAAAATTCTGATTTGAATTGTGCTGGATCACACCGAAAATGATAAATCCGTCAGTTACGCTAGCTAGATTAGCAATACAGTAATGGACTGCTGCATTTCACCACAAACTTTCCTTTGTTACATTGGGTTGAATGCATATACTTTATGTTTCCTGAAAGCACTTTGGGCTGCTTCAGGATGAATTTAATATCTCGTTGGCTCTAATTCAGCAAAATACATAAAGTTGTCCAAAATTTAAGTAGGTGAATAATCCCCCTCAGCTTCAGTAGGGTTTCTAACAAGCTGAAAATTAAGCACATACTTAAATCTTTAGCTATTTGGAAATCACTTGCTACAGAACTAGCTTGTTAGTGTGCTTATTATAATGCACAGTACGGTTTTAAAATGGACAATATATTCGAAGCTGGAAAATTTTATGAGTGAAATCAATCAACTAAAGTAAAAGACTGCTTGGAATTTATTTTGAAGAGGAAGCTTTATCATGTTTTTCTCACTTCACAGAGCTTTATCTTCATATTATTAGAATCTTAAAAGCTCTTCCCCAATTACTGTTGCTAACAGGGCAAAGCTGTCCCTGTTGCACAGCATTCTCCATTTTGTTCTGAATTTGTATACTTTCCAGTGTCTGCTTTTTTCCTTGTGCTTGGTATTGAGGGCCTCACACACATAACAAACTTTTCTAATTCCCTTGGTCAGGGTCTGCTGAGTTTTAGCTGGACAAAACAGATTACCTGTGCACACTTGCAGCTTCCTAGAACACTCTCCTCAGGCTCACGTACATCTTCCCCTTGCACTTGTGTCCCCTGCTTGTTCACAGCACCGTGTTATGCTGAGGAAAGTATGCTGGTTATTTTAGCCACCTAAGCTATAGTGAGGAAGGCTGGGTGTGGCAGGTGTGAGGAGAACTACCAAGAGTTTTAATGAAACAAACACCACTTGTCGAAACCTTCAGGTTTTTCTGTGCAAACTGTCACCAGGCATTTTAGGGCACATTAGTAAAGAAAAGGAAGGCACATGCTGTGGTTTTACCATTGAATAATGGTTCCTCACTGATATGGGATCCACTTAATGATCAATTACAAATTATATTAATTACAAATGTCTGGAAGTTAGAGGTGCCAAGATCATGGTCCAGCTTTCAAAGATGAGGAAGATGGCCATCACTGATGAGTCTGTGTGAAAGAATCTGATCTGGTCTCTGCAATTTCAGGAAGAGATAATAAGTTCATATATATCCTAAGACCAACAAAACCAATTAATGGGTTAAGTTTTGGTTCTGGTATTACCAAATACAGTGCAGGAAACCAAATAAGGGAATTTGGTTATCATTTACAAATGCTCTGGGAAAAAAATGGCAAATAAAGAGAAGACCAGCATATTTAGGATCGTCTAAAGGGTTGTGACAAGGAAACATGGGCTTGAAAGAAACAAAGGAAAATTAAAGGCAGCTGTTAGGGAAGTTCACCGACAGCCCAATCCATTGCTTTGTAAATATGCTGCTACAGGAAACTTTTCAGATATGTAAAGGAGGAAAAGGAGGATTTAATGTAAGATGCAGAGACATGTTGGCAGAAGGAGAGCCAGCAAGATCAATAGCCTTCAGTTTCTGTGGTTCAGAACAAGCTAGTTTGCATTTTCTCATGCACTCAAGCACTCTGAAACAAAGGGAGAGATACCATGGGAAGTCAGGACGCTTTAGTGCTAATTCACAGGGTTCTGCATATATTAAAATGTTCCATTAGTCACCTAGATAACTACACAATAGCCATTATGATATGCTGTACGTAAAGTATTGAGTCTTTTAAGACAATGCCTGGGTTTTATGAAGGTTTCTTTTCAATGACAACTGTTATGTATATAACTGTGTTTCTTTGTCTTTCTCTTTTAGGAATGCTGATCTGACTGAACTACTTAACTGCAGACCAAAATACGCTCTAATAATTCTCCATGAAGAGTGCAGCTTCCGATTATTCCAGCTAGATTTCTTTACAAGGTTCAGCACCTCTTGTCTGGCAGCAAGCCTACAGCCATACTAGTTCACCCAAGGCTGTGAGCCTGTTAGATCTCCTGTGCTAAAAGAGGTCAAGCCAGGTAATTACTTAAATAAGAGAACAAGACAGATTTCGAGTCGCTGTTCTACTAACGGTCTCATCCTTTGGATGATGCAAAAAGTTTCTTTTGTCACTGACAATCCCATAGCAGTTGTGAAATGATGGTCTAATAGCCTCCGTGTCCTGGACAGATTCCAGCAAAGGTGATTACCTCTCTGCTATCTAAAAACCCCTGAGATTTCAATTTGATATGGTCTCACTCATGTCCATTTCAGTGGTGGGCAAAACCATGCCTGCATACAGAAGTTAGAGAGATCTGTGAAACTGGAAGTCTATTCTATTAGGTTATTTCGTCTTAATTTCTTGATAGAATTTTTTTTTTTTTTTTTTTTTTTTGCACTGCACAATATAGTTGAAAAGCCACTGAAGCAAACTGGGCCTGCAGTAGAACTCTGGAAGGTAAAAATTCTAAAAAAGCTTCTGCATTCAGCTATCAAACTGGATAACGTTAGGAGTACACCTTCTCCTATTTCAGGAAAATGTCAGGTCTGTTTTCAGGTTCTTATTCCTTCACCATCTAAAACCACATGCCATACAAGTGCCATTCGATAGCTTTACTCCAGCTTTTTTCTCTTTTCTCCCCACCTTTCTTGCAGACATTTTCTGAACCTGATTCTGAAACCTGGGTTATGTTGAATTGTCCTTTCCTTTTCTTCTATGTCTCTGAGAAAACAGGTAGACAGGATGGAAGTTCTCTTGTTAACAACTAGTATTTAAGCCCTATTTTAGAGAGCATACCTAGGGTAAAAAATAGAGGAAAGGGGCATGCCCCAAACACAGCTCTCAGTCAATGATTTCTTGCCATCTAGATTGTAGAGAGACACAATATAAAGAAAACCTGAGGCTACTGCAAATTGTATCAATGGCTGGGGTTTAGATGCTTTTGGATCAATGAAGAATAAAGATTAATTCAGGTTGCCCTCAAGGACAACAGGGACTGACTTGAGTATTACATCAGAAAGCAAGGTACAGCTTTCTGCTGAGGGTCTGGCACCGAAATTTTGTTTAGTTTTCTCTTTCTTACACAAACCTCTTGGATGACCTTTAGCACATCACAGTCCTGCCTCACCTTTCCACTGTTTACAAGCTGGAGGAAGCAGTGTATCTCTGCTGACTCTCCTTCAATACTGGTTTCTTCTGTGTTGTCAGTTTGGAATGCAAAACTTCTGTGTATGTAAACTCAATCTTTCTCAATCTTCCTCAATCTGATCTTGCCCCACATAGCAGTGCTTTAATAAGGAAAGTGATATATGGGTCATTACTGCTTCTTTATCTTGACTTTATTTCCCTACTTACAAGTATGTTTATTTAACATTAGTCATGCTGTTTACTTCATTTCATACCACGCAGCTAAATGCTTTTTGCTACCCTAATTGATTCCAAACATAGCTAATGAACAGAAATATGAAAAATTCTAGAGACTTGTAATTCTGCTGAGGAATTTACTGTAGCTTTATTTTTGTCATTGTTATTAGCAGAGACATTTTTAACTAGCATTGAAAAGTTGTCATTGTACATTGGTGGCCAACATTCAGGTCCAGCTCTTGCTTCCACAGTGTGACTGGAGCATGTT
The DNA here is from genome assembly GCF_963210335.1 of Falco punctatus. Classification (NCBI taxonomy): domain Eukaryota; kingdom Metazoa; phylum Chordata; class Aves; order Falconiformes; family Falconidae; genus Falco; species Falco punctatus. The sequence goes on from NC_137588.1 coordinate 2,922,515, forward strand.
TCCACGGTCTTACCAAGTTTAACATGTGGTCACAGAGACTTAGCCCAACAGTAAAATTTGAAAATCTGAAATAGTTGAATGCAGCCTTGGAATTTCTTCAGATCTCTTATATCTTTTCAAGCCCGATTAAACATAAGTGATTTCAGAAGTGTCTTTATAAGGACTTACACAGGCAAGGGTCATTCAAACCCATGTAATGATTGCTTACTTTAAAGGGAATATATGTATATAGAAAGAACAATAGGCAGCGATTGTGTCAGAATAGAACAATGATTATACCTAACAGCAAAATGTAATCAAAGGGAACATTTGCTCTTGAGAGACTTAGTACATCCCCTGCTAGTGTAAATTAGCATAACTTCATTAAAACCAGTGGAGCTATGTTGCTTTAAACTCACTAAGACTCTCTAAGTGCTTCAGCTCTTTGTGTATCTGCGAAAGAAAAGTAGACCTGGAACTAGCATGTCGGTATCTTGCACATTAGTATGTTAATATTTGGGAAGAACAAATGTGAAAACTGATAAAATGTTTTATGCTGAGTTGTATGTCACAAACACACATTTTCATGCTGGCATTGACAAATTAAAAAAAAAAAAAATTGAAGTCAAGCTTATTTCTTCAGCAACTTAAAGGCAGATTTCTGACACCTCCAAGAATTTTCTGGTATTGTATTCTAGTAGCTTTAGGTAAGAATATGAATTTTGGTGTCTTTGCAATTGTATGTGACTTTACTTGAAGCAAAACAAAGTCAAGCAAAGCAAATTAATTTGATCGCAAGCTATATAGCACATACATTCACAGTCAAACAGCTGGGTGATCTCCAGACAGTTCATGCAGATACATATAACCTGGCCGTTTCATTTACCTCTTTGATACTCAGTAACCTGTATAGTTCTTCAAAAAGAGATAGAGCATCTAAGAACGGGCATAAGACTTGATGGATTTATCTGATCTACAATCTCCCTCACTGCCTCACTTCTTTACGTATCAAACTGTCGTGACCCAACAGACATTCCACGGGCTACCCAGAGCGGGGAATCCGCTTCACTGTTTATAGACCCAGGTGGTGCAACCCAACACTAGGGCTCACTGTGTGATTAATATGATTACTTTAATAGTACACCATAAATAAATGCTCACAAGCAAATCATTATCCCTGTTGATGTAATGGAGGTAATGATCATATGTTGATCACCTTTGATAGTATCGTAATAAAGGTAAAGAAATAGACTACAAAGTTGATCAACACCTTACATTAAGCTACAAGTGGACACAGTCAATAGACATACAACCTGCTCAGCGGAAAATGCTGCGTGACGGTGATAAGGGATCTCGGGCCAGCTGAGAGGGAGCTCAACAGGCACTTTCTGAGTTAAGATTTTATACTTTTACAGTCGCATAGGCTTTTAATATGGATAACTTGGATAGGCAAGCCTTTTTTATCAGTTTAGACACAACATGGCGGTGTTACAATGCTGGATGTATGCTCCCCCTTAGCCCCTAGATAGTTTTATCCTTGGACTTTGTTCCCTTGAGAGGTAGGGTGTGAGCCAGGCATCACTGTCACACATGCAGGGTAGGGATCCAGGGCCTCAGAATGGAGAGACTACCCGGCCTACACCCAGTCCTGCTCCTCTCTTTTTAGCTTCAATGGCTGTTTCCCTTCTTCAGCACACTTCTTTGTTGTTTTTTTCCAAACAGCCTGAACCTCACACAAACCTACCCTAGTCCTGAAGACTGCACGAAGGGTGGAAGGAATTGGATCCACCCTTCCAGCTAATACTGAAGCAACCACCCAGGCAAGACAGTCACATAATTACTTTAAAGGTTCAAAAGACCATCACATCATTTTGCTGATACAGGTCAGGGTAAAGATACCGAAAGAAAGAGGGATGGAAAAGCAACTTAAGTTTAAACTCATAAATGCCACCAAAAGCAATACTAAAACTGTGATTTAACCCCTTTTACAATCTGACCTTTTTGCTTTCTTGAGATGAGAGCAACTTTTTTTGTTAGCTACTGCTGAAGACTGTGCTTGAAGTCACTGTCTTGCTTTCAGTACTTTGTATTTGTTCCAGTCATTTAAAGCCAGTTAAACAGAGCTTTCAGAGAAATCTGGTTTCATTAATTGCTCTACCACCATGTGAAGGTGTACAAACTCAGCTTACAGAGCTGGACATGCTAGCTAGAAAAGTGCTGCAAGAGCTTACAAGGGTGGAATTGTACATGGAAAACCTCTGTGAGTCAGGTTACTGGTAAAGAAAAAGTAAACCCAAATTATTACATCAACATCTTTGCAGCAACTTGAGTAACATCAAGAGTGACAGCCTTATTTTTAGCTCTTCAGATACAAGGGAATAAAAAACTATTACACTTTTTCCACTAGAATAACTTGTAAATTTCCCTTGTCAAATCCTTGCCCTATTTAGGGTCAAATCAAAAGAGAAAAAGACCTCTGCTTCTTAATTGGAAAGAGTGTATTCCTCCGTTTACTAGGTTCCTTTCTATTCCTATTCATTGTTTAGGAGAACTCTAAATCCACCAGGCTTTATGGATGCCTTTGCAGTAGGGCTGACATATAGGTCCAGATGTTTTCTCAAGATTACTGAGTGACTATTCATTTTCTAAATTCCTCCTTCCAAAATTCTCCTTATTGATTTGGTAAGCCTTCTACATGAACACTTTCTTAAGATGCTTTTTTTTTTCCCCATACCCACTCTCAGATTTCTGAAAGATGAAGGCAGCTATCCCTTTCTTTGATACAGAGGATCCCACTGAGTAGAAAAGGTTGAACAATCCATTCAGATTCTTTTAAAATTCTGCTAGCCCTTTTGTCTCTGAAACTGTCTGTGACTTAACTCTAGTTTTTCTTCTTTTTACTTAAAGAATCAGCCAAACTGTTTGTCTAAATACTATGAGTCATCTGGGAGCTGTTCTCTTTGACCGTTCACTGCTAGCTATTTGTGCTGTCACATTAGATGACAAGTTTTTATTAAAAGTGAAATAAGATCAACTCCTTTATTTTATCATAACAGAAGTTTACCAAGGAGCTGTGTGACATTTGTTCTCATGCTCTTTGAACACCTGGGCTTTTTATGCTTATAAAACTAACAATTTTTTGACAGAAAAATGTACGTGTTTAGTAATAATCCATAGTCCTTCGCTGCAAACTTGCACACAGCCATAAAGTGCTTAAAGAACTCCATGAATTTTCAGATCATGCAACGGGACACAGTGGCATAACCACGGAGACTTGCAATTGATATAATACAATTGGATTTGAATAACCTTGACTGCAGAGGTTTGGGAAGGATAAGATTAGCATTGGTAAGCAAACTGGACAGAGACTGTTATTTCATTGCTAGTACCACAACTATTAGAAGGAAGGGATAGCTTCCTGAACCATGCCTGATACAGGTAACAGATTTTGTCTATGCTTTGGCATAATATTTGATACTACATTTAATGATGCTGTCTTATAAGTTGTCACCATCTTCAGCTCACCCCCCAGAAAAATTCCAATGTGATTTCAGCAGGGTTGTGGAGAGGAGTACCCCATGAAAAGCAGGTAACTAAGTGCATCACACAGCACCAGAAGACCTCAGCTGAAACACTGCAGCTGATTTGAGACCCTGTAATTTAGAGACATGGATCAAAAGGCAAGTTCGGGAGTCATGAGAAGTGATCAGTAGCCTAGAAATTTTTACTTACAGAGTATAAAATACATGAGAATGACCAATATAAAAAGAGAGAAAAAAGAAATAGATATGTAAACTCCCGCTGCTAAGAAAAAAGCAAATAATCTACTCTTCATAGCATGTCAGACAAGAAATAAAAGTATAGACTGGCTTCTAGGAAACTGCTTTCTCTTGTAAGGATATCTGAGCAGCAGATGGAAGGAGCTAGAAATTTTAATCACAGGAAATTTCACATTACAAGTTAAACCTGTCAGGATTCACATTGCTTAGATTAATTTGGGCATGATTATGTAGTTGATTTCCTTAAAGTTTCAACCCTACTTTTGATAATATTTGCAGTATGGTACTGCTAATCATTCTACAATCAGATTCATGACTTCAAGGAAGAGGATGCCCTTATTTCTTAATTTTTGTCTGAGAACACTTAGAAGATGGGTAATACAGAGACTTGTAATTCTGTAGCAAAGCAACAGAGTACCCTTGTACTGTGTTGAATAATAAACATAGAGGCCTGCATGATGTGTTGCTTCTTTGCCCTTATGTCCTTGTCATTCAATACAAAAGCAGAGTGAGAACAAGAGCTGAACACAAGAGAGAAACAGCAGGACAGAATTAATAAGGAAGTTATCTAACATTTTGCTAGGTCTTCTTAGGTTTTTTAACCTACTGGAAGCTTTAGTAACAGCAACAGTGTGTTTCCTGCTAAGGAAAGTTTTCTTCATAAAACTTTTAAGAAGAAATTTTCAAGAGCTACTGTAACTTCTGTCATGAAATTTTCTTTTCAGAAGACAGAACTAGGGCATTTCTATTCCCAGTTTTGAATATGCTCTTTTCAATGACTTTATTAAATTACTTCCCTTATGTTTCTATCAATTTCCACATTTTATGTGTGCTGTATGGCATACAGCAAAAATAAATACCTCAAAGACTACAAGATGTCCCGCTGAAAGGCAAAATAAGGCAAAACTTCAACAATTAGCAAACTCTAATTACTATTATCATCCTTCAGTACTCAGAGCCTATTAGCCTTCCTCCTCCCAAACTAGAATGTAAGCAGTTATTTAGGATGGGATTTTCAAGAATGTTTTTACTTCCATTGAAGCCACCACAGAAGGAGGAAAAAGGGTAAAGTTTTTTGATAATGTTATATTTTAAAAACAACCTAATTTGCCCAGAGTGCCTGTTGGGGTTCTACATTGTCATGGCACAGCAAGAGTGGGGCCGCTCCATGAGCAGGGGACAAACCAGGAGCCAAGCTTGCCACCAGTGCAGGCTGTGCTCTCACCTACTGGGTACAGTCCTGCAGGGTGTGAACACCGCGAGCAGAGACAGGGACAGGTAATGGCCACAGACACGGTGAGTGATGAAACAGGGCCAGGGTCCGTCCAGCCCAGTCAGGGGCAGCAGCAGACATGGCAAGGGACAGGCTGAAGATCATGCTAAAGCGCCGGTCCAGGGACCGACCACCCTGGGCTGGGCTGAAATGGGTCCTGTGGCAGGTCCAAGGAGGGGCTGGCAAGCGCACACAGGGCCATAAGACCTGATACAGAGAATTCAGAAAACCTGTGATAGTGTGTTGCTACTACATATAACCAAAGCTTTGCCCATGTGTTTCAACCATGATCTTTTTATCTTTAACAGCACACTGTGCTCTGGGGAACTGCAAGGTTTCTCAAGGGCACAAGAAAGCAGCTAGCTTAGCTGAATGAAGAAATTCAGGAGAACTGTAATCTGGACCATTAACTGTTTCTAATACATCAGCAATGTTTCACTGATGCATTTGGGATTTCCATTATAAAAGTATCCTCTCCTTACCCCCTCTCCAGGATGTGAATCCAGTTTTATTAGAGTGTGAAAAATATGTCGTCTTCTGCAGTGATGTGGCTTTTAGGAATAAAAGATGGCTCTGATGATATATACTCTCAATAGCACTAATAACATCTCATTTTTTCCCAACTCACCCCGTTGCCGCTGATAGAAGTGTTCCTGCTACTGCTGTGAGGCGTCATTGTGATTATTACTGTTCCCTTAGTGTCTTTTATGCTCTGGGATCCAATCCAGAAAAGCATTCTGTTTCAGGAGATTTACGTGGCCAGATTGCACAAAGAAAAATGATAACATGAACAGCAGCCCTATTTTTTACAAGGACATTTTTACAAATAAGTCTAAGACATCATGCCAGAAATATCCTAACTTGTCATACATAGTTCACTAACTCTAAAGCTATCCCAGACTTTGGGTTTTCTTAACCCTGAAATGGAAAAGTTCAAATTTGGTTCATAGCTTGAATAACTTATTAATTACCAGTAAGTTGAAGATCAACAGAACTTTCCAACATAAAAAAATAGTATAATTTTTAACAATTTTGACCCATTTAAGCTCTCTCCTTCAACTGACGCAAAAGCCAGTGACCTCCTAGATACACGTGATACTTGCTGGAGCAGTATTATCACATTTTCTGCAAAGTCACTGTTTTAGTTATTATTTTGTGCATTGCGGCCACAATTGTACAAAAATGCACAATTTCCTATCTTAGTAGAAAATGGATAATTTTTAATATCTTTTTTAAAACTTTCAGTATTTTTGAGATGTTGTTAACTGTTCCCTGTCAGCCCTTGTGATTTCATACTTTGACAGTCTTAAGTGCACATATGGCATTCACATATACATGTCATTCCACACCTGGCTTCCATTTTCGATCTGCATTTTAACTACTGCAGACCGTTTCGGTAAATAATTAAGAGAGATCTCATACCTTATTAAATGGATAAAGTTCCTTCCTTACACGTGCACATTACTATTCTTTCCCTAGCCCTTCAGTATTTTTAAAGAACTTTCTCTTACCAATGGGTTGCTACCAGATGCCATTTTGTCCTTCAGAAACAATAAAACTCATCAATCTTTTTTCATGATTTATTCTGAGACTGAAAAAGTTATCTTGGCCAGAATAAGGCTATGAGCTATATTACAATTACAATTACATCAGTACGCCATACTCATCTCAACAAATACACCTGTAAACCATTTGTTTCTTGCAAATATTATACCCACAACTATATTATATATTCCAAATTCTCCTTTTTAGTTAAATTGGTCTAAATCAGAATGAACTAAATTGCCTGCACCATTCACCATTGTTGCAAGATTAATGTCTTTCACCATTGTAAAACCAAGGCAACGACAACAGTCCTCTAGCATTTTATAATTTTGCACAATGCAATAGAAAAGAGAGAGCACAACTAGTGTAAATTATGTACTTTATATCATATTGCTTAATTGATATACCAGTCATAGTGTAATGTGTTGTTTTCCCAGGAAATACTAAACTGATACTGGCAAAATCTGGCTACAAAACAGCAGAGATAGCATTTGGGGTAAAAGAAGCAACAGCTTGCTCATCTAATGGAGTCTCAGCAAATGTAACTGAAACTGAGGAGCCTGGGAGAGTGAGACATATTAAAACACATAACCATCTGTGGGACTGTTTTCTTCTTTGTGTTCTGCCCTTGTGATACATTAATTGTGCGTCTCTAGCCTGGCCTCAAGGAAGGATTTAAAATGTTCTGATAAATGTCTGAAGACATACAGTTTTGATGACCAATTTCACATCAGGAGCCTGGAAATGCCCATGATCCTTAACTTTAAGATCAAAGAATATATTTTACGAAGGTGCTAAGTGACTATGTGCTGAAGGACAACATGCCCCTCTAATTCGGAAATAGTTTCCAAACAGTACCATGGGCTTTTTTCCAGATTGTTACCTAACCAGGCAACTGTTGTTTAATTGTGGAAATAACTGCTGGACTAAATGAACACGTTTTGTTTGGAAAGAATGCGTACCGCCTGCCAACCTGTGTTCTGATGGGAGCCAGCAGCCTGGCCCAAGCTCTGCTCCAGGGCAGGGGGGCTCCTTCCCCCAGCGGGGACCACAGGAGCAGTCGGGCTCACTTGCATCTCCATGACCCTCAGCAGCAGGTCTTGGGGGATGGCCCTGGTAGCACTCACAGAACCAGCAGCTCACCCCCTGGGCAACTACTCTGATTGTGCAGGCATCTCTCTTGGAAGGAGAAACTGAAGAAATATGCTTTGAGAATACTGCTTGCTCCGAGGGGTTCCCTGGCGAGCTTAACTCTCAGCAGCTAGCATGATTTTGAAAAACCATGCAAAGAGCACTAGTATGCCATGAACAGGCACCTAGTTTTGATTTATAATAAATGATCTAGGGATTTACAGTAATTAACATTACATTCACGCTGCTGGGAATTGTTATTACTAATACTGACACAGCCAGAGAACTTATATTTTTACTATCTCTAAATACTTGTATTGAATAACTACAATGACTTATTGCTCAGCTATAGGCATATGCAGAATGAAATAAAATTAAAAAAATACCAACCACTCATAGCAGTCTTTCCCTTCATTCTTCAGGAAAAAAGAGGCTAAATTAACGGATAATTATTCCCCCTTTCCTTTTCCAGAACTAATTCAAATGAAAGCTAATGTGACTAATAAAGTTATTGTAATTGAATGATATGTTTCAGGTGTGTCAGAGCCTTCCCAGAAACTCAGACAATGAGTTCACATTTATGTCTCCACATTTTGAATTACTTCTTTAATCGGATGTGCTACAGCATATCCGATTTGTGGCATATCGTTCAGAATGTAATGGGGATGCAGAAACATGTGTGATGGCTTTTAAGAGAGCCCTAGAGAAGTGTTCTACAAAGGGTAGATCAGTGAAGCAGTATAGTGCAAATTTATTGCTGTCATACCAGACTACTCCTCAGCCTACCAGCTCAAAGATGCCTAGGGAGCTGTTTTTGAAAAGATAGTTTCACATAAGTGTTTCATTAGCAGTATGTACCTCCTCAGCATGTCGGCTAAAGGGCAAATTAAATGGCAACAAAAAAGTCAAAATCTATTTGTCTTCTAATAGACCACTATCTATATCCTAAATAAAACAGTACAGCTTACCACAGGGTAGGTACAGATGAGAGATTTGCCATGGATACCTGTCCTCTGAGATATATATTTATATATTTTATCTAGTGACTACATGTGTCCAAAACACATGAAACAGTCCACTGAGTAGGGAGCAGAACCTGGGACTTTCTCTTGCTTGGAGATCACTAAGCAATAAATTGAAGGTCTCTCACAAGCTCTCCGCAAACTTTTCCTGAGACACCAGAAGGTCTGGTCAGCACAGCTCCTTTCCCCAGAGCCTGGAATCATTTGGAGGTTAACAGTCCTGCTACAGGTGAAGAACTGACTGTGATTCTCCTCAAAGACAAGTGGTAATTAAATTCCACACATCCTGGGGAAATGCTCAACCTAAAAGTTATTGTACAAAACCTCAGCAGCAGCAGTGCTTCCTCTGGCTGCATTTCAGAGGGGAAAAAACAGCAACTTCCCACTTCTCCAGTGCTCTTCCCAGCTTTGTTTTCAAAAGAAAACCTAATCCCAGTGTTCCCAGAGTCCTACAAGTCCCGTATTAAATTTTATTTGGAGCCTGAAAGTTTTATACTAAACATTGCAGTGCTTAGGTCACTTATTGGGTCCAATCCCTCCTATATCAGCCTGTGAAAAAAATAAAAATGGAATATGTTACAAAAGACAAATGAGAAACTTCTGTAAGCAGGAGTCTGACTGGGATGAATGAAACTCCTGACCTGGTCAAGAAAGGAATTTGAAGCAAGTAGGCTAATTCAGTGCTCAGAACTACTTACATTTCATTATTTAGTTATACATCTGATTCTGGACCTAATGTAAAATACTGAATGATAAACTTCACTGAAGATGCAAAAGGAAGAAGGGCATGAGAAACATTACCCTGGGACCAGAACAGAGGACTGACAAATGAGACTAGCTATTTCAGGATGATCTACTTAATGGAGTAGAACTATAGGAAATAAATGAAGATGGAGGCCTAAGGGTAAAAATGAGTGGTATCAGGAAAATGGAGATAAAGTGTGAGTTTGGCATGCTCTTACAGGATTAGACTGCAAATATATTAAGGGATCATCTGTTAATCCCTAATTATTCCATTATGTACTTTACCAGTTATGCATTAGTTACTGTTGCCATCATTATCTCTTCCATCTGAGGGATTATTTGGACTATCAAGATAACTATTGGAAACTACAACATCAAATGCAATTTAAAATGGAAGGGCTGAATGAGCAGGTGCTTCAGGTCTTTCTTTCGTGATAACATCTTCATTCCTTACAGGAGGTTTAAAGGAATTAAGACTTTATTTTATTATTGCTATTATCTGTTTTTAAGCATTTAGAGCAAGTTCTCAATTTCTCTGATGCAAACCAAGTGTAGCAAGGCACCAACATAATTTCTTATGCCAAAACCACAGAATATATTTGTACCAATGATCTTGTACAATAGCTCAACACAGAAAATATCATTCGGCCTTGAAAAGTAACCACCATTTACTATACACTGAGTAAATTCTAGTCACCAGTCCAACATCTCATTTACAAGCCTTTAAATATCCACCATTTTCTGGCTGAAAAAAAATCAAATAAATGTTCCCTCTTTCTACTTTAAAACATTTTATTCACAATCCTGAGATTCTAAGTATTAATTTAATCTCATACTCCCTTACTAGGAAAGGAAATGTATGTCATTAGAAAACCTGTATAAGTAGGAGCTTCCTTCTAGTCTTTTATAGATAAGTTGAAGCTAAAATACTTTTGGTTTCAGAAACTAATTTTAGGTCATTTGTACACATTTCCAAAATGCATTACTTAAAGTAGTTCCCTGTGCCAGCTTTTGTTGAGTTTCCTACTAAGCAGGGGTAATTAGGCAATTGAAAAAAACACCCATATTTATTTTTATGGTTCACTCCTTGTTATTAATGACTACTGAACAAGAAAAAGAATAAGAGATGGCATTAGTAACTGAAACCGTTTTCTGTATGTATTCAAGCAATTACAATAGACCGATCTAAGAATAAGCATATATATTTTAATATATATCTGCTATTCTTAGAAGTATGCCACCGCATTTTATCATGTGTCCATGCTTACTCAAATACACAAAAATATGTGCATTTCTATATGCATTGTACAGAGTAGCTTATATATTATCCTGAGGACAATATATTGCTTAATCAATGTTCTTTGGAAGGACTCAATTTATACATGTATTCCAAGTCCAAAGAAGTATACACTGAAGTTTTACACAGTACTAAACTTCACTAAGGTAACACAAAAGAAAAAAAAAAAAAAAAACAGTTTCTTTTCATTCCTGTTGCTGAGCCTTAGCAGCTATGCAAGTTGGAATGCAGATACTTCAGGAAAAAGAGGGAAAATAGGAGAAAGAATATGATTGTGTAGTCCTTTCGATCAGATGGGACCCTAGCCTAGGAAAAGAATCATTCGGGGCTCTTATCTTTTGCTACCTATATCTCACATCAAATAGTTTCTGGGTAACACGCAAAAACACGGGCATTGCTGCAGAGGAAAACACACTTTCACATGTTTTGAACTCCTTTTTAAAATCATTCTTACTTGTGCCCACTCAATATTATCTATGAATATTGATTTTTCCATGTACTGGGGAAGAGGCAAAGCAAAATAACAAGTCAGTTGCCTATGTTCCTTTGTAGCATAACATCTCATAAATTTTATTTTCTCTCATATTTTGCACGTAACCCATAGGAAACAGAACAAGGAGTAGCTTCTTGGAGCTCTGCTTTGAGCTGGAAAACAGATCCAGGGGCTTTAATACTGTGAAAAAGCTTGTTATAAGAATGCTAAGCTGGGCTGGGTGTAACAGTCTGATTTGCTCTGATCCCATTGGGCAAATTGTAGGCACTATGGTTCCCCTGCAGCCTGTGCGGGTCTCTTTCAAAGACAAAGAAGAAGAAAAGACTGACCCTTTTTGTGGAATCAAAAGGAAGAAAAAATGGGAAGCTCTTACATACTCTCGAAAGGATGAGCTTTTCCATTTGAATGTGACAAATTACCTATTCCTTTGAAGCTACTTTAAAAAGAAACCAATATTTTCTTGAGAAAGGGTTAAAAAGTCCTAAAGTGTTTGAGTGCTAGAATTGCTAGGAAGTTTTTTCTTACACAATGTCTACAATACAAACTTCTCTTGGTCTAGATATCCAACTCAGAGCTACAAAAGAGTATGTTCTGTATGATATTATTCTGAAGGCAGAAAAACCCTGTGGCTATATTTCTTGCTTCTTTAGAGACCTCGTGGAAGGCTGGAGAGAACAGCTGGAATTAATTATATACCAGAAAGCACAGTTTTGCTAAAATACTCTATGCTAGTAGTGTTTTGCCTAGTTCAGCTACAGTGCTGGCTAGTTATTAACCTAGGTCTTAGGTTAAGCCCTTTCAAGGTAATTCTTTAACTTGGTTTAAGGCTTCCAAGCACAGAGCTAATGCCACAAAAACTTTTTGTATAGATTTAGTTTAATTTTTTAAAAAAACTTTCGCTCACCTTCCCTTTGCATTGCTGCTCCACAAAAAGATGTTATTTTCAGTTCCTTCTTGCCCATACACAACAACTCTTTGGAACAGGGATCCTTACAGTTTGATTTGTGCACTCCCACAGCAATAGCAGTACTACTGATAGGGAGTGAGACAATTTCTGGCAGTTTCAGAGAGGTACCATTTAGGCAGTCAAATAATCTTTAAATACAAATAATTAATGTATAATTGCACCTTGTGTCAGCAGGATCATATGGATACAGAAAGGCTGTACTGAAGTCTGCACTAGGAAACATTAAACAATGGTTTCATTTGGGATTAATTAATTAGATCAGAATATGGAGGTACTAGAAAAGGAGGAATTTAAAGTATCTAAACCCAGTACTTCTTACAAGTCTATTTCTCTGTACTTAAATGTGTTGCTTTTCTGAGGTGCCTCAAGTTTCTTCAAGCCCTCTGACAGAACTGCTGCATTTATCTTGCTAGGAAAGAGAAACAAATCTCAATTTTATAGCTTATGAAACACATTCTATCAACATAGCTCAAGCTTCCACAAGGATCAGTAGAAGTCCAAGGTATGTTAGGATATATGACAGAAATAATTGGTGATTTCTGAAAAAAAAAGAAGTGATAAGTTTTTTTCTTTTGATTAGTTCAGAATTGGACTATCTTCTGTTTTGAATTCGTAGTACTCTTAGCATAATGATACCTTTGTTACTAAGCAGGACTTTTAGTCACTATCATAATACCAATGCTAGCAATACTAATAATAATGAAAAAGGTGTTACTTATGTTAATTAAGGTAATATTCTTAATATACTAATAAAAGGCTTTAAAAGCATAAGATATGTTTAAAATTTTAAAGATGAAGCAAGAAGAAAAAATTAACATAATAGTTTTAAAATTAGAGCTTCTTAAATTCATACACCTTTGCCAGTCCTACATGCTTTCACAGACGGGTGTATATACAAACACAAAAAATATCTCATATATGGAAAATGAGTAGGGGAACAGACAGAATAGAGACAGGTATCCTCTGTATTTGGATTCAGTTGTCATTTCTAGACTACCTGCTTATCTAATCTAGTCCCAGATGACACACAGAATGACAAATATTATCTCTCATTGCCAGCAGCAGAACACAAATTTGAATCTTGCAAGTTGTGTGGATGGGTGCAAATATGTCTGTATGTAATCAAACGCAACAGCGACTGACTTGGTAGATTGGCTCCTTAGCTCATTCTAAGAGTATGAATCAGGAATAAGGGGCTTTGAGTTGATGTAAAACAGTTCTACACAGAACACTTCTAAAGACTTCATGTCATTCTGCTGTCAGAACAAGGCAAAGGAAGATGTGAAAGTCCTGAACCAAAGGTGGGATGCTAAGCAGATGTGTAAACCATCACTTTCCAAATCTCTTCTTGTTAGGCTCAATCATACTAAGATGTACTCCTTTTGATTTATGAGCTCCATGGCAGAAATCTCACAAAAAAGTCCAAATCAGTAGAGGTGGGTAACCCCGATGAATTTCATTCTGGTTTCTTTGTAAACAAATCTGCTCTTTTCCTATGGCCTAATGTTGCCCAAAGGATGCAATTGTTATATTCCCTCTCCCTGTCATTCCAAAACAACACGATCTACAGTCTGGAACTGTGCTGTTCATTTCTCCATAACTGCGAGGTTCTGAACTCCCCAAACCAAATGCTGCACTGCCACCAGGCAGGCCTGACACAGTTACAGCCAAGACATAGACTGCCGCACCTTGTTTGAACCTTTCTTGTGATGCTCAAGCTCCCTGGTGAGCACACACACTAATAAAGGTATCTGCATTTTTATCTCTGAGGAAATGACAGAAAACAGGTCATTTTTCATGTCATCATGACACCTAGATTAACTAACTCTATCCGAACTTAAGCAATGCTGGGCCTTCTGGAGCCCAGGCTCTCATTTTTATTTCCATTTTGAAAGAAACAAAAATACTTTAATTGCTTAACAATGGTCTGGAAGGAAAGAAGGAGAGGTTAAAGAACAGAACCAACATAATCTTAAATGCTACATTGTGGTTTTAGACTCTGAACTGTACAACCATTGCTATGAAAATATGAAAATTTACTGAGGTTATATTTTTCTCAGTTCATGTATTTCTTAATTATATCCCTTGTCCTCATGTTTCTGAAGCTAACCTTGAGAAAGGCACACATTGTAACATCTACTCTGTAGAGAGAAGCTTGAGTTATGAACTACCTCATTTATTTCAGTCAGTGGGGGGGGGAGTTGTTTGATTTTGTTTGTTGATGGCTTTTTATGTTTGAAACCTCTAACATACATGTCCTCATAGTTGATTACTTCAAGGGAGGAAAAAAGAGAACAGATTTGTCTTGTGATCTAGATTATTGGTCTCATCTTTCTAAAACTCTAAATACTATATATTAATATTACTCTAAATATTATATTGTATTATATTTATTCAGAAAAGGCACTTTTTTAAAAAAGGAACAACATTTCTAAAGATGAAAAAATGCATTCAAGAGAGCTTGTAGTCAAATTAGGTCCAGATTGACCATAGGTGATGGCTCATGATAACCCTAAAATACTGATTTTAAGCTTTTAGCCTATGGAGTCTTCAAGGCCTTTAGAAGAAACTGAGATGAATAAAAAGCAAGTGCTTTTGGGTTTCAAAAATAATTAAAAGGAGTAATACATGTAAAGGAGAAGAATTTAACTTGCAAAATAAACTTATAGCTTGGAAATAATTTACCATCAATCTTAATAATTAGTCGTTGATATCCTGCTTTGTTTGACAATGATGAACAAAACTAAGCCCCTTCGCCCTTACAGAATTTACAAAAACAACAGAAAAAATCTAAATCTGCATAAACCCCTGCCTATTATGTATTACAGTTCAAATACAGAAAGTTCTTCCCTTTGTCATCAAGCAAATCTTTCTAACAGGAAAGGAACAGTTGAATAGAAAACTCAGCCCTTCCATTCCCAAGCGGAAATCATTATGGCTGGCCATGCTTCCTTTGCACCTCCCTGGAGCAGAGCAGCCCACTGGATACTGACACTTCTCACAGCCCAAAGCCAGCTAAAATGGTCAGGTCAAACACGCGATCTTGCCACTCAAACTACACAAAGCAGCTTCTGTAGTAAGAACATCCTCTCTATCCCGTAAGCAGAGGACTGGAACAAAAGTTGTAATAATTTGTGGCAACTTTGAATTAAGAACAATGTGAATTCTTTTTTTTTTTTTGACTACTGTGATTATTTCTTAGATTTCTATCATTTATAGTAGAAAACAGAGAAATACCAGTCTAGACAATGCTTAGTGACAAAATAGGTAATTGCCTTGAGATCTGAGGATTTTTACTCTGCTTGTTTGCTATTTAAAAAGACTGTGTTGAATTTGTAGCATCTGTTGTCATTATTGTTATTCAATATAATATGGACTCCACAATATAGTTGAATGATCTCAGTCCTTAACATGATACCGAAGTGGCGCAATGAAGAGTTCCTAATCAGAGTTAGGTTCTTCGTGGATGCAAAATGAATGCATTTATATTCAAACAGTAAAATTAAATTGCAGGTTACCAGGGGAATTAATCTTGATTTGAAGCTCTTTATGATAAATAGGATTCACGATGCTAGTGTCAACTAACTGCTCTTTACTGAACAGAGAGAGAAATATCAGCAGCAGGACTTTAGGAAAATGAGCTACTGGACTTGTTAAAATAACTGAATTATGAGCTGCACCAATTAAAAGTCATTTAGCAAGTTTGCATATAGGTAACTCACTGGAAGATCACAGATACTTCAGCTTCATTGGGGCATTTTATCTCCTTGAGACATATAATAATTAAAATGGCCATTAGTGATAACAGGAATTATTCATACAAATCCTCCCATTCATTTATTTGACATAATAGATCCCAAAGCCTACTTACGTTGTTTTTTCCTTATTATAACCAATTCTATAAATCTACAAATGATGAAAATGTAATGCCTGAAGATCTTAAAAATTGGAATAAAAGTGTTATTTATGTATCATGCCTTTTGATCTTTACAAAAAGAAAGAAAATAGTTTCAAAAATGGTGAGCAGGATTGCAAAGGAATGTGGATACATGTGTGTGTACATGCATGTATCTGTGTGTGTATGAATGTACCTGGCTCTTAAAGAAAAGACAGAGGACAGGGAAGTGATATGTAGAGTCTGTCTGAAAGATACACCAGCCTCAAAAAGAGTACCAATTTCTCTCATATGTATCTCTGTTATGTAAGATAATTGAACGGCTTAATTAAGAGATTCTAACAGGAGGGCAATTCATTGCGAACCACAGAATTCTGATGCCTATCAGGAAGGTAATATGCTTCTTTTGAAGATCCCCAAAATGAGGACAAATTGCCTCATTTTATGAACCAAATATATAGGCCAATTTTAGGTAAACATATTAATGGGAAAAATATCTTAAAACATGTAACAATATCAACAAAACAGAATATTTTAAAAGGCTCCTGATATAGAACATAAGCTCGAGACCTTAGCCACCTATTGTTTTCATGTCTGAAAGAGTGACAACGTTCATGCTTGAGTAAAGAATATATTTTCCTTCCTTTTATGCCAGGAATTTTTCTCATCTAGAATACTTCTGCTGTAACCTTTGATAATATTTGCTTATGACCGGGGACAGTATTTATCAGAACACCAAAGCTTAGGAATTGAACAGCCATGAAAATGTTCACCAGGTTTTCTCCAGTTAGTCTCAGAATTTATTTTTCATGGAACATGAAAATAGCAGAAGTTGATGGACATACCATTATTAAACAAGCAGGTTTAATTTTAAAGAACAATTTTAAGGCAACACACATAAGGGCTAGATTAACAAATTACCAGGTACCTGCTAAGTGGTAGTCATACTGCTTCCAAAACGGAGTTCTGTTGGGCAAATACTTGAAAAACAATGTTCGAATGAGATGAGACTGGAACCAAAATTTTCCACGGCAACATACACTCTTTTTTCCTCATTAACTGAGTTAAATCAGATGTACATTTAGACAGGGGTGAAAAAATTAATGTCTGTGTGTGCATGTGTGTATAAAAGTAAGGCTGTATTTTAAAACTAAGCCCTTATTCAGGTATTTAAGTGAGTTCCTAATTCAAAGCACTGACTATTCCCCTTGAAGTAGCATTTTTATTATTGTATCTCCTCTCCAAATTTATTCTGAGTCCTTCCATCTTTGGTAGACTGTTTGCAGGTATGCTTAGAAGAAAGAGAATTGCCTGTACAAAGACTTCCATGCCAGAGCTCAGCACGTGAATGCTGTGGCCTTTTGAACACTCACTAATTGCATGACAAAACTTGAAATCTTTCTTCACAGGCAAACGGCTGACAGTTGCTTAAAGGCTACTCGAAAATTCTGGTGGAAGGTTTGCAACTGAGTTAGCAAAGAAACGTCCTTTACTTTCTTTATGATCAAGAAGAAAATTCTTAATTGGAAGTCTTTCCCACTTCAAAATAAGCTTTGAAACACAGTTAAAATACAAGTTAAAAATATGCAGGCAGTAACAAAATCCAGAGCCAAACCAATCTGTGTTTGTTTAAAATATGGAAGACCAAAGGGGAAAAGCTGGGGCTATGATTAAACTTTCTGCTTATAATACAGTAAAATCTAATAAATATGAATGGGTTGAAGAAAATATTTGTGGCCTGTGCTACAACTACAGAGAAAATTTCTTGGGGTCTAAGAGCACTATGCACAGAAAATATCCACTAAACTAAGAGTAAACCTTATATAGCGCAGGATTCAGAATAATATTCCAGTGGAAGAAATTATTGCCCTGAGGTTTGCATGTACATTTAAAGACATAAACTGAAATTTTCCAACTTGAATATTTCAAACGTATTTTATGTAAAACTTGCCTTTACTAAGCTTGTCACATGAACAAGATGTTACAAAGAACAAAGTCCAGCTTGACAATTTGCAAAAGCCTCTGTCGGGCTTCTGCAGTTCTCTTCTGCATTGGTGTCTCTTGTTCCGAGCTCTGTTAGGGTCAGGTGAATGAGGTAATGCCAGCCCAGGCAAAATTCAAGAAAAATTTGAACCCGTCACTTGCCTCAAGTAAGACAGAACAAGGTTAAAGAGAACAACAATGCGATTTGTTAGCAGAGCATGTGTATGTGCAAGGCTGTGTGCGCGCAGAGAGCAGTTAACGTTTTTTAAAGGAAAACTATGGAGTTGATGATGACAGACCTTTTACAAACACAACTAGCTGTCCTATATAAATATATGTATATATATATATACACAAACATATTATACGTCCTTATTACAGAAAGTTGGAACTGAAAGGCCTTGGAATGTAGGTGGTGCCATGCAGATGTCTGTACTGACAGAGCTGCCACTCAAAGGAAAGCCTCTGTCCTGTTACGACATTTTGACTTTGTAGTGCATATATAAAATGAATCAAAACCTCAGAATTTTCTTGCCAGAGAGAGTTTAAGGAATAAACCTGTTTCTATAGTAGAGAATATTGATGCCTGATTTCACAGATCATACCCTCTTAGCACAAACACGCTCTTCCTTTAAAAGCACATACCCCAGCTAAGATTTTTCATAAGAACAATATGCTTCTCACCTCATCAGCAATGAGAACAGCATGTCCTCACTATTCCCCCTCCAAACAAGTCAGTCAGGAAGTTTATAGGATTGTGTTAATTACAGGTCATTATTAGACTTGTTTATGTCAATTCCTTTCCCCACTGCTTTGCATATTTAATAAGGCTGAAATATTTCTTATTAAAAACTGAAGTGGATTATTTGTTTTCAGACTTACGAGTATTTAAAACTGTCAGACTGATCATTAACATTCCTTCGTGAACTCCAGCTTCACCAGTAAAACTAACATTACTTACAAACCTGCCCTCGTTTTTCACTTGCACTGGAAAGCTTTTACCTACTTCAGTCTGTTCCAGAGAATGTTGATGCTTTTGGCAACAGTACACAAAGGAGGATTCCAAGTTATGAATTATCCTAGTGATCTCTCCCAGCAACATGCATTATATACAAGAGATGATATAAAAGAACATAATAGTCCTAAAAATACGTCTGTTTATTTTTTTCTTTTATTCTCCATATGCTATAAAAATACTGCAAGTATTATTATCCTTTTGTGCAGTTGCTGCAAGGCTCCCATGGCTCCTGCATGTTTGCACACAGTGTAGTAAGTTTATAACTTCGCTTACGGCTTACCAAATCTCTGCCAATCCTCATAAATGTTTGCTCAAGGTATTAACTTCCAAAACACGTTTCTGGTGAACACAGTTACTAAACCAGAAACTCACATGGCAACAGCAGCAAAAACACAAAGAAAAACTTGTGTTCTAAAAGTTTACTATGTAAATATGGTCTCTAAGAATACCAGAGGTTGTCTGGGACTTTGGTTTGATATTTCCCCTCTTCTGTGAATTGTATTCTTTTTTACTCATTCTATCCGTATGAGATCAGTTTTGCATCGCATCATCAGGGCACCTTCCATTAAAACAATGCAGGTATGGCACATGCACAGTTTGGAAGTACAAAATTAAAATACTGTATCCATGCTTCCATCAGCAGTTAGCAGAACTACTGGCTGTACCTAGATGCTACCCTTGCTGTGGGAGTTACATATACCCAATGCCATGAGAACACCTATATGGATAGGAGAGTCAAATAATTCAGTATAAGCATGGTGCTGAACTTCGACAGCAATTTGCTAAACATGGTACAAAAATAAGTACATTAGCTAAGTACAAGATTAAGCGCATTTTTTTTTCCCTTAGGCAAGAGTTAATTAAAAGGAAAGTCTCATCTCTATTGCCCATTAAAGGTTTAATTTCAGCAGCAAATAGTATCTTTGGTCAGGAATAGTTTGTCATCTGTTTTACAGTAACAGCTATGTTTAAAGCCCAACCAACAAAGAACTCCCCCAGATAAATGTCCTATCTTCTCCAGGAGCTTAGGTACAGCGTTCACCTAGCAACATTATAGAAATTGCTTGCAAGTGCACCAGACCTACATAAGCATGTTATTTCTGCACACTCACATAAGCCAGTTACTGCAAAATTATTGGTATTTCTTTTAAGTATCTATTGAAAATAGATTGGATTTACTGTCAGGAATAAACTGTAATGAATTCTAGCATAAATACATAATGCAGATATTCACAGAATAGCAAAGGCAAAGTTAGAAATATATGTACAGATTAATATTTTTTTCACATAAAACTAGACAAGGGAAAACAATTTTGTATGCACAGACAGTTGTGTTGGAATGACTTCATCAATACTGCTATGTCATGTCCCTAATGGGTATATATTTTAAACATATTAATCACTGGTTCTTCATCTCCAAGAAAGAAGAAATAATTCCTTCTAGAACAACAGAAATACATAGTCTGAAAAAACCACATGAAGAAACATGGCCATATTCTGTGTTCAGTTATAGTGTCACAAATACAGGATACAACTTTAATGATCAGAAGTGCTTATATTCACCTAGTAGAAGTGGAATCTTTATCATAAAGACTAACAAGGACTTTATAGATACTGTGTATACACACATGTCTACATACATATGTACATACACATACATGGATTTATAAAAATTTTAAGGAGTGAAGTCCTGTAAAGGAAATTGAAATATTTTTTGTTCATTAATTGAAGGAGATCTACTCCCAGGAGAAGCAAGCCTGGCGAGGCAACTCATGAATAGAATGAGGTGTGCTTTGGATAAATTAACTTCATAGTAAAGCAAACCAAGGGAAGTGCAAGAAGAGGCATAAAACATACTAACATATCATCTCCACAGATTTTTTTAGTTGAATTTGTTACTTCTGAGTAGCAGAGTATGCTCTGTCTTCTAATATACTCTGCTTAAACTCAAGAATGCCCCCCACCTTATTTAATGTAATTTTACACATTTGCTTTAGGAATGTGTTAGTCTTAAGTAGGAGCTTACCTACACCTCCCATGCCCCTAAGTCTATGACACTAGGTCTCAGCTACAATAAGTCTGGCTGCAGCAGCGCTCAAAAGAGACAATGTAAATCTCTAGCAAAAAAAGAGACATATTTATATTTTAATCAGATTAAAACCAGAATGGTCTCATCTGTATGGTAAGAAAATTCAATGTTCCCAAGCAATCTTATTCTCTTGCCAAAAAAGGTTTCGCAGAATAACATATACTGCACCATGGTATATGAAGACACATGGGAGAGATCAGCTTATGTGTAGTTGCATCAACATTCTGCAAACCATTTCAGAGCAGTTTTAGTGTAACGCTGGAACTGGTGTGACAAGACTGGTGACAGCACTGAATACAGTACTATTGATCCTGGGGAAAGACAATAGAGGCTCTTTCACCAAGCAGCTCACTTCTTACTCTAAATAGCAGTGAAGAGTGAGAACATCATGTTGTTTTCATTGTGGTGGTAATGGAAGTTCAGGGTATGCATGCTGCATGTTAAATTGGATAGTTTAGTTGGATTCCAGAACCGTAAATAGAAGCATATGCAAATTTTAAAACAAACCTGCATCTAAATAAGGCGCTCAAAATGGAAAGCCACACAGTGTTCAACCTTTAAAATTACATGTTAATATTATTTCTCAGATGCACTCAGGGATGAGTTGTAGCTAATGGTCAGGCAGCATTCATTTCACTAATCTATTCCTATCCTGTATTCCCTTATTGAAATTTTGAAGCAAGGAGAAGGTAATGCAATGTAGCTTTAAGCTTTGGATGCGTCTCTATGACAGACAAATAGGTCAATTCCAAATGAACATTAATTCAGGAAGGATGGAAACAAAAGGGCTGCTAGTCCTAGTGGGTTTACTATATCAGCAAGAGGCCCTTCCTGAAAGTGAATTAATACTGATTGTTGATTGGATTAACGGCTACCTTGTCTTATCTTCTGTACTTAAAGATGATTTCTGTAGAGGGAAATTAAAGAGACTGTATTTTGCTATTGGTAGAGAGGCATCTTGAGAGGAACTTGCACAAAAGACAGGGAACTAAGCACTTCTTTTCCTGGATTTGTAAATGTGGGCTCACACTCATAGCTGGGAAGAATCTTTCCACCTTGGCTAGACCATGCCCATGGCTCTTTGCTACTGCTGTGCCTATCTGGGTTCTGTCCCAGGTAATTTGATTGAACCTGCAGAAGAAACTGCTGTATTACTTCCCTGTGTGCCTTGTTCAAGGACTCTTTCATACAGATTCCCTGGATAAAAATTATCTTTTTAGGGAACTGAGACAAATTTTTTTAACAGAAATAAATACTGAGCAGTAATAACTTGTCATGCAAAGTGGCTGTCTGCACAAGTGCTACTTTCATTACAGATCAGATACAGGATTTGGTCAGCCTCTTTCACGGCAGCGACACTGTCAGTTTACATGTGGTCATGTTTATAATTATCAGTATTCAAGATTCTTGCCTGCTGTGAAGAAGAAGAGTCAAATAGCCATAATCCCATCATCCTGTAATATGTAATCACTCAGAAAGGGTCAGAGAGGATAATAAATTCCTCTATGTGGAGGCAGACTCTTAAGATGACCAGAAGTTACAGATTTATTAAAAATATATTTTCATATGTGATGGCTACTAGCCCCTGTGAGGTTGAACCTATACTTAAAGTGTAAACCCATCAGATTAAATGGTCTGGTGCAGACCATGGCACTGACAAAATAAAAAGAGAGACAGAAAGTAACTGTGGGCAGTAGGGTAAGTAGAAGACTATGTATTCATATTCTTACAATCATCCTTAGAGGCAACTTGCATCAGTAATGCCAAAGCAACAGGTACAGAGTGCTGAAGTGGCACGGACAGTGTATTCAAATACAGATAGGATGCTCATATTTAATAAGCACGGCAGGTGAATAATTGGATTTGAAAGGGAAATTAAATGGGCTGACCTAAGAGCAGACATTTATTATCTAGCTCTGTGCTTTCTATTCCATGATTACTGTAAAGCTCTTTTGTAAACCAATATGAAGGAACACATTACTGTGATTTTGCATCAGCTAAGCACAGTAGCCACAGTAGGAAATACAAAAACATTTTTAAATTCAAATTCAATCAGCTTTTACCTCCAAGCTTTTATATTCCCTTTTATTTTAATCTCTTTTCCTACATGATGCCTGCTTTAAGCCTAATATTGTTTGTATTAATGCTATTTCTATATGCCGAGCACAATAAGGTAGAGAAATTAGCAAAGTCTAAGAAGGAGACAGAACTCATATTCTAGTCGTCCTAAGCTAAACCAGAAATAGCTGTTTAGTTGGAAACACAAACAGCTGATTAGTTTCAAATTGCAAGATTAACTCAAAAGGAAATGCAAGGACAAAAAATCTTCACAAGTGCTACAACTTGGTACTGATCACAGGTGAAAATTAGCTTTATGAGTTGAGACCATGACCATTACACTGGTAAGTACATTACATCCAGCTAAGGAAAACAAGTACAAAGTTTCCCCTACCTGGTGAACAAACTCCAAGCAAATTTAAATATTTAAATTGGGGAAGTATTTGTCTAAGTGCTTGTGAAAGTACTAGTGAGTGGTTTCATCTTCTCGCCTGATTAAATGATATGTAGCATTCAGCCACCAAACCTCACACATTTTACTGTCCCTAATGCAATTGCTAAAGACTTCCTTGAGAAGCTTCCCTGACATAAGCCATGTTTCAAAGTAGAATGCAAATCATAGAAACCACAAGTAAAATAAAACAGATTATCTAAGTGAGGAACAGAGGATATGAAAGCAGGACAATGGGTGTCACAGGTAATTATAAAGAAGCATCTGGTCCCTAGTTACTTTTGACAAAGCTGTTTTTATGATTTATGGCAGGTGCTTGTTTATAAACCCGTTTCAGCACAGACACACTGAAGCACATTCATCATTCTGCCTGGTCTTCATTATTGGATAAACATCATTTAAACAGAACCTGAATTCAGACTTCTGCTACCTTGACATAAAAATCAGGATCTTTTATTTGCCTGCATTTATTTATTTATATCTATTGACCTGCGGAGCTGGGTTGTGTTTGACAAAGGTTCTACACTTACCCCACACTTAATTCAACAAGGAAAGCAAATGTAAGTGTGCTGAAGGAAAATGCGAGCAAGCAGCACCCATTTTAATATTGATATCTATTTTTTGTGCCCTGTAGGTGTGTTTTGTGGAAATGTAGAATAACCAACATGCAAGTTTGAACAACTACAAGTCTGGCAAATGACCAGACTCAGCTGCAGCGTGTCCTTTCCCTTAAAACAGGCACCACCGGGCAACCTTTTCTAGAGAAATGGAGCTAGTGAGGCAGTTGTGGATTTTATTTTATTTTATTTTTCATGTGTTGGCAACTGAACTCTCAGTGCCAAAAACACCTGAAAGAAAACAGTTGTGTTGGGGTTTGTTTGTGTGTTGTTGTTTTTTAAAATGCATTTTCCAATCTGTGAAGTTTGACATAGTCTAAAAGTTTTCTTATCCTGTACCAGGAAAACCCGGACCTGAAGAATTGCTCCATTACTGTGGGATAGAGTTGTGCAGTCAGTTCATGTGAACAGTACAATTTTAATTTCTTGATTTTTATCTTCACTGACTATTTCTTGGTAGAAACAAAGATAAACAAAAAAGCCCAGCAAACCAGTAAGAACAGAACCCTTTGCAGATTGCTGAAACAAATACCTAGAGCCCATCTTGCTAGAAAAAGTAAAGCTGTGTAACGATATGACCTGGTTTTGTAAGTTTGAACTAGCTTAACACAAAAAAAAGGAATTTAAACAATTTAGAAATTGTGCACAACATGAAGTATATATTGAGTTTTTAGGAAAAGGTATGGTAGTAGAGAACATTATTTTTTTGGTAGGTTAACTACAACTACAGGCTTCTGAGGCAGCATATTTGCACACAAGGAGGAGTGAAAATGTAAGGGAATAAAACCTGAATGTCTAGAACTCAACATATTGAGTTTCATTTTATTATTAAGTTATTATTATTTATTGAGCATCATATTCCTACTTCTGCTCAGTGCGTTAAATTATAAATCCAAATAGTTTCCCAACTCTTAAACTTTACAGAGCATAAATAAACTTATTAGAGGAAAAAAGTTACTAAGGAATATATTTGGAGAAGAACAAACAAATAAAACTTTTGGTTACAATTAAATATTCAGAAATATTTCATTGTGAAAGTCAAGCCATGCCAATAGCCGCAATCAGATAAAACATACTACCATGTTCTGCAAATCAGATCACCAATTTCGATAAGCAGAATAGTGATATATTCTCTCAATGGAAACAAAGTTTACTCCAGTTGCTATCTGTTATGAAGAAGGTCTCAGTCATCGAGTGCTTAAAAATCAAAACATCAAGAGAATTTTTCTAAATAGTTACATCCTAGAGATGAACTGCACTATAGTAGTTATTGATGGCTCTAGAACTGTTTCACTTGATGCTAACAGATTGTCAGCATGACTACTAGAAACTTATAGAAATTATGAAGAAACTTACAGAAAATATAAAGTAATAATTAAAGACTTTATCTTTCATTGTCATTACAGAGTAACTCCATGTATTGGACTAATACAGAAAACCAACTAATACTGTAAGGCTTTACAGAAAACCTTATCGGCAGCAATGATGTTAGCTATCATAGGATAATTTTTTATTTGCCTAAGTAATTTCTTCCCTTCCTATGAAAGCCCATCCATACAGGTTCAACTGTTGCCTTTTTCCAGTAATTCAGTTGCTGAATACAAGTCAGCTGGAAATCTGCTTAACAGTAAATAAAGATATGTAATAACTTCTTGTTTTAGCAGCACAGCAGAGTTACAACATTTATTCATAATGAAATTGCATATTCAGCACATCTATGCACATTTTGTAACACTGATCTAATGACAACCTATGCAATTCTCCATAATTTCAAATGTATTTAAAATGACATTATTTGCTGGTGAATATGAACAATCAAGCCTTTGTCTGTGAGTTGTTATTGTTCAACTTACTGTGTATGTTTAGTATCTGAAATTTATACTAAATCAATATACTTTTGAAGGAACTCAAGGCCCAATTTAGCACAGCACCACTGAAAAGAGAGTTGGAAGGGATACCAAGGAGTCTTGTTGGCCCTTTCCCTGCCCCAGCACAGGATTAACTTCATGTTGTTCCAGACAGACGTTTATTCTACCTGCCTGCAAAGACCTCTAGGGTTGATGTGAAGCGGCCCCAAGCCAAAATCAGTCTTCAGGTCAGACTGTCTTGCTTTTCATTAAAGAGAGCAAGCCATCTGAAAAATTATTTCCAATTTCTACTCCAAGGGTTTTTTTGTCGTTACTATTATTGCCTGGAACAAAGTAACCCTTTAGATAGAGAAAAGTTAAAACAAGAGTCTTGAAACAAACCTGTCCTCAGTTCTTTGTGTTGTTACCAGGTAGGTCTCTCCCTTCAGGTTTGTGTTTAATTCATCAGCCCAGCCTTTTCCTGAACTGTACAGTCTGAAATTAAACTGAGTAGTACACAACTGCTCACTTCTTCCTTCCCGCCCCCCCCCCCCCCCCCCCTATTTAGAGGCAGGCATCACAGAAATATTTTTCATTTCTCTGATCCCCTCCCAATCCTCCACATGTTCGCAAAAACAACATATCTGTTGCATATCTGGAGTATTCACAGATAGAGTTCGTCAGTCTCGCCTGCAGCTAACAAAGCAGTTAAGTGCTCTGTTTTCTGTTCTTTCCTTGATAAGCACTGAAAGGTTTTCCGGTGGTTATTTTTTCCTTCCTCTACTTTCCTCTGCTCAGTTCACTTTTTAGTAAAGGTTGATGTGAAAAAAGAGGCACTAAACACTTTTACTTTCTTAGCATCATCTGTCAACAGCCTTCATTCACTCAGAGGCGAGTGCACAGATTGCAAGTTTGAGTTGGCCACTACACATGCTGTGCAAGGGAAAGGAGGGCTTCTTCACTTCGTTACGCTGCTGTACATCCTTGAAAGTGCCAGATACTCCAGCCAAATTTTACTGGCAAATTCTACACACCAAGATCCCTTTGGCATTACTGGAAGCACAGGAAGGGATGATCTGATGTTTACATTGCTAACTAAAATCGTATGCCCTCTGTAACATTTTAAGTTAAGAATGGTAGCAAGATGACCTATTTTCTAACACATGGAAAGTCCTAGAACCATACAGTTAGAAATTTTATCTAGAAATTCAGGTACACAAGCAATTTATCTGTACTTTAAGCATTTATAAATCCTGTTTCCTACATTTTTCAGAGACACAGTTCTTCTTAATTATGAAAAAAATATCTCAAACAGGATTCTGCACTACAAAGGACCATGCAAGAGCTATAGACCAAAGTCATTGCCTCTGATTACCACTTCATTTTTAATAATACATATTTTTTAAAGATTTATTCTGCTTATTTCAATGGATTTTTAAATTTCTCTTTCTTTTCAGGTCTTGCTGTAGTGGATATTTCTTTAGGGATTTCAGTTTCTAGGTTACAGAGCAAGCACTCCCCTTTCCTTAAGGTCTCATGTCTATTTTTAAACTTAACCTCTTGCCAAATATCACATTTTTCACGTTCTGATGTAAAAAGATCCTTCTTCCGTTCAGCTTTAGCAATGAAAAACAATTCTAAAGAAAATTCTCTCATCTTTTAGTCATATTTCAATCATCAGCAGTAGGTTTCTGCCATTGTTGCTACAGTGATGGACATTAAAGGACCTAATATTGATTGTCCAGCTGCTGCTTGTTTCAATTCTGATATAAGGTGCTTCAACATGGATGTAGTCTGCAGATACCATAGTGAAAAGAACACAAAAATGCATTCTTCTGTGAATGGTTTATATGTAAGAATTTTGCTAAAGGATGAGTTTGCACATTTTCTACACTCTGAAGACCAGAGAAGGAATTGGACAAGCCCCTGTGGAGATGGGGACCTTATTGTGAGGGAGCAGTTACAAGGTGTTCCACCCTGGAAGCATCTGGCCTTGTTATTTCTTTGGTTCCCCCTTGGCAGTGCTAGGCACATCAGTCTGCTTAAACCCCAAACAAACTGCCAAGCAAAAAGGACACAGTACATTTACAGGGTGGGAGTGGCGGGGGGAGTATTAAGCCAGATGGTCTTAAACCTTTCTGATAAACTGAAAGAACTGGGAAGTGAAAAAGTATCTATTTTAAAATATTTAAGAATTTTTTCAGAAATATTTCCATTGATACAACCAACCAGGAGCAGAGAACTACTGACAGATGCAACAAATGGGGACAAAACCCCCTCTTTACAATCCAGAAGTTCACTTAATTTACTTAAGAACCTGATGCTTGCCAGGGTCTTCATGAATAAAAAGTTAAAACAAAAGCTTTACACATTCAGCACATTAGGCATGAGAGAAAAAGGCGCAGTCAGGGAATCTGACAGATGAAACAAAAAATAAAGAGGAGGCAGAGGACACAGCCTGCTACAGCACATGGACAAAAGATACTGTCAAATCAGTAATTAATTCTTGTACTAATCTTTCCCCACGGGAATGAGGGCTCAAAAGTACCTATATGATTCATACAACTGTTTGTTAAGTGAGGTTGGATGAACAGTTCAAGTCCTCCTTTTTTTTCTTAACAACTTAAGAGTTTTATACGGCAATATTTTCAGTTAAAGAAATATTTAGTTCAGATTTAAGCTAAGATGGATAAAGGTTCTGTGTCTTTTTTGCCACCTTTACTTTGAGGTGCAAACTCTCCTGTGTGTCTGTCAGGTTCCTGATTTTAATCATCTGTGCTCTGACATTAGTCAAAGAGGACGTCTGTCAAGCCAGTGGACCAAGGTATCAACTCCTTAGAGTAAGACAGGTTATCCTTTTGTCCTGGACTAACAAAGTGATGAGGAAAACCAAATTCTTTCCCTTTATGCACACTTCACAGATCATCTTGGTATACGTCTGACCCCTGAGAATGAAAAAAAAGTAGATGAGGACAGCTATGGCACAATCCTTGTCAGACTTACTACATCTAGAAGAACTTTAGAATACATTTAGAAGGATTAGAAGGAGCTGAGAAAAATCTTCACCTATCAATGTAAAAAATTATGTGAATAGCTGAGGAATAACATTACTCAGAATAGTTAATTTTATTTTGGGGCAAAGGGACTAGGTGATCATGAGATTACAACTATGTGTTTATTTTTTTTCACAGTGAGAAAAGACACAAAGATGTGCCCATCTATCTTAAGATCCAGGCTGCTCTGGTTTGATAAATTTGGAATTCGCAAGACAAAATTTCTTCCTTTTGAGATTTTTGTAACGTTATCTCAAATCTACTACAATTTTCCTTAATATATATGGTATACATTGAGAGACCAGAAATAGTAATTAAAATAGACATAGTTCAATATTATGACGTGAAATTTTTCTGTATTTAACTTCACCTTTGTTACTTCTATGTTTCCAAGATTTTACATAGGTTGCTGATAGCGTTAAACCAAATTTTTTCTTTAAAACATGAAGATTGGCAAATATATTATCAACATTTAAGAAATTAAAAAAAAATAATGCCAAATAGGAAACGACTTATAGAAAGCAGCCTTGGCATTTACAGATGCTTTAATTCTCCTGTTTAGCAGAAAGCTATGAGCTTATCCAGAAAGCTACGGAGACTGAGCTCTCCTCAATATTACAGCATCAGATTTCTAGAACTCCTTTGATTGTATTTTAAGGCCTGGATATTAAAAAAAAAAAAAAAAAAAAAAAAAAAAAAAGCCAAAACCCAATTTGACTCTCAGTGGTCCTTGTTCCTTCTATTCATAATCAAAGGTGAGGTGCCGTGCAAATTATTTTACAGTAATTACAAATTTTCTAACTCAATCAACACAATTGCAGTGATATCCAGTGTGGATGATGTAATAACCAGCATTTGTTTTAATTTAACGTTTTTGCCTCCAGGCTTGACCATTTAACATGAAGCTAGAACATAAAGTTTAAGATGGAGTGCGCCAATGAACTTCTTATTTTAGATCACAATGATCGAGCAACTAGTTACAGCTACAATTTATCTACCTTTTAGGTGCAACTTACTCTTTTTAAGATTGTTAAAAAAGAAAGGGTAATTTTACGCAGAAATAATAGAAAATATCAATTACATTTGTGAAATATAAATTTGTAAAATTTCAAACTTAAGTATACAAATCAGAGTAAATCTGCTCGATATAGGACCTCTGAGAACACACTACCATAGATTAATATACACTAGCTTTCACAGAAGTTTCTAAAACCTCCTACAGTTCTGCAACTTGGCAATCATTTTCATGATAAGACTCAAACTACTTATAAACCTTCAAGGAGAATGGATATATTAACTCTAAATCTCAGATAGTAGCTTGTAAAGAAAACTGGTTTCTGATGTAAATTGCTTTTCAAAACTGAATGTAAGTTATATTAACGGACAGACTGAATTAGGAAAAAAAAATATTAATTTTAGCTCTGTTTAAACACATACAAAGACTTGATTACCAAGACTTACAGGAAATGCTTTTTGTGAAAGATCTCTAGATATTTGTATAAGGTTGGTTCTCTTTTTTTCCCAAAAAATCCCCAAGGAACTAACCTGAGGAAATTAAAATCAGAATCCTCAGCTGACTTGTTCATACTTCGAAGTTTTATGAGAAATAATTTGCAAAACTATAATTACCTGTTCAAAGAGGCATATAGAATGTAGACAATTCTAACAGTAAGAGTACTATAAGAATTCTTCAAGGAAAGTCCTTCATAGAGTATCTCAAATCTTTTATATTTTTATAAATATAAAAGTTAGTGTAATGACCTGACAAAGCTCCAAAGTTAGTATAATGACCTGAAGCTGTCCAAATCTCAAATTTTCTGCCTTAGTCTGTTATACCAGTATAGCCCCAACCAGCTTGTACCCCACCCTAGCAGTTAGGGCAAGCCCACCTTGTGCACTCTGTGGGGCACATCGCCCAGCTTATCTGAAAGGAGCTGGGGTCACACTGCTCTGAGACTGCTGCGTGAAGCATACTAAGGGGAACGGTAAGGTAAAAACCCCAACTGGCAAGATAAAAAGCCCTGCTCATTTCAGAACTGCCTTCCCAGTCCAAAGGGAAACACTAATGCAGGTGTGTTCAATGAAGTCCACAAATCAGTTAGCCCACAGGGGGATGCGAGTGGTTTGGTTGGACAGTTGATTAGATTCTTGGAAGGATTACAGTTGTGTGTTTTCTTATAAATAGTTTTGCACTAGAGGATACATAGACTTTCCCCGTTTGCATAACCTGATATGTTCAGTCACAGTTGTATTTCAAACTAGAATGTTCAGCTATAACTCACTTTACCAAATACACATGTATTGCCAGTGAATGAAGAAAAAAAAAGGGGGGGTGGGGTGGGGTGGGAGTAGCTGAACCATTAGAAATCTTTGCCTTAGAAGAAGCTGTCACCATCTCTTCTTTGTAGAGATATACTTTGGAGATGTATCTTAAAAATTAGTTTAAAATCTTAATGGAAGTGAAATGGAAATGGAAGTTAATCTCTGTTGGCTGCAAACTCCTGCCAGCCCCATTGGCAGGATCAACAACTGAGGATCAAACTGCCTTGGAGAAACAGACATCTGATAAAAAATTTGATTTACTTTTAAAATTAGGTTGAATGAATTTTGCAAACTTCAGAATACAGTCCAAATTCTGACACCTTTTATGAG
Organism: Falco punctatus; assembly: GCF_963210335.1. Lineage (NCBI taxonomy): Eukaryota > Metazoa > Chordata > Aves > Falconiformes > Falconidae > Falco > Falco punctatus. The sequence goes on from NC_137588.1 coordinate 2,954,408, forward strand.
CTATCCTGAATGCACAACTTAGAATCTAAATAGATGTACCTAAAAGGGTGGTTCAGAAGAGAAGGAAGGAGCCAGCTGATGGAAATCTCAATAAAATATCCTGTAACTGCATCCAGACACCTATTATTACAATGGTGTATACTTAAAAATGCATGTTACTGCAGAAAACCTTCTGTATTTATAAACCATAGCTTGCAATCAGACATTTTTAGGTTCCATGCATTAGCTAGATTGCTAGCAAGCGTGACAGAAATTAACAGACTGTGCAAACACAGCCACAATGCCTTGTGTGCTTCCTTTACAGTACGTTGTTAGAAAATACAGCAAGCTTTCTTCGCGTAAGCCTAACCTCAAAAGCTTTAATAAATGTGACTCCATGGCACCTTAAATAGCCTATTAACGGAAGAAGTAGATCAGAGAAAGCCTTCGTGCCAAACAGCCTGTGTGACAGGCAACAATACCAGACACATGTTCTGAATACTTGTCTGGCATTATCATAAACAGCTTCAGGAGGAAAGGCTAAAAAGGTGATAGGGTAAAATCTGCTTATTCCAAGCAGCCAGAGTACTAACTGCACACAGAGAGCCTGCCTCAAGTAAAAGAGGTCATGGAAAACATCATCTGCAAGACAGGGCACAGGATGGAATTTGCAAGAAGTGCAGTTCATGCATGTATATGTGTATTTTACATGGTACTTATAATCAATGTAGTATAAGAAATAACTCCAAACTAGCTGTCTACATTACTGTCTCAAAAAGCAATCACAATAAAATAAGATAATCTTAACTATTCTTGGGCTGCCAGAGAGCTTTAATTGCTCTATTTAAATGGTTCCATTTCAATTAAATTGAGGGAAAAAATAATAGAATTAAGTGTTTCACCATTTACAGTACTTGAGTGAATATAATTTACGTAATCTGTGTAGGATCCCTATTAGCAGAATTCACGGTAAGAAACCATAGTGATTAAATCATTAAATCATATCCAGGAAGAGTGAACATTCCCATTGATATAGGAAGCCTTGATGAGATTTTAAACAATTAGAATCATCAAGTGCTTTTATGAATAGCAAGGATTCTGAAGGCAAAAAAGGTTTTTAAAATACAGTTGTTTTTTTATAAAAGACCACACACATACGCACACACACACAATTTTTACACTAATATGTTTCATTTTCTCTTTGGTTCATTAACACTGATACAATTTACACCCACTCTCAGTGACTAGATAGCAATTTAGCACTTCAGTGTTTCAAGCTCTGGTCATTATCTAAATTCATACAACCTATTCCCTCTGTCCCTCCCTATCTTTTCCTCAAAGAGAGCACCCTTTTCAAGAAATGATTCCCAAATTGCTGTTTAGATAGTAATTTCTAATTTCCATGGTTAAGCTTCCCAAAAGAGCTGATGATGAAATGAAAAACACATTGGAGAACCTGTATAGTATAGCTAGCTCTTAACTTTCATTCTGGTGGGTTTATGGTTGGGATTTTTTTTTTCTTTTAAATAGTTTGTTATGTCAAACCCAAGGCTAGTAAATGTGTATCGTGTCCAACAAATCTTGAAGACAATGCCTTATTTATTTCTTTCCACAGTTTTGGAACTATTAGAATACATAGAAAAGTGGAAGTTTATCAATAAAATGGAAGTGTCCCGTGCCTTGCCAATACAAAGGTATCGCTGCAAGATTAGGTTGTGGTGTCACACCACAAATGAGAGCGGCTCCAGCTATGAGACAGTTGTGGTCATCTCACAGGTACGAGGTTATAAAGCAGCCTACAGAGTTGTTACTTTTACAGAATGTATTTTATAACACACCGATGTATTGGACAGGTATCCGATTAACTCCAATTTTACACTACAACTCCTGTTGAAATCAAAATTAGAGGTGCACTATTGTTAAAACTAAAGATAAAAGTACAAAATAATTTTTTGTAGAGATTTTGTCTTGTATTTTAACTTCTTCATTTTCTTTACAATCTTAAATTGATCCTGCAAAAGTCTCTTTACCTTAACTTTGAGCTTCACTTGTGTATCTGAAGCTGGGCAGATGAAGTTGTTGGTAAGCCAAAGCAGAAAATAAAATGTTGCTTCAGCCACCCTTGTAAAAAACCAGAATGCTTCTGGGTTTGCAACCAAACCCATGTAGCTCAATCTGATGTGCCATATTAAAACCTGCAACGTTGTTTCACATGTGCTTGTTGACACCATAGACAAAAACGGTCCTCTGAAGCATGTATTGGCTTATTTGGAAACCCTTCCTAGAGCGTGAATCATGGACCTGAAACAGAAGTTTAACAGAGAAATACTAAGGCAATCTTTTCCCCAGTGGCATAACAAGACTACTATAGTTTTAGAGGTACTTTTTACTCTTCTTGTCAAATTCCTGATGTTTAAAGTTCTAGCTATTAATAAATAAAAATCTAAGAACAGTGGCACCAATGATTTTTTGCCTTAGGAGAGGAGAATGTTATTGTTATTATGTAAAGTAAACCTATTTTAAACCTAATGCTTCACAGATTTTATAGAAAATATGCCTATAAGAAAATATTTTATCGATTTGATTTTCTTTCCAGCATAGCTGAAGAAAATTTGCACCCCCACCTTCATTAGAAATCATTCTTCTGTTAGTGTGAATTAAATCAGACCAGCATCTCCTTTTGCTTAACAGGAGAGGACTAAGGAAATTATGAAATTTTTTAAAATGTTTTCATGATTTTCTGTGGCATTGCCTTTTAAGAAAATGGGCAGACAAGTAGATGGTGATATTTTCTTGTTAAAATTGCAAATAGCTGGCTGTGGACATCTCTCTGTGTCGGGCTCCTCTTCTCCACTCTTCAATGATATCCAATTAACCCTTTCTCAAAAGTTTAAAGTTAAGCTCTGAAGATTACTCATCTTCCGTGGTTCTAGTCATGGTGAAGACTTGCTGTACACCAAGCGATACTTCTAAAGCTTCATTTCTCACCATTTTCCTGAAGACTGATTCTCAACCTCTCCATTTGCAGATTTTGCTTGAAAAACACACTTGACTATCCAGGTGATCTCAGTTGATGCTCGTGTTATTTTTCCAGAAAGATTTTTTCAGTTTACCCCTTAAGGAACCTTAAAGTGTAAATCTGCCACTCAGTATGTTTCAAGTCCCCAGGGTTTTTACAGAACCAAAATCTCAGCAAGGCACAATCTTATAAAAGTTTTGAGAGTGAGTAGGATCCATGGCCAGTTAATTCTCAAGGTAGCCCTTTAGAACACCTTTTCGTTTCTCCAAACTATTTCAATAAGTCAGTCAGCATTATGAAGGACTGGAACTGTCTGACTACCTCTAATGCATGAACATAAATAGAATAAATAATCGTACACTCTGCCTTCACTCTTCCTGAATGGTCTCACCTAACTGAAATGCTGAGGTTACTAACCAGGCCTTTTGATTTCGACCATTGTCCACATCATGAGATTGTGAACTTTGAAGTAGATGGATCAAAAAGACACCATATCTCTTCTTCGCCCTTGTTTCTACTTTGCATGTCAAAAGTAATTTTATAAATTATTGTTCTATTTTGCAGTCAGGTCCCCCTGCTACAATTCCCCACATCCCTTGCTTGTTTTCCCTACAGTCACTGTTCTGGCCCGATGCTTACATACATTCCTGTCTTCATACGTTCCCCATTCAGTCAGACTAAACTGACTTCATTCTGAACTGAACCTTGACTAGCTGCACAACGCAGAATTTTAACTACAGATAATGCTCTGAAGTCCAAGTGTTGTGACTTCAGTGTGTATTTTCTGTGTCTATTTGCTTTTCAGAACAAGCCCAGTGAGTTCATTAAGACTTGCAAAAATAAAAAAAATAACGCAACCATCCATAACGTTTGCAAGTGTCAGCCAGCTTAAGTTCTTTAGAAAGAAAGAAAAAAAAAAAAAAAGAGGTTTATACTTCATTGTAAATATTTTCTTCAGAGCATGAAACTACCTAGAATGTTCAAAGCATCTCTCTTTCAAGGGGACTTTCACAGAGAGATATTCAGGCAGAAAAACACTTAAATTGCAGTAGAATAACTGCAAATATTGGGAGAAGGGAAAGTATTTTTTGCTAGTTTTGGGAAAATGTTCTTAAATCTCTTTCTTTAGGATAAACTAGTTATATTAATGAGGACTTGTGCCTCTGGTACAAGATCTCAGTGTTAGCTGATTAAAGTCTTAGCAGGTTCCATGCAAAACAGGTAAATAAAAATGAGACCTCTGAGCATTTCCATCATTTCTTAAATGAAACCAATGCAGGTGAAAATGTTCATAGTGACTCTCTGTAAAGGCTTTGTACAAGTTATGTCACTGCATTCAGTAATGCAGCTTTGTGTGCTGCAGTGTCCTTGCTGTAAACTTAAAAACCCTGTGGATTTTGCCAGACCAGACTGCAATATTTTTCACAAAGAAAAGAACAATGAGATTCTAGCTACACTACCATACAAAAGCATATGACAATATTTAAAAGGTACTGCAAAATATCTGCTCTAATGTAGGTATTACATAGGCTTTGCAGCACTCATTTTTAAATGTATTGACTATTTTATATCAGTTGTCTGTACATAAAGTAGAAAAAATATAGTTTCCACCTATTACTATCAATTACTGTATTTTCAAAATAATGTTTTTTTATAAACAAATTATGATAGAAAGTTCAGAACACAAAAGTAAAACTGACCTAAGCATTTAATTATTTTGCCATAATCTCTTTGTCCTACACATTTATGTCTTACAAAACATTAATGATTTTGTAAATACAGTTCTTACTAACCTAATAAAAAAAGGCTGTAATGTAGACAGGTACTCAGGAGAGATGATACTCATTGATCTTCCAAAAATATATGAAAAAATATACTTGCCTGTATAAAACACAGCAGTTAACACTGCCTTGTGATTCATAAGGGACATGAAAATAATGTTTGCAAATGATACTTTTAGGGAACAGTAAGTTGAAGTTATAATGGTTCCTGCTAGTTTAGAGGACAGTAAAACAAACAGTCTCAAATTCTCCACATTTATCATAGGGACACGATGAAAGTTAATCCAAATTAACAAGAGGTATCAATTTAAACTGTATTCATTAAACAGTATTAAATCTTGATATTGACACTCTAAGGATTAGAAATATGGTCATATTACGGCAGCTTAACAAGCTAAGCCATAGTAACAAGCTTTGTATGTACTTGTGCATTATAAAATGTGAGGTAAGATGAATTAATTTAAACCTCTTAGGTGAATATATTTAATATCATATTTGCTGTGTACTAAGAGCATATGCACAAATATGTACTGCAGGGAAGCTCGTGCCTAGGAAACAATTAGTAAATGCATATCTATGAACATTTAAACTCACTCTGACCATCGCAATTAACTCCTCATACCAAGCCTCTAAGAATACAGCTCAGGTATGAGGATTCCAAGGACATAACTTCATAGTCCTTACTCCAGAGTTTCTTTCATCTGTGAAATTAATGTTCTCTTGTCATTTAATAATGTTATATGCATGAAATGTTTGAACAGCCTCACTACCTCTGCATTCCAGCATCTACATTTTGATGCTTCTTGAGTCTACTGCTCTCAGGACCATGGTCCACTGGTAGAAAGATGTGTGGAGTGATGCCTACTTCAGTTGATTCTGGTATAGTTTTCAATAGTTTATCATTACCCGACATTGCTTCTTGTAAAGTTGCCATATAGCGCAATACTCAAACTTGAGTTTTCCACAAGAAAAGAACAAAAAGGTAAAGAATAGTGGAATGATCAACAATAGAACCTGCAATCAGTTCTGAGCAAATCAGTTTTTTAAAATGATTGTGTGGCCAGTACCTCTCAAATGCAATGAAAAGTGAACAGGCTGGCACTGTGAACCAAGAACTGTTCTTCACTCACTGCAAATCACAGTCATTAGTGGGGAAAAAGATAATGTATTATGGATGGACACCCGGCTAAAATAAATCCAAGCAATCCTTCAAGCAGGTATTTAAGATCATGACTCCTTTCTTTAAAAGTAACAGGTTACTTTCATTAAGATATGTATCTAGAGGAAAGGAAATACCTTTACAGAAGGTCTCAGATTTACCCATAGGAATACAAAGTTCTAAACATCAAGGGGAAAAAAAAATAGTTCTAAGTGACTGTTTTGATTTGTACTGCTTTCTGCTAATAGCTGTAAGCCTTCCCAAGCCTTTGGAAAAGGGAATGAATTGTGCAGGTCACAGAATTAAGCCCTTTCCTGGAAACCAGCTCAGACTGGCGAGCCATGCAACCTCTGGGTAGAAGCTCATCAACTTCACCTGGATCCAAGGATCATCCAAATATTCAGAGACTTGACAAGCAATGTTAAGTCAGGGTTTACGAAACCTCTGAGCAGATCCAAATCATGCAGAGTGATGAGCATTCTCTCACAATAAAGTTTTTAACCTTTTGTTCTTTTGAGATAGGTGATCCCTGTTTAGACCCAAGCATGCACTGTGTCCTTGTCGAGGACCAAGACGTTCAGTATCTTCTGAAACCAGGCTATTACAGATAAAGTTCTGCAGTAAGTTTAATTTATTAATTACTTATCTTTATGTAATCACACACTGTCCATTGAGGAAACAGAAGACTTTTCTTTTTTTAATTTAATGTATCCTGGAGGATCACTTCATAGACACACTAGAACCACATAAAATCAGTTAAAATACCATTGTCTGGAAGGAGCAACATCTAATATTTGAATGTAAAATGTTTAATCAAGAGAAGTAAGTTTCATTTCAAAGGCTTTATAATCTGTGCTATCACTATATTAGTTAAATTAAGACATATCTTATGTAGAATTCATATTATTTGGTTCCTGAAATATATCTGTTTTAATTTAATCTGATATCCTGGCTAACGATTACTAGACAGATTAAACAAGAGACTATACTAAAAAGCATCCTGATCATACAGAAGATTAACCTAAGCCATTATTTAGGGATCGGAAATGCTTTTAAAAAAATGTTCTGTAGCCTTTCCACCTTTAGTTGTTCTTTGAAACGGAAGTAGAAATTAAGAATTCATCAAATGAAAAGCAAAAATTATTACAAAATTTAGTACATTTTACTGATTCTGTTTTTTCCCTAGAAAAGAAATTACCAACAGAAAGGCATTGGTAAATTTCTTTCCCATTCCTGTTTATTTAGTGAATCATAATCTTAAAAAATATCTAAGTGTAATAATCGCTATAGAGTATTTGAGGATTTTTATTGTACATCCATGATAAAAGTAGTCATCATTTCATTCCAAAGTAACACATTTGTTCCCTACCTAGATGACTTGCCTCTGCAGACAAAAGAACCTCGAAAGACCACTGATAATTGATTCACTCAAGTAGAAAATAAGACCATCAGAGGAAGCTTAAGAGGGCAGATAAACACAAACAATTAAAATCAAACAAGTGTTCATATCTTACCAGTATAGGTTTTTCACTCCATATGTAAACCTATGTTGTTCCTTGACTGAAAGTAAAGAACAGTGGAACAATATTTGCGAACTGCCAAAATAATTTTTTCCCTTCCAATTTCCATATAGGGTAATTCTCCAGGTACATGCATGTGCATGTAGTAACACACATTTATATTCTTAAAGAGCTGTCCTTGTAACTGCTATTGCTTTCTACTTCTAATTCCTAAAGTATTTGACAGAATACCTGTTTAAGAGATAATGACATATATTCTCTTGAACCTCTTCAGTGTGTTGGGAAAAGAACACCTATACCTATGTACACATACACCAGTGACTCTTTCTCACTGTTGGGTCTCCTTATGCATATATTTACAAAGCACATTCACCGTGGTGCCAAATCCTCCACCGGTAGTTATGTGTTGATAAAGCCTAAGCTTTACTAGATTTCTTATCTTTATAGTGTCACAATTTCTCCAATAATTAAATTATTTCATAACTCCTACAGTGTAATTTTATTAACTGTTAAGAGTAGCCAGCTTCAGAAGTCCACCTGTTTGCATAGGTTTTCTTACATTTTGAATTACAATCAAGTGAGAAGATTAACAGATTTGTGCTTTTTGATATTAATGTACAAAATTAATTAAGCAAAAGAATCCTAAGGAAACCAGAATTCTTTTTTTTTCTTTCACACAAAAAGTGTATCTGACCATTAAACTAATATTCTGTGCTCAAAAAAACCCCACCCCAAACTTACGAGGAAATGGCAATCACTAACAATCATGATTAGAATCACTTTAAAGTGCTTTGATTGTCTGAACAGACAGTAATTTTGCTCCATACATAAACAATATGGGTTTTGTATATTTTGGAAACACCACACTTGAAGAAATCTACTTTTCTGACTCTGTTTTATTAAATAGAGAGGTTTGTTAAAATAGATTCAAGTGAAGCCTGAAAATGCTTAGCAATTTGCTTGTCTGAACGTTGAGATCATTATTTCAGAAGGCTAAAAATTAAAACTGTGGGAAGTCAGGGCAAAAGGTAACTCTCAAAATGCGGTACCTTAGCAAAAAATACTAAGAGAAAGGAATTTTATAGTTTGAATAGCACTCGTTTAGTTTGAATAAGTATAGTTGGAATAAGAAACTTGAATTCCACTGGAAATAGGCAGTAGACTAGATACAGACTGAGGAGAAATTAGAGTGAAATATCACCGGAATGAAACGAAAGGAGTCCACAAGGACGGGCACAATATAGCACAGAAGAGAGGTCACCCCATACCATAAAGGCAGAAATGAAAGATCAAGTGTTAAAACAGCACAGACAGCAAAACACACGCTGTTCCTCCGTATGGAGCAGAACCCTGGACAGCACTGCCATTCTGTGACATTTCAGCAGTAACAGGTTTAACTATGGAACAAAAGTAATAGAGAAGGCAAATGCTTTCCCCTGAAAGTCTTAACTAAGGATCATTTTAAGTTGTGAGGAGTAGGTCATTGTAAAGTAATGACAACATTCAACATCGCAAAGGATTGCTTTGTTCAGTTGAGGTTGCTGGTCTTTACAGGTATGGATGCCAACGCTAGCTTAGAGTTACCAGTAAAAGCTCAAATCTCCGTCCATAGCAAAAAAACAGCTGTTCTGGAATAAGACATGCAAAAGCAGGCTCATGTTTGCTGACGTCTCCTCTCAAAGTGACCAAACCAAACCCAACATTTGGAACCTCCTTTCCATCACCACCATTCCCTGTATACAGAGCAAATAACTGACCCTGAACCTGACAGCATCCATCACCTCTCAATAAACTGGACTAGTACTGGAGCAATTGTAGACCTAAACCAGGAATACTTAGACAGACTGTAAGCCCGTATAAATACCAGTCTCTCTGTAGTCACAAAGTAACCTCACTATGAATAAGCCTCCAAATATAAATGTTTACATATTACAAATTAATAAACAGTCTAAGAAATATTTTTAAATTATTCAGAAAAAAGAACCTTGTCCTTCCACCAAACAAATGGATTTCCTATAGCAAATACAACCAAATGGATCTTCACAACTGGCATAAATCACTATGTTTCCATTAACTTTAATGGAGAAACTTCAACTTCCATCACTGGGATTAAATATAGTTAATATACTTGTCATGCATGACATGGCTCCTATATACTTTTCAGGTAAAAATATTCATTCCAGATTTCATATAAAACCATGAAAATATCCATCGGCAATTATGAAATCAAAAAGTAACAATGCAAAAGAATCACAGAAGAAAATACGAATAGCTTTAAAAAGAAAAAATCTCTCGTAATGCAACACGTAATTAATAGATGTCACATTTACAAATGTAACAAGCAGTAAAAGAGTAGAAAACATATGGCAATTTCTTCTTTGATAGATGAGAACAAAGAAAAGAGTTATGTTTGAGCCGCTTTTTTCCTCTGCTCTCATCCTATCTCATCCAAGGTAAGACTTGACTCGCTTGTCTTTAATTACCATGAGGCCAGATGAAAAAAAGTCCTTGAGACAAGAACAGAGCAAAAGGCAATGGCAGCAGAACTGTCAGAGTGGCAGCAGAGCCCCCAGAACAGAGCAGAACTCCCCAGAAAAGCCTGCGCAAGCAGCAACTCACCCTGAGGGGACCAGCTGCCATCTTGGGCTGCTCAGGGCGGGAGCCTGATGCCACAGCGCTGCCGGCTGTAGGAAAGCACTCTGAGGAATAAAAACAGAAAGAAAAGGATAAGGGCATGCTAAATTAAACTTTATTATCATGTTAAAACAAACCAGTACTGTAAACGGCTTGGCTATTACTCAACAGAATAGTGTCAAACCTTTCTGTACACAAAGCGGAAAAATAACTGATTTTTGTTCCTTACTTCCTTTCCAGCAGTCTTGGTTTTAACTTTGAAAAGACCTTAAGATAGTATGTTAAGAAGAAAATGAAGATGCAGCAGCGAGCGAATGGCCTCCAGGGCGCAGGGCAGGCGGGCTGCTCCCTGAGGGCGGCGAGGGGCAGCCATGACATGGCCGCAGGACAGGCCCTGTCCCACAGTACCTGAGCATGGCAGCAGGGCCTGCAGAAGATGGCGGCAGCTGGGACCCCCATGGCTGCAATCCCAAAGCACTGCTGTGGAGCCGGGCCGGGCTGGGCCCTGGCAGGCAGAGAGAGGGGCAGAGGCCGGGCTGTGCGGGGCAGCAGGGCCACGAGGCCAGGGTGGGCTGCCAGCCTGCAGGCAGGGCTGAGGGTCAGCTCCAGACTGGCACCCCGCAGCATGGCTGGGGCAGGGGCAGAGAGCCCAGCGGCGCTGAGCCCGGGTCCTGGACCGTGGACAGGTGGGGGAGGCCAGGCAGGGACAGCCAGGCCTGGGAGTGCCCCCATGTCCCCCCCGTGATGTGTGGGGAAGGCAAGGCCAGAGGCAGAGCTGCAGCAAGCCCAGTGCTGACCCCGCAGTCCGAAGGCAGTTTAAAAACACGTGCGGTATTCCCGTGGGAAACGGAAAACATCCCCATCAGGGGAGGCAGAACCCCAGGCAGAGCGCTCAGGAGCGCGGGGGGAAGAAGCACGGGCAGGCCAGCCTGCCGCGGTACAGCCCAGGGCCCACAGCCAGGCCCCGCCACAAGCCAAGCTCCCACTAAACCCCACAAAGGGAGTGGGCTTTGCCAAGAATAAGAAGTTGCTGAGACATTTTTTGCCTGAAAATGCTTATTTGTAAAACTGTAAGCATATCAAAAGAACACGAGAGAAAAAACACTATTTGTTAGAAGCAGAGTTCCACTTCATAAGAGGAACAGATGTTTTATAGCAATTAAAGCTCATCTTTTTTCTACAAGGTGACTCTTGGAGCACACATATACTCCAAGTAAACAAGTCTACCGTATTGCTTTCACACAAATGTTGATGATCCACAGTTTTCCTGTAAACCTCACTTCTTCTCAAAGAATTACTTTTTTTAAAAAAATAATCTTTATTTCAGCTCATATGGCTTTTCATTCTATTGCTTACTCTCCCAGCTAAGCCCTAAATAATTACTTTTACTTAGTATGTCTTGAATATTTATGGAAACTCCCTTCCCATAATATAAAAATGAAGCATAGACATCTGAGATTAGTAACCAAATGAACCCAATGTTGAGTTGATTAAAACCTGCTTAGCAGCAGTGTACCACATTGTCACACTCGTATAAGCAATTTTACATAGTTAGAACTATCCAATTACTTTTTCAAATATATTAGTGAAGCGTTGTAAACAGTGCAATGTGCTAGTTTAAACAACACACAGTAAAATATGTATACAGTTAAGTAAATCACCATGTCAGGCTCTGGCTCTTTTCTAGTAATTATCATGTCAAAGTCAGCTTGAGGTCAAGTTCAAGCGGGGCCTTGTAGGATGCTTGCGAGGAGGAGCCCCATGGGTCACGTTCATGAACACAGAAACCTCGGGCAGATGCAGCACAGGAAAGAAACAATGACTGTCACCTTGCAGGGCAATTCTTCTGTCCCATCAGAGAATTTACCAAGTAAAGCAATGTGCGCGTTTCTCAATGCTTATTTATCTCGGGATTTGTTCCCTCGGGGCTTCAAGCTTCTTATAATCTTCATAAAACAATATTCTTCTATGCAGACTTTAGATTAACATAACTCAACAGGAATTTCTGTGCTGGGCAAACCCCCAAATTAATGTAACAGTACCCTTAATACAAGTCAGGAACTGGTGGCAAGCTAGCGAGACTGGTTTGGCAAGTGATAAACAATCACATCGACAGACTAAATGTAACCACCTAGCTGGTGCCTGTACAGCAGGACAAAGATGCTACTATGGGTGACACTTGCATGAGAGCTAGTAGGAAAAGGAGGATGATAGGTTACTTGTCACCAAAACTACTAGAAGAATACTACAAACCTACAAATCTCTGGAGCTGGGGCATGCTGACGTTCCTTTCCCCAGCTTAGGACAGCCCTGATTATAGGCAATTTTCTGCAGACAATGTCAATCTGTTGATTAAAACCTGCATGTCAGAGGAAGTACAAACTTGACTGAATGTCTCAATGATTCATTATCCAGATGAAAGGAGAGCTGTGCTTGACTGGGTACAAGCATCACCAACTTGTTTTCTTCCAGTTTTTTGATTATCTGCCACTTTAGGAAGAATAGCAGAACCAAAAGGAGTGGCATTCTTTCTTTCATTCTTTCTCTCTCCCCTTTCTTTTCCAGCAAGAAGATGCTGTATATGGCTGACAGTTTTCAAATGAGGCATTTGTCACATTTGAATCAGAGTAACAAAGTCAGAGCCCACCTTGCTTTTGTGGTAACAGGAGTCTCCACCAAATTTTTACTAGTGGAATAGGAATGCTACTCATTTTATTTGATGTTTTATCTGGAATAAATAATGCAACAGACCATTACTCTCCAGAAGGTTGCATCTTAAAAACGTTCCATTTCTGTATTAGTTGTCAGTCTGAATTTTATACATCTGAAATTACTTCAGTGCTAAAAGACAATACATTTATGTTGAATCATAAATATTGAAGTCAATCCTCTTTTGTGCGCCTCAGCTTTCTTTTATATCATGGACATTGCCTTGATGTAGTAGACTTCAAAACAGAAAGGATTTTTGGTTTGGCTTCAGTGAATGCTGAGAATGCTCAGACCGATGCTTCTGCAACTGAAGTAATTTCAAGTGGTTTTACTAATGAATTCTTAATCTAGATTGGTGAAAACGTGCATTAAAAATAAAATTCAGTTCTGGGATTAACACTTCAGAAAGAAATAAATAAAATCTTTGAGTTCAGAGCAGAGTAACAAAGGTGACAAGCATTTTTACTTATAATGAAAGATTAAAAGAACTAGTGAACACAGAGATCTACTAAGCAATAATTTAGGGGTTACAATGGTATTGTAACTTTTCAGTAGCAATCCTTGAAGAATGCAAGATAGCAAGAAGGTCAACAAAGTATTTAAAGCAGCTTAATCTAGTAGTAATGAGAAAAATCTGACAAAAAGAAATTCAGAGAGGATGCTGTGAAAAAAATACCAGAGTGGTTTCACTCACGTAATAATCTTCTAGGGGAAGGAGAGTGATGGAAACCCCACAGCAATGAAGCTTTTAGAAGTAGGTCTGAAAATAAAGTATAATGAAAAATTCCCTCTAAGTGAAGTCACCTATTAAGTCACATCCATATCTAAGTTCCATTGTGGAATACGTAGCTCTATTGTAATTTTAATACCATTAGCCAATGGTATATCATAATGCTCTATGTTGTGTTGCCATTTTTGAAAATGTAGCCTTTACATGTATCTCTGGGAACAATAACCACCAAAATGTTTGCAATTTGCAATCTAACATAAATAGCATAAAGAGGCACAATTAAAAAATAAGTTCTCTATTCAAAAATATCATCTCTTTTGAAAGATTATCTTTTATTTTAAACTCCAGACTACTTTTCTTACCCCCTTAAAACATCTAAATCTTCAACTGCAAGTGAGGGTAGGGACAAGTTGGGTCAAAAGGACAGTAATGTGCTGTATCTTTTAGTGAAACAGAAATTTTAACCACTTCTATGTTTGGCCATTTTGTTGTAAGCAGTTGTGTAAGCACATCTTATTTATAGTTATTCTGAACAAAATCATCAAGATAATTGCTTTTAGCTTCAAGAACAGCTCACTGAACTATAGAATAATCTCTTAAAACTTTAAGCATTATAATTCTGCGTTTATACAAGTAGTTTAATGCAGACTGCAGGCTGACAAATGATAGGTACTGTAGGCAACAATTTTACAATCAAGATGCACCGTGCAGAAGCAGGCTTCAGACAGAAGTGTTTTACAGGTTAGCTGCTTATTGTGAGTCCTCATGAATGCTAAACTGTAATGGAATCCTTATGGAAACATAAAAATAATCTTAAAATAATTTAATTCGAATTTATGGGGCAATTGAAGTATTCACTAGTAAACCAGTAAACAAGACTACAAGGAAGGTTAAAGATTAAACAAGTAGCTTTTTGCTGCCTTAAGAAGTCATCACCTCTGAACTGGCTAGATCCACTTAAGAATGCTTTTAGCTTGATAACTAAACTAGCAATATTTGCACTAATCCCACCATTTACCGTTAGAAATGCAGTTACAAATGGCTGCCTCACTGCCTAACACACTACCCTTCAAACTCTGTTCAGTTTTACATATTTGTGTTAGAATGAAGAAATGGGACACTTTTAATTTTATTAAAATTTAAATGTTAAAAGTTAACAGCTGTGATAGATAAATGCTTTTTTGATTTTACTTTTCTACAGACGGTGTTATGAAGATTAATAAATTAAAAGGATTTGAGCTATCAAATTAGGATTTAATTAAAAAATGAACTTTTTCCAGATTCTGCTTCTCTTTCCTTAATTACAAATAAAATAAAGATAGCTGTTAATAACTCCTGATTATAGTGGAGGGTCCTATATAGGTCTCAGACACAGAGGAGCAATAATTCTAATCAAGTTCCTCTCTTCATGGTAAGAGAGATCGATAACATTTTGTGTCTGAGAAGGACATGAAGCTACAAAGATGCAAAAGCAAAATTTGCCTTACAAAAAAACCAAAAGCTTTTTAGAACCAAAGTGTCGTGTCTCCTCACAACTGTCTTTAGAAGTCAGATCCGCAGTGAGAACAGGTTTGTAGTGCTTTTGTCTATAAATTTTGATTATGGAAAGCAGTATTAAATTATTACTATATACCAAATTTTTCTATGTGATTGAACACACAGTCACATCATAAACATTCAGAAATAATAACCCTGCTTAGTTTCCTAGTTTTGTGATTAGAAGTGGTCAAGAGAGAAGGAGAATGCTCAAAAACAAGTTCATCCTGAAATGCACACTGAATAGTAATCCTTTTTTTTTAATTGTTATTTTAGCACGTGGAGTGGGTGTCAGAGACCAACACGTGCTCTGCAATTTAGTGCTCAGCTGTATAATAATGGCCTCTGTGGTCAGCAGCTTCACTGCTGGATCATAATAATGGATGATGTCTAATAATCATCTCTTATCCACTACCCAAATGGCAATTACAGCCATTTCCTCACTGGAAACTGCAATCTCTTCTTTATTTGGCACTAAAATTATTAGCTCTTTTAAAGAGTTGTAACATGGATTAATCAATACAAAAGCTGTTTATATAGTCCTGATAATGATCCATTATCCCTTAATCTGATTCTTGAGCTTCCTCAGGGTATGAGGTTGTTTGTTTTTTTTTAAAATGAACATCATATCTTTAGTAATGGGCACATGGAAAACCTAAGTAGGCTCTGTCCCCGAGCTATATTACCCCATTCATTTTGTCTTTCAAGACAAGATTCATTTACAGAAAATAATTATATTCAGGAAAGGGAAATAATAATGTAATAATGTATCTACCTAATACAAACAAGTTTAAAGGTAAGGATGTCCTAAGTGTTTGCTGAAATGCTGGAATTAAAAAAAAAGTCTGCTTGGGCATGATAAATCATACTATTTACTAACCTGCCTAAAATAACCTGGGGAGTGTTAGAATCTCTTCCTAGACATAAGAGTGCAGCATATGGATTGCAATCAATACTATATAAGTACTTTGGGATAACTTGAAAATGGTTTGTCACTGCAAGTGTTAAAGTCAATGCTTGGCTAAGTTTGGATTTTGAGTTCAATTTGTTTTATCATTGCAATTCTGTGATTAATAGGGAATTATGAAGTAATAAAACAAAAACAAACCAAAGAAAACTACCCAACCCCTCAATACAGCACGAGAGGAAGAACACCACAATTAACAAAATAACTACGTGACAGAAATCACACAGCGGTGACCTGAGCAGGCAGTGAGTTCATGAAGAGGTGCACTGAACATCTGCAGTATGAATATCTAGGGATGGCTGTGGAAAGCAAAGCAAAAAAAAAAAAGTGATTTAAATTAATGCTGTCATTTCTTTCAGATCCTTCTCATTCCAGTGTCAGTGTTCTGCTAATTGGAGGAGCTATTTAGACTTTTACAGGTCTGCTTTTGAGCAGAGAAGAAATGGACTTACATGAAGATGACTCTTGCTATGAATAAACAGTAATCTAGAGAAAAGGGAAACCAGCATATGAATTATCAGTTCTCTCAGGAAACGTGATCAAACTGACTGCTGAAACCATAAAGAACAGTTTATTCTTTAAGAATTAACCCAAACAGGAAATAAATGTACCAAAGCACATTTTCTTTGTGCTCAGATTCTCATACTTCAAGGTTCAGTGCCCCTATGTAAAAACACAAATATCTTTATCTCAGACTGAACATTGCTTTGATAAATGGCATTGGAGGTTATGCATCATAGTGTAACATATGACTGCTTTGAGTTCCCTGGAAAAATCTTTTTAAACTTTTTTGGTTTTTTTCATCCCTCCTGTATTTAGCAAAAACAAGCAGGGAGAGGGAAGGAGAAGAGAAACAAATACAATCCAGTAGAAACCCAAAAAGCACCAGAAAATTTACACACCTGATTTTCAAAGCAATGTGTTGAATTAAATATCTTTAATTTCTACAGGCTTAATGTTGATGAGATGTACCTATACCTAGATAATCAGAATTTCTTTAAAATGTCATCTGCTCATTGAAGAGAGCTGCTGTGGCTTTTTGCATGAAGGTAAGTAAGTATTGGTAAGTCTCAGAAAAAGCTATTCAATTCTTGTATTTGGAATGATTAAAGGAGACAGGTAGAGTAAGCCTTACTGGTGAGACACACTTTCCAAACTCAGGAAATTGTTCAAACCTGTCATCTGATGAGTACTTTAATTAAGATTTCACCAAATCATAGAACGGTTGAGGTTAGAAAGATCCTCTGGAGGTCTTCTTGTCCAGTCCCTCTGCTACAGCAGGGCCACCTAAAGCTGGTTTCTCAGGACCATGTCTAGACAGCTTTTGAGTATCTCCAAGGATGGAAACTCCACAACCTCTGTGAACAACTCGTTTTAGCTCTCGACAAAAATTTAAGCTTTGTTTTTCTCCTAGATCTTTTCTCAGACTACATACATAGCTTAATTACAAGTGCTCTTTCAAAAGCAGAGAATAAAAACATGGTTACTAGGGTTCCTCTTTATCTGTTTACATAAGAAGCGGAGTAAACAGTTGTAACATTAAATATGTAAACACCTGTAACACTGTCTGCTGAATGCCCTCTCTTGAAGCAAGAAAAAGTGTCTTGCAAAACAGGATTCAATGCCTTGGTTTAGGTGGCAGCACCAGCACAAAGTGGACAGCGTTCTAGAAGCATATTCCTCTGCATTCACATAAGCAGGGTCTAAGCAGCTTGCCCAGATGCAGACATTTAGAGACCAAATGCCTAAAATTAAGTCAGCTGAATACATTGCAACAGTCAAAGGAGACTGAAATAATACAGCAGTACACCTATGGCCTTGCTAAACTCTGACATTCACTATAAAACTATTATGGAGACTATATATGCTTTTAGGGCTTTATCCAATAGAAATTGAGAGATAAGATTAACATGTTTTTATGACTAGAATTAATAAAACATTTCTTATTATGAGGTTGTTATCCTCTACATACTAATACCTTCCTTTCCCAAGAATAAGGCAATGGCTGCTCTTATGGGTACCATTTTAGGGAAAGTTATGAAGCACATTTCTCCGCTAAGGTAAAAAAGCAAGTGCTTTTAGATTTTATGTATTTATTTACTTGTGCATTACATAAAATAGCAACCACATTATTGTTGTTGTTGTTACTGTTACTGCAAGCCAAATAATCTAACACTGACCACTTTCCTTAAAACACCTTTCAGTGATATAACACATACTCTTTATTATGTCCACATACAGAACCTTGCTTCTTCAACTAAATTCATTTGACATCCATTTTTTACTCTAATTTCACCAAATTTCTGTTTGATGATTTATATACTAGATGAAATAACAATGTATAATTATTTTCAGTGATGATAATCAGCTGTGATTATTGACCAAATCTAGCCATGCCAATGTCAATAACAAACATGGCAAGACACAATTAAGGCCAGAATAATATACTTTACAGCAAGCAAGAGCTGAATAAGTATCTCAAATCAATTTCTACTAATAGCCACTTTAACAAAATAATCAAAACTGCTTTACTCGTATTTGGGATTCCTTTCTATGAATGTATCATAGATACTGTTTCTTCATAAGAAACGTTTAATGCTGCTTTCAAAGGCATAATTTTCAGTTTTCATTTATCCAGTCAGTGTCCATAAAGGCTCATTCGCAAACAAACTTCAAAAGACATTTTGAGCTAATTGGTCATGAATTAGATAAAAGGATAGTTCACCTAAGTCTCTTTGTAGGAAAAGGAAAACAGCAGCTGAAGGTAAGAAAATAGTTCTTCTACATTGAAGGAAAATCAGGAAAAAAAAACCACTGACACTTCCAAAAGAGTCAAATCCCAAGCATTTCACTTCTGTCTTCCTGATGAAAAGAAAGATTCAAGTTTCCTAAACATGCTCATACGAGCATAATTGAAATATTCCCTCATTTCTTTTATCTATGAACTACCCATACACAGACTTTTACATATGCAAAAGCACACTTGGCATCTATGTCTTGTCTTTTGCTCTCTTTTCGTGTCACCATACTCTGGTGAGGTCTTTATTTAGTGGGGCACGACAGTTTGTGGTGAATTTTGCTCATAACAGGAATACTATTTTATACTAATTTTCAAAAATGTACATAATGAAGACAGAATACACATGGCAACGAATAAAAACTTTCTCTAGTCAGTCCTTGCCTCTGAAACCCAGTGATGCTTTTAAATGTCTGGAATTCAGTTGTCCCTCTCGGATTCACCAGGTCAGCATGAAAGGACAGCACACATTAGGCACGCTGAGGATGCTGTTGCGTAGGTGGGGGGAGATACAGCCAGAGCAATTGGAAACCAGCATTTGACTTCGGTCTCTAATGGTTGTGCCTTCATAAATATTGCTCAGTGGAAACACACCAACAAACAGGAGCCTATATGTGTGCAGGGGACTCGTTGATTTAGTCCCAAGTGATGAATGATCATTTGCAACTGTGCCTACTTTTTCAACATTTATGAAACATTAAGTACTGTTTCCAGACCTCCCTGACCTGTCAGTGGTTGAACAGCTGATCCTACTGCTCCGCAGAGTACGTAAATTCCTTGGAAAGAGCATTCTTAAAGCTGCTAAAAATGGCACCTTACATGTTTTATATACATTGTATTTAGATTATATATGGATTCCCAGTAACTGCGGGATGAGGCAACTGCTTTACTCCTACTTTAAAAATCTAAAGCAACATTTCTTATTGAGGCTTCCAAATCAGCAACATTTGTCAAATGGCCATGACAAGATGGCATGAATGTAGTGTGGGAAGCACTAATTACAATAACATTAAGCTGACAATTTTGCAGTTAAGATCTTTTCAGGATCTTTTCTCTATGTAAACAGAGACCACTTCCCCCTCATTTCTACCAAACTCTATTATTTTGAAAGAAATAAAATATTCTTTCTGAAGTACCTTTCCCATCACTATGGAGATCATTGCTTTTCAGAATCAGAATTTTTTTTATTTCATCTATGTTGCACCTAGTCAAGACAAGAAAAGATGCTTTTACCCTCAGGTAAGTAAATAGTGTTTCACTTACCCTAAATTTTTGGTTTAATTGTTTGGTGATTTCTGAGGAAAAGAAAATTGATAGAAGTAAAAATGCAACTTCCTAGTCTATCCTTTCATGTTAAATATATATATATGTACATACACACACACAATCAGACTTTCCAAACGGAATGTTTCCATGTAATCCCCAGGCACAGTATCATCTAGCTGGTAGTATAGTCTGGGTGAGGTCTGCAGTGCTCTCACTATAAATTTAAAATTCACCAAAGTCTTTTCTTAGGAAATGATCAGCAAAGACTTTGTGATACATCAACTAGAATCAGAGAGCACAGAAGGGAAGGAGGAATGAAAGGTTAAAAGAACAACCTAATTGATAAAGTCTGGGAAAAAAACACCCAGAAGTGGAATGTAATTTTAGATAAACATAAGTGGTGGAGATAATGTCAAAGCTAGTTACTGCTTTTTGCACAGCACAGGCAATTGGACAGAAAGCACACATGGTAAATGGAATCTGGGGCAAGTCAAATTCCAGGGAGAGGAGGCTTTTCATCATTGCACATTAATCCATTTCAGGAAGGTGGAGGTCGCTCTTTTCATTGATTTCTGTTTATCTCAACAATTAGATGCTCTTTGGCAAAAGCAGGTTGCAAATACTGGACAAAGAGCTCAGGAAATCACAATATTAACTTGCAGAATTACACTTGTCTTAAAACAGAATGCCTTACTGTGATTCAGATCTAGAATCAAAGTCCATTTGGAGTATTATTTCCTAAAAAACTTTCCAAATTCTTACAGTTGCATTTAAGTCACAAGTTACTGGGTTAGGCTTTTTCTGAAAAAGCACTGCAGTAAAAAAAAAAAAAAAACAACAAAAACCCCACAAACAAACAAACAAATGAAAAACAAAACCCCACAACCTTAAATATTCATACTATGTCACATTACTTTGTATTTTTATTAGTGTAAACCCCAGAGTATGCTAGGCATTATTTCGATATACTGCAAAACATCATCTCTGTTCAGAAAAGCTCTCAGCCTGATAGGAATAAAGGTGATTACTTATTCCTTGAAATTCCTTTAGCTGCTCTCCCTGTTCAGCAGCACGTTGCCAGCCAAAATCTATGCTGTTTATAACCAGACACAACAGCAAAGCCACTGGCAGAGGCAGCAATGGTCTCACTGAATCAGCTTCTGGCAAAAAGGAAGAAAATTATTTCCCAGAAATTACTCTTCTTTACTGTTTTCTCAGAATACCCAACAGTTATAACTCACACCCTAGAGCAAGGAAAATTAATTTTCTTTCAAAAGCCTTGTACAATATTTTAATATTTACCATTCTAACTTTGGTTTTTCTTAACACCAGTTTGTAAGCTGCTAGGCTTGGATCTTTGTAAAATCTCTGGGCCTCCTTTTTCTCTTTTCACCTTATGCCTTTCTATTGGAACTCTGTGTGTGGGCTCAATGTGTAAAACCCTGCCATAGATCACACCTACATACCAAGTACAAAGAGTTTGCTTGACAGCAAGCATCTGCCGTAAGATCTAAGAGACCTAGAGCCTTTGGATTATGCATACTGGTTTTGTAGAAGTTCCTGCGTTAATAAACACCAGGCAGAAAACTATAACATGAGTGTTATGATTGACCTTGCTCTTCATTCATCTTTACTAGTATGTAGGAAAGAAGGTAAAGTATCCAAAGAAAAGGATGCCCTACTAGTTGGATGTTCTTGCAACTCGACTACATTCCTGTTGAACTTGGAATAATATTTAGCCATTATTGGCAGGAACTTTGAGATGAATTTGCAAAGATAAGCTTCATATTTTGTACTTTCAATCTGTTAAGAGTGTTCCTAGAAAAAAAGTTGCCAGAGAAAAGGCCAAGATAAATCTTTATTTAGCACAGATATGTTCTGAGTTAAATCAGACAACAATCTACTCTTTTATTCAACCCTCACTAGCAAGCATTTTATTTTGGGTAGTATTAAGCAACATTCTATGTGCTAAGCGTCACACACTGGAAGATAAAACACTGGATGATGCTGTGATTTATGGTGTAAAGATCAAAACATTAAAACCAGTGATTTATTTTTTTAAACTAACCGTGCAACTCAGGATTTATTTAAAAAAAAACACAAATCTTTATTCAGACTTCTACATTTATTAGCATTTTAATACATGTAGGTGTAACTCTGTTTTTCCAGTGAATTTAATGAAAATATTCCAATTTGATCAGCCTCAAAAGATTATTATTAGCAGCTTGATTATATAGATGCTGTAGTGACAGTTTCATCTATTTGTCTTGCGCTCAGTGCTGAAAAATCTGTTATCGTAACATCTGATATACATTAGCAATTTAGGATTTTATTTTATTCATAATCTTAGGAAGAAAAATTATATATATTGAAACGGAATGGAGACTCAGGAGGAACAGTTGTGGACATTTTTTTTTTCTTCAACTTTTTCTTTGTGTAACAAGGCCCACAGAGATGCTTCTGAGAGGTACCCTAAGTACTACTGTACCAAGCAGAACTAAACTGAAGAGAATTTAATCCATCAGGTTTTCGTTAAACTGGCAGATTCAGATAAGACATTCTGCACAACAAAGACAGCTTTCACCTGTTTTAAACAATTTTGTGCTATCCTAGATTTCATAGGTTTTCACAAATTACTTTGATTTCTAAAAATGTAGCTACATTACATTACCCTGTACAAAAAGATAATCAAGAGACTCGCTTTCTTGTACTTGCTTGGATTATATCATCACATTTTAATTGTATCCTTATCTAAATAAATATAGCTCTAAATACACATGAATAATAAAACCCTGATACTTATGTCATGCATTCTGCTTACAGGGGAAAAGATTAAATGCTCTTCTATGATAAACTCTCTCTTATTTAGAAGTACTGTGTGTGTAAACCCACAGCGCTAAACCTGCAGGTCCTCCTACTCATGGGAGGCAGTTCAATGCTATTACTAACTTTTAGGAAAGGTGTTTTTTTTTAAATATATGAGTCACCTCCTCTGTTTCTTGAAAACAGGCAATAGGACTTCCCACAACTTACCCATTAAAAACAGCATTAAGAGTTTCTGGACTTTTCTGCAATTTTAATTGAGGCATTGTCTCAGACATGCACTATGCCTGAGACGGTACTTCAGTTTTACTGCCCCTGTAGCAGAATGGAAAATAGGAACAGTAGTTCAAGTTATGGACTTTTCGTAACGACAGAAAAGATTTAGTTATCAAAGAGCTGTCTCTAGTCAAAAGTTCTGACCTATATTAATGATTTAAAAAAAAAAAAAAAAACAAACCAAACAACCAAGACTAATGCAAACCTGAATGATTACATCCAAATTAAAAAAAAATAAATAATTTTGAAGTCCTGAACTGCTGAACTTACTTTCAATTTACAGAGACATCACTTTAGGGTGATAATGATGGGTTCTCTAAATAGGTTGCTGGGCCTCAGCTGATCAAATTCCTTCTTAATGATTTACTTGGGGTAGGTTGGATCTTTAAACTTTGAATGAAATAACCAAGCTGTGACAAGCACAGAAAGGGACCAACTGCTCTGAGAATCCGAGTAGAAGCCTCACAGCTGCCGCTGCTGCTTGTGGTGCATGTTCCCCTCTGAAAAGGGGTTCACCAGTGATGGCAAAAAAAGCATAAACAGTGACAGAAGCACTTTAATGAGATTTCCACATGGGTCTTAACAGTGATGTAGAAAACTGTATGTATCTATATACAGAGAAACATAGGAGAGAGCTTTCTGTCTAGAAGTATCTAGAAGGGCAGAGGCAGGCTGACGTGCAGTCCAGAGGTCCCAAGCTAGGCACCTGTCTGGGGGAGGTTAAGCCACAGTGTTTGATTAAACAGCAAAACAAGAGTCCTAACTTCATCCCGGCGTGTACAATTACAGTGCTGGTTAGGGAGCTACTTCTGAGTACCACTTAGCTTTTGTCATCGAACGCAGTGTCCTCATCGGTAAAACTGGAGAGCCTCAGATGAGGGCTAGCCTTACTATTAGTAGACTTCATACCATCTTAATTGCAATTAGCAACCACTTTCTACATCATCCTGAAAGGGAAAAATGCCCTAGTATTTAACTGTAACTGAGATTGTGCTAAATGCCTGCACTAAAACTTAACATACAAAGGTTGCACGGAAGCATACTTAAGCAGTTGTATTCATCACACATACAGGGAAGGTATGAACTGGAGTTTCACTGTGGGATTTGCGGCATCAAATGCATAAAAAAATTAGTGACAAGTTGGAAACCTGAGGATCAGAGGGACTGGCTAATACCTGTGTGTATGGCTGATGTTTGGGTCTGTCTCATATAGTTCAAGCGCCTCATAGTTGCATGATCAAATATGATAAACAACCATATAGCAAGCTATTGTGCTCTGCCTGGGCATTAAGATGCTGGTCAGCAAGACTTCTACTTTTGTGCTAAAGCCTGATAAAATGAACTTTTATTCTACTTTTGAAAATTCCCAAGCTGAGTACCTTTTTACAAAACAAAGGTGCTTGTTTTGCTTTTGTTTTGTTGGTTTTTTAAGCCACTAGTCTACTATTTGCATTTTAAGATAAGCTTATGGGGGAAAAGTTTTGATGACTTCAGCGGCAGGATTCTATTTACATTTGAAACTATTCTTTCCAAGCTCTGAAACACAGAAAAGTGTTAACAAATCATTTAACAGCTTTTATAGATAACTGAAGGGCAGTAGAACAGGGAGGACCTCAAGGAAATAATTCACATGGGGGAGGGCATTCATCTTCATAGTGCTTAATCAGGAAAACCAGGACAAGCTAAGATTATTCTGCTTTACAAGGCCTTTTTTTTTTTTTTTTTTTTCTGATCTGGTTCACCAAGAGAGGGTAATTTAATTTTAAATGATCAGAGGTTCAGTGAGATAAGTACACTCCTAGGTATTTAATAGAATTTAATAAAAAAATAGGTGAAAGGAAATTTATTCCTAGTTTATTCAAAGGGTCTGTAGAAAGTCACCAGGGAAATGTTTATGTTGGACTTCAATTTACTCTGAAACCGTAGAGGCTACCAAAATGATTAGGAAGTGTCCTCGCTAACGATGAGGGCAGGACAGCAGTACGGTGGATGGTGTTGGTGCCAGTGATTGTCCACGGTAGCCAGAACAGCACAGTTCTGGTGCAAGTAGAGAGCAAGCCTGGGCTGCACTTAGTCAAAGCCTTCTTGATGAAGGCAGCGTGTACAACAAGGAGCCACACGGGGTTTCCAAAGTGGCCACCTTCCTGAAACAGCTCAGTGATGCCGGTGTTCCGCTGTACATGCAGGTTTTTGGGAACGTTGGAAACCAGCAGCTCAGGGCTTACTAACACCATTTCTGGCCAGGTACTTGTTCTATGGGGCATCGCTACATGCAGCAAAACAGCAAAAAAACCCATTTCAATGCTGAAACAAAACCCCTGCTGATGTAAGCAGCAAAGTTCTGTGTGGAGCTTAACAGAGATTAGAAGCCCAGTGTAAGCAGCAAAACTGGGTTAACCATGGACACAGAGTCCAGCAAAGCACCATGAAGACAGTCAAGGGAGTAAAGCACCTGTCACATGAGGGGACACCTGGTCCGTTTAGCCCAGCCAAAGGAAGGCTCGGGGATCGCAGCAAGAAGACAGAGCCAGGTTCTTCTCAGTGGTGTCCATGGACAGGATAAGAGGCAGCAGGCATAAGCTGGAATACAGTACTTTTTGTTTAAACATAAAGAAAAAGCTTTTCTGCTCTGAGGGAGGTCAGGCACAGAAAGACTCTGGCGTTCAGACTCCATCCTTGGGGATGCTCGGACCCCAGCTGGAGATAGCCCTGAACCCCCTACTGTAGCTGACCCTGCGCTGAGGGAGGGGTGGGATGGGGTGCGGAGGTCCCTGCCCACCTCAAGGATTTGCCATTTTGTGAGACTCTCAAGTGATAATAGTCTGCAATTCAGGGGAAGTCATTTTGTATGCTGAATTAAAAGCTACTCTTCCCTTTGACATAAGAATGTGAATCTTTCTGTTGGATCTGTCACACGTATTTTTAGCCATGACAACCTTAGTTTACACTACAACATGGATTGCTTTCAGTAAGATTGGTCAACTTGACAAAAATCAGACTATTTCCTCCAGACTGATCTACATCGAGGAGTAAGTGATGCCATTCCTGTTCTGCTGAGATCTTCCCATACCTCATTTTTGTCCCTTTGTAAGCCCTAATACAGCTCCCTTTTTTTGCCAGTATTAGTATCTTGGTTTGCTCTGAGCCGTGAAAACCAAACATCTTGCTTTGCCACTGTATTCAGGGAGAACTGTTTGTATTACAACACAGTTTCTGAATGCTAAAGCTGTTGGAATCTTGTCATAAATCTGGTTGTTTCATGTATATAGCAGTGGGTTAGAGAAGCAATTGCCTATGAAAGAAGCTAAGTGTTA
The DNA here is from genome assembly GCF_963210335.1 of Falco punctatus. Taxonomy (NCBI): domain Eukaryota; kingdom Metazoa; phylum Chordata; class Aves; order Falconiformes; family Falconidae; genus Falco; species Falco punctatus. Next base: position 2,980,918 of record NC_137588.1, read on the forward strand.
AACAAAACTAGAACAAAGCAGAGCAAGATGAAGTCGGTACTTCAAGGAATTTTGAAAAGGATTGCAAGGAGCATTGCCAGAGCCACAATGCACCTTTTTTCACAGGTTTCCCGCCTTGATCCTTAGCTATGTCACTTCAGCTTTCTAATATATATATAAACACCTGTCTGCACTTATTCCCTGCCTCATTTTAGGCTGAGAAAAGGGGTCTGATTCAAGTACCATCTACTCAGGAATAAGGAAATCAGAACAGTCCTACCTGTAAAGAATCTATTCTTTCTGTAAAATACAATTTCTTAACACAAGTTCAGTCAAATTATTCTCAAGGGTCTGGCTATCCATGTCTGATACAAATAGAAGATGGATACATAGAACAAACATGAAGGCATGAAACATGAATAAATAAGTGAACAAAAGTTCTAGTTACTAAGTCTGTTTGCTATTGAAGACCTACATTCAGTAAGGAAATCTTTAAGATATAAACAAAAATTATTTCATGAGACCAACAACCAAGAGGTCCTAGAATACTGTCCCGGCCAGCAGTACTCACATATCCAAAGTCCCCAGGATACGTAAGCAGGTGACAGGAGAAATCCTCAAAACTGCCTTAAGTGTGAGGGCACATGGCTCTCTTTCTGCAAAGCACGTGAGGTCTAACTCCTTCTGCGGGACCTGTATTGCCGTTCCCAGCCAGTAAGGTACGGTGCCTCCCTGCTTGTCCTCTGTGAAACCTGGGCAGGTGGCGAACAACCCCGCTTACCCAGGGCCGATGTAATGCCAGCCTTTTTGGTCAGAAAAGTACGTACAAGCACAGCCAGAAAATCACAGCTTCCCTAAGCATGGTTGTGATTGTCATGCTTGTGAAACATGGACTTAAGAATATTTTATATACAAATAAACAAAGAGATATGTAACAGTGTAATTTCAGAGATACTAATCTTTGCATGAGATGGTGTATACATGCTCTATGAATGTGGAACCTGCTTTGATGTGAAAAACAGTGGTAAGCTATTCTACAGTAAACTAGAAATCCAATTTTAAAAGTAAACTTCCCATATTTTTAAGCTATCAGTCAAAATATTTCTATAAAAGATCTTGAAAGAGATACAAAGCTACCTTGAGAAATAAACAAGTAATGAAAAACCTTCCGAAAAAAATCCTAGAGAAATGTTATATTGGCTGTTTACGAAAATAGAAACTGTGTCAAATTTTAAAATATTTTCATTGAACATGATTATAATTTTTTTGGCATTTTATGTTGACACAGAAACAAGCATTTTGGTTTTGTCAGTCCAAATTTTAATTAATCTCACTTACCTTTTACCATGTTGCCTTGCTTAGGAATGACTAAAAGTACAAAAAATAGGGGAAAACCAGAAGTCATAAAAAAAAATAAAATAAAATTATTCCCTCCTTAGAGGCCTTTCCCTAAAAATTTCTTCAGACTTGTGAAATCACAATTTAACTTTTGGTTTGCATGGAGTTTTTCTGGTTTGAGTTTTGGTTGGTTTTGGGGGGTGTTTGTGGGGGGGTGGGCTGGTGGTAGGTGTTAATTTTTCTTTCTGAGGTAAAAGAACAGGAAAGAATTTGACAAGCCTCAATCATTTATTTTTCCTCACCCACTCTCCCCTTGATTTCCATACTGATGTTTAAAGACAAAAAGGGTTATCCACATGAACCAGAGCCACATTTTTTTCTCTCCCCACGCCACAGAGAGCTACCGAGTGCTGCTTCCTTGCAAACTTAAGACACCTGAGCCATATATTTTTTTTCCCCCAAGTCTGTCTTCACCCATGACAAGAGCGCACAGACCAATATTCATGAACAAAGTTCTACATTCAGACTTTCTGAGCTTGAGACAATACATTTTTCCTCTGTTTAACTGCATAATAATAATAATTTCCAACACATGCAACTGGGTCAATAGAGGAAAATTAAAATAAAAATGTGCAGGTCTCAGAATATTTTATTGCTAAAATTTCCCCAAATGAAAAAAAATCAGACTTCCACCTAGAGTTATATTTTCAGTTGCAGAAAAACTAGTAAACACTAGATTACTACTTCCTAGCAATAACCACCAACAAATGTAAGTAATGAATATATTTTATGACATTGCTGCTGTTGCATTCATCTTGGGAACGTTAGAATGTCTGTATGAATTTTGCAGTCACGTCTTCATGTGAAGAAGTAATTTATGGCCTAGAGAAGAACATGAAAGAGTTTAATAAGACCTGGAACTTTATCAGAAGAAACTGCAAAAATTTAGTGGCTTAAATCTGTCACTTTGTGGATACACATATGCATTGGCCATTATAGTGGAGTAGGATGGAGTTTTACTTTCATTTCATCTATACATACATGTTTTTATTTCTGTGTAGTACAGAAGACTTAATTCTGTTGATGAAGCGGTAATGTTTAAATATATGATTTGGGAATGAGTATGCAAACTTGTCCAATTTTATTTTTAGGGAAAGGAATTCAAATGTATTTTCTATCGTCTTATTGCTAGTGACTTGTACATTCTCTGACAACTGTATGCAAAGAAAATGCCTTCAGAGGCTATTCTGCACTCTCATTTTCTCACTCCTACTACTTCGGACAAATGTTGCTAAAGGGATTTGCCTCAGCTCATGCCATAAACTGTAACAACTGTTTTTGCTGTCTAAAGATAATTAAAGCTTTCCAAAGTGAGTATTACTATTTCGTTCTATTTTCTCTGCTTTACATCACTCACATAATTCCTATTTACAGCAACTTTTGCAGGATGGAATCCCATCTCCCTTCTGCACGTAATCCCTGCTTACTGGGTTTTTCTGGGAACAGAAAGCAAAATATGAAAACTCACTCACAAAACGACCACCACAGTTGTTAGAATATTTGTTTCTCCAGTATTTAAGCAAACCATCAGTACCTCCTTGAATAAAGATTTGATAAACAACAAGAAAGATTTTTTTCCCTGTCCAAAACATGCTTCCCCTGCGTGCAGCTTTTCCCAGTCCTTACTGGTAATGCGCATGAATACCCCGCTGCTGCTGCACTATCCATGGGTCAGACACCATCAAGCCAACATACCAGTTACATCTAAGAAACTTATCAGAGCAGGTTTACTGCTGCACTGCTCAGGCTGCTGACCCCTCCTTCCCGCTCCGTCACTCCAGCACACTCCAGTGCACTGCTGCATATCACAGAACGCCAGAGCCCCCTACCCTGCCCCTCACTCAGAGACGGTGCAGCCACTCAGCTGCCTGAGGGAGACCAGAAAGAACCAGCAAGCGCCATCAACACCACTAAACTGCTATTGAGATGTAAGTAGTGGGAAATTTTCCTGCAAGATCCAGATGTGTAAAGTCATCAGGAAAGTTATCTGGGGTTGCCATCTCCCCCAAGGAAAACACTAAAAATAGACCCTCTGCAAATCAGTAAAAAAGTAAAATCTGTCCGCACTGCTCCATATATTGTATTATTCCTTCATTGCCACAGGTTTCTTTGTCTTCTATGTATTTTATGTGTGGTGAAAACCACAAATCCATAACTTGGCACACATTGCTTTGGCTTCCTGAAAGGCACAGGGTGACAATAAAGCTATTCTCCTCACCCACCGCACCAGCACGGAGACCCCACCTCCTCCTGAACTCCCCGCAGCACAAGGCTCCCCTGAAGCACGGAGAAGGGGAAGAGCTGGCTTCGGACCACAGGTGTCCCAGCATGGACATCAGGCACTAACACACAGCAGGAGCGAAAACACAGCAAGGAACGCCACAGCAATGAATTAACAAGGGATGACATGAAATGATTGTACTACTCCTCTGTCTTGAAACATGCCATTCTTGGAAGTGGTCCTATTCTTCCAGAGCCAGCTCGGGTATCTCTGCATGGGTTTTTCCACTGCCACGTAGACACAGGAGCTATCTCAGAGCAGATTTGGATGTTTCTAACTGACGCCCTCCTGAGTGATTTCAAGTTGAGCGATTTCAAGCAGAGCGCTGTCCCCGAAGCCAAGAAGTTATTACCCACGCAGGGGGAGGTCGGTCGGCAGGCAGAAGTGCTCTCCCTAAAGCTTTGCCTCTCTGCTCCGACCTCCAGAGAGCCTCCACAAGAGATCTTGGTGTGTAGCGGCAGTGGTCTTCCAATGACACATTTTTTTCATTTTCATTTCACTGGTGGGTGAATATTAAACCACTCGGCTCGTGTTTCTGTTACTTTAGGAATACAACTGTGACTCTCCTTTTTGGGCTGTCTTCCAAGATCTTCACTGGCTAGTAAATGGTGAGGGTAGTGGGCCAGTAAAGTCAGATGTTAAATGAGACTTAAGGGTTTTCTCGCCATCATGGTGAGTTATTATTTTTAAACATGTTTCATTATCTCAATCACTTCCTAGGGGGTATGCTGGGAAAATCTGTAGTAATGACCTGCCACTGGTTTTGTTTTCTTTATTGTCTGTTCCACGTGAACATAACTCCTGACCATGACACTTCTTGAAGAGATCCCATTCATTTATGAACATCCCTGGTGATGGACCCAAAGGACCAAAAAGATTTCTTCTTCCCCTTGGCTATAATAAAAGAGGTAACAGGGGAAATCTACAGCTAATGACATTTGCAGAAAATTAGATTTGAGAACATACAAGAGGATTTTTTTTTCTCTAGTTGCAGAAAATGTGACATTTTAGCAACAAAAAAGTAAAGTTTTAGCAACAGCAGCAGTTTTTACAGATATCAACAGAAATTTGGACTCTGCAGTCAGTCCTGTTTTCTCGTAGCTGTGCTTAGTGGGGAGGGAGGGGATTTCATTTCCCCATGCCTGCTGTTGTTGAAGATTTGCTTCATCCTGCCACCAGTTCATGGGGGAACGCTTTCAAATAGCAGCAGGCTCGACCATCAGCATGGACACTGGGGAGCCAGGTTTAGTTCAAGCTTTTCACGAGACAGATGGCTCCTGCACTCTCTCTACGTTTTATTATCTGCTTTAATAGGATATAACACTAACATCTTAGTAACATTTATAAGTCAAAGCAATTTTGTAACAGCACAGTTTTGGTAAAAATGAAATAGTCAAAAAGGCCTTAATGATGATTCTCTTTTTGAGCCAGAGGATTCTGGACGCTAATTACTTTAGTCACCTTAGAAAATCCCAGTGTCAAATGTAACAGCCTGCACTGCTTTTTAAAGACATAAACTAGGGCATTAAGTATACTAGCTTCTCAGAGGTGTAATGGTTAAAATTGCCTACAAAAACCTGTGAAAGGATACTTCAGGTGACCCTACCTGTTCACTTTAAACTATAAGTCATTATTCATAATTATGAAAAGGAAAAAGAAATTGAGTCATCCCATTGTGTTAAAATCCCTGTTCAACAATTTAACACATGGAAGTTCATGGCAGGAAATTTATGCTTCTCATCATCTAGTTGAGAGTAAGAACTGTGGGAGAAATAAGTGTAATACAACGCAATTTGGGGGTTTGGGATTTATGAGTCCCATAAGGTAACAGAAAATAGGAAGGAGAAATCAAATGATGTCACTGGTGAATCAGCGTTCAGACAGCAGAGGTTAGAATACACATTACTGGGTCATGGATCACATGACGGAAAGCACGCATAAATATATCATACTCATATATAAAACATTTCAGTGTTTTCTCTCTACCTCTGACACTTCAGTGAATTTCTCTTAATTCACAACTAATTGGCTGACAGCCCTGTGCTTTAGGTTTTGTGTCTACTATTACAGTAGCTATGAATTATAACAACAAACCATAGGTCCTGTCATATCATATTACTCTGGTCTGACATCCAAATCAAAAATCAGATTTTTTTTGCCCACTGTCAGATCCGTGCCATATGTTTTGCATTTTCACTTGGCTCTTCACAGCTGGCAAGCAAGGTCAGAGACAATTAGTTCTTATCCTAGGGTTAATTTCTCCAGGTTAGTTAAAGGCTTGTTCCCTTAGCTGTAGCAGTGTTTCCTGGTGATGTTCTAGATCAACTCCTGGATGAACAGTAAAATATATAAAGAAAACAAAGTGATAGAGGTTAAAAGCCAGATCTTAAGTTATAGTTGGATGCATGCACAGGCAGATGTGAACCTCTCAGAGTTTTTCAAAAGTTCTTTTTTACTGTGATCTAGCTTTTAATACACAATGAATGTAAAAGGTAGTAGTAACTACAGAGGGCAATTTAAAATTTGCAGCTTTCAAATAAGCAGACTCCAGTACCCATAGGTACCCATAACAAAAGAAAATGCAGAAGAGGTTTGAAGATTTATCTGTTGTCTCCATGAAGCTTGAGAATCCTGTGCTAAGGTGCATCCTTGCAGAATGAAGCCCTTTCTATCCATGTCAAAGCAACTTTTTGACACAGGAGGTGGAGAAGCCAATGAGGTGAAGTGTGCTAAGTCACTCTCCATCATCTTTGAAAGGTCATGGGAAACAGGAGAGGTGCATGAGGACTAAAGGAAAGTCAGTGTCATTCCAGTCTTCAAAAAGGGCAAGAAAAGAAGAGCCAGGAAACTACAGGCTGGTCAGCCTCACCTCCATCCCTGGAAAGATGATGGAACAGCTCATCCTGGAGGTCATCTCTAAACATGTGGAGGAAAAGAAGGTCATCAGGAGCAGTCAGCATGGATTCACCAAGAGGGACTCATGCCTGACCAACCTAATAGCCTTCTGTGGTGGAATGACAGGCTGGGTAGACAAGGGCGGAGTGGTGGGTGTTGTCTGCCTTGACCTCAGCCAGGCTTCTGACACTGTCTCCCACAACAGCCTCAGAGGTAAGCCCCGGAGTGTGATGGTGAGTGGGCAGTGAGGTGGCTGAGAGCTGGCCGATGGCGGAGCCCAGAGGGCCGTGACCAGCAGCGCAGGGCCTGGCTGGAGGCCTGTAGCTCCTTAGGGTCAGTGCTGGCTCCAGCCCTGTTCAACGCCTCCACCCTGGCCGGGACGAGGGGACAGAGGTGCCCTCGGCGGGGTGGTGATGGCACAGAGCCGGGGGGAGCGGCTGGCACCCCAGAGGCTGCGCTGCCGTTGGGCCAGGCCTGGCCAGGCTGGGGAGCTGGCGGGGAGGGACCTCATGGAGCCCACCCGAGGCCGGCGTAGGGTCCTGCCCTGGGGGGGACAGCCCCCGGCACCAGAGCGGGCTGGGGCTGAGCTGTGGGGCAGCTCTGGGAAGGGACTGGGAGTGCTGGGGGGCAGCAAGGTGCCCGCGGGCCAGCAGTGTGCCCAGGTGGCCGAGGGGCCGGTGGGACCCGGGGGGCATGAGGAGGAGCGTGGCCGGCAGGTCGAGGGAGGGGATCCTCCCTCTGCTCGGCCCTGGGGAGGCCGCGGCTGCAGTGCTGTGGTCGGTGCGGGGCTCCCCAGTTCCAGAGAGGCTGGGAGCTACTGGAGAGGGGCTGGCGGAGGCTGCGAAGATGACGAGGGGACTGGAGCATCTCCCTGATGAGAAAGGCTGAGAGAGCTGGGCCGGTTCAGCCTGGAGAAGAGGAGGCTGAGGGGGGACCTTATCGATGTCTACAGACACCTCAAGGGCGAGTGTCAGGAGGACGGGGCCAGGCTCTTTGCGGTGGTGCCCAACGGCAGGACAAGGGGCCACGGGCCCAAACTGCAGCACAAGAAGTTCCATCTGAACGTGAGGCAGAACTTCTTTCCCTGGAGGGTGGCAGAGCCCTGGCACAGCTGCCTGGAGAGGCTGTGGGGTCTCCTTCCCTGCAGACATTCACATCCCGCCTGGACGTGACTCTGGGTGACCTGCTCTGGGTGACGCTGCTTTGGCAGGGGAGGGACCAGATGGGCTCCAGAGGTCCCTTCGACCCCGACCAGTCTGTGAGTCTGTAATCTGACATGTGCCCTGGTAATCAGCATATTGACAGAGAGTGGGCATAGAAGACAGAAAGCAGATATGCACCTAAAAGAAAAGGCCACTCCAGCAGCAAAAATCCAGAGAGAGTCAATGTGTCACCAGTATGTGGCCTATAACTGCAGACCATCTTCAGCCAAGCCTTTTCCAGCTCCACTACAAATCCATTGATTCCAACAGAGGCTGAAGGATGAAGATGGGATTAAAAGTAGACAAATACGAGGATAAAAAAGATAAGGAAGAAAAAGGCAAAACATGAAAAGGAAAACAAAACCACTTTGATAGCAAGAATAGAATCTGTTTCCAGGTAGCTTATTTTGTAATTTTTATTTCCCACCTGGATTCATATCTACAGTATACAGATAAAGGTTATCGTGCATCCAGCATCCCTAGAGAACAAATGGTTCATTAGGGGGGAAAGGTACAAGAACTCATTTGAAATCCTGCTTTCAAGTTTATGTCACAGGAAAGCCTGTTTACTAGCTCCATCCTTCTACATTTTGAGAACAAGATTCAGCCAAGCCTGTAAGTAACCAGGCAAGCTCTGCAGTCACTTTCACAGGGTATTGCTGATTTTCTATCACTAAACAGTAAAAAACAATCCTAACAGTAACAGAATGGACTGTGTGCACCCAGACTCTTGTTTTCAAACAGCTTTTTGGAAGCACAGAAAGACCACATGAACAGCACTAGGGTACACAGACTTTGTCAAAATGGAACTGCCTCATATTCCTTTCTAAAATGTCTTTTCTTTTACCACAGCTTCTCTCAAAATTGTTGTAAAGAATACCCTCTCCCTGCACCCTAATCAGAAGAAAAGATCTCAAGAGATGTGCTTTGCAGCACATCTGCGGGCTGACCAGTATCTGAACTGCAGAGGGGGAACCCATGGTGCAGACACAGCCTAGCTGGCAAACACAGCTACCTGGGTGTCTCCACACGTTCAGCTGCACCACTGTGATAGAAGAATTAAAGTAGCTGATTGAAGTCTGTGACAAATAGCTAACCTCTTCTTTTATTCTCCATAGCAGCAACACAAATCTTGCGGCACACACCACTTAAAATTTGCCTAAATTATTCTGCGTAGTCTGTATCTAACCCTCCTTGCATGACAGCCTTGAGAAATCAGCAAAGGAAAATCCATTCAAAGTGCTGAAGGATCCCATGGGTCCAGACAGTCGAGCCCCTGTGCACTGAAATCAGGAAGCATTGCCTTCAAAATGGGAGGGCCTTGAGCTTAAGGTCAGGAAAGAAAGAATAAAAGAGCAATTTGCCCAGTGCAATCTTGTGACAACGAATAAATGCATTTCCTTGTTGAGCAGTTGAACAAAATAAACCACAGTAAAATGTTTGTGTGCAGTCTGGGAGAAAAGGCATTTTTAGAAAATATTGAAAACTTCTGTACAGCAAAAATTACTTCCCTTTGACAATCATTAAAGGATAGAGAACCGGTTTAGTGGATCTTTTCTGCTAGCCTGTGTTACAGAGTGGCCAAGAAAGTCACTGTGTGACCAGAACTGACAACTTGAACACCAGACACATCAATCCCAGTGCACAACAGCACCACTAGGACAACTTCACTTGCAGCTGGACTTTAGCCTTCCTTTTTTACAGGAGAAGGCAGGCCCACAGGATCCGATGTTTTCCGTTTGCCCATGGACATTTCTCTAATCCATATGGTATTTGTTACGGTTTTCCTATACATGATGCTGCATATACAGTAAGAGAATGCATGGAATTAGATTAGAGTGGCAATCAGACTTCCAGACTACTGTTGGTCACAGAGGAAGAAACTGTATTTCTCATCGCTGTGTGGGAATAACTAGTCTATGCTGAATTTCTAACACCTTTTTTTCTAATGTTCGTCAGAAAAAAAAAATGTCAGCGTCCCTGGGTTAAACAGAACTGTGCTTCTTTCCCCCACTGTTTGCAAGGTAGTATTTAATTTGCAAATACCAAATATACAGAGAAATACAAAGGCTTCCTTGTCTGCACTTTCATTTCTTCCACACCATAATAATAAAATAAAAATAAGAAGTCAAACCCTTTTGCCTTCAAACTAGACAGTTAAATGCACACAACTGCAGCCTATAAGTGGCTTAATCATACAATAACAATTGCTCAATACATTTGAGCTTCAGAAATCACAATTTTTTCACCTAGTCAAAAACAATTGCTTGTGCATTTATAGTGTTCTTGAGCAAGTATTTCATCACGTACCTTTCCTTTGGAAAAGGCTGTCCAAAAATCTATATTTAGCCATCACAAACATGCTAGTCTTAATCTTCTTGGCATAAACGTAGAAGGCTGTCATCTCCTGAGAATCAGCTGGGGTTTTGTCTCAATGTTTTTTCAAGTGATAAAGCAAAACTGTGGTGTCTTATCTAGCATTGAACTAACAGAGTGTTAGCCACATGGGGAGAAGACTTTAAACATTCATTAATGTTTTAAAAAAGGGTCATGAAATGCAGTCATATAACTGTGCCTGAAGTTAATTTATGTTTTCACAACCATATACAGCAGGGTGACTTGATAGTTTGTCTTCAGGTCCTGGCTGTGAATCTGGTGTTTCAGTTTGAAAACAAAGTGTTAGAGTACAACTAAAACCATTCAGGCAAAACACAGGTTTGAATACTTCAAGTGCCCAATTATATCCCTGAATGAAAAAAAAAAAAAAATGGATGTTTTGCACATTTTCTGTATTTCCTGTTCTACTGAAAAATTGTAAGAAAAGAACATAGAAAAAATCTGGATTCTCAACTGATGTAAACTAGCATAGATCCCTTGAGATAAAAATTCCACTGAAATCAGTTGTGTAACACCCACATAACAGCTCACATACTCACGAACTCCACGTCCATTGGGTGTAGGCAGGGCAACAATCTGGCCCAAACCTGAAATTATCACTAAGAAATACCTACTGCTGTTTAGAGAACGCACCCCTTTTGTGGAAGCAACGTCTAGGAAGAAGTGGTTGCACGTGACCTTTTCCATCAGACAGCAGATCCGACAGTAGTGACCAAAGAGGGAAGCAAGCCTCAAGAGACAGATCTCAGTTTCCTGGGAATGGGAAGGGCAGCCAACTTGCGGGTTGCTGTGCAGGTCTGTGAATGCTTATGGTTTTCGTTGACTGGTCCAGTTGCATTGACTCTCCCTCCTCAGCCCTGGACATTAAAATCTTTCCCTTTCATATAGGTTGTTAGATGGAGAAATGCATTTAAGGACTCCCACACTTAAGATCTGCATCTTTCCAAATTGCACCAATTTATGAATGGGAAACCTCCTTTTCTGGATCATATAGTGCATTACGTCCACATCAGCACCTGGGTCTCTTTTTCCAGATTACTGGAACACGCCCAAAGTTAGCTGATGCATGCCAGTGCTGTCTGATCACATCTCAATCCATCAGCTGCTACAGCACACAACCAGCCATGACACATTCTGGAGTTACAAGAACTTAAAATCTGTATGAGAAAGTTGTTTTTCTTAAGAGACGCTTTTTCACTTCACACAAAACTTTCTGAGGACATTTGTTTTTTAGAGGAAGAGTAGCCTCCTTCAGTTTATTTTAAACTTGATCCTGATCAGCTTAAGCCATTCCAAAAATCATGCCTATGCTCAGACTGGCCCTGAAGCAAATGCCAAACTCCGCGTGCTTGCCAGCACCATGGCAGATGATCGCTAAAACAACGCAGTCTACTTCTAGTGGCTGAGGGCATCTGGGGGGCAAACACTTCTACAGCTGTCAGCATGACACAGGTGATGATGACAACGTCCATATGTATCAAAGTCTGTGGGTATGCTCTTTCGGGTATAACTTCACAGCCAAAAAAAACTGGAAATGCACTAATCCATATTGAGCAAAGCCAATCCTGAAATGGCAGATAAAATGGCAATGTTTTAATGTCCCTTTACATGAAATATTAATGTCCCTTTCCTCCCAGAAGTCTTCCATTTCTGTGATGCACTTTTTTTTAAGAAATCTCAGCTTCAGAAAAACGTAATCCTTTTAAGTACATCACCACAGAACTATGACACGATAATTTATATGGAACATTAAGCAATACAGAAGTTATAAAGGGAACTTCTCTCTACTTCTCTTGTCATCTGTTCTGTGAAGCTGGAAGACAGTAATTTTAAAAACCCGTGAAGGTAAATACTTTTTCCACTCAAAGCATAATAAGCCTATGAGATCTCATGGAATGAGTATCACTGAGGCCAAAAATCAGTGCATTTTTTTAAAATGGAACAGATGTTTATTTCAATAAAAAGAAGTTCTAGAGGTGCTATGAAAGATTCTTAAAGTAAAACCTTGGAAAGAATTTAGCGCATTGTTTCTCAGGATATGGTAGCCACAAATATAAGGGAAGCGGCAGAAAGAAATACTTCCTGTGAAAGCAATTATCACAGTATTTCTCCTATCTTCTCCTAAAGTACCCAGCACTGGCCATTGGCAGAGAAAGATATTAAATTAGATTGATTTCTGGTCTGTTCTACTACAGCAATTTCTTCATTTCGTCTCCTTCGCCCCTTTCAGTACTCTGGATTTAACTCAAAAAACATCTTACTCAGAACAGCTAAATAGAACACTAAACTCCTGTTACTCCTAGTCAAAAGATGTCACAATTTTTATAGGGTAGAACACTAATGAACTTTGAGTTTCAAAGAAAAAAACATCAAAAATACTAAATCAGGTATTAGGAATGACAGATGCTAGGGCAGTTTATTATATTTTTCCTTTTCTGATTTGTCATATGATTAATGGCTCATGTGGATTCTGAATTTGTTTGTGTTATTTTCTGGGAACTCAAATTTTATCCTTCATAGCCTAGCATTTCTGGCCAAAGTGTTTATACAGCAGTGTGATAAATTGGGCTGGGGAACAGAGTTTATTGTTCTGTTATTTTTCATCCTTATCACCTTGCCTACCTAGGCCATGTGAATGCACGGGGAGCAAGGGGACATCACACAAGGGTGGTAGGGCTTTGCTAGGGATGGCAAGGATAGGGCTGTGCCTTCCCATAGCATTTTCTTGTGGTGGTGGAACATCAGGTAAGATGTTACCTGCATATCTTGGTCACGTTTAATAAAGCTGTGGCTTCAATGGACATTTATGTGCAATAGCAAATGTGTTTGCCATCGCATGGCAAAAATGTATCCGTCAGTGCTGCATACTGCCTGGTCAACGCATTATCATAGGAAGCACTGTAAAATATTCCTGAAAATAAAACCTAAAGACTGTGATCAGAATAGGGAGAGAACTGACCAAAATCAATCCAGGTAACAAAAGTTTCTTTCCTTCCCTTCTCTACCCCAAATACAAAATAATAGCTGTGTACTTTCGAACACCTTGCTTCTAAGCTTCGACTGGGCGGCAGCAGCTGTGGGACAGCTGTGCTACCACGTGCAAATGAGAGGGGAAAAGTTGTTTCCCTTTACATCACGCTTGTTCTGTACTGATCCTGCAGAAGAGAGCTTGAAATCTCAGGTAAAAAACCCAGTACTCTTCCACAGTTCTGATCTCTAGGTTGTTTTTCCCAGGACAGGGCTCTGATAACATTTCTTGTAAAACAAAAATGCAATAAAAATATGCCACTTGATCTTGGCCAAAATAAACAACCCTCTTACTTCTGCACCCTCGCATACTATTACAACTCAGGGTTATAACAATCAGGCCTCAAACTATCAGAAATCTCTCCAACCCTGCATCCCCCTGGAGGTCCTTTTCTGTGAAGCCTCTGTGTGGTTGAGTACAGTAGCTGAAACAGCTGAAATCATTCAGACCACAAAGAATAATACTTTTATTTTAATCTTTCAAAAGGTCAGTAAAGCTAAACAGGAATAAATGACATTGCTAAAAACGCACTGTCTGTCAGCACAGCACACCCTCACAAGCTGCCTTCCTCAGCCTTTGTTAAGTCTGTTATTCAGTCCAGGAATTCTGCGGGGTGGGATGTGTTAGGTTTATTTTTATTTAGAGCATTTTTTCGGGGTTTGTGGGAAGCAACAGTACCTCTTTTGAAAGGTAGACTTCTCCCCTCCTTCAACAATACAGAAATATTTTTATTTACAGTAATTCTAGTGAAATATTACATTGTTATCCTGCCTCACCGCCAAATGACAAATAGCAGTGTTAAGCAGAGGACCACGCCAGTATGGGGAAAAACTCTGCAATCAAAACAGAATATAAATTGGCTCCTAGTGCAGCCTGGTCTAAAATACCTGAGAAGCAGTGGAGAGATTGGACTTCCAAGTATTTTCTTTACAGGGAGGTGTTTTGCCCCCCAGACAGCTGCTAGCACAGCTCGCAGCCCAGGCTGCGCATCCCGGAGGAGGGCTTAGCATAACTGCCCCACAAAGGCTGTAGGGCAAGTAGCCAACCAAGGGGGCACCTCTACCCTGTCCCCTTTCCATCCGCCTTCTGCTACAGGTTTGCCATCGAACCCCGGATCAGACAGCTTGGGTTTAGCTAAGGCGGGACGCTACCCCTGCCGAAATCCGTGAGAGCTTCCCAGTAAGAGCAAGGAGCTGAAGCACTTGGTCCCACCGCCCCTGTCAAGCCAGCTCCTGTTAGCCAGAGACCTGCCCGCAGGGACGCAAAGGCGGGTGCTTTCTGCCATGTCTCAGCTACCCAGCACGCTGCAGCCTCAAATGATTTTAAATAATCCTGCCATATTACCAGCTGGAGATAAAATAATGTAGCTACACTGCCTGGTAGAATATCTCTTTGCCCTGCCTATGGATTGTTTCAAAGAAGGAAACCTTAAAATAGAAATAATGTTTTATATTTGATGTAAGAATCTCTACTACAAACATTACTTTATCATCTTATACTAAGTGTAATGGCTACAAGGGCTTCTGCTGTCCTGGATATTGAGCGTAAAGCTATTAAATGTCATCAGGAATGAAAATTAGAGAAGTTTTGTTTGCCAGTGGAGACCAACACTTGTTAAAGGGGATATTTCTGTATGAAAGTGTCTGCAAAGTTGTTTTTTAAAAATGGTTTTGTTTTGACAGAGCTCTGATAATATATTGTTATATATGAAAAATTCTGTGTTGTCTTATGCAAATATATATTGCCAAGGTGTGTAGTAATTTAACCGAACTTTTAAAGAAAACTAAGAAATTATCTATATTGAAACCTGGAATTATAAAGTTTATACGTTTTGTCTACATTTATGTAGACAAACTTGTACAGAACCTTGCACAAGCAGAGGCCCTCAAAAAAGCCCTTGAAAAAGCCCTCAAAAGACCACAGTTGGCAAGTGAATATTGTCCTTAGATTTATATGGCCATTGCAATCTCAGTCAGCCACAATAATGTGCATAAAAATGCAGTTGCTAATTGGCTACTTCTTTTCCTCCCTAAGCTGCTTGGCTTAAAGGCTGGTACACCCTTTAGACACAGGCAAATGAGGTGATTCACATCCTCACAAAAAAGTGTCTTTGCATTTGTAATGCCAGGGGAGTAGATCTGATCTCCTGCTGCTTCTGCAGTATAAAAGAATCTAAATCCTCCGTTCAAAAATATCATTCTATTTGCTGTTGTTACAGGTATTATTTGAATAAGAAGAAAACTATGGAAAACAGAGAATTCATCTGTGAGCCTTTTATACACCAGATACCACACTATCTTAGAAATTATTCAGTGGTTGCTGATTTACTATTTTAGATTTTTCTAGACAATGCAGGTGCCTGTAATTGCTGGCAGCAGCATATAGAAAAAGCAGTACATCTGTCTAACCTGTGCTGAGTCCACATCCCCCAGAAGATACGTGCAATACTCATATGAGAATTTGGGTTGAGAACATGAACGTGAGGGGAGAGGCACCATGAGGTCCAGCAGACCGTTGGGGTGATCGCAGCTGCACAGTGAGAATCAGCCTCACCTTCAGTCCTAGGAAGGAATTTTTACCAAAATGAAGAGAAATTTCCTGCACATAATAAACCCCTAGGCTTGGCACGAGAAAGCAAAACTTCATGGAATCTGTGTACCTATTCACTTTTTTAAAACAATGTGTTCATGAATGTATGTTCTTTTCTCCGGCACATTTCAAAAGACATGCATGTTTCCAGTTAAATAGGTGGCTTAAGTATTTAGTGATAAGCAAAGGTCAAAGAGAGTTCCTGACTAGCACCTGAGGATGTGAAACTTTCTCATTTAAGAGCTTAAACAGGAAGGAACATTCAAAAGATGGATCCTTTCTTAGCTAGAAATATTTTGATGACATTCTATATTTTACATTACACACTAAGAATTTACATTGCCATCAAGGATATGTGTAGGTTGCCTAGATGAAAGTCGTTTTCTATTCAGGTATTTATTTTGCACATTAAATTAAGTTACTATACTTTTCAGTTGCTGTGCATTACAGAAGAAACACTTTTAAAATGTGAAAAGGTTTGTGTGTGGGGGAGTTGTATGTTTGCCCTCTAACATTTTTAGTCCTGGAGAAATGTGACTTGAAGAATAACATTAAAATATCACTAATCTAATGCTCATATAAATAATGTTTCATAAACTGATGTTGTTATAAATACTTTAGTGTCTCTTCGGCTATATAAGAAAAACCCCTTGACATTTTCCAGTGTCGTTTGCTAACAAACAGCTCAGCAGCCAGATAGCTCAGTAACATAGCAAGCAGTAACTGTGGCGCATCATCTCCTTCGTGGTAAAAACAGATAATGCATTTTGTAATTCTCATAGCAACAGGATTCTTATAATCAAAATGAGTGGGATTATCAGAGGAAAAGCCACGTTCAGTGAAAGGGGTTGCCTGAAGACAGGCCAATTGGGGGAAAAGCCCCGTCCTCCAACTGTGCTCAGCGAGGGCTGCATGGGTGCCGGTACGTTTGCATGTGCAGTTGGTTTGCTGCAGCAGCAGCCGGCAGAAGTAGCCCAACGACAGCTATCCTTTGAAAGCTTTCCGTTTAAACTGAACAAGCAGAACTCAGAAAGTTTTAATTCATCTTTGTTTAAGACTATAAAGTCAAAGGAAAAATATAGGTCTTTTTTCAAGTTTGCTGAGATTTTCTATTTACATATAATATTTAGTTTTCTGTTGAATAAACTAATAAGATACTCTTACAGAAGGATTTTTTTTTTTACTAGTGCTAGCACATTTCAACATTTAATGATTTTAAAAATGCATTTCTCAACAGTTCACAGAATTGCTTCAAATTAATATCAGTACCTTTTGGTAAATTGTTGCTGTTAAATTAAAAACTGTTCCGACAGTTCTGTGCTGGCCCTGGAAACCTGCCTCCTACTTACATGGGAGTAGATAAGGAATAATTTCATGTAATCAAGTTACAGTGTTGTAAAAGAAAAAAATAAATTAATTCTAAATATTGCTAAAAATGCACCAAGTTGCCATTCTCCAGTAGGCTGAGATGTGCAAGAAACTGTCTTTTTATTACAGCAGATGTAACTGGCTCGTTCTCCTTTCCCAGGGCCTTCAACCAGAGCTGAGCTTTCCAGGTGCTTGTCAGCCTTCACAAACACGTGCCCAGTGCTACAGCCACCATCACGCCCCCGCCAGCACCCAAGGGCTATTAAAGCTAGACAGGCTGTTATCAACACCGAAATACAGCGATTGCTCACAGGCCCACCAGAAAGGCTTCTCAACTGACGAGCGGCGGACGCATGGTCTAACGCCATTCATCTGAGCGTACGGCTGGGCTGGGATGGAGGGCAGGTGGCCCAGAGACTTGGTGGGTACCAGAAATACCAAAGATGTTAAAACGGCAGAAGATTGTTAAATGTCAGCATTTACTAGTGAAATGTGTATATTGGAAAATTGCATCTAACCTCGCTTTAATGTTTTAGAATGACCTGTTTGTTTTAGCTAGCACATCTATCCCCAGTGCATCAATGTATTTTGCAATAGAGGCACAGCTCCCAGGAATGACACTGCCATAACAAGATACGTACCTTAAGATCTAGCACAGTTCTGATTCTAGCTAGCTTTTACAGTCTGCATGCTAGTCTTTAATAAAGAGCAACCCTGGGAACCGTTTCTACCAGTTGTTTGTCTTGCAGGTGAGCCGCATAACCAGGGTGTCTGCCCACTTCTCACAAAAGTTTCTCATAACTCTAATATCCTTTCAGGATATATAATTTTTTTAATAAAAAGGTTTCCGTTTTATTCAATCTTCTTTCCCATTGTGACCTTCAGAACTCTTTTTTTCCAATTCTTTTTTATCTATTCCTAAGTGTAGCATTTTAAAATGCAAGTCCAATATGTGGCTATCTGTGTGAGTCTAATTCAGGGTGCCAAAAGTGTAATAAAAGCCAATTTTAAAAGTTCGGCTTTCGTATCTCCGATATCTTTACATAGAACTTTTTCACCTAGGTGGAATCATGACAAAGTACAGAATTCATGGCTGGTATGCAGCCTTAGTAGTGGCTGTACTGCAGATGGGCTATACTGATTTTCCAAGCCTTGGAATGGAAACCTTTTTCTTTTTTAAAAAAACGGAATGGCAGTATCTTTCATTTAATGCCAGTGGATTTCCACTGTCTCACAAGAACCTGGCCCAAACACATTTGGTTTCCTAGGGACTGAAGAACAGTGTCCAAAGTGTCTGATCAATTTCTAGCTCAAAGGTTTGGGGTTTTTTTTCTACTACAGCTTGTTAACTGAAAAGCAAGTTAAAAACATCACATACCATATGTACTGTGGTCACCAACTCCTTCTGTAATGAGAGTTTTATTGTTTCACAGAACACAGACCTGAACAGTATCAGTCGTTCCAGCAGTTTTTAAGCTTGTCAAAAAGCAACACCTCTGCCCACGAAAGCAATTCATCTTGCTTTTCCATCCCTCCAAAAGGGCAGCCTCTTCCTGCCCCAAAGTCCAACAATTTCCTCGTCTCTAACCAGCAGGTGAAAACAGCATGCCAGAGAAACCAGGCTGCCCTCTCTCTCAGATACACACCTCCCAGGCAAGTCCCAAGCAAGCCCCTTTCTTTCACACCTGTTAAAAGGAAGTTTGCTACCAATGACATTGGCACCATTTTTGTCTTCAAAGCCACCGTTGCCAATGGTTCAAATGGATTACCCACACACCCCTTCCCTTTCTTGAAAGTGCATGAGGTTTTTTCTAGCAAGAAAAGTTCTCCAGTGCTTCATCTGGTGTCAGCAGCTTCCTACCTACTGCACAGTTGAACAGCTGCTCAGTACAGGTACTGCTTGCTAATACTGCCTTAAATAGATACTTATGTGAAAGATAAGGAGGTTGGGGCTGAGTCAGTCTACCTACACTTCTTTATGTAACCAGAAATTTGGCTCTTCTTGTCTAAACTGATCTACACATATACTAAAGCGGTCTTTGCACTGCCTCAGAGAAGCCACAGACTTACACTGGCATCCCACAAGTACCGCAGACACCCCAGCGTTCTTCCTTGGGACCAGACACGAGGGACAATTTGTCGTCCAGACTCAAAGAGGAAGCACGCACGGAGTACGGGCATTGAAACCCCATCTCTCAAATCAAAAGCTAATACACAGATGAGTACTCTGCTAGTTTAAAGCTATACAAAAACAAGAACAGAAAAGACATCTTGCTGACTTACTATAATTTAATGTGGTATACATAGAAAAAAAAAATATCAGCAAATGTTTGTTCTTGCTTTAGGAGCAGCTATTCAAAGGGCTACTGGTTAAGCCTGACATCCAGTTGCTATGCTATTTGTTTATCTACCAGCTACATCTTCCCTGGACCAAAAAAATGCCTTTTCTAATATATAGCATACAGGTAAAAGTTTACATAAGTGTTTGTATCATCCCTCATCAATTCTCTTTTGTACCCATCTGATTCTGTAGTTTTGATCTCCCTGGAGCTGGTAAAGAGGCTCAGGACTTTTCCAAAGTATTGCTATGATTTTGAGTCACTCCATCAGCCATATTTGCATACTTACGCAGATGTCAGTGCTTTTTCTGCTTTCTTGCTCCTCTTTATGGCTTTCTCACTTCCAGATTGCAGGCAATTGCCCTGTTATGTGCCAGGCATTCAATCCTAATTGATACCAATTTTGTGTAATATATACAGAGGGCATCTGTCATGGCTTCTCCATATAAATTACATCTAAATTGTGTGTAGATAGAACATAAATCATTCATGCAAAAAGTTATAGGTGGATAACTGTGTAGGGCTTGAGAATAATATTTTCTTTCCGCTGAAAATTAAAAATATGTATCTATATAGTCACCCACATCCAAGCCTAGAGTGAAACATTTATTTGGAAACACAATAGTGTTTGATGTACGTTTAGTGCAACAGAACATTAATTTAGTTGTAAGTACTGTGGATTTCACTGACTGTCACTGCATAAAGGTACTTTGGGGAGCAATGAATCACTAGAAAAAAGGCAGAAGGCACCATTCGGGAACAAAAGTATTTTCAGATCTAGGTAACTGGACTGCTACCACGGACGGCTGAACACAAGCGTGCTAAAAATTCATTGTATACTGCAGAAGACTGAACTACCTAAATACAATGACGCACTGTATGCAGCAATCTATTAAGGGCTGCAAAGCAGCACAGTGTTGTTGTGGCACCCCTTTCACCACCCCACCAGTCCCCTCCTTGCTTGGTTTTGGGGGGGGTTTGTTTGTTTGGTTTTGGTATTTTAGGCATCGACTGTTGAAGGTTTGAGCCATAACTAACAGAATCCTCTTAGTCACCAATCATATTACCATTAAAAACTCCATTGGTTAACTGATGTAATCAGAACGCATGTTTAAACATGAACCACCACTTTCAAATGCAGACATTACAAGCGAACACAAAGAAAAGTGACATGGCCAACGTGAGTACCAAATACCTGACACCACAGGTGGCTGAAATCTCAACAAGAGTTGCCGGTTATTTGCAACAGTCAAGTCACCTAGTTTTAATTCCCTAAATAGGTATGAAGATGCCAGCTGACGGCTGGCCAAATTTGACTTCAAGGTTCAGAAATGTTATCCTTACAAGACATAAATTAGATCTAAAATTCTTAAGCTATAAATTTAATTTAACAATGATACAAGTTTTCTGCTCCATTTCTTTTTCCACATTCATGATCCAATGAAAAGACCATTTCAGACAGCACATTCTAAACAAGAAGCTTCTTTTTTTCCTTTCATCCTTCACCTTTAACAAAGTAAAAAAAGAACAAACACCCAAACCTTTACACACACATAAGCCTCACTAAATCATCTCATTACTGGGGAACCACACCAATATCCATTACAATTATTAGATCAGGCTTTAATGCTGAAAAATGAGATGTAGCAACCTAGTGCTTAGATTTCTGTGATGTAATCTAATATTGTTACTGCCTGTATTCTTTGTTTCATGCTCCTCAAACACTTCTAAAAATACCATTTCACATGTAAAGGTTTAAAATTATGAAAACGCATGTTTGATCTAATTTCCAAAATCAAAATTTATGCATATTTAACTGTTCTCATTGTTAAATATGCCTCCCTGATGAATAAAAAAATAATTTTAATTCTAAGATATTTATTTATAAAAAATATTACTGGATTATTCCCCCCCCCTTTTTTTTTTTAATTAACAATCTCCATTAAAGACGGCCATCGTTTTCAGTTTGGAAGTGCTGTGCGCCACCTCACTGAGCTTACATTCTGCAGCAGCATGCACTGTTCATGACTGAAGTACTACTTTTTTTTATTTCTAAAGCCATCAACAATTATTAAACTCTATGAGAATAAATGTCCTTATTAGCATGAAGATTAGAACATCTTAGGTGCAGAAAAATGTCAGCTGCTTGTCAGAAGTCATTTTGAGTGTGCTCTCTTGACCCATTCCCAATTTAAAAGTCTGTTCCTGTGGAACAAGACAGATAATGAGTGCCGCGTGAAAACAGCCACTAAATGAGCAATACAATAAATTTGTCTTACTAATTGAAAGAGCATAAGCTAAAATTATAGTACATTAGCTAAGTATCCAAAGTGTTAGAAAATGTCATGAGAAATAAATAACTTCATCTTGGACTGCCTTTCTCAGAAATACAGAGAACACAGCACTGCAGAATAAGCACGGCGGGGGAAAAAAGGAGAGTGAAGCTACAGTGAGCTTGGCTCACTTTATTCCTAAGTGAGAAGCCTACATAAGATGCTAATTTGATTTGGTTTAAGCTTTCCTGAATCCTCAGGCAGACAAATTCTTAATGATTCTTTCAGCCAAACAAATTTAGAAATATCAGTTTTTAAATCAGACCATCCTCCATGACAGCTACACTGCTGTTTGCACAGTCCTGAGGACCCAGCCGCTCGGAATGGTGGTTGAATTGGTTTTAAGCTTCAGGAAGACATAAAAGTTAGGAAGCCAAAACATCATAACAGAACTTTAGCAATAACAAAGCAACTAACGAGGGCAGAGTGTACACATATTCATTCAATTTGATAGGGTTGCATAAATTAGTGTAGCCAAGGGCAGCTGTAAGATTTGGTGGATATATTACAGTACTATAGGACTTTGTTGGAATAATTATGCTGTCATTCACTAAAAATAAATATATACCCTCCACTGTGAGCACTTAAGCATACCTTTGAGATTAAAACCAAATAAAAGCATTGGTTAAACTCAAATAAAACCATTGGTTAAATTCTTTTTATTTATTATTTAGGCTTTACTTTTTAAAATACTCCATAGAAACAAGCATGGCTGATACTGTAAGGGAATCAGCCATGCTGCATGTACCTTTGGAAATGTTATAAATAAGTAAGGAAAACACTATTATAATGACTTCACAATTTGATTTGGTAAGGGGAGAGATTTCGACTAGGATGGCATTGCGGCCACAATAGTTGTAAGATGATACTGCTTCAGGAAGACGTGCTGATACAATTATCTTTAAAGTCCTCATTTATTTCACAAATTTTAAAACTGGGAGGGTCATTGTTCTCTGACAAAGATTACAAGGGAGCCTCATCACTCTAGCCTCCAGGATAACCCTCCAGTCTGCCTTTTCAGATTTTAAATAATCTTTGATTTTACATTTTTGACATTTGCTTTCTGAAATTGGTCTTAAGTATTTTCCCAGGTGCTTGAGCGTTGCTTTCCCAGGATTGTGAAATCTGAAAGGTGGATGTGTTTTTGATTTGTATTCATACCAGTGCCTTATATAACCAAAGGAATGTTTTGTTCAATCCCAGAATAATGCTTATGTTGAACAATGTTATGTTTATTTTAAGCTGTGAGCAAACCTGGAAAATCATTCATTCACACAGCTGTACCGCTTTAGTGCCCTACCTCTTTCCTGCATCCCATTCATCTTATGTGAGGCTGATAAACATGCCTCCTCTCACAAATACTATCAGATACTGCCTAAAAACACTCCAGGATTCAGCCCAAACATAAAGCATCAGACAAAAAAAGTCCTGAAAAATCAATTAAAAATGCCACTTTATCTCTGGCTGACATGCTGAGCAGATACAGCTGAAAAGCCACTGGAAAGAATGATGTGAAACACTCATCTGACAGCTCTGACAAGACTGCCCAGGATGCAGAAGCTTTTCTATACTTATTGTGAAATGACTTTGACTACAGGATGTGAGAATGTTTGGAGGCATTCACAGGGTTAGGTGACCCCCGAAGCCCTGCCATCCTCTGTGTAACACAGCTCCTGTTTCACCCCCTTTTGGAGATGGGAATTCACCATTGACATCAAGGAGGAGGCACGGAGAGGAAAGAGCCATGCTTTAAGACACTTTCCTTTGCACTAGCTCTGCCACAAAGGCTAGCTAATTTTGTTAGGAATGTCTGTCTTCACGTCTGACCTCCTCCTACCCTGCCACCCTGTTTACTGTCAAGCCTCTGTGCTAATACTCTTAAGAGTAGTACAAAAAGATAACGGCAATAAATGTAATTGAGGAGGGTGTCCTGATGTGCAGAAACATAGATATATCCCCCTCAACTATGGATGCATACAGCTGTGCTACATTTGTTGGTAACTTGCCTATTTAAAGGAATAGATAAGACTCTTCCCACTAATACTTGGAAATTAGGAAAATACTAACAAAGAATCAGAGATAGCATCGCTAAAACTTCCTTACTCCTAGCAAAGTTGCACCTTTCTGAGAGATCCTGAGATGGCCACTGTTAGATTTTTTATTGTTTTTTTAACAGATACCTCTTTCAGCTGAAATGCTGGCTCCTCACAAAGTGACTAGCTATTCGTGTATACCCTCCAGAGCTTCTGTTGCTATTTCAGTCTGCCAAATCAGCGTTATCAGTGCTAAAATACTACTTTTTTTCAGTTATTTGGGACCTCTACTTTTATGATTGCAGTTTTATACCATTGTACCTTCAGCCTTTTCAGAAGCAATGCCCAAGCTCTTCTCCCACTACCTGCATAGGGCACGTGCCAGTATTTTACATGGAGAAATCACTACAAGTATGTACTGCCTCATTCTGCTGAAAATACTAAGGACATGCTTGTACCCTATTTTTAATTACTTAGTGACAGTGGTCCTATTACACATTCTGATTTTTTTCTGTAGCAATTCATTTACACTCTTTGAAACGACATCACTTTTGTAACCGGTGAAGCTGCCCCTCCCTGTGCTGAAGCAATATCTTGCAAACCTGAATTTAACAGCTACAGAGAGTGCAATGCCCAGCCCAAGGCCACCTTCCCAGCTATTACAAGAGTATGTGATATTAACGTGATTGACAGAGATAACTGCCATGGGTGGATCTGGCTGCAGTTCTGCAGAGGGCTATGCAGTCATGCCTGATGCTCTGGGAGCTTACCCCCTGCAACCAACACTACTGCACCTTGCCAACCCCTCCCTCGGGGGCAAACCCAAGGCTGACTTGTTCCCTCCTTTACTGCGCACAACTGCATAATCCCTTCTCCTCTTGACCTACTTACATTTCGCTCCCATATTAGGAACTTATTAATTGTTGATCTAATTACCAGTAATATCCTGCTCGTCTTTACTAGTATGTGCAATCACTTTCTAGCCCTGGGTGAACTCCTGCCTTTTTGATGGGTTTTTCCCCAGGTTTTCCCTTTTCTTCCCAGTGTAGATCTTCATGAAGTGATTGACTTGGATACGAGATGCAGTCCTTCATCCTATCTAAAGCATCCTTTAATGCATTCATTACTTTCCCATAAGTTATCTTCCCTCTTCGGAAACGTTCCTACCGTGTTCCTCAGTAGACGTGGCGCACAGAGGCTCTGCGCTGCACAGCCCTGCACGGTACTGCCGTCTTACAAATCTACAGGAGCTCCCCACTCTGCAGCACTAACCGGGGGCTCCACAGCAAGCAGCTTGAGATTAACAGTGTTGCTGTGTACATCTGTATTAAACATCCAGTTAACAATGGAAGAGTTCACTTGCTTTTGTTAGAAAAGCACTTAAATGGATGGTTATTGCTGGCATATGAATATATGAGAATCAATGAATTTGTTAGTATTTTTCCTGGATGTATTTTTTTCTAGAGCTACTGTTTTCCAGTCTGATGTGAAACTGAGGACTTCAGTTTATTTGGATGATGCTTGATTTCCTTCAGCCACATTCAAAATTAGATGTATTTTAGCTTTAAGCTAAGCACGTTTCTTTGCATTAATTCATCTGAAATTAACATGTCTTTCTTTCAGGGAAACGCCATTCCAAACACCTCAAAAGGAACAAACTAAATTTTACTATATTTTCCATTAACCATAAGCCTTTACTGGTAGCACACTATATGTATGTATTCAGTAAGGGAAACGTAAAATTGTCAAACATTAACAGAACAAGTATTGCATTATATTATAGAACATTAGTAAATGCCAAAAATTCCCAAGGAAATAATAAGAAATGAATAGCTAATGATAATTACAGTACTCACACTGCCATTAAGCAGAAACATATCAAAAAGAAACTGCAAAATCATTAGTAATTTATGAAATATACTTAGTATTTGAATGCCACAGTAAGCATATAGTAATTATCTTAACAGTTAAGGTGAATTTCAGTTATTGCATACCTGTGAGTTAAAAGTTGTCATTAGATCGGTTTTAAAGCAAACACAATTAAAGTGTCGCCTAAACTTTCTGTTGAAGAGTTGTTAGGAGAGGGACATACACGTCCTTTTAGATTATACAGGCAGGTTTGAAGTAATAACTAGGCCGTTTTAAAAAGGCTTGCACTTTACATTTACAGAACACTTTCTATTCAGTCATGCTGGAACTATATAATTACAGGTGATTTTGCAGTAGTTTGTTTCATTTCTCAGACCATGATGGCACTTACAGTAATGTAATTATTCACCTAATTATATAACATGGTTGTAATAAAGCACTTGGACTGCCCAGCAATGACAGCTGAGAACATAGTTTGAACATGTGTGTGTATACAGCTCTAATGTTATTCTAAAATAAAGGATCTTTTTTCTTAATTTAAAATTATCCATATGTTAATCATCATTACATGTTTGACAAAGGCTTACTAGTGTCATTGACTTAAGTAAAAGCCCCAAAAAGATTTTTTTCCATTTTGAAAGAGTAATTTTCTTTTTTTTGTCCTATTTGCATTTTCCCACGATGACCCCAATTTAGGAGTTGAATCCTTACAGCTAGATACCTACACCCTCAGGAGGGGCTTGCTGATGGCAGAACTCCACCAAGACCTAGAATGTATTTCAACAGGATGCAACAGAGGTCTACAAAGGTTCAAGCTAGAGAGTTTTAACTGTGCCGTACAGTTATTTTTGTCTAGCATCCCACAACTGCTAATTCTCAGCTCTGCTGAGAAAGATGTTGTTAGACAGAATGCCTTTGCAATGTGACTATATTGCTTCCACTATCTGTGCTAACTTGTTTATTGCAAGTTATTCATCCTTGAGACAGCCCCACGACATTCTATAGGAACAGGATCTCTGTGTTAGAGAACACGTCTCTGTCTCCACTTAGCAGGAAGAAAGGTTGCTGGTCACACCCAAGGTTTCTTTATTCAAAACCCTTTAATGGGTAGGAGCACTCTGATCCACCCAAGTACACAAACAGGCCAGATTAATTTGATTCAACTGACCGAAGTGGCCTTCAGGGGAATGCCATTATGGTAATCAGCTCTCTGGTTTTCCTTTGGTTCTTCCCTTGACTGCAGAATCTGCAACTATAGCCCACCCTTTTCCCAACACATCCTTATGAAAAATACAGGACAAGTACTGTAGTGTTCTTCCAACTGTATTCATGTATTTGTTTCTTGGCTTGAGAGGTCAGTTATAACCACAGCGCCAGCTGGGTTCTGTTGGTTAAGCAGGATTTTATATTTTGAGATCTTTCTGTACTACAGTGTTTGTCCTTGATATGCTAAGCTTATTTTTGAGAGAGGAAAACCAACTTTCCAGATCCCTTCAGCTTCCTTACCCATCTTCCCCCCTTAAAAGTTAACACACATTATGCTAACAACGGCTTGGAAACCATAGCTTTCCCCCCTACAGAGTCCTTTGGGTGGGTTAATCAAGAGAGTGTAAACAGGGCGTAAAGCTCATGTGTCATGTGGTTACTTCATGCATTCCAAAGGTTACTAAGCATTTTTAATATGGTTAAATTGCAATATCAGATTCCTGTATACACTCCCACTAGACTGAAAGCAGTTTAGTCTTGTGTTTAGATTGAAGTTGACCTTCCTGGTTCCTCTCTAGCATGGTATTTTCCTGTACTGCCTACTGGCAGTCTTTTGTTTCTTGCATTTGTTTGCTTAATGTGACTTTCCAAAAAGAGGATTTACACATCTTTTCTGCCAGTTCTCATCAGAACTTTCTATTTTGAAATTTTCATTGATCACAAGGCAAAAAAAAACATTCCCCTCAGCCAGCCAAACTGCTCCTCTTCACAAAGTATAATTTTGTACTCCTGCTACTGAAACTCAAGCGTTTAACCAGAGTAAAATTAAAAAGTGAAGATCAAAAAGGGCTCCAGTGCAATGTCCCAAATCAACGCAGCCCAAGTGACTCTTTGCTACAAATGTGTACATGAACAGTGAGATGACTTTTAACGGTCATGGTGTAGCAGTACGTGAGCAGGGTTAAGGAGCAAGCAATTTCACCTAACAAAGGGCATGAATGTATACCAGGGTGAAACAAGATAAGCGGTGCCCTAAAGTTCAGAATTATCATCTCTGAGGCCTAAGCATCAAGAACATCTTCTGACATTAGGGAAGGAAATATTTTCTGGAAGTGAACACCAAAATATAAATAGCTACAATGACTTGTTTGTGGTTAACACCAATTTCCTCCCTCGCAGAACTGGTTTGTAAGGGTAAGTAAAGGTGAGATATTGTCAACCAACAGGTGAATTATCCGGCATGAAAAAATGGCTGCTGGTTGGAAATGTGAGATAACTCACGGAAATTCAAATAAGATTAAATCCTAGCAAAGCACTGAGCACTTGGATCTGCACAAAAGGTATTACTTTGGCCAAAAAGGATCTGGAAAGTAAAAAAAGAGAACACACATTTGGAATGCACCATAATTGACTTATCTTGTGAATGTTTCACTTTTTTCAAGAATTATTTAATTCCAAATCAAACTCTTATATTTTGGATGTCTGACAAGAGCATGTTAAAAACTCCTGTAAGGGCAAAGTGCATAGTGGCTTTTCATTCTGAAAACAAACAGAACTGAGACATTTACAACCTTATCTGTGAAAGGGAATTGCCAGCTGGGGAGAAGTATTTGAAACTTAGTGCAACAGCATCCAAACAGAAGGAAAAGCAGAGCTCCCGCCTCTGTAGATGATTTTATAGGGTTTTCTGAATCCAAGAAAGGATCCCTCTTTCTAATTAAAAAATATGTTCTGCATAATTATGATAAATGCGAAATAAAGTGAGATGAAATGTATTTAATCAAGTTAATCATTCACAAGAGAAATATAAAGCTTCATACCAAGATGATGTTTTTCAACTCAGTGCTATAAAGGAAACCGTATCACCTATTTCTCATGAAGATAAAATATTCTGTGGAATGAACTATTAAAATACTCAGGAAGAAATAAGAAAAGGAGGTATCCATTCACCCAAAACTGTATCAAAGAATAGAGAAAAACTAGTTTCTTTTGCTAAGGGATGGGAGCTTTTCTCAGGGGACACGTTTCCCAGCATTCTGCCGCCCCAACTTGGTAAAACCAATTTGCTTTATCAGCTGGTGATTGTTTCTGTTCCTGCTGAGCTCCAGCTCAGATCTGTGTTAGAAAGCAGAAGATGAAGACAGGCTCCACATTCCCCAAACCACTGCTTGAGAAAGTTGGCTTACAAGCAGGGAAAGAAAACTTGTATATATGTGTACATACACATACACACAGAGTAAGGACTTTGACAATATTCTGATTTTGGGGAAACCCCCAAACATAAGACCAGAAGATTTTACCTCAACAATGCCTTGCAAAATGCAGCAGGAATACCATAATGAAAATGAGCATTTCCTGCAATTAAGATAAAATTACTTTTATCTACAATTATAAACCACAAGCACTCAACCAAAAATTAGGCGGGCAATCCACATAACAGTCTACCTTTTGGAACTTGGAAGAAATGTGAACACAAAATTAAAAATAATTAAAAAAAAGATGCAGATCTGCTTCTAAATAGCCAGATAATGCCTATAGGGCTCTCCCCAGGAGGGCGGTGGGAAATCTGCATAGCAGGGACTTGAATGTGAGTCTCCTGAATTCCAGGTGACAGGTTCACTCTAAAGTAAAACGCCTCCCTCTCTCACATACATGTTTTAGCTAGAAGTGGTTTGGGGTATTTTTGAAACCTGAAAACTGATTTCCCAAAGGAAGAAATCCATTGGGAGATTTACAAGAAAGCTGCACTAGAAACTAAACTGATGTACAGGTATATGTGTGTGTGTATATGTATATATATATATATATATATCTCTACAGACACAAGCACAAGGGAGCATTGTCCTTAAGACCAAGAGAGTGAGCAGAACTTTCTGCCATGGGATATGCCGCACTGACAATTCTCCAAAGCATTTGACACGTAAGAGAAACCACTGTCGACTCCAAATGTGATATTGACAGGTTGTGAAACAGGAACAAGTCACCAGGATTTTCATACTTGTCATCGATTAAAGGCACCCAAATGTCTGACCTACCAAGTTTTCCTTGGTTTATTAGAGCCAGAGAAAGAGCCATGCTTAGGATTAATTAAACATAAGAAGAAGCCTTAAAGAAAAGCTTAATTTAGGGAAAATAAAATCTTAACTTCTTGTTTGCCATGTTGGAAGGACAAATAGTTGTCTCAGAGGGCAGAAGTAAGTCAGCGGGCTACAAAAAAAAATTCTCTAGTGTTCAGAGAGAAGGTCTTTGAAGCCTACACAAGGTAACAGAAACTAAGAGATGCCTCCAGCGCCGGTGCGCCAGCTTGGCTTACAGACCTGATGCAGGAGACAGCCCCGCAGAGTCACTTCCCGGCAGGACCCATCCCCCCTCCGATGGGGGTTCTCCATTCCCTCCAAGGAGAAAAAGTCAATCTTCCGCTAAGGGCCTGTAGCAGCCCTGCTCCTCCCTTCCCCTGCTTTTGTCAGTTGTATAAGTACCTGCCATTGCAGCAAGTTTTTAGAGAAAGAGATTGTATCTTTTTCTCCTGCAGATTGTATTGATTTTTCTAAATTTTCATTTAAAAATGCATTTGTAATGGAAACTGCAATAAATCTATAAGCATGAAATACAGTTTGATACCATCATTTTTGCTAGTTTAAAATTCTCCTTTTGCTACTCTTAAAAATAACACATTGCTGTAATATTTTCCAGAACTTATTCTGGTGCAAGGTAGTGTAGTTGAAATGGTATGTCCATCTGGCTCCAAGTTTATTACTCCAGGACATCATTTTTAGTACAAATTTCATAGGAGAAAAGTCAGAAACATGGTGAATTGCTGTTGTTCAGAAGAAAACAGCCCATCTGTTCTTCTCGTGATGATGATGATATGGTATCATTTACATACAGTGGGATATAGACAAAGGGTACTAAGAACTACATCAAGTAATTTCTTAATCACCTCCCACTTCAGATATATATAAATGCACAGAAAAGCTGAAATCTTAAAACCTGGATTCTGCCAGAGGCAGGATTCCACTGATGACAAAACCAAGATGAAGAATATTCTGTGTGGCCCATGGTTCTGTATTTTACTCTACTAAGACAGGCACCGCTTCAGAGATGACACTGGCGCCTGTTTCTTCATCAGAATAACAAAACATTTGCTTTGTTTTCATGTATACGTTTCCTTAAAAAATTACAAAAATATTTTTATAATTAGAAAGAAATTAAGACGTTTCAGCTATTATCTAGAGTGTTTTCTCCAAATTTCATGACTTGGCTCATGTGTATAGTTTCAGATGTGAAAAAAAACTCAATTCCAATTGCATGTGAGCTCAGAAAATTAAAAACCAGAAAAACCAATACAAATTTCAGTGGATGTTGTGTTTATAAAAATAATAATTAAAAAACCCTCTTGACAAGAGAAACTGAACATAAACAGTATTTGCTGTTCAGCTGGGGCATACCAGGTAGGTTAAATGCCAAGATGGAATTTCCTTTGCATAACAGGAAATCTTTCCTAGACAAAATTCAATTCAGTTTTCACCAATTCACATTTCTACCCTGGGCATAGCAGAAAAGAAAGTTTGATTGTTTCCAACTCAGTTTATTCCAGATCAGATGCTCTTGTTTCATATAGAGAAATATCATTTTAAGATTTTTTTTATTGCTGAATTACTTACAGAAGTTATTTTTAGACGTTTAAGATGTTGTCAGTTCCTTACTTTGGGAAGAAACCAAATCTTTTTTTCAAGCTGAGTAACAAAACATTTCTATTAGGGATTTCCCTGTCAGCGAAAGCACAGCATTCAAAAATTTAAGACCAAGGAAAACCATCCATATTGCCAATATTACAAAAGTGTGTGTGTATATATATATATATATTTATATATATATATATATATATATATATATAAACCACACCAACTTTTTTTTGGTGGATTTCAGAAAATTTCCAGTTAGTAGCAAAGCAAGAATGTGTGTCCTTCTAAAGAGACGACTCAAATTCAAACTTTACTGGATGCAAAACTGCTGTGGAATGAAAGATAAATTTAACAAACAGAAAGAGCAATCCTTGCAGAAGAGTGCTCACTGCAACAGGCCGTGTTTTGCCAGGCAGGAGAGAAGAGCACAAAGCAACAGGTGCAATTTAAAGAGACGGAGAGTGCCAGCGCAGCCCCCCCAGCCACCCACTGCAGCCAGCCGTGACAGCCCTCCTGCGAGCCCCTCAGCCCAGCCCATCCACACGCAGTTCTCTACCTTCAGCACTATATGTACCAAGTGACGCCACTGTCACACAAAATCCCTAAAACCGATAATTTGCTGAACGGTTCATTTATAAGCACCTGGCAAATAACAAGGTACTAAAGAGCCAACAGATTTGCTGAAAACAGGCGACACGGAGCTATTTTAGTCTCCTTGGCAGGGTAAGTGACCTGGCAGGCACGGGGCAACAGCAGCTGTGACGTGTCCTGAATTCAGAGGGCTTCTGGCACTGCCGCGGTGACAGGCTTCCAAGCAAGCTCATGAAACGTGGCACAGCCCTTGGAAAATTGTACTTTAAAAGTAGTTATCAATAGTTTGTTGTGAAGTTTGGAGACCTAAATGCGATCTTGCAAAAGGTTCAGTCTCAGGCCCCATTCCCTCCAAAAGTTGCTTTATCAATTTTTCAATCATCAAATCTATCAACCAAGATGATAGACTCAAACAACTATAAAAATTAGAAGGGTCAAAAACCTGGGTGTGGCTGCAAGAAGTTTTCCATTTTGAGAAATCTGAAAAAAAAGTTTGAAACCAAGAGACAAGTTAAATGAAGACATGCTTAAAGTGCTTATACAAAGTAAAAGGTCTATACACAGATATAAAATAGAAATCAATAACAGTGACCAAGAGGGATAAATCATTATCATTGATCACAGACTCAGTGACCCAGCTGTGGGGAAAGAGTGCCTGCTAAAAGTCACACATGGCTGTGCCCAGCTTTTGGCACTAGTTTCTCTACAGACTTCTTGGTGAGTTCAGAGGTGGTGACAAAGAGGGGTGAGAAACTGGAAAACACCATTTCAGGAACAGCTGAAGGAAAGCACTTCTCTGTAAAAGAGAAGCTGAATGTTATATGGCCTTCCAAGACAAAAAAAAAGGCTGCTAAGAGGGCAGAAATCAATTGGTTTCCATTTCCACTGGAAGAATACACTACTTAGCTCAATTTTGATAAAAGAATTTCACATAAAACATCAGGAACCATGCCCAAACACGAGGGACTTAAAGCAGCATTTCAGTTACTTGCAAAGTCTTGTGGAATTCGCTTCACACTTCTCCACAGTCTGTTGCTATCAGAAGCGCCTAGGCACATTTAATCACCCCCAGCCAGACAGGAGATGGATTAGGGGATCCTCCTGGCTGTCCCCGTGGCAGGGATTTGTAGGAGGTCCAGTGCAGACTTTGGTAAATGTGATTGATTTTTTTGTGGAAGATGCAAAGATACTACTGTAACAACATAACATGCTACTAGAAATAGATTCATTAATTCATATTCCATACCTGCAGAGCTGTTTAGCTTGCTCAAATGATCTGCAAAATGACACTTCTAGCATAAATTAATCGAGATGATATATGAAAGAAACAATTAGCAAATAATACAATGGGTGCACGGGTTTTTTTTAAGCCTGCTGCAACTACTCAAGTATAGGTATGACGCCAGATTATTTTATTCCAAGATGTTACAGCTCGATCTGGAAACCTCTTCTTCTGGTGCTGGTTATCCTGCCTTGAAAACTAATGCATTAAAACCAACCAAAGGAACACCCAACATAGCCACCCTAGGGAACGCATGGATCAAATCATAAGATTTGAGAGGAAAAGCTACAAACAAGGCAATGGGTTTGCACTTCTGTGATTGATACAAAATCACACGTAAAACAGGTTTTGCAAGCTGCAGCATGAGGACAGATAGAAGGAGAAAAATCTGTGCTAACAAAACATAATGTCAAGAAACAGCTGGTTTAGAATAGTCTGCCTGATGATGTGGGTAAGTACAGGGGAAGCAGCTTACGGAAAGTTTGAAGTCACTGTTCCTCCTGCTCTAGAGAGTACAGTATGTTTTTGTTCCTACAGCCTTTGGGGAATGTGATAATAACCAGCAAGACCAGTGGGATACTGCTGCTTTATGAACTCCCCAGCAAAGGGCTCTGGTTTAGTCGGATCCTGCTCAGCCCTGAACCTCTGGTCTGAAGTTAAACTCACATTGGTTATGTCTACCTTAGCAAGTAGTGTGGTGCACCAGGAACACAACCATCACATGAAATAATTGCTGTTGAGAACCCAACATCCATATCATCCATATTACACAAATTTTTGGGGTACATGGGAGGAAGAAAGAATTACACCCCTCCTCCAAGCAGCTGAAGTGCACCAGGTGGGCTCCCAGAGCAAACCCCCCAGCTCCCTGTCATACAGAAAGGATCCAGTTTGGATGGATAGAACACAGTGATCCAGCTCTATCTCAATCACCTTGGGGGGGGGGGGGGGGGGGGGAGAGAAAGAGAGAGAGAGAAACATACTACTGTATTACGTATTTACCACAATATTTGGATATTTTCCTTTCATATTAAAAATCCTATTAAAATACAAATTGTGCAATAAAAGTTCTGCAAGCTACTTTTGTTTTTAATGTCCTCTGCTAATCATAGACTGTTACTACAACTTAGAAAACAGCATTGTTCTGCTCTGAAATTGATGAGGACAGGTATGTTTCCTTTCTGATCAGGAGACATGAAAGCTAGGGGGTGCCCCAGTAATACACACTGCAAGATACACCAGCTCAAGTTCAGAATGGTTTATGCATTCAAGAGGACAGTAGATTAGTTTTATTCATCCTGTTTATACACCTCCTTAATCCATCGTCTTCTATATTTTCAGATTAAATTACTTGATCAATAAACTGGAAATACATGTAGAGGATTGGGTTTTCTTGTACAACTGGCATAATATCAGTGAAACTCATTTTGATAGGATGGGGAACCCAATAATAAGAGGAAAATAATTTAAACTACATCGCTTACACTTCGCTCTTGTTGAAAGTAAAAGGAGCTTACAAAAATCTTCTACTGTGTCTCATTTTATAATTTTTTTAATTTCTTCCCTTTCACTTTAATGGCACGTACTAGATTAAACTTACATTTACAAGCCCAGGAGACACTCTCAGGAAAAAAAACAAAAAAAACAAAATGAGTACTTGATAACCCTGCCTGCTTATTGAATGCCAGGCAAACTGAGAAACACATTAGCCAGATGTCATGTTGAAAGCTCCCCCCTAGGAACATGCAGAGTTATGCAGAGGGTCCTTTTTGTGATCTGAGCAAATACAACAGAAGAAAAAAAAAAATATTGCCAACAGAAGCCCTTGATTTACCTTGCATTTTTAAAGGAAAAATGAAAAAACAATCAAACAAACAAAAAAATCCCCAAACACAAAACCAAAACCCGAGGGGGTGGTCTTTACCAGTGATACACCTTCAGCAGGGATTTTGTACTAATTGCACTTCGGGAGCTTTCACTATCAAGGCTGCTTGTCAAAAGCTGGTTGGTAGCTCAGACCGTGCAAAACTGTTTGGAAGTGTTGATCTATAAATAAAATACTGCTACCTGTTTTGTTCAACTAATTTCAGTAATGTGTTGGGGGTTTAAACAAATGAAGCAGAAACAGTTGCTTTGTTAGAAATTTTTTTTTAAGCAAACACACTTTTCAATTTCTGTACTATTACACAGTTTTTAATATTGCAGATTTGGGGTGGGGGTGTGTGTGTATCTTACTACTTATAAAAATATTGTTGAGTGGATGCAAGAGTTTTCAATTTGTAGAAATGGATTTCTCTAAATATTGCTCAAATTTCCTCCGATATATACTCAGTGGAAAAAAATCTCCAGACATTTTAAAATAAATTCAATGTGAAAACCCTTAAGATTATTTCCTTCCTGAAGCAGAGGAAAGAGTTCTTTCTTTGGCTATCTACATAAAAGGGGAAATAACAGAATAAACTGGAAGTTATATAGATTTCTGCCTGAAATCTACATAACAGATCAGTAGAGGAAAAACGCCTCCTGTTTTAAAAGGCAGTTGTAAAATCATTAATAGTTTTCTGTTAACTATGGCAGACACAGTAACAGAGCAAGTGGATCACTTTATAACAATAAAATTTCATTGAAAAAAGCCTGAAGAGAGAACTTCCCTTACTAAGCTTCCTACTTCCCTCTGATTTACTCAGATTCCACGCACACCCCTTTTGCTTTTCCCTCCACTGCCCCCACCCGTTCTTTTTTTTTTTTTTTTTCTTTTCACTGAAACTATTGCAATAATTTCCTACATGCTGGCACCAGGAGCATCCCACATTTTAAAGCTGCTGCTTGAATCCCAGCTTCTTTCTTCCAGACAGTTCTCTGAAGCTGAGCCGCTGGCACGCACAGGGACGAAGTTTTCGTTGCTGGTGCCCATAGCGCAGCTGCTCCGTGCGCAGCTGAAGGGCTGCAGGGTACCAGGCTTTCACACCAACGTGCTGCACAGAAACCAAATTCAAGGCGAGAACATTTCTTCACGCAGCTAGGAGACTGAGAAAACCCTCTGCACGACGTCCCTCCATGGGGAGCGCCAGGACAGGTGCAAGGGTGTCATTCTGGAGGCACCTGGGGAGAACCACCCTAAGGTCGCCCCAGGAAGCCTCCCTTCGGGGATGCCCAAACACCTGCTGTGTTTGTTTCCCTTTTCTTTTATGGCAGCCACAGTAACTGCTGATCCGAGGGGAACTTTCAGCAACTGTTCAAGGAGCAGATAATCTAGGTACTGAACATGCTGCCCTTGAGCCGAGATCCAGTTTTCAATAAAAGTTAAAGCCATCCAGTTTCTATGACCTTCTAAATATAAAAAAATAGGAAACTTATTAAAAAAAAATACAATATTTTAATTTGCTTTCTAGAAAAAAATATAAAGAATATATTGGAAAATACAACTTCCAAAGGATGTAAAAATCAAAAACATTTTGCAGAAACATCTTTTCACACAAAATCCTAACCTCTTCCTTGTACCTAGTTTTTAATTTCTAGGTTTTTAGGCTGCTCAGTACTAGCTGAGAGATTAATCTAGATTAGTAGCAAAAAAATATGACGAGATCATATGGGGTGGAATCAGGTCATATAGCAGCAAAATCTCCCTTGCTGGAAATAGCTTAGACTTTGCTCGGCAGGACCCTGACTCACCTCATCCACGGCTCTGCTCTTAAGAGAAGGCTGGACCGGATAGTCTCCGGCAGCCTCTTCCCACCTAGGCTTTTCCATGGCCACACATAGCAGGAGTTGCAAAGTTTCAGTCTCAATATATTTGGTCAATAGATAGTGACCAATTTTATACCCATGCTGAACCTAATCAAGGGATTTTAGATCAAGGAAAGGCGAAAAAAACAGAACAAACGTCACCAGGTTGTCTGAGGAAATACCACGCTTGCATCCATCTAAATGCACAATTAAAAAGATCCTTCCTTAAGTCTACTTTTTTTTTTTTTACTTGTTAAAACCTCTAATCAACACTGTAGAGCACCCTTTTTATTTTAAATTAAGTATTAGGATAGATGGATTAAAGTTTTCATAGTTTATTTGACTAGGCAAATTACTTGCATTACTTCATGTTTATTAATCACTATTACTTGAAAGTTATGAGGCTAGATTATGCCTATAAATTGTTACTGAATTCGTGACAGTCAGTGTGCCGTAAACACCTTACACTTCACAGGAAATATAGTGGTTCTAAAACAGTTGCAAACAAATAATTTTTCAACTAACAAACTGTTTATAGTACGCTGATGCGGTTGCTACATAGTGAGGGAATTTGATTGTTACTTTTGCAGGAGTGTTTACATTTTCAGCAATTTCTGGAGAAGCTGATCTGGTTCTGACATGCCTTATTATCCACAGTCAAATTTTAGATATTTCATACTTGAATTACTTTCAGTATCAAATTTACAACTCACGCCAATACCTCCAAACAGACAGAAAAGTTCTATGTAAACATGGTTACTGGAAATGAAGAGAAACAACACCGAAGAGAGAAAATACACCTTTGTTCTTGCTTCTCTACTTCAACGAAAACCTGTATCTCTCATGTAAACTGCGGAAAAGCAAGATCTGACATTCCAGAAAATAATGATTTGATACAAGTATCATTACTGCCATTGATCACTCAGGACATGACTTTAAATGTGTTTCAGTGACAGAGTACACAAACTCTGCCAGTCTTTGACAGAAACTGTGTACATGCTTAAACCTGAATAGATTCATTGATTTTTTTTTTTAGAGTGGAGAACCACACATTTTGTTAGAAAAGGTTCTGCACCCATACAGATAGAAAATTACACAACCTGAAGCCGGTTCAGTCCAGAAATCAATCGAGTACCGCACCAAAGCACCTTCTCTCCCTGCCTGACCACAAGCACCCAAGCAGCCACCTTCCCGCAGCGCTGCCGGCTCCTGCTGGTAGCTGCATCTTTGGGCTCAATGCTTACCAGTAAGTTTGCTCCCTGCGTTTGTTTTTAAAAAGTCTAGAGATTCCACTTCCAGGCCTTTTGCTCCAGGAATACACGCAAGAAAAACTGAAAAATTACCTCTATGTAAAATCTGCTGAGAGTGGCTAACAAAAACCCAAGAGGTTTTTACCTGCCTCGTGATTCCCTGCTGCCATTTCCTCTTGCTCTATAGCGTCAGTAAAAGTTAAAAAAAAGAAAATTCAATGGTAAAACACACAACAGAAAGGAAGCATTTAAAAAAAGCTAACCAAAACAGAAAATTGCTTGAAGTTGTTATTCCCAATCAGATACTTGGTGCAACGCATTCAGCTCTACAGAAGCCCAGAGTGCAGCCCATGTGCCCAAGGCAAGATGCCTTCAGCAGAACTGGGGTGAGACCCCAGCCACCAGTAACCACAGCGGTGCCGACAGCCACCCTCTCGCACAGCTGTTCGGGGCTCTGGCCTCCACCCAGGGGAATCACAACGCACCCACCTTGTCACCAAAGTACTGGCAAACAAACAGTTTAGCCCGTGCTTCTTTACTTTTAGGTCTACAACACAGCTGCATGCATGTGCCAACATCTTCCTCCTTATTCAGCTAAATGCAACCTAGTCATGATCTGTAATGTTCGATACCATTTTGGTGAGGAATGAAAAAACCAAAATCCCCGTGTTCACTATCAGACGTGAAGGCCTTCATGCTGACAGTTATTTCACGAGCTTACTAGAGCATTCATAAAAACTAAAACATTTGAAGGCCAATTTGCGATGTTCTTTTAAGAGCATTTAATTGACTAAACAGTGATGTCTGAAAGTGATTACTATCTAAAGGCAGTTGGGTACAACAGATGGATACAATGCTAAAAAAAAGCGTGAAAATCTTTAGATAACATCAAGGCAGGAAAGAGGCCAAAGAGATTTTTCGACTCTTCACTGAAAACCTGAAAGCCCAGTGAATCAGATCCAGGATTCTCATTCCCACTCCACATCAAGGCATTGTAGATCAGTCAGGGAACAGAGCCATGGAATTGTTGGTCTTAATCAAGATTGTTTTGTTACCTTTGGTAAACCTCTGCAGGTTGGTAGGAACTTAGTAGTTGTTATTATTAGTCAATTCATGCAGCAACATGGGACGTTTGTGATCTAACTGGCATATTACAGACCAAGCACATCCTGTTCATGTGCATTCCAACAGAAAAAGAAATAAAATTAACTGGCATGGACTCCTCAGAAGTAAATTGTATTTAATTTGTATTAACATTTATTGCCTTGGCATGCCTTTGTCGTATACTAACCTACTAGTATAATATATAGTTAGTTCCAAGTAGTGTGCTCGAAGGTATCCCATCTTAATTTACAACTCTTGCGCAGATAGAAACTTCAGTCAATATTGAGCTCTCTGTGCTCCAGTGACATAGGGGGAGGGAAAAAAAAAAAAAAAAAAAGTAACCTGCCACATAAACCTTGAGCATGTTTTGATTCTCTGGCTTTGCCAGGTTGACTAATTTCAGTGAGGAGATGCTGGTTTCTTTGGACAACATCATGGTTGGAAATAGTCACAACAATAGGTGGGACATTAACAGTGAATCAATCTGCTGCTGAGAACCAGTGGACTAGAATTTGTAAAACTGTCCAAAATGATAGGTTTTCATGTAACAGTAGTTGTCTGAAAACAACAATTTTTTCTTACAAGATCTTGGCTACTCTACCATAAGTTTAGAGATCATAGGAAATAGGAACAACTCTCCCTGTCTGTGTGAGGTGCCAGCGGGAATGTGTCGAGTTGTACTAGCACAAGTTTTATGCAAGGGATGAACCCCAAATATTTTTTTTCTATGACAAAAGCTGGATCTCAAATCAAAGTTCTCACTTGGACCCTCAACACATAAGTAGTGATCTTTGCACATGAAGGTTACATTCTAATATTAAACTTGAACTGTCATGTGAACATCTGTAACAGAGTGCTAACAAAGAGCATCGCAAAAGTTCAAGAAATTGTTTTTTCTTTGTGCATTCTTGCTGAAACAAAAGGAAGCATGCTTGCTTACAAGGCTATAAATACCTGCGGTTTGGAGAGTTCACTGTAAAGTTTAAATAATTACAGGATAGGAATGTAATGGGAAAAGTGTCTTTCCCAAAACAGATGGCAAAGTAATGTATTCCATACAGTTAGCACATTCGAAGGCTCTCTGGGAATTAGTTCAAACAAACTTGGAAAACAAGAATGTAAGCACAGCCAGGGAGGGGAGTTATAATGTTGCCCTAATTTTGGAAAAAGGATTGATTAGATAAGAGATCTGGGTCAGTATTATCACCTGCAAAGACCAGAGAAAGTAAAAGAAATTAAAAACCTGCTGAGAACTTTGCTAACTCATATCCATAGTATGCACGCTGCTGTAAGAGGCACAGGCAGAAAGGTTCATATTTAGCAATATAATTAGAGCCAGTATTTTGTTGTAAATGCTATCTTCCCTCCCTCTTTGGTAAAGAGATGGTATAAAAAGTTCAAGAAGAGGTATAAATATTCTGATTGGCATTTGAAATCCATTTTGAGGCCTCCTGCAAGACCAAGATGCAAAAAGGGATTAATCTTGTCATAAACATTTTTTCATACATATTTATATAGCACATGAAAAACTGCTTCAAAGCTGCTCTGCTATATGTAGGCAAAAAATGAATTTTCCTGCATGCAGATGAGAGGAAAATACTTCACAACCATCTTTGACTACGTCAACCATTTCCAGCATTGTGGCAATTCTTCATTTACACACTCCATTTCTCCCTTTGCTTCTTTTCCTTAGGTAGTGGTGGTCTGCTAGAATCTGTCCAAGTGGCATATGTTTTCTGTACCGCACTCAAATACCAACAAGAAACCAGGTTACCCGATTTCCAGCTTATTTAACAGCTAAAGGACGAAAGGCAGAGCTCTTCTCAGGCAGAGTAATTCACCCTGAACAGGTTATTATTCAGGAGAACAAAAAGTTCAGAATGAAGATCAAGATGTTCTCAAAAAGTGAGGACTTAATTGAGACAAGAAGGAAGGAAGGATTTGCACTTTTACTTTCTTTTTTTTCCTTTACAATTTAAATTTGAGACATTTGGTAAACTCAGATACAACTTAATCTTTCAGCCTTCTATTTCTAACAGTTTGTTTTTCTAGCTCAGCTTCTACGTGTTCTCTTCTTTTTTGCAGTACCCTGCCAGTTACCACAGCAAATGCTCTTTTCACTCAGAAGCAGCTTATGTCTCCCCACTGGCAGCACAACCTTGCTTTTCCTTCTTGTTTTGAAAGCACAATCATGTCTGTATACTTCAGCCTGAGAACAAGCAACTCTGCAAGCTCAGTTACATTTTTCTCATCTCCTCCAAATCCAGAGATGTCAAAGCCTCTTTTTTTTTTTTTTTTCTCTTCCTTTTTTATGGAAGCTTGGCCTTGTTACCAAAAACGTCCCAGAAGAACCATTTTACTGATTATGCCTTATGCTCAAAATCCTTTTTCTTGACGAGTTAAACATGTCATTTGAATTGTGTACACAGCACATGGGATATATTCCCCTACTTCCAGAACTGTTATAGCTGCAGCCAACTAAACATCTGCAGAATAACTGTCTAGTTCGACAACTAGTTGGATTTTCTTTTATGAAAGAAAACTTGGACATATGAGCAATTCTGCTCCAGGACCACATTTGTGAGTTTTATGCTTC
Source organism: Falco punctatus (assembly GCF_963210335.1). Taxonomy (NCBI): domain Eukaryota; kingdom Metazoa; phylum Chordata; class Aves; order Falconiformes; family Falconidae; genus Falco; species Falco punctatus. Next base: position 3,023,069 of record NC_137588.1, read on the forward strand.
CTGAAGTAGGATGCTATGACTTAAAAACTAGTCTTTCTTTTTTCTCCCCGCCTCCCATGGCAGCTGTTGTACAATAACAGGTCCTTCATGATTTGTCCCCAAGCCTGAAGTCAAAATTAAGTTGTCAAAGCTTTGACTTACCAGTTCAGCTCTAAGCAGAAAAGCAGCTCTATCAAGCTTGACCTACTATTAAAGATTTGTGGCCAAGAGCCAAAATACGTGACCGTCTGAAAGTTAATTGTGAGATTGTCTTTCCTCCCAACAAATTTTCAGCAGCTTTTGCCCCCCAGGATCACTTAGCGAGCAGGCTCAGTTCATCCAGAGATGAAGTTTCGTTTCCCATGCCAGAACCGCCGCTTCGGAAGGTGAGAGTCACCCTGCTCCTGGCTAAGAGAAGCACTGAAGGTTTGTACAATCAGCAGCCCCAGGATTACAGAAGTGTGTGATGGAGTTGTTAATCCTATAGAATAACTCACAGCTTGGAAAGTCACAGAAACCAGCAAACTCAGTTCCCACCCTACCCCATCCAACAGCAGGCTTAATTACTTTAACCCCAGAATTTCTTGGGGGGGGGGGGGGGGGGAGGGGGGCCGCGCGGGGACTCAAAGCCAGGACCAAAGCAGAGCTGATCAAGACATGATTCCATCCAATAACTGGAAGAAAGGTGGCTGCCCCCTCATCTTTCCTTTCTCCCAGGCCCTGTATCATACTGTACTGACCCTGGCACCTGTGGAGACTGTTCAGTTCACTTAAACTCATTGCACTGTTGTGAAGCCCGAGGACGGGGAAGACTGGTGGAAATAAAAAGCCAGAAGCAAGAGAAAGAACCCAAGTCCTACCTCCAGTATGAAAGACATGTTAATTCAGCTCCAAAACCATCTGGTATGTATTTCTAGGTGGTCATTGTGAAGTTTGCTCAAAAGCTACAGAAAGACTGTTGCCGTTACCTACCTAGGGAGCCTGAGATGCCATTACAAAGCTAGGAAAGTAAAGGCCACTGCCCAGCAAACGCAGGCTGGCGTGGGACAGGAACAGGCGTACCTGGGTTTGCTGCAGCATTAGCAGCTTCTTGCATATGCAGTGGAACAGGCTTGACATTTTAAGAGCGCTGTGGAGGAGCTGCTAGCCAATTTTGTTTGTTCTAAGCACTGAAATGAAAGGTTTTTTCCTCCCATCAGAAAAGCCAGCTTTTATTAAAGTACTTGAAATAAAACTCCAAGTGGCAAGGTAATACAGAACAAAATAAAAATGGTTTATAAACACCCCTCCCCTACCAGCTGTGCCCTCCCAGGGCAGACTTTCTTCCAGCTTGGTTTTGTCGCAGTCCAGGCTGTACGGAACTTCTCAGAGCCCAGAGGCCAGGCATTGCGCTGGCTCCTGCTCGCCAGCCACTTCTGGTCCCCATGATGCTGCTGACTCCTGTATGTGAACTCCCACCTCATGCTGCCTTCCCTGGCCACAGGCTGGGAGCTTGTCCTCCCTGAGCACATCCACTTATTTTCAAGGAAGCATCCACCTCCCTCCCCTCCATCCATAGGGTCTCAATCAGAGAACCTCTAATGAAAATGAACTGATGAAACAGGTATTTGTCCTGTCACAAGAGAAATCAGTTCTAACTCAGTTTAAGATTTTCCTTAAAAGCTCCAAAGCCAAGGAACCATTTCCTCTTACTCAGTGTGAAATGTCTACTAGTGTTTCTTCTGGAAGTTGTAATAAAATTTAACAGATCCAGGCAGCAATACAAACCACAGCAAGCTGCTGTGTGTGCATAACGGTCCCAAACTGGGTTGCAAGATTACTGAAGATTCACAGAGAGCAGATAACTGAATTATCCCAGGGTTGCTGATATAGAAAGAAAAAAAAAAACAACTATTTTCCTCCTCCTCTACTACTCTCCAATTCATTCAATCTTCTTGGACCCCATCTTGCTTTGCAAGTTCCAGTAACATGTGGCAGCACATTATCCTTGACAAGAGAGCTGCTCAGCAGGTCTTTCAGGTCCGCTTTTCTTTCCCTGAGACAGTGAAAGGTAGATTGATTTGTACTGGTACTTTGGCCAGTCCCTGGCTTCCCATTTGCTTCTTCACAGATTTTATGAAGGACATGAACGGCATGGCTGCCAGACTTTTATGACTTCATCTGCGACATTTACCATGTGCCTTTCCCAGTCTGAGCTTGTTTACTGCAGTGTCAGTCTCCGCCAGAAAAGGTGAAGGTTATTTTATGGCTACACAGATGATTGCCTTGCACTCTGTACTGTCAGTAATGTCCCCTGATTTGCCATGCAGTTTCCCAAAATACACTTTCCAGGGATTCCTGACTACTTCCCATGCTGTTTGCGCTTTGCCATCTGCTGCCCCGATACCACTGTCACAAGGCATGGGTCTTTTGGTGAGATGGAGCGAGAAAGTCCTTTTTTGCATTCAAGATCTCCTTTGCTTCTGTCTGCCTCCGAAGCCATAATTTTTCACGTTCTGGAGCCTTTCAGAGGGTGTGATACAGAAAATAGCTCCTGTGTCTGCAACGGATGCTGCCCAAGTTGCGATGTTAGGATCAGCACACACAAAAAGCAGGGCAAGAGTCCAGGCAAGAACAGGAGATAAATAAGGAAGGAAAACATCCCCCTATAAGGTCTATCATAAAAATTAACTTTCTAATAGAGACTGCTGTATCAGAGTGGAGGGGAGCAGCACTTGTAGTAGAAGAGAGACTTGGGTTACAAGGAGCTGCTAGGACCAGCGAGATGATAGAAATCGGAGTTACTAATTGAGCAATTTGGAAGGTTTCCATGGCTGCAAAAAAAGAATTTGCAAAGCATCAAAGACACAGCCCCAAAACCGCCTGCAGAGTCACTGCAAACTAGCCCTGTCTCTGTCGGTGGAGTGAAGGGGAGGAGCAGCTGCTCAGGTGCCTACTGCCATTGCCCAAGCCCAAACGCCGGCCGGGCTCCTGAGGAGGTGACATTGGTGCCCTCCACTCCCTTTTTACAGCTGAATATCTTACTCTGAGCTGCATTTCACAGCTGCAGCACTGCATGGAGGCCACAGCTGCCCAAAATTTCTTCGGTACAATAATTAAACTGACTGTGATATATCCCTCCTAACATCTTGTCTGAGCTGCTTTTTTTCAGAGAAAACAATTCTTCAGCACTTCAGAGAAATGAACTGCAGGTCCCAAAGAAATTCCCTGAAGGGCTTAAAATTCTTTTGAAAATCAATATGGCCTCCAGATCCCAAGTAGCATATTAAGCAAAAATGTACTTAAATGTTAACTGTGTCATCACATAACTTTAGACACTTGGGAGACTACTGGAGTTTTCCAGTAGTTATTTAAGCCTGCATCCCTACTGTTCTTTGAAAGTGATTATCATCAACTTATTTCTCCCCAAACTACTATCACAGCCACAGTTTCCTTGTCACACACTGCTTAGGCAAATCTGACACATGAATGGAAAATATTAATAATTTACAAAGTGGAACATTTTAACCTCATGTTGTGGTTTAACCCCAGCCAGCAAATAAGCACCGTGCAGCCACTCGTTCACTCCCCCCCTCCAGCCCCAGTGGGATGGGGAGGAGAACGGGAAAAAAATAAAACCCATGGGTTGAGAGAAGAACAGCTTAATACTTGAAATAAAGTAAAAATAATAACAACAATAGTGAAGATGAAAGGGAGAGAGAGGGATAAAACCCAAGGGTGAGTACAGGGATGGGGGGGACAAGTGATGCACAATACAGTTGCTCACCACCCGCTGAGGGATGCCCAGCCAGTCCCCGCGCAGTGACCGGTGGCCCCCACCCAACCCCCACCCCCAGTTTATCTGCTGAGCGTGGCTCTCTGTGGTGTGGAGTAGCCCTTTGGCCAGTTTGGGTCAGCTGCCCTGGCTCTGCTCCCTCCCGGCTTCTTGTGCCCCTCCTCGCTGGCAGCCTGGGGAACTGAAAAGCCCTTGGCTTGGGGTAAGCGCTACTCGGCAACAACTACAACATCCGTGTGTTGTCAACATTATTCTCACCCTACATCCAAAACGCAGCACTGTGCCAGCTCCCAGGGAGAAAATTCTGTCCCAGCAAAACCAGGACATCTCTGAATGGTGTGCATAGACATATGTCTTTTAGAGGTGTATCAGAGAAACTGAGGCTTCATATTCCACATTATTTCCTAGGCCCATTCTATTTAATTCAGTAGAAAAATTGTCTGAATATCATTATTTCAGATGTTATTAAAGGGAAAGTTGAAAAAGACTGAGCATTTACAACCACTCTCAGAAATAGTTCAAATAATTGTCAAAGTGTGTGAATAAAGTATTTTCTGATGTACCATCCTTCCTGCTTTCAAGTATATTCTGCTTCATCCCTCACCTGCTGCTTGGGTTGCACATTTATCACGCCACGTTTTCATCTCAACTGTTTTATTTCATGACTGTTATAAAGATATACACAACTTCGAGGAGTTGACTGGCGTCCGAGCAGATTACAGCTGCCTGGCAAAATACTGTCTTTATGATTAAGATTTGTATAATTGCCGTGTAAAAATACAAGCTAACAAAAGAACACCTTTGCTCATGAGCATATTGATGTGAACAGCCTTTGGGTGAGCGTCACCATCTATGTGACACTCACAAACTCCATGAAACAATTTCATACTTGAAATGGCTTTTTCAGCGGTACCTCAATCCCCATCAGAATGCAGCCATCTCCAGGGCTTTTCTGGGCTCCCTGCAACACACCCCAGGACACAAACCTGGTAAATCTGTGCCAGAAACCCCAGTGTATTCTGTGCGCCTCGTATCATTGCTCAGAGCTCAGGTATCCTCTCTCTTGTTATAATCTATCAACTCTTGAAGTTTCACCTCTTTCCATTCACACGACAATGACAGAGGGAATGATGAGCCTTTCCCACTTCCTCCCGATAATGTCAAGTTACAGATAGCAATCCCACAGCTAGAAAACTAGAAACATGATTTTTAAGGGTTTTTTTTATTATATGGGAAAGTTTAATAAACCCATAGCTAAATCAAGTGAACATCACATTTTTCATACAGCAATTTGATTTTGTGTCTAACGGGATGCTTTTTGTCTCCCTTCCAGGTTTTCCATCATTTTCCAAATGAAGCAGGATGTTACTATTTACCCTATAGATTTAAATATTTTTTTTATTTAATTGAGAACTGCTAGGTGTGGGAGGCATCTCTGTTTTTTTTTTATATAGGTAAAAGTTATTTTAAATATCAAAATAAAACAATCATTACAGCTCTATCACAGATTCACTATTACTGTACAAATATCGATGAATATTTACAGTTTTATAATATAACTTTCTCCCCGCTTTCCAGAAACAAGCATTTCAAGAGCAAGTGGGGAAGGACCCTGAGCAGAGTTATCCAGAAATAGCAAACGATTATTCTCCCTATCATGACTGAATACGAAAAGGACATTAATCTTCTCCTTTGCAAGCAGAGTAAAAGAGGCAGCAACTATTTTCTCTTCTCTCTCTGAAAAGCAGCTTTTTAAGTGAAAGCGTTGATAGGAAACATTTTTAAGTTTTAACTAGTATGGCTTTATCCACAGAGTGAAGACAAGGATAGAAATCAATTTTAAAAAATGAATGAGAAAGCTTAACACCGGCGAAGCAGCATGTTTCAAATTAACCCTCACTCACATACTAACACTGACCATCCACCTATTCTCATTTTAAGAAAAAATCTGAAAAGGACAGAATTTTACTCTTGGACATTCCTGACAATGCTGCAGAAGCACACAGGCAGCCCTGGGACCCACCCCCATTGGCAGAAGGTAAGAGAAGCATGACCACTCATGCTGAAAAAAGCAAGAAAATGTGAAAGTCTGAGGATTCCTCAGCCTCTTCTCCCTGGTGTGCCTTCCAAGATCTTCAGATGCTCTAAGGATCATGGCACAGCTTCAAAGGTACCCCTGGCACAGGGGTTGTACCCCAGACTTTCGCTAATTTTGGAGACTACTGTGGCTTTAAGTTGTTGCAGTCCCTGTAAGTCTCCATCTTTTTCGGGTGAAGGATCAAGCCAAATTTTTCCAGTATAAGCCAGAGCAATTACCTAGTCTTACATCTCAGAAGGGAATTTAGACCTTACCTCTGTGGTCAAATACGGAGCACATTATTTTTCAGAGGTGCCTAAAACCTATGTGGGTTTTGTGGCCAAAATATGCTCAGGTGTTTAATATAACAACTTTGAAGGTAAGCAGGTAAGTGTCCACATTGTTGGCTAGAAAGGCCCATCACTGCCTGCAAGAATCACTTCACATTAGCTGTCCCCACAAGAACAGTACAATTTGTGAAAGCTATGAAAAACATGGGTTTGGTTTTTTTGTTGTTTGTTGGTTGGTGTTTTTTTTTTTTAGTGTTCCGTTCCCTCACTCTACAGAATGAGATTTTAGTTTTTGTTATGGAGTCATTACTAGGAAAAAGATATACAACACCTTCTTCTCAAAATAATTGATAACATAACTGCCATTGTTGTGAATGGCAGAAACAGGAGTGACAGATAAATGGGGTTTGCACCTGGAAATTCTCTTGAACATGTTAGAGCTACTCCCTTCCTCACAACAGGGGTGAAAAGCATCATGCCAAAAATGTAGCTGGATGTGCATGCACTGCATAAATCACAACACCGAGGATCTTTCCATACTTGAAAGCATAAAGATTCTTATATGAACAATTCTGATATTGGTCACTTATCTTTTGCCGAGATCATCAGACAGCTGAAGAAAAAAAAAGGTTTGTTTTGTACTGGAAATCATAAATTCTGAGATTTAGTTCCAAATTGTAAGTTCCCTGTGTCATTCTGGAAACCTACCATTTAATGTACGTCTCATTTCCTAGCCTGTGAAATGAATACCTGTATTTTTAACTAAGGCTATGGTTTGGGTGCCTACGAGTATATTTCTGTTCATTTATGAAATATGTAGTTACTTTGTGATCACTGAATAATATCTCATATATATTTAAAAAAAAAAGTAAATCAAGCTTCTCTAACACAGGAATTGGAATACATAACATGATCTAACACTCCCACCCTGAAAAAAAACAACAAACTGGAAGTCTACAGTGTTGCTTCTGCTGAGAAGAACTAGGTCTTCCCCACTACCTTCAGCTCATAATGGATTTATCATTAGGATCACAGAGAACACCTGATAATTTCAATGCATGTATACTTCCCTTATTTTAGTATTTGGCCTTTTTCAGAAAAGCCATGAACAACAGAGTTAAGTGTTCAAGTATTTTAACTTCTGTTCAAAGCCTGAGAGAACTGGAGAAAATGAAAAACTAACTACAAGAAAGGTCCATTGATAAACATACCTTGTGATCATTCTATCATACATTGCCCCAGATTACCACCTGAGGAAGCTCTATTTTTTAAATGACGCTGCTTGCAGAGTTTGGAAATATTTCAGAACAAAAAAGGCTTATATTATTTTGCTCTGAAGTTTTAGTATAGAAATGAGAGAGCAAGTTCTTGCAGTTGTTAATACATCCTTAAACCCATGCATAAACATTTAGCTAATTCCTGGAGTCATAGTGAAGACAGGATAGTTTGCAGCTGTGAATTGTGAATGCTTTAAAAAACAAAAAACCAAAACACTATGTTTCCCGAGACCAAACCCTAAATCGACTTGTTATGCTCTACTGTGGTGCATATATGGCTGTTAAATTCATTACTACATTTGGTGCAGTTTCATTATAGCAGCAACAATTTAACACCCTGTAGTGGCAGTTCTAAATAGAAAATTAAATTATATGTTTGCTTTAGTTCAAGCTATGAAAACTTTCTATATATGCACGGCAATATAAAATCTCTTTGAATAATAGGTTTACATGGATATGATTTTTTTTTGTAGGTATTAAAACAGGTCAACTTCAGCAAGGTAGGAGAGGGGAGGAGAAAAATCATATACTATAGACATTAAACTTGATAGGTTAAGCACTGTCCAAGGGCAATTGTATGAGCAAGAGTGATTAAGGAAATTGAGAGTTGCAGCCGAAAGAGTCAAAACAGTTACTGGTTGATTATTTCAGAGATGAGGTTGATTACCTTAGATAGGAGATTTAAGAGGGCTGCGTTGAAAACTTACAAAATGATGAGTGGTGCGCGAGAATGGGTTGTGAACCTTCATCCTCCCCAGCTCACCCAGCAAAGCCCAGGGGACCGAGCAAAGGCACAGGGCTGGGGCGCACACAGGCACCCCACGGCAGCAGCTCCTCAGCCACAGTGCTGGGCACTGGGTTGGTAACCCCCAAAAATATAATGCCTGAAGGACACAGCCTCTGCAATGGTTTCTCACACCTTCCTCAAGAATTTTAATGTGCTGGAAGCACCCTCGTGGAGACAAAATACTGCACTTGGTGACAAGAATTTTCATTCAATATGATTATTCCCATCTAATGGCAGATAAAAGCAGTGAGAATATGACTGTTCTGGGACAAGACATGGGACAGCCCTTAAACGTGGCACAGCATGGAGCGATACAGACAGAGGCTGGCAGCCCTCGGGCTCTCCCCAGACATTGCTCTGGGGAGGCTGCTCGGCCCGCCGGGGGGGGCTGTCATCTCACTGCACCCTGAGCCATTCCCACCTCTGCAGGGCAGCGGCAGGGGGTTCAGCGCCCATCTCCACTGTTCCATTTCCACAATCACCAGTGTTAGCCCTAACACCACTAGTGGCCAGATATTTTAAAAATAGGAGGCTCCGCTGAAAGTGAGCCAAGGATATTAGGGGGGAAAAAACTCCTCCAAGTGTCTTGTAACCCACAGAACGAGATAAAGTTCAAAATCTGCGGTTGGAGCTTTTGTCCAGTTTAACAGAAGTTACCAACAGCATATCACAGGGAGGCAAAACGTTGCTATTTAACTTGGTGTGACGCAAAAACATAAAGCGACCTTTTCAACAATGGATCATGCAATAAAAGCAGCAAGTATGCTCATGGTAATACTTCCCTGGCACTACGCTATGATGTTTACCAAGATCTTCATGCTCTTCCAAATCGCTCTCAAAATGAGGCTAACAAATACCCTGGCAGGTTAATAGGACAGCTCTGCTTTCAAATGCTCGTGCCAAACAGGTCATCCACAGATATTAACTGCTAAAACCAGCACTATTAGATTAAATCATGTATTTAGCAGAAATGCATTAAACATCTTGCCCTCAATAACAGGTTTTTCTCTTTTAAAGACGATTAGTTTGTAAACTATTTATGGGAACTTAAGAGACGAAAGTCAAAGAGGCTGTTAGGCTGTTTGTGAGCTTGTCTTTTCCTGTGTTTTGTTCTGAGAATTTGATTAGGGACAATAACTAAAGTTACTGGAATAAGACATTTGCCTTCACTGGCTACATCTATAGATTTTTAAGGACAGAAGGCAGCATTATATTATCTCAATCAACCTCCTCTTAAACACAACTTAAAGAACACTGGTCTGAACCTTACTTTCAAACAAAACAAATCATCTCCTGTCCTTCAGGATGGAAGTCAGGGAGGAAATTATTCTGATGTGCAAAATCAGCAGGATTACCCAGAAGAGAGTGCATGATGCAGCAGCTGTTGTAGTGGTCCTCAGCTCAGCAGGACAGAGCACACTGCTTCTCTGGTGGGTCTGGGGAGACCAAAAGGAGGAGAGCACCTGCCTTAACAATATAGGGTGTTGTGGAGTTGTGACAGAGCATCACTGAGTACAAAGACGCAAGATGATTAAAGTAACAAGACAGAAGCACAGATTCCTTTCTCTGCAAGTGGAAAACAAGACACCAGCCATGTCCATCAGCACACATCATCTTCAGTTTTGATGGAATCAAGTGCTTTTCACACCATTTTAATTGAATGACTGTTTTCAGAAAAATCAGTGAAAAAAGCTCATAAAAAACCCTGACAGAACTAAAAATAAAAATCAGTATTTACTGGCCTAAAGGCCCGCTAACCAGTCTATACCAAACATCCAGCCTGGCTTGTACGTGGCAAGTATGAAGCATATGAACTATATAAAACATAAACCACCAACTGAGTAGTGAGATTGATATGCTTCTCCGAACATTTTCTCCCCTCTCCAGTTACTGTAGAACAGCTATGGAGGTAAAGAGGTAAGGGCAATTTAATGCCCATGGAGCCTCATCTTACCTGAGCTCCGTGTGAATGCCATGATGCATGCCTGCAGAATTTGGTTGATTTCTGCAGGACATGCAGCTTGCACAGGGATGCAGGACACCAACAGCCAGAATACATTTTGAAGATACAACTAGATAGCAAAAGCTCGCTATTTGGAGACCAGAAGTTATGGGGGTTTTTGATCACAGACATCTCCCCTCTTTCCAATGCATACAGTGCACATTAGCAATGCATAATTTTTTTTTTCCTTTCTTTAATGGCAAACATCCCTCCTCTGTGGGTTTGCAGGTGTGCTAACATGCAGAGGGGACAATTGCAGGAAGGCTAAGAGGATGGAAAGTCTCTCCAGTGTTGCCAAGCTTTTCATATACCATCTCAAAATTAGCAAAACTGAAAAAAAAAAAGTCCTTAAGTGAGGAAAAAAAATATCTAGATACCAACTCCAATAACAACCTGCCTATTTTCATGCTAGATCTCTTCAAGACTATACAGAAGATGAAATTAACTTAGGGTGACTCAACTACCTGCTCAAGTGCTTCTCTACATAGTAGCTGTTCTGCCTGATGTGGGCAGCAGCTCAAAAAGCAAAGTAATGGTTTGGTGTCCACAAATACAGGAAGTTGATACTATTATTTCAGAAGTGCTTGCACCCTCTTGCCCATCACAGCATAAAACACGTCACAAATAAAAGCCATTTTGCCCTCAAGAAAGAAACCTTTTAACAAAAATCCAAATTTGCCACAGGCAATTGAATTAGAAAAGCTGCGTGGGAAAGACAAGCGAATGATCTTGTTAAGAGCCTCTGGAAAAGTACTGGAAGACACTCTTCTCCGCTCGAAAGAAAATTCTCGTCAGGTGCAAGTTTACTTCCCCAAAAGTCAAGCTGAAAGCTTATCGGATTGGCAACGGATTACCTTACTTACAGCCATGTAAGTAATTTAGTGACACTGTGTTGAAATAAGATAAGACTGGGAGTAATTAGATACTTATTTAACAGACAAAACAGCAGAATACTGCACGGAACACAGACTTTCTACCATCTGCTGCAGGCCCTTTAAAGGTCGTCTGGATCACCTGAAGTGCACTTGTGCCTGGTAAGCTTAATTAAGAGCTCAGTGTAGAGTTTCACAAAGCAACAAATCACTAATCCTCCAGTCAAAAACAGGCAAATACATATGTGTTTAGCTTAATGCTTTGCAAAGCTATACTTGACCAGAGGATTTTACCTTATTATGATTGTGCAAAAGCTTGTAGGGCTCACTAGAAGATGCCAGTGTATTATCTCAGTGTTCAGATATTAAAATAAAATAAATCAAGTCAGCACTACAAGGTCTCAGTTAACATTTCTGGAAATCCCTTTAAGGAGGGGAAAAAAATAAAAAATAAAAAGAGACTGCTGATTTCTAATAGCATTTCCTCGAATCCTGTAAAACCCTGACCAGTGGATTTTACTATGCCAAAAGAAAGCATGTTCCCGTTTTGTGTTTTTAATGCTATCTTAGCATCTTTTGCCAATTCAGTTGCCTCTGACCTCCAGCAGCCCGCCCTTCCTACACCAAGAAGAGTGCAGACTGCCAAACCAATAAAATGCCTGCCTTCCACCTTGACAGCTTTGTAGTAAAGAATGGGAATAGCTGCCAGCTTTGGGAAATGGGGGTCAGATTATCGCATTCAAAAATAAAAAGTGAATCATTTTGGTTTGGTCAAGCCTGAAGAAAAGTCTGTTTACCCAGTTGTAGAGCAACAATTCTTGGACAAGACAGTACAGGGCCATACTCGCTCCTACCATAGTATAGCTCGTGAGGCATTTCAGCTGCAGACAGTACGTTCTGCACCTGTGATGAAACCTCAGTGTAGCAAACCTGCTGGACCTCAGCCCTTCTGAGGTAAGCATCATAAATATGTCTCTCTTCAAGGACATCTTTGTGTCATGATGCACAATGGAGAAAAAAAAAAAAAAAAAAAGAAAAAAGGCAGGAATCCGTGCTTTGCAGAGCCAGCAGCACAACTCCCACCGGTGGCAATGGGGAAAGATGCCTGAGAACCAATGGGGGAAGATACCAATATTCTGTGAATTATGTTTTAATCCCACTGCACAAAGTATCATTATTATCTGATACTTCCTTCTCTTCTTTTTCCATTTATCTTTCCACTGACATTGCTAAGTAGATATAACTTTGGGTTCCACTAGTGCCAATGCAGCTCCCTACAACACACCTAACTGATGAAGAAATTATTTGTCAACTTTTCTGGTGAATGTGGAGCTCAGGCCCTCATATACTGTGGGAAATATGAATGTGTTTGACACATTGTTTTATTATCACTTCAATCACTAACAGAAGCGGGGGGGCGGGGGGGGGGGGGGGGGGGAGGAAATCACATCCAGTTAAAATAAAGTGATTTATTCTTCAAAATAGCCCCATTTCTGTGATTTACTCTGTGATGGTTCAGATATCACTTGGCTAAAAACCACAGGTGGAATAAAGAACACATATATTGTATGCAGCTGGACCTGTATGTGAAAAATCCACATGCATCTGCCTCAGAGAGGAGGGAGAAGCACTTAAATACCCTGAAAACATTGTTCTGCTTTGTTCAATCATAAGGAAGTTTTCCCAACATCTCTGCTTATAAAGCATAAGAAGTGTTCAAGTACCCTTCTTAAAATGTAAAATTATTTTTAAGAATCTTGCTTCAATATATGACATTTTAAACTACTGAAGTTTTTCAAAATTACAGCATGGCAATATTAAAATACAAGCCATTAAAAATGTAAAAGCAAGCAAAAGCTATCATCATGATCTTTTCAGGAGAGATGAATATCCTTAATCAATTTAAATCTAACATCTAATATTATTCCTTTAGATCTTTCTTGACTTTAAGGCAAACATGAAGTTGTATTTGAGATTGAGCCTGATACAGCTTGAGATGTGTCATAATGACAGGAAGGGTAGCTGGTAAATTAAGAAAAACAGTTTTGGTGTTAAAGTAGCTAAGTGGTTTGTATCTGAAAGGAATAGCCAGCTCTGAATGAAAGGGCAAAAAAGCTTTTTCTTAACAATGCAAAGTAGACAAGTGCAAAAACTAATTGCAACAGCTGTAATTGTCACAGCATAGATATTTAACAAGTCTAAACTACTTGGTACAAGACTACTGCCTCTCATGTAAGCATCTATAAGACTAATCATGACAACTACCAATTTATTGCAGAGCTTTCTTTCCAAGGGAGGTGGACCCCTTTCCTGCAGGACAGTAACACCTGCATGCTCCCGTGGCAGACATCAGCCTGAACAGCCAGACGTGTAGCCTGAGCACAGCAACATGGTTCCTTATTCTTCATGGAATTTTACTTTGTGGGATCATTTCAACACAGTAGCGTGCCATGGGTCTGAAGTGAGCAGACTGGACTTCGGCACCTCCATCCAGGAGGCCCTGAAGAATGCTGACATACTGCAGCAGAGGTGGCGGGTGGGTGTGTGTGTCTGATGCTGTCCCCTATTTTCTCCTTCTACCTTCAGTTTTGTAACTTGATAAATGTTACTTCCTCCAGTAGTAATCAGCACTTCAATAACGTGGGGAGAAGGGAATCAGAACCATTTTCTTTCACTATCTATAGTATGATATACCTTTAAAAGAGATCTGACTTGGTCTAGGTTTTCCTACGTCACCCCCAACCCAACTGCTTTTACGGTATGAGGCTTTACAGCTACAAAAGTGAAAGTAGTACGTGCAATTATACATGCTAACTTTTGAACAGAGGTAAGTGCATTTTACTTTGCCGCAGTGTGACACTGAAGCATCCTCTCCCGAAGGGAGCGCTCCATACCACAGAGAGGCGTTAACAGCCAAAGTAGTAGTTCATGCCATTATCTCTTACATTCACTGTGTTAGACAAATGTGAACTTACCTATAATTTTACTGGATTTTAAGAGACACTTGCAAGTGCTTAGGTACACAGGTTAGTTGTAGACTGTAATATTGCTTATGGGTTTTAGGTGTTTTATTAATGGAAATATTAAATAAATTAAAATAAATTCCAGATCTCTGCTTCCTACAGTTCAGAACAGGCTAAGTATCATAGAAATACATACCTTCAGATTTTTTTAAGCCTGCTTTCAGAGCCAGACACTTCTCTTTACAACCTGTCTTTATGCCATGTTGTTCCAAAAGATGCAGAAAAGCAGTGACTCATGTCTTATAATAAAGGATGCAACTGTAAATATAGAGCAAATGCCAAATGAAAAATACAAATACTTCTGTCAAAATAAAACTCAAACTGAGGGATCTTAAGAGACAAGATTCATCTCTCTTGCATTAGATGATAAGCATGAAACCCATACCAAGAAATACATGCCAAAATTATCTTGAAAACCCTTTTAATAGTAAAGACTTACATACAAGCATATAACCCTTGGACTTCAGCCAGTAAAAGCAGGCTCATCCTCTGTACAAAGCTACTACGAGCAAACCATGTGCTCAGGGCGCACGAGCATGCAAGAGTTTGTGCTTGCAGTGCCTTCTGGCAAAAAGAAACCCTCACACAGAGCTCAGGGAATAACCATCACCCCATACAGGACTGCCTAGAGTGACCTGACATCCAAAAAGCTCTGACATCGAAACTCTGCATTTTATGAAGTGGTTTAGCTAACATAAAAACATACGCAAGCATAGGTTAGGAACCGTTTGCGGGCGTAGCGAGAGTCCCTTCGCCTTTTTAAAGAAAGCTCCAAATGTTCAAGTCATTGTCCTTAAACTGAAAATACTGATGAAAGAGATGGGAAAGGATGTTACAGCACATTGCTCAAAGTAACAAACTGGCATCTGTAGGATATTTTGAAACATACCCCCCCTCCTTCAGAGACAGTTGTCAAGTTTTTCCCTAGCGTTGCTGGCAAATGAAGGTGGTCAAATGCTTCGTATACCAACAAAATGAAGTTTATTTTACTCCTATTACTTAGGTAAAACTGAGAAAGACTTATAAACATATTTAGGAAAACCTTCACCCTGCCAAAACTACATCCTTGCTACATTTAGAAAACCAGAAGCCAGCTCTTCCAAAGGCCTTTAAGGTTCTCTCAAATACCTTGAGAATGAGCTGTAAAGAGACTGGTTTCATACAAAGGGACTTTCATTTCTCAAGTGATGACCTGGAGGTATTCACAGCAAATTAAGTTCACATTACACTGAAACAAGTATTACCAGGGAAAACAACCAAAAAAATTGCTAATTTAACATTGAGACCTTCCTCACAGCTCTTACCAAAGTCAAAGCAATATATCTGTAAAGGCAAGATGAAATTACAGCCCTCTGCGGCAGGAACAGACTGGTTATTCATGAGCCAAAGCTGCTAACAAGCCAGCACCGGTACCATGAAGGTGCAGAGACAATGAAAGGAAGGCAGAAGCTAATTCTGTCTAGCCAAGCTTGAAAAAGATGCTTTTCCTTCCCTCTAAAAAATTATGGAAAGCGGGCTTAATAAAAGCACTTTGAATTATACTGGAACCTCTCCCTGCTCCCTCAGTTTTACGGCACTCTGCTCATGCTTTTCACCCTTCCACACACAAGTTGCCCAAGTTGCCACAGACAACTATGAAGGAACAAATCAGTGCTTCTTCAAAACAGAAAATGCCACTGAAATGTTGCAGGTCAAAGGAATTAGAGGATCTCTTTCCTTTGGCTATTTTAAGGATATGGAAATACTATTACAGTGAAAGGTAACAGCTTTACCTGTTAACTGCCGGACTGTTTAACCTAGGTATTCTTGCAGAAGGTCACGTAGGTTTAAACGGAGAAACAAAGCACTTAAATTTTTATTTGAGACAAACTGAAGAATTAGTTACCTCTTGACAACTTCTGGAAAAATTCTTGGTATGCACTCATTTTCCAGAGGAAGAGGTATCTTTCCAAAGACGCTTCTCATCAGAGTTGAAGGAAAGGCTGCCTGTTCTGTTATCTCCAAGTGGCTCTCAAAAGAAAGGAGAAACTACACAGAAGGAAAGTATTGAAGGGCTGGCCTCTGCCCCCATTTAGGAAGCTTTAAGTGCAGCTTTATGGTGGTGGCTGAAGAGAACCCAAGGAGGTGGGAGGAATGGGTGACCAAAAGGTCCATGTATCACTTCAGTGGCTACAAGAGAAATGTCTACAAAATGATGGTTCAAAGCATGTGTGTTGAATATGCACAGCAACAGCTGTCCTCAACACTCCAGAACCTGCAAAGCCCCTTTCTCATAGCACAGAGCAGTGCTCACACCACCTGTAACAGGTTTGACCTGCCAGAGCACCAAGCGGTCCTCAAACCGTGCAAAGTGTTTGCTGCTGTTCTGCCTTTTCTATACCTACTGAGCAACGGTGAAAAGTTGTCGTAAGCCCGTTTCAGTATTTATAGCTTGTAGCTTTGTAAAACTATCATCCACTGAAACATAAAGGATGGATTTCTAATACAGCTGTACGTAAAGATAAATCACATAATTGCAGCCCTCCAAATTAACAAAGGTATTTTTCGCATCTACTTCTTTCAGGGATGGTATCAATACAATTTTTGCCTACAAAGAAAAGCTGCAACAAATTGTAGCCTTTCCCCCCCCTTATTAGTTACAATTAAAACATTCCTACAAAAGTGTTTCTTGAACAAACAACGTAATTTATCATACGTGCATGCTTAGAAATTCAGATTAAAAAATGGTTGTTCCAGGAGGCAACATTTCATTAAGGAAAACAATAAAAAAAATATGGGCCAACGTGAGCAGGTTAGTCTCCACAGACACTCAGCTGGAATGATAAATGGAGCCTGCATATTTCACACTTGGACTGTTTGGGAAACAAAATTACCCAGTGGCACTTGTTTCTTTTTCAGCCCTGCTGTCCATAAGACAAAAAACCACCACAAGTCCCACAAAACTCTTGACAGCATTACGCGCATTATGCACAGACTTACTAGCAATGCTCCACAAAGTCACTGCGAGCTATTTCAGCTGCTATCATGGACCAGACCAGAAGAAAAGCCGAGATGTAAACCATGAGAAGGACCCAGCCAGAAGCAGCTATTCCAGCTCTGCCAAGTACCATTCATCTGCAGTGACAGTGGCTCATTTCCCCCTATTGTCACTCATATCAGCTGAAATGCCACTCATGCAAGACTGTAAGAGAGTGACAGCTCCCTCCCCTCCAACAGAGATCCGGCTTGAAAGGAAGAGACTTCATCAGCAGGAAAAAGTGAGGCAGAGCGAGGGCCCAGAGGTAGGAGAAAGCTGGTGGTAGAGAAAGGGAAAACCCACAGGAGGAAGACAATCAATCAGAGAGGCAGGGAAAGATGGGTGGCTGAAATCAGTTGCTCACAGCTGCGGTCAAGATCTGAATAAGGGGGAAATCCCTAGTTTTGATACTAATCTTTCCCCATGCTTCTCTACATACCCTTGAAAAAAATACAATCTCCTCACTGATCCTTTTAAAAGAAGCTTTATAACATTGTGTGAGGAAGGTGAAGAGATCTGAGGCAGGTTAGAATTAAAACAAAGAATCTTACGAAAATGGTGATGTTTCGTGGATGCAAAATGCTACTACTTTCACGTATTTAACTCTACACACCATCATTTCTTGACAGAACTGAGTACAAATCAGTTCTTTTGCATTTTGAAGAGCACATTAAAAAGGAGGAAACAAAGCCAGGAAATTTCTTTTCCCAGCATTTATTGTTCTCAGATGTACAAAGTGGTAGATCAGATAAGTATTTTGGGTCACAGTTTAACTGCTACAGCTTTGAGGTCAACATGGCGGCAAGAAATATCTTCTCAGAGTAACCCAGTGACAAAAGCAAATCACCACTACACAGACTGGTTAGGACCCTCTTGGCTCATCTCTAGCACCTGACAAATTCTGGTGAGACCTCTGCTCATTAGTTTCTGAAGCCCATCTATAGCACTCAACACCACAAAACAATTTTTATGTGGCTTCTGCTGCCTCCATAAATCCCTGTTTTATAGTTTATTGTGTAAGATATCAGCCCCAGTAAACGCCAATTCTATTTTATGATACAAAAAGAAAAAAATCTGTAATGATCTGCCTAATGATAGCATCTCATGAGAAATTTTATATTACAACAATAAAGTGCCTGTTTGTTTTAACCTTTTATTACTCTCCAGGGACTTGTTCACATTGTATTGCATAGAATTCACACGTAACCTGTGACGGTTTCCTATCTTTTGCCCCCATATTATTATCATTTAATAGATTATTTTTTTTAAAAAGTACCTTTTTTTCCCATGATACAGTGCAGCAGTGCTGAAAACCGCAGGCAAAAGGAGAGAGACATCTTTTACACTGAAATATCAAGGGGATGAAGTTCCAAGCAGCAGCATCCATTATCTGCAGATAAGGTGCTTTTCATTCTTGGCTAAAGCAGGTAGTGGAAGTGGTTACTTGTACCTTAGTCTGAAACGATCAAAGTGAGGAAAAAGGATTAGATGTCAAAATACTTGAAGTGTATCCCTTTGATCAGGATCAAAATCAAGACTGAACTTTGAATATAATGTGCTAATACATTTCAGTGGTCTTTTGAAGAGGGGAAAGAACTTAAATTCAGGAACATGTAACACTGTTGCTATGATCAGGATAGTAAAGCTGACACCTTAGTCTCTTTTCCTAATTTGGTAAACCCACCATGCTTACAACCTTCAGTTCTTGCTTAAGAAACCAAATTCCTGCTTTTTAATAGGGCTGCACAACTCACGTCATCCTCACAAACTGTGGTGCTGGGACTGACGTCTTACTCCCGCTTGTTACACAGCCATCGCAACAGATTCAGTTACACATGACCCGGTACAAGAGTGTGCCCGTCTGGTCTGTCTTTTTTATCCATTGTCTAAAGTAGACTTTAGACAATGGATAAAAAAGTTCTGTATCACACTCCACAGATTTAAGAGTCATTAATACATATTAAGGCACCATTGTCCCTTCCCCTATGGGTGCATACAGGACCTTGGGGGAAAAAAACCAACCAAACAAACAAAAACCACCAACCCAGAGTAAAGTTAAAGGACCAAGACAATGGGAACAAACAGTAACATAGCTTTGCCACGGACAATTTGACTATGAAGAAAAAGTGCTCAAAACATGACAAAACACAATGAGTAATCCCTGCTACCTCTTAGTCACCAAGTCACTAATATTTTGAAAAATACAGAGAGGGAATCTGAAATTCAAAAGTAGAAGGGAGAAAGCCAGTCTCCATGTAAAAAGTCTGGTACAGAAACCCTTAGCAGACTAAAATTTCTACTCAGGCCTGAAATGTGGAAATCATTATGACATAAATAAAGGAAGAAGGCCTGAAGGCATCTAAGTGGCTCCCAGACTTTAAGAAAAGAAACAAAGAACACAAATTAATGCACAAGGTCATATGAGACTAAGCCAAATCTAAGGAGCGGCTACATGGGCTTTCCAGATAGCCATAAAACGTAATAAGCTAGTAGCACAGACTTGTGTACAGACGACTGGTAAGTCAGCACACAGTAGTAAATAGGACCAGGGTGCTTTTAGTCCTGTATCAGCTCTATTGCAAAGCAACTTCTAATAGAGAATTACAACTTCGAATAGTCAATGGTAACTTCACAGTAACTTTAGTTCAAAGCCCGGGTTGAATCTTGCTATTTGAACGAAAGAAAACTCTTCCTTGTAGTCAATAAAGATTTGTCAGGGAGTTCGCTCTGATATGCACAAATTATCCTTAGACATCCTGAGACAGCCACGTGAGCAAAAAAGTAAATAACTGGACTATTAAGTGAAATTACAGTATTGGCTAGAAGACAACAGGCCAAGAACTGAGACGTGGGCAAGGATTATAAAAATTAAACTGCTGTAGTTTAAAAGCAAACCAGTGTGAGAGATCATTACAGCAGGTCCGAGTCAAAAAATAATGGAGACTGTCAGCAATACAATATCTGATTTTTATTACTATTTAGTCCCTTCTACAGTTAGGAGCTTGTTTGCTTACTTCAGTGTTGAGCAATGAATGCATTTGTTGTATTTTTTTTAAACAATGTCTGTTTTCCACATGGTAGGTGCTTGCATTCCATCATTATGTCACCGAGTTGTTTTTTGACCAGGAAAACAAACTACAGCCAATCACCCTACAAAATCATTTGTACTAGAAGTACTCCACCCCTCACACTGAAGTACAGGGTCTGAAATCAGGCCAGGTACAACAGCTCCCTCTCATTCACTTTTCAGAAAAAGTTATTTTTAATTTCTACTCCTGTAGTATGAAAATTATACCAACTCAAACACTGGAGAAAATTACCAGCACTAACTGCTGCCAGTTTTGGTTTTTTTATTTATCTGAAGAAAAAAAACCCCAAGATTCAAGAATTCTTGGCTAATACAAGTTTTCTTAGACCAAAATACATTGCAAACAAGCAGCTTAGTTCAGAAAGGCCTTGCACGCACCATAACGGTTATTGAAAAGAAAAAAAATGAAATCTAGCTTTGATTCAAAAAAAGTTGTCACTTCTGGTGCCCCTTCCATTATAAAAAGATGAAGTGCACAATCACTTACAGGCTAAAAACCTAGGAGCCACTGAAAATCTCCACCTTGAAGTGACAACCCTGAACCACAACTAAAATTCTGTTATAAAGTTACCAAATTTATTCTGGAATGGTTCTGCTCACTGATGTCTTGAAAGGATTAAAACTTTGCAGCATATTAAACCCTTCCAGTTGTTCTTTCTCTCCACTCCAACAAAAAAAGAAGAGGCAGAAGAAAATGTAAATTGTTTTTTCATGTAGCTCATAATTGTATGGGTTTTATATAACATAACATATTTAAGATATAGTTAGTTATTATGTTTAAACAATTACCGGTATGCTTAGCTCTCTAGAAGTACATATCTCAAATAACAGAGGCAATTTGGGAAATCGTTATGATGGACATTCATTCAGGTCTGAAATAATGACACCAGAAGATAAGCACTCCAGGACTGAAGAGCTGCTTCCAACAGTTTGAATTATTATACATCAAAGGTTCAGCCAAAATTAACCTCCAATATAATCCCAATTTATCTAATGAAAAGTGTTATGTATCTCCCTCACACATAAGTACATTTAGCAGTTTTGCATGTTCTTCTGGTAAGAACTTGCTTCTCATAATGACTGAAAGTTTCCAGCAATTTGTTCCCCATCTGACACGAGCAGTTCTCTGCCAGGTACAAAAAAAAGGACTTTGGTATGTGACAAAGACTCAGACAATGAAGTTAGCAGCTAAAGAAATAACTTTGTTCTGCATTGTTACATTCCATAATTATATAAATTTAATCCTCAAAGTTTGCTTTAGTCATAACATTTTGCTTTACAACGTTAAAATTGACTTTTGATTGTGAGCACAATTCTTCTCCTTCCTATCCACAGCACTGGCGATGACGTCTCTCTTGGAAAGTTTTGAATAACCAGAAGAAATGCTATCAGTAGTGAGATGGGCTCATCTTCAGAGACCAAATTAAGCCTTTCCAAAGGAAAACTATTAGCTGCAGCTACCTTTAGTCTCTTCCCCTCCTCCTTCTACCCTCCTCCACATACATCTTAACCTAGAACCCTCCTTCTGCTCCCTCCTCCGAACCCCAGCAAGGATCCAGATGGCAGGCTGGAACCAGAACGTACATACACAAACACAGGGGCATGAGCAGGGTGTAACACCAAGACCCCTCTCCCAAATCAGGGCTTAGGGCAGCTACCCCCAGCCCCAACAGACGGCAGCCAGCCCAGACCCACACTTGGGAGTGTGGAATTCATGCTAGCCTTGCCCGCAGCCCAGCCACCCTGCGTCTGGGCACAACGCCCTGCGGGACCACCAGGGACCATGGGGCTGGCTGACCCTTGCAGGCTGGCAGCAGCAAGGGGAGGCAGCAGCAAACTCGCATACTGAGAGAGCTTCTCCAGAAGTGTCAGCTCCTTTAAGCCAGCTGACTAGAAAACAGCTCAGGTGCTAGCTAGCTATTGCAGAGGCAAAATAGATGAAGGAAAGATACACCAGCAGGCTGAGGTTTTCTTGAGATAACCCCTATGCTCTTACATAGATGGCACAACTGAACTACAAATCCAGAATCTTAATCCCTCTGCTAAGAATTAGGTAACAAGATATTAATATTCACTTAAAATCCTTGATTTAAATTACTTAGAAATAAAGTCAACTGAAGTAATAAGAAAGCAGAGAGCAATGATTTGTAGGAAGGTAGGCATCAGAACTAGTCACGTGATTTTAAAGAAACTCAGATTTGCCAAAAATATACGTAGTCAACCATGTCATAATGAAGCAATCCAGAGCTTTCTAGTAATAAGGGAATATTTAATATTTGAGGCCACCTGTATTTTGCACTAAGAAATCATGACTACAATGAAATTAAACAGGGTGAGATGAGATAAAGGAAGCAGCCTGAACAGAGGAAGATGGGATCAAAATATATGCTTCCTTATAATCCGGTGTTTTAATTTTATAGTGATAATGTTGCTTCCTTATGTTTATGTATTTTCTCCCTTCCTTCTGATCATAATTGAACATCCATAAGTCATGTTAAGAATACTTATTAATTGAAAATACACATATAGATGGATCTCGGTGGTAAGAATTACAATAATTTTAAAGCTTGTCCACGGGCCAAACAGTCTGGGAAACACTCATCACCTCAATCTCCCAAAAGGACCCAAGTATGCCAATAAAATTATTTAAAAATAATAAATATATAAAAATATTTTTTCTATTCTTTAAACATTCACACAATGCATAACTATGTTAAATATCATACTATACTATCACAAATAGAATATATGTGGTAAAAAAAAAATGAGAAATTAATATTCCTAATTAATAGTTCAGCATAGGGAATTTTTAGCATGAAAGCATGTCTGAAACTATTTTTTGATGTTGCTAAATGTTGCCTTGTGAAGAAAAGCCGATTAATACAGAAGCTGGGAGAAGACTATTTTAGAATATTCCAGCAGCAGATCAATGTCTTGGAAAAAGAGGAAAATTAAACAAGAAACTAAGTATTCTCACTGAGGATGTGTATGCATTACTAAAAGGGAGGACTGGAATGGGAGAGGGGGAGAGAGGGCAAGAGAGAGATGCAAACAAAAGACATTCGTAATTCAGAAAGATAAATCTGAAAGGGCAACAAGAACTTTTATCTGCAGGGGGGGTGTAGAAAAGGAGGTAGGATGTTCCTCACCATGTAGGCAATTTCAAAAATTCCTATCATAGAATTACCCACCATTGATTCTAAAAGCAAGAACAAGAGTCTCTGTTTGGAGCAACTTATTCTTTGGCTGAATTCTTCCCCCTTTACACACCAAGCTGAGAACAACTGTGAGGAACTAATATTTGATACATATGCTAAGCTAGAGTTTAATTTTCACAGTTTTATGTAAAGGCATGTGTTTTAGTACTATAGATTTCAGAAGTGTAAAAAGTGAAGGAAAATGTCACCATTGTTGGTGTTGCTATTACAAGTCACACAAAGCGAAATGGTTTGACCTTGAATCACCACAACGTATTAAAACAGAAATTTTACAGTTCTCTCTCGCATCTTCTGCCCTCCACCTCCACAAGGTTACATTATCCCACAGCTGTCAAAGTTCTGCTTTGTTAGCATCCTTTTATTTTAGCAGACATTCTAACAAACCAAATTTATTTTTCCAGGTATGCTTTTTACAGAATAAGGTCTGTTGCCATACAATCGCTATTGAAGAAGCTGCAATAAGAATTTAAGGCTTTCTAAACTGAAAAACATACCATCTTGCTGAGAAACTGTGCAAGCAACACCTCAGCATGAGTCCAGGAATAACTAGTTCAGATTTTGTTGAAAACACCAAGCATACTTTCCTGCATCCAACAAGGCATTCTCATGGTAGGTGTCTGACAAAAGCAGCGGATATATCAAATGGGAACACTTTTCTGGGAGCACATTCCCATAGCAAAGGACAGGGCTAAGCACTGAAGTCGTAATGACTCCTGGCTCACAGAATAAGCAGGGCTTTGTGTTATGTCAAAGGAAAAAATCCTCAAGGTATTCAGAAACAACCTATTCCTTACTTTCAGTGTACTGTGTGCACAATTTCACTGGACACACGCAGCAGAGCTGGAATCTCCTAAGTATCTATAGCCTAAGTGTGAGTGTCACTTGTACTGTGCCTCAAAATTGTACAAATTGCCACCTCCTTTACATTGTTGGAAAAGAGAAAAGCAGCTCAGTAAAAACGTTACTGCTCCCGAGAACAGGAAAGTTCTAAAAATTAGAGGTCTCTCTTTAAAGTGCCACTCTAGGGGCATGCTGCTCAGAAATAAAGGCATGAAGTAAGTCGGGTTTTTGTACAAATACATGCGAGAGCTGGAGCAACATTAATGCACTTTAAACCTGCTGCAGACACTGGGGCCGTCAAGAAGCAGTGAGGGGTGCACAGGAAAAGTTCAAGCTTTAGACCTTCCCGAGCTCCAGAGGACAGAGTCAATAGCAATGCTTCAGTACTTTGCATGCTTGAGTGCAAAGTACACACGACAAAACTTTAAAAAGCTGGTCATGGTCCACGTTCTTCCTTTCAGCAGCTATTTATTCCAGTGATAGAAGACTCTAGAAGTTTGTTGCAGGGGTGCCCGAAGGAAATTGCATCAGCTGTGTCAGCTGCATAATCACACTCTGCTAATGGCTCTTTCAGAACCAACTAAGCATGGCTTATCAGCAGGATTTAGGTGATGAAATACATAGTTGAGATAAACCGTCAATAAATCTGCTTTCAAATACAGTATCTTAATTAAAACGGTTCATTGTTTGCTTATTTCCAGGTGAAATTAATTGGCTAGCAACGGTTACTGAGCTGCCCCCAGTGCTAATTTTTCATCAATAGCCAATTCTCAAAAGCAAATGAGTCAATAAAGCACTAACCACACAAATTCCTAAAATATAATCAAACCCCCTGATTATTCTGGTTCATTGAAGCTTCATCTATATAACTTTTCTGGTTTTGCCCACACAAACTCTTAAAAGAGCGCAAATGACCAGAGTTTCACAAGCTAGTTGTGTTAAATGAAGTAAAAAGCACTCAGGCAATTAACCAAAAAGATTGTTTAGATAGTAACAAGGCGGCTAGCTTTGTCTTTCAACACAGAAGGAAAGCCTAAACCTACAGTCTTCATTTTTTGTTCAAATCCAGTTCACTTAGCCAGGAACCCCCCACGCCCCGCGCAAGCCCGGGGCGCCCCCGCGGCGGCAGGACAGGTCCCAGGGGCTCCCCGCTGCCCCAGAGCTGCCCCCCCGGTGCTGGTACGAGCCGAGTTCGGTACAGCGGTCGGGGGGCAGCAAGGCGATCTGCCAGAGACCAACACCATCCGCTTACCTACGGAGAAGCAACCAGCCTCACCCTCTCGCACTTGCACCGGGGCTGCCGAGCCTCCTTCGTCATTCCCCCCTAAGCCCCCTCCCAACAATCGTTGATTTCCTTCCTTCCCCCCCCCCCCCCCCTCGCTCTCTGCCTTGGTTTCAGCCCCGGCGCCAGCAGCGCCCACCCGCGGGCGGGCTGCCCCCACCATAACCCCTCATTGCCAGCACCCGGCACGCCGCGGGTTAACCCCTGCCCTGCCGGGAGCGCCTGTCAGAGCACGCCCGGCAAAGCCGCAGCTGTGCCATGGGCAGAGGTAACCATACAGCTCTGGCAGGCTTCAGGCACCAGCAAAACGTGCCCTGGCTACACCAAAGCTCCCGTGCTTTTGGAAGAGGGAAGCAGATCCCACTGGATCCTCGGCTATAATCACAGAACCACAGCCTGGTTTGGGTTGGAAGGGACCTTACAGACCACCTAGTTCCAGCCCCCGGCCACAGGCAGGGACACCTTCCGCTAGAGCAGGTTCAAGGCCCACCTGGCCTGGACCATCCTGACCTACAGCAGCTCACTTCAGGGCTCCCAAAGGGAGTTTTGCAACTGCGCAGGCGTGGAAATGCCTACCGGGGGGCTGCACAGCTGTTGGGGGGGGGGGTGGGGGTGTCACAGTGCAGGCAGTGGCACGCTGCCACTGCTGACTGGCATGTGCCTTCACTACAGAACCTGCAGCACACACTACATGTACTTAGCATCTGCTAGAAACAGGCAAAACTAGAGTTCTGTGACATTGATCCGATCTTGGGCGCTGCTGCACGGGAGTGCAACATCTCATGTCTTTTTTTGAGTCCTTATGTAGTTTAATGATTTTGTTAGGTAACGACCTACTGATTAATATTTTTTAAAATATATATATCATATCTCTTTCATATATCATAACCACAACAGAATATTTTTCTGCTTAAGAAAAAGATTTTATCTGAGTAGGGGCTTCAGGATGGAGTCCCACACCGAGACCCCATGCACTGACCACATCTGGGCCTGGTACCTCCCACCCACTGAAACTGGCAACGATTGGTGTAGAAATAACGTCCTAAAATGCAACACACAAAAATTCAAAAGCAATTATAGTAAAAAATAGTCTCTGCTCATACTACTTCAAATAAAGATTTTTAAAAAAGAAGAAGAACAGGGAATTACTGGCTAGTGTTTTCCTTCTCTGTGGTGCCTGGTTTGACAGTAGTCCACAATAAAAAATAATTTCTCAGATTAGCACCTCTTCAACACCTTTTCAAAACTGTAATTAAAAAATGAGGGCAAACTATGGGAGAATGTTTTTTCTCACAATTTAATATTAGGTAGATGTTAGCAGACTATAGATCACAGGATTCAATATTGAATATTCATTTGAGCATCATGATGTCTGAAGTAGGCAAGGGCCTGGGTGTACATTTTCTTTGGGCATGACCAGATCAATCGGGCTGTCCTCTCCTGGGTCTGACCCATTCCAGAGCAGGTGGGATAGGCTATATGAACGTGCCTTACCCATTTCAGTAGGGATGTGATTATCAAATTATCATAGCTTGAAATATCAAAGTAATTCAAAGGAAGTTGGCTGATGATACTCCAAGTTGTGGAGGGCACTGGTAGTGCAGAAGGGATGCTAATTTCCAGCTGGTTTGTGATGATGGACTGTTGGACATTGTATCATCCTTGGCCACCCTGAGAGGATCTGGAAAAGCATCTGTCTGCCCATATATACACTATCTCTTTGCTGGGAAAATCGGAGAAATGCTAGGGATGCCTTTGAGGCTGCTGTAAGAAATCCTGGGGGAATTCTTGTCAGTGGGGCTGTTCACCGCAGGCAGGCACCACCCTCTGCGGGGGGTGGTGGTCTTTTATTCTGGCCTTTTATTCTCAGGCTTAAAAATGTTTGGGGAGACAAGAGGTGTTTTTGTTTTAGTTGAGAATGACACTTTGTTTTGTTTGTTTGTTTTCACTGTACTTGTCAGCTCTTTTTTATATGCTTTTTGGAGAAGGGATATGAGATTACTGTGTTGGGTTATGGAGTCTGTAAGTATTCAGCCTTATACGGTGCATTTTTTAAAAGTGTAATGCTTATTTGTTTTGAGACTTTTTCCCAATGCCCAGTGAAACAGAAGTGAAAGCAGCTCTTTTTTTTGGACTTACTGATAGATTTTAAAGTAATGGCTTTATGAGTGAATATTTTCCATTTATATTTATGTTTTGTTATTTTTCTAGAGGGTGTATGCATGGTGTTGGAAGTATGAATCAAAAAAGAGGGAATGTTGGAACACTGGCCTTTAGCTATTTTCTGTTAGTGTGAATGTACCTTTGTTTTTGTAATCTGTTTTGATCTATCTATATATTCAGGTACACACATATATAAATATGCAAATATTTAACTCTTTATCTCTTTAATTCTTCTTATCCAAAATGCTAACATTTGTTACCAGACCCTCAGATATTACAAAGTATCTCCATTGTGTTATCTTCAGTGAAATTCTGTCAATTTATAGCAACTGTCTGATGGATTTCATGATTGTGCCTCTGAAACTGCTAACTTTTACCCCTTGTGAAAAACAAGCTCATTCCAAACTCCAAAACCTAAGGCTTTGGTTTTGCAGTCTTTTTTCCTGATGTCTGATGCCCATCTTTGAGAGTAAAATCAGGGATGAACAACTTAAAGTTCTGGTCACAGTCAGTAAAGACGATAGACTTGACTAAATCTGAGGATTAATTGAAGATTAACTGTTAATTTGAGGATCATATTAACAAAGATGCATAGGCCATATCTCATATTTAAACCAGCAGACATTTTATGTTTACATACCTTTATGGGTCAGACATACATCTTGATGATCCTGTTTGCAACCTGCATTAAAGCCTTTTTTAAATACTCTGGCACTTGCGCTTATGGGAAGAACTGAACCTTAGCAATGGAAACTCGTTCTGCCAAAAAGTGATGGCTATTAAGCCTCAGTTTGGCTGCCAGACCAAGGAATCAGTAATTCAAAGAAGGTTAGCATGGTATTAGGTATTGCAACATGCCTGAAGCCATGTGGGACATCAGCACTTTGGAGGAAGCGCTGACCTGCAGTCCTTTGTCTATGATGCAGCACCAGCAGCTGCCACCATGTCCCTTTACTGTGAGCTGCAAAGTTATGATAACTTGGGATAAAAAAAAAAAAAAAAAAAAAAAGAAACCCCACAAAACTCAAACCATGCCGCAACTGAATTAAAATTAATGTTCATTTTGGTAGGCTTTGATTTATGAAGATAAGAGTATTTTATTTGCTCTGAAAATAAATCATGTGTGTTTGCAAGACTGAGGACTTTGTCTCAGTGAAAATACAATTATCGCAGTTAAATCTATAAATCATTTTCAAATTGTGTTGTGTATATATGTAAATGATCAAAAGATGTAAGAATAATTTGAGAAAATGTAATTACTTCAAAAAACAATCAAAAAAGTGAACAAAACATAGGCCATATTCTTTCCCTCTTTATTTCTTCTCATAAACATGTTCACTTAGATTTGTGAATATTTTTCATTTTAAAGCTTTTTGCTTTAGAAATTTCAAGTTAATCACAATATTTTTTGGTTAGGGAAAACTTTCTTAATACTCTTAGATCAAAGTAGCATATTTCACAATAATATCTATATGTGAAAAATGTTTTTATTATGTAGTAGGGTACTCTTCTTTCTCAAAAGGAAGCCACAATGAAGTTATGAAAATCTCTCTTTGTGACTTCAATCACAAGGCTCAATTAATTCCCATAGATTACATATACCATTGCTTATTTATGCAAACTATATCGGTATAGTTACGTAGCTGCGTAAAAAATAACCTGATAATCAATCTTAAGGCGACTTTACTTTCCAGACCAGTAAGTCTTCATATAATTCAGTTCTTTCACTCAGAAAAGCATGTCCTATTTATATATGGCTTACATCTACACAGAAATTTCCAGCAAGTGTAATTTTAGCTTTCCAGGTGACAAACTTCACTATTTGTTGAATAAAAGGTAGGTCTTTACAATCACCATCAGACATTCATACTTACTAACAACATAAAACTAGGTGAGTCTGCAGTTACAGCTGTGATGAGAAAATACATCCAGATGCACGTGATATTCATGAGCTCAAAATTTGCTCATAGATCAAATCTTTGGAAATCCTATTAAGGGTAACACCTTGAGATGTCATGATTAATCCATACTAGTCCTTCAGGAAATCTTTGTGTAGTCACTTTGGATGCCTCAGTAATTAATTCCTCAATGTCATTTGGCTTGACTCAAGAACATAATTCAGGCTACGCCTGAAATAATGCTGTCCTCCTCATTGCAGATGAGGACATATGACAATTAGAGATCATTTATGCTTTTTTTTTGTTTTAGAGGCAATTCTGTAGTTTTATTTTTATTAAAACATTATTTGGATTTTGATGCTTTACTGCACAGTTACATATACAGAGTTACCAGGATTTCTAGATATTTGCGGGGGGCTATGGGATAACATGGAAAGATTGTCCATTATACATCTCTCAGAGTGGAGCAAATGGCTAATTTATTTGGCCCAGAAGATAAGATACCTCTAATCAGAAATATAGAATAGAAAGAAAACTGAGAATAGGGTTTTTTAGTAGTTAGTATTTCCACTTCACGATTCCTTAACCAAAAAATTTCCACTTTTGTACATCATATAAACCCATTGTAGCCTACATATAAAAACGGGCAAATTACTGTATTGATGATGATTGTCAGTTATTTTGGCTGAGTTTTGCTGTCCCACTCTCACACATTTCTACGTGCACACATCTGTATGCGTGCTGTACCTCCAGACTTCTGTGCATTAAAGCTCTCCAAATTCAGATCACTCCTGAGAGCTTGCTCTTCCCGTGCATTGCTGAACCCTCCTTGGGCTGAAGTGGGAAGCATGGGACTGCGGTGGTGAAAGGATGGACAGGCCCGGTCTAAGACAGACATTGAGACAAGGCCTGTGACAGGGTAATTAAAGGAGGCTGTTTGGAGCCTGCTTTGGCTGGAATTAGTCAAACTGATAACAGGCTGAAGGTGACTGACTGATGACTTTTATTTCTCACAGTAATTTCTGTGTTGCTCTTTTAAATTACACCAAGTTAAAAAGTTTAGGTTTTTTTTTTTTTTTTCACCTGAGAATGTTTTCAGGCTTTTTCATAGTTTAGCTGGAAGGATGTTGGATTTTACAAAGATTTCGTCTAATCTCGCCAGCTTTGGGTAGGTGCCTGCTCTGATTCCTTGTCCCTTTCTTTTTTGCTGACAAGCTCCTGCTATGGCCACTAGACTGTACCTGCCTCCATCTCAGGCTATAGCAGCTCTTTGAAGCCTTCCTTCAGGCTTCTCCAGCATCTTCCCAGACCTGAGAGCCAGGGTGGGTGGTGGGATCCCTCAGAGGTGACCTCCATGAGCCCTGGGGAACTGCAGAGGCTGTGGTTCTCTGGGACACCCATGCCAGAGCCAAGCCACTGGCCCTGAAAACTCCCTGGGGTTCATCAACTTCTGTTGTAATGCTACATTACAGTCCCTCGGGTTTTGCCATGGATTTAAGATGAAAACTGAGATTTTATGCAGCTAACTGGGGAAAGAGGACATACCTTGGGCAAATCTAGACAAGATTTCTTAGATATTTACCACAAGCTTCAAATATTTGTTTGTATGTAACTGGTATACAGCATAAAATGTGTCTAATTAAATATACATTTTAAGTCTGAACATGTCAAAACCATCCATAGGCTTCTGTTACCCACATTGCTCTTAAAAGGCAAGCTGGACTTTCAAGTCTAATAGATCAGAGTTAAATCTTGTAAGAATGTGGATCTATTACATTCAAATCCCTTAGGAAGTGAACCATTTAACTTCTAAAATTTATTTTGAAGTATAATACTACTTGCAGAGTTTTCACTGCTATCATATACAAAATTAGGGAATACTCACAGAAGAGTACGGGATATAAATAGGCAAAAAACCCAACTGCTGTGCATATGACCCAGAGTTTTAAACAGCAATATGGTTGAAACTCACAGTGTATATTTATGTGCACACATTACATAGATATCTATGTAATATATAGAAATAGATATATGTACTGTATATATATACTCGCATGCAAATACATAAATATATAGATATTTAGTTTGAATATTTGCACACATATCGATACAAATTATATATATATATACAAAGTGTGTGTCAATATTCAAGACAAATATATATATTTATGCATTTGTATGTGAGCGTTTGCGTGTGTTTGTAAGGGAAGAGAAAGATGGCGGGGACCTCAAGTAGCACAGATTAGTAAACTGTGTTTACTTCTGACGGAAATCAAAAGAGAGCAAACACACTGTATGAGAATTGCTATTTACTCAAACACCAGAAGCCAGTGGTACAACCTGGTGTGATCTAATCCTCCTCGTACGAGTGCTGCGAGGAGAAAAATAAGCTCGTTTAGGACATTGCTAAGCAGGGTTTGAAGCTGCCGCATGGAAGCTCTGCCCTAAGGTGCTGCATGCTCTGCTTTAAAAATGACGGGTTGGGGCTGTCGTGCTCTGCCCTGTGGTGGTAGGGTTTGTGGTCTCCTTCCAGAGCAATACATTCATTTTCATTTCAGTGTAAGTTAATTTTTAAATGTTGATTTATTGGTGAGCCTAAAGAGGTAAAAGAAAATATTTTGCAGTGAACAAGAAAGGGTGAAACCCTCAAAGAAACAGATTTATTACATACATACTCCTATTTTAGATACAGCCACAGGTTTTCTAGCGCATTTTCTTTCTGAGGTGCAAACCACAGCTTTATTACTCAAAAATTGACTGCTTTCAGATGTGTTTTAAGTATGAGCAGATGGCTTTCCAAGAAGTGTGATCGCCTGATCCATAAAACACTTCCATGCTTGGTTTACTTTTGCTTCATTTATAAACTTAGAAGAAAGCAGACACTTATGCTCATTGTCAGGTTGGAAAATGAAGAACTGAACTTCACGAGGCAGCAGACACCTCTGCTGAAAGACTTGGGGCTATAACAACGATTTCCGTACCTGTTCCACCTGTCCTTTCTGTGGATACTGTCACTCCTTCTAACTCAGATTTCTGTTTGTGTCCTACAATAAGGAGGTATTGGCCTACTTTAAGAATACTTAAGGAGGGATATCCTATCCTGAATACTAAGAAAGAAACCATAATATAAGAAAAAAAATAACCGAGACGGCTACTGTTCCTTGACTGAAAGAATGTATTATGTGGGTCATCAGCCAGAGGAAGCCGCAGGTGTACCCAAGGGTTTAACCTATATTTGACAAAGAAAAAAACCCAGGTGCAATTTGAATTGTACGGACAACCTCATCTGCAGTGACAAAGTAACTATCACTTCTTTAATAACAGCAGTGGAAAAACTGAGGAGAGCCAAATGGTGACACACTGCTGACTTTGCACAAACAGACTATACCCGTGTTTATTTGCTTTTCCTCCAGACTTTTATTATATTTTAAAATTTATCTGTTTCTATTCTATTGATTTTCCATAGTAGTGAAGGCTGAATTAATTCTGTTGTGTGGGCCATTTGATGTATCAGGAGACAAATTTTGCCTGTTAGACATGGTTTAGAGGAGACAATGCAAGTTTAAATGTCTGAGGTTTGGCAGTTTACAAATCAATTATTTCTGTTAGATAGCCAACTGCAGCACCAACTGGGAAACAGATTATATCAGATTACTGCACTTTTAATTAGCCGATCGTGACAGGCAAGGTTTGAAGAGGAAAAGAAATCAATCAGAAGCTGCCAAACTTGGTCAGCCAAGTACACAGTGCCATTATTGAATTTTAGACATTGTTCTGAAGCAGAACTTGATCTCCTGGGCTCTGCAAGGGGACCTGCCTCGTGCGAATGATCCATCTTAGAGCCAAAGGTTATTCTAGAGCAAGTATTTCCAAACATTTGTTATAATTAGCCTCTGCCAAGATCTGTCACAAAGCAGAATCTCATTAGAGGGAGGAGGAATGGGGTGCGTTCCACCAGTGATAGGGTGTTAGAAGTTTGGGGGGGGGGGGGGGGGTAATATGCATGTAAGGATGCACTTCTGTGCATAAAGGAATGCATTTTGGCTGACAGATTTGAGAGACATTTCTTTCACCTCAAGGGACCGGAGTGCCTCAAAACTGAGTCACTATTTGCTTTTCTATGTCATTGGCTTTATAACAAGATAATTCTAGCGACCCAGAGTATCCTGTCCTATAAAGCGAGATTTATGGCATGCTGTCTTAGAACCTAATTCTCTCATGCCTTCACCTCACACAGTCATTTGCTCTGTAAACTACACATACAATGGCCTTACATCAAGATGGTCCCACATTGCACAGGCAAAGGGAAGTCAAGGTCAGCAGCTCAGCTGAATTATAGTAAAAAAACCCCCAAACCATCAGAGGACATAGGGCAAGGTTCTACATTTTTGCAGGAGCAGAGAAAGCAGTGTGTCTGTCTCTCCCAGTGTATCAATTGGAGGTTACATTTTGGGAAGTCTTGTTGAGCTTTAAATTGTGCTCATGGGCACAACATTTTCCAAAAATTCTTCCATGACTGACAAACCGCGGAAGTATCCTTGCAAGTGCCTCTGCTGCCTTCGCTGCTCTTCATTTTAGATCCTGATATGCATCTCTCTCTAGCAAATAAAGACAACACTTTGAAGTAAATTGATGCCTTTGTATCATCCTCATGCAGATACCCGTGTGACAAGTACCTGGCAAAGTCCTTTCAGTTTCTCATGTGGCTTGATTTTGCCAGAAGAGGACATTCAGTCTCAGTCTAACAAACTATTTATTGATGTTCCATGCTAACTATGTGGTTTGTCCCACGGATTGGGGCGTTGATTCACACTCCAATTAAATACACACTTCAGAAAACAGTTGGATCAGAATGACATTGCTCAGTCCCTTGCAAGATATAACCATGCCTGGTTATCTGTTTAAATATCTTCAGTATTTTCAGCTTCAGAAAATATTTTGTTGTAAAAGATGGAGAAAACTCTTGCTTATTCTGATATATTAATATATGCTGGCTATAATGTTCCATTTGCTAAACTCTGAGTCCATTTCCACACACTGATCTGTGGTTATATATATGCTTTTCTTTTACTCTTTTTGTTACTTAAAAGAAAGATTCTTGCCTTGGAAAGACAAAAAAGGCCTATTATATGATAACTAAAACCTCTGCATGTCACTTTTGTGGATTTTGAGTACCGTGCTTGATGTTTGGCACCCCGTAGCTCTATGTGGGGGTTCTGTTTTGTCTGGTCTTTCTTTGCGTTTCATTGATTAGGTGGGTGCAGAAGCAGAACTTCTTTGTCACTTCACTGGAAGCTGTCTGGATGGCTGCAAAGTGTATCATAAATCAATTCTGCTCGGAGGACTGCTTGCAACAAAGTCAATAATGGAGCAGGAAAGCACACATGCTATCAGAGGAGCCAGAATGAAAGGAGGAAAGAACCCAGTAGTCAACTTAAAAAAATAATTGAGCTGCAGCCAAGTTTTGTCAAATATATGGTACAAGACCACAATCTTTGCTTTCTTCTGCATCATCTTTTTAATGCTCTGCCAGTTAGCACACCACCATCATGAGGATACATCCAAAAGCAAGGATCTCTTGTGAGCAGCTGATATATAAAGTGTTACCCCACTCTTCAAAGATAATTTTCTAATTTCAGCCTAGTGTGGACTATCCTCAAACTTGTAGGATTTATAACTGCATCTTATACCGTTGTAAAATGTTGTGCTTCTCATTCCTTACTGCAGCTGTCTTTTATTTTCACTCAATATTTATGTACTGACATCTGCCAGAATTATTCCTACAATGCTGGTTTACATATTACAGCTGGAATAAAATAATATTTGTGCAAAATCTACTTTGGGCAATACCACTGGACATCCTATTATTGTTGTTCCTGGCACCTGTCTGTCACATCTGGTATTCTTCTAGTTCCTCGTAAACCGTCCTGTCACCCATTAACCTCACCAGATATGATGATGGGAAGGAAGGAAAAGAAGAAATCTGCACAAATGGCCAACATTCAGTTAAAGTCATTGTCAACAATCATTTGTCTGTACTAAAACAACTAACTAACTTTAAACAAAATATGTTACACTTAAGATAAAGTTTCGATTTAAACACCGATATTTTCCCTCCAATTTAGAGACCAAGTACTGAAATCATTAGTGTAATTTGTCAATCTGTGTGAAACTGCTAACAAAATTCCTCTGGGGTCAACACAGATGTAAATTTTCTTTCTTTTTATTTTTTTTTCATGATGAATATTAATACTCAGTTTCCTAGTTTCAAGTTGCTTATTTTTTTATTTTGTTTTCTAATAGAAATGTTGTTTTTCAAAGGAAGCCCGGTACTTTTTCTCTGGTCACTTTGTTGAAAAGTTTAAGGCTTTGAAGGCAGTTCCTTTGAGAGTTATTAGTCTTAACTTAAGACAAATATGAATATTAATTAAAAGTTTAGTTCACTGACAGATAAAATAAAACTTTACTCACTCTGGTAAACAATCAGCAGGAGTAGCTACCAGCTAATACAGCACAGACTATGATAAAAAAGACAACCTAACTTTTCATCAGTACAGTCAGAAACCATACATTTCAGGGTGTTGGGGGTTTTTTTTGATCTTTGTGTTTGCTCATTAGCTGTTACCTCTTGATAGCCGTTTCCACACCTCCCTGCACCATTATCAAGTCCAAACATACTTGTGAAAGTGGCTAGAAAACAACAGAAGCTCATATCATTAATGATAATTTTCTGTTAGAAGCGAAAATGGAGATGATGCCTGTGAAGGTGTAACATTTCCCCCTGCAGCAGCCAAAGAAAGAGAAATTGCTTTTCACTCTCTGTAGAGAGACCTTCCCAACATGGCCTGGAGGGAACTTCATTTTTTTGCTTAACAAGCTGAGCACTTTGCAGATTGGTTATTTTTTGCCTGTGTAATTCTACCAATTCAGCCTTTAAGCATTAACTCTGGAGTTTGATAACTGCTACAAGGATGTTCTGACCAAAGGTTACACCAAACAGTCTTTTTTTCAGCACTTTGACTTCTAGGACAAACAAGGAAGGACAGAGACATAGACTGCTGCTTTTCTCTCTCTCTCTAAATCCAATTCTAATTCTAACTCTCTAATCTCTAACTTGACCCAGTTTAGCTTCTTTTTAAAAACAGACACTGGCAAACCAAGGACAGTGGTTTATTTTCCCCTGCACTGTACGCCTCAGCAATAGATTCTGCCATCCTTTCCGTCTCAGTTGAGTGGTACCCAGCAGTATCTGTTCTTTTCCAAACACTCCTTTTTGTTCTCATCTTACTGCTACTGTGTGATGAAAAGAGCATGAATTTTGAATGCAGCAATTATCATTCAATAGATAGGTTTAAATGCTCTAAATGCTACTTAAATTCACAGAGGAAAACTTTTTTTCATGCTAGTGGGAAAAAAGTTGTTGAAATAAAGTGGAATCAGTTTTTATAGAGTTACATCTCTTGAATTGCTGTTGGGGTTTGAATCTCTCTACTTCTGTTATTACAACTCAAGCTAAAATCCCCTAAAGCTAAAGAGGTCTCATTTTTAATTGTTTCAGCTAAAAATGGGTGTCCCGTATATCATCCTACATCCGATGCTGATCAATGGATAGAGTCATACAGAAATACAAAGACATCCAGTGTGGACTAAAAAATTCCCTGACTTTGCTTTAAATATGTAGTTCAAATCATAGGCTGGATTATCAAGAGGTTTTAGCAAGCTACAAATTGAATTAATTTCTTCAAATACATAACTCTTTCTGAACTTCTAGTGAGTTAGGAAATACCATGTGAGAGCTGGTATTCCTCATCAATCTGCCTCTGGATGCACACTACGATATGAAAGACATCTTGAACAGTGGCTTTCAATGGAATGACAAGTTTTGCAAGTGACTGAGGAATCACTGAGCATTTATCACATCACATGAAACCAGGATAACTTATTAAACCTTATGACCAGTGTTATACAGTGAGAATTCTTGCAGAGCTTGCAGATGTTTACCAAACAAAATATAATGTGCTTGTCATTTAATGTAGGAAAAAAAAAAAAAAAACCAACCAACCAACAAACAAACAACCCCCCCCAGAAAAAACTTTCTAAAAACTTTGCTTACATAGTCAGAGTCCTGGAAGAAAGCAATGTCTCGACCCCATGAGGGACATAGTCCTCTGCTGTATTTTTACAACATGACTGACACATACACTAGAGACCACCAGTCTTTCACCCCCAGGCCCAAGGGCTGTTTAACACACAGAGAAGGTGAACACCAGCCAATTATGAACCTAAACGCCTGCTCAGGAGAGTCTTTTTCCTGCACAATGGTTCTCAAAACACGTACTGATTCATATTGAGAGACGGTAATGTTTTTAGTGGGGAAAAGAACACCTTCTATCATAACAAGCAATAGAGAGAAGCTTCAAGCCAATTAGAGAAAATGGACCACAGTGAGTCAACATTCAATAGCTCATGATTTAGAAAAGTATTCACCTTGAAACAGTCAATATGTGCATTACACACGGATATTTAACAGAATACCTCACCCATAGTTTAATTAACTGTGCAAACAATTAACAGTGCTCAAGTACAAAGACTGAAAATTCTCTGCACAGCTTAAGTGAGAATGTTGTCATTCTCCAGACGTGAACCCTGTGTCATAGCTGGCTCCACAGATTGTGAAGAGATCCTTACAGATGTCCAGGGACTCCTGCTTTTATGACGCTTATTTATTGATCTGTGAAAACTTTCCAAAGGAATGATAGTATAATGAGCTGTAATAACAACCAATGCTCAGTGAGTGTTGAAGCACAGAAGATTTAAATGCATGCTGACCAACAATTACAATATCCCACTCGTATTCTGGAAGGCAAACGAGGTGCAAATTAAAGTTATGAGTCTTCTGTGTGTCACACTAACATAACAGCTTCTGTGGCCATCTCTGCAAAAAGCAGAACATCTGTTTCACTATCTTCTGAAAACTACGACACTGACTTTTGTTTTCCAGTTCTCTTTTGGAGGCTAGTAGCTGTATTTTGCTACCTTTCCAATCCCTGTGCGTGGCTTCCCCAGTGGAGGAGCAGGGTGTGAGAGGTGAAGGCTTCCCAAGGCCCGGTGGATCCCCACGAGGGGAGCACAGTGCACCTTCAGGGCTCCTCTTGCTGGAGGGAGCTCAGGAGAGAGCATTGCTGCTTTGCCTTATATTCCCCATGCCCATCCACCTGCACGTGGTGCTGTCCCCTGGGCTTGGAGGCCTGAAGCTGATCTTCCCTCAGGAGCCCTGTGCTCTCCAGGGGTGACCGCAGAGAAGGGTGTTCCCAGGTAACTGGCTGCGAAGCACTGCATGCTTTCAGACTGATGTCACCGATAATCACTGTTTGAAAATATCGTTAGCGACTGAATAGGTAAATGGGTCCAGACTGATGTGAGACAAATACTTAGGAAGATAACATTGAAAAGTGTTCTAAGGCAGTGGACTCTTACTCAGAAAATGCTGGGGGAAAGAAGATCGGGAGAGCTATAGAAAGCTTGAGCAAACAGCAATATTTTTGCACTTTCTTTGCATTACAAAAGGCTCCAGGTGCAGCATGTTTCCAGTCAGATCAGCAGATCTAAAGCAAACACTGAAATATTACCATGCACCAGCATTTTTCAATTTTTATTTTCATTTGAGAGTCCCTAATTATTTTCCTGGGGAGGTATGTACAGTAAATGTAAGCCCACTGTCAGCTTTAGTGGACCTTGCGGTCTATAGTCAATTTAGTCTTCAGGATCTGTTGATCGGAGGTTAAAAGCGCTGCTCTCACACCCTTTTGAAAAATTGATTTGGTAAAGCTTGTCACTTTAAGGGATGGACTGGCTGCCACAAGTGTAAGGTTGCCTTTTGATTTCATTACACTTCTCTTTCTATTTAAATCTGTGGTTAGACTGGATGAGCAGGATTCAAGCTGTAAAATGCCAGGTGGGCTGGGAAGGCTGTAATAAGAGTATCCCAGCAGGCAGTGATGGTTCTCCAGCAAGGTAAATGCTGCATATCAGGGAGTTCAAATGATGCTGGTGAAGAGCACAGAAAGGGAAAAATTAGAAACTGTAAATAAAAAATATTCTCAGTCACTGTAAAGCCTAAGTAATTATTTTCATAGCAGCTGATCTATAGGAAAAGCAACAGACTTGGCTGTGACACAACAGCAAGCCTGGTTCAATCTTCTTAACCTTTGCCAATTGGTTTATACCAGTTTAAATTCATCTGCCTGTCTCCCGTGGACCTACAAAGAAGACACACCAAGTGCTGACATAGGTACTGTGCGGGGCAAGAA
This sequence comes from Falco punctatus, assembly GCF_963210335.1. Taxonomy (NCBI): domain Eukaryota; kingdom Metazoa; phylum Chordata; class Aves; order Falconiformes; family Falconidae; genus Falco; species Falco punctatus. The sequence continues at coordinate 3,062,966 of NC_137588.1, forward strand.
CAGGAGGAGGAGGTTTCCAGAGTCTAGTCACTGGGACATGCAAGAATTGTTCTCGCTGCCTCCTGAAAGAATTTTTTTTTTAAAAGGATATTTTCTACTGGAAACCACTTTCCTGTGGTAACCTTACTCCTGCAGAAATACACTTCTCATTCTCTCAGAAGTATACTTATGGACCTGCTTGAAAGTGCCTGTGGTAGCTAAATTACAAAAGAGGATGGCCTTTAAATTTATCTTAGCAAAGCAGGCAAAGAGGGATGCTGAACCAAGATGATCCTGAGCCACTGGGTGCCACTGGTGTCCTGCCACTGCTGCTGACTTACCCCTGCCTGCCCGTCACTTCTGAAAACAAAAAGGTGGCATTTGTGTCGTTGCTTACGCACAATAAAGTGAAAACGGTCAACATCTGAGAACAAAAAGAAAACAACAAGCTACTTAGTAGTATGAAAAGAACTGATACAGTGTTTTCCTTTCTCTAAGAAACTTAAGCCTTCTTTTGAAAGAAAAGAATGAAAAGCCAAGAGAAATACCATACCCCACATTACGAATATGATCTTGACATTAGTTGAGCACAGTTATTCAACCTGAATGCCACTTCTCTTCCTGAGTGGTTCTGAAGCTGTCGGTAACCTGAACTTAATTTGTGGCTGTATTTTAGAAAGTCTTTGAAAACAAGTCTCTCCCACTCAAACTCTGAAGTATATGAACTTATTATTTGCACCTGTTTTATGACCAGAAAAGAACTGTGTTTATTTAATGTTACAGTTCATTAACTGACTTTCATTTCTTTGTAATAGCCAATTAAATTTTCTTGGCGACTGTCTTTTGTCTGGTTTTACTTATGGTGAGCAGTATAATGATACATGATCTGAAAAAGTCACTGATGATAACAGGAGAAATGCCCTTCTAGGTACATCAGTATCAAAAGGTGCGTAAGAGCATGGCACATCTAAAATTCAACTCTGTAGGTTACAGTTTGTGTTCTAAGCCATTCGGCTATAAATATATATAGATATAAATTAACACTTAATGACACTTCTGAAACAATTATTTTCTTCTGTTCCTGTAGCTGAGTGACAATGTTGCAAAACCCCCAAGTTCCACAGAAAAAAAACCCCAACTATCTAAGGGATATAATTCAGTTTCTAAATATATGAATAAAATAGCGTATTATTGGAACGCACAGACTTCATGGCTGCTGCTGCTGCTGCTGCTGCTGTCATTTTGTTGGGAATGACTGCCATTCTCCCAGTGGCCATTTGCTGCTCTGGCAGGAAGCAGCTCAGCATCAGCTAACAAAGTTCACACTAAATGAGGTGGCTGTAGGCTGCTCTCGAGTGCGAGCCCTTTGGTACTTGCCCATTTGCTCAGTTATCTCGAACTTTCAGGCATATGCTGTATTTCTGACAACTGTACTGAGTGTTATTCATACCGAAAGAGATTTTAAGTAACTGGGGAAAAAAATATTACAAACCTAACATATTGCTGACCTCTGTGCTAACAAATGGAAACCTTCCACTTCTGTCGTATCCCTGGCAGAAATTAAAGGAGGGTTTGTGCAGTTCTCTGATAATGCTCCGCACACTGAAGGTGCTGGCAGAGTTGCTTCTATACAGGGTACTGTGCGGTCAAGAAGCTCATTGCCAGAATTAGTCTTATAAAGTCTCATAAAAATTTAGCGATCTCCAACTTTTATTAAAAAAGTACTAAGGAGCTAGGATCGATCACAGATGTTGAGATCGAGCTTAAAGCATAGTTTAGGGATGTGGTTTTCTTTGCTAAATTATCTGAACAGATTCTCACATATACTCACTTATGACTACATACCTCTACACCAGCAAACCATAAATGCACAACCTTGAGAAAGCTTTTTTATCACTTCCTTGCTTTCTTTGTACAGACTTTTTAGGCTATGACACATCAAGTAGATTATCCGGTCTCCATATGAAAGCCCTATCTTTCAAAAAATTAGTATTTTAATTTTTCCTTTTTCTGTTTCCAAAGGTACAGAAAGAACTATGGTAGCATCATTACCAAGAGTAATCACACATTTAAGATTTTCTCAAAGATGAGGCAGCCTCTTGAGCAAGCCACCTTTCTTTCTGAGGTTCTGTGCTCACACTTTAAGGGGTTGTTCATAATGGATTCCTGGTATCCCGGAGAGAGGACTTGGAATAGTTTCAAAGGGCACCATCACTGCAGCCTTAACAGGGCACCCTACAGGCAGGGGAACACACCAAATACAGTATAGACAGCATTTGAGAAAGAGAGAAAGGAGGAATGGGAGAGAAAGAAGGAGAGAAAAAAGTAGGAAAGACTGGAGCGGGGTAGGAGAGAGGAAGGATTGAATGTACTGAACAACTTCATATGGAAAACCTTTCATTTACTGAGTTTGGGGACTATGAAGTTCAAATCCGGAGTTTGATTGCCATTATTACTTTTTAGCTCCGGTCACTTCAGTATTACTTGGCACTGGTGTGATTTGCTGTGATGTCTCAGAGGGGTGATGAGGATGAGGACTCAGCGCATCTTGGGAAAAACAGTTTAGCAGAGTAGCCCTGGCCACCTGCTCAACCACCAACTGTTCACACATTTTTTTCCCCTTTTTTTAAGCAAATGTGCCAAAGGATATCAAAACATATTTATCAGAACACTAAAGTAATAAACTAGAACAAGGTGTTGGTTTAAATAGGAAACGTGGTGGAAAGATATATTAAAAAGGTTTGAAAAACACTTTTCTTGATTTTGTCCTTGAAGGGTAAGTTAGTCCCTCCAGTATTATTTTCTAGTTCAGCACCTTCCCAGGTTGTATAGCGGTGGACACCTGTAGCAAAGGCTCCCTCCTCCTGCCACCCTCAGGCCTGAGCTCCCGGTCCTGTTCTTTCCTCTCTCTCCTGCTCTCACATCGCCCAACACCTTCCTCATGCTGGGCACGCTCACCAGACAGAAACTGTTTCCTTCCCTCTCCACAACCACCATCCCAAACACGTTGACCAGGCTTGTTTCCATTCCGTCTGTTACCCCATCTCAGAAATCTTCTTCCAGGCCCTACAGAGTCCTTGTATACAAACCGGAACAAACCAACCTGAATACACATCCTTTTTTATCACTCTCTTCTGAAGGGAGGCAGCTTCCTTTGTGCAGGCCTACAGATTGTAGATAGCTGAAATGGAATTTTCTGTTCTATGGACATAATTTCTTTCCTGCTATTTTTACCATTTTAATTCAGGATGAAAATCAGAAAATGCAATTTATAACCTGACAGAAATTCCAGTTTTTAACCACTTATTCAGAATATGTTGCAGCATATTTTCTGTGTGGAATAAATCAGCACATTGGGTATTTTAAACATATATTGAATTTTTGTTAAAATAGACATGATTTCAAAGGAAGACCCAAATATTCTGACTATTTTAAAAATGTCTTTCATTTTGGTTTCATGAATTTCTGTTACAGCTATCCTTATATAAGCTTCTTTAATTTAAATTCAGATCAAGAGAGATACAAGACAGAATACTTTCAACAAGACAGATTCCAATTGCCCATCTTTTTAAAAGCAAAAACATTACTATAAACTCTGCATCTCATAGTCATGAGGAAATAGTTAAATTTATACAGTAGGTTAAGCTTTTAAGAAATGTTCGCTGTGTTTGGTTATCTACTTTCTCAAAATGAGTAATCAGCATTTCCAAAAATTTGTCCTGCTTGAAACAACCAGCTGAAATCACTAGGCATTCCGGTCCTTCTTTTCTTTTGCCTTTTTTTCAACTATTTTTTTGCACTTTTTTTTCATTTTCAAGGTGAAATACTTCCTCTTATTCGAGGCATCTTTAGATACCCAAACACTTCTAGAAGAGGAGATTAAATTAAACAAAAGCTGTGTGTTTAATACAGTGCCATAGAGTGTGACATTCCTATCTTGATATCTTAACAAAGACTTACAAGGGTGGGGAAAACATTCTTGCAAATTTTCAGCAGGGAAATGTAACTTCTTGTAAAGACTTAAAATAAAATCGGTGTGTGACAGAACCATGCAAACTTCTTGGAATTCTGAGTGCTAAAGGAGGGCCCCCCCCCCGTCAGCATTAGCTGGCAAAGGCCACCAGTAATCCCCAGCCTGTCTCATGTTGGAACAATGGGAAACTTTAGGAGATGATACAGTCTGAAGCTCAGCAATTTTCTAGTTTTAAATTCTAAGTATAGAAAACACAGCCTGAGGCTATCTGTGGTATACTCCAGCTGGTCTGGACCAGTGATGGTTTCAATTATTTCTTTTTGGAGATGCAGAATTCACTTGCAGAGAATCTCCAGGTATGTTAAAACCTCTTCTTTCTGGGTGAAAGTGCAATTTATGTCTGCCCCATTCAGCTAAAACATTTTGCGGCTACACAAACAGCCACCTTCCTAATGGGGAAACACAGGGCACAGTCAGTAGCACCAACATCCTTAGTTTGAAATGGAGCCTGTGAGAAGCTTTTGAAGTGCAGTATCTTTCTTTCCTTTTTTTTTTTTTTTTTTTTTTTCCTTTCTTATTGATGCAAATGAAAATGCCCTTGCAGTTAAATATCATTATCCCCATCACTTCCTCTAGCCTATCAAATTGCTCATGTGGATGCTTCCTAATCTGCTCTGGAATTTAGAATTTATTGTAATCAAGTCAAAGTAAATTGGGTTATCAAAGACCTATTTATTAGATTCCTAAGTAAATCTGTTTGCTTTTGAACCTGGCAGCCAAAGAGCTGAGTGAGAGGACAGAAAGTACAATATCTAACAGAGGGGGAAAAAAATGTCAGGCAGCTAAAGGAAGATGAAGGACCGTAACATCCCTGTTTGGCACAAGGGAAGATACCTGTCTCAGGGGTGGACGCTGTCAGCTCTCCCACAATGATTCTTTCCCTTCACCTTCCAAGAAATTACTGATGTGTTTGCAGGCAAGTTATTCTTGTTCTCCCCTCCTTTCGTCTTCATATCATGCTTTTTGGTAATGTAAATGTGCTTTCTGGCACCCATTACCTAGGTGCTTCATTGTACGTAATAAAAAAAGAGGCCAAGAAGATGGAAAAAGAGAAGATGCTCCAAGAAATCTCAGACCTCAGGGCTCCTCACAGAAATCCAGTGTGTGCAGTCCCTGTACTCCTAATGCCAACCGTGATGATTTGCTTGAATAGAGGTGATAAAACAGGATGTTAAACTTGGGAACAATTCTGTGCACAAGCTACAGCAACAGTCCAGCTGTTGCTTTTACATGAAAAATTGTCCAATTATTTACTTGAAATTGCACAAATTCTAACACGGTCCTGGTTTTTTCTGACATTCATCTGTCACACTGTCTGTCATATAAAACTGCCCAGAATTAAAATCCACATCCCTTTAGCATCTCAGCAAAGTGTTGTTGGCCAGGGCTGTTGTTCTGATGGATGATACTAGTGACAGCTGCCAGAAAACACAGCTAAATTGCCCAACAGATACCTTGAAGGTGTATGCAGCAATATGTATTACCTAAAAAGAATCAATATATATCTTTCTTTTCATCAGATTGTACTTGTACACTTTATTCTTTAATACGAACCTTTAAATTTAATTTCTCTGGAGTTACTTTTTCAGACATCACTGGTATGATTAATAAAAACAGAACTGGAATTGACAATGGCTAGATTAAATTGCCAAGCCCAACCATCAGAAGCTATAAATTGGTAAAGATCTATTCACAGAAGTATGCCAAGGGTTTGGTCACTCTTGTTTATAATACTATTATTTCATGAACATATCTCTACTGACAGAATGGCGCATCTCCTAAACCTAACTATTGAAGTAAACCTAGGAAACCGTGAGCTGATTTTGGATGGCTCATTTTCTTTCTCCCTGGCCACCCCCTCCAGCCCCCAGCCTCCCCCCCCCCCTTTTTTTTTTTGCAGTTAGCCAACTGAATGTACTTGATTTGTAGCAAGACTGATTTGCCCTTAATTTTTAAAGCAGACCCAGATTGCACAGAAGTTAAATGGATCTATGAGTCTTTCTGCCAAGTAGGTCCCATATCTAGAGACAACCATCAGGAATAAGTGGATTTGAGAAACACAGCTTCCATTTTCCCGGGAATTTGTAGTTTTCATTGAGATTTGAGCAAAATCAGACTAATTGCTTATTTGTATTGTATTCAGCTAATTTTGAATGAAATTATTCTGACTAGATTCTTTTCCAGTAAAACCTGTTCTATCAAAATGTTTCTAACCAGCTTTAATAGAAACCGTAAAATCAGTGTTTCTCACAATTTAAGGTTATCATCAACAATCTTCAGCTCTACATGAGCTCTGAAGTACTGACAGTCCAAAAAAGCATGGAAGCAAACAGTGTTAAAAAAAGTAGGAACACTGGTGTGAAATAGCCGAGATCAGACCTCAGGTCAGTAGAAGAGGCCCAAAGAGAGCACAGGTCTGCCAGCTCCCAGGCTGGGACCAGGCGCTGGCTAGCAATGTCTCTAATTAGCAGTGTGGATACCACTTTACTCATGTCAATGATATTTACCTACTTAAAGCTGTGACCACAGTTAAAGAGTCACATTGAGGTTCCCTTGAAAATCCAGGCTGTTATTTTATAATTAGCATAGTATATATACATACAGAACAAGGCTGTCTCAGCAATAGATTTAATTCAGCAGCGAAGCCTTGGCAGTCAGGGTACATTTTAAATACTCTAAAGCTGTTTATTTAGTCCCTGTTAATTTTAGCACTGAAGAAGCTGAACACACATTTGTTTCACGGTACTGCTATATCCCCAGCAAGTTCTGATCTTTCTTGTTTATAAATATATTTGTTGTCAATTAATTTGTGGGGGTTATTTTTTTCTTTCCTTTTTTTTTTTTTTTTTTTCTGAATCAGAAATGTCATCTTCAGTCACTGCAATGTATGTATTAAAATTAAATTACTCCCATATCTTAAGGTTTTTGAAAAAAAAAAATACAGAGGTACAAAACTATTTCAACCTAAACTGTGCCATTTCATGCAGAAGTAGACATCTAACTGTACCTGTTGGTTTTTTTCCCAGATAAATAATTTTTAATGGATTTCTATTTCTTTGACTGAAACAACCACAGAGCAATCACAAAGTTAGTATTTTAAACACTTCACAGACTATAACTTAGAAATAACATTTAAGCATTAATTTTCTAAGAAAACAGAAAAGATGAACTTCTAAAAAAGCGCTATTTTCACAAGCAAGATGCTCAAAGAAACATAAATGATTCACAGTAAACTTGGGAGTGCAGATTTGGTGCAGTGTTTTCGGAACCCCAGCTCCAGAAATTTACATATAAACGTAGATATTTACCACACAGAGAGTTCCACTTGTAGCCTGGAGCTATCACAAAGCAATGCTGCCGAAACAGTCGTGTACCCCACAGTCCTTGAACAGGGTGGCCACTTCAACATTGCAAGCCAGCGCCCTTCAGCTGCCCCGAGTCGGTTAAGCTTTGCACCAGCTGTGATGCATGACAAGTTTTGGTGGAGGTGTGCCCTCCTCAGTCAAAGTCTCCCTTAGACTGCTACAAGGTTGCGTTTCTTCCTTCTGGCTGAAGCTCGGAAGTGTTAAGCACCCGCCAACTGCGCGTTAAGATGCGGACAAAGGAAGCCAAGGTGAGCGGGACCACAGAATCGGATCAAGGGGCTTATAGAAACGCCCTGAAGCACCTCAGCCTACTGGAAAGCAGCACTCCGGGAGGTGATGCAGTCAGAGAGGGTGGCCTAAGCAAGGGTGAGGTCAGTAAGAAAGCAGGTGAAAGACCTGAATGCCAATAGGGGAAGCTTGGAGACAAGAATTGTTAGTGCAAAATATAAAAAATGCTATCAAAGGGACAGATGAAACCACGGGGAAGAGTTCTCATCGCTGGAAACAAAGGCGTGTGGCGGCCAGGAAAATTAGGAATAAAGGTTATACCCGTGGGACAGCATTTTATGATAACTGGGGCGGGGGGGGAAGTGGAATATATTTGTTCCTTTTGGTCAGTTTTTTTACAAGTTGTTGGCATAGATAAAACTGGATTGGTTTAGGACAAAATCTCTTTGAGGCAGAATGGTTTGTGGTAGAGCACTCCTCGTGCTACCAAAAATCATAACCAGGAAAACAAAGACAAATTCACATTTCTGTCTGACAAAATTAAAATCTTGGCAACAAATTAATATCCATCGGTGATTTTTGAAAAGTTTATTAAGATAAATTAAATATTGTGAGGTGATGGGAAAGTAATTTTTAAGTAAAAAACCCACAGCTTGTTTGGTACTAAAGCGATATTTGTTTAAATGGTAGAAAAATGCCCTTACTTTGAGAGGTGGACTCAGTTGCTTTGCAAAATTTATATATCTTACATCACCTATTCATAAAATACTTATAAATATTAAAAGATGCATACAATGTTTTTCAGAAGCTTGTTTTAATAATTTTGTAGCCTGGCTGTTATTGTTTGAACATGAAATTGGGGGCTTCAAGGATAGTTTAGCTTACCTTTTATTTCTTTTCTAGACAAGCCCAAGAACTTAGTCTAATATTTGATTCTTATTTCCTTTACATGTAATATTCATACACATACAGCATGTTTCTGCAGAGAAGCTAGGGGTACTGGTGCTTACTGTGTGCCTATGCATATGAATGTTACAAAGGCAGAGAGCTGCCTGGGTAAATTCTAAGTGAGACAAACTGAAGCATTTCTTGTAATATATTTAATTATTTTTCTTAAATCACGTGGCAGGTTAAATACAGAGTTATAAAAACTTCCTTAATCTTTTAATAAAATACTACTGTGAACAGGTGGGATTAAACTTGGATTCTGCTCAAGTTAGTTGATAAAAGAAATATAAATGGCCGTGGCAAGAAAAGTTGCAGCATTTTGCATTTTATCATTAGCTTTTGTCAGTTGCGTGGTAGGAAGAGGCACTATATATCAAAACCAGAAAGTTCGCTTTAATGTTTAAAATAATTGAAAGCTAAGCACCAGCACGGTATGTTCTAAACACCCATGACTACTACCCACTATTTTCTTTATTCGTATGTGCACTATTTTGAAGTTTTCTCTTGTAAAACAGTTTTTTAAATTTTCACTTCAGATTTTGGTAGACCAGAATAAACTTGTGAGCAGTCTTGGTATGAGCATTGCTGATACAGATTTTCAACTTTTGTTTGTAATTCTCACTAGGAATTTTATTGACAAAGTAAAGGTTTCTGGCCAAGTATGGGTTGGATTTATGGCCACGTCATGTGCTTATTAAAAACTGTAAATTTGTTTTTGTCACAAGTGCTTCAGAAGCTTGAAACCCAAATTATGTTCAAAGTCAACATGAAAGGGAAATATTAAATTAATTATCAAATAAAACAACATTGGGTAAGAGACTAAACTTTATAAACCATTAAATAAAAGACCAAGGTGAAATCTTGGCCTCTTTTTTTCCCCAGTGGCAAACCTCAATGAGGTCTAGGGAGGACTTCTGATTTATTTTATATGACGCAAGCAGATGGACACAATTCCTGAGACTCCTCTCCAAAGTTCTGTTGGAAAAACAATTAAATGCACCAGACAGTGATCTAATGACATATTTCACAGATAGGACCCTGCATAGAGAAATGTTTACATTCTTGAACATGATTTAAGGAAACTAAAATTAATCTCCTTGGCCAGGGAGTCTGACTACAGAAGACTGAAAGGAAATGTAGCTTAAGCAGCTGGAAAAAAACGTGGCTTGCTTTTTCCCCTAGTAAATGCTGTTCCCACATGTGGACTGAACCAAGTTCCTCTCTCTTTTAAGCTCAGAGCTGGGTTATGCTGTTTGCCGTTACTGGGTGGAGGCACCTGAAGCAGTTCTGGAAGAGAGGGAGAACAAGCGTGCTCAATGCGATGCTGCATCTGGCCTGCCTACCTCATCCAAAAGGGATGGAGTACCTTACCCCAGCTGTACACAGCTTCGGGCACCCAGGCACCTAGTCTACGTGGTGACAGATGTGGTTTTGGCAGAAAGCTCTATTTCCCTGCTTATGTGCTTTCCATAGTCAGGACTTCTAAGATGGGACTTTTGTTAACTTCGAAAAGGAGACACAGAAACAGAGAGACAGATCTACACCAGCCCCTTGCCCCAAAGTCAGATCCTCTATTCCCAAATCTTTACTGGCAGGTGTTTGTCAAGAGCCTTCTTGAAAACCTGCAATGAGGGAGACTTCACAGCATCCCCAGGCAATCTATTACTTATTGCAAACAGTCTGAAAACAAGCTCAAAGGTACAGAAGGTAAATTAAAAATCTGCTTAGAAACTTCAAACAGGTGCTTGGGGGAAATCACAATCTGCTTTAACACTTGGAGAATACTGTTTATCTTATTCAAAAAATCTATAAGTATTGTGTATATAATTATATAAAGCAGTAATATGCTAAGTACCATGAACTTGTACTGCAGATTACTTAACAACCAGTACTAGTCTCAGGCTGTCTATTGTATCTGGTCTACAAACCCAGAAAGCCTACCCTCTGTCCTCGGGAAGTGGTACTCGGTGTATAAAAGAAGAGGCAGCCCATGGGCAGACAGATCAAAAAGTACAAGATGGCACTGGAGAGTGTCGTAGTGCTCTCCAAACTAGCCAGCTGCAACAAGGTCTTTTACCATCTCATCCCAACATACTCTTCATGCCAGACCCTCTGCTGCCTTCTCCTAGCCTCTCCTCACCCCAGGTGCACATTCTCTCTCTTTTCTCTCTGCTTCTTTCTCTTCATTGCCTGCCCAACCTCTTAACAGAACCAGCCACACCTGCACCTTATCTACATCGGCCAACCCACCGCCCCTGAAGCCAGCCCACAGCTGTATTTTATCAATGATAATTAACCCAGCTTCATTCCTCTACAGGAGAGCAGGTAGGAAGTGTTTAGTATTTCAAACTTTCATGAAGTTTTTGTAAGATTTTAATGGAATCATGGAACTAAAAGAAGAAAGAAAGATAACTGCACTTATTTGTAGATAACTCCCTGCAGGTACCAGAAGCATCACAGAAAAAGCAGAAATGTTTTAATGTGAACCCGGCAATACAGGAGGGTGATGGCATGGATTAGTCAAGAGCCAGACAAGTGGATTCTCTGTAATAAATGGAAGATTATTTAAGAAATGGCAGGGCAATAGTAAGAAAATGGGAACAGACTGTGAGCAGCTTAGAAACTGATGGTGAGCAGCTTGCCTTTGATTAGATTAACAGAAAGAAAACCACGAAGAACTGCTTATAGAAGACTTATGAATGAAGAAGTAGTACCAGAAATAAATCTCCTCAATATTTTTCTGGAAGATTAGGGGGGAAATAGGGAAGATTGCATTTGTCAAGGTTGGGCAAAAGGATACTTTAAGTGATGTAAGTACAAAAAAGGCTAGATGAAAATTTCATCTGTGTGCTTTGATATAAAGTCCATGTTTTAATTTTGTTACTCGGGGAAAAAACCCTGCAAAAGCCGGATATAACTTGTATGTTGGAAACACAAAGTCTCTGAATACAAGTTATTACTTGTAGAAGACTGGTATGATAATAGTAATTTTCTGCAATGATCAGGAAAACAGGTAGTAAGATGACTTGTGGGAATGAAAATTAAAGCTCCATCTATCTGCCATATGTTACTAGAGGTAGTTGCTTGTAAACCGATGGAAGACATCTGAAGCACAGGACAAGATTATTTTTTTTTTTGGGGGGGGGGGGAGGTGGTGATGGAGGAAATCAGTCTAGATTATGGTTGTAGATCTGTGAGTAAACCAGCTGGGGGAAAAGTTTGTGCTTTCTGATGAGGCTTATAGATGGGAAACTAGGGAAAATAAACTGTAGCTACTTAAAGTGCATTTTTTTTTTTTTGCCAAACTTTTCTGTTGTGACATATATAATGACACTGTTTTGGATCATTATTATATTCACACATTGCAATTGTATAGGAAGAGTGATTAGCAAAGAGGAAAAATAACCTTATGAAGCTTTATCAACCATTAAAATATGCTGGTTTCTAGTTCAACTGAGGGAGTATGTTGCTGGCACAAATTGCGTTTTGAACTTGTTGTTTCCAAATAGTTTAAAATATTAAATATTCAAAATAAATATTAAAAGTATGTTTAGCTGAATAGATTTTGTGTTTGTATTGGCTTATTGTCGTCATGACATTGGGCATTTTAATTTTCAACTCGTGTGAAACTACAAATGAAAGAAACTTCGGTAATGTGAAAAGGTGATTTTAATAAAGCAGAGATTTTGTGTTTCTCTGATGCTAGTGAAGCAATTTAGTCACTATTCAGAGAAGAACTTTAAACTGTACTGAAGAAGTTCTCACTGGATATTTCCGTGGCAAGAAAGTGCACATGTGAGGAACTAGCCCTGGAGAGGTTTCCTTGTACCAAGGAATTCTGTAAATCTTCCAGATGGTTCTGAGTACCACAAGAGTTTATTCAGTACAAGACCGTTATCACAATCCCACCATTTTTACCCCCTGCTAATTTCTCCCATCCAGCATAACTGGAAAGATAAAGATGTTCTCAGAAGCCCCACAGGCTCCAGCCCTCCTCCTGATAGAGATGGATCCTTGAGCCCTCAGTTGTTACTAGAGAGCTTCTACCCTGGGTTCTGATCTGCATTTGTTTACACACAAAATCACAAACTTGAAGGTGTTTTGTTGTTTGAGGTTTTTGTGTTCTGTTACACACATTTTAAACATGCTTATGGCCAGTTAAACTTTCTTCATTTTGACAGAAAATGGGCTATTTCAATTTAACTGCCTTAGTCTGTGAAATTATTTGTAAGTCTGTAATTCTAGCATTGCTTGCAGCTTGGAGGAACTGTGCACTGATAAACTGTTTTGATCCCTGCATAAACCGGAAGTTGTTAATCCTCTGTAGGCTAACAAGTGAGAAATTTTCCTAAAAATTTTACAGACTGACCTATAAACTTTAGGCTTTACGTAGGATAGCTACCTGAACTGCTGCCTGTTGAAACGCCAACACCTTTACATCATGAAACAGAATGTAACTGTGTCCTTGCCCTTCTATATTTCATGATGTTACTGCCATGACCTGTAAAGTCAATGCAGAGGTGGTACACAGAGCTGGGTTCCTACTCTGTGTATGGGCTCTTAGTGGAATTGGGCTTTCATAAAAGGAGTCCTCTGAGGAACTTAATCGAGTTTAATTAGGCTTGATAACCTTTTACAAAGTTTTTTGCAGCAGGACCCTTATAGAGGTATCTTGGTGATATTTTAGCTCCAAGATAAATGAGCTTCAAGATTTTACTATGCAAACAGATTTTGGGTATTTTTTCAAAGCACAACTCTCACCACTTTGGCTTCACATTATACAACAGGTTGAAAGAGTGCATATAAACACTGTGCAATCCAATCACCTCCTGAGTCATTTACTGAATTGCATGGTCAGCAGTTCTGAGATTCCCACTTTGTGCATAATTAACATCAGTAGAGGTTAATTACAGCTACCCATAAAACTTCATTACAATCAAGCAGAGGGTTAAACTAATCTGAACAGTTTAATTATTTAAAAAATTATATTATGTACTCAATGTGATAATCACTGTACAATAGAGTTTATACCTTTTCTAAAACACACTGAAACTTCTGACCTATTTTGCAAGTATCATGTGCAGGAAATTTTATAAAATACATTGTTAAATTAGGCAGGCTGTATATACTTGTAATCACTAATAGGAACAGAAGCAGCTGCACAAGTAATGCACAGGAAGAACAGGTCAATGCTGAGCCTTGATCATCTGAAAAGAAAATGTATCAAAACTTGGTTGTGATGATGCAGGGGTTTTCACTTCACAATTACCTTTCTCCAAGGTGTAGTTGCACTGTTTTATCTATTAACTACCTTCTTCCTGAATTCTTCATCCAAAGCTAGAAGGGTCCAAGATCCCAATATTTTTCTCTATGCCACAAAACTTGGCTCTAAATTTTCCAGCAAATAGAAAAATTAGATAGTGCTGTGCTCCTTTTTAAATCCTTTTGAAACTCTCTGTAGATGGAGCAGGTAAATGTTACTGTGATAAGCCATTAAAGTATCTTCAAACTGAATTTAACAGTTTATCTCTTCACAGAGAATGAAAAAAAAAAAAAAAGAAGGAAAAATCCTTCTTGCAAGTGCTTGAAAACAGATAAGAGTAGTCTGGCTTCTTAATGCATGCATTTTTTACATGGGTTTAATTGTCATTTGAAATTTCAAATCAGTCTGTAAAATTACCTGATTGTAGGCATGCAAGGTACTGTGCCAAGAATTTATCACTGAAAGTAGTAATTCTCTCTTCCTATAAAAAGACTAATGTTTAAATCTTATTCCTCACCATAAACAACAGTCACAGCAAATCCAGAATATTCTATACCCTAGTCCCTAGAACTTATGGAGTAAGCTGAAACATGCAGGAGCAGCAGGAAATTATCTTCTTATATTAAAAAGGTAAAATTATTACAGTGCTGTTAGATCCTTCCTATGGCCCTTCCAATTTGCCATTGTATCTGTCAATGCCAGTAACTTCAAATACTGTTACTACTTAGAATGTTACTGGATACAGAGAAAATTATTTTGAAATTCTCTGAGAAAAAGGGAGGTAACTTCAGATCTGCTCAGTCAGATACCCCAACTCAAGCACATTTACGTGTATCTCAGTGAGTTTTGGATTGTGAAGTTATTTAAGTAGAAAACAAAAACCCCAACAAATTTCTTGCTGAAACACTGAAACAGATTGCTTTGAAACGAAGTGGAAATACAAAATATGAAAATTCAGCCAACATCTACGTAGGTCTTATTAAACAGTACATAAATTACACATATTTAATAGCAGTGTACGGCTCCATGGCTGCTGGAGGGAATGTGCAATACCTTCATACAATCTACATGTGGTAAAATGTTCCAGAAATTAGGACATAGGGGAAGAATGTTAAAGAAATGAACCAAAAGTTCCTAAAGGAACACTACCGATTGATTTGTCTCTATTTCTATTCGATTACATCTCTGACATACCTAGTTTATAGCACAAAAATTTTTCTAAGATTGCAGAGCTTATTTTGCTGACAATAAGATTTACTGTAAAATAATCAACATGCTTCTGCAAAAAACATTTGTAAAGTTATTTTGGTACTTTAAAAATGATGGTTGATAGCATGCATAGCAATTACTCCCCCATCTGCACCAATTTCTAAACCTTTTGTGAAGATGTTGATGAAGAAAAAACCTAAATTCTTTCTTCCCTTGTGAAGGCCAGTATCTGCCTCAAGCCTGAGTAAGCAAGTTTGGCATAGGTATTGCCAAGAGAGCCAGGGAAGGCTAGTGGCCCTAGCTTTCTGGCTACTTCTTGCTTAAGTAAAAGGTCTGCATTTATATATATAAAAGCATAACAAGGCATTATTCCATCTTTGTTTAGATTTCTTGTATACCACAGGAGGAATAGGTTAGTCTGGCATGCTGATAGGCTGGAAGCCAGCTCAAGGCTGTATAGAGCTGGAAGAAGTTTAACTTTTATGATGAAGAGATCATTCTGATGTTTGGATATAAAAAACATACCTTTTCACAGGAAAATGTTGGTTTATGTGCTAACAAAATCTTGGAAAAAGGAGTCATAAACTAATTTCAAAATTACTGAAATTAAATATTTGTATTCATGCCTGGTTTTGGTGGGGATAGGCAGGAAATGTTTAATTATTAACAACAAAAAAGGATTATTTTTTTTTCTCCTCTACAAGAGAAAAAGTAGAACAGGAGAACATTATGGAATCACTTTTTCCAGGCTGGTAAACATAATGGGCTCCTTCTCCATTCAATGCCTTTTACTCTTCCTGCATTCTTCTAATTCATTGGAGCTTATTTGCAGGGAAGAGCAGATTTACTCCATGGCATTTGGAATTTAACATGTAATTAACTGGCAAAATTGCCACATTGTGTAGGGCACAGAAGTAACTACATAAACTGTTAATATTTGCCAAGAAAATTAATAGCATAAGCAAGGCATACTCCTACTTAATTTTTGTCCCATCAAGATAATGTAAGCTTAGTTTTACAGTGTACTGCTTGTTATTTTGGTTTCTATATTTTATTTCCTAGTTCTGTTACATTCATATAGCAAGCCTACTTCCTTTCCTTTTGCTTACTATGTTCCTTTCTTAGAAAATATTACAAAACCTTATTTCAAAGAATAACTTTCCACTATGAGAATGATGCTTCTCAGTCACTGACGCTCTTCAAATTCAATTATCACTCACTAATAAAAAAGTAAATCAGAAAAAAGTAAAACGAACAGTGAAAACCCATACTCCGCAGAAAGTTCTGCCAGCAAGAGAGGAAAGAGGTAGTAGAGCTCCATGACATTTCCTGGGGACTTTAATATCGCTTTGGCTAAATGGAAGGAATCCAGATAACGAGGTCAATAGAGGCAACCTAAAATCCTAAAGTAAATTGAGGAAGATTAGGTTAGAAGGCTCCAAATAATTTCTAATAAAGATCAAGAAGGGACTGTAGCACTGATTCTTTTTGCAGGGAAATGGAGAATGTGTATATTTTTAAAATAGAGAAGAAGAATTAGTTTGTCAAATTGTTCAAGCACTTTTAACCTCAAATTTAAATTGTGTTGCCTGAGGTATTCAAGCACTGAAAAGAGCACATTGTGGTTTTAGGCATGGATAGTCCCAGTCCTTTCAATGGGTCTTAAAGGCATGGTTGTCTTAGACATCTGCTTGGCTTAGGGCCCTAATGAGTTAGTTAAGCAATTCATGGTGGACACAGTTCAGAAAAGGACAAAAGCAGGTATTAAACCTTAGCTCATTTTTAAACGCTTTAAAGAAATTAAGGGCAAATAAAGCATTTAAAATCTTTAGAGAGCAACGGGAAATGCAAGGTCAGTCAATTAAGTATGTGGATATGCCTACCTCTCCTTTGGAGGAGTCACCCCAGACACCTGTAGCCCAGAGCTTGAAGAGGCAGCTCCTGCCAAGGCTGCTGCAGGTACAGCTGGGGGTGTGCTTGCCAGCACAGCCCAAACCCATTTGCTCAGGTAGGCTGCTCAGTGAGGCAAGCATTTAGATGGGGAAGAAGTAGAGCATGGAGCATGACATGTTCCCTAGAGCACTGGAGGCACATTGACCAAGGCAGGTTTATAGTAAGCCAGATGGACACATGTTACAGATGATACAGCACAGAAGTCATGCTCAACTATCATTAGTTGCTAACTTACCCTGTTTTGGGGGAATTAAATAGCTAGCACTGGATTTTAGCGTCTCTAGCAAAGGATTCATTTATTTATTTATTTATCACACTTCACCATTCATGCAGCATTTACTGGTTTTTATTATGTATTTTTATATTTATTTTTTTTTAATAATTTTCTCTTACCAAACACACACACAAAAGGCAAACCCTAGGGGTACTGTGGTAATAAAATTAAAATGAATCTAAACAGAACTTAATTCTCTGAAATCAGTTTTGTTCCACTGCATTTAGCAGTCTGAAATAAAAGAAACCATGGTTTATAATAAAAAAGAGATCTGATGGAAATTGAAAAACAACGTAAATTTCCATCACAAGGGAAACAAATCAGTTTCAGATGTAAAAATTTACCTTCTATTTTTGTCATTATATAGTAAACATTTAATAGGATGATTTGTGCGTTGACCAAAGTAATCTGGGGTACAAATTATACATAAAACCCATGCATGACCTACCATGAAGAACATGAAAACATTCTTTACAGTGTTTATCAGAACGTAGCTGTCTCTAAATGAGCAATGCTGTTTAAAATATTGTGTGATGGATCATGAAATCAGGAAAAAAGTCAACATATACAACTAAAACTTTTGAGATTTTATAGGAGGCTTGGTGAACAAAATGTACAGAACATAGCCAGGATATGAACCTGAAGGAAAGAAAACACCACAGATCATATATGTGAAATGACAGGAAAGTCATAGAAATGAATA
This sequence comes from Falco punctatus, assembly GCF_963210335.1. Classification (NCBI taxonomy): domain Eukaryota; kingdom Metazoa; phylum Chordata; class Aves; order Falconiformes; family Falconidae; genus Falco; species Falco punctatus. The sequence continues at coordinate 3,080,921 of NC_137588.1, forward strand.
CGAGCTGTTTTAGCACTTTAATCATTTGGGACTTCTCAGCAATTCATTCTACCTATGTTTCAGGGACTCCACCAAAAAGCTTTCCATTCTTTTATCTGACTAAGAGTCCAGGTGACTGTATTTTGGTGCATGCTCTGAACAGATGTGTTAGATACAGCTAGCTCTGGGTAACGGGGCTGGGGAGAGGTGAGGTTTTAGGAAGAAAGGGGGAAAGCTATATTGAAAAACAGTTGCCAAAAGCTTAGTGTTAGCGTTGTCACCCAGGGGTGAACACGGGGCTGCAGAAACGTATGGATTTTCTCACAGCACGGTGACGGGATCCTATCCAGAGGGAGTGGGGGACCTCAGTCCCCAGAGAACAAATTCTGTGAGAAGGTCTCAAATGGTTCAGTTCAGTTTAAACTGTGTAACTTTATTTTCCCGTCATAATGATATTGTTTGCTGCTTCACCTCTCCTCTCTCCTAGTTAAATTGGTAAGAATCCCTCCCTGCCGAAAGATTCATGTAAGGTGTACCATCACTGGTGACTGAACAGTGTCACACTATCCAAATTTTGTGAAGTACAATAATAAGCATGATCTTGGACCCTTAAAATATATTCTATATAGCTCATTAAAAATATTTGTCACCTTTCATGTGAGTTTTTCATGGTCTTCTACAAGCATTTGTGGCTTTCAGTGGCATAGCACTACCTGGCCACTGCAGGTGTTTCAAGCTTGATCCAAAACTACTGATATTGGGAGAAACATTCCCCTTGCATCCACGGAATTTTGGATCTGGTTCTCATTCCTGTTCATAATTTTTCTGTAAAAAAAAATTAGTATTTTATCCCTCTTGAAAACTATAGTGACCTTCCTTTGGCTTTTCATCCAAAACATTGTTCCTTTATCAAGTCATGTCAAAGGTAGAGCTATTAATTTTCCTGAAGGGTATGCAGCATGCATTTTGCAGATGAGCCTGATTGTGCAGAGGAAGAAGCCTTCAGTTTTACATAAACAGTAACATATTCCAGCAGGATGATTTAAAAGACAATTGTATTTTTTTCACTTCTTTTTGCTGACAGCCACAGTGGTCTAGCCCATTACTGGACTGGCTATGCTGTCTGCCAGCTCCCATTCACAGGATTCACAAGAACAAAAATTCTTTGGACTTAGCTACACAAAATGGAAATGTTAATTTCCAGTTTCAGAACTGTTCCCTCTCCCCAACACTGCCTGCTTGCCCCCCCCCCCCCCCCGCCCCATTTCCTACATGCCCTCCAGAGTAGGGGCCGAGTGACCTATGAACTTCTTGTTCCTGACAATCAAGCTTTTAGGATTCAGCAAAATAAACCTTATGACAAAAATTATGAAACAGCAAGGCTGTGTAGCTCTTTTCTGTGCCTTTTAACAGCCTCACAGGAGGTCACTGAGATCATACCCTACAGCTTCAACATCATCTCCCTTCATTTACATTTTATCTAATTTTCTTTCTGTCTTGGTACTTATCACCATAATTGCCTTTCAATGAGTTTTGACAACTACTGTGAAGGCGGGGAATATGGGCAGGAGAGTGGCTGCTATAGACCTAAAATCTCAGAGGCTGCCACCATAAAATATTGTACGGAATGAGAGTGGAAACCCTCAGGTTTGCAGCGGAGAACCTCAAGCTAGGAGTTGGTTTATCTAGCAGCAATTTGTTTTTGGTTTTACCCTGGGTTTCTGGATGTGCTTTTTTGCCATCTCACATTATATCCATCCAGTTTGATGCACAGTACAGAATTACAGTTCAGATTTGCCTGCTGGAAAAAGCTAAGGCGTGCGGTCTGTGACATCTTCCTGGGGATACAGCGGAATTAAATAAATGAAAAGTGATGCAAGCCTTTTAATCGCATTTAATTGGTAATTGGATGCTTTAGGAGTAAACAACTGTTAAATAATATTGATGAAAGGTCTGTCAAAAGATGAATACATTGTCTGGTAAGCAACTGTGTGGGCAAATATTTCAATTACTCCAGTCTAGCCAGACACACTGTGTCTGAGTAATTTCTGAACCCGGTCTTTTAAATTGAACTGGGCTGGTTTCCAGACAGGAGCAAATCTATCCTCTGGGTTGTATGGCTAAAGACCTCAGTGCAGAGCTACGATAGTTGTTCCTTCTGTGATATCCCATTCTTTCAAATCCTGACATTTTATGTTACAACATTGGTTTTGTTGCTGTTTCTTTAATCCCCTGGATACTGCTAGATTTAGGAAGTGGTAGAATAACTGAACTACTGTGCAAGGGTTTGCTTCATCACTACAGATTAGGATTCCAGATCTCCAAAGCTTCATATATGTGGGATAAATCTTTGCAGGACTTACTCAAGAGTTGCCCTTCAAATATTTGCAGGACTTAGTCACAGATAAAGTTGCTGTTTGACTGAAATTTTCTTAGTCTGCTGGTAGAATGAAATAGTTGTAATGATCTGTGCATTTAATAGAGATCAAAAAAGGGTGAAAGCGATCCGTAACAACCCTTTCAATTCCAAATTCTGTTACAGACATTATCATACTACATGTGTGGTCTTAGCTGAGTGCATAAAGAGAAGTCCTGCTAGTTCAAACTCAGTGGGACCGAAAACATCTAACAGGAATAATAAAGTAGACTTGATCATATATTCTCTATGTAAAAGATACATCCCCACATCTAGAAGGATTTTCATAATGATCATATAAATCTGCTCAGTGTGGTTTTATTTAAGGAGCTCACAATTATTCTTACAATTATAGCGTATTTGCGGTATTAAGACCAAAACTTTCTTTTACCCTCAAGGTTACTAACCACAAATAAATACAATAACGTAACTCTTGAGCCTCACTTATTACTGTATATACAGAGAAGGTCAAATATGACTACTGTTCACCTAATGATACTCAAAAGCTAAAGGAGCTGTGCCTTTTAATTTGTCATTGTTACAGACAAATCTATTCTGAAAGTCTGATGTTGTACGGCATAAAACAGTGAGAATGTGATAGCACCCATGTGGGGTTTTTTCACCTAAAACAACATGATATTATTTAGGTAAACACATGCAGTTATCCTTTGCAATTTTAAAATACTTATTAATATTGCTGGAAGTACTTTTTTGGCAGATTTTTTTTATATATAATGGAAATATTAATACACTCAAGTTCTTTAGAAGTAGTAATTTTAGAATGTCTTTTTCTTGACAAAATTGCTGGAACTAGCAGGTAAGAACATATGAATAAAATGACTTATAGTCCGGATTTTTGAAGGTACGTATCCTTCAAAAATTTTGCATGACCCAGTTGGCCTAGGTTCCACTATTAGAAGTGGAATTAAATATTAGATATTTAGGGATCTGTGTGCCACAGACATTCAGCAAGAGTTAATGTGCTACCAAAAGATACATGATATTAGATTCTAATATTTCCTTTACCACAGAGATGTAAATCTTTACATTGTAGTAACATGCCAGTAAGACAGCATCCAGCTGGGATGCAAAATAATCTTTTCTTCCCTTTATTTCCACGATTGGAATTAATCCCTGCATTAGATACTGACAGAATTTATTTTGGGGATTAAATTTGTCTAAAGCCTTTGTTCATAGGAAATGCAGCACGTGATATAGAGATGACTCTAAGCATTATCGTAAGCTAATACAAAGCCAGAGATAATAAGGACCAAATCAGTGGAAACCAAATTTCAAAGGTAAAATTCCCTCTGCCTGCAAATTCTCTTTCCTTTTCTCTCCCCTTTTCCCTTGTACCCTTTCTGCTCTACTTTTGGATTCAAACTCATTTCTTCACTATGTTATTTTATGGAGTCGATGAAAACCTGATAACCTCGCTTTGCTAAGGAGGCAGAAGAACTAATTGCTTTTTGTTCACTATCTTGGCTGATGGGTGAGGAGCTAAAACCCAATTCATTCAGTAATTGCTACGTTCATGAAAAACAGCATCAAAGCCTTGATGCGTTTTACTGTTGTCTCTTGGGAAGGCTCATGTCTAATTCTTATGCTGATATGGCTCATAATATAGTCCTCTGACTCTTCTATTTGCTCTTGCAATTACAAGGTTTCTTATTCCATTGTGCATATTCCTCTGAACTAAGATTAGCTTAACTGAGCTTCCTTTGAAAACTTGCCTACCCATCAAATGCATCAGGCCTAATGCATTCTGTAGCCACGCAAAATCAATGAACAGCACAATTTTCTGCTTCCTGCAATGATCAATAGGATTCACATAATGGGTGGAAAATTTTTAATCATGACAGCCCAGCATCTAGCGGGCATAAATCTTTCCTGCATTATAAGCTCTCCATTTCCCACTAGTGCAAATTTGCAGGTATTGAATAATATTTATGTAGCAGATACATTATGAAAAGCAATACAATTAGAACTTCACACTTCAGTGATGATAGGTTGAGATCCCAGAGGCCTGTTTCCTAGACAATGTACTGGCTTCCATATTCCAAGTGCAAAATCCTTTTTTTCTCCTGAAACTATGATTTTTTGCTGAAACCATACATCCCTGGATCAGATCTGACATAGGTCAGGAAAATGCGAATTCAGGCGGACCATAGTTAAGGATAAGTACGTTTCAATGAGAAAATAATCTGACACCAAATGGGCAGTTCTTGCCTCTGACAGACCTTGCTCTTCCACCACTGTCCTGGTCAGCTCATCGAGATGCAAACATCTCTCCCTGGGCCCTTCCTCCTCTGCAAATCTGCAAGGAAAGAGAAGAACCAACAAGCACTGCCTCCACTGACACTGTGACCTGAGGCACAAGTACTTGCCTCTTACAGGCTACAGTCAGAAGTATTTGGGAGAGAGAGAAAGGGGTAATTCTCCCTTTCTGCATTTCTTTAATGAGACTTTAGAAATAAAGACAGAATAGTAATCTTAAAGATTCAAGATTTTTTTCTGGTGTCAATTGTCCACATTTAAAATTACTTGCATTTTTCAGGTATAAAATAATAGAAAGAAAATAATCCTCAGTTAATTAAAAAAAATCTATAAAGGTTAATAGAGCAATGACTAAATGGACATTCTTTTCACTGCATGCAGGTTTTCTGTCTGATGACTATGGGCAAGATTGCAAAGAAGAGATTGAAAGGGTTTGATGCCTCAGTTCAGAAATGGTATCTTAAATGGCAGTTTTGGAAAACTTGGGGTACCTATCTACTTGTTAAAATCTAGTATAGTAGTCAGTGCTTAAAATGCTATTTTAAATGGTGGAACATTAAGAAATGCCACATTATTCTGAATTCATAACCACTGTGAAAAACTTGACTGAATGCTTGAACTAGAGTTGTGCAGAGGTTGCAGCCCTTCTGTAGAATCCTTCTCCCACTGCCTTTGGGCTTGAAACAAATGGTTAAAAGAAGGCTGAGCTTTCCAAAATAAGCGCAGGATACAGTTACAAGGTCAAACTTAGTATCATTTTGCATTTTTTTGTTTTTAATGAAAGCAGACCATGCCTTCAATGTGTGGTTGGGGAAATCAACAAAATTGAGATGCTCGTTTTTTTCCCTCAACTCTAAAGTATACCAGATTAGTACTGCAAAATGAAATTCAAGAGTAATATAAAAATCCAGACATAGGGTATTATTACACAGTGAATCTTAATCAAAGAAACTTGGACATCTTAAAATGTAATCAGTCATTAGAATGATAAATTTGTAGATTTGACCAGCCTGAGCTTCCACCTTTGTAAAACATAGCTTTTCAATTAGAAGTACTAAAAGTATTTCTGGAAACATGTTTCTAATTTTTATTTTTTTCATATGACAGAATTTGTACCTGTGTTATTTGTGCTTTTTAACAAATGTTCTTAGTTCCGAGGGAGTTCCTGACCAAGTAGATAACAGAAAGTATTTGAGGGGGGGAAAAAAAGTTTTCTCATTGTAATTTTGGTTATATATATTTACAGAATTCAATCCCTTGTGTTATTTTAACATTATGTCTTCTATTCTTACAGATGTATGTATAACACACAGTATTATATCAAATATGGCAAACCTTTATGGAGAAACAATAACTCTTTAATGAACTTTGACTATTGCTTGTGTCTTCTTTAGCTTATTATATTTTGTGCAAGACACAGGAAACGATTTGTTATAAAAAATTCAACAAGAATCTCAAGTTTGAATATTTGTACAAACATTGTCATTGTCCCAAAATTGTATGTACAGTAGTCTGCGTTTCTCTAATTTAGCGTTTTCTCAGGAAAAGTACAGAAGAGATTTTTTCTGTGGAAGTACAAAGGAAGGTGTAGGTGCTTAGAAAAAACTTCTTAAGGTTGAACAGCAGGACTACCTCTGTGTTAGGGTATACCAGTGCCTTTTACTGCTCTTTGAGTCAACGGACCTCAGAGTCTAGTCTTAACTGGGGAAAAGAGGAAGGTTGGTGCAAAGGCTTAAAGGAATGAAACTGTAGCTGAACTTCTGCAAGTGCCTGAGACATAACGCACCCCTTGCCTCGCTATGTATCTCCGGCCCTGCTGCCAGCAAGCAAATTACCTGTCACAGACTACAGTTACATAAATCTTTACAGTCATGTTCTAGGAATGGATTTAATTTTCGTAATCTGTCATTATCTTAAAATCACAACCCTATACATGGTTTAGTGCTGAGCCTTTTTTTTTTTTTTTGTCCTTGCCAGACTATCATAAGAATATCTTTACGACTCCTTACGCTCAGTGAATCAGAATAATGATTCACTGTGCCTTTGATCTTAAGTACAGAGCAGGTTTCACTGGGTACGAACAGAAGCGCTAGCCAAACGTGAACCACTGAAAACTTAGATTGGTAAATAATATTCAAAGAAGTCAAAGCATTGTGTCACTGCTCAAGTCTGACTCTTGCTTCTGTAATAAAAATGAGTAATTTTCAGGAGAAAACAGACTTTTAGACCATTATACTAAAATACAACTGGGAAAAGCACAGGGTACATGCTAAGCACTACATTACCACACTATCACAACTGTACTTGTCTACATATTTGCAGAAGTTTAGAAAGAAAGATTCCTTTTCTCTAATTTTTGCGAGAATTTTCTAAAGGAGAAAGTATTAAATTACAACTTGTGGTGAAAACACATGAATGTAATCACTCAATACAGATACAGGATTATAGGATGAGCCCATCAAATATCTACAGAGAGCATAAGGCTTTTATCTTGTTATTTTTTAACATTAATATGGGGGGAGAAGAGAAAGCAGAAACTCAGTGGTGGGTTCTGCTGTTACTTCTCAATCTCTCAGCTGGAATTTGGAATGAGAAATGAAAAGCCTCAGAGCCTCTCTAATCAGAACTTCACAGCCTCAGAAGTCTTTCCTGTAAGCAAATGTACTTCCTGACCAATAGATTGTATTTGAAAATGATAATTCAGTGCTAGCTGTTGAAAAAGAAAGCTATGGGAAAGAGAACTGTATGGACTGGGTACAGCTGAGTGTTATATGGGCTAAGGAATCTATTAGGAATTAAATATGCAGGTTTTATAAACAATGTAATAAAGGAATGTTATATTCCCACACACTGTACTGACTGCTTGCCAGTAGATATAATTTATGCTATAGTATATCCTTCTTTCTTTACTTTCGGAGAAAGATACATTTTGACTTTTGTGCCCAGCCTGCAAGAATCTATGGGGCCTGATTTAGCCTTAACCTACAGCAAGTTCTCAGGTTGCTAGTATAGTTCTCAAAATTTTAAAAAGTAGTAAATAATTATTTTATCCTCGTTATTTGATCGGTGTTTCTATTTTAATCACTTTATGTCACAATATCACAATGAGCTTCTAAAGATCCAAATGAAGAATCAACCCCAGAAAAGGTACAGAACAGTAATTCAGCAGCATAGGCATGTCCCCTTTTCCCCCAACCCATCAAACACACCAGAATCTGGGTAGCACCAATTCCTCTTCATATAAGACATTCTACACAGACTTTCCTCAAGGGATAAATTCACGTCTTCAGGTATGTTAAAAACAAAAGTCACAGTTTATTACCAATTTAGTCTCTAGAATATGGAGTTGGAAGCTCATCCAATTCTAACTATGAGAAGTGAAATTATATAGAAGATGTCATGTGATGAATTCTCTTTTATACTATCATAAATGAAACATGTCCCCTATTGGTCACACTCCTCAACAAAATTGGCATCAAGAACATTGTAAAAGCTAAGAAATTTCTAGATTACAAACTTAACTATTATTAGCATTAATACAAAAGATGCAAAATGCCATTCCATTAGCAGCCAGCATTCACATTCAGCTTAAATCCCAGCGTTAAGTGGCCTCGCCCAGATAGGACACATTGGTTCAAATGTTTGTTATCTGCCTCCTCAGCTGTCATGTTCTCCAAATGTATTAACACAAGAGACATAATGTTGACTTGTTTCTTGCTAGAAAATGTCTTTAACATCTACAGTTGCTGAATAGCAATAAATTAAAGTTATCCTTTTTATGAAAGAAAAAAGATTTAGCAGATAAAAAACTCTGTTGCAGCCCTTGTTTCTCTTTTGAGGTCAGAGAATGAGGCAGCTCCCCTCTCTGATGAACACTGTGCTTGTTGCCCTGCTCATTGCACCCAGGTCAGGGTGGAGATGTGTCACGTAGGCTGTGCAACATCACCAGTGGGAAGCAGAGCTGCAGAGAAACAGGCAGCCCCTCATGAACGCCTTCACAACTCTTCCCTCACAGAGGGCATGTAACAGAGCATTGCTTTTAGTCACTCCTCCATTGCCTGTTTGTTTTTCTCCAAAAGCTCATTTCTGGCCATCAGGCTAACTTTAAGCATGAGAAATAAAATACTCATGATATTAACAAAAAGAAATACAGCTGACTGCCAATGTAAAGATCCTCCTGACCAGTCACCGCAGATATTTAATCTGGTGTAACAGTCGGTCTGTCATTTTCTGATGTCATTAAATGACTGACCCTTCTCATTCTTAGAAACTTTGCAAATGGATGACTCTAGATGGGCCCAAAGTGATAAAATATAAACGCATGTTGACAGTGACAAAAATTTTCTACAATTTTCTACTAATAGATTCTATAAGAAATGGGCAGGATTAACACCATTTAAATTAAAGGTCTTAAGTTCTGCCTGTTCTCAATTATTATGCTGTGGAGATATAGTGCTAAGTACTAATAGCACTTGGAAAGTTTTATGTCCTTTGGAACAATGTCTAATTTCAACTTCACATCCTCTTAGTATTTAGCTCACTGAATTATTAATGCATGCATGAACACACACAAATACATACACACAGACATATATATAGTTGCCTGGGCTACAAACATCTTAAAAATGATACATGATTGTCTTCTTCCTGTTTGATTTGCTGTGTAAGTTTTGTTATGTACTAGTTTCCTCTTAACATCAAGAAAAAAAAATGCAACGCTATTTTAAAAAAGGCTAGAATATTATGTTAAAATATATTGCTGGCACCATTTCTTGTCTCCATGCTCAAAGTAATCAAAATGTTTCACCCTCTTTTATGTTGCACATTAATTGAAGTTCCATTGGAGCTGGGGAGCCACAGTCTAGACGATATAAAACATCACACAGAAATGACAGTGCCTGCTGAAAAGACTTTATGTTCTAGTAGTCCTTTTTGTCATTATAACTAATTATGTAGGACCAAATAAGCCTGCAATATTAGCTCAGCACTCAGGGGTTCCTAGAAATGGATGCTTCCTGTGATGCTGTGGATATTAGAAAATGCAGTTTCACAGTTTTGTTGTCAGCGGGGTCATGTGATCTATTAAGTACTGTCAAGTAGAAGAAAGGAAGGGAAAAAGAAGAGCAAGCCTTTGGTGATACAGCTTCGTTCTCAGGGGCACTTTCCACTGCTCTTTCATTTTTATTATAGTTTGTTCCTAGGTAATGATATATGGACAGGAAGAAATTCTACTCTGTCTATGGCCAGCTAGCTCAGTGATGTGTTTACAGCCAACCTCAATATACTGGGGCGGGGGGGGGGGGGGGGGGGGGGCAGGGGGGAGGCCTTTTAGGGAGGAAAAAATTTCCTATGATTACTATTCAATATGAAATTTCAAAACATACTAGTAGTTTAAAAAATTCTGGGGGAGGTGGAGAAAAGGAGAAAATATTAAACATTTTCTATTTCTATTTTTCAGATTGCAACAATAAAAGTCTTTGAATCCAAAATAAATTGTTTTCTGGGAATCCTAATGTTTTTGTAAAAATCAGGTTCTGGTTTTCCAGAAACATTCTTTTCATTATTGAAGATAGGTTTTTGAAGGAAAACGAATTTTTATCGATAACACAAAACCATACAAGACTATGCTGAGTACCAAGAAATACATAATTGCTTTCTCTTTCTTAGATGTTTTGTCTTTGACAAAGTTAAGCTGGTTCTTCTGTAGTTTCTAGGTAAGTAATGGGTTTCTGTTGGTATTACCAGGAATGCTATTTTGTTATCAGTGATACTTTCTATTAAATGTAAAAAATTATGTTCATTCTCACTGAGCAGTGATTCACTAATAACCTGGAAGAAAATCTATTTCTCCTGATGGTAGATCTGTAAAGTAATTGCAATTGCACTTTGTGCTAAATCCCCCCCATTTCCTTGATTATAGTGTCACACAGTGTTGCCAATTCCCTAATTTCCTATTTCTGTTCCATTTCAGTATAGGAAGCTAGGCTTTCACTTGCTTCATGAACTTTTGAGAAGTGAGAAGATATGAAACAGATCTAAAGCTGCAAAGGCTACCATTTGGTGTGTAATACAAAGATATTTACATTTGTTAACCAGATCAGTTTGCTATAGAAAACAATAATAGTAAACTAGAGGCTCTTACTCCATTTTTTCAAGGCCACTTTTAGGGAGGAATGGATCATTGCTGCCATGAGTGAAAACCCATCTGAATCGACAGATTCCTACTGACATGGAGAAGCTTCATATGGCCATTGGTTCAGGCCTTTTGAACACTGGTTCAACATATTTTGAATCAAGCAGGCAAAGAAATTTGTTCAAAGTTCAAGAACATGTGCGGCACACCTCAGAGACAAGAATATGACAGTAAATGTCTTCATTCCTCTGAAACTACAGTTTTGTGGCAGGCCTACCGTTCATTTAATTCCAGCTTGGCTTTGTCCCCCTGTAACTTACGTCCCCACACTGCTTTTGTATGTCTTCAATGCTAATACCTATTCTCCGTGCTGTGCATACCCCCTTCCTCCGGCTCCTGCCCTGACTCAACAAGCCAGTCATAACTGTTTATAGGAAATCACGGTAATGCTGAAGGTAATACTGTTCCTATGCCTCGCCTGACCATTTGAACAAACAAGCCAACGTTCAGGCTGGCAAACAGAGCCAGGAGTTGATTGTTCAGCTCTGGCATTTTACATTTTCATACACTAGCAAAGCATCTATAAATAGCCTTTGAGGAACATAAACGTTTTAGTATAATGGGATTCATGTTTAATATGGGCAATGACTTCCCTTCCCTTAGGATCGCAATTAAAATGTTTAGACAAAATTAAACTGCTTCTTGGGAAGATACTATGATGCAGAGCACAATATTTAAACCAGCTCCCACTGCCTGACAGAAAATGGTTCTTTGCAATCAAGCTCTAAAAGAGGAGACAGCATAGCTGTTTGTTATTGCTACATATGCTGATAAAATATGGGCACTTGAGCACCAGTATCATAGAAGCTTATAGAAAAGAGGAATTTCTAAAAGAAACTGACATTCCTCTTTTCTGAAAAACAAATTAGTAGTTGTCTGAGGCAAGTTTGGGACATGTTTTCATTATTAACTAGCGTCATGTTATTAGCCAACTCCAGTTTTGGCAAGACAGATTTTCATGAACAGAGCAGTTTGATAGAAATTGCTATCTGCCCATTATTTGAAAGAAACAGGTTTTAATCACAGCCGTCCTCCATCCTTGGCTCTGGCAGCAAAGCACTTGTGCAGAGCTCAAACAGTGTGGAAAGATAATTGTACAATGCTTTTATGAGACTCCCCAGTTAATCCAGGAGCTAATCAGGGATTGTTTAGGCTTTGGCCCAAACTGGGTTAATCTGTGGACAGCTCTCACCTGTGCCCTATTCTAGTCCTAGACAACAGCTTGTTATGGCAGACTGGAAATATCCAAATTCAGATGTTTTTTTTAGGGAGGCAACTAGGAGTTTTTCCCTCTTTGTGACCTCTGCACCCTACATTTAAGAAATCTAGGAGAGAGTGTTATGACGTGGATCTCTTCAGAACTTCTTTTATTCCAGGAGATGAGTGGCAGCTCATAGTGACTAAGAACAAATCCAACACCCCAACCCACTCCCAGTTCCTTCAGATATTCGAGACAAAACGAGCTACGTTGGATTAACTTAAAAAGGACTAGTTCATTGTTTCCAAATCTTACTTGGAAGTATATGCTACTTAGTCACATAAGAGATCTACTACTCAGCTTTCACTGTTTAGTCAGTTTTAGACTTGCTATTCTGGTCACTCTAGCTAAAGTACACTCTCTATTGCTGTAAAGATTAAATTTTACGCTTTATTGTTATTGTTAGGTCCAGGCGCCCAGCAATATATGATTCTTGAGAACATAATCATGCTAAGGATTTAGATCTCAGATGCACTGAGAAATTTGTGCCATTCTAGATTCTGAGTTTTGTCTATACTACTGCCAAGAGGACAATACATAGTATCATGAAATGGCCCAGGGTGGAAAGGGTCTTGAGAGATCATCTGGTCCAAACTTTCCTGGGCAAGGGACCCTATGTGAGATTATTCTGCACTTAAGTTTGGTTTCAAACTTTCTTTTACTTTGAGACCTGCCTAGTTCCATGCGTACACTCTGAATCCTTTTTCACATATACAACAAGGAATGCCTCTCAAGCATGGTAAATTAGAGCTCCTCACTTTATCAGGTACCTTTTTCAGTCTCTGTTTCAAGTTGCAACACCACATGACACTAGACCTACTAGTTCTGATCCTTCTAATCACATATAACAAACATGGGTGGAAAATATGTTTCTGCTGAACATAATTCATTAAAAGTTGTCAAGAGCTTCTGACATAATACCATAATGAGAAAAGGAAACAGACACAGCAAACGGAGACATTTCTGGTTTACCAGAGCTGTTAAATTTAAGCACCATGTTGAAAAACCATAGTCTTTGTATTGTGAACAGAGGATTTGGGTAGCTGTTGCTTTCTTCTGTTAATGATGCTATTCTCTGTCACAGCCTGTACTGCCCTGGATATGTATACTAAATGCTGAATTGAAATCTGTGATTCTAGAATACTTTTCTGCTTCTGCATCTTTATAATCTTGAAATCTAATCATGACATGACTTCAGTCATTTCATGCTGTGTGCAAACTATGGCTGAGGTTTCTGGCATTACATATCCTTCCTTAATTAATGTGTATGGACATGCTGAGATACATTCCCAACGCCAGCTTCTGATTGACTGCCATATGCATTGACCACTTTGAACTCAGCTAAATTTCCACTGCTTACATGGCAGAATGCTCATAACATGCTGGAGCCTTGGAAGTACAATGACATTTGTTTTTACAGTTTTAGTTATCTTCGTTCGGTTAAAGCTGGATGTGTCTTGCATGTGTCAGTTGTGTTACCTTCTTGCAGAGCTATTATGATACCACACTGCACGGAAGGCTGGTGCAGCTTGAAACTTGAGATAAATCATAGCTTCACAGCCCACCTGCTTGCAGAGGTATACTGATCTTCCAGTCCCTCCTCTCCTGCTGGTTGTGGTGCAATCAGCATTGATGAGCAGTAGAAAGGGAGCCTGTGTCAAGCTAGGCTATGTCCAGTCTGGTATGAATATTCTGCTTGTTATAACTCATCATGATACTTCATGTCTGATTTTTGCCAGCATCAGACCCTGTATAGCCAGAGGGGAAACTCCTGCACTGCTGTCTAGAAAGTGCTCAGCAGTCTCAGAGTGCTCGATTTAGCACATCAAACCTTCTCATGTTCTCGCATTAAATCTTCAAAAGGGCAGCATTTTAAACTATGATATTAGGGAGACATTTTTATCTTCGCTTTGTTTTATGAGCATTATCTAAATTTCCTTGTTTGAACTGGCCTTTAAAATGCCTGTTAGAATATAGTACAACTTTTTAATTCTTACAAAAAACCAGAAAAACCCCAGCAAGATCTAAGTACCTCAGATTTCATGATCGCTAAAAGTCATAGAACTTTTCTTCTTCCTCGTATACAAAACTGAACATTTCACAGTATCTATGAGGGTAAAAGGCAATAAACCAAAAATTATTAAAACTAATATGACAAGAGATCCCTAACTAAAACTACTGAGGAATCATTAAAAATGAAACGCTCCACCTTATCTATGTAACATGTTCACTTTCTGAAGTGTCTTAGGCTTTCTCAAAGAGCACAATGCATACTTTCTTCAAGACTAATTTTTCTACAAGTACCTTAAAACCCTCCTTGGTAGTCCATATAAGCAGTTTTTTCATTCTGATAGTGTATGTGGATTGTGTTGCAAAGTCAGTCACTAAATGTCTTACATTTTTCCTGAATAAACGCATATAAAAATACAACAATGAATTCCAAGAACAAAAAATAAACTATTAAAACTACATACAAGCTCTAACTTCCAAGCAAAATATTTAAAATATTACACAATTTCAATTATTCTCCAGTTTTCATTAAAAAAAGCCAAACAAACAACAAATCACATTGCTGCTATTTAAAATCTAAAAACCATACAAGTTAGCTGATCACTTAGTTGACTGAAGATTGGTTAAGAAAGAATTCTGCATGAATTCTGCCATGGCCTGAATTATGAATTAAAAAAGAAAATCAGATCATCAAAGAACCCCACAGGTAGCTCATAACACAGTTCAGGTGGTCACTGGGTACACAAAATTCCTTAGGTTTATTGCATGTCCCTGGAATTCTGCAGCCATCCAGGTTTCATGGACTAAGATTCAGGGATTTCAGAACACAGACCCAGATAGCCGGAGCAGAGGTAAATTTAAGACCAGAATCATTCCAAGCTGTGGCTGTGACCTCTCTGACTGACTATGAGCTGTGTAGGAAACACAGAAGGATGTGAGCACTTCTGCTACCAGTCCCTCCCAGAATAATCCCCGACGGAAACACACTGACATATCCATCCCCAGCGCTGCTTTGTGAGGTACAATATAAGTACTGGAAGAGGCTGTAAAGACAGGATTTTCTTATGTTACTATGAATTTTCTCCAGAGATTCTTCATGTGAGCCTTATTTACAAAGCTGCTAAACATGCTATGAAAACAACAGCCTGTTTACTATAAAAAACCATAAAATACAAAGTTGTGGGGGATGCTCCAGAAACCATAGCTTCCAGGATGTTTCTATTTTTATGATACTTTAAAAATAATTTAGGTGTTCTTCAATGAATCTTTATGAAGAGACAGTAATGATTTTGTAAAACTATTACAAGACAGGTTGGTTATTTCTCTACCTAAAGAAGAGATGTAATTTTCAAAAATATTAGAGGTAAAAATGCATATAATGTATGTAGAATTTCATTTATTTTAAAAATGTAATCTTATATACTAAGTAAGTTAAATATGCTAAATAAGCCAACTATGCAAAACAAGATAAAAAGGAATTTGCATGGATATAACTTAAATTAAATTTATTACTGTAATGTAAATATACTTTGTTCAAGCAATGTCTGCAAAAAAGAATGACATCTCTTGACAAGTTCCACATTGCTTTGGTCATCTAATGACTGATGAACTAAATAGGCACATTGATCATTACTGTATACTTTCTCAAATCAAATACATATAGGTCTACTTTCCAACACTTAGATCCTTTGTAAACAGGCAATACACTACTAAAATTTGGACAAAAAAAGAGAAGACAGCATTTCTCCGGATTACAGGAAACAGTATTACTTTCTTTTTACTCTTTTTACTTTCAAATTAAATATGAAAGTAAAATTTGGTCAGAGGTCAGGCTGAGGCTGGGACTGATCATGTCTCTGACTCAGAGCTGGGATGGGGTCTGCTAAACGCTGTCTGCCCCACTGGTGCATGGATTGCTTTTGACTCCTCACACCATCCACCTTGTTTTCCACAGGAACAGATGTGAGGGAAAAAATGAAATGGAGAGCACAGTGAAAGTAAGCTGGTTTTCCAAAAGGACTGAAGTGCGATTGTCAAATGCATTAATATTTCCTAACACTGCTTCTCCCAATTAGCAACTGTGTTTGGTTGCTATAGGGATGGTATGCAATCATGACTACAAGAAAAGGTGAGACACACAAAGGGAGGTGAGGTATTGCAGCACCAAAGAGCCTAGAGGGGTCAAAGTTATATGGGAGAACGTATGGAAGGGAGTCAAATCAAATTTCTTGATAAAGCCGTGTGCAGTACTATGTCAATATTTGCAAACAGCTGTGTTAAAACATTTTTCACAAGCTGGGGTTACACACTTCACTGTGTCAGGACCAAAGCTCTCGGTACCTGGAAGATGGAGCTCACAGCGATGTGTAACATGACTGAATTCCTGTCAGACCTACACCTATGAAGTTAAAAATAAACAGTGTTTCAGCAACAACTATTGCTAACATAATTTTTAAGAATTACTACAAAGTTTTTTACAGGAAATACTGGGCTAATAGTTTGGAATGAGTCCTATGATCTGCTGAGTAACTGAAGCACATTTTTGTAACAGCTCCTAGATACTACACTGGTTCTTAAACAAGCGTCTGTGCACATACTTGGGTGAAGACCAATTACAGCTGCAAAGGATGTATTATTGTTTTCTGAGGCAATAGAAACACAATACTTTTTTCTTAAATGTTAATGTTCTTTTGCAAAAATGACTCTCCTTTCAATAGCCTGATTTCAACAGAAGAGGAACTTTCTTTGCGCTTGTTGTGTTTCCCCACTCCTGCCAAAAAGGAAGGTAAATCTACTTCATTTTGAATTCTTAAATCATGGTTTGAACTTTTTCTAGTAGTCATACCACACCTAAAAGCTATGGGTCTGATTAGGTTTTTTACCTGCTACTTGACAGAAATTAGATCAGAATTATCTCTGTCCCTAAAAACTGTAGTGCTAATCTATATTATCATATTACTTATACCTTGAAGGTAGTTGAGGAAACTGGAAACTGTCTTCAGATGGTCAACAGAAACAGCTTCTATTGCAGTAGCATAAAGTGTTAATGCAGGTATTCAAACTCTGGGTCCTCGCTTTGGCAAACAGCACAGCAGTGATTGAATCTATTCCTGTAGCCATGTATCATTTGAAAATTCAAATTGTTTGTGCTAGCTGCAGAACAAAGAAGCAACTCTGATTCTGGGGAGGTCTGATTCAATGAGAAGGTGTGAGTTGAGGGCCAGGAGTCTCTTCTGCCTCTTCTGTGCTTGTCCAGAGTCAAAGTGACACAAGGTACAGTCTAAACCTGTTCCAGCCTCCAAATGTAAAGGTAACGAAGTAACACTAGATCAGCTGTAACAAAGGTCATAAATATAATCCCCTCACAAAATTTTAACAAGTGCAGAATAACACTACCAGAGGGGACTGAAGGAGAAAAACTAAACTATATAGAGAAGGAATAATAACAAACTATGGAAAAAATGCTAAAATTGTACTACATAAGAAAAGTTTCTACATATTTACAGGAACAGTTGTCTCTCAAGGACAGAGGTGTTATAAGTCAGACAAAAGATCCCTTCCAATGTGTAATTATTATGGAATTTAATCATAATTTTTGGAGGCAGGAATTATTTAATTCTATTGTTAAAGCATTAATCATGCTGTTTATTCAGTGTGTAAATGTTGGTTTACTTGCACTAGCATAGCATTCATATGCATAAAAGCTTTGATCTCTAAGTGACTGTATTTCATATTACATCTTCTCAACTGAAAAGGCAGTCTGCCCAGAGCTTTCTTAGTTGTTTTTCAGTCAGAGAAAATTTTGGGGCAAGTGTAGTAATGCAGATTTATAGGAATGGAATCTTAGTTCACAAAAAAGAAGAAAAAAAATTTGCTCAAAACAACTAAATACAGTAAGTGTATTTTTCAGGCAGCTGTTGAAGCTCTATTTTCTTCACATTCTTCAAATATAAATTTATCTTAGTTTAAATCATCCTGAAAGTACTTCCATTATTTAGGCATTACTTGAATGCTGCATTTCCCCCTTACACCCTGAGTTTATAACCTGACTGGCCCTTTGTTCCTGCTGATGAATTTCAAGCAGGTGAAGTGTAATTTACTTTGGCATTTGGTCTGTTTTCTGACTTACAGAAAAGTGTAAATGTTGCCCACTGAGCTAAATTCAGGCTTTCTGTAAGCAAGCACCACCCCCTAGAAATTTGTAGGACAGACTGTGTGTTGATACAAGCAAAGGTGAGGATTGATCAGAAAATTAGCTGCAAGTGTTGTGCTTATTCAAGGTTCCCTAGAAAGGGAATGAGAGAATGATAGCTGTATCCAAAACATGTCTGAGCTGTCTATGCTGTTTGTCCTGCAGCAGTTCTGGGACCATTTGTGTTCAAGCGCACATGCAAGGACCTGGCTTTTCTTACTTATAATTTCTTATCTAGGCAGCCCCACCACAGGTTAGTGAGGTGAGGCTCAAAATAGATCCCACTTTCCTTTATAACTGGTATATTATAGATTTTCTAGAAAGGATAGTTCTAGGACAGAAAGGGATGGAGGGGATGGCATCCTAATTGGTTGAATAGGACCAAGGATTTAGGCTGGAAAAATAGGTGCTTTTTCAAGAACCCATCGCTGACAATCCAAGCAACCTTAGACAAGTTTCTTTATTACTTTAGTCATTTATACACCACAGAGTCAAGAGAGGAAGCACAGGTCCCATCAACCATGAACTTCCCCTCCTTGGTATTGACTTTAACTCACCCTTTGTATCAGAAGTGCATTGTGGTGATGAAGTATCCCTCCATCACTTGCTACACTGAATCCAATATCTCCCCTCACCCCCAGAAAGGTTATTAGATATCCTGCTAGATTTGTTGGTAAATTAGATGCAAGTATACCCAGGTCTTTTTGTCCTCAGTCCATCTAGACTGTCACAAATATGGAGCCAGTGAAAGTGGCTTAGGCTTTGCTCCTTGCAAGTCCCATAAGTCCAAGGCTGGAACTTCTTCTTTTTTTTTTTTTTAAACAGAGCTCCATGTTGGAAAAGGAGACATCTTTCCCTTCTTGTGAGTCTTTTCAGTGTCTATGGAGACCAGTGAGGATCACTCTAAGCTTTTACAAGCCTGAGATTCTCTGTGTAACTGCAGTATCTAACTGCAGCAGGACACTACTTTTGATTCAGACTTTAAAGACTTTATATAAATAAAAATTGGGAAGATTCATATACTTTACATAGGAGCGTGAAAATAAAGATGGAAAAGCCATAACAAAAATCTGCAGGAAGAATATGCTGGTTTATTTTATCGTTTCCTGAGGGTTGCTACTCTCCTCCCTTCCACTCCATCAGTATATAAGAACGTGGTTCCTTACACCCATTGAATACCAAATCTCCTGCTGCCTCCCTTCTTATGAAGATCAGGAGTTAGAGGAACAATAATAGCCACATTCTTAGGCTATAATAGCAACATTTAGAGGTATTTGTCTTTTCCTATTCTGACAGATCCATTACTAGTTCATTAGCCTTTAGTGGGTAGAGACATTCAGTAAACAAATGAAAGTAACTCCATTTAAGAGCTAGTGAGCTAAATACGGCTCTAGCGCTTAGCCTGCTAATTATATGGTGTTGCAAGTGCACACTAAAACAGACCCATCCCTTTGCTGCAATTTTAGAACATCTCATCTCAAAATTTCTAAAAGCTAAGGCATACCAAAAGTGGCTTTCTTTGTAAGAGTGTCCGTGGCTACAAAGATGTGAAATGGAAAACCCATCCAGGAGAATTTGTGCTACTTCATCTTGCCATAGTTCAGTTAGTGTGGAGACTATGTATTTTAATTTCAAAAGATCATTATCTTCCTCTTCCACTGTATTTCCTTGTTATGGTGACAGACTGAACCAAGTATTAAAAAAGTATAGTAGTTTAAAGGCCAATCTCTTTTTAATTTTTAAATATAAAAGAACATCTAAAAAAGAAAGTAACAAGTGGCACATTGGAGTCCAGTCTTGATATTTGTGATAAGGCTATTCTGGAATTAAATAATCCAGTATAAAATAACATTGACCATACCAAGAAACAGGATATAACTTCAGTTTTCATCCCTCTCCACATGCTTTTCTCCACCCTACGTTCATGTTCCTGCAGAGAAACCAGGGAGCTGATCATCTTCCAATATTTGGACAGTAACCTCTTCAAGGTAGCCACATATTAAATAAACTTAAGTTCATGAACACAATGGGACTCTGCCTTGGCTGGAATAGGGATAAAAATGAACTTTACCTTCTCCAGCTAATGCAGAAGACAACAGAAACATAATCTCCATTATAGGAATGTAACTGGTCCATAAAAGCTAATCCCTTGTTGCCAGACAGCCCATCCTATTCCCTTTGGAATATTTTTCTTAGAAATAGTCAGTTTCTGTGCCTCATCTGCACATTAAGCCAGACCACTTCTCAGAGATTTAACAGGGAGGCAGAAGGTTCACATTCTGTTTGCCCCCTAAGTCACTGAGAGGAGGCTACTTCTTATCCAGAGCTTATCTAAAACTGACTCAAAATTAAATAAATGACAAGAAATTGCAACCACTATTTTGACACAACTGTTTCTGTTGTGGGTGAAATTGGATGTAAGAATGATGATATATGAGGAACCTAAGCTTTTTTACTTATTTCGGAAGACTGAATTATGTTGTTGGTGCAGATGCTGGCTGTACTTTGACAAGGTATGATGTAAACGTCAGAGATACACGTTTTGGGAAGATATGTTATTGCAGGGTCTTGTTGTAAAGATGCTTTTAAGAAGCTGTTGCCTCTTTTTCTAATTGATCACAGGAAGTGCATCTCTTTGAGAAGCAGTGAGAGCTGGGATCAATGACAGGCTAGTTTAATGCAGCTCTTAACAACAACCTGCAAAGATTAGGAAGCTGTCAGAAAGATAACACTGGAGATTTATAGATTGTTTTCTGAAGCCATTCTCAGCTCTCATGGGTGCTCTGTTATGTTTCTCTGTGCTTGGATATGTAATATGCACTCCCCTTATAGATCCAAACTGTAGTTCTCATTTATGAAGAAATAGCATTGCACCTTTATGTGCTGCTCAACTTATAACAACCTGGGAGGGCAGTAAGGGGGCGTCTGGAAGCCAAGTTGGTTAAGTACTTAGAATGGCTTAGGGATAAAGGGGAAATTTGAGTTATAGCTGCAGTTTCTTCTCTCATTTGAGTAGGGCATAATGGGCTAATTCAGCTACTGTGATGCCACTAAATCGATAGAGCAACATTATCAACAAATGAGCCCCCTGTGTGCTGAGCTGGGGCTTAGGGGCTGCAGCATTTGGGTTTGAAGGTCCAGCTTCTGAAAGACAGCTGAAGTCCTTGGGGAAGGGCTCCACTCCATCAGAGGAAGGAGAGTGCCTCTTTTCTCACATTTGTAACTTGGGAAGGAGTCAGACTGATGTGTGCCAAACACAGAAGTGAAAATAAAAGGTCCTCTGCTTACACAAGAGGGGAGCAGCACTATTGATTTTAATGGAATTAGGCTGCCTTGCACTAGTGGGGGACCTGGCCCCCCTCCCTCTAACTGAATGAACCAACAATTCTGTAAGCATCACGCTGGGCTTCCCACAGCCTCTTTGACATCTATATAGCACCCTTTCAGAGGAAATTTTGTATTTATGGGATTTGCCTATTGTACCTTTAAAGACATTGCATTTTTTGTCTAATGTGAATTCAAAAGGGCTATCCATTCTAATTATTCCTGAGGATCATGTCACTTGTCAGTACTTGGAACAGAGCAAAGTAAAAATTAATTACCTGAACAGTCACTATTTGGACACAGAGGGCACCCTGGTCAAAGGGGAAGAGAAATTCAGGATGTGCAGGGAAAGGTTACTCCCTCAAAAGTGTATAAATTGTAAAGATAAAAATAGTTCACCACTCCTTTAAGGAATATTAGGAAGACTTTCCTGTGACTTTTGCTTTGTTTTATTATTGTAAGTCAGGAACAGAGACCTTAAAGACAGAAGTATAATGTATTGGGCAGTCTCAGCCCACAGATTAATCTACACTTTTTTTCCAGCTCTGCAGAGGACCTGCCATCATTTTCATAAATAGATGACAAGGACAAAGATGAACAAAGACAATTAACTTAGTTTCTCATGAGCTCTGTGCAATGTACAAGGTGGTAGCTTGAAACTAAACCCCAGAAGCTTGAGATATATAGCAGTTAAAGTGGGTTGATATGATTTCTTATCTACAGCAAAGCATTAGGCAGGAAACACAACAGCCAGCAGCAGAAAGTTACCTGTTTTCCAATGGAACTGAGAAAGGGAAGGATTCCTTTCTAGTGGGTAGGCATGGAAGTTGTGTTCATGGACTGTTTGTTAATTGAGTCATTTTTAAAAATAGTTATTTTGGAAAAAATACTTTGTCATCTATGGCAATGAATAAATGAGGTGGTTAATATTCTACAATTCTGTTCATTACCAATTTGGATATGTTCACTATTGCTTTTTTTTGTCAGTGTGCCTAGTATAATAAGTGAGACAGTATCACTATTTAAAGAACTCAACCAGACCATTTAAAGAGTCTGAAAAAAAAAAACTTAAGGAGTTGCTACAAACTTCTACATTAAATTTTGAGTCTATTTCAATTAAAGAGTAGAGAAAAAGGGAGAAAAAGATACTCAAATTTATTTATTTTTTTAAAATAAGGACTGATAGGCTGAGTAGGGGAACCCAAACTAAAGTGCATCTTTAGTGAAACTAGCACTGAAAGGTTAGCTGTAGGACAGAGGTGAGCTGGTAAGATTCATAACTTACAGCAACAAAGGAATCTCATTATGTGGACTAAATGTGCAAGGAAGTTATTTCCCCACAATGCCGTTTGGATTAATTTCAAGGCATCAAGCTTAAAAAGATGACATTTTGATCTGTGAAATGAGGAAAACTAAGAAGTACTGGAGGAACTAACTCTGTGAAGTTATAGTTTAAAATGTCTTTTCTATATGCTATAACGTGCTTGAGTGAAAAGGTAACGAAACAGAGTGCAACCAGTGGCCAACAGAAAACTGTTCTTACCCTCATACTTGCTAATATGCTTTATTCACATCACTCAAAGAATAAAAACACACTTTGAATTGTAAACAATGCAGGAAAATCCTACTGTATGTGTGTGTCCCATTAATCCCAGCTGGCAACTAAACACCACACAGCCACTTGTTCTACGCCTGCTGGTGGGATAAGTAAGACAGTAGGAAGGGTAAAAGTGGGAAAACTCATGGGTTGAGACAGTTTAACATGTGAAGCAGAAAGCTGTGCACGCAAGCAAAGCAAAACAAGGAACTCATGCAGTACATCCCATCAGCAGGCAGGTGTTCAGCCATCCCAGGAAAGCAGGACTCCATCACACGTAACTGTTACTTGGGAAGACAAAACACCACCACTCCAAATGTCCCCCTGCTTCCTCCTTCTTCCCCCAGCTTTGTATGCTGTGCATGGTGCCATATGGGTCAGTCGGGGTCAGCTGTCTCATCTGTGGCCCCCCCTCCCCCCCAACGCACTTGCTGGTAGGATAGGGTGAGGAGCAGGAAAGCCCTTGGCTCTGTGCAAGCACTGCTCGGCAACACCAAAAACATCCCTGTGTTATCAACACTGTTTCCAGCACAAATCCAGCCCACAGCCCCATACCAGCTACTGTGAAGAAAATGAACTCTATCCCAGCCAAACCCAGCACAGTGTGCAACCACACAAAGATGTCCAGACACACAGATGTTTAATAGTTGTTGGATACTAGTCCCTCACAGCTTGAGCATGAACAAAAAAGAACTAGGAGTTGAGATGCTGCATTAGTAAGTATAAAACCAATAGTACATAAGCAATAGATACCATCAAACAAAACATTGAGGAGATGCCCACTTTTTTTCAGGCTGATAAGAAGATGGAATAGAGGATGGACAATAAAAAACCCAACTCACAACTAAGCCTGTTTCCTGGGTGTAAACAGTTGCATTTAAAAAGGTGAGAGTAGTCAGTAAAGCTGAATATTAACCATTAAGCCTTTGATAAAATCCATGTGGCAGACAGATCTGAAATATTTTTTCCCCCAGCCTTAAAGTTATATATCGAAAGCAAAGATTAGGGACAATAGTGTTAGCAGAAATTCTCTAGAGCAGCTGAGGGAAATGCAGTGGAAAAAAGTCTACATCTACACTTATATTCATATGAA
The DNA here is from genome assembly GCF_963210335.1 of Falco punctatus. Classification (NCBI taxonomy): domain Eukaryota; kingdom Metazoa; phylum Chordata; class Aves; order Falconiformes; family Falconidae; genus Falco; species Falco punctatus. Next base: position 3,105,260 of record NC_137588.1, read on the forward strand.
TTTGGTGTGAAAGTGTTCTCCAGGACTAGATAAAATGCAGACTGTGCTTGTCAAAGCATCTGCCCAGGATGAAGCCCGTCAGAATTGAAATAAAGCACCAAGGAATACTCTGTTAGAAATTTAAGTGGGGATTTCAATATTAAATGCAGTTTTATTTTAAGACTGCGGGACAATTATTTCTAAAGTGTTACAGAGGATGGGGAATGCATAAGATTAAATAATCCACAAAAAGTTCAGAGATTTTTTTATATTGAACTCAAATGAACAGTAACATTTGAGGGGTTGTGAGGTACATTGTATGCAATTAAAAAAAACCAACACCAAAACCAACAAACACCCCCACAAACCCCTACAAACCAAAAAACCCTCATAACTTGAAGGAGTTCATGTTGCTTCCACAGAAAATCTCTGGCAGCAAGCATAAACAGAGGAAAAAAAAAATATTTCTGATGTATTTGTTGAAATTGCTTTACTAGTGGACACTATCAACAAGCAATTTCATCATACTAATCAAATAGATTTTAACTGGCATATGTATCAGTAGTGACTGACAATCAACCAATGTTTATAATCTAGTGTAAAACCATTTTTGCAGTTAAGTATAGATTAGATACATTATCCTTTATCTTACTCATCTCCGTTGTCCCTGGACACATAAAACTGTTTTTAAAAAAAGACGAATGCTTTGAAAAAGGACGTAGAACCACGTAGCCCCCACACCTCATCAAGATATAGTTTTAAGTTAGAAGACAGTACCAATGATGGTACTTGCTGATATTTTCTACAACAAAAAACCTAATAGTCCTCAGCACCTCCGATGTCTGAAGATGTATAGAGAAACCAGTGAAGTAACACAAATCCCAAGATGATGGGCTAAATGTTTTCAAAGATGTTATACGTTTTTGCTGTTACAAACTGTCAGTGTGGCGAGGAGCAGCTGTACCATGAAAAGTTTTGCACCAGTGCCAGGTGAACACATACAGCAGCCATAGGCTGCTCCTTCTCCAAATCCCTGAAGCAATCATCTGCAAAATCTGGAGGTCTTGGACAGAAAAGAGCCACAAGAGGCTGCATTTGTTGGCACAAATGGAAGTAATGGACTTAGACAACAGCCATGGTATGGATGTCTCAATGGCATCTCAAGGGTACCCTGGACACCACGGACCTTTTAAATTCTTCGTTAGGGAGCAACATTGTAGCAGGCCAGAGAAGAAAAGTAAAAGTAGCAGTTGTTGTAGCTCTATAAGGTTTTCCCAAGAGAGTCTTAAGTAAGCAGCTAGAATTAAAACTGATGTTGCTATCCCTAGGGTTTTATGGCACAACACTAATCAGCATAGTTAATGCACAGTGGAAAAGAGAGCTTCAATACTTCTTGGCTCTGAGTGATTACTGAACTACACGTTCCGCATGTGTGGATAGTTTTTATGTTAGATGTATGTAGACACACTTGTTTAGATATATTACTTATATGTACTCTGATATAATACACTGTATTTAGAGTGCAAAATGTGCCTGTATGGTAACTCCATTGGTAAGCAGAGCAGAAGCAAGAGGCAGCAAAGTAGCAAAAAAATGCTGGCAAGGTGCTGTTTACCAGTAACCCAGAGTATGGGAAGAAAAGGTAAGCGCAGTTTCTCTCTGTGCTCAGTTCTGGACAGTTCTGAGTTGCCTAGCTCATCTGGAAGCCCACCTTGTGCTATCACAAAGCTTTTCGCCACGAGCTGCCTGTGACTAATAGACATCATCAAAGTTGGTCTGTCTTTCCTTTTTGTGTTTCACTTTGGTATGCAGCTTCTAAGACACTTGCTCATTTGCCTCTGCTGTGATAGACCACAATTAAATTGCACCACTTGATTCTATATCCTCTTTGCATGTTTATTTCAGAACTGTTCAGTAACATTTCCTTTCAGGGAGAACAGTATGGAAGTTGTAAACAACTGATAGGCCCAGGAATAAATGTGATTTTTCTCATTACTAAGGTTTTTATTTTCATAATAAAGAAAAAATCTGGATCCTATAAATGATTCCACTTGAATGAACATCCATGCCTGCACACAGCCCTGTAGGCATCAGCAAGGCTTCTCCTAAGACTTGACCCCTTCCCACAAAGCTAGCTGCAGGATCAGGCCTATATTTCCATCAAACCCTGGAAACAGAAAGCCGTTGTTTTAGTTTGTGTAACTCAACTGGGCTGTCTAGAATTACAAGTGCCTATAATAGACAGCTAAGATGTCACTGCACAATAATAAGTATATTCGGCCATTTGATGGCAGTATTAAGTTGTGCATTGCAACATCTTTAGGTTCAGGTTTTGCTTAGGACCACACACATCTCTTGTGCCTCTCCTTCTAGGGTTTTTGCTTCACATCTCAAACCTCCTTTTTTTGTATGATTAAAAAGTCTGAAGTCAAAAAACTGTCAGGAATAAGTATGACACAGATTAATTTACCTGGAAGGAGGAGTTGGAAGTATGGATACATAATGTTTGTAGACACCTTGGTGGTTTGGATAACTTGAGGTCCTTACTGTGATGTTCTAGATCATTGAATCAAATAAAAAAACCCTTGAGCCCCTTGTAGTCAGAGAAGTCCTTGTAAAAAAACAACACCACTTTTAAAGAAACCATTTTTCTCCCCATCTCCATACACATAACCTGTAGCAAGAAGTCTAGCAAAGGATTTGCACTTCACTCCTCTTGTACAGCTCCAAGAGGCCCAAAATCCAGGACTCGGGACTAGTTACTAGCTCTGAACACCTCATGCTACACAAGAAAATAGGCATCTTCCACTTATAGACAGTCTCTGTAACTATATTTACAACTGCAGCCAGCTGTCAGCACACCATTCATTTGAGGGAATAATTCAGAATAAACAATTGAGTTGCATGTTCTGCCTTTGTGTGTGTGGTTTTATTCTGGTATTTTTTGCACATTTACAACAGGTGGGGTGCGGTGTTTTTTTTTCAGATGTATGAATTGCACAGAACTACTAAAGGAATCAGCTCAGGAAATGGTTCACATACAGCCTGCAACATTTAAGAGGGAAGCTACCACACTCATAGCCCATATGCACACTGGTCTCATTCTGCATGAGGACTCCCAGGATTTTCCCAGCATGCAGGTAAATGCAGAAGGCCTTGCAGCAGCAGGAACAAGTCTTACCCCAGGCTGTTCTTCAGCTGTAATCAACCCAAGCAACTGAAATTATTTTACAAACATCGTAAAGGTTAGAGGTTGCTCACTTTGAGCAACTTCCTCCACATTCTCACTTCTCTGTAAATAAGTGACATTAAATCTATTGGTCTTTATCTACAGAAAGCTGGAAATAGCAAAAATAGGTACTTCCGACTTTCCATCTTGGCCAGTAAACAAACCCTAATGATGCAAAGATATATCTAAAGTGCAGAATTTCGAGTTGGGCATTTTAGATCAGCCTTGGCTGGCTGCCAGACCTGCATCCAGCTGTTCTTTCACTCCCCCATCCCCAGGGAGAGAAAACAGGATTTAAAAAAGCTCATGAGTGAAGGTAAAGACAGGGAAATTGCTTACCAGTTACTGTCAGAGCAAAACACACTCAGCTTAAGGAAAAGTAATTTAACTTATTGCTAATTAAAATAGAGTTGGATAAAGAGAAACAAAATATAAAACACTTGCCCCCATCCCTTTCCCAGCTCCACTGCACCCCTTTATGCTTAGCCCCTGTCCCTCCCCAGCTGCACGGGGGCATGGAGGTGAGGGTCAACACACAGCCATACCTCTCTTCTCCACTGCTCTTTCCTCCTCAGGGTTTTCCTCTGCTCCATGGCGGTGCTCCCCAGGCCGTAGGTAACTCCTTCAGGGTAAGCCTGCCCCCACACAGGCCCCTCCGCAGGCACAGCCCCTCCAGAGGCCTCCGCTGCCGGAGGAAGCCTCCTTCTCCTCCAGCCTGGGGGCTCACGCTAAGCATACATAGGCACGCTTTCTCATCCTATCTATTAAAAACTTGCTTTATTGCACCCTTCCCTTTCATTTATTGTTGTTTCTGGCTTTGCTGCTGCTGCACATTCCTCCTCGGGCCCTTGCTGTGGCACCTCTCTCCTCACCCCACAGAGCAAGGCCCCAAACTGTGGTGGCAGCATGGCTAAAAAAAGTCTAGTTCCAGGCACAGATACGCAAAGGTATTGCGGTGAAGACCATCATATGAAAATAAAAAACTCTTTCTTTTTGCCTTCTTCCCTCACACTATGACACAGGGTTTTTGCCCTTGGACAAGCACGGTTAACCTGAGGTGTCAAGCAGGGGCCGAGGACCATGGCTGCGTGCGGCCTGGCACAGGTGCCTTTCTGTGACACAGGCACCAAGCTGAGCACCGGCTCCCGAGATCAGCTACTGCAACACTAACACTTACGCAAAAGTAAATAAATAAACTCTGCTAGAGGAGATAAATATAAGAGGAAGCTCAAAGTAGGAAAAGAGCCAAACCCACATTTCTCACCCTGTTGCCTGTGACCAGGAACCTTTGAAATAACCCAGGCCAGTGTTAGCACTAATTACACTCACCTGGCAATAATTAGAGCCCTCATTAACAGACAGCAAAGGTGGCCAGGCCAGGGGAGTGGCTGGGAGGGGCATGGGGTTGTGCCCGGGTTGAAGGGGGTGAGCAGGGAGCTTGTGAGCTCAAGTGCTGAGGTGGCCGAGGGGGTCACCTCCCTGCCTGGAGAGGCGGGCTGCGGGAGGGTGCCGTGCCCCAGCCCGAGGGCCAGGGAAGCACCCATCATTTCCCTGCAGTGCTTGGGGAAACCAACCCAGGGCACCAGGGTTGTCACAGACCTGAGCAGGTACTCTTCAGTAGCATTGAGGGTTTGCTTTGGGTACAGACCAAGTAAGTAGGTCTTCAAAGTGGCAAATAATCCATTTGTACCTCTGGAGGTGGCTAATCTTTCAATTTAAATACTTTGAGGGAAGAAGAGAAGAGAGTGAAAAGCTCATGGTTCAGCTGTCGGTGGTAGAGTAGGGTACCATGCTGCAGCATGCTGTTTTGTTTGCAAGAAGATGACTCTCTGGTTTCATGCTCTTAATAGCTCATGTTTATTGACTTGAACAATAACTCAGTTTGCTAACATGAAACATAGGTAGGGAGAACCTAATATTCCATCTTCCTCTTTTGGGGTTTTTACTGCAACAAACATCTGAAACCACCATATTTCTGAATATTTGCGTCTTCTGGCTGTCCACCTGAAGTGGCCTGCAAAATCCAACTGAAATGATCCTTCTATTTGACAGACTGCTTTCTGTTTTAGAGCTTCTTTTCCTCAGACATCAAATATAACCAGATAGCATAGTGACCTCAAGCAGTTGTGATGAACATCGGAAGACATTGCAATCATATTAGCAGCCCCTAAATTATTCAGAGCACTTTCTGGTAAAATGGTGCTGCAGGACAATGAAAGCAAAGAACAATTCCCAGCAGATTAGATTTTTTTCCCTGTTGCTGTCTGTAATTATTTCTATCAGATAAGTTATTTGCTATGCAAGCTTACCTTCAAAAGCATGTTTGTTAAAAAGAGAAAGGGGAAGAAATCCTTTGTAGGGCCTGCACATGATTAAATGGCTTTAACAAAGCATAATGAATAATAATGACAAAGACCTGTCAATTGGAATTTTAAGCATTTTGGCTTGTGAATTAGAAGAGCGAAGTTGTGAATTAGAAGAGCGAAAGGTATCAAAATGATTACATGTAGCAAATAAGTGGGTATTTGGCAATGCTGTCTATTAGTGAATGTTACAGATGAGCTGCTGTTATTTACAGGAGTATGTAAACTAGTATTTCTGAAGTTTTAATGTATTTATGGTACAGGGAAAACCAGCATGGAACTATTGCCTTTATTATTATGTTCTGCAGCTGTCTGAGTGAGGAAATGCTGTATCAATTCTGCTCTCGGACTGCCCAAGAAAATTACTGGGGGTTTGGGGGTTCTTTTTAAAGAAGGACCTTATTTGGAAATAGGCAGACGAGGCTGTAGTATCCAGACAAGAGTACATGTTAGTTCCAGCACTGCTACAGGAAGGATGACTCAAGGGGGGGTATATGGGTGTCTTTCAGTGATGGGTGGGGATTATTCTCATGTTCTGGCCTCAAAATTATATGCAGGAAGGTGGATATTTGCATAAAATTGCACTGAATTCAGTACTCCGCCCCCCCCCCCCCCCCCCCCCCCCCAGCCTTGTATCACTATCAGTTATCTGGCAACCAGGATTTGATATAAGGAATGCATTAAACTAAGCACTTATTGTAAACATTGTTTCCTGGCAGATGTCTTTCTGTGTGAAAACTTTATTTCATCTAGAAATTAGTTTGGTGGGGGGACTGATATTTCTCGCCCTGCCCCCGCTCCCCCCCCCCCCGCCCCGTATTCTTCTATATGCAGATGCCTAGGTTAATATAGGCTTTCCAAATACTGTGGTTTAATTATTCTCATTTAATTGAAAGAGATAAGACAATACAGGTAAGATGAATAGGGGATGGGGAGAGTTTTCTAAGGTGTGGTTATACCTTTCATCACTATCTACTTCAAAATTAAACCAAATAAGTTATACAAATGCTTAGATATACTACTATAGTAGACAGGAGCTGAAGAAAAGACAATAAATGTCATAAAACCTTAGTTTTCCATCCAATTTTCCTTGACAAATATCCTTTTCTTTTATACAGACTCTGCTCAGGAAGGTCCATAGAGAGGTATGGCTAGGCATCTATCACTTTATCACTCTGACGACATTCGTTAACAATGTCACCTTTTATTTAAACCCAGAGTTTGCTCTAAGAAATCTATTTTTTGACAATATACTATGTGGCCAAGGCAATTTTTAACATCTATTACTCTTGTGTATTGTGTTTGAAATTGATAGTGCTGAATGTGTTACGTTTCTACTATCAGATACTCATTGTGGGAAATAGAAACACAGTGAAGGCCACTAACATATCATTGAAGGAAGAAGAACAGAAATCTTATGACTTTCCATTGAGGGACAGCTGATCAAAAGGGAGGTTAAGTAAGCAGAATATGTTGGATACTATTTTTCCACCCCCTGGAGAAGTGTATACCAAAATGCTTCAGAGCTCTCCATCAGACCAGTGTTCTAGTATCAGTTCTGTAAGCACTTTCAACAGGATGCTGGCTGAGAGAAGTGGAGGGAGAACAGAAAAGGAGGAAAACAAAAGGGGGTGGTGGGAAGAGATATTGTCATAGATATTTTAAAGAAAGTTAGAATTTTTGTGTAGTAATGAACAAACTTACATATTCCTTTTGAATACAAATATTTAGCTCTGTATAGATAGCTTTCCATTAATAACAAACAGCAGTGAAGCAACTGAATATGTGTTGAAATTCTGCCCTGTATTTTAATAAAGCTGGAGCAGATTCCCTGAATTTAAGCAATAATCCTGTACTGCTGTAGTTTATTTTCTGGTGAGGAAAATCAGCACCACTTCAGTATGTGCATCAGTTGCTGCAGAAGCCAAATCAATCAGACAGTCAAGGTGGATCTACCTAGACCTCCATCTAAAAGTGAACTCCCCAAAGCAGTCTTAAAACACTGACTCAACAGTCTGGTTTTATTAGCTAATGAACTACAGATCCTCTCTTTGTAATTAGAGGACACTGGGTTGCCTGAGGACACATTGTCCTGCTGTGACTCCCTCATCTCTTGCCTCACCCTGAAGCCTTTGGCAACACCTCACTCTGCTTAGTTGCTCCCTGCAGAATAGCAGTCTCCTCTTCTTGCAAGCCATTCCTTTTTTGAAGGAACAAAGCATACAAACTGAGAGCAAACCAAGCAGGAACCATCCCTCACACAGCCTGATTAATGCTTGTACAGGCTTCTTAGCAGATAAGCACTATTTTATTAAATTCTCACTCTACTAATACCAGAAGATTTTCTAAGTTAAGCACTGGTCCATGCAGGTTGAGCATTTACTGCATGTGCCTAAAATTTTCTTTTTTTATTCCTAAAATTTGTTTAGCTGCTTAGGCTTGTTGTAAAGAGAAAACTTTTTAAGATGGGGGGTGGGGGTGGGGGAGGTACGACACTGACCAACGACGACTAAAACCCTTGAAATACAGCTTTAAATACCAATTTAACCCTACATTCTACCTCTGCGTTTCAGATCCATCAGTATATAATGAGGTACCACTGTGATATATTTCATGCAGGCCTATGAGACAAGCAAACAAAACTAGTACTCAAAGTGTTGATTTTCATTTTCTCTTGTAAACAGCTTTGTTCTAAGGTAAAGGTAAATGCATTCTACAATCTGGCTACTCAATTCTGTTTTCCATTCACGTTTCTAAGATATATAAGCTATAGCTGGGTCTGAAATGCTCGAATATGAGTGGTGATGAGCATCCTGTGGTTTTAAGCAAAATCTTGTTTCTGGTGAACCGATAGGGTAGCACTGACTTCCCCTGGATCACGGAGTGACAATGGATCTTTTCTTACGACAGCACTGACAGCTTCATGTAACTGAGTTAATTTGAAGTGATGTCAATTTAATTCATTGAAATGAATGTCTGATAGCTGTCTTCAGTCTCCGTGTAGAAAACAACATGAGTTCCTGCTGCTATATACAAATGTTAACAACAACATGTTGAAACACAAGCTCGACAAATCATTTAAGCATTTACTTTAGCCTGCCCCACTGCAGCAAAACACTTAAGCACTTGCCTAAAGGTATAGATATGCTCAAGTGCTTTTCTGATTAATGATGGACTGGAGCCCAAGTGTCTAATTTCAAGACTAACATTGTGTCTTATTGCTAGATTGGAAGAATTACTCATTCCAGCACTATCCAGGGAGATTAACGTCACATTTCACTTCCCTTTCTCCATGAATGCTGCTGGTACACATTGGATGGGCTGAGCCTATGGGCTGGAGGAGCTCTGAAATATTGACGCATAATCAGACCTGCCACCAAGTGATGTTCTGAGTTCCTCAAGAGGCAACCAGAATGACTCCCCCAAAATGAAGGTTTATAAACTGTTACTTCATCATTTGGATGAATGAATCCCAAAAATCAGTTTTCAGGAAATGAAAAGGGAAGAAATTGTTAAAGTGCTTTAACATCCTGTCAAAACGTCACTTATGTGCAGGAATGGCATGTATGCATTTTAAGAAGAAAGAGATAAATGCAGAAAAACACATGACAATCAGTCCCGTGCTGGAAAAAATAAGGGAGTAAAACAAAGGGTAAGAGCATTGTCCTTACTGTGAATCCTCATTTCGGTCTCCAGACAGAGAAAACAACAAGGTCGAGGTCTGAGTTTAAAGAAAAATGCAGCCCCCCATTGCCAAGGCACTGGAGACAAAGTCAGACTTAATTGTCAGATTCCTGTCTAATCAATGATTTCTCTGATTAGTGACCCACTGACAATACAACCAAATCAATGTGTTTATTTCAAGTGTTAGTCCTGATGCTCTAAAAGAGTGAAAAACAGGAAAAAATGACAACGCTAAGTAACTCAAATCCTCTGCATACCAATTGAAACTGTCATTTGGCTTGCTTATTTACAGGGTTTGAAAGGTTTATTTGACAACAGAAGGGCTAATAAAAGGAATCCAAGTCATGTTTAATTACATCAGGTTTATTATCTTAATTAATCAGTCCACTGCTGTGCACTCTAATATCGTAATGTTGTATTTTTGCATAATGGAGTACAAAAGACTTCTTTATTTCTCTTTATATAATTTTTGGCCCGTATCTGCTGTGGCACTCTTCTTGTTGAGTTCACACTCATAGACATGAGGCCAGTGTATTAAATCTTCACAGAACTAACCACTGTTTAGGTGGAGAACAAAAATGCCCTGAAAGCTGAATGGAATAACAAAAAGACAACAGAGTCTGCAATCTAATTAATTTTAGATGAAAAGGGAAAATTAGAAAAGGCAATAAAGGATTTGAAGCCCAAAGGTATCTGGACAGGAACTTGGAAAAGATTGTGTAACTGTGGAATTGATGATAAAAGTCCATACAGCAGTGCTTGATTACAACCAGAGATTATATATAAAAAATGTAAGTTATGACTTAATCTATGCCAAGAGAAGATAGATATGCAGTACCCTCCTGATAGTTGAGATGAATGTGGAAGGGGGAAACTGGATAATACTGATTTCAATTTTAATTTACATTTCAAATGCAAACTGTTTTAATTATGTCTAATTGAAATGATTTATTGCCTTAAGTTGTAAGGAAAAAGGCCTGAACAGAAATGCAATTTCTTAATCTTTGTACTGCACGTTCTTCCTGTTCCTTATTTGTTTATTGTATTGAATGCAGAAATGGGAGATGTGTCTGTGTCATGCCTTTGCACATCTAACTTCTCGAGCTGAGCTGAATCATGATATGGATAGAGGAAACACTTTCTGTAGCAGAGAACCAATGATGTGAAAAGGTGAACCATTTAAAAGTGAACTGACACCCTTCCATACAAATAAACACAAGGTTAATTTCCCAAACTAGGAGTAGGTGTGTAAGCTTAAAATATGTGCAGCTTAAAAGATATTATTTTCTTATTTAATTGATAAAACTTCATTTTAGAGCTGATTATTTTTGTGGCTGTAGGGAGTGCTGTTGCCATTACCCGCGGATTCTTCCTGTGTTTTATAACCAACCCTCACCATGGGTGTCCTGGAAGAAGGGACCCACGGATCCACCATTGCGGAGAATTGAATTGGCTACAAACCTGCCCTAATTCCAAGTGCCCTCTCATTTCTCCAGCCAAATGAAACTCTGAATTTTTATTACAGCTTCAGTGGACGGATGGAGTGGACACTCTGGGTAAGACAGCTTCTAGCTCAATGGCTAGGGCTGACTGAGATGATGGCCATCAGGATGAAGACAGGCAAACAGAATCAGTGTTTCAACTTCCCCTGGAGGAGTTTCAGCACAGTCATGCAGTTATAGGGCTTTTGGGGAACTTAGTAATTCTTTCAGAGTACAGTCAGCATTCAGAAATCACAGAAGGGACCTCTGGACGTCATTTGGACCAACCTTCAGCTCAAAGCTGGGCCTAAATAAATTACCTCTGTGAGTAGCAATCACTTTAGTAACAGCTGTATTAGCCCCTGGTTGTCCATCATAGCAGCATCAAGCCTCCATGTGTGGTGCTACAGCTCCTTAAGAGCATTCCCAGCTCTCCAAGACCAAGTGAGTCTGCCCCCCCTGCCCTCCCCATAACATCATCTCCCTGGCTGGCCAGGGGGAAAGTGGCAGCTAGGCCCCCAGGGCTTGGAGGGATTTTTTGGTCATCTTCAAAGTGTATTTGTCCTACAAAACTCTTTTCAAAGTCAAAAGCTGCTGTTGGATATACATAGTAAGCATTGAACTCTGTTCTATATGCCTCTTATTGTACATCTGCCTATAAAATAAAACCTATAGATTATATCTGTAAGAATACCCATTGACTTTAGTATCGGTAAATTTGCTGATTGAAATGTGCTTTGAGTGCTACTAAAAATGTATTAAAGAAAACAGAAATAGGTAATTTTTCTGTGTGTTTTTAATTTTTTATAATAGGGATAATTCCTTGTTTGAAAGCTAAAGAGGAATTATTTTCTAGTACAACTGTAAGACTTTTCATAAAGGAATGGAGGTGAAAAAGAAATTGTGGTAGCTTCTTGTGCCATATGTAACTGACCTGAGGGAAAGAAGCCTGCCAGAAACCTCTCATGAGGACTAACTATCCATATAAATTCCCGTGTTTGAGTTGATGCTTGCAGACAAGCAAAGGCTGATGTCAAAGTTCTGAAGGCCAAATTAAGACAAAGTTTTTCTAGGTTTCTTTGAAAAGCAAAGTGTTTCAGACTGTCTTTCAGCTCCTGTAACTCAAGTCTCCTTGACAGCCTATTATTTGTTCAGTCATTACATTCTCTTGATTCTTTCTGACAAAGTTATCAAACACCCCACTGGGACCACAGCCAAAGAAGTGTTCACCTGTATACAAAGGGCCAAATCCTGATAAAGAATGCACAGATGGAGTAAATGTACTGTTTTGTCAGAAAATAGAGCTAAATGGAGATTTCTGCTGCACCTTGTCACAGCTGGTGTAAATCCAGGCTACAGGAACTACAGGGTATAGGGAGAAATAAAATATACAGCTCAGCAGCGCAAGTTTCTCCCCATGCTAACACTCCTGTGTAAATAGCCACAGTGGAGCTTAGGTTCATTACACAGAGGTGTGCTTTTACTCTCCCTTTATTGGCTCTCTATTGTGTATGCCTCCTTCCATAAGGAAGGTGGTATTTCTTTATTTTTGTCTTGTTCACAGCTGCAGTGGGAGCAGTAATTAATCCTTATTCAACAGTGTATGCAGTAGAATCAGTCATAGAACCAGAATTTTGTTATATACTTACTACTCACTACTTTTTATATGCTTTTTGTGTTCTATTTTATTGCAATTACTTGCTCAGCTTTTTATAGTTTTTACTCTAATGATCTGGAGTCCCATCTTTTGCATGTCTAAATAAGTTTCCAACTGCCCTTCATTCTGCAGTACATTCAGACCAGTTAAGGTGTATTGAAACAGATACCACAAGTCTATATCGTCTTGTCAATTTCTGAAGAATTCAGAGTAGATCCTGGAGATTAATGCGGTGACCTTTGATATCCTTCCCATAACTAGATTCAATGATTGTATGAGCCTTGCCATTTCACTGGTATCTACAGTGGGTACATCAATTGCACAAACACAACATAACTCTTGCTGTGATTCCAGCTAAGTTTAAACAGAAGAGTTATCCCAAAAGAAATCCAAGCTCTTTTGTCTGCCTCTGTGTCCTATTTGCTATAGCACACTTACACTTCTTAATCAATTGCAGTCCAGTCATTACATATACTGGTCTATAACTGGTTTATTTATCTATATGCATATATAAATGCATATATATGTTTGTACATACATGCACATGTACAAACACACATATCACAGACCCAGGAGCAATCGAAGATTGGGAGTCCCCTAAGAGGCAACTACCAAGTGTGAAGGAGGAGAGAGAAGAAAGAAAATGCATATATGTGTGTAGGATTTTATTCTGTTTTGCTGGTACATTTGGATCCTTGTTTTGCAAGCTCCCATAATAACATGGAAACATTCCCAATGTCAATTCCCAATACAAAGTGGTAGCTTTGGTCAATGCAACTTCCTGACTTTCCACCACTAAGACAGACCTCCATAACTGTCACTTTCCTTTTCACAGGGTAAAATTCCTCTGCTTAGCTTACATTTTAAGAAATATGATTCACCTTGTAAAAGGCGACCATCTGTCTGCTCTAGGTTCACGTACCTGCTTATTGCAACTGCTAGTGATTTGCTCCAAGTCCAGGAGTGCAGACAGATAAGGAGGAGTGTCAGCGTACTGCAAATATGCCATCATCTTCTGCTGTGACAGACAAACTAGAAACGCGCTCTTTTAACCTGAAGCGAGCATTACATTGGCCATTAGGATGATAGGCTTTTAAACTAAAGGATTACTGTTGATTACTGATTACTTTGTGAACAAAACTATTTAATGAGCTTTAATTTCCTGAAAGTACTTAATTCCTTGTGATCCAGAAGTCATTTTGGAACAATTCAACAGGTGATGTTAATAAATACTTGAAGCATCTTCTATCTCTGTAAAATACATCTAAATCAAGAAATATCTTTCTCTCTTTTTGTCTTTTCTGACACTTCATCCCTAAAGTACTTTGCAAAATAAGGTAATGCAGTTACAGAGATAAAAAGGCAGAGACGGAGATAAATTAAGATGTAGAAGAAACAATGGATAAAATGTGCATTTCCCTTTCTGTGCCATGTTCCAAGGTGCTGTCATATATTGCAACTTTGTCAATGAAGTTCCCTTGCCCATGCTTGGCTTTAAGACAGCAGAGGTGCAGGTCCTCTGAAAGTACAAGTGCTTGCTGGTATTTTGACAGCTCCTGCTTCTTTGCACATGAGCTGGAGTTCTCCATTCACTAAGAAATAATAGAAGTGAGCTGCGGGTGCCATAGCTAAAGCAAAAATAAGCTCGTAGGACCTTCTAGAGCCAGCCCACAGAACAGTCAGGGCAGGCACCCCACTTTATCTATATTGCTTTAAAACACTATGTGTTGCATAGTATGGGCTAATACACATAGCTTTTTTTTTTTTTTTTTTTTTTTTTTAGGTAACAGCAACCTTTTCCTCCACCTACAATCTCATCGTTATATCTGATGCAGGAATGTTTTTTGCATATAACAAACAGTGCTACTGTTCATCAGCTCAGCCCCCATGGGAGGGCAGAGGCAAAGCAATGCAGATAGGATACTGCTATCTTCCTGCTGCTACTGGCAAATCTCACCTGGAATTGAGCTAAGCCTTCTTGAGGCCTTTGCCTTTTCACAAGTGAAGACTTTCAGCCAAGAATTCACAAGCAAAATAAGGATAACAAACCACCAATAGCAGGAATGCAGAAATATTGGCTGCTTATGGTTAATTTTTCTAAGTTCTTTTTTCTGGGACTGTCATCTTAATGTGCTAAGTAACAAAATGCTCTACTCCTCTCTTTTTAAAATCAGCTATTTCATGTTCTCTAGGTCAATTCAGATATTTCTATTGATTATGTCTGTGGCCCTTTAACAATAATACTATTTGCAGAAATCAAAGTGGAACATGTGCAAATAGAAGTAATCTTTTTAAGTAAAGTAATTCCAAAGAAAAAGGTACATGCTGTTGCATTTATTGAAGATTTATTTTTAATGCTGCTCATTGGTATTTATTTGAATTAGACTGATGTGGCAAAAATCTAGCCAAAATGTGAAATATGGTAACTATTATAGTCCTTATTAATATTTCATATTTTAATGTGTAGCTACAGTCACAAATAACAAAAAATAGAATTCTCTCATTTGGCTCTCACAGCTTATATTATTTTTATGAAAACTAGGTTCTCATTACATTTGTTGGTTTTAATCAGCAATGTGATTTCCCACTCTGTGCCAGGCAATTTGTTAAAAATGAGGCATCTGAAGAATTCTGTTATAATGTTTTAGAATCAAACCCCCTTACCTTAATTTCATAGAGAATGATCACTCAGACTTGCTTTCAGAAACAGCCTGGCAAAAGTCTGTCTTTTCACATGCATGTATCAGTGAGAAATGACTTTTCTGCACCAATTCCATACCTCAATATGTAACTTAACATTTGAACTGAAAGGTATCAAATTGTGTGTAATAAGAAAAACAAGTAAAGGCACCTGTAAGAAGAATATACTCGGGGACAAAGATGTGCTTAAAGACTAAAATGAAATTCTTTCTCCTGAACGTTGCTGAAGTAATGTTGTACCATTACAATCAGATGCTAAACTATCTTATTTTGTGATCTTTAAGCACCTGTCAAACTCTTACCCAGGGACTATGTGTTAGAACTGTGCTGTGGGCAAGCAGAAGACTATATGGAATACTGCAAAATGAAATCTGATTTTAGAAAATATGCTCAAATACTTGACTTAAATGTCTGTGTATGACCTTTCACAGGTCATAGTGTAGGTGTTCCCATATTCAAGAGAAGGCTCCTCCATCAGAACTTGGAACCAGACAGAAGGTTAGGAAGGAGCAAGAGGTGTAACCTGCACACCGGGGCTGTACCAGGGCTACCATGGAGATGCAAACCTTCATCCTCTCTTTCCTGGGGGAAAGCTGCTTTTACTCTGATGTGCTTTTGTTTGAAACTGCCGACTAAGAAATGCACCTTTCCTCCCCATGTCCAAGGGCGCAATGAGGAGTGATGTATTACCGTGTCTGTTTATGAAGCCGAACTCGTGAATTTGTCTAACTCCTGCTTTGACTCTGAGGATGTTTGTCTGCCTCTACAGCAAATGTGTGTGGCAAAGAAGTCCAGAAGTTTGCTGTTTAGTCTACCTTCCCTTAGGTGTTTTAAAAGAGTTTCTGCTGATGTGTCTGACTCTCATTCTCAGGTTGTGGGGTTTAGCGGGTAACAGTTCTGAAAGCACGTTATCTGCTACCTTCATGATGTTGTAGATCTCTGATGTATAATACCCCAACTCAAAACTGTTTGATTTCTGCAGTTCAAAGTAGAAAGGAAGACAAACAATTTTTTTTACAATTTTGAACGATTTAATGAAAGGCAAGGAGGTGGTTTTTTTCCTTTCTTTCTTTCAAAAAATATTTTTCCTTTTCTATGCTACTTCTGAAACCAGAAGTTGAAGCCCACTAAAAGTATTTCTGTTGCAAAGGAGCAGATATTCTATGAAAGATATTTGTGAACAATGACAATGGGAGGAGGGTATGTGTGTGAGGTACACAATCTTTATTGCATATTGAAGCAAATATTTCTGTTTGCAGAAACCATAAATAACATAAATTATATGTAGTTTGGATAACGGCCAAGGACCCAGCATTTTGAAGGCCATAGGTTATAAGCAGCTCTGACACCATTACCACCTTCATAAATAGGGTATAAATCAAGATGCATTCAGATGACATTTTCTGCAAAGCAGTACTTTTAATAACCACTCCATAATAATTTAAGATTATCATATTACTGTACAGAATACAAACAGGTAAAATAATCACTCTTCGAAGATTAAACAAATGGAAGACCATGCTAGTTCAGGTTAGTTTCCCCTCTTCACTGCATATTGCTACTCCTGTTAAGTATGTTTCTGGCAGGCATAAAGTAGCTCCACCTGAATAACTACTGCATTCCCAAGAGAGCTCTGCATACACCAAGTACTCTTGAAAATCTAGGCCTAATTATGAATTTTATGCATTTAGAAAGCTCGTAGTGACCAGCTCAGAGAATATAACTTTAAACAGTAATGAAGAAAGTAATACGGTTTCTGTCTACAGTGGGAAAGTAGTGTGCACATGCTGATTTCCCGAAGTACAGGATCAGTATTTCCCAACTACTTTGTCTCAGATGTTAGGTATCTCCTAAGGACAGCATAAAAAACTTGGTAATAGATGATTACTTTAGTGGTTGCTGGGAAATGAAAGCCATTTTATGGCAACTGCTATAGCTGCTCCAATGCACTTTAATCTCGACTGACCTGAAATACAGCTGGTACTTCAGAGCAAACAAAAGAGGCTTATGGAAGACCAAGGATCAAATTTCTTGCTGTTCTGCATCTTGTATCTTCATTTACCATTGTGAAAAGAGGAATAAATCAGCTGCTTTTCAGACTATATACCCACTTTAGAAAAAGATGAAGGATGACACAGGTAGGAAGACAATGGGGAATATGCCCCCAGGGATTTATGATTGCACTGCTATGCATTTGGTTTCTTGAGCGCTCATGATTTTCTCTTTGGACAGAATGATGCTTAGGGAAAACACTTTATGCACATTGTAAAGGAAACCAATACATTATTTAACAATTCTGTGTTGGCATGTGCTGACTCTTGTTTGCAAAAATATGCCATATACTGGGAAACTAAATAATTTAGGATGGCTACCCTGTTGCCATACACACACATAATATACAAAATGGGAAATCTGTGTTTGCTGCCATTGTCAGTAAAAATCAATAAATGACATTTTCAGTGATGTGTAGAGGCATTGTGGCAGAAAACTAAACAGTACAAACACTGAAGTAACAAAGTTTTGCAACATATATCATATAGTAGTCAGTAGATTAATAGATAAGCAATATTACTGACACCACTGATCCTTATCCTGAATTTTTCAAGAAAGTATACCATAAGTGTTTATGGGAGAAAAAAAAATCTGTATCAGCTATACCTTTCTGGGCTTCTATAACAAATGACGGAATGTTCCAACTCCCAATATTACTTATATGTTAGCCGCTAGAAACAGGTATTACCATTTCAGCTGCTGCAAATTTAAGTTATTACATGTCATTTCTGTATTGGTACACAAAACAAAATATGACAGATGTGTAAGTGTCAAACAGGATTTGTGTAGTCTGTTGGTAATCTGTTTTGAGGTATAGCAGTGTGTTTCATTTGTAGCTGTGAGTCATACTGTAAGCCAGATTGTAAGACACCAGCATTTTAAATGCATTCTGCATTTCAGGGGGTTGTGGTGGTTCATAATATTTATGGTTCAATACACTCAGTGCCTTTGTACTCCAGAAGGACTGCTAGTTGCTATGAGATGAGACCAATTTTCAAAATCCTGCTCACAGATTCATAAGCTCCTATTGACCATGCAGTGCTGCCTCTCTTTCCCGGTCAAGCTTGTCTGGGCATCTTCAAGTGTGCACAAAAAGCCTCTGCAAGCAGGAATGTCAAAGCGTAAAGCTACTCGCTGCTGGCCAACACACTCAAAGATGGCGAGCTGGACTGAACACCAGTGTTTCCACCATCCCTTGGTGGTTGGAGGAAAGGCTGTGCTGTCTTCTGTCAACACCAGCACGGTAGTTACACCAGTGACCTAACCAATGCACAGCTCAACCTGACGGTCCTACAGCTCGACACACTGATCTTTTATACCTTTTGATTTTATGTCTTTCCATGCCCTCTTGCTCTCAAATCCTTGAGTGTCCAATGACTCAAAAACATATGTCTCCACATAATTTTACCTTCCTTATTTCTCAGTAAGCTTGGCTGCAGCTCTTTCACATCCCAGAGATTCTGTTAGGCATCTTTGCCAAGCTCCCGGCTGTATGATGGAGCGTGGTGGGGCTAGACAAGCAGGGGGCTGTGTCCTGGGGGAGAGGGGACTTATTTCAGAAGGAAAGAAAATGCTGCTACAGTTCAGGTGGTTGTTATATGGTGTTCAGATACTACAGAACGCTCCTCCACAAGGGCTGCTCACAGGGTAGTGGCGTTACAGAGGCAGGAGTTTTTTCATTGTCCAGTGGAGTGCTTAAACCAGCAGTGCCTAGACTTAAAATTCCCAAGCTAATGGCAGAATTTATTGACCTTCATGCTTTCACATTGGACTAGAAGTGGATATTTTTTACTAGAAAAGTTGCTTTCATTGTTAGATGAACAGATGACATTTCCAGTGCTTTTAATGGAGGAAAGGTAGCAGAACTATCAAAATCTTTCAAACCAGTGGAGCTCTATGTTGATGATACTGCATCATGTTTATGAAAGCTGTATTTTGGTACAAAGAATTTCAAGTCTTTTAATATAACCTATATATTCATAACTATGTTAAAGAATTGAAACATATTAAGATAAGCATGCTTGATTTACCTAATAACTAAAAAGATACGGATCAGCCTGCCAACAATTCCCGATTTTTTCTTTTTTCTTTTTTTTTTTTTTTCCCCAGAAAATCAGATTGTAAATTCCTTCTCCCTACAAATGAAAGCAATGTAGACCTTTGAGAGGGCTGGTACAGCTTTCCTTCCCACAGCCTAGTATTTCCATTCTGTACTGCAGTGGGGGTTTCTAAACAGCATGGGAAGTGAACTTCAAGTGAAAATTCAAATGTGAGTAATATTGTTATTCTCAAGTCACCGCAGTAACATTCAAACTGTAGCTCACTTAAATTAACTATATGGTTGCACTGTTTGAACCGTATTCACCTCTTTATCATGCTCAGTGGCTAGAGTTATCCATGGGTAATGTCCCCTTAATCATTTCCTTCAAGATAACAAATATTCCACTTTGCAGTGTAAACCAGAAATAAAATAAAACCTGAAACAGGTGATTTTGAGGTCACAACTGTTGAACGGAAAGAATGTCTAACATATTTGTTGGGTAGCAGAAATGATGGAAAGAGGGTACAGATCTTTTGCCAAGCAGAAAAGATAATAAATAGTGAAACATAGTGATGATTGTCACTCAAATAATTTTCAATAATGAGATTCAGCCTGTGTGTTCCTAGCAACAGATGCTCTCAAAGCCCATCATGAATGACCTTTAAGCACAGTATTTGTTGCAAAGAACCACAATGTTAACTGTCTCTTCACAGATTCAGATATCCCACATAATACTTACGTTCTGCAGAGCACTCTTTGAGATTCCAGGTCTTGTTTTTCCAGATCTTAGCCCCCCACCTTCACCTGCCCACCCACCTCCTCCCACCCCCCAAGACTGTAAGAAAATAAAGAGGGTGCAACAGGAGAAAAGGTTTGCTGTTATGGTTGAGTGCAAGCACAAATGTTTGTCCCATTATCTGAAGAAGAAAGGCTATGCAAAACATTATGGGCAGCTGTATAGCTTGAAAGCAGGTATAGCTTGAAAGATTTTTTGCCATTAACATCATTGGGCTATTTAAGTATCAGTGAAAAGGGTTCCTGTTTAACCCTTAAAGCTAAAGATTCTGCTTCAGTGATGCCAACAGAAAAATATAATAGATATAATAGAAACTTTTTTTCTTTGCTAGACCTCCATCTAGAAAATCAAGATAATTACCACAGAACAGAGAAAGGCTCTTCCTACTCATCCTCTTCCTACCCATCCACCCTCTTCCTTCTTAGAGAAGGGAAGGTGCCAGAAAATAAAGAGAGAGGAGAGAGGAAGTCACATCAAATTCAAAGCCTGCTTTTGAGTTTCTGCACCACTCCCCGCCCCCCCCCCCCCCCCCCCCCATCCCCCAACACTACTGCAGGCTAAACTGAGGCTCAAACAGCCTTAATTTTCTGATTTAGAATTCAGGTACAAGTTTAATGTGCTGACTGCTAACATGACATCCCTTGCAGAGACAAAATAGGGGAAAGCACTGTCAAGGTGGACATGCTGGCTGTTTTGATGCAAAGAAATTCCTTGGATTCAGGGCTGTGTTTGCTCTGCCCAACCTGTTCTCCCCCTGACCACAGTGCCTGGGCTGAGAGCCCTTGGGGACACGCAGGGCTGAGTCACCCATGGGAGTCTCATTGCCCTGGTCACCTATGGGTATCCCAGCACCATCACTGAGGGACATCCCTGTGCTGCACTGCCTCCTCCTACCTCTCAACTCCCACCTGGCCCCAGCACCTGACAGCTCCCTCTCACAAGCACCAGCAACCTCCCGAGTGTAAAACTGCTACCTGTCCTCTCACAGAGAAAAGGCAGGAGGAGATGCAGTGCACTGAGCCCATAAATATTCCTTATATGGTGCAGTCCCATATCTGTATGGAAAGTGACAAATGACAGCATCGTGTCCTTGCTAAGACTTTATTTCAATGGATATTGTAAGTCCTGGTCCTGTTTCTGCTCTTTCCCCATCTTAAAAAAAAAAAAAAAAAAAAAAGTAAATTAACTAAATTTACTTAAATAAATATACTTGATTTTAAAGTAAGGTGTTTGCTGTTTTGTTTTGTTTTTTTTTTTAATTTCATGATGTTCCAGATAGACAAACTTGATTTCCAGACTCATTCACATGAGCTGTTCTACTGTTTTTTTTGCATTCTTCATACTGCTAAGGATCTAGGTTGAGGGGGGTTTTGAACAAAGCTATAGAATTTATTCTCATTTTCAAGTGTGTAATTTCCTTTCCTTTTTGCCTCTAAGAAAACATCTCCATAAAATGCAATCAAATTTTAGAATCCTTTTCACCTCCTTTCCAATACTTCTTCTCCTTCCTTCATGTGCTGTGAAGACTATCATAAACTTCTGTGGATTTGTCTGGCATTAATTGCATATATCATATCACAGATACAATTTCTGCACTGGGTAAAGTCCTCTAGCTAGAAGTACTGCCATTTGTTAACTGCATTTGTTTATCCTGAGGAGTTACTGTCATGTATATAATCATACTCTGTTGCAAAAGCTAGTATTCCATAAATTACCAAACTCTAATTGGACACAAACAACTGTGTTGTACATGAAAATGAAAATAGTAGTGCTATCAAGGAAACAATGAAGGGACAGACAGGTAACTGAATGAAAAAAATTCTCCAGTCACCCTTTTTCATCTCTCCACCTGCTTTTGTCTGGGTGGTGGCCAAATGGAAAAATGAAACAAGCTTTATGATTTATTAGTTTGGATTCTTGTATAGGGGCTGTAGAAGTAACAGGAATATTTATTAATGTTTGCAAAGAGTGTAATTTATTATTGATTTTTTTTTCCTCAACCTTGTTTAGCTACTGCCATGTGGAGACTATGAAAATGTAAGAAATATTTATAATATTTATTACTTCAACAACTACAACTGCAACATTCTTTTGGAGTACATAGTCTACTGAATTAATTATTTCTTCTGTTTGGTTATTAATTGGAATTTATGTTCTTGTTGTGAAACCTCACATATTCTCATTTTATCATCAGCAACTCAGATTATTACTACAAAAACTCAGATACCCTGTGCAAAGATCCATGCTTGACAAATTAATCAAGGAAAGAGTTTCCTATTATTACTGTTCTGTATTTTGAACAGGCATTAGCTAAACATACTTTGTACTTATATATCTGAAATGAAGCACCAAAGGGTAAAGTAATGAAATAAATTTCAGTTGCTAAATTTATCAAGAAAGTAGGTAATAATTGAAAAAGCATGTGTGTAAAACTCCTTGTAAATAGTAATTTAAAAAATAACAGTCAGGATGTCTCAAGATTAACAGCTATGAAAAAAAGGGAAGAGAACATCTTCACAAAGGTGGACCCATAACACAGGATCACAAGTGTAATGACAGCCAACAGAAAATGGCAAACAGAAGAAAATACTTGTGGTTATTGGTTTTTCTTCTTTTTCTTCTCTGATTTTAGCTCTGAAGCCCTGAGCCTATGGTAGAGCCCTTCTCTGCACCAGGAAAGACCTCCTGGATTTATGTTCTTGAGTGTCCCCTTTACATATCATTAATCAGCTTATCGCTTTCTCTTAACTTTTGGGTGTTAATAAAACAAAGACAGCTCTGCAGCTATGGGAACAATGGAAGAAACAGAAAATACGTTTAACAGGAAGGATCAAGGTGCTCCAGTGGCTTTGTTAATCAAAGAGACTGTTACAGAATTATGATCTTGACAGTGAGGATAACTAACCGTAACATGATTTAACACAGACAGCATTGGATTTCCCCTCAATGTTAATTAAAAAAAATGTTTTTTATAAGTCTTTACCTGAAAGAAGGAAAACAGAATTCGGGGAAGTTCCTCGTTCTGTGCGATAGAGGGGCATCACAACTGCTTTACATTATCTACCCTTTATACTTTACGAATCACCATAACATTTGAATACTTCCATTTACCTTATGGCTTGCGAATTGACAGGATGTGCACATTTGCCCTTGCGTTTGTTATTTCATACTTCTGCCTACCATTTGCATGTATATTTTCATTTTATTTGCTTCTGTCAGTTCTTTACACAGGAAACAAGTCTGTTTGATGGAATGCAAAATGGTGGCCTGGACAATTCTAAAGTGAACTGTGTCGTGATACCAGTTAAATAATGCATGAATGGACCCGTGCTAGCCATAATTCACTGCTAGTGCTATTTATTTCTTTATCATGTGTCAGTTCCCTTTCCTGTCAGGATATCAAATGGCTACAAAGTGCAGCATGCTGTTTTCCTTATCTTTGAGCTAAATGTTCCATTATATCACACTTTAGGCTTTTAAGATCACATAATGAAGCACATATAAAATATGAAGTGATCTTGAGTAGTATATCCACAATGCACTATGCTAAAAAGTGATACAGGACCAGGATCAAGTGTTATGCCACTGATATATCAGGTTGGTAGAAAGGAGCATGGCTTAAATAATTCGGTCATTAGAATAGCAGATACTTTGCTGTTGGTTTACTATAGGATTTCAGAGAGATTTATCTACATCCATAGACATCCAGAGTCCAAGGAACTTAATTGGGCTGAGATAAGTGTCTCTGCATCTCTAGGATTCACCGCTAGAAACTGTTTTCTGGGTTAAGCCACCATGTGTGCTCACTCTAAATCCTTTGGGTTTAACCTTTGAATTTTTACAGCATGAGAAGGTTAATCTCTTTCTTTTATAATTTTCTTCCTTAAATGGGAAATGCCACACTGAAGATGTGGCATGCTTTTAATGTCATTGTTCTTTCGGATTTCAACATCAGATCTGAAACTTTATGGGTATGAATCAGAATGGCTCATGTGGCATTAGTGTAGCTATGAAAGAACCTACCTCTTTTGCGGAACAAGTGGAGTAAGAGATGGATTCACTGTCTAAGACACCTCCCAGTAACATGTATTTGAGTTGCCAAATTTATATCCCTTTTTTACATTTTGTATTTCAGCTAACAATGACATATCTATTATATCATTGTTCTTAAAATAAGCAATCTAGTAATAAGTGTTCCTCCACACTATGCCACCAAACAGATGCTTGGAAAAACACCAGCAATTCAAATAAAAACAAAATAGAAATCTTAAAAGGTCACATCACTTCCTGATATTTTAGGTGTCAGAATTAAACTGAGCATAAATATTAAAACTTAAATGTGCCAGCTGTTAGAAAATCTCCCAGAAACAGCAAAAATATAGGAGCTGCTTAACCATTTCAGACTCTGCAACGAACTCAGTACACATCAAAAAAAGTGTACTGAAAATTGGTACTACAGTTGAACTGAATTTCATCTAGGGTATACAGATTCATTCTGACAAAAAAAAAGTGATTAAAAAAAATCTCATTTAAAAAGTGACTTTAAAAAATGTATTGTTTGTTACAAATCCTAAAGCTACAACTGTGTACCAGACAGGTACCTGTAGGTGCTGCAGCTGATGTGGGGCTCTGGTTCCAGTTTGGGCCCCTGAAGTACCACCATAATTTCCTATGAAACATTTACTTTTTCTGCCCTGTCCCCTCCAAATCCACAAAATCTGCTTTTACCTTATAGCCCACCCTAAACCCACATATCCTTTCTCTTTTTGCTATGCTGACCTCTCAGCAGGATTAATTAGCTAAGGTGCAGCAGCAGAGCAGAGCCGAGGGCAGTATATCTTACTGGCTCATGTAGGCTCACCCCTTCAGATGTTGGCTTTACGATCTAGTTAATAAAATATTTAAACACCTCATTTTTATGCCCACAGGGAGCGTGACTTTAATCACAGGCATAAAGTGTTACTTTGAGAGAGCAAAACAGAGACAGATGAGTGGGGTCACGTGCAGACTGCCTTGCCCAGATGTGCTACAGGGGCTGGCTGGAGGGCACTCCTGTGCTGGCGGGCAGGGCGGGCAGCGGGAACTTGTCCTGCAGTAGCCTGGTACCAAAGACAGACTCAGCATCTGCAGACAGTGTTCAAGGTATTAGCAACCCAAGGAGCTGCTGTTAAACAAAAGCAATGCTTTTAGGGACAGGGCATTCATTGCACTGGGTTCGTGACTTTGTTTCTTCACACACAAACCCCCACGCTGATTATCTCCCCCCATTAGTCCTGACACTGTTGAAAGCCATCTTATGTCACTATAGAATTAGTCTTCATTCAGTTTTTTACATTTATATTTCTTGTTTGGACATATAGCTCACTTAGCCTCAAGGTAGCAGAGACCTGCAGTGCTGTGATAAAGTGAACCTCAGAAAATACAGAACAGGGACAGTTGGGATATAATACTTGCTGGGTTTGCACTTTAACAAAAACACAACAGTCACGGATTTCTGAAGAGGAGGCAAATATAAATGACAGCAGAGTACCTCAAGACACCAAGCTCATTTTCAACCTCTCCTGTTACAAAACATTATACAGCTAGAAGGTCAAAATATAAACCCAGTGATCAGGAGCAGGAGCTACTGGATCTCCCCATTGCGTTGACCAGGCGCACACTGTGGATTCACCACAGCCTCCAGGCAGCCCCTGTGCTCGAAGCAGGCTCTGCTCTGAGGCGCGCAGGCTGGGGAACTCAAAGTACCAAAATTTTAGTTTTCATGTACACAGATATAATCGCAGATGTTTTATGTGAGTACCATTTGAGCTAATCCATTAGCCTTGCCCAAATTAGCCTAGCTGTTTATAAAATACTAAATGCACTACAAAGCCTAACATATTTGTTATGCTCTATAATCAGAGCACCTGTTTAAAAGCCCACTGCAGCTGTACCTCCAGAAGATTATAGGCCATTAGGCAAGTTATGCAGCACCTTATTTATATAACCTAAGCTCTCTTCCTCTTTCACATTTGAATTTTAGAACCATAAAAATGAGATTCTTCCTTCTCCATACATCTTTCCCAAGTCCTTTAGTGATAGAGATGAGGAGAGTAATATTAATATTTATACAATGCTCAAATCTAACTTTCAGTTGCTATGGTAAAATACTGCATAAAATATTTCATTAACTTTTAATCCTACTTAACACCTTTCTTCTCTCTTGAGACTATACTGAAACTCTGGATACTTGTGGGACACAATTTTGATAAGAGACAGAATCATAAAACCATTTAGGTTGGAAAAGGCCTTAAAAATCATCAAGGCCAACCGCTACCCCAGCACTGCCCAGCCCACCACTCAGCCACATCCCTAAGTGTCACATCTTCACATCTTTTAAATACCTCCAGGGATGGCAAGTCCCCCATGTCCTTGGGGAGCCTGTTCCAGTGCTTGACAACCCCTTTGGTGAAGGAACTTTTCCTAATATCCGATCTAAATCACCCCTGGTGTAACTTGAGGCCATTTCCTCTTGTTACCTGGGAGGAGAGACCAACCCCCACCTCACTGCAGCCTGCTTTCAGGCAGCTACAGAGCACCATCAGGTCCCTCCTGAACCTCCCCCTCTCCAGGCTGAACAACCACAGTTCCCTCAGTCACACTCCAGCACCTTAAAGTCTTGTAGTGAGAGGCCCAAAACCGAATACATCGATCCTAAAGCATGGGTTTTTGTAGAAGAATGAAGCTGGGTTAATTATCATTGATAAAATACAGCTGTGGGTTGGCTTCAGGGATGGTGGGTTGGCCGATGTAGATAGGGTGCAGGTGTGGCTGGTTAAGTTAGGTGGTTGAGAGCCAATGGAGAAAGAGCAGCTGAGGAAGAAGCAAGAGGAAAGAGAACACATGCCCTGGATGAGGTGAGACGAGGTGAAGGCAGTAAAGGGGTTGTATGAAGAGTATTCTGGTATGAAATGGTAAAAGGCCTTGTTGCAGCTTGATGGTTTGGCAAGTGCAGCAACAGGTTTTTTTCTTAAAGTCATTAGAAAACTGAACTGAAAAAGACCTTGGATTGGATGGACTTTCCAAAATGTAAGTTTACAGTGCTATTCTAGCAGGCATCAAGCAATAAGTTAGCTGTTTGAAGGAGGGGTAGAGATTTGCGCTCCCCTGGGCAGCAGCAGGGGGGAGAGGGGCGCGTCCTGATGTCTCTGAAAGGCCTTGCTATGCTGCTCAGGGACCAGACCCTCACGCCAGCTGTTCATTCTTATCAAGAACTTTAAAAATACAATATTTCATATGGAGATTTACTAAACCCTTCATTTAATCCCAATCAGTATTTTCCTTCCACCTAAACAAAAGTCTAAACAAACAAAGTATTACAGGAAAGTTAAAACAATTCAGGGATGCTAGAGATAATCTAAAGATAATCTAAACTAATTACCTCTAACTCCGTATAACTCATGAAAGAACGGAAAAGACACATCACCCTTACTGACACGGGATAAGATCATGATGTACACGGTGACATGTCACTGAAATAGCTTCTCCCAGCTCAGATGTTCCTTTTTTAAAGATTTATAAAAAACTACAGGAATAGTGGCAGGTTAAGATTCTTTTGTCACCAGTGTTGCAAACCATTTCTGCAACTGACACATGTCATCTGAATGTGCTGGCATGGAGGACTTCTTTGTGAAGAAAAACACTACAATCACAGAACATCATAAACTGTTATAAATAATGCCATAATATGTATGTGAAGTGCAAGCCCAGTCAGGGCTATTTGTGTGATGCCTCTCAGGCAGAGGGTCGGTATCAGGCAGGTTAAGTGTCCTGGTTTGCTCAGACTGAGAGACAAGAGCGCAGCTCTGCTATAGCTCTCTGGGTAAATGTCCACGGTTGCAGACAGCAACCAACTCTATAAGGTATCAAAAAGCAACAGTCACCCTTGAGATAGTGATTTTTTTTTAAAGTATGTCTCTACACTTTCAATCTCCCTGAAAGTCTGAAGAACCACCTAAATTTAGTGCTCCTCAGGTAGCAGTGTGCCCACTTGAGATGCTTTGACTAGTAGTTACATAGGAGTTCCCAGCAACTGAGCTCAAAGGCAATCTCCAAATCACCAGAAGACATTTATTCACGTAACTACTTTGGGAAATCTCGTGATCTGGAACAAAGCTCATAAATAATTACATTATTGCTAACGTTTTTAGTTTGTTTCATTGTGTTTTGATTTCTTTTTTAAAACGAAAAATAAAAGTTAAATAGATTCACTATTCTGTTTTATTTAAAGGCCTAAAAGGTGTTATCTAGAAAAAAAGAAAGTGGTACCTAGAGGTCTTTCTCAGGTCTATTCATTTCTGCAAGTTCATTGCAGCATCAATCCTTGAAGCCAGACTCTGAAACCAGAAAAAATGGTATCAGAAATCACATTTTAGGTTACAGACAATGAACATTTGAAGCCACAAAGGCCAATCGCTCTCTTGTACGCCTCAGGATGACAGCTGAATGGACTTCTCTTTTAATTCAGTGATTATCTGCATGAACACAGATGTCTATTGATCTGTTGATATATGTCTATCTATTAAAAGTTTAGTACATGCCCTGGAATTGGCTACATTATCTTTTTTGTGCTAGTGATGGAGTTTTAAATTTTGGGGTTTGTGGCAAAAAGTAGTTATGAGAGTCATCAGTCCTGCGTCCTTGGTTAGTAATCTCTGCTCTCACAAATCATATATTAGGTATCTTCTACTTCCCATCATTTATCACATATGTTATTATCAGTGAAGAAGCAGCCATTTTCAAACAAGGTCTAGAGTAAGTGCTCCTAAGAAAACAAAGGAGAGGATATACTTTTCATTCTTTCTTTATTGTCTTTTTTAGGAAGATACATGTAAACAAAACCTTTAATTAGCTCTACTGCTTCTTTTCAATATTTGCAGCAGTCTTTCTGAGTGTTATGCAAATTTGTGCTGAGACAGGCTACAAATAATCCAATTACAACACATTATCTATTTATTATGTCAGAATTTCGATTTATTATGCCCTGCTTGGCAACTGCTTCAATACTGTGTAAACAGAAACAACGACCAAAACCAAACTCAATCACTGCCGTTTTTTTTAGACAACAGAAAGATCATTCAGTGATAATAAAAGATAGCTATAATATAAATGCACAGCACAACTACAATAATCATTAAGAGAATTATTTCTCTATGTAAAAGTGAAAATAACATGACTGATTTATTGCTGTTGTATGTAAGCCATATGAAGGGCTGGGGTTCATGAGAAAAATAAGGTTTCCATGTCCCATTTGATGATTTTGGTGGCTTTGCGCTACCTTTCCTGGGTCAGAGGGTGAAAGGAGAGACAAAAGGAACAAAGAGAGCTTGAGTATTGTAGGAAGGCTTCAGGCATTGTCAGACTTCATTTTTATTCTTATTTTATGAGCCTTACTAGCACCTATTACTGAATGCAGCATATCAGGATTGACCTTAAGTCCCCCCTTAGAAAGAACATGGTATTCCTTCCTCATGCATCATTGTCATACAATGAGTCTCACTGCAATTTACCTATTCAGACAAGAAGGCCCTGACAAATGACCAATTTAACATTTCCTAGAAGACACCTAGCTGATATCTTTTAGCTGGACATGCCCCCAGCTTGAGGCGCAGTGCATCAGCTGCTCTGAAGAGAGCCTGCCTTGCAACACTTCTCAGGCATCACATTCATTTCCACAGTACCAAACATCACTCCTTCCTAATTTTCAAATCACTTAGTGATTAAAAGTGAAGAAAGTGAAATAATCACATCAGAATAAGACAATTAAAAATGGACTTATCCCCAAAAGCTTTAATTAGGTTGTTACTATGTGACCACTAGCCCCTCCAGCTAACCCCAGTCCAGCTTCTGCAAAAATGTTCAGCTGAAATCCAGAGGAAGGTGTCTAGTTTTTTAAAGGTCTTGTGTGTTACACTCAATACTACTGTTTACATAAAGCTTGTTATGCTTCTAATTTCATGTTTAATATCTTTTACACCATTAAAGTAGCAATTATAAAAGCTCAGTTTATCTCCTTCACTCTTTTTTGTCATAACACTTGCTTGGCTCATTAAAAGGTTATTTTTGTACGCCTCTGCTCAGCCCTCTGAACTGATGTCAGGCATGATGCATACATAAGCTATGTAATTTTATGTAAAATGGCAATAAGCCACAGTGCTAGTTTTCAGTCAGATCCCCAGTATGCACAATGTGCATGGTATTGCCCAGATCCTGTTCCATAGCATCCATCACACAGCCTCAGTTCATACTCCTTTTATTTTTTGGCATTTCTAGAGGTTAGGTGATCTCAATCCTTACTGGCAAACCCTTCCTCACTGGGAAGGTCAGCCTGGCATTACGTTATGTGGCCATCATTGAAATTCCTGTGTTGAGTCAAGTCACAAGGAATTTAAGTAGGAAAGTGAAATCTTGACTAGCTTAATAGTCATCTGAAGCTACTGTGATTTATTAGTTTGTCCCCTGAAATAAAAGTTTTAAGTTGATTGTAGCATTCAGTAACAGACCAAGTGACATAATCTATCTCAAATTTACTCAAGTGGCAGTCAGAGCAGGACCTTCCTAAGACCCTGTGTACGTGCTGTCTCCTGAGTGCTGGTGGAGAAGAGCTTTGGACCAGTGTTTTCTGGTCTCAGGAAGAAATGCGATGCAATACCTGTCTACGCAGGACAAGCTTGAGCCAATGCATAGCGTTCTGGTGAGAGACCTCTGTGAATTATGTAGTTAGGCTCAGTAAATACTAAGTAGCTTTGACATAAAGGAAAAAGAGATTTCTTTTGCCAGTAAACAAAAAAAAGCAAGTAGAAATTTCTGAAAACTGTCGATCTATTTTATTACAGAATTACCTCTAAATGGATCTTAATTTGTTGTTAATTTTATTTGAATTATTTTATTTTACCCTACCGAAAGACTGCAGGGATTATCACATGTTGTGCTCATGATCTGAAGTTTGGTATTTGCTTTGTGAACATAGCTAAGTGATATTTCTGTTCTTTGATTGGATCAGTCCCTAATTAGAAGTTTTCAGGAAATACTTGTGAACACTTCATGTGTGTTACATATTCATCAGAGTATTTGCCACTGTGTATTTGCATATGTATTCATTAAGTTATCTTTACCTGCAAATAGTCCAGAAATAACTGATTTATTGACTATTCACTTAAACATAAAATTCCTCGGATGGGACATGGAATCACATATTCACCAGGTATTTATATAAATTCATCAAAATAGGTTAAGAAATGTATTAGAGATGCCATTACACAGGTATATTTAATGTTTAATTCCCAGCTGATGGGGTGGTTTCAATGTGTCCTTTGCAACATTGCTAAGCATTCTAGTAAACTCATTTTCAGAGTTGTTTCCTAAAATTCAGCCTTTCCTATTCTGATTTTATTTCATTATTTCTCATGTGCCACAGTAAATAATTATTATTCCCTGCATTAACATTCTTTGACTATTTTGTGAGTTGTCATGTTTTTGCTTGATATTTCCTTTACTTAATCTTTTTTGGTGAATTGCATGCTGTGGTTCTCTCACTTTTTCTTTCTTTTGACCTTTTTGTTTGGTTTTGTTTTGTTTGGTTAAACTCCGTTTTGTAAGTTTCTTTCTGGAAATGTGTTGTTCTAAAATGAAAACAGGATTTCACCATGTCTTTTCCAATTCCTTGCTTTGTCTCTTCTGCACCTGAAGAGGTGTCTAAGGCACCTTTTTTTTTTTTTTTCCTGACTATTATCATTAATTCATGTCTACTCATATTATTCCTTTCTATCTTTCAACATCACATCTTGGATTTTCATCTTTCAGTTGTTTTCCTTTCATGGTTTGTTTGCCTTATTTGATGCTCTACCTTTAAATTATTTTCTGAAAATTTTAATCTTGGGCACCCTTTGTGTTGTCTCTACTCTTGTGGTGTTCAGAATTTTTAATTTAGTATCACCTGTGAATTGCATTAGTGCGCTGAGAGGTTTATGTTTGTTATATAATGCTGTTATGAGAGGTTTGTACTTTCGGTGACTAGTGGATTTAAGTTTTTGCTTGAAACTATATTTCAGTGGAGTCACCATAGCTGGACTCTGGCAGCTGCAATATAATACCCTACCCTGACTGTGAAAGTCTATTACTGAACCGAGCTAGGTGGAGAGTTTCATCTTGGGAGTTTACCTTTTGTGTGGATGTAAAGCATGGGATGAGTCACTCTTGGCAGATTAAGGAATACAGATGAATGACCATGCCAAAGGGATTTCAACAGGAAGCCTCTGAAACTGGTGGTTGCACCAAAACTGGTTGTTGCTCCCTTTAGCTGATCTCATTAGGATTCTTAGAAGTTCCTGGTTTTATAATGGGAGCTGGATTACTGAAAAAAACAAAAGAGGCTTTATAAAGATTTGGGCACTCTTGGAATCAGTCAGATATGCTAACCCAGTTATACCATGTCTGTGGCCATGCTGGTGGCAGCATGTTTTCAGGCTGACAAGAACCACATACTGGGCTTGCTGCACATGATGGACGAGAGAGATGTGAGTCTTCAAACCCTTCACCTGAACCTCCAGACCACCAGACCAAGGTGACACAACTGGACTGCACTTGCTTTGAAGCTCTCCCATCACATCGAGGATCACCTGCATTTCCCAGTGCTTCTATGTTGTTGTTTTTTTTTTTTTTTTGTGGCAGTTTCTCAGAAATTGGTAACACTCGCAGGAGAATTTATAGAATGCTTGAAGTTAAGCTGTCCTCCTCTCTTGCAGAGGGATGCTGTGGTATCAGGGCAAAGAAAATTACCTCTGAACAGCAATGTCCCTTGGAGAGAGAACTCTAATGGACACGAGCTCAGGAAATGCTTAAGCAATTAAAAAAAATAAACTTTCTGCTGTATCTCAATCCTGGTTGGATTCCTCTCTGAATATTAATGTTAACAGGAACCTTAATTATCTCATGGGCTTTGGGTCCTGAATGGAAAGTACAAATATGGAATTTTGACATCTGCTATTTTGGTTGATGAATTCTGTTTTACATTGATTTACTGGGGAAG
Organism: Falco punctatus; assembly: GCF_963210335.1. Classification (NCBI taxonomy): domain Eukaryota; kingdom Metazoa; phylum Chordata; class Aves; order Falconiformes; family Falconidae; genus Falco; species Falco punctatus. The sequence continues at coordinate 3,138,308 of NC_137588.1, forward strand.
AGTGTTGAAGATTAGCCATTAAAGATATTGTGATACAATACAATGTTAGTCATGAGAAACTGAATCAGCTTAAATGCCAAAAGCTGAATGCCATATAGCAGGATATTTTTTAAAATTACTTTATCATCAGTATATTTTATTTAAAAACGCTAAAAATATCTGCCCCACATTGAAAACCAAAAGGGTGAAGATCAAGACGGTTTAAGGCTTCCACTGAAAAAAGCAAAACCAGTGAAAGCATGGCTCAGCATACTGCTCTCCATGTGAACAGGGAAAGAAAACAATAAAAATGGTTCCTTATAAATTCTTACCACTGTTTTTAAGCTAATTCCATTTGATACCATATAGCTAAGAAAATATTTCTGAGACTGCCAGACTTGAAGACGTGAGTGAAGTCGTACTGACAGTGGTTTGAAATTTCTACTCCAGCATTTAAAATTTGATTAAAGGTTTGAGCTTTTTAAGCTAAAGTGCATGTTTTATATAACGCAGTAGGGGCCCTATTGTCCAACGGTCTAAGGAACTGTGAATCGACAGCTATCATCAAAATAGCACAAATCCACCAGCAAGATCTCCTAAAAGACTATGGGGTGTTATTACAGCACCTACTGGAGTATAACATGTTATTTATTCTGCAGGCATTTTTCTTACAGCCGTCAGTCCCTTTGTAACAAAGGCTCTGTCTAAAGGAAACGCACGTAGTTTCTCTAGGGCATGTGAGTCCTGGTCAAAGAAAGTTCTTCAGTATTTGTTGTGCAGAACAACAGCAGAGACAAATTTTTAGTGTCGCCATATCTCAGTAGCTTGCACATGGTATTTTTTAGTACGTGTGATATCAAGTACTGGTATGGGAATACAGTCTTCATGATGTTATTGCAGTATCAGGTGTAGTCTCCCTATTTAATATTGATGAGGGCACACAGATTTCAATCTTACAGGAAAAAAGAGTTTTGGGGAAGGAAAAAAGAAAAGGTGTCTAGATGCCCTGGGCTTCCACATGTTCTGCTCAGACAGGCTGAAGGCTAGAAAACATAATCCACTTCTCGCTGTGGTCAGCTATCTTAATTTGAAAAGAGGGGTGAAACAGAACAGTGTCGCCAAGCAGTATTTTCTCAGTCTGTCACTTGACCCATATAAGAAAGTGGAAAATGAGTAAGAATTTGACCTCTTTCCTTCTATTTCAAATAAGAGCAAACCAAATACCCTGGCACATACAAGCTAAGGCTGGCTCTTCTGGAGGGTGTAATGGGTGAGTGTTTGGGTACCTGCTCCTTAGCGGCACCTCGTTTACAGTTCCTTGTCTTTTGAAGGATGCTAACACCTGAAGTTAAAATGACAAGCACATCTCATGCCCAGCAAACAAAATGATTGACAAAGCAATCTTTCTGTGGGTTTTCTTTCTCTCTGGTTTCTAGCCCTCTTCAGCAGTCTTAGTAATTAGGAAATATTTCCTCCTTTGTCAGTTCAGATTTATTTGGTCTCTGCTAGTATCCCCCACATGGCTGGAATACAAATCATTTGCTGGAAAAAATGAGAAGCGATGAAGAGGAGGGTGATTAATGACCTAACATTTTATTTTACTACATAAAACAAGAGGGGTTTCACTCAGTTTGCCTCCAGATAGTGTTTTGTATTCATTTTGCAACACAGTTAGAACTCAATTGTATCAAAAGTGAAAATTCATAAACCTACAGCAGTTTGTGAAATGTGTATGATTGATTGCATACAGCCAGAAAACTCTTGAAAAGATAAACTAATTCTGTGATGAACAATGCATTTCATACTCAATTAATTATACAGTACATTTTGTTTCAAAATATTAAATGTCTAGAACAGTCTTCTGCCTGAAAGCATCTGGGTTTTGTAATGAGACAAAAGTCTTGGGTTCAATCAGCTGTCTGTATGAGAGTTTAGAATGACTTATGTCTGAATTAGAGGGGTTTAGGGCAGTGATTTCCTTGCAGGAAATTAATAATGAGCTAAATTAGTACATGCCTAGAGATGATTTAAACAACTTCGCTAGCATTGTCTGTGACAGGCTGTCAATTTTTTTCCATAGTTCTACTATTGTCTAGTAAATAATTGAAATCATTAAAATGTTGGTAGTGCACTGTGACTCATCTTGCAAAACTGGATTCATTCATACCATCTTTGAAGCAAATTCCTACAGAAAAGGAAAAATATCCAAAAGGAAATAGACAGTTTTATTTGAACAGAAGATGGGAGATCTGATGAGCATATTCTTGCAATGCACGGGGTGTTGTGGATGAGCATGGGAAAACACAGGCCTGGTGTTTCTGACTGAGACAGCTTTTAGTGTTGCTTTGTATTTTGTCAAGTAAATCCTAACATCAGCAGATTTGAGTCCTCTTCACAGTGCAAAGGATGAGAGGACTGAACCAGAGGGAAATAGTTAATGCCTCTTGGCTCCTCCAAAAATGATATTGTACTCAATCACCTTTTACTCCTTTTAAATCAGTGTACACCGAAGAGAATTAAAAAAGAAACAGAGCTGGGGAGAGAGCTTTAAGGTTCAACATCTGGATGTTTCAGCTGGTGGTAACAACAAGCTCTTTCCCTAAGCAAATTGTCAGGAAGTTCTGTCTGCCTGGTCTGGCTGTATCATGCCAAGATAAATTATTTCTGACCTTTTTCTTATTTCAAGGTAAAACAAAACCAAAATCATTTATCTTACTGTCCAAGTCTTAAAACTTAATATCAATTCTGCAACTTCAGGGAATGAATCAAAAAGGGCATGAGTAGTTAAATGATGGCCAGTGACACTAAACTGCCTGCTGTGTGCTGAGAGATCTCGCTCAATAAAAGTGCCCCAACAATATAAGCTCTTACTATTCAAGTGGCTCCTGAAAATATAGGGCTAATGATATGGCTGACAGTCATTTCTGGGAAGAAAAAAAAAAAAAAAGAAATTGAAAAACAAACCCCCCACTATGAGCAATTTCACCAGGGAGGCAGAAAGAAAAGGGAGATTATTCATATCAACTTCACAGCGGAGCAGGAGCTGTATAGGCCTGTCTTGGAAGTTCCTAAGGCGCTAAAATGTCCCATTTTCTGCTGCCAAAGAATAAGTGAACTTCTGACTGGAGCAGCTTCATATAATACTTGGTCTTCAGAACTACTGCTGCATTCCGCTGCCCTGCTGTGTCCTTGCAAGTGCTGGAGTAGAATAACTCCCAGGGGAAAACCAGAACTGTGGCAGCGTGCAAGAGCCTGCCCAAAGAAGGTTTCCTACAGCCGCTGCTTGGCAGGTTGTGCTCACAACCCATTTACTTTAGAATTTATTTTAAAACCCCAGTGCTGCTTACATTTTATACGCCAATGGATCCCTCAGGAGTTAAAAAGAGAAACTTTTGCATCCCAGAGGAATACACAAAATACTGTAAGACTAGTCACTTCTCTCCAAGAAGAATATATTTCCCTAAATATATCAACACTAATACCTTGCAAAAAGTAGTTCTGCTTTCAGGGTATTCCAGTGGAACATTTTTCACTGAAATATCCTAACAAGTGTAATTCCATTAACTTCAGGTGAGTGTGATCAAAATAGATCTTGTGCAGTGTGGATTTTTCAGACTTGTTCGTAGCGGCTTAGATTGTAGAAGCTAATTTATCCAGCATCAGCATCTTTCAAAGGAGAGAGACAAGTACGTACTGGGGGAAAGTTGCACAAAGGAGACAAAACATTTCAATATTGCTACTCTTTTCTCTGTGGTCCAGACTTCTGGCTAATTCAGTGGTGTGGTAAATGCATAGTTCTTTCATGGAGAACTAACAGAACTGGAGATAAAAGTAATGGATCTGTAAACTTCAAAGTTCTTGTATTTGAAAATCGAAGTGGAAATTGTAATGGAGAATTAGAGATAGAACCGAAGTTTTGGAGTGTTTACATTGTGTAGTTTACTGACGTTATATCTTCATGGGCTTATGGCACTTAGGGTATTATTTACAGGCACTGTATTTTTAAGTGAGTGAGGTTATTTAAAATATGACTGACTATTCTGCAGAACGTCTAGAAATACAAATAAAAATAAGTAAATGCTATTTGTTTGTTTTTTCTCTTCTCACATTAATGCAGAGCTGTTTTGATACTTAATCTTTCTCAAAAACATTTGCTTTACCTTAGCAGATAATTAAAAATATTTCTTCTCAGATTTCTTTTTCTTTGTAGGAGAAAACAACCATAAGTATCTTTTATACAGTGTTTTGAAGTCAGGAAATAGCACAGCAGTTTTATGGTGAATGCGATGACAATTACTAGATTCAAAGCTCCAAAACGATTTGCTGTTATGTTCCTGCCTCTTTTTAAAGGGTAAGGAAACTAAGTGCATACGCTGCATCACTGGAACAAAGGAATGCAGAGTGACATAGAGATTAAAGGCCACTTTTCTATGTGAGGTGGATCCAGTAGGTTTTGGATACTTTCTTTGTTTGAACGCTGTATCCTCTGGTGCTGAAGAGAAACAATAGTTCAGCTGTGGGTTTTCATGCGACCACCAGAGTGGGTGGTTTCCTCAATCAGTGTTTCAGACAATACAAGTCTAAAAGGAAGTGAGATGTAACTATAGCAATTGTATAATCCTCCAGAAATTACAGATTACAATTTACAATAGTCCCAGTTTCCAGGTACGGATATTGATACAAGATAAAAAGCCGTGTTAGAAAGCAATTAACTCAATAGGTTGTTGGAACATGGGCATATCTGCTCTAACAAGAAATTTTCAAGAATTTACGAGGAACTACAAAGGAAGAGTTCAGGCATCAACTACAAAAAGTAGTTTGATACCATTAAATTTGAAAGAAATTAATAAACACTTCAGAGGGGTTTTTCCAGGTAGATGTAACTAATCTCATTAGTTTTGGCTCTCTGTTTTGACCCAAGTGAAGTTTGGCAGAGCATGATAGCTTTCTAAACTTCTAGTCAGTTCTTGGATTTCAGCTAAATAACCCTTTTCTTTTTCTGAATATTGTTTAGTTGCTTTATCTTAATACAAGACTTTGTTTATGTTGTCTGTTTGCAATATTTGTTTGGTGTCAGTTCATGCATCTTAAGGTGTTCTTTGTACCATCCTATTTCAAGGAGCCATACCTTATTCATCTTCTTCTTGGTTTGCAACATTGATTGTTTTTAAAAAACCCAAAATATCAGGAAGCTTTTTTGCTTTCTCTCATACTGCTCAATTATATAGACAAACTAAAGAATTTGAGATTGAAACTCCAATAACATTTAGATAATTACTGAAATTACAGAAGTTTAATGGAGGTCATTGTTCCCCAGATATTTTTGGGTTTTTTTGCTCCCAAACTAAAGTTTGTATCTTTACTACGTGTAAAAAGCAATTCCAGTCATAGCGATACATTTTACCTAACCCAAAGTAATTTTTTACCTTAAGGTCTTTAATTGCTGTGATCTTATTGCCAGTATTTTATGATTTTAACAGATTGGTGTCTGATTTGCAGTGTGAGTACTCACTCAGATGCACAAATGTCCAGGGCATCTCAGTGACCGCTGGGACACTGGTTGTGCACCAGCCCTGCAGTACCTGTTTGCAGCCGTTTCTGTCCCCTTCCATGAACACTATAATCTTTCCTGTTTAGGGCAGTCTGTACATTTATTAGAAGGCTGGTTTTCAATTACCTTCCAAATACTGCCATAGATTGAAAACATGGATTAGCTAGACAAATGATTCAAAGCTAATTAGTTAAAAATAGATTCCCTTTTTCCAAATACTCTTTTAGTCCCCTTCAGCTATTTAGCACTTTATAATGAGCAGAATTACACTAGTGGGTCACCTTTTAAATACATTTTCTCCTTAAAAATCAATAAAGACCTTTTAAAAAAATTCAATAGTCAACACCCATGACTTATACAGGTGACTAAGTCAATACAATCAACATATCAAGTGATTTTAATTCTACAAGTGAACACAAATTGTCGCTGTTTGCTAGAGCACTTCTATTAAAAGTTAATCCATGAAAATTACAGGCTGTCATTATAATTTTTATTTTTGCTTATGTAAACCTTTTAGAAAATGCTTTCTGCAGTTACTAGAACAGGCCCTGTTAGAATACAAATTAGTCTTGAAAACAAAATAAATCATTCCCAAAGTAAATCTTAAGTAGAACCATAAATTTCAGTTGATACAGCAGCAGGGTTACAAGAACATCAGCTGTGTAACACGATACATAGAGAACTGGTTTGCAAGCCAAGCAATACTATACAAACTTAGCAAGCAATGATCCATTAAAAGGCCCCTCCTATACGTGATTTCAAGCCTGGGTTAGGAGCAGCACTATAACCCAGACTTTATTCAATTACCCAGACAGTAAGAAAGCAATAGAATGAAAGCAGAAAAGTACATGGAAATTACGGTGAAGCAAAAGCAGAAGGTCTCAGAGAGAAGCAGCCCTTGGACTTAAATTCAGATTTTTGGGAGTGATTTGTGGAAGTTTAGGGCTGGTATGTTGTGTGAGGGTCATCAGTGGTAGATAGAGGGGGTGGCAGAAGCTCTTAGCAAGCAATGGTGTTGTCCTGGTTCCAGCAAGGTCACTCAGTCTAATTTTTGCAAGACTGATGTGGAGCCATTATTTAATTCTGAGCACTGAAATCAGATAACAGAGTGCTTGGAGGTGGGCGTGGGGTGGGTCTTACATTTTTGGTAGAAACTGTAATAACTTGCACAAGCAAATATTGTGATTCCTGTTTCTAGTAAAACCGTGGGGACAGCAACTATTGCCCTTGAATTTGCAGGGAGCGCACTGCTGTGTCTTTCACCAGAACAAAGCCTGTTTCCTCAGCCCCAGCTCCTAAGGAAAAGGTTCTGAAATCCACAAAGTAACTAAGCCCTGTTTGTTGTAATGGAGAGTCTGATTTTCTAAACACTTAGGTTTATTAAATGCAATACATCACAATGTCCTATTATACATACAGAACATCTGATTATTGTTGAAAAAACTCTTTTTTTTTTTCAGTGCTTTTCTTTTTCCTCTGTTAGTGCATGGTTTAGAGTTGATGACCCTTAATAAAGCTATAACATGTTATACTGAAATAAAAGGAAAATAAAAGTTTCCATATAATTAAAGGAAAGTTTTTTGTATAAGATTTACAGAGATCACCCAACTTTCCAATAAATATGGGTTTAACACATCTGGGAAATACAATCTTTTTGTTTGCCACTTAATTGTGTTAGTTTTCTTTTAGAAAGTGTCTGAAAAATACCCCAGGATTGCAATCAGATTATAGTTTTTAAATTGTCATGAAGATGGATTAGATTTGTTGTACCATTCACTATTCTCATTACAATTATCATCACAAGAATGAATTCATAATATGTCATTTCCTATTCATTACAGACATCATCATTGTAGAATGTGAAATGAGCATTAAAATGCCTCACACATCCCGCACAACATGACAGTACTGTAAATCAGACCATTTTGACCTTTTCAGCGTTCGGTTATTTGATATGTTGGTCAGCCCTACTCCCTGTTTACTTGCAATTGATTGAGTGTGCTATTGGAAAACCTCTGCCTTCATTTGAGATACTAAGCTTGCAATAGGCCTAAAGTAGAATTAGGATGTCAAGAGCTGGCAGACCATATGTTAAGACTTTATCATGTGTCATGTGCTCTTGTTAGTACATATATTTGAAAATATTAAACAAAAGACAGAATGCTAGGCTTGAAAGGAGAGATGCTTAAAAGTAACTTGCCAGAAAGAACTTTGCAATATGGCAAGTTCCTGTAAAAATCCATGCTGATCCCTTTTAAAAAAACAATCACATCCACCTTGCAAAACTAATAAGACCATAAAAGACAAAATAGTTAGAGGAGTCTAAAGCATAGCCACCACATAAAAAATTATGTTCACCTACTGTGGTAGATCTTGGTGGCTGTCTTACCACACAAAGTAAATGCATTCTCATTAATAAATATGAGATATTAACTCAAAACTATTACAGTTTCCTTATCTTTTCTTTTCCTCTTCCTTCATGCCCCAAATAAAGTCATGTTTTCACCTGCAATGTTAGTAATAAAACAGCTTTGCCAGGTGTACTGCAAGGAAGATTTCCTTACATGAAAGGCGGTATGGGACATCGTTCCTCTTCATTGGCACCTATTTTCCTGTGGCCTGGTAATATAATAATCTGTAATGAGGATGAAAAGCCAAGGGGAGGAGTAGTGGAGCAGATGGGTCAATGTTGGTTCCTCTACCTTTGGGAAAGAATAGTGAAGTATTAAAATTACTGTTTTTAAGATGCTGCAATATAGTAACTGAATAAATGTCAAATACTACTGCTTAGCCAAAATTTTCAAAAGTAATAAGAAACTTGGGGATTTGCCTGGAAGGGGAAGTTATTTTCAAGAATTAATTGGTTCACCCTTTCTAAAAATCTCACTTAACACATGTAAACTTAGGCACCATACCTTTTCTCACACCTATGTTATCTATGTTAAATCTTAGGTCTATTAAAACTATATCAAATACTTCTGATTTCAAAAACTGAACATGAAGTATCAAAACTATAAAAATAAAAGCAGGGTTAGAAGAAAGCTACTCTCACTATTGGTGGTGCTTGAGAAATTGGACATTTAAGTTAGTGAGCACTGAAAGAGGAAAAAAGAAAATGCACAGTTGCATCAAATACATGTTTGTGAAAATCTTGACAAATTTTTGCATTTACAGAAGCTCTTTTAGCAGAGCATTACTCATTCACCTAAACAGGATTAAGAAAAATATCAGTAGATTTCTGCAATTATAGTACTAGTCAAAAGCCCTTGAGGACAAATATGTGGAAATATGAATACTAAAAAGAATTGGAAAATCATAAAAAAGACTTAAATACAGTCTTAAATATGAAAATGTATTGGAAAATCAGGGACAGTATTTGACATTTTTGAATTTGGTATGAGATTAAAATCCTACTAAATATAAATAATCGGTCACTTTGCTTACTCTAAAACCTTCCCCCTGCTTGACTTTGTCGCAGGATTATAAAAGCTGATTTAGAAGAACAATATTTACCTCTGAAACTAATGAAATGGGTTCAGTTTTGGGAGACATGTTCTGAACAGCTGTGCAGTTATTTTGGTCTTTCTAACATATAACTCATTTTGAATCCAGGAAGAGTATGTGACTTGCATTAGTATGTTAACATGTACAATGTTAGCTCAACTAAGCTCTAGTTTTGGGTGCAAATCTTGAAAACACTAAAGGAAATTTAAGACCATGAGCAGAAAAGATGAAATTTCTGGGTTACTGAATCTTCTCTAGATTTTGTTTCAGCTGGATATTAAAAGCTTTTGAAATAAAGAGCAAAATGTCTCCAGATCAACCTATCTAATATAAAAATATGGAAAACCTGTCTTGTATCTTTTTTTGATAGCTTTGAAATGAGTTCCAGTAAAGGAATTTCAGATACTTTCTGTCCTTTTCAGGAACTATGTTAATTTTTTATATTTTTCCATTTTCACTGTTGAGCCTTCAGACTGCTGCAGGGTTTTGTACTTCTGAATTTTTCCCCTACACCTTTAGCAAAGGAATCTTTTGCTCCTGCTTAGTTTGACTTAGGTTTTTTTCATTTTTCTCTCTGTTCTTCAAGGCACAACTTGCTGGGATTTACCCTGGCTGCAGGAAACATGGAAACATGGTGTGCCAAGCTTCCATTTGCATTTCTAAAAACTTTTTTTTTGTGGCTATAATTTTTTTTCCTTACTCTGAAGTGACTATTTCTCTTTCTCACTTGAAATTGCTTTTCATGTATTAATACATTAAAACTCTTTCAGGTTTTCTGGCCAAGTCCTAGCTGGCAAAGGAGGAATCCAAAGGGAGGATATTAAGAGTAGCAGATAGCCTGGCTCCCTTATAGCGAAAGTTTAATGCTTTTGAAACTAGGAAGCTCTTAAAACTACGTAGTGTTCAAGTACTTAATATACTTGAATATGATCTGAATGAAGTCTATCTGTCTTTCGGTATACATCACATTTATTGCAGCAAGCTTATAGCATCTAGAAAGCTGGCATTATTCTAAACAATAAATAGAAGAAAATATTTTGCTTCTAGTTCCTCTTCTCCCCATGGTCATTTCAAAACAACCCTCTGGTTATGTTGTACTTTGTGCTCCTACTCCTTTGCTAAGTTCTGGCTTTTTGTTCTTTTTTTTTCCAAAAGTTGATTTTGGGAGGGAGGAGGTGGGGGGAAATAAAGAAGAAAAAAACCCAAAAAAACCCCACCAAAATAAACCAAAAACTTGTTTAGAGAGTTTCCATTTTGTTTGGCTGCAGAAACAGTTAGGTTTGGTCTAGATGATGTTGCTCTAGTGGAAGCAAATTATTTTTTGTAACATTAACTTTGCCCATAAATGCAAAACTTGATGACTTAGGTGTTACTGTTTACAATTGCCCTGGCTGTTGGGTGGTGATAAAAGCCTCTGCGGCAAAAGCACTGAGCAAGCTGATTTTTAAGGCACTCTAAGGAAATGAATGCTCAAAGTTTGGCTTCTCAATCTATCATACAGAACAGTCTTGTTTTTCATAGGCACTGATTTCAAATTAACTTGAAATCCATTTCCTTCTACTGACTGCTAATTTTCTAATAGAAAATGAGAAGCTGATATAAAATCTCTCCTGTGTGTATGACATTTCTTTATTTCTCTGCAATCAGGGCCCTGATCTTGCAAATGGTTATGGCTCAGCTTTTCCACAATTTTTGTTTTTATCCTTTCTGTCTTGGAAAGACATCTTGGAGGTTCTAACTGTTCTCATTTCTGTTGGGAAGAGGAGCAATGTGTATGGAGAAGGAGCTTAGGCTGAAGATTGCAAGTTTATTAAAGCTGACATATTTGAAAAAAATTCTCACCTAGTTAACATTCTCAGTAGTTTTATCACAGCAACACCAGAACATAGTAGTTTGAATTGAAAGGGACCTTTAAAGATAACCTAGTCCAACCCTCCAAAGTCACACGCCAAACACCCAAAGTGACCATGTTATATCCAGTATATATTCCGTCATGTTATATCCATGTATAGCAGAGGGCTGAAGAGGACCTTCTTGAGGCCAATCACTTGTTATGATGTACTGTTTTATAATCAGTTTTTTACTGTGTCATCTAACAATTTAAAAAAGTATTTTCTTCCATGAATTATTTCACTGTTATTGACATGCAGGGACTAATAATGAATAGTCCTAAAGAAATTAATTTCTCACCAACATGTCATTGTTTTCTCCCTTTGCTTTAGAACAAAGCTGATGCACTGTAAATCATTCTCAGTCTGCATATTGCTTATACCCTTAATTACAGCTATCTGAAGACGAATATCTCTCTTGCAGGAAATAAATGAAAGCTAAAAACTTTCACTTTGCACAAGTACAAATTAGACTAAAAAAGAAACCTTTCACATAGTTTAGGTTCAGTGTCTAATTTGTAAATGTTGGTTGTAAATTATCTGATTAGACCATTTTCAATTAAGAAGATGCACTAAGTTCATTGTACAGAAATTGCACACATGGGCTCACTCACTGGGCAATTGATTAAATTGCTGTTCTTAACACCAGCCTTTCAGGTTTGTGGATACAGAACGTGAATCGACCCTATTGGAGTAACAAGTCTCAGAGACAAAAAATGCCTTACAAATTAACAGATCAGTTCAAAATATTTGTAAGAGATCAAAATAAACACATGATGGTTTTGATCAAAGTGAGACCCTGCATTTGTCCTCCAAGAATTATATATGGCCTCCATTGTGCAGCAGCTGGTAAATTCAAAGGAAATTTCTTTGGTTCTTGTAGACCTGAAGTACAGGAGAACTCCAAAAAAGGAAACTAAAGTGTCTTTTACTCAAAGCAGTTGTTCCTGGAGTCCCAAGAATACAGTTCAGGAGTTAATTCTGGTGGTAGGGCCATTGTGTTAAGTAACAAGGGAGATGGTGCATTATTTTAGCCTATATTATATACTCTATGCAACTGTCTGGAGTTGGTGCCCAGTGGAAATGGTTTCCTATTTATCCTGCTTATCATTATGTACTTAAAGCATTATCCTAAACCAAGCTGGTACTCTCTAATCCAATTGGTCCTGATCTTCTGTAGCCTTGAAAGGAAGGAGGAGTGTATATTGACACTTTAGATTATTCTGTGTTACTGTATTAAAAGTCAAAGGAAGGGATCTTTCACTTTTTGTTGAGTGATGAGATTAGTATCTTGTCCCTGGTTCCAAAGTCATGGTTCAGCAGAAGAAAATTCTTTGTGCTTCTACACTAGTTATCCTCCTGTTACAGTTTTATGAGAAGGATAACTCAAAAGCTGGACTGGTGATGAATTTCCAAGGCTGTGAGTTTGAATGTGGTCAATAAAAAAATGTAACTGAAATGGTTGTGCACTCCTGCAAGAAACTTGTACATCAGAATGGATGAGTTAAGATTACTGATGAATGGGGGAAGCTACCAATTCTAGGAATAACAGGGACACAGTGATTGTGTCAGGAACACAAGTGTTGTTTAGCTGTAAAGAGTATTATCTACCTAGAAACTTACTGAGGCACATCTTGTTAGAATTGGGAAAAGAGAATTTAGAGGGATCCATTTAATTATATTAAAAGATCACTAAAGTAGCAGCACCATTTATTTTATAGGAAAACAAGTAAAAGGGGGGAGGGGGTGGGGGGTGGGGTGGGGTGGCGGGGGTGGGGGGGTGAGAAAAACAGCTTTGTTTTACAGCAAGCTATCTATGGAAGTGTTGGGTCCCCTAGAAATGCAGATTAATCTGAAACATATTAAACAGCTCCAAGGAAGAAGTTTCACCTTGATAGCAACATTAGAGAAACTACCATAAATGATACCATGTGTAGTGAGAGGCTGCTCAGCCATGTAAGAGATGCAGGCAAAGAGGTGATGGAGCAGAAGGGAACTTTTTTCAGCAAGGAGGCAGGGGATTCAGAAATGAATGACTCTGAAACACAGGTTTGTCAGAATAATTTTCTTTGATTTTTAGTATGCCTTCTTGATTCTTTAGGGCTTTCCCTGAATGGTTGTACTGCTGAGTGCTGCATTCCCATCGCAAGCCATGATGAAAGGGCAGAGGATCAAACTGAGGAGGTGACAAGTCATTACCCTTATTCTGGAAGAGAATTCATTTCAGAAGTGACAGTTTTAGTATACACAAAGTTGCAGAAAGATTTTTTTTTTTTTCCTGCTTAAACAATGTTTCCTTCTTAAATGGTGACATATTTCTACCATTCAAAGAATAAAGAGATACCTACCTGTGAAAAACAAATCATAGCTGCTGTCAGAGGCTTATCGCTCAGATGCCTTCGTATCAAGTATTCAGCCCTCAAATGCATGACACGGCTTGAACCTTTGATGTGCATCGCATTGCACTGGAGAAGAAAGGCCTTGCGCTGGAAAGGGAATCTGGGACTGTGCTTCATAGGTACTTTTCTGTCCATACCCTTGAGAAATGGTGACCTGAGCATATACATTTTTATACCTACAGTGTAAATGTACACTATTTAAACAGATTATTTATATTTTAATGTTAGATTAACATTTAGATATTATTGCTTGGACTTCTATTAAAGTCTGAAAAAGAAACCATTAACAGAAGAAACATTCAATACACTGATATGTTTAACGTAGCGAAGACCTAAAAAAAATTGTAAAGAAGTACTTTATTGGTAATGTTAGTAACATTCGTTGCAACAAAATGCAGCATTTCCAGCATCTTGCTTGAACTAAATGTCCTTTGGTTTAATGTGCTTCCTCATACATAGAGTTGATGGTAGTTAGAGAAAACTGGGATTTTTTTTTGCCTTCTCTGCCTTTGTGTCTCTCACCCCTATTGCCCTCTCAGGGATAGGCTTAGGGATGGCAAGGGCATTTTCAAGACTATCTTGTCTGACTCAAAATATTCTTACGATGTAAAATAATATCAGTCAATTATTTCTTCTCGCTGCCTTCTTCTCCTAGAACTCCCAGCCTTTGTTGCATAGAACTGCAACTTGTCAGGCAAGCAACATGAAAATTATAGCCAGGAATACTTCTGTATGTCCTGAGAATATGCAGGGTCCCGGGATGAATGTGCACCTACATAAAAAAATGGACCTGCAAATTGTGTGGACAAATCATTTAGAAAACTAGGCAAAGTATCCAACATATCCTTTTATTTTATTTATAACTTAGAAGCCTTCAGCCAAGCTAGGTTAATTATGTAAATGGTACGACAAGATGATTTTGCTTCTGGTGGTTAATTTTCCTTAGTGTTTCAGGTCAGTAAACAGTTTTGAGTTTGCTTTTTTTTAATTTTATTACATTAATATCTTTAATTTAGTTATTGTTTCCTGAGGTCTGACAGATATTCTAGATGGTCTTAGCATACTGTACCTGTGCTGTTCATTTTTTCAGCTAAATTAATGTATTACAGCAAGTTGCTAATAAAAGAATTTTTTTAATTCTCCTTGTCCAGTCACAAAATCAGTGGGAGCCAGTTGTTAATTAAAAAATTCAGTACTTAAAAAGGTTTTCTTTGCATTATTTAGAAACATTTTGCTAAACTAAACTTACATAATTTAAAAAAAAAAGTAACCAAGTTCAGTACCTACTATTTTGTGTTTCATTCCTACAATATTTTTGACATTACTATCTTGGGATGAAAATAGTCACTCTTTTTATAAATGTCATGTAGTATAAAAACATTAAAGAGGGCTGAAAAGGCAGAAAAAAGCTTGTGCTGTTGTTTGCTTCTCATTTTTCTTGTAGCGGGTCTTCCTATGTAATAGATGGGGAGCTATATATAGATCTTTCCCAAAAGACTTTCAAAACTTTAAAAAAAACAACACCAAAACTTGATGGAAAAAATGTTGGCATTTGGAGTACGTACCCTACCTCTCCTCAGAGCATCTTGGCCAGATGCCCTTGTGCAGACTGTCAGCCGTTGTGACAAAGCAGGTTTAAGACACGCTGGAGCAGTGCTGGCTCATTTACTGCAGCCTGGCTCGATCACCTGAGGATGCCCTGATGCAGGTGAGGAAGGCTCTCTGCCTCCTGTCTAGGACGGTACTATGTCATACCATGTTAGTGAGGTGTGTAATACGAAATAATACAGTGGGACATATCAGTATCAGCAACTACTTCAGGGAGGTCCCACTTCTCCTAGATCATGTTCTGTCTGCTCAGGTATCAGTTACTGCACTAGCAATAGGAAGCAGTGTGGTGAATGGCTGTGCAGAGCCAGCTGCATCTACTGAAAGGTGAGAGGAAGAACAGTAGATACTAAGGACCATCCTGACTTTTTCCCCTTTGTTCTGCAAGACACTAGATTTCTTTTACTTGGCTTTGCAATTCAGAAAGTGGCAACTGAGAATTGCTGTCTTTGTCAGCTGGAATATTTCAAAATTTTGATGAAAGCTCATTTAATGCGTTTTCCTGAGTTCAGGTTGCCTGTTCAGAAAAGCATTTCACCTTAGAGAATCTCCACTGCTGTTCAGCAGTGTCACTGCTAAATGGGAGCAGGCTGTTCACTGATCTGTGAACACGGAGCAGTGCAGGCCTCTGAATACCCATGGGTTTGTAACTGTGAATATACCTACCTACTCCACAGCAGGCAATGGGATAAAAAAGTCCAAGTTACCATGGAATGGGTGTGTTTGTTTGTGTGGCACAGTGAAACACCGCTTGGGTCTTTAAGGTGTGCCTGCTTTATACTATGCCTGCACTAAAAAGCCTGTTTGAAAATGAGGTGAGGACAGAAGCCTCATTTACAGAGAGCTATACATACAGATATTTCCATATGGACATGAACCTATGCCTGAGTTAAATATCACATAGATACATTTTGAGTTTGCTGACCAATTTAGGAAGAAGATAAATGATGATGCTGATGTTGAGGTTACAGGATTAAATTGTGGGCACACATGCATTGAAACAAACATTCCTGATGCTGTTTTATAGTGAGCATTGTGATGATGTGTAGGACAACCTGAGACTGGAAAAATACTGTGTTGAATATTTAGGATTCTGGGCATATTTGTTGTATTGCATTTTGACTTGTAGCTCTACCACACCAAGAAACCAATTTGTACCAAGTCTTATGAAAAATCAGTATGTTTTGTAAGCTTGTAACATCACCTAAATGTATACTTGAAGCTTATTGTAGATTTTTTTTCTAGGGGAAAACAACTTAATGACAGCTGAAACTTCCTAGTTGCTGATGGTGGACTAAAAAAGCAAGTTTAAGCAAAAAACCTTTGGACAGTTTTTTAGTCTTAATTCTTTTGCTAGAAGCTGAACAATATGAACTGTTTCAGACTTAGAAAAGCAAACCAAACAAAAGATTCCCCCCAGCAGTTTCAAATTCTGTCCTAAATTTTTGTCCTATTAACCAAGAGGTTTTCAAAAGAGTTTTTTACTGAAGACATCCTAGAGTAAGGTTTTGTTTCCTTTTTTCCTTCTGTAGGACTATAACAGTGGATAGGGCTCCAAATACTTTCTACACAGGACAGATCATTGGGGAGTGCTGTTGGCTCAGATGGCTGGTCTAGGATTGCACTATATGTTACTGATACATAAACGGCACCTTAACATCATCTTGTAATGTGCAGAGTCGTATTTGTGTTATCTTTATATTAACTTTCTTAGCCCCAGGCTGTGAGACAAGCATTTTACTCATTGGTGCATTAACTGCTGTGATTCCTCAGACATACCCTGGACACCTATGCATAGTCAAGACGTGGATGATTAGCTATAGAAAAGCTATATGGCTTGGGTTTTTCTCTGATATCATTGTTTATCTCCGTAAACCTATCACAAAATCTGCCTTAGAGCTGGATGCTCAACAGTAGAGGGTCTGTGACATCAGGATGGCAGCAAACAGCAGCTGGAAGTGGCCAAGGGAAACATCTGCAAGCTGCAGGTCCCAGTGAGTATTTGTCCCTTCACACATTGCTTCTTGTGTCATGCTCGAAGTGTGAAAATGAAGTGACAACAATGGATGCTGAATGCCAGCTAACACCAAAAGGAAGTATGCTCTTAAAGAGGTGGAACTCAAAAACCTCTGTCCAGAAAGATCTAGTGGTTTCAGTGCCCTGGAGTACTTTTCAAAAGACAATTTTTCTGGTATTGGTGGGTGAATGTCATATTCCTTTGGGCAAAAAAGGTGCCTGGGAAAAAACTGGCTCTGGAACTTGGACATGATACAACTTTCTTGCCAAATGCTCTTTATAATTTCACCACTTAAAAAACTGGTTTTGGAAGAAGATCCCTAAAGCTCAGTTAAGAACTGTCATAAGAGCACTGTGATGCTTAATCTGGACTGGCAGAGCAGCAGGGATATATCAGTGATTAAAATCACATATCTTAATTTGAAGCTGAGAAAGAAAGTTCTTGAACTTTATCAAAAATCTTTTCCTCCTTATTACCCAAACCATTTGGGATAGCCTATTATTTTAAAAAGCCCCTCCATTTAAATTACAACTAGACCCACTTCAAGACTTCTAAGACTGAAGCAGGGAGGTAGAGAGCCAGAGTGTTATCATAATGAATATGAGGATTTATGAAACTAAACTATATAAGAAGAAATAAAAATGGTGGATACCCTTATTTGTAGGGAAGGATCTACTTCTGTTAATTATACAATCTCTTACGGTACATGGATGTTTAACTTCAAAGAGTTTGTCTGAGAGATAAAACTAAAAGTTCTGTGATAATAGTGGTAGTTTTCTACATATTGTGTGTGGGCTTTCCTATGTTTTTCCCTTAATAAGTATACTAAATCAGATTAATGCTGATTTGGTTTATTTCATGGAACTATTTATTAAAGTCAACATATGTTTAAGCAGTTTAGGGATTTTTAAAATTCTGTATTTTCAGAATACAAACATGCATTTTTAAGAATCATTGATCAGACTTTCAGGTTGTGATTTAGAAGACTTTTGATCAGCACCTTTCTGATTAAGGGTCAGTCTTCTATTTTTTTTTTTTTCAAGGAACAACCTCTAAGTGCCGAATTAGTGATGAGGATTAAACCCACTAGGCTTCAAGAGCTCTCTTCATTTGTTGTTACTTACCCATCAGTGAACTCCTGCAGAAACAGAGGCCACAATTGTGTTAATCTGCTATCAGATTATGTCATTCATTTTTTTCATAGTTGTCTGTGTAAAAAGCTATTGTAATAAAAGCAAATACTTGTTTTGGGCAGAATTTTTACAGCTTTGTTTAATCTCTTTATCATGGCCTGTTGATGCATCTTCCTACTAAGCAAGGAATAGAATACCAGAGGAAATGCTAAATTAGAATCTTTTAATAACTAAATTTTTAAAACTATTGAATTAAACATGGCAACATTTCTTTCCTGGATGAATTAATGTTCATCCGTGCAGAAAATTTTGAATGTAACATTATTTAAGCAATTTAAAAGTGAATTAAAGATTCATCCATTGTATCAGGTATCTGACTTCAGGCTAACATTTTAATCTCGATCATTGTTACAGTGTTTGCCATTCAGAAACTCTGAGATAAAGATGAAGGTTAATTCATGCAGAATGAAGACTCAGTTCCTTGTTGATAAGTATGGTTGGGTATCAGGGAACTGCAAAATATGCTAATGGAGTTATTGTTTACCTTAGCATATTAGGCATCAGTTATACTTGTTTGAATAATTGTTTTTAGCTTTTGCATTTCAGATTTCTTTTTGGTTTTATGTTGTTTTCATAGCTGCTACACTGACCACAGGAGAACTGCATTTTTTTCTGTTGTAAGCAGGCCCATAGATTTTATTAGAACCATTTATAAATATTTTTACAACATCTGATTGACAAACAGTTTTCTGGGGGGACTTGTTTTAAAAAACAATAGCTGTCACTTAGCATTTTTCAATTTGCTATGTTATTGTCCTTCTCCGACATCTTTTCATCAGCAGACCTGTTTCATCTCCCGGTTAAACAGGTGCAATTTCTTTATCTAAGCTACTCTTGAATTTTAACTAGGAATAGTGAACTCATAATCAGATCTGTTGCAGTCAGACATGCTGAATCACACTGAGAAATATTCTTAACGGGGGTTTGACTTGGTCAAAACCACCTTTCTTGGAACAGCCAAACAAAAATTGTCTATAACATGACCAGAGTATCCACTATACATCCAGTATGGTAAGAACATGTGATTAGGATATATGTATAAAATACAGCCAAGAACATGCAGTGTGTAACTCTGCATTCAAAGGAAATCACTACAGCCACAGAGCCTGTTTCAACAGGTTGGAAGCAGAGAGCAAGAAACTGCTCCTTACAGGGTAGTCTGTCCCAGACTGTCCCAGACAAATGACTGATCTTTTTGGGACCTGCTCAAGCCTACAGCATCACAGGGCCAGTGTGATCCAGTAACTAGCTGCAGTGTAGTTATTTTGTATATCAGCAATACTGCATAGCACGTGTTCACTTCTCCCAGGTTTCCTCTTATTTTGATGCCTTTTCTAAATAAAAACAGTGCACCTTTGAAGTAGCAAATAAATAGTACTGGTATAAGTCACACATCTTAAAATTAAGTCTCACCACATATTTGTGATTATCTTTTCCTTTCCCTTCCCTAATGCAGAAGTGAAATATTCTTGCCCTTATGCAAGCACTGGCAAGCCTGTTTCTCTACCATTCTGTAATTATCAACAGGAAGTAACTGGCTTTCCCAAGAACTGAGTGTAATGACTATAGTTCTGCTTACTTTAATTAGATGACCAGGTAAGGAAGACAATTAGTCATTCCCCTTAGTGATAACTACAGCCAAATTTTATTGTATAATTACATATTCATGCACAGCTAGGTGTTTTCACCATGCTTTCTCAGATTCTGAACTGTCAGATCCTGGTTATGAAAGTGGAAGGATTAGGTCCTTTTTGTCTCCTTATGAGGGAGAAGGAGTGAGGATTCCGTCTTAGTTCACAATACAGGAGACGAGCAATTTAGTTAAAACTTCACAGAACTGTCTTGATTCCCTACCAGTGCCAGTTTCATGTCAGTAATTCTGCCATTAATACACAGATATCTGTGAAATCTGATGATGCAGATATTGCTTAGCAGAAAAGCCAGTCTACAGTATTGTGAATTTCTTACATTGATCTAATGAAGTCAGGCTGTATTTAGATGTGCGGTAATCACAAAAACCCCACACCAATATTTGATTATGGAATGACCATAAATATGATAAAGATCCTTCTTTATTTTTTTTTTTTAATGAAACATTTATCAGAAACTAGCTGAATTTCAGTGGGTGGAGAACTACACAGAGCAGAAGCTACAGGGATGGCTGATTGTTATCAGTAATTACATGTTCTGACTAAACACTTTCGGATTCCTAGTGTTACCGTTTCTTGTATCCAAATGGTTTTATTTTAATCTCCTTGAATAAAAAATGGAACAAAATGGAACAATAATAAAGGGAAAAAAAAACCTGAAACTTTCTTACAAAGGCCCTTGCTTTAATTTTTTTTTTTTTTTAATGTTTGTCTATAGTTCTAGAAAAGCTTTAATTAGTGATTGCTCACACTACATAGAACTGGCAAGAAGAAAGGTCACTGAAGTTTTCCTACTCTCTCTCGAGTGCTTCTCTATAATAGTCCTAACTTACAGAGGGGAATGTAGGCGGATGTAGTTAGTATTTACTGTTCTGACCTCACTCAAAATGAGCTCTGTATGCTTTTTGCATGACTGAAAGTAGACTTACAAACGAAGATGCTATCTCCTTTATTTTCAGCATTGGAGAGACCATGCTCTCTCTTGGGAGGCTAAAGGAAGGGTGAGTATCACCATTTCATAAAATCTTTTGCTTCTCCTAGATACTATATGAACTATTGGTCAAGAATATAGGGGAGAAATGTGCAACTACTAAAACCAGAGTAAGGTGTGTAACTCATAGCTGTGATAGCACAGGCAGTCTCGCTTTACATTCAGAACACAAGAAAATTTCTGTTCCAAAGACACAGAAACCACCAGTGGCTGAAAGGCCTGGTAACACACCTGCAAGTTACTAGCAAATCTAGTAGACTTTTGTGGTTTTATTTTATGATACAATATAAATATTTTAGAGATACCGAAACATGTGGTTGGACAATGGCAGCAATAAAAGTGATGCATGTTTGGACTAGTCACTTAAAACACAAAATATATCTAATATAGAAAATGGGTGGGTTTTTTTCCACCCTCAACCTAGAAAATCTAGTATATTAATAACTTGCATGTGAGTTAGGAATCAGCATACAGACATATAAAATAAATACACTATGCAAATAGCTGAGCCTGGCCACTAAACTCAAATATAAGTGCATCAATAAATTTGAATTGGTTCATAAAGTACTGAATTAAAAAAAAATAAATCTTGGAAGTGAATAAAAATTAAAACTAAGTGAACTGGTTTAGGATGCAGCCTTTATTAAGACATGTTAAAGAAAGGCAAAAGAAAATAAAGGACTAGATTCACTGAGTGTCTGGAGGACAGATGGTGATAGCCTGCCGACATTGCCTGATCTAGTTCATACAAACAGTTATATTTTCTTAGGTGAAGTTGAACTAGTGGGGAATGCAAACGGTTTCTTGTGCCATAGTGTCTTAAAACAAGTCACACATTAGATGCTCACCACACATTTGCATTGCTCTCCACGTCTACCCCGATGAACAATATTTACCGCTATCAGAGATGTTAGAAGTTAAGATGTATTTTAAAACTGAATGTTTAATTGATCTTAGATTTTGGATGATTGTCTCTGATTTGTTTTTTAAAAAAAGGATGAATACCTGCTACCAGACTTTCCAGGGTTATCTCGAAGGACACTTTCCTATACATTTGAAACTTAGGCATCTACCACGAATTTAAGCTAGTTCTTAAAGAAGCTTAAATTCATTTTTATTGCAAATGTGGCTTTTCCCAGCACCTTTGGGAGCAGAAAGGCAGATGAAAAAGAGAACATGATGTGAGCACTGAAAAGATGAGAGGCACACAAAAAATGTGAACTGCTGAATTTACTGTCTAGCTATAATGAGGTATTGCTTAACAATTAAGTTAAATTATGCAGCTGTTTCCTAGTATATTGTGCTAATGCATCTGAGAAATTATAATTTTCTGATTGGAGAACGTTATGTGGAGGAAACTGTAGCATTTCCCATTCCTGTAACAATTCATTTCATGATTAAAAAAGGAAGCCAGTATTTTTGCAGCTGGCAGGAATAGGCAATAAAGGATGACAATCCAAGGAGGCCTGTTAGTCACTGACAATAAAATAATCCCAAACAAAAGCTGAAGAAGAAAAAAAAAGCTTGAAAGAGTAGCAATGACACAGAGCTGCAGTTTATGGGTTTCTGCAGTGAAGTGACTACATAGCCCACTAGTAGCAGAAACAGGCTTGAATGTTTCAAAGAGAAATGTTGTCATGTGTGTTACTTCAAAGACAAGTGCTCAAAAATATCAGGGAACTGTTAACTCAATACATTAAAGCAAAAATTGCATGTACATCAGGGATATGCATCAGCTTTAAAAAACCAAACCAAACCAAACCCAACTTTTCTAACCAGTAAATCTTAATAATCTTGAACTTTTTTTTTTTTTTTTTTTTAATTTGTTTGAATGAGGATTAAGTGAAAATTGAAGATTTGGAAAACTAAGTAGTATTGAAGAAGTATACCGAAGGAAATACAAATTTTGCATGTGGAATGTGCTCATGGGAAAAAAGTCTACATAAAGCAGAGGAGAAATTAGGTATGTTAATTGGAGCAGGTGGCTTATTTTTTATTTCATTTTTGACCAGCTTGAATTCTTGAGACTGTTTAAAATTCTGGTCTAACAAATTCATAAATAAGTCTGTATTGCCCATTGTTTAAAGTTACTTATGCAAAAAAATCACAAAAACAAAAACTCTAGATGAAAACACATAATAGCTTGAGAAAAAATGAAAGCTTTTCAATTAGCATCCATACTTCAGATGATCTTTTTATTCTAATCATCTGTTTTGCATGATTCTTTTGTTTTAATCAGCATTTCCTTTTAAAAAAGGTTGAATTGAGGGAAAATAAATTTTATTTCACTTTTTATGAGTCTGAATAACATAAAATGAGGTTGTGCTATGCTTCATGACCATGCATATTTAAAAATTTTCTATAAATAAATTTACTTAGTTTTGGTTTAATCTTGTGACAAAGCACTGCCTGAAAATGATAATGAAGAAACCCAAGAAAATACTATTTGGAGTCGTTCTTGCTTTTGTTTCTACCAGTTATTCCATAAAGGCAAAGCAGATTTGGCCTTTTAATTTCCTTGAGTAATCTAATTCTTTAGCTAGTTCTGTACTGAATTTTTATATTAAGTTACAGTATTATTCATCAGAAAACAGTCAGTCTGTGATCAAATGAGTTTCAAGATCTTTTTTCAGTCTTGCCCACTACATATCTAAGCTGAAGTTGCCAGTAAGCAGAGGGAAAGACTTAGATGAAAGGAGTGTTTCTGTTTCCCCATTTCTTATGGAATAATTAAAGATTTTTTACCCATAGAAAAAAATAGATTTTTTTTCTGTTTGAAAAGGATGAAAATGTGGGAAATCCTCCAGATTATAAAAATGGTTCTTCAGAAGCAACCTTGAAGGCACTTAAAAAAATTAAAATCTTTAAAACAGGACATCTTAGTCCATACTCAGTTAACTAGTTAATTTGGCAGCTGGTTTGAGTTAGTCAAATAGCTCAACCACCTTACCCTTGCTGTATGGTGCTCACATCAGTTCTTGCCCCTTATGAAGTTTACATTTTTGAGATGTTCAAATGCTATGGACCCTTCCTTCCACCTCTCTTGCATTTATGAAGTTGTGAAGAGCCATGGGCTCTCTACTTTTCTGAGGGAACACACAAGTAAAGTACCTTTTAGCTGACAAGAGAAAAAAAATATTTGTTCTGCTCTGAAACATTCAAGGTACTTCCCTTCTGGAGGAACATAAGCCACCTTGAAAAATTAGCCCCTTTCCACAGGTTTTCTATTCTGAGATGCAGCTTGTCTCCTGTTTTTCCCTGCATTTCTCTGTAAAGCTAAGGAACGGTATTGTATGTAGCCGATGGTAAACTTCAGCTTGAGCATCAAAACTCTGATACAATATAAAGCATTTCTTTTGGATAAGTCTATTTACTCTGTACATTTTTTTGAGCCGTACATTCATTTTGTGCACATTTTCATAAGCACACAAGCCAGCTTTGTTCTTTGTTCAAGTCTGCTTGTGCCTGCTGCAGAGACGGAAGAAGCTTGGGCTTTACAAGAGCATGCACTGGCCAAACAGGGAAGAGCAGAGGAGGAATATACTGAATGAAACCAGGCACTATTGCTCTCAGGGCTCTCATGTGGACTCCAATTAAAAAAAAAAAAATCAGGACAGGAAGGAAAAAAAATATCCTATTGAAAAAAAAAAAATCCAACAACAACAAAACAAATCAGCTATTACTACATAAGCAAAGCAGGAAAATGTAAAATTAGTGTGCAATTTCTGAAGTTCCTTTTCTGGTCAAAACTTTTCTCTCTCTCTTCTACTAAACAGGGAATTTGGTGAGAATAGCATAAATATGGCTATGCGAAATCAGACAGGGTAAAACCCACCATCTTTAATGCCACAGCCATTATCTAAATAAATATGCTTCTGGTAACACCACTTTATTACCTGTTTGCTTCTGACCATTTGGTATTTAGACCATTGCTTATATACTAAAGTCAGGAGACTTTAGCTACTTGTTTGCTATAAAGAATGTCTTCTGTCTGTGAGGAAGGTGTGTTGCCCCTGGAAGCCAGATCCTTTGAAATGGCAGATTTGAATGAAATGAATAATTACCTGACGTACATTTGACTGTAGAAAGGAACTGGAACAACACTGTTATCACTGCACTGCTATGTCCATAAATACAATGATAAGGGTATGTATACAACCATATATATGTGACATATGGTGCTTCTAGTATAAATATACTTTTTTTATTTAGACACATGAATAAACGTCTGTAGCAAGTGCATAATCAGCTTCCAAAAGTAATGTGGTTTGTGTGTTAGTAGTATGAAAAATATAAATAAAAGAAACTGATTATGTGCTAAGCTCAATTCTGAGTCTTACAAAAAATGTAATATTTTACAAATGACTTGTGTTGTGGCCATATAATAACCACATATAATTTACAGTTCTTAAAATGAGAGGTTACCCAAAATGTTGTTGCAGATTCTTAACTAGTGTCATAAATATTCCACTGTAATCTATACAATATGAAATCTTCTATTGCCTCTCCCCTGAAGGTATATTCTTCAATTTTCATAGTTACGGCACAACTATAAATTAGAGCTTAATGCTGTTGTGCCACTAAGCTACCCAAGACTTCTTATAAGCAACTACTCAAATGCTAAAAAATATAAAAAGCAGTCACACTAGTACACAGTACAACATATTTTTTTCAGTTTCCCAGACGTATTAAAGTGCTTGACCCTTTCTTGCAGTAAATTACTGGCACACACACTCCTCCCCCCAAAAAAAACCAAACGCCAAAATCAACAGATTTTTTTTACTTCTTTTTTCCTTGCATTGCCTTAGTTGTTCCTCTTCTTTCAAACAGACCAATTAAAAGTTTTTATGTGTAATACAATTTATCAGGCTACATCATCTGAGCTTCTCAGGGAGCTTTTGTGGAAATTACCTGTGCCTTAGGCTCTAAAGCTCTGTGCAGTTTTACAGTGAACACAATATTCTAAGGGAACTCACAATATGTAACAGCTTTTTGACAGAGATTAGTGTGTAAGTGATGTTGTGCCATAATTTAGAAGACAAAGCCCTTGAAATAAGTTTCATTTTAAGTCAAGTACACAAAGCATCAACCTGAGAAACAGTGATGTTAATAACAAGGATAAAAGTCAATATTAACAAAGGAGACTACTAGAAAGGGATACATAAAAACTACAGACATTCAGTACTTACATATATGTATAGAGGTAGACCAAATTTAGCCATTTTTTTGTGAGGGACTAATTAATTTTATTAGAGAGTAAGTAAATTCAGCTGTGAATGTTTGAGAATCTAATGACTTCCAGAGATTCAGAATGAATTCAGCAATAAAAGCTAATTAGAAGGGAAATGGATGCCTAAAATATCCCTGGTGTGCATAAAGAAAGAGTATAAAGACCATTAATTGAAATTAAAATTTAACAGTAGCCTAATGCTGCATGACATAAAATTCCATCTGTTGTGCAGAGCTACTAAACAAAGATACATGGGGAATAGTGTATGGTGTCTCAGCTTTGCAGCTAGTCAATGAATGTATTTTAATGTCAAACCACTCTGCACAATGAGAAGTCTGATATTCAGAAGAGTCAGTTTAGGGTGTGATGATTCCTGTAATTACTAAATTAGAGAGAAAAACTAAAAGTAATGCTGCATTAGTGAGACATTTTATTTTTAATTAAGTAGGTGGGGTTTCTTCCTGCTTTTGTTATCCTTACAAGTGCAGAACAGGTATGCATGCATTTTAGAGCATATAGCCTGTAAAATCTGTGTCCAAACCATTTCCTAGAGGTGCCTGTGTGGCACAGGCATCCAGGTACCTTGCTGGCTTCAAACAGAATTCAGTAGCAAAGTCAGTGTCCTTTCTCACAGCATCTCATCTGAAACACCATGGAAGTTTCTGCAGAACACGTGTAAGGAAGTAGATGACAGCTTTGAATAATTTATCGTAGAATGTCTGGTTCCTTGTGTTGTTCGCAAAATGTCTGTGAATGTCTTTCCTCCCTTCCCCCCCCCCCCCCCCTTCTTTTGTAATGACTCATGAATAGTGATTGCTGTAACCAGTTTCAGCAGACACATCTCTGGCATGAATTCCCCTGAAACAGTTAAACAGTTCTCAAGATGTGGACTGATGTATTGATGAAAGGTGGCTATATCCTACTTGCATTTCAGTATTAGATGAACACAGCTATAATAATTCGATTCTGATGACTGGAGATATTCAGCCATCAAAAAGGGCCTTGTTTGTTAAATGACGTATTTATTAGCTTATTTCTAAAGGATCTGTTATTATTGAGAAATTTCCAACACAGTGATTTCACTTTCAGGCTTATGTGTTAGGGTGGAACAACAGCTTTTCAGAAAGTGAATCTAACGAAGTGATTGTATGATTCTTAGCACAACAGGACTGTGGACTTTGATTGTTACCTGAGGCTAACTGCATGCTGAATAGGCCATAATGTCAAATTAGATGCTATTTGAGATTCATATAGTACATTTCCTTAATGCCTACATGTGCATTAGCAATTCAGTACCTCCATTCTGGGACATCTCTCAGTGCAGAGTTAACTATGGAACACACGCAGTGAAAGAAAATAACAGGTTGCAGAGGAAAGTCACCATCATGTTATGTGGACTGAGAGAATAAGAGTCCTTTATAGAAAAATCTACCTAAACAGAGATCACAACAAAGATGTGACTTGTTTACAACAGAAAATTCTGTGAGTTAGTGGGAAGGGGGAAGAACTAGAACCAAAGATAAAGCCAAAGATAAAACCAAATTAATGCTCAGCAGTTTTAGGGATATGTAGCTGAAGGTAATTAACCATTGGGAGAAGCAGCAGTAAAATATATGGGGATGACCTCTTTTTTTAGTCTAAGACCAACGTTCAGTGCCTTTCTGGACAATCCTTTCAATCATTACAAATATACAAAATTAAAACGTAAGCAGGTTGCTAATGAGGAGATTTCTAACTTTGATTTGCAAATTTACCCTAAAGAGAAGCAGGAAGGTTTTTACACAGAATAGAAAAATACGAATGCAGATCTAACGATGCATATTTCTTGAGGGAGCCAGTAGGAAATGCAACATTAATGGTAAATAGTGACATCAAAATGTAAAGGAACAACAGGTTTTAACAAGCTATTGCCAAATTTCCAGCCACTCCCTTTGCCAAGCAGAAACCAGGTAATTCACCTGCAGTATGTTCCGTGAGTTACAGAAGAGTTCAGCTGGCAGATGGGGCAGCCGTGGCAGGAGGTATGAGAAAACTGCCTTTCTCGCATCTACCTGCATACTTGGTTCTTGCTGGCCCACCTGCTTATTACTTTCCTGTCATTGACCTTGCTCTCTGTATTTGTGACCTGCAAAGTACTACAGTAATTTCACAATTAATTTGTTAAAACGAAATGGTGCATCTCTGAAGTCACTGGTGGCTCAGCATTTCAGCCCCCATCTTTCACTAAGCATACCTGTAAAAATAGTTCTCTTGGTGGGCTGCTGTTCCCAATGTTTCCTTACGTTCTTGGCATCGCAACCCTTAGAGTTGGAATTTGCTGAAATGTTATTTCATGTTTATCATTTTGATATCACTATTTGATTCAAAGTACCTGTCATAGTACTTGTACAATTCCCAAAACATTAGTTTGGGATGAAAAAAATAAGTGACTGGTGATGTGTCCTGGTTTTGCTGGGACAGAATTTTCTCCCTGGGAGCTGGCACAGTGCTGCGTTTTGGATGTAGGGTGAGAATAATGTTGACAACACATGGATGTTGTAGTTGTTGCCGAGTAGCGCTTACCCCAAGCCAAGGGCTTTTCAGTTCCCCAGGCTGCCAGTGAGGAGGGGCACAAGAAGCCGGGAGGGAGCAGAGCCAGGGCAGCTGACCCGAACTGGCCAAAGGGCTACTCCACACCACAGAGAGCCACGCTCAGCAGATAAAGTCGGGGTGGTGGTGGTGGTGTGTGTTAGCCGGGGGGCATCAATTGATGCTCAGGGAGTGGCCGGCCATCATTCGGTGGGTGGTGAGCAATTGCATCGTGCATTACTTGTTTTTTTCGCCTTGGATCTTATTCTGTCTCCCTCTCCTCTTCATCATCATCATTATTGTTGTTGTTGTTATTATTTTTACTTTATTTCAATTATTAAACTGTACTTATCCCACAGGCTTAACTTTTTTCCAATTCTTCCCCCTGCCTCCATCCCACCAAGCACTGGGGAGGGGAGTGAGGGAGCAGCTGCACGGTGCTTAGTTGCTGGCTGGGGTTAAACTACAACACTATGTATTTGTAGCAGCAGAATGTGTATCTGCACTACATTTACTGACTTTCCAAATGGTGTTTAGGTAGTTCAATGCATCTATATGAAACCTGTCAGACGGTGCTGAACTAACTGTCCTAAATTCCTCTCCCAGTAGTAATCTTCACCTATAATTAATTGTAAGGTATGTGTATATATAATATTGTTCATTAGAGAGATATCTGACAGCTTCTATATGCAAATGTGTCTGTCTTTCAGCCAAGATGTAATGATTATGTACATAGTATTTATAAACATACGGTAAATCATTTTATAGTATGCATTTCATTGTTGGAGGATACTTGGGAGAAATATTGTGAAAGATAGGTATGCAAGTGAGATAATGAGGGG
This sequence comes from Falco punctatus, assembly GCF_963210335.1. NCBI lineage: Eukaryota > Metazoa > Chordata > Aves > Falconiformes > Falconidae > Falco > Falco punctatus. The sequence goes on from NC_137588.1 coordinate 3,167,728, forward strand.
TGTGACAGGCAGGCTACTAACTGAAAATCCTAATATCTGCTGTATTGTTATTGTACTTGTCCTTTTTTATTATGCAGAAAATGACAAAATGCAAACCTGTTACATGTAGAGCTTCAGCTTTTGAATGCCAGACATTTTTCTCACTAGCCTTTAAAAATGCTTCTCAGAATTGTGAATAATGAAACATGCTTTGTAAAATTTTCATATTTCCTAAAGCAACATATCAAAATTTTGTTGGTTTTCTAGTCTATTTAATGAAAAAAAATGTTTCACTGTCTATGGTGGTTTCATCCACTAATCCTGCTCAGTTGCTGCCTATCTATATAATGAGTTTATGGCAACAGTTCCTTGTTGCAGAAAGAGCAACAAACTTACACCTCAAATTAAATAATGGACGCTGCATAAATCCTGCATTCAAAATTCTGTTCTTAAAATCAGATATGTTTCTATTAGTGGCCTGTATGATGGGATAAAATACCCTAGTGTGAAGTGCATGCACGATCTGAAAACGGAAGGACATGGTCTATACAATGCATTGCAAAGGCTGACCTTCACAGAGACATCAATAAACTCAGAGGAGTGTGCTAGGAGGAACCTCCTGAAGTTCAACTGAGGCAAATGCCCCAGGGCCAGAATAACCCCATGCATCAACACAGCTTTGGGGCAGAGTGGCTGCAGGGCATCTCTGCAGGAAGGCACCTGGGCAGAAGCTGGATGTGAGCCAGCAGTACACCCTGGAGGCAAGGAAGTCTGGAGCACAGCCCCACTGAGCTTGTAATTTGTGAGGAATGTGGTGTTCAAGTATTATCAACATAAAATGAACATGTAGGTAAAGCTAATGTTTATTTTTCTATTTACTTGTATTTTAAAACATAATAGCAGATTTAAGTACTTATAAAATCTAAAGAAAAATGAGATATTGCTTTAAAATTTGACAGCAAGACAGTTAAAATCAGTCTGTCACTTCTCTCCAAAAGATTAATTTGCGTGATGGCAGTATCTTTTATGTCATTATCCAGAAGCAGAACTGCAAAAAGAATACTAATTACCATCATTATTTTTTCTGGATACCTTGTATAAAATCGCAACATATAGAAGATATCGATGCAACATAGAAAGTCTAACAGTCAAACTGCAAAAGTCTAAGAATGAAGAAATGAAGAATAGCATAGTATTTCACCCCAAAAAGTTGTAAACATGATCTACACATACATCCTGAGATACTGGGAGATTGGTGTCTATGGTAACCTTGTTTACTTTGTTTATCAAATAGTTTTATCTTCCAAGTATTTGTCAGATACTTTATCTCCAATTTAATCCCATCATATCTGGAACGATGGCAACAGTCCAGCTTTAACATCATGTTTAAAGTTCCATCATTCATCAGAGCACCACCTCAAAAACCACATTTTTGTTCAACTTATCAATGGATCCCACCATTTATAAATAATTTTTTTTACCTTTTTTGTATATGTTGTCCTGATGACAGAGCACTATTGTCAGTGGCTGTAAAAAGAAAAAAAAGGAGACATTTCACAAAACTAACCCCACCAAACCAAACACCCAAAGTGCAAGGAGGGTTAATGCTTTTTTTAGCCAGAAAGAGTGTTTTCTTATGAAAAGTCGGTCAGGTAGGCTGTTCTGAAGACTTATTCCAAACAAGATCTCCTTTTCTAAATCTTTTTTTCTTCAGCTGCATCTATAGCTAAATTTGGTATACTCCTAAAGAGATTTAGATTTTAAGCCCATGTTTTAAGGCAACTGAGAGACCCATTGTTTAATATTTTTTCATGTTATTTCCTGAAGCTATTATGTTTGACTGTTCTTCCAGGAATCAATTTTTGGGGATATGCAGTCAACTCATTTTTATTGAAACCCATTCCAACCATTAAGCAGCATAATTTCAGCTACCATGGAAATGCTGATTAAAACTACAGGTTTTATTTTGCCATTTTAGCTGCGCCTTGACAACTAATTGCTAGTTTGGTTAGGCATCAAAGGGGCATTGAATTTTTTGCAATAAAAATGCAAGGAGATGGCGTCCCAGAAAGGCATGGATGGCTCTTGCTCGCTCTTACCCCTTGCTAAACGGTACATCGATACCTTCTGGTCCTCTGAGCACGGTGCTTGCCAGTAACCAGCTTGAGGCAAGGAGGGAGAAACTCCCTAATTAGGTGGAAAGCGTTAATGCCGTGACAGAAAAGCAGCTTCTGTCCAAGCGCAGTTCAGGCCGAGGGGCTGCTGGTTGGTGCGGCGGGAAAGGGAATCTCCTACCTTCTGTGGAAAATGCCAGCACCCAGCACGACATGGCTCACGGCTGCTAGCTCAGATGAGGCCCCCAGTTTTAAAATTACGAAGATTGCTGGTGGGATATGAGTTAGCAGTTCAGGCTTGTGCCTTGGCCTTGCGGGGCCGTGGTGGGTCTGTGTGGCGGGAAGCGGCAGGTGGGCTCTGTGAGGAGAGGCAGGGCCTGCCCAGCGCACGCACGGCCCCAAGGGTCTCGCTGCGTGTCCCTCAGCCATGGCTTGGTACCTCAGGTGAACCATGTTGGAGTAAGGGCAAGACCACCCTTCAGGCAGCGTGAGGAAGGCAGGTACAAGTGTGAGAAGCAGCCCTCTGAGCACCTAGCTGAGAGAGGAAGGGGTGCTGCAGCACAGAGACCCCTGTGGCGAGGAGCCCGGCCAGGAGCAGGCTCCTGACAGAGCTGTGGCCCATGCAGCAGGGCCCTTGCAGCAGCATGTTTATCCTGAAGGAGCTGTGGCCCATGGAAAGGAGCTCACACAGCAGCGGGTTAATCCTGAAGGAGCTGTGGCCCATGGAAAGGAGCTCACACAGCAGCGGGTTAATCCTGAAGGAGCTGTGGCCCATGGAAAGGACCTATGTTGGAGAAGGAGAATGCTGAGGAGAAGGATGCTGTGTGCTGACCCTCACCTTAGGGCCCTGTACAGGTGGGGAGGGAGAGGGGCTGGCAATGAGGGACTCAGGTGGAACCTGGGTTAAAGGGGGAGAGAAAAAAAGGTGCTTTAAGTTTTAGCTATGCTCCTCACTATCTAACTCTATTTTTATTGGCAATAAGTTCAATTAACTTTCCTCAAATTAAGTATGTTTTGCCAGTGACAGTCACACGTCATTTCCCTGTCTTTTACCTTCACCCATAAACTTTTTCATCTTGTTTTCTGCGCTCTGCCCTGCTGAGGAAGGGAGGGAATGGGTGGGTGGGTGCCTGGCAGCCAGCCAAGGTCAACCCACCCCAGGTTGGTACAAGAAGGGAGGGGGTGTCACTCCCTCAGCTCTGCCAGCCCCTCAGGTGTAGTTGTGCACCCTGAGCATCCCTTATTGGCAATCCACTGCAACTAATACTGCTTTAAAGACTTTTTTTTTTTTTTTTCCCCTTTTCTTTCTGCACAATTACTGTGTTTTGTGTAAGTTTTGAAGGAAGCATTCTTCCCTCTTCTTAAAAAGGGAAAACCTAATCTGTATATTTTATCTCCCAGATAATGTCATGAAACTCTCTCTTACATTTCAAAAGGAGACATTAGAAATGTCACCTGAGGGGTTTTGGGGTTTTCTTTTCTATGTTTTTATTTGTTACTATATGTAGGTGGGATGCAAAACTGGATCAGTAATAATTTCTCTATTGTGGTGATAGTATAGTAGGATGTGTTTGAAATTATTCAGAAAAAGCTTTCTACTTAGCTCTGCCTTTCACTTTTCCTCTGAAAGTGTGATTCAAGTCAACAAAATTTCTGAAAAAAGTGCAGCTCTATCAAACTTTTCACATTCCTTTTAATCTTTATCACTAGATTATAATCTCAGGTAATTGTAATGTATTGCTTAATTTCTAGTATAGTAAGAGATGAGGAGGCATGAATTTTTTTCTTGCTTTAAGTGGGCTGCTTCAGAAGTTTGCTTGTCTGCATGGCGTCAGGTGTCTGAACAGACCCACAGTCAAATTCCAGGCTTTTTTATTTAGTTCAGATGCTTCTAGAGTCACTCTCTAAGACAACTCTGTTGATCAGCATTGGAGTACCATGTGTATAAACATACTTGGGGATGCATCTGTGATGATTAGGACTTAAGTTAGTAAAATATTTTGCTGGATTCTCTCCCACAGTCAGTGTTGAAGCCAAAACTGATGAGGCCCTTGAAAATACAATAACTGTTCTTATATCCTATACTTTCTCTCATTGCTGTGCCTACTCCTGCCTGGTATTGTAAGTGTTCTACCTCATATTTAATATCAGCAAAACTTTGTATCTACTCTTTAGTGCACTGGTTGTATGACCTAAGAAAATGGTTTGCATTTTAATGTTATTCTCTACTGATGCTCCCAAATAGTGAACAATTATTAGATAATCTTTACATCCATCAGACATGAGCTGAGACATAAATGTTGAATTACTTGTCCAAGGCTATATAAAATTAGTGACCAATATGAAGAACTAATATATTTTATATATATATATATATATACACATAAATAATATAATATAGCAATACTGGGCTTCCTGTCACTTGATTCTTCAAAGCAAGATATAAAAACTCTATATATTTAACAAAATGATTTAGGCATTTTAAACTACAGAAATGTTGCTGATGTAGTTTATTTCTTCTTACAGTATGATTTTTGGCAAGTCCTAATGCAGGAAAATGTGACTTGGCCCTGATACACAGAATAAGAGATGGTCTGTTAGTTGAACACAGCAAACAAGTGAGTAAGAAAAGATTTTGATGGCCTTGCAAATGATATCTGATGGAGAGTGCTGCTGACTTATATCTCCTTCAGCCATGTTTTGAACTCTCGTGGCATGGTGCGGTCATATTATTTGTATTATTAGGTAATCTTAAGTACTGTGTACAATGCTCTTACATTTAACACCCACTCATTTTTGAAATGGAACCCACATATTAGAGTAAAGTTGAAAAGCATATAGTCTGCTCTGCAACATGCAAATAATACCCTTTAGTGCTGAGAGGAATTAACCACGTGTATCAAGAGAAGACTATGTCCTGAAGTCTAATCTTTGTCTAGCTGTTTCCTCAACAATAAATTACATTTTATCTGAATTAATGTTATTATTTTTGCCAATAGGTACCCTGAAATTTGATACTATGAAAGTTCAGGGCAACAGAAATTAAAGCTCTTTTGCAGAATGAAATTTTGAATTTCTAAAACCCTCACAGATTTCTGAATAACACCATGTGGCAGAACTATTCCTTAAGCCAGTACATTTATGGATTAACTAAGTACTGCTTGCTGAGTTTAAACATAAAAACTCCCTTCAGAAATTTAAATTATAAAACGTTATAGGCAAGAAAATATATGAAAATTGGTAGCTAGCTGCCTGGTATTATCGTTTGTTGTGTTGTTGATAAATTTTCTTCTTCCTGTCCTATTTGCTGTACAAGGCCTTTGACCACTTTGGGTGATGATGTTTTTTCTTAAAAGATCCTCAGTATGTTCAGATCAAGGAAGAGAATTTAGGTGATGGGAAAGATTAGATTCAAAACAATAACATAGGTGGTTTTTATTTTTTTTTTAAACTGTGATAGCAAATATAGATATTGCTGCAGCACCACAGACCATCTGTGCACAACAACTCCTTACTATTGAAATGCAGTTCTGTTATCTCTGATTTATAAATAAATACAACTCCAAGCTTAATTTGATGTTAACTGTAAAGGCTTGTTTCTGTTTGGCTTTACTTGTCAGTTGTGATGTTTACCTCTGACATTATTTCTGCTCTAGAATGATCCTTTCATAAGGCAGCTAAAACATTTTTCTAACCGGCTTATATACTATAAAAAAGACCCAAGTCTTTGGATTTTATGTGTTTCTTAAACCTCTGGGTCTTTCTGGCTTCTGCGTTTAATACTTGCTATAGTCCTAGAAAGCAACCACTTTTCTTGAGAAATGGAATAGCACAACACTACCATTTATTCCCTTAATTTACTGTCCTCCATTGCCTATACCATCTCCACAGACTTTCTGCCTTGCAGCAGAGTATCTGACTTGTAATTAATCCACTGAATTATGTGGTGTGATGGGTCTACAAACTTTGGACACTATATTCACAGTGTTTGGTTTCTTTAAAAACAAAACAACCCCCCACCCCCCCAAACATCCCCCCCCCCCACCTCCAAACACAACCCTACAACCCCCCACCCCCCCTCCCCCACCCCCCCCAAGCCAAAAGCCTAGAGAATATGTTCTTTGTTAAGCAAGTCTGGAGACACTCTTTTCTGCTCCAGTTTCATTCCTTTTGTCAGTTTGGAGTCATTGCAGTGTTTTACACAAGACTCCTCTTTCTCTTAACTAATTACTGGAAATAGTGAGTTGCTCTCTTAGTAGAAGAGTACCCCCTTAAAAACACTCCTTCTGTTCCATACTCCAAAAGCATGTGCCTGCTTTATTGAAGAGAATGCATGCTAAACACTGTTCATGGGAATAAAACAGTATCTAACTGATGAAAATCAGCAGTGTCAGATTATTGCTTTGACTAAATTGTTAGATATAATATTTCAGCGTTCTTTTGAAGGCAAAAAATTTAACTGTAGTATGTCAACCCAAACTGGCAAAGTAAGGTGCATGCTTTTCCTCCAATACCAAATAATAGAAGCTTGAGCCAGTTATATCATTCCTGTATGCTTCTGCTGCAATTAAGGAAAACTGGAAAAAAAGTTACAGGAGAAAAGATTTCTCAACACGTTTTCATTGTTCTTACTCTCTCCTTCTCATCCCATGTGTAAATGTCTACTTGCTTTGTTTCTAATAGAAACAAAACTGGAAGGGGCTTTAGGAAGTATTATGGCAGGATCTATTATATCTTCTTTATTCCTAACAACCACTTCTTTTACCTGTTCTTAAAGATTCCATGTTAGAGATGATGTCCATATCACTCCTGTTGGTAAGGAAAGTGAAGGGCTGAAATGGAGGCTTCTTTTCTGTTGAGGATATTGAATCCTTATTATTGTAGTTACAGTTTTTCTTATCCTACAAAACACAGATAGAGACAGTTAATTACTTCTATTTTTACAAAATACTTTTGCATACTTATAGGCTATTGTTACAATTTTCCTTATTCTCTTCTTTGAGCTAAACAATTCCAAATATTTCTGTCTGTCTTCATAGGTAATAAACCCTGGTTATTTCATTGACCTTGTTTTATTATATCTAGTTTGTCCGTGCTTCTTGGAAGTCAAAGTGCAGAGCTGGACAGGATGCTCCAGCCAAAGCTTTATAGGTTTTGCCTATAGGGAGATTGTGTGATGAATCTTGACTCTTTCATTTTCAGCTGTCTGAAAGGGGCATTTGGCTTTTACTCAACATAGTAACATTGTTGACTCATGTTCATCATTGATGCATAACAAACCTCACATCTTTTTGTGTAAAACTGCTAACTACTTGATCCACACCCTACATTTGCATACCTAATTATTCATGCTTAGGTGCAGAACCTTGACTTTGTCCCCACTGAATAAACATCCTATGCTTTTCATCTGCTTTCCCATTTGTCAAGTTCATTTGAATTCCTAGTTTGTCCTCCAGCTTATTTGTAGTCCCTACAAGCTTTGTTATCTGCAGATTTTTAAACTCATTGAGATTTCACAATTCTATACCAAAGACAAAGGTCTTAATAGTTGGTACTCATCCAAATCTTGAAATGCAGAGTAATCAGGAAATGCACTCAATCCTTAAACAATGGACTTTCTCATTGCAATATTTTGAGTTGTCTGTTCCCAAGTGATGTGAACATTTGGGGACTGTGTTAGTTTAAGAAAATGAAAGAATGCCCACTGTGGTCCATAACTTACATTAAAAGATATCTATGTGAAATAATTGGTAACTTGGGACCAGCTGCTCAAAAAAGCAAGAAAAAAGATAATAGATTTTACCAAAATAAGAAGTCATATTTTAGGCAGACAGGTGAAAAATATGTTAACTAATTTTCAAAATTATATGCATTTGATTATTGAATTAAAATGCAATTTTAGAATGTTTCTGTAATTCAAAAGTTTCATGTTGGCTTACTGTCTCTGTACAATGTATCTATGTTACTAATGGCAAAGACAAGCTCTTGAGGATACCTTTTAAAAGCTTATTGGCATCAAGAATTTGTTCCTGTTCCTTACTGGAAATTATCTCTCCATGCCCAGGGAATGTTACTAGAGTTTCTCTGCTGTCTTAGTGCTGAGTCAGCTGAACTAGTTTTTTGAGAAACCTTTTTTTTGGATTATATGAGGTCTAGTACCAGGGTGGCTACTGTTTTCAGCTGGCTTTTTTTTTTTTTTTTTTTTAAGATCCTGGCAGCTTGTGGAGGCTTTTTATTTGTATTGTTTAAGAATAACCTCAGTCAGTCAGAATTTGAGCTGAACATTAGAAATGTTTTCAGACATCAGCTTTACCTCTGTGTCTTGTAGTTCAGTCCTTGTATAATATTTAGAGGGGATTTCCAGCAGCCTAGGCCAGGACACAACTGAAAGCTGCTGAAGGGAGTTGTGAGCTCCCTACACCCTATTCCTACAAGTCTTTAGTTTTGTATGGGTTTAATATTAAAATGCAGTAGAGGTACATGTGCAATAAATCAGGAAAAGACTAATGCAGGTTATCCTCAGCACTGGAAGCATTAAAGATCCACCATGCCATCAGCCAGAAAAACTACGTTCCACATACAGTGAAATTTTTAATTTTTTCTTACAACTGTCAGTAAGGTCACCATGGGGGACAGTCTGCCATGCTCCTGAGATGACAGTTAGAAGATATTGCATTGAGCAATCCTCCCAACACTCGTATGATAAACTGATAAGGATGGGTTCATCACAGGATTTAATAAAGTTCAAAGTAATTGTCACTGGCAGTAATGTTTTTTAATTATTCCGAGACACAGTGAATAAGGCAATTAACTATAGACTTTGTAATGCAGGAATTTTCTATCATGTAGTAAATTGCTTTGTGATATTTTTGTTTTGAAAAATATATCTGGTTGTGTATTTGCTGAGGGGGAGGAAATTATATACAGATGATGTGTTCTATCCCATTCTAGATTCTGGAATGCCAGTGTCTTCTCTACTTTCGAAAGATTTTGAAAAGGTGAATTGTAATTTAGAACCAGACTATGTCTCCACACCATCATACAGAACCATACTTCAGCAAAGCTGTAAGGAAGGAACTGTGGCCCCAGGGAACTCTGTTTATTCATCTGAATGTTAATATGCTTACACACAACATAAGTTGTGAGGTTATCATGGTTCCTGGACTAGATCCACTACATAAATAAACATTCCTGGAGTACACAGAAAACACATCAAAGCCAATTCCAAAGTGCATGCTGATGTGTTGCCTTAAAACAGTACAGACAATACTAAGAGGAAGGCCAGACCTGTCCAGGAAGAATGAAAATCTACATTAAAATTTTTTTCAAGCAAATTCATTTCTGTTTTTAATCATAGGTGATGAAGATAGGCATTTGAAATGTTTTAAAATGTTGTGGGTTGTTAATGCCCAGCCATACGGTTGTAATGGAGGAATAAGGAAGGAGGAGGTATGTTTTCACCAACTACTGGGATTTGAGACAGAAAAACAGTCACAAAATTTGCATCAAAAAGGCAGCCCATACTTGATACGTGCACTATCAATCCATCAAAAGCATAAATAGAACAATTTGCTTTATTAATTTCAAAGTAAAAGTTAATGTGAAATTGCTTTGGCAGAAGGAAGTCCTTGCACCAGTAAGTATGTGGTGGTGAAGACATATAATTAAAGAGCTCAGGACAGTCTAAAATTTGTTGAATTACAGTGTTTCACAAGTAGCAACTTGTCACAGTTTAATTCCTACAGGGAAAAGTCACACACACAGGAGGGGGAAAAAAAGCTTGTCATGAATGTTGTTGTACTTTATTTGTTTTCATAATTTTGTATACACCTTAGAAATGTTATTTATGCCTTTTGTAGAGGGATTCTTCAAAGGAAAATGAATTATCACTTGAAATGATATAATGGCTTTGGGTATCTACAAATATAAGTAGAGTTATAGTAGTATCTGTTTCAAGTCTCTAGTAATATCATCAAATGCAGTGAAAAGGGCTTAAAAAAATTAACACTATGATAGTAATAGTGCAACAGATAAATACATAAGAATAATAAGATCCTTTCTCTTTGTCTTGACTCATACACTGTATTTAAAATTTCATTACAGTGAAGGTTAAAGATCAGTCTTCAGTTTCTTAACTGTTCTCAATAAAACCAGACTGGATATCTCAGAGGAGGCTTAGCAGGACTAGAAAGTGGTCTAGGTCTTTTGTAAGGAGGCCAGAAAGCAACAACACTGTTATGGCTGTTTCTATACCTTTGGTGTTTTCATTGCTTCTGCTGTGTATGGAGATGGAACTTGTGACGTTCTTTTCAAAAGAAAATAAAAATTAATGCAAAAATGAAGGGGAAACATTAGCAGCAGGCATGAAGGATGAGAGACTTTGCTTGAAAAAGAAGGCAAATATAGATGATGCGTGGTGATGTTTAACATTTACCTGGAAGGATGAATCAGTAATGGGAGTTTTTTGGCCCAGGTTCAGTGCCTGAAACCAGTAGAAGACAAGCAATGTGAATCACACTTAGCCATAATCAAGAAAGAATTAATTTCAGTTTTCTATGAGTCATTGGAAATGTACTTTTCTCACTTGCTTGTGTCTGTGTCTTTATAAGTAGATGAAAAAAACTCGTTATTTTAGAAGTATTTACATTCTATAATATAGAGCAGCCCACTTCAAACTTTAACAGCTTTTTACTGCTTGGCACCTTTCTAAACACTCATTCAGCTACCTTAATAAGATGATCTTATTATGCCCTCAGTTGTGAATTGCTGTTGGTCACCCAACCCATTAGCTAAGGCAAAACACACAACAATTCAGCTTGACATACTTAATGAGAATTCTGAGGCTGCTTAATTTATCAGTCTTTAACATTAGGATACTCCAGCAAAGCTTCAGTGTTATGAATGTGATGTGCTGAATCTTTTGACAATACGTAATGATCCTCATCATTGTGAAGCCTGTGAATAGAATAATCTGATCAGTTCATTAACACTAGAGAGGTCTGAACACACTAATAATGTCATTGTTTACACCTCAAACACTGAAGACCAAATTAATTCCTGGTGTATTTCCATAAACTTTAATACAGTGGCTCCATGTATACAGTCAACCTAAGGAAAAAAAGTCCTTCCTTTTAAGGAATGCTGAAACTCCACCCTGACAGTCCTTTTTGTACATAGGGGAAGATAAGTGGTTCATCTCTTCTCAGCCTGGTGGAGTTAACACCGGTGATTATTTTGTCGATGTGACTTTACCTTGGTAATTTTTTTTATATTGTATTTTCTGGAATTATTTACATGATAAAACTGTATTAAGTATAAAGAGGTACTTTGAACATACAGAACATGACTGAATCTGTTTGATTATTTATGATTTTCCTGCTGTAGGACATGAAATGGTGAGATGCACTAAAGTGAAGTATTTGGAAAATCTGTTCTGACCTAAGGAATCTAACCTCCCAACAGGAGGATGCACTCCTGTGCAAGACTAATCAGAACAGCTAAATTAGATTCCTGCTCTTAATTTCTGTTCAAGGAACATGTCCCTCTCCAATGGCTGTAGAGAAGGCAGACTACTACTACATTAACTTTAGTCAACATACTTCGGTCACTTCAGACTTGATGATTTCCTACCTTTAGCCACAGTTGCAATTCAAGCTCAATACATTGGAGCTGGTGAGACCTACATGAGGTTCCACAGATCAGGATAGCATTTTAATCACTTAAGGATGCTAATTGCTTTATGAAGCTTTATTTGTAAATTTGTTTGAAGGCCACCATGTAGCTTTTCTGCCAAACTGTACAGCTATTTGCAGCAATAATAATAAAATTCTTCTCTCTTTAGTAACTTGCAGCAGTTACCCTACAAGTGATACAATTGATTACCTACCTAAGCACCCAGTAATATTTTAGGCAAATTACCATTCTAATCAATGTTACTGGAGTAATTATCAAGGAGTAAATTAAATGTGAGTGATGAGTAATTAGCTTGAGTTGAAGATCTTAAATCCCTTAATGTAACATCTAGAATTGCAGTTTATCCATTTTTTGAGGTGTGGGGTTTTTTTAATCTCATCAAAAGGGTCAGAAAATGTGAAAATCTCTGTTTAACTTAGAAAAATAGTGGAAATTATTCATATTCTTCAAATAAATATAACTCTTGTCTTTAAGGCTTTTTCATAGAAGAGAGTTCTATGCAGACACTTCTCCATCCAGTGTGTTGAAAGCACATTTCTCTACAGAGGTCAGTCGAGCTCTGCCAATTTCTCTACCAGTGCAGAGAAATAAAGTACTGGAATCTGGTGGCCCTTGATGGAGGGAATTTCCTCTTGGCGCTTCTGCCAGTTACAGTACGAATCCTGGGCTATTCACTTCCACACCCATTCAGTTAGAATTGACTTTACTATTACAGAGCTGGAGCCATGCCCATGATAACTCCTTTCTCTCCTCTGGTAGTCAGAAATACAGTTTAGCAAGGATTTGGAAACCTTTCATTTTGGAGGAATAACTATTGTCTGCCTGCCTGTTCACGTCTGTATCAGTAAGCAACTTAACTGAGTTTCTTAACCAAAACGCTAAACTTTTCCAATAAACTAATTCAAAATCTCTCTGATTTCCTAGTGTTGAAAAACATCTGGGGCAGACTGCACTTGACATTTGTAAATGTACAGTAAGTAGCATGGTTTTATGCAAGAATATACAGCAATGGATTCACGATTATGTTGCTTGCCTATTGCCATTACTGACTCCTCCAGAAATAATTGACATGAGCACTTCTTTATCTGAAAAGAATCAAAATTTCAACAACTTTTCTTTGAAAAGCACTGATTATCATACTCCCTAGAAGCCTGCAGACTTAAGGTGAGGAACGGTTATTTTCACAGCATTTACAATTAGTTTTTATTGTTCCTAGTACATTATCTCAGTGCTCTAGCTTGTTACACAGATTGTAAAGACTGAGGAATCAAAACATGGTAGATCAACTACTACCATGTTTAAGAATTATGTTTTTCCCCAAATTTTCATTTATTGTAGAAGTGAGATATAAGCAACAGATGTATCAAAACAGGACCTTCCTGAATATTCCTGCCACCAGTCATTTCTCATCAACTTCTTGCTGACACTGGTAACCCTAGTTCTTTAAAAACTATTTCATGTGCTATTTACTCGTAAATGAAATACATAAAACACATTTACAATATTAGTCCACAATATGTGCAGGGTTTTTTTACTGGTCCACCTGATAATGAAATATCTTGGAACTATGTCAAACTTAGAGCTAGAACATTTGGAGCTAGTTATTGGCTCACAAATAATTCTTTCATGACACACAGCAATAGTTTAGTTTTTTTAAATCATAATACTCAGTCACAATGATAGGCATAATTTGGATTTATGCCCATCAAATCCGAATTTATTTATTTATTTATCTACTTATTTATCTATTTATTTATTTATTTTAAGCTGGACTAAATACTCTGAATGCAGTTAGGCTTTTAAGAAGTCTGCTTAGTGTGTTTTAGTGCCCTTCTTTCAGATATTGCTGCTGATTGGTGATATGATTTTTACTTCCAACACTCAAAATCCCTTGCTAGTTTCTTAGCACTTCCTAGCACACATTTGTCACAATTTTTTTCCCCTCCATGTTTTACTCAAGCTACTTCCAGGAAGGACAACTGTAGTTTTTTATTCTCTTCAGTTTTTATGAAAAAGGAAATAATGTTTTTATTTGTATTCATCCTGCTTTTATTAAAAAAATATATATATGATAAATATTCAACGAAGAAATAGATTTTATTAAGAGGTCAACAAATACCCAAAGAGGCACAGGTATTCCTGAAAGATGATACTAGCATGTGGAAGTTGATGTCCTCATCCTTTCTCTTGTAGACATGAGAGACAGAGGTTCTGGATACTTGAATTACAGTCTTAGTACACCTTCTCACTCCCTGTAAAAACAGCAAGATGTGTCTCCTTGACTTACAGCTTGACTTTATGAATTAACATGCATTTTTGTAGTATTTTTGAGGAGAGATATTAGAAATCTATACAGAAACAAAAAATTAGCCCATAATTGGGAAAATCTGCCTTGATCCTTGCATAATTGGCATTAAATACACAGGAATAATTTACTTTGTTCTCACTTACATTTTTTTAATTTACTGATTTTATGCCAAAATGAGATGCTCACCAAATTAAGTAAAATACAGATTTTCCTCAGTGTGGATCAATACAGACTTTCTCTAATTCCTCGTTCCTCACCTGAACTTAGCGTGAAGATCTCAGTCAAGCTTCCCCTGCCCTGTTAGAGTGTGTGCTCATTCAGATATTTCATTCTTGACATATAGAAATTAAAATGTCAGTCTCTACAGTTATTTTCCTCTTCCCCAAAGAAGTGACAAAGATGGAAGGCTAACCACAATACAGATGAAATATGTAAGGGATTTTTTTAGTGAAAAAAAGAAAAAAGAAATAGCTCAGAAGATGAGATTTTTTGAAGAGGTAAGGCTTAAGATTGTTTAGTTCTCTTTTTCTTATTTTTTTTTTTCCCCTCAGAAAGAGTGTTGTAGCAGGCTTTGCCCAAGACAGTATGATTACCACCCACAAGCAAAATGGGAGTATTAAAAAAAAAAAAAAAAGAAGCTGTCATGTAGCTTCCTCATCACAGAGTTGAAAATAAAGATAAAAGCTGTTACCTGAAATTGAATCCTTTGCTTGACAGATCCTTTCTTTCATATTAAGACCACAATCAAATCATGTATTCAAAAGCCAGGTGTTAAATCTCTGTTCTGTATAAATTAGCAATTTCTCCTATTTCATTAGTATTCTCATTAAAAGGCACATACTTTTTCCAGTGAAGCGGCATTCTAACAATGTATGAACATTTCAATTCCTAATGAAATAGATTATTTTTTTTCTTTTAAAATAGTCTGTTTTCCCTGCTATGCAAGGTCTACTTCTTTTCAGCAAAGACTTTCTTCCTGGGAAATGCATTTTAGAAATACTAATATGTTAAAGGTTACCTTTTAAACATACCATATGAGGTTTTTCCACTGCAATATGCTATATGAATGCATATTTAATTTATATAACACCCAGAACAGATTATGATAAAATGTTTCATGTAAGATGTGATTAAAATGTCACCTATTGCTCATTTATAATATGTTTGTCATTGTAGGCTACATATTTAGGTCAGATTAAATTGCAAGGAAAATAATGACTCAAATATCACTAAGCACAGTGTTTGTTCTTTACCAAATGAAAGACTTCTGTTCCTAACTAGAGAAGGTTTTAAATACAGGAAGAATTTGAAGTTAGAATTATGCAAAGGAAAAAATTAAGAATAAAAGCATTACAAAATGCTTCTGATTTAAAATAACTATTCTTGTCATACAGCCACTGAATGAGTCTTTACTTAGCTTTTGGACACTGCTTACAAGTGTGTGACAGTGTGGGATTTCTTGTCATGCCATCCTTTCTTTATGGAATTGTAGAATAATATAGGTCAGAAGGGATATCTAGAGGTCATTCAGTCCATCTTACGCGAATTATCTGTTGGAGACTTAATCATATACAATCTCTTCAACAGCAAGCTGCACTGAAAAAGAATCTACACAGAAGGGGAGGACAAGTCTTTATTTTATTCCTTAAATAGTTTTTCTTATTTGTAGAATTGGCAGAATAATTCTTAATAAAACTGAGTTTATATGTTGCCCTTTGGTGGTTCTCATACTCTATAATGCATTGACACCAGGAAAAAAAAAAAACAACCAAAAAAACCCCAACCCAACAAAAAACAAACAAAAAAAACCCCAAAACAAACAAAACCAAACTTGCAGTACTTCTGGAGATCAGTTAATCCCAACTGTTGAGTCTTATGGTGGTGATAGGATAAATTCAATAGCCTTATCTTTCCTTGAAACAACCAAAAAAAAAGAAAATTCACTCCAGCTAGTACTGTGAGTTTTATATACTAGATGATATTTTTTTTTATGCTCGTTTACACCCATGGGATCTCCAGGAGTTACGATGTATAAATAAATTAGGGTAAATATTTGGCCTATTGACTTCATGTTTTCAGTGAAGATAAAGAAATATTGTCCTTTGATGTAACTATTGACCTCCTCTTTGTTTTGGTCAATACTTAGTTCTTGACTCAATTAATCTCAATAGATACCCAAACGAAGATCAATATTTATTTATTGAAATCAGTGGGAATTATGTATATGTAGGGAGCAAATAATGGGTTTCTGAGAAATTTCTGTTAACAGCTTACTTAAATTTCTACAAAATAATGCTTGTCAGTGGCATACATAGTGTCTTTAACCTTGCCAGTGAAATTAAAGCACTTGAAATTTTTCGTATTCTTCTCTTTAAAAGTTACTATATATTTGGCCTTTGTGTGTTCTAAGAAATTTCATTTATGAAGATTTCTTAGGAAGAGAGAATAAGAGGGCTTTGGCAGATATTATGGTTGCCTGTTGTGAGACTTGAAATGGATGTATTCCCAGCACAGTCATGACTTTCCTTTATATTCTTTAGCCCTATTTACCAAGTGTGGGAAAGAGAAGCTGTCGTACCGTGCAAGACCTGGAAGACAACACCCCCACCTTTCATATGACCCTGCATGCTATACTTTTTGTGGTTGGTGTTTCTTTCCCAGGTTAATCAGAGGCTTTCTGAAAGATGAGTCTATCCTAGGACTGAATTTTGCCTGTATATGTCTCAGTTTTTTGTTGTTTGTTTTTTTTTTTTTTTTTTTTGTTTTGTTTTGTTTTCTTTTCTTTTCTAGAGACAAATGCTCATTTCTATTTTCTTATGCTTTCAGTAGAAGTGGTGGGAAAGAGAATAAATGAGCTGAAATAGTGACTATTAATAATGGCATGTATTTCTCTCCATTACTTTTATGCACATTAAATATGCATAGAATTAGATGGATATCTTTAGAAATGTGGAAAAAAATGAATAACATTGGGGAATGAATGTTGGTCAGATTTGTAGCCTTTTTCAGTTTGACGTTCCCAAGAAATCTTTTTCATCAGAGGAGAATTGTTTGCACTGTTTTCCAGGTTTACTTTTAAGAAACTTTTTCAGCTGCACATTGTTACGTGCTTTCTCTTCATAGCTTTTTGGCCTACCTACAGAGAGCTGGGGAGAAAAAAAAAATACAAATCCAGAACTGCACCACCCCTCAACGCAAAACAGCTGAAGTTGTAGTCATCTTAAGAAGCAGATAGTTAAAATGCAAGTAGAGAACCATCGCTTCAGTTGCAAGTAATAATTATAGAACGAAAGCAGAAAGCAAACTCTTTGTGGAAAAGTTCACTAAATTTATTCACCAAAGTATAAACAAATGCATAAAAAAGATATTTTTTGTCCCTGTTAACAGGCTGAATTCATTGGTTGTTTGTTGCCAAAAAATGTGTTGCTTAATGATCTGCAGAGTAATTAACCTGTCACTTCAGAGACTAATTTACTAAATCCTTTCCAATCTCTCTTTATATTAAGCTCTATTGTTAATTTGAATAGATATTTATTTAAATATATTTCATGTTTCCTGGTAAAACATTTAAAATAAATCTGCTTCAGAAACGTATTGATACCAGAGAAATTAATTTGATATTAATATCAAGAGTATTCTTAGCATATAAGGCTCTTGCCCAATAATCTTTATTGCTGTAATGATACAAGCAATAAATTCAGGCTCAGTCTACTTACTGCTAACTTTCACACATATACAGAATGGCTGAGGTTGGCAGGAATCTTTGGAGATGAGGTAGTCCAACCCTCTGCCCAGAGCAGGGTCAGCTAGGGTAGGGGTTGCCCAGGACCATGTCCAGCTGGGTTTTGAATGTTTGCAAAGATGGAGACTCTGCAACCCTTCTGAGCAAGCTATGCTGGTATTTGACCACCCTCACAGTAAAAAAGAAAAAAAAAAATCTTTATTTTTTTTAAATGAAATTTTAAATACTCAAGTTTGTGCCCATTTTCTTTACTGTTACCGGTATTATGCACATTGAGATTTCTCCAAACATTTTCTTCTCAAGGCTGATCGGTCCCAGCTCTCACAGCTTTTCCTCATATGTCAGATGCTTCAGTCACTTCAACATCTTTGTAGCCTTTTGCTGGATTTGCTCCAGCATGTCCTTGTCTCTCTTGTACTGAGGAGCTGATAACTGAGTGCAGCACTCCAGTGGTGTCTCAGCAGCACTGAGGCGAGGGGAAGGCTCACCTCCCTTGGCCTTTTGGCAACACTTTTCTGAACGCAGCCCAGGATCCTGGTGGGCAACTTACTTCTCAGCTTCTTTGATTCTAGAATTGTTAATCAAGTTGAAGAATAACACAAAAATAATTATATTTTACCTTGCTGCTTTTACTGCATGAATGTATATATATATCGATTGGTTCTGTATTAGACCACTTATGAGCCTTATTTTGCAACCACCACCAGCAATGCAATAGTAAGTGATAATGAGTATTTTCCTTTCCTTGACTTTAGTACAGAGCCTACAACATTGGGTAAATATAAAAGAGAACACAGTTTTCTCACCAGACAATGTACACTGTCAAGCATGGAATCTCTTAATGCTTTTCAGGCAGAACCGAATTTTTCTAAAGTGGGTAGTATGCTTGCTTACTATAACTCAGCCATTAGGTACAGTTTAAATGTTACATTTAAAAGAAATCAGACTTGGCATTTTAATAAAGAGAAAGACGTTGATAGGAGGAAAAAAATATTTGTGTAGCCTTGCTTTATCTTTTTTACCATATTTGAGACTTTTAGAAGCAGTGATGATGCCTGCTTATTAAAGAATATACACAAGCCTGAATTTCAAATGACATTCCAGATAAAAATAATAAAAACCTTCTGATGTGATAAAGGTGGCTATTCTTTAAACAGAGATATCATTTCTGAAAGCTGAATGATAAAAGGTTTAAGATAAGATTCTGTCATTCCTATTTTCCTGACTAACCAGTCAGGCTTTAGTATTACTGCTCCTAAATACAGTGCATTTCTGCATGCCCTTACACCATGAGAGCATTTCTGATTTAGCATAGATTATGGTCATGCTTCTGAAGCAAACTTCTGCATCATCCACACTTACTGTTACCAGGTACCACATTAGAGAACACCCTCAGAGTATGATCAGGATTCCTCTCAGCTGAGACAAAACTGGAAAATACACCCCGAGAGAATGCCTAATACACTCCAGCTTTAAAAGACATTCATTCCATAGGACTGGATCAGAGGTTGTCCAAAGTTTTAAGAAACAAACAGCCACTGAACAGAGTTTGGTTGTCAGCAATTTGTTGTTCGTGGCTAGATAGTAGAAGATCTAAGTTTGGAAATCAAAAATCCTTCTACTATCTGCTTTGCTCTAAATACAGAGAAATTAACAGCATCATTACAAAACCTAAAGAATTGAAAGATTTAACATTTAGTAAATTATGTCTTTTCAAATAACACACTTTGGTTTTGTTCTCTTAAGGAGCTACCACATAATACAGATATCCAAATAAAGCACAGAAACTTTGCAGACCCAAGTAAATGCATGTTAAAAATGCTACCTTTCTTTAAATGGTTGATTTTGAGTTATCTGCTTAAATTCTCTTCAGACAGCAATTAGTCACAGACTGTCAACAAGTAAAAACAAGACTGTAATTACTAACTCACAGGGATATGTTGCTGTTCATAATCAGTTATAGATATGATATCCAATTTTATAATTTCATAAAAAATGTTCAAGCAAATTACAGCCTTGTAGTAATGGCTCAATGGCAGTTTTATCTTCGGTATTATCTTTGTCACTAGTTAATATTGTCATAGCATCTTCTTGCAAAAATGGTTGTCTTTCTAATCAAATATAGTACATGGTAGGGAGAAAATGTGTGCTAATGAGGAAGCAATGCATACTGGAAGTGTTTGAACAGTTATACTTTCAGTTAAAAAACCCCAACAACAAAAACAACAAAAAAACCCAAAACACCCACTGGACCCATTATGAATCCAAAGCTATTTGTGGACAAGCATCTGGCCGCCTACGTACCAGTCATCTTTCAGCATTTACTTCTGATGCTGAGTAAGTACACTGTTACAATGGGATTATTTTATCCATGCTATGGGTATCACAGGTACCAAACGTTCCCATAGCGCTATGACTTGCAAACAGATGGTGTGAGTACAGCAAAAGAAAGTAGGATGAAAATCCCATCCAGATAGTGGGCTGGGACACTGCTGAAGGCTCATGCCAGGCTTGTATATTTTAGAGAAGATCTGAGGGCTGTCCAAAGGTATTAATGTTTTTTTTCAGTCTGTCCCTTTCTTCTGTGGCACCCAGATTCTGGCACAATATTTACTACTGTGCACTTTGCTACGATATCCTTATTTCCTGCTTTTTTAAAAAATTGTTGATTGTTGCTATCAGACAGTTGGGTCGGGTTCCTAGAAATGCAGCCACTTGCTCTGGGTGCCAGGTATAGTATCACCACTCCTATGTTCTGGGCAGGCTATGCACAGGTATCTTTGCATGAAAGCATATGGTGAAGCCTGGTCCTAATTTTCATTTGGGTCATTTAAACAACTGCTTTCAAGCAGCAAGTCTGATGGAAAGGCTTAGGTAGTTCTGAAGAGACAGTGTTTGGTATGTCTGGTGCTTTTTCTGGTTTCACTTCAGTTGCATTGCCTGAAGTTGTGTCAGAAGGGAAAAACCCAGGAGAGATTGTTCCAAATCTTCACTGATTACACCAAACACGAAGCATGCAGTATTAAGGATAACCTTACAAGTTCTTTTTCAGTCTTTCCTTCCCCAGTTATATTATTTTGAGGATCACTGCAAATGACACATTTTTACTGAGGAGATGGTACTAGATGACGGTAGAAGAGCAAGAGCCTGGTAAGGGTACCAAGCACGATAGTCCCACTAACACTCCAGAAGAGCAAGGGAGAAGATCTTGGAGAGAACACAGCAATTTAAAAGTATAAAGACACTCATTAGATATGAGATGGTAATTACATCTCATGATTTCCCTCATTCCTGTGATTATTCAGTATTTCTTCTGCAACCTGACCTTCCCAAATACCAGCAGTAGTGGCAATAATAGGATCTCCTAACTTGTTTTATTTCTGTGGTTCAAAATTTACCATGGGTATTGCATCTGAACTCCAATAGCTTGAACTTTCATCTGGCCTTCCAACCAAACTATTCATGGCCTCAGCTTCTAGAACTGGGTTAGACTAGATATGTGCAACGCACTGTATCAGACAATTTGTATGGATTTCATCATTGCAAAACTGGTTGCAGTGGCAAAGGATAAAAGAGGCAACAGCTCCAACTGTTGATCATTGACATATCTGTTTAGCTCTCATTACTGCTATACTGAAACCATGATCCTCAATGTCAGATGTGTTTGTAAGAGCAGAAATATGGAAAAAAATAGTCTGGGAAGAAGCCAGTTGAATTAAATTTACTGGCATGATTATATCAGATAATGACTTAGATTTGTATAACCTGTGACTGGTTAAGAAAAGGTAATTACTATTCCAGCCAAGAAAAATAAATAGGTATTCAGCAATATTTTTCAGACCCTCACACTGAAAGACCCTTTGTATGGCCAGCACAGAAAAATCTGAATAAATATTGTCCCATTCTGTTAAAAATGAAAGCGAGTAATATGCTGTAAAACATGGAAACAACACAGCATTGAGAGAAGGAAAGAAAGAGACAGCAGATGCTGTTTTCCAGACTAAATCTCCTCTGATGCACTCCAGGGACCTCATTTAATCAAGCATCATTCTCACACTTCATCACGTATATTATTCAGAAATGATGAAGAATTCTGGGAATAAATTAGTCATTTATTTCAGGATAAATGGTTTTTAAAATTTATTATTATTCAGGCTATTTTGAAAAATTTAGTTTTCCCTTTATTTCTCCCAGAGGCTCCCAGCTCAGCTTAATCAGAAACTGCTACTCACAGGGTCCCAAAGATCAGGACCCTGACTCTTTGTAAAAGTCATTTTTCTGGGACATAACTTCTTCTGTTATTGCATTCTCTCTACCTCTGATTATCAGATTCAAAAATGCTTCTTTCAGTGCACTCTGACTTAGGAGAATATATATAACAATCTTATGGTGAAAAAAGAATATTTTTTTTCTCTTTTATTGTGCATTAAAGTGACTTAGCATAAGAGGACTCTCCACCAAAATCCTTTCCTTTTTTCCTCATGTCTTTTCCGGTGTTGGTTTTCCCTGCCCTTTTAAATTATCCACTGCTGTTTACCTTTAGGACTTGTCAATTATATAATAATGGTACAGCATAACTTGACACTGTCAAGGTAAACATATTCAATGCTTTCTTGAAGAGCTTGTACAAGATACTTCTCTGGGAAGGATTCTGTCATACTTTATCACCCAAAGTGGTGCCTCACCTTACATGTTAGGGGGACAACCACGAGCCGCTACCCAGCTGCTGTAAAGTATCAGAGTATGGCTTTCATGGTTAGATCACATATTCGTAAATAGTAGCTCTCGTTCAACTACTTTTGATAGAAGGTTTTCGATTAGGTTAATATAATTTATAGACCCTCCATACTTGGCAACGTCTGGGTGATAAATTGGACAGCCACATGATGAACTGCATTTATCCTGTACAGTGTCTCTTCACTCTGCACACTAACCTACCCCTGGGCACTTCAGGCCTTTGCCAAGTGTTACATAGTCAAGGAGGAAAGCATGCATTATAAGTCTAAAGGAAGTTAGATTTAGCTGGAAAACATGAGGAGTAAAGAAAGTTTATTACAGAAAGAATCACCCTTCTAGATGTGTATGTGTTTTCTACATATGTGTATATATATTAATTTTTTTTCATTCAAATGTCAATATTTGTTGCCAAAAGTTGTCTAGCCTTTACCAGAAATCAAGAAGCATTGACACTAAACTTTTTCTGGGTTTAGTTAAAAAAAAATATAAAAAATTACTATTTTAAAGGGGAACAAATATTGACTTTTGACTGGAAAAACAAAAAAGAAAACTTTCTATGGATTTCCTATTAACAAAAGATAACATGTTTGCACGATAATGAAAATAGGAAAATATGTGTATAATTTTCAGTCAAGTCATTGTATCTTCATGGAAGTTGAGGTGACGTATTACAAGTTACTAGTCAAGCAACGGGTATTATTAACTCTGGGATCTTAAAGGTGCTTTGCAACCCACCTGCATTGTCATCCAAATATTTAACTGAATGTTCATCTCCCACCAATTTATTTGGGAGATCTTATGGGTGCTCTGGTTTCCTTCCTGCTGAAAGGGAGAAACAGAAACAA
The DNA here is from genome assembly GCF_963210335.1 of Falco punctatus. Classification (NCBI taxonomy): domain Eukaryota; kingdom Metazoa; phylum Chordata; class Aves; order Falconiformes; family Falconidae; genus Falco; species Falco punctatus. The sequence continues at coordinate 3,191,146 of NC_137588.1, forward strand.
GGAAATTAGTAATTATTTGCTTTCAGGCTTTTTCCTGCCAGCACCAGGGTGGAATAGGGCTAAAGCAGATATTTGACCCTGATAGCAAAGGTTCCAAAGATTGAATGAAAAAATTCTTAATCCTTAATGTTTGCAACGTCAGGTTGTGCATATGGATAATAAACTTCAAAGTGTCCTGCCCCATTATGTGCTTAGGATGCTTGTCCTCCATTTAGCACATGTATGAATTAACGGGTCAACCAGAAATTCTAAAAAAGCAACTAAAAATAACAAAAAACAATTAAAAGGAAGAGCCGTATTGAAAATTCTTGTAGAATTGTAGATCTAGTTGTTTTAAAATGCTCAACTATTATAAAAAACATGGTCTATTTCTGGAGAGCCCTGGAAGGGACCAGTAGAGTAATTTTAAGTTCCATTTCGTAAGTTTTCTCTCATTATCTTGAGATTTTGTTTTCCCATCCTTTCATTGTCTCTGTCCTCTTCTTTTAGACGTTTAGACTTTTAGATTTAGAAAAATCTCAGCATGCTAAACTTTGGCTAACTGCAATAATTTTCATTATTTGTTTGCAACATTGGATGAACAAGAACTTTAAAGCAGAATTATGAACATCACATGCTGTAGTGTGATGACTTACCATAAAACAAGTTCCATTCTTTAAAAATAAAAATGGATCTTTTTAATGGGCTTTCTCATTACTATTTCAAAACTGCAGTCTCTGAAAAGCCCTTAGTGTGAGAACCCAATGGAGACTGCACCACAGAGATACAGGAAAACTGTATTTGCACTTACTCATGTGTGCTGTGTTGTGATTCACTGCAATGAACTTCATGAACAAGAGATTTGTGTAGGTGATACAGGGTTTTAATGAACTAAGTGATCACATTAAAAGATCACAGTTCAATTCCTCATTAAACCTACGTTCTATAACCAAAATGAGAAGGTGTTTAACAATATGTGCTGTGATATTGTAAAAGTTCATTCCAACTGGAGGTCTAGGCTTAGAAAATATTAACACCAATTTGTATAGTTCATGATGGGATATTTAATGCCTTTGTATAGCATATTTCTCCAGAAAGCATCTAGTATCTAATGAAATCCAAAACATATGGGCATCTGAAAACCCTTCCAGCTGCCAGACTTTTTATGCCTGAAACTCAGAGCACAAAGAGAGGAGAGGTGCAAGGTGGCTTTCTTTAAACAATATTTTTGTGCTTCTGGGCAGAAAAAGTAATTTGATTCCCTTTCCAGACCCAACAGATAAAAATCATCATTTTCAAGGAATAAGCCAACTGCTTAGTCATAGTGCTAGGCTCGGAAGAAGTATTCTCCATTCCTCCTGTGAAACTGTGCCACTAGAAAGGACAATTCAAATATCACAGAGTTGGGAAAAAAAAACCCTAGGAGTGGACACAGTTGCACCATCTACTGAACTGAGAGACCATTAAGCTGGGAGGTACCAACCTGCTCCAAATACTCTGTGCATGTATGTGCATTTAACCCAATGTTTGCTGAGTGAGAAACTGATACACAACTTTTAGGTTAGGAGTCTAAACTAAGAGACTTGATATTCTCAACACTGTTCATCAGTATAAGAATTAGTATCTAACAGCCAAATATTACTGTCAAAAAACAGTGAAAATATTCTGGGTTATGTTAGTTAAATGAGTACATTTCACATAAACGCATCTTTTCCTCTTGTATATGATATTCCTTTTCATCTTTCTGTCAACACAACACTTATCAAAGTTATTTTTATTACTTTTCTTGTTTTTACAACATTGCTAACGATTAAAACATTTATATTTCTGAACCTTGTCATCTCTAAACCCCCCAATTAACTAAATTAAAATGCATAAATTCTAAAAATAGTAAACTGAATATAATGAATGCTGCATTAAACTGAAACTGGTTCTAAACGATAACATTTTGGGGGTATTTGTAACAGTGAATTACTGGATTTCACAAATATAGCATATTGCTACTGTGTACAGCAGCTATAAAAAGGAGAAAAGTAAGCAAAAATATGAACTTTCACACCTGAACCAAATTAAGCCTAAATCTTTTCTGTGTTAGACTGAAAGTCAAACTACATTTTGTTTTTATTGCACTTTGCCTGATTCAATTTCCAGTTTCAATTAATAAAATAGCCAAAATAATATGGGAAGTCCTCTTTGTTCTTGCCTAGATAGATTTTGAACTTGTGAAATTAAAACTCCATATCAAGATCAAAAGGGAGGGATACAGATGCCAGACTGAAACACAGTTTTCTCTTCCACTGAAACACTTAAGTCAGCATAGGCAGCATGAAACATCTTACTTCCATACTCCCACTCTCCAAGCACAACATGGTAGTCCTAACTACATGTAGCCTTCCCTCACTGGTCTTGCCTTCTTTACAATCATCTAATCCCCATATTGTAACAGATTGCTTAAGAATTACTCCCCTGGAGTGAAATGGAAACTACATGGTCTACATGGCAAAGACAGAAACATGGTCTTTATGGCTTCCCCAACTACCACTGGCCCTAACAAAGGAGTACTTCCTATGAGGACAATTCCCTCTCTGTATTCAGTTTTAGCTCTCAGCCTTAAGACTCTCACCAGTGGGACTCCTCAGTGAAGCGACTTTGGGGATGAAGTGGGAAAAAAAGGAACTGAGAACAGCATTTGTAAAGTCACAGATCTTCACTGGCATGAACGGCTTGAGATCCACTGGCTTCAGGAGGTCACAAGGAACTGAAAACATTTTTTCAGAAATGAGTGTCTTACCCCTAACCTCATCCAGATGTGAATAGTGACGTAGGGCTGAAAGTTTCCATTTTCTATTATTTATTCCTGAGCCTTTTGTCTGCATTCTAAGCTGCCTGTTTAGCTAAGTCTGTGGTGAAAAGTTCACTGCATCTTTGGATATTCTGTGTTTCCCTGAGTTTAGAAGAAATTGTTTAGAGAAGGAGTCAATTTATTTTGGCATGGAAAGGAAAAAATGTTAAGTTTACACCTGACCATACAAGTACAATATCACAAGTACTGGCCCCATACAACTCGAGCTTTTTTATTGGAAATGAGCCTCTGGCTCCCCTAAAGGCTTTTCAGGTTTCCCAGAAATATAAAGAAAGAAATGCATTTCAACAGAGCAGAAGAAAGAAAGTAAATATAAAGAGAGAGGTGGTGATGGTTAGTGTTGAGTAAATATGAATGGAACAGTCAGTGTAAGAAGTCATATGCTGAGGTTATGTCTAGTAGATTTGAACACATAATGAAGCCACTTCACACTGACACATTGAAACAGTGATTGCAATGCTTAAGTTTGTTAGACTTTGTTCTTCTGATTTCCAGCAGGATTAGGTCACCATTTTGCTCCATAGACTAAGCAGTTTACATACAATTGATCATTCTGATTTTTGTTACAATTTGAAAAGATGAAAAATATCATCCTTCTGATACATGCATATTTATTTACATATTTAAAAATAATTTATCTAGTTCTTTCTGGATTCATGAACACCAGGTAGCTGTACCATGAAAGATATAGGAATGTTTACCGAAGCCAACATTACAGCAAATGCTCATTTGTTTTTTGGCATACCTTCAATGCCATGTCATTGCATATCTACTAAATATTGACTTGACACATGATTGCAGCCTGGACTCAGAACATGTATTCCTTCCTGAGATGGTGTCTTTTGTTTTCCATCTTTAAGAAATTACAGTAACCTAAACTTCCACTAATATTATGACCCTAATTGATACATTTGAAGCCCTAAAGTATTTGTGGCCTGATTGCACTAATGGCATGAATATATAAACTGGAGTAGTTCTAATTGTAGATCATGTAAGGAAGAGGGCTGCTGCCATAGCTCAGACACAACAGGCTGTTCAGAAGATTGTCAAACTTTTTTGAAGTATTTCAGGAAACTCAGGATCAAGATGACACTATTTCTTCTGTGGTCAAGGCAGGTGAAGATAATGTTGCCACCAGGATATTATTTGTTCAGTATTGTTCTCATGAACCAGTCAAGGCTGAGGATTGCTGATCTGGAATTTGTCCACTAGAATTTATAATGGGATATGATATATGAGAGAAAACCACAACACATTAATCAGAAGTCAAAACACACTGAGCCTGTCAAAATATTATCATTCTATGCATTCTACTTTTCTCCTAGAATTTTATTTCTGAGAAACTTTTGACCAGCTGCAAAGAATACATACAACCTTGCTGATAAAATTAACACTTGGAATTTGTGAGGAAATAAAATAGACATGTTCTCAAAGCAGGTCCCTTTATGTGCAAAGCTCCTCTTACTTACCACTGCCCACTCAAACATACCGTCACCTACTATATTTAAAATCCTGTATGATGGTTTTGTGGGCATCCAAAAGTGCTTTTTTGTTGTTCCCAATGATGTGTCATGCTGAGTGTAATTATTAAATGTAAGAATTATTAGCACTGAGTACACCTAATGCTCTTTCACTTAACAGATGGCTTATGAATATCTGGGACAACTTACTAGCCCTGAAATGATTCATACCTCAGCTATCTGAACACATGGCTACCTTTCATCACTTTGCTGAGTCTAAGAGCTGGTTTAATAACCCAGTTTTTAAAATATTTTCTGTTCTTTAAACAGCATATGCCACCAGCCTATTTTTAATAAGGTATGAAAACCACAAATGTAAACTGTACTTTGAGCTTCCAGTGGCTGGTTTTTCTTTCCTTTAATGTTATTACCTCAAACCTTTGCATAACTTCAGTTAAGTTGTCTGTCGGATCAATGTCATTCATCCTACAAAAAATAGCATCCTACCGTAAATCCATAAAACCTGTCAAAATTTTCAAATTGTGAATCCATTTGTGCCTGATAATCCCATGCTCATCCTTTTATTTGCATGTTTGCAGTGGATTACTTCCCACTTTCTTGCTTGCTTTTTCTTGCTTTCTTACTCATTTTCTCATGTTCTTTTACTTTCTTTCGCTTTCCTGCTGCTCTTGTCTTTCTCTTTCCTTCTCACCTCCTCTTCCTCTCTTGAATAGTCAAAGAACTGCTGCTTTATCGTTGGTTTGCCATACCTCACAGTACTAATTTCTGTACCTATTTCTTTCTCTTCAGCAAATTTTATCTTCTGAGGGTTGATTAATAATAACCCCTTTATCAGAAAGTATGTGACTTCTGGAAGTTTTAACATCTGTGTCATATGGTCAACCACTGGAACAGGTTGCCCAGGGAGTTGGTGGATTCACCATCCCTGGAGGTGTTTAAAAAATACATGGATGCAGTTCTTAGGGCCATGGTTCAGTGGTGGGCTTGGCAGTGCTGGGTTAATGGCTGGACTTGGTGATCTTAAAGGTCTTTTCCAACCTAAATGATTCTATGATTATTTCACACAGTTCTGGCCACAAATGAAGCAATGATGTATTTCATATGACGAAAGTCACAGCCAGGTTAAGTTTTCTAAAAGTTGAATGTATTCCAAATCACCAATGCCATTTTTCTTCCATGTGCTGGAACAATGGAGATGATCAGTATGTTAGAAAAAAATATTACTTATATTGTAGAACACTTTACATGGAATTTAAATCCTTAATCCGGGATGAGTACTAGTTCATTGTATCATTTAGAAACTCAGCTGCAACCCATTGTAAGAAGGCAATACTGAAGAAAAAACATTGCAAAAAAAGTTGAAGTAACTGCTTGCAAACTGCAGGAATCAAGACTCAAATTTTCTTACATAATTTACAATTGTTCATGAATTTACATATTGACAGGCATATTCTTTATTGAACACAAACATATATCAAAGTGTGAATCTGATCTTACTTGGCTTTTGAAAAACCCACCTTGATCCATGCAATATTTTAAATGGAGTAGAAAGAATCACTGTAATTAATATGGCTCTTGGCAGAGGTAGGTAGCATAAGAACATCAAAAAACCTCTCAGTGTTTGACCCAAACACATTGCATGAGCTCTGCATGCAGCTCTGTAGGGTCTTTGTCACAGCCAGGGCCACATCACTGTGCTCACAGTGATACCGCTTTACACCTGGATCTATGTTAAGGAGTAGACTTCCATTTCTACAGTTGTGCTATTTCCCCACTGTCCTGCATAAGGTAGTCCACCTTACAGGTTCATTCCTGCTCTTTCACTGAGAAAAAAACACTTGCTATTAGCATAGACTAATAATCTGATTTTTGGTTCAGAAAATCCCCACACATGCAATTGCATGGATGTCTTGTAAAACTTGTTTGGTAAGCTGGTTTTCTCCTTTTACATATTAAAGGTCTATCATATTATTACTAGTGCAAGAATAGCAGTCCAAAAGTAAAACACTAAAAGGAAAGTAAATTTGGCTTAGCTGCAGGTATGAAAAAAGACAAACAATTGAGGTGTGTATGTTTCTAATAGCGATTTGCTCACATGTACTGCAGATCTCTGTTATTACAGTGGGTTCTAATGTTTCTCTGGAGAGATAAATTATTTACTCTACTTACCTATGTTAATGGTGTGTCAATGTAATTTATGTCATCCAAGCATCAAATTGCAGGAAAGTGTGGTAATGCACTGTAAGTTGTCTGAAATTACCAAGTGATACCGGAGGTATTATCTACATCTCAGTTGTAATCCCAGTTCCCTTTTGAGGCATGAATACTCATGGGAATCTTCAGCTTCCTCAGATGTTCCTGGCTATAATCAAGAGTAGTAAATTAGGTTTCTGCAATCTGTGTTTTTGAAAGATAAAGGGGCAGATCCTTAGCTGGTGTAAATTGTTATTCATCCACTGATTCCTACAAATCTATTCCATATGATACAAGCCAAAACATCCTCTTAAAGGCAAATTATGACTGAATAGTAAGGATTCAGGCTAGTAACTGAAAATCTGAATTTAAATGTTCAAAATCTGATGAAAGCTTAGATTTGGATGCAACCTGTCTCCTTCAGACCTCCCTCTATCCAGTTTCGACCTTTATTTACATTTAGCACAGTTTTTATTCCAGGGTCATTCAGATGACAAGTGTTTCGGAGACAATCTCATTAGAATATTTTCTGGCTTGAAATTGTTGTTGCTTTTCTCAGCTCTGAGTTGTTTATTGCTTCTAAGTTTAACAGACTTTTGATTGTACCTTTCTTTTCATGAAAATGCCGTATGTTGGGTTTTGGCCAGGTTAGTGACAGTCAGAAATGTTTTTAATTAGTTGTTCGTTATCCTGCATTATGCTTATAAAATCTTTGTCTCAATTCTTAGTAGACACATGCATGTCTTCATAAAATTTAGCATTCATTGGTGATCACAGTGATGGTGAAGCAAAATCAAAGTTTTGACAGCCACCTTTTCCTTCACTATAAATATGTTCTTTGTAAGATTTATTACTGGCACTAATATTTACATATTTACTCTTTTTGTAAATGTAATGCTTAGGAACTTTTGTCAGAGAGGAGGAGTTTTCCTGGAAGCTCTCCCAGACTTCGCCAAAAATAAATGATTGCAATTACTCATGCAAGTTTTCACAGTTTCTTAACATAACTTCTTCCTATTTAATGCATGATATTAGAACATTTCATTCAAACTGATCACACAATTTCCAATTATTTTTTAAAGTAACTCATACCAAAATTACATTAAAGTTCTAGGATTTCCAAAACAAGAAAGAAAAAAAAGTAAAAAAATTGCTGGCTTAAAAGAAAAAGATTTGCCAGCCAAATTTGAGGAATTTTACCAAAATTTGAAAATCAAAAGTCATAGACACTGATTTTCCTTTTTTCTTATCAAAGGACATATATTGTTCCCAGAATACATTTTTTCAGGTTTATAAATCAGGCTATAGAATAAACACTTCACTGAAAGCTCATAACATTTAATTAGAAAAATTTTAAAAGTAGAATATCACAGAATTCAAGACAAGATCATGGGTTTGCATGTAAGCTTCACTGTCTTGGTCCCATGTGATTTTTCCATTACCTTATGGGTGAAGTTAACTGGTTCACATCTCCAGTCTCCTTAAGCTGAACACAATTACTTGAATGTGAAATCTCTATATGATTTAATGATTTAAAAATTTCTCAATTTCCTTCATTACAAAATACACTTAGGCAAAATATCAATACTGTATTTGAAGTAGGCAGCAGCTAAGAAATCCATTTGTTTGTGTTTTAGGCAAGATATCTAGTATGTTGCAATGTCATCATTGTGGAACCAGGCAAGTCTCACAGATTAAGTAATGAACGAGAGGCTCACTGCATCTGGAGAGGTTACAAGCACAATCTCTTCAGGAGTAATGTAGAACTATTTTTTCGTCACATGATATCTCAACACTCTTACTATCTTTTATACAATTGTATTCAAAATTATAATATTATAAAAAAGATGGTTTGTATAACTATATTTATATTCTTGACAGTGCCTGTCTTTTAACATTGGTAAAAAAGCTTCTTACATTTCTTTAGTATTCTCATTCTCAAAGATCATAACATATAAGTCTCAACTATAACTCAGTATCTCCATGAACTTGCATTGCTGAAAAGATAGAAGAAAATCTGGCAACGCTTAACAGCTGTCTCATAATACATAGCTCTTATTATTCACCAGTTCCCAGACAAATTTTAACTAATTAGTTTTGTCTGTTTGCTTATCCTTAGCATACATGCTTGACACCCCATTTAATTGCTGCATTTGCCCATATCTCAACAGGGTACTTCTGCAGATTTTCTGTTTGGAAAGGACCTGCCTGCTTCATCCCCATCACATTATTAACACAAATGCTAGAAAAGATGCTAAAAGCCTATGCATTGTGTCTGCATTACACTGTCACTCTGCATATGTGTAATTCCCAGATTGGAGCTGCATCTGTATTTCTGAAGATCTCTTTCTATTGTATGCCATAAGATAGGTAGACAGTAATTAAAAATTTGTGACAAGAAAAATCAAATCACCAATGACATACATTTTCAGATACATGCAGAATACGAGGTGTTATGTCCAGATAAATGAAAAATGAAAAAGATCATGGATAATTTGACTGGGATGAATGTGGCAGAAGAAAAGAAATAAGATTAGAAAACATGTTGCATGAAAGAAAAAACTAAGTAACCACAGCATTCAAATAAAATATCAAAATATTTTATTCTTTATATCTATTATGAACTACTGGCATCACAGTTAAGCCACAGATCCACGCTTTCTTTTTGTGTGTGTCTACATTGTGTATCAGAGCGTGGTGCCCTGAGCTGGCAGAACCTAAGCTGAATGCACAATACAGTTTTGTACAACTTATATTTTTATGCACTTATACCAGCAAATACAAGGGCCACGGCATGGCGTTGAGCACTGTCCCATGGCACCACGCTCTAGGCTGTAGTGCTGAGCTGCCTCCCCAGCATCAGAAGGCAGCACAGGGCAGAAACCACACACCCCTAGGCAGTGCCAGCTTTTCAGCCGTGTTTGAGGAAGAAAGGATTTAAGGCTGTGGGCGTCAGCACAGCCCTCGGGCACGAGTGTGGGGCAGACCTGCCAGCTGCCCTGCAGCTGAGTGCTGCACCTGCCCTGAGAGCAGGGCAAGGCCAGACCCAGACATCAGCATGCTCTGCACTGTCCCTAGCTCATGTGGATGTATCTGCAGTGCATTCCCTCCAGCTGTTGGCCCTGGGTGAGCACAGGTACAGTTGGATCAGATTCAGCTACCTCCTCTCTCTCCCTGTTCTTTAGAGGTAAAGTCATATCTGCTTGAAATGGATTGGAGGGACAGTCACTCGCTGTCATGTTTCATAGAGTACATAACAAGCCTAGATCTCTTGTCAAGAAAATGAAATGAACTTACTATGTCTGGATGACCTTCAGGAAAATGAATAACTATTTTGTAAGCTTTTCATGACATATACCTAATATTGAAGAATAGAGGCTATTCTATCAAAAAAAAAAAAAAAAAGAAAAAAAAAGAAAGAAGAAAAAGAACACTGCTGTTATCCTTTTCATTTTGCTCCAAATTTGCTTAGCATTTGGATCATTTCCACATGTGCCTACATATTCCCCTCACTTTCTTTTTTAATTCTGCGACTCACGTTTGTTTAATAATTGGTGAAATTACAGATTCTACTGGACAGAAAGTAAGATTGGTGTTTACAGTAGTTGAACTGGAATTGAGTGGAATATAATGTCCACTGTTCACTATTACACAACAAATGTATTTCTTACAGCATGATGTTTTGCAGAAAAGTATGTGTTTTTAAATAAGAATGTTTTATCATCGCTAACACCTTATGTTCCCAAGAAATTGTTACAATGTTCCTGATAGTAATACTAAAATTAGATGAATCAGACCTGACAGAGAACTACAGTTCAAGGAGTGTTAACATTAATTTCAACTACTCCTTTGCTGTCTTGCTTCCACAAAAAAAAACCATCCCAAACCACAACCAAAACCAAAACAAAAGCAAAATCAAACCCACCCCATTTTAAAGAGGGAGAGGGAGAAAAAAAAAAGGGGGGGGGCACAGAAAACTAGAGAACAATGAAATGATAAAAAATCAATACTAACAGAATCTGTCAACCTTAAAACAATTAAAAGATTCAGAGTTCACAAAGCCATTGTCTGCCATTTGTACAGAGGGAAAGAGGGAAATCAATATTTATTTTTTCGAGAGTGCCAGCCACAGCATGTGGTATTGATATTTTCAACAGGATAGAAGGCTTTTCACAACAAACCTTTCACTTTTCCACCATTAGAGAAGGTCTGTGCATTAGATTGAATTTACCTGGTAACACTGCTCTTGTTTAATGTTTTCTTTCGGGGCGTTTTATGTTATTTTTATTGGCATTACCAGTAAAACTTTTTTGCATTGTTATTGCTCTTTTAATACAAATGAATGCATAAATAAAAAGCTCCTACTGATAAACCACACAGGTGACTGCCCATGAAAAAATTTGCAGCCAAAGGGTGCTGCAGGTAATTCAAGCTGGCTATGGGTGACAGCAGCTGCTTTGTCCACAACAAAAGCCTGAGGCATTTTCTGACTGCAGCACTTTCTGGTGGGCCCTTTTTATAATTTTCTGATCTCACACTGTCCTGCAACCCCCAGAGATGCATCTGTGGATTACAGAGGCATAGCCAGGGATGACTTTTAGTTGTTATTCAACCTTGACACAGCTGGGACCTCTCTAATGGCAGTTTGTTTTCTCAGCTCCAACTCTGAATGAAAGGAATTCATCTGAAAATGAAATGTATCCTGAGTTGGCACTATACCTGCCTTTGAAAAATGCTATCTGTGTTGCTTTGACCCCTGTTTTCAATGTATCATATGACCTGATTGCTTTCACACAGCTTCTGTATCATCACTCAATCGTGGCTATCAGGGCGGTGCTGTTACCCCCTTCAAGAGATGGAGGGAAATAAAAGACTCCTTACCTCTGATCACAGGAGGAAAAATAACTGACCTCTGCTAGACTGGAGTGAATGGGAAATGGTATGCTGATGTAAACCGTGCTAGAAACAGACTCTTACCTATTAGCACTAAACCTTTATCTGCCTTTCCAGAGTAAACTTCTACAAAAATCAGCAAGATCCTGGGGGCAGTTTTCCAATAGGGAGGCTCTCACAGCCTCTCCAGCAGGTCTGAGCCCTGCTAATAGCTCCGTGGCTCTCTCATCCACCCCAAGGGGGTTGTAAATTGGGCTACTGGAGCACACAGCACATTTCGGTATCTGGTAGTAAGGCAAATCTTCTCCTTGTCCTCCTCCGACAGCTTCAAGCATTCTGTTTTTACACACTATTGTTTTATTGGGTTTGTGCCTCCCAGTGTGCTTCAGGCACTCTTGAACATCCTCTGATTCAGGAAGATTTTTTTCCATTGCTGCAGGCTTGCAAGATCAACTGTGAGTTATTTTATCTTTTCTCCAGAGAGCTAGGACTGCTCTGGGTTGGACTGGCAAAATATTGCTGTTTAAAGTCCAAAGACAGTATTCCAGTTATTGTCACTGCAGTCTGTGCTGGGTAACACTAGGTGAATTAGTGAAATTTAAGCATACATCTTGACTGAAAAATATCCAGATCAACCAGAAATAAATACTCCTTTTTCTTTCACAGAAGCAAACAAACAATAAAAATTAAAGGCAGTCTCCTTGTGACACTAAGTTTGACCTGCAATAGATTGTCTTCATTTCAAGAAGAGAAAGATTCACACAGAAGTAGACTTTCATTACAATTTTTCCAAAGTTGTCATTTTTGCTTCAGCAGAAATCATTCAGTGAATACAAGAATTCCAACTGCCACAACATGGAATTATTAATGAATAAATGATCTTCTAGGGGAAAAAAATAATTCTTCCTTCTCAGTCAAATACTTAAGCTACCGGAGGTTTTGGCTGAAAAATGATTGTCCTAGGGTAGGATTTCATGTGCATTTCAAGTGCAGGCACAGAACTATGAGAATTCAGAAAATGTAACACTGAAAGCGAGGCTTTGCATAGAACATTCAAAAAGTGACCTAGAGAAAGTGATTAGATTTGCGTGTATTAAATGGTGAACATAATCACTAGAACTTAACATCCATCTTAGTACCTAAAGTTCGATTTCCTTGTCAGAAAGACATCAAAATAAATCCCCTAATTGTTAGGAATGGTATTAACAACTTCACCCAAGAAAGGATGATCTTAGTCTGAAAAAACTGATTGTTTACATTTTGAGATTAGAACTGGGTGCCAGAAAGGTGTTTCTGACCTGAATTAAACTAAGATAGCAAAAATGATTGAATTTTTTACCCCAGAAATAGAAAAGAAATTAAAATCACCTGAAGGAAAAATGAGAAATACCCTTATAAGCATGAACATCCAACCACCCATGGGCCATTCACGTGAAACTGGTGGGAGAAGTTCGAGCAGCCCTGGGATGTTATTCTCGGATTCATGTACCATAATGCATTTGTGAGGGTGATCTGTAGGAGTTTGATTTCTCTTTCAGAAAAACAAATGCCTTAAGTTCTCTGGAAATCTGGCCCTCAAAACTTGAGGGGTCCAAAGTCACTATGAAAAATCTTGGTTGTTATCTTATTGAAGTTCACATCAATCTTTCAAACCCAAATACCGAATTCATGTTGTCATTTGCCTTGCTAGAAATATTGGTTTAATTTCCTGCTACTGTATGTCTATTGATTATGTTCAGAACTGATTATATGCATGCTCAGTTCCCACCCCTAGGGTTCCCTGTAGGACTACAAGTTAAGGGGGAGGGAAAAAGAAGTGAAGACAGCTTTGTAGGAAATCCATCCATGTTCAACAATTTCCTTCACAGATCCCCAAAGAAAAATGCCTTAGGAAGTGCTCCCTCATTGTCTCTGATCAAAATGCATCTGCTGGCAGCTGAGCTTCAAATGCTTTGCACAACAGACACAGGTTGCATGGTTTTTTTGTGCTACTTCCTACAAGCGGTAGCCACAGGACACCTACCACTGTCTGTTCTCTCATCAAAGGACACAAAGAATAGCCACCTGCAGTGTCTTCAGAGGCAAAACCAGCTGGAATGAAAGCACAACCAAATTTGCATTAAAAGCTTCCCAACAACCATAGAAGATGGCCTTTAGGGGAACAGGGGAAATTCTTCCAGGCTTGTCTCAGTAAAATACTGAAGCTGAAGGAAACCTCCTCTCTCTTGCTGACGTAACAACTGAGATTTTCCACTGCTACAGAGTCTCCTGGTTTAATCCTCAGATTTCCATTCTCAAGGACCTTGCCATTATGTCTGTATCTTATCCACATCATACAACATATACTTTATGTACAGTCTGTTTACAGCCTATGAGATGCTGACTATGGATGGGAAAATGCTGCCATACCTCAGAAGTCTGATGGTTACATGCCCGGCTCCTCTCTCAGCACAGGCAAGGTGGTTTCTGCCCTACCCCAAGCACGCAGAGAACCAGCCAGCATGGAGCTCCCTGATGTTAAGTTCATGCCTTGATCTGGTGACATTTTAAAACTGCCATCAAAACAGCAGTTTGTCAGAATGAATATTCACCTCACAAAGTCTCCAGTGGGTGACCCGGCCAAAAAGGGAGAGTAATTCAGGAGTGTGGTTCTGGCAGTTGCGCTTGTTGAGGTAGCCAGGGTGACTGTTTATGCCTGCAAGGTCAGAAGAGAATCAGAATAGGGTTAATGGCAATCAGGACCTATGCACTAATATTACCCTAGAAGCTTTGCAAGACAGCAAAATTATACATTTTTTTTTTTTCTGCAGATGCTGAGCTCCAGAAGACCCGTTTGTGCAAGTCTACTGTTAAAACTCACACTGCTCACCTTTGCTGCCAGCGTGCAGGAAGGCTGGCTACTCTGCAGCCAGGACAGGGAGCCAGGAGCCAAGAGAGAGTGTGGCAAGTGAGAGTTGTGCCCTCTCTAGCAAGGAGCCATGCAGTGTGGCAAGCCCAGGTCAGGATCAGAGCTGGAGACAGAGGTCAGGGTCAGAAGCAGACCAGTGGTGCAATTCAGCTTAAAAGCTGCTCACAAGCGAAAATTGGGGCCAGGCCTTGCTTCCAGCTCTCTTCACAAGGACTTCCATCAGTGGAGGAGATGACCTTGGGCTTGGCCAGCTCAGCAGCCCAGGCTGACCTGCACCACATGCTGCTGCCCTGATTTGCAGCTGACATACTGCTGCGTGCAACCTTGAGCAGGGGGATGCCTGGCAGGAGCAGAGCATGTGGAAGCACATATAACTCCAGGTAACTTCATGCTAAATGGATGGTTTAAATCTGGGTATTTTTTTCCCCTCTCCACTGTTTTGGAAATATAACTGGTTGTCTGACATGCAATCAATGCACACTTGACTTTTGAGAATGATACATATAAAAGCGTTATAGAATGTAATTCACTGAAGTCAAGTGTTCTTGAATCACATTTTAGATAATTGGTTGGATTCAATAAAACTTGACTGTAATTACAAAAGTATGGTTTGATTTTGATTCTGCTCTGCAATTTATCTGTTTTTTGAGCTTGATTCTTTGTGGCCCACCTCACTGAGGTATTTTTAATTTCTCTTTGCTTTGTTGTTCTCTTAACGCTCTGTGCTTCTGTTGAGGTAGCCTTTTCCTTCAGTTTTCAGTATGTTATTAATAATCTCTCTCTCTCCTCAGCTTGCTTTTCCTCAGTACATTCTTCTCTTGCCTGTTACTTTTGATTTTATTTATTCTTAATAGCCTCAGTTAGCAAACAGGAATCATGAACACTTATTTAAGCCTGGCTTAACCATGTGTTGAGTCATTGCCTGATTCAACATGCTTGAATTTATTAAATTCCTCAAAGAATTGGGACAACAATGAGTCACACAAAGGACTGTGTTATACTCTCCAAATTAACTACATTTTTGTTTGCCATAAATAGTTTATTTTCAACAATGGAAAAGTTGCCAGGTGAAATTTAGACACAGTATAAACCACTCTGGCTGAGTGGGAAAGAAAAATATGTATGACAGGACAGTTTACAGCTAACCCATGCAACTGAAATTGCATGTTAGCAGATCAATGTCATAACACCCTCTTAGTGAAGGTAAATGGAGGAGAAGCTAAGGTAAAAGGAAAAAAAAAAAAACCCACCAGCTGTTGCAAATATTTGAACTAGCACATTAGATGCTCACTCCTTGTACAATCTTCCATATGCTGGATCACCAAGCAGTATGCACAATAGGGACTTTGGATGCATATTTGTGGTATATCCTGGTAGTGTTATAAGGCTCTGAGCAAGGTCCCAGCAGAAGTGCCATCATTACCTGTTTGAGTGCCTTGCTGTTACATTTGGCTGCCTCACATCGTTAGACACTTCTGAGACCTCTGTATCATAATCATATGCAACTCAAAGATCTTTCTAAGGCTGAAGATTGGAAATGACCAATGATTGATTTTCTGAGTTTGTCTTGTGACTAACTGTAGCTCAGGATCTTTATTCTTAATACTTTGAATATGACTAATTAAATATTTAAGTGTACACTTCTGCATATAATTGCTTGAGGGATCTGTTACAGTTTATTTGTATTCATGATCAGTTGTTATGTTACTGATATAATTTTGGTAGTACAAATTTTTTTCCAAAGTCTTCCAATGGCCTCAAATATTATATTCATATAATTCTCACGCATATTATATGCTTGTCACAGCAACCTCAAGCAAGGAAAGCTAATGTTTAAAACACATGGAAATATTAAAAGCCTTTAGGATAAACAGGAGTGCTCCTTGCCCAGCATACTGCTTGCCTAAGGGAATATGGGTACACAACTTCCCTTATGGCTAGCTTTGGTTAACAAATCATTTGATACAGAGTAATTGGAAGGACTGGGTGCCATAATAAATGTTATGGTGAATAAGAAACACTAACATGTCTAAGTGCATTAGCATAAAATTTAGGACCAGCTCCTCAGTGGAAATTTAAACTAGATGATGCTTTCCTCCTACATATTGACTTAGACATTCCGATTCAAAAAATTGTTGAGCTACACTTGGGTGGGTTCTGAATATTTCTTTATTTTAAATGGTATTTATCAGGATAATTCTGTCGTTTGACATTTAAGCAAATGAAACTGTTACACGCTTTCTGAAGTATGTAAATTGGAAGCATCTATGAATGGGTACAGAATACTCATTCATTGACTAGAATTTAGACTGCAATTAACTAAAGTAACATTTATTTATTTTTAGGTGGATACCTTCTAATAGGATGCCTCACACATAAGTAATTAAACTTATTATGTCAGAGGGACAAATGCGAATATATGTGATTAATTTCTTGCCACAGATTTTTCTAGTGACAAATAAATATGGTTTGTCTCTGCCTGTCTCTATTAGAGTTTCCATTTTCTATACTCTGTTTACAGTTTTTTGCAAATTAAACAATGTCAAACTGACGTGCTGCATTTTTTTCCTAAATTTACTGGCTTGTTAGGGGTGAAAAAACTTCTTTTGGGAAAAAAAAGCGAATGTGCTTTTTCTGCAGCAAGACTTAAATGAAAGCAATTCTCCATGCTGTTAACATAACTGAATTTGGCTCAAGTGAAATGCAAATTAAAGCTATTGTATGCACTTCTTTTATTAAAGGCAAAATCTGTATTTCTGACATTTTTTGATGGTGTTTCCACATACTTATGTTCATTTTGCTATCCAACAGTTAACTCTAAGTTCAGTGTCCTAATTCCGACCCTTTTGCATCAGTTCAGTGTTATTTTAAATATACGGGGTCAGGTATCAGCCTA
Organism: Falco punctatus; assembly: GCF_963210335.1. Taxonomy (NCBI): domain Eukaryota; kingdom Metazoa; phylum Chordata; class Aves; order Falconiformes; family Falconidae; genus Falco; species Falco punctatus. Next base: position 3,208,359 of record NC_137588.1, read on the forward strand.
CAGAGTGCACTGAAGCTTCTCTCATTAGTCTAGGATCCCAGGGATGGGATAGCACAGAAAAGCCACTCCTCTTCTGTTTAAGGCTTGTATTTTTGCATTCCAGAGGTATGCTAATGCTGCATTTTGTGGATCTATATACACAAACCTATTTGTCCAGTATTCTGACTTGAACACAAAAATATGCAACTGTGCTAATGAGGTAACCTATGTGAACCACGGGAAAAGAGGGAGGAGAAAATGTTCATTGCCATTGCTTTTGGGACTCTTAATGCTTTAGGAGTTGATTCAGGATAATTGAATTGCTGTGCTAATAAATCTCAGAAGAAGGTACTGATCTTTCAAAACACTTCCTACTATGTTAGTCTTACCTGAGATAGTGATACCTGTCTGAGGTCGTAACTCAAGTGCCTGATAGTCTGGTCTCTGATTATTTTCCTAGCCTCGCTTCCACTATACTTATCATCTCAGGTGCCTTTCGTTTCTGCTCATGCATTCAGGGCCAACTCCACTCTGCTTACCTGGGGTCTATGCTTTCTGCAAGCATTGGAACAGGCTGCCCAGGGAGGTGGTGGATTCGCCATCCCTGGAAATGTTTAACAGATGTGTAGATGCAGTGCTTATCAGTGGTGGGTTTGGCAGTCCTGGGTTAACAGCTGGACTTGATCTTAAAGGTCTTTTCTAACCTAATGATTCTATGATTCAGTTAGTGCACATTACATAGCCTATGGGTCAGGGGCTTTCAAAGCATCCAGGACTGAGCAACTGTCAGACAGACAGTCTGCTAGCTGGGATGTGCTTCGTAATCCCTGCCTGTACCATTGAGCCTGCAGATCTTTCCAAACACCAACTGCTCTTTGTTTTTGTTCTGAGGGGCTTTGTTTTCATCTCATAAGAAAATATGTGCTTGACTGTCTGATGCGTTGATTGATTCATTCAGTTTTGGATTTGTGGATTGCACACATTTGCATTTGTAATGCTAACTGCTGCTTCCAGATGCATAAGGAGCACTAATGTGAACCTTTTCCTATGCGAAATGCATTGAGTGGTTACTGTTGGGCTGGATGTCTCTTCCCTAATGCTATGGTCCCAATTCATTTTATTGAGAAAGTTAATTGAATTCAGGCAGTAAAACCATTTCGTAGATACTACAAAATCAAAACTGTAACGAACACATTTTTAAGTGGAAGGGAGGTGGTGGTAGTTGCTTCCTTCCCAAACTAGAAAGGCCAGTTTACTATCACCCTCTAGCAAACAGCTGTTCCATAGTGAAACGTCTTAGTGTTAAAAAATCTATATAGAATACCTCTTCTGAATTTTCATTTTTCTTAAACATTAATCACTAAAATTTTCATTGCTATCTAGATGGGAACCAATGTTAAAATGACAGAATTTCTCTGCCAGTCCAAATTACAGGGATTTACCTAAGTGAAATTGCACTTAAGTTTGGTGCAAAGCTAGACAGGTCTGTTTCTGAGGAGCAGCTTGGGGAATTGTCTTTGGTCAAATCCAGACACAGATCAATCTTGGAGATAATCACACCTCAACCCCTCTACTCCTCTGACTCAGTGAGCCAAGAGAAGAGGTTGTTCCAACCTGACTTGTTTTCCTTTGGGTAACCATTTCAGATCTTGAATCCTATGGCTATGTTTGGCAAAGGGCATGTGTTTGGTGTCATGCCATGGCTTCTGTGACAAGGCCAGGCTCAGGAGCCATCTCCTTTTACCTCTTTGATTTGTCTTACTCAGCTGTGAAAAAATAGCAGGTGTTAAAAGTTTTAAGAAAAAGACTGCTTTTATACAAAAATTCAATACTAATTTAATAGAAAATCACTAAACAGCTGATTAATGAGGAAGATCACTTAATGCTTCCTAACTAGATTGATGGAATTTATCCTGTGTCCTTAATCCATTGTGTATTAAGGAAAAATGGTTAAAGTTTTAATTTGAATGCTTTGTTTATTCCCAGTCCTTAATTTCAAGGTTGTCATCTGTGCACTTTAATTTCCTTTTGTTTGTTTGCGTTAATAGTTCAGTGTAAATAACTTGTCTGGTTAAAACAGAAAAAAGTCTCCAATGGTATTATGGTAGAAGTCTATGGGCAGAAATTTAATTGAGCAAACAGGAAAAGAGAAAATAAAATCACAGAATCATAGAATCACAAACTGGTCTGGGTCGAAGGGACCTCTGGAGCCCATCTGGTCCCTCCCCTGTCAAAGCAGCGTCACCCAGAGCAGGTCACCCAGAGTCACGTCCAGGCGGGATGTGAATGTCTGCAGGGAAGGAGACCCCACAGCCTCTCCGGGCAGCTGTGCCAGGGCTCTGCCACCCTCCAGGGAAAGAAGTTCTGCCTCACGTTCAGATGGAACTTCTTGTGCTGCAGTTTGGGCCCGTGGCCCCTTGTCCTGCCGTTGGGCACCACCACAAAGAGCCTGGCCCCGTCCTCCTGACACTCGCCCTTGAGGTGTCTGTAGACATCGATAAGGTCCCCCCTCAGCCTCCTCTTCTCCAGGCTGAACCGGCCCAGCTCTCTCAGCCTTTCTCATCAGGGAGATGCTCCAGTCCCCTCGTCATCTTCGCAGCCTCCGCCAGCCCCTCTCCAGTAGCTCCCAGCCTCTCTGGAACTGGGGAGCCCCGCACCGACCACAGCACTGCAGCCGCGGCCTCCCCAGGGCCGAGCAGAGGGAGGATCCCCTCCCTCGACCTGCCGGCCACGCTCCTCCTCATGCCCCCCGGGTCCCACCGGCCCCTCGGCCACCCGGGCACACTGCTGGCCCGCGGGCACCTTGCTGCCCCCCAGCACTCCCAGTCCCTTCCCAGAGCTGCCCCACAGCTCAGCCCCAGCCCGCTCTGGTGCCGGGGGCTGTCCCCCCCAGGGCAGGACCCTACGCCGGCCTCGGGTGGGCTCCATGAGGTCCCTCCCCGCCAGCTCCCCAGCCTGGCCAGGCCTGGCCCAACGGCAGCGCAGCCTCTGGGGTGCCAGCCGCTCCCCCCGGCTCTGTGCCATCACCACCCCGCCGAGGGCACCTCTGTCCCCTCGTCCCGGCCAGGGTGGAGGCGTTGAACAGGGCTGGAGCCAGCACTGACCCTAAGGAGCTACAGGCCTCCAGCCAGGCCCTGCGCTGCTGGTCACGGCCCTCTGGGCTCCGCCATCGGCCAGCTCTCAGCCACCTCACTGCCCACTCACCATCACACTCCGGGGCTTACCTCTGAGGCTGTTGTGGGAGACAGTGTCAGAAGCCTGGCTGAGGTCAAGGCAGACAACACCCACCACTCCGCCCTTGTCTACCCAGCCTGTCATTCCACCACAGAAGGCTATTAGGTTGGTCAGGCATGAGTCCCTCTTGGTGAATCCATGCTGACTGCTCCTGATGACCTTCTTTTCCTCCACGTGCTTAAGTGATCTCTAACCAAATCCTCCTCAACCAAGGGAGAATCTTCTTTTCTCCAGACTTCCTGTCTTGCCTCCAGGGTCTGGGATACCAGAGGGCTGGCCTTGACAGCAAGGACTGAAACAAAGAAGGCATTGTTTAAGAGTTGCAGTGTCATAAATCTAAAAACAAGCAAATGAGGATGATGGCCTCCAAATAGCCAATACGATTTGATGATTATGTAATTGCTGGAACCTACGCAGACATTACAAGAGGTGACAAAAATCTCAAAGACATAGATTAAATGCTTTTGGATCTAAATCCTGATTTCCCCAATGTGTAGCTGCTTACAGTCTCTGCTCTAATTCCCATCCATCTACAACAAAAGATGAAATTACCAGAATGGCTTTTCTTCCAGCCTGATTAAATAGAGCAGGAAAATAGACAACATAAATGGTAATACATTATAATTAGAAACTTGTTTCAATGTAATAATCTAAGGCATAATTTGTGGCATAAATCCTATTTCAAGAAAGCACTTAAGCATATATTTAAGGCCATCTATATTGACACAAGACATTTAAACATATGCTTCAGTTGAAAAGTGGGCTTAAGTCAAATTAAGTATAACACCAAAGTATATATGCAAAGTTACAGTAATATTTTAGGATGGTTTTCCCCAGCGAGGATAACTTCAAAAGCTTTTTATTTTGTCTTGAATTAACATTGATTTCCTAAGTAAGAATCAACATAGACAGCCATCTATGCTATTTAATTTCCATCTTTCTGGAAAACTGTTTTGATAGACCAGTGTAGTGTTTTTTTACTTTGCCTTCAGTTTTACAGCATTTTATAGTCCCTTCTTTTAAAAAGAAGAGGTTCTTTGTTCCTTGCTGATCTCAGTGCAAGAGTCATGTATTAGTAGGCTGATAGTAAAAGGAAATAAACTTTTCAGAAGATTCATGTTTATGTATTTCAAAACAAGTAATTTACACCTTTGTGAAAACAGATACATTTTTTTTTCTGTTGATTTCTACACATCTTCACTGTACTTGGACAAGAGTTTTGAATATATGTGTTTCTGAAAATTCATGAATACAGATAGGTGTTTTAAGGTGTCAGGTTAAGGAACAAAAGATTTTACTATTTCTTGTCATATGTCTTCCTCTGAAAGGGTAGAAGAAAGCATGAGACATGCATGTTATTTAGAAACCAGTGCCAAAGACACTGACAAGGGTTAATTTGTGGACATATCCATGGAGGAAACTAGCACTGCACAAAATAAGTATTTGTATGGCACATGGCCAGTAGTAATTTGTGCTTACAAGTCCATATCAAATAGCTCCAATGTAGGTCCTTTCCATGGGTCCTTGGTCCCGTGAACAAGGGATGTTGCAGTGCTCTCCTTACCCCTTCTTCTATAACACTTCTCTTCTGTAACTCTAATTCCTCAAGTTTTACTTCCTGTAAAAACATTTTACAAGACAATTGCTTAAATGACTAAGGCACCTAGTAATCAAAAACATGCCCCCAATCACAGTTGTTTTTCTTTCAAGAGACCGATAATTTATTTTCTTTTCAAATCACATCACAAATCACATCAGAGGAAAAGTCATGAAGTCCTATGCCACTAGAATTTGCTATATTTTGTACACAATTCCCAGGAAGATGTGGTATTTGTCTTGACAAGGTATTCTAACTCACTCATCTGTCTCACACTTTGTTTCTTTCTGATTCTACTTCTCCAATCCTCCAAGTAGAAATGAAAGAGAATCAATCCTTGATGCCAAAAAGAAAAATAAACCAAAATTAATAATCAAGCTAGCATAAAAAAATTAATATTGTATTTACTATTTTCATTTACAACAAATGCTTTGCTTGTAAATAAAGACACTACTTACGTAATAGAAATGTGTGAAAATATTTCTTATTTATAGGAGAAAAGCTAAACAAAGACATCAATTTTTTATTATTTAAAGTACTTTTGATTTTATTTTCTTTATGATTTTCACATGCAAGTGTAGAATTTTTTTGCATGTCTGTTATTAGCATTTGGGCATTTTTTTTTTTTTTTGTATTATTTTTCACTTAAAGTGCTAGGAAAACTAACTGAAAAAGAAAAGAAAATGAAACACTGCTGGTAACGATCCTTTTAAAACTAGTTATTGAAGGAGTATGAGGTATGAGCTGAGCATCCAAAATGCTACTTTGAAGAATTTTTTACTAATGTAGTAGCAAGTGGGTATGACAGGAAAAGAATAAAAAGATTATATCCAGCATTTTGAAATTTCCCCGCTCATTTTAATTGAACCTCTCTATGACTTTTGAGCTATTATAACTCGGAAAAACCCTTTCTCTAACCAAAAGCAGGGCCCTTACTGTACATGTATAAACCTTGCATAAATGTGTGGAGGTTTTCATATATAAAAACCACGTATACATATACATAGAGGTATGCATAGAGGTATGTCTATGTGATATTATTACACATATATACACACAAACACGTGTGTGTATATATATATAAAAATTTATGTACATTTAATGTTTCTCTCTAATGTATTCAGAGATTTCTTATGTAGAAATGAAGCAGTAGTTTGAGAACTGTTCTGACTCTGTGCCCGCCTGCAGTCAAAGTGCTGTGGCAGTGAGAGGGCATGCGGGAGGGCTGTCAAGACCATGCAGGCCATAAAAGGTAGTCCCAAACATCTGCACCAAACTTCAGAAACACCAAAGCAGATGCAAAAATGCCACACCCTATCACCAGTAGCATGGCTGACTTGCATACTGGTGGCTCCCTACTGCCCATTTCTGATGCATTTAAAGGTGTTGAGTGTGATATGGTAAGTCTTGTGCACCAACCAGTTCTATGTGATTTGATATAAAAGGATCCCTATTTCTGCCCGCACTGAGCCGATGCCCTTACCTGTAGAGGAACGAAGGCAGTGTGTTGATCAGCATTGATAACATGCAGCTGTGGCCTTGCCTTCAGCGGCAGTGGGTTGATTGACATGGATGATGTTCAGCTGTGGCTTGTTCCCACTAAGTGGTTAAATAGCCCTGAGGAGTGTGGGAGAGAAGGTTGGATGGAGGAGGGGTGGTGTGACCTGACCTCTGGAGGAAGGAGCTACAGCATGGACAGTAGAATCTGGCCAACAGTAAAGCTTTGTTTGCAGCCTACTATTTTGTTTGTGCTGCAACAATTAGTGCCCTGTGTGAGGCTGAGTTGGACTCCAGCTACAACACTTATCTAGTTCTGATTATTGTAGATGAGCCGAAATTACCGAACCCAAGCTTTGCTTGGTTAAGGAACTAATGCCTGATTCCAGAAGCGGTTTGTTCTTCTGACTTTTGATATATTTTATGAACCTTCCCCCCCAGCAGAAATACAGGTAAGGAACTAAGAGGCATTGAACAAAAGCTAGTAATAAAATTATATTTTTACTTGTAAATAATATTTTTTTAAACACTCTCTAAGAGCAAGTAGTGGGAAGGACACATCCAGAGAACAAGTAATTTCTGCTAGGAACTGATCTAAAAGACCTACCAGAGCTTTTTTTTTCATGTTACAAATAATTTAGCTTACTTGAATTAGTCTCAGGAAATATTTTGGAAGTCTTTACTATGAAGATAACATATGTAGGACTTCAGGTTTTTAAAATATCAAACAGATTTAAAGTGATACTTCAAAAGTCCTATTCAGCAGCAATCAATGTAATGTGCACTAAATAGTTCAGTTGTGCTCCTGTGAACATAAAAGTATACTGTTAGTAAGTTTGTCTCGCAGCAGCTAAACATCAGAACAATAGAGAAACTTAAAATTAAAAATTATGAAAATAAATTATCTGCTCTTTATCAGATACCAAAGAATTCCAAAGTTTTGTTTAAATACAGTTGTTTCCTTCCAAGCGTATCTGTGTAAAAGGCAAAGAGCAAGAATACTTCAAACGCAACAAATGTATGGTTTATGGCTTTTGGAATCTAGCCTTGCTAGATTAGAGCAAGTTCCACCATTGATTTCAATAGTACCTGGCTTAGGGGCTATTGAATTTAAGATTTAAGTCTTTCATAAAATTCAGACTTTAATAACTTTAATTCCCTGGTGGCTGCAGAGTTGCTAAGGAAGCAGCATTTGACTTTATGTGATGGACTGCTGCAGGATCAGTCACAGAACCTGGAGTGTTCTGTGCCAAGAGCATGGGGGCTGCTTACTTATATGTGTTTGGCCCGTCTTGTGTCATATCAGCTGGTCTCATTTACCATGAGTCACAAATTTCAGGAGTAAATGTTTTCTTGCCAGAGTACCAACAAAAAAGCTGTGTGAGAAAATGCTAATTTTAATAATGAAGGCCTTTAACTGCTATTCAAATTTCAATTTCTATTTGGGAGAAAGAGGCTAACACGCCAAGTGGTTTGTGTGTTACTTGGCACGTGTATATATAGAAAAGCTCTAATCTGCTGTCTAGAGGCTAAAGAGTCAGTCTTGTTCTTGCACTTACTTCTGTCGGAGCTGTTTAAGTTTCTATAAATAATTCCACATTTTGAATAAAAGAGAAAGGATTTGGGGGCCCTGTGGTTAGGAAACTCACCTGGCATGTAGGTGGCAGATTGAGCTTCACATCATTGCTTATAGAATGAAATTGCTTATAGGGCCTGGAACAGCTCCACAATAAATGAGGTGGTCTGTGATTACAGCAGGTACCTGGAATGTGGAATGGACAGCTTAGTGTCACGGGTGTGAGGGGCTCGTGTCTTCCTCTGAGCCTTAGTGAGCCACAGCCACTAGATGCCTGATGTTCTGGGATGGGGATCAACCTCTTGTTATCTCAGCTTCAAAAATGTAGAAGCCTCTTTTCATTCCAAAATGGAAAACAAAGAAGGTTTTTTGAACGTAACATTTCTCCCCTAGTATTTCTCTCGCATCTCTCATAACGATGCCATTGAGAAACTGCTAACCCTGTGCCTTTGTAATCCTTGGCCTTTCTGAAATAGATGAGGCAAGACCTATATTGGAATCAGATCAGCCATCTCAAATCACACAACTATAAGAAAAACTTATTGCAAACTACGGTGACACTATAACACTCATGCTCTGCTTGAGATGCTGTATGATTAGTTTTCTGTCTGGGCTATAATGATTTGGCAGACACCTCTAACACTGTAATCAGTTCAAAACTTAATGCTGTATTAGCTAAAAATTACAACAATCAACCCAAAACAGAAAATGCTCAGAAATCAAGAAAACTCATGAGGTGGTTCTGTGTTTCAGAAAATAACATTATTAGAACTGAAAACAGCAGGGAAGATGCATTGTGGAGAGAGACTGTTCATAGGATCTATCCAGAACTTTTCCCATCCTGTTTCCATTGACTGTTACCATTCTGGTTTCACCACTCTCAGCGTCCATGTTTGCAGTCTGTTTCTTATACAATCATAAATGGTCCTAAGAGCATAAGGTAGGCTTTGTTTAAAATCCAAACGTGTCACTGGGCTAACTGGATTCAGAACGAAGCAAAATCCACACTGTTTCTTTTCTGTGTCATTTTTCTAAAGTGGCTAAAAGCAGGGAATTGAAATATTTCAAAATGCATAGCTCAAGTAAAATACACACACGCGCGCGTACTTTCAGCAAGTATGAAATTGTTATTTGCAGCCAGAAGATGGCTCTGCAATCATGCCAGGCAAGCTGAAACCATAGAGGTGCAGCATTCAAATTTTTTTCTCTCATCCTTTCAGTTCCCTTCTTCCTCAGTGGAAGCACTCCAGTTCCTGTAAGCCGTAGTTTTACAAAAACTTTTTGTTACCATGGCAAACACTCACTTTCCCAAAAGACCTTTTTTTTTTTTTTTTTTTTTTTTTTTATTAGCTAGGACACAAAGACAGAACAGCCTGATGGCTATAGCTGGCTTCTACTGAAGTCAGTTGGTATCCTACTGCAGATTTCAGTGGGAACTGGTTAAAACCAAAGATAAGCTGCTTGGAAGATCCTTTGCTTAAATCCCTGTGGGTGGTGTGGATGGCAGATTCCTGCACATGTCAGTCTGTGGTGAGCAGATTTTCTTTTTAATGATTGCTAAAAGCTATCAGCAACTGGTCTTTGACGTTACACAGGGATGCTGTTCAGAAACGGTGCTGAAGATGACATGGCATAATTTTCTTGTTTAGAATAGGATACCTTACTGTTGGTATTTTAGTATTTTGTAACACTATGAAGAGCTTATTTTACAGCATGTATTGTATCTGTCTTTGCCCCTTTGGTAAGTTACCAGCAGCTGTAGCACTATTTCAAAAGGATGCATGGAGTAACTTCGCACATCCTTGATATAAAACTCTGAGTAAAGCCCACATTTGGAAAAGCTACAATTTAATATTTTTTTTTTCTAAACAGAGATGTTAATTGGCAAGAAATTCAGTGAAATCAATGAAGTAACTCCATTGTGAGCCTCAGGTTAAATCAAAATAATGTCTGTCATATCTTTTCTTGGCATTTGGTTTGAATTACTACTGTACAAGCAAAAGAAGGAAATTATATGTCTTGTCTACTTCATGAGAATTTTAACATGTGGAAACAAATTCATTGTTGTGGGCATTCTCCCACTGTGCTGATTGTTTTAAAATTTCAAAATACCAATTATGGAGAACTGCTGAGTGTTTCTCTTTCAGTAGGAGAAAGCTATACAGGCAAGAGAAGAAACCCTTAGTAATTGTTTTGGTTTACATTAACATAATAGTCAACACTTAGCTAGTTTTGCCCATGCGCTCTGTTTTTAAATAGAGTTATGGGCCTAGTTAAACACTGTTGTTCTATTTTTCTGCTAGTTGAAATTCATTTCAATGTCACTTCTGTGAAGTTATAACGTAATGAAGTAATGTAGCAGCAAACGAGGTCAATTCATTGTTACACACATGGAGCCTCGGACAGAAAGGTAATGCTTTTATTTTGATTTTTTTTTAACCTGTGCTCAGTGTAATTAAATGGAATTTATCCTGACATGCTGGTCCTAAAGGACAGGTGGAACTTTCAGGATCTCAAACTGCTTCCTTGTGATTTATTCATTTCAACATGAACCTGCAACCCTCCAGGGAGTGTGACATAATATTATAATACATAAAGTTCCTGCGTACTCAATTTTCGTTTGGCTCTCTTATTTATCTGACAGATGCAGGGGCAAAAAAACCCACATGTAGCTGGAAAAATCCCCATGGACTACACATATGCAACTGCTAAAATGCACAGGTTATTTCAGTTAACACTGACATTAACTTATGTTGGAAATACTCCCTTCTGATTTGACTTTCTCTGGTGAAATAAGATGGTTTAGTGTCTTATTTCTGAGTCTACTTCCTGTAGTTATGTTCTCCCAAAACAAATGTATCTCAAATCTCAATATCAACTGCTTTCTCAAAGGATATGTGCAATAACTCTTCCATGAGGCTGTGGGTTGCCTTTGCTCACAACAAAGGTTATAGAAACATAGATAGGCTCTGCAAAAGATATCATTTATTTGTAATCCCAGAATAGATGCAGGATAATAGATGTTTTCCCAAAAAAACTTGGAATTTAATTTAAACCTCTGGTACTGTTAAGCCAATTCTTTTCAAAATCCCTGGAGTTAAGTCTCCTTTCAGACAAAGTTAGATGAAGACAATGAGGCTTCCTCATTCTACACTTCCTCAAGTATCACTTGAAAACTCATATTAATGGAAGCAGTTATTTTGTCAGTTTTTTACTAGAGGAAAGCAGGAACCAGCTCACCTGTTATTTTTTTTACAAATATTTACATATAATAATAATGCACTCGTATATAAAGAGGAATTGCTGCAGGTCTTTCCATTAAAATGTGCATCAACAATTCAGATGTTTGGTTACTGCTTATCTTAGTGTGGCAGTCTAAGCTGCCCCTAATAAGATTCTGTCATAAAGTGCCACTGAATACCAGTGTATTTTTCATAAGATAGAATCAAAATGTGGGTACTAGCTTGAGATAATTTAATTTTCTGTTCCTCCTTGTTCCCTTTGTAATTTATATTATGCCTTTTTCTGGTGATATAGAAAAGAATATCACCAAATGTAAAACTAAAAAGATACAGTGGCATCAGTTCCCCACTCATGTCAGTTACTGTTATACAGGTGTAGTAAATTCAGTGGACTTACTCTTAATCAGAGTTAAGAGTTACTTATAAGTCACTTGGTTTACAGAGGTACAGAATATGGATGAATGACCATGAGACAAGCATCATCCAGTCAGAGCACAGGAAAATGCTATATTAGCCTCTCAGAAATTCCCGCAAATCATCACTGATGGCAACCGACATGTTCAGTCTGATCCAAAGAAGACATCAGCCTTATAGAACACACTTATTTCTTCTCTAAAAGGACTGAGTTAAGTTTTGGTCAAACTGGAACACAGTTTAGGTAGGATATTACAGCTGCTGCCAGGGTCAATGATGTCTTAAGCCTCATGAGCTACCAAGTTTTTTACTCAGACTGCAGGTAAGCAGTTTGTTGACGGCTCTTTTCATTCTTAATGTGGAAAAGTGCTTATGTAGAGCAGAGAAAACTGCAAAAAGCAGATGTTACTGTTATTGAACTCCTTAAATTCAATTCAAAGTAATATGGACTATACTACTTACTGCAAAAAGCTGAGGCCTCTGTAAACAAAATATACCATAGATACATGTACAGCAACTTCTAATACTTGTTTTCTTCTTGAAACACCTGCTCAGAAATACATCAGATAGCTAGCTTGTATTAAGAATAGCAATTGCCATTTTTCTCCCTGTTTATGCAGCTTTTTAGCCTAATTGCAAGCATTTAGGTTCTAAAGTTGTTGCCATTACTACAAAATCATTTTGGAAGCTTTGCCATCTCCATGGCAACTGGCTTACATATATTAAACATTTTGATACAACACCAATGCATGATGGTATTCTTAATTTGAGATATTAATTTAATATATCAGTGCTTTACACTGGAGTTTACATGTTTTATCTTTTTTGCTATAATCATGAGAAAACTTTGATGCTGAATAATGGCTTGCTAAAGTGTAGCACATGCGGTGAAGTAACTACCACAGAATGAATTAGCATGGACTAAGAAACGCAGTGTCTCGCATTAAAGAAACAGATATAAAAGCGCTACATAATGTTTTTTTGTGGGTCTAGGTAAGCTGTACTTCTAAGGGATATCGGCAGAATCTTTTCCAGTTGTATAAATGTTGCAAGGACAATTCACCCTGCTCAGGCAGATTCCACAGAGATCAGCAGCTGGGATCACTTAAGCCAGAGGTGTGTTTGCCTCGCAAAATGTTCGGAGAAGGGGCTGAGGCAGGACCAAACCCTGCCTACCAGCACTAACGTGGGGTGCGATATTGCAGATATAATATACTCTGGTGTGTGCAGGGGGACCTTCTGTTGGGTCTGGTGAGCAGGTGTCCAGGCAGTGCTCTCACCCTCGTGGTGGGACAGAGAGGTGGGACTCCGGTGAGCATTCCTCATGTTTCATTCGCGTGGATCAGTTGTCTTTCCAACAACCCCCAGACAAAAGCCAGGTCTAACAAACTGGCACAACGACAGCTGCTGTCCCTAGGAATGCCCATCAACCATTCATGTGTGTGGGTGAAGTAGGGTCGGTCTTACATCCACGGAGCTGAGCTGGACAAACGAATTGTACTGGGTAACAGCTGAATATAGATCAATTTTCCAGGGACAGGGGGAGGCTGGAAGCCAACTACGTCCGCCAGGATTTTCCTGGAGCAAAACTATTATGCTCTCACATGGGGCTATGACAAAGCCCCATTGATCTCAAAATTCCAAATTCTTACTTTATCTGTAACTTTCTGAATGAACTGACAAATAATGTGCGGTGTAGTGGAAACGTAAAATATTACCCTGCTTCAAAGTGTATTAATTTTTTCTGAACTTTTCAGTTTATGTATTATTAATACCATTGTAGAGCAAAGGCTTTGTGCTGGGATAGGGGTGGAGATGAGGAGAAAATGCAGCAGTATTTACAAATAGACTCTGCAAACTGTAGTTCAAAAGAGATGACATCTTCTGTAATTGCAGATAAGTATTTTCTTATTTGTTTTCTGCCAGAAATATATTAAATTATACTTACTGCTCCTAGCTAGTCTGTAAGCCTTTTTTCGTACTGGCCAGAATCCCATTCCCAGCAATCCTTTAAATTCCTCATTTTTCATGCAACTGCCTTGATTATCTATGCTGTTAGTGTGCTCAGTGGCTTTTTGTTGGTAGAACGGATCCCAAGAGTATCATTCTTTTTATTACATTTCACCGATGTGTGGATAGAATAGTTCTTCCTCTTTGGAGGTCACAGAGAAATGATCTATTTACTTCCTTCTAAATGGAGGATAATTCTGTTTTTGCTTGGCACTGAAACTTTTCTATCAGACACCTTCCTGGAGACAATACTATAAAAGCCAGATTTTTAGCAGATTTGAACACTTTCTGCAGTTCCCTATTGAAATATCGAATTAGATCTGAAATGATTTTCTTCTGCACTAGTGTCATTTTAAGAGTGCTTTATGCCAGGGCCTTTGATGCCAGATTTCATCCCATGGTGACGACTTACATGTAGACTCTCAAAAGCAAATTTTACAATAGACTTACTAACCAGCCCTTGGTTCTGGTAGTGCTGCTTGCAGGCTCAGTTAAAAAGCAGGCTCGATGGGTATAAGACCATAAGCACATACTCTTTTTAGAATACAAACCGTAAAGCTCCTCTGTAATTTCTACTCCCCCAAAGCTGCATTCTGCTCTTGCCAAACCTATATGTTAAGAGGATGAGTATACCTCTTATTAGGAAATGTGAATGAAATGAGGAGTGGATTGTGCTGATTAAGACGCAGGCATACATTTCTGCATACTGCAGCTGATAAACTAAAATTACTTGGTAGGCTGGGGATTGGGAATGGATGAATACAACTGCCTAATTGAGATATTTTTTTCTTTTTTAAATCACTTTGAAAATACTTGTGACTCCCTCCATTTGCCTCCTCTGAGCCTTCATGCTTTTACATGGTAACCAGATTTGATGCAATCTCACTGAAATCAGTGGAGAATTTTAATTAAATATAATAGTGTTTAGAACAGGATCCAAATGCTTAGTATTGGGGGGAAAAAATAGAATCTTTGTGTAGTTTTCAAATAAGTTTTCATTCCAGAAATGCACAAAAAACTCTGAAACTGTGGATGTTCTCCTGATAGATATATGATTGGGATTATATGACCTCAGTGACCAACCTCAGGCAATGAGGATCCCTTTCTGAACAGTTGGAACTGAAGGTAATAGCTGATCCAATCAGTAGTTCCCAAGCTTCCTATGACCTAAAGATTTGAATAAACCACTTATTCAAGAGTTTTGTTTTCCTTTAAAAAATACACTAATATTTCACAAAGTTTTTAAAATCTAGATTTCTTTGTGAAAAATCCAGAGTTAATAAAATTTTGCAAGTTATGTTATCTGCTTCAGTGCATTTTTTCAGGTACGAGAAAACAAAAACCAGACAGTTTTTACTTTTTTACTGAAGATACACATTTAAAGTTTTATTTCTTCTCTCCTGGTAGATATGTGTGTATGAAGTTTAAGATAAAACTTTAGAAATTCAATAGCAACTTTTTAGATCCAGTGAGTAGAAACATACTAAATAAATAATGTATAAAAAAATTGCAGCATATTTATCATGGGATTGTGAGGCAGGTTAATCTATAATATGAAAGATGGGTCTCTTGTCCAGTTCCAGTAAGGCAAAACTAACTTCCCAGGCTTACAGTAACTGGTAAATAGTAGGATATAAATGGTTAGGATACATCAGGATGATGTAGGGTATAGCTATGCAGCAGCTTATAGTATTGCAGCCTTTATCTCCACTGCATATATTCTGTGGCTTAAAAATCATGCTTAATATTAATATGACTTCCATGGGGAATAGAAATAGAATACTATAACTAAGTAATGCAAATATATTTATGAACTCATTTCTTTCCAACATGTCATATTAATAACGACCATCTTTCTTTCATTTAATATTTAAAAACCACAAAAATGTATGAGTAGGATTTATACCTATTAAAAATTACTTTTGGCAATACCTAAAAATAGCCCGTTATGTTACTACATTGTTTTTTTCTGTTAAAAAGACACAAATCTGAAACCTAGCAAGATAATTTCCGAACTGTTTAATAGTGACTTGAAAATCCTAAAAGGAGATGTGGTCACAGAAAGAGGGGGCCATATTCACATTTCATATCAGTATGAAAAAATCGTACTGTTTATATGTATCTGGTGTTCAGAATTTACATGTTATCCTCATTAGGGGTAAAGGTACAGCATCGATCTTACACTTTACCTGTGCCACCGTGGGACACCACTGATACATGTAGTCTGGTTCTGCTTACTCCTACTCCTGCCATTCACTCTCGGAAGGATTAACAGAAATGCAACCACAAGAATACTTGGGTTCAGCTTGCTAAACTGTTGGAAAAATATTTCCTTCTGAAAAACTGGTAGGTTTTTGATAGATGGACAAATCAAGGGAAGAGGAGGGAAAAGCTGAGACACCCTTGGTGCTTGACTGCTGTCACACCAACTTGGGTGAGTATAGAACCAAATCCCAAGATAAAACCAAAATGACCCAATGTTCTGAAAACATGGTGTTACAGAAAACACAACAATATCTTTTGCTTCAAAAAGAGTGTTTCTGCAGCATTTTACTACAAAATGGATGAAAAAAATCTTCCTTTTAATTGAGTCGTTGTTATCCAGTCTTTCCATTATGACTCATTTTAAAGCCTAATACCTAGTGAAACAAAGCAGGAAACTTCATTTTGCCAAAAAATACTGATCTTTCAAACTTAGCATTTTGTCCCACATGTAGGAACGTTCAGATATTTGACAGAAAAAAGACAGCAGCCAATAGCTCAGACTTAGAGAGAGTTGGGGAGAGGTAATAGACTTTGATTCTGCCTTAATAATTAATTATCATATTGCAAAAATATTTTCTTCAATGCAATATTCTAATACGGAGGCTGAAACTTTCTGAGAAATAAATGAGAACATGACCAGCAAGTCCTGGCGTGAAAAATGAGGGGGATTTTTGCAGCTGTTTGACACTACAGCTGCTTACTGTTTGGCATAAAAAACCCTGGTCTTTTAAAATCATTTGCGCCATAGACAGTCAAATTTAGATATGTCAATATCAGGAACGTACACAAAGTACATATGGGCAAGCAGAATGTATGATATCTAAGAATCCACAAAATAAATGAAAAAGCATTTGTGAAAAAAATAATTAAAAAAATAATTATAGAAAAATGTATAAGCATATTTAATTTGAAATTGCTCCTTGAAGGTGGTTAAACTAACAACTGATATTAAGTACAGCAATGCTCTGGGCTATTTTTTGTTGTTGTTGTTAATGCTGAATATTGATATTCATTGTACACGTTTTTCAGAAGTGCCAAAAGGAATTAGAACCCTGTTTTCCAAGGTACTGAACAAGCACGTAGAGAATTTCCAACCTTGACTAGATGTTGATAATTATATATATTAAAAAACAAAACCCAAACCATCCTAAAACACAGCTTGAGCTAGTGCAGTATTTGTAATTACTTGGAAGTGTTTAGGAGCTAGCTTTCATCTTTTGTAATGTAGGGTTCCATCTCTGAGTGGCGAGTTTTGTGAAAGCTGATGAGCTTACTGCTCACCAATAGACCACCTCTTATCTGTTTCTTGGAGTGTGACAGTGTTAGGAAAATACCTAAATATGGCACTTCATCGGCTTTGCTTGCATACTTCACTGATAGATGAACTGAAATAAGGAAAATTAGGCTTTCAATGGAGAAAATAGCTAGGAATATATAGTAAGAATTTCAGTAAGAACACCAATTTGTAAGAATGCTATCATCTGTAAAAGGACCACAGTCAGCTTGGATGGGAGATTTCTCCATCCTGCATTTGATTAGTAACTGCAGGTAGCAGTGTGACTGTGGTTCCTACCATGACCTTTTACAGAAGTTAGCATTCCTCTTGTTTGAAGTATTGGATAGTTTGTTTCTGCTTGTGGCATAGGAAATCTTAGAAAATTTATTACGGGTTGAAGCAGAAAGCAGTGATTACAAACCTAAAAGTAAATCATAATTCTGACAGTGAGCTTCCTTTGGAAAACAGCATATCATTTCATTTTATGACTTGTTCCATCAAATAACATGGAAGACGTTAATGCAAGGTGATATTTGTCACAGTACATCATCCTGGAGATTGACAAGAATCAGAAAGGAAAACAGCAAAGCAAACTCGGCCTCTGAACTTCTAAGGGGATCTGCATGGGCAGAGAGTGATGTCAGAGTACAAATAAATATGCAAACAACAACATCCATTCTTTTGCAAGACTGGGACAAAAACATGTTAAAATGACAAGAACCTAAGGAGCTACATGCAAAAAGGCATGCTTACAGTAAAGTGTGAACTATTTCTACTGCTTGCCCTGAAAACGACGAGTCCTTTGTAACTTCTTTCATATAAGTAACCCACAAAACATAAAATACTTTCTAGTGATCTAGCTAATACTATAAATATTTATATTCAGAATGAATTTCACAAAAGAGGGAGATAATACATTATAAAATCTGAATGCCAATTTCATTTTTTTTCATGGTAATAACAGATGAAAAATTCCATCCTAAAAAAGAGAATTGATCAATGTAACTCTGCATATTCTTGAGTGAAATTCTTTGGAGATGCAGTCAATGAAGTTTCCATTTATTACATTGTTTTTTAGCCCTGTGATGATTCCCATTTTATCAATGGGCATGGAACACACAGCCACAGCAGACTTCTGTTATAAATAGTTGGCTGTGAAGCAGATGTGTAGCGGATACCATATCCAGTGAGAGATGTAGTGGCTCCTAGTGAACTGGTGAAACCATGTAGCGATTATATTTACTGTGGTTAGAGGGGTCTATCCTCCTGTCTTAGCGCCTTTTGAATCCCTTTGTACTTTGCTTTTTCACAGGGAATTATAGAATTCAGATATTTGTTAAATGAAAAAAAGTCTATTGCTTTAAGCTGGCAACTCAACCATTTCTTTCGAGTTAGATCTTGAAGATGCTGTTAGATCTGGTACTGTGAGATAGTATCT
This sequence comes from Falco punctatus, assembly GCF_963210335.1. Taxonomy (NCBI): domain Eukaryota; kingdom Metazoa; phylum Chordata; class Aves; order Falconiformes; family Falconidae; genus Falco; species Falco punctatus. Next base: position 3,226,887 of record NC_137588.1, read on the forward strand.
GCATTTGATCTTTCTGTACCGTTCTGGTAACCTTTCTTCATTGTGAACATTGATGGCCTATTACTCTCATTTACTGGTTTTTACAACCAACTATTTTGCTAGGAGATCCTCTCTTCTATTGCTGGTAAGAAGGGATCTTGCCAGAAAATACAAGAATTGACTGAATCACCTTTATTCATTCCTTTGTGGGCTCCTTCAAAAATGTCAAGCGTTGACTTTGAGAAGGGACAAGAAATATAAACTGTTTTTCTATGTAATATGGGTCTATACAGGCTTTTTCTATTCTGAGGGTGGGGGTTGTTTTTATTTATTTAAATAAGACTTCTCTGAATCTGTAGTAATGTTTTGCTTAGACCACTTTGACAATTTCCAATTGTTTTCATGCTGAAGTAGATTTTAAGCAAGAGGCTAGGAGATCTACAATAGAGCTGCTGTGTGGATACCACCTGATACTAACTAATTTTTACTAGTCAAATTACTGATTTCTTTGGAGTATCATCTGTTGATACAGGAGATCAACAGTTTCATCTCCTCTGAAGACTCTCTCCAGTGTGGGAAACTTCTTAATTGCCTCTTTAGAGAAAACAATGCAAATAATTAATTTAATTCTTTTGCAGTGGCCTTTGGTTGTTTCCTTTTTTTGTTTCTTTAACACTTCAAGACTCTATCAGCCTCTCTCAGGACCATGGGCTTGTTTTGCCACCCCTGGGGGTTTAGCTGCCAGGGCTGAAAGCCAGCTGTGACAGGGGGTGCGGGTGTGTGGCGGTGAGATGGCTCAGCAGGGGCCAATGCCTGCCCTGCTCCCCCCCTGCTTTTAAGCTCAGGCTCTCACCCTTGCTTTCCACCCGCACCGTAGCTATCCCTGTGCCTGCTATCCCTTGCCCCTGGCCTGCCAGCCCGGCTTCTTCCCTGCTTGACCCCCAGCAGCCCCCTCACTGCAGGCTTGCAGGGGATACCCGAAGGGCCAGCAGCCCTCCCCATCCCTGCCCTGCTCACACCCTGCAGGGGTATGTTCTTGCTTGTGAGGGCCTTTGTTCAGTCAGTGTGGCTGAGATGATTGGCTCTTGAGGTGACTTTTATGAATTTAGCATATTGTTCCTTAAAATATTTTTTTCAGTCTTTTTTTTTTTTTTTTTTTTTTACTTCTAATAATTCCCTGTGCTCTGCTGCTGACACATGCAGCATTTGCAGGGGGTGTGTGTATTTTGTAGACTCTGCTTTGGTTGCTGTTCCATGATTACTTTTATGCAGCTTCTTTACTGGAGACCCACACAGAGGCTTTAAAGTCACGTTAAAATCTTTTGAGTAAGTGCATGTGTGTATACATATATAAAAAAATATAACCTGTCCATAGTAACACGACTAATACATTGGGTATTTTTAATACAGATTTCATGCAATGTACTGTATTCTATACTATGTATTTTAAGTATGTTTGTAGGTTAACATAAATACTATAATTACATACAGCAAAGATATAGATTACTGCCATAAAATTGGTTTATTCTGTTTTGATACCATGAAACTTACTATTTGTGGGACATCAAATGAATTTTGAGGAATGCCTCATTGCCTATAATTATTTGTCCAATAATTACATCTTTCTCTTACTTTCTACATCTAGGGACAAAGAATATAAAGACTGTGAATGAAGTCATCATTGTTCTACATAGGCAAACATTCAGAGGTCTGTTTCTGCCATTCGCACTCACGTGGATAGCAGCTAACTCTGCAGGTAGATCCATATTATTTAATGACACTAGAAACATTTAAAAATATTTATTCATTTACTATCTCATAAAACTTGAGTTTTGGACATATTAGCCTATAAATATTCCAGTAATAATAATAAATCCTCCACATTTATTTAGCACCTCTCTTCCTAATGCAAAATGTATTAAAATTTAGTCCTTAATGATATATCATGTTATTTATTGCTTCTTGAATTTCTGTGATAACTCTAAAATGCTTAAGTCACCATGAGATTTTTGAATTAAATTACCCAGTTTAATACCTTTATGTTGTTCTAAGGTAAGTGTCCAGTCAGAGTAATTTCCTCACAATGTCTGTAGCAGAGAAAGAACATCATCCTATTCTAGTTCATTCTTCGGTAATTCTAATTTTTTTTTATTGAAACTGAAATATGCTTCTTAATAAGTTAAGAATCCAAGTATTTTAAGTTGTAATGTAAGGGGGGAAAAACAATGTCTTTTTTTAAAAAGTAAAGTTTTAATGAAAGGACATGAATCAGTCACAAATCGTATTCTTCTCTTGTATCATAATATCAAAAATATAAAAGCAGATATTAAACATAGACGTTCCTAAAAATATTGTATTTTAATCACGTGCCTTATGAATAATTTCATTTATGCAGATTTAGAGTTTTATTATGCTTAGTGGATTAGTGGCAGGGGTGATTGCAGTATCTTCTGTGTGTGCCTTGGTGATTGAGACGCAGGTGTGGATGGCTGGTTTGTGGGGAGCCAATGCCAGCAGGCTTTTGAAACTGCTGTCGTGTGCCAGCAAGGAGCTCAAGGCAACATAGCTTTGGAAACTTGAATGCTATCAGCCTCGACAAAGGTGACACTTGGAATTAAAACTGTTAGGTTTTACCACCTGAGGAATTTCTGGTACAAGGCACATGTAAGTGCACGAACATGGCTATCTGCGGGTAGATCTGTGCATCTTTGGTGTGCCGCATCTTATATAGAGGGGCCTAGATACTCCTATTGTTACGGAATACTTCCTGCAACTCATGATTTGGTGAGGATTCATTTTATTTCATAACCTGAAAGTGCAGGTGCAGATGGTTCTGAAGGAGGTTTGTGACAAACTTAAAGCTAGTGCCAGGTTACATGGGAAATTCTGGTTTAAATGCCATATGTATCTCTGTATTTGTGACTGAAGAGGTGAATTTAATGGTTGCTGTGGTTCTCATAAGAATGTTCTTTTAGGGAATTCAGAAAAGGTCAGTTTTCTTCTGCTGCAGCAATCTAGTTTATTGGGCAGAACAAGCAGGCTTTAGATGGTTGGGTTTTTTTCTTTTATTCAGAACTAAGACCTGTAAAAAGGGAAAAAAAAAAAAAAAAAGGTGTACTTTGCAGCTTCCTGAGGCTCACCCCACAGTTATTCTGCCTAAGAGTAAAAGCAATTTGATAGCTGAAAGAGATCAGATAATTATAGGATATACTCATAATATCACATTATTCCCTTCCCTTCCCCCCCTGATTTATTCTCTTCCAGAAAATGTTCTCACAGATTGTGGTTATGCTTCCATTTGATTGTGCACTGGGCTATTACCGGATCTATGGATTTTTATGATATAAGGTAGCGGGTCAAAATAACCAGGTGTGCATTGTCAGAGGATACAAGTTGATGTGTTGTCAGTTTAAAGACTGTGCTGGGATTAGGGGGACCAAATACTTTCCTGCTGTGGCTGGGTAGAAGTTTGGAAAACTGCAAGCTGCAGACCTAAGTGAGGAAAAAAGCAGATTGGAGTATTGTGATAAACTTCAGTGTGCTTCTTGCATTAAGTTAGCCAGTTCAAGGCTGTCTGAAATTCATGATGAGGCTGTGTGAAAACTTTAATTATATGTCAAGAATGGCAGTTTGTACAGGGACGTAAGAATACACACAGAGACATGCACTGTTGTCTGCAGAGCTGCTTCAAGATATATGCATAACTTGGACATAGAGGCCAATGATAAATAAAGCACGATTTAAAATAAAAAAGTACCTAGAACCCCATACAGTACAGGTCATATGAAGAGGTAAGCCAGATTCCCTGATCATAAGGTGAATTATTCAGTCAGAGGACAAAGGATAACAATAAGAGAATATTTGCGGAATGAGAGGCAGATCTTTTAGCTCAGAGCCAACCAGTAAATTTTGAGCTTCTGGAAATATGGCCATAGACTTTGCACTTTCATGGATTGTATCTTCTAACGCTTTATCCGAGGCTGTTCTTACCTAGGTAGAGGAGTCTGGATATGTTTTTGTTGTCATGGTACAGATGGAAAATCATATACCTATGCACTGAGTGCAGTTAAGGTCTGCAGACCACTTCCACAAAAGATACTAATAAATGTTTAGTCATACACAGGATTGTAAATAAAAGCTGTCATTTGAGATTTTATCCCATCGCTTTGTCTCTGAGTCTTATCTGGATGACAGTTGCTGAAATGCTGATCTCACTGCAACAGAACTCAACTTTTACTCTGTGGCAGGACACTTTGAAACTTTTTTCTTATTAGGAGTAATTAGCAAAATACTAGAGATTTTGAAATCCCAGTTCTCAAACAATTCTGCTTCAGTTTGAAACAGAAAATTCAACTCTGATAATTATCTAAATGTGACACAGACAGTTGACTTCGTGTATTGGATCTCATACAGTGTTAAAACAATTGGGAGAATGCATTAATACCAAATCAAGAGAGCAGTTGTGGTTTAAGTTGTCGTCAAGAGCAGCATGATCATCTGAAAGTCAAATATGGTGCTTATGTTTCGGCCTTTTGGGGAAAGGTACATTTTAGCTGCCACATGACCCTTTCGCACAGAAATAATTGTCTGGTTTTGATGCTGCATAAAGGTTAGAGTTTTTTCACTAATAATGGATTCCTGATCTTTGAAAGCTGGACTTCAGCCTATGGTAGTTAACTGATAATTATTTTCAAACCCAACAGACCAAAATGCTTATATGTATTTCGATAGTAGCTGCAGACAAAACAGAATAAAAAAAGAATTGCTTTTGTCTTTGCACGAGTTGGTGTATTTTGTAAAGGAAGAATGTTATACAATAACTGCTCATTTGAGAAGTAATTAACCTTCTTATGCTATTTGCATTATTAATGTACTAGAGTTATCATAATGTTCTAATGTATCTGAATTTCTATTAATGTTTTCTTCGCTAAATAAATAAGAGTGAATTGAGTAAAGAGATGACATTTGTTTAATTGTTCATCAGGATTCTTTTTTCCCTTCATTCAAAGCCCTGATAGTTTGTTAAATAGAAACCCTTAAATGGATGGCATTTCATGATAGGTTTTGAACCTAATTATATCAAATGTCATAGCATTATTTATTTAAAAGGCTTTTCAAGATTACTATACAAAGGGAAAAATGTGTTTTCTTCCTTTTAAAGTGCTTAAAATTTTCTATTAAGTTCTCCTAATTTGTTTAGAACTTTCACAAATACCCTCAATCAAGTTTACTTTTAGAATCCTTTTAAAATGTTTCCTTTAAATGGTAGATAGTCTTGTAATGTTGTTTACTGCTATTGCTTCTTCCCTTTATAAAAAGATCTCCTGGAAATGGAATCAGCATAATTCTGTGTTTGCTCCAAAAGCTTTGGCATAGCTTGCAAGTATTGGAGAGAATAAATGTTGTCACATAAAAAAAGTTATGACCAAAGTAATCTATGTAATTTAATAGGTTTTGCTTTAATTAAAAGATACCAGGTAAACAGAGAATTTTAAGCTCTGTACAAGGCATGTATACTTTGAGGGAAGTAACTAATTTTATTAGTATGTGCATTGGCCGTAACCTGGGACTTCTACAGCTTTGTAGCATACCAAGAGGGAGAAAGAGGAGCCTAAGGACCACTAAGCATGTAGAAATTGCAAGACTGCTGCATCAACAGAACCGTGTGACAGGAGCAAGTAAAAGGAGTTTGGCTTTAATTGCCTTATTCCGCAGCATTTGAATTACCCTAGCAAGAAATGTGGTATTCAACTACGACTGCATAAAAACTAGGAAAAAAACCCACCACCAGGAGGAAAATGGTAATTCAAAATGTTAACAATTTTTATTGAAAACCAAGAAGTTTTTTTTGTTTTCAGAATTTAAAACGAATGATCAAAGCAACTATTGAAAAACAGAATGTAGAAAGTGTGTTCAAGAACACAAAAGCCCCCACCCCCAAATAATGATTTATTTTTTTCTGCAAAAATGAGTTACTCTCCATTGAAGACAGCAGTGGAGAGTTCAACCAGCTCTAATGGCATTGCCTAACATGTAATTTCTTAGGAATCCCTAGGGTTTCTGCAGGAGGTAAGCAAAGAGAAATCAGGTGTCTTTAATCATTCTATAATGTCCTGCTCTGAATTTCCCCCTGGAAAAGATCAATTAACTCTAAACTATAGAAGCATAGCTTTTTTTTTTTTTTCTTTCCCCCTTTCTTTTTAAAATGGGTTTAATAGCATTACAGAAATGCTTTTATGCATGACCACCCTTCTCCTTGGGACACTAGCATTTAATGAACCCTGGTCAATATGTCTGACTTAAACAAAAACCTCAACAACTTGTGAGGCTCCCATCTTCAGATCATCAGGTGACTACTATAGTTCAGTCCAGGCCATTTGTTTTTTATTGCTTTATCCCAAGAGTATTTTAGAGGGCTAGTATCTAACTGATTTTTCCCCAGATTCTTCCTCAAAGCTTATACATTGAAATTGGAGAAGCTTCACTGATTTATAACAGTTAAGTCATCCTTTCAGAAGGATGCACAGTAGACCAGTACTGTTGCGGTAAGCTGCAAACATAATGGGGGAAACTGAATGAAATGTATTTTTTTCTTAATATTTCGAATCCTCACTTGCTTTGAAATCTGAACACTTTATTTCTCAAACAAGTGTTTGTAAGAAGCGCATTTAACATCATATTTTTCAGCACTCTTAGCTTGTGTATAATGACTTACTTGCAACTATGAAATGCAGCTCAGAGAGTCTCCCAACTGTAGGGAACTCAGAAATAGACATGATCTGTGTATTTCTTCTAAAGTATTTTAACTGTACTGATAAGAAATAGGTCAAATCTATTTTAATATTAAATTTCTATCTGGTAAATTGCTCAAAGTATTTTAACTGTAGCAGGTGTGCACATCAGAACATTTTATTTTTAAAGTTATGAGTCTTTCAATTTTTGGTTACTGCATTGCATATAAAGTCGGGTTTATTTTGTTAGGATTCTCGAGTCCTTCAAGTTCTGAGCAAATGCCACCCCCCAATAGATTTGAACTAGAAGCTGATGCTCTATGTTGCCACATTTGAAAGCTACCCTGTTGGGAAAAAGACAGCAGGTTTCTTAAATAACCTTAGCTACCCTTTACCTTTCAGCTTTAAACACTTACATATAAAAGTGTTGAACTCTTCACCAGGGGAAAGATTCTCTTTCCAGTTCTGTCTCACATGAATGTGCTTGTTGGCTGATATTAGAAATATGCCAGTACTAAAATACGATTGAGAACTACATCTTGAGAACTATTGTAACAGTCGTTGGTACCAGTTTAAATCTCTGTGGCTCAAAATGAACAAATCATTTGGCAGGGGGTGTTATTTGAATTCTTGCTAATTATTTCTTAAAAGGTTCTGCAATGATCAGTGGGTGTTTCCCTGCTTTCTTTCCCAAACCTCTCCAATTGTCTTTTAATTTCCTACCTTTACCCTTTTTCAGATCACACCAGAATAAAGTCTGTTACATTTTTAGAACATCTGTTCTTGTAGTATTTTTACCTTGACTGTAAGATCACAATTATCATCTGAAACTGCTATTAAATTATCCTGCATATGTTGCAAATATCATAAAGATCTTTTAAAATATATTGCTAGGTTTACAGGCATACTTTAGTGTCTAGGGTTAAAAATAATTTATGTAGCATAATAGCCTGAATGGATTTAAACTCTGTTTCGCCAATTATTGGTATGTTCTCTTTTATAGGTTAGTATATATAATGTAACGTAGAGAAATAGCAGCACTTTACAATTTCCCCAACTCTTTCTGGAAGAAATCCTGTCTGCAGGAAAGAAAGTAATGGCTGGGATACCCCAAAGCCTGCTGATACCAAGGGAAATACTGAACATTTGTTAGAGGACACAGGCTTCACTAATTTATGATGAAGCCATGCTTAATTAAGCATTGCTTCTGCTGCCTTGACCTCTTAGCCACAACTCTAGACCTAGCTTCAAGCTACCTGTGACAATTGGTCCAATACTTTGCAAGGCTAGCTTTACAATTGAAAGAAGTCCACAGAGAAATGCAGAGGTAGGAACTAAATCTGTTTGTGAAAGGTTAGTAATCAGTATAGCCGACCAACATATTTCTGACCATGGCATAATTCTACAAATCACTTATTTTAGGCTTGTTAGACCTCTGTTGGAGAGAGCTGTAGGGAAAAAGCTCACAGACTTTTTTTCCTCCCATGATTTTGCCCTTCCTTCTTCAAATCATACTGGCAACCTGTGAAGAATGTGAATGACTTTTTTTTTTTTTTTTTTTTTTTTCCTCCCCTCCAGTCACAACCACACTAACAAATTCTTAGTCCTAAACAATTGATTTTTATTTTGGTGGCAGTTGTCATAATAATGAAAGGCTGGGATATTACATTTAAAAAGAGAACTTAAGAACTGACAGTGGCCTGAACTTTAAGAGCACACTGGTATTCTTTAGCTTCTCTGAGAGGTTTTCAGACCTTTCCAACATCATTCATAAATCCTGACATCTCAGCTTAGCTACACCATAAATGAAACTGCTTCTTAACTCACCTTATCACATAATTTCCATGAAATCAAATAATTGTCAAAATTTAGAACTGGCAAAATATTTGTGTAACACCTGAAATATTACAAGTATTTCTGTATAACTATTCTCTCAGGATTGTAGATGACAATATTTACCAGAACTGACACGCAAGTTCAAAGAATTAATTTCACAATAATTTTAGATCATTTTTTTTTAATTCTGAACCTTATCTGCAGATCTTCTGTCTTTCACAGTTAGCATCTTTAAGAATAATAGTAAGAGGGATAACATAAGTGCCAACTACTAACACCACTGCAGAATAAACCCAAACCATCTGTATTTGGTTGGATTATTTCTTCCATTGTATAATGATACAAAAATCTCCATGACCTAAGGCACCCATTACTAATGGAAGAACTGAGGTAGAAGATTTTTATTTTTTTAAAAGTACTTAAATAGCAGGACACACAGTCAAAGCACATCTTTTGGATTTATATTACCAGGTGTGAAATGGTGAGGGCGGTTTATACAGTGGAGCTTGTCATCACACCCAGTGTCAAATTTATACTTGGAAGGCCCAAATACCTGATGAAATAGTGATACCATCCTCATTCATTAGGGATGAGTACAGTTGTCAGTAAAGAGCCTTCCAATTCTCTCTGTGTATCAGAGATTTTTTGTCTTTATATATCAAGGGGAAAAAGGGCTAATGGAGATCCTGTTATTCTCCAGTTCTCTCCCTAGTCTCGAACTGAATTAATTCCATGTCACCTTCTTCCATTTTCATGTGTCCAAATAAATTTCATCAAAGGTAGTAGCAGAACAAAGAAGTAGAAGAAATTCTATTGAATCCCAAGATTTGTACATGAGGAATCAAATGAAAAAGCATGACTTTAGGAACGTTCTAAATATCTTTTAGTCAAATACAGATTAAATACGTGCGTTGTATGTTCTATCAATCTAATATTATTAAATCTAATCCAATTTAGGAATAGATGCAATACTAAAGAAAGAAAAGGACATCTGCATTGACTCTGAATCTCCAGGAAGCATTGATTTAGAAACGTATGTAATTTTCTGTCATCATACTTGGGGATTAAGGTCTGCACCATTCTCTGTAAATCACTGTAGGTATATTTATGAATTGCAATTGTTTGCTTAAAACCAGATGGTGCTCTGAGAATTCCAGAAGGTGTAATGTGTATCTAAAAGATTTATTTTCTATGTACAGATAAACTAGGCACTCTCTATTCCAGTTTCATGAACGAGAACATCACATATTTGCAATGGGTTTGTGCAGACGAACTGTTCAGAGACAGAGATGTTTAGGCTTCACTGCCTGAAAATAAAGATAATGAGGGTAGAAAACTATAGTAGGATGGTTCCTTTGTTTTCCTGGCAGTTCCATATATTTCAAAATACCCGCTTCTTGACATAGGAAGATTGGTAGATTTAGCATGTTTATGTCCCAGGACTGCCAGCAACTGTACCCAACCTGTACCAAAGGGGAGAGGACATAGAGATGAAAGACTACTCTCCAGAGTTTGAATCACTTCAAATTATTTCTTGCTATTGTTGTTCTAGGCCATCTTTGGAGGTTTTATTCAGTCCCTGGGGGAAAAAAAAAAAAAAAACAACACAACCTCTCCTCTCCAAATAAACATTATGCTGGACTATGAATAAAGTAATGGAATTAAAAAAACCAAAACAGACAACCCAAACCACACCACCTATGTTCCTGATATCTTATGGACATAAGATGCATTTGGGAACATATTTTGTAATTTATGGTACTGGAATTAAAGCTGTCATCTTTTAAATGTTTGCAGATCACTCAGAGCTGATGGATTGCTAAAGTGTTTGCATATAATGAATATGAGATTACATAGATAATGCAAAGCATTTCCAATTCTAGGCTGCTGTCCCTGCTCCCATCCTTCACCATTCTTGTCTGTCTTTCTATGAAAAGTAAAAATAAACAGAATGTACATACATGTATACACACACACACACATATATATATAAAGAAGATACCTCGAATTTGCAGGTGATGTTTCAGAATGGAGGGAAATATTAATTTTTAAATGTTATTTTTAAAGTATTTTCTATTTTCCTGTACTCCAATGGCATATAACACCTACCTCACATGCAATGGGAGACTAAATGGCACAGTAGTCATAAAACTTTCCGTTTTCTCTTGACAGCCTGTTGTCCAATAACAGGTGTTTGTTGTAGGTGTTCACTTCCTATTTGAAGACTTAGTTAATTGTGCAGCACAATTAAAAAGCAAGGAAAGTAAAGTTTTAGATTGACAGCTAAAGCAGCTTTATACAGTATGTCTTGGTGCCTTTCATGCTTTTAATAAGTCAGGGTTTGTAATAGCAGTCATGCTTCTCTGAAAAGAGATGGCCAAAACTACCTGGATTTTTGAACAATCAAGACAGGGTGTATTAAGCCTGCTAGGAAGATATTTTGATCCCTTTGAATGAATATAAATGATCTAAGCTATCAGTTTCCTATTTCTTTGTAGTCCTCAGTTTCTGGTCCGTCAGGGTTTTTTTTGTGTTGTTCAGCAGCATCCCACTGGCAAGAACGGCACCAGTGTTTCTCAGCCACGTTTCTGTTGTTTTACTGCTGCACTGCAATTTGCTTCCACTTGACAACAAATACTTTTAGGTCTGATTCAAAGCTGAGTCAGAGTGATCTTGTACGAATCTGTATCTGATTTATAGATCACTACCTTAGGAAATTCTGTCTGGAAGCTTGTTTTGATGGATGCCATTTCAAGACAAGACAGACGTAAGCACATGCATCAGAGTAAGAAAAGTAAAGAGCTGATTGCTCATAGCGTGTCTTTCTGCTGAATGATCTTTTGCCATACTGAACCATCCACAAGAGTATTACTTCAATTTCTCTCCACATTAGACTTTCTGCACATAAATTCCTTGCAATTATAACAAGGATATCTGGCAATTTTAGTTCTTACACTACAGTGAATTGCTCACTTTACATACATACATCAATTCTAGGCACTTTACATACATACATCAATTCTAGGCACTTTACATACATACATCAATTCTAGGTGCTTGTTGTAAGCCCTTGAGCATGTTAAACATGTTTCTGACATGTTATAATACAGTTGCCCTCAAGAGCTGTGGCAATCTGAGCATTTCAGTAGCTCATATGATCAGAACCTTTGTTTTGAAGAGTGCTTCAATATCAGTAGTTGAAAATCAGTATTGAAAATCACTCATCCTTAGCGAGCAAGAGCATTGTACTAAGAGTGTAAAAATAGGCAAAGCACAGGCTCAAACCATTCTGCATATAAGCATGGCCTGAATGTTTGAGCTTGGAGGATCTCAGCAATGAGACACTTCGGAGACGAGGGGCAAGCAAATACGATACATATGTTTGTTCTTCCCCAGCTATTGATCGTGTGGGTTTTTCAAGTGTCTGCTAGAAAATATTTTCTGCTGAATCATAACTGCTGTCACATCACGTTAACTGGCCAAATTTAGTAGACAAATATCATACTGAGTGGGGCTAGAAATAAATTTATACCAGTTATATCAGAGGAATTCCTTGCAAATATATTACACATCTTTCAGCCAAGCCAGGCTGCCACAGAAGGGAAGGAATAGAGGTCAAGGGCTTCTCCTTTTTTTGACTAGCTTTTTCCGTGTCTTTTTTTTTTTTTTTTTTCTTCTTCTTTCTTCTGTCCTTTTGTCTCATCACAAATCAATATGGAATAAGATTGGCTTGCTGGACAGCAAGCTGGTACCTGATGAAAACAAATTGAATGGAAGTTGAAAGCAAAAAAATAGAGTGAAATTTCTTACATGGTGAAAAAATTCGACTATGTTAACCAGGCCATTAGACCTTCTCAAAGAAAACATTTGAAAAAAATCGTTATGGCTTTCAGTATCCGTCATGTTACATGGTAGAAGACACAGGAGTATTCTAAAAAACAAATAATGTTGGAAATTATTTTTTTTTCCTTTCCCTTAAAAAAATGTATACAATTGTTAGTGGTGGAACAGCATTTACCACATTCACCTACTACACTAAAAGTGTTGTCATATTCATGTCATAAATAAAACACCCACCCACTCAGCCTTAAATACCCACAGGCCCACTTTTCAGTGACTGATGACATGTGCTCTATATGCATGACTACACTAAAGTCAGGTTTATTGTGTGCCATAATAATGCATATTAAAAATGTGTATCATAAAAGGACTAAGGGGTCTGTGATGTGTATGGTTTTCTGCAGCATTCCCAAACCTGAGGGATTAGTTGATGTAAACTATATAGGATCTTCACATTTTGTAGATGAATTAGTGAAAAGAAAATACAAATGAGAGTATCCAACATGAACTAAGAAAAATGGTTGAAGGCTATGCTGACTTGCAAAATGATTGGTGCTGTTTAGCATCACTATAAACTGTTTTGTTGTTTTGTTTTGTGTGTGCGGAATCTCTTTCTTCCCTGACAATGAAGTATGTCTTTTCTGAGCAACAACAGACCCATGCTTCCACAGTGAAAAGATACCATTGTAGCACCTAGTGTGACTTAACTCTATCACAGGCCATTTACATTTCTTTAAGCCATTTTGATAGCTTCTTTAAACATATATTCCTCATCTTATCTCAGGCCTATAGTGTTTGTTTAAATAATTTAGCTTTGGAGACAGGAAAATTAAGAAGTGACCATCACAGATGATGTTCTTCAAGGTGATTGGAACTGGCTTCTGCATAAAGCAAGCTGCTGAGCTGGATGTCAAGCCCCAATAACCCCAAACACTGGTAGGTGAGCTGGGACCTAAGCGTTAGAGAAGCATTCAAATATTCATCTATTATTTAAAGCGTCGGAATATTCCAAGGATGAAAACTCATAGTTAGCTGCTTCTTACAAAAAGTTTCCTGTCTTATGAGCTGGAGGTGATTTAAACAATTTAGAGGCTATTTATACATCACTTAGGGTGATTTAAACACAACTCTCCACAGCTCTCCCACAGCTTTCTGAAATATATAAACACAGTTTAATCTGTGAGGCCTTTGTAAAGAAAAAAATAATTTCTTATGTTCAATAAACAAAAATTAATTTGCTCATTATTTATAAAAATCATCCTAATTTCACAGAACAATGGCAGTAAAATCAGAACAATACGCTTCTATTTACAGTGGAATTTTTATAAATCCTTTCCCTGCTAAGTCATATTTGATGGGATTTTCAGCGGTTTCACCAGCACTTGCAGAATGCAGTCTGCTCAGAATAGTGAGTGACTTTCTCCTAATTCAATAAGCTGTTCAACCATAGAGCACTGACAACTGCCTTTGTGAAATCCACTATGAATTGACTTGTGAAAGTCAATTAGAATTCAGTATTTGGTTAGAGATTCTTATGCACACAACATCCAGACACCTAGTCAGTCAGATTCTCTCAACACAGATGTGTGTAGATTTATTTTACCTGAAATTTGTTTATTTACCCTGGCACAGAATGAAATTCTTACAACGTTTAATCCATTGTCCTTCAGTGCTAGAGGTAGTTTATTCGCCCTCCGCTGCCGTTTTTTATCAGCGTGCTGAATTCCTGCTTGTAGATAATTGTATCACAATATGCAGTAAATCCATAGTGGCAGAAGCAGTCTAAACCCAGCTCAGTACTTCTATTTTCCTTCTTGCTGAGCAATGAAGAACTGCTTCCTCCACCCTTTGTTACTACCATCCTCCGAAGGCAGCTACAGCCATGCCTTGTCAAGCTGGCTGAAGGCTTTCACGGGCACATAACAAGTGTGCACGGCTGGCACAGGTTCCGTCAGCAGAAGCAGAAAGTGTATGGGGATTTTTGTAGTGTGATAAGTAATTTACTATTGCAGACACAAGGTGGACCACAAAAAAAATCAAAGTGAGGTTCTACATTTTCATAGATAAGAAAGAAAAAATAAAAGTTCATTGGATCTTTTAATTATCAAGAGACCAGAAAATTAAAAATAAACAGACAACAAAACAAATCAATTCCAAGTACATCTTTTCAGGATTTCTGTTTGAGAAGTTGTGAGGCTGCATGTTTTCAGGCTATTCAAGCCTTGTTTTGTTCTCTAGACTTCCCTGTAACACGCTGCTGTGTTTCCCTACTCTTTCTGTTCCTTCATTCCCATTTTTCCTTTCAGCACGGCAGATGAAATTGCAGCGTGCTCTGAAGTCATCATTGGCACTAACCTTGTTTCTTTTGCTTTTGTATTTTGAGAACAGAAGTGTAGCCCTTCTCGCCACTGTTATAAAACAAGATCAGCTGGACATTTCCGAATGCACTGGTCAGTGCCAGGGAGCAGTGAGGGCAGCCTCGCAGCCACAGCCATCCCACCAGCGATATCAGGCACCCCCCCTAGGAACAGGGATGGCCCCAGGTTTGGATCATACTACCTGACCCACTGACTAGTGACTTCTTCTGGGGCCAGAGAGGTACTTCTGAAAGAACACCACAGCAAAATGGTTCCTAAATATGGCCTTACTATCTTCAGTAATATATTAATAACGTTTTTGAAAATCCATCTCTCTTGCTCTGGTGTCCCTGTCTCCTTTTGAGTCTGACCGAGAATGTATTCTGAAATGCTGTATTAGGCATTTTAATAAGATCTGAATACATGATATCTACCTGCAGAAATATGAATTATATTTTCTTGATACAGATCCTGATTTCATATTATGGTGCAGATACTCTTCTACTGTGTTGATTATTCTTAACAATATCTCTTTTAATTTGCTCCAGCATTCTTTGAATAGAAAAGCTTTTCTTGTGAGTTTGATTTACCTCTGCCAACCTTAATATGTAACTCCAGGTTGCTGAACTTATCCCATTTTTCCTCTCGTTTTCTCACCAGAAAGTGGCAGAACTACAAATATAAACTTTAAAGAATCCAAGATTCCCATGCAACAGAAATACGAGTAAACAACGGTACAGCCCAGTCTACTTTCTATTTAGCTGTTACTTAAATCAGTAGGAATTTTTAAAAGTGCAGCTTCGCTTGGCAATATTGCAAATAGATGGGCATATTTCCAGCCAGTATGTTCTTGCTTTCAGGGCAGCAATACTGTGCTTTGTTGAACTAACAAAAAATTTACTCACTTAGCTACACAAAAGTGTTAGTTTATTATCCTCTTTCACAATGGAAACTGCAAAATCTATTACAGACAGTGAAGAAATCTGCATATATGTCCTGTGCTTGTGTCTGATTGTTGTAACCACAATCTCCAATACAGTGCAACAGATAAATTTTATGATGGCAGTCAACAGTGTTTATCTAGATCATCAAGCATCTTCATGGTGAATTTGGCTTCCTTTTTTTTTTTTTTTTTTTAATCTTTCCAAAGTGTATAGGAACCCTTTTTATAGATAAATATCTTTTGGTAGCAAGCTGCCCAGAGGCAGAATTTCAGTTGTATCCTCTAGCAAACATTCATGTTTGTAAGTTGCTTAGGTGCAGCTCTGTGCCTGCCTTGTGGCAAGTATTATTTTAAACTTATGGTTACTGTAGTACAGAATCAGAGCTGATGGAAGAGAAACATTTACATCTGTAAGGGTTCTTGTGTGGCAAATGCACAGACTCAAGGTCATAGGCTTCAGCTGGTTGAGAGGGAGTCTGGCTAGTTACCCCAGGCAAGTGGGACCAGATCTTACAGAAGATTTTTGCTACATTGATGGTTGTCACAGAAGCAGGCAGGTGGGCTGTCTTGGTAAAGATGAATAAGATGGGTGAATTTCTCCTGAATTACTTCACAGGAAAAATCTCAGTGAATGAATTTAGAAAGCAATCTCTGGTATGCGTGTGAGCTTGATAGAAAACAAACCAGCCCAGTCCTATTTGTATGGAAAGGCTGTTAACATGCACACTGATGAATCCACTTGAATAATAATTACAGACCTTGCAGGTATTTGGGCAGAGCAGGATTTCAAGAAATCTGTGGCCTAAGCAGCAAGTGGGAAATATCTAAACCAGCAGGTTGCTGCAGACTGCTGACCGAGGTGACAAAAAGACTCTTCTTGGGAATCCAGAGGTGACTGGGGTGTTACTCCAGCTGACAAGCCTGTGGGGCTTTCCAAAAGGGCTCTGGACTGAGCGATTCCACAGCAAGCAGAGGGGAGAGTTATTTCTAAGGTTTTGTATTTATATTTTGCGCTGTCCATCACACCTAGGATTTTGATGCTAAAAAATATCTAGTATATGTTCTAATATAACCTTGCTTTTGCAATACAAAACACCTTTTGTATTTTTGATTTTCTCTCTTTTTTTTTTTTTTTTTTTTTTTTACAGAAAAAGCGTGGGCAGATCCCCATGAAAACTCCATCTGCCTCACCATGAGATTTCAGAACACCTGCCTGATACAGTTCCCCATTGCTTCAGGTTTCTGCCATACTAAAAAGGGAGTTAAAAGTCCATTTTGTAACCTCAGACTAAGACAGCAAAGCTGCAAAAAACACACCGGCCCAAATCCATTTGTTGTTTCCCATTGCAGTACCAGGTTTCCAGAAGGCACATCCCCCAGAAACCCTTTCCTATAGGGCAGAGACTCTGTCCAACCAAAACGTGGAGCTAATGCACCTCAGCTGTAACTCAGTTGATCATCACTTGAACCTAGGCTACTCTCACGTTGGGAGTTGCCCTTTGAAATAGGTGCAGTGCCCGTGCAAGACCTAATTAGGAGAGTGGAGTGGCAGCTGGGGCTGATAGAAGGAGAGCGGGGGCAGCTGGGGCTGGCTGGTCTTGGGAGGGTGGGTTATGTCTCAGTAGCAGGTTTTTTCCAAAGAGTCTACAAGTTGACTTTTCTAATCTGGAAAATGAGAGTGTTTGTAGGTGTAGATGGTACTAGTTGTGGAGGGGGCTATCTGCTTGCTTCCCCCCTTGAGAAGCTGAGGGCGAGTGCAGAGCCACCCTTGGCTGGGAGGCGACGCACTTTCATGCCTGTCTCTGGCACTTGCTGTACAACCTGAGGCTGGTCTCGTGCTGGTGTGGCTGGAATAACTGCAGTGCAGCGTGAGCAGCCACAGGAGAACTGAGCTGTAGCTGCTGCCGCCCTTTGCTGTGTATGGGAAGTAGAAGGTAGGAGCATCAGTGATCTGTTGTGTTTGAATTTATTATTGTTTAAGCCTATAGAAAATACTGAGCTTGTGCTGAGATGCAAATTGTAATTGCTCATCTTCCCAAAAATATATATAAATACCATTAACCTGTGCCCTGTTTATTTTTTCTAACTCCCTAATTTACAGCAGTGGTTTTACAGTGCCTCTTTATTATTGTGGTGTCTAAGTGTAGTGGGAGAACATATGTCTTGTTTTTTTTCTGATAATGAAACCACTCTTCCTAGCCCAGTGGTGATGGAATCTGCTTCTCTCCTTTTATAGAACTATGGTTTTGTTTATATGGCTCCCTTTCTCTTTCCCTTTTCTGCCTAGGCTTTCTCACCTGCTGCTTTTAGTAGGAAAGCAATGTATAGCTGAAAGGTTAAAACCCAGCATAGTTGTGACCCTTAATCAATATTTCCTTCTTTCCATCTCTTAAAAACTCTTTTTCCTGGACCCTGTGTGCTGCCTCTTTCTTGAATCTCTATGCCTGTCTTGAATGCTTATGGCGTAAAAAGCAAACCTGATCTATCTGCAGCTCTCTGCCTGAGCGGGGACTGCTGGAGAAGAGGTAGGACTGGCTGTGGAGTGCCGGAAGCTCTTCCGGGAAGTGAATCTTATCCGAATCATTGAAATGAGGATAAAGGCATGCAGGTCAGGGTGGTCAGCTTTAATGTGCAAGTACTTGCAGTTTTCCTTCAGCAACTTACAGTCAAAGGGTACAGCCCCTTCTTATTTCTGTCTCTAAATCCTCTATCCTTGCCACGCTTCTTCAGCATGTTTCTCATTCCTACGTATTTTCTTCCTATTTCTTTGACTTTCTATACATGATAACCCTTCATATACTCTGTCAGCTTGCTCAGTCAGCTGAACAGTGATAATGATCATGTGGAAATTGTAGGCACATAGTAGGTGAATGTGGCGTGCTTATACCTGCCCTCTGTGGGCAAACCTGCTTACCAAACCTTCAATCAAACTTTGAACAAAGGCTTGTCATCAATAGTTTGTTGTATTTATGCATTGATAAAGCAACTCTTCCGCCTCACCAGACTTAAGCTGCTGCAGAGCTGGAGCTGTTGCTTTAGCAGCAGATATGCTGGCAGGCTAAGGAAGCTCTAAGTAAAGCTACATAAAATGTGCCTGTTCTAGGACAGATTTCTGCATTGTCATGCAACGAAACCTGTGCTTTAAACTGCTCCAGTCCAAGTCATGCACTCATGTAGGTGTGTTTTCAGACACAGATATTTATGTACATAGTGAGTGGTATCATGCACAATGGAGGGCAAACACTGAAGGAGATTGATCTAATAGCACACACTGTAGCTTCTGCTTAATCTGATGGGCAAGAGCATCACAAAAACTCTGTCCTTTATTAAGAAGGATATAATTTTTCTTCTGCATGGCCTAAAGGGGATAATCGTATTTCTCAATATCTTAATACCTCTTTTACTAGGTTCAAACTACTTAGAAAACTGGTAGTATTTCTTTCCATTTTTCATCTATGTTTCTGGGCTGAACAGTTCTCCAGGCTGTCAGAAGCCTGCACAGCTGCCATGGATAGGGAAAGCACTCACCTGTTAATTAACAGCAGTGTCTCACTTTATACAAGTTGTTAATGCCTGTGGAGGTGGGAAGTCACTTGGTGGCTGGCTGAGGGCTTGAGCACATGAAGCTCAGAGGCACTGTGGTGGAAGAAGGGACAGAGAGGAGAGTGGCAAGTCTTAGTTACACAATCAGGTGTAGGTGTCTGGGAGTGTGGGTGGGTATTTATCCGATTTGGATACCAATGGAACCATCAAACGTTCCTGTTTCTGACTTGGCATGTGCTTCCCTAGGCCAACCACAAGTAACTATCCCCATCTGTGTCCTGATAAATGACAAATCTAGTCCTTAGCTGCTGATGTGCAGCTTTGTGATGGCTCTCAAATGTAAGCTTTCACCTTTTCAAGTCACATGTGAGGTTCTTATGCTACAGAAAACATGCCTTTTTCCAGTTAAAATTAATTTCAGTTGAATTTTTCTGTTTCTTTTTTGAGCATACATCTACTTATTAAAGGAAAAATATAATCTGGATGATCTGATTTTAATGATAAAGATAGCTAGCAATAACTTGGATTTTAAAAATACAGTGTCCCTTTCAGGCTGAAATCTGTTTCTTTGCGAGTAAATCTGATGAGGTGTTTGCATGCCCCTTGTGTTGGTAAGTGCTACGTTTAGTACAGCATCTAGAGAACTTCTATTTCACAGTTAAACATTAGGTTTTTTGTAATTCATGTGATGAAGTGCATGTAATGCAGTGTCCCTACATTCTGCTTAGAAGTTGTCCCAGAAACATTGAAGGCTAATTACAATCTTCATGAATACAAAGTAATATGTTGCTGCGTTTTGTGAAAAACAGAAGCCCAAGGATGCTGCAATGGCCAACAGATCTTGCACTCAGTAACATACACACGCTGTAAAACAAGTGGTTTTTTTCATGTGTCTAGCTAGTCTTTTTTACTTTGGGATAGAAAACATTTCCAGGAGCATTTCCCTGCTGTTACTATAACTCTGTCCCCTTGAAAGGGACCCACAGTAAAAGCATCTCTTCTGGCAATAAAGGATTTGTCTTGTGTTTGTGAATCTGATGCTAATACTATATTTTTCTAAAATTAGGCTTAAAAAAATCCCTAGTCACTTTTATTCTATACTTTACACTTGCCACTTGGGGAAAAAAAAAAAAAAAAAGGAGGTCTGATAAGGTTTATTTTCTTGTAGGCCTTTTAAATTGCATCCCTTTGTATCTGAGACTGCAAAATCCTAAATCACGCTAACAGGGTACTTGAAATGGACACTGGTGGAGAGAGGAAAGAAAAAAAAAATACAGCTGATACAGATAGTATCTGTTATTTTTAGTTCCTGACAGACCAGGATTGCTCTTACCCACCGACCATTCACATTGTTTCTTTCTCTTCTCCTTGCAGCTATCAGTTCTGTGATGACTTGGGGGTGGGGGAAAGGAAAAAACCCAAACCAATAAAATAAGGGCATCTAGACTAGACAGACATTACTGGAATTAGGTAGCAATTTGACAAGAAACTGATCTGCATGATTGCCCTCCTCTGCAGAAGACTGTAGTAGCGTGATTGCAATCATTTCTGCTGGTCAGTGGTTTTAGCATTAACGTATCTACCTAGGGAGCCAGCCAGGCTTCGTGTAAGACTTTCTTTGGAACTAAAAGAAAGAGGAGAAAAAAACCTCTGTGATATTTTACCAGAATAGTTGCACATGCTGTTGGTGGCGTGCAACACAACCAGATTTCGTATTTAGTGTGTGCTTCTGGTGCTGTCTTCAGATGTGCTAGTTGAGAGAGCTGCTCCTATAGAAAGCCGATTTCAATTGCTTCCCTGTAAAATTATAAAATAATTAAAAAAAAATATCAAACTTCCTAGTCACTTCCAGTTGTTTGCAAAAGTATTTTTATCCCTGTTCTGAATATTGTCAGTGTCAAGCTAGATAGATCTTAGGTATTTCAGTTCTATAGTCAAGATACTCACATGGTCCAACAGCTGTACACAAACGAGGGTATGTTTGCGTGGTACTCTGGGACAAAAAGGGTCTTCTTTAAAGAAGAAAAAACTTAAAAACTACCCAAGTTTTAACCTTGTAATTGAGAGGCATTTTTAACTGGGAAAATGCATGTACATACTGTAAACATTTAGCTTATTTTACAAGAGAAGGCATTGTCTGTCTCTCAGATTGGGTCTTGGAGGAAGAGAAATAGGGATTTAAGTGAGGGAAAAAGAACTGAAGATTCTTTTGCTTCAGCAAGTCCTGTACTGAAGTGGCTGTTGTGTAAAATACAACCAGGACCACAAAAGTTAGTGATCTGAAGAACCTACTCCACAGCAACAGTTTAACTTCAGTGTTTTCAGGCAGTGTTCCTGCTGGCATTCCATGCAGCCTGCGGCTCGCCCTCTCAGGACCCCTTCTCTGTTCCTGTGCCTTGGTCCGCTCGGGCATGGCTCTGGGGAAGGAGTCTGGGTCTGTGTTCTGTGTGGTGGTGAGAAGTGGCTAAACTTCTCTTTTGGGGGCAGACATCTAGCCTACAGCTTGCCCCCTGTCGTCTTACAGAGCAGGAACTTCTTTTTGTGACAGCCTATTCCCAGCCATGGTGTCCTGAGGAATCTGGCTTGGGAATGGGCTTAGCACGCTGGGTCTGTGCACGACGGTAGGTGTGGACCTACGGGTGCAGGCTGGATCTCTTTGCCTATCTTAGAACTGCAGCTCATAAGGAGAGAGGTCAGTGGTCACCCTCTTGTCATTAAATGAAACCAGCTGGTCCAAGTCTTTGCTCAGGAGAGGTACAGCTCCCAGGTTGATAAGGTGAGGGTGTGCATGTGTCTTTCTTTGGCTTAGTGCCCTTAGTAAGCTTCTTACTTGAGCTAGAATTGGGGAAATTTTTGCTATTAAGAGAAAAAGGTTGCTGAAGTCCCTGAAATGATTAGTTTTCATCCTTTTACGATATACTGAGGGATCTACTCTTTCCATGCCTTAGGTAATTATTTGCTTTATTATTGTACTGTAGGGAGATAGGATTAATGTAAGTTACAAGTAGTAACAGAGTATGAAATAAGACAACAATAAGCATGAGAGCAAAAGATAAAAATAGACTTAGGAATTGACCTAGCATTTTAAGAATTGTATGCACTTGTAAAATGCTTGCAACTATGTTAAATATATTCTTCATGATAAAGGATGTATTTTCAAATATTACACGTATGAGATTCACCTGGGATATAAGAAATTGAAGAATTTCAAACATTCAAATGACATGAATGAAAAAATAAACTTCAGTTATCAACCTGAAAAGACTATTAGCTGTATCTTGTATTAGCCATGGGATAGCTAATAAGGATGCAATAAAAACATAAATCCAATTGCTTTCTTTCCCCTTAACCTTTTCTCACTGTTCCTGTCAAAGATGGCTTTCTGCCTCAATCTTTTGTTAGTTTTCCACCATTCCATGTCTTCAGTAAATCTTAAGACCATTCTCATTAGTATATTTTAATTATCAATTGTGATTGTAGGAAATAACATGAAGCATCATGTTTCACAAACTGGGGCTTATGGATTGAAAGCTTCAGATGATTCAAGTAGAGACTGGTGGATGTTCAACCTGATCTTTGGCATGGTCTGATCTCTGAAAGGCTGACAACCGCAAACAGTGTTTGCTCTGAAAAAACAAGTTACAGGAGAAGGAGGAATGGGCCCTAGCAAGCTCATTCTCTGGGTGTCATCTTTAAGAGTTTTTTTCTTATATTATTAGTAACCAGGTCAATGATCTTTAATTGTTTTTGTTGTCTGAATTTTTAAATTTATGACCAGTTGTGCTGGCAGAGTGCTATGACTGTGCTGTAGTACCCCCAGCTCCTGCTAAGCTCTGTGTTATGGAAGCTTGGTCGTACGTGAATGTATATTGAAAGGAGTGTTAATATGAAAAGAAGATGATCACAAACGCAAGCCAGATATATTCTGACATACAAGAGTTCATACAGCACTCTATTGTCAAATATAACATCATCATTTAACCACATGCAAGGGAGCATATTCTACTTCAGCTATACAATAACTTTGGGATTAAACTGATCTGAATAAATTAAGAGCAAATACAGTCTGGGATGATGTGATGCTGAGATGCTTAGGATGCATTCTGCAGCAGATACTGTGATGTTGACTGATAAATCTAGGGAAGGTTCCTTGATTAAGCGCTCCTAGGAATCTTGGTTATATCTGATAATCATGGAAATGGTGTACTTAAAATATAAGCAAACTGTATTAACAAAAGGATTAGAATGATGTAGAAACTTTTTTCACTAAACTGTTAAAGAAGATTATATTTGGTTAATCTTATAATTTAAGTGCAATAGAAATCTGGAAGAGCTGAAAATGAAATCCATTTAAGTGACTGGCTTTGGGACAGAATGCACCATCAGAGGGGCTTAATGTTGAAACTACTTCTAAAAGTCTGCATAGCCTACGTAGCACGGTCAATCTATAATTTCCAATCTAAAACTGCTTCACAAAACACTGAATTGAACTGTTAAATTAGCTGCATCACTAAATTGTTATCTGTAATTGTTTCTGCTTCCTCATTGTGAGAAGGTCGGGGGACAGGGAAAGCAAATATTTTCAATGGCTTCTGTATCTCTGCACAGAGGTTGCTTTCTGCAGTGAGATTGTTTTCATAATAATTAGCTGACTGTTACAGGTGACCGTGAGTAGCAAAGCAGAAAATAAGAACTAGAAAGCCTAAACTATGAACCTACCTCTATCAAAAGTATTGTTACTCTTTCAAGGGAAGAGAGATCACTTGAGTTAAAACATTGATACTACTCCTTTTGTAGTCAAACACCGATCTGGGTTGCTGTGTGTTTTGTAAATAAATGTCACTTTCATTGCAGTAAATGCTCAAAGTTATTTGGTAGGAATTATTCCTTTCACTGTTAGTTAATACATCTCCATTAGAACTGGCTCCTGTACTCAAGAATCTCTCCTGGGTTTATTGAATGGCTGCTTTACAGCCTCAGTCTAGATTCTTTCCTTTTAGGGCACGAGTAGTCCTATTGACTTGAGTATGTTGCCAGTTTATGAGAGAAGGGTCACTGTATTGGCAATGAAATTAGAATAGAGGTGGGAAAGTGGAACTTGAATGAGGCTGCTTGTGGAGGTTGGGTTGGGTGTCTCAAATACTTTGCTAGATGAGTGCTTGAAACTAGAAACTGGATTAATGGATTACTCGGACCTGCAGACTAAACAAACGTGAAACATTCCTACTTGGTTTTGCCATCGCGTGGTCTGTCCCCATGCTGTATTTGACTGTAAAAGTTTATCAGTCCTGCCACTTTAAAGCAATAGCATATTTTGATTTTAGTTCTGCTCATTACTTAAATCAAGAGGTACTATGAAAGCTTAAGGTGTTTACCTTCTTACTGCTTATTTGTTTGTCCTATTCCTGTTTTCTTCCTCAACCATACTTTTTATGGAATATAGTAAAAAATAATGCTTTTATTAAAAGTAAAAAACAATGATTTATGCTGTGCATATTCCTTTATGCTCAGGACCCACTAAGGCAGTGTTTCTACTATGAGCCATGTTCAATTTTTCTGCCTTCCAAAGAGCAGATTGGAATGTTTCCTTGGGAAGGAGGGGGAAATTATTTCATGTAGTTAAGAATAAACTGAGTTTTATATTTGCTTATACCCATTCTACACACAAGCAAGACAGAGCTATTGTACTTGTGCTTAGTATGCCTACAGCTTGATGAATCTAGAATGTTGTATGAATCTTGTTTTTTGCCTTGTTGTTAGCTGCAAATAAAAATTAATGTAAAAACTCCAAGTTTTGTGCTACAGAATCATGTTTACCCTCCTCTTGGGATCAGCAGGAATGCTTACTTGAGTACTGTAGGCAAAAAGTGTGCCTTTGATAGAAGTTTTGGTGCCAGCATTCCCTCTTGAGGTTTGACTCCTTTGTACTGCTCAAGTACACAGAAATATAGCATGAGTGGAGAAAAAAACCCAACAAACTACTGTGTAGAGATAGAAATTTAATTATTTTTTTTAGATATGTCTGACTCATTGTACTGTCTCTGCTCTTAACTCTCTTAAGAAGCAGTCAGTAAGGGAAAGAGAATGATGGACTGCCGAGAGAAAAATGGAGGAGCACCACACTCAGTATCACCTTTGTCATACTCTTCTAGTGTAATTTGTGTTACATTTGCGTCAGCAATAGTTTTCTTAGGTTTAGTTTGAAAATAGCCATAACACACAACCTCTCTTCTACGATTCTTTGAGGTAAATTTTGTATAAACATACCAAAAAAAGCTAAGGAAACTTGTAAACAATGCCTTTCCTAGAATGATTTGTGTGTGTATGTGTGCTTCTGTTTTTATTAATTCTTTTCTCTCCCCCTCCAGCTCAACCACTGGAGCCTCAACTCTGCTGAGAAGAATATAAAGCAGCAGCTCGTCCACGTACGGTAACAGAAGAGCTTCCTCTCTAGACTAACTGCACATCTGAGCAGCGGCAGATCAAGGTCTGTTTTCTATTGCTGACAATGTCAAGGGTGTGAGCTGCTCCTTTTATGTTTAAGGCCCACGAAGAGTTAAATTCTTTGGGAGAGTCACATTTGGTGAATGTTACAGCGGGATGGCAAAGACTTTGAAATTGAGCTCAATAGGGCTTAAGTTGTCAAGTCTGATGTACTTTTCTGATTTGTTTTGGGTTTTTTTCTTTTTGGTTTCATGATCTTTCCTTAGTTGAGCCTTTAGTCATTATAAATATGGGGTTTCAATTTGTTTAACTCTACTTCTGCACCATTAACATGCCAGTAATCTCTAAAACAGTGGATAAAGGTTTAAAAATCTGTTGGTTTATAGAGGTCACTAATTTTTTGTATTTAATCTTTTCCATGTTTTCTTTCTATAACATGAATTTCATTGGTTAACCTCCTCACACTTCTCGCTAAGGATGAAAATAAACATGCCACTGAACAGTGGCAAATTATAAGAGGGGGTAATGAATGTTTTATTATGAAACAGTTAAATAGTACAAGGCCAGATATCTCGCCTGTAGTTTGGGGCAATGCCTACTTGCTCATAGCTTCTATCCAGTTAGTGCTAGTTTGCTCCTTGGCACATTCGGAGCGGAATGAATGCCATCACCAATAGATGTTATGTTTTTGACTTACTGAGAAATAATACCATTTAAAAATATCTCAGAATGAAATAACCCCTTGTCACGGTGCTTATGGTTTTTTCAGCTTGAGGACACAAAAGCAACTTGAAGTGAAATGTGTGTGTGAATGTACATTTTACAGACAGCTCAGGAGCTGATCCTGTACAAGTAAGGACACTGAGATCATCACTGCTGAGGCCCTACTCTGTTCTTCTCAAGATTTTTTCATAATAGCACTCTCAAGTGAAATTTTTAATGAATTATTAATTTTGGAAACTAGTACATCCTGACCTCTTCCTTCATATCTCCTTCAGTATTGCCCTCATACAAAGACATCTGACTGCAATCTGTTGGCTGTTTATTAATAATGACTTTTCTTGCTCTCTGCTGTTCTACTTCTCAATGTTGTCAAGTCTGGAAACAGCTTTCTGTTGCTTGTATGCCACTTCAGATTGTTTTCCTGGACTAAGAAGCCTTGCTTACATTGTGCTGGCCTTTGGTTTTACCAGAATCAGATCAATACTGGCTAGGAATAGTGATATTCTTTAGTTTTTTTAAAATGTGTACTATAAGGTTCACACTAATTCCTGTCTGATTTGAAAGCGGTTTTTAAAATGCTTTCTTCCATCTAGACAGCTAATTAGTATTTTGTGCTGTTTGTACTTAGTAGTATATTGTGGTGGTCTGTTTTGTAAGCTGAAGAAATTGTTTCTTGTGCTGTTCTTTCTCTGCCTGGGAGACCACGTGTATTTCAACTGTACGCAGTGATACCTTCATCCTTTTGTACTTGAGACTTGGTCTCACTTTGTGTGAGATAATACCTAGTATATGATTGCAGGATTTAAAGAATTGTTGTAGAAATTAAATCATCCCATTTCTATCTAATGAGATAAGGAATAATTAACCCAAACTTGCAAAAAAACCCCTGTCATTTTTTAACAGCTATAATCTTTCCTAAAATAATATTTGGCAGGCCTTAATACCTTGAGGGACAGTTAAACATGCAAGGAAACAGGCGGGTGTGGGAAACTGGGCTCTCAAAATCAATCCTGAGTAAACAACAAAGCCTTCGGGAAGGCAAATAGGTCAGGCTTATGCTACCAAACAGACTTCACTTGGTACCTATAACAAGCTGGGTTTTGGCCTATGCCCCAAGAAACAAATAATTAGTGAATTAATCCACTGTGCCGAATAGTCCCCTAACACTACGTGCTACTAATGCTTTCCCAGGTACGCTTATTGACCACTGCTAGTCATTATCATTAATTGAATGGCGGCTCCCTTCTGCTGTTGTCTGAATCTATTGTTACTAATTTAGCTAACGCTGTACTTCCAGCCAAAACAGTTAAATAATGATGCTCTGAGATTAGTTTAATCATCAATTAAGCCTGGAAAGCTGAAACACCATACCAACTGGTATACAAAGTACTGAGGGCTGTGTAGCTATGGCGTGGCTTTGCTTGGCTGTGTGAATGAGTTCCTGCGCCACCTTATTGAACCTCTGGAAATGTTCGCCAGGCAGAGGATTACAAACCGTCTCTATTTAATGTCTGTGACAGGACAGGTATATGGAATGGATGCTTTACAAGCAGATAGAAAGAGATGGAGGAGTAAATGCTCCATGCTTTCTGAAAGGCTTCTATTGAATCTAATTGGATACTTATACTGGTTTTCCCCAAACTCTCAGATAGGCAAGTGATGCATCTCCAGCATGACATTTTTACATTTAGATGTAAAAGGTCATTTATCTTTTTTTTTTTTTTTTTTTTTCCTTCTCTCAGTAAGTGAAAATGTATTCACATGTCAAATCTTTCATGTCAGGGAGAATCCAGATTGTGGACTCAAAAGCTTTTCATGTCATGTTTCTAATTAGGTCTGTGACTCATTCTCATGAATAATATATCAAGCTGAGTATTAACATCTAATCCAGCTAAATCATCAATTTACAATAAACCTTGACTGCAGCAGCTTTGGTAGAAAAAAAGTCAGAGGCTGCGGCTTTTTTCCAGTTGCTGTTAACACTTCTATAGTGTCTGGGTAACAAATTTGTAAAGCAAGTGATTAGATTAATGTTGCAGTATTTGGAGATGGATGAATTTGATTAAAATCATATCAGTAGATTGTTAAAAAGGACTTTGCAGTTAAGGCCAAAAAGAAATCTCTTATCTTAAGTCAACCCCACGTTCTCTTACGATCTGAGGAGGAGACTGTCCAGGTTCAGACCAAAGTTCTGTGTATGGTTAGAAAAGATTGCTTTTGGTAAAAAAACATATTTGTTTTATATCTCTGAGTGCTGCAACAAAAAGATACCAGCTAATAAATTATTACAAAGATTTTTTTAACCTGAAATGAAATCACTTGCCACTTGACCTCAGTCTTGCAGATTATTTTGAAGGATTGTCCCAGCTCCCTTACTGTCATGCTGGGTGGGACTGTTGTGGATGTAGCTGGTGGTTTTTGTTTGTGATCATGCTGACAGTTATTGTCTAACAGCTTCACTCCATCATGTCATGTTCGTTGCCAATTAGTCAGTTGACAGGTATAATTTCTCAGTGCTGGGGATCACTATTGTAACTGTAAATTATCTTTGCAAATGTCTTTAAAATGTCATCTTTTCCCACTGTTGTCTGTTTTCCATCACCTAGTTCATGATAGGTTGCTGGCACGGGCATATGTTTTGTTCCTAGTTTATATTATAGACAGAATGATATATTTCTGCCACTCCCCCTCTGTCTTTCCCTGCTGATCCCATCCCTTCTCCAAATAACTGGGTTTGCAGGAGGCTCCGCTTGGTGACTACTGTGTGTTTGTGTGTCAAAGCAGGAAGAGAAAAATGGTCTATGCCTGGCTTTTTGGTCTTTCCAAATGTTGTTGCATTGCCACATCTGTTGACTTTCACGCAGTAAGAGAGCCTTTGAAAAGGATACAGCTTAGATTCTGTCAGACCACATCAGAATAATCAGCTTGGAAAGAGACAGGTACCATGTGCTCAGCTCTTCGTGCATATGTATTCTCTCTCCTGCATACATGGTACTTCTGAGACTGTGATCCAATCTACTCTAAAATACCTCCCTGGAGATCTGTTAGTCAGAATGCTTGTGACATATCCATAAAATACGAGGATTTTGAACTTAAAGTGTGTAGGTCATTGCTGTTAACTTAATCTCGCCCGGTTATTGAATGTGATCAGATTTGTGCATCTATGACTGTTGCCAGTGAGGGAATGTGAGATGTTCAGCTAAGTCTGGTTTTCCATTTCAGATGGAGCAAAACTGACTTCCAGATAGGATCTGACAGCAAATAGCAAATGTATAGTCAACATACATTGAGTCAAAAAGTTTCAAAGTGAATTACTTGAGAATGGACTGTTACCAAAATTTAATGGGTGATAGCGGACAATATTTCCAAGGTGACTTAGAAAACTAAGTTGATAAGCACTTCAAAAAGCAAAATAATATTCTTGTGGGGAAGTAGTAAATGTCATGCCAGTGTCGCTGGCTGTTGCAGATTGGCATGTGTGTGGTATGTAAAGAATCAGTAGACATGCTTTGCTGTGCTAGACCATGATTGCAGACTACAGCAACTTTTAACTATCTTTTAAGATTTTGTTGTTGTTGTTACCGTAAACTTTCTGAAAAACAGCTAGATCTCAAGGCATACTGAAATGGGAAAGTGACTACTCTGTAATATTCTGAAAGATCCCCTTAAAACAACGTTTTTATATTTGTAATGTATGGTCAGAAAAAGGATTAGTTGTCATGTGCTATTCATTTAGGATCAGAGCTTTAACTATGAAAGAGGAAGGATAAGGTACTTCTTAATAGCCAATGTGTGCTTGTCAGAAGTATAAAAAAATTAGAATGTACAGGTTTTGTATGGGTATGCTAGTCTGCATGGGTTGAAATTTGACCTCCATCATATTGCACTTTGCCCTGTTCTGCCCATATTATTTGAAAATCTGGATTAATGATGGATGATTTTTAAAAAAAAAACTATTAAAGTGCTTTATACAGCTGACAATGACATGGTGTAGGTACCTCAGCATCCCCAGATAGTTGCAGTTAACTTAAAATGTTTGCCCTTGCTCTTAAGGATCAAATGTAGATAACAAAAAGGTGCTAAAAAAGGATCTCTTGAGTGGGGGAGAAAGCACAACAGTTCTGCCACTTGTGTGCACACCTGTATGAACTTGATACAACTTTAAAATTGGCCTATAATAAGCCCCAGGTGTAAAACCTTAGAGAGTATGATTTGAGCTAATTAGTGAGCTGAAAGATTTAGATTGTTCTAGCAATTACAGACTTTCACATGGTTTTGTGCTCTGCTCAACTTGCAGAGCTTGACGCTGTAGTTTTTCAGCAGGTATAATTTTCTTCAATGGAAATTTTGCATGAGTAGGGGTTGTTTCTTGAGCCTTTTTATGTACTAATAATGAAAACATTCACATTGTTAGCTGCTTGTGCTCTTAAACAAATGGGTGAATTAAGTTCATGCAGCTTAGGAAGACAAATGACGCTTCCAAGGTTGCCAGCAATTCTGCATAAACAGCTGGTGATTTAGTTGATCAATGGCAAAGAAAAAAATGTGTATCTATGCTTGACTCCTAGAAAAGGAATAGGATACACTGTCACATCCAGTATTTAAATTAAATACTGCGTGTGACTGTTGAGTTTTCGATTTCAGTAACATCTTAAACTACATTGCATGTTACCAACCACACAAAATTAGCAAATATATTAATGTGATACTGAAAAAACAGGCTATTTTGACACAGTGATGATGACAAACAAGTACTTTCCTTAGAACACTTAAGTAAAGTTGCTTTGAATATACTGACTGAGAACTCCATCTTGCTGTGTCTTGTTGTTGTCTCAGTTCTGATGGGTTTTGCCTACATCTTGCTAACTTCTGTCTGATTTTGTAGTCTCGGTTGGTGTTTTACTTTTTTTACTTGGCAATCCATTTTCTTTGCACCTGTGTTATATATGAGTGCTGGGTCTTTTTTTTTTTTTTTTTTTTTCGTTTTCTCTTTCTAGAAACTACTTTAGTCTATCCACTTTGAGTAGCTGATTTAAGGAAATTGAGAGATCAGGATAGCAGACAACTGAGATGAATTGAAGTAGTTCATCTTTGTCAGAAAAACCCTGTTTCTTAGCTGTCCCTCTTGCAAAAAAGAGGAGAAACTGGGCAGAGATCTAAACTTCAGAAACATAGAATAATTAAGAAGCAGCAAAGTGAGAAATTGTCTTGAACAAAGCTGGAAAAAATGGGTACCCTTTGGACTGAAGTAGGTACATGGAAGCACCTAATTCCATATGGATCTGTAGCAGACTATTAATTTAATCTGAATCCGTTAACATAGATCTTGAGCAAGAGAAGGTTCTTAGGGTTATGTTTTCCAAAGAGTAGATGTTCAAACTTTTTCTCAGTTGATAAGGATGAGAGAGGGAAATCCTTTGCCAAGAGAAACAAAATTAAGAAAAAAAATTTTGGAGTAAAAATGTGCAGATAAGAGAGAAAAACATATTACAGCTCAAATTTTTCTTTTGGCTAAGCTGAAAAAAAAAAAAAGATTTAAGATCAGCTTTGCCATTATTAAAAATACAAGTAGTTAAATACAAATAAACTTCTGGGGGGAGGGGGTGGGGAGAGATGGTGCTATTAATATTTGAAAGGCAGAAAGAGAATACAAAGTATGGTAGAGATTGAAATCAGTGTTAGTAGCTGCTAGGTAATGTATTTCAAAGAAGTATTGAGCCGGCTAGGATCAAAGTGACTTGTACATGCAGAGTTTCTGACTAAAAAGCTATGGGAGAATATGGGTCTCATATAGTCTGAAAGTCTCAGAAGCTATTCGTTATCTGAAAACAGCAGAATAGCCAGCATTGATCACACTTCAGCAGAAGTGGAGGGAATCAAGGTCATAACAAGGTATGTTCACTTGATCTGCTGAAAACCTGAGACTGGAAGAAATGATTGGTAACATAAAAGCAAAGAGTCTCTTGATAACTTGCTCCAGAAAGACAGAAGGCCTGCAAACTTCTAAGGATAGGAAAACTTTAATCATCTTAATCACTTTGAGATATTTTTTTTTTTCAGAGGAATTAGGTGAGGTGCTCTCCTGGCCTTGGGAAGACGTGGTGCTGCCCGGCTTGCCTCTCCTCTTCCACTGTCTGCTCTGTGCTGAGGCTTCTGCTCTGGGTTGAACCAGCCTTCAGCTTGTCTCTAGGTCTTGCAGAAGTACAGAATTTTGGAGGGATGGGAGGAGGAGGAAGGGTGCGGGGGAGATGGTTCAGGCACATATGTAGAGGGAATAGTGACTCCCCTGGTCTGACAGCCACGCTGGGAGAGGAAAGCAAACAAGTGATGGAATTCAGGTGCTGGAGCAGGCTTGCTGTCCAGCCTGCCTTTAGCATTACAGTTGCAGATGTGAGCACGGATTCCTGTGATCTGATTTGGGGACAGACGTTCGGCTGAATTTAGTGCCTAAAGAGACTCTTCCATTTCCTGGATGAAGATGCATGCTGGAGCATGTTCAGCTGTGCCAGACATTGCTCCCAGCCTCTCACTCCTTTCAAGCAGGAAAGGTCCCCACCTGCTTGAGTGGCGTGCTTGCCGAGGTAGCTATAATTATGAAATTTGAGGAATAAGTTAAAAGCTATTGATAATGTTTCTTAACTACGGTTGATAAATTTGGCCAAGGTGTGAACATCAGAGATTTTAAGTTTACTTTTTAGAAAAATGCTGAGCACCCTGTAAGGTCTATAATAAGATGGGCATTGTAAAGCTCTTTGTTTCAGCGGTTACCTAAACACATCACTCAGTGAGTAGTGCCTCTGCTACAAAGCCTCCACCAGAACATTTTCTTTTGCTACTGTTGCGCTGTTTTACTATGCAAGACTTGCAAGTCTGCAACATATGGCATGGCTGTATTGTCCTATAAAGAAGGAAATAACTGTGTATGACTCTTATTTGGATGGCAAAAACTGGGGAAAAAAAAATCCCAAGAGTTACTCTTCTAAAACTAAAAGCCAAGGTGTTTGATGTGATGTCAAAGGCTGTTGAAATATGTAATTCATTCCATCTGCTGCCTTTGGTGCATGAGAACAACGTGTTGGTGCCAGCTGCATATGCCTAAAACTGAGAGAGGAAAAACCTTGGCAATCATTCTGTTTACTCTGCTACTTGTAGAGTGCAAGTGAGCCACGATTTCTGTTTTATTTTTAGCCCATGTGTCCTGGTTTGCCTGACAAGCCAAGCTTAGAGGGATGTATGTTGTATGAACTCAAGTTTAGGAGGCTTTCCCTATATTGCCAATATTGGAATTCCAAAAATTCATACCCGTCCACCAATTTTCTGTTGCCATCTGTCTAGGAATTAGGTAGCTCTGTCCCTCTTATTCTAGGCTCAGTGTTACAGAATTTTTAGTCTTTTGTTGCTCCTTGGCTGGTCCAATGAAGCTTAGGTATTGGTTATTCAGAAGCTGCAATTACCAGTGAGTTTAGTGACCTAAAAGAATATTTATGAAATAATTGGGTTTTTTTAATAATAAATGTCTTCTAATGCTGCACTCTTGAATAAAATACAAGGTTTGCAAGCATAGCGGTCTAATCAACAAGCTCTAGATCATATTTTTTAAATGACACTGTTTCTAGTCAAGGATTAATGCTGGTTTTCTCAGCATTTATTGTCTTTTAGGAATGGTCCTCTCCTCTCCTCTTCTTCCAGAATTTATAAAACGCTCCATTAGATCTCTAGTATTTGCACTGTGCATGGAGGGCAAATTCAATATGTGAAATAGCATTTCATTAAATCTTCTCGAGCCTTTAGGGAGACTTATTCTAGGTTGCTTTAGTGCTTTACCATGTGTTACCGCGGTCCAAGAACAGTCAAATGGAAGTGGAACTTAATTTTCCTTGAATATTTTATTCGTATAAGTTGTAGCACTTGCCTGAGCATTTTTAGATGTGAAACATTCAATTTACTCTTTAATAGAAGGATGAAAATATTGAATATCAATAGTCTTCCTTTCTATCAACCAATTATTAAGGAAATAGAAAATTAATCCCATAATAAATTATATTCAGCCTTCTCCCCCTTTCCTGTTATTTATGAAAAAGTGGTGCCTGGAAGCTCTGCTGTCTATAACCTTTAGCCAAATGGATTTGTACAAACAGTGAAAGACCGTGTGGTGAGAGATTGTAAAAGAATTGTGAAAAACATAACAGGATTTAAGGGAAAAAAAAATAATGCCCAAATGCTCATGGGCAACAAGATGTTTTAGTGCAATAGAGAGCACAGTAATACAGCTGCTGGGTCTAACCCCCCTTGATTTTCTTAGTCTTTTTTTCTGTGGTTGCACTCTACAGAGGAGAAACAAGAATTAAGATCCTAAACAACTTTTGTGGATCTGTCTCTATACCCAAATGTATAGCAAGTGTGCAAGCAATCTCAAATCAACGTGCCATTTACAGGATTCAAGCTTGCTGCATCCTTACACGGCGAGAATTGAAGGCAAATCCGGAATGTTATGTGAATCTAAATTGGGGAAAGAGTTTAATAGCAAGCACTTCATGGGTAATTGGGAGTTTTAATCTGAAGCCTTCAAAGCTGCTTTGGATTTTGCTAGTGAAGGCATGGCCTCTAATTTGAGCTCCTTTGTACAGCCATTGCTGTTCGGTAGTGACTAACAAATATGTTTCTGTGCTATGTATTGCCAATATAAGGATAATAAATCCAAAAGCATGTGTGTAAAATCTCAACTTTCCATTGTATCTTTTGCATGTGACAAACAGAGCTTTTGCAGACCCCTACAGCTGTAAACTTTGATGTGGTACTTGCACAGTAGGTATAATGGATTTCTGCTCTGTAAGTGGATTCTTACTTGGAACAAACAAATACTACTGCACATCTAACTCTGTCCAGCCGATATGCAGTCACCTCTGCCACTCCGACGCTGTACCAGACTCTGTTTGGAGAGAAGTGATTTATCTAATGACAGATTTGTGGGAAATTAAATCACGGCAGATGAGCTTTACTTACTTAAATTGGAACTTGACCAGAAAATAAAGGTTAACGTTTTCCCTTTTGCAAATGTGCTACAGGATCTTTAATAACTGTGAGTAATTAGCACATCTGCTGAAATGCAGCCATCTTGCAGTGATTTGAAGGCACATTTTTCAAATATTTTTTGCAATTAAAAATTCCATAATAGTCAAATATGACAGTTAAGTTCTGATACTCTTCAGTCAAAGATCTGTTTTGTGTGTCAGAATACTTCATTGTCAAGAATAATTTTCTTTGTTTTTGTTTGTCAGTCATGTACCTTGAGTACTAGTTGGTTGAGCAGCAAGGTGAAACTAGTTTGTTAAATCCTGTAGATGGTTTAGGTATTAAGTAGCAGCTTTGAGGTGAGTAGTTACTAGTCTTGCAAGCTAGACACTTGGAACAGGAAAGGTCCATTTCAGGAATGCCATAACTGCCTTGGACAGCATCCTTTTGTTTATTTAGGGTGACTTGATTAAATTCACTGAATTCTTGAGAATTCTATGTCCACGAGAATAATACCTTTTGAGTTTTTAATGTACTTCAATATATCCCTATTTTGCATGTACTGTTTTACTAGAGATCTTACAAACCAGACACTGCTGCTGTTGCACAGTACTGATGCATTGATGAGAATTTTATTATTCATTCAAGTGTTGAACATGTTTATGTTAATGAAACTATTCAAGTTTGAAAAGTGAGGAATTTTAACAGAAAAGTTAGTATAAGCTTTTTCAGAAAAGGTCTCAAATCTTAAGTAAGCCCCTGTAATGGAGAACCTTGCCAAAAACCCCCAGATTTTTGCACAGTATTTTTTCCTGATGTTAATTTTTGAGGTGTGCTTGGTGAGACAATAACTTTTCATCTCTTGATGTGCATGAAAGCCAGAATCCCAAGGGGGAAGTAGGAAAGGAAGACTTTTAACCATTAACACTCATTTAATTTTTCATATCTAGAGATAATATTCCATTTGCACATCCTATGTCTATAGTACAGAATCCATTTTAATAGGGAATATATTTAATGCAGAAACAATTTTAATAAGAAACTATTATAGGTAGAGGTGAGGTTGTATATTGGTAGGGAATAAGAATGCTGAAGGTATATGCAAATATTTTTCCCTCTGTTCCCCCTGCCTTGCTTTAAAAAGCTTTAATTATCCATAGTTAGAGTAGAAGATACCCGAAAACACCACTTGCCCATATGTGAATTTTAATTTGAGTCCTACCATTTTGGAAATAAATGGGAAGAGAATTTTATAGAATAAGAAAATTAAAGTTGTAGGTAGGTGCTTTGCAGCTATTACTCTCAAATTCATTTAGCAGTTTGAACCCATTTATTTGGGAAAGAACACCTTTACTGTCCACCTAGATTAATCCAAGTATTACTCTTGTATTTTATATATATTTATTTTCATTAGTATAACTTGTATGTTGTTATTATTTGAAATTAATTTCACACTGTAGTAAAGGACTGGCTAGAGTCAAAAAGCAAAAGACAACAATGGCTCTACAAACCCAACAATGAAACAACATCAACAATAAAACCCAACTCTCTAACCCTTTAGCTTTGGGCTTTATATGCTACAGAAGATATAACACAAAATGCCTAATAAAAAATTGATTGTGGGATTCTGAAGACAAAACTGTACCTGTTGTTTCCTATAATTAGTTAGTTTTGCTTGGCTAACTTGCTGCAACATGCTAATTCTTCCCCCCAAAATAAGAAACTGTTTCCAGAATGTCTTTAGTGACTAAATTTTAGTGAAAAGAAAGTCTTTTAGTGAAAAGTTTACCTTTGAGAAGAAGCACGCTTTCTGCCTGAATTGGTTAATTTATATCAAACTGCTTAGAAATTATAATATTTTTAAAGTGTGAGGAAAGGATACTCTTAATGTCTTAATGTTTTTAGCTAACCCCCAATTCACAGAAAAATAAAGAATGCTACTATTTAATATTTCCTTAAAAGCATTGAGTTCTTACTTAGAATTCACTGCATGGAGAATGCATGATTTACCTGTGAAGGCTGCTGTTGCTTAAAAAAATAAAAAGAATAAAACTAGCCCACAGCACCTCACTTAACCCCTGTGTTCCCTTAGCAATTAAAAACCTGTCTTTGAAGGAAATCTCATAATTCAGGTTTGTATACTGTACCCTAATGGTGCGTACAGTATGGAGACACCAAAATGGGTATTAAAGGCGAGTCATCAGCTCCCTGCCTTGTCTGGGAGGGGGTGAGATCCTGGGGACCCCCACTCCCCTGGGAGTGACTCCCTGCAGGATTCCCAAGGGCTGCCAAGAGTGTGTGTGTGTGGTAGGATCAGTTGTTCTCTGTCACAGGCAAAAATAGTAGGAATCCCATAGGTTTTAACTGGTAACCACTGACTGAATTTTGTGCCACAGGATTTTATCTGTGAGCAGGTGTCACAATGTGAATTGCCAGAAAAGTCTCCTACCCATTTAGTGATCATAAGAGGTTATACTCTTGAAGCTAGAAGTAAACATTTGGTGAAAATAACATCTACTTTATTTATTTTTTTTTTTATAAATATGCCCTTTTAAAATAATGTCAATTTACCAGCCACAGATTTTTCTACTCACTGTTTGGTGCAACGCTTACCAAATTATTTTTAGATCTTAGGAATAATCTACACAAAATGTCAACCTCTTCCAATATTTATCTAGCCTTACTCTTACTAGAACTATTTTTTGTGAAATAATAGACTACAAATATAAATCCCAGATGTACTCCCTGAATCTATAAATTGCTCATTGTGAAGAAAATATATTTTTTCTATAAAAATGATGGATTGGTGGAACATAATGGCTTGCTGCTGCTGTTATAGTTAAATTTTCTTTGGAATTATTGAATTTCATACTGTTTAAAGTATGTACAGCCTCCATAAGGCTAGACAGACAAGAAAAGTGTGCATCTGTAGCTGAAATAGGGCAGCTATAAAGAGTTCTGATGTTACATAGCTCTTAAATATTTACTTTTATTCTTTTTACTCTGAAATGGGGTGGAAAATGGTGAATGCTCTCTCTTTGTAGAGTATTATACATAAACATGACTTACATATACTTGAGCATTAACGCTCTTTGCAGTTAGCTGTTCACATCTACAAGTAAAAAAACCTGAAGTGCAGATGCTATTTTGTTTTCCTCCTACAATGAAGATTTTAAAATAGGATTGAATATAATTATCATCTGCAGTGACATGTGTGATGGAACATATTTGTTTTGAGCAAGACACTGAAAAGACTGATTGAATTTACAAGGGTGACAATTGTAAATTGCTGCCTCCATCCTTTTCACAGGTAACCTAGACTTGTTTTCCTTCATTAAGGAACTAGATGGCCGCTCAGCTGAACTGTTCCCGGCCCTTCCAAAGGAATTTCTTATTAATGGCAGAAGAGGGATTTCACTGCCAGGCACGTGAGCAGGGAGCAGCATTCTGTGACAGCTCCCAAGGTCTCAGATTTCATACTCAGCATGCTGAAGTTATCACCCCACCTCTTGAACAGTGAGAGGAAGGAATTTGGATTATTCATATATCATATGATGGTTGAAATAATTTTCATTACATGTGATTCCCATGCTGCCTTGTACTGGTGCTTTCCAGAATCGTTTGTAGGGAACTTTATACCTGCTGCAGCTTTATCACCTGTCAATGTCATGCTTCTAAAAAAAAAAAACAAAACAAAAAACCAGTAAAACTAAAGTTGTGGTGACGTGTCTTCTAGGAGGAAGTCTGGTTTGAAGAGGTCACAGCAGAGCTAATGGGCACTGAGCTGATCATTACCTTATGAAGTATCTTAAGGTGGTGACAATTAGCGTACGTTGTTGGAACACTCCTATACCATTATGGAATTTTGCCTCAAAGGGTGAGAAGTGTTGTATCGGAGAGCGTCACAAGTACAACAGCAGAGAGGTGTGTGCAGTGAAGAGAGACTGTGACTCTCCAGCTTAAGCCTTCTATGGGTGTGCGACTTTTTGGTTCAGAACCTGAAATCTGTGACTATTGTGAGCGTTCTGTGGACTGATGAAGCACATACCATGAGGGAGGTCTCCACATTGCAGTCTGACTTTAAAGACTCATTCCCAGATGTGGAGCTGAAAGCTTCGTTTGTATGAGCCACATGGCACAGTGCAGGAGTGCACCACCTTGCAGGAACTTCTGAGATCTCTTACTGTAAAAACTGGGAGGAATTGTTAAAATGAACTTCAGATTTTGGGCACATTTCACACCAAAAAGGAAGATCTAGTTATCTCTAAACAGAGTTAAGGCCTCAGTCAGAACTCCCAGTTTGCTTGGGAAGGACTCAAATACCAGCAAAACAAATTCAACTTTTAAAAGATTCATGTAGAGGTGGGGGAAGAGCACAGAAAATTCTCTTGCATCTTTGTTTACACCAGCAAATTTGGGGAATCAAAGCAGTTAACTGCCTCAAGGAGTACTGAAATGTAATGAGAAGGATTTAGCTTTTGTCTCTGATTCCTGTAAGACTGCAAATCCATGGTGGTAGTGTGGATTTCAGGTAAATAATGTGCTACTTGGGCATTATTTTTTTCTCTCTGAATAGCTTATGTAGTTTATGTAGCACCACTTGCAAAGCGGGTTGCACTTAAGATTCTGTGAATACTATTCTAAGTGTACCAATTCTGGTATATAGATAAGAAACTTATTGAAAACTTTTACACCAGATTAGAGTGAGCAATGTCCTCTTCTGACCAGAATATTTCTTTTGAGATCTAATAGACTGAGGATCCAAAAGGCTTGAAGCACTACTGTCATTCTGATGTTTAAAACAGGCAAACTGAATGCCCAAGGCAGCTGTAGTCTAGTCAGCTGGCATTAGGATTAAATGATGGGCTAGAGAAGGCAATATGGTTTAATGATGTCTGCGGATTTTTGGAAAATGCCTTCTGAAATAAATTGGGTTCATTCTCTGATGCTTTAATTGGGGCAAATATTTCTAATTATGATACATTTTCATCCCATGCTGCCTAACATTCTAGGGAGGAAAGGTCCTTACTCCTATACAGTATTGCTAAAGCACATCTGAGAAGAGAAGAATAGTTGATATTGTTCAAAACATCTGTTGAAAGGGCTCTTATTTAAAGAAGGAATACTTACAGACTGTTTTGGTGAAGAGTGGTACTATGTCCAGTGTCATTCAGTATATCTAGCAATGATGTGAAAATAAAGGTGTTTGCAGGGTTAACAAAGGTGAGTGAGTGAATAATGAGGCATAAATAATTCTGAAGGGCCATCCAGGCTGTGCAGTTCTGATTGCTCTGAGAAAATGGGCCCAGTTCAAAAAATTTGTAGGAGTAAAACCCAGCATGGGATTATGGACGTAGGACCCCACAGCACAGAACAGTCACCTCTTATGAATGAGAGAAGGCTCTGGGCTTCAGCGTTAACTATCTTGATTTGAATATCTCTCAAAGCTTGCTATTATCCTTGAATTCTTGATCAAATATGTGTACAAATATAGAGGTAAATTACGTTTGTGACGTTGATGAAATTGATAATGAAGCTGCTGGGAGTTTTAGTGTCGGTACTTCAAAACAAATGCTAGACTTGAGCAAGGTGAGGAAAGCAGCTTCCTTCTGGAGGGTTTTGGTAGGGCAAATATTCCTAATAGTTAGATTTAAGCTGCTTCAGAATATCTAATATAATTATGCTGTTGTGTATATAATTTATCTAATGTATGAAAAATCATAAGTGATTTT
Source organism: Falco punctatus (assembly GCF_963210335.1). NCBI lineage: Eukaryota > Metazoa > Chordata > Aves > Falconiformes > Falconidae > Falco > Falco punctatus. Next base: position 3,268,027 of record NC_137588.1, read on the forward strand.
TCCAGTGTATCCTGACAAGGAAAACACTTGTTCTGTATTGAAAAAATTTGAGAGGGGCATTTGCCAATGGACAATGGCAAGAAACTGAAGCAAATCGGTGTCTGGACTTTTTCCATACCTGGGAAAGTAACCCCTGAAACATATTGTCAAAAGTAATTGGTTGCTTTTCTGGGTTTTGGTGTCTTCACAAGAACTATTGGCACTTTGAGAAAGACAATCTCGATAAATGTAACTTACTGGATCTAGTGAGGGAGAGGTAGCCAGGTAGAAGTGCAGTGGTTTTTAATAGTCAGGAAATCAGATTATGTAATTTAATCAAATAATCTCACCTCAAATGTCCTAAATTTGTGCAACTCTGGGGTCAAAACCTTTTAGCTCAGAAAACATAGCAAATAACATACAAACATATATTAATCTCTGCCACATTTTATTTCCTTTATTGTCAGTATTGAAATGTTTGGAATAGCATCACGTTGTTGGCATTTGTGTTTTGATGGAGTGGTGGTGGCAAATTTGTAAGACGCAGGGAAATTAAGGAGGATTTGCTAGGTCTGCTATGCATTCTCTTGTATGGAAGCTCCTTGACTATCTGGCACAAGAAAAAGCATTCTTGAGGGCTTAGGAGAATCAAAAAACACACCCCTTTAGTGTTGAGCATTGCCTTATATGGAAAGAGTCATTTGGTCTCCTTTCACATGTCATGTTTGCCCTTTAGATCCTTTTGCCATTAGACTTAATTACTACCATTGGTGGTATATATTTATCTTTTGTGTATCTTCTCATAGCATTAAATTAGGAATTCTATGGACAAACTATGTGATGTCAGGTGTATGTGTCCTTGGATTGTTTCAAAAATTAAGTAGGCATAATGTAAAATGAAACCAATTTTTTTCTTTTTTTTTCTTCTTTTTTTTTTTTTTTTTTTTTTTTTAATTCATTGTGCTTGTTTGGTCTTGTACTTCCATCATTTCTGTTGAAGTGGAATATCCTGGAGCAGTTTCAGGGCAACTTGTGCATGAATATCTGTTTCATTCAACATATCATTCCTGCTGTGGTTTAGTACCTGGCTTTGAATTTCTCACAAATTTCATTGTATAATAATAGTTCTTTCCTCCCCTTCTGTAGTTTTTCATAAATAATTGAAACAAACGTGATAGGGTTTTGGCGGACCATCTGTTAGGATTGATATCATATCTCCAACAAAGACAGAGTGGTCTTGTGATAAACAAGTAGACAGATTAAGGACTTCATGTTCCTAAACCTTGGAAAAAACAGCTTTTTTCCTTTCTTTCTATTCCAACCATGTTGGCTGGATAACATAATCGCTTGTAGCATTTCTGTATTAGTGACAATTAGGTCAGAAGTTCTGAGTAAATAAAACAGGTGATGATCAAAGCCCTCAACCTCATGATATTAGATAATCATAGACCAAGATTTAGTGGTTTAGTGACTCTTCAGGGTGAAGTGAATGGTGTTTTAAGCAGGAAAGTTTTCACAGTAAACAACTCTTTTGCAATCAGCTTTATGTTTTCAGAAACTTTCTCAGTTATATGCAAGAGTAGGTGTGCATCCCAACTGCTATAAAAGAAAAATAGTATTTTGTTATCAATGCAAATGTTCCTCCAGGGGATTTTTGTATTTCAGTCTTTCATTACTGTTAAATAAGGCTTTAGCTCAACGATATAAATGAACACTTAAATCTTTACATAGTGGTTAAGACAAAAACAAAGCGTTTGCATTTACAGAAAAGGAAAGTTCATGTACTTTAAAATTGCTGTGGTGAGCTTCTGAGTTCATTTTGGAAAGTTGAGTTTACATCATTAACCTCATCTTTCTTCTCGAAATCACGACGTTACATACAGGGCAGTTGATCCTAATCCTGACAGGATGATTGTTCACAGTAAGGAAAACATATGTGGCATTTCTGCCCAACTTGGAGGCGAGCCAATAATAAGGCTTTAATCCACACGTTCCCCTATTTGCAGGGGGAAGCAGGCATGCAGCAGGCTGTGCAGCTGAGCTGCAGGCTGCTTTATCTTACCAGGGAGGTAAAAGGTAGGTTTGAAATTTGAAAGGCATAATTGTATTCTTCATCCTGAGTGAGTTTGTGCTTAAGAATGAACTTCATTTTACAGTCTGTAGAGAAACATGACATTCTCCATAAGTCACTACGAAAGCCCAAGGGTGACAAATGGGAAAATCCTTACAGGTTTTCACTCCAAATCTTCTAGCTCCAAGTTTTGATTACTCTGCCTCTTCTGGAGCACATTTCATGTATGAAGGAAAGGGAAGTGGATACCTGGAACTGGAAAAAATTACTGAATATGTTCTGTGTTATACAAAACATGTGCTTAGATATTATGGCATAAACCACAAATTTTCCAGTCAGCTGCAGATTTGGAAAGTTTAAAATCTTTCATTAGTTAAAGATAAAGATCTTGATATTTATGATATCCTCTGTAAAAAAAGGGTAGGTCATACTGAGGGATGTTACTGCAATTTAGGTACTGGAAGAGAAAGCTTTCAAGTGTGACCTGCTGAGCATATTATCTGTTTTCATTTTGTATTCGTGTTTGTGACAATGCAGCATGTATTTCCTTCCTTGTAAAACGAGCTCTATTCATGAGGTCTGCTCTACTTGTATTATTCTTAGTACACACTTTTTTGTTTACTTGCCGTGAATATTTCTTGAAGGTATTTGGAACATGCTCATTGTTGAGGCATATGTGTGTACTTCATACTTGAGTGCGTGTGAAAACCAGAGTCTTCTGTCTCAGTGCAGATTTCTTGAACAGAAGTGCAACCCTGCCACGCATTCCCTTTGGTAATATCATCACTTGTAGGTGAGCTATTCTGTTGACTTGAATAGGTTTCTAAACACAATATGAGCCCCTGTTTTGCAACTCCAAGTTCTCCAGTGTGTGTGTGTGTGTGTGGTTGTGGGGTGTTTTTATAAGCCCTTGGTACTTGGTCATTCTATAGCTTTTGGTACAATCCTCATTTGCATTCCTGTCACTTTGCATCTCCATCAATACAAAACAATGTTCTTAAACTGGTCTATACAGCTACCCAAACCAGAATGACTCATTTTAACTCCTTCTGACAAACTGCATAGAACAGAATTTTCTATAGGGTTGAAGCTTCTCTTGGCCTCTGAAATCTTCATGGAGCCTTTTATTGGCTCTGCTGAATACTGCTGGTCTGCTGTAGTTTAATACACTGGCCTGGGATGTGAAATATCCCAGCTCAGGGCAAGTTTGCCACTGAATTTTTTTTTTTTTTTTTTTTTTTGTTTTTTTTGTTACAGATACTTGGTATTGGTAAGTAACATACAAGTTAGAGTCTAAATCATTTAACCACAATAGAAAATGGGTGCCATAAGACTTGCTGCATTGCTTTCAAATACATTTGCAGAACTGATGTGTGTCACTTTAAACACATTTCCCCCCTGCCCCACCCTTTTTTCTCTTAAAACAATGTTATATCTCAGCTGTGCCCTAGACTTGGCAATCTAATATGCTCTTGTTTCTTTCAGGGAATAAGTCAAACCAACACCTGCAGGAAAGTCTCGTTAGATTTGTCAGAAAGTATTCAGCAATCAGCTTCACTTTCCAGTTGGTTTCTTGTATTGATTGTATTATTTCAGTGTAACACCATGAATGTACCACTTGTGCTCCTTTTTCGGGTGCTTTTTTTTATTCTTGGAAGCTCCTTTTATTTTCTTCCAAGTCTAGTGAACTACAATATCTCTAAAACTTCTGAACACTTGCGAAATTATGCCCAGAGTTATACTAAGAGGGCAGAAGAATTTCTCTTCTGTGTTATTCAATAATAATTCAAAGGACTTTGAAGGAAAGGCTTTGATAGTACCAAAGAGAGAATCATGTACTTACTGACATAACATTTATAAACTGGCTTTAATTTTCACATGTACATCTCAGTCTGTGAAAACCCACAGATTTAGTTTTGGGCCTGACCAACTCTTCTATTTTGTAACCTCTGCTCATGGCTAGTTTTTAGAGGAATTTATCTATAATGCAGACCTGGAGAATTATTTTCTTATTTAGTCAAAGTTAATTAGGGTATGACTGAAGTTGTTTGTTATTGTATGAAATGTGCCTATCATAATCTCTAGGCACATGTACATAAATTAATACATAAAAATGACCTCGTTGTCAAATAAAGAGAGCTTACCAACCTTCTCCTAGCTTCTGCAGCCAGGCCCGCAAGCGAAAGCCTGAGTAAATAGATAAGCCCTGCAGCATGCCCCGAAGGCTTCTAAACGTGGGCTCTGCCAGACCGTTGGGGTTAGGGAATTGGAGAGCACCTTGCCATTGGGCAATAAAACATATGCGTTTAGGGCTGCTGGTGAAAGCAGATCAGTTGACCTCAACTTCAGGAATAGATCAGAGGCTGATTTAACATTTCGGGGATTTGTGATTCCAAGCAGCACTTTGAAAGTTGATGGTTTGCACTGTTACAATGTGATGCTGTTTTTTCGGTTTGGGTTGTTTTTTTTTTTGGTTTTTTGGTTGTTTTTTTTTTTTTTTTTTTCCTGCTAAAGGCATGGCTGTCAGAGTACACAGTATTTTTCAGGGTTTTTTTCCATCTGTAATAGCAATTTAGCATTTTGGGATTAAGTCATTGGGCCCAAATACAGGGAGGTGGTGACTACTTACTTTGCACAATTTACATGTTTTGAAAATTCAAGCCTACATGTAGCATTTATGATTCACTATTAGCATAAGAAGGAAACAAAGAAAAACCCTTATGGTTATTTCCCCCGGCAGGATAGAGTTTAGTGCTAAAGTAACAAAAGGAAAAGGAGCTCTTTTTATTTCTGTTGCTTTTTTTAACTATTAACATGCAAGTTTGTTTCTGTTTTGGCTTGATATTTTCTGGAGGAAAAAAAAAATAACAGACCTCAACCCTTGCAAGTAATCATAGCAGCAAAAAACTTCCATGCTTGCCATAAGCTATCTGTATTCTAGATTTGCAGTTTCAGTTAGGTTTGTTTTTTTCTAATGTGGTTGACTAGATATATAGCAGAAGGGGAGGAAGGAATGTGATATTGAAAAGCCTTGCTCCACTGATTATAAATTCAAATTGTATTTAATAAGAAATAGTATGGCAATATTATGGAACTTATGCTGAATAAGAAAATGAAAATTTACTGACCACTCATTACTATAAACATGCTTTTAATGAACTGAGGGAACAACACTAAAGTGAAAAGAAAGCTTGAAAATTCAGTAAAAACCAGTCCTTGATTATTGGGAACATGACCTGCTGGATATGTCTCTAAATGTGGTAAACAGTCTCTTGTGCTTTCGAGGCTAATGGTAAGTCATCTGTTGATAGCCAGCGAAAGCTTATTGACTGAACATAATTCCATTCATTTATTCCAGTTACTCTAAAGGTTAATATAATTTACTGTCCTTCAAATATGCATACAAATACTTACTGCAATGCAACCTGTTGATGAAAATAAATAGGAATAAATAGAATAATAGTGAGATCTTCATAAAGAAAATTTAAACCAAAAAGTGCTTTGCGTTAACCTAGAAAAGTGATAGGAGTCTTACTGCTTTCACTTGTCAGGGAATAAGGTCTATACGGAGGGCTTTTGTGCCTTTATCTATTTTTATGCATAATTTAAAGGAAATAGGACTTTATTTGGTTATTTAGGGCCAAATATTTGGTACATAAGTATATAAAAAAATGACGCTTTCAAAGATTTCTCTAAGTGTTTGTCATGGTGAAGTGTATAGTATTTGGATTAGATGATTGAAACAAAGTAGTGATTTTTTTCCAGTTTATTACTATTGGAAAACCCCCACCATTTAGCAGTTTTTCTTTTGCACATAGCAGATAGAACGGCATTTTTTGATTGCCAGAACTGAGCATAGTAGGGAAAAAACTGATGGGCTTTGAAAAAGCAGAGCTCCTACAAGGCATTAAAAAAAAAAAGCCTTTTCTTCCGAAGTCTTAAGATGAAAACAAGAGGTGAATATCAAGATGTAGAAGTAGAAAACGTATCTCAAAGCTCAACCTCATTTTTAAGATTAGGGAATGAGTAAATAATTGGTAGGAGAAAGAGATATGCCTTTAGTGCTCCAAAAGTGAGCAATACACTTTTCTCAATTGGTGTAAAATCTAATGTGAAGTGACATGTAGTGCTTACTTGGCACATAGAAATAGCGAAGTACTATCTTGGTATTTTTAAGCAAGTTGAAAGCTGGGAAGCAATTTATCCCATTTCCCAAGGAAGTAAATGGTTTGATTTTGAAGTGACTTCTGCATAGGTCAATATCTAACCACTAGTCTGAAAAATAACAGGCTTCAGCTACTTCCCTGTTTCCTTTAAAACTTACAGTCTATTTCTATTTGATGATAGAAGATTTGTAATAAGGGGTTGAATCCCATTACAAAACCAAGGCAAAAACCTGGTGATAAAAGCAGTAAGGAAATATTTTTTATGTGAAGCCTGAAATTTTGAAATACTGATGCATGCTATTAAAAAAAAAAACAACAAAACCAAAAAACAAACTAACAATGAACTTGAAACTTCAGCAACAAGAAAAGGGTGAATTGAACTTATAAAACATGGATATTGAAGACATCAATGAACCTATTGCAGAAGTCAAAATTGGACAAAGAACAAGAAAAATGCCCCCAAAATGTGTTATAGCAGCACTTAATAAACTAAGCAGAAGAGGAACTAATATACTGTTACTTATGGATAACATTAGACTGTGCTGAATCCTTAGCATGTACGCCAGCTGGACATCTAGTTACTCAGTGTGGAACACTTGCAATGGAAAATTTGAACTCAACCTGCGCTGGGGAAATTTTGTGTCAGTTCCTCCTTTGAATGGCTAAAACTAATAATTCTGTAATGTTCTATTAAGTATCTGCTTCTAAAAAATGTATCTTAAAACAGCAGCTAGTTCTGACATTTATACATAAAGGGAACTTTTCTATTGATTGGTGACATCTTAGTTTTATTTGGCATCCTGTATTTATTATTACTGTTCTTTCACATTAAAAATACCCATGGAGCTCTCATTCCATCCTTACTCTGACTTTAGCTTTTGTGTGTGCGACCTTAGTCAATGTCTTGGACTTTTAAAGACAAATTTAACCCAGCAAAACATGATGATTAACTTAAATAGTTATTTCACAAAACTTGGCCTGATTCTTCCTCCATTGAAGTAACTTCACTTTTTACTCATGAGTAGATTAAAAAAAAAAAAAAAAAAATCACTATCTCAATACTGGTTTTTTTAATTCTTTTTCTTTCAGTAAGATTTTTATCCAGTTCTAAATTTAAATAGGCAACAGAGTGTAAATGCTTTTTTTTAAATCTCATGTTTAATAGAAAAAATTATCTTCCTTCAAAACAGCACAACAGTGCAGAAGAATGAATTATCCTAGTGGTCAAAGCATGGATGGAAGTCCCTGAGAAATGTCAGGGGAAAAAAACCCCAACACTTTTAAGATAAAGTTCTAACCACTAGATCTGCTTTGAATGATCCGCAAACTTCTTTCATTGAATTAATTGAGTATAAAAAAAAGCTACTTCTCATTAATAATTCCGTTTTCATCAATTTATTAAAAAATAAATATGCAATTGGAAAGTGACCAACCTTTTTCTTCAAGCACAATTATCAGGACCAAAGTAGACAAAGAAAAAACATCGCAGAAAATATTATATATACATTGATGGGCTTTGATGTTCTCCTTTTCCATTTACAAAAATTAACTTTCACAGGCTGGTCGGGGTCGAAGGGACCTCTGGAGCCCATCTGGTCCCTCCCCCGCCAAAGCAGCGTCACCCAGAGCAGGTCACCCAGAGTCACGTCCAGGCGGGATGTGAATGTCTGCAGGGAAGGAGACCCCACAGCCTCTCCGGGCAGCTGTGCCAGGGCTCTGCCACCCTCCAGGGAAAGACGTTCTGCCTCACATTCAGATGGAACTTCTGACCCAAATGCTTCTTTGTCTAGGTAGAAAAAAACCCAAATTCCTGGGATAAGGCTTTCCTGTGAAAAATCTTCAGATATTTAAATCTACTAACTTTTGTTGGGAGACAGCTGGTAACATCACCAATCTGTGTGCATTCTCCTTTTTCTCTGGCAAATAAAATACATATGTGCCCCTTTGGAAACTCTGGAGATTTTCTTGTATTATGTGACTGTCTCTTGCTGCGGAGAGTCCTGGTTGGCTTCTGAGTGGATGGACTGTTGTGACTGCTTGCATGGGGACTCAACTCCCCATTGTATTGGAATACTATTGGATTCAAAAGGGGGCTCTGATTAAGCAATACAGAGATAGTCATGAAGTGTAAATTATTTTAAGGTTTGGCCATGTGATCTTTTTTGGCAGTTGAATTTAGATATCCCAATAAGAGAAATATGCTAGAAACAACAGAAAATTCAGGTAATGGGTTCTTGTGCCTCCTGTGTCTCCTGCTTGGCTTCCTTGTGGTCTACAATATAATTTTGAAGCGTTTCTCTCCTGCAACTTCAGCTTTTTTTCTTTTTTTTTAGGCCTGTTGGTTTTTGTTGGAGCTAATGAAACTTCTAAAGTAGATTGCTTTCGTTGCTGTCTTTGAAGTGTCTCTTTGTCTGAAAGTATCTGCAGTATGTTTCATTGAAACACAAGTTGTGCATGCAAGTATGATGTATAGTTGTATTTCTCGTATTTTTTATTCATAACTCAACCAAGTAGACTTAAAATGCTATTTCTAGTATCAAGGGAATTTTTTATTTTTGTTAAATACATACGGATCTTTTTATGACCTTAGAAGCTTGAAACTGATTCCATATTACATTTCTTACTTTTCAAGTATGAAAACTTCCTATTGTCAGAAAATGGATGGCAAGATTTGGTATCATGCTATGAAAAATGATAGTGGTACAGTTTTGTATATTAATGCTTTTTGTACTTACCTGTCAAATAGAAGAATAATGCATGAATACATGTCTTTGGGTTCAGTTCCAGAATATAACCTGTTTCAAAACACATTCTGATTTGCTTTCATAAATAGCATGGAATATAGTGAGTATACACAGCTTCTCCAACACATCAATATTCTAAAATGTATTCAATATTTATTCTAATACTCTGAACTCGATATTCAGTAATCTAAAATATGAAACACTAGCATGTTTTTACCCTGTGGTTTATTTTGAAAGCTTATGTTGATTCTGTTTTCTCATTACCCTAAAGAAGTTCATTTTAAAATAAAATAGTTCCATGAAAGTCTACTTTCATAAGCTAAAACTTTCTGCTTCATGCTGTGCCTCAGATGTACAGGGTTCACGATACATTGGTTGCAATAGTTCTGCAGAATACCAACATACCCAAAGATGTTTGGCTCTTTTTGTGGAACATAGTGGTCGTCTTCTGCAGGTTGTTCCTTCCTTTGGAGGAACTTGCTTCTGAGGAACTGTGGAGGCTGGGGGCTTGCATCACTGTTGCTGTCTCGTGTGGATGATTTCTCTGTGTAGATCATCAATACCAGGTGATGAGCAGCTTCCCAGTGGAGACCCTGAGGCAGGTGGTGTGCAGTCCTCCTAAGTGCAAGTCCGTAACCCCGGTGAGATGGGCCCAATGCTCTAATAGTTGAAAATCAGACGAGGTAAAACACTTCATTCCAGAGTAACGTTTCATGTACAGGGTTGTTCTGCATTAAAGAAAGGATAAGTGAGCTTCTAGCAAGTTTTTTTCCATCAGCCTTTGATTCTGTTGACTTAGAAGTTTGTGAAATGGACCGTTTTATTAAGCATATTTTCTTAGTTACATATCTCTTTCCCTGTGCTTTTGTATTGTGCTATGTGTTCATTCTGTCAGTGCATCATTTTGCTGAATATTGCCTGATCCCAGATTGTGTGTCTAACAATGATAATGATGTATGCAAATGAAGGAATAGGTGCAATTCACTCTCTGCTTGCTGTTACTGATGTGCTGTACCAATTTAACCTTAAATAGCTATAGAGTGATGATGGGTTTTCCCAAAATCTGTTGAATGTTTTACAAATGGAAAAAAGTGGCTCTGATAATCAAGGAGAAAATTCATTGATGCAATTTTACCCCTAGCCCTTCCTCCTGCTTCTGCCCTGCCCTTTCACTGCACTCCCTCCCCATCCCCACCCCCCAAAAAAACCCCCACCACAAACCCCAAAAACCAACAAGCAGCAACAAAACCAACAAAAAAAACCCCAAACAAAACCAACCCCAAAATCCAACAAACCAAAATAACCCCAAAACCCGAAAACCACCTCACTTCAGCTATGTGGGGAAGGTGCCTTTAAGGTTTTGGTGTCTCCAAATTGAAATAACATTAAACAGTCTGGAAGGCAAAAGAATAAACAAACAAACAGCTCAACTGCACTAAGAGAAAATGTCCACGAGTAAGTAATTTAGTTTATAGTGTGGAAGAAAAGTCACTGAACAGTAATGGGTTTACTGTATCATTTGTAATAATGTTATATGATTAACAGGGCATAAATGGAAGAAGATGAGTGAGGGATTTTGTATTAGTGCTATGGATTGCCTCAGCCTTGATATAAACATGAAAGGATAATCCCTTTATTAACATGCCTGTTGGCAAAAGATGAAATATTCCTGGTGTTGCTCTGTGTAACATCCAATTTTCCAAGGAAATGAAATACTCTTTTTCCAAGGGTCAAAGTTGGTAAAGGAAGAACAGAAATCTACTTTCTTGGGTAATGACACTTGGGTCTATGACAAGAGAGAAATGCTGCAGATATTACTTTTTGTGTGTGTGGTTTTGGTTATTTGTGGTGGTTGGTTTTTTTGTTGGGGTTTTTTTTGTAGTAGTGGCCAGGCTACAGATCAGCCTGGGAGAAAGGCGATGATATTGTCATATTTTAAGGAGAGTGGATTACCGTGGTAGGTTTCATCAGGGAAGTAGCTAGAAAAACTTGCTGAGAATTAGTCAGTGCCCTTTCTAATAAAATTCTAGAACATACATGTGCATTAATTTTTTTAAAGCTGTTTAAAATTGAAATTTTAAAGTGAAAGCAGACTTTGGAGCTTGTAATATTTGATTGCATTTCCTATTTTTCAGTAGCAAAGGCGAGGAGACTAAGAAAAATTCATTTTGTGTAACTTGTTTATTGTTGAAAGTTTCCACAGAAATTTGCTTACAGTCAGAAAGCTGTTTTCTACTGTAAGCTTGTCAAATAGAAAATTAATCTCCAGCTAGAATGATGTTATATTTTGCATCTCATAGAGCCGAATGTTACTGAATAACAAGGAAACTAGTAACCTAAAATACTGAAGCGGCTTTGTAAGATCCTAGCCTAAAAGCCAATAGAGATGAGAATCTGAAAATCATTCAGGCTGGAAGGGACCTTGGAGGTTTTTAGCCCAATCTCCTGCTTATAGTAGGTCAGCTGTGAGGATCATCTAGCCTTTGTCCAGTTGGGTTTTGAAAGCCTCCAAGGATGGAGTTTGCATCAGCTTCTCTGGGTCCCTGCTCCACTGCTTTTCTTGTAGTGAATCTCTTCTCCTTGTACCCAGTCAGAATAATTTCTCACAATTTCTGCTTGCCATCTCTCCTTTTCCTGTTGTGCACTGCCACGAACAACTTGGCTTTATCTTCTTGATAGCCCTCTAGTACTGGATAGTACTGGAAGGCTATTAGATCCCCCCCCAAAACACTTATTCTTTTTTCCAAGCCAAACAAGTCCACTTGCCTCAGTATCTCTTCAAAGGATGTGTGTTTCTGTGCCCTGACTATTGTTGTGGCCCTCTGAAGTTGCTTGAACGTATTGGTAACGTTCCTGTACTGGCGGGTCCAGAACTGGATATAGCAAGTGCAGACAGTCTGACAAAGGCAGAGTAGAGTAGAACAGTTTTTTTCCCTTGCACAACGGGCTGTGCATCTGTTGATACAGCCCCAAGATGCTGCCAGCTGACACTGCTGCCAGGACATGCTGTAGATGTGTACCATGCTGTCCACGAGCCCCCTCAAATCTTTTCCTTTTCAGTAGAACTGTTCTCCAGCCAGTGTGTCCCCAGCCTGCCCTGTTGTTGGGATTAGTCCTTGGACTTGGTGTTTTTCCCTCTTGAATTTCATGAGGTTCCTCCATTCTTCCAGCTTGTCTAGGCCCCCCTGAATTTAATCTTATTTCTGCATGGCCAAGGTGAGCATTTGTGAAGATTCTTTATCTCAACTTATTTGTATGTGTGTGAGTGAAAGAGAAGTGATTGCATCTTACTGTCTTTTGTCACCTGGAAACCACCAAGAGCAGGTGAGGCAGTAAGAACTACTATTCACCAATAGATGTTCATCTACAGGCTTGTGGCATTTCTTTACATTGGATACTTCCCAACTTCTAGCTGGCAGTGGGGTTTCATGGTAGAGTGGATGATAACAGTACTCCCTCCACGGTGGCTTTCTGTTTGCAGAAGATGGTTGCTTGTGAAGATCAGATGTCACTGCGTTCACATCAGATGCGTTCCTTCCCAGAAGGGGGGTAGCTCCATGGTTAGTCTCTGAATACTCATGAGATGCGTGTGCTCCTCCTGCCCTTTTCTCTCCCCAAAGAAGAAATAAGGGGGGGAAAAAAAGTCTGTTAATGAGTTTCATATGCATTGAAAAGTATAAGAAATCTCCCAGCTATAGCAAACGTGCTGAATAGCCCTGAATACTGAGGGGAAATTTCTCTTTAGGGAATGACAATACCACACATTGAGGACAGGATAGAGTAATGGATATCTTCAGACCGTATAAATTAGTAGTCTTGCATACGGTACAATAACATGCTAGTTATTTATAGTTCTAACAATAATTCAATAGTTATCTCTCCTATGCATTTAAACTGTGAGATAAGTAAGAGTTCTTCTGCACCAGATGGTTTAAACTACTTGACATATCACGCTGGAGGAAAACGTCAATCCATGTACTTGCTTTTAACCTCTGATACAGCAGGTGTTGTCCTTTGGAACGTACCACTCAGCACCACTTCTACAACGCCGCTGAACAGTGAGGCAGCTCACCGCGCAGAGTTTGTTTACGCTTCGCACTTTCTTTTGTGATTTCTGAACTGGAAGTTACTTTTGTGAGATCTCTCTAGAGCTTTAACAGCAACTTGTAGATGATTACTGTCAGAGGTACTGTGGAGTTCAGTAATCTGGAAGGTCCACAATTATTACATGGAATAAGAATAATGTGCTACACCTGCAACACGTAGAACGCAGCTCACTGAAACAGTGAACTGCACTGTAATGCATGTTGAAGAATGTTTTTTTAATATAATACTTTTAGGAACTATTTGATAGGCGTTTAAAAGTCAAGGATAGTTTTATCTATTCCCTGGCTGAAAGTATTATGACATCGCACAGCAAAGTAGTTAGCCACTTAAAAACTCATCTTGCGGGTAATGTCTTTAATGTATAAGATGTGAATATTCATTCAGATTCGAATTTCTTTTGATTCCTACATCATGTCACTAAAACTTATTTTTCTCTAGTAGTCATATTTCCTTTAAAACTGAAGAAGACTCTTTTACTGGGCTGTCAAAGCATCACTTTTTTTTTTAAGTGTTGAGAGTGACGACATGTTTCTATCTTCTCTTTTCATATGGAAAGAAGTCACTTTGCAATGACATGTAAGAGATTTTGCAGATCTTTGGGCTTGCATGTGTTGAGTACAGCTGATATTGTTGAGCTGAGAGTGGGGATGAAGAATGTCAATATCTACAGTTCACAGAATGTTTTACCTTCGATTAACAGCTGAGATCCCCTAGACTGACTGAGACAGAGATGCAGTGTTTCCATCTCCAATGGTTGGAGGTAATTGAAGAACTAGAGTTGGGTAGATACTTGGTATGCTCAAATCCCCTGTTAAGGATTAAGCTTTCCCCTTTAACTGCTAGTCTAGGCCCGCAAAGGGAGGTGCTCTTCAAGGTGTGGGGTTGAGGGGGAGGGTGGCACAGTTGCCCCAAATGTGCACTGTTAAATCTACTGCTCAGCTTCACTCTGGCTTTTAGCTTAAGACGCACATTATCTTTGGAGTCTTCTATGAACTGTTTAAAAGTCTTCTGCTCACCTGACTAAATTTCATGCACTGTAAACCTCCACAATTCCCATATATTTTCAGGAGGAGCTGAGGCAACTGCTGCTTGCAAAAGTGTTGCAGATTCAAGTAGGGAATGAGAGCCCCAGCTTCAGTTCCATGATAGCGCAGAGTGTAAGGAAGAACGTTGTTATCTGGTTAGCATCTGAGATGAAACTTTGCACAGGCAGGTAATGTTAAATAATTCTGCAGAGATACAATAGCTAACTCTCTTTTGGAATAAAATGCATGAAGAGAGATAGCCAGAATTTGTTGGATTAAGTGGGGAAAAGCATCAATACCTGTTGTATATGTGCAAAAGAAGGTGGGAAATTTTCTTTGGCTACTCAGATGTTTATGCTCCATGTAATTGTATGTTGTTGCCTTCACAAGGGGTTGGAAAATGCTAGGTAACCTTGAGGAAGAAGAAAGAGCAATAGAAAAGTCTAAGTGAGCAGACCCGTTTGGGAGAGGGAAGGTGGTCTCTAGGGAGAAATGAATTGCGTGTTCAGCTGCAGCGGGAAGTTGCTTTACTGTTTTAGACTGGAGTCCTGTTGTCAAGAAACATGTAAATTTTTCCACTGCCTTGGGGTGTACAGCTCCACTGTCTTGTGTGAGTGCGCAGCACTAATGATGCAGCGCCCTGCATAGCACGGTGTATCGTGCGCGTCAGCTTTGCTGCTGAATTGCAGTACTCGCAAATGCTGAGGGGAAGTGCTCAGGCACCTCCACTGACTACTGCCCCTTGCTCAGTACGTACTCTGAGTCTGCTCAGTCCCATCTGGAGTTTATAGGGACAAAATATTTTTGTTGTTATGCCTATTGACCCAGTTTACCTGCAGTGCAAGGCTATGAACAAACTGCAGGCTTTTATCTTCTACATCTTTAATACCATTGTTTATTTGTGCAGCTCTTGCTTAAGGACAGCAAATCTTTTAATATCCAAAGGAAAGAATGATAGAGCTTGTGGTTTAAGGTAAAGCCAGGTGGCGATGCACAATTAGCTCAAGGCAATAGATGTCTTGTAAAACTCCTGGTAATTATGAGTCCAATTTGAGGGACTCATTTGCTATCATGTGTCTTCTGAGACAGAATCATGAGAAAATGTAGGTGTCTCTGTGCTTGTCTAATGTTTACTGAACCCACTTCACCACCTCTGTTTTGAGAAAAAAGCTGCTGTTTTTAACTGCAATGTTTTTGCGGTGTCAAATTCGAGTTGATGGAATACTGAGTTGCAACAGAAATACTTTTCTAAGTTCCAGAGCAGAAACATTTTTATGACCGTTCCATGTTTGAATGAATTGTTCTGTGTTTCTGTTTCTCCTAAGTGAACCAACATTTTTAAATTCTGGCTGATTCTCTTTCCTGAGTTTGGCTACAGATAGGGTTCCTGGAATTGTTTTCTCATTAATCATGACTATGTCAGGGGCCACCAGTTGCATGTGTCAAATGACTAATTTGCATTTGTTATATATAATGTGACTCTTCTAGGTAATATCACTTTGGGAGTTTGGTGTTGATTTTTTTATCTTTCCTTTTTTTTTAAAAAAAAATTGTGGCACTGCATAAGAGAGTATAAACTAAAAAAAAAAAAAAAGCTTTAGATAAATTTTTAGCTGTCTGCTAGGAGTCTATTCAAGTAAACATGTGACACTTTTAAACCAATTTTAATATTTATTTCTAATGAAAGTGTTGAAAAAATGTCTACAAAATCAAGTACAGCTTACCAGTCCTGTGTGTCTACTGCAAGTTCTCCCTTGCTTTTCAAACAATACACCTTGTTATAGCTTCAATTCAATTTTAGTGCAAACTGTTAAGGCTAAAGGCTCGCTGTCATTGCTAGTAATTTATACCAGACCCCTTCAGTGGTTTTTTATGGATACTGTATGCATCATCTACTATTCCCATGATTGCTTGTGATGGATCTGTACAGGTATTTAAAAGTAACTTATGCTCTTGATTATAAGAACAAACCACTTCAAGTTTTTTTTTCTTTCTTTCTTATACATCCCAAGCTTTGAAACGAATTGCTGATCTAGGTACAGTTCTGGAGACAAGTACTTAGTAATTGTCAGCTTGCGATGATATAAGATGAAAAGACAATCCCTTATTTGGTCAAGAAAGAATGTTAGATAGCTTTTGTTATGTATCTTAAAGATCTCTACTGCTAGCGGTATGTCTTCAGGATAAAGTGTTTTAACATAGTATATCAGGGACAAATGCATTTTATTTTGTAAGCCTTCCAAATTCCGTGGGTGAAATGATATTCATCAAAACACAGACAATGGAGAGCAATACAGGCAACAGCTGTGTCTGTCCTACAGAAGTATGCGGTATGTCTCTTCCTGTGCACCCTAGAACCAAATATAAATGTGCTGTTTCTCCACTCATTCCTTTGTTTTTCTGTGCAAGTAAAGCTAGTATGCTAGGTAGGGGTTAGGAGCAGCAAGTTCTCCACTCAGGATGCTTAGGAAGCAGTGACTGCAAAGATACCTGCCCTGAAGCTCAGATATAGCTTAGACTTGCCTGTAAGGATATTTTTGTATCTAGTCTTGATGGGGCCCATCTTGATAAAAGTAAAGCAAGAAAGGACAGCTAGCAGGCTCACTTATCAGAAAATGCCTGGGAATAAAAAAGGACACCAGTCTGTATGTCATACCTTACTTCAGTGACATGTGAAAGCACATTTTGCTTCAGCTTTCAGCTGCTACCCTGGTCCAAAGTAGAGCAGTCTTGAGGTTGTGTTAGTTTGATCTAAAACCAGAGTATTTCTTCTCACTGTCTCACAAATGTTGGCAAATATAAAACTGTAGCCTGAATTAAAATGCTTATGTCTGTAATGGATGATGGGAAAGGAACAGGGAAAGGGGACGGCTGTCCTCGCACTACTTTTTCAACTTCAATATATGTCATAAAAGTGAAATGCCTTGGGTTACTTTCTGCATAAATGTTGTAAGGAAATAATAGGAAGATATGTTCTTCCAAGTATTTCTATCCTAATGTTAAGAGATAAGGAAATATACAACATGGGAAATCATATAGAATAGGTGTTAATATGACTGTATAAGTGTAAACTGTCCTTCCTTTCTCTATCCTTCTCCTTGTCTATTTTGATATAGGTATCAGTAGTCCTTTAGGCTCCCAGTCAGTCTCCTGCCTGTATTGTTGCTTGGGTTTTATTATTTCTAATACCCTAATAACCACCACATATTTTGTGGCACTTCCTGTGCTGTTGTCCTTATGGTGGCATCAGCACCATATAATCCAATTAACCTCCTGTGCTCGTGCTGTCTCTTACTTGTATGTATTTTGCTGTCTTGGTCCAGAAGATGCTAACCTGGAGCGTTTGGCTTTTTGATGGGCAAAGGATTTTGGAGAGAGATCAGAATGAAGATATCTCCTCTTTCCTTTTCCCCTCCTCAAGTCCAATGTCACAAAAAAACCCAACACCCAAACCACAAACCAACCCAACCCACCCACCCACCCAGAAACCCTTTGTGATATTCTGCACTTCTGGTAACATAGTTAGCACCTGTCTGATTTGTAGTAAGTGCTGGTTCATGGCATTGGGTTGTGCGTAGTTCTCTGGATGCAATTTGAATACCTGTGTAGCTTTTTGGTTTTTTAGACATTCCTTTGTCAGTAAGAAGGCGACTTCAATGACAGCTTTGTTTGTGGATGTGCAGTCAAGCCCAAAGGAATGTGGGAAAACCATGAGAGAAGATGTCTTGTCATCTGTCAAGACTTGTCAAAGTAAAATTAGCAAGTGGAGGAAAATAAGAAATTATATATATTTGGCCAAAAGAATGAAATATGAAAAATATAGAAATTATATATATAGATGGAGAAATATAGAGATGTACATATTTCTGTAAAGCACTGGGGGAAGGAATATGCAAACTGAAGCTCACAACTGGTTCATAAAACTGTCCAATTAAATGGAAGTCTTTGAAGGCTGACTTTTTTTCGATTAGGATTTTTTTCAGAATTGGCTAATGCCAACTTAATTTTGCCCTTGGTAACATCTATATATTGACTTTATGGATTCAGAACGAAGCAAAAGGTGTTTGTTTAAAATAACGTGAACAAGGATGCTGAAGTCTTCAACTATGCAAATATTAAAGTGGAAGGTGCTCCACAGGTTTCTGTCTGGACAAACCCACTTGATGTAAAACCTGTGGGGAATAAAACAAGTAATCTGGGTTACTACTGCAATCCGCTTTTTAATATTTAGGGGGGATGATATTATTTGGGATCTAAATTAGGAAGAGTGGTAAAGATGGAAGTGAAACTATGATACAAAAAAGGATGCTACCAGGAGTTCTGAGGTGTGCTTGAGCTGAATACAAGACTATGTCTTAAGCCTGAACCATTAAAAAGGTAGGGAAGCAGAATAGATGCTTTACTTCCTTACAGTTTTTTTATTAATGGAAATTAATTTTCATGAAATGATTTAATGTGCCTGGATCAAATATTGAAGTTTTACATACAACCCTAGCCCAGACAGTGTGGCACTTTTGGCTGTCATCTTGGATTGCTGTCATGCCTGTAAAGAATTGAGTGAACACTGCCAACTATTGGTAGATAAATCGAAAGCACTACTCCCACAACATGCATATTAACATGCCATATGCCAGGAACTCACATACTTAAGCTTATAAAATTGCCATAGAGGATGAGAGAAAATACAGCAAGGCATGTTACCAACTGCATTATTACTTAAACTACACAGATCTTAGAAATCAAGTTTTTATTTGGTGTAATTCCACCTGATGCAATTAAAAGCAGCAAGTGAAAGAAAATCTTTCTATATACAGGAAGCTTCTGGATAAGACTGGTGGCATAGGGCACCTGTACTGCAGTTTGGAAATGACAGTGTGCTTTAAATGGAATAACTGCGGGAACAGATGCTCATGCATTAAGCTCTCAGCCTTACGTGGAGCTGAAGTTTACTTTCAGGCTTGGGAAGTTTGTTTTCAGGCTTGTAGGGAATCTCAATGGGATGGCTGACAAGTGGTCACCTTGCAGGAAGCAGGACAAATTTACATTTCTATTAATTCCAGGTGATTTCCTTTTATCTTTTTTTTTTTTCTTTTGAATGTGAAATGGAAGTTGACTTAATGATCATAGAGGATACTAGGCTGACAGCTCTGAAAACAAAACCCTTTTCTCTATCAAAATTCTTTATGTTCCTCATTTGCAAACTGGAGAAGATCCCATCTGTGGAAAGCAGATTTTCTCCATAACTTCTTTCCTCCTCTGGGATTTCAGTTTATGACTAACCAGGATGCACCTTGGATGTGTGTTTCTGTTCTTTTGCTTATTGACATAAAAGAGTGAATCTAAAAGCTAATTTCATGGATGCTCCCATGCATGTATATGGTATTTCTCTGGGTTGTTTCAGGTTTGAACCATTGTTTTCAGACACAGTGGAAGTTCAGCTTTTGTATACTGTTCTTTGAATTGTTCTAGAGAAGTCTGATGCAGTTTAGAGTGATTTCAGTCAGTTGTGTAGCTTTGCTTGTAGCTTAAGAAAACATATTTTTTCTCAAATAACCAGAATAAAAGAAATCAGTGACTTCCACACTGACTGAGAAGTGTTTGATAAGATATCTAAATATACTACAAAGTATTTAAAAAAATAAACTATAGGAGTACTTAGTATGAGAGTAAACCGATATAAAATAGTCTGAATTACCAGCATATGAAGATAAGGCAAGCAGTGGAGTAAACTTTTAATTGAAGTAGCGCTGGTAATAAAATATTTTTTTTAAAGGAATTCATAGCAATCCTGCAACGGTAAATTCTATTACACCCTGAGCACAATGCTTTGATCTAAATTCCTATCTTATGTAGGCAGAGGGATTGCAAAACATTTGCCAGAAGAGCTGTGTGTCAGGATTTTGACCCCTATATTTGGCTCTCCTATGGAGACAATGAATTGTTTTAAGCCGGTGGCTCTGGCATCTGAGTTTCCTACTTAATCTCTTAGAAAACTTCACGTTTGCTTCTGTATGAATGGTTGATGTCATCTGCGTGCAGTGTAGTAATCCCCACCCAGGTCTCGTCTCCCCCAGGGAGAACTGTTTTGTCAAAACAACGTCCCAAATTACTGTTTGACACTGGAAAATCAAACAAAGGTGATGAAACTTAAATTTTGCTTGTTTCCAGAACGAAGTATTTCAGAAAATGGTCTTGCCAACACTTTGCTTGGAGCTGAAGCAATCTTTTCTTTCAGAATGTACTCAGTGTGGAGTTGTACTAAAGCAATTAATAAACCCTACACCCTCTTCATGTTGCCAATATGCAGCTGTATGTTTGTGTTCTCATCTGTTTTCTTACCTCTAGTGTGTCCAACCTTACGGCAATTAATAGCGAAGACATTTCAACCACATGTATGCTTGTAGCCTAGTGTTTAAGCTGATATACTGCCCTAAGGGAAAGAATGTGAAGTAACAGGGAAAGTCTCAAGCAAAAGAAATTATCATTCATTGGAGGAAAAAACCCCACCCAACAACAAACCACAAAAGCAACAGACCACTTCTGAAACTAAATCTGCCAAAATTTCATTTGAAAAACTAAAATCTATGTGCCTTTATAACATCTTTAAAATTTACAGTATCTTTATAATTACAAAAATAAAGTACCATTGGGATAAGGCAGAGGAGACTGAGGCGGAGTTCAGGAACACTAATGCAAAGAAAAGTCACAATTTCTGAATTTTTTAAAATTTTTTTTTACTGAAATGGTGTGCGTTGCTTCAAACTGTTGCTGTAGCAATTAATGTATTTTGTAAAATATTCTGACACACTCTGCAAATCTGGAAGGCCGAAGGGTTATACATACCTCATATTAAAACGTTTTGCAGATGTTACTGACAAAATTAAATATTCTCTCCCATTTCTGAAACGTGTTTGTAGACGCTTTAATTAGATCATATTTTTCCCTGACTATTTAATTTCCTTTAAGGCTTCTGTTCTATGTAGTTAGATATATTCTGCAGGCCATTAAAATATCTAGCAGCAAAGACAGATTACAAGTTTCTGTTCTTGGAATGACTAGGCTAAACGTACTCTTTGCGTCTTCTCTTAACCTGAATGCTGGCAAGTACTTTTTTGTTTTGGGTCCCCCCCATCCTTGAAATCATATGTTGAATCAAATGGATAAATAAGTGTATTTATAGTTAATACATTAATAAAAAATCTCCTATAGACGTACAACTAATTCTGCAGCTCTCCTTCAGTTTTTTTTACAATAAGCTCTGGCAGGCTTTCAGCTCTTTCAGCTTTTATTTCCTGCTGCCTTTGCATAAAAATGCTTAATTCATTACAGAACAGATAAAGAAGAGTTAAACTGCTGTGATGTTTACAGCCAGCCTCTTTCCAGGGTTGTAAGTCCACTTAATTGAAGTTACTTGGGTAACCGAAATTTGCAGCGCTATGTAGTAATAGTATGATGCCACACACTGACCACCTCTAAAGCATGTCCCAGGCACTTTGTCTGGCTCCCAGCTCTAGGTATGTTCCTTGGCAGCTCCTTTGTGTCTAAGGATGAGAACTCTGTGGTCTGTCCTCCTGTAAGCATTTAGTTGCCAGCGGAGGGAAGCCTTTGCTGTGAGCTAACTGGTCTGGGAAGCAAGATTATAGAGCTTACACTGGAGTGTGCCTGCAGTGCAGCATAGATACGAACAAGAATTTTATATAGATCAGAGTTAAATGTCAACAAACAATCTTTAATTATTACTAAACATTAAGATTTATCTTAGTTTTTTTCCACCCTTTCTAATGTAGATGTTTAGTTTTATCCTAGGTTTTGAACAGCATTTAGAAATCATGCTGTTAAGACACAGTAGTTCATATATTATATTTTTTTTAATACCATATGGCGTGCTAAATGCTTGCTCTCTAAGACCTGTCTCACCTTTACTTGAAGTACAGTACTGCTTTTGTTCTATAAGGCTCACAAAAATGCTGGGGCGACTACCAACAGTTTATTCCGTTCGGTACCTGCATTTAAATTGTGCCAAATTTTGTTTATTTCCTTTCATAAGTATTTTGCCTGCCTTAGAGCTTATTCCTGAAAATTGATCTATACAAATCTATAACCACCAAAAGTATAGTTTAGTGCTTATAAAAAGAATAAAAGCTATCAAAAGGGACCAGGTGGCCAGATCAAAATACAGTTCTCCACTACAAATGCAATTTTCTGAGAAGGAATAGGAAGCGTGTCATTTTAACACAGGTTGCTAGTACATATTGCTTAGAAATTCAAGCAGTGTGTTATTTTTCTGTTTAGAATGTGGTTTCCTCAGACAAACTACCATAAAGTAAAGTTTATAGGATAATTCAGTCCACTTGTTTGGTTTTGGGTTTTTTTTTTTTTCAGTAGTCATTAAAGTTAGCACACTTCCAGAGTTTAAAATACACTTAATGTGGGGAGTATTTATGGCTATTTTGTTAAATTAGAAGGTTGATTTGTCACAGTCCCTTCTAACGTTTATTTTCTACTTTAGTTTTTACTTAGTTGGACTTCAAGTATGTAGTAGAGGGACCCCTTTCTTTCTGTGGTTTTGCTTCGTTTTTTACTTCTAAAGAGCTACTACAGGACACCTAGAGTATTTCTAAGCTATATTGTAGAATCACATTGATAACTAACATTTCTTTTTTAATATGGAATAGTCTTTAATTGAAATGGGCAGAATGAGGGCAGTTATAGATAAAACCGAAGAGAGAAACAGCAGCCGTGGAACTTTCCAAAAGTTCGTTAATATGTTGCAAAGTTCTTTTTCTCACGAGGCAGATGCAAGACAATGCAATATCAAAACTGGATATAGCTCAAAGTCCATGAGTTCAAAGTACTCTACCTGCCAGCTTGTTACTAAAGGTACCTTCTCCCACTTTGATTACTGGCACTGGAAAGAATTGGTGCATGGGTAAAACTTGACATGAAGGGCATCAACGAGTCTTCCTTTAAGGAATTTGTGTCGATTTGTAAAACACATATCCAAAGCTGTTTTGGGCTTTTATGTTCACTGAGTCTTTATAATTTCATATGTCCAGCAGTGTCACTGAAGTGAAATTCTCAGACATTATGTTAAGCACAATACTTATTACCATGAATTACAGCAATGCAAAGTTTTTGTTTAGTATTACATAAGAAACAAAATGTGATTAAAAAAATATCTGTAACTGAAAATAACTTCCCAACTCAATTCATAAAATAGTTTCACAAATATGTATTTCCTAAAGAAATGGAAGTAGTCTATCCTTATGTAAATCTGTTCTGATTATTAATTTTCACCTCAATTTTTTTCTGATTTCCTACCAATCTAAATTAAATGTTCAAAATTCATTTCAGCAAAGATAAACTAAATTCTAGATATTTTACAATGCATGCTACTCTCTCTTTGTGCTAAGTATATAGGTCATCATTCACCAAAACAACAAAGATTATATTTGGTTTCATACACTGTGATAGCCCAATTTAGCACGTGGCCAGCTAACCAGTCTGCTTATGCTAAAAGGCTGAGAAATACAATTATCTCTGAATTGTGTAGGAGGTGATAAGATCACAGATGAATTAATCAGAAGGATAGCTGGCTCAACTGGCTTAAAAACCAAAACTACTAAAAACAAAATAAACTTTTTTTTAAAAAAAGCATTTCCAATATTTAGTTCATTTAGGAATGGAAAACAAGATGAATGGGAGACACATGGTAGTTTTGTGTAGGGAATAATGAGAAAGCAGCTAGAAGTAAAACAGGAGAGAACAGATATGACAGGAATACCTTAGATTTCCATATGAAATGCATTATTTACTCATTATCTTGAAAAGGAGAAAGCAGAAGTTAGGATAAAGTCCAGAAGAATATTGTTTGATTATTCTTCCCCAGACAAGACTATAAGATATTTAAAAGATATCTGTGTGAGAAAGAATGTTCAGTATTCATAAATGCAGCGTCAAACAGTGGAGGGGAACGTCTACGTTGTATGGCTTAAATGTTGTATGGTTAGGAAGCCTACCTGGAGGTCTTAGTGGAAACCTCTGATCTGCACAATCGTGATTTGCAACTTTAGAAAGATACACAGTGTAGTGACAATCAGTTTCATAATGTTCGTTATGTAAAACTATCTGGAAGAGTAGTTGTACTAATTGCCTTTTTATAAAGAAATACATGTTGAAGAATTTGCGGCAATTAAAAGGATGAGAATAGGAATCCTTTACTGTAAGGTGTTCAGTGCAGAACATGGAAATTTGTAAAACAGTGAATGATGTGAAAAAGAATTGGGTGTTTTTCTTTTCTCTTCACACAAGAAAAGGGGGGTAGATGGCCTTGTTTTAATCATAATGAATATCAGACCAACAGGAACACATTTTCCGACACTTTTTGATGACAGTTTATAGAACAAGGGATGGCAAAAACTGATTCACTGTATGGTGTTATGCTCCAAAACCAGTAGGTCCTAATTATTTTGGAAAGGGCAGCCAGCTGTGTATTTCCTGGTTTTTTTCCGATTTCAATGGCAGTAAATTCCAAGAAGCTTCATGTGCCTCCTCGTTAGACTCAATGGTCCCTTGGTCTGATCTAAACACATCATTTCTGTATCTCTTTATTCTGCAGACTAGTTGGAAGAAAAGCTGATAATACGAAAGTTCTATGTGAATGTCGATCCTTTTTGGGATTCCTTAGGGATAAATTGAAGATTAAGTCTTCATCAGAATAAGGAAATCCAATATAATCTGTATTTGACTGTAGATTTGTTTATTTTACTGCTTTTGAGCTTTTGTCAAGATTTCCCCCCCCTTTTTCATATTTTTTTCATAATTTCAGGAAAGCACAAAAATTTTCATATTTCTTTCTGCCTTGTCAACTGAAAAAAAAACCCAAACAACCAACTCTTAACAGCTCTCCTTAAAGAACTGCTGTGTCTGTACATGAGGCACAGGAAGCTTAGTTGGGATTACATTCTTTTCCAGTCTATTCACTTCAGAGCTCTCTCCCTTGGGAAGCTTAGCCTCAGGCTTTTGTGCCACTGATACAGTACTACCTGATTTAGGGGGAGTTTTTCCCCCTAACGTTAATCCAGCTGTAATGATAGAGGAGCCTGTGTTGGTGTTTGCAGCAGTGCCTCGTAACTTAGAGGTTCTTCTGTTCACTGGCTTTCTTTCTGTCTGCACTTTTGCACTTGAATCTTCCATGCTTAGGAACATTTGTGTGTAGAAAACCTCTGAAACTGGACCTGCTGTACAGTCTGGGCAGCCTACAGCCTTCCTCCAGGTGAAAGAGTTCAATCTGTTAGAATGAAATGCATCTTCCATCATTGTCCTCTTTGAATTCTCTGTTGGAGGAAGTTTGAGCGTATTAGATGGTAATTTATATTTGTTCTCATCCTTCCATCACACCCACATAAATAATGAAACCCGTTAAAATATCTGGAAGTTAACCAACCTTGTCCTACAGTATCCTTGTATCGAGAAGGAAAAAATGGAGAATTTTCTGCATTAAAAGTGTTTTATGAGCAGATTTTTCTTGGCTTTTCCATATGGTATTTATTTTAAAATGTATGCCTGGCAGAAGACTTCTGGTTAAAAGTCAGTTTTTCCAAGTAGGATAGGTATTTATTGCTTCTGAAACAGAATCACTCCTGTTTATATGACTGGACTGTGTGCAATGGCCATACTGTTTAAGTGCATTGTCTCAGAAATATTCAGCTAAATTTGCTGTCAGTTACATCAGTGCAATTTAGAAACAACTGGGGAAAACAATGGCAGGAAAAAAATATCGCTGTACGTACTTGAGTTTTGCATTGGTGTAAGTGAAATGAAAAATCTGTCCCTGGAAGGCTTTGATATTCAAAATGAGCACTCAGTGAATATTGAGCACGTAATTAAATTCTACGCTTGTATCAGTGCTCTGGATTTCAATGTATTCAGGCAAGCTATCACCTGCTGATGTCAGAAGTGTACCCAAACAGAAAAAGATTTTCTCAGACCATTGAGAGAATAGTCTGATCCCAAGCCTCTTGACAGAAATGCACACATATGTGTTCTTTCATGATGCAGAGTGGTCTAAAAGGAAAGTAGTAATACATGGATTTTCACTATAAATGGAACCCTTACAGCAATTTCTCAGGAATGGGTAGAAATGTCGAAGTGTTGATCCAGTCTCCACTGGTGAGCCTTCAAAACTATGAAAAGTAGTTACATAACTCCTAAAATTATTTTAATTCCAAATTTTGTAGTTAACTTTGAAAAATCTGAGCTATTCCTGAAAGATTATTTCAAAAGGGCCCTTTACTTACAATCCCCATTGAAGTCAATGCAAGTTTTACCGGTCTATATAACGATGAAGACTGGCAAGACCAGCCTAACTTGACATTTCTGCTATATTGCCCAGAAACACAACAGAACTGAGAAGCAAACAATGCTGGAGCTGCACACTGAATTGTGTTGCTTTCTGACATGTAGTGTACAATCCTGGTACTCCATGGAGGATCCAGTCCATGGGCCCCAGTCTACTTCACAACTTTACAAGTTTCAGAAGCCATTCGATTCAGGTTTGATTTTTCATGGCAGCTGCAGGAAAGGAAAGCCCACCACCTCTTTGAAACTGTTTCTCCTCCATTCTAAAAGATCACGGAGGCATTGATCATGGCATTTGGACATAGAATTATGAGGCAATCATCTCAGCATTGGCCTCAGTGAAAATCAGGGGGGTTTCCTTTTATAAATGGTACTTTCTGTATTGGCAGATATGAGTAAAGAAAGAACATCCAAAGCAGTATTAGGTCAAGAATGATCTTTCATTATTTTATTTTTTTTTTACCTCTTCTCGTCTCCCAGGAATTCCGTTAATCTCAGAAAACTTTCAGGAGTTGGAGGCTAAATTACTTTGGCTGAAGCAAAGCCTTTGAAATAATTTTGGCTGATTATTTGATAGCAATTTGTTTCAATCTGCTCTTACATATGAGTTATAAATATTTCTCGATTCTTTAATTAATGCAAATGAGAAATGGTGAGCAATTCAGCCTGGAAAAGTAAGTTTGATTAAAGTAATGATTTTTGATTTGAGCGTGTTGTCCAGTGGCAGAGTTGCAGATGTATATTTGCAACCTACTGCTTCATCACGGATACTCATATTCAAATTTGTTGTTTGCACGTGTTCTGTGTGACTCGTCTGTAACCTGCTGTGACTTTGCAGAGAATAGGCACTTGCTCCTGTGTATGCAGAATTGAGGCTAATACTTTATGTGAAGGAGCTCAGGCTGGTGAATATGGACCCCGAGTTGACTGATGGTCAGTCCCTTCAGTGAACTCAGTATGAATCTGTGT
The DNA here is from genome assembly GCF_963210335.1 of Falco punctatus. Lineage (NCBI taxonomy): Eukaryota > Metazoa > Chordata > Aves > Falconiformes > Falconidae > Falco > Falco punctatus. The sequence goes on from NC_137588.1 coordinate 3,295,448, forward strand.
TAAGGACCGTGTCCTTTTTTCTGAATATTGTAAAGGAGTTTCCGTTAATGGACCAAAGCCACGCTGGCAGAAGGAAGAAGACGTGTCTTTCTGGTGAGGACCAGGTTTCTCACTTGTAGGCGTAAAGAAAATAGAGTTTTCCCATATAAAATACTGACAGTGTGCTTTTTGGAATAGTACTTCTTGGATTAGTTGTCTAGGGTTTTTTTGCCTGCCAGGACTATTATTTGTCTTATTTTAATTGCATCTTTTAATAATTGAAACAAAGTAGTCACTGTAGTTGTTCAGAAAACAATGGGCTCTTCCTATAGATGGCTTCTCTGGTATTCCTGTGACCACCACTGAAATGGTAAATCTGATGGTACTGGCAACAAGATAACTCTCGGTATGAGAATAAAATAATTCCTCTTTCCAATGGCATGGTTAAAACAAATTTGCCAATAATTTCTATGATTTAACCTGAAGACAGCCTGCTAGCAACACCTTTTGCCCCGAGGGAGCTGCATTCAGAGGTGACAGCATGCTACTTGTCATATTCTACTGAGTACACAAAGTATAGATAAGAGTAATTAAAGTGCAATTCAGTGTTTATAATGTTGGCTCTCAGTGAAAATCTGTGTTATCAGCTAAAAATTTCCCCTTTATTATTATTTTTTTATTTATTTTAAAATATTGATTGAGCTGGAAATGCCCAAGGCTTCTAATTTGTTGATTACAGAGTTTTGTCTCATTTGTTTACCATGCTTTTTAGTTCTTCCTCACGTTCCTCAGAGGAAAAGGTATGTAAAATACTTAAGCACGTAATAACTTTTTTCCATGCATTTGAAGTGAGTATGGGTAATTCATTCCATTCAGTTATATCCTGAAACAGAAATGCCTTTTTTAAGGTCTGTAGAAAGCAATTATAAAGCTGGTAACTTTGAACTATTGAACTGCATGCCCCAGTGCTGTTGGCAATGCTAAAAATGGGAATATTAGATTAAATTTTTTCAAGCAGAAAGTTCTAATAACTCGAGTAATAATATTCATTAACTTCTATTTACACCATTTTAATCTGAATCCACATTGTATGTTTCTTTTATTTTTTTTTTCAGAAAGCCGTTAAAGCCTGAGCCAAATGCATATTTCACAGCGTATGCTAATTCAGAGTTGTTATAAATTATGGTTGAATTATCGAAGGTGGCACACTACTACGCAGCTTGCTTTTCATTTGAGGGGGTGGGGCAAGATGTACTGCAGCAGGTTATTCCTACGGTGGGTTAGCAATTCCAGTGCCCTGCGCCCCGACAGCAGAAAGGCAAGCGCAGGGCTGGGCTGTGGGTGCTGCGTGGAGCCTATGGAAAGGGCTGTGACGAGCCATCCAAGCCCTACCTGTGCCCTTGGAGCTGTGTGTGCGAGGGCTGGCCTTTCCCTTAGGCCTGGAGATGCTTCCCCTAGTGCCCCAGTAGGACTGGCACCCAAAGGCTAGCCGAGCTGCACAGGGTGGGTTTCGAGGAGGGCAGATGAAACCAGCAGGAGAGGCTATTCAGAACAGTAGTAAGTTATTTCAGTAAGTTCTAAACTTCTCAGGTTGTTGGGTTCTGTGACCAATCGCATTTCTGTTCAGTTCAACATGCTCAAAATCTGTCCTGGAATGAGTTAAAACCTTTCTGACTGCCAAGGCTTTGGGCATGGTGCCTGGCAGGAAACTCTCTCTGCTCAGGAACCGATAACAGCGCAGGATTTGCAAAAGAGAAGACAAAAGACTTAAATGCTCCTTTCTTGGCATCCTTTAAGAGCAAACAGCAGGGGAAGAGCGGCAACACTGCAGATGTGAACAGAGATAAGGGTATCCAGGTTAAACGTGCAGCTTCTTTATTAACACAGGAGTGCAGAAGCTGATATGTTTATATTGTATAGCTGCATGAAAAGAGTGAGTACCATGGGTCCTGAGATGTGATCTTATTAATTTTCCTTTCTTAATAGGTTTGTTAGAACATGGCTCATGCTTTTGCTTGGCTACTCACCACCAGTATTGTCATGGCTTAGGTTGTTTGCAGTAATAGAGATTCATGTGGGATAAAGTAAGTGAAGCTGCTTTTCATTGCCTTCATCTTTATTTAAAAGGCTTTTCAAAGTCTGATCTTGCTATCAGCTATCAGCGCCACAGATCAGCACACCCCTAAAAAGTGATCAAGAGAAGTGTCCTGGAGAATGTGTTTGTCCCTTACCATGCCTGACCAGAGTACTGTTCTATTAACTGCTAATAAAATAAATGTTTGCAATTGTCATTAGTGAGACTCCTGCTTAATAATGGTATTATATTGTGATTTTAAATTTTTTTTTTCACCCCACTCTTGAATTTGTTTCTCTCCTGGCTTTAGTGGATATGGCTGCTGTGATGACAGCTACAGCCATTTCACTTGGTAGCTGTATTTGTTCTGCTTCTGACAGGCTAGCATATTTCTTGCACGGAAGGGGTGGCTTGAAGGATTCCTTCAGATTGCAGATGATATCGTTGTCTTGATTTATGCATCGCAGGCTGTATTTTCGTCAGGCATGGCTGCACTGATAGGAGCAATTCTCTGATTTAGGCAGTGCCATTAAAAAAAAAAAAAAAAAAAAAAAAGCATGTAGCTAGAACCTAGCTAGTGTTGGTGGTTTGTGGTTTTTTTTTTTTTTTTGTACTATATGGCTGATCACCCTGCCTCCAGATTACGTTTCTCTTAATGTGAAAGGTTTAAATGTTATGCCACTTACTGTCATATTTTTTTTATTCATCTATTAGGTGTTGCAGTAAAACCTTGCTTGCTTCCATTTCACAGTGTACAACACTATTTTTGCGTCAGTAGTCTACAGTTTCTGAGCAACTGCTCTATGGGTGGCTTTGCTACCTCCTAGTCCAGTTCTAGTGCCTTGTGGTGTGTTACATTTCTGTGTGTGTGAGCCTGCTTGCTGGTCACTTGTTTAATCAACATCTGTTCATCAAGGGCTAGTGAATACTTTGGTTCTTGTCTGATGCCTGTTCAATTCTTACTTTTCATGATTTTTGCTTTGGGTTCAGCCCCATTCAGATTGCATCCTTCCGCATGTCATCTCCACCTGTGAAAGCAGTCTTTTCCTGTCAAATACGCCCAGGTTGATCACCCATCAATTGCCTCAGTGGGTCCCTGATTTCCTTTATAGTGTGTTTTTCTTCATAAAGAGGTACTTTGCTTTGGGAAACAATAGGTTTCGAACAGCTCTGCAGCTGTCTTCTTTTTTGCCCAATGTATACTGGAAAATAAGCAGCTGCCTGGCTGCAGCCTGCTTGCTGGCATCTGCACCTCCAGTGACCAGCTTTCTTGTTTCAGTCTTGATGTATAGCAGATTTCATGAGTTATTACTCAAGCCATCAGTGGATTTTGTCTGTTTGACCAGTTGTTTTTATTCTGGAACACCACATACTATCATAAATTAGACTGTTACCAGTAATAGAAAAAGACACAAAAGAGGAGAAATCTCAGACCTTGTATTTCAAGCCCAAGACTTCTCTGAGTAGCTTTGCTAAGGAGGAGCAACCATTTATTTTTATACCTGTCTTTTAGAGACAATGCATCTTGCTGTGCGTAGCTATTACATGATGGTAAAAAATTATGAAGGTAAAAAGAATCTTTAAGCTTTTCTTGAAGGCAGCCTGGATCAAAACTTATTTTTTTTTTAAATTGTAAGTAGAAGGGTTGTGTGCTGATGTGACTGCAAAAGTGATGCCTGTAAATTTTTGTAGAAGAAATATGAGAAATGGATATGAGACATCACAGGATAAATCCTGTGGGTAACAAAGAATATAGGGAGGGTATGCTGCGTAAAAAGCCTGAAAGTTATAATGAAGCAGGTGTTTGGTGTTGAATTTATTCTCCTCAAAAAATTACCAAGGTAGGAAGAAATGGCTGTGCTCCAGCAACACGCTTCCACCATGCTGCTCTGGATCAGCCGCGTACAGTGGTGAGTCAGTACTCCGCGTTCCTCCGCTGTAACCAGCAAGGGTTTGTAGAGCTCCAGTTCTAATAAATCTGTACCTCTCTGGCACATTCTCCTTTTTTGCCTCATTCTTTGATAGCATGCCTTTATCTGAAGAGTGTCACATTATTTATGAACAGATGTAATTCTTTTTTCCCTTAAAGACAGGGTGTGTGGTGGCTGTCTGTACAGCCGTGTTACTGAAGGGCACCCAGATGGACAAAACAGTCAGCTAAAACCACCCAGTGATTGCTAGTAGGTACTTCCTGCTAATTCTCCAGGTTTACTAGCTTTCTTTGAGGGAGAAGGTCCCGAGATGAAAAAGTCGATAGAGTGCATGTTAATCCCATGTGTTTGGGGAAATTTAATGTGGTTTCTTGAATCCTAATGGATAAAGATTGGGACCCAGTGATTAAATGGAAGGAAGACATGACAGTTTGACTGCACAGCAATTATTGCTGGGCTTAATATATTCTAAAAGTAGCAGTGGTACAATGGGAAACGATAGCTGCGTAACAGAGGAAACTTGGACCTAGAATCCCCCAGAAGTAGCTTTTTAGATTCAAATATATTGGAGAAAAGCAGATGCCAATGGCTCGATGTTTGATACTCTCTGGAAATGGCACTGGTGTCCCAATTTGCCAGAAATGCTGATCTAAGGAAAATTTATTGGCTGTGACTTGATGTCTTATTAAAAATCTCAGAAGATAAAATAAAGGATTTAAATATGTGACTTTTTATACACATGAGCATTTTCACTAGTTTCTGAAGGACTGCTCATTTGACATATCTTTGAAGTTAGTAGGTTGCTCCTGTGGAATAAGGGCATGCAGAACAACATTCAGGAAAAGCTCAGAGAATAGATAGAAAACAAATTATATACCCCAAACAGGCCTGGAAAGAGAATTGGCACAGACCATTGCCCAGTTGCTCCATCCTGTGACTTGAAGATTTGGTTTCCAGTGCTGTTAGCTGTCTCTTTCATGAGCAGTATATTCATTTTCAAACAATGATAATACCATCTGTGAAACAAACTCAGAACTTTGAGCTCAATGGGAGAAGAAAAAAAGAATCTGACCTAGAAACGAAAGAATGGAAGCTCATGTCCAGACAGCAAGTCGAGAAGATGTTTAGGAGCTGGATGTTTCTAACAATAATTTAATTCATACTAGTTTTATCAAACTGATAAACTGTGTTATTTTGGCTTGTGAATTTGGACTGTAACACAAACGCAGTTTAAATACTATACAAGTAGACAATAGCTAAAATTCTGTGGTTAGTCTTATCAAGCATTATGTTAGGGTTTTTTATAAGCTCCCATTCAATTTCGTTCAAATTCAAAATCCTATGCATGGTGTGTTTTCCTACCCTGTGGGTTTTCAGAGCAACCAGTTCACTCTTGCTCATTCTTTTTGATTCCACCATTTGAGTGTGGTGGTACATATACTCAGATTTGAACTAGTTCTCACTGAGAAATCATAAAATGAATGGCAGACCCCCAGCAGTGCCTTTGTTTCTTTCTCCCATTACTCTTTATAATTAAATCCCTAAATAGTCCTGTGACTGCAAGCCACAAATATTTAAGGGATGTTTCTTTCGTACATACAAACATCTTCTTCGTTGACTGCAGTATCATAGTTTTACAGCAAGGAAAGGAAAATAAGTCTTCCAGACCAATAATATTTATTGATACATCGATGCTCACATAGCTCAATGGTACATTTGATTCCATATACTGGTGAGCCACGAAGTTTGAGAGCTTAGGGTTTAAGGCCAGAGCCTAAACTTGTCATAGTCCTAATGTGTTCAGTTCTAGTGGTCTTCTGTCTTGTCATTTTTGTACTGGATTTCACAGTTTCTGATGTTTCATTTCTTGAATCTGTTAAGCTAGTTGCAATGCTAAGATGGTTCAGCTTTATTTCATTTCTAATATCAAGAACTGCTGGGAGAATAAAATAGGATCTAAGAATTGTTCTGCCTTGAAACTTTACTAATATGGAATCATAACCAAATGCTCCCAAGCTTTCTTTGGTCATGTCTCATTAAAGCTGTGGTTGCACAGTACAGTTGCACGATACTCTGGTAAGTAGCAGGGATGTCACTTAGCAAAATATTCTTGTAACAGCTTTTCACTGTCACTCTCATCTCCATAATTTCAAAAGGGCCTGGCTTTTCCCCTAGAGGAGGCTTAGAAGGAAAACTCAGCAATGTAATCCAACAATATATTGGATTTTCATGCAAATACAACAGAGTTACTGATTAATTGTTTCAGGGAACAAAACACTTAGCTTCTAGTTTCTAAACTTTGGGTGACTACTAGCTATCCTTACAAGGCAACATGCTTTCCATTTTGAAAAAGTTGAATTTGTTATGCGGGTGGAAGTGCCACAGCCAAACAGATGCTTCAGTTCCAAAAAGATATTTTTTTTTAAATAACACAAAATACTGTCTCTGCTGCTTTATCTTCATGGTATTTATAAGTTAAATCATTTTTCTGAGCATCATTATTAATTTGTGGAATGAATTCCACTGATGCAGAAGAGAGTGGCAACAGTAAGTGTCATATTTACATGCTTTTAACCAACGAGCTTTCTTTTCTGCTGAAGATAACTGTTCAGCAAAGTAGCTGGAGTAAAGCATACCTCTTAGTATGAGTTATGTATTAAACTTCTACATATACCTGTATATTTTGCTACAAGGTATTACGTTTGCTTTGTACTATGTAGTTCTGGAGACCTAAAAGCTAACAGAATATCTATGTTAAGTATATGTTTAAAATACATTAAGGGCGATCTTAAGGGTTTGCCTGCCATTAATATAGTAGTAAGCAAGGCATGCGGTGCTGTGGTTCATTGAGCCCTAATTGTTTCAAACCGTTATTGATCAAACAAAATAAGACTCTGCTCTATTTCTGTTAATGAATATTGGAGGCTATGGGTTCAGTTGTTAAACAAGCTCTTGAAGTGATTCTTTTTAAGTTCAGATAGAGCAAAGGGTAAGAAAGGAGTGAGGCTGAAAGTAACTAAGAGAACTGAATAATTTCCAGGCATGACGGCAAAAGAAAGAAGCATCTTGGGGAGCTAGATGTGAGGTGACACTGGGAATCTGACCTTTCAGAAGAATGTGTCAGCATAGCTCCACTGACTTTAATGGTACTGAACCAGTTTTCCATCAGTTATAGATAGAGATTTATCAGCAGTTGCTAAAATAGTTCAGTTTGCTAAACCTCTTTCTTCTTTTCCCAGGTTATTTGACTCTGTGTGGTGTTATAAAACACTCCAGGTCAAGCGTAACTTGACTTGCCTTTGACTTTTTAGGTCTGTGTGTCAGGGATATACTTCTGCATATTCAAGATTTTACATGTTAATGAACCTTTATATTATTTCTTGGAAGAATTTTCTTGAATAACTAAATCATTATCATAACGATTAATTACTTCTGCAATATTTTTGCACTGATGAATGACCTCTCCTGCCTCAGCCCAAAAATTCCAGGGCAGTTTATTCGGAATGTTGTGGGGTGGTGAAAATATTGTCCAATACTTGCATTAAGTAGGCATTTACTGTTAGAAGTAACTGACATTTTTGTGGGCTTCTTCAGCTACCCACCACCCAAGCGCCTCATACAACTCATGAATCAGAAGCCTTGTACATCTTGGAAACGGAAAGGCTCCTTTAAAAAGGCTTACAGTATTGTTCCAGGGAAACTGACTTTCTGATTTTGATACCAGCATAAAGATGGCCATGCCATTAGGCGGAGAGAGGTAGCTGGGAAACAGCATGGGGAGGGAGGCTGTGGTGCTTCCTTTGAGAAAGCAGTGGCAACGGGAGAACATCTCAGATGCCTCCACACAAATGTATGCGGTACAAGGCGCAAACAAAAGGAATTGGGAATGTGCAGGGCTGGTGCTGAAGTGCTAGCTCAGGTGGCTGAAGTGCTGCAATGGATGGAGGCAGGCTCTTTGGGAAAGGCAGCTATGCCTGCTGCCAAGAGGAGGAGCAAGTGATTTAGCCACAACAGATGCAGAGAGGGTAAGGCTGAGTTACAGCCATTTGAGCATGCTGAGAGATGGATGATGTCCTTGAAAGGCCACTATTGTTTTTGGAATTCCTGGAGATTGGAGTAGTTTCCTGATGATCAGAGAAAGGTGAACACTGGAGGATGGAGAGAAGCTGGAGCCAGTGTCTTCCTAGAGGTGTACTGGCAACATACACAAGTCAGAAAATGGGAAATTCCAACAGAATATACTAAAAATTCTTTTCACCTCAGGTGTAGTCAGCACTGGAACAGGCTGCCCAGGAAGGCGGTGGACTGCCCATCCTTGGAGGTATTCTACTGGACACGGTTCCTGGCAGTCTGTTCCAGCTGAACCTTACCATAGAAGAGCACTGGGCATCTCTCCTAACCTAAATCATTCTGTGCTCCTATGGTGTGCAGTGACAGAGGCAAATAAAGCTTCATCACTGAACTTCTTTTTTTTTTATGTTTTTCTTTTAAATAATTGCTCTAATGATCTTTAATGTACTTTGTTGTACTTGGACTCTAAAGACAATTTTTTGAACCACAGTATGTCTCATTCTAAAGCTCTTGTTGAATCAGGCGGACTAATGTTTGGGGATTTAATTGTCTCCGGTTTAGCTGAACTCAGTAAATCTGTCTCCAGTCTAGGAAAATGTTTGAGTGCTAACTATTTTGGGATGGATAGAGTGATGACAGCATCAAATCTTTTTTTTTTTTTTTTCTTTAATATTGAGGAAGTATTGAAGTTAGACAACGCAAAATTTTAACCGGATTATTAAGGTAATCCACTGTTGATGTGCACAACTATCACCCTAATGAAGTTTGGAATTAATTCTAATGGAGGAAAAATTAATATTAATATTAACTATTATTAACCAGCAAGCTTTTTGGTATAACAGTCATTTTATGAACAAGATGTCATGAACGTTATTAGAGGGAACTAGCACAGAAATGTTCTTATGCACATAAAATCCCCTGTGTAACAGTTATAAACAAAAGCCAGAAATGCAGAAATTTTTCACTTTTCCTCATAAAGTGGCTCTTCAAACTCTTGGTACTCCAGATCCTCCAGCAACTGTTGAGTTGGGGATTACAATGGCAAATTTTAGAGTGACAATTTTAATAATATGGAACCTCAAATAACATTGAGGGGAAAAAATATAGAATCAAGGAGAATAAGCGCAATTTGATATATAGCCAGCTGTCTTCTGACCATTATTTAAAAATTACTCTGTTTTGGATGGGGTTTTTTATAAACTCACTACCATAACATTGGGATTAGTCAGCAAGTGATTCCTTAATAGTAACTGATACATTAATGATTCCTTTGTTGACTACAATAGGTTTAAATGGTGTATTCCTGCTGCATATATATTTAGAGCAGAAAGAATGTATGAAGGTGTAGGATATTTTGTACAGATGATATGGTGTTTGAAAAACAGTAGGTTTATTATTGGGATTTTTTTTTTTGTAAGTTTACTTGAGTTATATATTTGCCTTAGTTGTCTGGCACTTAATTGTGGAGTGCAGATGAAGTCAATATGTTCATGATGTGATGTTAACAGACTCATATCTATGTAAAGCTCTTTTAAGTTTTTCAGTAGTAGAACTGTTTTGATTATTACAGCATAGTTTGAATTGCTAGTCTTTGAAACAGCAGTTATTGCTGATTACTGACATTAAATACTACCTTCAGAAAAAGTGTTGTTTTTTTCTCCAAAGTACAAGCAAGATGAGTAAAAATAATAATTACATGGATCAAAAAGAAAAGTGCAAATTTTTCTCCCAATATAAAGTCATAGAAAAATAATGACTTCATGCCCTGAACTCAAAAATGAGCACTGAAATTGGTAGGAAACTATCCTATTAAATCATAATCAAATAGTGCCAATCTTATCAAATTTTAAAGGATTATTGAACAAACACAAGTAATCTTTTCTTAGATCTTTTGGATTCTTCTTTTTATTTTTTTTTCCAGGAGATGGCAACTGTATCTCGTAATCTGTGTCCTAAAATAAAATAATGTAAGGCTCTATGAACTTGCTTGATTTGATTCTGCAGTAGCTGCACATCGAGACTAGCTTTTACTTCACAGACCTGAGAATTCATGAGGCTGGATTTTAAATTCTGACCATCGCACCTACTTTTAAAAAATGACTGGGCTTCTAGTATACTCTTAGAAATTTTGAGCTAAGGAAGTTCAGACCCTGAGCCTCCAAACACACTTGTTTTCCTTGTCCATTTAAATTAACAGTAAGAGTCACAATCTCCAGAATAAGCATATTGTGGCATTATACATCTAATGACATCTAATTTTGCTGAAACACCTGTGGAAATAGAGATAATTCACACAACTCTTAAGTGCCTCATAAAATGAGTAATAGTGAAGCTGCATGGAAGACCAGATCAATTTTGGCTGGCACAAAAAGGTGGGATACTGACTCTTTTGAGTGAGACTTGACGGGAGCAGTTCCCCGCCTCCTCCATACCCCCTCTGCACTCCCTGTGGCTTTTCTGAAACTCTGCTAAGAAAAATATTCTGATAGCAGGCTTGTAACTTGCATGGTTTAGAATACATGTCTCTACATAGGAGATGCAATTTTACCTGGTCTTCCACTAAACAAACCATTAATTTAAAGACTTTGTGTAACTGTGATGGCTGGTCTCATCAATAGCGATTGAATTTGGAAGATCCATAACGTTAAAAAAAATAATATTAAGATTAAGTTGAAGATTCAGTACTGCTAATGCAATATACCTGCAGAGATTTAAACAGAACTTTTATTATACTACTTTTACTGTCTATGGATGCTACAACACCGTCTTTTAGAAGTATGTGAGCTTTTTGCAAAGCCCCTTCCTTTCATCAGCCGTTTCACTAATTGTGACCAGGCTGGATAGGCTGATTGCTGTTCTAGAATTAAGGTTGAAGTAAATTTCTATTACTTGCTCCGTTTTAACTACCTGTATTTTCAGTTCCTAGCTGTTTAATTCTAGAAATTGATTTATACTGAGAGGCAGATGGAAAAAAAATATTTTTTACTCAGAATTGGCGAATCTGACATTACATAGACAGAAACTAGGTGTTTCACCTGACCTAGAAGTATAAACACTTTTAGGTGTTTACATACCAGATATCTTTGGTTGTCTAAATGTACTAACTGGTGACAACAAACAGGCACCTTTAGAGCATGGGTTATTTAAACTGCCTACTTTCCTTTGGCTCCTTGTTTATTTTCCTTTTTTAATGTTTTCAAAATAATTACTGTTGTCTTAGAGGATGTTTAAATAATACACCTGTGGATAAGTCAGCTGTAAAAGTAGAAACATGCGTAAAAGCTACTTGAAAAGAAAATGAGAATAATGATGAAGATATAACAAAATATTTTGAGCAAGAATGTGTGTGCTGGCTTGAGACGCTTTGAAACAGAAAATAGCATTGAATAGGAATAAAACTTTGCTACTGCACTGAATTTGTCCAGAAATTCCATTAAGTAAGGAAATTTTAAATAAAAAGATAAAGCTTAAAAATTGGAAGGAAACTTTTAAAGATAGTTTGGGGGTTTATTAAAGTTCAATCATGAGCCAATTAATGTAAGAAAGGTACAAGCTGTTTTTATTTCATTTGATAAAACATCTAGCATTATGTTCACCCTCAGGGCACAATAGCATGACAGGCTGCTTTGTTCACCACAAAGCTTGCTGCTTCTTTCTGCTTTTACGATTAAAATATTTGCAACACTAGCTTGTTTTTAACAAAATCAGTTTACAAACAGCTAGCAGTACAATTCAATGGTTGCTTCCACCTGTGATGCAGAAATACAAACAATACATTCTTTTCTTAAATCAGTGCTTTGGAGTCAAAATAACTATTTCTTTGTACCAGTAGAGTTCATAAGGGGATACTGTAACTAGAAGGAATAATGAAATTTATTGGATTAGGGTTTGGGATTTCAGTTTGAATTAGACTTTCCAATGTCCATCCTATCAAATTTTTCTTTGGAAGAAAAAGAATTAAGTAATCTTCCCTCTAACACCTACTGTTAATTTTTCTTATTAATTATTTGCAGAACTGTCTTTTTAACACAGAATTGTGTTTAATTTTCCTCTGAAAATATATTTAATTGTTGATTATGTATTATTGTGTGAAACCAGCAAAACCAAATATAGTCTATAATTCTTATAAGAAATTAGGGATGAGGAGGAAAAGTAAAATTTTTGATCAAATGTAATTGCCAAATTATAGTCTTCCCACAATAAATTGTGGTTTTACTAGACTGGGAAGTTTCATTTGTAGGAACTTGGAATTTCTCCAGGAAAGTAGATTTTTAGCAACAACTTTGACAGACTTAACAAAGGAATAATTTATGAAAAGTCAACTTTAGTTTGGATCTGTGCTCTTTTTTCCCCAGTGGCTAAAAAAAGGTTTCTACTGATGGTAGTTTCATCTGCAGATGTGCGCAGGAGGTAGTAGTGAAGCACACTGCACCTCTGCTTCCAGCTCCCTGCTTTCTGATGAAGCCATAATTCTTCACCTGAAGGATAGTACAGCTCAGACCTTGAAAATATCAAAATATTACTTGTCTTAGGATATGTCCACTGATGTGCTGTGTATCTCTTGTGTCTGAGTAAGATCTGTCTTTAAAACAAGTTTCCCCCAAAATAAACGATTTACGCTGTACAATGCTCTCTCCTTATAGTGTCTGTTTCTCACCAGCCTCCTCATGGCAGAATTACTGCATTCTGGTACTGGAGTGGAGGATACAAAGTAGATGTAGTTTCTTCCTTCATTTGTAAATAGAACCAGTGTGTGTTGATGAAATGAAAACTAAAGATATGTAGGAGAAGGGCATGTACATTTGTTTAGTATTTGAAAATAGAAGGTAGTTTATGGATGAGAATTGTAGCTCGATATGCAAAAGGTAGTGATGATGGGTTCAGCCCTTAGGTTTGAATTTTCACTTGCTGCTGAGTGTATTAAAGTAGTATATAATATTGTAAGGTTTATTGTGAATAAATTTGAATTTTTGATGAATGTAACATGCTATTCCTAGGCTACCAATGAGTTTTATATGTTTAGGAACCTATTAACAAGGTATATAAACCACCACATTTTGTGTGACATGATGAATCCTTTTGTTATTCATACTTCAGCACAATCAGTAAATCAATGTACAGTTCAGAATTACACTATGTTGTCTGAAAAAAATCAGAGCAACCATTTGAGACTGCAAAGGAGCCAATAGCAACCATATGTATTAAAATACTCTGATTAGAATGATACCGCAGACAGTTAATTTAGCAAGTGACAGTTTGGGTGTATAGGGACAAAGATTAATAAGGGAGATTACAGGGTAGGAAAAAGTTGGTTTTAATTAAAACCTTATATTTCTGAAAGAGATGGGGAATGCATAGAGAGTTTGAGCACCCACAGTGCTTCATGTCTGTGGAATTCTTGGTACAGGCTGCAGACTACAGTGCATATGATGAAGTTTTAAATATTATCAGTTTTCTTGATAATAGTACAAAAGCATAATTATTCCTTTCAAAAATTGTATGTCAAAAAGACAGCAGAAAATGCCAAGCTGAGAAAAGAGTGGACTAATTTCTGATTAAGGCAGATTTATTCATTATTGCTTTACAGACCTTCAGACCTTGATAAGCTGGAGGTTTTGGGCATTTAAATTATATGATTTAAATAATTTCCTTAGGCCTCTAATTTCTTTGCCTATTCATTGGACGTGGGCAGTTGAAATGCTCTGTCTAAGATCAAGAAGGAAGGGCAGTTCAGGGTTAAAATGTCATTTCTGCTCTAGAAGAGTGCTGTTGATAGTTGTGACAAAGTATTTCCATGTATTTCAAAAGAAGAGCAGAAGTCTCTAATTCTGCACAGATCAAATTTGATACCTGATAATAGATATTAATCAGTAAACAAGTGCATTCCCACTACTCAGATGTTTGGATAGTTTTAGAAGTAATTTGTGTGTGTTTCCAAGAAGAGTTTTGTAGGAAGTTTGCGTTAATAGTAGTTTAGAATGAAATGCAATCAACAGATAATGTAATGATCTTCAGACCAGTTACTGTAAATCGAAGTTTAGATTTAAAAGAAATGCAAGCATGTGAAAGACTGAAAAAGCAAATTTATGATACATGATGGCTATTTAATTTATCCAGAAATGTGTTAGTGATTTTTTTTTATTATGACATCTTGAGTGCATAGTATGCCAGATTCAATACAATTATTTTCTCAAGATAATTGGATTATTTTTTGATTGGTTTCATTAAATCTCTGGCTTGTTTTTCCTTCAATCAGAGGGCATGGGGACAAGGGTGAGGTTTTTCCCTTCTCCTTTTCCCCATATCTTCTGCAAAAAAATGTAAAGTGTTTTGCCAAATGCATGTTGTCCTGCAGTATTTTTCCCTTTACCTATTTTTTCTTTTGCACAAGAACAAATGCTTTTTTTTTTTTTTCCTTAAAGACTAAACTTGTTGCAAATATTCTCCAATCACTTTAGCTGGTTTCTCGGTAACCTAAACTCCCTAACATTAATAAGAAATAAATACATTGAATACAGTCCTCTTCCTCTTACACAAAGAAAATCTCAAATATGAATGGGGGAAAGAAACCCCAACCAACAAGCCTCAAAGAAACATTGTATTTAATGTAAGTCTTGAAATATTTTAAGTTTGGCTTCTGAGACATTGGTAGGTGAGGAATATTTTAGACCACCTTCAATATTCACCCCTGACGACTGTGACCTTCCTAAGCCCCTTGGTTAACAGAGGTATGGTTCAGCTTGAGCATCACAAACATTTGAAAGGAAGTATAATTTATACACACGTCACCTTTTTAACAATTTCTTCCCAAGAGAGGAACACATCCAGAAGAGTATTTTTTTCAGAGGAAAAGCTGAATAAAAATGTCACCAGTCAGGAATCAATGTAAATCAGCCTTGTTTCATTATTGTTAGTTAGCTGATGGAATAGTAGCATGTTTAAATTGCTCTTACTTTGGGTGCTCTGTTTCAAAGGCAGGCTGCAGTTGGGGTTCTCTATTTTGGCTCGAGTCTGTACACATACATATCATGTGTACATACTGTCTGCTGTATCAGCCATCTCCTCATAAGAGAAGAGCTGTCTGCCTGGGAATGGGGGTTTGGCCACTGAACTTGCTTTGCCTGTATGTTTTTGTTAAGCAATCCTTTATAAGCAAGAATGAATGGGAAAAAAGGGAATTTCTGATCAAGGCTTGATGCTTATTCAGGGAAATATGAAGGGGGAGGGGGGTTGGGGAAACCTGAGAAATGCTGGATTATATAACAAAAAATGGCTACAACTTTCGTTTCTCAGTTAAATCTAGTATAAAAGCTGTTGGGGTTCCTATTTTTGCTGTATTTGCCTCTCAGTCTTTCTTAAAGGATCTGTGTGTTGAAGGAGATTTATGCACCAACTTTGAGAATGGATGCTCTTCGGTATCTGCACAGCATACAGCCAAAAAATAACTTGTATGTGGTTCTGTGAGTTTTGTTGGAGAGGAGCCTTACTGACCCCCTCACTCTGTGTGCTGCTTGGGGGCTGGAAGGGGGTTTACTAGAAGCTGAACTTGGTAAGGCTTAGGAGGGGAAGATAGGCTGATGTGTTGCCCTCAAAAGCAACAGGGGTGAGATTAAAGATTTAGTCAGTGTTTTAGCCTTAAGTCATTTCTTGGTCCGCACCTACTGTTTAGAACTGTGCTTTCTAAGCAGAGTTTCAGAAGGATGGAGGAAGAAATGCCATGTGCTTCATCCAAGGGATGGACGCGCCACAGGTTCGGCAGTCTGCCCATCTGCATGAGCAGGCTCTGCCTCAGAGGTTTCTTCGACAACTCAAATCCTTGAACTAATCACTTGGGAAACCATCCAAAGAAATCATCCTTTTATGTAATTCGGATGCTTGCTCTTGCATGTCTTTTCACTAATGCTTCAAAGAAAAATGGTGCTCATGCTCCCTATACATGCATATCTCTTTAAGAAAAGCCACAGTAGCAAACCCGAGCAAATACATCTAGAATCTCACCATTTCTTACGAGTCAAGTAATAATTTGTTATTAGGATGCAAATGAACAAGTCTAGCTTCTAGTTCTTTGGCACTGGCTTAATTCACGGATGAGTGTATCAAGAAACTACACAATTAAGAATCATTAATACAAATATGGAAAGAATTAAAAATTGGGCAGGTTAGTTACACCTGTCATACACACAGCTGAGCGTTTGGCATGAATATTTGATGGAGGCTTGTTTGCCAGACTGCTAGGAGTATTAGTACTAGAGCTGTTACCTACGGAAGTAGTTATCAATTCCCTCCTGTACTGCTGATAACCGCCCTCCTCTAGAGAAACATTGGTGATTAAGACTGGGTACTAATCCCACTATCCACTCAACAGTCTCCAGCATGGTCCAGTCTTCTAGAAAACTAGGTTCTTAAGTAGATAACTTTGCTTAACAATATTTTCTGTCTCCTGACAGAAGATTCTCTTGTACTGGTGGTAAATTAGTTTTGTCTATACTGGTTTCATGTATTTGTTAGTCCTAAAGATATTTTAGTGGCTGATGCTTTCCCATGCATAGTGGGAGTAGGAAGAGGGCACTGGCTATGGATGAAGCTGGAATACAAATAATGTCAATTTTAATTGTTATAGTCATCTTTATTCTTGTTTTTTTGGGTTTTTTTTCCCCTTGAGGTGCGAACTTTCTACACAATTCTCTTCCTCCAAAAAGAAATACAGAATGATGAAAATTTTCCCTGTATTTGTTGCAGATTTGCAGGTATGTTCGCAAGGTGTTTCCATATGCTATGAAGTAGGCTGGCACTCCAGCTAGAGGAGGTTTTTGTTTGCTTTTTTGAGGAATTCTAATATGCGCCTTAACTAGGACCCTGAGCTCTGCTGCGTTACTGTGTGCGCAATGCGAACTAGCCCTTCTGGAACGGAACAGGCCTGCACTGCTTCCCGCTCGCTCTGTAGCCTCCAGGGTTCTGTGTGCCTGCTGGGCTGGGACTTTGATGTCCTGGTGCTGGTGCACTTCTTTGGCAGGGACCCAGAAGCTTGCCCGAGGCCTTGTGTGGGAAGAACGACTGATTTGATTATTTTATGGACTGATTCGCTGCTGGTTCTCAAAGTTTAGCATATTAGATAAAGAAAGGACTGATCAGCTGGCTGTGGCTGAGTAAAGGAACAGCTCCTAATAAAATACCGTTCTGCGCTCCCAAGATTGCTTGTTGCAAGCAGAGAGAGAAATGAAGGAAAACACTTGGATAAGGCTCTGGATTGCTAGTCCTGCTGGGAACAATTAGGGCAGGTGGTGGCTTGTTCTGGCTTACGCAGCTGGCTGTTTTCCCCAAAAGGCCACGTGGGAGGAAAGGGTAACAAGACCGCCTGGCACTCCAGCTACTTTCCTGACAAGACTTTGACTTTGTGGTGAAGGGAACCTGAGCAGAGATGAGATCGTCTCTTTTACCGCTTGGAGTACTGCATGTTTACCTCTGGCTGATGAGGGGAGTTGAAGCTCTGTAACTTGGGGGGCCACAAAGTCACGTTCTGGAAAGACTGTACTGTTTCTGAGGTTCTCTCTGAGAAAAGCTGCACTGCTTCGTTGTAAACCTCGACTAGCGTCTTGGCAGCATTTGTATTGCTATAGCAAGCATATCATGAAGTTCTTCCTTGAATATTTTGTTCTGTGGGGTCTTTTTAATGCAAAATATTCCTTCCATGTAAGCTAGTTCGTGCTTTGAACTTGTTTTTTGTAGCTATGTTTTAACAGACAACTGCAAATCATTATTCATCTATTTTATTTAATTATTGATCCTTTCAACTTTACAAGACTTAATTAGAATTTTCTGTATTGAATGAAAAAAAAATAGATTTGTTGAATTAGTAAATAACAGCGAATTAGTGGTAGTTTAGTGATTTAATTAACACTGCTTTATCCCAGCACACTAGTTAATGAAAGGCAAGCATTGGACCATCTGGTACAGTTTCAGGAAATGTAGAAACAGAACTGCCTTACTCTGTACCTTTCTCTCATTTGTTATTTGCATTTTGATGAGTCCACTGGTTCTCCTTCAGATGATTATTTACTTTCTCTGTGAAATCCATAAAACACTATAGGAACTTTTAGGATAAAATGCTTTTTCTGATTGTAAGGTGACTGTAGACCATATTCTATTTTATAAAACTGTTCATTATGTTAAAGGTTGACTGGCACAGAAAACACAATCTAAACCAGAAGGCCTGCAGCCATCACCCCCACACTACCTAATTAAAAGCTGCACATCTTTGGCCAGTGGGGGTCAAGCTTAATTTGCTTATTCCAGCCATTGTTGCAGGGTGCTAGGGGACTGGGAACTACAGAATCTTTTTTTTCTTTTTTTTTCTAGGGCCGCTCCCCCCCCCCCCCCCCCCCCCAGTTGATGCATTTGTCTTGAAAGTAAAAACTTCCAGGTTCCCAATAACAATGCAAGACACTGCATAATCTCAGGGAAGCTTTTCCATGAGCTTCCATCATTCTGCCTTCTGTATTCTAGTTACAAAGTTAATTTAAAAAAAAAATAAAATTAATTTTGTGGATTTTTTTTAATAGACTAATGAAAAAATATGAAGTTTTAAAGTTATTTTAAAATAAGACAGGGTAAATATTTTGGTGTTGAAATGCATGTCTAGGGAATTGTGGTTTCTGAATTATGGATGTTTGAAATTTTCACTTAAGTACTTCAGAATGTCACCAAACGTGTACTTGCGCTGTCTGCCAAGAATTAACCAGTGACATTTGAAGTTAAGAAAAAAAAACCCAAGAACAAAACCCTCAAAACCCAACTAAAAAAAGAAAACTAAGAAAGTCCCTCAAAATATCCCCTAAACAGAAAAGTAGACCTGCTCCTGCATTTTATTGAAAAGAAGGAAAGCAAACACTCCCCTGAAGAATTCACTTTTCCCAGCAAGTATTTCTAAAGATCCAGGACTGTCACGCTATTTACTTTATCAACTGACAGTGTTCTTTATTATAATTTTAACGGCATCAGGATGTGAATAGAACTGAAAGACAATAAAGGAACTGAAATACATTGATTTTTGTGCTTTATGATTTGGTTTGGCTATCAAAAAGCTACTAATTTGTATCAATATACTCTGTATATCAATATACTTCTTCTGGATATTCAAATACTCATACATGTTTCTTGAAGACCTCATCAAAGAAAGAATTAGGATGAATATACTGAAGTAACTAACCTCAATGATCACGTAAGATCTTACGTTTTCAGAAAGACTTTATACTAAGTAGTCAGTGATTTGAGTCCTTTTATGTCAGCATTTTGGCTTGGAAAACTGTATGCAAGTTAGAAATTGTAGCTGATAGAGGACACAACAATGTTGTAATTATTAAGGAAGACCTTTTGCTCCACAGTTTACTTGATGACATTCATAGAATCATAGAATTGTTTAGATTGGAAAAGATCTTTGAGATCATCGGTTCCAACCATTGACCCAGGGCTGCCCAGCCCACCACTGAACCACCTCCCTAAGCTCCACATCCACATGTCTTTTAAACCCCTCCAGGAATGGTGACACCACCACCCCCACCCCCCCTCCGGGCAGCCTGTGCCAGGGCTTCACCGCCCTTTCGGTGGAGAAATGTTCCCTCACACCCAGCCTAAACCTCCCCTGGAGCTACCTGGGGCCTTTTCCCCTTGTCCTGCTGCTCGTTCCCGGGGAGAAGGGACCGACCCCCCCTCGCTCCGGACACGCTCCCGCCCCTCCGCGTCCCCCCTGCCGTGAGGGGCCCGAAGCTGCCCCGGGGCTCGAGGGGCGGCCGCCCCGGTGCCCAGCGCAGGGCACGGTCCCTGCCCCGGCCCTGCCGGCCACGCCGCTCCGGACACCGGCCAGGGCGCTGCTGGCCGCCTCGGCCACCCGGGCAGGCCGGGGGCTCTGCCCAGCCGGCCCCAGCCGCCCCCCCGGGCCCTTTCCCCCCGGCCCTGCCCAGCCGCTGTGCCCCGGCCTGCGGCGCTGCCTGGGGCTGGTGTGACCCGCGGGCAGGGCCCGGCGCTGAGCCCTGGGGACCCTCACACGGTGGCCTCGGGCCCTGGGCCCGGCCTGCCCCCTGCCCCTGCACAGCCCCCGGCCCCGGGCAGCCCCGGCTCCCCCGCACGGTGCCACCCCAGGCCGGCTGCGGGGCCGCCATCCCCTCGCCCAGCCCGCCCATAAAGATACCAAACACAGGGGCACGAGAGATGATGACAGCTGCTTTGCACAACATGAATTAAGTGTCTGACACTAAAATATAATGACATAACCCAGCTCGTACTTCAAAAATGGGGGTCCTGTTTGTGTTGGTTGGGCTTATTCCTATTAACTGAAAAGTGAGGAGAGGGCTAGAAGTGGGAGTAGAGACTTAATGGCAGAAATCTTTTTGAAAAGCACACAGGTGCCATTTGCATAGTTGGATGGTGGTCTCTCCTCATATGTTTTAGCAGTTTGGAAAAGGTGAATAGAACTCAAGAGAGGAACCTGAAGAATGGGACTGGCCACTGTGGAAAGATAATTGAATATTTTTTTAGGGAGAACTTGTTAGATTTAACCCATTTTTTAGCTTGTGTTCAAGTGGATATTATTCCCTAACTTTAACTTCGCTGGTGTGGTTTTCTTTTCGCTATAAAGTTCAGATTGGGAAATGGCTTTATTAAAGCCTAAATATAGCTTTAAAGCTATAGCCTACTTGGTGGGAGGGAAACAGAAGTTATTTGCCTTTTGAGTCAGAGCTAATTATATTTTCCCTTGAAAACCTTTGCCATCAACTTGGTTCTGCAATTAAACAGTGCAGCTGAAAAATATCAGCTTTCCACCCTAGAAGTCATTAACTAAAAAAGTTAATTATTTTTTTTTTTAAGTTGCAAATCATGTTTGCATTCTTCTCCATGGGCTGTATCTTTCTTGCATGTTGCACAACGTTGTTTTAAACATCAGGATGAATGTAATCTGCAAAAACAGCTTTTCATCCAGAAACAGTAAGGGTTGCTTGATGCCTGCTGCAGTTCAGTTTTTGTTCTCCTTGATTTCATCTCTTCTTTTATAACTCTTAGTGCCATTTAGAGAAAGTAGAGCTAGCCTAAGGCAAGCGTACTGGCTGTGACCATATTAACCAAGTAGTGTGGCCCAGTGGGAGCAGTAGATCTTTATAGCAGGACAGGATCTAGCTTAACTAAATGTTTCAGTCATTAGCTCTTATCTGCTCCTGTAGACTGAATATCTATTGGTGTTTGGGGCTCATCAGACATCCTTCTCTGCTGAACATTTGATTAGTTTAACTTGATAGGAATCCCCTCCCGTATGTCCCATGGCCATTTGCAGGGTGAACTGAAGCACAGTGAGAGAAGTCAATTGGAAGATGGGCTTCTGACCTGGACTGAAATGCAGATAGGTTTCAATCAAGCCAATGGTTCCAAGAGTCCATCTTGTGCATCCAGCTACTAATGGTCATTCGGTCAGTTGTGTTGAGTAAAGAATTTGAAATAAAATCCCTCAAAATGTATGTCATGTCAATACTGAGTCCTCAGCACCTAGTGTTTCTGCAGTTCTGCTCCTACTGTGCTGCACTGTCGGCCTGTGTAGACACAGCCGCTGTCATCTGAACAGGACAAAAAGATTGCACTTGTCTTAATAGAGGTAATAAGAGTCACTCTACATAACTTTGGATAAACACATAGCCAGATACAGGAAAGGCTCAAGCTTCTGTTGCATCCATTCATTGTAACCTGCTTATTATAGTAGGATGTATGGGTCTCACTGTGGTATGTTAAGGGCTGTACCTCTTCTCTCTGAATTCAGTATTACTTATTGAAGACATAGTAATCCTCTACGGAACTATAAAATATGTATAGTCTTTTACCCATGAATGGTAAATTATTTGGGATCAATGCTTTCAGAACTTCCCAGAAGCCACATATTTTCCTTGATAATCACTGCTTAACTGCCATACTTCCCTACGCAAATTTAATTTCAATTTTCCTCCCATAGTTCGGTAATTTTAAATGTGTGACTGCAATTAGCTAAAATGCTAACTGTGAATTGAGTTTGATACTGTTCTTTCAGCACCATCTTAATGAAGAATTAAATATTCTTCATTCTTTTGGAAGTCTGAATTTAGTGTTTTATCTAACCATCAATCAGAGGTTCCTGTCTGCTCTCCATTACCTTTCCAGTCATATGCCGTTAGGTTTCTTTCACCATTTTAGTATCCAGGAGCCTGGCAGCTAGACACTAAGTGATGCAACTCACATCTGTCATGTCTGGCTCATTCTTTCTCCTATCCCCAAGGTGATAATTGTATCATCTTTGTAATATTTTGTTTTGTTGCCCTTTTTATTATTGTTTTTATGTATATGTTCCGATTGGAGCAAATGAAAATGAATCATCGGAAAGGCTTTTCTTTTGTAGATGTGCATTTTACCCATGCTGTGGCCAAGAACAGTGGAGTAGCAGGGAGTCTTCGCCTCCCTAGGTCCTATATGCACTCAGTCAGTAAAGAGAAAGAATCTGCAGTGTACTTCAAAGCAGAAATAACTTATTTTCTGCATAAACTGCACTGTAGCAGTCAGCTTAAACTGTGAGGGGAAAATAAGTGTGCTGGTAAGTTATGTATTTTGAATGATCTTTGGAGAAGTGTCACACTCTGCTATGGCTCTGCATTTGCTTAAACAGCTGTGTTGGCTGCATAGTCAGATAATGCAAGTAACCCTCCATTTTCCCACTGAAAAGAAAAAAACAGTATTTCCATAATTCCATCTTTAGTAGAATGTTTTCATTTCCTCATTATTTATTGGTAGTTTTCTTTTGTATTCACAACATACAGTCGTAATCTCACAGGTAAAATCTCTGAGCTGATCAGCTTGTCTCTGATATCTTTTTTTCTCCATTACAAGTATTTGCGAATCTGTATTTCTAACCATAAAGGGGGGAAATGTGCTCTGTTTCTGATGAATAATAACACATAAATGAATATTATTATTCACATTAAAAACTTCAGCAATGTGCAATGCATTGCTTCTGGTGAGGTTATTTGGTTCACAGTGCTGATGGAATCAGGGGATATAAGCCGAGAGGTAGAAGTAAATACTGGATTTTCAAAATTATTGTATTGTTGAATATTGTACTAGGTCTTTAGCTTCTAGAAGGTCTGTGAGGAAAAGTAACTGAACTTGGAAGATTTACAAGGTCTGATAACTGCATATAGTTTTGATGCAGAGGGAGGTCTTACTATGATAAATTATTTGTAATATATGAATAAGACAAACCAGACACAAGTGGTGTAGAAAGTACTTTCTATGCAGATGTGAATCTGTTTGGAAAGATTAAAACCAAAAAAAACCCCAATGAGAACTGAAGGGTTTCTGTGTGCTAAAGCTGTGGCTGCTCTCCAATGGTAATGGATTATCCACACCTATGTTTTCTGATCTTTATGGGTATTTGAAGAGAAAAAAGCATCAAAAAATTGCAAGCAGGGAGTAGAAGACATTTTTATTTGTAAGGCAGATAATTTTATTCTGAAGATGTTGGATTTCTGTTTACTAGTCTTGTATGGTTACGATACTGTTCTTTTAACCTGGTGTTCTGCTGGCGTAGTCAATTTTCTATTGCAGAATACACGTTCAGTTTTTCATTTCACATTTTTATGCATCCTCTGAGACAATATCTGACTACCCTTAGGTAAATTAAGGTAGAATTGGGAAGGTACCTGTGACTTATCTTTTGATTATTATTAGAAATGGAATTAAAAAAAAAAAAAAAAAGTGTAAGTCCTTAAGAATAATGATTTATTACCAGAATGACAAAGAATGATCTGTTTGGAGTGGTACAGTGTGGAACACCACAGAATTCACAGCCAAGCTGAGGCTCCTGGGAGCTGTGGTAGTTCGTACGGTGCTTGCGGTTTGCATGTCCAAGCAAACTGTAGAGCATCTTGTTGTAATTACAAATTATGTAAAATAATATGTAGTAGTGTGTTGTTTTGGAGGACTTGAAGGTGTGGCAGTGCTTTACTATGTTATCATCACTATAGTATATATTCCAGCTACTGCCTTGAACATGAAAGGCTACAGCATGTGGGAAAGGTGGGTTCAGGACAGCTGCCCATGTGTGTACTCAGGCACACACACACACTCTCGTACTTACACTAGAAGGTAAATAGTGCGAAAACTCCAGTTTATTTGAGCAGTTTTTCCTAAGCCTAGCTGAACTGAAGATTCTATTAGAAGGTCTGTCTGCAAGGAAATATATCTGAAAGGAAATATGTGCTTCACCCAATCCCCTGCCTCCTGTTTTTTCCATCTTTACTGTGTTTTTTTTAAATTTTCGAATACTTATGCTTGCATATATCAGAACCTATGCTAAAAATGTTGTGATTATTTGGGTTAAAAATATTCAGCTTTTTCATAATAAGTTTTTATCTATATGTTTGGTTTGTAGAATAATATCTAAACATAAGAAGCGAATAAAAATTGTCAGGGCTTTGTTTTCCATCCATGCTTATCTGAGCAATTTTTCATTGATTTATTTTTGGGTTTTTTTTTTTTGCAGGGTGTGGGGGCTTGGGTGTGTTTTCTGGTGTTTTGGTTTGGGTTTTGTTTTGGATTTTTTTTGTTTCTTTGTGTGTTTGTTTTTTTTTTTTTTTTTTTTTTTTTTTAAACTGAAGAAAACCTGACTTCCTATAGCTGAATGTCTTGGAAGTTTTTACACACCACTGAGCATAATTGGCACAAATTGGTGTAGTGTTTGGCTTTGGCATTTGTCTGAGCATAACTCTAACTAAAACATTCAATTGTCCACTTTAACCAAAAACTTCCACTTGTCCTGCAGGAGTTTTGTCCTCAACAATATTATCTCTATCTAAGAATTAGCTTCATTCCTTGTTAAGGAGAAATATGTTTATGTATCTGCAAGGGAACAACCTCTTGATCAAATACTACAGTATGTTATGGGTTTACTTCCCCGCCCTTAACACATTTTTTTTTTTTTTTTTTTTTTTTTTTTTTTTTTTTTAGTTAGATGTTAAGGATTAAATGGAATTAGAGAAATTTCTGAAAGGGAAATTCTGCCCCACTTACCTAAAGGAAACTACGGCAGACCTGCCACTGTCATATGGGTGAGCTATTGGTACTCAATACTAATAAATGATATCTTTTCTAACTTAAGCGTACACTTGGGAGGAATCAGTATTGTCCAGGCTCTGATGTCTTGACCAGTCTCAAGACTTGTCAATATTTTTCTGTCAGTAAGAAATACTTGAAACTTATTTGAGCTAATCTGTATTTTTCTCCATCTTTCTTCTGTGTACATGACTGGATCTCCCATCAAGGCTTGCTCCAGGGAGTAATTTATTTACTTCATATCTCTTCATGGAGTATCTTGCTCAGACAGTTGCTCTTTCAACGTGGGCTGCACAGTGATTCTTTGTTATCTCCTCCTGTAGCGGGCACTTTAATTTTAGCAGGAAAGAAGGAAGGATGATTTTCCGTATGTTTCCAAGAAAAGGCTGTGACAAGTCAGCTATATTTAAGCAATATGTCAATACTTGAGGATGTTCATTTTAAATATTCAGTAAGCTGGTGGGTTGTTTGTCTTTATATTGTAATTTTTACATTGATTTACAGTGATTTAACATTCTTGTTTAGTTTGTTGTCACATCATTTACTTTTGTGATTTGAGTTCTGCAAAAATGGAATGGAAGAGCTGTGCCCTTGTTACCTTACCTACAACGTCCAGTTCATTTGAGACTTCAAAGTTTATAATTTTTTTCATGACCGGTTGTGCCATCTCACTGTTGACATCCTAGGTCCTGTACAGTCAGAAACCTCAATAGTAAGAGAACTGTAGAGTTGTCATTATACAGTAAGTAAACAATAGTTTCCTTTTATAGATCAAGACAACAAATCGAAATATAAAATTTAGTTCTTGAAATCTTGGCTGTCTTTGCAAAATGACCCTTGTGCAAAATCTTGTCTGACTCCCTGTGCAAATGGAGTACACCAGGAATTGAGCAAAAGATCTCCCCAGCACCCCACAACCCTTTATCTCTCTCACAATTGGAAACGGTTGAGTGTATGTTCACCTCAAAGTAAATTTCCATGGCAGTCGTCAGTACTGTTGTGCATGCTTATAAAACAACGAGCCATTCTTTTGGGTTCAACAATTGTAAATTCTCCTTTAAATCTTCCTTTTACTTATGAAGTTGATGGTTTTCTTGATTATTTTAATGTTATATCTCTAAAGGACTTCTGTGAGGAAAATACAACTACTTGAACAAAACTATTTACTAAAGCATTATGTGTATTTACTCAGCTAGTGTTTATTTTTGGTTCTGAAATTAGGAATTGCAGGTGAATAGGAGATGTTACAAAACTTCATGTTCTCATCATTTTGTTTGTAGGCCACTTGTGAATTGTTCTATTTCTTGAGATACTTTGGAAACTTTTATTTTCTCATTTTAATGTATCTAATTCTTTTGACTTGTCATGTTATTTTTAATGCCTGACGTTATATCCACCCCCATTGGTTATAGATAGTTAGGTCTTTGACATATTCGGTAATGTATTCAGAAAAGATTTTTATGGTGGACTACAGAATTGTAACAAAAATTTGAAATGTTTATTGGATTAATGTTTGAAATATTGGTCAGTCCAAGATGAAATTGACACCACCTCAAAATGTCCTTAAGTGATGGTTAATAGACCTGTTTTGGGGAACTTAGTGCAAAATAAAAGAACATCAAAGTCAAAGGTATAGCTGCTTTTAACTACTGTTAAGTTTATTGGGGAAGTGACAAACTATGAATCAGAAAAAGAAATATTTGTAAGTTCTATGTGGATAGCATAGACTTATACTTCAGCGCTCCTTAATAATTGCCAATGGATTTTCCCCCTATATTTCTGATCTTGCCACCTGATTGAAATGGTGGATAAAGCTGTGCTTAAAACTTGGGTAACTGGGCCATTCATTTGTAAAAGAAGCTACCCTGGAAAAGAGTTTTGGTCCAAGCAGAATAATAAAACAGCTTAACCCCTGTTATGAATTGCTTCTATTATATTACCTGGGTAGTCGCTAATTAAAGAAAGCATGTAGTCACCGCTAAGCCCTAGATTCCATCTGGACATGTAATCTTACCTCAGCTGGATCAGTCTTCATTTCTTCAGTAATAAGATACTCCCAAACAAGAGGAAATTAGAAACACATGGTGTAGAATGTAACCTTATTTATTATCACTAGTCACAGATTACCCAGAAAGTCTTTTAAAATTTCACCAATTCAAAGGACAAAACTAAACAAGATATGAAGTGTGTTAATTTGTTCAGACTGAGCAGTGTTTGAAGCTTTTGATTTCTCAAAAATTCTGCCATAACATTCCCTCCTCAACACTAGCACTGGAAAAAGACTTTGTGAATGCGATATGGATAGCACAGAACTTCACATCTGTACAGGGAACTGAGGCAGCTATGCCATATTTCATGTCAATCATAATCTTTCTCCCAGCAGTTCACGCTGCTGACTCAGTCCTTGCGACAGCCACAAAACATGTATCTGTTGACTGTGAGTTGAGGGCAGCTGGGAAAGGCTCGATGAGTGCTCACAGTTGTTACTTTCTTATGACTCTTCACTGCTCTGGATGCTAGGATCCAAGCCTGTTTTCCACCCTCTTCATGCCCATTTCTGGTATTCCCAAGGAAATTATGTCTCTGCCTTTAAGATACAGTTCAGAGAAGATTGTTTCTTTAAAAGCACTAACACCTTCAAAATTAATTTCACCTCCAACTTTTTTGTTTCAATACCGAGATTGCATCAAAAAGCTGGTGGATGAAAAATTTCCTAGTTCACTGAATGCTTATCAGCTTTAGGCCTACTTGTTTAAAGTAAATATTTAACATATATTCTTATATATTAATATATAGTAAAAAAGTAATGTATAGAAACTTCAGTCCAGGTTTTCTCCAGAGTAACTTGGATCTGAAGACTTTTCAGAAACCAGAAAGTAACGTTTGAGATGTGACTAAGGAAATATGTATGACTGAGCTATGGTTGAAGAGGTAAGGCTCTTGAAATTGTTCAGGTCAGTTGAAAGTACAGGAGTGAATGAACTTCAGTTATAACGCAAGAAACTTGAAATTCCAGGTTTAAAATAATTTTTAATGGTTTTCACAGCAGATCCATAGTTGATATTTTTGTTATACATCATTGTTTTATGCACTTGGATTCAAAAGAGCTCTGAAATATGTGCACCCATCTATACTTCTTCAGAAAGACAAGTTCCAGATTGTGAATACCTTGGATGCTCAGCTTTTCTGGGAATGAAAAAGGGATGCAAAGTGGTCTTGAAAGAAAAAAAATATATTAATGAATGAGACTTTTTTTCTTTGTTTTTCTCTGAATGGATTCACATGCCTGAATAAAAATATTTGCATGATGGGGAGAGAGGCGGAGAGACAGGAAAACCGGATGGCAGATCCTTGCATTGTGAACCGCAGAGCTATCCTCTGCACACCATGTATGCCCCATGCTTGCTGATGCCTCAGGAGAAACAGGGTTATCAGAAAGCATTCAAAAATCCTGTCAAATCATCTGGGCTAAACCATGGCCTAAGCTTTTCCTTCGCTGAAGGGAACTGATTTTTGACACTTAGAGACGTACTTGGCTGAATGGAAATCTGTATGATGTAAAATAGTTATGTCTTTTTTTCCTAATGAGCAAGAAGTTTCTCGGCAAAAGATAAGGTCCTCACTCATTTGAATGTGGATCCCAGGTTCCCATAACAGCCTTCCTTCCATCTTCCCAGGTCTCTCCCTTGCTATGTCACTCCAGCACAGCACAAGCCCTTGTTTCTGCTCTGTCAGGTTATGATGTGTGTTGGAGGAAGCCTAACCTGTAAAAATAGCCAAGTTTAAATCAAATCCATCAGTACTTTGCACTATCTTATAATAGGCAGGTAAAGCAAATCACGTGACAGACACAAAGTCCGTTAACCTCAGATCATGTAAAATAAAAGTTTGAGAAATGAATTTTAGATCAATCGTTACTCTTAATTTTTTTAAAACTAACACATTCCAGGAAATGGAGGAATAATTTCCTTTTAAATTATTTTAAAAAATACTTTATTGAAAGAAACTATAAAGTATGTGTAGTATGACTATGTGAAATTATAACAAATCTTAAAACTGAACCACAGTTTTCCCACATAAATTTTGGCATATAGGAAAATAACAATACTACAGTGATGAGCTGTGTTGGTTTTCATATCTGAATGCTGTATCTTAGTAGCCCAGTAATTTTCTCTGCAGTCAGAGGATGCAGAGGACCCTCCTTACAAAGAGGAAACTGCTAGCCAGGCCACAGTTTGCTCTGGAGCCCTGAGGTGACTGCCTGGGCTGGCTGGTGAGAAAATCTCTGGCAAGTGGAGGTAGCACATGACCTAGGGTTCAGCCTTGCATGTGGAGCACGTCTGCAGGAAGCATGTGTTGGCAGGGATACCAGCAATGTGCTTGGAGAAGGACAAAGCTGCCTGGTCCTCAGCCTGCTAAAGTCTGCCCCTCACTGCTAACTTTTGCAGACAAGGATGTACATCTTTGCTGAAAACTAGGAGCTTAAGAAAAATAGTTTCGACTCCTTCAGCCATTCATATTGTGTTTTCAACAGGATACACTTTGTTCATTATAAAAATGAAATCAGAATGGTAAGGGTTAAACGCTTTGTCTTGTGTTTAAACACCAATAGAAGTATAGGCTGGTTTTGTTCTTTTTTTTTCATGACAATCTGTAGCTATATATATCAATATTCAAAACCTGAAAATGTTGAGGACATCTTCATGAAGCATGGTTGTTTCTTTGAATTCTCTATTAAATTTTTAGTTACTCTGTTTGGAGTGTTGTTTGTCGCAACCTTTTGGTAGACAGAAATCTAAGATTTTGAAGTGTTCCTCTGAGGCTTATTTGCCAAAGATGAAGAGAGTTTAATTTTTTGCTTGTGTAACCATCCCAATAAAATATAAATTTTCATTTAGAGTTGTAAAATAGTTTTAGACAAGGGAAGCCAAAAACTGAAGTGCTGTAACTTGAGAAGTAAAAATAATCTCATATATAGTCCCAAGAAGGTTCATTATTTGCTTCATGGTTTCCTTTAGTGTTACATGCCCCTGCATACAGACATAGCAGAACACTTTCTCCCTCCATTTGCTGAACGTTTCAGCTAAATGTCCTTCAATATTTCTGACCTTCGCTACTTGAGAAATAATTAAGGCAAAAATATTTGTATTATTTTCCAACCATTTCCTTGCAACTCTGAGCATTTTTCTGGAGGGAGTCTTTCTGCTGTTTCTGAATAATGGCTCAGTCCCCAAGTCTTACAGTTTCAAGGAGGTGAATATAATTCCCCATTCTTCATCTGCTGCGAGCGCCTTTTCCCCACGCTGCTTTGTGTTGATCAAAGGCTGAGTCTTTGAAGGTTGTTTCTTCACTTTCGTTTCATGGATACTCCAATGCAAACTTGTCCTGGTATTCTTTAACTTGGTGGTGAGTGAGCGTTGTTTTTTGAAAAAAGGATTATTTGGAGCTAACAGTACATGGCATTGGCTTTCTGCAAACCTGAACCTCTCCTGAGGAGCTGTATTAATTTGCTCACCTGCTCTGACAATAGTCATGTTGCCAGGTCAAGACATTTCATGGCTGCAGCAGAAACAGTAGTTTGAAGCATTTAATACTGCTGCTAAGAGCGATGTTAGCAAGGCACCTTCCTAAACAGGGACAAGACTATGTGCTTTGCTGGAATAGATATCATCTACTGTGCATCATCGTAGCTATATATATATTTGTATCAGATATATATTTGATTGCTTTAGCTGATTTATGGCTTGTATTTTTTTGAGAAAGCAGGAGAGAGGAAGGTACATTTTGTTTTAACTTAGGTTCAGTTCTGAGGGTATCTAGGGTTGGCTGGAGAGAGCTGAGATGTTCTTGTCAAAGGGTGAGAGAACATGGGCTTGGTGAAGACCAACAGTTGCATCACTAGATACATTCCCTCCTGCCACCACTGAGCATTCTGAAGCAGCCAAGCTTAGAAAACCAAGTCTGTTGCACATACTGCAAGTGGAAAACCCAAATGATGTTAACAGTTATAATATGCTGAGTTGAAATCCCAGGCTTCACAACCACATCAGGAATCTATGTACAACTTGTGGACATTTCTGGGAAGCAGAATTTCCCTGTTTTACAAGGGAAAGTGGGTTTATGCTCATGTTTCAAGATGGCATGTTAAGCTCTTCTGAATAACGACGAGATGTACAGGTTGCACACTAGTGTGTTTTTCTTTCAGTTGCTTTAATATGAAATGTTAAGATGGAAGCCTCTGATTTTGGTGGGGACTGAGTCACAAAAAATTGCCAGCAGCAAAGTCTCTCTTTAGATATGGCAGAAGCTGCCATTCCTGCAGCAATTTGAACAGCAGGAATGCTGTAAAACCTTGTGCATAACTACTAAAGTGACGAAGGTTGTGTTGTCTTTACCTTGCAGTACACTTTTGGACTATTTGCATGTTCTGAAGTACTTGTCATCCAAAGTTATTTACTGTATCTGTGCAATTAAGTCACTATGACTCATGAATGGTTTCTTACTCATTTTAATAGTAGGAATTTAAGGATGTGGGTTACCTGCTGTTTTCTTTTCCATTGACAGGTCTAAATTAACCTCAAGAATCAGATTGCTGCTGGCTGTAACCATGACTGTAAATTCAAAGGGCACTTTCAGTAAATATTTTGTAGTATTTGCTTAAAATCCACAGCTTCAGCAAACATTTCTGCTAGTAATTAATTTACTAGAACATGCCAAAACCAAACACAAAAGGGATGCAAAATTGAAGTCAAAGCAAATGTGTTTTAAAATTCAAATGAATATTCATAGAAAATATTTTGCAGCATTGGCTCAATTCTAGTGGCAGTTCATCGGGGACATACTGTCTTCTCCTTCCTTAGCTACTGGAAGTATCATTTGTGTTTATAATGGTTAGGAACGACAAGTGCTGTTTTACCTACGTTCAAGGAGGAGTGGACTTCTGTACTGGCTTTGACACAGTCAAAATATTTCACTGGTCTTCACTAATCGCCTATTGCCTTAAGAGAACATAAAAACACATCCAAGAATCACTACAAAAACAGTAAAATAATTTGCTACTGCAAAATCGTTTCTTCCAGCAGAGAGACTTGAACTAGGACAACTTTGATCTTAGAATAAATTATGTCTCAAATTGCTTAGCTCTCCTGCAGATAGTACAGAGGTGAAGAATATGCACCTTCATCTCTATTCTCATTACCTCTTTTAATTTTTAGAGCTATACTGAAACTGATTCTTTCCTTACTGTTATCCCATAATATGGCTAGCATCTCAGTAAAGAGATCTTCCATCTGCCACTTAGCTCACATACATCATAGTCTATCCATTACTGATATATTAAAAATTAGGACAAGCACTTACTGCATTTGACTCTTACAGATATTAGGGTTTTTTAAGGTAAGAAGAAATTATTATGTAAATGGCAATTCTATTCAATAAATAAAGCTTTGTATGCTAAATTATTATGGCTAGTGAACCTTTGGTGGTTGATTTCTAGGAAGAGAGTCTGTATAAATTCTCCTTCCCTGGTTTCAATTCTCTTTTTATTGTCTCTTGTGCTGAATGATTTGTTTTGATGATTATAGATGCTTTGCATTGCTTAGAGTACAGATTTATTTTGCATGCAAATATTATCCAATTTCGTGTCTTCATTAAACTTTAATAAGGCTTTACAAACATAGTGCATAAAAGACAATATTGAATCAACAAAGCCTGTATAATGATGATTGAAATACAAGATCCAGGAAGAGCGATGGTGAAAGTAGCTCAAGTACTGGCAATGCTGGTAAGGCTGCAGATGCTTTAAGTTTATTTTTAAGTTCTAATAGCTACAAAGTATGAAGTAAGAATCTGGAGGGAAAAAAAAAGGGAGAAGATGAGAATGCTACTTTTGCTGTCAGCGGCATACTTGAAAGTAAATGCTAATGATGTTCATTTATATGTAGTGCATGTCATTTCTTTTAGTGTTTTTAAGATGATAAAATAATCATAAAAAGATACTCAGTTTGTGGGTTATGGCGTATGATGAAAAACATGAGTAAAAAATGCCGTGCTGCTGCAAAAAGGCAAAGATTATGATTAATCTTAAATAAGCCCTAAATAGAAGGAATTGGGTGAAAGAACTGGTCCTAAAGATTTGCATTAAATACCCAAGCATAAAAGCAAACAGAGTGCTCTACTCAGTGCCATAATCTGACTTTATTGCAGTGGAAATAAGACGTTTCTGCTGCCTTCTCTGCTTTGGTTAGTACCTCTTTAGCTCCTTCTGAGGGAGAGTGGTTTACTTGACTACAGCTGAAAAAAGCAAGTTTGCTGCGTTGGTTTAGCAAAGGGCTGCAACACCAGCCGAGCTGTAGCAGCAACACTTCTCATTTCCCAGCTGTGCATCCCAGTAACAGACTCTTCAAACCACTGAGTGCACTAGTAGTCAGCCGACATCTGGAAGGTGTGTAACCTCTTTTCTCTTACCACGTGCACGGGAAACCAGTGTGTGCCCCAGGCAGGCGAGAGCGCCTGTGCCCTTGGAGGCTGCCCCTCATGTGCGGCTGGAGGGGGGGCACGCAGTGGGGTTCGGTGCAGCGTGGGGCTTGCCCAGGTCCAGAAGAAGACAGGAAGGTTGCCTCTGAGTGACTGGGGGCTGTGGCGTGGGGACAGCAGAGGTGCTGCTAGGGATGTCTACTGGAAATGCGGAGATCCTTGGGTCAGCTTGCTGCTTTGGTTTAATTTTTCTCTGTACTCTGAGGTTTTTCTCCCTGCTTGGCTGTCAGATGACAGCCGGGTATTATACACATCTCTGATGTGGTAGGAGGATGATCAATGGGATAGTGATCAATGGGGTACAGAGTTGCCAGGCTACCAGCTTTGCAGGGATGAGAGAATAATATGTACAGGCAGGAGAGTGTCACAGCATGAAAAGTGTAACACTAAAAATACTGCAGAAGCAGAGAAGCACTGCAAAGGCTTTGCACAGGTTTTCTGACCGCTCAAATAATAAAAATTAACTAATGACAATAACTAGGATTGTACTGCAAACTCCCGTTCAGGACCACAAAACTGATCAGGGAATATGAAGTGAAATCAAAAGTTGTGAATTTAGGATGGTTGGTAAAAGCAACAGATTTTTATCCACCCATGTGCAGACTAGCTCAGTGTTTCATCAGGATGAGGTGTAGAGATAAAATTTTTGGATATTGTGAAGGACTGAATGGTAGCGTTAAGTCCTAAAGAAAACCAGAAGCCTTTCTGAATTTTGTCTTAAGTGTTACACAAGGCCTTCAAGGTGAACTAAAGGACAACTACTCCTTAGCAGTCTTGACAATACAATGAAGCTTTATATTGTAGTGGGAGAAAGCAAGTCGAATAAATCCAGTGTACAAATACTTAATGTAAAGAAATGGAACTATATTAAAAAAAAACCCAAACAACAATTAGTAAAATGAGTATACTAGTAGTCTGAAAAGCAAGATGCTTGCAAATATCCTGTAGTGTTCAAAAGTGTGGTAGCAGCAGCTCAGGTAAACTGGTACATTTGAAAAAAAGAAAAAAAAAAAAAAAAAAAAAAGAAAAAAAGAAAGAAAGAAAAAAAGAAAACCAAAACAAAAAAGCCATCAAAGTGATCCAACTCCTGGGAGCATGACTGCAAGAGGCTGTCATAGGGAAAGGCTTAAAAAATTTCTTTAAAAAGTACAAAGCTTGTCCAAATAAGAACTAGAAAGCCCATAAATCATGACAGGTCAAATGCAGACAGGAAATAGAGTACTAAAAATGTGAAGAGCACCTTACCAAGGGCGCTCAAGCTTCCAGTCAAAGGTTCTTAAATCAAAAGCAGGAAGTCAGGTAGGGCATAAGTGGGACCACTTAATGACCAAACTGTAAGGAAGGGCTCAGGAATTATAAAGCCATAGCAGAGAGGTTCACTTAATTCCATTCCTTTCATTGCTCTTTGCTGTGGAAGACACCGGGGAGGTTGCTACACCCGAGCCATTCTTCCTAGTGAAGAGGGTAAGGGGTTACATGAACTAGATGAGTTTCTAAATATGCGGAAAGTGTTGGACCAAATAGATGTATTAGCTGTCAGTAATTCACCAGCAGCTCAGGTGGCATTCACCCCAGAGAAACTCAAATATGAAATTGCAGAGTGGCTGGCCAAGGCTTCTACCTGACCGTTGGAAACAGCCACAATGTTGGAGGACTGGCAGGTGGCCAGCATAATTCCCTGCCACCTCCTTCTCACAAAAGGGACTCTGTGAGGAACAGCAGGCTGAGTCTGATTGTCAAGGCTGGTGGAAAGGTAGAATATAAAATAATGACATCTTTGAGAATGCAAATAAACAGCCTGTTAGGGAAGAGTCAGCATGGTTTCTGCAGGGAGAAACTGAATTGCTGTGCAAGTCAAGCAGTGTGTGAATGAAGGGGATTATCATGAACATAGTGTAGTCAGTTTTCCAACAGGATTTCAAAAGTGTTATTAAAAAATAAGTTTCCACCAGCTTTTCCCAAAGTGGTGTTGCTCCTTAGGGCAGAGGACAAGAGGGATGGACTACTGGTATCTTATGTTCTTAAGAATATTCGTGGCCGATTCATATTCTGTATAAAGTGTTTCGCTGCATTCAGAAGCCCAAACTGTTATTTATTAAAAACTAAGCTGTTGTGAATTAAAAAAATAATAATTCTGGAATTCCTCATGTAAACTGCAAGTAAAGTTAGTAAAAGGAACAATCCGTCAGACAACCTCTTAGCAAGGCGTTGCCCAGTGGACAGGTACTGTGAGAAGAGGGGGAAGAGTTTGTTTCTGACCAGAATGCAGAGGCACGAAGGGGCACAGAGGGAACGGCAACAGCGCAGACCTCAGTAAATAAGAAGGTCTGAGATGCTCTACACGTTGTGGCAAAGGACTGTGTGCTATCCTTGCCCTCAACAATTCTTCTCATTAAAATAAACTGGTTTGGATTTCTATTCTGAAATAAACAAGATTATTTTTAGTGAAGGAGGTCATGTTATCACTAAAGTCAAACCTTAAACAAGTCTCCCAAACATGTGAATAGTCCAGGGCAGCTGGTGGGCATCTCCTCCTTGTGGGAGGCTGGCTTCAATGTGCACAGGGTGGGCCAGGTGTGTCATTTTGGGGCAGAGAAGCCCTTCTTTTGGAGGGGAAGTAAGAATAAGTGGATCCCTTCACTTGCTTTAGGAGCTAGTGTATGCACCAAGGCATCAAAACAGTGGCTCAAACTGTGTCTCGTTCTCTGAGGACAACGGTTGCTTCTTCAAAGTTGTCCTTGTACTCTGCCAGAGCATCAAGATTGTGTTGAACTGTAGCACCATACCATGTACAGTTCCTACCACTCATTGCTCTGCTCTGCCTTTTGGCAGGGGATTTGGGAGGTAGCAATGGCACTCCCACCTGCTACAGCTGGTTATTTCTTTGCTTTACATATCGGTAAGGTAAAAACTATAATGCTCTGTGATGCGCTTTGAGAAAAATTAAGTAAAATTCAGTGTCTACAGTTGACTCATATGTATTTGTGCTTGTTTTGCCTAATGTAGCACAGTATCAGTCAGGATGTAGTGAACAGTAGTGAGATGTAAGACTCACTCTTGAGACAGTGCTGCTGAATTGACTGGAGCTATCTGGTGGGCTTGCAGTAAAAGAAGTGTTTTTGACCCAGCCCTGCTACAAGACATTCTGGATATTTGTAAATGTGTGTCCTCTTTCCTCTCTTTTTGGTTGTTTGGTGTCAGGTGTTGTTTTTTTTTTTTTTTTTTTTTTTTTTTTTGTGTGTGTGTGATTTATTTTGGGGGGGGTTATTTTGGGATGGAGTAGGGGTAGGAGGTAGGCAGGGAGAAGCCATGGAGAGTAAGCAAGAACAAAATGTTAAGTATTCCCTGTATTTCTTATTTAAAAATCAGTTGTGTCTGAAATGCTAAATGCAGTAGTGACACAGTGTCTTTTTGATGGATCAGAATCCAAACATTAAGTTCCTGCTTGCATCTGCTGGAAACAATACAAAAATAATTGCCTCAGGGATGGCTCGCTGCTGAACTTTCTCACTGCCCAAGCAATTCCAGGCAATAGGATTAGTTATGAGAATTGACTGACTACCTATGTATTTGTACAAAATAAACACTCCATAGAGCAGGCAGATCAGGGAAGAGGTCAAAGCATGAATGGTGTGAAGTTAAAACTATCGAGGAGAGAAGAAATTACTCAAGCTGTGCTGTAGAATTATCTTCCTTCAGGTATCTTCTCTGTTCACCCAAAACATAAATAGGTGATGTGCAGTGTTTGAGTCAGATACTTAATTTTCTCATGTTGAAATGGCATTCAGCCCACTTTGAAGGTGCCTAAAAGCTTGTGCACTAGAGGTGTGTCTAAGTCTTGGTGCGCACAGTCGGTCGCCCTGTGTAACTGAGGGCTTCTGCAATTCCACAAAACTGCTTAAAGCAGTCATTAATTTTTTTTCCTTGTTGACTGAATGTAAATGCGCAGGTACATCACATCGTTTGTACCCAAAGATATACATAGAAATTATTTTAAAATGTATTCCACTATAATACAACCTTGGTAGTTTAAACTCATTATAACTCTGAAATAGAATAATTCTTTTTTGACCTTATTTGCTAAGGCTTTGTTCCTCTATACCATAACCCATCACTCACGTGTATATTACCTCCTTTCATGGTTTTTCCATTAGTGTTTCCTTTTCACTGAAGCCAGAGTGTTGTCCTTTTTCTCCTGTAACAAGCTACAAGGATAGACTGTTTATAAGCCTTTGGGTTATTTGCACTGCAAGTTGTTTTCATCAACACCTTTTACAGTAACAGAGGGAGTATATTTATATTTAACACACTAAGGGGCTTTTTCAGGCCAGCAACCAGTCTTGGCACCATATTGTTGATAAATATAATATTCTTGAAGATGTCGTTTCCCAAGAGATGCCAAAATTATTATCCGCTTTAGGTAGCAATGGCATGTATCACAGCTTAGCTTTACATGATGTAATGCAATCTGCAGAGTAAACAGGGCATCTAGTACAGTGGTTGTAATCGCTTTCTCTTTTATGACTTCTCATTTTTATTATGTCTTCATTACACAGCAAGATATATTTCAACTTTGACCTTCATCTGCAGAGTGAGTAAAAAATAGGGTTTCAATAGACGAAAGCAATTTTTCACTTGCAAAAGCTGCCTTTTGATGATAATAGCTTAAAGGCTTTGGATGAATTTTTTTCTGTCCAGTCATACAGCATAGTGAAAAAACCCACTTTTGCCTATCCTTTTCTGCAAACACAAAGTGCTCCTCTGAAATAGTTATGTTCTATATGCATCTGGAGTGTATGTTGCCTGAAGAAATCTATCAATTTAAATCCATCAATTTAAAACAACAACCTGCTCATTTAGATGCGATTAAACACTTCAAATTATTGAGAATACACATATGTCAAACATTACTTGAACAAAATAATAATAATTTCAGAAGCTTGCAATTTTACCACCTATGTTGGACTGGCTATGTAAGCATGACAAAACTAAGTAAAAATAAAAAAAAATTAGCAATTTGGTTTCATGCCCTCATTTGGATAAAGGAGACATGCTACTTAAAGAAAGCTCTGGAATCATTATTACTTGAGCCGTTGGTTAGTTTTTTGTTTGTTTTATGCATTTGCTAGTAATTTATTTTTTTAAAATGACTCAGCCTTTTCCCATCTTAGCTGTATCCCTGTCTTTACAATTAGATATATATCTTATGAACTGTCTCTGACCTCTCATCTTTAGAAGTTTGATTTATCAGGAAAACTGACAGTATCTTCAGCAGTAGTCTCCAAAGTGTGTGTGTGTCAGGGGAATTATTAAGTTGAAAAATCTATGTTGCATCTTGGGAGGTTTCTTAACTATCAAAATCTTAGACTATATGGAATCAGATAGTCCAGAAGAGACTGATGAGATTCACATGGATTTTAAGACATACATGATAATTCTCAGTAATGATGTCATTAAAAATGAGA
Organism: Falco punctatus; assembly: GCF_963210335.1. Lineage (NCBI taxonomy): Eukaryota > Metazoa > Chordata > Aves > Falconiformes > Falconidae > Falco > Falco punctatus. Next base: position 3,334,618 of record NC_137588.1, read on the forward strand.
GTAAGTAGACAAAAAAGGAAAACAGGAAAGCAAGTGAAAAGACCTTGAGTCCAAGCTGCTGGATTCAGTGCTGGTTATTTTTGGAAGCAGAAGGGATATTTTAGGGACTGGGCATGAAAAAGATTGTAAGAATGTTTAATGAAAGTAAGAGAAAATATGGCACCGAAGCATATGACAAAAAAGGTTAGAATAAATGTAGGAAATAGTACATGTACAATGACTGTTTGCAGTCACATTTTTTCCTGAACAGAGCTGCATTTCTTGCTACAACTCTGTGTTGTTATCACACTGATCATGGCAAAAATGAAGTGCCTGAAGGTAGAGACACCATACCCTCGTTCATCCTTGATATCTCCCTTGAATATATGCTGCAGTTTATAAAAGGAAATATAAAATTTTTAGAAAACAAAAATCAAAACAAGCATTATCTTTGGGGGAATTTCATTGACAGCTTCATGATTGCTGGTCTGGAAAATGCTTGTTGATTATTATCCTACAAGGGAGATTTCCCTGAAAAAGCCAGTCTTTCATACTTCCTCAGTTGATTGTTTCATGTGATTTGGTGGTGTGGGTTTTTTTCCCTTCCGAAATTATTATTTCTCCTGTTTTCTAGATTCAGGAAGGAAATAATAATGTCATTAATTTTATGTCATCCAATATGTATTACCTTGTTTTTGAGTAACAGCAAATTCAATCCATTATCCTCTCAAATAATGTTACTAATGCAAAATATTATTGAAATAATCCTGAAGACTTCTGTAAGTTTTATAAACTGGAGTTTATCTATATACTTTTATCTATCTATCTATCTATCTATCTATCTATCTATCTATCTATAAAGTAGAAGAGAAAATACAAAATAATATAAGGACTTCACTTCTGATCTCTAATGGAGTTTTATTTAGTCCTTCCAGTGAAGTTAATAAACTAGTGAACCTAGTAACTTTGTGGTGCAGGAACCAGTACCTGCATTTGAGAGACTGAGGTGGTTTTGTGGCTACTCCATTAGCTGTATGGCTATAGCCCTTTTTGCTTTGTTATAGATAAGGAAATTATTTAACTCCTTCCTAAACCCTTTTGAGGTGCTCTGGTGTAGCAAGAATCTGTTTCCACACAGTATAAATTGCACAACTGAAGAGACTTTAGGTTTAGTTATTTGTGATTTTAAAACCATAAACTCAGTTGGGGTGCCGTGCAACACTTGGCTTCTTGTAAAACCTAAAACTGTTAGTGGAAGAAGTTTATATTGGAGCTGTAAATGTAATCACGTGTCCACGTCTGCTTTGAGCTGTACAACTGTGCCATTTGCTGTGACATTAATCTTACAGCCTAGCCCCCGTTTCCACCATATCTGAGACTCTTTCTTCAATGATTATCTCTCCATGACTTGCTGGCTTGACGGACCATTTATCTTGTTCCTGATTGAAAAACAGGATGGAATTTTAAGTAATGGCAAAAATATATCTGCCTTAAAAAATAAAGAATGTGGGGAATATCTCTGAGAAGAGATGAGGTGCCTCGCATCAGGCTTGGCTCAAATGAGACAGGGATGATCATACTCATAGGTTGTTCTTATCTGTACTCTTAGGAATAAAATTCTGCAATAGACTTTTTACACCACACCTGAAAAGGTTAAATGTGAAACACAAACCTTCCAAAAGGAGGTGGGAGTCTTCTGAAAAAAATGTCTGAGAACGTCTGTGAGGATCCAGAGAGCAACTGGGTTGTGAAGCTCCATGTCCAAAACCACAGAGTCTGTGCGCAGTCTCACCATGAGGAATTGTCTCAGAAATCAGTGCTCGTTGGGTTACGAACCATTAGATCCAGTGTTTGGATAAATTCAGGACAGGCTCGTGTCCTTCCAGACAACTGGGTTATTCCAGCCGACTGAGGCCTTTGGTTTCATGAATTCTGTTGTAATGAAATACTGGTGGTAAAGCCTTATCTCAGATCTAGTTTTACCTCTGTGTAAAACGTCTAAATTTATCTTTGTGTGAAATACATTTGTATAGTGGCTTATACATGTAAGTTTTTGAGGTTTTGTCTAAACCTGACAGAAGTCAGTGGGGGCATATGCTGATACATTCCTTATAATATCAGCTCTCTGCACATGCAAGAGAAAATAGGTCAACAAATTATCAAGACTGTTTTAAGATCATTCCGATGAGTGAGGAGATGGAAATATTTAGAGGGAAAAGATGACTTCTCCATGTCTTTCACATAAGAAAGAAGCTGGGAAAAATTGTAAAGGAATATTTTAAGATTAAATTTATTAGAAAATTGAAAATTATTATTAAAATCTTCAGAATATATATTTTTTTTAATTTTGAAGTGTCAGTGTTATCAGTATGTCTATTCAAGGCAATTGGTTGTTGGTTTTTTGTTTTTTTTTTTCAACTCAGATTATTTTACAAGGACAAAAAGATTTGGATAGGAAGCAGTGCTATGTAGTACTCATTCTTTTAATTTGCATTGTTCCTAAAACTGCCTGGCTACAGCAGTGTGGCAACAAAAATGGGGTGTCCCATCCTCTCCCTCCCCTCCCCATGTGTGTGACCTGAAGTGATCAGTGAATCTACCTTTAGGCTCATCCATTCCTGGAGCAGCTTTTCCTGAGATACAGGCAGTCTGTGTTAAGACTTGTGAACACAGGTAGTAAGAGAGCAAATATGCAGGTCACTGACCACAGAGATGCCATAAAGCAAATTTCAAGCTCCCTTGGGTGTTCTAAACTGCTAAAAATACCCTGCTTACTGCCAGATTGAAGTATAAATATTGCCTAGAAGTGAATAAATTAACCCGATTGCTTATAGAAGTGAATTCCATCTAATCCTGTACCTAACATTTAATTTAGTCTTTGTGCATGAGGAATAAAAATATCAGAATCAAAACACAAAATGCTTATTCTTTCAAGACCAAAGTTTGAACAGATGTGTCTGTGTATTGAGACAACATTTGAATAGGTCTCGGAAGAAATCATGTGAAATTCTTTCTCATTGAAGGCAATGACCAAGCTGCCGTTGACTGCAGACTTGAGCTTGACTCGGGATGCCGTAACCTGATTCAGTAAGACATTTAAATACATATAATCATAGAAAAAGTGATCTGATGAATCATGGCCCTATCTGTGAAAATTTGCCTAATAAAATTGTGTGAAATTAACTTTATTCACAAAGCACACCTGTTCTGCTGGGAAGATGGCTATAAATATCATTGTGCCACCTGCCCCAGCTATGAGAGCTCCTATAAATCACATAATTCTCTGTGACAACTGATACCATCTTGAGGGCACCTTTTTCTTTCTTTGTGCTCTTTCTGAAAATGAATATTTGCATAAATATAAATCTGTATGCCAGTAATTTTCCCACCAGATATTTTTGCTCCCCCCACAAATGGAATGAAGTTTCATTTATCCATAATTTTGCCTTCCCTGTGCCAGTTGCATGTACAGCCAGATTCTGAAATAGGATTTGCATTCACACTCATGAATGATGTCAGTTCGACCACACCATCGCTTGTGCAGAAAGTTCCTTAAAGGAGTTATTCCCAGTTTGTCTGTGCTGAGTCCACACGGAAAGAAATTAAATGACTGGAAAAACAAGAGTTATCAGGTCTCTGCTTATCCAGCAGTCTGACTTTTTCTAATTCTCTCTTCTTTTCCTTCTCTGTTTGTGAGAAATTGTCCTTTCTTCTGTCAGAGGATGATTTCAAATGAAATGCCTGAGAAAACATTGCCATGGGTCTAGAGTTGGCAGTGTTCTGCTTGTGCCTGTGCTTACCTCTGATGTGAGGTTTCGCTGGGTAAGCTCGTACCCCGTGCGTCTGTGAAGGGGCAGAACTGCAATTCCTGCTCTACAAGCAGAACGTGAGTCAACAGTGTCATGCTGCTGAGAGAAGGGTAAATACCTTATTAGACTGTATAAACAGTGTAGACTGCAAAAATGCATGAAGTGATCCTGTGTAAAAATATAATGATTTTCCTTCAAGAAAGATATAGATTTATTGGTTGGTGTCCAGAGAAGAGCAACTCAGAATGGAGATCGAAACAACTGCAGTTGTATAACCTTTAGAAGAGAAAATCACGAGGAGACTGTAACAGTTTTCAAGCATGTGAAAGGCTACTGTAAAGAGGAAGAAAATAATTTGTGTTTAAGGCCCATAAGACAAGTTATACTGGGAACAGAAAAAATAAAAAATTATATCGTTAAGGAAGAAACACCACAGCAAACCCAACCTTCTGGTGATAACCATAGCTTAGTGCTGCAGGACTCAGCCTGGGAGGGTTGTGGAAATTAAGAATAAGCTGAACAAATACCAGCTAGGAATGATGAGGGAGTAGCAGATGGCTCCCCTCACTTTGATCTCAATGTCTAGTGCACTTTTAGACTAATTGCAGTCACTACTTTATACGCATAATCTATGTAAACAATAACTCGTTGGTTCTATAAAACTTGAGCTGTGTGAAGTAGTACATTGCACATGTGAAAAATATACAATGGAATAATACAGTAAAAGTGTCCCTGGTGATGCATCCACTTCTCTGTTTTCACTGAATAATATTAAGGTTAATCTTTATTTTTCCTGTACTTAAAATATATATTTCTGCGAGCACTTAAAAGCAATGGACTAAGTTTGAAAAATTGGCTTCACCTACAATTAATATGCAATGACTTTATACTGGTGTCGTATTTCATTCTAGAGCAGTGGAAAATATTTCTATTGTTTTCTTTCTTTTAAGTTTGTCACGGCATGGTTTTATTTTGTTTGATCCGTTGACTGCATTGACAGAGATCCAACTGTATAAAACGGTTGCTTAGGGGACTGTACAGCGACAGTGTAGAGCAGCAGTCAGGAATTCTTTCTCCCAGAGATAGACATCTTTAGTGTTAAGTCATTAGTTAAGCATAGTTTTATTTAACAGCTCTTCATGTGGAAGGAGTAAATGAGGCATTTAAATCAACAGTAACAGTGATTGCTCTGTGCTGCTGCGCTCATCACAGACCCGGGAAGTCCTGGTTGGACTTCAAGCCGTGTATTAATCCTTCATAGAGTGAGTTCAGGACTCCCTTTGAACACTTGAAAGTGAAGGACCCACAAATTTCAGAATGACTAAACTCTTGCTAAGGGGAGGAATTTTTTTAATGAGGTAGAAAAAGACTGTGTACTGTCTCCTAGACAGTGTGCCCGTTAGTTCATTTGTGAGGTGCTGATCTGTGTAGAAGATTTTTGTAGGCTTAACTGGCGACCGCAACATATACCAATTTGCTCAGCCAGGTTGACCTGTGTTCAGCAGGGAGTTAGGTCTGGAGGACAGTGTTACTTTCCTGGGTGCGTGGAATATACAGCATCCAGCACTGCCAGACGTGGATTTTCGTACCGAGGCTGAAGAAGGCAGACTGCTATGAGTGGCAGATTTGTTCCATAGTAAAAGTCCAGACCGCATGTTGTGGATAGAAGGTACAATTCAATGTTGGATTTAATGTTATTAAAGGACAAGGACATATACCCCTCCCCACCATTTTCCTTTACTTCTGGGGCAGGTAAGGTAACACTGCAGAGCACATGTTGTTAATACCCATCCTGTTATCAGCAAAGCTTTGGCCAGTGGTTCTTTTCAGGAGCTCCAGTATTCATTTGAAAAATCCACAATATCTATACTTTCCCAGTCTCACAAGTATTTCTCTTGGAGCAACCCTTTCAAACAGATACCTTGACATACAGGCTGTCACTTGTGTTTGCTTTCTGGAGCTAAAGCTGCTAATGTTTACAATGTGCTTAACTGAACTTGGAACCTGTGCTCTCCCTTGGTTACACATCAAAGAGAATCTTTTTAAAAGATTTTGTCTGGTACAGTGGCATGAAGGCACTACTGCTGGAATATCTGCCCCGGAGGAGAACTGACATGACATTTGAGCGAGCTAGCGGAGCTGACAGCTCATCCTGTTTGACTGCAGAGTTTGAGGGTGCTGCTAAGAATCCTTAACTGGCCTGGTCGTGGTGTTGCTGCTACATCTTCCAAAGTTTAAAAATGTGACCAGCAAATATCTCAAGATAAAGTATATAATATAGAAAAGCACTGAAAATACAGTTAGAAATGGAAAAAGAGAAGCTCAGAAGGAAGAGACTGATGGAGCATTTTTAGTTTCTTTTATATAGAGAGAAAAGCAAGACACAGTAATGGCTCAGATGCATTAGTGTACCTGCTTTATATCATTCAACCACAAAACCGTCCTTAAAAGCTATACAGGCAATACATGTGCTACAAAGAACTGTACGGTGTGCTACATTCGTGCTTGCACAGGTTTTCCATCGGTCTGGACATGGGAATATGTCCCTGTGCCCCATCGGTTAAGTAGTACAGCAGCCACAGGATAAGGGCAGCAGATGGGTCCTTTATTCTTTAGTTCTGTGCTGGCTTTGAAGATCTAGCCCTGTATGTCAATCTTACAAGACGGTATTTTTGTAACTAAGAGTACTGTAGCAAGGAAATAAATATGTAAAGGTTTCTTAGATCCTGGTGAGGCTAAAATATCTGAAAATCCAATGTGTCCATTAACTTGCAAATGTGTCATCCTTTAGCCTGTAGAAACTTCATAACATAGAGGTGGTCAGAAGAACCCCCCTGAAACGCACTTGGATGTTCCATCTCAGCTTGGATGAAACTATTGAATAGAGTTTGCAGTAGAAAGAACCTCTTCATGTCCTGTGCTACCCTCAAGGTATGAAACTATCTCCACTTTGTTGGTGGACTGCTCAAGAAAAATATCATTGGAAATTAGCTTTTTTGTCTGCACCTGATGCTTTTAGCAAGCGAGAGGTGCTTCTAGAACCATGAGACCTGCATCTGTCCAGCAGCGCCTTCATCTTGTGTTCACGCACCCGCAAACTGGGCAGTGTTTTCAAATTACTTCCTTTTCCTTTATTTTCTCTGAGAATGCCTCACTTCACATCATTATAGATCTCAATTTATTTCTCCATAAACTATCATTATTCTTTGTAGCATTTATGGCACTCGCCCGCCATAGCTGTCGTTGTTACAAATTGTTTGTCATGGTTGCCTCCCTCCATGGCCGCACAGGGCACTAGCGTTGCAAATGCTGACTGCTCCCAGTTACCCTAAGCCACAAAGGAACTGGGGAGAGGGAAGTCATAAAGAGGTCATCCTCTACACCCTGAGGAAGGACAAGGAAGACAGCTGGAACCACATGTGGTGGTGTCTCATTTGAATAAGTAAATTGTATAGCAATCTCACTTCAAAGTAGCTGCGTGAAATTGCCAAGTTCCCTCTAATTAGAATATCTTCTCTGCAATTAGAATATCTTTTGTGCTGTAATGTGATAGATTTGTGTATTTCTTATTTTGAATATCCTTAATTCCCTCTTCAGTTTGGCCTTTCTGTTGCTTACTCTCCTTCAGCTCCTGCCTAACCAGACTGGAAACGCACATGGCAGTGTTTAGTTGTCATGCCTGCATTGCCTTCCAAGGATCCATATACCACCACTGCAACTTTCTAAACGGGCCCTTTCTTACTATCATTTCTCTGTCAACTATGATATACTAAAGGTTATAAGGAGGGCTTACACCAAAATAGAACCGGTTGGAGAAATGAGAAAGTATTTATGTGTAATGTATTTTCAGTCTGCTTTGGCTGCTTCAATAGAATCTGGATTCACATTCCACAGAAGCTGAAGCAAAGTCTTGTGTTTGACCACAGTGGACATTGGGTGGCAATCTAGATCAAAAACACCCCACCCTACTCTAAGGAGCTTCTTCTGTCTTCTACCACAGTCAATTTCTTAAAGGTTTGTTTAGCTAAATGTGTTTGAAAAAAACTTCAAATTTTGCAATATTGAGGCAACTCATTTTAGACCTTGTGATGCTTAATGCTCTTCAGAAAGTTTCATACGCTGAAGTCAGGTTATAATGCAAGAACTTTAGTTGTCATTTAAAACAAATATTGCTCAGTCTTAAGATTACCCAAAGGATCTAGCATATATGAACAGCAAAAGATTAAAAAAAACCCCAGCAAACAAACAGAAAACCCCAAAGAAAAAACCAAACAAAAAACCAACCATCAAACCAGCGAAATAAATAATGATCCTTAAGTCAATCTTACATCCTTTGGGGGAGCAGGCTCAGGATAGTGAATGATTATGCTTCGTTCTGGAAAAAGATGGAAATTGCCTGGCTGTGCATGTATTTCTGTGTACCTTCTCTACAGTATTACTTTTCATGATGCAGTTACAACCATCTTTTTTCAACTGGAACCATTTCTGCTTGTCCACAGTGATAAATGTATTTGTGTAAAGCACTTTAGTCTGGGTGAAGACATCTCTTCACTTGGTGCTAAAATATGCCCAAAAGCTTTGAAAAGGGGAAATAAGAAATTGCACACATTTAAAATGTGTCCTGCAAACTCCAGATTTTTCCACTTCGGTATATCTCTCTGTTATTTTTGCTGTCATCTCTTTGCCACAAAACTTGCTTGATTTTCTCTTTACAAAATTGGTATTTTTTACCGATCAAAACATTGTCATAGCATTTTCCAATTTTTTACCCCTATAAACCTTACCAGCTTCAATAAAATGTTAGTAGATCTTTAAAAGTTTAAGTCATTTGTTTGTAGGCAAAGACCAACTTTAAGCAAAGGTGATCTTACGTACCTCTGAGATTCAGTTTGGATTTCATATGTTACTTAATTGTATTTATTTGCTTAGATTATAAATAATTAAAGAACGCCTGTCCAAGCCTCATGGTGCCCCAACATCAATAACAGTACCATCCCAACAGCCTTCAATTAATTATTTTAACAGGAACTCAGCCAGACAACCTCCAGTGGAGACTTTTCAATTTTGTCATTACTGTGAGAAACAAATCCATAGCTTTCCCTACAAATCTTATCAAACAGTACCTTCTGTGTACTGCTTCTCCTTGTCTCTTTCTCTGCCTCTGCTCTGAAGCTGAGAAGGCACAGAGTTCAGTCCTTATTTGCTATGTTTTGTTTTTCTTTAAGCTGGCTAGGATTTTGGGAATAACTTTTACCAAAACCTGCTAATTCTTTGCAACCACACCTAATTAAAGATCAACTGCAATGTTTTCCTCAGTTTACAAATTCTTTAGTAGACCACATTACATTTGCTGCTTTGGGTGGAAAGACTTTTCCTATTGTTTTAAAAAATATATATTAAAAAAATGTTCAAATCTCAAGAGAATCAGACAAAAAAATTAAACTAAATGAAATATTTACATTATTAGACAGCTATTATTTGATAGATTCTCTTTACTTGAAAACCACTTCTGAGATCATCTCTTCCTGCTCTAAATCAGGACAAAGCAGTGGAAAACACATTTAGTTGTCATCTTATTTTAATACATCGCTATTGCTTTCATTACAAAATACATTCAGGAATGTTATCAATTTCATGTGTGTGTATGCATATATATATATATATATATATAATAAATATAGCCTTGCTGATTAATAGTAATGTGGTGAAAGGTACCTCTAAGAATATGTAACATTGTCCAGAAGGTTTATGGGAATAATGAAATGTGTTGTTCTGTCCACCAGCTTGTGTTTCGTGCTGTGTTGGTATGCAAGACTTGCCAGAAAACCAAGGAGGTTTTGTAGGTTGTGCTTTTTCATATTCTTTTTTTTTTTTTTTTTTTAGTATTTCAAGACAGAATTGTAATAGTCCATAGTCTTGCTTTGTGATGAATATTGTCCAGGTGATAACATCTATTCTGCATTTCAATTCTTCCAAGTATTAAAATAAAATAATAGCAGAAAGGGTTTTTGCATGTCTAGGAATGTTAGCTCATGCTCACCCTTAGAACTTTTGCAGGTCTTTTGTCAGATGCTGCAATGTGCCTGTACATGTAAATAAATGTCTGTTGCTGATAGTTGTCTGCTATGATTGATATATTAGATATTTTTAAAAGGTGATACCTTTTTGTCAACTTAATTCTTCATAGACCTGTTTGAGGGTCACACTGTGACATTTCTGCTTTGACAACTAGCATGTTCCTGGTACTTGCAATTCTGCAGCTGGACTCATATGTGCTTGCATCAGTAGGCAAGAGTGCTCCTGGGTTTCCCATTCTCGTTTTTAGTGATAGACTGTTCCATGAATCCTTCCTAAAATACATCTCCAGCACCATTGTTTCTGCTCACCTACAAAACAGAGCTTTGCAGGTTATAAGCATCTACCCTCCTTCAGTTCAACTTAGGGAAAGCTTCTGGTGTTCTGCACTGACACGCAAGTACCTCAAATGCTGTTTTGTTTTTTGTCTGTTCTGTTTAAGCACCATATTATTTCTCTCAAGAATTAGCTGGCATTTAAACATCTCACAAAGGTATTTTATATTATGTAAAATATAATTCACATAGACTTTCTAAAATAAGCTTTTCTGAAAGCATATTTAATTTTTCAACATTATTTTTAATTTCCTTCTTTAGGCTAAATTCTAATGCATGTGTGCCCAATGAGCTAATGTACCTGTAGATTATTTTTTTTTTTGTATTCATATGTATTCACAAATCAAAGTAATAGCACACATTCACAAGAAATATTAATCTTGTTCCTCCCCTTCTTTTTCCTTTTTTGTTGTAACACGCAAGCAATATTTCTTTAGAAAGGAGCAAAATAAAAAGTAGAATACTAAATGTGTGAAGATTAAATACCAAGAATTCAATAATAGTAATCATATAATAAATGGTATCCTCATAATATGTGTTGTTTGTTTTGGACATAATGAATCATACAGCAATCATGCAGTTGAAGAACGCATAATTCTTATGGAAGCCTTTCATTATGGATGTGCTTTTTGTACTTCAAACCGAACCGTTCTATGACTGTAGGGGGAAAAATAAGGCTGAAGCTTTTATGAATCTTAAAGTTCAGGACAAGAATAAAAATCAGCATGGTGTTTTAAAATGAGAATGCAAACTTTATATTATTGTCTCTTGCAGGGCTACTGAACCCTTCCCCCCTGCCAAAGTGCACCAAGAATTTCTGAAACTTTGACAATTATAGGCTTTATATAATCATTAATGTCATGAATAAATAAAGCCTAATTAATTCAACACTAATGAGATGAAGTTGGTTCAGACAATTTTCATCACTGAAGACCGTATTCTTTCACAGTTCTGTTAGAGCAGTTCATTGTTGTCATGTTATACAAATTATTTTTTAACTCTGTAGTGGTCAATAAATAGCATAGTGTGGCAAGGATTGGTGAAATTGTCAAAAACTAACATGCAATTTATAATGTAAACTTGATAATTTTTTTGCTGGCAATTATTATTTTTAGCATATTTTAAATATAGTTTTAGTGGCAATTAGGAACAGAAATTGTGCATGTATTTGATACATTTTGATTTAGTTCAAAATAACAGGATAGGAAAGGGATTATGAAGATCTCTGTTAGAAAGACAAGCGCATATTTATGGAAGGAAGACTAAATTGAGCCATGCTCACATCCAAAATGATGATTAAATAATCCTGAAAGACTTAAATCACTTCAAAGAATTTTTATCTTTTATTAAGTTTTTCTTCAAGAACCTTCTGAGTTTCCCTTGGTCTCCTGTTCTCTTCTGCTCATAATGCACATAACATACAAGCCTCTCTGTCAAGTTCTTGAATATTTTACCATATTCTCCGCCTTTTGTGATGGCTCATTTCTGCCATTTTTATGGAAAGAAAGAAGCTGGAGATCAGGTTATTGAGTTAATGGAGAGAGTCTGCTCCAAATCTAAACTCAAAGCTTAAAAAAGACAAAATTTAGGAGAAATATTCAAACTAAGGTTTGTGTATATGCATACACAAACCAGCATATTCCAGCCCCCCAAGGCAGGGGTGTTTGTACTAGGTGAACTTTAAGGTCCCTCCCAATCCATTCCGTGATTGATTCTCTATGTACAGGTAGGTTTGGAAGTTTGCAAGAACTTATAATAGCACGTGTGGTTTGACAAGGAGATATGTGAAAAAAATTGTATCTACTGGTCCCACTGTGTGTAAAGTCATCACTTTTGTGTACATGTTAGTACCCATTGAAAGCAGAGACAAGACAATGATCTTCCTCTCAGTGAAATGCTCTTCTCCGGTGCTAATCAAGGGTGATTAAACCTGTGGGGTGCAAGTTTTACCATAAGCTTGCTACCGCGGCCAAAGTCTTCTGGGGAGAGATCCTGGCACATCCCTGGTAGGAAATGAATTAAACTGAAAGAAAAGTAAATATTTTGCTTTGAGTCATCTATTTTAGAGTGCTATGCTGCAATTCTGGCAGCTGAAGATGCAGTTTCAAGTTTTTGAGTATTTTCAGGTGCATTTAAATACATAAATTCTAGATTAATTTAATTGGAAATATCAGATTTCCATCTTTGCATATGTTTTCAGTTTTTAAACTATTAGAGCTATAGTGAAAATACTGCCCTTGTTATATTTTTCTACAGCCTATGCACATTACAGTGACAGAATTCATAGTACTCTAAACTATGGGCTAATCTTCCCCGTTTTAATATCAGCAGTAATATTTATGCAAATTAGTGTGTTGTAAAAGTTGCATCAATCATTTATGGTTCAAAGCTCAGAATAAGTACCTGTGAATTAAGGACCCCCTGAAAAAGGAGAAGCGGCAGTTAAACCCAGAATAAACCTATTGATAATAAAGTATGAAATAAAATTTATTTGTATACCTAAAGACTGGTTTATTCTTCAGATCAATTAATAAAAATATGTCTGTGATAACTAGACTGAACCCTGAGAAGGTATGAGAAGGAAAAAAATAGGACTCCAAAAGTTCATTTCAGAGGAGGCATTAATAAGAACCGGATGACACGCAGCAAAGGAAATTAGCTTCTAGTGTATATGGACATGAATAATGCTGGAGGATGTATCGTATAACTCAGTCAGATGGCTGCAACAGGAAGATGCAACTGTGGTTTCCTTAATGACCAATGGGTGATGTAACCAAATGCTAAATGCATGTTGTCAGATTCTGACAAGTTTCTATCACAGCAAAGATGGAGTATCGCTTAACCGGGAGTTTAGTCTGATAACACATCCTCTCTGGAGCGAGCGGAAGGAGTCAGGAGCTGACAGATTTCTATAATGCTGTTGTGATGTGGAGTAATCTTCCTTTGTCATTCTCTAATGTAAATATCACGCTCCCTGAAGCTATAGATACTTCTGCTGCGTTTGGCAGGGTACAAAGTCGTTCATCTTGCTAGCTTGGGCACGAGGCACAGTCAAGGCTGCTACAGCTGGGACCCTGCAGACCTACAGGACGCTTGCAGGTGGCTCTGGCTTCTGCCACCAGCTGCGGGCTCTGCCCTGCTGCTCCATCCGTGCTGGTCCGTGCAACAAACTTCAGTATGGGAGCAACTGGACAGGCACTCACAAGTCTGAGTGAGGGATAGTTGGACTTCAGTAGATTAAATAGTGCTGCTAATGCTGGGCTTGTAAGACTTTGTCATTTCTGTGTCTCTCACCCTTCTGCACGTTGCCAGTGAATGTTTTCATTTGAGCCAACACAAATGTTAAGGCTCATAGAGTGGTGACCTTTGAGGCAGCAGGTTCAGATCCCAGCTGAGTAGCTTCTGCTAGCCCGGCCCCAGGAGGGGTGGTTATGTGGTGCAGGGGCACAAGGGCTGGATGAACCTGCCCAGGTTGACTCTGGAGGTGAGAGAGCCTTTTCTGTGCTCAGAAGAGGGGAGCTGGTCCTTTCTGGCTTCGCTGCAGTGTGGGCTCAAGACCCTTGTTTGCCAAATCAGAGTACTTTAGCAGCAGTTCGATAGGAGGGTACTGCTCTGAATATAAGAACCAAACAAATTCAAAATTAAGACCGAGCTCACTGATAATCCTGGGCTTTGCATTTTAATGCATGTTACTAGTTGAGTGCTAGATTGTGTTTTTATGACGGAGCAGATTAGGAAATAATTTGCATGTGAATCTCTTCAAGTCAGTGCAGTTTCCCTGGTAACAAATGGGGAACCAAGTTCTAAAATCTGCTTTTTGCCATTAAAGTGTGCGTGTGCATGAATTTGGGGAGGGGGGCTGTTCTTTTTATAAGCTTTGTTTAATAACAAGTAAAACTGCAAAACTTAGCAAGATTCCTGATTTACATAAAATGAGGGGTTGAGGGAATGAAATTGGTTCTTCACTCACCAGCACTTAACTCATACAAAAATCTCATTTCTAGTCAAACAACACCAGGGTATTTTGCAATCAGAGTTTTCCTTTCTGGCTATTGAAATTAAATTTGTTATTGCTTATTATTTTCAGGGAAGCTGCCAAGAACTGGCATTTCCATCCGTGGCTGCCTTTCAAGCTTCTTCAGAAGCTGTGCATGAAGGCTTGGGGTATAACTTTGTCTGAGACCTGTAAGGGCTTCCCAGCTCCCCTCAGTGGCTCCGCGGAGTAGGACCCTCACCCACTTTCTCTTTAGCCCGAGGGAGGTGCTCATGGGACCCCCGTCATTCCGCAGCAACTGACTGGCTTGGACCTGGAGCAGTTAGTCACATCTTGCTTTTTAAGTGGTGGTTAGTGGAAGCTCAGCCCTGAAGATGTAACCAGATGACTTTTTAAGGCAGCAGTAGGAGAACTTAAAACCTGTTGGAGGGAGGGATGAACCACTGTTTGTGGGTGCTGGAAGAGTGACTGAAAGGTGAAACCATCCTAGCAGCAACTGGAGAAAAAGAAAGATGACCAGCCAGTTGGGAAGGACTGGTTATCCCCAAACTTTGCATCCTGGAGCCATGGGACAAAGAAACCCCGAGCAGCCAACTTTCCGAGTTCAGGCAGCATCCTGTGGCTTTATTGAACCAGACAGTTTTGGCATGAAATATTTTCCTTTTTAAGTATCCCCAGTGTTCCCTGAACATCGAGTAGCTGTTATTTTTCTTCAGATATTTCCTGAAACTTAATACATAGCCTCAGCATTTCTGATGTTGAGTTTTTCAGTGACTTTTCAGTAAAAGATTTAATGCCAAATCTGCCTAGTTAAGTTAACACCAGAAATACGACTGAATAAATGTAGGCAACTAGGTGAAAAGTATAATCTCCCCCCTCTCCCCCACATTTCTGTTTTATTTTTTTGCTTGTTCCTTGTTTACAAATTTCCAGTTTGCAGGTTATTCTTAATAGACTTAAGTTTTGAACATGAAGCAAATTTAAACTTTATTTTCCCTAAAATTTCTGCAATCTATGTATGAAGGAAAATTCTGAATAAAAAAGGTTTCCTTTCAGTAGGAAAGTACCCCTCTTCTTCAGAGGTGTAATTTTTGAAAACATATTAAAATCATAAAATAGGGTTTGCAATAAATAAAAGTAATTACTGTTCAGCTTCTCACTCAGAAGCAAGCTAAGCTGCTGCTGAGCACAGCTTTACTTCATTTTATCAGACTAAAGTGATTTTTCATGTCATGCTGGTTTTGGTTTCCATTAATGAGCCATACAATAATCAGGAATAAAACGGGAAAAATTATATTTGAATACAGAGGACCTGAGTTGCTGAAAGTTCATATCATCGACATGAGCAAGCTTCATCTCGATTTTTTAATGTTGTATCATTCATAGTGGTACAATTAGAAAGGGTCTTGCAAGGTTACTGCAGAACATGGGTTGTGGGCTCAGAAATGTAACTCCAGGTCAAGCTTTTCTTTATTCAAAATGTATTTTCCTTTTTAATTTTTCCCCTTTGTTTCCTGCCCCACCCCAATCTCACAACGTTGTGGATTTACTAGATGACTAACATCTAACATGAAAACATGCAAAAATGGTGATATTTTTTTAAATTATTTTTTATTGGTAGGAGGGACATCATACAAATGGCAAGAGTTTGCTTCATTTTGAAGGATATAGTGAAATTTTCTCTCCTCAGACTGTAATTACATTTCCAGTTCCCTGCCAGCATATGCTGATTGCCTTTTGCAGCTTCCTTGGGGCCTTGTCAATCCATTGATTAAAGAAACATTCTTTAAGTGGATTTGTACTGCATTTGAATAACTGATACCATTTGATTAGGGCCGAATGCTGGTATGACCCTCAGTAAATAGCTATTTCTAACTCTTGTGATTTTTTATGACGGATATTGTAACAGCTGCTATTTCTCTTAAGTTCTGGACTTTCACATGATTACCTGATAGGGTCAGTTGATACTCATGAATGAAAACTTTGGACTCTTGTGGCTGCAGAAACAAACCAAGACTGTTGCCAGTGCATGTAGGAGGTCCAGAAGCTACAAGGCAATGATATCACAATTGTTCCCTTAAAAGAACATTAAAATTACAAATTTCATGCTAGTTATTCCTCCTTCTTGCTGGATCTAGCTCAACAAAGCTTTTTTGCTCACTGTTACTTTTGATAACATATAGTCATCCTGCTTATTTTTAATATCCTTATATTTATGAGGCAGTTCCTCCAGGATTACTTACTTCATCACTCTCTCTGAAACACAGAACCAGATTTCCCCACTGGGGCCCAGTAACCTCCCAGTCCCTGCCAAGGGCAGCGGAATAACGTGTGTTCTTTAGAGGTTTTGCTGAATTGTGACCAAAGTTCTTAGGATCAAATTCATGCAGAGAAACATTAAGTGGAAATCTTGTTTGCAAGCACTAAGTAATATATCCTCCTGAGTGACCTTTGGGAACTTCAGATGCTTTTCTGTAGAACTGCTGTGTGACTGACTGCTGTAGACAGAGTTTTCAATACAAAATTTAGTGGTAGGATAGTAAAACAAAAGTTTGACGTATGACAAATATAATACATGTTCTTTTATATTCTTGTTTAGAATAAAAAAGTGATATCTGTTAAATTAATGGAATTTCAAGGCTATTTTCTCTTTTGCTACAAAAGGAACTATCTACATTCTCGAGAACAGCCACTATGATCTGTTAAAGATTATTATTAAATATGCTTTTACTTCTTAATACATCATTCCAGTGAATAGTGATTAGTCAATTATTGTTATTTTTTATAGCAGTTAGGAGAAATAGTCATTAGGGTCACAGTTCTAATGTGTTCATAATTAGAACAGACTACCAAGTTATGCCTATTTTGAAGAAGATTGTTAAAGCTCTATTCCTCAAGTTTCCTAAATATACAGATTGGTTTTTGTTTGGTTTTTTTTTCCTCTTAACTCAGTTGTTGTGTTTTTTTCCCAGTAACTGAACTTTTTAATTGAAAACTCTCAGCAGGTGATAAAGAGGAGAAAGATTTTGAGATTAAAGAAGATATCATGAACATGTAGATTTACACAGATCAAAGGGGCAATTTCCCTGTGTAGCTTATACTGCAGCACTACAAGAATCATTTTTAAAAACTGTTTTTCATAAACAAATAAATGTGTACGTGCTCACATGAATAAAAGGTGGCAGTGACTTATGATGTACTATATAAATCTGAGATTGTTTACAGCCATTCCTACTCATAGTCAAAACAGGCTTAGTCATTACATTTATAAGCTGAACCTCAGCTGATGCAGACTCTGATTTTTGGATGTGATTGGGCATGTAACAGAAATTCAGGCTGAAAATTCCTAAAATAGTGTGCTAAGCCCTTCTGAATACTGTCTCTGTATGACTTTCCAGATACTTTAAAGAAAGAGTTAAGAAAGGTACAACAAAGGAGAAAAACTTTAAACACATACAAAATTTGTAGAAAGATATGGACAAGCCGTAAGGAGTGTTTACTAATGGGATTTGAATTTGTTAGGCTGAAATATATTTGAAGTTGAACATTTCCCAAGGAAATAACAGCTAAATATCACAATCATATAATGCTTTTAAAAGAGAGTGAACCGTTTTTATGAAAAAAATGTTTATAGTATGCTAACATTTGCATATCTGACCTTTAGCAAAATAAAAAATTAATGATAAAAATCACTCAAACCCAAAGGTTAGAGACCTGCTCCATAAATCCAAGCCACTTTGACACAGGCCTGGATTTGTTCTTTAGAATTTGTGCATGCCTTTGCTTTGAAACTGTAGCAGGGCTGCATGGACCGGTACGTTGGCAGACCCTATTGCTGCCCAGCAGAGCCGGAGGCTCGGAGGCTGGAGCAGGCGGCGATACAGGGGCCATCTGCACGCAGTCTGTCCCACTGCCTACTGGAATAGCCATTAGTGGGTATTTTCCAGCAACTAATCTGAATCTTTCATGCTGAAACTGAAACTCATGGCTTGTTTTCTTAGCTGCTACAGTATAGGAAACGGATGACTTTCCTCTTCTCTATAGAAGCCTTGCTTGTGCTTGAAAACTGCAATACCTTCCTCTTCTTACTGCTGCTGCTAGTGGCTTTGGCTTTTTCTGTTTGGTGCTTTCTAAGCCAAACATCCTGGCTTTTTTTTAAAGCATCGCAGAAGATGCATTCTAGACCTCTACCGTTTTTTCTTTCTTTCCACTGCACTCTCTGTGGTTTATTCACCTATTCCTTGAACTGCAGTGCCTTAAACTGTGCAGGGCACTTCAGCTGAGGCAATAGAAATGCTCAATAAGCCATAGGTGTTACATGTGGGATTTAAAGACATAAATTTATGCTAGGAATAGCTCTAGATGTGCATGCAAAATGGTCTTTCAGAGCAACCCATAATTTGATATAATTTCTGTATATAAACCCCAGAACATTGGCTGTAAATTCCACAAAAAAATAACTGCATGTATGTTTAAATGATTAATGTATACCAGAGTTAGGGAAAAGTTTGGTACAAAACCATTTTGTATTTTGGGAGAATCTTTTGTCAATAAATCCAGAGAGTTGGAGCTAGCGTTTGGCTTCACTTATTTATCATTTGATTAGAAAATCAGATCCTGTTCTGAAGAACAGCATAAGATTCCAGGTGAAAACGTATTCCTGAAAAAATAAAATGTTTCTTTTTCCCTAAATCATACATATTTCTCTGTAAAAGTATGAAATCTGAATAGTTACTGAGGTAGAAATCCTCTCTTCATTTACAACAACTCCTCAGGGCGCAGCAGCCTTCCATGCACAAACAAAATACTGAAAATGAATGAGTGGTGTCAGAAAGTTAATATCATACATGAATGGCGAACCCTTAATTGCAAATGTATTTTTTTAATGTAGCTGCTACTGGAAAAAATTACTTTTATCATGTCTGTTGGCTCCAAAATCCCATCGCAAACATCCCGTGTTTAATACAGAGATACACCGAGGTGGTGTGCCTGCGGTAAGCTTACTACTGAAATCCCCGAGGCCGGGTAGGGGCCATGGGGTGGGCTGCACACATGTTGAGCTGCCAGGCTGGAGGTGCTGTGGCCAAGGCTGGTGCTCAGCTGCAGGCCGCTGGCTGGCGGTGTGCCCTGGGGGACGCCGGGGGCTGCGACTCGTCAGCAACGTCAGCGGTGACCTGGGGGAGCGGGCAGAGCGTGCCCTCAGAACCCTGGCACATACAGAAGTGGAAGGAGCGGTTGATGTGCTGGGTGGGTTTCCTGCTGTTCTGTTGGGCCTTGGAGGGGTGGAGAAGTGGGTGAACCGGAATGTCCATGAGCTTCAAAAGGAAATTCAGGGTCCTACCTAAGAGCCTTTAAAAACCGAAGGTGATAACCCTTTGGGAAAGTTTCAGATTCCCAGTCTGCAGTCAGTCAGTAGCCTCTTCAATGAAATCTGAATAGATTCCTAACTGGTAAATTTTCCCTGACGCAGACATAGAAAATGTGTAGGTAGAAAACTTGCTCTTGGAGATAACGGCAAGATGAGCCATGCCCTTTACGTACCGTGTATTTCTGCAGGATGCTGCTAATCAGGCAAAAGTTTCTGATACAGATCTGGTCTAAATGTCCTTGCTCTCATACCTCTCATCATTTTTTTCTTGCTGACTGCTCTTTATTTATTTATTTTGATAATGGAACTACAAGAAACACAACTTCTTAAAACCTCTATAGTAATTTTTTGAAACGTTTTCTCTGTTTGGGATCACACTTCAAAATATGAAAAATCACAGCGATAACTGCCATTATAAAATAGGTAGTTATAATGAAAATAAGAACGTAAGCCCCCTGATATCTGCCTTTGGATTCGTTGTATATGCTAGTTCATGTCTGTGGGCCTCTGCAAGTGAGGATAACAACATATCGGTGGGAAACTGGGGAGAAGCCTGCACTTTTGTTTCTGATAAAGCATTCACATAGTTGAAGAAAGGACTTCCATTCCCTTGGCCTGTCAGTTCTACATCTGAAAATATAATGTTTAATACATTACACAGACTAAAATAGAAGAGTTACGTAAGCAACACATTTAATGTGTAAATATCTGAAACATTTTTTTTTTTCACTAACGGTTTTTCTGTCAGAGTTAAAACATCGAGTGGTAGTAATTCAAGATGAAAGTACTTTGTGTTTGTTGGTGTCTCTTTTATTAGAAAAGGTCAACAGAAATTGTTTTAATGCTTTTTTCCTTCTTAAAAGATGACATTATGAGTATTAACAAAATGGGTTGTTTTTCCTGTTTTTGGTGATGCAAACATAATTGTATTTTCGTAAAACTACTAAAAATAAGTCACTGAAATCCAATAGTTGGAATTCTGTGTCCTCAGATAAGGGTTAAGAAGTTTAGTTGCACAAAACCAAGCGATATATTTGTGACTAACATTAGTCTGAAAAGCCAGCTAGTTTGCAGAGGTAGATCTGTGCATAAAATTTATGTTACTGGGAGGTTGGTCTGTATTGGTATTGCACTTTTATTTGTAACTAATAAGTCTGTAGATGAAGAAACATCCAGCTACTCTTAAATAAGTTGGTGCAGAATCAGGGGCAAGTGTTTGTCTTTTGTGGTCATTGTTTCATTTTAGCCATATTATTTCACGTGTTTCTTATTGTCATTCTCTCATTGCTATATTTAGAATGTCATATATTATATATAGTACTATAATTGCGGTTATTTAATATTTATATACTTATTACATACTCAGTAACGTGTTTCTTTTTCTGTGAATAAGATGCTTACTTTGTTCGATTTCAAACAAATCATACAAACTTAATTAGTGCTGTAGTTATTCTCGAAGTTTTGCAGTGGTGATGTACCTTATCCTCACAAAGAAAGATGCTTCCCAGAAGTATCATCCTGCCCCTCCAAACAGCAAAGCACAGAAGCAAAATGCTCTTCCAAGAGTAGGACTTAGGTTTATACACAGAATAAGAGCCAAGGGTTTCACTGAGGAATGACTGGGTAGGTATAAGTCTGTTTAAATAGAAGTAATGATAATTACTCAGGCTGTTTATTAAAAATAAAACCAAAAACCCAAAAAACCCACAAACCAACCAACCAACCACCACCCCCCAAAAAAACCAAACCAAAACACCCCCAAAAAAACCCCAAAACCACCACCACCAAAAAGCCGGTCTTTCCACACAGATTTTGATGTATAATCACTTGTTCTGTGCCTCACAAGCAGATGACTGACACAGGCTGGTCTTGCTTAAGTCATCCTGTACTACCAGCGTGTATTTGGGAACGACTGTCATTTTCCTTCCTTCAACTGATTTGAAACAGCAAGCTTTCAGAGAGCTTAGATTTAAGCAGGAGTGCATGGTGACGCAAGCAGTTTGACTAAGATTTTGAAGAAGTTGAAGATGTGGGGGAAGCTGTCAGGTTGACATAGTTTTTGCGATGTTCTGGGGCCTCTCTGTCTCCTGAAGGTCCCTACTGGGCTGCGGCACGGTCCACAGCAGCTGGGTAGCTTGACATAACAAATCTCTGGCCCTTCTGATGGCTTTTTTTGGTTTGGTTTTGTTTTGTTTTTGTTGGTTGGTTGGGTTTTTTTTTTCTGTGGTGATGAGGACGGTATTCAGTGGCTCAGCTGAAGTGGCTACAGAAACAGTCTCTTGATCCAATTTTTCATGCTTTGTGCTCGGCTAAACCTGTTGGATAGCAGCCCACAGAGCTGATCAGCTCATGGAACGCATCAGAAATTCATACATTTGAGTACAGTCCATCTGCAGTTCTTCGAGCTACATTTCACATCATTGTGAAGTTTAGTCTGTGAGCAATGAAATGCAGCATATACGGTGCTGATGGAACACTCTGGCATAGGTTTAGGCTCTAAACTTACTGCGTGTTTACTGACAAGGTTCAGTTATAAACTTTAGCACATGCATAAACATTTTTTAGGAGAGCAACTTGTCCAAAGCAGTCACAGGAATGATTTTGGGGTAGTTTTGGGATATAAGCTGTGGGAAGGGCCCTTCAACAAAACATTCATTGATGGATCCACACAGGCAAATAATCTATGCATGTGATAGACATGTGTTTTATCACTGGAAGTTGGGAATTAAATTGTTACTGTGATTCAGCTATTTAATTTTGGATCATGGAACCTGCATAATTTGCTTTACTACCAGCTGATTCCAAATCGATTTTCAGTACTTAATAGGTCCTGGCACAGAAGTGTGTTACAGAAATTGCTGTTGTTCTCTGCATCACCATCATCTGTAGGGGCAAATTTTCTCTTTTGTCTAAAAGTAAGAAGAGGCTTGTCTCCCACTTGACAAATGGCCTGATTTTATTATCTGTTGAGCGTATGACCTCTTGCTTCATTACCTGGCTGCTTTTTACTGAATTTTATTTTCCAAATGCACTCGATACAGATTCCTCTCAAACTGTCCACTAGGTTCAGCAATTTTCTCGAATGGTAAAGGGTTTGACTGCATCTGGCTTGTGGCAAACATGGCAGAACACATCTGCCCTGTGCTGCATTTCCTTGGTCCCTGGGCACAAACAATGCACAGGACACTGACTGAGCTTGCTACTTCCCACACCCTTTTTTGCAGAAAAAGAAATAGCAGATACATTTCAGGGACATAACAAAACTTTTTCTACCTTGTTCGGTCTCTGAAAAAAGGTAGCTTCTCGTCACTCTTTATCATTGTTGTTTATTTAGTGTCAGATATAATTCAGGTGATTGAAAGCATGGCAAAATATATTAACTGACTGCTTTACTGGTAAATATTTTGGGAACTGCCACCTCCACACAGGAGATCATATAGTCTTTAGGTCCTGTATATCAAAATGGAACAATTTGGCATGTTTAAATTACAGGTCAAAACCTGAATAAATGAAGAAGCTGACTAGTCAGTCTTCTTTCCTAATGAGCTTTTGCTACAACAGAAGCGGAGCTGCCAATTACTGGCCACTTGTTCTGCCTACTCATTAAGTATGTTTCAGCATGAACCTCTTATGATTTGGCATGTGGACAGATCAAATTCAGATTTTCCCCATGTCCAGAATAATGTCACTAGTTTGACAGGTAAGCTACAAGTTTCATATATCCCCAGCAAACACTAATTTGGGCATGACAAAAGGGCATCTGCTCTTCTTGCTGCCAAGAAATTAGGGCAGAAGTGACTGCATTTGACAGTAGTAGATGAATTTCACTTTATTTAGCTTGAATTATGAACTGAATAAAATATTTACTAGATTTCTAACATCATTCTACCCCTCAGAGCAGTTTTAGAGAAGCAACATGTGCAGCAGCTATAACTCGATATTGCCTCTCTTACTTGCTTTCAAGGGTTCATTGCAGCCTGCAAAAAACTGTCTGGAAGTACTTTGGAAAGGCAGAGGAGCACAGATTTCTCTGCATCTATGTCCATTAGGATTGTGATTTTTAAGGATCTTTTTTTAAAACTTCTAATACCACTACACAAGCAGAACGTTGTGATACAGACCTGATTTCAATTTGATATTTAGGTTGCTGTACTCAGGCTGTTGTATGGTACAGCAAGATTAAACTAATTTTAGAGTTAGGAATTGCATTTGAGAAAACTATATAAAGTTGTTCAATGTTTGTCGTAGCTTTGATCTGAAGTGCACTGCTCTTTAGAAGATTAACTCTTGTGAATACACATTAGAGTATGCAAATGTCAGCTGAGAATCCAAAATATTGTTCAGAGTTATTTCCTCACTTGGAGCATAATTACATTTCAAAAAAGTGATGTTGAGATTAGGCAAATAAGAAATCAGACCATAAAAAGTCCTACATAAGCAAAATAAATGTATAGGCTTTCCTAATATTATCCATTGCACGTATGTTCCAACTAAGGATGTGTTTTCACTTTTTTGGTGTTGTCTGTCTCCGTAGTAGCAATATTATGTATTTTGAGGACAGATGCAATGTTTTGAGTTCACAGAGTGCATTTTAGACTTACTTGTGGTATTGGAAGCTATATAAGCTTCAGGTGGTGAATTGGTTTCATATTCCTTTGTCTTATGGAATTATTTGTGTATTTAAAGAAAAAAGTCTATCTTAAGGAAGGTTTTTTTTGGTAAACGTGAGAAGTACTTTAGAGAAACATTTTGAAAGAACTTTTTAATTTGTCCAATTAAATGGGCAAAGTTCCGATGTCTAGTCATTCTTTTGCAAAGCCAGAGGTTGAGAGATTGCTGGAGGGAGGTTTTTTCCCCCTCTTTTTTCTGACCAGATCTGAAGCCTTTCACTATGTCTCTTTGACAGAAGCTTCTAGTATTAATTTTCTATTTTTATTTTGTTTGTTTGTGTGACAATTTTGAGTTGGAAACTTTTACAAAACTAAAGAGATTCTATAGATGAGAAACTGTCAGTTTCGTCACGTGCTACATCCTTCCTAGTCCTCACTTCATTGACATGTGGGTACTTGCACAGTTATGCTAAACCTGTATTCTTCCAGCTACCATTTTGACTTATCTAAAATAAGGCAAGACATTTGTGCAAGGAATAAAAAGATCATAAGGCATTCTGTCAGTTTTATTGGTTTCTCCCATGAGTTTCACTGCTCTCCAGACCTCAGAAGCCCTTATTTATCCCAGAAACCTTGGAATTTACAGACTGACTTTGCTAAAGCAGTGCTGAACTTTAGAATCCTCATAAGAATGCTGGAAATCTTCAGAAAAGCCTTCTATGATATCAGCAAATATCTCCCATGAGAAGCCTTCTAGCATGCTGGAAAGTGTTCAGCAGTGATAAAAGAGTGTGTGATTCTCATTTAGAATTCATGCTTGGAAAACAAGAAGTCTATGAAACTTTTTTATTTGTCCTGGTGTGACACATATTATTGTTACATTTTCAGATCCATCCAGCCAGAATGTATGGTTTTTGAAGGTTATTTCTCATATTTTGATGATGAATTCAATCATTAGTGGTTTGAAACTAAAAGATAGTAGACTTAGATATAAGGAAGACATTTCTTCGCTATGAGGTGCTGAAACAAGTTGTCCAGAGAAGTTGTGGATGCCTCATCCTTTGAAGTGTTCAGGGTCAGACTGTATGGGGCTGGGAGCAATCTGATTTACTAAAGGTGTCCCTGCCCATGGCAGGGGGGTTGGAACTAGACGATCCTCAAAGGTCCCTTCCAACCCAAACCATTTTATGATTCTGATATCTTCAAGACTGTGCTGTTTGTTGTAGTAAATCCTTTTTCTTTGGGGGAAAAAAAAAGGGGGGGGAGGCACTGAAGTAATTTTCCTTCATTCCTATGGTATTTTTCAGCGATGCTCAGCCCAAAAATATCTCTCTGGTTAATGCATTTATGTTAGAACAGTCTTTCCAGTCACAGTTGGTTACTACTTTGGATTTTATACTTTGTTCTTCTCAGTACTTTATTTTCTCATATACTGGTTCAGTGCTGCCTTGAGTTTAGCAGTTAATAATAGTCTGCTGGACTTCCTGGCTTATTTACTATTTTGTTTTGGGTGGTGCTGCTGTGCTAGAACAAGAGATGCTAAATGAAAGGTTTAATGGATATGATGAAGGCAAAGATGACCGTCTGATTTTGTCTTGTCTCCAGTTGTAAATCAAGTTGAGAAAGGCAAATTTATATACAAAGCCAGGAAAAGAAGTGGAAAATATTTTATACCTAATTAAGATTTTAATCGGCTATTATTTCTGTGTCTATGAATGACAGCATTGTTGGCAGCAATTTCTGTACAAGTGGCATTGACATTTGCCTTTCATTTATCCCATTATTTTTTCATAAGACTATAGCCTTCCATTTTCAAAGTTTATGGGTATATAAAATATTTTCAAATGTAATCAAAAAACATTGAGTATATTCTCCTTTACCACTGCTTCTCATATTGTTTTGCTCCATAGACTTCCATAATCACTTTAATTCTGAAATCTCTCGATTTCACCCGTTAGTTGTTGGAATTGAGGAGAGAGAAGACTGGAAAGAAGAGGGGAACTGAAGGGAAATTAACTGAGCCTCACAAATGCTGCAAAGTTGGAATCAGCAAGAAATTTAACCATCAGGGGCCATTGCAGAGCATAGTTCAGCCAGAAACTTCTACTATTCTAAGAGAAATAGCTGATTCTGAACATCTCGGGTAAGAAGTGTGTAAAATTAGGGTGCTTTCCAAGCACCTTTAAATAAAATGAGGTAGAAACCACGTTTGGCTGAGTGTACTAAGGAGAATGCAGCAATGAACAGAATACTGCAATAAAACAGCATTTCAAAAGGCATGCAGAATATAAACTTAACCTCTAAGTAAAGAAAGTACTATACCTAGCAAAGAGTTAATAAAGATTGCAACCGGAATTGCAGCCACACTACAGGGAAAATGAATTCACTTTATGATTTCATTTTGGTCCCCCTACTGTTGTTTTCCCTAAGCGAATACATTGAGCAAGGAGGTAAATGGGAGCTGAGGGAATGGTAGGTGAGGGGTACCCTTAAATGATGAAATTTTCTTCTGAGGGTTTTCCCATTAATTATATTAGGAGAATACAAAGGCTTCAAAATCATGCTTTCTGGATGATGAATTTCTTTATTTGTTTTATTGGAGCAATACTTGTGCTTTCCACACATAGTAAAACTTAAATGATTGTGTAGAGTCATGTGAAATAATATAGTTCCTCAGCTTTATTCTCCATGTTTGTGAAGCAAATAATCTTCAAAACCTTTCAGATTTCTCTTTAATTTAAACACCATGTTTCTAAGTGCTCATTCTATTTCAGCTTTAGCAAATACATTTTTCTAGATCTTATTTATTCTCTCCATTGTCAGTAGTACAAGTCTAAATGACACCATAACTTAAAAAATAAACATAAGATAAAGCAGAAGTGCTTTATTTTTTAATTTTTTTAAAATGCCTATTATTTTACATTTGTTGCAGAGGTAAATGATACCTAGAACTATTTTTAGGACTAAAGGACACAGACAATGACAACTTCAGAAAGAAATGAAGAAAAGTACTACATGCCACAATGGTCATATAAAAACAATCAATATCAGAACTGGAGAGGTTAGGACTCTTCCTTCCAAGTTCTACTCTTGGTACCGCAGAATTGTTTTCTAAAAGTCACAGTTTATTTTTCAAAATCCTAAGTGATAGGCTTTCCCCTTTGTTTTGGGGAAACTCCTTGCACAGTTCAATTTGTGCTGTGAGGTGCTGGGAGCTCTAACTAACTGTGATCCATTTTACATAGTTTTCTTTTTTGGTCTGAACTTTCTGTTGAGTATAATTAAGCTTCTCTGTTTCAGCTGCCTGGAAGACTTTTTACATTAAAAATAGAACGGGAAAGTAAAAGCCACACTTTCTCTTCAGATCTGTTCCCTAAAAAGGAATTTCAGATTAGTTTCTATTCCCTGATTATTAGTCTTGTCTTCTCTGGGATTATGTTGATAGCGTAGGAGGCCAAAGCCAAAGAGATTCCCTTGACTGTAGGTTGACTGTAGGATTATTAAAAGAAAAAAAAAAAAAAAAAAAAGAAAAGTAAGGAAGTTGTCACATCACAGCTTGAAGTCTGGACCTTCTCACAGTTTTCCATGGTAGTAGAGAATTTTACCAGCTGTTTTCACAAATACATCACAATTGAGCTGGGGTTCTGCTCTCTGTTTAGCTCACAGAGGCACGATCATTGAGGTAGTAACCCAAGAACAGAGCATACTGCTGCTGCTGCTCCATTGCTATCAAACAATTTTAAATCACCTGGAGCCTGTCTGCAGAGATGTCTTTCTGCATGTCACGAACCTCTTTCTGTGCTATGCAACGTTCAGAAATTATCCGCGTGTTATTGAACAGTTTCTCCTGGTATTTCTGCCAGAAAGTGTTACATGCGTTATTGGTATAATTTCCTAACTATATTTATTTCTGCACAATTACAAGGCATAATACCTTCATTTAATTGTCAACTGTAGAAACTATTACTAATTTTCCTAAAAACTTTAGGCTCAAATGATATGACCAAGGGTCCCCCGCTGGCAGAGGCTAATGCCCGGGTGGGCTCCATCCCTCGCGCTGCTGGCGAGGGCAGCGTTGGCGTTGGAGGGTGAGCAGCACCAGTGCGCTTCAGCCAGAGTGTGCCGGCCAGCACTGAAAAGTCGTAGGAAGAGTAAGAAGGCTCTTTCAGCCTTTTCCCACTACTTCCCCATACAAAAACACAGAGTGAGAGCATACTAACGTGATAACTGCCTGTGTTTTCTGCAGACATAATAAAATGGTGCAACTCAGGGAGATTGTTGGACCTTTTCTGGTTTGTTTAATGTCTTCAGTGAGAAAAAGAGGTGTTTAGAAGCAGCTGAAACTTTCTTATAATGAGTGTTTGAGAGCCCATGAAATAAAACCTTCTCACAAAACTACCAAGAGTTGAAAAAAAACCTGTTCTAATCAAATAGATTAATTGTACCTTGTGAATTATAAAGAGAAGCAATGCAGGATTCGGATTTAAGAAATTCAGGCATTTTTAGTTACTAGTATCTCCAGAACTAGAAAGGCAAGGGCTGCAGTACGCCGAGTATATCTCTTTCTGCTGCTTTTTTGTCTTTCCAGCTCTGTTAAGTTGATGTGGGTTTTTTTTGTTCTGTTTTTTTCGTTTTTTGGTGGTTTTTTTTGTTTGTTTGTTTTTTGTTTTTTTTTTTTTAACTCAGCAAGATTTTCAGAAGGCCTGGTTCAATTTAGAGTGATATGGAATGAAAGTTAAACCAGGTCTTAATGAACTTGAGGCGGTATGAACAGCTCCTACTTGAGAGGACTGGACATTGATGCAGTAAAAGCATCACTTCCTTGCACAGCAAGAGCTAATTATAAAGGAGCTATTTAATAGAGCTTGGAAGCCTGATGGCTTTAGGTCACTGACCATGTAGTATTACAAAGAACCGAGAAAGACACATAAGGCAAAAACTCAATAGATAAAACAATAAAGGCAATACAGTGATCAGATAGAAAGAGTTACATTATTTAGTATGGAATGAAAAATATCCCAAGGCTATTGCTGACCTAGCCTGGCAAGCTTGTGGTGCAGCTGCACTCAGACACAGCTATGTTGTCTCTGGTCCTGTGGAAATTTGCAAAGAATAAGCAATGATTGCTTGCCGTGAGGTACATGAACCAGGAGCTTCAACAAGCTGATGAGGGATGAGATGGGATTTCTTGGAATTAATGGATAACTCTGATTAGACTGCAGTTTGCTATACTAGCATACTCATCAAGAGGGTACATTTCGAAATGCAAGCGATTTTGAAGAGATGTCCTACTTTCTTCTACACCCTTTCTTCTATACTTTCTAAAAGCATCAGTTTTGCTCTAAACCGATTTATTCTCGGTGTATGGCTGTTGTGTGCTTTTACAGTGCAAAGATTTCCTTCATTCTTTCTGGTGTGAGATCCTGTTATTTGTAATTTTTGTCAAGTAAATAATTAGCAACTGCAATTGAAGATTTGTAAAAGAATACTGAAAAGAATATTTTGTGTTTGCTTGCATGAGCACCATGTACGCTGAGGAAGCAGAAATAAGTACTATTTTTCAGCTATGACCACAAGTATCATGAGAGCTGGGCATGGGAATAGGATGTATCACTAGATACCATTGTAGGTTTTAAGACCATTTGTAATAGCTCAGGTTGTTACATACACTGTTGAGTGTTAAAAGTTAGGAGAAAAATGCTTCATCTTACTAGAGGTATAGATGCTCAGAATTAATATTAAGAAATTAATTTCTCATATTAATTAATATTAGAAAGAACTGTATCAAAGAAGGGTCTGCTGTTGTCAGCATGAGTCACTGTGCAAGACAAATACTTTTGGAATTAAAGCTCAGTTTAAATACACAGAACTTTTTTCCATCTCATATATTACATAACTAACGATGGTGTTCACGTTCCTTTCATGCTCTCTCAAGGTAGGAGCTGTGGATGTGTGTGTCATCCATTGCACCATGGCAATGAAGGTTATTAGTTGATAGTACCAAGTAGTTTACAACCATGTTGTTCATCTGTGTTATTTAATGTATGAAATACAAATATTTTT
The DNA here is from genome assembly GCF_963210335.1 of Falco punctatus. Classification (NCBI taxonomy): domain Eukaryota; kingdom Metazoa; phylum Chordata; class Aves; order Falconiformes; family Falconidae; genus Falco; species Falco punctatus. Next base: position 3,364,851 of record NC_137588.1, read on the forward strand.
AAGGGATTTGATTAGTAGTGTGTTTTACTAGGAAATGTTAGTTACCAAATATAAGCAATGAATTTTAAGGAGAATTCTCCAAAAACTCTTAAATAAGACAGGGATTCATCACACATGGTTTTCTGTTCAGAGGGTGACATGCCTAGACAACTCTCCCAACACCAATTAAATTGGTCTGCACTTTTAAGGAGTTCCGATCACTTGTTTTACATATACCAACAAGTTTTGTCAGAAACGGACTGTTAAAGAACTTTGCTCTTTGCCAGGATAGGAAAAAGAGATTGATGCGGACGTCCTGAAAGTACAATTCAAATCCTCATTCGACAATATCCACACATAAACTTTCTTAATGATGGGCAAAGAGAACAGCTTGACCTATGTTGACCTGTTACACCAACATGAAACTAATGCTGGCTTCGGGGGAATCTCTTAGAGGTTTTCAGAAGCACCTTTCCTCTGCCCTTTTCTTTATAATCCAGCAAAATTAAACCCTTTTTGATCTCATTCTCTCTTAATTATGTCGCATACTTTCATGTTGCTGAACATGAAAAATGTCACCTCTTTTTTTCTACTTGCCTATATGTAAATTCCTACCCTTTGGGGGAGCTCAGCCAGTTTTCCCAGTTAATCGGTAAGGAATATTAAAAATATGGAGTATTTCCTTCATTTTTAAAGGTAGAAAACTTATGGAGATTGCAGGGATGGAGAAGGAAGAGGTTTTCCATGTTTCTTACTCTCTTGGCATTAGCTGTTGGTGGTTCATACAAGCTGGGTTTGTTCACATATATGCTTTTCTTCTGCTGTTATGCAAGAGTGCTACCTCATATATCAACAAAAATAGTATTAACTGTATTTGAATGTATTTAAATGAAGAAACATCTGGAAAACACTGACACATCTATAATTCTGTAATACTGCATTGCAGAAGGTTGCTTTTAAAACCAAGGTTATAACATATAGGTATCACATTTAATCTCGGTAGTTCATAATTCCTCTATAACTTCTTGGGTTTACATTTTGAAGTTTTATATTTGATTCTTTCCTATGGTTTATTCGATTTCCTATAACACTAAAACAGCTTTTGTGGCTAATAAAACAATGTTATGCTGATAGAGGAAATTTTTCACTCATGTTTGTGAAGTTCCACCCATACGCACAGCTCCTGTATACCAGCTCTACCATCAGCTATTGAATTACAGGTGTACCAGAGAAGAACCATTAGAATTCTTTCAAAATTATCTGAATCTTATTCTTTGTTGTGATGCCACACAACATCCTGTGTGTGTCAGGAAGTGACTGGTAACCCTTATTTTTGGAGAAAAATGCTATCATTTACGTGTTCAGGTGGTCCAAGTACTCTAGTTCCTCTTTATGAAAGGATCTGCAGAGACGAGAGGTCTCAGGGCACATGTGTTTGAGGGAGGAAGCAGCACCCCATGCATTACTGTATGTTATGCTTCAACAACATATTGAGATGGAGTCTGCCTTTCAAACACGTCCTGCATGTCCTAGATCATTGATCATTGGTTTATCCTTTATGCAACATCAATCAGAAAAAAAAAAAAAAAAGTGTTGAGTATTGGCCCTTTTTAAAAACATCAAATCATCCTCCTGATCTATTTAACTTTTGACATTCAGAAACTCAATAACTTTTTCTATTAAAAAAAAAAAATCTTGTTGTGAAATATTTTTAAAAATGCAAGCAAAGCACATACCTTATGAACCAGCAAAAATCTACAATGACAGAAGTTTGTCTGAATTAGTATTTCTGCTCATTTTCCAAATGAGATGTCAAAATAGGAATAAATCTATGTAGATTGTTAAACATAAATTACATTTATGTTTTTGCTTTATCTAGTTATGCTACGAATGTCAGAGGATTTAAAATTTTCTAAGCTTCGATATTGTTCCACAAAATGCAGCAAGCTGATAACTAATCTGCTTTATTGTTCATTCTGGGTTAATCAAAAATGTAATTATGACTTTTAATTAGAGCAGAAAAAGTGTCTGCTACTAGCTCATTAAAAATTGCTTTTTTCTGCCTTGTCACCACAGGTTATGAAAGACAAAGAAAGCTTTCAAAGTAATAACAAGGAGACAATCTAGCCTCAAATTACTCATAATTGAACTTAATATTTGAAACTACATCTAAATATATTGGAAGCTGAAAGCTGTGAATTTATATTCTAATTCAATTTTAAAGCATGAAATTTAGTGGTACCTAGAAAAACACAATTTTTTCCCCATCATCTTTTCAAGCTGTTTCGTAGTTCTCATTCTAAATTCCATGCTACTTCAAAAAAGCTTGCCGAAGACAAGTCAACAAGGCTTATGCACATCTATCAAACCAAATTTAGCACTAGGGAACACTATAACCTTAAGAAAAACACAAAAATTTATTTCATAATAGCCAGGTTTGGGTAGATGGGTATGATAAATATATATACATACACATATACATGTATGTAAACTAAATATAGAGAAAATGCTAATAATTTTAAGAAACAAAATTCCTATCTGGATTTGTTTATTATACCTATTTTAAAATAGTACATAAGGTAAAAAGAGGGAATGCAAACCATGATTAGATTAAATTGATTATATTAAATTATAATAAATTGTCAGGGGAAACCAAATGGTACAGGGAGAAATCTATGGCTGTCATAGTGTAGTAAGAGCCTGAGATTTATTTTGAAAAAAATTCTGACAGAATATTGTATCCATTATAAGAATAACAATTGACATTACTCTGTAATTATTTTGATTCTGTATCTTGAAAGTACTTCTATGAATTTAAGATACTTTTCATGCCTGTAGCACTTCAAGAAGATGCTAAACAAACCTGCCCATTAGGAGTGCTAAAACCAGTAGTTATGAGTGAGGTGTATTGGAGGCTTTTGGAAAAGCTGAATTAGTGTCTTTCCAGGCAACTAGTGGTGATTTTTAGTAAATCTGGAGGCATCAGCAATGACAATTTTTTTGGTGCTGAGTAAGCAGAATGACCCAGGTAATTTCAAGGTTGTCAGTCTTGCATTGCTTGTTGAGGGAAAGGATGACATTGCAAACGTGGAACTAGAAACATATGAATAACAGGGTTTTTTTGTTGGATGTTCAAACAAACAAAATACCTCCTCATTCTTTCTCCCACAATAATATACTTTGAGTCAAATTAATAACTAAATATACTGCACTGAGTTGGTGTATTTCTAAAATGTCAGTAGTTTTGTTTTGAGTATTATTAAACTTGAAAAAGTCATAATATGCAAAATGACAACCCAATCGCTAAAAGAAATAAAAACTGATTAATTCATTAGAGTTCATTAGATAAGAGAGGGTGTTTCCAGTAAGGTCCCTATAATGTGATTTCAAGAATGAATTTTTACAATTTTGTTCAGTGACCTGGAAATATCAAAGAATTATTACTGTAACTGTGCAGATGATTTGAGTGAAAATGATGGCAAAAGTTTTGATTTAGGGCGCTTGATAATCTGGGCAAACCATACGTAGCTCTGCATGGTCAGGAAGGTACAGAGATTTCAGGCTGTAACACAAAGTGGTGGGAGAGGGGTACTAGTAAGAGAACCCCGACTTTTGGGATTAAAGATATTGTCACCCTGAAAATCCTCTCATAAGTCTTGTACTCTACTTAATTCCAAATACTGAGGCTTTTAATTTTCAAGGTAATATGATTCCATCATTTGGGAAGCACTATCCAAAAGCAGTTTATTTGTAAAATCTTTCTGCTATTATGTTTGATTAATTTTTCTTTTGATGTATCTGAGTACTTCTATAGGTGAGCTTTTCTGTATTTGGTTGAAATACAATTTCTTGTGGATTTAAAAGGTACCAGTATGGCATTACTTAGAAACTGAAAAGTAAGTGCCCCGCTTTCACAGATGACTCAAAACTAATTTCTAAAAAAGCAAAGCCATTGATAGTGGTCATTCCAAGGACACATCAACAATTTAAATTCTTATTGTCAGATGACTGCAAGAAAGTGTTGGATCAGATTTTATCCTCAACACGCAAGTCATGTCCATGCTTTCTCTATCTTAGTACCTGGTCTAATTACTTCTGAAAGTGTTTTAAAAAATTCATTATAACACTAATTAGTATGTTACTCCTTAATTAGCCTTTAGATAGTCAAATATTGTCTCAAAGTGTAGAGATTCCACTGTGGACTAGCCAAATTCCATACTTACAAATAGACTTTTATCTTGTCCTCTGAGGAGATGATTGTAAAGCTTTCATGAATTTATGTGCATTCGGATAATGTCCAGGTGCAGCACGGCTTATGAGGACTTACCATTCCCAATTCATAGAAAAGGAAGGAAACCATTTGAGTCCTCTGGGGAAAAAAAAATACTGTGGTTTTCAAGGCCTTGGAACATAGAGGCCACTGCTATTTTGATGCTTGAGTGCAGAATGAGTTTGCATCTGAAAGGTAGACCTATGTGAAGTGCTTAGCGTTTGATTTTAATTGTATTTACAATATTTGGTAATGATGAGAGTTATAGTATGGAGGCTTTATGTCTCTTTGAGAAGCTGCTTTTTACTTGTGCTGACGTTTCCTTGAAGGAGAGGCATGCCCAGTAAATCATTAGTGCAGCTGTGATTATCTAGAATATCAGTGACTTTAAGGGTGTGGGTGGTGCTGGTGGTTGCTATTATTTTATCAATCCTGGTCTATTTAGAAAGCCACTATGTTAAAAATGAGATATCCCAGAAGCTGTGCATCTGGCAGGAGCTGTGCTCAGCTATCGGGGGGCGCCTTAGCCATGCCCACCCAGGGGAAGGATGGCCAAACTCTTCTGCAGTTAAGCTGTGAGCCCTGTGAAGGTACAGAGGCAAGGTATAGTCATTCACAACTACAAACTAGCTGGAATTGTAAACGTTTTTGTTGCTTTTTGTGTCAGCCCCACTGGGAGACACTTCTAAAAAGTTCCCAGGTTGGGTGCCCCTCTGCTGTGGAAGTTTAAGCCTTGGCATGGGAGGAAGATAAACCCCGATGCCATTCATTGACTGTCTCAAAGGGAACGCTTACAGCTAGGTGAAACAAATTTGCCTGCGGTGTTTAGTGTCAAGCTTCCCAGATGAAGAGGAGATCAAAGCTGTGAGATTAGGACATGCTGGTTAGAGGGGAAAATTGAAGTTTAGCTGTGCTGCTATTTTTAAAACTTGTCATATTTCCCTTCTGTCAGGTGAGCTGAACTCTGATTTGTTGTGAAACATGGATGCATTAGAGCTCCGGGCATGCATCGGGCAGCATAATGCCACAAAAAGAACTTGCAAAAACCTTGTTAAAGAAATGATTTAGCCTCATTTCCTACCAGGAATTAATCCTACCAGATTAAAACAAGAAATCTAAGATTTTAGCAAGTGTATCCATGGTACATTCCATGGGAGAAATGCCACAGATGGAAAGTGGTGTTCTCTTTATTTTTCTTTAATAAAAAAATACTTTCACATGCTTGTGGTTGTGTGACACATACCACTAAGGTCATTTTGACTTTCCAGAAACACCCTTATGTACAATATTTTTTGTTCTTCCCTGATTTCTTACACATCCTTTACTTCCTTCAGTGAGTTTCCACTCCATGCACACCTTCACCAACTTGTTCTTCAAGCAGTAGACCTGTCTCATAGCATCGTTAACCTCAGTCTGTACTTTACCTCTGTACCTGCTCTCCTCTCCTCCCCAAATGCTTCCAGAATTTGTCTTCAAACCTTCCTCTCATCATTGTAAAAGCTGAATTTTCTTTGCTGCTTCAAAAGCAATTAGAAAGCTGTTTGAAAGAATAAATAATTCTCCATAGATATCGTAAATATTTCAAAAATGTAAATGATGATTAATTTATTTAACACACATATTTGTATACTCAGTAGTTAAGGATCTCTTGTTTGTCTGTGATTAGAAATTGGTCTGTCAAAAGCAATGAAGCCTAAAGGTTTCTCTCGGCTGACAAAATCCTGTTGCATGAGTTATTTTGAGAAACAAAGAGGTACTGCTGTCCTGGAGAATTCATAATGTTACTTACAATTTTTTTATAGAGGATCTGATTATATATATGATTTTTTTTAGATTGAATTTCGAAACTAGTTCTTTATGTGTGACTGGCATATTAGTTTTCTATTATACATTATGTTTTCACTATCTTCAAACATTCACTTATATGTGTAAAGAGAAACAAAAGAGATAGAAACAGTAAATGCTGGTAAAGGACCAATCCTGCACATAACTGTAATTCCCTAGCTTTTATCTTTACATACGTCTACATGTGCTTTTCCTTACTGATTTAAAGAAAATATGTATTTCATGAAACAGCAAGAGCAGTAGATTTGTTTGATCGAATTTTTGTGTTTTCACTTCGAAACCTGGGGGAAGAAAAGGGAGTCAGGTTTCTGAAAATGCAAATAAGCTGTGTTTGAGATGAATCAGACTTTACATGGCTCTAACTTTGATTTCATTCCAGTTGAATTTGAGAGGAACTTCGAGGTAAGAATCAGAATGTCTGTAGTGAACTAATAAGTGCACACAGATTATTTATGCTGTAGGACCAGATCTAGGTCTCTTTATTTCCTTTTCACATTTTTATCTACCTATAACAAAGGCTGGTATGTGGTTCACAGAAAGTTCTTATTGTTAAAGCCAGAAGTATATTGCTGCTTAGAAAATTAGCGCATACTTCCCTGACATAAAGGATGAGCCCTATTCATTAAATATCTCCATGTAGACCTGAAATTGCTAGCAGAACACTGTATTTGGTATTGATATATCATCCTCGCTCAGTCCCAAATAACAAAAATGACCTGTGGAAAAGGGAACTCTTCAGAAATTATTTCATTCTGTAAATTAGTTTATATTAGCATGGTTCTGATTGGAGGCAGAAATTTCTAATGTTAAAGGATCAGATTCAGAATATATCTTGCAATGCAACCCATAAACCCTTGGGTTTGGAGTTCAAGTGCCTGAAAGCTTAGGTTCAAAATGGAAAAACAATAAAAGTTATTTATATATACTCTTGAGGTCTAATTAGGCTCAGTATTTCACATGCACGTGTATACTATCAAGCCGGATATTGTAATGTTTATGGAAATTGACACTTAACGTTGAATTGCTTCTATTTGCATATGCAGATTAGCAAAGCAATTCAATGTGAACGGGTTTTAGAGACCTGCCAACAGTTGTTTATGGAGAACTGCAAGGAAACCTGGAAACAAATCTTTGAGAATTAATGGCTTGCTTTGGCTGAGAACATTCAAAATGTTCATGACCTCGGAACGTTTCAGGTTCCTGCTGTGTAACCGCTGTAAATGCAGGCCAGGACCGCGATTTCATTGTGCCCCATGAACTGCTTTATGGATGACAGGCACCTGTAAAATCAAGCCCATTTCTAGTGACTGTGCCTCCTTCCTAAAAAAAGCCACCAGCCTTGCACTGGCAGGGTCACTGGTGCCGTACACGAAGCACACCATCACCCAACAGGGGTGTCCCCGCTGCAGAGCGGCGCCGAGGAGGAGGAGGCAGGGCTTAGAGGGGCACAGCGCATGGTAGTAAGATGTTAAATGCTTTTAGACTCCTTGTACAAGCTGGAAAACAAGTGGGTTTCATCCAGCCAATTGTTTTACGTTTACTTTTGTGCAAGCCATCTCACATTCACGTTTTTCATGAACTGCAATACTGCAACATAAATCAATGTTTGACAGAGCTGTTGTGGGTACCACTCGGTCTCTGTTCTCTTTGTTAGAGAATTTAATGAGAATAAGCTGTTCTAATTTGTGTCACTATATTCCACTGTTACTGTTCTCCTCATCACAAAAGAAGAACAAAAGGCACAGAAGAGTCAAGAATGAAGTGCATAAATTTGAGGCATGTTACAAAGAGATCATTCCATAACAGAGCCATCAAAATCTTTTTAATTGAGACCGTTATAATTACATCAAGATCAGATGCTGAAGACAAAATAGTGCATATTTTCTTGTCAGTGTCTCAGGTGTGTGCAAAATATACGATTTCAGGAGGAAGAGCAGAGATATACTGGTACCGAGCACTTTGGTTACCTTCAGAGATGCTAGAGAGGATTCTGAAATCTGCTTTGGGGAGGGGAGGCAGGGCTCCCCCTGCGCCGGGAAACCTGGCTATCGCACCTCTGTGTGTCCCTGAGTGTCATGGTCCTGTACTCTTTCCTGCAAGAATGCTGTGTGAAATATATTTCTGTATCAGCTAAGTTAGTGGGTCACTTTTCAAGGTTACAGGGAATGGGTCCATGGTTCTGCGGGACACCCTGCACCTCCCCAGGTTTGTTGTTATGCATTATAAAGTGTCTGGTGCATGCCTTTTAGCACTTGACACTATTTTTTAGGACAGAGAACTTTAACATGAGCCCTTTTGTGACCTCTGGAAAAGCGAGTGGGGGGAAATGGGAATTTACACCCCATTTTTCATGTCTCTGGCACATCCGCATGAGGGTCAGAAACTATTTGGCACTTTATATTTGAAACAAATTACTTTGATTCCCCCCCAGGTTTCACTTTGTTCTGATACAAGGTCAACTGTGCTAATATTTTCTTTGGCCAACGGTACTTACTGTGTAAATAGGGCAATACCAACTGGAAAACCAAAGCCTAACACTAACAGCCAGAAATACTGCTTCGTTGAATAGCCTTGCTTTTGGAAATTTGAAAACCATACGGCTGCATGTTAATGGTGCTGCAAACTGCGGTCATCAGTATTACAGAAAACTCAGTAAAAAGACAGAGCACCTCATGCTTTCTATCTGGGATTCAGGCTAGTTTTATATAGCACGTGGTAAGTTACTTTTATTTATAATGAGGACTGCTGAAGATAAACAAAACACTAAGCAACTCTATTGTCTGAATTTATGTAAATCAGATCCCCCAAAACTCAGTATACCTTATTCATTAATTTTATTATCCTCTGCTCTCGAATACTCAGAGGTGTGTTTTATTCCATTTTTTTTAAAGGACTTTGGCTTTTGCAGTTTTATATTTGTTACCAGACCACACTCACACATTTGAATGACTAAGCATGCCAGACACAAAGAGAACCATAGATATGGTCACATGTTCATACATAATGTATGCTTGTGTGCGTGTGTAGCATCATTTGGATATATGACTATTCAGCATAACATACATTAACATCCAGATCAACACTCAAGATTTAATCGAACTGTTAGTGGGCAATTGTGAGAGAAGCCACTTACGTGAGTTTAACATTAGTGATCGGTTTTAAGACCACCTCTGTTCCTTTTAAGTATTTGCCAAAAGAAAATGTTGTCTTCAGTAAATACATCTGTATTTATGAAGCCATGCTGGGCAGTTTTGGGAAATGGGTACTGATCAGAGATTAAAGTGCATCATTGATGGCAGAGCAGTTATCTGATTAGGAGAGACAAGTGACTGCATAACTGCTAGGGAGCTTGGTCTGCAAACAAGATTAGCAGCATACCCAGTACTTTAGGTCCTTATCTCTGAGTGAACAATAATGATAGTACTGACAGTAAGGAAAATTAACAACTTCATTTTTGTGTCAAAAATAATTTCAGCCATATTTATAGAGGCTTAGTATTTCACACGAAATGTACTATGAAGCTGTTCAGATCTCTAAAACGTCTGTGTGAAGGCAGGATGCACAATACTCTCAGCTAAATCTTCTTTGAGATCTTATATCCATTAAAGCAGGGTGACGTCTTTCCCCACCCTATCAGATTTGGTGGTGAGCATTTTATTGCCATGCCAGTTTCTAAATGACATTTGCACAATATTTTTTCTAACATCGGTTTTGTCCAAATCTATCTCCCTTTTTTTTTTTTTTTAATTCCTCCCCCACCCCCCCCTGAAGAGAGGAGGAGGGTGGATAGGAACCAATAAAACAGGTTGTGTTAGAAGTGCTAAACTTACTGGAGATAGATAACTGCTCAGAAAAGAAAGAAGAACGTATATCCTTCTCATTTTCCCCTTGCAACCTGAGAAGTGATGTGAGCAGTATGAGTCTTGCTTTTTCCTCTGTGCCTGCTCCCTTCCTGTAGGCACCCACCGCTTGATGGGGAACTTTTTAGAGCTCCACGGGCTTTGCTTCAGCCCACTCTCCCGCCTCTGCATCTACAAAATGGGTCGGAGCTTGTTGCTAAATGCAGGATAACCTAAATATTTAATGTTCTGCTGGGCATGAAACTACTCCCCCCTCCAGGACCTGACAGTGTTCATTAGGGTTCAGAAGGGTAACTCGTATCTTATTTGCCTGATCTTGATATTAGTCCCATGAACCAGCTCACCATGTCTAAACTGGGACCTTTTTACTGCATGTAGGTGAAGATCTCGCTTCTCACATAGAAAGCAGTTGCAAGGCTGAGTTCATTCAGCTGAACACAGGCAGCATTGAAGAGGCACGTCTGGGGTTTTAAAGGTGTGAATTTCAGTTGGCAGCTTTTTCGTTCCTCCAGATGCTCTTTCTCTTCTCCAGGAGGTGCTGTGTAATTTGAAATAGGATCCTTGCCTTAAAAGCAGCAGAGAAAAAAAAAAAAATTAAAAAAAATCATTAGTGTTATGTAGTAGGAGGAGCAATCTAGTAGTTCTTTCATTTTTATTTTTTCTTCCCTGAATAACGAATATTGAAGAACTGAATTCATCCTGTTATGTTGATCTGCATGAAAAGAAATGTAAATGGGATCCAGATGTGTTTTCTCCTCTAATAGTTTCATTCACTATGCTTTAGATATGAGAAAATGAAATGTATTCCATAATAGGTTGGAGGAGAATAGACCAAAATTATAATTTTATAATATTCCCTAGGAATTCATAGAGGCCTAACGAATTAACTAGGAAACTCTGATGTCTAATGAACTCTGCATGGGGAAATATTTAATTTTGTACTGACTGCCATAAGGCAACTGCATGGTGGGTTATTTAATCATCAGCTGTAGAAATAAAACAGCAGTAGAAAATGGACCTGTCCCCAGCATTGTAGAAAAAGGTTTAACTGAGCTCCCCCTTCAGTCTGTATCGGAGGGGTTGCAAGGTCCCCTTCTAGAGAGGCACAAAACACTTGGCAAACAGCTGGACACTCCTAACACAGGAGCTACCTTCATGGAACACGGGGAGGAAAGGTGAAACAGCTACGGATGCAGCTTTGCTGCCTTTTGAAGTCGTTGACTGTACCTCTTTAAGTTACTTTTGCATACCACAGTGATGCACCTAATCATGTTAAAAGAACACTGTGATTTTTTTCTTTTGTTTACTTGTTGTAAACACAATTTGCAGTCAGTATAAGCTAAGATCATGGCCTGTCTTTTAGCTGTAGTAGAATATATAAAAACGCCGTGCACTTCATTTCGTACACGCAAACAGTGTTTCCTCCGTCTAGGATGGGGCTCTTACTCTCTTCAACTTGTTTTTATGCTGTTATGCTGCTTCTCAGGTGTTCTGTACTGTAAAGGAGAGTGCACCAGCCTGACTAGTTACCCTTGCAGAGCAGCGCCTTACTCTATTAGTCTATGGCATCAACATCCTCACATTAAGACCACATGTATGCTTTTGGTGCATGCATTTCTGAGCGGTGTCCCCTAATAGGACATTTTCTAGGCCTCTTTCAAGCAAATTTGGTTAGGAGATAAAATAAATGGCCCAGGTTTGTGGCTTAGAAGGCAAAATCCAAGCGCCAATGCAGTGCTTATGTGTGAAGGCACAGAGAAATGCCGGATTTCATTGTGACAATCATATAAGCATGTGCCTTAATACACTATAATGCCTCTTTTATTTATGGCAATTTTCTCATAACTGTCCTGCCCAGGCACTGCCCTGCCGCGGCAGCCCTGGGGAAGCAGCTAGCCTCTTCCTACAGGCAGCAAATAGCCCTTCCACAAGCCCAAATGTCTTCTGGATGTTGTATGATAGAAGGGGATGTCAAAATATAAGCTGTGATCCCTCTTTCTTCTCCCAGGCTTCATCAGCCTGAATGCTGCATTTCAGCTCTCGATATTTATCTTCATCCCAGCACTTTTCTTATGTGTTTATACCGAGCAATGTGGTTTCATTAGTCTCAACCTAAAAATCAGATTTAAAACTTATTATTTACCAGGCCCAGATTCAGTTTTCCAAAATTTCAATTCTGCTTAATAAAATTGATTAAATATTGACTGTGCCGAGGAAAGGTTGGTTCTGTAGCCCCAAACTTGGATGCCTACTGCAGGATAGATGTATGAAACCAGGTTCAGCCTCTCGGTGTAGACAGGGCGAGCTTATGATTGTGTCTCCTACCTTGCAGCTGACCACACAAGTCACTGGGCTCACTATGCAACAAGTAAGGTTTGTTTTTTCCTTTTAACTCTTCTTCCCCAAGCTTCATCTTCCTTGAGACGAAGTGAAAAGAAGTTTGAATAGAATCTCTTTGTTATCACAGAGTACGAGGGAAAAATGCTGAAACGTTAACATGTGAAAAATAGGATCTTACTTTTCAGGTAGTCTGTCCATTAAAATACCACGTCTAGCAGTAAATGCTGTACAACACAGTTATATTCTCATTTGGAGCACTCTTCCAGTACATTGGATTTTTGGTAATGTGTATATTCACTCTATCCTCATTACAGAAATAATCAACAAAATAGATCTGTGCTCTTTCAAATCCCTGCAGAAGTCAGTCATCTCTCCAAACATATGGTCTGTTTACCTTCCCAAAAGCAAAATGTCTTCATAATATCAAAAACTAAAGACCCCTCTCTGTTCCAGTGCAACAGACCTGGAAATGCAGTGAGTTTTTGTTGTGTGTTTTGATCCCCAACTGGTATTTGAGAGCAGAAGGCCAGAGCACTAACCAGGATACATTAGGCTGTCGAGCCACCATGCTACAGTAGTTCTGACATTATTTTTTAATGAGAGAAAAAATAACTGACCTTGTAGGGACTTGCACCCAGAAACCTCTGGCTACTGTCCAGCCAGAAGAGCACTTTAGGAGCAAGTGTGCCGTGTTTAGGACTAGTGAACAAGACTGAATATTATTTTTTCTTTTTTTTTTTTTTTTCTTCTCCAATGTTACAGAGTCATCAGTGGCTACTTGTTCCCTGGAGAATTCTGTTTTCAGTTCTGTCCTTGTTTGGAACACTCTACAGCTATGGTAGGAGAACTTATGCTGAATTACTTGCAAACAATCTCTATTCTTCCCCCAAAACCATATTTTATAGATGTTATTTATCACAGAAGTATGTGTTGCTGTCAGCATACTTTCTGACGTTGCAGATGCAGTGCTAGCAGTCTTACACAACGTGAGGGAAAGGGGTAATGTGTCACATCTTTGCTCAACAAATCCCCTGTTGTAGTATAACAAGGGGAGTGAAACAACAACATCATCAGTAAAAAATACTGGGGAGATTATAATAAGGGAAAACGCATTTATATTGCACGCATTTATCCCAGCTTGCTTAAAAAACCTTTAAGAATGTACGCTTGTCAGGACAAATGAATCTCTGCAATGTTATCATAACCCTGAAAAAAGTCTGGTTTATTATGTCTGTGATAAGTAAAGTGGTATTCCTTCTTTCTGTCCTCATTTTATATTCCTCACTACCGTAATTGCAGAATTAGCTATATTTGATGTGGCTGCTTCTTTCTTTATTACATGAGCAATAGGGCAGTGGTCAAAAACAGTCCATACTGCACGTGGTTAACCGTAAGAAAGGTGTTCATCTCTCAACCAGCTATTTGGTTTTTGTTTAGCAAGTTCTCTCAATCAAAATAATGTGGGCTGCAAGTAAAATTGTATTTCCAGTGCCCAAATAATCAAGCATGTAGAGATTCTGACACTAGAAAGTCACTAGATAAGGCTGTTATGCTTCCATATTGTGTGCACAGCAATGACAAATGAAAGCATTGAGCACGGCTGCTATTTGAAATAAGTTCACTACTTATTAAAATCTTGCAGAGTTTATAAAGCTATCGTGTTATTAACCTTCCAATACAGATTGCTTTTCTAAAAATACCCTTCTTTTCTACTCGAAGGCCTATTCTCTTTTTCTTTCTTTGGCTAAATTAACCTCAAAATGTAATTCAGCTCCTAATAAACTTCTTAAAAGTGTAATTTCTCCCAGTTTTCATACACTTTTTTTCCATAATACTACTAAAAAGAACTAACATTGTCAAGTATTTATTTTAATTTTTTTTTCTTTGCATCCCACACGCACATATACCCCATGAAACTCTACCCACGGTACTGACAATCAACTTGACAACGTAATCAGTCAAATTTTACTCAGTGACTGTTACTTAGGTAACCAAACACAGTCACAGAAACGAATTGCACAATACAGAAATAAACCCAATTGACGTGTGGCACTTCCATTACTTTTCAGTAAAGTCTGAAAACGTTATGATGGTGCAGTGCAAAGGTGAAGCCTGTCTGGTGCGTAGATTGTGAATGTACTGCTTCTGGTGGGAGTGAAATTCAACCTAGTACCAACAGAAGGTCTGATGTGAGTCCCTAAAATAAGCCTCTGTCATTTGAGCTGTAGGTGATGCGTAAGCCCTGTGCTGAAGCTTTGTAGTAGAACCAATGTGACTGTTGCAGAGTAAGGCCAGAAGGAATGCATCCCTTCTGAAGCTTTGTTATTTCTTGTTGCTTTATTACTCCTTCCTACTCACATTCTAAAACATTTTCCAATGTAATAAATCTATCTGAAATAAATTTTTGAGAGGTGAGAAAAAAATAAGGGAGAGGTTGCTTAACACAGTGAATAAACTCTAAAGAGTCTGTTGAGAAACACCTCTAGCCCAAATGACATTTTTAATCTCTCTCTTTGTCTTGTAAGAGGTTGTTGCTGATATAACAAACTTTCTTCGGGGGCAGACCTTCCTCTGATAGAGCTCTACACACTCATGGTTACCACTGAAATCTGGGGTGTAAAGTAGAGTGTTCTCTTCCAGCTAAAGTCACCGTAAGTGAGAATGTGTCATCAGTGCCGTGTTTCATTGCTGTACTTAAAGTTGTATCTAATTCCTTTGTAACTGTCTTTATAGAGTAGATGACTTTTATAATTTGAGGGTTTAACTTGATAACATTACTCCAGAGTTAATATACTACCTACAAACAAAATATAGGTTGTGTTTGTCAAGATGGTCTTATGGCGGTCAATCACCATAAGCTAGCTTTTGCTGCTGGCCACAAATGCAACTGCTTTTTTAATAAATTACAGACAAGCAAAAATAAAATAAAAAAAAAAAAAAAATCTATGTTTTAAACCAACTATTTTTTTTGCCTAAAGGAACACACAAATTATTGACTGGTGAAGGACAACAGTAACAGCAGTAACTGTTCTAATGGACAGGAGCATTTTTGGCAGTAGAGACCTACCAGAAGGTGGACTGTGTGGGCACTTGTGGACAGTCAATAAAATTGACTGGATGGAGCTGTAGGAGGGTGAGAAGGTGTGTTTGGACAGCAAGGGATAACATTGACAGCATGTGAGTGCTTCAGGGTCTCCAAGATGTTATTAAGTGTCTAAGGATACTGAAGAAGAGGGCACTTCAGAGAGGTGTAGGGGGTGGGAAGTGGGCAGAGAGGGCAACTGGGTTAAAGACATGGAGGTGGTGGGGTGGTTTGCCCTCCTTTTCCCGCCTCGCTTGGTACATAGTCTAGCTGCTGTGCTGATTTGGGCCCTGCTGACTGCAGAAGAAAGGGGACTTGGAGGAGGTGTGACTCACACCTCCTTTCTCCTTAGCACTCCAGAAAAATATAGTAGCCCCCTTCAAAAGGTTTGGCCAGTGCTGTCTCGCCATATGAAAAGAAGTCAGTATGTGTATGCAGACACCTGCACATGAAAAATCATTCTGGAAATAGAATGTTTCCAACTGGAATGAAATATCCAGCTATTGCTGAGATTTTATAGCTTCATTTCTTTCTGTTTATTTTCATGGCAAGAGACTCTCACTTTTCTTTCTCTCATCTCAGCTCAATATCCATAGCTGACCACAAGGAATTCTGATTGCTGGTTTTTATTCAACCAAAACTTATTTTTCTTCCCCAGCTGGCCTTCCTGACCTATCTTTTTATTTTCCTTTTTGATGGTTATATTTGTAAATAAGTTCAGTTTGTCCTGGACTGTGCTGTGAGCATTCAGCTTGACTGATACCCAAATTGGAGCACTCACAGCAAAAATACGAAGGTGCTATAAACATTTTAAATTGCTTTTGACTATGAAAAGCGTTTTGAAATTATTCCACTGCCTTAAACCTTTTATGTGTACTTTATTCTGAACCTTCTTAGAGAGGGCATTGGACTGTAACATACGGATTTCTATAAGGCTTCTTCTGTGACACTATAAACTCCTTAGGTACTTTTCGTTTCCAAATAGTAATGAAAATCATATAGAAAGTTAATATATAAAGAATAGCTTGAAGAGTTTCAGAGCAAGGAAAAAGCATAGCTTCTATCATACTATCAATGTAATATCCTGACAGATCAACACTTTGGTCCAGAAGCACTGCGAAATCATTCCCTGAAATAAATCCAGTGATATTAGTGTAAGAACACGCCTTTCTGTTCCCGAACCCCAGAGGACTCGCATTGACACTTACAGTTTCTGCTCTAAGAAACTTTTTTCATTTTAATAGAGTGCCAGAGACTTTGTGAAGGCACAAAGAATGATGCTGCTGGTTTGATTTTATTTCGTTAATTATCAGTCAGGCATAACTCCTTTAAATATATACTTGTCCATAACATCCTGAGGTCTGTCGCATCGCTCTGTAACCTGAACAAGCTCTTCTGGGCCAGGTGGCCAGAAAAAATCAAATTGTGAAGCATAAATACTCTTGTAGGACAATCAATGGGTCCAAAGGCTGTAATGAGGAATAAAGACAGAAAAGGAAACAAAAGAAATGTGTGCAATTCTCCCTCACAGGCAACTCTGAATAAATATCTCGGGTACTGTTTCTGCTGTGAAGAAGATTGACAGCAGAAGAGCTTTGTGCAAGAGAGAGACTCAACCTGAAGTGTGTGCGAGAGAGGCAAATCTGACTTAAACTGGAACACGTTTGGGACATTTTTGTCAGATGGTTTACTTCTCTAACTGGCAAGGAAATAAGCAGGATAAATGCCATGTTGAGGCTAATTAAGCTGTGTTCTCCCTGGGAAAACAATTTCATACCATGTACCAGGTGGTTAGGACAGTTATAAATTTGAAAGAGCAAAAGAACGAAGCGAAATGTAAGGAAGAAAAGCCAGTGGAAATCGTGTTGCATGTTTATGCAGTAAGTTCCAGGATCTGTACAAGGATGTGCTGTACCATTTTAGAGGACTTGGTTGTTGCACGTTTTGTTCCTGTGATGGACCTTGGCTGCTTAATAGAGCTTATATAGACTCTCCACTACTACTCTCATGTTAAAAAAAAAAATGTGTGCTCCTCATTCTGGACCTTATTTCCTAATGTTATTTCATTTTCTCCACTATTTTCTAATCATTAAGGTAGACACTTGAGGTAGGAAGGAGAGAAAGTGATGAGGGAGGAAAATCTCCAATGTTGCAATGTGAGGAGCAGGACTCTTCCAAAAATATGTGGCAACAAGAAGAATAAAACAATTTACCTCATGAGATGTGCTATGTATTTTAAATACATATATATTTTGCCAGTGCCCCGAGAAATGCTTCATAGTACAGTGCTATCCCCAAGGATTCTCAGAGAGCTCTTGGTTTATTTGTAACTAGTTCTGAAGCAGTATAAAGAAAATTCTTTTTCCTGACAGAGTTGGCAAAAGCGTGAAGTAGGAAAACATATACCCATATGTCTAAAATAATGTTTTTGTATATTTTATAACAAAGGAACAAGTATTGCACCAAAATGCATTGCCACCTCAGAAATGCACAAAGCAACTCCTCGGTGAAAAAGCGTAGTTCTGCCGTGCCCTGTTCACCTTTGTGGCGGGATGAAAACAAGCCTTGACCTGCTTTGCGGGTGACTGTATTTGTAATTCAGACCAGAAGCTGCCTGCAGGTTTGGGGATCGGTTGCTGTTTCTGCCATTATAAACCAAGGTTCTGCCTGCTGTAAGTGCACAAGTAAATAGCACTTTACTATAAAACCAGATGTTTGCCTCAGAGTTATAGACCAAGACTTCCCTTTTTGTGGTACTTTATAAAATCTAATAAGATAATTAATGGTCTAACACAAGTTCATAAAAAGCCTGAATTCCAAGTGCACGGAATTGCAGTGGCAACGTGCCTAGCCCGTTCTAGTTGCAGACTTCTGGCGTAGCATAAATAGGTTAAAATGCTGTCTTTGCTTAAAAATTCTGTGCTATCCTACCATGAGTTTCCAAGTTTCAAGTAAATCAGGTCAGATTTCCCATAGCTCCCATTTAAAACAAAAATAAGATGTTGTGCAATTCTTTGACATAAAAATCAAATTAAATGCTTCAGAAAAATCATAAGGCAAAAATGTGCTATGTCAAAATGAAGCAGTTTATTTGGGCAGAAACAGCACTTAAAAAATATAGCCTTCCTTTTTGTTGTCCTAATTGGATGGTTTTATAATGACAGATTAAAACCACTGTGAAAGTAACACACAAATGATGTTTTATAACCTGCTCAGTATTTCAGCAAAAGATTTTCTTTGCGCCAACCAATGAATCATAGACTGCTGCATGTAGAAAGCAGCAATAACTTTTCTTAAGATGCGTTGACATTCTCGTTGTTATTACTTTTAAATTAATATGTGGTACTGGAAGACATTTCAGGTGTCAGTGAACGTTACTGCTTGGGCTAATTGTTTATATTCTCTTTATGAATTGAACAAGGGTTTGTTAGAAAGATGTGCCGTGAAAAATGAATGGCAAGTGAACGCACAACACAACAATACATTTGCAGAAAACCAGGTCATAATAATTAGAGATATGTGGAAAAGGTCTGTAATTTGTGCTGCTGTTTGAACACTTAAAACTAATTTTACTAGTGTGAAAAACTGGCCTGGTCTGGAATGAAATATTCTTTTCTTAGATCCTGTCTCTAAAATTAATGTAGCTAACTGTAGTCTCTAGATACTGTTTCAAAACAGGAAAACAAATTCTTAATTTAGAAAAAAGTTAAATATTTTGAGTCTCCTTATCCTCCTCTTCCTCCTATCCACAGTGAAAAGTGCCACATTTCAGCTGCTTTCAGAGAGTGTTAGGCATCCTTTATTTTTTCAGCAAAGGATTTATTCATCTTAAAGTTTTCATCTAGCTAATAATCCAAATGACCAAAACAGACCATTTGCACTAGAGCTTCTCACTGTAGCAGTTACATTTCTGATTATGCTTCTAACTATAGGGTAAGGGACTTCAGACCTCAGATTCTGTGAAATTCTACTCCCACCTATCCTATCCCTGGAATGCGGAAGAATGCAGATTTAATTCTTTTTATGACAGATTATATGGATTAGCAGCAAAATCTTTTTGTAGTTCCAGATTTCTCCAGAGCTTACTGGAATCCAGACTGCAGCAGGTGACTGCAAACTACCATACCCAGTCCCTCTCTAGTTGCGCACCTCTGTGACCTTGGCTTTGCCCACGTTCTCTCAGGACAAGCAACTATGGAAAAAATTCAGAGTCCCACACTGTATCATTGCCACATAAAATATGATGCTCTTGTCTGTTTAGGAAGTGGAATGGTGAGGGTTTCTCTGGATTGTGTTTGCTACCAATATGCTGCTCTGAAGCTAAGGATGGGGCAGGCACACATCACTTAAATCTTTCACACCCATTCCCTTCTACTATTTTGGAGGTTTTATTCTAGCCATATAAGAGAAAAAAACGGCTTTGATACTGGCAGACATCACCGTTTTCAAGCCCGCTTTCCACCAGTCTAGCATGAGAAAGTGGCTGGAAGCCATCCAAAAATCTGAACATTTGTTTCCATGGAAGGCTTGTAATATCCAGCTGCTTTTGACTCTGAATTTAATGGTGTATTTGTATTTGAAAAAAATCAATGCAGTTTATGAACTGAAAAGAGAGATCCACTGCAACCAGTTCTGTCACGTTTAAGGACACCTTATGCAATTCTTCGTGACACAGAAATCAGGCTATAGAAACCATCCTACGCCTTCCTGCAAAACAAGATTTAGCATTGTAAACCTCACCGGAGCAGCTCAAGGAGAGGTACGACGACAGGGAACAAAGGAGAACTGTGAGAAACAACCTACCACTAATCAGCCTAGAAGGCCAATAAGATCTGATGGGTTTCTGCAATAAAACTACCCTAAACCTCCCAGTGGATTTTCATACAATAGAAATCAAAAGGGCACATTAG
The DNA here is from genome assembly GCF_963210335.1 of Falco punctatus. NCBI lineage: Eukaryota > Metazoa > Chordata > Aves > Falconiformes > Falconidae > Falco > Falco punctatus. Next base: position 3,385,137 of record NC_137588.1, read on the forward strand.
TCATACGGCAGGAGAGACACCAAGGGAAAACGTCCTACTCTCATTCTTTAAACAGCTTTCTTCAGATAAAATAGCCATCATGCAAGGTTCATAAAGAATAAAACTTTTCATTCTTTGTTGAGGGCCAGCCCAAGGTCTATACAGCATTTAAGTCATACTATTATGAGGCCATAAACGGGGCACTAGTTGTAAATTATTTCTTATTGCTGTTATTACCTTTGAGACACTATAATACATAATGATCTATCATACACGTTTATAAAATGCTTCTACTGGAATAGGCAGACCTTAGTTCCTCCTCAGAATAGTCCTGCTGACTTCAGTCATGTCTATAGCTACATCACAGATTCAATTTGCTTTTCACTCCACATTTCTGCACTTTGTTACATTATCTGGAACCCCTGATCATAGAGTGGAAAGGTACAGCGGGAAATGGATGGAGTTGTTCCATTTTTCCTCACAGCTATTTGCACCGTATTCTAAAAAGTGTACATGGGTTAGTGTCACCGGCAGGGTCCTCCTGACACAGCACCTTTATGCTGGAGCATGCAGCCACTTGAAGATGTTAATGAGAAATCTTTATGAAGCTTAGGCTGTGTGGTGACCTCCTATGCTCATGGTGAGCCGACGGGTTATTCCATTCCAAAAAGCAAAGCCAGGAACATCTTTTCCACACAAGCATCTGTCCATCATGCCTCTGTACAGGCTCTTCTCCCAAATGCAGTGGGCAACAGGTGACCTGTCTTTGAGGCTCATCCTGTCCTGCTTCCTGGGAAGTGGCAGGGCAGCATTCTGCAGAGATGCACACTTCTAGTTCTTTGGCCTGAGGCTATGATTCCTTTTCCTTTGAGACAGCTTGTTCCTCGGTTCTCCTGCTTCTCCTGTACTACAGTTGTATATAACGTAATAATATAACTCTGTACAAAGTACGGTGGTGTAGCTCTATGAAATTCTATCAAGGACACTTAAGCTTTTGTTAGGTGCATGCAGAGTATTATTTGTTCCTCAATGAAATAATTTCATATTGTGTTAACCATTCTGTGTAGCTCCTGCGATTACTTCAATCCTGCTTTAATCTCAAATTCAAAATTTCTCAAATATCTGCTAAAATTATTAAAATAAAACTGCACAAAATCTTTTATTTCATTTTATATGGGAAGCATCAAAACTTATGTAAGGACTGCTCTTCTGTTGAGCAAAATTGAATTTTGTAGAACTAAGTACAATGTGACATACTTAAGATTATAAATGCTGTCCTCAAAAATCCCAGAAGACAACAGTCTATTTTTACATTTAGTTCCATTAAAAATATAATTTAATATTTATCCTGGTGAAATTAGTAAATTTTTTCAGTGCATTTTATGAAGATAAAGCGTGTTATCTGTTTTCTTTCTCAGATTATAATAAACTGGCACTAAATCTCTGAAAAAATGGGATTGTATCTCTATGTCCATTAATGGTAAATAATAGTTAATATTTTTTATTGGATATGGGACCGTAAGTACTAAAGACAGTGCTGAATCACAGTACTTATTTAGAAATATTGCCTGTTTTCCCTAAATACAAGCACTTAAAGTCTATCTCCATCAAGCAACCTTGACTTCCGAGACAATGCAGGCATACTCTCTGGGTATATGTTTAATTGCATATTATATTGATATATTCTATTTAAGGAGCCTCATGACATTTATAAAAAAGAATTTCTAGCAAGTACTAAACATACCTTAACAGCCATTTAATGATTAATAATGAGTGGCTCTTATCTAGTAATTTCCCGACAACAAAAATTTCATTTACCATCTGCAGCATCACCCAATCTATGCCTCATGATAAGAGTGTTTTCGGCGAGCAGTGAAGAGCGGACAGCAAAAGCATCTCCAGACTCTTTGCACCTGTTTTTCTCTACTGGAGTCTGGGATGCCTGGAAAAAAGTGGATGAGCTTTCAGGTTCACCAGCCTCTTCTGAAACAGGAGCGGCAAACTTCAAAGCTAAATAGAGGTTGAGAGCAAATTGCATGGAAGTTTAAGTGGATGTGTTAGTCAGAAAGAATAAAGGTGCTTTAAACTGAGTAATTAAGTAAAGGGAAGGAGGGTGAGGTTATGAGGAAAGTAATTATTTGTACAGGCAAGAGAAACAGGTAAATTATCTCCTAAGGAACGTTGAAGGTATTGTGGGAAAAGGACTGGGATAGGGGAGATTATAAATTTCCGCAAGAATAGTATCTCTCCTGAGTCTGTGATTTTGGTATCCAACAGAAGCTGAAAAATTCTTGCGTATCTGACAGCTTGTCTATTCTTCAGTTGCATTAGTTGATTGAAGTAAAGATATTCCCTCCCCCTGCAAACCTTAACTCAATCCTGCCCTGAAGCTGTGATGGCTGCAAGAGCATTATCAGTAAGAACAGATGTATCGTTCTGTCCAGCTGAAAAGTTGGCACGTTCTTCTGGTGTCTCTCCCGAGACACTAATAGTGCCGCATGAACTCATGCTGTATCAGCCTTAGTGCTGTACCTTTTCCCACTGGAGCCCCCTGGGCTGATGAGCAGTCAGGGGCTGCACGTGCTCCATCCCACTGCAGTGTCCAGTAGTGCTGAGGGGGTGCGTGTGCCCCAGGACCAGGCACAGAGACAGGCAGACCTGCCACCAGGCTCTCCTTGCAGACCTGTTTATGAGCTATTAGCCATTACCAAAACAAACAAACAACAATAAAACAAGAAACAACAACAAAAAAACCTAAAAAACGCTACAACACAATAACCCCCAAACCCCCAACTCATAGGCTTTGATGCATATTCTCCTCCTAGGGAAGAGCTTAGACAGTGTTATAAGTCGTTTTCCATCTTATTCCATTTTGTGTACGAAATTGGAAATGTATATTTTTCAATCAGTCCTTCACAACATGTCATTAATTGTTTGAAGTGAAGTAGCATTTTCTTTTGTAGAGTGAAGAAGGCAAATGTCACTTAGCCCCAGGACGCTTGTGCTAAGTGCAAGATGTAGAGCAAAAATGTGATCTCTGCTGCCAGGAGCTCACAGCAAAGTGTTATATTTTTCAAAAATTGTATCTTGCTGGTGTAGACGTTATGTGAATATCACTGCATATGTGTGAGGCTAGATAGAATAAGAGATAAAGCTATCCTAGCTGTACCCATGTCTTAGCTTAAAAATAAAATTATTGTATTGATCTGCTCTCACAGGAAAAATGTACATCATTTTTGAAGTATTCCTGGTGAATACGCTATAAATCTCATTCTTTTGTTCTTTCTGTCTGCCCTTAGGCAGACACAGAAATCAATGGTTTTCATCATTCCAATGTTGTATAATTTCATAATTCATGATGTATGATTTATTCAAATACACACGTAACTTTTGTTTATCAACTTCAATGCAAACAAAACTAATCACTTCTGTCATTTTTATCTTAATTATAAACTGGTCAAGCCATACATAGAAAGCCACGCATACTTATAGCAATACCGCAGGTGTTCCTTGTGGAATTTTGTGAGGGGTACCAAGTTATGAATTAACAGTCCCCTGCTGTACGGGCCTGTCGTACCAATCCCTCTTGACCCCCCATCCCCATATAGACTGAGCATTCACTTCAGTGCACTGAAGAGTTTTGCCCAAGTGGAGGGAACACATACCCATTTGAGCAAAACCTTTTATTACTCTATAGCAACATGTTAAATAGCCTTGTGTTTTGATACTATTTAGTGCTCTGCAGCCAACCGCGTGATTTATAACTGATATTTTTAATGTGATTAATCTTACCTAACATTTATTTGCACATTCTGGGCAATATCCAGCTAGTATGTAATTAATTCTCGGTGTGCAACTAATTCTCACTACCTCTGTGGGAATTATTTGGGGGCAACAGAGGTAAAAAGTAGGGAGGACCCACACAAGAAGGTGTCACCAAAAGGACCTGGCGGTTCAGCGGTGGATCTCTGGGTGCTGGTGTGTGCGCTGCCTGGGTGGTGAGGCCAGCAAAAGGGGAAGGAAGGCCTTCCAGTCTGGGGTGTCTGTTGGTGATGGTGGGTTTGGGGGTTGTTTTTCGGATGCAATTTCTGATGGGGTGAATTCAAGGCGTTTTCACATCTCGGAATACTAAGGTGCTGGAACCCTGAACACTTTAAAACTGGTCTCTCTGTGGATCTTGCAACTGGTGTATTTGTACTTGGTCCCCAGAACAACCTCGGAAATGCAGTACTGTAGCCAACAAGTATAGGTTTGGGGGTTTGCTCACCCTGCCTCTGAAACGTGGAGGACTCCGCTGTCTAGCACAATCATTCTGGGTTATTATCTTGTCTGTTACTTAGTCGGAAAGTTGAAAGGTCTATTTTCATTTGTAAGTAGAACGAAAGCAAACGTTCATGTGCCTACTCTTTACTCTCTCAGAACCTTCTTTGTAGAATCCGTTTTCCTTGCAGCATTAGCAGTATCCTGCTATGTAGCACATAGGCATGCTTCAAACTTCCGTGAATATAATTGCTTTATCAGTTTTTACCTGATAATTAGAATATTTGTTACTGGTTTAATGTGGTGTATTTACTTTAAACATCTGTCATAGATGCAGATAAGCAACTGTCTTTTATAAGATAATCACAGTTTAAAAATATTTTTAATAAGTTATTTAGTCTGTTGATTATCAGTAGTTCTTACCTAATTTTTTATTTCGTTTGCATCCAAAGTTGTTTTAGAGAAGGGCTGTCATAACATTAATAAAAAAGGCTTAGATGGCTGTTTAACACTGCCAAAAGTGAGGCAACTTTTGTTCCTCAAATAAGAAATAAGACTGATGTTATTCATTCACATATAACATTATTAATGAGGAAAAAAAGGTTGCTCATATATCTGCTTCCTACCATGCCATATTTGCCATGTTCTGCTATCGCCTCTGCTGTGACTGAGTTCTGTCCCTGTGAGGGTTATGGGAAATGGTTACACAAGAGGGTACCCTGCAGCACCCCAAAACTCAGTGAGCAGAAGAACAGTTTAGGATGTCCCCCAGCTGGCCAGTGTGCTCTTTGGTCCCTGCACAGCCCCGGACCCACGCAATAACCGCACTGGGACCGCAGGAGGCCCATTGCTGGATGAGGGCACACAGCAGGGTGGCAAGTAGCCCCTTGGGAGCCTCCTTGCTCATGGGGTGCACCTGCAAACCCCAGGCACAGGGGAAGGCAGGAGGAGGAACCAGAGCATCTGTATTTGCCCTCCCTCCCTCTCCCCATCACCCCGCTCAGCACTGCCCATCACTGCACGTTTGCAATTCTACCGGATGCTTCAGCTCCTGACGCAGCATCAGTTTTCTGAGATGCGATAATGTTTCAGGTTGCTGAGTGAACTGCAATGAAAATTGTTGCCTTGTGTAACACAGTTTTTGACTGGCAACAGTTTCCTTCAGGCTTAAAATTTAACTAAGCACTTGGTAAAATTAAATCCATTTATGAGAGAAAATCACATTATATCTAAGGCAAATGTTGTACCAATTTTTTCCAGAAACAGAACAGAAAATTTTTATTACTGTGCCTATAGAAAAATATTGTATTTTCTTCATTTGTTTTCAAATCCTTGGCAAAATGGAAACAGAAACAGAAGATAAAACTGGGAATGAACTCATGCTGTATGCTCCCCGTAATCAGCTTAAAATCAATTACATGATGTCTCTCAGTATTTAACAACCACTGCTGTTATTGAAATGGATTCGTGTTCATGGTCATGGTACCAGGGCAGTGATGAGAAGAGTAGATGAAGGCTGATTTTGTGACTTGACTGTGATACCTAAATGATAATACTCTGGCCATATACATGTAATAATAGTTTTAGTTTTAAAGACATTTCAGATTGGGGGTAAAATCTGTAGCCAGTGGAATACCATTACATGCTTTCACTGGTCTTTGCCTGAGCTTGGCGATACAACAGGTGCAGCACTGTGATAGTAGATGTACTAATGACTATCACCATCCTGCTGTTGTTCATTGCAAATTTATTTTTCACCCCTCCTTTCGTACTTATTTGTTGTAAAAGTGGCCTGCAGGGCTTCTTTCTCTGTGTTGCAGAATCAGATGTGCAATCATTGCACGTGTTGACTGCAGTGGTTTTGCTTGTTGGTGGGTTGACAGGAAACTCCCTGCGCTGTGCAGCTATTCATTTTCTAACACGCTGAGAAGGAGTTCACCTTGAACCAAGCCCTTAACTTCTGGTAAACAAATGTAACTACCTGACTCCTGTACTATGACATTGAAGTTTAAATGGAAACTACTTATTTTCCTAGTCTTTAAAATCAGTGTGCTGTTGTGGTTGTTTGGGTTTTTTTAAATTTTTTTCATCTTTCTTGTTACAAACTTCTAAAAGTTGTTTTATAGTAATAGATTTTTTTCTTTATCTGTTTGCAGTTTCAGGATATAGAAAGGTATACGAAGGAACATTTAAAGCCCTTGAAGAAACTGAAAGGAAAATTTATGAGTTTTCTGTGTGAAAATTTTATGGCATAGTAGAATATTTGAGGGTTTTGGTTGACAGTTTGTTGGGTTTTTTAATAGCACATGCTAAGATTAATATTTGTATAGCTTTTCATTTCCCCTGTACCATATATATTGCTTGTTATATAAATTTTAGGTTTTCTCTGTGTGTGTTCATATAAATATGTATGTATCACATAGTTAACAGCAGATCTAGAGAGATTTAGAAAGATATTTGAAAGGGACAAAATCAGATTCTCGACATTTTTCCAGAGATGGCAGAAGCAGGTTGAGTGGGCTGTCACTGGGTATAAGGTGAGGAGAGAGAATAAGCTAATAATTTGGTGTTGTGGTAATAGAGCTATATGGGTGGCTCGGGATAAGGGAGACGTGGTGAGTGCAGCAGTAGGCACACACTTGAGGTGAGAATGTTGTTGTTCAGAGCATGGGTGGCTTTTAGTCTCCCTGTTGGTATGGCCCCAGGAAGGAGCCTGTCCACGTGCCCAAGCCCGGGAGCACCCTCCTGCATCCATGCTTCTCCTGGTGCCACCCTGCCACATGCCCCAGCTTCTCCCGGGTCCACCTCACCCTGGGGTTTATCATGCTCGGCGGGCACAGGAGAGACCTTTAAGTACTGCCCCAGCACTATCAAGTCAGTCCAAGTTTTGTCATTGGGTTAAGTGGAAGAAGAACCACGGCTGTTCAGAAGATGGGTTAATGCACAGGAACTGAAACCAGAGCACATGAATTACCATAAGACGTGTCTGGGCTTCAGAAGGTTTGGTTTCTTCATGTGTTGCCTTAGGCAATTTATTTCAGTGATCATCATCCTGTCTCCCACTTTTGTCAAATGGAAATAACACGTCTTTTCATGTTTGCATCTCATCCTTTCCTTTGTCATAACAGTCTTGGGGACTTGCTCATCCTATGTTACAGAATAATCTCTGCAGCACAATACGATTGTCATGTCTGTTTCGGACTGTGATAGTTGTGGTACTTTTGCAATAATTTCTCTCTCTGCAATTTTGGTGTTTGTGTATGACTCCTGTAACTTAACCTGCCTTATAAAATATAAATAAATGTTATAACAGGATTAACTCTGTAAGGCAAGTGCGTAAAGGATTTTTGGAAGTCTAAATAAATGAAATGTTGTGACTTTCTGAATTGTAACATTAAGAGCTTTTCTTGTTTGATTTTATTTTTCTCCTGTTGATTAGTTCAGTGAACATTTTTTCTTCAGTACCAGTTTTCCAAAGTTAAATGTAATAGTTTCTAATGCTATGTTAAAATTGTTTAGTAAGAGTGCCACACCTACTTCCCCTTGGAAAACAGCTCAGTTATCATTTTGCTTGCTAGTGTTCTTGGGGTATATAGTAAAAGTTTACCTGTTTTAATCAGATGCTGCATTTATTGAATCCATAATACAAGCTCTATTTTTAAACAATGTATCACATCGTGACTTTACTATAAATATTGTAAATATAAATCTAAAATTTTATGTTATAAATATAAATACAGTAGATCTATAAAAATAAAAGTAAATTCTCTGTAGCATTTTTTTAGCACAGAGGACATGGCTCCTATTGTGGGAGTACTGTGCCCGGTTTGGGGCTGCCCAGTACAAGGAGGACTTTGATATAACTGAGTCCAGCTGAGAGTAATTAAGATAGTCAGGGAACTGACAGATGTGATGCTCCAGGAGAACCCTGTTCAGCCTTAGGAACATAAGTTAAGGGAGGATATATTGCTGTCTTCAACTACCTATCAGGACAGCGTATAGAAGACAGAGCCAAACTCTTCCCAGAAATGGTCAATGGTAGGAAAAAAGGCAATGAGCATGGGAAATTCCGATTACATTTAAGAAAAAGAATTTTCAGTATGAGGGTGATTATGTACTGGAAGAGGTTTCCCAGATAGATGATGGTATTTCTGTCCTTCAAGTGTGTCAGTACCTCCTTGGGTGCATTCCTCAGGAACCTGACCTAAGTGGCCTTGCTTTGAGCATGAGTTTGGACTAAATGACCTCTAGAGGCTTTTTCAGACTGTGATTCTGTGAAACATACATAAAGTACCAAATATAAAAATAAATAATTGGAGCTTACTGATGTAAAAACCCAATAATTTTATAAAATTTAATTGAAGCCAGAGTAAAAGGAATAAAAGTAACAGGGAAGGTGTTTGTTATGTACATTGTTTTAAGTAGGTCATAGAATCAGAGTTAATTATAAATCAAAGGAGAGTTTATCCATGGATACCAGCATTTACTGACAAAAGTAGCAGAAACATCTGGAATTCTCCCTGGGACTCCAAACATCGTGTCTTACCCATCATGTGCAGAACGACTGTTTAATAAAGAATGATGTATATCTGGGCACTTAAAACCTTTATTTAAACATACAGTTTTGAAAACCTCGGTCAAAGATTGCTGTTCATTTTTTAAATTAGTTTCCTGGCACTCTCATCTTTCTTCTGCAGAAAGCTGTTGCTTGAATGTAAAATGCTGTCTTTGATACAAAGTGATGGTGTAGGACTGTTACTGAAAAATATCAGAGCTCTTTATACATTCTTCAGAATTTCATAGCCATTATACATTCAAAATACGCTTTTATCAACTACCCATGTAATGGTATTAGTTATTGGTACAATGATAGATGGGTGTGCAAATCTGTATTGTAAGTATCCTTGTGAAATTTCATTTTCTGAAAAGTATTTGTAGAATACTCGACATAGAAATAACGTTGTTTAAAAAAGATAAATGCCCGAAAGAAGCGGTCTTTGATATCAGTAAAACTGCATCCTAAATGTGCTTTACAATAACCCACTTTTAACTCTTTCACTATTTTTGCATTTTGTTTGAAAACTCAAATATAAACTGAAAACTAAACAGATTTTATAGCCCAATTCCATTATTTCAATCACTCTGGGCTCTGACGTTGAAAGCTACAATCCTGTCCAGAATCTAATAGTAAGGATGAGTTATAATTCCCTAATGGAAACACTGACTAATCTCGGAGTATATAGATGCTAATGGTGCCATGTAATGCATTAGTGAACGTGTTACTGATAAATAGGAATGAAATATTATTGGGCAGTCTCAAAGATCAGCTCAGAAAAGATCTCAATTATGAAGCGTCACAGAAGGAGCTAATTAGATTTTTCTGCCGCTAAAGGCTGAGCCATGTGCAAGCCTGTTGTACCAGAAAAGGGAGAAAGGATTGTGAGCATTTTACTTTTGAAGAAACACCCAGGCAAGGGTTCTGCATGGGAGTTCAGAAACCCGTACGAAGCCAATGGCATAGGAGGAATCTTCAGCTTCCCTTATTGCCAGTGTTTTGTTGGCCGAAGGCATCGTTTATCTCCCACCTCTGCATCTCAGCCAGCTGGCAGCAAGGATTAGACAGGCTTGCTGCTCTCCCAGAGGACGGTGGCAGAATGAAGAGTGTTTCACGTTGCATCCGCAGAAGGCCACCATTCTGTGGGGACACGTCCTACCCACCTCCACGCACTTTCCAAAGGCAGGCTCCCCTGGCTGCGCAATCTCACAAGCAGAAATGCAATACCATGGTGCCTCTCCCTGCCAAGCACAGTTATAAGGGCAGCCCTCGTGCTGCCTGCACGCACAAATGGTGTAAACACGCTTGTGCTGGTGCACAACAGATGAGAGAGCTGGGAAAAAGTGCTTCCGCACCCAACCTATCTCATCATAGGACCTGCAACGTTATGGGCAAAGCATGGCAATGTGCCATGGATTTAAAAGGATTATGTTTAACTTTGTACTTAAAATACAGATTTTTAAAGCTTTTTTTTTTTAATATTATGAAATATGAACACATTTTATACCTACATTAGTGGCTTTTGGGAAATAATCTGCTTAGAAGTGAAATGTTATTACAATAAAAATTGGATGATCGTATATTAGGTTTTTAATTATTTCTGATTTAAAAACAACAACCATTGTTAGGTTTAGAATAAATAGCAACAGCCCATATTTATTGCAGTTTAGAAAAAAAAAACTTGTGTCTGGAAAGAAATGTAAACTGTATTTGCTTTAAAAAAAAAGTTTTAAACCAGGCTATTCAAATGAAGTGAGAGAAATTTAAAAGTGCATTTTACAGCAGAGTGAAGCCCCTCCCTGCCACGCTGGGAGCCGTACCTGACCCCAGGGTGGCTGCTGGCCAGGCCGGGTCCCACGGTGGCTGCGCAGGCAACCGCGGAGCTGCCTGAACCTCTCCCAAGAGCAATGATGTTTCATAAACACAATACGTTACGGCATTAGAAAAAGCTGTTTAGCTCGAGTTTATTTGCATACGTGCATCTGGCCGGTTATTATTTGAGATACAATTCTTTCATTTGCAGGTTGGCTTTTTGATACCTGTGTCCTGAAAAATAAGGACAATTCAGATTTCTTGGCAGTGTCAGTCACTTGGTTTTACAAACCCAGGATTTTACCGTAGACTTTTCCAAATTCCTTAAACTTTTTTAAGCCTGTAGTCAAGGGAGAGTTTTGCAAATGACTAAATGTTTGCACTGGGAGCTAACTCTTGCAGATGCTTTTCAACCAAACTGACCCAGAAGTGACTTAAGGAAGTTAATGCCAAGCAGAGTCATTGTTCCTGTTACAATTACCTCTATGTTATGTCGCTGCTGACATTTGCTAGAAATTTGTGTGTCTTTCTGTGTACAAGCCAGTTACAAACCTAGCGATATAGTCTCAGTTTCACCTGAAGACAAAATATTGAGCCTGAAAATTTTGTTGGAGTAGATGTTTTACTGTGCTGGGCCAAAGACCAGTATTTGATGAATCCTGCAAAGACTTCCTGCCAGCATCCTGATTTCCCACTGCCCTTCCAGCATGGAGCTGGGGAATTAGTATGAACAGGAGAGAAGAGGGGGAATTGTAGGCTTCTTTTAATTTTTTAAAATCTTTGCGTACAAAACCATAGTATAAGTGCTTCCTTGTAAGTCTGGCTGTTGGCTGCCTTCCAGCAAATATATAATTAATATACACCTGTGTTAGGTGTAAATAGTACAAATAACCTCATGTAGCACTGATCTGTGCGTTGCTGCCACCCACGTGCCAGTTGTTTTGCCTCCAGCCAGTTGGGATGGACACCTATTAAAGTAAATCAGCTTTCTTGCTTTATTTTTTCTGTATAAAAATAATCTGCATTGTCCGATATTTAAAGTGTAATCTTTCTAATGTATTAAGTGTGGTTTTTTGCATCATCATCTTTAAAGCGCTGATAATGGAGAAGGGAAATGGAAGCAGGATGTTTGGGAGAAGCTGCCTCCAGAACTCAGTGCCAGGTAAAAGCACGAGGGCACGTTGTAACCTTGAGAAAAAGCCTGGCATGCTGACAGTGTAGGCAGGGGGATTTAGGAGTTCCCTCGCTCCAAAGCCACCCTTAACCCTGCTGCTGCCCACAATGTGGCTTGCATTTCCTTCTCCTTCCTTGCTTACTTTCTCCTTATGCTTTTTCCTGCTCTTTGTCATTTCCAGCAAAAGGAGTGGAAATGTGTAGTAATATCTAAGTCTTATGTTTGATAACAGTAGTAGTTCTAGTTGTGACTTTCTTTGACTTTCCTGAGCGCTGATCAGCTAAGAAGAAAAAGGGCAAATCACAACCCTCAGATACTGAAGATATAGAAAATAGGAGGAAGAAAATGAACTGGCAACTGGCAAAAAAGAGCTATACCTATTTTGCTGCATCAGTTCTCATGAGCAGATGTAAAAACCATGAAAGTTAAAGACAGAGAAATCTGGGCTATGTGAGTAAATCACAGATTTGAGGATTTTTTTTCCAGTCAGCATTGGTAAGGTTTTGAAAGTCAGTTCTAGACTTGCAAGTGAGTTCACTGATCAAGAAAGATACGTAGAGAAGGTTGGTTGTTTTTCGGATTAAATGTTAATAAGAGTTTGAACAGAGGAGCATGTCTGTGGTGGCAAGTAAGAGGGAGCCGTAGCGGTAACGAGGGCTGAGAGCAGAAGGGTCAGTCTGGGGTGTTCCAAACGCAAAAGGACAAAGATGAGAGAAGGGAGAACTGCTGTGAAGTGCAGGAAGCCAGCAAAATCAGAGCATTCTCACACACGCCTCAGCAGCGTGAGAGGAAGAGCAGGAGGAGAATCGGATCTCAGGTTGCGATGGTGCCATGATGTTAATAACAGAAAGGACGGGTTGTCAGAGGTGGTAGGAGAAACGGGATCATTTTGAAAAGGGAGGGAGGATTGTGAAAGATGAATATGAAGACTGTCTGACAGGGTGAAAAGAGAAAGCTGGTGAAGCTAAGTTAAAAGAGGTGATGAGTAAAGGAAATAATTTAAAGACTGAAAGGGATTTGGAGGTGTCCGTAGCAAAAGAGTAATGCTACTCTGAACAGATGGAAATTTTGAATAAGCTTTTAAAAAGATGTAAAAGTGGGGTTAGAATCACTGACTTGCCAAGTACACTATGGAAAATGAAGGCCCCTAGTAAGACTGGAAGTGCAGAGGTCTGCAAAGGGTGAGAGGAGCCAGAAGCCATCAAGTTGTAAGGGGAGGCGGCGCCCCGTGGAGGGGAAGCCCAGGGAAGGGACGGGGACACAGATGGCCTAAAGCTGCCAGGACACTGAGGTCCTGCAAGGGGCGCAGGCAGGCAGCTGCGTGCAAGTGGCAGGAGAGGGGACAAAACACCTCTGGCTTTGGAGGTTGTCTGCTTGGACCAGGTGTTGACTACAAAGGCTCTTGAATACGGCTCTAGGGATATATTTTTGGGAAAGGACTGGTTTTGTGCTGTATTCCTGATACCAAATCATTATCCTAGATAGGCAGAAATTAGTTTAAAAATATTAATTGCTCCATGCATAGAATATCCTCAGCTTATAAACACTGCCTTAAATTTCTTCCATCTTGCTTCTTTCTTCAGTTCATTTTAAGTGTCAGTTCTTTACTACATCTTGACATTTAATATGAAGTATTTCATCTACCAGAAATGCATCTCAGTTTTCAGCTCAAGAGTCCAATTAAGAAAATGCTCCCATGTGCATGCATTTTCCTTTATTGAACTTCAAGTTCCCTGCAATGTCATGTACAATACAAGTTTAAAATCAAGGCTTTTGTGGAAAAAATAGTTCTAATCTAAAATATCACCTTGCCTCCTCACTGTGCTTCCCTGCCTTCAAAAAAAATGAGATGCAACAAGCTGTCTTTCAGCTACTATATTGTCTAATTTTTGCTTAGCATCTTTTTTTTTTTTTACAAGTATTTGCATATGCATCACAAATGCCTATATGTTGATAAAGGTGTTGATATCCTTGTGCTTTAATGTTTAAGGGATTAAATAGGGTAACGGCAACTAAAAATTTAATACTGCTTAATGTATTTGTGATTTGTTTTTTCTTTTTTACTGTTTTAAATTAATTTGATAGTGGTGTAAATGACTGATGCTGAGCAGTAATGAACAAAGATCAGGCTTTCTCCTCTGGATGCTGTAATACAAACTGAAGATACACACCAAGAAAGAAGTCTGTGCTGTTCAAGCACCCATGTGTGACAAACTGCTGGTTTCTCTGAAGCTGTTCAGGTCTCAGGAGCTGGTGGGTTCCCTTCATAGGGCTCTGTTTGAGATAACCTGGCTTTGTGCTGCGGTGGCTGTCCTGTGCCAAGTCACAAGAACCAAGAATGGAAACGCTCAGCTCTGTTGGTCTGAGGTCCCACGGCAGGGCAGTGCTCGCTGTATTTGATTTAGCGCACAGGCGGAGCAGCGGTGCTGGTAACAGGAGGCGAGATGGTTTCAGCTCCCTCGCCGTGCTGTGTCCTTCTGGCAGGGCAGCTCTGTGCTGACGTGGAGGGGAACCCACCGGTTGTTTCAGGGTGAACATGACAGCTCTGCCCATGGCAGAGGACACCCGGCACTGGTTACTCCCACTGAACAATACTGGACAAAGCAGTGGGGGTCTCTGCCTTCTCTAAAAGGGATTTGTTAAAAGTTTTCCAGCAGGGAGGACTTTTCCTTAGTCCAGTATCTCAACAATTACTTCATGATATTTTATAGACTGTTCTTCTACTATGATTATTATGCTTTATGCTAATCAAAAGTGTCTGTGACATTTTATGGATGGATGAATGCAAAAACTTTTCAGTAGAGGAATCTTTGTTCTCAGTTGTGTAATCCAGAAAGCACACTGCAATGCCATTGGCATTCCCTTGAGCCTATGACCTGTGTAAAGAGCAGTTCATGGAAGGATGGCTTTACACTTAAGAGGAAAAGTGTAATAATGGTGATTAGAGCTTAATATGTAGTGCAAAATTTTACAAAGCTTTGATTTTGACAAACATTCTTCAAAGTTTGGTTTTCTTCTCTGCCTTGTTTCACTGGGTGTCAGGTTTTCTACAGAAACCTGCATCTCCAACAGTCCCACAGGTGAAAAAATCACAGTGATGGTACATAAGGTTTGGGATTAGGAGTCTTCATCCTGAGGTAATTTAAGGATCTTAATACTAAGATTTGGGATGTAACAGAAAGGACATGAACAGAAAACCAGTGAGAGGGGATCTCCAGAGCCCTTCTTTAGCAAGAAATTGTATTTACCGGTAAATGTCTCAGCTATATTTAGCTGAATTCAAACATTCATGTTTTCATCCATATCAAGTGCTGTTCATAACGGTAGGCTGTTTCAAGGCCACTGTTGGTTGAATCCCAGGGCATGTAAAAAAAAAAAAAATTGAAAGCAGTTTATATCCTGTAGAACTTTTTGAATGCGTACTTCTACAGAGCACAGTTTGGTGACCAACAATTTAGATCTGTATGTGTTCTTTTTATTAAATAAAATTATAATAATTCCTAACACTGTACTCAACATTCAGGTGAGGTATATAAAGTGGAGACAGTTACAAGCAAGCCTACTTTTCCAAAGAGAGACTGTGGTGATTTTATAATATCTTAGGCTTTCTAAAGCCTTTGTAGTGGTTGCCAGTCGTTTAGGGCTTTTAGCAATTTGGCTTAAGGTAGAAAACTTCACAGCACCAAAAGTTCAGAGCTTGTTTGAGCAGTATGAAATCGCAGTGATGGAGATAACAGAACAACGCAGAGACCACTTAGGGTTTTCAAACCCAGACAGGAACAAGTGCCACATTAATCAGAATGGAATTTGATTTTAGTTATTACTGCGTGAGTGATGATATAGCTGAATAAAAAGCAGAGGTTTTCTGCAGGCCAGCTCCAGTTAGTACACCCATGTTGGTGGTGTTTGCACATACATAGCTCTGCAGCAGCCCTGTTGCAGGTATGTAATTGGAAGGATGCTCTTTGCCGTTCCTCTGCGGTTTGCTGTGATCGGAGCAGTGCTTCGCTACCTGCTGGGCCACTTCATGTAAAGCTCCTATTCGGGAGCAGTGTTAACAGTTGTTCCAGCTGTAACGATTAATCTGACTTGCAGGAACCCTGTTTATAGCACCCTCCCTGTTATACTTTGCAATAAGGGACATGTCTGCTCTGGCCTGCTGGCTGCTTCACACAGCTGTGCTTTTTGCCTGTGTTCAGCGCACCGGGCACCTCCTGGGAGGCTCCGCTTTCTCAGGTGAGCCGGAACATTCCCATCCATGTTCAGTGTCTTGAAGTTTCATTAGAGTGGGAGTTCGCTTTGGTTTCTGCGTATCTCTTCCCTCGCAAGTCTGTCTGCTCAGACTGTACGCAAAGACGTCTCTTCCTGCCATTGTATAGAGCTGTGAAAATGGTGTATTTGAAGGGGGGGAAATAAGTGTAAGTCTATTGTACATTTGGGAACCTTAGCTGATGCCTGTGAAAATATAAAGTAAGGAAGCAGGTGAAGTTGCCTTCCTGAGACCAAGCTCCCTCTCCCCCTCAGAAAGGCATGTGAGGCAGAGACAGGAGGTGGGATTTCTCCGGGATGTGCCTGGGTAAGAGCCAGAGCAAGCAGGCATAGCTTGGTTTTTTCAGTGAGCCTACAGGGATCATTGTCTTTTTAAACACTGTGAGTAAGGTTGCAGAGCTGTTGATGGGTTGGAGTTTTTTTCCTTGCTTCTGCATGCTTGCAACTACGTTAAACAATTTTTCCTCTGATCCCACACAGCTATATCAGTATTTATTTGCAGTGTTGTAGTTCTTATATGAAATGAACGCAAGTTGGAAATATTGTAGCATTACGGTTAGTTTGTACCCTGCACTATCTGACTTACTGGTGTTAGTGGTGTCACCTAAGGTGCAAGTGAAGGAGAACTTCCTAACATTAGGTATATGGCCACAATACTTGTATTGGTATCACGTGTTTTCAGGTACATGCACTACCATGTTATCTCGATTTAATGCTTTACATTAAAATGTTAAACATTAAAAAACCTGTAACACTGAGACACGATTTCTTCCATTTTTTTCCTAGCATGCAACAAAAGATGGCTGATGGCAATTAACTATTGTTAATGTACAATGTAACTCCTTAAATACCTAAATGAAAAAAAAAAAAGATGCAAAAGATCTATAAGAAAAAATAAGTCAATGATTTTAACTTGGCAACAATGCAGGGGTTGGTAAGTATCAGTTTTAATCCCTGCAGCTGTTTCTTTCTGTTCCTTCAGCAATACATTGAGTAGTGGGCATCAATTGACAAAATATAGATGATGCTTACTTGTGATTAATTTGAATCAGATTTACATTTGAAAGACACTAAAATCTTGCTGAAAACTGTATGAAAGCCTCAAGATCTAGACAGGCTTAAACTTAAAATAGAAGGAAAAAGTAAATCTGGAAGTACTGGAATTTGACACTATAAAAAGCCATGAATAAACTCCCATTGTATGTAAGAAGAGAGATTCAAATATTCAGCAGAACTGCCTAAATTACTTATCCTGTGAGTTTCATAATACTGACCCTTTTCATTGTTTTTATCTGGCTTTCAGTGACCTATCCAAACTGACATCCTGGTCTGTTATATTTCTTGGGAATTCTATGGAATTCTATGGGAATTCTTGGTTTCTATGGGTCAGGATTGTAGTGCCTGATTTGTGATTTTGCTTTAAATATAAAACAATCAGAGAAAACTCTGTGGCTTCATTTTTGTCTCTTTAAAATTCCTCATTGGTTTAATAGCCCCAATCCATCTATAAGCTTATAGAAATTGTTTCCAAAGTAAACTCGTTTGCCTTGCAGCATCTCTCAGTTCTTTCCACTTTCATTTTAACAATTTATTTACCTTGACCTAAGGTACCTGTCCTTTTTGCAAGATTCTGCTCTTGATGCTTTAAAGAAAGGACTCTGTAGTAAATCTGTAAGAAACCAATTGTTTTTTCTGAGCTTCATTTTTAGCTAAATATATAAAGTTGAAATATATTTCTGTCCAGGCATTCCCTTTTCACTAGTGCAATGCAGTGATTTCTCTCTGACTGGAACACATTAGCCTTCACATAAATGTAATTCATGTTGTGATAGTGAAGCTTCTAATATGAAAACTTTGCTATCTGTAGCTACAAATATATTATATTAAACCAAAAAGGCCAAATTATGTTCTTATTCACATTTGGGAGATCTGTCTGATGTCAGATGACTTAGAGTATATAACGTGGAAAAAAAAATGGCTCATACTGAAAGGCAAAATATAAATAAAATATTGCTTTTCAGTTCTTAATGGAGCTACCAAACATGGTGGAAATTGTGTTAGAGTAAATCTACTGTGCTAGAGCCATCCTGAGATACCATTAACATTTAAGTTCAGGACCCTTCCTCCCAAGGAGGAAAAAAAAAAAAAACCCACAAACAAACCAAAAAGTAAAAGCCCTGTCATGATCAGGTTGGTGTGCAAGGCTCACCTTTTCTGCAAAGCTTTCCCCAGTAACTGGAGCAGAAGAATAACCCTGCAGGGCGCTCAGGGCTGCAGGCAGACGACTACACCACAGAGTAAGACAGAGATTTGATTGTCCCTCTTGGACGGATTTCACAAATGTGCGTATCGGGTTGTAACAGCAACTGCTTCCCACAGCCGTAGGAGATAAGAGGATTGATAATGAAAGGGTGAAAGAGATTGCAAAAGTGTGCAGAGATTTAATAATGCGGTCATTACATGCAAAAATATCAAATGACCTACATAAAGCACAGGTTTAACACCCAAGAAATTATCGCCGTGATCTTTTTGAGCAGTGGTTTAAGAGATGTTTTCCATCTATAAGCTCCTGATCTGACCATGTTTACAGTATAAAATAACTTCTGTGACAAATTAGGCAGATAACCTCTTTGGCATTGTCTGTAATATTTGAAAATCCTAATATGCCAGGTTCAAAACGGGCTGTCTTTTTGCTGTAAGCAGGCTAATGAATCCATATTTCTCATATAGAGAGCTCTGTAAGATTTACTATTCAGACTAAAGTTTTCAAGCACTGGCTGCATACCTTTATGTTATTTTGTAGTCGCTGTATGTTGTGTAGCTTGAAATCCACATGGTTCTTGGAGGTGTTTTTTTGTTTTCTAAACAAAGTGAGTAACTAAGGGGCCAATATAGGATGTAAATATGGTTAAGGAGGATGGGCTGTTAGTACGGGACTGCAGCTGGAAATACAAGAAGGTGTGTGTCCTCAGTGTTATCTTTTCTATTGCTGTTGTGAAGTCACATCAAAGAGTGACCTTTTTACTTTTATCTGATGCACATTGGGGAAAAAGTCCTCTCTCACACTGCTGTAAAGTAGGGAAGCTCATGATCCTGAGACACACACAAAGGGAAACGTGCAAGTTTCCTCTTAAGCCCTATCCATACCCCACTGCTTTCCAGTAGATGTCATTGCAAGACAAAATGAATCACCCGGGTCAAAAATAAAGTGGCGAGAAGCCGGCAGTGCTGGAGCATAGCTTCTGATGCATTCATTTTTACTGAATCTCTTCAGTAAACTGACAGGCTGAATCAATTGCCTCACAGATCACCGGCCCAGCTCCAGCAGGACTGACAGCACTCCGGCTCCAAAGAACTTCCGCCGGACCTAAACCAGCAGTGAAAATAACATTAGTGATGTACCTGCAGAGAGTCACCCCATGGAAAATAACGTCAATGAACAGCAAGCCCGAGCGTGATGCCGGCACGTTCCGAGCTCTGAGGGGTGGAGGTGATTCCTGCCCCTTGCTGTTGCCGGGAGCGTTGGGAGCAGCCCAAGGAGTAGGCTAAGAGCCCGCTTCGGCGCGGGGCTGCAGCACAGCGCTCCGAGCCATTGCAAGGCTGCAGGTCCCGGGCTGTCTAACTTTGCCCGTGATACACATTACACGGCCTACTCGCTTTTTGTATCTTTCATCCAGGATGTAAAGAGATATAGACCTTTTACTGGCCATCTGGCAAGGAGAATAATTTCCTTCCTCTGTGTCTGCATAAACTGTGGTCTATTTTAGTTTTGCCTCTGAAGTTCTGAGCATGGTAATGTCTTTCCTTTCCTTTATTTTTTTTTTTTTTTTCTGGTTTTGAACAAAAGTTCATCTTTTCATCTTCTAAAATTTATTTTTATTTTAAAATTTCACCTTAGTTCCTACTGTTCCTTCCTTTGAAGTCATTATGCTCTTGAGTAACTCAGACCTTTCTCATCTAGCCTTTTTCCATCTGGTAGCTTCTTATAATTCACTGAAGATTCTTATAGCTGTTTGATGAATTTTGTGCATTCTCGGACTTATGTGGCAGAACACATTCCTCAGAGTGTACCTTCTGAAGTCTTCGGCATGATCCAGCTTAGCATCTCCTTCTTCCTTCAATTACATCCTTTGCTTTAAGCTAGCTATGGATTTTATTACCCGCATACTTTTATGAAGGTCTCTTGCTCCACCACTGGGTTCTTTTTGCCCTCTGTGCAAGTCCTGAGATAGGCTAAAATGAGAGCTCCATGTTAAATTAACATGTTCACATCTAGTTTAGCCAAAATAATTGTCATGTCAGTTAAAAACTCATGTAGGAAATGTCTTTTTAGAGTGAAACATAATCAAAAGGCTGTACTGCATGCAAGGAGCTGCTCCTGCAGTTTCTACCCTGGATGTATTCGTGGATTTAGAAGATGATGAAAATGGCAACCATCTAACTAAGCAGCAGGAAGTTTCCTTTCTGTTTGGGTATGGTTTTGCTGAACGATGAGAAGCGCCTTTGAAACATATTGTAAGAGGAGTTTCCCTCCGTCCTTGAAGCAATAAAGCTTCTAATAAAGTGAAACATGCATCCATGGACGGTAAATTTTTCTTCCCATTAAAATATTTAGAACCTTGTATTAATAACACTATCCATTTCTCACGCTATTTCATGCACTGACACCCAGGTGCACTCTATTTCCTTCCCTGAAAGCAATCTCAAAGGTGCAGTCATAGCTGTCATTTTGGATATAAATTTTCTCTGTAGAGAGACACAGAACTTTTATGCCTGCCTTCAAAATTTCCCAGCAGGGAGGGGCTTTCTGGTGGCAGCCATGCACCATTATTCAACAGCAAGGGGAATTTCTGAGTGTGGCACCCTACTGAATAAAGGTGTTTCTGCGCTCAGCACACTTGTCATCAATCATTTCCACAATCTACAGATTATTTTTTTTATACCCTGCTTCCTTTTTGTTACTTGGGCAGAGCTAAGCATTTAGCAAAACAAAAATGACTGGATTCTGCTCTGTGCCTTGCCAGAAACAAGTTTTACTTTACTGTACTTTGATTCATAAGAATAAAACCAAACAGAAGGTTACAAAATCTACCCACAGAATGCTCAGAAATCTTTTTTCTCTGGAAGAGCCACACCTAAGGATATAAATGGCTTCTTTCTTTCTTTCGTAGGGATTTTTGAATAGTAATTTGACAGCTATATTCTCTGTTTAAACTAGAATAGTTATTAAGATTATGGAATATATCATAGACTAAGATAAAGTGAAAAGCATTGCTCAGAGGCACAGCAGCTCTAGATAAAAATGAACCATGTGCAGTTCTTTGTATTGGCAAAATATCGATACAGAAATACTGAATCTAAAGCCCCCCAAAGGGATGATTGGATGGACCCTGCAGTCAAACATGTCCAGTTTCACCGAGTTCTCTCTGATAGTGATACAGTTGGCTTCTTCACACCTTTAACTGTCTATTTTCGTTTTCTCTTATACATTTCATAACTCATTCCACCAAAATCTGCTGCACTTTGCTTCCAGTGAGTACCAGAACATATTTAACTCCATTTCATCGGTCCTTTCATTTAAATCTTAAAAATGATGTTTATTTCCCTCAGCCATCAATGGCATATTCAGGGATGACATTCTGTCTGTGTGCGGCTGAGAGGTCCACAGACAGTTCTGTTGTTTATAATGCTCAAAACATAAAACATCCTACATTCATTTGATTTTTTTATTGATGTGCTGTGTTAAATCAGCTGCAGATCTTTACCTTGCTGCTTTCTACCAAGAAAAAAGCCCCGCATACCTTTCATATACACTTCTCTTGTTTGAATGCACAGCCTGTTTTCAGATTAACCACCCTATTGGAGTTGGTTTTATTTCTTTCATTCGCTTTTATATCAGCTTTAAGAAAACTGGAGATGTTTTCAACATCAAAGTAGCACTTCCCTCTGTACCCCTTTCCTTGGATGTGGGCTGGCCTTGCCATGCTGTGAAACAGGCAGGTACAGCCCACAAGTGTCATTTCTGTCAGGCACCAGTCAAATGAGACACAGCAACAGCTCCCAGATGATCAGGCAATTAGCCCGCACATTGCGAGCTTTACTCTTCATTTAACAATTAAACAAATTGTTCATGTTATCTGTTCTTGATAACCTGAGAAGCATATCTGATCAAAACGTGCTTTTCTGTTAAATATGTATTCGCTGACAGTAGCCCAGGTTAATATGACAAATTTTTACTATTTAGATCTTGTTTTTTCGAGTATTATTGGCTTGAATCATTGAAGCTAATTAACGAAGTATGCTGCTGAACTGCTATAAAGTCCGTTTATTCCTGTGCACCATCAACAGAACCAGTGAGTAACTTCAAATTATTACCTATGAGTTGGCCAGGAGAGATTTATTTCAAAAGTATTTCTTTCTTCCTCTTTGTATGAAAGAAGGAAGGAATGAAAAATATGAACAAGTGGTATTTTCTAGCAAATATGTAGAAATCATTTCACATTTGTTTCAGTCAGAGATTGCCTGCACAAAGACAGGAAGAGAACATTTCAGTAATTTCAGGGACTGGCCATAGTTTTGGCTGTAGCAGCCTACAGCTTAGAGAAACTGCAGTGCTTCTATATAATACAAGTCATCTACTTCTAGCATCTAATATCTATATTTCTATATGGTAAGCATTCCTCAGAAAGGAAATAACTGTGGATTTAATTGCAGAAATTATAAGCCTAATTAAAACCACAAATCCCAAAAGAGTATGTAGTTGCTCTAGTGTTTGACTTTCCCTTGAAAATGAATTGTAATGTGTTTATTTTTATTACTAGTATATAAAAAAGCCTTATTAAAAAAAAAACAAAAAAACCAAAAAACAAACCAACAAACCATGCCACCAACAAAACACAAAAAACCCAACCCCCAAACCAAAACCAAAAAACCCACAGAAACATAATAAACCAAAGTATAGGTTAGCAATCTCGTAATATGAGCAATACTTTTGTTGACCCACAATAAAGGGGTTTTGTTTTGATACGATTGATTTTGCCCCAAGAACCCTTATTATTAGTGTCTCACTGTTAGGAGTTAGAATATGCCTTTTGGAAGTTACAAACATGATTTTTTTTTTTTTTTTTTTTGCATGTCTGTGTTTTCATTTGAAGATAATGAATCAGTTTTAAGCCTGTCAGGGACCCAGCTACCGTGGTGGTCACAATATTAAAATACATAAGTCACTGAGACACTAACATGGAAGATGAAATCACTGGACATGGAAGTCATACCTTGGGAAGGAGGTGCAATAGTGGATGTACCGGTGTGTGAAAAGGGAAAGTCAGAGCAGCAGCCAGTCAGTGGATGGGGTATGATCTCCACTATTAGAAGCTATGAAACTAATAGCAACGGCAATGGGAACGTGTCAGCAGGAAGAACAACTATCTATCTGGTTTTGATGTTCCTAAATGGCCAGAAAAGTGGTCCACAGGAGGAGGCTGAGACCCCAAAACTGTACAAGCTCTTATTTTGGTAGAGTTGTTGTTAGAGATCAATCTGTTTTATGATATTATAATATGTCATTTGTCTAGAAAACCATAGATAAGGGATAGGAAAGTAATGAAGCACTTTCACCTACTTCATAACAAGATTGGTTTTGTTAATGGTATTTTTAGTCTCATGCTAATACCAGGAACTCTGTGGAATTGCTTGGCTAGCCTCAAAAATTTTTCATGAGATTCCTTTGTTGCTATTTAAAAGGAGAAAGTTCTTGGATCTTTTTTCCCTTCCTTCATAAGAAAATCTACCCATCCCATAAACAGTGACCATCTCAGTGAACTCACAGAGTTAATAGGAGCTGTGAAATACACCCTCCTGTTTCTGTGGCTTCCATAGTTGTAAGCACTTTCCTTTAGAAATCATATCAATCAGCAAAATTGTTTGTAATACCTGGTTTTGGAGACAAGGCTTCAAGTAATTGTAGTACTTGCTGCTGCTACTAATGATAACATCAGAGCAAACTAAATTTTAGAATCCTTGAAGTAATACATTAATTTAATAAGTGTTACTTCTTTTTAAGATGAGAGGAAAAAATTAGAAGTACATTGAGTGCTTGACCTATGTCACCTTTATCTGTTTGAAATTATCTACATATAAATAGAATCCCTTTGGTTGCCTTCCCATGAAGAAGCATTATATGGCTCAGTTGGGTGAAATCTAATGAAAAAGTAGTCCTGCTTAGAGGAGTTCTTGTGTTATGACAGCTGGGGAAAAGAGAAAAACAACCACTGATGAAGAAAATGAATTTATTGATTATTCAGTAGTACAACAGGGAGAATATTTTTAAAATCAGATGACGAGCAGTACCAACTGCTTAACCAGACATATTTTTATATAGTTCATTCAAAGGCCTAGAAAGATACACTCAATGTTTTCTCTCCTGATTTTATCTCTATCTTGAAGCATTCTCCTAATCATTTATTGATGGGTTTTTTCCACATTTTTATGTCTTCTCATAAACTGCAGTAGTATCTTAATTATGAACACCTTGGTGTTAAAACTCAATAACAAGAGGCATAATGGATGCATGAGTGCTGCCATTATTGGGGAGAGAAAGAGAGGCAAGATCTCTATACTGGACCCTTCCATGTCCTACTTTACAAATCTATAAAAGAAAATAGGTTCTTCCTGTTCAAGAAGAGCTTAAAGTCTAATGGTAATAACAATGAGATTGTCTTCCCGTTGGACATATTGTATACCTGTTGGTTTGTTTTTGTCAGGGAGAAGTGATGGCTATTTTGAACTCTGTAACTCCTTTGGATACAGGTCAATAAATAATTTATTTGGAACACCTCTTCTGAATTGTCTTTGTATTTCCTTGTATTGTGGAAAATTGCAGCTGTATGACAATTCAAAGTATCAGTTCCATATGAATTAGCTGTAAAGCCCAACTACCTGTCATTTAAGGTGTTGGTATTTAGAAGGTGAGCATTTTGGCTCTAGGCAAAACTAGAGATCAATAATTTTTTCAACTATTTATGATGAGGAAGTGGGCAAAGTGACATGTTCTGTGCTAGAAGGCCGACATTCGTCCTTATTTCTACCAGCTGAGAAACCTGTTCCTATTGCCTTGATAAGCTGCAGGAAAAACAACTGGTGGTTAAAGTGCATCAAGTATTTCAATAATCTGGGGAGGTAGTTTGATAATGTACTAAATGCAAAGTTGTATAGCTTGTCCCATAAATCTAAACATATTTCAAAGGCAGCAAATACATTAATTGATGCAATAAATGATATGCTTCTAGAGACATGGAGAGCCACAGCATGTTAGTGTTGAAGGTTATTCATTCTGTTGTTCTATCTTTGACAATTATATTTAAGAACTGACAGTTTCTTTAGGACCAGATTTAATATACTTGGACTCCAAGAGATGAAAACTCTTACTGGAATTCTCACCACCAGCAGTGCCCTCCATGGATCATTTGTCCTTTATGTGTCTTTGAAGTAGTGTGTTAATTATGATAGAAAAAGAATACAGAGAGAGGCTAAAAACTGACTTATCGGGAATTGTAACAATTAGAAATTATATCTTCTCTTTAATAATTTATTTTTGAATAAAATTATAAAATTTGTTATAAAGGAGTGTTACGGGAAGCCTTCAAGTCTTGTATTTGAGACACTATAATTGCTTGTGACATGGGTTAAAAAAAGTGAAAAAGAGAGAAACTGTCTACCACAGCAATATTAGTAGAACTGGAAACATATCAGAGAAGAGGGGGGAAATAAAAGCACAAAGTTAATGAATGAGCAATAAAACTTAAAAAATTAAAACTAAAAGAAGCTATGTAAGTCTAAAGCATGAGAAAAGTCCATGAAAGCAAAATGGTGCCATAGACCAAAGGAAAAACATGATGCATAAGCAGACAGACCAGAGAGGTGACAGTTTCAAACTGTTTTTTTTTTGAAGGAAGGGAGAAGTAATATTTCTAATCACTCTGTATGCTGAAAATGAGATTTAGTTTATGGAGCAGATGCAAGCTGTGTCTGTAAAATATAAGAAGGAGAAAGTGTGGAGGGTCTGGAGCAGAAACAATGATCTTACTGGGAGACAGATAAGTGTGTGCATAGTTGTTATATGTCACTCCTATAGAGATCTCTCGTTCGTTACCTCTGGGTAGAATGAGCATCTATGTAGACAACTGATAATATTTATTTAATTTTCCATTCCAACAACTAGAAGAGAGAGTAATGTTGGGTTCTTCTGCCCGAAGTATGGCATTAGTTTCTTAACATTCATTTTCTTTGTTGATTTTGATACATGTTTCAAATTGCAGGAGGCTGCAAATGTTTCTGTTTGAGACCCTGCTTATTAAAATGATCAGTCAGAGTTGTTTCCTGAGAGCAGTAGTTAAACAGGCCTCTGTGACCATACTTCTTAGAGCACACAGTAATGCATAAAAGGTTTTCCTTGTGAGCCCTTTGTTGCATTTCAGTTTCATTGGGAGTTAAGTGGCATGCCATCCTTGCAACTTGTATGAGCCTGTGTGCTGGAAATGGCTGTTTCGTCCTGGATGTTCCTGGGACCACCAGATTACAAGAGTGCTTTGTTCAAAAGAACATATGTCTATTTATTTTGATAATTCAGGTACTTAGCAATAAGTAGTTGTACTTATCAGTGTTCATATTATTAAACAATTTAGTTACATATGTAAACTTGTCATATTTGTAATTCAGTATTGCTTTGGCGCTTCCTGTAGATTATTCCTTTTTGTACTAAGACTAGCATACCCTTTGGGTAACTTCTGCTCATCTGTTGTCATTAAAATTAAAATAACAGACTCACCTTCTAAAAAAGTATGACCTATTCATGATGTGGTAAATAAGGGGTTAAAAATATTATTTGGTTTGGGTGAAATACTCTGATTGATAGGTGAGGTGAGGTACCTAAAGGGCTATATTAGTCCACGGGAAATGTGCTGCTTGGATGAAACCGCGGTTTGGAATTTAAAACTCCAGAACAAAATACACTTTTCCTCTCAACAGTAATGAACCCTGAGCCTTGCAGTCTCCCAGGGTTGTGATTATCTCAGAAAAACTGTCTCCCCAGTTACGTCTTGTTGCATAAATAATCATCTCTTTGATGCGAAGGATAACTGTGGGAATGACGTAAGTTAAATATGTTCTTCAGCAGTCTGACTTGCAAGGGAATAAACAATTTGTTGATACTTAGAGTGCTTAAACCACTTCCTCTGGCTTCCAGGAAGCTTTAAGCATTCTAGCCATACAAAAATAATCTAGATTTCATCAATAAGACATAAGCTCTCTTTCTTTGTTTTATTGTTTCTTATTCTTTCCTTCTCTCCCCTCCCTCCCCACCCCCCACCCCCACCCCCCATCACCCCCCGTATCTATCCAGCCAAACCATAGTATAGTTAATACTGTCACCATGTAGCTCCATAACTTTATGTCAGCTGTCACAGTACTGGAGAAGAGTAATGTCCTGAATATGTTCAAGCCAAACATGACAAAAACATTAGCGCTATCAGTATTGTTCTGAAATAAAGGATATTCCTTGGTTTGAACTCGTCTTGGTATGGAGAGAGGATAGAAGGTGAGTCTATTGAACAGAATAATGCTTCAAGGAACCATTACACAGCAGTTCATGGATGCGTGTCCGAGTTAAGTACAAGCTGGCTGGCTGGGTCACTCAGAACATTGCTGCTGCAGTAGGACAGGCTGCAAAGTGCAAGGGGCCCGGGCAGTGCACTCAACCCAATCGTTTCAAACTTATTGCTGTGGCTCATTTTTACTATGTGTCCAAGCCAACTAGTTTAAGGCAGGATTGAGTCTGCATCATACACTGTTTACTGTGGTGGAGACATGCCCTTAATGAAATTCAAGAGTTATCGAAGCCTCTTGCTGTCCCACCTCATGTAGCTAAATTTCTGTTAGAAAAAATTCTGTTATCATGCAGATAAAAGCTGTTAGGAACTTAGAGAGAAATATCTCTACTAGATCATTTTTAAGCCTAGAAACCAAAAGTTAATGGTGGTGGGAAGGAATTTAAGAGTGAAAGGATGTAGCCTTTAAATAGTCTGCACTTTTTCATTTTATAAATGAATATTAATTCTCAAACCAATTACAAAGATGTTTGAGCTCATAATGAAATCACGTCCCTGCTAGCAAGCATTTCCTCACCTCTTTAACTTTTTTAGTTGCAATCATTGTTTACCATTTCAGACTTCTCTGCTCTGGGTTTCCAGGATTGCTTAAATACAAAATTTAAAGTCACAACAAATATCATGGCTTCTCATTGTCTCTGAGCTGTAGATATTTTGTTTCTGTCATTAATGTAAAAATAGAAGGCACGATGGGCTACCTTGCCCAGCTGTGCTTACATCCACGAGCACTGAGCTGCCCTGTTGTCTTCAAGCTGATGCTGTCCTTAAATGCATTGTGGCCAACATGAATTACGCTGAGAGAAGCCAACCTTTGCTATTTCTTACTTGCTGTATTCTCTAAGTGCCCTTTCTTCTTAGATCCCTGTAACCAAGATATTCTGCCTATAATTTTATAGAAGACCAAAGCTAGTTAGATCCCAGTAACACAAACAGTGCTTAAGGAGACCTTGAAATAAACTATTCATAGAAATGTATATCAATAGCTTATTCTTAGGAAAATAAGGCATTTTAGGGAGAAAAATAAATGTTTTAAAGATAAATGGTTGACAGAGACAGCTTTCTGTATAAGTATGTATTGTGTCCAATGAAAGGCTTGGGAACAATATACTGGTACTAGAAAAATAAAAATAAGGCATAGATTGTAATTTAATAGCCATTTCTATGATATGATGGAGCCCGATTCACACTTGAGATGCTGCAGCATCCATGGTTTTGCAATGAACAGAAAATACTAATAATATTATAAAGTTTTCAAGCATTTTGCAATTGGAATCTATGACCTTACAGGTGTTTTCCAACTGAAATGATTCTATGTTTTTCCAAGTGATAGAATACATAAGGTATTTGTAGTATCCCTGTTTGTTTAAAAATTAATATTCAACCTCACTTAAAAAATGGAAGAGAAAAAATATGTCTGTGGAAGGAGAAGATGTGGCTTTACCCAAAATGGAATACTAAAGTGAAAAGCAAAATTTTACGGTGTTGTCTATGTCTCACTGCATAGGCAACCCTGTTCTAGCTACCAGGTGATAAGGGGCAGGGAGCTGTGGAGGAGAAATGAGAATCTCAAGGCAGAAAATTGAAGGAGGGTTAGAAACAGTCAAAAGGACCTTATCTGTGGATAAGAAATAAGCCAAAAGGAGGCTAGAAAATTACCCAGGCAGAATAGTGATGGCAGGTACACAGAGAGTTTACAGAACGTGGGAAGTGCTAGCTTAAGGAAGAACTGAGTAGTGGTAGAACAGCTGGAGCTCCGATGTTCCTGGGGATGGTGGAAGGAGTTTGGAAGGATGGTGGTGCTTTGGAGAAGCCTGGTTTAGCAGATTCAAAAGCCAAGATCCATTGGAAAGAGTGTTGGAAAATTTTACATAGTGGAGAGGGGGGAGAAGCATACAGGAGGGACACTAAGTGCGTGCGGAAAGTCAAGAGAGTATTTAGCAGTGGCAGGAGAGGCAGATGGGGAGGCTGGAAGAGCAGATGGCAGCAGCGAGGGAGAGCAGAGCAAGTTCCAAGTCTGAAACGGCAGCCTCGCACAACACATTCTTGGTTGTTCTCATTTCTTCTTCCTTTTTTTCTTCATATTCAAAAAACAAAAAAAATTCAACTCCTACACTCCTCCAGAAAGGAAAGCATCACCCTACACTGTGAGAATGCAGTGTGCAAAGAGCTGGGCTTGTCCGGCTGGTTGGGAGTCACATGTGCCCTTCCAATGCACTGCTTGCTAGTGAGCTGGAAAAGAGGCATGGTCATGAGAGCCGTGCTCCGGAGTACAAAACAGAAAGCTTATTTCCAATGTCCTCCCCAAAACATACAAGTGGCCAAATCCAGGCCTGGAAGTGTGAAGGAGGAACGAAGCTGATCAGGTCTTTCTACATAGTAGGCTACATCGCTTCAGTCCCAGCATTCTTTATACCTTCCTTGAAGTACTTTTCATTTAACTGTATAAATCAGCAGTGGTATTTCAAAGATACATTGAAAGTTCTTAGAGTAATGATGTTCCCTACCTAAATTCATTCTTCTCATTAGTGAAGGTAGCCATGGTGTATCTGGGGAGAAGTACTTGGACATCCGTGTTAAACTAGACCAACAGTCCCCATGCATGCAAAGTGTTCTCCATTTCTTGTGATGCCAGAAAACCTCATTGTTTCTGTTGCCTTTTCTCCTCCCCACAGCTCCCCAATTCCCATACGCCTCATTGTAATTGACTAAAAAATACATGCATAATTCCTTCGTTATTTTGGAATAATTCAAAAGGATGTTTAAAGGATCATCAGTCATAGTAGTAACTAACAATAGGCTTATAGCATTTCTTGGAGGAGTTATTTTTTCCCGCATAAATTCACTGAAAATTCTAGCATTGCTTTCCACTTTACAGCGTAGATGTATTCTGTGAACAAAAATTTCAGATAAATCCACCTTTTAGCCTTTGGGAAATAGGATTTCAGCTACTCAGTCTTCTTTTACCAATGTCACCAATATTTGCCAAAGTATGTAGGACATCCATTACAGAAGATGAAAGACACTGTTGTGTATTTGAAGTAGTTATTTTTATCTCTGTCCAATAAAAATATACATGTTTCTAAGCAGGCTGAATTTGTAAAAGGGGAGAGAGTATCTATTGTGTTCTTCATAAATCTATTGTAACCAAGCACAGTCTGCTCTAGAAGAAAACATTTCTCCTCTTCCTCCCAAATAAAAACATTTGATTTCAAGCTGTCTGTCTTTAAATGTTTGCTTCACGGATCACATGCAAAGGAATAGCACAAGAGGAGTCCCTGTTTTGGCAAACGTACCAGTGCTTTATTTCAGAGAACTGTTATGCAGGTGTGTATCTTTTTGCAGCCTTTTGCATACAATCATCTTCATGGTGCCTCCTTTGAAATCTCTGTTCCTGCAGTCTGTGTTCCTGCCCCCACAGCCCATACAGATCTTGTTTATCATGAGTAGTAGCTATTGGTGTTCACAGAGGCAGTGTTTTTTCAAGTGTTAGTGGTACAGTTACTATTTCAGATGCACGTAGCCTATTCTGTACAATAATATGATTGCTAAAATTAAAACCTTTCACATGGAAGGCACTGGGGTATGAAGTGAAAGGGTTTGGAAAAAGGAGTAAGATCAACAACAAGTGAGGAAAGTTATTCTGACAGCGCGACGTTTCATATGTCAGCAAACCAGAAGGAGAGGAAGGTGTAACTGTGAGAAGCCAAGGGACCAGCAGGGTACCACATTTGGTGTGTGAGATGACAGGGTTTAGCAGTAGGGGTGGTGAGGAAGATGGTTGGACTTGGAGATAGTGTATAGGAAGAATTGTCTGAATTTGCTAACAGCTTGTATGTTATGACAGAAATAAACTGTTGAAATATTTTTTTCTTTTTTCTTTCTTTTTTTTTTTCTTTTCTCTTTTTTTTTTTTTTTTTTTTTTTTTGTACTATTGGAGTGGGCACATATACATTTCATATGGTGTTTGCTGTCAACTTCATCTTTTCAGCTAGCACCTTAGGATGTAAGCAATGACTTCTTTACCATTTAAAATCCTGTTATCTTAAATATCCTGCTTTTATTCTTGCCTTATAGAGAAGGATGAAAGAACAAAATAATTCTCACTTTGTTTCAAATTCTCCATGTAAGTGTGTGAAAAGCTATGGAAAGTGGGAGGCAGTGGGAGATAATAATTTATGCTGAAGAAACGAGGCAATGTGAGCACACCTTGATATTTTTCAGGCAAGTAGGCAACTTGACAAACAGATGCATCGCACAAGCTGTACAAATATTAAAGACACAGCTCTTTCTGCTTATAAATAATTCTGGCCAGTGAGCTGTTTTTTGGTTGGGTTTTGTTGTTGTTGTTGTTGTTGTTGTTATTGTTCTTACCTTTAAGATTACCTGCCCTTTTAGAAAGAGCAAACAAAAATTCGGACATTTTATAATAATTTCTTTATTTTCATTTGCATTTCCCTCCTAGAAATCTGACAGAAGTGTTTAGGGGACTTCAGAAGTAAGTGTTTCAAACAATTTTTTTTCATGCTTATGATCAGTATTACCTAAGTATATGGCGGGTTTCTATCAGAAGGTGCCTAACAAACAGCATTTTCCAAAAACTTCAAGGAAGGACCATGAGTACCAATTCTCATTCCTTGAAAAGCTAATAAATAAGTTATTTTCTTGTTTTAAAAAACCCACACCAACCTTGTATGCCCAACCAACCTGTATGTCTGCCCCCTTGTATGCAATGTAAAACGGGCTAATTTGGAAATGGCCAGTCATATAAGCAAGCTGTAAGGCAATTACTAAATATTACCACATGCCCCTTCTGCAGTTTTGGAGATCTGATTGCTGCAGTTGCCTCTAGTAATTTTTGCCTTAACTTTGTTTCTTAACTATTTGGCATGATTTCAGAAGTATGGCTACTAGAATTTAAACCATGTTAGTGATTTGATTTGTTCTAGTAATGCCAATGGCAAAGAAATAACATCTATCTACTAAATAATTGCTTGGTCGCTGTAGGTGCTGCTCTTTGTGTGAAGAGTTGATAACTGATAACAGACAGGCTGTTGTAGATGAAAATTGGCATGTACACACCAGCAGTTCCTAAGCCAAGTCTTCATTGGTGCTGAGCTGCGGTAGTGGTGAATTAGGATAAATTGACGTACTTGCAGAATAATTAGCTGCTCTAGCTGAGATAATGGCATAGAAAAAAAATAAACCAGTTGCATCTCTGTTGCTAAAGGTTATCATATTAATCCATAAAATTTTTCAATGTATGCTATTTGAATTTGTCCTTGCATAATTACTACAACAATTAAAATTTTCCACACAAAAATTTGAATCTGCTTTTATAATAAGAATGTTTAATAGAGGAGAAGATGAAGCTACATTTGCTATCTGTTGGTGAAATATTTATCAGAGCACACAACAGTCTTTAAAGATGGGGAAATAAGCTTCCAGTTGTCAAAAAAAAGGGGGGAAATTACATAAAATTTAGTTTTCCATTTAATGTAAATACAACATATTTGGACTTTTAAAAAAAAATGTTTCTTTTCTTCTGATTAAGATGATTTGTGTATAAGTCTGCAGTTATTTTCAGAGAAAAAAAATTGAAGGGAAAGATAAGAGGTGTTTCACATATAAGAATTACTCCTGGAGAACTTGGTTTCTTTACTGTAGCAAATAGCTAGTCAGCCTCTGATGTGGTATGAACTTCCACAAGCCCTCTTCTTTCAGCTCCAGGACCACGTGATACTTAGCACAACCTATAGTGGAAAATTTGGGAAAAAAATAATCTCTTTTTCCAGCCTCGTTTAGCCCAAAGGTGAGCAGTGTTCCCTGCTGCTTGGAAAGTCTGGGCTTCACTCTGCCTTCTAAGGTCTCTGAGAACAGGCTCGTCTGAAGTTCTGCTCCTTCCCTGCTGTGACCTGGTTGCTGTCTGGCACAACATGGCATAGTGTCACAACAGTAGCATATGCTAGAAAATATCCATAATTCATCCCATGCCTCTGCAGTCAGGCATTTTGTGCTTGCTCATTTGGTTTTTCTTTTAACAGCATATGCCATTTAGAGACATCATGGGCTGTGAAATTCGGGATCCCTGTTTGGACAAGTTTAATTCACTGTTTCGAAGAACTGTAATCTGGTAGAAGTTGACTTTTTTAAAATGTATCCTTTGGGTGACAGAAATGGGAAATTAATTTTTCCACCACATTCCAGAGGCTCAGTTCATCTCTGTGTGCAAATCTATGAGGCTCTGCGCCACGAGTGCTGTCACCTACATCAGATAGGTGACCTTCCCTTTGCAGCTGTGCAGCCCGTCCTGCCGCCCTGCACCTCTCACCCCAGCTGCACAGCCATGTGCCTCCTGCGGCGAGTCCCCCTTAACGTCCCCACATCACTGCTGGTCCAAGACACTCTCATGGCATAGCACCCACCAGCCCCAGCACCAAAGGCTTCTTGGGGAAGTGACTGCCCACCAAAATCAACCAGAAAAGGGTTTGAGCGGGTCTCATGAAACCCACATAGTTACTGTGGCTATTTCTAAATTAACCCATCATTTCACATGCCTGATGGTTTTCTGGTGCTTGTTTTAAATCAGCAAGCTGGTTTTTTGCTTTTTAAGGAATGAGAATTGAGAAAATATTAGCTGAAGTACTCATTTACTCAGGGTGTTTAACAATGGATTTTGTGGTCAGCTGAGACTAGCTGCCTTGGTCTTCACAAGGAAGGTAGGCTGGTCCTGTTGCTGTTTTCCTATGGGCACTGAGCTCTTGAGCTGTCAGCAAATTCTGTGGCACACTGTGCTCATAATTCAATGCACTTAAAATGTTGAATGACTTTTTACCACTAGACTTACTTTAATTCTCTTTTTTTTTTTTTTTTTTTTTTTTTTTTAGCTCCAGACATAATGGAAAGGCAGGATTTAGGTAGAAGGTTATGTCTTGGGAGACCTTGGACATGTCACTTGGGAGAAGGCGCTGAACTGCAGCTCTGAAAACTCCCACTCAGCCACAGCCTGACAAGGGAAGTGTCAGGGCTTTCATAGGTACTGGCTATCGATACAACTTCTCAGATTGGGAATTTAATATATTTTGTATTGTGTATGTCTACCTGAGCTCAGTTCTTCCCCTGCCCGAATACCTTGGCAAATATTTCATGTATAAGTCAAGTCCTGAGGCGTTTGATCTGATGACTTTCAAAGCAGTGTTATAGTGGCCTGGTTTGAGCACTGTTGAACAGCTGGGACAAAGCTGGAAGCACAGACACCCAGCTTCTGCCTTTTCTTTTCACATGAAACAGTGACCGAATTACATTGAATAAAAGACAGGATCCTCCTAGACGTGATGCTAAACTTTGGATTACAGATTTATACTTGTCCTTATGCTCTCTTTCACTGGTGAAACTGGAGAGAGTTTTCTGCACAGTGAAGTCACTTCTGCAGGTTGATGGAAATCAGTCTGCTCCTTTTCCCAGCTGAAAGCTACGATCTGTGAGTTAGATTAGTTGCTTGACCAGAAAACCTGTACTCGAATCCCTTTTGGCAGCAGAGGGGAGGGTTTGGCTTCCAGGCACTGTGTTCTTAGAGGGGACCATAATCAATCAGCTCTTGCTTAAAACCAGGAATGGGGCAGTGGCTGTGATAACCACTTCCTCCAGGTGTTTATAAGTTTTAGTTTGTCCCAAGAAAGCTCGTCGAGCTCCCAGGAGCAGCCATGGCATTAGCTAGTGGCTGGCCAAGAAAAGTGCTGGGTTTCATTTTGTCCCTGTACAGACAGCTCCCTGCCAGCAGCACCGAACTGAAGTACCAGACGTCCCATACCCTGACATACCCAAGTGTCCTGGGATGCTCTCTGGGAGGATGGCTTGACCTCACCTGCGGTGACACAGATAAGCTAAAAAGCAAATTTCTCCATGCTGGGCAGTGCAGCTTCCTCCATGTGCCAACCCTTTATTTCTGCAACTTGACATTATCTGTCATTTTACAGTGTTTATCTAAACTGTTTATATTAGCCTGTGAGTTTTTCAGGGTTGGGGGTTGCTATGTATATATACAGTTTTAATGTTCCAGTGAGGGCCTCTGAGGGTTTCTACATTATGCATGAAAATAAATATAAGAAAGCTAAATGCTTAGTCTTCTCAGACTTGTATCTGTATACTAAGAATTACAAAGCTACCATGGTATTATTCATGTATTGTGAATTCAACAAGGTCAGAACTGATCTACCGCCTTGCACTTTTTCATACCAAGTAGGTTACACAAAAATATGTAAAAAGGGGCGTTTCAAAAATCCCTTTATGAGAGAGCTCCAGAGAGGAAAAAAGAACCTTCCAGTTTGAAGTTTCCAGTTTGGGAGGTCTCTTTATGATCCTTGATTTTGCAGTAATAAAACCTGAGAGCTGTTTTCCAGCCTTTCATTTACACTTTTTTATCATGCACAGCATGATGCTTATAAACTGGACCATAGCCACAGTTAGAACTCCTGTGGGGAGGATAAGTGCTCATTTTCATAATAATAATAATAATAATAATAATAATAATAATAATGCCTTCTCTGGTTTCCAGAAAATTCATCTCCCAGCAACTGCACCGTTTCCTTTTAGTTGGGTAACAGCTTATGTTTTTACAGCTAAATACATAGGGTTTCTGGAGAAACGGGAAGGCCCACGCTAGTTCAGTGGTGCTCATACGCCACTGTTATCTGTGGCTTTTTAGCTGAATCTTCCTTCTAAATAAGCCCATGAAGTAACTTGCAAATGATGAGGTAAAAGTATTAGATTTCTTTCAGCAGTGAGCATGTGTTGAGATGTGTGGCTTGGGAAGTGTGGGTTTTTTGGAAATAGTATGAAGACATGTTACATCTGCTAACAACAGAGCAGAACACGGCCCTGCGGTGTCAGGGGTGGGAGTGTATTTTTGAGCTCTGGAAAGCACCCAGAGACAGGTCTAAAAAGCTACTCTCTTTTCCTGGAGGCTGTAAGATCTTTGGGTTGGAGTGGGTTCTAAGTATTGAACTGAAAGTCATGTAAAGAGACTAGCTTGTTAAAAGACAGAATAAGATCAGTCATAGCCCAGGAAGAGCTAGGAGGTTGTGATAGAAGGTATTGTGCAGAACTAATATGGGGTTTTATATAGTTACTGCAATGCCATGAGGTGGACAGTTGCAGTCTAATGCTTTAAACAACAACAAAGTGGTATTACGCTTGGGGAAGGTCACAATAATTCAAATGTTATCTTTGAAAGAGCAGAATCTCAGGTACTGAATAAAGTATCATAATGCATCCTGGTATCCAGAAACAGAGAAATGCCCAATAAATACTAAGCAAACTATAACCAAATATCTTTGTCATTGGACTGTCCCTTACCAGCTGCTTTTATTTTGTATGTAAGGTAAAATATATAGAATCTGGTTTAGACTAAACCATCACACTTATCTGCTTTCCTAAGGTACTCTTATTTCTGCTTTTACTCTTTTAAATCTTGTGGCATGCAGAAGACAGTAAGTGAACCAAACTGAACGTCTGGTCTGGTCTTTTCATTAGAGTCCATATCCCATGTTATGACTGGATTCTACTATGTGTTAAAGAGAGGAGTTGTATTATGCAACCTAGATTATATCTCTTGTAACATTAGAGCAATAGTAAGCCCAGACATTTCACTGGAAAAAATAAAATAAAATCCCAGTTAAGGTATAGCACTTTAATATAAAAATGAGAGCATGTAGATGAAAAAGTGCTGGAAGTATGACCGAGTCATAACTGGGTACTTTTGATATAAAACTATTTTTACCATTTCTACTAGAAGCAAGAAATGTGTTTAATTACTTTGTCCTACGGGTTTTCAGTTCCATAGTAAGTTGACAAATGTGTTTAAGATACACTAATAATTGTTGATTCTTTAATGTATTGTGTCTTCCAGGAACATAAACTCCTTTCATTGAAAATGTGTTTTCACTGCAAATTCATCCATTCCTATACATAAGCTTTCCTTTAAAAAAAAACAACAACAACAACAAAAAAAAAAAAAACAAAAACCCCCAAACCCCAACAACAACAACAAAAAACAACCAAGTAAGTGTGTAAGCTTTTCTAACCTTTTTTTATATTCTTCATTATGTACAGGAGTCTGAATATGCTCAAATAACCAGGCAGAAAATATTCTTTTATTTCTGTGTATGTTTGTAGAAGAAATTGAGTGAAATCTAGCTTAACTGGCCCTTTTGCCATGTTTGTGGAACACAGATGTGTATGTTTTCAAATACTGTGCAGCAGGTCTAGAGTCTTGTTTAAAAGCCAGTATAAAGATACCAAAAAAAGTAGTCTAAAGCCACAGGAATATCTCAGCCAAGTGTTTCCTTACCCATTGGTTTAGTTGTCATTTGAGAGGAGTACACGTGGACTTCACAGGGACGGAGAACAGACCCGATGCCTGTGTGGACCACCATCAAAATGAAAGCTCAGCGCCACGTTGTACCCAGCCAGTCTGATCTTTCCCGTCGCAACGGCTGAGCATGGTATGTTTTCCAGCACCAGCTGTACAGATCAGAACCAGCAGAGATCAGGTTGTGCTCTGGTTTTGTCATTCCCAAGAGCTTCTAGCTATGCTTATTAAAATTCCTGGTGTTCCTCAGATGTTGGGCATGGAGCGACAAGATGTTACTGGGGAAAGCTCCGTGAAAGCCTGCTAATAACAGTGACCCATGGACAGCTATGAATCTTGCTGCCACTTGCTGTGTTGTGAGTGGCAATTGCGCTATTTCTTGGTCATATTATCTTCTATTCCAGTTTATTTTTAATGGAACCTACTTATCCTTTCCTAATCAGCTAGGCATCAAACCTTGCTTTTCTTACACGCTTGTGTGGGAATAAAATCGCAGTACAGAAAGGGAGTGTTTAGTGGAAAGCTGTCCTCGTGCACCAGAACGCACTGAGTGAATGCACCCAACACGGAGGCTTTAGATATATATAGCACATATCAGCAATACATTTTTAATTCCTCTATTAAGTAAAAAATGGGATTTATTTTTTTCATTTCTAAATTCATAGGGTTATAAACCAATTAAGCTTGCTTTCCTAGTATTATTATTGGAATCATGTGCATTAATCTGTTTTAATTTTTTAAGTGACGCTGACCCTAACAAGTGCAAAAATGATGCCTATAAATACTGGGAAACTGCTAAAACTCATCAGTATTTCAGTTTTCATTAAAAACTACACACTTCTGTCTTAGTATTTGCACACTGACTGTTCAGAAAGCCAGTCCAAAATTTTACCCTGATAAATATTTTCAAGGGACAGAAACAAGTTGGGGAAAATAACAAACATATGTTAGCACTGAGAATAACCAGTTCAGCAATGTTTTCTTGTGTGTGTTTTGGTGCCTATGTAGGCTATTGCAATGTTAATTTTAGAAACTCTAGCCCAGCAACAGACACTTAGGAACAGAATGATGTAGTGCAAACAGCAAGAATTTTAACTGCAGACTATAGCTTTATTTTCTTATTTATAGCTCCCTTCACTTTGTTATTTTTTATGAAACATGTATCTTCTTTGAGAATGCCCTGGCTCTGTGCTTTCCTGACCAACAGACTTATCTTTAGTTTATATCCTGTTAGTTATCTTCAAATACTGAATTTATAAAAAGGCTAATGATAAAACCTTGACTTTAGACTTTAAATGCAATGTAAATATTATTCAGAACTAATTATAATTTTATTTAACTTCTAGTTATGTTGACTCTGGTTTTACTTTTTAATAAATGTACCATGTTTTAAGAGAAAGCTTGAGGTGAAGACAAAGAAATACAAACATTTATGTTGTATCTTACAGGAAATGACAAAGCCAAAGTTTAAAGATTTAACAGTACTAGACAACTTAATAAGCAAAATCTGATAGTATTAGATGTTTGCCAAAGTTGAAGATTAGGCGGACAGGTTCACAACAGGTATTTAAGTTGCTGCAGCTCTATTGGTTTTGATTGATTTCCCCAAAATGGGAAGTAGAGCTATGCTTTTCATATTATTTGACTGCATAACAGTACTGTGTAGGGACAGGTTCAGCTCCAGCTACAGTTTTTTCTCTATTCTTTTCGTTTTACAAATCAAACTACTCTTCACTGAAAATGAAGGATTGTTGTTAGCCTTAAGAACATAAAACAAACAAAAAAACTACAAACACTCAAGGCATTTTAATGGGGAAATTATTGTGCAGACCAATAAAGAATGTCCAGTTTTGAGAGATATTTAAATTGAACCCTGAATTTTCCTAAGTCTGAGAAAATTTAGCCTTTGACATTTTATAATAAAGATTAATTCTAAAGATGTGGTATTCTGATGTTAAAAATAACATTTTGTCCAATAGTTAACTGTAGTAAGCCAAAAAATCAACATGACCGAAAGAAAAAAAAAAAAAAAGCATCATGATTAGTAATTGTCACATTTCAATTGAGCTTATAATTTCTATTTAAATCTAGTGAATTATATTGTCCCCAGATTTCACCTTTCTTTTTTCCATCTTGTTTGGAGTGGAAAATGTCTTAAGACAAAATCATTTACTGGAGATGAGAAGAATTTTCTCTATTGACTTTAAGAGCAAAATCCCTTAAGAAAGCCAAACTCACAGAAGGAAATTATGGACATATGTGGAATTCAAGCTTTAATGTATGTCTACCCCAGGATGCACTGTGTTTAGTGCAAAATGAGATTAGGGTATTGAAAACTATTTCTAGGTGACGTTTTTATTTCAGTATTGATTCTTTAGGCAGAAAGCCCTTCCATTTACATCTTTTTTTTTATTATTATTATTATTTAGTCTAATAATAAAGAGGCAAGTGCAAAGAGATATTTCTTTCCCTTCTACTCTGCTTTATACAAAGCCGCTCCTACCTTTCTGCTTCATTTCCTTCAT
The DNA here is from genome assembly GCF_963210335.1 of Falco punctatus. NCBI lineage: Eukaryota > Metazoa > Chordata > Aves > Falconiformes > Falconidae > Falco > Falco punctatus. The sequence continues at coordinate 3,425,740 of NC_137588.1, forward strand.
AGTGTCCTTAACTCTTTATTGCTTTTAATGCCGTTATTATGAATCACTCTTTTCATGTTCAGTGTGCTCAGTCATTTTAATACAGATATAATTGTAAGGTGCAAAATGTAAATCCCCATAATATGTTAGAAGACAAATGTGTCAAAGTCCCTTTGTCATACTGACAGGTTATAAAACTAGACTGGCTCAGTTTAATCAGGTTTAAATTTTAATGACATAAGCAAGACTCAGACTACAGTAGCTATCTTTTTGTTATTATTTCAGATCACTGCCACAAACTAGAAACGTTTTATCTTTTATTCATTGGTTATATCATTCACAGCCATCTTGATCCGAACATCTGTTCTGGAGAATATGTTTTAAATCATTAAGTATTTTTCAGAGGTGATGCCACTGTTTGGTGGTTAGCTACCATCTTTTCTTATGGTATTTTTGCCTTTTCGTCCTTACTTTTCCTCAAGCAAATTCCTATCCCTAGTTTTGACAGTTGTGTGGCCAGGTCTAGGGAAACACTTCATTTTTATATTGGTCTTGATTAGCTGTCTAGATTAGCAGTTGAAGCTTTCTTTTCACAACTTGCAACTGGTGTCTAATAAGGTTACCAGCTAATAAGGTTAATAAATGGACATGGCATCACTGTGGGGGTGGGGGATGGTGTGAGGCTAGAGAAAGGAATACAAGAAAGAAGAAATGGAAAGACAATAAACCAATAAACCAATAGACAGGGTTACACTGGGATCACCTTCCTAGTGTTTGGGGCATGTGGAGTATTTTCCACATTGGTCTGATCCTTGCAAGCAGTTCTGTCAAAAATAGCCTTAATTCTCATTGTTTTACCCATGTGTCCAGTTTAACAGAGAAGTATTTTGTGAAACTATTGCTTCTGCTTCTTTTCAGTTTTCCTAGTACTAAGCCGCTCAACCAGTACACACCTCCAAACCTCAGTAATCCTAAAACTATCCCAGTAGATGGACTGCATGCTGTAATCATACATTCTTTTAAGTCATTTCCACCTCCTGCACTTGGGGCTTCTCATCAGTAAAGTTAATTAAATCAAAGTCTCCTGGAGATGTTACTTACAGTTAACTTGATGCTGGCTGCCTTGAGGAGCAGAGGTTCTCTGTCAAACCAATAAGCACCGCGTAGCCAATGGCAAGGCCAGACCCTCTGCTGCAGTTCACAAAACGGGAAGGATTTCTGCCTCCCAACTCACAAAACTAGCCTCTTCCATATGAAGTTGACAACAGGGGAGAAAATTGTGATTTTAACTTTAAGTGCAGGTAGGAGGATTGAGAATTCTTACTTAATTAAACAAAAAAAAGGGATAGTAGTAGCTTTTGGAGACTATAGTTTTCATTTGAGTTCATAGCAGTATCCCAGAGGCTAGGCTTGTATCCTAACCTTCTGTCATTCTCAGTGTTCTGAATCACCAGTACACCCATATAACCCTTCAAAGTTGTGTGCAGACATTACAGTTAAGCAGTTTCAACAGCTTCATTGAAGTTTGTTGGGTTTTGTTTGTTTGTTTGTTTTTTAAAGAGGCATTTTATAAACAGAATGGCCTTCCTGAAATCAGAGGTTGTTTTATAGTACCAGAAATGAGGTGCACCCCAAGTAATAGTCTCAGGTAAAACAAGGACTAAAGAAAGATGCCAAACTGCCTGCTACATCAGAGAAAGTGATGGTCATCCCTTTTTTCCAAGGTGCAGTTGACAGGAAATAGAAAAATACAAACTTTTGCCTATATTCTTGTAGTAATTTGTTTGTTTTGTCAGATACGTGATCCTGACTTCTGGCTGATCATTGGGAATGCAGCAAAATGCATGTGTTGCTCACGTTCTTCAGAGATGTGATTCTACCCTCACATAGACCTTTGTAAATCCCAGATGACTATGTAAAAGCATCAAAGATACATTGGGAAAAGATGTTTAAGAGACAAAACAGTTTTAACACATTAATGTAAAAATAAATCTGCTAAGCAATATGAAGGTATACAATATTTTTAAAATAAAATTAGGTAGAATGCAAGCAAAAACCAGAACAGTTTTATGCCCTGGTTATAAGCATCACTAACCTGGTGACCAAGAATTCATTGCTGATTTGCTTTGGGTTTGAATGGATTATATATATATATATAAATAAAAGTTTTTGAGTGTCTTCTGCAACAGTAAACTATTCATAAAAGAGAACACCACCCCTTAGACTTTTTGATTTCTAAATTGCAGCTCTATTCTGTCATTACTTGGCAGCTTGGTCGTTGTCCAAAATTGAATGGTTATAAATTTTCCTCTTATTTTGAGAGGGAACTGCAAATTTAATGTGGAAGGAGGTGGGGAAAAGAAAGGATGAGCTGTCCATTTAAACATATTGAAAGGGGGCTGAAATCTCTGCGGGGAATGTGTATATAGCATATGCCTATCACAAATACTCACTGTGGTGCTTACTTATCAAGAGAGAGTGAGTCAGATTTAGCATTAGGAAAACGTCTTTGCATGAAGTGACAGCACATTTGACATATTAAAAAGGTATTCTTAAAACATGGATATTTTTAATTACTTTCTAAGATGTGCTGCTAATATGTGAGATTCTGAATCTTAACTTGAATTTGCAGGATTTGAATCTGAAAAAAGGAAGGAAACTCCAAGAGAAAGCACAGCTGAATTAAGCTTCCATGCTTTTGCAATTCAGCAGTTTCTCACAAAGCTAGCTTTAAAACATAACTGGGTGCAAGAAAGAACTGCAATCTATGGGACACTGTAGCATTAAAGAGCCTGTGGGAAGTGGGCATGAGTAGCGCCACAGTTCTCATGCAAGTTACATCTTTCTACAGCAACAGGGTATAGAGACATTGGATTTGCTCTCCTGCTCCTCCTGCATGTTCAAATCAGGTTCATGCTGCCCTCTTTGCAAAGGGAGATCATGGATCTCCTATGCTGGAGGTGGAGACAAATAAATATAAGATAATTAAAACATTCGGTAGTGGGTATAGTGCAATAAATCCTGGTGTCCTAATATTGAGTCACCTTCTGTCATTTATGCAAATTAAATCCATCCTGGCCAAAGATGCAAATCTAGTTGCAGATAATTTGTATAAAAATCAAAAACGTTTGAGCCTTGGCTTTATTAGAATTGGAAGTTTTCTTTGGTTACAGGATATGTAGTATTTTCTGCAAGGCTAGCAATGCTGCAAGAGCAAGTATTGAACCCTGCTATGTGAGGACTTCCCCAGATGCTTGTTGGGAAGGTTGTGAGGTTAAAAGCACACACATGAAAAATATTGTTCTGTAGAAAAGTCAGTCAATCTTTCTCAGACTTTGAAAATTAATGGTTCAGGATTGATTTGGATTTTAGATAATGGGCACAGGGATCTCTTGATTCATGTTAACCATTTCATAAATTTCTGTGGGTTACAGAACACATTTCCTTTCACTTACATGGAGCAGTGTTTTATATCCAAAGCCATGAACCACAAATGTTAAACACGGTAGGTAATGTTATTTTTTTTTTCTAGGGTTTTAAACTCATATCAGTTTCATCGTAGCATATAGTATACTTCAGAAAATGTGGATCAATGCTCTTTTTTCAATGAGACATGTTTTCAAGATGTTTGATCTTGACAAATGTAGGCAGTGTGAATCACTCTTATGTGTGTAAATGTATACGTGTGTGTATAATTTTACCATTTGTCCCTTTCTTTCTTTTTCCCAAGGAAAATTCTCTTCCAATTTTAACAGCTCCAAAAACATAGCTCAACACAGAGAATTGCTTGCAGCACACAACAAAGACAAACTGTATCGATCCAATAAAATCCAATATTAATGATGTACATTTTGGACTGGCATCTGCCAGCAACACATCTCTTTACATGTATGACAACAAATACATTTTCAGTGGTACTCCAGTAAAATACAATGATTAATTATAATAGCCAGCCACTCAGTTCCTTATAGACTTTGTAATTTTATTGTACGTTTCATTGTAATTCCAGCAATTCTTAAAGCAACACATTTCTCAAAATTAGCAAGTTGAGATACTGGTGCCAGAGTCTACATTAACGTGCTGTAGCAGAGTATCAGTCAGCAAATGTTACACTGAAGGGAGTGCCAAACAAAACCCCCACAAAACTACACCCCAGGATCCAGATCACCATTTTTGCCTTCAGACAGTGGCTTCAAAACAGGTTTGAATTTCATTCTTCACATCCACCAAGTCAAAGGCTGTCTTTTCCAATTAAGAAGTGGCACGTTAGAGCAATTGTTAAATGTTGGTTTGCACTCTGCACAGCGTGCTGGGCCTTGCAGGTTTTCCACAGCAGCTGTTATGATTTATGAAGTACTCAAGAATCTCTTTCTATACTCAAATAATTTCCTTGGTCTCTGTTTTATTAATTATTAACACACATCTAATGTTATTCTCTGTGAGGTACTGTATCTACAGTTACAGTAAGAATCTTAACTTATCACGTTTCAAATAATTGGCACTTTTTCAAGTACTGCAATGGCTGGAGAATCTTCACATAGAGTAATAAAAGCGAACTAAGACTAGATGTAGCATGTCACCTCTGAAGGCTTGGATCGAAAGCTTATTTCAGGAGCCTGTACCATATCATCCTCTCTAGCTGTTCTAGACTAATCATGCAGACAGCTACATTTCACCTTACAAAATGGGGGAAATGACTACAGAAAAACTATGACCAATTACCAGTATGGAGAAGGTGAATTAAAATTAGTCCATGATTTTGATTTCCGTAGCATGCTTTGATTTCCGTAGCAAAATATGGCAAGTTTCTTATAAAATTTGTACATAAACATTTATTTTGGGTCTTTGGGTTGGGTTTTTTTTTCTTTTTTTTTTTTTTCCTTTTTTTTGTTGGTTGGATTTTTTTACCTTTAATCTCTATATCTGCTGCACTTTCTCTGTATACTCTTAAAAATGGTCAGCAATGCTTATAAAGATTATGCTTATAAAGATGCCTCCATAAAAACTTCATTCTTCCCAAATGCCTGAAATGCATACATTAAAAATCCAAAGTTTTCTTTCCATGCTCAAGGCATGAGATTGTGCTCCCTGCTGTCCTCTTTGCAGATAGTGTTGTGGGCAAGAATTTGTCTCAAGTAATACCTGAAATAGCATGACAGATTATATGTCTGTCTGTCTGTCTATCTACCTATCAATAAATATAAACCCCTACAGTGTTAGTGGGCATGGTGGCGTATATACAGCCTCAAATCTCAGAGCTTTATTATGAGTTTGTCTCTACTGTGTTTATTTATCTTATCAGTATATGTTTATACATTAATCTTTGGAAGGGTGGGAGAGTCCAGTTTTATTTTCCCTAGCACAACCACCTCAATGCGCTGAAAATATTCCCTTTCTCTTTTCCTCTTGAAAATAACTGAAAAATATTTGAAAATATATGTTTTAATGAAATTAATAGAGCATAATCAATGTTGCTGAATGGATTAAGCTCACATTCTTAGTCTCCCATAGTCATTCAAAACAAAAACATTTACTTTTTCCTGAGATCTTCTAAGCAATTAGTATTTAAATTATTTTTTTATTTAAAAAATAATATTTACATCACTAAAACAAAATGAATTTATGGAACAGTCATAGAGCATTTAGACATTCCTTCTTTCAATTTCCACCTAGCTGATGAACTCATATATAAATACATATTTTGTTCGTTTGTTTGAGTGGAAAAAACTTGATACAAATTGTGTGTTTACTGTACAACACAATTTAAAAAGCTAGTAACAGTTATCATATATATATTTTAATTTTGAATGGATATTTACTACAATTTTTTTCTCAAAACTGAATTCTCACATCAGTACTTGGAATAACCAAGGTAACCATAAAGCTATTTTTCACCACTGTAAACCAGTGTGAATAATCACTGACAGGATACTAGAAATTGTTAGTTTATTGTTATTCCAAAGGTAATGAAATAAAATACAATTTGCCACCTTTTTCTAAACAACTTTCCACTGATGAGCTTAGTGGAATGTTCCTGCAAATTGAAAGACCCAGCTGGCTTGGTATCCCAATACCTGGCCTCAGGGCGATCACAAGTGCTGCTCTGGGAAAGACAGGGCTCAGGGTAAGTTTTCACTGAATGAAGCGGCCATGGGACCAAAAGCTGCAGAACTAAAAAGGCAATTTTACACACTGGAGAGTGGCACTCCTACAAGTTGGTGCCGCCTCGTCAATGTGGTTCACAGTGTCAGAGGAGACATCTACAGGGACTCTTACTCACAGCTGGACCACCCTGAGCTCTCTGCTGCTGGGCAGCCAAGAAAAAAAGTGTGTATTACCACCCAATTTCTCAAATTGAATTATATTTCATACTGAGGACAACAAAGGCCGTGTATTTTCCATGTATTAAGAGAAACTTTGTCTGCATGGCATATCTGATTTTATTATCAAAGGTGATCAGATCCTGCCTTGTCTCATTTAATTTCTTCTTATTTGTGACCATAAATTTTGGCAATCAATTCCTGTCAAGTGGGATAGCATCTGAAACATACCACCTGTGAGGCAATTACTTGGAAGTTACTTCTTTGGATTTGCTTTGCTTGTTTGAGTCCCCATGGGAAGAACTATCACTCTAAATTCATGGAAAATAAGTGCAAATACCTTTAGAAATTTGCTTTCAAAATTTCAGTTTAATTTCTCTGGCTTACAGTTCTAGCTCATAACAAGATAATGGTAATTTATTTCGTTTTTGAGACTGATTTGTGATCCTGAGGGCTGTTGAGGGAGAAAACACTATAAAAATAGATGTTATATGCATTTTGAGTATTATATGCATCCAAAAGAACAAGGATTAGTTACCATTTAGCTACTTCCTGGCTGGGAATGCTGTAACAGCCTCTGTGGGAAGTGTTTATAGGCAAGTAGTCATGCTCCAGTGTGTGATCATTTACTCATTTGGCCATACGATGTAGAGTAGGAGAATCACTCTTCCTTTATGATTTCACCAAGTGGCTGTTAATTTCCTTTGTGGGCATCAAGATTTGAGAATCTTTTACCAAGGCATTGTTTACATAATAACACAGAAGCAGTCTTCTGGAGGGGAGATGATTATATAAACTGAGTGTGATGTGTGCCACTGCTCAGAGGACTTTTGGGATTTTTTTGATTAAAGAACCTAATCCTAGTAGTCTAAATTTTGCATATGTCACAAAGACTTGGAAATTATTTTTGTATGTCCCTTTTTATGAAAGGAAAGTGTAAATAAGTATCACATTATACTGTTCTAGGATATTTTTCATAGTGGCATTAATTAACTGTGAAACATCTGCTATAAATTTGAATACTGTCCCTTTGCTACATCACTGCCTTTAAGTTTTAAATCTTTGGAGAGTTTCCATTTGTAATTTTTATTTTTTTCCCCAAAAGAAACAGTTATGTTGTTTCTTTGAAATGGTGTCTGAGGGAATAAGTAACTTTGTGCTACAGATATATAAGGATTTCATTTTGTGAGCATAGATTATTGGATGCCATTTGAACACATTCTTGGACTCTCTGGGAGAAATGCATATATACCCACACATTATTTATGACAGCTGGCCAAACAGAAATTGCGACTTCATGCTCTCCTGGCATGCCAGGTATTTGCATAGCATTTGGAAGTAGAATCTTTCAGTACAGCATTCCTTTCACTCACTGGATATCTTCTGGTACTACAAGAACTGCCACAGCCTAAAGTAATGCACATTAAAATGATGCTGTTCTGCCTCTTCGAGTGACTGTCCGATTCAGCATGTAATTTCCAGAGTCTCCTAGCGACCAGATAGCCTCCAAATGTTCAGCTATTCCAGTAGGTGTCAAACAAATTGAATTTTGGTGGCTTCCAGCAAGGGAAATGCCATTTAAAAAAATATAAAGCTGCTCAACTTTTATTTCTATTTAAGCCTCATAAGAAGAAACTAGTTCTTTATAAGTGACTAGACCTAATAATTTATGTTCGGCGGGGAAGCTTATCTATCAAGGCTAAGTGGGAAAGGAATACCATCAGGGAGAATTTTCTTTACACATTTTCAGAAAAAGGTGAGAGTTTGATTTACCCTGGTAGATAGATGCTCAAATGCTGAAGCCCAATTCCCCAATCAATGGTTTTATCAGAAGGCCCCAAATGTTTTCCCACATTCTTGCTCTGATGTTTTTATCTCATACACTTTTCCTTTAGCTCAAACCATCGAGACTTTCTCAGCTAAGGACAGCCTTTGTAGAATCATCAATGGAGATACCCATCTGAAGAAGGACAAAGGAGAAGGAAAGGCACTCAGAAATGTTTTTTCTAACTTCATTAGTTAGTTTTGTTGACTGATGGAAGTGGAGGGGAAAAGAGTATCATACTGTCTTTATTCAAATATTTGTGTGCTTTGTTCATTTATGAAGATGTCTTATGTGAAGGAAAAATCTTCCTTGAGGACTCTCAGAACAGAGATACTAATCTTATTTTCTCATTATCCTCATAAAAAATAATAATTTTCTTCATCCCTCAGGGTGGAGTCAGGAAAAATGAGTACCAGCTTCCAGGTTTTCACTTTTTTGCATCATGCAGTCTTATATTCAAGAATTCAGTAAAAATTCTTTCACCTCATTAAGGGCAACATCACAGGCATATCCAATCCCAATATCTCTCTCCTCCCTAGTTTAATAATTATCTTCAAATGTACTGGGAATGTGACAGGGGCTATTAGAAAATGGAAAAAACTTTGTTCAAGTCAAAGTTTGACATAGACTTTGAAAGTGTCTCAGTTCTTCATTATTCCAAAACAACAAGCTTTCTTCCAAGTAGTTCACTTCTGATTCTGCAAATATATGCAATGGTTAAGGGAGAACAGTTGTAAAAAAACAACATAAAGTATTCAGTATAAGTTTATCTGCTTACAGAGATTAAAAAAAAAAAAAAATGTTTGTGAAAAAATGTTTGTGGTTCCTGTGCTTGCACTCCTTCAGGAAGTAATTTTCCTGAATATGGTGAGACTGAGTGGAAAAGCAATGCAACAGTTAGGTAGATGAATGTTTATGTGTTGATGATGTAAGTAAACACACATTCAGAACAGGTGCAAATGTTCATGAAGGACTAAAGGAGCTTGTGATAACTGTAAACAGGTATATTAGAACTTAATCTCAGCTCTACAAAGCCAACAAATGGGTCTTGTTTTCATGTAATGAGATATCACAGCCCTCCTGTACCTACCTGTTGCCCCATAACTAATTCAAACATGTCTTGTAAGTTTTGATCGATGGCACAACCTTGAAATAAGCCTGTGACAGATGACTTGTAAAAGAACAGCCTGCAAGTCATTCTATGAACTGTTCACTTTTTTGTACCTGCTGATGTCTTTGGTATTCAACATCTACAAAAATTATGGATGTTTTAATGTTATTTAAACACACTAGTCTTAATCTGCTGTCATTGAAAAAAGCAAAGAAGTACTCATTAGCAAGAGCTAAAACCTTTTTATAACCCTAGTATTTAATTTTATCCTCAACTATACTTTTCCAATATGTGTCATGTGCTGATACAAGCAAGAGCTGTGGGAACACTCCTCCTGGGACTAAAGCGCTCTAGACAGAATATTGGTCTTCTTTGTGGGTAATAAAGACAAAGGAACACAATGTCTAATCAAGCATTTACTTGGAGTTTCTAATAGATTTCCAATTTAATTAAAAACTATTTCAAGAGCTTTTTGGTTTTGGTGGGAGCTAAATATAGATAACCATGATAGTATGGCGTTAATAGCACTTCAGACCAACTCTACTATCCCTCCAGTGCATTGGAAAGAGTTAAAAATGTTGCAACACTGGAGATTAGTTCTCAAATATTTCAGAGAGAAACTGCAGTGCTGCTGTATTGAAATCACTCTATCCTGAGCACTTCAGGGACATTAGTTTTTGGAACATACAAACAGGTTTAGCTTATCTGCTTTATTTTTACGGTATAGAGACAGGAGTTCAAGGGAAGGACACGTTTCCTCACACAGCACACCTCTCTGATCTGTAGCAGGTAAGGGTTTGCTTGGTTGTTGCCTCTGAGCAGTGTTAGGGAGGTGACCTGCCCAGTGCAAGGATCAGGAGATGCTGGTTTTATGATGCTGAGGCTCTGGTGCTATATGGGGACATTTGCAGAGCTCTGTTGACCAGGCCTTAATGGAATTGCAGCCATTAGCAGCAGGAAAGGAGGTGGCACACAAAACTTAAACATCCTGCAGTGGCTCCAGCTTGTATAAAAATCACTGTGGCTTCAGTAGGAATTTGAGGTGCAAGGTGATTGCAAGAGGAGGTTGGAAAAGGGGAGGAGGGGAAAAAAGAAAATTTAGAACTATGCAAAGATTAAATATGCTATATAATCCTATAATTATTGCTGAACTGGCTTTGACTATTGCTTCTTGTTAAGCAATCTCAAAATCAAGCAGAGATGTTCTATGGTCTTCATAATATTTTTGTATTGATTTAATTGGAGGGTACTACAGATGGCGTTTTCAAACCTCTGAGTTTCTTCCCACCCCCCCACCCCCACCCCCCCCATTTTACTTGAAATTGTTTTTAATTGGAACATAACTGTTTTGATTCAGATTGGGAAGAATATGCTTGGAAATTTATTTATAAAATTCGAAATACATATAACTAGTATATTAGTAATAAATTTATAAGTTTATTTCTTTGCATTGCTTGAAATCATATTGTACATTCATAATTTTCTATTACATTTTCAGCGATTATAATTTAGCAAGTAAATATAGCCATGTAAGTTATAAATCTTTCCATACAGATAAATCCAGTTAACAGTGGATTGATAGACATTCAGAGGTAATCCTCAGGTCTAATGGACATAGCTATGTTTTCCCAGAAGACTAGCTCTGTTTCTCGGTAAATAGCATTTGAGAAATAAAGAAAGCAAAGGGTTGTGGGTTTTTTTTTTTCTTTCACATGGGCAAATACTATCTTGAAATAGAATTGTAACTTTAACGTAAACCACTGAGTCAACAATGAGAGCAGAATAATGCTCTCCCCTGCCTGCCTGTTTAATGCGTTCTCCTCTTATAGAGACTTTCTTCTCGTTCTTGAAACAGAAGATGTATGAATAAAGGGTTCAAGTAATGTTAACTCATATGGATTTGAGCAGATCATCACTCTGTTTAGATTTTATACTTTTTAAAAAAAAATAAAATAGATTACCTTGGAGATTATTGGACCAGTAGATTACACGGAATTTGAAATTTTAAACCTCTTGAACCTGCAGATGGATAGGTAATTAATGAATGGGAAAACAAGGGAAACAATTTACCTCATAACGTACCTAATAATGCCAATTTTATACCCAGTGTGATTGTTCAGAACAGGTAATACATGAATGTTTTTAATATTTTTATGGCAGTAATGCAATAAAACCCGTAATTCTCTGAGAAATACCTTAACATAATCAAAATACATTAAGAAAAAAAAGAAAAAAAAAAGGACCTTTAATGTTGGAGGATGGAGTAAAAAATGTAGGGTTAGTAAATCCAGACAATCATAATTAATGTAAGACTTTCCATTTGGAAAGGCCCCATTGTCTATTCTATCTTTCATTAGCAATATATAGGATAGAACTTAGGAAAACAATAAAATCACCTACTTATTGGCAGCAATTAGAATGCAAATATGGAAAGCGCCACCCGAGTGGGCATAGCTGTGGTTCTGGGTGGCCTGAGAGGGAGGGGAGGTCTCTGGGACCCCAGCCTGGTGAAGCCAGGCAGGAGGTGAGCGGCAGCGGGCAGGGCTCAGGTCGCTGTTTGCTGGAGGAAGGTGATTGCTGCTCCCATCCTCCAGAACCAGGAGGTGATCTGGGAAATCACGGGGTACTCCATCTCACCCTTGTGCCCAGGAGGTGCTGGGGCGAGCAGGGCTACGGGCCCATGAAGGCGAGGGCAGCCGCCAGCCATGCCTGAGGAGAGCCAGGCCGCAGGCGCCTCAGAAAGGGCGGGAAGAGAAGTCTTGCTGTCACACCTTGGCTGTGCCTGAGGGAAGAGCGGGAAGGGGAAGGTGGCGAGAACCCACCCGTGCAGATGTCCTGTCAGTCTAATTCGCGCTCTGAGGAGAAATAGCTCATGAGGTACGTGACTTCTGATTTTACTTTTCTTTCTCCTAAATTGCTTCTAAAATGGGTATGTTTAATTCAGCTGTAATTTTCAAGCAATGTCTTTCTCTGTAGGTAGCAAAGCTGGTATATTAGTCACCTCAAAAGATTTTAAAGAAAGGCTTCAAAATTTTATAGGGTGGGGATTTTGTTTCTATGTTATTATTACTATAATAATGACAAGCTTGAAAACAATTCAGAGTGATTTTGAAGAAGGTCGTGGGGCTCTGTGGGAGGAAGGATGGCTACTGCTGGTGGCCATGGAGGGAAGGGAAGCTGCTGTGTGTGGGAGGCAATCTGCCACGAGCAGCAGGGCTGTGTTTGGGGGGGATGTGGGGTGGGTTGGCCCTGGGTGGGAGCCAGGCACCCACCACAGCTGCCCCGCTTCTCACAGAAGCTGCTCCTGCAGCCCCCCCGCTACCAAACCCTTCCCACCCAAACCCAGTACAGAATAGGACATTTTTGCTCAGGTGCCCTTTTGTGAGACTTTTCCGTAAGTGCAATGATAGGAGATTGCTCAAGAGATGAGAACAAACCTTTGCCCTTGGGATAGCCAATATATAGTTTGTTACCTTATGTTAAACAACCTTTATTGTTTAACAGCTGTTTTTCTTTAACAAAAGGTTTAGGGAAAACAAAAAATTGTGGAATTTGGGGTATCTCTGGCCCTCTGTGAGCAGAAGCCGTGAGGCTGCAGATAGCACATCAACAAACTGAGCTAATAACTTCTGTGAAGAAGGAAAACATATTGCAAGGGCAGACAATTTTATGGTTCCTAAGTAGTCTCATTGCATCTCCTTTCACATTTCTTGGTATAAAGAGTTCACATTTTGGGGGGTAAAGAGCAATACATGGCTACTTACATTTAATTGGATACATAATAGTGCAGGAAGCATATGACTTCTCTGTATAGGTTCAAACTCGTGTATTATATCCCACAGGGTTTGCTTGCTTGTTTGTTTTCTGCCCTTGGTATGGTGGCTGATCTGTCTGGCTTTGTTTTAAGTGAGTGGCTGAGCTAGAGGTCCTCTAGGGGCCTCTTCCCACCTAAATTATTCTGTGACTTTTCACTGTATTTTGTGGTCACTCAGGTTTCAAAACCTGCAGGAGGAGACCTGCTTTATTGAATTCCTAGCTGGGTTGTGATGGGTTGGTACAACGTGAAACAACTTTCTCTGGAGTGAGGAAGGTGCAAACAAGTTGTAAAGTGTGCTGGTTGTTGTCAAGCTCAAAAAGTGAGATTGCTGTGGGCAGTGTGTGTCCCGGTGGAAGAGACTGAGATAGCTATGAAAGTGTTGGGAAAATTATCTAAATCAAAATATCTGACTCATAGGCAATGCACAAACACATCGAAGTTAATCAAAGTGTAGCTCATTGTTTAAACAAACTGATTTACATTACAACTGATGTTGCAAAGATAAATACATTTGTGTTTATGAAGTACTGAGGTCCCACATGTGTCAAATAATGAGATGGGTAGGAAAAATGACCACAGGAAAAGAACAGTGTTGGTAATTATGTAGGAAGTATAATAATATGTATATTCCTATTAAATCTACAAGAACAAAATTGTTTTTACAAGCCCCCAGCACCTACATAGTCCTAACCAACTCTGAATTTTTTCACTCCCCTAATATAGTATGCTTTTACATTATTTTAATATTTCTTTTGCCTTTCATGAAACTCTCTGCTCTGGAGTGTCTGTTCCAAAATAGTGAATCCCAAACCCTTATCCCTCTATTTTTGACCTGAGAGAAAAATCTCCTCAGGAAATATATAATCTATTCCTCACAGAGTGAAAGGATGGCAGAAGTTATTTTCCTGACGGACAGCTACATTTTACTGACCATCAGTAAAAATGAATTTTGCAAGCTATTTTAACTGTCACTGCATATTTTATAAAGTTATCTTTTTTAATTGTTATTATTGATTTAATTTTATACAAGGTGTGTATGTCTGTGAGCATTGCTTTGGTTTTCTCCACTTTCTTACAATTTGTCTGTTTTAATGTTAATAGCATAGCTGTTAAGTCAGTCCCCTGGCAAAGCGTTGATGATGATTGTTTGCCCTTATAAAATTGTTAATAGGTTCCACTTAGAATACATATGGCCCATTTTAAGTCTCCTGTTGCAAGGTCACACTCATCTCTGATTTTGCCTGCAATTTGGAGGTACAATTAATGGGGAAGAAAATTTTACCTGATCTGTGAAAGATGCAAAGCACACAATTTAGAAATCTATCTCCAAATGTCAGGGAGTTACGCGTGTAAATTCAGCCTTTGTGTTCCTAAGTGGTTATGTCCATTAAATTGCAGATGTCAGTATAAAATTATTAAAAGATGTGGCTCAAAGTATCAGTGAATCCATTGGTGTTTCATCCTGATGCTTCAAAAGTCCTAAATCCCATGATGTCAACTTAGAATTTGTTTTTATATATATTTAGAAATACAGACAAAAGAAAAATTATATAAATATAAAAGAAAATAAAATAATTTTTAAATGTAAATAGAGAGGAAGGCAATTTCCCATATTTCCAGTCTTTTCTATCTGCCAAGATTTGTTGTAAAAGAACCTGTAGAGTCTCCTGGGGTGCCGTGAAACATGTTAAATTTTGTTGACATATCTTTTACATATTCCCAGATCAGTGACAGCTAGATTTTTATAACTTAGCATAGAAAAAGAGAGATAATGGATTCCAAACCTAACAGCTTCATTAAGAAACACCTTGTGCCCCCTATTAGTAAAAATATGTGCGGTGGTTCATTGTGGCAGGATGAAAACTGCAAATGTCTAGAAAATAAATCATTTTTTTTCCTTCAATGCTTTCATGTGTCGCTAAGAACAGAAATACTATTTATGTAAGACTAACAGGTATCACAGACTTCTTTTTGATATTTTTTTTTTAGGTAATTTAAGCAGTAGTCGTTGCTAGCTTATAGAACAATGCATGTCAAATAAGATTTTGTAATATACTTTCCAAAAAGGAGTGAGGATTTTTTATTCTTTTTGATAAGGAAATTGTGTGTTTCAAAAGAAACATTGCATTGTGACACACAAAGTATCTGAACAATGTTTCTACACTATTTCCTGATGCAGACATGGCATCTGATTGAAAAGAAAAAAAAAAGAAGACAGGCTGTTAAATGAAGGGTGCACAAAGCTGAGTCCACACCCTACTGCTATTTCTGTGCTTTAGCAAACAGATCCATGTTAGTGCAGTAATCTAACCTGTCTTATTTTTTGCTTTCTTCTCTCAAATATGTGGTGGCCCTTGGTTATCCCCTGATGTCATTTATGTTCACTAACATCCATAAAAAGTTGAAGGAGGCTGTAGTTCCATAGGGTGAGGTCTGTGATGATTGCTGTTGATGAGACCACCGCTAAAAGAAAGGGTCAGAAAAATGGGAATCCAAGAACTCTGGAGAGATGACAGGAATGACACATGATGGGTTTTCTCCCTCATATTGTAATTAATGACTATACTAAAAAAAATTGCAGTTTTCATTTGTAGAATCATTACAGACCACAGCCCAGCCATAGAGAAAAGCAATCTTTTCCCTGAGGATCTTAGATGTTGTTTTTAGTTTAAATGAAATGCTCACGATCGTACGGATGATTGAAAGTTGGTCGCCGCCAGCAAAGGTTTATTTATTAGAGATCCAGCCTATCCTAATTTGTATATCTTCATGTGTGATAAAGGGAAGTCTTAAACCACTCTGTCGTTACTGCTTTTCCTCTGGTATAGGAGATAATTCTGACAATAACTGTCTTGTGCTCAAGGGCATTATGAAATTTATTCTCTTAAGACGTATTTCTGATTTCACATCTGTGAAATTAGATTAGATATATCTCTCTGGAAACTGGAGTAGTTATGCCTTCCAAAAGCCATCTTCATGAATTAGGAATTGATTCCGTAAGGTATCTGATGCACAAAAAAATTGCTAATTATTATTGTATTAATGTACATAAGACATAATTTTCTAGTTTTTCCTAATTGAAAAAATCTGGTGAAGTTTTAATGTGGAAGTGGGGTGTTGGCACATCTAAATTTTAATTGGTGGATAATGTCATCCTCTACTGAGAAAGTAAGCAAGCCTAATATTTTACATGTAAATAAATCACACAAGGTGTAAGTCCCATCATTATGTCAGACCATTTCAGTTTGCACACCCAAAATTCATGGATAGATAATATACAGCTTAGAATACTAAATAAGAATGGAAGAAACCCAATACATCTGTCCCTATTAAAGGCTGATATCCCTTCTTCCTTTGCTTTCATGTGATTGTTTTTTCACTGGTAAGCCACAGTAATGATACTTACACCCTTTGTTACCAAAAAAAAAAAAAAAAAAAAAAATCAAACCTGTGGATGGAAGCATCACAGAAGTAAGCTGTTATTGTGCTGGTGGTAGTATTATAGTTCAGTTAAGAGTAGAACCCATTTTCAGTAGATGAGGAATGAACCTAACAGTCAACTTCATTTCAGGTTTTGAGAGCATCAGTAGTCAGCAAAGCCATACTTTCAGGTACTGTTCAGGTTCACCATGTTGCTTGTTGGCCAAAAATGTAGAAATCTTTGATTATTGTGCTATTATTAACTGAAGTTTAAGGACTAGAAAGGTCCAGTGGAAGAACAGGTATATAATTATCTTGCTGGAAGACTGTTTTAATTAAATTCTCCCAACTGAGACCTGTCCCCATTTTTAAGTGAAGCATACACTATAATCAGTTACATTAACACTCAGTTTGCTTCCCTGCAGATGACCATGAAAGTGAGTGCATCTCAGTTAAGCTGTGCTTCGCATGGGACAATTCTTCCTGAAACCAGTAAAGCCATCAATTCTCCACTCTCCCAGACCTGTTTAGGTGTCAGCTGATACAGCAAATGGGAAGAAAAGATAATGCGCATTGTAGATGTTTGTCCATACCCACTTGGGTGCATATGTAATACTACATTTTTAGGCTCTTTAACAGCTTATCTGGTGGAGTGCTACTTACCAAAATACCAGACTTTGCACACAGATAGCAGCTTCAGTGAATCCTACTTAATGGTACTTTATCTTTTTACTGATTTGACAAAACCCCATAAAGAAAGAGAAAGAGACTTGAGTTACTCTGAAACTTTGCAAACCTGAGGTCTGTGTGAGGAGCAAAACATTTGTACTGAGGAATCAAGAACTGATGCTCACCCTCTATACAGCAAGCCCTGACAGCCATACCTGGGCTGCTAGCTTTACTCTTATCTGTTTTCACACATGACCAAAATTATTAAGGTGGAAAGGAAAATCAAGGTAAGGTAGTGGAGACTGAAACACATGCACCTCCACAAGTATGCATTTTCACACTGATTGTTTTTGCACATTTACAGTCCCCTAGAAGCATCTAAAAGTCATAGTACCTAGAAGTAATAGGGGATCAATTAAGTAAGCATGGAAATAATTCTGTGTATTTCTTGGTGATATTGCTGTCAGGTGGTTTTGCAGCTTCTGGGCTATTAGGTGAATAATCCAGGACTGCTCCATATAAAGCATTTTTTCAGAACTCAGCCTGAAGGTATGCCAAACCATTATGAATACCATTCTGAGAGAAAAAGTTGTAAATTCCCAGCCACCTATGACTTAGAAAACTGCATTCTTCACAACACTATTACAAGACATTACATACAAAAAATTGTTAAAATAGACAACAAGCACTCTCAAGAATAAGAAACAGCCCACTACTATGATCCCTTTTATACGCTACAGCCTAATTCTTCATAGATGAAAAGTTAGATTCCTAGTACTTCAGGTGATGAGTTAGAAATTAGTCCAAGCACTTCAAACTGATGTTTACAAAGCAGATCTCTGACAGTCTGTTTTACTGATGTTCCTGAGCATGACTTTGTATATTCCCACTAAAGGTAAAGATAAGGGTTTTGGAGGAGCAACATCCTCGTGCACATATTAATCAATTATTCTGCTACACAGTCCTTGTGTGACTAAGCAAATAATTTCATCTTCGTGATTCATTGTCCAATTGGCAAACTGGAAATAGTAAGAATTACTTACAATCCTTAACTTGCAAGGATCTAAAATAAGAAAGGAAGCTCCACAGTCTTCCCATGTACTCAATGGAGAGAATGTGTTTTACAAATAATTCACTCTGAATCACTCTCTGTATACTAAATTTTCAGACTAAATGATGGTTCAAGTATTTCAATGGTTCAGGCTCTGGAAATAACTAGATATTACGCAGAAGCACATTTTAGTGTTAATTATGATCCACCTTTCAGGACCTGTTGATAATTTTGGAGAACTAGCTAGAGGATGTGTTGGTGGACATGTCATTTTGTAAATGTAGCAAAGAATTGTTGAGAAGCCAGGAAAGAATTTCCTGTTGGGAACCCAGGAAAGAAATTTAAAATTGAGCTTATGCTTACTGTTCCTTAACTACCAGGAAAAGGCCTTAGTTTCAAATGAATGATGTGAAATAAATTCCTCTAACACTGTCTACTCTGAACATCCATTGGCATTGTAGGTGGATATTTGCCTCAAATTACACTCATCAGAGAGAAGTGGATAGATTTTACCATTCACCAATGGTTAGGTTGGTAGTTTTAAAGTCAGATTTTTCAAATCCTGTCACAAATTCCAAAAATAATCATTCTGCAAAACCACCCGTGAATTATTTAGTTGTACATAAGGATATGCAGTATACAGCCTGCTTTCAGCCTCCAGTGTCAGTCTAACCACCCCACCCCCCCCCCCCCCGGCCATGGTAGTCATGATTCAGTGTACTAGCTCGTGCATCCGTACAGTGTTTGTGCTAAGGGAGTTCTAGATACACTTTGCCTAATTGAGATCAGAGCCTGTATTTGCCTAAAGGAAAAGCTTGTAATGCAATGGCTATTAAAGTGCAGTTCTTGTTCAACCATCAATCTTTATCCATTTTGAAGGACACCTTATGGATATAAATTATGAGGTCTGTCAAGGGAAGGTTCATAGATAAATGGGTTCAGTCACTGGAATATTACTTCCTACAGGACTGACTGCTGAGTAACAGTAAATTGTGAGGACTAAGGAAGTTTATAAAAGCCAGATCAACTCAATTGCCTCACTCCTGAATCGACAGCAGCATATGCAAAAGCCAAGGTTAGGGTGTCACATGGCAGGTTCAACCATGTCATTTTGACAATTACAATATACTTCCAGATTGACAATGTGATAAAACACAGCACTAGTATAAAACTGATAGGCTTTTTAGAACTTTAGATTTTTTTGCGGGTGTTATGTAGCTGCATCATACATAACACATTGGGAAAAAAAAACACCCTTCAGATTAAATAAGCATCTTTTCTACTGTGGTATCATCCAAAGTCTGTATGGTGAGACCTGCCCCAGCTTTGACAGCTCCATCATTTGTTGATTGTCTTAAATTCTCATGTTGTAAAGAGTGTACTAGAACAAGTCTGTATTTTTATTTTCTTAAATGCTTGATAAATCTGCTTTTAAATGCACAATACAAGAAATAAGCAACATCTCAATATTTTTAATGTAGTTGTCACCTCTACTAATGACCAGTATGTTTAATTCTTCCCAGCCCCGTTTTGAAAGTTTGGAAACATATTTGTATTGTCTTTTAACAGTGAGCAAGGTGCTTATGTGTGTATCTGTTGTTATATGGGTAATAGTTGTGAATAGTGTAAGAAACAAGACCCCCTATGCATGACTCTTTTCCCTTACTCACAGAAAGAGCTTGCTATAGTTTCCTTGGATACTATTCAGCATGTATCTCAGTGTTTTTGTTTTCAGGTTTGTTTGGGTTTTGGTTTTTGTTATGTTTTGTTTGGGTTTTTTTTTTTTCAGAATCAGGTGATATGTACAAGTATTTGTTCAGAACAATGGTGTGTGTGACTGTTTTCTGAATTTCTAGAATCTATTATTCAGAAAGATTGAGGTGCATCTTAAGTCTCACAAGGATGAAATACCCTCATATCAGTAATTATTTCAGCATCTCACTAAAGGGTCATAGATCTGATTTTCCCTAAATATGGCCAGACTAAGTTAACCTGGATTGTATTACCAAGGACAAAAAAATGAAATCTTTGTAGAATCAATTCCATCATTACATGCATATCTAAGAATTTTGCTGACACAAAATTGGTTTCTTTTTTACTTCAGAAGCTTGGGCAAATCATCACCTACGAGACACATACGGTTTACAGATGGAGGCTGGAGGAAGACAAATTGAATAGGAGGAGAATAGAGCTAATTTAAAGGACATTTCTATTTGATAGAGATAGTTCAAGTCAGATTTCATGTACGATTCAAGTACAAGTTTGGCTCAATCTAATATAGAAATAGCACTTTTAATATTTATTTTGCTACCATTTCTAAAAGGAAGGAATGCAATCCATCCATAAAGACTTAGCTTTCTGTTTTTGCTGACACCCAGTGTAGCTGAGTACTCTGAAATGAGTATCTTGGTTCTACTTTGGCTTTAGAGATGTCTGTCATCATTTTCTTCATAATAGAAATTTGGTGCCTTACGTAAGGATGATTACTATTCCTGTTCTTTTGCTTTCCCATCATTTCTGTTACTTCTGTTTGTGGTTTTGCATCAGACAGGCAGAACAGAATAGGATAGAATATTTCAGTTGGAAGGGACTGACACTGATCATCTAGTCTAGCTGTCTGACCAGTTCAGGACTGACCAAGTTAAAGCATGTTGTTAAGGGCATTGTCCAAATGCCTCTTAAAGACTGACATCCTTGTGGCACCCACCACCTCTCTAGAAGCCTGTTCCAGTGTTTGACCACCTTATTCTTAAAGTGTAATATGAATTTGCTGATTTGCATACATCTGGATTTCACCCATAATTCCTGCCTAAAAACGCAAAGCAAGGGTTTGTCCTCTAAAACTTGATGCACACAGGAAACACTAATACATAGGCAATGTTCTGACCAAAGGTATCAGATGTGTAGGGAAAGGAAATCAGAATATGTCCAAAAATATTTTACATGACTGTTGTTTGCATATTTCTATGATTGATCTTTGATCCATTGATGTGGTTTGGGGCCAAAAGCAGTGCAGCCTAAACCCTGTCAGTAGAAAACTGCAGAATTTCTGGAAAAAAAAAAAAAATTGATTTTGTATAATGACCTAAATCAGAAATCCAGCCAAAATTCTTTTTATTTTTTCCTTACCCACAGAAATTGGATATTTTTGCAATTCAGTAGCTTCATACTGAAAACAATATCGATAAAGTATTTTCAATCAGATTTGTCATTTTCCTTTAAAATCTGAAACAGTGATTAGCTCTACAAAAAGTGCATAAGCACATGCATACAAGCACTCAGACAGATGGAAGACAGGTAGAGATGCGTCTTCACTTCAAATTATTTTTAAAAAGTGCATCAGAATGAGGTCAATGAGCAGGTGCTGCTATTAGTTTTCCCATACCTTTCGCAATCAGCTTTTGTAGTTTCTTATTCATTGTGGTCAGGAGTATGGAATTATGTCTCAACCTTTTTTTTTTTTTCAGGAACTACTGCTTCATCTGTAGTAGTATATAATAACCATTATGTTATTTTCTAAAGGGATACTTTCTTTTGCAAATACAAATTGTCTCTTGTTATAAATCTTCCTTACAAGACTCATAGATTTCTCTCACTTTCTTTGCTCTTTCCTACCCTAAATGAGACATTTTGTCCCTGAACTGTGTCCTAGTTCCACAAAAATGGGAAAATAAAAAATTCTCATGGTGAGCCCGCAACATAATACATGTTTTCAAAATTACATTGAATCGCCCACCTCAAATGACTCAACCAGTGGGTAGCAACAGAGTCATTTCAAGTGGCTGTTTTCCAAATCAGTGATTACTTACCACATTTCACTGTGGGCTGACTTTCTTCTCATAAAAGGTATACTTCAGAGCCCAGAGACAAAAAGGTAACATCAGTCTCAGTCTTGAATCAGAAGTGCTATTGCATTCATGTCATTAAACCTTGAATGGCAGTACAGATATAACAAACTTCACTCTCTCCCTAGAAAAAACACTTGTCTGACAGGTGAAAGACCTGGAAATGAAAATAAACATCCTTGTACATGGATATATATATTTTTATTATCAGCTGAAAACAATGTGAAAATGGTACAGTAAGTCAGAAACTCATTGAAACTACTTCAATTGTGTATTTTGGTTATTAATAGATATTCATATATCCAAATATGTGTTGTAATTTTTATCATTTATTTTAGCTAGCAGAAACTGTCCTTTAGGAAGACTGAGAAATCTGGTAATAGAGTTTGTCTCCAAAGGGCTTGTATTAGCACATGACAGGCTTTTGTAAGTGTTTCCCAGGCCTCTAAATGTCTAAAACCATAGAGTTCTGTTTAATATACCCATCTTTCAGGAGAACTAGTCCATTTTAAGGTGTATCAATATAGTATGGAATAATCTCCCCAGAGCTGTAGAAGCTGCTCTACTTTGTAGCCACTAACCATTAGCCATGGAAGTAAGTACACTGCTGGTATGACCAATGAGAGGTTCCTAATTGTTTATTACAGAGGATTGATTTATGTAGGAATTACTTCAAATTCAGCATCTTGTCATATGGCCTCCCAGGGTGCTACTCAAAGACTTTAGTAATTCTTACATCACAGTATCTATTTGACAAAATATTTTTGGTGATGAATAGTAGCCCAGCAGGTTAGAGAGCTGCTTGCTGCATTTTCACCAGGGCTGAATTTTAGGCAGGCCACAATTTGGCTGTAATATTACAGCTGCATATACGTATGGGTGAAATCATTATCTCTTGGATGGTGAGCTCTCTCATATGTGGGTGCAATTATATAAATAAATAGTGAAGTTGTGTGCACATGTACAGAAGTAAAAGTGTTAATTCCATGCTGACCTTTTTTTAAAAAAATGCCTTCAACTTTTATTCCAATATTTATCTCACCACTACTAGAGCCAAGTTCCACAAAAAACTGGATGAACTTTGATTTAAGGGCATTATTGCATTTGTTGGAGTCAAGTTTTTTGAGAAAACTTTTAAGCCTGTGATTCCACAGGTCCCTAAATTATCCTAAAAAGAGGAGTCTTAGTGTACTTTCCACCCTGGTAACCAGGAGGCTGTTTTTGTAGAGTTGCAAGGCATTAGCAGACACTTTTTTCAGCCTCAGGAGAGAGGAGAGGAGCACATTCATAAATTTGGGTTTAGGTATATCTGGGTGTGATACTGAAAGCGTGAAAAAAAAATCTAAGATATCTTAAAGTGTTATTCTAAACTAATCAGCTTAAGGTCTGATATTAATATTTTGTGTATGTGTGTGATTGAAATATTTGTCCTTTTGTGGATTTCATAAGCCACAAGGAATTACTTTCCATATATAATCTTTTCTTTTAACGGAATATTGAAATCCTGGAGTTGCTAGCACCTGCTCCTAGGATGAGTGTAATGACTGTGTAATGTATCCTTCTCTGAATAACTTAAATATGATCTCATTTTTCACTTATTTTCTAATGTTGTTTTGACAGGTCACTATTAAGGCTGCCTGACACACCTGATGATAAGATGATGACTCACTTGCTAATTATTTTGCCAAATATTAATAATTTGTACTGAAATTTTATATTCCAGATGTCTATTTGAGGACATTTTTTGGTTGTATTTTTTAGTTCAGTTGAAACAATCTATTAATTTCTGGCAATGAGGGAGAAAGGTTCTTCACTTTTGATTTTATGAAAATACAGTGATCATTTGTTTGTGAAATTTAAAATCTTTAATGGGTTGGAGCAATTTACATTTTCCAGGTGGTGTGAAAACTCTTGCCAGTTGTTCTTAGACACATACTCCATTTTTCTTAAAAACTCTGAGATTTTATCAGGCCAAGGCTCCTGACTTATGGAGCCAGTAAGTTTAGGAAAATGGGAAGATAGCCCAAAGCACCCCATGGGTGCAGAACCCTGGAGAGGGATGATGTTAGGTACAGCATTTCCACACAGAGGAGGTTTTGCTGAGACACAGCCTGCACCATGAGCTAGACTTTTGCCTTGTTTAGGTAACATCAATCTTCCCTCTTTAGAGCATATTAATTGTGCTAATTTTTCTTAATGCATATTTACAGTATGACTAGAAACTTACCTAATGCCCACAGATGTCAGTGGGAATTCTTAGATCAAGCAGGGCATACACAGCGAGTGTTTATCACACTTATGTTTTAAAAGATGTTAATATTATATCGATGATGCAATATGTGTTATTGCAAATACGACTTTTAGCTGACTTTCTGCAAACAGTAAAAATCCCACATTAGAGAAGCCATAAATTTATTTTAGTTTGAAGACAATGTATGAATTCAGTAATGTTAATTAAAGAATAAGTATTAGCAGATTTTGACATTCTTAACATGCTTTGAGGATTGATTAATAAGGGTAATACTTAGCTGGCACAATGAAATCATTTTCAACATCATTACCCTGTCCCTTGAACAAGTCAAGCTTGAACCCTCGGGATTTGGCAACACTTTGTAAAACAAACATTACCAAACACATCTGACTTTGTGAAGGACAAAACTTTTGTAATAATCAAAGCATTTGAATGTACTGAGTTGGGAAATGATGCAAACCAAAAAGGAGTGACTAAAGGAGATGAGGATTAGAAGAACTGTTTGGAAGAGTTAATGAAATGTTCTTCAGCCTAGGAAAGTTACATCAAAACTAAAGTTAAGCCTAAATATATGATGGGAAGATTGACATAGCAGTACTGGAGTCATAGCAGCCAGAAAATCAGATACTAGGTGAAGTCACTATAGCTATTGATAAATTTACTTAGATACTTATCAGATCTTTACATGGATTAAGGAATAAGAAAATAAGAATTAATGCATACCATATAAAGAATAACACATGTAGTATATACAAGATAACATATAACAATAGGCATTCAGAGGGAGCTGCAAGGCAACTAAGAGACAATCTGTGTGGTTTGACACCATAAAATCATTACCTGTACACACCAGAGACACCTTATTAGATGCACTGCTACAACAAAATAAGAGAAGCAATTTCTAGTCTCCACAAAGACATCAAAACCAAGCAAGTTTATGTTTTCTGTAAAATAAGCTTGGTAAACATTCATATGGTACCTTTATACAAGAATATTCTCTGAGGTCTGACCCCTACGATGGTATAGCCTTGAAGAGAAGCATCTTCAAATTGTCTGGGGTGAAACCTGAGATGGAGCTGAGCTTCTTCATGGCCTTTCAGGACTGAGGTGCTTCTGCATGTACTCAGGTGCAGAGTGATGTGCATATAGGTATCTTTAATACTAAAAAATGAAGATGGAGGTGTGGTTCCCTTCACAGTCAGCCCAGCAGGGCTTACAGTTTTGGACTTGACTCCCAAAATATTTCGTTTGATTTTGTGTTGTGTGCTTTTGGGTTTTTGTTTGGTTGGTTTTTTTGGTCAGGTTTTTGTTTGGTTGGTTGGTTGGGTTTTTTTTAACTGATTCCCAATGTGTAATGGTTGTAACAGATATCTAACCCAATTTCAACAGTATTTGTCTATGTGTTTGTTGAAGACATTACTTATAAAACACAGTCCTTCCTATGTCTTGACTCCATTTGATAGATGTTCTTACAATCATAGTATCCTCAAAGCAGCAAAATATCTGCAGGAAAAGCACAGAACTGCTTGGGCTCATGCAGATCAGAAGCATATGGACTGTCTGTGGGAAGGACATAACATTGAGTTTATTATAAATAGGCATTTGATATCTCTTCTGATGTTACTGTTTTGGTTACAGGGCAAGAAGACAAGGACCAGCCAGGCCACTATTGAAGGAAGAGTTGTTTTTATTTCAAGTGCAGGTGGTTAGTTTTGACAGATGGGATTATGAGATCCAGCTGAAAATGAATCCGATGACTGCCTGAGATGTACCTAATTGCTATAAAGGCTGTAAGAGCCCTGTCCAAGAAAGTGAATTGCAGAAATTAGTTTGGATCTTGTAGTATAGGTACTTAGGAAGAACTGCTATGAGTAGGAAAGAAGTCTTTGATTTAGAAAGGGTATCTTTTGACAGATATATATGGAAAATACATAGATCTATTCCATTTGGGGGCTTAGGCCTAAGAAAAGGGAAATGAGGTCTTGAAAAAATTCTGGGCCTTTATTTTTCTCTTCTCGTTTTCCTCTCCTTCCCTTTTTAATGTTTCCTAAGCTAAGATCAGCTTTCTAAGGTCAGGTTTCACCAGCTTATAGGGCAGAATTTTTTTGTTAAAGGCTTATAAGCGAATCCTTTCAGCCTGGATAGGCTCATCTCGTATCTGCTGAATATGCTGCATTCGTCTGCTTTATTCTTGCTTATGTGGGTTTTCTGCAGAGAGTAATTCAACAGATTAAATAAAACCAACAAAAAACGTCAGTGTTTTACCATTGGTAAAAAGAGGGAATTTGCAAAATAAGTTGGCAGGTGGGTAGAGGATGCCAGAAAAAAGGATTCCCAAACTGGCATAATATATAGAGGTTTACATAAATACTATACAAAAAAAGGAAAATAAAGTTTTTCAAATAGAAATCTAGTTTCAATTTCTTACGTTAAAGTTATGTTAAAGAAATAGCTTGCATTCTTTCGTATCTTCCCAAATGTTCCTATCTTTCACGTTTAAATAGTTTGTAAAATAACTTCAGAAGCAAGTTGCTGCCTATAATGAGGCCTTCCTTGAAACTGTGGGAGAGGGAGCTTTAGAGAATGCGGAGACCTAATAACCTCCTTTTTGAGGCTGCATCATCCGTACAGTGTATCTTATCTCAAAAAATGTCAGAAGGTTTAGTTTTTCGGTGTGGTTATCTAGCACTTTGAGAACTTGATTCTGGAACATAGCTATGGCTATGTTCACAATCAGCTGTCAGGCTGCATGAGTGAAAAATCAGTTGTCCTGAATGTGGTGTTGTCCCAAATAGTACAATAATGAAACATTAAAAAGGATTTTTTCTTTTTTGTATTTGTAGGAAAAGTTCTGCTATCTTAAATCTTACATGGTATGCTACCTCTCAACTGCTATATAAAATAATAATTAAAAATACTTTTGTTGTTCTTTAACATTTCTGTGATTGAGCCATCTGCTGTTGGGTACTTATAAGCCTTGCAAGTCCTGCCTGCTCTCTCTGTGTACCTGCATTAACATTGTTGTATCTGCATAGTGTCTTACTTAAGCCCATCCTGCCACCTTAGCTGTGTTAAAGCTGACTCGTCTGTATATCATAATGTTCTCTTGGTTTAGATAATCACATTAGACCTATTACACATCCTGTTGTAGAAACTGCATCTGGGACTTGGCCAAGTTATCCTAAAAATGACCCATCTGTGACAATTAAAAAGGGTGGCACAGCTATGACAAAAGAGAGTAAAATAAAATGATCCTTGAGGTGTCACCCAGCAGTCAGCTAACTCAATAGTCTCAAGAGTAGGAATGCTGATAAACAGCCTGGTGTCTTTCTGATGCTATTTTAATGACACTGATTTATAGATCTGTTATTTTGTTTAGACAATGAGAAAGAATAGCAAAGTAAACATGATGGAGAGGGCATTGGTTTAAAGGTAAGGTCAATTACTCAAGGGAATAAATGTGCATAATTGTACACCTGATAACTAACAGCATAAATAGATTGTTGATTTATATCATGAGCCTTAAACTGCAACCCTTTTATCCAAACTATTATAATTATAGGAGGTTGTTTATTTGTATTTGTTCCAAATACTTGCGATGATCATCTTTGCAAAGATACAGGAGAAAAATAGACTAGTGTTCTCTTTGGCAGATATCCTTTCTCATTAGATGATAACTGGCACTATGGATAAACCTTTATAGGTTAGGGCACACAAACACGTTAATTATGCTCGGGAAAATTTTAATTCCCAGATGCCTAGATCACAGAATCTTCTGGCATCTGAAGTCATTGAATAAAATGCATCTATCTGTCATGCTAGTTCAATGACTTTTCATTAGCAATGATGTTTTGCCACTCTTCTCTATTCTTAGCATAACTACAGTAATTAAGAGGCAATTTTAAAAATTTTGTGTGGGAACTCGTCTTGATTCAGAGTTTGCTGAGCTTGGGAAACCAATGTCTGTCAGGCAAATTGGAAGCCCAGTACCCATGTTCTGGGCCAAAATCGTCACTACTAAATGATACCGGCATCCCCAAGCAGCACAAGTCCAACCCTGGAAAAAGCTGCTTTGACAGGCAGGGTTATTGTCTTGCTGCATGTTTCACTTGTTGTGGGGTGTTTTGGTGGGTGAGGGTTTGGCAAGGGTGTGTTGGCAGCAAATAGAGACTGCCTGGAACTAAAGCAGTTTTCAAAACTCAGTGCAATCAGACATTTTTCATCTTCCAGAGAAGATGCATATTTATTTCCTCCACCCAGACCTTTTCATGTCTCTCTGCTGCCTCAAAGTCTAAATCAAGCTCCAAATCTGAAAATTCTTATGCATTTGAATAACCTTACAGATATGCTACACAAAAACATTAAAAGATAACTTAAGATTGGTTTTAGATACTTTATAGCTAAACCTTCTCTAAATTAATTTTCTAATTTTGTTTCATTGTAAGTCTCTATTATTCTTCATGCATAAATACAAGCATACATTTCACTGTTCTCTAATTTTTCTGTTATGCCATTGACCAGTCTGCCTGAATTTTGTGTACTGTTTCCCACACATTCCTTTCTTCTGATTTTGGTTAATGTGAGCTGTATTTCTGAATTGTGTACATAGAATTCTCAGCCTGGGTTTTTCTCTGCTTCTCCAGAACTAAGGAACTTTACAATAGTTATTAGCTAAGCCCATAACACAATAACAGAACCTAATTAAGCTTCATAATAATGTTCAGCTTTATCAAAAAACTGCTGTGACCTCAATGAGCTTACTCTATCCAGACTTTTCAAGAAACTATAAAGAGAGTAAGTTTTTCTGTATTCAGTATTTTGGCAACTAATCCTTTGAATTCTGAAGTACCTACAAAAGTCTGAAAAAGGTATTGTTTTGAGTGTAAAAGAAGTCATTAATGGATGTAGAAGTACTTAGAGTTCAGGCCAAAAGTACCTTGTTAATTAGCAAATCTTTCCTTATTTCCTTACCCTTAGCAAACACAGAAATGGTATTCCTGCTAGGTCAAATAATTAACGCTATAGGAAGGTACAGCAAGGAATCGCAAAGTTCTTCCTTCTGCTTCTCCTTTCAATAGCTGCAATACACTTAGCTCTCTTCTTTCCACCTAGTGCCCCTTCTTTATGGAGCTGATGACCAGCAGGGAACAAGCATATATTTTTTGTCCTTTGGGTTCCACTTACTCTCTACCCTTCTGAAAAATGTAGATGAATATGAAACTACTTGGTCACTGAATACCTAGCTGGGATGAGAATCTTGCTAGAGCATTGTCTGAAGAAATATTTTTAGGACAAAGAAAAAAAAAAAAAAAGTCTTGCTTTTCTTGGATGGAACTTTTCACTTGGCAGGAGGGGAAGCATTCTGCCCTCCCAAATGGGAGTAGTGCTGTTACATGAGAGTTATATTCTGACCTTTTTAGAGTGTGTCTCCAGTCTCATACATAAAGTCCTCCTCAAGACACAGAAACATTATTTACACTTGATCTATTAAACAAGTTAGTGGCTTGAATGTGTATAGCTTTGTGAACTACTAATTTCCTGTTAGTAAAATGTGGGTTTGGACCAGATTTTCCAAAGGACTCTAATATTAGCATTTGTAAATTTTATAAGATTTAGCCATGTGTTTGTGAGAGCAAATTAGAGAAATAGGTGCTAAATAATGCCATTTTAACCTTCTATTAATTCAAGTACAAATTTAGCTTGCGCAAGAGTAAGCCATGTTCAGTCCTGTTTATAAACTTTGAAAATCAAAAGCCTTTAATATGCTATTGTAAAACATATATTTCATATGTTCACCAGATAGGTATTCTAATACAAGAGGTCATAATTTCTGAAGAGACTTTGAATGTTATTTTAGTAGAAGATTAGCACATTAATATGTGTTAAAAGGCTATCCCTTGCTTCAGCAGACTGTGCTCAGCTATAAAGATAAAGCAAGCACATTTTCAGGAGTCTCCTTTAACTCAATTTGGTATGAACTGCATCAGCCTCCACCTTGCCTGTGATACCTCACCTCCCTAGGTGTGAGAGCATTCCCTCGTTCATTACAGCATTGGGTTACGTCTCATGATTAAGGACCGAGGACAGCTCCAGGACGGTGCTAGCCAGAGGGTGAACATAAACAACATTATTGGAAATTCAGAAGTAGCTGTTAATGACATCCATCACCTAAGGAAATGGAATTACTTGCATAGTTTGATTTTTTTTTTTTTTTTCCCCCATACAAACCCTTAATGTAAAAGTAAAAGATCTTGTCATTTCTCAGTTGCCAGAAGCATTACTGAATGAAACTTTGTATCTGCTTCTTGTCTTGCAGCCACAACTGATGTGTGGTTTTGGCAAAGCCCAGCGTATTTCTTGCTCACCCCGTTCATCCCTCCTAAAGAATCTGCATGTGCCAGGAGCACAGCTTTAAGCCTGTGGCTGCAAGGTGGAGGCAGGTTGAAGAGCTGAAGTACAGTAATGCGAACTAACAGGCTGCTAGATCTGACTGCTAAAATTCCTATCCGGAACACAAAGAGGTAAGGAAGGGTTGCAGTTCACAGCCTGCGGATGGGAGAGTGTTAAGCTAACACTTTGTAAGTCACTGAAGATGGAAAACATCTGTCTCTCTCATGCTTTCTGAGGGTTGTCTCCTGGGACATGTGAGTCAGACTCTTTCAGCTGAGTGATTCCTAAGCCCATGCTCACTCTGCTGAAGAAGTATTTTGGGAAAAAAAGAAAGGAACATGTTTCTCAGTCTCTAGAGAGCAAAATCAAGGAAAGGATCTCTGCTATACTGTTCACTGACACACTAGATTTGGTTTCATGGAGGCTAAACATTGAAAAAGAAGAATAAAAGAGAGAGAATAGGGACTGTATTTCCTGTATTTTATACCCAAGCAACATACTTTTAGTGTTAAAGAGTGGTGGATGAGTAGGATATGGACCACTAAAGTATCGCATTGCCATTCTTGTGCATTGCCTTAGAGTAAGAAGTTTGGCTGTGTAATGAAAGTCAGTATTGAATTGAAAAATCTCTTCAGATTTCTAGTTGTGCCTTGGCTTTTTCAACAAGAAGAAAAAACTTGTCTTTAGAAGGTGGCTTTGAGGTGAAGTCAATGAAGTCAGCCTAGTCAGAATCATGGAGTTAATCTCAGTATCTGATCTCAGGAGCCATTCTTCTTTTCCACCCTCTTTACAATGTTTATTATGAAATATTTTGATAGAAATTCTCAGGCTGACTGTGCACACAGTATTTGAGGTAACATTATAAGTTATTATTTCTTACTTCAAAACACTACACAATGAATAAAACAGAGATTTGCCACATTCTGCTTTGAAATCAGAAGTTTTCTTGGTAGTGAAAAAGGTGTGTTTAAAGGGTCTCACTTAAAGGCACCTCAAGAGCCTTAAAAGGCCCTCACTTCTTAATCAGTGTTCCTGGTGGGATGAATAAAAATAGTTGGACATTTATCTTAGAAGAGCTATAATTCAGTTATAGCTTCAGAGCTGTTAATTCATGTCATTCTAGGCTGCCTGGAGTATCTCACTCACAATTAATAATGCATACAATACTATCAGCGCAGAAGAATGAATTTAGAACAACAACAAAAAGTTGAAATTCAGTTTTTCTCTAAAAAAATAATAATGCTATTGATGTTTTCTTTAGGAAGAAAAAAAAAAAAATCAGATCTACTGTCAAGGTAGAGTTGTTTGTTACTTGTCTCATACCAGCATAGCACTTCTGTTTTTTCAGAGTACATTAGGAAGCTGGAGTATACTAATGTAGATATACTGTGAAGATCTGAGGATAATTTTGCCCTTAGCTTTACGCTGCTGACCCATTCCTCAAACGGAGTCCACTGTTAAAATCTCTTATTTATGCAGTTAATACAGTTCAACATTATTATGTGATGTTGTTGACCTGAGTGCAGCCAAGGGCTGTAACCAGGCTGAGAGAACTTGTATAAATACACAGTGAGTAATGGGAAGCATGCCTTAAGCCTGTGCCTTCATGAATTCTATGAATTTTCAATGTGCTAAGTGTAGTACAATTTATTTGCTCACAGACCAAGGCAAAACATTGGAATCTAAAGCTGTTGATATCCTTTGTTTGAAATAAGAAAGCACAGTCAAAACAAACAACTAGCATTTTAACAGAAACGCACAGAAGAGCAGTCACATACAATCAAAGTCACTAGGGTTTTTACTTCTCGCACACTATTATATCACTCTCGCCTTATGGAGGCTTTGCTACTTTCAGCATGTAAATGCAGTCATTGCTCCAGCAGCCTGCCCTGCCTTTCACACACTGTAAAGCCCTTTTGTAAGGTTGGGTCATGCAAAGAAAGGGTGTTGCTCACCTCTCTGCCTCATTTTTTTAATATGTAAAGTGATAGTATTTTCCTCCTTTGTAAAATAATATTAAATCCTTGAATGAAAGGGTTGTTTTTTAGGAATGTTCTTCCTATGTTTTCATCACTATGTTTTATCATTCTTGCCACGATGAGGAGTATGTTCTCAAATAGCTTAAAATCTCAGCATAATTTTAAAGTTCTGCCTCTCATGAGGGGATCTGTGGGATTCTTGGTTAACTTCTCATCTTTAAAAGGGTTTCAAGGGAAGAAGCAATTGAACTCAGTCTGGAGCCAGGATTCCAGAGCAAGAACTAATAATCCAGATTTTACAGTTAAACTCTGTTCTTTCTTTATCATTTTGTGACCTTTATTCTCCAACAAAATAATCTTGGCTTTGGGTGGTATTAATAACAGTGGTAGAAAACTGCATGAAGTTGCAGTTTTCAGTAGTTCTTCACGTGTGCCAAATCTCTTTATAATTATGTCAGTGTTTTTCTGGAAATATAATCTTGCCCATCAATAGCTGTTCTGTTCATTTTTATCCACTCTTTATTGTTAGTGAAAGAGAGAAAAGAGATAAAATAGTTTATTTCTTAATAAGGCCAAGACACGTTTTGCAAAATGTTTCTACTGCAGGGACCAAAAAAGGCCTATATCCAGCAGAAAAGCAGACACACTTTGAGGAGCACCAACAGGAACAGAGGGAAGAGAGGAGTAACTGGGCTCTTCACAGTCGCAGAAGTTTCTGCTGAGAACAGAGATATTTAAATACTTTTGAGGGAAATTGGACTATAATTCACAGAAGGTGGAGAAGAGGTGAAATAAGGAAACACAAAGATCAGGGAGTACTTTTTGCCCACAGTTTTTGCCTTTGCTAATGCTCACCAAAGTTCTGCCTGTGCCGGCATATCTGTCTGTGATCATTTTCCTTTTATTTTCCATCACTTTCAATTGACCAGGTGATGTTCTGGTGGTAAAAAGTTATGCTGCTTCATGTCTTCTATGGATGTGACTTTTAAACAGTGAAGCAATTCAGTAATATTAAAAATAAGTGAAGATAATATGTAATTTTTACGGCTGTACCTTTTTTGTTTCCTGCTAAGCATCCCTCCTTTTATTTGTGTTAGTTCTCATTTGTCATCCCAAGTAAGGAAAAGAGATTACATTGCTATAAGAATAAGCAGCTAGTGACCATCTCTTTGTGTTGATCGTTTTGCTTTAACTCAGGCAATAAATAGGCTACTAGAGGCTGTAAATCACTGAAGAAAATCTCTAGATGAGAGCTGTGACCAGCAACAGTGTGTTCACAGCTCTCATTTAAATCTACCATCTGAGAGATGTCTCTAACAACTGCTGTTAAAATGCAACACCTCCAGTAACAAAAGGAAATTATTTGGTAGGCAAATGCCCAGCTAACTTCAACATCATAAAAGGAATAATTATAAATCATTATTCACTCAATAGAAAGAAAGTTAAACTTGCGATAATACATTTCATCTATCTGAGTGTGTAGTATATAATGGATTCTGTGCTGAACAGAGCCTGAGAGATACCCCAGGAAGCAGAGCAATAGCTTACAAAATAGCTATGAAATCAATCTGTAACCTGGGGGGAGTTTAGGGTTTTTTTTTCCCAATATAATTGCATGTTACATTAATACATACTATTCTAGAACAAGGCATAAATTCAGTTCACTTAATTTTAAATACTGTTTTTACAGTTCTCCTCTGCTATTTTCTAATTATTTCAGGTGAGACTATTAAAAATATGAAAAAGAAACTCCTGGAAAAAGGTAAATAATTCAGTCTAGCTTAGCATGAAAAACTAAGCTGCAAATGACTGTAAACTGAGAATAGAAAGGATTTGGGAGAAATGTTTTTTTCTACATGAAGTCAGGAAACAGAAACCTTGGTGGATGTTCCTGTTATATTGTTACAAAGACTTTACCTGGTATCAGGAGTAGGATTCACTGTGTTGAATAGAGGGACATCCTGATGATACTGTATTGTCTTCTGAATTATTGTCACATCTGACCACAAAAGACAAAAAAGGATAGTACAACCAGATTACAATTCCCTCCAAGATTTCCAGCCTGGGGGCTGTGTACCTCTAGCCCCCAGGCAGCAGGCTGAAAATTTAGGGCTGTGAAAAGTCATAGGGATGCAAATTGCTTACAGTGACTCAAAGGCTTATACATACACAGGCTATTTGAAGCTTGCCTGCTCAGTACGCTCCAGGGAACTCTTCCTACTCTCCCCCTTCATAATAATCTATTCTGAAATGCATCTGTCAGGAGTGGAGACCCTCCTCTTGCCACTGCCAAAGGAAGGCAGCAAAATTCCCCTGAAGAACTGTATGACTAATGTGTTCATGTACATTTTCATCTTTCAAACTACCTGAAATACCTTTTCCAGGCTTTTCCTCAATCTGAAAAAAAGGATTCCCTTTTATTCATCTGATTTTGAAGCCTTGCAGGTTGCTTGGCTTTTCTTAAGTTTTAAATAACTTTTTGTCTCAAAGAAGCTTATTATTAATAATATATTCAGAAATCTATAAAAATAAGCAAAGAATTAGTTGGAAAAACTACATTTTCATTTTCAACCATTTCTTAGCATCTCCAGTGCCTCTTGGCCTGTTAAAATTAGAGAGAAAGGAACCGACAGGAGCACAGAAAGGTCATGGTAGGTTTTTATAGTTACATTTGACCTAATCATTTGTCCCAAGAGTGACTCTCTTTTGCAGAAGCCTTTCCCCACATGTTTGCCTGCTAAAGACCTTGCTCTGTGATCTGTCCCACAGCCAAGTCTGTCTTTTCCATCTCCCACTGTCATGGGTGTAAAACCTCTTATCCCCTCTAATTTGTGCCCCAGGCCTATCTCTCTTTTTCATAAGCCTTCTCCCTCTACTCCAGACCTCCCTTCAGGTGATATCATCACCATTCATTTTGTGCTCCTGAGCTCATCCTCATTAGCTTCATTTAGTTTGTCACCTTTGGACTGCTCCACTTTCTCCTGTTATATGGGATATTGCTGCTTGCTCTCAGCTTCATTCCCCCACAGCCACTTCATCAGCTGTGTTTGACTGGCCTGAAACTCAGGAAATTGTATCTTCAGACACTTTCTGTCTCAGACAGTCCCATCGGTTTTCAGTGAAACAATTTTATAGAGTAGTAGAAAGCTCATAATACATAAATAAGGGATAATAAATGAGGGATAAATCCCATGTCATTAAACAGTTAGGTGATCCACTAAAATAATAAGAAATATCATCACTATTAAGGAATTACTGTGATAAGGTAACTGTGTAAGTATTTATTTAGTATTTGCTGTTTGTCAACGAGTTGTTGTCTGGGCTTATGGGGTTTTGTGCCTTTGGAAAGGTCAAATGGAAGCAAATACTGATGGAATTAAGATAAGCAGAGATTCATCTAAGAAACATGCAATTATTCCAGACAGTAGTTAGTAAGGGATTAGCTTTTTAACAATGTAATCAAATTTTAAAAAATGCCAAATTTATCATAAATGAGAAAAGAGCCTCTTTCACAGAATCGCAAGAACCATTGAAAGTCTGAATTCATCAGAGAGTTAAACCCTTCAGGCAAAGATAGGTCACTTACTAGAACAATTTGGTTTGGGTTAGCCTAAACCTACCTGACCTGTTCATCTGTCTGTGTCCTATAAAATATCCTGTTAGTACATGCAGATGCAGTATTAGCAGATGAAATTATATTGCCTCTTTGAATTTATGAATCCTTGGTAGAAGTCAATGAAAATTATCATATTCCCCAGAATCCTACCCAGCAAGCCTGCCAGCTGTCTAGAGCATGCTTCCAGGAAATAAACCACATACGATACAACAGAATAGGGTTAAAATTGGAAAATTTTACTCCAAGGTAGACAGGATTGCTTTTAAAACAAGGAATTATTTGATTTTTTTGAGGAATGACTGCTGAAACAACTTAGAGAGGTTGTACAAGACCCGAAGAGATCTCAAAGCAACAGCAGTAACTTTGACTTCCTTATAATATCTTTAAGTAGAGCTGGTCTGTCTGCATCATAAGGCTCACAAGACAGCAAGTTGCTGTAATCATCTGTTCAAGTGGGTGACACCAATCTGTTCTAATTTTTCTTGTCTAGGGAAGATCAGAATGGTGACTTTGTACTTTATGAGTATCCCTAACTCATTTATACAGGTGTGGGTAGTGAAAAAAGTAAAACTACTTTTCTTTCAAAATTAAATCAGTCTTTTTTAGGGGAAGTATTTGCAGAGATGTTTCAGCTCTCCAAAAGCAAACTTACTTCCCCTTCAAGTTCTATATAAATAGCTAGGCAAATAACAGCCAGATTCTCAATCAGTAGATCTCAAATAAAATTGTTCTTTAAGTGTCCATCCCATTCCAAAGCCTTCCTGTATATTTTGAGATGCCTACATACAGAAGATATTCAAAATTTAATGTAAAACTACTTATATTATCTACACATAAAATTTAGGCATAGATATAAAATTCATTATCTCATCTTAAACTGTTGTAAATTATGATTACTCTATTTTTGTGGATGGGAATATGTTACTTCTAACAGCTAAGGATTTGTCCATAATACATTAAACATTGGATATTGTTCCAGGTAAGCAGTAGATGTTTTTTTTTTCTTTAGAACATGTAGAAAATATTCTGAAAACACATAATTGCAGAAAGTGCTGAAAGGCTGCTCCATAGCTGGTGAAATTTCTAGTGTGTTATGCAGACCTATTTATAGCACACATTTTTAGTGTCAGTAAGGACTGCTAAACTGAAGACATACACTAAAACAGAAATGTTTTCATGGAAATTCCTGGTAATTCTAATGATGGGAAACACACACATCTTCATCCTACTTGTTTAGTAAATATGTCTTGTAATGAATCTCAAAACATTCACACAGCGAGACCAAGCAGCCAAGAGCATTAAAGCAAAGTCAGCACTCCACCAACATTTGTAACGAGATTTTATAAATGCCATGGCAAACAACCTAATTTTGATGCTAGTATCATCATTCTCATCAGCTGTCTGAGCAACTCCACAGGGCTACTTGCTCTCTAGTGTCTCTCTAGATGTGGTTCCCTTCTTTCCTTCCTCCCAAGCTCCAAGGTGAAAAGATATTTCTTCTCTCCACTTATAAGCACTGATGATTTTGCCCAGAGCTCTTTTTCATTGCAGATGGTTGATTTGTTAGGCCCAGGGACCTGCTCCCTTTCATATACCCCTGAAGGCTCATGTCACCCTCTCCTCAGCACTTGCACACTCACTTCCCCAGCTCACAGTCACCCACAAGGTGGGGCAAGAAGCCTGAGGGTTGCTTTGCAAAAAATGAGATCTTAGGAATGTGCCCGGAGAGGGGGGGGGGGGGGGGGAGGGGGCGGGGGGGGGGGCGGGCAAATCTCAGAAAAGAAATAAAAAAAAAAGCAGTTCTTGATAAAATTTGATCATAGAATCACAGGTTCATTTAGATTGGAAAAGACCTTTGAGATCATCAAGTCCAACAGTTAACCAGCACTGCCAACTCAACCATGTCCATAAGCACCATATCTAGGCATCAATTAAATACCTCCAGGGATGGTGACTCCACCGCTTCCCTGGGCAGCCTGTTCCAATGCTTGACAACTCTTCTGGTGAAGAAATATTTCCTAATATCCAACCTAAACCTCCCCTGGTGCAACCTGAGTCCATTTCCTCTTGTCCTATTGCCTGTTACTTGATTATTGTTTTCTGTAATATTAAGATCTTTGTTACAATTAACTAATAAAACCAAGGGGGAAGAATTTTCCTTTACTATTTTTTCCATAAGACTGAAATGCTACAGCATGCAGGAAAACTATGAGTATGAATGATGGGAAACTAAAAGACTAGGGGCAGGAAGATTTGTATTATCTCCAAAACAGTATTCCCTTGTAGGCAATATAAAACCAGAACTGAAAGTTAAAACTTTAAAATTCATCTATCAAAACAGTAGAGTCCATTTTTTTTAGATGAAACTCCACTACTAGCATTCTTCCCACCTATAATTCTGCAGGAATACTGGGAACTGGAAAATTCCAGGTGATAAATATGATCCGGTAAACTTGAAACTAAGAAAGAGCTTTCCTCCCAAGCTGGAGGTGGCAGGTTAAAAGAATTTCCTTTCCCAAAAGCAAATATGAAGTTGTCAGAGATACTGTGAACAGTTTTATTACTGGTCTGCTTTGCAGTAATGTACCCACTGACAACCTCATTGCTCTATGCAAAGACAAGATAAAGAATAATACTGTATGGGCTCAAAAAAAAAAAAAAAAAAAAAAGACAAATTCAGATTGTACATCTGTGTTCCACTATAACTTCACTGATACCATGGAATTACTTGTTATTATACTGGTGTGAAATCACATTCTTAATCCTGAATTTGAGCAAAGAAATATATTCTGCTTTAAGGGGAAAGTGGGGACATGGTGTGGATTGCAAAAAAAAGAACACTTAGTGCAAGCAGTTCACAGAATAATCCCCCATGTGCTTTCACATTGAAGTATGACTTGCCAGGTCACAGAGGAAGGAATGCACTTCTGAGGGCAAAGTAAACATTTGTCTCCTAATTAACAGGTTTTGCTGTGAAGAATTTCACATACTTGGAGATCAGAAATGCTTTGGGTGGAATTTGCATATATACTTGTGCAACACGCTTCTACTTATTTTGTTCCTTCAGAAGTTTTCCAAACCTTTAAGTTATGATTTTGAATTTCCAGACATTGCTGCTAATGCTGAAGAGCTATTCGCCAATTTTGTAAGAACTCCGCTGCAGTCTCTTTTCAGAACAGTGTGCTACTTCATTCAAACTTAATGAGTTGAATAACTTGGCATCTAATTGGACTTTAGATCACTGCTTGTCTTGTTAATGCACTGTTAAAACTGAAGGTGACCAGATGTTGTATTGGGTTTGCCTGGCAAGGGTTTGGTAGCGGGGGGGCTGCAGGGGGGGCTTCTGTGAGAAGGTACCAGAAGCTGCCCCCGGGCCACCGGCTCCAAGAGGGACCCGCCGCTGGCCAGGGCCGAGCCCATCGGTGACGGCAGCAGCACCGCTGGGGTCCCGGATTGAGGAAGGGGGGAAACTGCCCCAGTGCAGCGGGATCGAGGAGGGGGAACTGTGAGAGGAGCAGCCCTGCAGCCCCCAGGCCGGGGCAGGGGGAGGCAGGAGGGGCTCCCGGCGCGGAGCAGGGGTTCCCGGCAGCCCGTGGGGAAGCCCACGGACAGGCAGGCTGTGCCCCCAGCCCATGGAGCTGGGGGGGAGCAGACCCCCACCCGCAGCCCAGGAGGCCCCCGGCGGGGCAGGGCA
This sequence comes from Falco punctatus, assembly GCF_963210335.1. Lineage (NCBI taxonomy): Eukaryota > Metazoa > Chordata > Aves > Falconiformes > Falconidae > Falco > Falco punctatus. Next base: position 3,465,707 of record NC_137588.1, read on the forward strand.
GGGCAGGGTGTGAGGAAGGGGCAGCAGGGACAGCGGGTGATGGACTGACCGCAGCCCCGTGCCCCGGCCCCGCGGCGGGGGGAGAAACTGGGAGTGACGCTGAGCCTGGGAACAGGGGACAGGTGGGGGGAACGTGTACTAGGATCTGGGTTTATTATCCAATTACCCGACTCTGCTTCGATTGGCAACACATTAAGGTAATTTCCCCAAGTCGAGTGGTTTTTGCCTGTGTGGGTAACTGGTGAGCGATCTCCCTGTCCGTGTGGGTAACTGGTGAGCCATCTCCCTGTCCGTGTGGGTAACTGGTGAGCCATCTCCCTGTCCTGACCCTGACCACGAGCCTTTCCTTGTATTTTCTCCCCCTGCCCAGCTGAAGAGGGCAGCGGCAGAGCGGCTGCGGTGGGTGCCTGGCACCCACCCAGGGTCAGCCCACCACAGACATAATCACAGTAAAGACTATTTTAGTACTTAGTATGCTACAGGAATTAATATTTTATTTCCTATTAAATAGACTCCATTTAGAGATATGAAATCCCAAGTATATCTCTGTGCAGGTACCTGTTGAGCACCATCCCACACTAATTTGTGATACAACACTAAATAATAATGAACTTACGACTACTTCAAGGGCCCAAAATAACCCTGGAAAGATAGTACCAGCAGATAGGACTACAAGCATTTTATTTTTTTCTAAATTTGCAATCTATTAACCTGTGGTACAAGATGGGCTTCCTTCCATCCTACCATTCTGGGAATGAAATAGGATGGCTAGGTGGTCTGTAGTTATTACAGGCATATGCTTTGGTGCTATATAAGGATCTCAAGATACCCAAAGAAAACAATAAAAGTAAGGAGCATGAAAGACCACATCATGACCTGGGACAGTAACATGCGATACAGAAGAATGAGAGGTGAATTCAAAAGCAGTGCCAATTTATAAGGAGAGAGAGTAAATATGGAACTGTTGAGGACTTCTGCTCTGCGGTGCTTTAAGTATGTGTCTATTCTGAAGCATGGAACTCCCTCTTACTCAAAAAACAGGTACAAAACTACATAGAGACGTACTCTTGGATCTTTCATCAGACTTAAGTGCCACTTCATAATTTTGGCATACCCTAAGGCCTAAAAATTTTCCTTTGCCTGTTCCCAGAGTGCTCACCATGGCATTTTTTGAACACTTGCCGAAGTGCGTGCTCTTGTGTTATGCAGTCCATGCAATGCAATTTAAGAGGGAATATAAGGGGAACAGACATGACTTGAACTATGTCTGCAAGACTGATCCAGATTTGATTGATGCCTTATCTTTTAAAGCCTTATAATCTGCTGGACAGAATATTGTAGGTGCTCATCTGCCTTGAGAGTTAGATTTTGTACCATACCATTTTATAGCTACAGTCTAGTGATTTATTCATAGGAGGAAGCTATCAAATATTAACCATTTCAAGGGGAAAAAAAAGTTTATGTAGGTAATGCAAGCATTTGGAACAGCAAGCCTGATGAACAAACACCTAACTACATGCTTCTTAATCTTGGTTAAGTAATACACCGTATTTGTGTGGTGGAAAAAAATCTAAAATACTTTAGTACACTGCCAGTGATTTTTGTGTTTTATGAACTGTACCACAGGTAATATGTACAATGTGAAATGTTTGTGAAGCCTTAAGATTTAGGCTACCTAGATCTAGTGGTACTAAAAGTGAAATGTGGTCAAGGCGGGACCATTCCTTTTGCCTTCAGACAGTAAGAATTCAGTCAGATACAGTCTGCTTGAAATAAAAGAAAAACTACTGGGGCATAGTAAGCAGGCTTGCATTTTTTGCACTTTTTCTTCATTCTTCTAATATTCCATACATATTTTAAGGTGCTTGTCACTTCCAACATCACAGAAAGTTATTATGCAGATACTTGATCTGCCCCAAAAGGAATTCAGCATTTCAAGAAAGCCATTAAATTATGCACAATGTTAGCCTATGACCATCTATTCTTATCTCTATTACAGTTGCTGCCTATCTTCTATTTCTGCTCCCATTTCACTGCCTTCTCCCCCCCCCCCACTGCTTAGTTGTGTCCTAGTTAAAATTCAATAGCAAGACCTTTGGGAGAAGTATCAGGTCCTCCATTGATACAATTATGTGATCTGTGAGAATGGCAGTGAATTAAGTTTGAATAAGGAAAGTACTGATGATTTTGTGCGTGCTGTATCATATTCCTGCTAAATATTTCACTTAATAATTGGAGGTGGAAAAAATATTTTCTCTCTAAAACTCTTTGGAACATGTAGAAGAAAAACATGTTTGATCTTTAAGATTTTCAAGTTCATCCAGCAGGTTTTCAGCTGGAAGACACATGTATCCTAAAAGATCTGAAAGATTCAAAAAGAAACTGCTTATTTTACTTCCAGAAATCATTTTTGCTCATCCTGGTTTGAATGTGAGCTTTCCCCACCTGCCCAGGCTTAGGTATGTTCTTGGTATTAACACATAACTCCAACAACTCCTAACTACGTATCAACACTCTTAGCTCAGAAACTCTGCTTTGGACCTGAAATACTTTCTGTCAAAGCTTTTGTTGATCCTGTCATTTCATTAATCGGCAATCAAAAAAATTAATTCTGAAAGCATTCCACACTTCTTAACTGCTAACAGCCTTACTGTATTCCAGAAGAAACATGGTGTTGTTCATAAAGGTGTATCTTACTACATATTTAACCTAGCTCCTCTTCAGTATAGGTATGATGTAAAGGCAGGTATTTAATGGAGGCTTTTCCATTTGACTAAATATTTTAAATGGGCAGGTAAAGGACTTGTGCGATTATCAGGAACTGCAGGTTTTTGATAAGCTAGAAATATAACAGGAGTGGGGTCTCTTGCTGAACTTACATGCTTCTGTTCTCCATGATCAACTGGGAAATGTGCAGAGACTCTGCAGAGACCTTTTTATTTCAGGGATGATATGGGGGAGATGTATGTAGACACCTTTATGATTTCTGCAAGAATAGGTCCAAGTTACATCAGGGGACCATTCTGGAACTTGTTTGGAGGCTTTGAAAATGAAAAGGCTCATTATTTTCAAATGAATTCACTCTGCCGTAATGCAGCACTTCTCTCTTAGGTGGTGTATTTTATTCAGTTTTTGTCACCTTCCCAGGAAAAATAAAATACATGTACATTTCAAATTGTGAACAAATTATACACACAATGTGTAACAGTGTACCCTTTCATCACACAGGTGCTCTTTATCCATCATTTGGCCTGATATTTTTAGGGGCACTGCTGAGCCTAGTCTATGGCAAGGGAATCACAATAATATGTTTATCAGTGGCTAATGCTCTCCTATGTAGCTAACCTGAGGAATCAAGAATTTAAAAAGGCAAGCCTGGTGTAGCCCAACCACAGAGCCTTTGTGTAAAGATGGAAATGTCTAAAAGGTCAGCTGGAGAGTCAAGTGGTCCAAGAAGCCCTGTGGACAAGCAAGCTTTGTAGATAACAGCTAGTCTCTGCAGACATCGCTTGGGTGCTACTTGCAGAGATATCTATTTAGACAAATTGATAATAACCTGATACTGGGAGGTACTGAGAGCTCTCAAATGATACTTGTGTTTGGATATGGTGCATTTCATAGCATCAGACCTGAGAGCAGGAAATTATCTTCAGAGCTCATTCATTTTAAAGTAGATCTGTATTTCTTTAATCTTTAAGATTATACCAGGAACCGTACAGTATATTCTCTTCAGATTCAAAAATCTGGTTTCTATTAGTGAGTATATGAACTTTAACTTTATTAAACAAAATATCTTGGTGGGAAGGGAAATGTAGTTTATACAGTAAACATATGCCTTTGAGACTGTGAAGAACTGAATTGTTAAAATGGCTCCAACAAGTAAAGGATGCATAAAAATCTCACAAAAGCCAGAGATGCAAAGTTAATGCTGACAGTGTATAGTGCAGTAAGCTAATAGTACCTTTATTGTAGACATCTGCAGCTGAAGGATCCTCTTGGGATCACCATTTGCTTGCCCAGGGAATTTGTTGACATGTTAGATGTCAGCATCCACAAGTTTTATGGACTGGAACAGAAGGGTGTTTCCTGATCTAAGTTTTATAGGCAAACTCTTTGGTTAGTGATGTAGTATTTGATAGTATTGTTGGACTGGGGAGGGAGGCAATTTGTCAGGTCAGAGCTGAAGACTGGATTTGTCCCTGTGTGACAAGGAAGAGTGCTCTGCTGAAGAATACTCCGGACATCACATAAAGTGTTAAATGTTAGCTTAAAGTCATCCGTACTAGTCTCAGACTTCAGTAAATATTCTTAAGCAGTCGTTAAATTACAGAGAAATTCCAATAGTATTGCATTCTGTATCAAGTATCAAATGAGAGCAGCATCATTAATGACACACTAATGAATACCACATGAATTAATAATAATCGGCTACTTTTTGAAGTCTCCCTGGCTTCCATCTGTCTCTTAAATCACTTCAAATAATTAATTGCTTAATGCTTTTCACCTTTGACAGACAGAAATAAATTGCAAATTAAAAATACCTGTGTTGTCAGTGGGCCAACTAAAGTAGCATGGATGTTTGCTACCAATCTAGAGGGATGGTGGATTTTGCTCTGCAGAGCCTGCCTTGCCTACGTAGTAATAATGCACAGGTAAAAAAGGCCGGTACTGTATTACTCTTTTTAGTAAAAAAAAAAATTCAACCAGAGCCACAGATTTTTTGCAGTTTTCTCTCCTTGACAGAGCTGACTCAATACCTCTGATGTCACCAGTCCTCTCTTTGTACCGCTGCTGCAGAATGATCAGCAGCAGTACCTTTTTCCTTTAGCTTGTCTCTGTCAGCAGGTGACGAGGCAGTGCAACTGCGCCTCTCTTCTGCTGAGGCGAGTCGAGTGTCAGGGGTCTTTTTTAGGGTCACGTCCCTGTTGAGAAAAGCCTCGACATCACCTTGGTCAATAAGTAACCAACCAATTGTCAGAAATTCCAGTCCCATGATCCTGGGATAAATATGAATGATAGCCTTATGTAAATGCAAACACCTTAATGTAACATTGTTTGTTCTGGAAACTGCCTAACCCTGAGGATTTTAATACTATTTTTATCGGGTTTATTTCTAGATACTAAGGAACTCATTTTCTTGGAGACCTGCACTTTCTTATCTGTGCTCAAAGCCAGGTAAGGTCAATTATTTAAATAAAGTTGTAGTGACCAGAGAATGCATGAGAAGCACGTTAATTTTTAATCAGTTTAAAATGGGGAAGTCAGTCATGAATCTTTCTCGAAAGATTCAAAGTTGCAGATTGTTCAATCTTGCCATTTCAAAAAGTATGGGAAAGTGTGTGAGAGAGTTTGTGGTAGCAATTCTCCCCTGTTGTGCATTCTGCTTTGTTCCACAAGTGGCAACATCAATACAGTGCTGGATGCAAGACTATTGCTTTTGTAAATACCATAACTGCCAATACCAATATATATTGTACTGCCTAGGTGATGCATAAGTTTTATAGCTTAACTTACTGGGTTTTAGTCATTTTTTAAAAGCTTTCTTCTTTATGATAAAGTGTACAAGAGAGAAAGAAATGGGTGCTCTGTGATTCAAAATGAAGGAAAGCCCAAATGAATCTTTCTCAACCTCTGATAAATGCAACTCACAACATTCAACTGCTAATGCAGAATTTAGTCCTCGTTCCACATTTTCACTTCCTCAACCTTTCAAGAATGGCAACCTCCTACTTTATTCTAAATGCTCTTTAAATGCATGTTTTCAAGCTCTTAAATTACTGGAGAAGTTCTTCACATAAAATGACGTTAACCTGTGTACACAGAGAAAAATGGAAGGTCAGAGGAATTTGTTGTTCTAGAGTGTAATCTGCTAGACTGTTTAAAACTCTGGGAAAGACACTACATTATTTTTAAAAGAAGTTTCTTCTGCATACTTCTGTGCTAGTAATCACCACAAGTTCCTTGCAGAAAATTCCCCAGGCAAAATTGTTTCTCACAGGTATAATTATGCTGGAGCAGGGGGCAGTTCCCCACCTGGAAAGCCTGTTTTCTCCTAAGGTCAGGCCCACGGCAGCAGCAGCTCCAGCTCTAGTACTGCCAGGATTCCTGCAGGATTCCAGGCAGGATAATCCTGCCTGAAGGATTTCTGCCCTCTCTAATGCTGTAAGGTGTGTAAGCACAGCTTTTGGGGGGCGGGCAAAAAAGGGGAGAAACAAAGTCAGGTATTACCAGCAAAGAAATGCCAGGTAGAAGGTGGCAGTGGTGGAGGAGCAAAGGGGCTTGCGGTGCCTGGAAACTTGTCAGTGCCTGGTTGTTCAGCCCCGTCCCCCTGCCGCTGTGCTAGGTGAGGTGCTGGCACAAGGACTGTGAGTAGGAGGCAGAGCCGATCGTAAATGCTGTAGAGGAAGTAACATGAAAATGAGAAAAGATGTGACTGGAAGGGAAAGTGAAGGAGAAGGGAGACGTGATTTAGAAAAACATATGAAGCAGAAAACAGGAGAGAAAGGCAAGGGGGAGGGGGGCAAGCAAACTAAAAGCAAAGCAATAACAACATAAGGCATAAGCTCAGAGGTGTTTTGCACTGGTATTACAAAACAAAAATTCCACTGGGAAAGAAGGCCAAGCACTGAGTTAAGACAAGAGGCAAGATTTCACTGTGCCTGAAAGCATCTTGTTGAGATGAATTTTCTTTATGCATCCATACCCTTTACCTAAGTGCAGTAAGAATAGTTCGGGGCTTGTTGGGTATGAGAGGTATTTATGATTTTCTGCTCTCAAATAAATGTTCAATTTTGTTCAAAAATTGTTTTCTTTATTTACCCAGGGCATGTACTTATACTGCCAAAGCTAAATGTCACTTCTATCTGCTAGAAATATTTTGTTCTCTGTAATAGCCCAATGCCTTTAAAATTCAGTTTATTATGCTTTAGTTAAAAATAATGGGCAATATAGCTGTATTTCACAATGAATAAGTGTATTAATTATGGGACGGATCACACTAGACACTGTTTGCTGCTCAGTTCCCTTTGAATTTCAACGAATAATAACTTGCTCTAAAATAAGGGACATTTTTAACGCATCCAACAATGATGAAGCAGACTAATTACAGGTAATATATTTTTACTGAAATCTGAATGACTACACTTGTCATTGGCTCTCAGAAGTATGCTATATTCATTTGAATTATATGCCTTAATATATAGCAACTAATTATAGATTTGTTCCATTCCTAATTAAAAACAAACAAACAAACAAACAAAAACAAAAACAACAAAAAAAAAAAACCACAAACACAAAACCAAAACAAAACCCAACCAACCAACAGGTTAGTCAGAATTTTATCAAACCCTATTTTCCTGAAGTCACAGAGGTAAAGCTCCTGTTGACCTAAATGGAAGCTATGTTCATTCTGCATTCTAAGGTAGGAGCAGTCTGTTTACATTAAGAGTTTTGCAAAACAGAATGTAGAGCACCAGAAACTAAGTACTAGCTTAAAAAGCAGGGAAAAGGAAAAACAATGCTAACCCAGGGCAGTGCTAGCCCACATAAAGTGTGGCTTCTTGTGATACACTGGCTTACAGGCTTTCTCCCAGATGAGTTGGCAAGCTTTAGGCTGCTGTTGGCCCCAAAGTTAAAATCCAAACTCTCTTCAGAGCAAGCTTTTTACTTATCAATAAAAATTGCAAGCCCCGTGGAGTTCTATGGCACTTTGTTCTCCTGATTCAACAGAAGTCATATAAGCATCTTTAACATCCAAATGACAGACATCAAGCAATCCCTTTGCCCCACTATCATCGATAAGAATTTCAGGAATGCTGAAAACTGCTTTACCTGGCTGTCACAGACCTATGCTCATTTATTGGCTACAGGAAAGAGTCCCTACTTCAGCTTCAAGGACACCACTCATAGTTCTATATAGGTTGCCTCCTGAGTTAAAGCATAGAGGCAAAGTTGTTCTGTGCCTTCTCAGATTCCCCAAGGCAACAGGAATTAAAGCATTGAAGACATCAAAATAAATTGTGCCACCTCAGCCCTGTCAGCTGCCTGGTGTGACCTCAGGGTGAGATCTCACTTATTGGCAACTTGGGTGTCTGCAGACAGAAAGGCTGTACTGTGGTGCTTCATGACCAGGAAAAAAATGAGAGGCTGTCATCTGAAGTTTTAATTTTGTTGGTGTGTAGGCCTCTGCAACGTTCACTTAAACTCAGCTGTTTAAGCACTTATACCCGGTAGTAAATTCCTCTGCTGGAATACTAATGGAAAGGGAGCAAAAAGTGTACAATCAGTCTAAGTGAATTTCAAAATTCAAACACATGATCATGCATAGGTTGTTTTTCTCCAGTATTCACCATTTCTAATTAGGATGCAATATGACATGTCCTGTTTTCATATTTCATATGCTGCATATTTCAAGTAGTAAATCTAGACTCTTGAGACGATGGCTGGCAACTTGAGAGAAAGAAAAACATAACCAACTTGGAGAAAAAAAATTGAATATAATAAAAATAATCTGAAAATATTCCAAGGCTAAGTCAGTTCAGAAGTATGTTCAAAATATGGAGTGTGAATGTTCGTTTTCCGTAACGCAGATGGACTCAGTGCAAACAGAATATTGACTACAGATTTAAGCTCACCTTATCAATAAGACAAACTTTTGCAATCACCTTCTGAGGGATCCATCATGCAGTTCCTATCAATCCCCAAAAAATCTTTCCATCATTAGCAGCAATATAGCCCTAATATAGCAACATTGTAGCAGCAATACAGCTACAATATAGCAACATTGCAGTAGAAATATACCAACAATGTAGCAGAACTATACCAACAATATAGCAACACTGTAGCAGAAATATAGCCACAATATAGCATCAATGTAGCAGAAATACAGCCAAAATATAGCAACATTGTAGCAGAAATACAGCCAAAATATAGCAACATTGTAGCAGAAATAAAGCAACAACGTAGCAGAAATATACCAACAATATAGCAACATTGTAGCAGAAATATCGCCACAATATAGCAACACTATAGCATAAATACAGCTACAATATAGCAACACTGTAGCAGAAATACAGCCACAATATAGCAATGTAGCAGTAATATACCAACAATGTAGCAGAAATACAGCCACAAAATAGCAACAACATAGCAGAAATACAGCATCATTGTAGCAGAAATACAGCCACAATATAGCAACATTGTAGCAGGAATATCACCACAATATAGCAACAATGTAGCAGAAATGTACTAACAGTATAGCAACATTGTAGCAGAAATATCACCACAATATAGCTACAATGTAGCAGAAATACAGCTGCAATATAGCAAGACTGTAGCTGCAATATAACAACACTGTAGCAACACTAGCTCCATGCAACAGGTGGTAGAAAGGAAGGATGCTTTCAGTTAAAAGACAAGTGATTTCAGTGTCTCACACTTACCCACGGGTACCCCCAGCATCAGGACACATGCAAGCAGCCTGCTGCGCACTCGGGCACGAGGACACCTGTACACAGGTGGCCTGGTCCAGAATTGCTCACAGTGACACAGACATGGAGGGTCATCGGGTTTTGAGCCTCTTTTCACAGTTCCTGGGGTCTTAGGACTAAGACTCCACTGAGGGGTGTGCTGGGTTTGGATGCATCTTGTTACACCCTTCAGGTACAATCAATCTCTGTCCTTGTCCCACATCTGTGGGTTTGTGAGTTGTCAGAATTTAGCAAGTGTCTCTGTTTCAGATGTGGTTGTCTTAAGGAATCGCAGGTAGGTGGGTGTTAGGATCTTGATGATTTGCTACTGCAGGTGTCAGGACCACAAGCCATTTTAATGCCTTGCTAGCATTTTGTACCCCGGTGTTAACGTTCTTTCTCCATCCATATCAATGTAATTTTTTTAAAAAAAATAAAATCCACAGCCTTAAAGGATTCCTGGGTTTCTATTGTCTAATAAATTGTATTGTCTAATAATTTTTTCACTCAACCAGAGTCTGAAAACAGTCTTTCATCAACTTGGTTCCTAAAGAAACTTAGTTGCTGTGGTTTATTCTTTTTTTTTTTTTTTTTTTTTTTTTTTTTTTTTTTTGAGATGAGCATCGGTTTCTTAAGCACGATTTAAAAAATTGTGCAGTATACTATTGCATTATACTGAAGATAAAATTCTAAGGGCACTCTGAACTCTGCAAGGAAATATTAAATTATATATCAAAACATAAATACCCTAAAAGGAGTTAAACAAGTATCTTCTATTAAGAATATGCAGTATACATTCCAAAATGTATCTATAATTAGAATAAAGATAGTGAAGCTAATGTGGTATTCAGATCTTTTTCTGTTCTTACAATTAACTGGTTGACCTGACACACATTTAAAAAAATAGTATTTCCATTTGGCAGCAACCAGCTGCCAGTGGAAGGAACATCACCAAACAAGAAGTTTGTGGTTATTTAAAAGGAACATTGAACTATTTTGGTCTTAGAAGGGTCATGAGAGTTAGAGCAAAGCATGTGTTTTCCAGACTGGTGGATATGGCAGCTATAGCACAAAATAGCACAGCTCCTCTAACGAGAGCTAAATAGGGCTGAGTAATCCTTGTATCAGGTGTGGCTATTTTCATCACAAGGTGCTGTACAGATGTATCAGAAAAGAGTAGTGCTGACAACTACCTGAAGGCTAGATTCAGCTCAAAAGCTCATTTGACGTATAATCAAAACCAAAAAATAGAAAATCCAAACAGACAAAAGAACTCCAGCATCTTTTCCCTTACATAAATAACAAAGCTCCGATTATGATTCTGTAAGTGATAGTCTTTAGTCCTGTAATCTGGAAGTACAGAAATTGTTTGCATTTTATTTTTACCAAATATAATAACAGCATAGATCTTGACCATTATCACTTAAGAAGGCATCAAGAACTTCCATAAAAGTGTGTTATCAAGGGAACTGCTCATTTCATTAACTTGTTCTCACAATTATGCAATTCTTATTCAATAGAGTAGTAATACTACTTGTTAGATTTTTTTGGTTGGTTGGTTGTTTTTTCGTGTTTTTTTTTTTTTTTTTTTTTTTTTTTTAAGCTTGTTCTTTAATAGTTTAACAAATTGACAGAGGGATTAATATTTTGTTCCCTGAAAAAAAAGAGAAAAAACAAAAGGTTAGAAAAAATAATAATGGAGAAATTAATAACAAACTCCAACTCTTTGTGTAATAGTGAGAGATTTCACTTTGCCTTTAGAAGGATTAGTTCCTCAAAGCTGTCCAGGAGAATAAGATCTTTTAAGAAAGCAAACATGTATTATGGAGTTGTATGCACTAGGAAATCACAAGAGACTTCTCTCTCTGACATTCAATTTAAAAGGACTTTTGAATCTTGTTTTACTCTTGTCTCAGTGGCAACTCAGAAGTGTTTGTTATCATTGAAAAGTGCTTCCACCAAGTCCAGAACTCTTTCTAGAACCATTCATTGAGAATCTCTCTTTCTTTCAGACTTCCCAGTCACTAAGGATTCTTATGCATATGCTAAATATGAAGAGGTTCTAGTTCAGAATTTTTGTACCATACTTTTTAAAAAATCAGCTTTAAATCTTATCTGGTAATGGAATATGCTATTAACATGACAAAAGCAAACTTCATGTACTATAGAATTATGCTTCACTCTGATTATTTAGAAATAAAATATGCCTATAAGTGCATTTAAATTACGCTAAGCAAAACAGCACTTTATGAAGAGTTGGGTAGTGTTGGGTTTTTGGTGATTTTTCTTTTTAATGGACTGAGCCACCCACTAAAAGATTTCTGGTTTCTTGGATGATTCATTAATGTTTCCTTCATTTTCCAATTTCTATGGGACCATCTGGCCCATCTTTGTAGAAAGGCATTTAGCTGTAAATATATTTTACAGTCTTTCTCAATTTAAAAGTAGTTGCCCAGCTGCTTCACAGAAACTGTCAGCAATTGGTGAACTCCTCAGAATTGCCAGCCTTCATTAGTAATCCAATCAGGATGTAGTTTAAAATACTGCAAATCAGATTATGCTCCATTGGACAGGAATTGGAGTGACATGATGTGCTGGGTTATCTTATTTTGCATCTGTGATTGCCTTTAATCCAGGAGATGCATGCACTTTCTTTTGAAGGGAGGGCACTTAGACTGAGATTGGCTGTCCCTGTGCACGTGTGTGGTCATGTGTGTGTGTGTTCCCCCCAAAAGAGTACTGTTCAGATTTTATCTGTCTCATTGAATTGAATTCAATGTCATGCATTGGTAGCATGAGTTATATGCAGGTTTGGCTATGCCTTTGAGTTCCTGTTTTATCTGGTTTACATTAATTAGAACTGTAAAGTTGTGTTTTCTGATTTGAGTGGATTTTAGATCAGTGCCTTTCTCCCTATCATCTTCTGTACTATCAAAACTGTATTTCTTTAACAGCTGGCAGAGCTTGCTGGTAATAAGATAAAAATGTGGAGTTAAAGCAATAAGGCTGGCACTCGGCTACATTAAACAATTACATTAGTACATAATTTCTGTAATTGCAAGACTCTCTGGTACAATATGCAGGTGGGAGTATTTATAAGAAGAACAGCCTAATTAAAATTAATTTCCACACATGGAGAATCTTACGCAGTAGAGATTGAGCTGTACAAGGACTTGGATGGATACAGAATTCCATATTTATTTATAAAGCCTCTATATTGCTCAAATAAATATGTGCATAGAAAAATTGTCATTTTACATGAACTGTACAGTCTTTGGACTATTGCTTTCAGTCATACTAGTTCTTTTGATGGAACAACTCATGTAAGTCATTAGTGAGGGAGAAAAGTTTACCTCATCCAGCCAGCTGGTGTTTCCTGCAGTGCATTTCACTATGTAATTTCACTCAAAAGTAACTGAACTTCGTGCTCTGTACAGGTTTTCAGAGTTACTCCTGCTATAGTAAAAGAAAGCAGGGCACCCAATACGTGCTACTCATCTGTAGAAATCTCATCATTCGTTAAAGGCTGAAAAGTCTATTTGTTGCCATCAGTTGGATGTACTCAGAGTTGTACTACAGAGTTTCTGTCAATTGTACTTTAAATTGTACAAGTTATGTAGCATACTCTAATTAGATGAGCTTCAGGAACAGCTTTGAAACTATGAAGAAGACATGAAAACTTTATGTAAAAAGTTCTATGAGACATTAATACACTACCTTCAGTTGAACCAAAGATTTTCTATGTGTGAGATATAAAGGGAAATGTTAACAGAATAATGCGGTGTCAGAGAAGTTTGTGTAGTCCTTTTTTTCAAGAGAAATTTATACATAGGTAACAGTGTGAAGAGAGATTCTGATGGTTCTATACAGAGTAGATAAAAGAAGATAAATTTCTAGACAATAACGTCTTTGGGATCTATTCAGTTAACAGGACAGAGGGAGAACATTTCAATGAGTGGAAGAGAAGAGAAACAATTTTTTCAGGGGTTTGAAATCATTAAAATTGCATTTCACTAGTCTTGTCGAATCTGTAATTGAATAGTAACACAAAAAATACTAAAACTAGATGTCTTAGTGGAATGAAAAGATTAAAGTTTAGTGAGTAACTTCTCCTCTTTGAAAATACCATGATAATAAATCTACTTTCTGACACAAAAGAAAATCATCTTACAGTTCATTGTGTAATGCATTCACGTCCTCCAAGCAATATTTTTGGTTAGTTTTAGGGAGGAAATTATGGAGTGCTAGAAGTGACAAGTATCCATTATCAGATGTTTGGTAGGGGTAATTTTCCTTAATTAAATCCATTGTTTATGAAGTCATTGGCACTCAGCTAGCGGAAAGTTTCAAGATAACTACTTTTCACATAGGCAATTGCATGGAATTATTTGAGTGTGTTTGGTTACTTTATTAAATTCAGAGAGCTCTGCTGATTCTGAATTTCATGTATCTTTTCATTTTTGTCTACTGTCAATGTGATCTTTGAAGACTTTGGTTTTTCAACTAAATCTCCCAGTTCAGTTCATTCCAGGCATAGTTTGAAGACTCATCCTAGTGGATAATTACACATTTCATGGCATTTTTATGAGCCTTTGCTTCATAGCTTGTGGATGTCTGTATTTCTTAAGCTTTATAGTCCATGAAATAAAGGGGTTGTGTTGCAGTACGTGCAACAGCTTATATGTATAACCTGAATGCTAATTTTGAGGAACTGAGGTTTTAGGCAAGTGGAATAGTTTTCCGCTTGCAGTTGGGAATCAGGAATGACTCTACTGAAGTGAATGGAGCTAGGCTAATAAAAAGCCTTTGAAAATCCCACTGGTTCCTAAATAGATTATGGATCCCAGTGGAAATTCCCCTAATCTCTGTGGAATTAGGAAGGAACTCTGCATACCTTCATATATTTTTGTTGACTATGAGACTGCTAGACACAGACTACTCAAGCAAAGTAAACAGTAATGTACAACACTTTTTCCACAACTGAAAAACTAATATGTGAAGTAGTGATTGCATCAATACACACTCAGCTATCAGAAAAGTAACCGAAAGGGAAATGAAAAATGGTACATGAAGGGAAGAATGAAAAAGGAGGAAAATGCAATCCAGCTGTCATCTCCAAAAAATGATCCGAAGGAACAGCTGCTGTCAATTCTCAAGTGTGAGAAAACATGTTCGTGTGAAGACTGCTATCGTTCTGTCCTTGTCATGTTTAAATATTAGGCCTACTTTTGTTCAACTATTCAGTAAAGAGTGCTTACAAAATTTCTTTCCTCCTGGATTAGGTGATTGATCCTTTATTCAGACCTTCATAAAATATCCACCAAGATCTACCAGTGAGTTAGCTCTTTTGATTGGTAATACTGACAATTTTATTAACATAAGTGCAAAAGAGAATGGAAAATTTATATTCATAAAGCTATACTTTAAACCCCATATTTTATATGTTATTAATTGATATTGCTATGGATAAAACAATGGATGCATTGGATGCATAGGATATATTATACAGCTCTGGTTTAGACTTCCTCTGTGATTTTACTGCCATAAATTATTGCACAGTGTACTAGGGTAAATCACAGAGATTTCTTAATTTCTTCCCTCCTTCTTTTTTGGTCCCTGCCTTGTTTTTCTTCTCTCTTTTGCTCCACCTACACTAGCAGTAGGAACATGAAATAAAAAGATGGATGACTTGATACTTACACTTCCACACCACTTTCTATTCCAGTTGCCAACATGTTTTACTCACTGATTAGGCATTTTTTAGCTATAAGAGTTCTCTACGCTATTTAAGAAAAAAATCCACATATTTACATATATTTATAGATTTATATACAATTTTTATAGCAGTCAATTTTCAGCAAAGCATTTGTGGTTATATAAAAATCAAAGGACATTTACTTGATAAAATGAAAGAAAGGGAAAGCTGGTAAAATATGGAAAGTGTAGTTCTCTTAAAGTGTTAAGAAAATAAAATACATGTTTCTATTGCAATCCAGAAGTTATTTTTAGAGAGAGGTCAGCCAGTAGATAAATGTTGCAATATTACATTTAAAGATTATAGTAACTAATTATATAGTTCTGATTTCATCCGTTTTGTGGGGGTTCAGCTTTATTATGTGAGAACCTCTATTGTTCTTGTACTTGATAAAGAGAACATTGAAATGCTTTGTCATCTTAATATTTTCAGTGGACCTTCTAAGAAAAAGTGCAGTATTTTGTCATCTCTTTCCTAGTCCCAGTCATGACCTAGAATCACAGAACATGAAAAGGAAAACAATCTGACAATGTTATTCAAAACTTATTTGAAATTAAAAACATTTGCTTGGTAAAGATCCAAACAGCTCAGCAATTGTTTTAAATGATTCCTCAGTATTTTTCTGGTCAAACGAGATGGAATTACTAGAACAAGATTTGAGGTAGGCTGCATTTCAATAACTAAATATCTGATGCATTCTGGAGGAGGAGATGAGCTCTAATTTGACCATTAGTTCAACTAAGGATCTGAATTTTCAACATTGCTATCACTTTAATTATGAAACATTTAAAAAGGGGTTCTAATCCTAGGTGACTTCTAGTGATACAAAAATGTATCAGAGAAAGCGAAAAGGACATATGCTGTGTCACTTGCAGCTGCAGAGGTCTCAGGGCCCATGTGTGAGAAATAAAAGCATGGTTATTCAGTGACTGAAATCATGTCGCTAGACAGAACAGTGACTGATCCCAATGTATAAATGGGGAAAGCAAAGTAGCTTTAGAACTTTAGTTGTGATCTCTATGACTTTGGGGTTTTTTTTTTACTGAAATAATAAATTATGAGCCAGCATCATAATGGTTCTTTTGCAACCTAACCCTTGATTTGCTTTAGCTTTACTTTTGGATGGTTTACCTTGTATTTATAAAGAGTATTTATGAGCATCTTTTACAAAACTACTCTTATTTTTTTTTCTGGTCTGTGTTTTTAAAACAGTATGTTAAAAGTTAATATTAAAAAAAATACAGGAGAACAATAAATTATAAGCAAACCAAACATCTAAAGTTAATTTAACATTCAAGGTTTAGTTTGAACCTCTGACACTTTGAAAAAAATCTGAATCTAAACCATACACAACAGGACATGCATTGATTTTTCTGTTTTCCATTTTACATAGTGGACATTGATTTGCATTCCTAATAAGGCCATTAATAACAGAGTGAAAG
This sequence comes from Falco punctatus, assembly GCF_963210335.1. Taxonomy (NCBI): domain Eukaryota; kingdom Metazoa; phylum Chordata; class Aves; order Falconiformes; family Falconidae; genus Falco; species Falco punctatus. The sequence goes on from NC_137588.1 coordinate 3,482,371, forward strand.
GAAGGGTAATAGTCATCCGGTATGTCTGTAATAAGTAGGAATATCAGTCATTAACTACTATAAGTATTTCATAAGTATTTCAAATCAAAGTAATGTTGGTTCAGATCAGTGCTTACTGATCTTTCCATATCCCTGTGAGTGGCAATTCTCACAGTTATACAAGTACACTCTCTGGTTTGTTTTGTCCATCATCTTCATCCAATCATTTTATCCTTCCCATCAGTAAGTATGGAAGTTCCTGTAATAAGTTTCTTTCATAAAATAATGACCACAGAATTTAGTCTGTGGTTTATCTATCTATTGAACTAGTTATCTATCTGTTTAAATGTTTGTCAAAACCAAATCTAGACATTAGCCAACATATCTGTAACCACAAAGGGAGAAATTTTCTACCATTCATAGACTTCCCCAGGACTCTCATGATCAGATGAACAAAAGCAGACTGTTGCATAAGATCTCACTGACACTATAGGAGGTTAATCTTTGCTAAAGGTCTAACCAAGTTAGTACTGTTTTGCTGTTGAAGAAAAAAAAAAAAAAAAAAAAAAGAAAAGGGGGGTGGGGAAAGTGGTTAGAGAATTGCTACGTGCCCACTTCCTGATTCTTCATGATGATAAAAAAATTGTAGACAGCTTTGTCAGCTACCTGAGCTTTCTCTTCATTCCTCCTAGGCCTTCTCACAGTTTGAACAACTTCGGAGTAGTTCAAAGTCAAGGACATTCCTTCTTCTGAAAACTGCGCATCTGCCATTTTCAGAGCATGTGCAGAGTTGTCTCCTGCCAGCTGCAGTACAAGTTCATTAATTTTGAAGGCATCAAAAAGGCCACCATACTTGATTGTTTTAATAGAAGTACATCTTTTCCACACTGGCAAACATAAGTGCAGACCTTTGTCCTGTCAGATCTGACAGCCACCACCACCTTCCCTAAGTCTCTCACCTACTCATCATCATTTCAAAACCCCTTTTGATAGGAATTATTTATGAGAGTCATAGCTTAAAGATGTTTTGCAACAAAGCAAAATACCAGGTTAGTAATGAAGCTGATAGGCAGTACCCGCAAGTGTCACTTTGCCCCAGGGCTGGCATTTGTGCTAAGCTTCATCTCAGATCTTAGCTCTGTAAGCTTGACAAGACTAGTCCAGTAAACATTATGGAATATCCTGTGGCAGCTCAGGTTTCTGTCATTTTCTTGTTAGCCACTGGTGAAGCTTGAAGATGCAAAGCAATGGCAAGAGGGCTGATCTGTGTGACTAAAGAGTTGTTTTAAAATCATAGAATCATTTAGGTTGGAAAAGAACTTTCAGATCATCAAATTAACCCAGAGGAAGTAGAGAGAGCAAGGTCTTGTATCTTATTGGAGGCAACCACCCCCTCTTGCTGGCCAAGGGAGCTGAGACATGGTTTTCTTTCCTGTTTTCTCATAAGCACAATGATCCTTCATGCCTTCAGCACTAGCATTCCCTAAAAATGTGATGAGAAAGGCATTTTGAGGCAAAGGTTGCTTTCTTTCCCAACATCCACCCCTAATTTCCCTTTACAGGGAACCTGTTTTGTCTCTAGTCTTTCTTAATTTTTCTCTGATAAGATTGTTGTTTTGATTTCTGATCAATAATTCCTCTCCATGTATCTCATGTCAACTAAGCTCAGTGAGTAAACCTGTTTTTGTACAGGATTACTGCTGTAATTTGAGTAATGTTTGTCTCTATGTTGCATAGTTTGAATGAATTATTAGTTTGAATAACTGATGAAATTTATTGAGATGTGATCAGCACATGCTAAAAAAAAATTAATTGGCTTTTGCATAACTTTGATACCCTATCATCTTTGAGGAAATTAGTGAAGGATCACATATTCAAGGTATATATGTGGACATGAAACTTACGTTACTTGCACCCTAGAAAAATTTCAATCAAATTAATTGCATTCTCACTTCCACAATTTGAAAGATTACATGTTATACTGGCATAAATGCTTGGGAAAATAACTCACTCTTGAGGTAAGTGTCCAGACATAAATCAGTTTGACATATGCTGTCTCCATGGTTAGGAATGGCATTGAAAAGAAGGTAACATAATTTTGAAGTTAAAGAATAATATGGGCCACAGCAACTGAGACAGTAATGAGTCAAAATTGCTATTCATTGTGCAAACCTGAATATGAAAGAAGCTGTATCTGAGAAAAGAATCTGAGAAAAAAAAGATAAAATCCAGCATCAGTTCATATTTGCTCTTTGAAGTCTGATCGTGTTCACAGAAAATAAATAAAAGAAACTGGGAGTGGTTCTTTTTTCTGATGATCAGGCTCTTTAGCTGTTGACAATTCCATGGTTTTGCCTGTTATTACACTGTGTCAAGTGTATATTTAAATATACATAATTAGAGATCAGGAAAAATCCTTTTAATCTTTCTTAACTTCATTGCCCAGTGCAGTGCTTCAGCACTGGAATGACATACATACTGTGGTTGAAATCAGCAGAGTAGAAAGAATCAAACCAAGGAGTACCACTCTTCACATCTCAGGATGCTGCACTTGTTAAAAAGGTCTCGGAGAAGAAGACTTCTCTGTGAATTGACAGTGCTGTTAGAAAAACTGGCAAAACTTTAGTTTACACAGCATTAGCATGACATTTTTAAACTGTATGGTAGAGGAGTTGATACCTGATATTAAATACTTCTGCAGCTCCAAAAGTGGGATAGGAAAGATAAATTGAATGCTTTCATAGTAAAATCACCTTTCTTATCCTGAGCCCAGTGCCTTCTGACCATGTTCTTTTAGATTCCCCATGTGGAGGGTTTACTGTATAATACAAAACGTACTTATTTGTTCCTTCTTTAGTTTTCATACTATTATGCTGGGCTGAGCCATGTGTACTTCCCAGTCCTGGTCTGACTAGCCCAGGAAGACATATATTTGCATTCCTTTGATTAACTCAGGACAAACAGCTAAAGAGCCAGTTGATTCTCTCAGCTGATGTAGCTGTTTATGGGAACAAAGACTGCTCTCTCACTCCCTTGTTGTTGAGAGAAGTTCAGCTTCCTTTGTGCCAGCTGTGGTCTGTAGCCCTAGATGTTCTTACCTAAAGTTGATGAGGACATTGCCATTGCCGGTCACCTAGGAGCCGTCTTCCACCGTAGGGGTTTGCTGGTTCAGCATGCTCTTTCTCAAATTCCTGGCAGCTGGATTTGATGTGTGCTTGGTACAGTATCATGCACACATGGGGGAATATGTTTGTCTCTAGCCTCTCCTTACCCTCCTAGTTGGACCAGAGGTTCAGGATTCGAGCTCTTGTGTGGGTTAATGGCTAGGTGTCATGGAGTGTTACACTGGCTGCTGTTACCAAGGGAACTTGTGATACAGATTTTAGAAACTGTCTGGGAAAGAATTAATGAGCAGTTAACTTGGTTTCAGATCTAACTGGGCAAAACTATCTGTGTGAAAAATGAGGGTTCATCCACACCAAAAATCTTTAGTAAAACTTTGATTAGGGTTCTTTTATGTGGGTAGCTAACTGATTATTTTGAAATCTATTTTAAAAAATTAGAATATTTTATTTCATATTTTTCTAAGACATTGATCCTTACAAATGTTCAAATAAAGAATATTTTCATTTCAGAAAGACTGTAAAAGAGAGAATAAGGCTGAAAAGGACCTTATCTTGTCTTCTAGTGTATTTGCCTCGGGACGAGAGCAGTTATAGCTGAACAATTCTTGGCTGATGTGAGTCTAACCAACCCTTGAAAATCTGGATTCCTCCACTTTCTTAGCCAACCTAATTCCTTCTTTATCCTCTCAATGATAACTTTCTCATAACATCTAGCTTAAATCTCCGTTGCTGCATTTTATGCACATCACTTCTACCTTATTCCCCAGTGGATATAGAAAGCATTTTGTCAGAGTAACCATTTATGTGTGTGACTAGTGCTCCTTTATCTTCATTTTTCCTTTCAAGACTGAACAAACCAATTATTTCCAAACTTCCTTTATTTAAATTCAAACTATCCTCACAGACAAAAATCACTATAAACAAAAACCTGCCAACAAACAAAACAGTCCTCCACTTCACTTTATTCTTGGAGCAAGCTTTGTGGAGAGCTGAAGCAATGTCCTGGATTCCTTATTGTGAAAAGGAAAAGCCAAGCATGCAGTCCAATAGTGTGCATTACAAACAAAATGAGAATCTGAGAAAATCCCATAACTGAGTGATATAATGGAGAGCATTTTTTAAATATGATGAAGAAAAGCAGTCTATAACATAATCACAGGCAAATATGATTCTTTCCAGTTCTTGTATCTACATTAACTGGATTGTTTTTAAGGGCAATTGCTTTCATTCTTATTACTACCTGCTTGAGGTTAGAATTTTATATTTAAAATTTATACTTGTACATCAGAGAGTATAGTTATGTGGACACATCCCTTCATCATCACATCTAAATTATAAGTAGGAGGTTTGTTCTTTAATGAATCAGACTGAAGAAAATATTGCTAGGAATTAAATCATGTAACCAAGCATATTTGCACTTGAGGTACATTGCTATATTTTTTGTGGAATAAAACACAGCCTACTTTTCCAAATGTTGCTATTAAAAGTATTTTTCTGAAGTTGCCATTAAAAATATCTTGTGAACTTCTTTGCAGGAAAGAGTTTATAGTAAATTAAGAAAACCCCAAGAGAAGTCATTTATTTTATTCCAACAATACATGAAACAATGACAGGTTTGCAAGCCACAGCTTTGTTTTCCCATGTGGTTTCTGAGTTTTTTCCATATGTCATGTTGCATACATGGGTACAAGACTCTTCTCATGTAATTCATAGTTGGGGATGCCAGAAGCCCTCAGTTTAATCAGGAGCTAAGCTCAGTGAGTCGATGATAGGTGCAGGTCAATAGAGATTCTCCAAGTGTCTCTCCTTGTTCCCAAGACTCCAGGTCACCAGCCTGCTACATATTAATTACTAGTGAGAACTAATCTTTTTCTGTCATAGAACTGAACATGTAGGAGAACCTGTTCTCCACATGCTCTATTTAATGAGCAGCAGAATTTGTTCAGCTCCTGTCAGGGAGATCTCATCAGAAAGAGAAACCTTTTTTTATTTGTGTCAACTTTGGTACTCATAAAATGGCCTGTCTTAGTCCAGAGGGGCAAATGGCATTTCCTATCCTTCTCATGCCCAGTATCAGTGCCACACAGTATCACTTTCACCCAAAGGAGATTGGTCTAGTCATACTCAAGTATGCATGAGTGCATACAGCTTTCCCCCACTCCCTCAAATTCAGGGAACAGAGCCTAGAGGTGTGGCACAGCAGGAATGTTCTTTCCTTGAATTGTCTCTGCTGTATGTTGTAGGTTATGGCTTCCTAGGAGAAAACTGTAAGATGGGCGCTTGGAAGTCTTTGAAGTTCTTTGGAATATTCTAGTATCTGAGTTGTATTGATACACATTGTTACTTCTTTAATGATGTAAAAGAAATCACCTTTTCAATTAAAATAGGAGTGGATAATTTTCTGAAAAATAGAAACAAAAAAGTTTTGGATAATATCTTAAAGCTCAAAAAACCTTTCCTTCTGTTTGGCAGAACTTATGTGACTGGAGTTTATTACTCATGTACTTGAATGTCTGCACTGCCCAGGGATTTTTGGTTCACTTGCTGCTTCTTGAACTGGCACACATCACCTGCTTAAAGCAGCTATTTTAAAGCAAACAAACCCTGTAACATTTAAAAACAATATGAATTTATTCTCAGGGTGGGGCTAGTAGGCAAAAAATGCAGTTTCTTTAGTCAGTCATCTGGGACCCTAACCCTTTTCAACTGACAAGTCTGAAAGCATTTTTGTTTCCAAGGATTTCATTTTAGCTACATTCCTTTTTGATATGGTAGCAAGTAAAATGAAAAACAGTTTTAAGTGAAAGTGAAAAACATAATTTTCACATGTTAATGGTTCTATGCGTTGTTGGCTACTAAGCATCATTTTAATTTTGATTGGTCAATGAAAATGTGAGATTATGCTGAATAAAATTAGTTGGCTGTATTCCAGTAGTGACATCCTTTTACTTTATATTTGTATACGCTTAGACAGAATGCAAGTTTATATTGGGTAAATACTTATTTCACTCATTTAATGGCCTAATCTATAAATTAGAGTAAATGTCTCTCTTCATCCCTATGTTATAGTCAACTTCTGTGTACCGTTTTATACTGTGAACATACTCAGTTGGTCATTTTTCTAATGAATTTCAATTAAAATAATGGGAAAATTAATAGCTGACTGTCCGTGATCAAAATGTGCAGTCATGTATCCACATATACTGTTGTTCATACTTGACACATACACCTTAAAAGACACATATATCTAAAAGAACAGGCATGCAGCGGGGCTTTTTCACCAAACTAGGACCACTCCTGACTGGACCCTCTGCACCTTGCATGCATTTAAGGTGCCACTTTTAAGTGGTGTACTCTGGCAGAGTTCTATGACAGTGTTTATTGCTGATTAAACTGTTCTTAGTATCAGTGAAATGAGGTTTTATCCATTTTGTCAACTTGTCATACCTTACCCTTGGGTATTTTTTCACACTGTTCCCTTCCTTGTGAAGAAAGAGTGAGGTGGTATCAATAGTATTCATACATGTGTACTTACGGTTTTGTGGACAACCCTCTTTTCCCATTTCTTATAGTTACTAGAATAAAGTAAATATCTCTGTGCATGAATGAAATACTCCAAGTATTTGAGTGAAATGGAAGGAGGAAGAGTTATGAAATATCGCCCCAAATAAAAGGGCCTGTAGATTATTAAAGCCAAAGGGTACGTATGATAATCTCCAAATAGAACCATAATCTTTGCCTTTGAAATCTGGAGGGAAATTTTCCTTGTCTTTGAAAGTTTAACTGTGATTTTCACCAGAAAGTTCTGAAACTTAAACCTGCATATTGGTAAGATCATGTGGCTAGATTACATTGAAGAGCAGTGCATAATTTACTGCTCAATACATTTAAAGCAAACTAATGTATTTAGAGCCTGCAGTGCAAAAATTACATATTTCTTTACATTCCTTATTTGCACTTACTGTTAGCAAAACCCCTGTCCTTTTAAGCACAAGGTGATGCTAATGATGTAATTAGTTAGGTATATAATTGTGCATACCCTGTATAGACACACTTTAACAACATAGTGTAACATGAATATATATCATTGTTCTCCCTGCAAATTCCTAAATTGTTATGAAAATATTTCCCTGTAATGATTTATCCATAATCATCATGATTGTCATATACTTATTTACATAGTTGTCTGGGTTTGTTATAGAAACACAAATTCCAAGTAAAGAAGGAATGAAAGGAGGTAGCCCCTGAATAGCTCCCAAGTAGGGAACTCATCCAAAAAAAGCCATAGTAAAGACATTTTCTCTTTTATGTAAGTAGCAAGAAAAGCAAACTCCAAACTGTTACTCAGTTCCTTTTATCTGCACCTGCAGGTTACACTACAGAGGACCCTAATGACTTTTATAAACATTGCTTAACAGGTAAAAGCATTTATAAGTCTTGAGAAACCAACAGAAATCTGACAACCAGTCACCCTGTCTCCTGACATGTGAGTGAAAAGGTTATTATTTTCTTAACACAGAAGACAGCTTTAAGTATTCACTCTCCATAAGTAAAGTAAATCAATTTAAAATTTCATCATAGCTATCAAGAATGACTATGAGCAGGAAGATACAACAATCTTGAAGGGATAAATTTCACCAAAAAAAGCCAAAAATAAAATAAAACAAACAAACAAACAAAAAACCCCCCAAAAAAACGAACAAAAAAAAAACCAACAGGAAAATGTAAAACAAAATAGTGTTGGAAAGATTTGGGTCTCATTCCTGTTAGTAACTTTTTGTCCTTGAGCAGATTTTTACAATAAGTGAAAAAGCAGCAGGTAATTTTCCTGGCTACAATAACCTTAAACTTGATGCAGAGACAGAAGGGAAGTAAAGAAATCAAGTGCCTAAGTGGCCTCTGGAAAATTAAGTCTTAAAAGCCAAGTTACGATGCATAGCACTGGAGGTAATGGCAGCAAAAGCTCATTTTTATTATTTTTTTTTAGCAATTCCATCAAATGCTAGTCAAACACTGTCCTGACCAACTGATCTGCCAGTTCTGTAGAAGAGACTGTACTTATGTACTTTTCCCATCTTTGTGCTTATCATACCAAGGTATAAGTTGTCAAAGCCAGCAAAAGTGTAAGGCTCTTAGTGGAAAACGCTTGCTCCAGAAGACAGAGGAAGGGAAAGAACAAAGCCAAATCAGGCTTCAGAGATTTATTCTGTCAGTAGTCTGTGACATCATATGAGTTTAATAAGAGCTTAACTGAACCCTTCTTAGGGAAAGGGAATTCTAGTGAAAGCCCAGGATTTTAAGAGGTTATCAAAAGAGACAGATTTAGTTGATGAAATGTCACGTCATGAACCTTGCTCATTGCTAACAACGTAAAACAAAGAATGTGCTGTAGGACCAGCTAAAGAAGTGTTCTCGGTAATGATTTTATTCTGACCGTATGGCTTTGTATCTATCAGTTGCAAAGAGCTGATCCCTTCTAAATTAAAACTGCCATAGTTGTCATGTGCTGTTCACAGGCTTCCACAAAAAGAGGCGTTACTGGTCCCATAGAAGAACATTTGGACAAGTATTATGCTCCCAGTAGCCAGCAGGTTATCATTACACTGCTAACAGTAATGATATCTCTAGGACCAAGAGTTTATTGTCCTAAAACTCAGAGATTATCAGTACTTCTGCAGCGAGAAAGCCCCTTTCCCAAATAGTCATGCAGGCACAGGAAAGGCATAATAGCAGCGTGATAAAAATCTTGAGGTAATACAATGCAGTGAGGAAGTTAAAACAGTTTGTCTTAGTTCTGTCATCCAACAATACTTCATAACCCAAAGGACATGGTTTTAATCAGTGGGTCTGAAATGTAAATGAAGCAAATTCTGACAGCCTTTGATCAAAGGCAAAGAGAAGGATGGAAAGCTTCTCAGATAAGTCTCTAAGGGAGCAGACAGAGTTAGTCAGATAAACAGAACAAAAGTAAAATATATTCACATCCCAAATTTTGCTAAATTTAGCTTTGACAAAAGAACCCAGAGGTAGCCTTAAGCCAGTGTAATTAACTGGTTAAGAAAGTAGCAGTGGGCTAATACTTTTTGGTGGCAGACTCTATGCCGACTGAAAACATGTCTTATAAGGTGTGGGCTACAGAGATGACACCATCAAAGCAATTTTGAACCCTTTGATGGGTGCCAAGAGACACACTTTCTAAATGGGTATTCAGTTACTTACTGATTGGTAATTCAGAAGAATCAGGTTAATACTTCCAGCTCTAAAAACTGTGAATTAGAGATGGCTGACTTAAGATTCATTAAAAAGGCAATCAGCTGGAGCCAGACTTTAAAGCACTTTGGTTACTGTGGAGAGGAGGAAAAAGCACATTAAGGTATAAGTCCCATTGCAGTTTTCTTTCCAGCAATGGACACCAAGTCATCATTATTATTAAGTGCCAGACTAAATACATGTCACGATTTTACAGAGGGTATCCCACAAAATCATGTTTCTTATGTTTAAAAAACCAAAGCAAACCAACACAAGACCTTTTGTTATTTCATTAATTTGGAATTATTTACTGTGGGAAATGGATTAGATTGAATTGACTTCATAATGATCAAAGTCATTGCTCCATTTATAGACTGTAAGTTTAGACAAAAGAAAACAGGCTTTGGTTGGTATTTGAAACAGTTCTGAAATGTCAACACTTTTAAAATAATTTATTTAAAGAATATTTTAAGCAATACAATACAAATAGAACATTTTAAACAATGTATTTTTAAAACCCCCTATTAGAATCAATTGGTCTTGTTATGAAGTACATTCTATGTATTCTAGGTCTGGTCAGGCGTTTGTGAAATTCTCACTATTGCAGAGGCTCGGTTTGATTTCAAAGCGTTCTGGTGCACTATGATGAGGATTTTCACAAAAATTGATCAGATTGCCTTCCAAAGCTCTCAACAGCCTGCTAAACCAGGATCTAGGCTGTTGAGGCAGATGTCTGAAGGTTTCCAGGTTCCTGCTGGGCCCACTAGCCAAGCCACTAAAAATGTAGTGCTTCTTTCAGTTCCTTGACTATCTTAACGCCTGTTAGACAACCACCAGCATGAGAAACCTTAGGAGGTAAAAGCTGATAAATGACTTTTCTTAGTTTCTTTGCTGGCCATCAATAAGCAGGAGAGATTAAAAACTGACCATACTCTTCTGGTCAGATTAACAGAAACATGGTTACATTTTCCCATCTCAGGTCTTTGGTGGGCAGCAGGGAAACGAAGTCAAATTATGCATCACTTTTAATCAGCAGTTGCCAGGGCAGTGGTTTACCATCTGGTAGGCAAACACTGTGGATTGCATATATGTTTTTGATAACATTACATTTTATTATTTCTCATTCAAAATAAATTTTCTCTAAGAATTTTGTGAGTTTATATTTTTGGTCTTAATCTGGGACAGGATTTATTTATTTCTATCATATTTATTAGATTAATTTACAATATGGAAAATTCATTGCTGTTTATAAATTTGAACATGAGTGCTTAACCTTTGTACCTGTTCTTCATATGCAATATCATTCCTAGGAATTTTCACAAACTAATTAAGAATATCATACACTACTTGATAGCAGACATCTTCGTCAGCCTTGGACATGTAGAGACAAGGTCTATAATTCAATGAACAGGTATTTTAACTACCCTGTTGCTGCTACATTCCTAGTGGGAATGTCTGATTCCCTGTGGGCTTTCAGGTGCCCCTAAGTGAGAGGCTCATGAGTTGAACTCATAAGCTACTGCTGGATGGTGGACAGATGCATCCCTGCAGAGCGCAGTGCTCACGGCAGTCATGAGAATAGCCTTAACACAGGTCTCAGTGTGCAGTGGGGCTCTTCCACTCCCTGTGTCTGGTCATCCTGATGTTTGGCTTTCTGAAAAACTACACAGGCTGTGGTTTGTTGGGTTTTGTGCATTTTTTTTCTAAAAACACTACTGTTATGCCTTTGAAAACACAGTAAATCTTAAATTGTTTTGATAGCACTTGGGAGAGTATATGGTGGCTCACTTAATTAGGAAACATTTGTTTCAGGATAAAAGAGGTATGGAAAATATGTTATTAATATTTCTCAAATATTCATATAATGAATTTTCTAGTGTGCATTTAATGATAAATAGGTGTTTACTAAGAAGTTCACTTCTAGTTTTTCAAAAAATGTTCATAACAGAAGGTGTAGGAACAACACCGTTATTCAAAAAGTAATAATGTATCTACTAATATTTTCTTTATGCTGGAAAAATACTTTTGCATTATTCCTCAGTATCAGAACAGAACGTATTTGAAAAGTGAGAGTATCTATGAAGGTATCCAAGTATTGTGCTATTAACATCAAAGTAGGTTATTAATCAGTAGACAAATCAAGAGAAGTGTTCCTGAGTTCTAAATTTTGTGCCCCGATCTTGAGGACAGTGGAAAGACCCCCACTGATTTCAGTAATCATTAAATTTTTATTTTTATATCCACTTCAAGGATTTGAACAACTCAGAATTGTAAAAAAAAAAAAGTATATATATAAAGCATATCTACTTTACAGTATCATTTTATTGACTTTTAAAATTATTTAAGTTAGACCAATATATTCACAGTTTGGAATACTTCACACTGAAGACAATGAAAGTTACAGGAGCCTATATCTGCATAAGTATCTAAACGTAGATGTAAAGCCTGTCCTGCAAACAGTAAAATTATTCTTAATTTTGCATATCTAACTGCACTGAAAATATGCAATTTCACAGGTTCATCAATACGTGCAAGGTCAAGTGCAACATTTAATTCATCAAATACATATAAGCTCTGAAGATGCTCCCATCTCCTGCATTAAAAAAAACCTAAAAATCATTGGACTAAATTTTATGGAAACAAGTATGATGTGATTGAAACTGCCTGTCTCGGAGTCTTCAGATTACTTTTATTTTACTCTGGAAAATAATTTTGCCATGGCAGCAGGATCATAAATTACATAAATTTTCCTTTTTGAATATCACTCTCCATTTACTTAAGTACTTCATAACTGATTCTATATTTGTCTTGTAAACACACATGTCATCAGCATGTGAGACCACGTCCTTGGGAATATTGTATATATATTTTGAGTACCTATATAAAATCCGCAACTCCCAAGCTCACTGTGTTTTTTCCTTGTTGTATAAATTCAATAGTCCTTCTGTAAACACTTTTGCACACTACTAAAATACTGGATATTTGTTTAGACAATCTGCTGTGCATCCTCTCTATAGAGAATATCTTTAATATTCTTTTAGGTTTCAACTTTTCCATCAACTAAAACCAATACTTTTTTTTAAAAAAAACCCTTTCCTAGAACAGAGTTTCAGAAAATTGAAAATAATTAGATTATCTTAATTAGGTTATCTTTCTTTTTTTCTTTTTTTTTTAATTATCCATCTTGATTATAGTAAAAAAGGCAAAGGTCAAGAAAGAGGACATGAACACAAATTTTGGATCCAGACATGTTTTAAGTAAAAGGAGCTCGGTGTTGCCGTGGACTTTAGTGAATAGTAGTGGGCAAAACAAACTGACAAGTGCTAGAGTTTTATGTTACAGTCATTAGTAGGTCATATTAGGAGTATGTCAATGTTTAGGAACAGAGCTATGCACAGGCTGGTGTGCAGCTGTATCTTACCATGGCAATGGCTCAGGAGACATCTCCTTCAGAGCAGTACAGAAGCAGCCAGGCAGGATATTTCTTCCTATACAGGAAAAAAGCTTACAGAGAAAATGAGAGTCCATCTTGAAAGAGATAAGACTATTTGAATGCTCAAGGACAATTGGGTAACCTGCCTTGCCTAGTTTCTAGAATACATGAACAAACAATTTGGCATGAGTAAAGACTACATCTACTCCTTTGTAGCCCTTTGTCTTGGAAGAGCTCAGTAGATAGGTTAAGGGTCATTTATCACTACTCCCTACAGACAATTCTTTGTTTGACTGCAGTTTTATCCTAATTTACAATATGTTGACTTTAGATTCTTTAGCACTAAACATCAAAACTAGAAGAAATAAATTAAAAACCCCACAAACATAGGCTAAGTTTAAACTGTGGGATTTATTCCCTGATTTTATGTTGTAGAGTTAAAAGTTATAAACATAAGTGAGTTAAAAATAATAAAAAAAATCTTTACCATAAAGCACACTTGCTGCTTTTTCGCCATTTGAGAACATCTTTTCAGTTGGTTCATAAAACTAAAGTGGTCCAAGAACTATACAATACCTAATTAGCGGGAATGGTGGATGTAACTGATTCTTTTCGGCTCTTACTTTCATTAAGCTTCATATTCAATTACATGATTAGAATATCAAGCTCTGTTCCACGAAATCCTAGGGGGAGGGGAGGCCCTGCACATACTTTCTAAAGAGCCACAAAAGAAAAGCAAGGTTATTATTAGCAATCTTAAATTCTTTATATAGACTATCATATCTCCAGAGTAAAATTGTCAGGGTGGCACCTCAAAAAAGGTTGAAAATCAGCACTATGATACCAGGACCAAATAAGTTTAAGATCATGAAAAATTTTAGTGTAGAATGTATTTTTTCTCATTCTCAGAATGTGTTTTAATTTTTAATTGAGCACAATTTCCAGCTGTCATCCTCAGCATTCCTCCGTTCTCAGCTGTTGTCTCATAAATGGCTAGAGAATGCTCTTTCACTATTTAGCACTAATTAATTTTGTTAATTAAATGTCACCCTGCTTTTTTCCTTATTAGAGTTTTTGTACCAAAATGGTTCCCAGGACATTGCTGCTAAAATCACTAAAGATTAAAAAGAAAGGATGGAAATTGAATGTGCAAACACTAGAGAATTCATTAAACACGTTGTAAGACTTGCAAATGCCTCTTGACAAGCAGGATAAGAACTGTAAGACACTTTCCTCTGAGGGTGAGTTAATAGGCTAGCCATTTATGTCAAATGTTTTGTTGGTGGGCAATAGTATCACAAACTGCTGAACTCAAGAGCCAGTGTCAACATGTAATCCTGTTCTGAAATTTCTCATTATAGCAATCACATTGTCTGTGAATTTCCCTGTATTAATTGCATACAGCCAGTGGACAAACATCTTGTTATTTCTTGTTTCCTTTTTAGATCTAAAGTAGCAAGTGCATGTGGGAAGAAAATGAGAAAGGCAGACTTTGCCTTCCTCCAATGTAGTGGCAGCTCATCTGTCCATAAAAATAAAAATAAAAATAAAAAAAAAATAAAAAAAAAAAAAAAAAGGTTTGAATCACTTTCTGGGGTCATGCTAATGTGTGTATGGGGAGCTGGCAAGCAGCCACATAAAGATGAATACTGCTTTTTGAACCCCTGTAGTCTATGGCAGAGCACAATGCATATGTTAATACGCTTTTTTGTAGTGTTGAAGGGTTTCACTATTTTCTTGGTGGCATGATACCCAAGTACAGGCCAACTGTATCAAGGAACACAGAAAGCTGCAAGTGAGGAATGTAGTCCAGGATATTATCAGGAGAAACATGCAATCTTCATTGATTTCTTGGCATTATCATTAATAACAAAGCCAGGGTTTCCTATAAGTCCCTGAAGTTTTTAGTCAGCGTGTTGAGTTAGTTCTTATTGTCATTCATCCTTCCTCAAAGGCTTTTGAGTGAGTAGGGAGAAAGAGAGAAAATGCACCTGGTTGTGTTTCAATGGACTGGTTCTGCTTTGTCTTTCTCAGCTGTGTGGGCATGCGACTAGAAAGTGCTGTGTGTTATGCAGCAGGCAGAGACCTGAGAGAAACATCTGCTGGGCTTTGTATAAAAGTTCAAACAATACCAGAATTAAGCCTAGTATTTCTGTCAAGCTTTCAGGGGAATTGAATGGAGGCATCAGTGAAGGGTATTTTACTCAGTTGCCTTTACTTGTGTATATGCTTGAAATGCACAGGGATGGCCTGGTTTCTCAGAGGCGATATGGCTAGGAGTTACCACATGTACAAGTAAATTAAACTGGTGCTATTTAGCTAAATATCATGTTCAGCCTGAGCTAACTGTTTCCAGACAGCATCTGGAAATGTTTGGAAAGGGTTATATATGTAATTGGGTTTTATATAGTTTAGCACTCTAAAACATTGTAATTCAACGTAAAGCCTCTTGTTGCCCGTATGCACATTGACATAGGACTATCCAAAGTGTTCTTCACAGTTTAGTGAACTGTTTTGGTAAGTGAAGGATGTAGTGCAGGTCAGATGCTAGTAACTAGTTTATCTCCTTGCTCATGCTGACACAATATGGAACACATTTTTTTGCAGGTTTTTACCGACACCTTAGAGGTGCTGAAACTGATGTCTCTCAAATGTCCAAATTCAGCAAAATCAGTCTCTAACTTTCTTCATATGTACTATAAAATTATTCCTTAGCAAAGATTTCTTCCTTTGGTAAAGTCTTAAGAAATTCAAACAGCCTGTAGGCAGAAATATATTGAGCTGATCTATTTTGTAAACATTTCAAAATAATGAATGCCTTCCGCGAGTTTTGGACAGATTATCCACAAACAAACAAACTTATAAACACAAACTCTTTTTCAAACCAAGTTCTTTATGACCTATACATCAGCCAGTTCTAGTGATGTGACAGTATTATAAGAGCGATTGGGAGAGTAAAAATAATTGTGAGGAGTAATTTCAAGATGGCAACATTGAATGAATTGAAGAAAAATGGAAAAGAAAAGGACAAAATTATAGAACAGATTTTTAAAAAGTAATAACTGTAAATATATTGGCATCCCTAAAAGAAATAAAGGGGAAAAAATGTCCAACTACATCATGAAACAGCTGGCTAATGTATATGTATTACTGGATCTCAGTCATGCATAATAACAGGAAAAAAGCTAATATATTGTTCATATCCTAAACTTGTGTCTGGCTTGGAGTTACAACATCATTGGGAAATTGCTTAGAAATACACTGAAGAATGGGGACTATTAGAGATAATCTTTCTGCACTGCCAAAACTGTACAGTCGATACTATAATAGTAGTAGTA
Organism: Falco punctatus; assembly: GCF_963210335.1. NCBI lineage: Eukaryota > Metazoa > Chordata > Aves > Falconiformes > Falconidae > Falco > Falco punctatus. The sequence goes on from NC_137588.1 coordinate 3,498,495, forward strand.
ATAATAATAATAATAATAATACCCTTTATCCTTGACATTGACATGCTAGGAATATTGAACAACTCTATGTCCAAACAGCTCACATGTGAAATTAATCCATGACTGCAGGTGTTTGAGATGATCTGGTTTCTCAACACAGGAGAAAATTATGTTGCCTGTGTGGATGGACAACAGGAGTATTATAACCTGCTCTTGGTAACAGGCTGTCATCAATTACCTCTCTCCTCTACGGGTCAATGGAGGGGGTGGTGGGTGGTGGTAGGGTGGCAGGGAAGTCAAAGCCATTGCTGTAGCAAGCAAGATCTAAACCTCTATCATGTCATTGATCCACCCCCAAGCGCCCTTTCCTATGAGTTCCTCATGGCAAGCTAAATACAGTTACTTTTTCTGTCTTCTCACTGTTAGATCTTGCATGAGGTCTAACAGAAACAGTCAGCATCTCTGGTGCGGTATATGCCATGCCTGTGTTATTGACTTATATTCAGCAAGTTTAAGTCAATTGCAATCATGTTCCAGCTTAAGTGTCAGGGAGCATTTTGGTGCCCTACAGCGTAATGCCAGTCTGAAGAGGGCTGTAACAGGAGATTAACTTGTAGGAACATCACGCTAACTGGAACAGAGAGCATAAAAATAAGAGGGAAAGCAAAGCAAGGTGAAGATTAAAATATAAACATCAGGAGATCATTTTAGAGCTTACTGGAGACTGGCCAAACTGAAGAAACCTGAAACAGAACAAAAATATCGCTGGGGTTGTAGGAGAGGAAGTGGGAACATATTATACACATTATGGTGATGTCTCAAAATGCAATCCTTCTGTCTGCGGAGATATGAGGGAAGAAAGGAAACATGAGACCCTTGGGTTGTGACATTCCTTTATGCCAAAATTTGGGGAATTTGAGGGATCTCGTGAGTTGAACAGGGCATTGAAAAAATCATTTTAACAGCTTCTGCAAATAGCAAATTTTTATACTAAAACTGGGACTTGGCTATAAAACTCCTATGTCTGTATATGAGGTATACTGTAAGGAAAAGGTTAGGGAATCTAAAAAGACAATAAAATAAAAATAAAAATGTGGGGTTAAATGAAAATAGAAAAAACTTGGCATGGATGATTAATGATCCATTGATTCTACAATCACTTTCAGAAAGGTTAAATCTTTCCCAATCCCAGTGACAGCAGTAGTAGTCCAAGACAGCATTCTCACATATATGTACAAGCCTATAGCATTATATATCTATATACACAACACTACCAAATCTGAATGACAGCAAGCAGGTGGTTGGCAGTAAAAACTAAGAGACAGGTAGCTTCAGTTAAGGCACAGGACAAGATCTGTACAGAGTTAGTAAAGAGCAATTGCCTTAGCACATGGGAACTAATTTTGAAACGAGAGAGGAGATAAAGTACTCCCACACCGATGCTGGCAGGACTGGAAAGTCTTGCAGCAGCAGAGAAATTGCTCAGTATAAGCAAAACCCATGCAGCTTTGCTTATATTTGCGAGGAATTGATAACATAGATAAATCAGGTGAATTTAGTTCTGTCTCTGACCGTATTCCTGTTGACACTATAATAGCCTTTTAGCTATACAAGATTTATACAGAGCTATACAAAGATTTAGAGTGTACTGTTACAGGGGAGTCTGATCCACATTAGACTCAGGCCTGTGTGCAATACAGGGGAAAAAATATTCGTTGGCAATTACATGTGGGTATGAGGTTTTGAGTGTTTGTCTCCAACACATGAACAGCACAAGAGCAGGGAGATTTTTAGCCACTGAGCACTGGCCTTTCTTCTCTTTAAAATGCTTGGTAATTCCAGGAGTTTGAGCAATTCCTTGTGAACACTGTCCCATTGACTTCTGATTCATCTGCGTACATCAATATTATTGCTGCTTTCTGCTGTGGTCCTTTTTGTGGGGTTAATATAATCGGTATAGTTGTGGCTAAGAAATTAAGTTAGCTGATAACATGATTTGCAATCAGAGATTATTTTCTTTTCTAAGAAATTAAAAGACTCAGTGAAAACCCATCATTTAACAATAAATTAAAAGCCCATAACAAATATGGAATAACATATTTAATTCAGACATTCCATGATTCTGAGCTATAACTACCTTGTCTGAGTACCTTTGGGTGACTTTCAAAGTTGCTGCTGGAACAAAATTTTGTGCTCCTTCACTGACTTGTATGCAGCATTTATACTTGAAAGGCATGCTAAGCTAATATTTTGGGGATAGTTTACAATTTTAGATTATCTACCATTTAAATCTTTAAGTTTCTTTTGATAGCGATGAGATTTTCATACCATCTGGTTTCTCAGAGATAAGGTCCTCTTTTTTTTCTAAAGCTGGCAAAAAATCCACTTGCCATAGCTATCACTGCATGACATATCTATGTCTTGGAATGTAGGGAATGCAGTTACAAGAAGAAAACATTTGGTGAATTTGTACATTTTTTTCTATTATTTTATGCTATGGTGCTGAAATATTGATACATTATTTTTCATCCATACCTTTAATGTTTCATCTATTTTATTTATTTTGGTATACAATGTCTGCTGCTTCTGCAAGTGTACATATAAGATCAGTGGTAATATCTGTGTGCATTAAGTGATTCATATGTAGTAATTTTGGTATTGAAGCCTGTATTTAGAAATGTAGTCTCTTAGAGAGAGATTTCCAGAAAAACAACAGAGAAACCCAAGCACAGTAAGTGTTATTCATGGTGAAAGCTACTGGTTTGAAATTTTAAACTTATGGAAAAGTAAAACATTTAATGGGGTCTCTCTCTACGACATAATAACTAGTTTGCTGCAGTGCAATTCTGTAGGTAAAACAGATAAACTGTGCAGTGAGTACGAAAAATAAACTCATGAAAAATGAGATAGTTGAGTTGTGCCATGTTTTATATGACTTGCAATCCATCATCTTTGGTTTTAACATATTTAGAACAGTTTGGTTAACGTTCTTCGGGAGGGAAGGAAAACTAAGATGTTGATACAGCTGCTAAAATATTTACATATAGGTTCCAAAGTAAGGGACTATTTTTATGTTCTCGTGTTTGCTTACTAAATTCAGATCTTCATTTTCACTCTGCATGTGTTACTGTCTATGTGAGAAAGAAGTAAGCCAGTGTCTTCCATGATAGGTCCAAGGTGCTTGTGCTTGAATTATTTAAAGCACTCTTTGGTTCCTTTCTTCATTTTCTCCACTAAGGAAAACAAGAAATTTATACAATACATATATATAATTTTGAGCAGGGAAGAGAGAATCGAGGGAAGTGGTATCACCTGCAGTAAAAGGGTAGACCATTCGATTTTGCACCACTTGACACTTGGTAGTTTCATAATCAAAAATCAAAATCTCATCTGATTTCTCCCGTGTAACTTCTGCTTCCTAGAGAAACAGAATTTGGGAGTTTTGCTTTGTTATGGTGCTCCCACCAGTGACCCGGAGACTGAAGGAAGCCACCTCATGTAGGACTACATATAAGAGGAAAGAAGCACGGGCAGTCTCGCCACAATGCTACCACATACACCTCTACTCCAAAGCAGGCAGCAAAAGGGCATAACCTAATGAGCCAAGCCACAGGGCAAACATCGTCTGCTTCACAAGGAGGAAAGGCAAAAGAGATATTGACATAGGAGGTTATATAATTCTCAAGCACTGGAGTACATACATACTAGTAGCAGCATGAGGATCTGGAGGGCTTTTGTTCCAATTAACTGGTGCTGAGAGGCTGTCAGCCTCCCACAAAAATCCCTTGGGTGGAAAGGAGGAATGTGAGGATGCTCTCTAGGAAGGTGCAGCTCAGACGAACTCTGAGCTCTGCTCCTCTCGCGGTGGTAACTTCAAAAGTAACATGCTCAGCCCTCCCTCAGGCGCTGCTCCCACCCCGTGGGTGAGGAGCAATGCAGATTTGTACCATGCAGATCTGCACACATGCGCATAAATACAGATATAGATATGTACAGAACAATTGCAGAGGGAGGTATACACATATATAAAGTACACATGTGTGTTTATATGTAGTACCAAAAAAGAACATTTCTTGATTTTTTTAAATACTAAATATAGTCAGTCTATATTTCTTTTTACATGTACATTCATCATAAACACTTATCTATGTGAACAATCCTTTTATTCTTCCTTCTTGTCATTTTCAGTATTTTTAAACATAGTTATATCCTGTTAATTTCAATGGTCATAAGTATTATTGCCTAACAAAGTATAATAATTTTTGTAATCTACCAGACTCTAATTAATATATTTTAATACTTAGCAACAGAACACCAAAAAGGCACTCAGATGGACTGAGTTAGATATTTTAAAATCATGCATTTCAAAAGAATGAAACAGCAGAAACATGTAAATCATGCTATATATCAGCTTAAAAGGCCCAAAGTGTGGTTTCTTGTGGGAAATACGAAATATCAGTATTAATGAAGGTTCGAAGCAAAGGTAGACTGCACTTAGGACTGGTTTTCTTCTTCTTGCAGGTGTTTTTAAGTTACTCTGTCTTCCTGATGTAAAGACCAGTGAACCAAAAAGGTAGCTTGTGACAAGAAAATTCAGTGTAAAATCCTGGCCTGGTGCAATCAGTGTGAGCTTTGCCTTTTGTTCCAGTGTGACCAATATTTTTTCCCAAAATACTTTCACTGTGAGCTTACAGACTTAATCCTACAAGTTTCTTCCACGGTACCCACATGCAAGCATGCAAGGCTTCTCAGTTTGCATTATCCATTTCCTCTTTTTTGTGCAGCTGCACAGGGTAATAAACAAAGATACCTGGGAGAAAATAGAATGTTGTTCTTTTTTCCTAACAACAAAGATCAATAATAATAAATCTTGGCTCTTGAAAATTAGTATATAGCACTGCTTAGTGTATTTTCTGATTAAATCATTAAGCTAAACCACTTCTGCAGAGTCTAATCCTCAGCATACACGGTTGCATACAAAGTGTCCTCTACTGTAAACTTCTGCTCATGTTATTAAAGCTCATCAAAACAAATTATGCCTTTTCAGATTTTACTGAAAAGTCAGTTCTTCCAATGTCCAGTAAAATTTTTATGGCTAGGATTTTGTCTATCTAGGATGGCTGTTCTGGGTCAGGTAGATTTGGCAGATAACAGTAGATGTGCTTTTCTTTCTCACTACGTATTTAAATGAAATGTTAAAGTTTAGCTAGAGGAAATTAATAAAAATGAAGAAGTGGCAAACAGCGCAAGAAGTCTAGGGTTAGGGTTAGGATAATACCCATAACAATGAAGAAATAAAGATTTATTTTAAAGGCTTTTTTAAAATAATCTTTTACTCCTACACCTACTACTTTGGTGCTTCAGTCTCATAAATGTTTCTTCGTACAACTGATTGTGAATAAATTTGGATTGTACCTATGGTTTAATCATAGAATGGTTTGAGCTGGAAAGGACTTTTAAGACCATCTAGTTCCAAACCCCTTCCACGGGCAGGGACACCTTCTGCTAGACCAGGTTGCTCCAAGGCCCATCCAACCTGACTTCAAACACTTAATTATCAGAAAAAAATTGGTTTATGATTAAAACAACATTTACTTAAGAAATTTTTAGTTTCCAAAAATCCCCCTATTTCAGACAACAGAAATAACTGTATGTTGATGTCCATTCTTACAAAGCACTGTCAGTGTTTATTCACAGGGATTTTTGATTAAGACCTGCAATAGCCATCAATGGGCTGAAACATACCTTCCCCCAACAAAGAACACCTCGTAAATACCTACAAAACTATTCATCATCAGAATACCGATGACTACTGACATGGTTATTCACATATTTTACAGACAATCAATAAGTTGTTTTAGAAATTTTCAGGAACTGAAAGGAAAGGGTAATGTAAGAAAAAGTTCACAACAGCCATGTGCTTTTCCACAGTGTTTTCTTTTCTTAGTTCTCTGCCAACTCCATCTGTCAAAGAAATGTCAAATGTACAAACCAAAAAACCTCAAAATGTTTGACCTAAGTGTTCTGTAAGCCAAGTTCAGAAAACAGTTTTGGCCACAAAATGTTACAAATTTTTTTTCCACATTATCTTCTTAGCAAAACTGTGTACAAAAATATTTTCCATTTTCATTCAGCTTTTACAAAGCCTCTCTATAATTCTTGTTAGCTGTACTACAACGGTGTTACACCAGTCAGAATAAGGTACAATTTCAAAGCACAGGAACAAAGGTAATTAATAGCGAACAATACCTGTTCTGGATAATAAAGAAAATAATAGCTGACACACTACACAAAAATCTGAGAAAAAAAATCCATAAATCAAGGATGTTAATTGTTATTTCCACTACTTGTTAAGATGAAAGATGACACTATGTAGGCTTTTTCTCAGCATGATCTCTCATAAACAGATGTCCAATGCCTTGGGTAAACCTGTACAAACTGGGAAGTATCTACTGACTGCATCATTAGTCTTCTTCTGATTTCAAGCCAGGGATGCTGAAGAACAAATTAGTCAACTGATCCTTGCCAAAGTCAAATTTTATTAAGGAAAAACATTTGTTGCAGGGTAGAAAGGAATGCTGGGTGTACACTGAACTTCATGTAACAAAATCCCAGTGAGAAAGTATTTTTGTAATTTCACATTTGAATAATTATTTGCAAACTTTACATTCTGCTTCCTGTGTCCAAGTCATACTGTACATTTATCTTTCCTCTAAAAGATGCACTTTGAATATGCTAAAAATGAGTGTGCTTGAGGATACAACAGTTGATATTCAAGTAAAATACTACATTTTCCCAGCATCACTATTCACAGGTACTCTGTTAAGCACTGTTTTCTTGCCCACATCTAATAAAAGAAGTGAAGTGAATCTCCAGGTCACCCATATGTGAATTCTCAGCTCTAATAAGCCTCCAGGTAATAGCAAGCAGCAAAACTACTTCTGATTTTGTAAGGCAATATTGCCTGAAAAGAGACCGACACAGATCATGGCATTTTTCTCTTTAAAATGTGTAGAGTTAACATGTTCTTCAGTATGTTTTGTTTTTACAGAAGCTGGGTTTTTTTTTATAATATTGGAAAATTGCCATTTAAATATCAAAAAAAAAAAATATTTAGGGATATAACTATCTGAAAAGTGGGGAATGATGGAATGAAATCAGGAAGAAAATAATTTAGAATTACCTCAGCAAAAAAAAATCAGACTGTGGATGATTAAGGCCATGGAAAAAATATGTAAAAGACAATGAAAGATAGCCATTTAAAGCTCTTACCTGTATATATCTAACCAAAATAATATGTAGAAAATTAAATGCAAGAAATATTATGCATTAAAGGATGAGAAGGTCTGGATTAGATCAACTCAGCATTTCTTCATCTCTCTACTATCTATAACTGTGCTTACTTTGTATGAACACAAACAACAATGAATTGCCAGAAAGTAATTTTCAAGGAATCAAGTGGCCTTAAGAGAAAATTTAGTTATATTGAAAACAGGCTTAAAATTAGGCTGGTTATTGTTTTATTGTTGTTGTTTAGCTTTTTCTGTTAGGTAAGACAACATAAAAAAATATGGACTAAAATTAAAAAAAATTGTAAAGAAAAACCCAGAGACAATTTCTCCCAGCATTCTTTATTGGAAAAATCACACAGAATACAATGCAGTTGCCAAGATGCAAGCGACCAAATAAGTCACTTACATACAACTGCAGCATCTTTTTACCACTGCTTCAGAAATTAAACTAAAGAGGAGCTGGAGGTACCTACAGAGATTTGACCTTAATGACTCTAATAGGCATTTGCCTGAGTACAGACTGAATAAAACCAGAGTACAAACTTAGGGATATGGCCCTTTAATGAGGAATATCCTCATGACTTTAGAAAGATTAAGGTACTTTTCCCTGCTCCAGTTGAGTTCAGTAGGTGTTTGGCCATTGGCTTCAGCTGCAGCAGTACGGTGCTGTAAGCCTCCGGCTCCGGGTAGAGCGGAGCTCTACACCGCACAAGCAGCTCAGATCTGTTTTGCTCATCCCCTGCACGTCCTCCCCAGCCCCTGCTCCTCAGGGGCTGCTCTGTGCACTTCTTTCTGTTCCAAAATTACTGTGTTTTCCCATAACACTGGTTGCTGAATGCATTGCCTTGTGCTGGAGGTAGCAATACACTAAGCAAGTTCAATGTGCACAACAGATTTTTTTCTTTATTCTTTCTAAATACAATCTTGAACTATGAAGTCTATTACTCTTGCTTGTGTTTTGATAGTGCATTAGAGGTATTTTGATTTTTCCGCACAGTAGTTCCTTCCTAAAATCATTTGCGTTGTAAATATTAATGATGCATGTTTAGAAGCAGGTTTGATTAGCAATTTCATTAGCTTTGAGTAGACAGCAGAATAGCTAAATGTCAACTTTAACTTTATTTCCCAAGGTATGATAGTTAAAAATAACATTTGAAAATTTGTAACTACAAAAAAGCTAAAGCTTATTAATTGAGAATAAAAATATTGGTTATTTCCATCTTTTTGGCCTGTTTCACATTTCATAGTAACAAAATGATATTAATTAGATAACAAGACCAAATATCTTGTGGGAAGTGTTAGAAAAATTCAGTATGATTTTGAAATTACTATGTTTAAGTGCAAGGAGTCTACAAGTAAAATATGAAAAAGTGCTGTCATCTTAAGTGAGTTGCTTTATCAGTAGCAATAAGAAAACACATATGTTTATTGTTCAGTCTTCATCACATCTGGGCATTGATTGCAATGTACCCATCAAATACTGCAGATGATGTGACAAGTCACATAGAAAGATATATAGATTTATATTATTCAATACTGCATTGCTCACTGTTTGACATTAAGATGTCTTCAGTTAGCACTGCCAATTTGAAGCAACAATTGGAAGGTTTTATCTACCACCAGCCACTTTTTGTGTGTGATATAACACCTACCTTTTTTTAAGTCACATTTTCTTCCAAAACCAAGTACCTAGTGTAGGCAATTTGGATCTAAGCTTATCTGAATTTTTGAATGCAATTTGTCTGCAGTAGCTGTAAGTATATGTATTAAGGCACTGTAGGTTCTAAAATACAATAACTAGATGTACTAGAAGTATAGCCTAGCATAAAATGTGTTGAAGTTTGCCATAAGAGGAAATGTCAAATAAATGTTTTAAAAGACCTTGAGAATCTGAATGTTTGCTAAATAAAAACCTACAGTTTACCAAACTGAGATTTTTGTACAAAAATATTCACATAGAAAGCATTTATTCAGTATTTTAGTTATTACTGTTATTATTATCTGCAAGACTTGGATGCTTCATGCTTCTATGTCAATTATGTTTTTCAAAGTGTTAGAAAACAATTACTTCAAATTACGCTGCATATTGCTGCAGGAACTGGAGATGAATAAACAGCATATTTAGATAGAGTTATGTATTTTTTCATACAGTGTAAAGTTAGTAATTCCAAAAGTAGTGGAAATGCCTGATACGAAAAACCTGCACACAGTCATTGAACCACAGCCTGGCTGGGTTGGAAGGAACCTCACAGACCATCTAGTCCCAACCCCCTGCCCTGGGCAGGGCCACTTTCCACCAGAGTAGTTTCCTCCCATCCCACCTGGCCGTGAACCCCCCCCACTCCCCACCCCCAGGGCTGGGGCAGCCACAGCTGCTCTGCCCCAGTGCCTTGCCACCCTCATGGGGAAGAATTCCTTCCTCATATCTAGTCTAAATCTATCCTCTTTTTAGAAAACTATATATGTCTGATTTCATATGCAAGTTCTTGCTGCACATGACAGTACCTGGTTACTATGCCTCTGGGCAGCACAACAAAACTCTCAGCACAGCATTACGCTGGAAATTACTCTTGCAGTAACTTTATTAAATATTTAGCTTCAGAAAAACTTAACAGAGACATCACATCCTTCATTTTCCATGGATCTACATGCACTGAGTGTAAACATGGATGGCTAGTATGAATATACATTTTGCCATGGGCCCCATCTGATAAATCTCCTGGCCTTTTCCGTTACTGGTTCATGCTTAGTATGGTGCCTCGTTGCGTTAGAAATAAGTGTACTTGTTCTAGGGACTCAGACATCAGTCTGGCTGTCGTCTTCCTGGGGAGTGGCTTAACTGCAACCCCAGGCATTTATCTGCTTTTCTAGGAGGGGAGGTGGCTGACACTCTTCCTTTTCTGGCCCCTTCTGTCTCAGTTGTGTATTCTGGAGAAGATTTTTTTACATTATTTTGAAAACTGTAACATCAATAATGTTAGTATCATTTTATCAGGGAAAGGACATTGACTATAGCTCAGTGATACAGATAGTTGCTTCAGCTAAAGGAAGCTGAGGTTTAATCCTGAGATTTATGGGAGTGTTATTCTTCAACAGTTTTATTCACCTTTTTTTCATGAAACATAGGTAAGACACAGCTAATTATAGCAAGAGTTTCCTCCATAGATTAAGCACAGTCTCAATTTAAAAATCTCAAGTTTCAAAAAGCAATACAGAAGATCTAGGTTCTGTGTACTTCCACTCTACAACAGGGAAAAATGGAAGAAAGTTCAGAAAAATTATTTTTAAAACCTAAGAAAACAGAAAACGTTAGGTAGAAGAACCTGAAAAGTTATGAGTGTGTGAATCTTGTAAACTCGCCCACGTTCATCCTTATTGCTTGCAAAGCTGGGAAGAACATGTGACAGCTGCTTAGAGTCAGGGTGGAAAATGATGAGTCGGGTAGAAAAGAAAAGGAAGTAGTAAAAGACATCTTATTCTCGAAGTACCTACCGAAATGCGGAGGAGTCTGTCATCTGGCACCCATCAGGATATAAACCCTGGCAACAAACACAAATAAATCCCAGGGAGAACTTAGCAATACTTCAAAGACACCAAAGTAAGTTCACAGTTAGCTAGCAGTAGGCAGACCTAAAAATTTATTATTACAAAAATATAAAATATATTTTCTGTGAATAAACAAATCAAAGACTTAACTCTTTTTCTGCTGCTTCTCAGAGTAATTAAGTTGGTTTTGGTCATCTTTGATGAAAAGCTTATACTAATCACTTTTAGCCTATGTGACATCCATGAACAATTCATTAACTATTTCCTTTTACAAGGTGTGCTTTGCCATTCAAATCATGTGCTGTAATTTTTGCTTCCCGATTGGACAAGTAAAATATTCAGATTTTTTAAAAAAGAATCACTACCAAATGCTTAAAAGTTTTATTTTTTTCTGTGAATGTTTAACTCTTCATGAGGGCTTTACAGGTATTAATATAGGGAACAGTAATTCTTCAACCATTTGTGCAAACAGAATCTTAATAGTCCAGATGTTCATGAATAGTAAATAAAAAGGAGCAAAAACATGAATGAATGGAGCAGCTGCTCAGAATGCAGAAGAATGTTTGCAAACACCATTTTGAAGTATGCAATCAGCCCTGGTTCAGAGGGAAAACTTGGATAACCAACAAAAAGTTTGAATAAGCAAAGGAACATGTCAACAATATTATCTAGTCTATCCAAACTTTGAAACTATTCAGCTGAAACAGAATTTTCCTGTTCTTTTATGATTATTTCTTACTCCCAAATGGAAAAAAAATTGAGCAAGAAAAAGGCTATCAAGTTTAGGCTGATATGCCTGTATGAGGGCAGAGAGCTCTGCACATGTATGTACATTCCTTTGCTCATTAATATGACTGCCTTACTTTGTGGTTCTTTAGGTATATAAAGTCTAAATTTCCAATTAATGAACCATCAACTGTCAGAAATTAGGTTTAATTAGCGGGCAAAAGATCAGGGTATTCCACTAATCTGAAATTCTTAAAAATAAGATATTTACAGGGTTAGTAAATGGGATTGAATAAACTTTATTATTCTATTTGCCAGGACTCCACATTTATGAAAGCCCTGCCACAGAGCCTACTCTTTGTGGCTGCTCCTGGAAGATGTCCTGCCCAAATGAGGCTGGGGACCAGCTGTGTGCGCACACAGGTACTGCTATGGCTGTGCTTCTCTTGAAATGGCACAGCACATTCTTCTCCCGTGGCAGTCTTTCCCCAGCAAGGCAGACCTGGAACAACAAGCTATACTTTCTGTCTTTCCAATTTTACCATACTTTTTGTTTCAGTGTGAATTTGAGCTAACAAAGAACAACTGCTCCAATTCAATTCAATGGAGTTTTTCAGCTTTCCCTCTCGGTTCCATTGATGTTAAGTATTGATAGTCTCCATTTTCAAAATCTTAAAAGAGTTCAGTCCTTGCACAGTGTGGCATATCACGAGAGTCATAATAGCACCTGGGACTCTCTGATGTTGGATACGTCTCTTGTTTGTTCGTGGTGCCAGGTACATCTCCAGGTGCCTGTGAAGCTTGCAGGAAGAAGCAGGAAAGCAGAAAGACCATAAAGGACAGTGAAAAGTGGCAAGGAAACCATTGACAAAAACAAGACACAGGCATTTAGCTGGCCTCAGAGGTGGCAGAAAAAAAGAAAATCTTTCTTAGGGACCCAGAGGGGAAATTGTAGAGCTTGTTGCAACCCAGGAAGTCAATACAAGTTACTGAATTAAAAACAGGATATCAAGGACAAGCCTTGTAAACCACATCAGAGGAAAAAGAATTCAACATAGGCTTTTATCTTGATTTAACTCACTCTGTTTTTCTCTGTTCAAAAATTCTGTGTTGTAATTTGTGCTCTGGTAAAACACTGACTTAGAATTTAAAGCCCCTGTTGTGTTTTTGCTGTGTTTACTGTAAAGAAAAGATACAGCTAGATGCACCCAAAACCTCTGGATAGCCATCTGGTCAGTGCTGTCTGGCCCATTTATTCATCAAAATTAACTCAGCGGTGGCTCTAAGCTGAGCACCTGCAAACTGCAGCAGATAATGAATTTCCTCTCTTCACTTCCCTTACCTCCCATCTGCAGGATTGTGCTCTGCTGCTATATGAGCAACTGATATTAACAAACTGATGGTACAGAATAAATTAAAATTTGGAAGGAAAAGTAGCAAAAATAATAAAAATAATATTGGATTATTTATATTTTTTTTCATGAATACTTTCTGAAATGCTCCCTTTCCCATCAATTATTTGTTTCAAATTTTGGCAATAGCATTAATACAAGGACACAAAAGACCCACTTTGTGTATAAACACACAGAAACTGGTTTCAACCATCAAGCATCAGAAATTGAAGATATGAGAGGTTAATCTGCTTGAGAAGATCATCCCAACTGCTTTGTCTGCACACAAGCAATGTGTAGCAGAATTTTGATCTCCAAACAGTGAGGAGTGTTTTGATCTTTGTTCAAATTCTGTTGCTGATTCAGATTTCATATTTAATGTGCCTTGTCCAAAGCACAATGAAGTCAATGCAGAGATCCCATTAAGCTTTAACAAACTCCAAACTCCAATTTAGGTCCATAGCAGAATGGACATACTTATGACCCCAGAGACACAGCAAAATTACAACCTTTCTGGGCTAGCAATGTCTAATAGGCCAAGTAACTACCTGTATAAATGCATGGATTTGTCTCAGTAATTGTATAGTTTTATCATTTTAAATTTATATTGTCAGACTAAAATCAACTCCTTTGAACCTAAAAGCAAAACTCATTCTGATGTAGCCTGGAGTTCATCCTCATAGCTTTTATGTTTTATGGAAATACCTTGAGTCTAGAATATCAAGGACATTATTCTATGCAGGCATACAAATATCATCACACATGCTGTCATTTTTTTATTAGTTTAAAGATATATAGTCCCATTCCTGTTTTGACTAAGTATGCTCTAAAATTTCCAGCTGTCTGTGGAAAATAAGCTGACTTGTTTGCGCTTCTCTCTCTCTCCTTTTTTTTTTTTTTTTTTTTTTTTTTATTAGCCTTTGCTACCCTTCCAAACTTTCTCTTTCAAAATACAAATACACAAGAAGTGCATTTCGGTTCTATGTTATCTGCAGTTCTTTTAGTATAAGGTGATTCAGTGGGTAGATTTGTTTGTAGTGATCTCACATCATCTGTCTCGCTCATCTTCTCTTTCAAATTTGGCTGACCACCTCAGTCTTTCAGCAGGAGAGAGGAAAAACAAAAAAGAACTCCTTACAAACTATTTTGAAACCATTTCACAACGTCATGCTAATGAAATGAATGGGAAGCGTGGCATTTTGTGCTCACAAGAGCGACAGCACCCAGAGGATGGGCAGAATTTCCTCCAGCATCTGTGGAGTTTGGGCTGCTGCTTGAGTGGTTTGGGTGAAATTGGTGAAACTAAACCACCCCCCTGGTAGTGCCACCCGAGCACAAGGTCTCCCGCACGGCAAGACCCCCTTGCCTTCGAGGGGTTGCAAAGGGAGGACACAGGGCAGGATTTGGCTCTGAAGTATCAAGTAGAGAAAGGATAGGACCAGGGCTAAAGCATAGCACTGAGAATCAAGAGATATTGATTTAATTTCAGAATCTTCAATTAGACCAGTCTAAAAGTTTCCAGGCAGAGGTGAAATGCTGAGTAGCATCTTTCATGGTTCTACTTTAAATCTCTATGAGGACAGGCAGCTTCACTAATATTGTAAGTTTATTTAGAGAGCTTGTCATAGATGGTGCAGCAGAAGTAGGTTATTAAGTAATACAAGGCTCATGATCTTGCATAGGGTAACATCTGCAAAATCGGGGTGAAGGTTTAGCTCTGGTATTGCATGTTTGCTCTTTTTTTGTGCTTAACCCAGGATTGTCATGTTTTGTGAATATGCCTTGCACATTTTTAAAAACAGTTAACGCAAAAAGATAGAGTTTCGCTTAAAAGAGCATACACTTTTTCAGCTGTTCCCTTTGATCTCACATTTTGTACATCTGATGCTTGACTACTGTAGCTTAATTAGAAAATGCTGAGTATTATAACAATGAATGGTGGAAAAACTTGTCATGTTTTCGCTTGCCCTCTAATTTGAAACCCCACATGCTGTATTTTTAAATGAAAATGAATTATTATAGTATAGCCAGTCATAAAGCATTTTTTCCCGGAGTACCATGTCATGAAAGGGCATATGCACAGAGCTAAGTGTCTAAAATGAGATCTTTATAGCCAGCTTAGACACTGAGAACAATGGACTGAAAGTGGTCACTAATGACATTGTTAATGATAGATACCATTACCTTAGAACAGATGTCAAAGTGAAATAGCATTATAGCCTTCAAGATGGACTGCCTTGTCCTTCTCAGTAAATCTATTAAGGTGGCTTGCAAGAACAAAACAGTGGGGTGTTTTGTTTCTCTCCTTTTTCTGAAATGCAAAACATTCTGTGCATTTGTAACTCATTTACCTGCAAAAGACTCAATTAAGAATAAATTTTGTGAGAGCAAAAAATGTGCGGAGGAGTAAACAGAAAAGTTAGAAAGAAAAGGAAGATCATATGTATTTAAAAAAGAACAACCACAATTCTGACTAAACAAAGACAAAAATATAATTAATCTAGACTAAGATCGAACACTAAAATGTTGTCAGCACAAACTAGGAAGAGCAGAAACTTCAAACTGCTGTAGCTGTACCTAAATATTGCACCGAAATCAGCATGGTGACAGGTGATAGGTATAGGGCTTATTTTTAAGAAACTATTTCTAATCTGGGAGATGTGAATTCCCATGTCTGACTGTCTACAAATCTCTGTAAGTATGCTTGCGTGTGTGTAGGCATAAATACAGCCATGAAATTCCTTGTTAAGGTAGGGAGGGGATATATGACAGAGCAGGAGTAAAAATATTATACAGAGAACAAGTTACTGTAACTCTCATTTTACTTAATGATTTATTTTTTGACACGTTACTATGTAAGGTAAAGTTGATTTTAAATTTGTAAATTAGATTATGTCTATATGGAAACATCCATATATGAAACTAAGCACATGAAGGTCAAAAGAAAGCATGTTGAAATGTATCTGAGAACACTGACAGAAGAAAAGCCCTGATTTTGTATTTTATTCACTTACCATTCAGTAACAGATCAATGAACGTGTGCATCAAATTAAACACATTACTACAATTTGAGCTGTACTTCTAAAGTACAATAAATGGAGAGTATATAAAGGCATTTCACATGATTGATCTGGAATATTGGTTGCAAATACTTATCATACGAGCTATAGGAGTTTATTTTCTAGAGTATTACTTCTCTGTATCCATAGGTTTTACCTACTAGAGTATTATGTGTTTGTATGTCTGGCTTAATAATGAAAAAAAAAAAAAAAAAAAGAACGGACGTAGTCTTTTGGCTAGAACTGTAGCTTAAATTATCATATCTGACAGCTAAATTGAGATATCCATCAAGCATATAAATGAGAAATACTCATGTGCTATTCACCAGTTTTATCTCGATGATGTTCAGGGCCTCTGGATCATCATCTGCATTTGTGGCTCTGCAAAGTACTTTGCAAGGTAATAAGTGTGGTACCTATGTTAGGGGGGTGGATCAGGCACAGGTAGATTGTAGGGATCTACAGACAAGTTAGTTGACCTTGAAGACTTAGTCGTGTATCCTTAAGACAGCCACAAAAATGTCAAACATGTAAAACTTAACTGAAAACCCAGAACTTAAAACCGCAGCATACGGGCACATATAGCAACAGCAAACAGAAAGCAAGAAGAAGACGACAGAAAGCCTATCAGTGTCTGACACATGTACTATCTAAGATATATAAGCAATATGACAAAACAAAGAGCCATTTTGTCTGAACCCAGCTACGCTGATATGGTGTTTTTCAATCCATCTCAACTTGCGTCACCATAGAAGACGTTTTTATGCTCTCAGAATTGTTCAATCAAATTAAATCTGTAGTTTTAATGGGGTTTGAAGCATGTCCTGGAACAGGAGTAATTTTGATTTTGCAGGGGGAGAAATAGTAGAGAAAAGAGAATAGGGATTGTAAAAACTAGGTCCAAAGTTCAGTGAGTGCAACAGGATTGTTTCCATTTCTGCTGATTTCAGTGTGCTCTGGATCACACTCAGTGAATTGGCCTCAGACCAATTTTTGACATACTCACAAACACATTTTCTCACACAGAGGAAATCTGGGTCCAATGTTTGCAGCATTCCTGCTGTACAAATCAAGGGAACTTGTTATTACTTTTGGTTATTTCATATCCTCAGTAATAAACAAGGAAAGTACCTCACTTCATATTTTGCTTCATGTACTGTTACTTTATCTTTGAAGCAGGATTTTTATCATTTTGCTGTTGCTCTGATCCCTGCCAAAAGAATTGGCAAAGGAGAGGTAAATGGAGAACGCTGTCCTTGCACTCAAAGTGCCTGTTCTGCAATAGTACCAGATCCAGCTGAGGGAACATGAAGAATTTATACAGACACACCCTTCTCAGCGTGTTCTTCCAGGTTTCCAAATCTGCTTTCAAGACAAGCAGCAGCGCTTGGTACAGAAGTGGGATCAACAACATTTGCAGTAACTTGGAGAGAGATGCTATTTTGCAAAGTGACAAGCAGCATAAGTAAGTTGAGTATGAGCCTAATGAGTCAATGGAGGGACAAGGCAGTGATTTTCATGAAGCCCACTGGGGTCTGTTTATTTGAGTCAGGATCTTTAATGAGCAGCTTGCTGCAGCTATGGTTGTTGTCAGCACCTGTATCAGTTGCTGCTTATTGGGATTTCAGTTCAAACTGCTGCAGGAAATGGGATTTGGCTTTAGATTCGGGGTTTAAAACTTTTCTTATGTGTTGCAACGTTGTACCATATTTTCAGATCCTCAGCACTAGCAAGGTGATACTAACAAGAATTAGAGTTCCTACCGACAGAGGACTTTTATGAGCTCATACGTGCTTGTGGCTTCCAGACACACAACAAATAATAGAACAGTTGCCTGACTAGCAGACTCTGTTATATACCTTTTCAAATTAAAACACAAAAAGAACAAATGCCCCACACATTTAAATGAAAAGCCTGTGTGCTAAAGAGCAGCAATTTTTTTAAGCAACACTGTTTCTAGGCACTAAATGCATGAGTTGAATACTTATCTCTTTCTATAAACAAGAATGTGTACACGAATAAAAGCAGGTCTTTTTCTGTGGGTTATACACATGTGCAAGCAAGGAAAAAAAGAGTTTAGAGACGAGCTTCCACATCAGGAGTGCTCTGCTTTCAGCAAACCTTTTCCTAATGCTTAATTCCCTCAAAAACTCCCTCTCTTCTGATTCCATCAATGAACTTTTCCTCTCTTCCAAAATCACGTCTGACTCTGACTCACCTCCAGTCTCCTCCTGACTTTGGGCAGGTCATCTAAGCACATGAGCTAGTGAAGGATGGGTGTTCTATCAGAAGATATTTCATGAAGTAGGATTTTTAAGAACATTGGGGTTGTCAGAGACTGGGGGTGGGGGGGTGGGGGGTGCAGTGCATTAGAAAATACGGCGTTGAAGTCCTCAGGATCTGTCTTCTATTACCATTCCTTGATGAAACGTTGTTTAATTGCTGTTTGTAAATTCTTAACATACAA
Organism: Falco punctatus; assembly: GCF_963210335.1. NCBI lineage: Eukaryota > Metazoa > Chordata > Aves > Falconiformes > Falconidae > Falco > Falco punctatus. The sequence goes on from NC_137588.1 coordinate 3,516,955, forward strand.
TTGCAAGTGGGCCTATTATTAGTCCACAAATTCCTAGGGAAGAATTTTAAAAAATTCTCTGGTTTTCCTTGTTAAAGATACAAGGGGAGTGACATTGAGTTGATTCAGGTTCTAAGACATTGGTTCTAAGTCAGTTTTATGTCTAATCATCTTTCATAACTTCAAGAAAGATGAATTTTCTTTCTTGGATGTTCAAAGTTAAAGCAAATGACTAACATTTGATCTGTTTGAGTACCACACCACATTATACTATTCCTGTAAAACAGACTGTCATAATCATGAATGTGTTAACTTCACCTCAGTCTGGAGTATAGAAACTTGAGTACTGTCTTGCAAATGCTGATGTATCCTGGTCCTTCCAGTACAGGGCTTTTCCACACCACATCCTCTGGAAGAGGGATTGTCATTGCTGAGTTGTTTATTTATGGATCAAAATGTCTCTCCTTGATTTTTTATTTCACAGGAAGATCACTTTATCCAACCAATTATAAATATCTGTATATATATTCATAAACGTGCATGCTTTTATCTCTCTTGGCTGAAGGAAGAATAAATGAAAATGCCACCCTCAAGTCTCGAATATTTCTTGAGCTCTTAAATAAGAGAAAGACCAAGGCTGACAACCTTATTTCTGAAATACTTCTTTTCTTGTGCTCCTCTTTTCCTCAAATGTAATGAGAAGACATATTTTAACAAAGATAACCTACTCCTGCCCTAATGCTGGAGAGAAAGAGAAGGCTTCACCTAAGAGTATAATCTTTAACCCCAAGAGTTTTTCTAGGAAAGTAGATTCTCAGATGCTCAAGTTAAATCATTCCTTTTCACCTGCCATTTATCTATTTTTCCTTATGACCATACAATCTCAGCTCAGTGTACCAGATGGATGTATTCTAAAAGCATCACTCTCAACACCTATTTCTGAGAGATTTATGAGAGACCGAAACAGGCCCACAAGTACCAACAGGTATGAGTGAACTTGTATGAAATGCTGAGATTAGTCCTGATTCAGTTTTCTCTCTAATACTTTATCATTTTTTTTTTTATGTCTGAGATTTTAGATGTCGCAAAGTCTTTCATATAAGCCTTGGAATGTATCTGTTCTGGCTCTTTGTCTTAGGCAAGATGTACTTTATTTATATTGAAATAAAGCAATGAGCTTATTGTCTCCAGAGATGTCATCTCTTTTTCTTCACATCTTCCAAAGCAATCTATATGTTTCATCTGACACCATATCATTGCAAAATGAGATAAAGCAGAACAAAGAAGAATCCTCTGACCTGTGGTGGTCTTCGGATATTGAGCAAAACCAACTATATTCTCCAATTGGATAAAAGCTCTTTTCCTGTGTTTTTCCATTTGGCAGTTTAGGCATTTGGACTCACAAAGATTTATATTCAATAGAAGTGTCAGTAAGAAGCTGTCAGAATTGGGAGATATTGACAGTCTTCAGCCAAGCTATGGATGAAAACAGAAAAGATAAATCTGACACCACAAAACAAGGTGTAGAATCCTGTTCATGTTGCAGTCTTTCTAGACTTCACCCAAGGGATTTTGAAAAGTACGTGGGTGATCTGGGACCCCTTATAATGGCGTTTAATGGAAGAAAGCAATACAAACACTTTTTGAAGTTTGTGGCTTTGACACAATCTGAAGCATTAACTGGTACAGTACATTTTGATTTTCTCTTCTTGAAGTCTACACTGTAACTAGGAAACAATTCAAACAACCCACAACACGGGGGACTGAAATCTCTAAGGTTATTCAAGCAAGGGAGGCAGGATAGCCAACAACTGTAAGAAGTTTTGTGCTTCCTTATTAACACTTCTTACTTGTGAGATGTTCTTTCAAAACTTCAGGAAATTCAGTCTCTTCACTGTATTCCTGCAAATTGTCTAATAGGATTTGTGTTTTGGGTTCTTCCCTATGATCTGGGATTCCCTGCTGTGGGGAACTATACACCACACTCAAACTGTGAGGAAACTTGGATTTAGACGTAATGTGCCTACAAAATTTTCTTCCTCTGTATTACTGTTATTGAGAACCTAAATCTTCATGGGTAAACTAAATGCTAAATGGTCATTTTTTTTTTTGTTTTTTTTTTTTTTTTTTACTATATACTTTATACAGAATACTCAAGAAACAGTCAAAAGAAAGAAAAATATGTGTGTATATTTGTAGCAGACTTCTATCATTGAAGATTTTCCTTCTTTCTGAAATACCCACTTTTTATACATATGGCCAAAATTCATCTATATTGCAATCAGTAAGGTTGCATTGGTGATTCATCCAGTTTCCTTTGTGCAGCTCCAGTTCTTTACTATTTTTTTTTTATATTTTTATAATTTTACTATATTGCCTGACCAAAGCATGGAGAGATTTAGTCAACTAATTAACTGGAAGAAATGAAATAACAAACAGCATATATAACATTCATGATAAATAAAGGTACCAGGAATGTGCAATATATATGTCTTACAGATTTAAGCATATGTTTTGATTTTTTTTTTTTTGAGTAATTCCTCAGTTATAGTAGTAATAATACTCAATTTATTTAGGATGAGAGACTGTGGGAAGGGTTTTCTTTGAGCGTAATGGGGACATTTCCAATGACATATTTTTTCATTTATAGGAGATTATGTTTCTGTCTTACATGTTTGGGTTTTTTAAAGTCCAGACAGTTCATCATATGGATTCAGTCTCTGGCTTCCAGAGCTGAGAATAATTTTATGTGCTTTAAATTTTACCTGTGTCTTTCTTTTGTACTGTATTGAAAATAACAACTCTCCAGATCACTAGCTTTCTTTTCTCATGCAATTTTGAGCTTGGCTACAAGATAGGCAGGTGGATACAATTCTTCATATTGCCTTATGTGTTTTCTTTCAAACCCCACATGTCTTCTGGCTTCACCAACTTTGTAATCTCTTTTCACTACTGAGGAAATATTTTTCCCAATGTTCGTCTAGTGTGCTCCTCATGAGATGCAGGGAGTGCTAGATATTGTTCATTGCTCAGCCCAGGCACAGGAGGTGCAATGTGACAGTGATGCTCCTGGCCAGCTCAGAGCCGGTGGAATCTTGCTTAGGACTAGGATCAGTCACAGGGTTAATCAAGAAAGAGCCAGAGGGACACAGGACAAGAAGCATCCTGCTTGCTCCTATTGTGGAGACCAAGCATAGTTACATCTACTATTTACACACTTTTTATGAACAAAAGTGAATTTTAATGCTGCATTGCCTATCTTTCTCTGTTGAACAATTAGCTGCTGTAATAATCACCTTCACTACCTTCAGCTAAAGCAAACGTCCAACAGGAAGAAAAAAAGAGATAATAATTCTTTAGCCAGACACAGTGGGAACAATTAAGGGTAATATTTTCCTGTTGAAAAAGATTGTAAATCCAGATTTCAATGCTCTAATTATGTCCCAAGGCTCCAGAGCACCTTTGAATCCCCTGGTGGGAGCCAGTCTCTCAGGGGTACAGGTTTCATGTAGCAGAACCCACGGGAGAACCTGCTACAGCTCTGACAGAAGGGCTGAACGCACATTAGGTTGGATTGTGCATGGATGTTGAACAGATCAGAATGTGGACCAATGTATAGGCATTTCATTTATGACAGGCTGAATGTATTTATAGAGACAAGGACAACTTTAAGCTGTAAGAATATAATGTAGAGGAGATAGTGCTCTTTTAATCCCACAAGTAAAAATATTTTTTACAAAGAGGAAAGCTTAATAAAATAATTAGAAGCTTAAGGAAGGTTGACAGTAAGTGAGTTCCCCTAAAATGTGTATATATGGTAAATGACATCCCTTCCCTGTCTCTGAATCAGAGGAGGCGGTGCCAACCATTGCCTTGCCTGAGATTTTACATACCCAGCCCTTAGACACACCATGTTACAAAAGTCTTAGTGTATAAATACTGATATTTGCAGCATGTAGAGGGAGACTAACAGCAGATTGAAGCCCTCAGGCTTCAGCTAAATGACATGAAAATGTGGTGACATCATAATGGATCATCTAGATCATAATAATATGATTATTCATTTTTCATTAATTTGAATCATGGATATTTGTGTTGGGCCAAATTCTTGTTAAAGGCAGCCCTTTCCCTCTTTTCCCTGTCTGTTTTGCAAAGTAACACTTTCATTGAAGTGTCAGTAATTTGTACAGGTACTATCAGCTTGCTACAGGTTCCACAGTGGTGTAAACACTCTCTCAATCTGCCCCGTACGTGTTGGTTTTGCACGAATCAGTCAGAAAATCACTAAAATTAAAGGTGAACGTGACCTTCCAGTGTAATTATATAACACCAAACGCAAGCAAGCACAAATTAAGTAAGCAAATAATTCATTTTTTTTCTAAATTGCAACTATTATTTTCTTACAAGGGAAATGAATATTTTAATAGGATATCTACAGTGGCTTTAAATCTAAACCAACATCAGGACACAAGCAGCCATAGAGCTGCTGGTGTAGAAGATTGTTTACCTACCTGGCATCCTTTGGACAATCCATAACTGAAAAAGTAAGATATGCATGTAGTATAAACTATATCTGGAGCCACATTTGCTGCAGAGAAGCAGGAGCTATTCCTACATTGTCATGCGTTGTAGCCTTCTTGTTGTTGGCTTTGGTGTGTTTTCATGGAAAAAAAGTGGTTTGTAACTGCACCCTTCCAGAAAAATATAAAGGACTGTGGGACAATAGGTTTATTCAGGCTGGAAGATACATGAGGTGGTCACCTTGCCCAGCCTCCTGCTCAAAGCTTTTGATTTGCCGGCTGCTACTCATACATGGTGATCTAGCCTCTTCTCAGTTACCACTCATTTAAATTACCTGAGTGTTTGGGGTGCAGAATGAAGTGCTTTTTTCCTCTCGGCTCCCTATCTCCTACAAAGCAGTTTTGACTGGGAGGCCCTCCTTTCTTTGCTCACATTTCGATCATCCGTCATGCTCCTGTGTAAATGGCAGGCAGAATCTGGTGCTTCGTGAGTTGAAAGAACTACTGGATTGGGAGCAGTAGCAAATCCCACCATCCCACTGCAGTTATGAGCCTTTAGTAAATAAATGGGAAACATTTCACATAATTAAATACCATCTTAGGAAACTGGAAAAAAAATGCCTTAATTTAAAAAATCATTCAGAACGGTATATAAAACATGCTGCTTAAATGTATTTTGTAGTGATTTTGCAGCAGAAGCATACATCTGAATACATTCATGAAAGATCACAATTAATCAGCATATGATCCTTCAATCTGTTGGGTTTTTTTTCTAGGGCATGCTGTTGCTAGCATTGCTTTAATAGCTTTATCATATCCAAACTCCACCTGCCTGCCTCCTACCCCCCTCAAAATTCCCATTTAACCAGGGTTTTCATTTTATCAATCACATTTTGTAATAGAAGTCAGTTTTGTGTGTCCCAAGTGGCTAAGCATTTCCATCCTTATATCAAGAATTAAGCATCTCCTGAGAAGGAAGAGAGGTCAAGTGCTGTAATAAACCAGATTCCATCAAGAATGTGAAAAAATGCTGCTCTGACCAAAGCTAAATGGAAGTATAGCTGGTTTGAGATGTGATGTGAAAGAGTAATGAATAAGCTGAAGCTATTTCTAGAGTTTATGTCTACTGTGGTTGATTCCTCCTCATTCTTTCTGACACTTACTTACTCTGAATCATGCTGAAAACTCTTTATACATACATGATGTATTCAGAAGACCAGGCCCACAGCCAGTTTCAAGAGCCATAATTTCATAACACATATCTATGCCTTTTGACTATGTACCTCAAAACCATAATAAACCTTCAGGAATGCAATCTGAATGAGGAATAAGCATAAACTAAGTATAAGCAGGCAGATATTGAATAAGAAAATAGTTTCACTGGACTTCTGGGGCAGAAAGAAAAGCGACTCTCAGAAACCTGTCAGCCTGTCCCTGTAGTTCCATAGGTGAAATGTTTGCCACATTGGTAGCACTGGGAAAATCTCTTCTTAATTTCAGCAGAAATAGTATTTTCCACTGAAATTTTCTACTTGATGGCATGCCACAATATTGTTTCCATTTTTTATATTAAATTACCAGAGGAATAAAATACAGGTTTTAGTATTTAGCACAATGCTTTATTTATTAGCTTGCTGTAATATTTCTTTTTGGCAATAAATCTGATAACTTTCTTTTCATGAAAAATTTAAAAATCTGTCCATTCTTGCTTCCCAAATATTCTGAATATCCAACTAACTGGCTGAGATGAAATAAACTGTAGATATTTATTCTGAACAGAACACTTATCATTTGAAGTAAAACTTAATTTTGTTCTTAATCCAATTAAATATAGTGTTTTAAAAAATACATTTTATCCCTTTGTACTTATTTTTGATAGAATAATGTTGACAACCACCTTTAAAAACTAATCTTATAAAAAAATTACTTCATATGCAAACTGCAACAGTTGTGGCTGAGAAGAAAACAGGCTTGTATCACTAATGGTCACATTATAGATGTAGAAGAAGATGACATGGAATTCTCTGTAAATTTCTAAGTGTAAATTCATTCTGAAGTTGTGAAGGGGGCGGATCACTTACAAAGAATGATGAGAAATTCCTTGAAAAAAATTAATTCCTACTGATTATTACTAAGACAATGTCTGAAAAAAATATTATTTGTCAATCCATTATTCCTTTTCTACTTTCCCTGAAGATCATTACTTCTGTACAGGCTGAGAGAAATCTGTCTTTTTTTGTCTTTTTTTTTTTTGTCTTTTTTTTCCCCCAGTACATAGACTAATAATAATACCTACAAGCCTTATATTTACTATGTCATACAACTTTAAAATAAAGACAATCCAGGATATTACTATAATTGCCATCCACTTCAGATTTTCGAAAGTACTATAGATGATTTTGGGATACTACTGTACAACAGTGTGTTGTCCTCTCAAAATAGTAGTGGTCGATATACCAAGAGTTTTTGAAAGTACCCACCAAATTTCTGGTCTATGTACTGCTCTACCTACCTGCATTATTAAATAAAAATGAATATTTGGAAGTTACCTTTTTTAAAAGAAGAGATATTTCCTTTCATAGTACTCAGCTAAGCTATCTTATATATCTGCACAGAAGGGAAAAATGATCAGCAGTATGGATAATTCTCTGGTTTGTGTGTTGAGTTCTGTGAATCAGGCCAGGTGAAGCTTCAATGTTTATTTTTTCTCACTGATTATGGATATCAGTTTCTCAAAATGCTTCATCATTACTGAAATAAACATTCTCTAGAGAAAAATATTCTCATTTCTTTTCATATCTTCTGGCCAACACAGTTTCATCACTATTACTTCTTGCTTTTTATGCAAAAAATATTGAATCTTAGGTCTCAGTTTTTACTTTTTTCTTCCTGAACATACTAGATGAAGCTCTTCAGGAATAATACTTTCACCTTAAAGATGCATCGATTTATACTGTTATCAGAAAGAATGCCAACACAGAAGTGGTCTGATTTTCATAACATATCCCTTGAAGTGGATAAGGAACTTTTTCAGCTTTTTGGTTTTTGACAATTTGAAAATAGCAAAACTGTAGTTGTGGAAGGTATATTTTGAGATTTCTGGCCAGAACAAAATTTAAAAAAAATAATCTAGTAAAATCTAGAAAAGTAAAATCTAGTAACATGAGTTTTCAGCTGTTCTTTGCAGGCACGCTCTTAGTTCAGTAACTCGTACATTAGAGTCTACTTAGCAGTATATATGTGTTGTTAATTCTAAGTGTGAGTAACTATAATAAATCCAAATTAAATGGTTTAGGAAAATTATCAACTTTGATTTTATTCTATTCTCTTCAGGAAAATAGCAAAAAATGCAGAAGTATCAAGTTGTATTATCTTGAATTTATTTTTTTCTGGAAAAAAAACTTTTCTTTGTTTTGTGATAGGGGTTCCCTCCCTGCCTCCCAGTCAAGGCTGGTGTATGCCAGCAAACTTACAGTCTTTCCCCCTGATCTGGGGGCACCCTCCCATGTCGTCTTGTCACCAGGCACAAGTGGAGAGCCGAGACCATTGCCTTCTCTGTGGCCTGGCTTGCCCACGGCATCCCCACCAACATCCACGGTGACATCTTTTTTGGTTTGGTACACAGATTCTTTAAAATATTTCTGGTGTAAAATCAGATAAAAATAAGGCTAAATATTTCTTAAAACAATTACAAAAGCAGTTTACTAAGAAGAAAGATGGAAAAATTCTTCAGAACATTCATGGCATTCAGTCTTGGGCGAAGCCACTCTTGCCTTGCCTACAGCAGTTCCCGTACTGCTGCTAAGATTGAGGAGTCAGCTCATGTGTGGAATATTAATTTGTGGATCTCAAATCACTTCACAAAAGAGATCAATATTATTCCAGAAAGGGACATGTGTAAATGGCTTCTTGAAGGCAATCAACATGAGGTCATTGTGATGAATTTGAGAGTTCAAAATCCATGTCTTCCACACTGTGTAAAAGTGTATGAGGCCCAAGGATCTGATATGTGGTGGAGACATCTGAGACAAATACAGATATCTCACCATGGATTTGCCTTCGCAAAACTGCCATTAAACAGGAAAGTGACATACGTGCTGGAGACAGGTTTACATTGTCTTAGCTTAAAGTTGGAGTTCACATGGATGATGTTCTCTAAAATTGGGGGGGAAATCTTGAAATTAAGGGTATACAAAATATAATACTGTGTGTAGGTTTGGGAGCCATGTGGGATGTTCTCACCACAGCTGCATAATGTGTATAAGTGCTTGGGGTGAAGAGCAGCATACAAAGATCACACTCTCCATGTTGCACATATGTGAATAGCCAGCATTACGAGTCCTCCTCCCCACTTACTGGTGGGTCCTTATGGGCTCAGGGTTCCAGCCATACACCTACCATGAAGAAGAGTCCCCCACAGGGTTGACTATCCTTTCATACCTGCAGGGCTCAAGAAAAGTGAGGGAGAAAGAGCCACAGCAACTGTGAGGGCATGTGGGGTAGGACCAGTAGAGGCATGGGCAGTAACTGTCATTGTGCGTGCATTTGTGTTGAGGAAGAAACAAGAACAGAGAAGAAGGGAATGCACCAGAGCTCTGTGTGTGTGTGTGCGTGTGTGTGTGCACACTTCGGACACCAAAATATGTCCCTGTGTAAAAGGCTTGCTGCAACATCATGATTTAGATGTTTGTTCTTGGACTGATTCCTGCTGTTATTCACTGGAAGTGCAATCAGCTTCTCAGAATTTTGTCTAGGCTTGCTTTAAATGTCCAAGTGATGTAATGAAGATGTAAAATAAGTCTTAAATGCAGGTTTTGTGGCACTTAGAAGAGAAATTTCTGAAATCCCTTTTTAGAGCTTTAAAACTAATCTCTTCATTGCAAACCCAGGCAGGCATGATCTCACCTTTTGGCTTAAGAATAATTTCATCTTGCCAAAGAGTGTTGCTATTCCTCACCTTTTAAATGCAATTTGATTTTCTTATGCAGCTCTAACAATAAGATTTTTTGATGTGTTGAAGGCTATTGCAGAAAATAACAACTTGGCACAAGGGAATGTAGAATGACTGATAATTTTGCAGCAAAAAATACAAGTACTTGACTTCTGAGGCTGAAGGGCAGCAAATGTCCTTGCCTAAAGCATATAAGCAAAACTGAGACTTTCTAAAAGGTTTCTGTTTTCCATCCCTAATGCTTAATATTCCAAAGTGCACACTTTTTTGTCTTTGCTAATAATTTTATCCTCAAGAAAGGATATTGTTGTCATCAGAGATTTTCATACGACAGGCTTGCTTCCAAATATTTGTTAAAGGGGTATGAAAATCCCTTCCAGACCTCCTCCTTGTTTGACTAATGCTTCCCTGCGTAGTTGAGAAGAACCCAGGAGCTACACCAAATGCTGGAGCCATTACCATATCCCTAGCTAGTTTAAACCTAACTCAGTATCATCATTACATGACACTGCAGCTTACAATTCAGATACAAGTCCATAGCCCTTGGCATGTCACTGTTAGTAAGATCATCTTTTAAGGTAAAAAAAAAAAAAAAAAAAAAAGCAGCAAAGAGGCACTGTAAATTATTTAGGACAGTATCTGTATAACAAAGGAAGCTGTGTCACTTAGCAACTGCTACTGACATTATATTTTATGATCACAGTGTTTTAGCACAGTGGCTGGTATACTTGTCAATTCACTCCTGCTCCAGGAGTAAGTACCTTTGGACAACTTGGTTTTAGATATGAAAATCACATCATTGCAGTGATGGAGACTGCTTAGCTCACCATACTGTCACTGGATAGATATAAGGCCGTGATAAACTCTGAATAATGTGTGGGTTTCGAAGGCAAGCGTGTTGTAATGGAGCTATACACACACTATTTATAAATATGTGATGGACTAATGTGGTCATTAGAACTCCTGTTCCAAAGGTAAAAAATCCAGTACAAAACCAGGCAAAAAGGCTTCTGCTTTTTCCTAGGAAGCATCTCCCTTGTTTATCAACAGATATTTCCAAGTGAAGGGCATAAATTTGCCTGATTATATTTATTGATCATATTGATTGTATTTAATCCAACTACATTAGATAGTTCAGTTTCAAGAAATATCACTTTAAAAAGTATAAATCAATTCAAAATTTGCCTCTGCAATCTGGAGCCTAGGATGGAATTTATAATGTTCCAACTTTCAGCCTGCCTGACTATTAGCATTAATTGCTTCCTGAGAATACTGCAAACAAAGCATATTAAGATTTCTTTTCTCCTCAGTACAACCCTAACACCATCATTATGTAAAGTTGATATAAATTTTGTTGTTCTATAGGCAGAATTTTAAAACACTTGCATTTGAGCGAGCGTATTACAGGCAGTGTTCAGACTGCTTAGTATCTTTAATATTCCATGCATGTACAAATAATTTCCCCCCTTCTCTTCTCATGAACTGTAAATCTGTAAGATAAAAGTTGTCATATAACCCTTCCACACAGAAGATGTTAACTATACAAAATTGTGAGGATGTGCTTAAATTTTCATCTAAAATTGTTACATAAAACAGAATCAAAATATTATCACCCAAGTAAAATATTTTTTGCATTACACTGTATAGATACTGCTGAGAAGGTAGGAAGAAAATGTCATTGTTTTGTGCAAAAAAACAAATAGCTATTGTAATGCTGTGGCTTTTTATATAGATCAGGTTCTATAATCAAATATGAAAGGGTTCATGCAAGATCCCAAGCACTCACTGTTTGATTTAAAAACCCGATAAAATTAATGAAAAAGCAGCAATTGAAAATTCTTCACAGCTTGTCACATAAATCAGCCTGTGCTCAAAAATCACCTGCTTAAGGTGGCACTTCCAAACCCCTTCAAACTGCTAATCCAGTCCTGAAAAAGAAATGTCACATCACTATCTAAAACTTTACCCTGCCCTGCTAATTCTGCCTCCAAATAAATAGGATTTGTAGCAGTTTTTAAAACTGAACACATTTCATAAGAAGGACTGGAGCAAATTCTAAAGCTGAAATCCTTCCTGCAGAAAGACTTGCCAGCATACAGTCTATATGCCAAGATGACTAGTTAGATATCATCTGTGGCTGCATTTTCACGAGGAGATGGATGTGGTCTCACTGACATGCAGCTTCCAAGGCATTCACTTTTACTTTTGTCAGAAACAGCATGCGGCACTCCACCTGCTATCAAACAGGTAGCCAACACACTGCAGAGCACTGTGCTTAGTGTGTGGGTCACAGCTTTCTGTATTACTTTGTCTCTAAGTTGATGAAATTCAGCTTTCTGATGTGTAGTAGTAACAAAGATATTATCTATCATAGTTGCTGTGAAAAGCATACCAGCTGAGAAAAATAGCTGCTCTTCACTGGGTGATCAAGCACAATTTACAAGCTTCTGAAACTTTCTTTCCCTGTCACTCCCTCCAAATTGCCACCTCAATTAGCAAACTGAGTCATAAGGCCTTCGAGACGAAACAGTTGTTCTCCCAGACCTACCAACACCCCTTCCATTCTCTCACTGTCAGTACTTTGCTTACGCTACTCCCCACCCAGTTCTTGGTCCAAATGGTGATAGTGAACCAAGGAGAATATTATCAGCAGTTTGTGAAGTGAACACTCTTCTGCTGCTCTCTTTTCCCTTAAACATCCATGTAGCCATCCGTACTGGAGATTAGGTAGAACTTTATGGCCCAAGACTGACATACCCTTTAGCAAATAAATGGCTTTTATTTTTTTCCTCTGGGCTCTCAGCAAGAAACGACTGAAAACACAGACATTCCTGGCTACTCACATTCTAGTACACCATGTAAGGTCTGAAGTTCAATGCTGATGATAAAACTGGTCATTAACAGTACTACTGTGATCATTATACTGTTAGAATTTTACAAATTCATTTGTACCTTTAATAAATTTGAAAGAATAATTGCAGGCATTTTTATGAACGTGGGTGCTTTAAGAATAAAGCTTCTGAACATTTAATTCTTGTTTTATTAAATTAAAAGTCCAAGCTAATTAAAGAAACTTATCACAGTTTCTGCTTCCCTTTGAGACACATTCAGGACAAAGAACTGTTTCTTGTCCCTAAAATTTACACTTGGCATTTCCATAGCCAAATACATCCTCTGGAATTGTATAACTGCTATATAGTTTTTCTATTCAATATGCTATAATGCATATGATGTTTAGAAGAGAATGAAAACATTAGTAACTATGATTGAAATGTTTTGCAAGTTTGGCAGGAGTTTTAGTTGTGTATTGCTGTATATCTACTCTAGATGGTACTCTTAAGGAAGCTAACAAATTAATAAATTGCATGTCTAGAAGCTAAGGGGAGGTGTGAGAAGAACCATCCTGGGAAGAAGGAGCAATAGCAGGTAATACTAAAAGTAGCTGCTTCCCCCCCCCAGATCCATCTCTTTGTTTTGGTAGCTTCTTGTAGAGATTCAGTGGTGGAAAAAACAAACCTGCTTGTTAAGTATTGAATGTTGCAGGAAATAAAACAACAATATTTCAACACTTCATTAGGAAGAGATGGTTTCCAGGAGCAGCCAGGTAGATATCTGCGTTTGTACTGCAAGCCTGGCCGCCGTATCAAGTATGTAGTACTGCTGAGCAGTGGGGAGGCAGAGGCATTCAGGTGTTTCACAAAAACAGTCCCTAGCTGTGTTTCAGAAATGCTTTCAAAATTTTATTAATTTTCCTAAAATTAAAACAAATCTACTGGGGCAGATCTCTGGAGGGGTTTTAATCTATCCCTCTAAATTCTGAGAACCACATTTTGTCATGTTAAATTTGCTTGATATTTTAAGGTTACTGACTGATTGGTCAGTCTATCTATCGACCCATCCATTTATCTTATTGATCTAAATTTTCTGCTGACTGGACTGAAGTGGACTATTGCAAGTGCTCTGTTTCAGTGACAAAAGAGTATTTCTAATAACCTGTAATATCTTGTTGCCAGCTGAAGGTCCAGTTGTCATACCTTTGCCGTGGAGTATGTTTGCATTTTCCAAGAATTTCTGTAGTTTTGAAATTTATTTTGTATTCTGAGATGTGTCCAATAACATTGATTAGCATTAACAGGTTATGAACAAAATCTTCCATTTATATATGAAAATGTGAACAGCATTTTTGGAGAAGTAATGCGCTGGTTTTGTATTCTGTTGCGTTATCCTGTAGTACTGATTTGCATGTCTAGTCAGAGCTGCAAGTTGAGATGCAGTTCCAGAGGCAGCGGTGTGGGAAGACAGACCTCTTGGGATTAGTGAGGCATGAATGGTTCCGAAACAATGCAATTAGTAACCAGCTTTGAAGAGAATCATTTGGAAGTTGAATCCCAGCTACAAATTGGGTAGCAAAGGTGAATATATAATTAAAAAAATGAGTAAATAAAGGACATGGTCTTTCCTATAGCCAAATATAGGGAAAAGAGGACCTGTTGATTTTTATTTTATTTTTAGAATTGTTAGATTCCTATCTGTAAATACATTGACTCTGACATAGGCATGGCTTCAGGACAGGGTGGCATCAATCCAATTTTGAAAAGGCTTTAACTAATAATATTTTGATATTGTTTTGTTATGGGAAGTTAGGGTGGATCCTTTCTAGGTTTAGCAGTAATTGAAATAACATGCCACGGAGTGTAAAGCATGTCTCAGGCCACTTTAGAAGTAAGCAATTCTGAATCCTGAACATAAAATATTCTTTATTAAAACAAAAGTCAGTGGCAAATCCATCTGGGCCTGGTGCTTTTCCAACTGTAACTTTTGTGACTGTTGTATTAAGTTTTTGCCTTCCAAGGACTTCTTTCTGTAAAAAAAAAATGAAATAATAAAATAGCAAACATCTGCACTGATTCAGCTGAGCATGGCATAAAACTTCTGAAGTCAGTCATTGATTGTCAATTGCAGCGTCATTCCTATCCAAAATAGCAATCATTTTCATTTAGTAGGGTTTTTTCGGATAAGCACTCAAAACAGCAACTTGCCAGGCCTTACACCATACTCCCCCAAAAGCTCTTTGAAGAAATCTAGGGCAAATTTTGATCTCTGCTTTTATGTCTTGTTGATTTTAGACTTGCATTAATAAAGGTCCATAGTTCCATAGAACAGGTTGCCCAGAGCAGCTGTGCTGCCCTGTCCCTGGAAGGTTTCAGGCCAGGTTCTACAGGGCTTGAAGCAACCCAGTGGAAGATGTCCCTGCTCATGGCAGGGGGTTGGAACTAGATGGTCTTTAAGGTCCCTTCCAACCCAAACTAGTCTGATTCTATGATTCCTATAAGGTAAGACCAATGTATATGATAATCAAAAGCTTTGATTTCTATTACTTTAGCATTTTACCACTCACATGTAATAAAAAATATATGCAAAGGACACCCACCAGTAGAAATTGTGTTTCTTGCCTACAAAATATCAAAGAAGGGTCTGTCAAAGCACTAGTTAACAAAACCTCTGAAGTTCCAGGTCTACGCTACAAATGCAGTGACTGAGGGTATGTTAGGTAACCCAAGTGGGAACAAACAGGCTATGTCTAATGAGCCAAACCTCGCTGCAAAACAAGACCTTTGCAAGTAAATTGCTCCCATGAAACAGTCATCCTTGCTTTTAGTTAGTTCCTGATGTTCTACAGAGCAGTTTGGATCACAGTAAACAGACTGCATTACAGGAAAGGAAGAGATCCTTAGCTGTAGGGCTACACACCTTCAAATAAGAGGTAGGCTCAGACCTTCCATAGAGGACAGACTCCTGTGTCTTGTGTGAATTCAACAAGGGAAGAGGGACTGCTCTTTCAGTCACATCACCTGCATAGGAAAGATGCCATGTGGCATCCAGATTTGCAAAAAAGATGTAAGTAAATCAGGTCAGCCCCAATTACTGGAAAACAGGAGCTTATCAGATCCAGCCTCAGTGAGCTGGATTTACCTTCCTGAACTGACTTCATAACTAGAAGCACTTATCCTATGGGTTCCTTTGGTTGGTAGGGTTTTTCCTCTTTTTTGTTTAAACAAAAGTCCCAGTACCCTTGCCTGGGCATGATAAATGGCTGTGCCATAGCTTCACCCCAGGTTTTTTGCAACATCTGTCTCTCTCATGCCTAACTCCTGAAGCATGGCCACTTCGAGCATCTAAACGCCGATCAATTTTTTTCTCCTGCTTAATTGGATTATTTAGACTCTTTCCATTCTAGTAGGCTTACCGAATTGTTGGGATCATTGGTCACTAACAAAGGCATGGATCACATGCAGTTACTTAACACTGAACTAAAAAGCCAACATAGTTCAAGGCAGGTTTTGCAATGAACTGAGCAGGTGGCTGGAGCAGTAACATGGAAGGGAAAGTGTTCCCAGAGCTCTGCTGGGCAGAAGTGCTGCACCAGCTTGCTCAGCTGTGTCGGTGTAAGGATGTGGTCAATAAATCATACACTACCCAGAGCAATGGCTGGTGGAGCTTCTGCTTCTGCTCTGCTCCCTGGCCTTGCCTAATGGTGGGTTTTGACAATTTCACATGTTTAAGAATTGTGGTTCTTACTCTTCCTAATTTCACAGCTGCTGAGATGCTTTTCTCCTTTTAGAGTATCTGGAGTGGAGAAGAGAACTGGGAAAAACATTACTGAGATAAGAGAAGGAAAAGGAAACATTACTTTATCTGGGGAAAAAGGGGTGATAGCAAAAGAAGTAGACAATTAACACCTGTAGTTCTTAGATTGCTTCAGATGTACAAGTAAGTCACATTCAGCTTTCAGTCCCAGCATCTTGTAACATACTCAAAATGGAGCCTACATAGAAAAAAAAAACCCAAACAAATAAAAATAAGTCTTTAAAAGAAAATGTATCCAAACATCCAATGTAAATGCTAATCCCAGAAAAAGGGTACATAATTGTGACTATTGAGCATCATTCCTGCTCAGCCCACTGATGTAACCAGTCTGGTCTGAATCGGGCTGCTCCACTAGACATGACCTAGTCATGAGTGAAGCAGCAATATATCCCACAGTATATAATAAATCCATTAACACAGAGGGTTTGGAGGAAGCAGGTATTGGGTTACTCACAGGAAGCGAGAGAACTCCAGAAACTCCAGGTTCCCTTTCCACTCCAGACTTCCAGCTGGAGAACATGATTAGGTGAAAGCAGTTCCAGTAAATGAGCTGCAAGCTTACCAGCAGAATGCCTTTTACCTTTTTACACTATGGACAAGAGGTGGCATCTTCGAAAAACTGGAAATCTTTCAAACAGCATTGAAAAGAAACAAGGCACTGTGGCAGAATCAGAGCTAACCATTGTAGAGCTTAATCCAAACAATATTCATTTAGAGCAGGAAAGAGCTAAGTCTATTAGGAGACTGTTAGTGATTTATTTGCTTTTTTTACAGAGTCATGTAGTGGGTAATCTTGTTGGACTCCATTAAGAAAGTCTCTTCAGGCTTCAGACAGCCATGCATCCCCCACCTGGCCCTCACAAGCAACATGACTGGAAATTTCTTGTGATGTTCAAGGTCTATTTGCATAGGTGTGGAAGCAGACTTGCATTAATAATACCTATATTAAGGACCTAAAAAATCCTGATCATGTCATTAGACATGATCCCTGGACATTTTTTTTGGCATCACAAGTATCTCCTAACCACCTCCTTTATTTCTGTCATGTCCATTATGATTTTAGTAACAGTTTTATAGTACAGCTGAAGTCCAAGTGAGAAGACTTATTTTTTAATTGATTTTTTTTCCTCTGAAAGGAGAAGGAAGAGTTTTAAATATATCTAGTTTTTAAAATATCTAGTATCTGGCTTGAAGAGATACTACTCTTAAAACTTCAGGGTTTAAAATACAGAAGGGAAACTGGGAAGATCATAGGCAGGATTTGCATAGGAGAGGTAGTGAAGTCTGGATTCATATTGTCATCTATTTAAAGAGACATAGAATGATAATTCTGTACTTCTCACAACCTGGCACTTCAATTGAAAGTGTTTTATATATGCAAAAATCATACCACTGGACTAGTAAGTAGAAACAATGGAGTTGCAGGACAGGTGTGCCCACTCCTATCGAGGTCCTTTCAGGTTTGAGGGAAAGGTTTATTTTGTGAGGTTTATGGGGTTTTCCCAGTTTTCTTTTCTTTTTTCATCCCAGAGAAATCTGGGTTTAAACTGTGAAAGCACACTGAGATTTTCAAGGGGAGGATGGCTGCATGCCAACAAGTATACCTCTACCTGTGAAGATTTTCACCGGCCGAGTTGCTCTAACAGGAAAGCTCACTTTAAAGTTGAGAGCTGTTTTCTGCTGCCTGCTCATGATACCGTGTCAGAGCCTACTGGGGCCCTGTGAGCCCCCACAAGCCCCCATCACCATGGTGTGAAGGTGGTTTTGCTGCGGTGGGGTCTCGGCCAGGCTGCGGGCTGCCGGGCTGTGCCCTTCGCAGCAAGGCTCCCCCCAGCATCGACCCTCAGCTCCCCACGTCTCCGCTGCCAGAGCACCTGCACATTGCCACCTCAGAAAGATGTCTCCTTGGCTTGCTTTTTCAAACGTTATTAGCAACCTGAAACAGAAAGCAGAGAAGGAGGTCTGGAAAGTTTTTGCTGCTGATGTTGATCCACGTCTGAACATTTATGGGAATCTAGCAACAGATTACCATAATGTATTGGAACACAGGTCTTCAACAGTATAAAAAATCCCATTGACATTTCCTAATAATAAAAACCTGTTCTCAATTAGACATCAGTAAGAAAACATTTATGACAGTTATGGTGTAGTGGCTTGCCTTTTTAAAAAATTCATTAATTTTCTATCTGTAGTTTTTAATTAGATCCCACTTAACCTGTTTTTTATTCCACCAACTTTTCAGCGAAATCCAGATGTCCCAACAGTGTTTGGGATCCAGCAATGAATAAGCAGCCTCACAGGAAGTCGGTTCCTCTTAAAGCTGGGATGAACAAAAAAAATTAGCTTGGCAGCATTCAAGCAATACATTCATGAAGTCCTTTGAAATGGGAATTCCAGTATAATTCAGCATGATTGTAAATGTTCTGAAATGTGTAAGCCTAAATGGCAAAGGGAATTGTATACTGTAGTTAGTGATAAATGTTCCGTGCAATATACTGGTTTTAGCTGCCCCACTTACCCAATGCTCAGTGGAATTAAGTAGTTAAATTTATGTGCATAGTACTGAAACTGTAATGCTGAGTGTCAACCTCAGACCTGTTTTTCTCTTAAAGCATAATAAAAATACCAGCGGAAAAACTGTCCCAAACCTCACTCTGGTAAAAGGACTGCAAGTCAAGCAGAAAATGTAAAACATCTCTGGTTTTCCTGACCAACCTGTCACAACCCAATCTGCTGTGACAGCGCAGGAGGCACAGCCTGAGAGCACGTTGGGGAAGGGGTCATGGCTTAGGGTCCTCTCTTTCTGACAGAACTGAGAATCTAGGCGCAAGGTGGCTGCCTGCCTCTGCTAACAAGGCGGCTTTTTTTGCAAGCCATCAAAGATAGAGGTGGGACACAGAGGGGTCTGGGTCTCCTGGGAAGTCCCAGGTTAGCCAGTGTCTCTCTTTCTAGTCTGGAAGTTCTCTTGATTTCCTGTTAAACTCTGTATGTCCTTAGGCTGAAAAGGACAGTGCTACCTGTAGAGTACAGCTCTCCCTCCATTCTCCATTTACTATATCTGAAGCAACAGCATAGCAGCTGATGAGCACTGGTGGTAAGGGGAACGTGATGAAGGTTGTGTAACTGCCCGTTTCTACGTGTAGGTCTAAGCAGCTAGGTGTTTGCAGGACAGCAGTAGCAGACCTCACCTTCCCCAACCAAACACAGGAATTTTCTCTGACCTGAGTGACTGTTGGAGGCAGCCAGTGTGCAGGTGATACACAGGTCTTTCCTGCAAAGGCCACCACAGCAAAGCACAGAAAGGCTCACTAATTTCTGACCTTAAAGAAGGAAAGAGCTACACCTGTGTGGGTAACGTGGCGGGGCCATCACAGGTGTCAGCAATCTCTCCTGATGAGACAGGCTGGGGTTGGGGCATCATTTATTTGCACGCTACTGCAGAAAGTTGTTGGCTTAGGAAGGAGTTACACATAAAGTTTGGAGTAGTCCTTTGTGGTGCTACATCCCCCAGGGAGAGATTGTGAGGGTGAGTTACTGTTTATGGAATAATTCTGCTTTTTGTGTGATGTATGTTAGATCAAGGGAGTTTGCCATTCCTGAATCAGGGACTTAAGGGGATGAAAGACCAGAGAATGCAAAGATGAGGTGAGTTGTCCTGGCTCTTCAGGTTTCCTGAACATAGAATTGTTTAGATTAGAAAAGATCTTTAAGTTCATTGAGTCCAACTGTTACGAAGCACTGCCAGGTCTACTGCTCAACCATGTGTCTAAGTGCCACATCTATATGAGAGGTTAAGGAAAGCATAGTTACTGGGTATATACAGTGGACATATATTTTATGGCATTTTAAAATGGTCATTCTTGTAGATGTACTGCTTTCTCTGCATCTGTTTGTGTTTGAGCAAGTGAGTTTTCTGACTGCACCTGGAAAAGATCTAGAAGTTCTCTGTAAAACAGGACCAAATAAATGCATGCACCATGTAGCTGGAAGTATATCTGGTGTGCTAATAATTGCAGCTGTGTGCAGGGCAAAGAGTCCCTTGTATAACCTGTTCATCTGGCACCACCGATTGACCTGAGTTTGCCCTTGTAGCTGAGGAACTTGCTTGAGTTTCAAGTTAATGCTTAACAACTCTGGTTCAATATGGACAGACCTCAGTTTTCTTGGGAACAGATTGTAAAAAAATGGCAGTTGTGTGCTGATAACTGTAAGACTGTATAAAATATGGGGAAAGGGAGATACTTGCATTGCTTAACTGAGGCTTGCTGTAATAGAGCCTCATGAGTGTGTTTGTGTGGGTGGGCCCTTGGGATGCCTCTTGCCTCCGGCAAGGAGCCTGAGAGATACCAACACATCAAAATGGAGAACATGTTTTCCTTTCCCTACTGACTCCTTCTTCAGTTTTCCCAGAAACAGTGACTTCTTAGTTCTGCTATTGCTGTATTCTGCTCTTTGCTTTTAGTTCTTCAGCTGGGTCATAGGGATCTCCTTTTTTTTTTTTTTATTCCTCTTTAAAAAAAAAAAAAAATGTCTCACAGTATTTCTAAATTATTAACAAATCTTTTTGTTCTTTTTTGACCAGGGCAGTCCCAGGCTGCTGTATTTTGTATCCTTAGCTCATACATGTCATGCAGTGTTTAACTTGCAGATTCTTTCTCAGCCTGGAACTGAAACATGGTTTATGTTGAAGTGCTTTAAAAGCACAAAATACTCTGTTTGATAGGCTAAATCAAAATGTCTTCATTCAAATGACTTGAATCAAAATGTGTATCAAGAACTACTGATTCAAATAAGCCTGAAATTTTTTGTGGATGTACATTAAATTCTTTTCCTACTGTCTCAGGAGATAAACAGGTTTGAACAGAATTTGAAATGTAAGAAGTATTAGTATTTTAATGTCATTTTTTTCCCAAAAACTTTGGAGTAGAAGCTGAAATAATCAGTCCACTGAAAAGTTTCCCTAAAACTTAAAATTGAAGATAATATACTTTGGATTTTGAATCCTTGATTGAAACAGAAGTACTTTGCTTCAATTTGATGTGTTCCTTGTTTCCAGCTTAAAAAAAAATAATAAAAAATCATATGTCTTGTTAAACCTTTCAATGTTAAGTTTATTGCAATGGTTTGAATTCCTGAATTTAAATATGAGATTTCTGGTGATGTGCAACCAAACTGAGAACAAAGGGCATTTTGAAAAAAAAAAAAAAAAAAATTATGCTGTCAGAGGCCAAGTACTTAAACTTTGAGAGCACAACAACTTATGTAACAATGTGTAGTGAATGCACCATAATCAACAGGGGGAAAACTAAACTGCTTTAAAAACAACAAAAAAAAGGGGGGGGGGGGGGGGGGGTAGCAGATATAACTGTAGCAATATTGGGGGGAAGAACAGAGGAGACTGTCATATATATGAGCAAAGTGATGGATTCTGAGATGCATTAGGAGTACAAAGTACTTCATCTCATTCCTGCTCACTGCCTCTAATATTTTTTTTCCTTCTTGCCAAATTTCCGCAGGGATATTTCAGAGTAGCTGTGCATACTTGAAAACATTAGAAAAAGTGAGGCAAATTCTACACTGACATGAATCTCCACTGACATCAAAGGGATGACATACCTCATGTCCCTCCTGCTCCAAGTTTGTTTGCTTTTTTTTAAAAAAGCACAAACTGAAAAAACATGTCCACTGCTTAACGAAGTGTTACCGTTGATGCTAGAGGGAGAAGGCAGATACCATCTGAAGAAAAAATAATGATGAATTGAAGACAGCTATGATCTCTCTTGCTCTGCCCTAGCCACTGCTGGTTCTGACCTACCAGACTAAGTCTTGACCTCAGTCTTCCAGCTGCATCCTTTATACAGCCTTTGTTTAAGTCCTTTGCATAAGGGAGGCCCTCACACAGCAAAGCTTCTGGGGTCCTTTAGCAAGTTCTTCAGTCCCATTGCAGTCACTCACCTAGTTAAAGCTAAGCCTTTAGGGTGGTCCTGGTGCAGTGGGGCCACAGGAATTACAGATTTCCAACAGGAAGGGCATCCCCTCCTTCAAACTGAAAACGTTTCAGGGAACAAACTCTATTTTCTTTTTTCATTTGACATTATTTCTCAATATGAGGAACGTGGGTGGTACTTTCACAGCAACAGTCTCAGGAAAAGTAAATATGCATGTCAAATACCATATGCCATTAGGGTTTTCTGCACACCACTACCCCCCTCCCCCCATCCAGTATTTTGGATATGAATATCTACCAAACTGTTCTGACAACAATTCTGGCTTGACCATACCCAAAACACTTTTCCAAAGCATGATGATGTTCGTATTTAGGTTTTACTTTAATAGAAATTCTTGGTGACAAGAATACCTTCATACCGTTTTAGGTAATGCCATTAGATGTAGCGGTGACAAGTTAGCAAGCATGTAATATCCTAAGGCAAATAGATTTGTATGTTCTCTTTCAGACTGGATGATTATGTTGCACTCTCTAAAGACATCTTAGATCAGTAAGAATGTCTCCTTAGGGAATCATAGTGATAACTACTTTTGACAAGTAGTAATAACCGAAGTTTAGTTCAACCATGAAATGAAAGACTCATGCTGAAGCCAGGATTACTGGTAGTGGACTGCAGAGGCATTGTAATAGCACGTCACTTGCTTTAGTGATGGCATGTCTGCCTTCACTCCATCTATACTTGTGAATTCAGGATGGCCTCTTTCATACTATCAAGCAAAAAGCATAATATTGATTTGAAGGGATCAGTGGTAAGAAGCATTGTTTTAACTTACTAGTAGGTAAGATCGATTCCTTCTGCAGAAAACCACTGTATTTTATGTTACAGTTCTAAATACAGGGGGAAAATTCCCAAATTCTGTATTACTTTATTGATTGACATCACTCTTAGCTAGCTAATTAGAAACAACTTACTGATCCTTTCAGTAGCTCAGTTAGATGGCAAGATCCCCCAGGTAGGTATATCATGACAATTCTGAGTGAATGCTTGCAGTGATCATGGCTCTTCCTTGGCTCTTCATTGTTGTTGTTACTTTACTGAACCATCAAAGGTTATCCTTATTACATATTGACACAAAGCTACAGAATGGTTGATAAATCTATATTCATGTTGTGTTTAAAATCGATATTATAGCAGTTACCATGCCAAATCAATATTTACCAAGTTGCTGGCTCCTGGTGCCTGATGCACTGTAATTATTCCTCTTCTTGCACAAAACGTGGGGACCTAATCCAACACTCACTGAAGTCAAGAGAGACTCTCGTTGATCTCAGGCTTTGGATCAACCCTTGTTTGCTTTTATTTACTCAGATTTGTCATAGGATTGTACAAAAAATTGCACACAACAGAAGGCCTGTTTACTTGGTCTCTACATCTGATCATAATGTGTGTACTATGAGCTTCTGCTATTAAAACTGGAACCAAGATGTTAACTTGCCACTGCTGGATTTTTTTTACTGTTTTGCCTGTATTATACAGGCAGTGCCTGCTTAATTCAGATTAAAAAAAAATAAGTTCAAAAATAATCCATAAAGTTTGATGATACAGCAATTCAGAAACAACACATTTGAGACAGATCAAGTAAGACTAATTATCAAAATAGACTTGTGTAATAATCTATGCTTCCATGTTTTAATTGAACAGTAGGATATTTCTTTCAAAAAAGTGTGTTAATTGGGGTCTGCTCATGGGAAGGAGTGACTAATTGAACTGGCATGAGCCTGATAGCAGGTTTTTTCATTAAAATGTTAACTTTTAAAATCAGTGTTACACTGCAAATATTGTCTTTCTTGCAATTGGACTAGTCTGTCTGGCACATGCCAGCTCAATTAGTAGCTTGCTTTCATGAGCAGACCCCAATTAACACACACTTTTCTTAAAGAAGTATTCCACCATTTAAATTAGCACATTTGCATTAGAAGTAATTATACTAGTTTTGGTTGTTAGTTGTTCCTAATTTTTGTGATGATTAAATAGGCTTTAATGGAAAATGACATTTGTAGATTAATTACTCAAGTCATATTGGATGTTTGTCAAAAATATTCAAATATGAAAGAGAGAATCTAAGTGAAACGAAAATTTATCAATCCATAGATATGCAAGGTGGGGTTTCTGTCAGTGTTCATACGTAATTTTCACACACATTATGGCATTATCTGGTCACTCCTACAATGAGCTAAACTTTTTTTTTTTTTTTTTAATGAATTGTTTCTGTAGATTTGGCCTGAGTATGTATGGCATTTGAGGCCGAACCATGTGCCTCAAATGGACACTTTATCTGTAAGATAGGTGAGGCCATTATCTTCTGTGAGTGAAAATATGTGAAAAGGCATCCTTGGCATAATACAGATATGATGAGGAAGGTCTAATCCAGAACTTCATAGTCAGAGAAATATCAGGTAAGCAATGACCTGGAGCTAACAAAAGTCTCTAAGCTCACCTCTCCTGTTTAAGGAGACTACTCTCGGGTGGCTGTTCAGGGAACTACGGAAATGGCCTTCAGGCTCTCTAAGCATATATTTAAGAAATATATGAATAATCTGTAGTGTGGACTCTATACAATCACTGACGTCACATGTGACATGAAGTAAACCATGCTTAAAATTTTTGCTATATGTGAGCAATATTGCTGTTGCATAATTTGGGGTTTTTAGAAGAGAGAAAAATGGGTGAAAATGACTGTTACCATAATCCATATGAACTATATGAAAGGCCTTTAAATTTGGAAGGCGTCATTAGATTTAAGCCAGTACCTGTATGCTGAATGTCATTAAAACTTTTTACATCTTTGTAACTTGTCTTTAAGACATAATTTGTGGTTAGCCAAAGCACTCCTTTCCAAAAGGCAACCAGTCTTCAAGAGATACATTCTACCATTTGGCTTAAGAGTATGTTGCAATGATTAATTGCCCTCACAGTTACAAAACTGCCCAATTATCCACTTGGACTTTGTATGACTTCAGTATTTTGGCTTCTGAATCTTGCTAATCTTTTTACATTTGTGTGCCCTGACTATTAAAAAACACCAAACAAACAAACAAACAAAAACAACAAACCACCCAACCACTCACTAGCTTTGCTTTTTGCAGCTGGTTATTTTCCTCTTTTTTTTTAGAGTTGATACACTCGATCTTTACAAAATGTAGTCAGTGTCCTGGTGTACCTCTGCTCAGCGAACAGGAATGTCTTAAGTATACAGAAGATAAACATTGTAATTCTGAGAGTTTGAGAGCTCCTTCTGTTACAGCTCTGAGTCTTCAACCACTGAGGTGATCTTATTTGAAGCGTATATACGCAGTGTAATCATGGTCCTGTATGAGTCAATCCTCTTCCAAAACGGGCATTCTCTAGAGTTCCTATATATGTGTAATTTGGGGTCTTAAGAAAAAAAAAAAAAAAAAAAAAGACAAGACCTTCTTGTCATAATATTGCTACCTATGCTACTATAGTTGGCTTTCATAAGCTGTAAGGTTTGCCAAAAATCACTTGAAAGAAGATCAGGAAGCTTCGGTGGGAGCAAATGCAATCAGGTTATAGTTAAAAGTGGTTTTGTTTCTTTTAACTCTCCTCTACATAATGGATGTGAAAAACAAGAGAATGCTTTTTCCAAGTGAAGTGTCTGTTAGGAACAGGCATCTGTGTCGTGTAGTACAACATCTGACAGGAAGCCTTGCTTCAGAAATAATGCAATCCTCTGGAGGCTTGTCCAGCAAAAGTATCTTCCAAGGTCACTGCAATTCTACCTGCATGGCAATGCACGTAGACTGGGAGCTGCTTGGCTCTGAGCCTTCAGAGGAAAGCTGTAGGGTCACAGGAGAGCTGTGGTGCTTGTAAAAAGCAGGATAACATCCCACTTAAGGGGGAAAAAAAAAAGTATCTAGCACAGGGTAAATGTACGTAACAGCAGTGGAAAAATTAAAAGCCAAACAAAGTCCCTTCCTGAAGAACTAACAACCTGCTTCTGGAAATAAACAGAAATAGCTCTGTGCTATACAGTGTGAATCATGAAAGTAGAACAGTTTATTTAAGGGGGTCTAGGATACAGTCTGCAGTTTTATGTCTCTGCATGTGTTCAGATGCAGTGTTAACCAATGGCATAGAAATGATGCAGAGTCAAATGGAGCCCTTCCAGAGCCACAGGTGTGTATCAGAGTCAAATTATTATCCATTAAATGGTAGGAGTCATATCATCAATACAGTGCCAAAAGTGTGCTCAGTTCTTTATAGACAATGAACAAACCACAGAGCCCATGCTCAAAGATCCTGTGGGGTTCATCTCGGGTGAACTTTAAGAATGAAGTTTTTTAGGTAAAGGAAGAAGCAGGAATTCAGCATGGTAGGGAGCCCTATTTTGAAGAGAGATTTTTCTGTTGAGGAAGTACCCAGGCATTTCTTTAACTGCATGCTCACCTGCTGCTCAGGAGAGACTCGCTGCTGTGTTTACTCAGCCAGCAGCTGAGTGTGCTTGGGGGGCATAGCGTTAGATATCTCACTTTTGTGCCATCACGGGTAAGAAAAGAGTACACACAGAGAAAGAGGGAGAAATTGTAGTTAAAGACAGTGTTACTGAAGGAAGTGTTGTGCCCGTTGTAAAGAGGAGGGTACTGGTCTCAGCGAAGTGATGAAGTGTGCGGCTGCGGGGGGGGGGGGGGGAGGAGCACTGCTCCGCGCACCCTGGGTCACAGAGAGGAGTTTTGTACAGTGTTACCCAAATTTCTGAAATTCACTGTTCTCACTTGCCCTGTCTTCTTCGTGCTGCCTGTTAACAGCAGAAATAATATTATGCTTTGAGAAATTAAAAAGTTAAAACTTACACCCTGCCCGTGTGTATACAACAAAGAGCTGTGTCTCCAGAAGCAACTCCTTGGCTTTACAAGTGTAAATATTATCTGATGTTTTAAGATGGAGCTTATTCTACCAGAAAATAAATATGCTATCGGTGGATGATCACCTTAAGCAAGAAAGATCTTAATTCAGTTGGAAGTATGAGAAGTTTGTATATGATTATGTGTATTGGCAAGAAGCTATATATACAGTTACATCATGGAAGGTGGATGTGTGGCTGAAAACAACCCAGACGCAATCTAGCACTTGGTAGTGAGCTTTCCCAAGGATGCAGCTTAGATGACTGAAGTCTCTTCCCATCTGTATAATCAATGATTCTATAAAAATGATTCTTTTGTTCAATTAGGTGATAAATAAAAAAATGCATGCCAATACTATCTTTTAAAGACTGTATGCAGAGAGAAGGAAGAATAGTTATGACACTAACAAAGATCTTAATATTTTTTTGCTCTGGTATGAAGTATTTTAATCTTTATCTCAGCTTGATTAGTCAATTAAGATTCACTTCATATCAGAATCACTGAAAGGTTTTAGTAAGGAGAGAAAAAGTAAAACTAAAACCTGGTGCTTTTAAAGACTTTCTGTTGAGGATGAGGTATGCTACAGCACAGCTTTTTCTAACTCCATGTATAAGAAGCCTGCTGCTGTTTGGACATATCCAAAACTATGTGAAAGCCAAAGGTGAGGAAAAGTACTGAAAAAGACTGAACAACTTCTCTTTTTTTTTCTTTTTTTTTTTGTTTCCCTCACTAATTAATGCGTAGTATTGGTATATTTGGTAACCTTAAGGTACCCAGAGAGCAGCAAAAAGATGAAATGTGTAACCGCAGTCCTTGGATACAAGGCCTAATAACCCCCTGTGATCAAAAGACATCTCCGTATGTTTGTTCTCCAGTTTAACTTGCATCTCCTTGCAGAACATGACTGTAATCCCCCAAAGTCACAATGGTGTAAGAAATCCACGCTGAGTCGGGAGCAATATTTTGTCCTAATAATGTCAACTGCTGTCTTCTGACACTTAACCATGTAATGGGGGGAAGGAGCCGCACAGATGCGGACAGGAAATGCAGTGCGACCATCGGGCAATCCATTAGATAGCCATAATGCTCACAGCTGGAAATTTTTTATATCATCATTGTTAGCCTTCATATAATGCAATATTTATTACAGTAAGGGAAGAAGGGAGTATTTTTAGCCGCATCTTGAGTAACTTATCTCCATGGCAACCCTTTACTTGCCTACACTGTTGCTGCTATATAGAATGTTGTCACATTAATAATAAATGGAACACATCTAACACATTTGGCTGCCGATTGGCTTCCAGCCACATATTCCTCTTGTTCTAGTTGAAGGGTTTGCGAAGCTTAGGGTCCATAAGCAAATTTCATTCATTTTGTTTCTTGGAGAAAATTGCCTTGGATTATATTAAAGCACTAGGGAGGTTTCATCAATGTATGCATTGTGTTTGTTGGGTTGGATTTTTTTGTTTGCTTTTGTTTCTAGTTCCACTTTAAAATGCCAAGGAAATCCATGAACAAATACAATTAGAAAAGCTAGAAACCCAGCAGCTGTAGAGTAATTTTATTTGACTTACATTTGTATGGGTAAGAAAATGGCATTTTTTAAAATTGCTTATGAGGAACGCCTGTGACATGTTTTTGAAGAACAATACATTCATTCACGGGAACCTAAAGCAAGCAGGTCTACAAGTGAGATCCTAGACTTGCTGATCACTTCCACATGCATACAAAAAAGCAGCTGCAAGCAGTCAGCCCTCATTTTGTGGTCTAAATACATGGATTTCAAATTTTGCAAATGCTTGTTATAAAGGTGAAAAAAGACACAAAAGAGCATTAGATTTCAGCTTAAATTGGTCATGTTTTTTCTGTAGTGTATAACACTAGTGAATAATATAGTGCAACTGGGTTTTAAGTTTGCATATTAAGGTTTAAATACTACCTGCTTGGTATGAGAAGCCATCTGGAGGCTGGTTAAATGGCACTATGCAAATACTTACACAAATAAGTATTCGTATCTGGATGACTTAGTCCACATTTCTTTTGTCTGTTTTCTCTCTTCTCAACCCTATGCTTATTTCCAAATGTGCAAAAGAGGAAGAGGAGAAAAAAAACACCTAAACAGCAAACCTGTGTTTGTTTCATTGCATGACCAAGTGATCTTTCTGCAGTCTACCATCAGTTTAACTTCTCAAACAAAGTGCCCATAGGAATCTTTATTTATGAAACACCTATTATATTTTATTTTACATAATAATGATATGTTGCCAATGATAACTAAGTGGTTTAGGATCATGTACTTATTCCTGTAATGTCCAAACATCCTCTTTTTCAACCCCAAGACTTAAGGATAAAAAAGCCAGTTCTTCCACATGCTTGTTCAACTTTTCAAAACAGGTATTATATTCTTTTATGAGCTTACAGAATAACATTTAAAAGAATAGAGAAGGTCACTTAACAATTAGGTTCTTATACGGGGATTTCAGTCACAAGCACGATGTAGCTATGTCCGGAATGTATAAATAGAGGAAAAGAACAATTCATGTGTGTTCTCAAGCACTACCCAGGAACTGAGAGTTTCTAAAAGCCTGATCCAAAATATTTAGTAGCAATCCATGGGAACATTCTTACTGATTTCTGAGCTTTGAGTCAATCTCTACTTTTACAAAATTTTGAAATTGTGAAGGTTTTTACTCCAGAAGGCTTTTTTTTTTGCTGTACAATGTTAAAACCTAGCACTATTTCCCTTGTTATTTGTATCTAAGCACAGACACAAGGAGTAAGCTTTTGAAGAGTGAGCAAGAAAAATAACTGGTAGTATTTTCTTCAAAAAAAACCACCCCAAACCACTAAACTCCCCTGAAACTTGAAGTCAGTAAATAATCTAGCGTTATTATATTTTTATTTGGAGAGTCCTGCTTTTAACAAATAATTCCTAATTTGTGATGAGTTGTATTGAGCTGGTGGCTTCTTGGCAGTACTGCCTGCCCAGGTGAGAAACATGCTGTGCATGTGCAGGACACACTGCTGCTCAGTTATATATGGACCCTGTTTAATGTACAGCCCCATTCCTAGGGTTTCAGATGTTCACACTTATCTATCCTGAACTGGAATTCACATGACATCTGCTGAAAGGCCAGGAGATGAATGAACATGGGGAAGGATGATTTTTCTCCCTGTTATAGCAGGTCATTTTGCGGGATAGGTGTGCTTCTGGACTTTAAATGAGAGACTTTGGGCCAGGCACTGTAGTGGATGAGAGAGGCAAAATGCTTGCAGGATGTTCATCTCTCCTGAGCAGCTGGGAGCCAGACTTCTGAGTTGCTACATTTAGCACAGCAGAAAAGCATGTTATTAATTAGGGAAATTTTCTAAAGTGCTATGAAGATGAAACTTACATATATAATTGCTATTAAGGTGATTACACTTTAATTCATGGTTCATCTCTGCTTGAGACAAATCTACAGTCACAAAAAGTTTCTGTAATTAATCTGTAAGGGATAGATTTCAAAATGAACCGTGATTCTCTCATCTAGGCCTTAGGTGAATAAAAGAAAAAAGATGATGGCAACTGTTGTGTTTAAGGTTTGTGTTAGTGATAATGGAAAGTGCAGGACATTTAAGGAAAACAGTCTGCTGCTGAGGCCCCGTCTTGTAAGAGTTCGCACCCAATTTCAGTGAAGTGGGAAGCTGGTTCTAGTAAAACATGGACAGACAGCCTTTATACTTGGTTTGAAACTGGTTACAGAGACTAGTTGCTTTGGAGTTCACTGTTTCACTACCCTGAATGAGGACAAAAAACGTATATCTTATTTTGACTATTTTATGAAATATTTGGTATTCAGTTCTACCCTTTCTGAGAATTCTAGATGTTTAAAGAACCGGGAGTGTGGATGTTCCTTTCATTTATGATGCTATATGTTTTCTTGATTTTTACTTGCTGCCTTTTTGCTTTTTTCCCTCTCCAAAGTGTGACTTGGAGAAATGCTGACTGAAAGGCAAAACCTCAACATGGTCACAGGAGCTATAAAACTGATTATGTCCTTTGTGCCAAGCAAGTCCTCTGTTGTCTCTGTAATACTGCAGGTCTGGAGAAATAATACCACAGAATCTTCCTATGATACATGAATTCCCATCCTTCCTTAGCTGTGGGAGCACTGGACTATAGAGCGAGCTAAACCCTGAAGACCACCCTGAGTCTTTCCAGGCTTTGATTCTATCTTACTGGTTCACGGCTTATTTGAGAGCAAGATCTGAACAAGTAGCATTTTTATTCTAACACCATTTCACTAAATATGTTTTCCCACTGGCTCGAGGGCACAATTTTTACTCTTTTTAATTTTACTTTTGGAATTACTTTTGATCAGAAATCTAATGAGCTACTTAAGATTCAGAAGGAAGAGACAGCTCTGCCTCAAAAATGGTCATTAATTTGAAAAGTCGGGGAGGGCTCCAAGCTTGCTTTTCTCTGAGCTCCCATTTTCATGTGGTGTCTTCCAGCACAAACTTAATCACTGGAAAAACTGAACTAGTACAAGAGACACATGTGTTCTTTGTGGTGAGATAAGCATCCTCAAGCTTTTCACAATTGTATTTACTTTTCACCTCCTCATTTAATGTACACCTGTCCCAGCCTGGCACTGCTCTTAGCTGCAGTAAGAATGATTCTCAGTTTCAAAGCCAAATTTGTTCTTACAGTTATTTCACTGTCACATAATACAAACTGTTTTCTGTGCTCAGCAAAATGCAGCTAAATGAAGAGTCCAGGTGTGCCATATTTGTCAGCCTTTCTACAGTGTAATACTGATCTTTACTCTAAATAAATAGCTTTAATAGACTGTAATAATAACCTCTTAGCTAGGGCACCCCAGGTAAAAAACAGAAGATGCTCCAGTCTGCCGCACACAGATTTCATGGTGGATCTAGATGAAGTTTGTGGCACAGGTGTTGATGTAATTGGAATAATGATACGTGAGGGGTATGCATGTGGTTCATCCAGCCTTCAGGCAAATGCTCCTGCTGGAGCAGCATGGCAGCTTGTTGTTTGTGGGTGGGGGTCCGGTCGGACCCATGTGGGATCAGGCTCAGGCTGTGTTTTAAAAATAACCAAAGAAACATAAACAAAACCCTTCACCTTACCCCCTCAACACCACACCTTCAAACTTTTCAGCTGCTGATACAAGAGTTAGGGTTTTTTCCCTGTATTATGTCTGTGTATTTGCACTAAACTGATCATGCCAATATTTTATCTTGCTCCTTCTCCCTCTGTATATTTTGATATGGCTGTACACATATTTATGTATATTACACTTCATAAAAATATATAAGTAGTGATTATGAGTTGATTCATGGTCAATTCGTGATTTAATGAAGAGTTGCAGATCTATATAAATAATGGATTTTGAATATTTTATTGACTTCTAGTATGTACTGATCCTTCTAGGCTTTTTAAAATTAGAATGGCTGATACAGGCACAACAACTTTAAATGCGAATGTGTGACAGGTAGAAGTGTGTACCCTTGGCAGATGAAAAAAGGTGCATTTGGGATGTCTTAACACTGAGAACGAGCTTTTGTGTCATACTGAAAGTATAAATCTGCACTGAGCTACTTGTTTAGGGTCTGAGCTAGGAAAAGCACTTAAGTATATGATTAACTACAAGGATGTGGTTACAGCTTTTGTGGGACTATTTGTATTACTAAAACGATACTTTTGCATTTTTCTGTGATTATCATACTCTAAGCATTTACAACTGATGTAAGTCAGGGATAGTTACGCAGATACTGAAGGTGTGAATCAGTGTTTTCCTGCAGCAATTTAGCCAGACAGTGTGCAAAACTGCTTTGTAAGTCAGACTTCAATCTTAATTCATACCAAATGTCCATTTCCTCAGTTGTTGCAAGGTATCTTTTTCATTGTTTGACTGTAGAGTATATAGAAATAAATAGGTACAGTGATGTCTTGAGTAATTTTTAACTGTTCTAAAGAAAACAAATGAAATAAACATATACTCATCTGAGTGAATACTGGTTCATTCAAACACGTGCTATAACCAATTAAATTCTTGCTAATTATTCTTTTCTTTGTCTTGAACTGTGTGACTAAGATGAAGAGCAAGCATGGGCTCATGTGTGTTGCTTGCTTTCTGAAGGCTTAGCTCGCTGAAGCTGCTTCTTCATGATTTGATATGACTTTTAAAATCCAGATATCTCCTAGTGCTTGTTCTTAATTGGATTCACAAGAGCCTTTCAAACAGATTCTTTGTCTTATTTCCTTAACTTGAGCTTGAATTATGAGCATTTAACATACCTATTTTGTCTGCTGTTTCCTATAGGCTTGCTTCAATATGTTCTAGCTCCTCGGACATTCACCACAAAGAATTCGTTGCAGGTAGGAATGTTCCCAGTGTCATCAATGTCTCCTCTCTAAGCAATGGAGGTAGACAAGTATCTCAAAGGAATCTTGTCTCTGTCATCTGAGAAACATATTTCATGATGTAGTGAGTCTTTCTGTGGAGCAGTGAGTGTTGCACTCTTGCTCACCCTTGTCTTTAACCAGAATTTTGTTGCCTTGCTCTTAGAGCAGTAGTTTAATATTTAGCAATCACTAAAAGCTTAGTGAGGTTGCTTCTTTCTGTTGGCATATCTGCTGTTTCACATTTAACTTTAGAGCTCTTCAGAGCCCCAAGTCAGTCAACATCTGGATTCCTAGAGTGCCTAGGGCATGCTGCTTGATAAGGTGTGTGTTTCCACCAGCTCATGGTGGGGGCCCCAGAGCTGCTGAGGGCCTGCTTGCTACTGCAGAGGCAGTCCACAGGTGCTCTCCTAGGACCAGCCTCCCCTTTTGAGATCTCTTTGTCTTTTAATTTCTTTCCCCTGTCCCAGTAGATAACAAATTCCTAACTTGCCATCTTACAGAAAAATTGTATTGGTCAAATTGCCAAATTATTAATTCTGTATGGCATGACTCCCTTCAATATTGGAGTGCAAAAACTGTGTCATTAAGGACACACCAGTAGAGAAGCAATTAAAGGAATAAACATGATATAACTGGACAAGTTACATTATGTTCTTAAAAGGCTACAAATGAAGCAACTATGACACACAATCAAAGAACCTCTAAGGATAAACATTCATAGGCTATTCCCATGGTTACAATTTTATAGCATAGGTGGTAGAAAAGTAAATTCCTACCTAAACACAGTGTGTAGGAAGAGGTATTTATCTCCTGTTTTTGCTTAGTTCTTGCAATGCATAGCATTATTATGATCACTATTTCACTGAATTCCACCACACATACTTTTTATGAACGGGAGTTTTCTGTTCATCTGCATTTAGTGGCCTTGACAGAAGATAAAATCCTGAGTCTCACATCTGATACACTGGGCCGTGTACACTCTCTCAACATGATTCTTGTTCCTTATGTCACATTCCGTTTTCCCGTTGCAACCCTCAGGGTGTTGAGGATAGCTACAGATTTCTCCAACACACTTAACAGGCTGTCAAAGGAAAATACAGCTGTGGCTCATTGGTTAAGTACTCCAAGAAAGACCTTTGGCTGTTTTTCAGGTGACACTGTATAATTACAACCACATCAGTAGAAAGAGGTCAGATCTATCTTTCAGCCATGCTTCATTATGATAGAAAGACTTTGGAATATAATTCATGTGGATGCAATGCCCTCTTACTGGTTATTGATCTGGCATTGTTACATATCAAGCTGCAACCTGATTCTTTGCGTTGTGATCTCTGTTAAAAGTGGCATGTGTATCTCTGTTAACATTTCTTTCATTCTTAAAAGATGAAGAGAAGGAAAAAACTGTATTTTCATATTTCTAAATGCATATATCAAGCATGTTCTGTTTTCACCACTTCCGAAGGTACAAGGGGCACATGTGTGGTCATCAGTACTTGAAGTGCAAAATAACATGCCCTCTCTTGGGCTATGTGTGGTGGTAAACAATAGAAGGTACAGATTTCTTCCCATTATATGTGAGGTTTATTGCAACTGACATCTTATGGCCAAGGTTTTCAAAAGTACTTGGTGTTTTTCGAGGATGTAGCTTGACAAAGCTTATTAAACGGCGCATCTCAGCAAGGTAGATCCAGTTTCCTAAAAAGCTTGACTTTCAAGACATATTGTTTGCAACTTTGCAAATGCAGTCAAAATATTCTAAAATGTTGGTATTACCTGTGTGTTCAGGTGAATGTATTGTTAGCATAGTTAAAACATTCTGCTTTTTTGGAAGTATAAAATTGCATAAACTTTCCAGAAAATTCAGTGCTGAGAACTCTAAATGGTAGCAGTATTTGATTTCTTATGTGGGCTGTTTTATCATATTATTCTGGAAGTAGTTCCATGGGTGGTGTTGTAGGAGGATGTTTGGAAAGAAAAAGAGCTGAGAGTTTTCACTAACCTATTTATAGTATTCATTAATTGATTTTATTCTTGTGGTTACCCTCCCATTAAAATCCATTTGAAGCTAGAGTGCTCTTGTCTATTAAGCTACTCACCAAGGGTTTTAAATTACTTTGATAGTTTAAGAGAAAACTTACACTTATTTCTTAGTGTTATGAAATTTAGCATTCAGTTTTTGCTCAGTCTGTAATATTCTTCCTAGATTTGCAGAGACTCTGAACTAATTCTGAATAGGACAAAGAGGTTAAAATCAAAATTAGTTCTGCGATCAATCTCAAACAGTTTTCAGCACTCTAAATAAACCACCCGTGTTTAGTTCATACCCTGCCCACTGTGAAAATTCATTATTCTTATGTAAAGACGACTGAAAAAAGGCATTCGGGTGGAATGAACAAGTAGTATAAATTGTACAAAACAAATGGATGCATAATATCATAAGATATGCTTGTGCTCTCTGCATTCAAGCATATGGGAGTGCAGAAGCAGCAGGTTATGGTGCCTTGCCCTGCTCTCCTCGGAATCCTGTGGCCCTGAATTGCAGCACCTCAGCTCTGCTTGCCGGTGGATGGCCCAGCACGGGAATGAAACAGCGGAGAAGATGTGCTCTCATCTTTTGTACTGAGATTCCAGTTGACAGCAGGTTATCCTAATGTTGCACCCAGTTCAGCTTCAGTTTTGCCTCTTGCATCTGCTTGCAATGACATTCGTGTTCTACCCTTTAGTTGAATTTGAGCTGGGAAAGTATCTTCAATGTCCTTTAATGAAATATCTTTTTATGAAGATATCAAGGGAAAGAAGTACTTCTGAGCACTTTTCATGATGGTATAAATTCACATATTATTCATGCTTCATTGGACTTATTCTGCAAGATCAGCATAAAGCCATCTAGAAGAATGTGTACCTTTAGCATACTGATAATATCCAACAACTAGATAATAACATTGGTGACATTTGCAAAGCCTGAGAGACTTGGGCCTCTTAGCATTGACATTAATAGAAACGAGACATCTCTATTTCTTACGCAGTAGTGGTTCAATGACCTTTTTCTTCTTTCTCAGACTTCTGTTACTTTTGTATGTTCCTTGTGGCTTTTGTGAGGAAACAGTAAAATACTTGGTTTTTCTACTCTTTTCTCCTGTTTGTTTTAAAATAGCCTTTTGCTTTTAAATGGATGTCAGAAACAGCTTCTGCATAGGGTTTTATCATGGGTTGCCAAACATTTTGGGTATTCAAGAATTGGTTTCTGATTAGAACCGACCAAAGAGGTAGCAGTGGCATCTGAAAGTGACAGCTTTGTGATGGTTATTTATCCCTGCCTTGCAAAACTGAATAATGACATTGCACTCCTTATGGAAGTCAGTAGAATTAGCTTTAGACTTCTCTGCAAACTTCCCCCTTAATCCGGGAGTGCTCCTATCCACTGCAAAAGGCTATTTATATTTCATTTTTCACTATAAAAAAAGTAGAAGATTGACAGCAGTGCACTACTATTTTGAAGTAATTGATCTTTTTCAAAGCACTTTGGCTTTCTCTGAAGATCTATCATGTGATTCTGTACTTTGCTATAGGTACCTTTTACTGTTGTTTTCAGAGAAGTGGGGATCAAGGTATCGTGTTTTCAACCACAGAAAATTACCTTTATTCTGCATTTATTCTGATACTCAATGTAATATTAATGGAAGTACCCTTCTGGCAGGGTGAGCCATGTTATCAGTAAATGTGTAATTGACTTCTGTACCGAGTTTGAGGGAACAAAGGAAACTTGGAGATCAAGAGCCCTGTGCCTGCCTGCCAGGGCACTGTGATTGTTCTTGGCCTCAGCCTGTGATCGTTGCTTATGCAGCGTAGTACTGTGTGTAGTTACCACTTGAGGGCTAGTAGTAGTGATTGTAGTTTGATCAGTGTGATGAATGACAGCACAATTGTATGTCATGCTGTCAGTCAGCCTACCTGCATATCTACTAAAAAAAAAAAAAGCAAGGAAAGGTACCCTAGTACTCAGTATTGTAAATGTACATAAGCATGAGGCTTGAAAGATAGGGAATGGGCAAAAAGAGGGGAATCCTGAAAGTTCAGCACGTTGCAACCAGTGTCAGACACCAGTACTGAGGAAGGACTCTGAAATCAAGACTAAAACACTTTAAGCTTAGTGTTTAGTCTTTTTTACTTATTGATGGGGAGGAAATGTTTCTTGGTTTTCTTTGCAGTGTGGAAAAGTGTGGGGTTTTAAACTGTATTTGTAAAGCAGATCAAGAAAGTGTTGTATGAGTATAGCAAATCGAAAAGCATTTTTTGACCCCTTTAAATAGAAAACTTTCAATTGTTCAGGCTTCTTAAAGATTTAAATTACTTGGGCTTCGTAACATTAAATCCGTGCTATGATCTCTTTTATATTATGAATCCAAAGACAAAAGGGAAAAATACAACTGTTCATATAATACTATTCATCATGACAAATGATCTGCACCAAAGAACATAACATCATGGGGAAGCTTCAGGATTACCCAGAGTAGAGTCAATGGCTGTTGAGCCAAAGTAATTTCAGAAATAACTTCACACCTTATTTATCCCTAGGATGGAGCAGAAAAGCTATGACACTCTCCAGCACAGGTGATTTGTGCATTTGTTTAACCTACTGACCCCAACTCTTGCCCTCCCTGACAGCCTCATGCTTCTCAGTGTGAGGAGGCAAGGGTTTCTATGCAACTCCAAACAATATGATTTAGGGTTTCTCTATTAGAGATTATTTCTTTCTCACCTCTTAAGCAAAGATGATGCTCACCATAGGTGTAAGCAGATGGGTGCCATAGCACCCTGTTGCCATCTCTCCCAGCAAGCACACGTAGCTGCTGGAGTGATCAGTAAGGAGGACAGAGTTGTATTAGAGCCCTGGGGCTTGGCTGGTGGTCACTAGCCTAACAAATCAACGTGACTGAGACATGAGGCTTGACTGGTTCAGAGAAGCTGACTGTCTCACTGCAGGACAGGAATTATCTGGTTCCTTTTTCATAACGCTGGTGAAACGCCTAAACCCTTTCAATTGCGAGCTCTGGCATGCCTGTCTCCATATTTAGCCAAACTTACTCCAAATACCTTCCTTGGCTTGCCTTGTACCATCAGAAGACAAAGATCTCCCTTCGTATTAAGCATACCCTTATACAAGACTGAGATGATGCTGGATCTAAACTTCTGGCTCAAAATTGAGAAAATGAAACCTACTTATTTTCATGAACCTTAAATTTAATCACAGGAAATATTTGCTTTTCTTAGTTTTTTTTTTTAAGTTTGGTCAGAGAACTCTTATATTAAATCCATTTATTCAGTACTATTAGCACTAAATGATGTGACTTATCTGCAGGAATACTGAAAGCAGAGATCTTGTTTATTAAGTCAGTGTAGTACAGATGGAATCATCGATGTTGTTGGTAACAGAACTTGGTATTATACTGAGGGCCACAGAAGAAATCCTTATGTTCTTAAATTACTGCCTGTCCAGGCAACAGTTACAGTATCCAAAGTACCGGGGCTGTTTTGTTTAACAGGTACCAAAATTGAGTCCTAAGCATGTTAAAATTAATTCTTTATTAAAGCACATAGTTAAGGCATACAAGTCCAAATCTGACCAGAAAGGAGAAATTTGGTTTTCAAGCAAACAAAAGAAACCCAGCCAAAACCAACAAGACCCTACCCCTGCTAACTCTTAATTTGGATGCCAGGGACTAGGAGTTATATTTTGTGATGGGGACTAGGAGTTGTATTTTGTGATGGGGACTTGTGGTTTACTGGGGCGTGTGTGTGTGTCTGTGTGTGACAGCACTTTTTAGCTTTTCCTGCAATACAAAGCCTCTAGCAGCTCTTGTGTTAAAAGAAAGGGTGGAATTAAATTGGTATGTAGTCTAAAAGGTCACAGTGGGCAAGGGGAAGAATTGCGTTGACACCTTTTGTCACATGCTGCACATCAGTTTGCCTTGTTTTGTTCTAGTTTAATGTAATCTGTTCTAACAAAAGCCAGATTTAGAAATTGAAACTTCTAGTCGCTTCTGTCATGCTTGCTTCAACAACAAAGTTGCCAGAGACCCCATTCGCAGCC
Organism: Falco punctatus; assembly: GCF_963210335.1. Lineage (NCBI taxonomy): Eukaryota > Metazoa > Chordata > Aves > Falconiformes > Falconidae > Falco > Falco punctatus. The sequence goes on from NC_137588.1 coordinate 3,556,429, forward strand.
CTGGGCTGCTCCAAACTCATTCCAGTGCTACAGTAGTGGGCTGAAATCTGCTGTTCTTTTCCTCTTGTTTCCTCCTGAAAGATTTCTAAATACTTTAGATATCTTTAGCTGTCAAGTTCCTTGTGAGATTTAATTACAAATACATCAAATCTGTCGGATAATTGCATAAGTTCTTTTTTAAGAATCTCTACTGATGGAAGTCCAACCTTTCCAGAAAGCCTTTCAGGCAATCTCCTCAAACAGTGGTTCGCTCCTCTTGCACTTAATGTTTAACTTAATGTTAGGAATCCTCTACTGCAGCTGAATTGTAACCTGTCTTATTTGTTCTGGAAATAGAGAATTGATTACTGTCTTTGAACTACACTACAGTTGCTGCAGAGATGGAGTTCTCTCTTCCACCTTCATTTCTTTGCTAAATTAAACAATCAAGCACTTCCAGATTTCTCTCAGACACAAAGAGTAGTGACAGCAATTAGAGAACTCATCTCTAGACTGTCTTCAGATGTTTGAAAACACAATACGCAAAACCAGAGATAATAATTCAGATGAGGCCTTGTCAATCCCTTAATGTGTCCCATCGGCTGGACAGGGATGCCTTATCTCTCTCACAATGCTGCCTTTGTCAGCTCATGTCCAGTTTGAGATGTCGTAGGCATAGTTTTCTACAGTATCTGGTCAGATGTTTTCAAACAGCTGTTTTTGTAGGCAATTATTCCCATCTCCTTATAGCAGCACATGCAACTGACAGCTTTTTTCTTTCTTTTGAAGTTTTTCTTGTCTTCCAGTTCACTTGGAAATCCCCCTGCTTGGTATTATTAGTATTTAAGTAAACAAGCATTCTAATAACAGTGTATATATGGTTTCATTTTTTTATTTTGGCCATCTAGAGTATTAGATCTTTGATATTTTTACTATAAGTGAAAAACATGGAGATTTTTTTATTTGCTTAATTGGGAACAAAGGTTGGCTGATGCCATTCATATAGACTGAGAACATCGTGTGAGAAAACTGGTTCTCCCCACAGGGTATGATCCTGACCAGTCTCCTTTTCTATAGGAGAGGTATTCAGGATATTATTTTTCTAGAGGAACTATTTATATCTTTTTCTTATAGCGAATCTGAGGTCATCCATAACTCTTGAAAATCCCATTCCCTAACATTCAGACCTCAATCAATTAATTTCAATATAACTTTAAGCTTAGTGACTTTCAGGGAACAACTGTAGATTTTTAGGTCATGCCTGATATTTACAATCTGGAAGATGACAGGCTTTGTATTTGCATTTCAGATTGCATCCTGTCATGGGTATTTTTTAAAGTTCACCTTATGACTAAAACTGTAACTTGTTTTAATTGTGAAATAGAAAGCCTCTTGAGCTTATTTGTATTTCACTGCAAACTGCAATTCACTCAGTTCATGGAGCTCCAAAGGGGCCCTGTGAGGCCTCATCTTGGTCCAGCTGGCAATGATTTAAAGCTGTGATGTGATGATAATGATAATGTCTCAATTAAGTGTTGCTTTGAGATATTGGGCTTGCTTGAACATGAAGCTTTGAAGGTGTCAGCCCACATGACTAAAATCCAGGAACGGTCCAGTTGACCATTCTTACAACTGAGTTTCTGAGATGATGCCGTTCCTGTAAAAGTTAGGAAAAACAATAACATAAGTCTTTATTGTACTGGAGAAAATAATGAAGGTGTCCTTTCAGAACGTTTTAATGAAAGGTGAAATGTATAAAGAAAATATCATATTCTAGAGCAAAATCTAAGACAGCTGGGATCTTAGGTAGACAGGGAAGGTCCTGGTTCATCTTTGGGGTCTGCATAACTGCCTTCTTATTTTTGCATGTGTTTTACAACACTGAGCCCTTAAAGCATGCCATGCAGAATAGGTAAGGAGATACCAAAACCTTTATGGATTTTGCCCAAGCCAGTGCAGAAGGTGCATTTAAACCCAGATTATCCAAGATACTCCTTGTGCTTTAAGAACAGAAATGCCCTTTATCTATTTTTCAGCAACCAATATAAATGGTGTACTGTAGGGGGAAAAAATGGATTGTAATTTCGACACACAATCAGCATAGAGGAACTTGGTAAACAAAAGAACATTGCTGGTGGCACTCGAGGAAGCGGGAGGAAAGCCTCATTAAGTCTGATTGTTATGGCACACAGTGATAATGGTCCTGTACATCAGATAATGATTTACTTAGTGTCTCCAGTACATATTAGATAGATTATGTAAGTACATTATTTCTTATTGAAAGAACAGCTATCATTACCGGCCAGTGAAATAGTTGAGTAAATCTTCATGCTGCAGAGAGGAGAAAAAGTTAGCAACATTAAAATAATGCAATTTCATCCCAAAGCGAATCATAATTACTAATGTTGAACACGTGACCTTCACAATACCAAACTTTCAGACAACTGTATATTATCTTTCTGTGGCTTTGCAACTTCCAGTAATGTAAAATGACGGTAACATTTAGTGACTTGAGTATAATTCATGCTAATACAGAGCTTACGAGGCTGGAATAATTTCTTAATAAAATCATAGGGTTTGAGTTGGAAAGTAAAGAAGCAGGAGCAAGTCAATTTCAGTCATCCTCCAGTTCTGTATCTGAGTTCATTTAATGAAGACAGAAGTATGAAAGCTGCTGAGCCTACTTCCCTGTGCTTGATCTCCCCTTCAGACCACTTTTTCAAGTCTGGTGACTATCACCTGGTGCCTGTATTGGCTGCGGTAGCCGTGCTCAGTGCCTGCCTGAGGAGGAAGGAGCTGGCGTGAGCCGTTTGTGTCCTGTTTTGCCTGCAGGGTGGGGTGGTAGTTGGGTGTCTTGCTCTGCTTGTGTCTTCTGCTTGCAGGACCACTTTGAGTAGAAATATGGAAAAAAATAAAAAAAAAAAAAGAAAAAAAGTGATTGGAAGGGGTGTCAGATCTGGGCCGTCTGAGAAATGAGGTGGCGTGGCAGTGTCAGAAAGATCTCGTGTCCCTGCCAAGGCAAGGCCAGGCTTGATATGCCCCTTATCTGTAGCAGACTGGGACCTGCTGCCCTGGCAATGGGGCGAGGGGAGGGAGGACGTCGTACTGGCTTCAGCAACTTGATCCCAAGTCCATTCATCTCCCTCTCCACATCATCTTTTCAGAACCCTGCAAGATGTAGTGTTTGCCATTCTTCTCAGCCTACCAAAGGCAATCCCCTCAGTCTTTTGAAACAGCAGCAAATTAAAGCTCTTTTTGAAGCCTGCAGACAAGCTAATATATATTTTATATGTTCTGTATACATACATGCGCTCGCATATCCTTCAAAATTGAAAGGAGCCCATTTGAATCAGAGAAACGAAAATCTATGCAGATCAAAAGAAAAAAATAAACTTTTGTTTCTGGCTTTAAGGGGGAACTTTTAAAGAAATCTCAAATCCTTTAAGGTCTTTAAAGTATTTTCTAAATTGCTGGCAGCTTATCTGTGAAGTCCAGCTCTAAGAATTTGATATGAAATTCACTTATTACTCATCATTTAATCTGTCTGAAGATGCTGCAATTGTAATTAAACAATTGTTACGAATAACTCATCTACAATGCATTGTCAACATGTTTTCCCTTTTCAGATTTTTTTTAAATCTAAGTGCCAACAAGCGTATTTCTGACTACTGTACATTATGTTGTATAGAGTCATGATTATTCATTTATCAGCCATACCTCCACTAACCATACCATGTGATGATACAAATCCTGCTGCAGTGGAGCCACCTCATGCTGATGAGGGCGCGCATGCTGAAAATGATGCGCGCTGTGCTTTGATCTCAGCGCGAAGACACTGGACAGGGATTTTCAAGGAAATTCCCCTTATTAGCAGTTAATCATTCTGTTGGTTGAACAGGCTTTAATTGGCACTTCCACTGGGCAGCTGTTTCTTCTACTTAATTGCTTGGTAAAAATCTACTATTGAGTTTCATAATAGCAGTACCTGCAAACAACTCGGAAAACCCTTTACTGGCACCTCCACACAAAGGACTGATCAGATTCGCATTATAGGCTTAAGCAGAAGTTCCCTAAGCCTTGGGAGGTGAAAATGTATACGGTTAAGAAAGTATTGGAAAAAACTCCATTAAAGGGGGAAAATAAAATTAGCACTCATTTTGAATAGAAATGTAAAAGATAATCTCCTTTTTCTTTAAGATGCTGTCTTGATGTAGAACACTGATAAATGGGTTTATCCATTCTCCAGAAGCCACCACCATGTAAATGAGCTCAGAATCACTGCTCTTTTATCTCTGAATTAAAAACTGTGGCTGTTAGCAATGCACTCACAGGAAACCTTGCTTAATTTACTGCCGGTTAGCACACTTCTGATCCTGGGGCTGGGTGTTGAGGAAAAAGACCTGTCCAACCCCTTCCCCAGGCTCAGTGCTGGGTGCAGGCTGCTGCCTACCACACTTGGCTTCCAGCCCCTCCTCCTGCCTAGGTGGAGAGTTTCATTGATGTGCTTGGACTCATTCCTGCATGGTGTGTATAGCTGCGAGGATGCAGGGTACATGCCTGTGGGCCAGGTCAGTGCATCATGTTGCTGCATTAAACTGTTCTTTCTCCTCCGTGTGCATAGTCTGAGCAGAAAAAGCTCTTAGTTCCTACACAGAATCACAGCAATAAATAACATCAACAAACTCCAAAGCACATGCATTAATCGCAAATACTAATAGGTTTGCCTGTCTGTGCACAGTAGCCAAAGGCATTAATTGGCAAAAAAAGAGTGTGTGTGTGTGTGTGTGTTTTCACTCATGTCACAGTTGTCAAACTGCTTTGCCCCATACTGTTGTCGTCTTCCAGTTAAGCAGCGAGCTTTGATCCTTGCTTTGTCTCCTGGCTTCGGTAGCTTCTTGTTGGGGCGGGGGGAATACAACATTCTGCTTTCAAAATTATTTCTCTGAACCCACACTCTTTGGGTAATGAAATAGAAACTTTCTGTAAGATATTTGCTGCTGAGGAGAAACTTACATGTTGTCATTCATTTCTGCAACTCTGCCTACTTCAGCTATAGTCCTTTCTGTAGATAAAGGGGTTCAGTTGTGTATATATCTTTGTATGTATGAAATAATATATAGATCAGAGAGTGTTTGTACTTCTGATTCCAAATGGAATTCAAATAATTTGAGTATTGTGAACAAACTCCCACCTGTAAGTTTTTAACCAAACCTGAACTTCCACTTATTTCCAAGTTATATTTTTTTGTTGCATGAAAGGCTGCTCAGTCACCTTAACATAGAAAATTCCTAGTTTTAATCTGGATTGTAGTCTGTAGTGATCTATCATCAGGCAGTTAAGGGTATTATTTGGATAGGAATCAGGCCCTCTGCGTGTATGGCAAGGACAGGAAGCTTATTTTTTCCAGTTTAGGGTGCTTCAGGTGTTTAATTTTGTTGTCATTCAGAAGACAGAGATTAGAAGTTTAAATTCACTGTATAATTAATGAAGAAAAAAACAACGAAGATTGTCCCTGGGAGGAGGAAGGGGTGAAACAACCTATTGAGATCCAAGACACTTTGGTGAGGACCCACCCAGGTTGTGCATGAAAACTCCTGTGATTCTGCTGGAGAGGACAGTGGTCAAATGGTTCAGGGCTGCCACGCAGCCTAGTGCCATCCTGTAGGCAGAGCCTCAGCCTGTGTTGATTCACATTCTGCTTTGGCAGCTTAAATTGGACTTGAAACACACTTTGTCATATATCTTTTCAGAGGAGTAAGTGGTGTTTGAAATAATGATGAACTTTCTCATGAATTTGTGACATTTAGGTTTCAAGTATATTGAGAAACAAATTGAACATGTTGGAATAATGAAAAATAGAAAGGGAATGTAAGCATCTCCTAACTGCTAGTGACTGAGTCTGGGCCTGACACTAAAATTCAGAATTTGCTATTAGTCTATCACCAAGTCCATAGGTAATGCAAGGAGAAGACCTTCCCAGGCTAAAAAAAAAAAAAAAAAAAAAAAAAAATATCCAGGAGAAAGGATGAGATTATTTTTTTCCCCGCATCTTAAACAGCAGAAAATAAACATTGTTGTAACAGGAAAATCCATAACAGGGCCATAAAATAAAACATACTGCAAGGCGATAGTGTAAGTTTCTGAGGATCCAGAAGAAAAAAAGCTTTTACAGCTATCTCTGACTGAGGAAATGAAAGAAAAGCTTACATTATTTGCGTTCAACCTGGCATAAAGCTGAGAAAATTAACACACTGGGTGTTATGGAGAAAACTTTAATAATTTTTTTTCAGGATAATGTAAGAACCATCTTAACGTTCCATTGGTTGGAGATGTTCTTCCACTTGTAAGGGGTTAGGCATGTTCTTCTGCTTGCAAGGGATTTCCCTGTTCCTACTTTAAGTAAAAACAAAGAAACAAGCCATGAAACTTATATCTTCTTTAAACTTGAGTAGTGTTTTTTTTTTTCTTTTTAATTATGTGGCATGATAATAGTATCTGAAATTTTAATTAAAAAGCTTGCAGTTAACATCAAAAAGATCAATACTCTACTGTAGAAAATGTGTCCTTTTCATACACCTCCTTCAGGTATGTCATCATGTCCTATGGAGGAGTTTGATCTATATCTAGGTGTTTTCAATTATCTGGTTTTGTACCTTATGCTAAAAGATGCTAATCAGTAGGATTTTGCATGTGCTTGGATCAAAAAATCTTCATCAACCTTTTTAAATCCAGTTTGTATGCTATACGCTGCATTTCTGGGTTCAATAGAAAGGGTTTCAATGCCATTTATATGCAAAAAAACCTCCATTATCCAGTGTCAATTGGTAGTTGAGCTACTGTGAGCAGAGAATCAATGCTGGTAACAGGGATGCTGAGGATCCCTTTGGCAGCTGCTGAGGGGGCTCTGTGCTGTTTGGAGTCTGGCAGGAGGAAGCATTGAGCTGACTTGTTTTGACATGGCTGAGGTGAAATTGGTGCTAATAAGCAAAGACTTGTATTGGCTTCTGTAGAACAGGAGCTAATTACTCATGTGTCTGCATTGCAGGCATTCTTGCGGTGTCCCGGATGCCTCTGCACTACCCTGCCCAGCAGTGGTGTTACCAAGAGGCTTATTTGCGCGTGCCAGGACCCTCCTGGTCCGGCAGCCCTGCACTGTTACAGTCAAGCTGGCAAATCTCTTTGGAGTCTGGAGTACTGCAGAGCAGAGCACAGAAACGGGGAGGGAGTGACTCGGGGCGCAGGATACCCTGTAGAGAACAGACATCATGAGAAACACAGCACAGCTTCCAGGTGCTGGCTCAAGGAAAAATGCCACAGCTTAACTCAAAATTAACTACATCTAGGTGCAGGATTCATGTATGGGGAATTAAATTCTCCCTTGCCAAAGTCATATAGAAAGAGATATGTGTGCTCTCACGAGAATGTTAGACAATGTGCCAACAAACCCTATTAAAATAATAACAATGTTGATGAAATTTTCTTCCAGATGTCACAAGACAATTTTTAATAACGATTGAGATAAATTTGTACGCAGTCCTGTACTTTCGAAGTATAGGTGTTTTGCAATACCACACTGCTGTTCTCAGTTCTTTTTGCTTCTATACAACAATGTAAACATATATCAAAGATCTATGGAGAATGCACACGACCACCACCCTGCTCCACTACACGTTCTCCAGAACCTTGCAACTGAGCTGGCTGTTAAGAGTGCCTTGGAACAGCAGAGTGAATTAAAAAATAAAAAAGTATTTACTGGATAATTCTGACTCAAAATGAAGAACAAAAACTGCTGATACAAGTAGTAAAACTGAAAAAAAAGTCTTAACAAAAATGCATTCAGGTGAGAATTGCAGACATTGGTACTTGTCTCCATGTCAAAGTGATGTACACATCCTCTGTTTCCCCAGTGGAGTGAAATTTTGATGAAACCTTGATAGAAAGAGTTGACAAGTTTCAGAAATGATCTGGGAAGAAACAGGGAGAACAGGACGAGTCCTCTGAACTCAGGGGAGGCCTGAGTGAAGTTGAAGTCCTCAATATTATCACAGCTGGCTAATAACAGCAAACTGCAAGAGTAATATAGTAATTATTCAAACTCAGAATCACTTTTTCCCATTGGAAAACAACACCAGCTTTAAGTCATGAATAAAAGATGCTGGCCCGAATCTGTTACCTTAAGCATCTCCAGCGGGTTTCTAAGAACTAGGGACATAATGTATATTTACTTGCTTGATGAAAACCTACTCATCACTGATAAATCCTCACTGCTTAATTAGGATGCCTGCTATATTTCAATGCTTGATATATTTCCGCTTGCATATGCTTAAACGGGCCAAATCTTGAACTCAGTTACACCAATATAAATGCATAATGAAACGGATGATTTCAACTGCTTACTCTGATCTATGGCAATGTAGGAAACCAAGCAATACAGCAGAAGCTTTATTATTAAGCAAAATAATATAAGGAAACATCTCTAGACATCTTTCTAAAAGTTCTTAATTGGCATTTCTCTTCTGCCAATAATCTTAAAGCTCAAACTTACTTTACAATATAATGGTAAAGTGAATTTGGCTTTTTTATTGATTATACAGCTATATGTTTAGATTTTTGATTACTGAAATTCCTACCTAGTGTCTCTTCAGCAGCTTTAGTAAATTAATGTAATGTGAGTTTGACTTGTAGCAAGCAGATTTTATAGTTGCTTCATGTTCTTTCTTAATTTTGTGAATGAAGTGAGTTACTTGGCTTGCATTCAAATAAATACATTCATACAGTCACATACCTGTGTGTGCACAATGTATATATAAAATGAAGATGGTATTAGGTTAAATTAATGCAAATGGAGTAAAGATTATGATTTGGTTGAGCATTGCACACGAATTAATGTGACAGATCTGTTCCTAATCTGTATTAGTAAACAAAGTTTCAAGTGTCTGCTTTCTGTGAGTTGTCACTTTTGCAGTATTAATGAACGGTTCATTCTGCCATTGTGTATCTCACTGAAAAATAGGAAAATTAAATACTTGGTGGTGTATAAGAAGTTAAACTATTGTTAGAGCTGGCTTTAAAATTATTTTGATTTTTCTGTTCTCACTAGTCCTAGATTATTCCACTTCCTTTTAAAATTATTCAGAGGATTTCTTTTGATGCTGCTAGTGTTATCTTGTGACAAAGAACCTCTCCACTAATGCCTGAGGTGCCAATGACTGAGCTGCCTTCCAGCCCTGCCCAGCCAGAATCACCGTGCTGTGAAACCTCACTGGATGGGCCCCAGAACGCCTGCCTGAAAGATGTATGCGATGTATACAGGGACTGCTATGCTCCCAACAAATACAAGCATCTGTATATGGGAAAAGAGAATTCTGTATACCCTATTGGTGCAGTTTCTCAGCTATAAGTACGACATTCAAATTAATGCACTTTGTTCATTATAATTCATCCACACCAATATGAGGATAACACGTTAATGGGCAGTTGCAAATGTGTTGTACAGAAATTTAAGACAAAGTGTTAATCTTGATGGGATTAAGAAAAAGCATTAAAATTAATGGAATGATTGCATCTCGATCTGCATATGCAAATTAGGATAAGTTGTATGCCTAACAATAGTCTAAGCAAAAGATTATGATAATTAATTGCGTTATCTGAATTAATGACTGGCTAGTCCTACTTGATAAGGTCATGGTAAGTCCCAGTGCACTTAGTACTAAAATTTATCATTCAAGCCTGTGTATGCAGTTAATTATTACAGCCTATTTTAATGAGCAGATAAACTGTGTGAGCAATGGAAAGTTTTCCTGTCCAGCACAAGTCCATAAAAGAACACTTTTCTTTGTTCAGAACACTTCAGATCTCAAGAACGGAAGATATGTAGAAAGGTAAATAGACATCTGTCCTTATAATTTTATTTAAGGATTAATAAATAATTCAATTAACCCTAGGCTCTCACTGCTTTACAGGGATAAAAATTTATGGCTTACGTGGAACACGCGAGAGAGTCAGGGCTAGAATAAGCATGATGAAAAAACTCATTGAGTTTATTTTATCCCTATATCTGTGTTTGTTGATTTCCCAGCAGCCTAGTCTAAAGCCAGGTCTACTCAAGGCAAAGATGTTTTTCTAGCTATCTGCTAATACAGTACCCAGTACGGTAAATAATAAAGTTCAGCATGGGCCTTTGAGAAGCATTGCATTGTAACTAATACTAATATTTTGTAATTTTTATCTAGATATCTCAGAAGGTATAAGAAGACATTATTATTCTGACACTGCTTTCTGGAAAGGGTAATACAATCTTGTTTGAGGTAGACAGTAAATGATCTCTTTTTCCCTTAGCAAAATGTAATTTTGTGTTCTCTCTTGTTTCTGTGAATGGCAAGTACGCAGTCTGTGTAGGCATTCATACAGCTGGTAAGCAGCTGATTTCTCATATATGGACACTTCAATAGTATTTACTGATGATATGTCTGTTGTGAGTAGAAATATGTACATGACACCATGTTCCTGGAAGTCTGTAGGTGGGGTGTGCTAGCAGGTGAAGGAGACTGTCAGAGCAGAAGATTGCTATCAAACTGGGACCAAATGAGCACCAAAACTTTGTGAAAAAAACATTGGTATTATCTAAGCTGGAGTTGTGTCTGGGCTTGTGAAGCCATTGTGGAGCATGTTCCCTTAGTAGCTACTGATTAGATGGAGGCCAGTGCCACCATTTCTCTAAACCTTTTAAGCAGAAGCAAATGTGGAGGAAAGCTCATGTGTTGATTTGGCAGATTTAAAAAGGAATTGGAAAAACACTTGGTACACCAAGTCAGGTATTCCCATCACTTCAGAAGGACTGCTATGAATCAATAGCCACTGCCCCTACTCAGAGCACTGGGGAGTGATGGCTGTGCTGGCCACAAGCTGAACCACAGACTGGTCAGGGTCGAAGGGACCTCTGGAGTCCACCTGGTCCCTCCCCTGCCAAAGCAGCGTCACCCAGAGCAGGTCGCACAGAGTCACGTCCAGGCGGGATGTGAATGTCTGCAGGGAAGGAGACCCCACAGCCTCTCCGGGCAGCTGTGCCAGGGCTCTGCCACCCTCCAGGGAAAGAAGTTCTGCCTCACGTTCAGATGGAACTTCTTGTGCTGCAGTTTGGGCCCGTGGCCCCTTGTCCTGCCGTTGGGCACCACTGAGAAGAGCCTGGCCCTGTCCTCCTGACACTCGCCCTTAAGATATTTGTAGACATAATCAACAAGATCCCTGTTACATCCAGAGGAACAGATCATTTGAGGGAACTTTACAACGCAGAAATGTTGAGAGGCTTTGGTACATAATTTCTGGAGAAGCACAATAGCCAGTCAGCATTGTGATGCCTTGATTCAGAACTATCAAATTAACTTCAGTAAAAACACACTCTAATGAATTAATCATAGGAATACACAATTTTACTCCTGGAACAAAACATAGATGATCCAATTAACCAATTTCTACTAAGGCCTACGATTACTTTATTAAGGCTTTAAAAAATGGTTTCTGCAAAGCAGTATTTATTCCCAGTTTGCTTGAGTTATCAGACAGTGCTGTCTAAGACCCGCTGTTGAGGCCTCTGCTGTCCCTTATCTCATTAAGCGTGACATAAACACCTTTGATGAAATGAAATGGTGAAGCGCAGCAAATGGAGTAAACTCTTTCTACACAGCAATGCCCTGCTACATGCTTGCAATCTGATTTGTTGGCCCTTATTGACAGATGATAACACATTTTGTACAGGTGCCAACCAAAGATAGCTATTTAGAGCATCTAAATAATTAAGTATTGATTAATCAACCTAGAAGTATATAGAACATTTTTTCCAAGCTTTTGTCCATTCTTAGAGGTGTTATTATTTCTGCCAGAGGAAGCAGGGGAAGCACAAGACTTCTGTAACTGTCAAGGGCTTAAAAAATTACAGGTCTGCGCTGCTGTCCCCGGAGAACACAGCACGGCTGACAGACTGCCATGGAACTGCCATGTGCCTCTGCTCTGCCACGCTTGTCCGCAGTGTCAGCCGTCGGTGAGGGAAAGTGTCTGAATTTCCTAAGTCACAAAGCAATTAGCAAGGGGCTGAAACTCAGGATGTTGTAACCGTTGGGCAACTTGACTCTTAATGATGGAAACTTGTGGTGGCTTACCTGATTCGTGTCTCTCTTGGCACAATTGAATTGAAAAAGTCTTCACTTGACAGCTTTGGGGCAGAGTTGTTCAGGAAACAAGTCACCCTGCCCTAACAACTCAGAAACCTACATTTATGTTTGCATTAAAATACAGTTTAACTTGCAAGCCAGTAAACTAAGTGTAAATGGCTTGTGTGTGGTAGCAGTTCCAAGTGCCATGTGGCATGGCAGCCCTCCTTCCCCCCGCCGGCGAAAACAAGCAAGATTACCGTTCTGTTGCCATGTGGCAAGCCCTTCAGCAAAGCGAAACCCGAGTGTGTCTGTGCTGCTAGCGATAACCAGGCAATTTTTGTTGACAGGGTTTGTAGCTAACACTCTGTAAGGCAAAAAGCAAAACAAGTTTTCTGTGATACTGCGTGCAGAGACAGCTTTTTGTTAGCCACAAACGCCAGCTGAAGGTGTCCTTCTGCTAAAACCACAGGTCACCCTGTCTGGAGTTTAAGAGAATAATGGAAAATGTGCCAAGGTATAAAGCAGCGCTGACAGCAAAACAGTGAGGTATGCCTACCTGGCTGTCCGGCACGTATCGGCAAGCAATTGTCACAGTGTAAGGCTGGATCAAGATTTTTCATTTTTCCCAACACTTTTGGTAGTCAAGGAGAAGGCAGATTATCTGTTACAAGCATCAAACATATATAAGATTCTTTGTTATGCTATTTCTTGTCTGTTCTAGTTCAGAATGTATTTTATACTGATATTGCCTAAAAAGGCGTCCAAGTTGTCTGATAGAACACAGGTAGCAGATTTCAGAACATCAGAATAACTCTTGATAATCAGGCTTCTAGTCTGCTTCCTATGCTAGAAGCTACTCCTGGGGAGATTCCAACTGGATACAAAAGGAAAATTTTTCCCAGCGAGAACAATCAGCCTTCGGAATAATCTCCCCAGGGAAGCAGTGGATTCCCTGGCATTGGATGCCTTTAAGACTTGGCTGGACAGAGGGCTGGGCATCTTGTCTAGACTGTGCTTTTGCCAAGAAAGGTCGAACCAGAAGTTCCTTGAGGTCCCTTCCAACCTGGTATTCTGTGATTCTATGAAATCTGATGATAAACATGCAACTGCTTGACAGTCTAAATTCAGCCTTGTTGCACACTGGCCACTTAGTCAAAAATCATGTCTACTCAAAAGTCACAAGTAATTGACAATTCCTTTTTTTTAAAAGAGATGATCATGAATTGCATTAATAAGCCACGTGAAGTATTGTGAAGAGTGAGGAAACAAAGTTCTTCAAATAAGCTAAGATGTTAATGCCCAGTAACATCTGACAAGGATATCGGCAGTGTGTTAGAAATAAACTGAGTTTTGCTCTTAAATGGGTGAAATAGCAAGTGTATCAAAGGCTGCTTTTTTTCCCAGGAGTTTTGTCATCCTTAAAGGACAGCATCAGCTCATTTTGCTCTAAGAGGGTCACGTGTTCTCAAATTATGATTGACTATGTAGGAAGTTAAGAAGGGTTGTGTCCCAGAGGTTTTTGTTTTGGTTTTTTTTTCCCTCAGATTATAATCCATTATAAGATTGTTATCTTAATAAATATTTCTCACTTAGAGCATCATCAGTTTAGGGAACAAAAAACATACTTTACGTTTTTTAAAAATCATACTCTTTATAGGATGAATGACTGAGGGTGATATCTGTCTTTCATCCAGTTTACTCTGCTTGGTGCCTGTAAATCTTATCCAGTTATGACTGTAAATCAAATTCTCCATGTAAATCTGAATTTTTTCCTAGTATCTGTAGTGCAAATGCTTTACCACCCTAAACTAAATTTTCTCTTCATTTTTTTAGGCTCGGTTTTTGTTTCTCTACTGTAGACATCCCTAGATTCCATTGATATTGCTTCAGTTTCTGATTTCTTTTTTCCCCTCTTAGTTAATTTTATTTATGATCCTAATAACTCTAACTTGGTTTGCTGTAAACAACTGTAGTTGGTGATATTCAGGTTGGAGGTGGCTTGGAAAATAAGGCATTAGAGCAATTATAGGGTTATAACTTTGCATGAAGAGTTTGATACTATATAAACAAAGCCATATTTAAGCAAAACTGTCTCCTGCTCCATCATGGGATTAAAGATCACGCTGTGTTCAGTAGCTGTCGTACCTTCTGAACCATTTACTCTTTGAGGGTAGCTGAGAAGAAAGATGCTCAGAATCAACTTGCTGTCATCGAGCTTTCTGTTTTCTGGTACCATAACGGAAGCTTCTGGGACCTAACAGTTTTTGTCTACACATCTAAAAACTGGCAAAGGTGCTTGATAGACCAGGAGAATTGAAAAACCACATTCCTTTCTTTATAATATGATGGGAAAGTAAGCATGAGAAAGTAACCCTGCTTAAGATCTTACTGATTTGAGTTTTGCCCAGTGCAAGGATAGCACAATTGTCATCTCTGTGCTGAGGTGCATTTCTGTTTGTGTCTTACATTTGATGTTTATAATTTTTATTATTCCTTGATGTTAAGAAACTTTATGGGAGTGAGTAACTGAGGAAGATTTCTAATGAGCAAGAATGAGGAAGGAAAAGAAGCATCAAGCTTCAGATAAAGACTGCAGAATGTGTGTTAACAAATCAAATCCCTCCTTTGTCATGAGCTTCTCCTGCATCCTAAGTTTGGGGAAAAGGTCTTGGTTTTGAGGATTACTGGTTTCACCTTAGTTCTTAATCTGCAGTGACTGAAACTTGGGGTGGAACAGTCAAATTTCTGTGGCATGTAAGAAACTCAAAGTTGAGAAAACAATCATAATACTTCCAGAAAACTCAGTATATCCATGAGCCATTCACTTAATGCTAGGAAGTTTCATTTTGGACCAGTAGTGAGAAGCAGAGACCAGTTCCCGAAAAGTTCTTACTGACAGACTTTTTCCTTCTTTATTCTACTGTGAAGAAAAAAATCTTTCTATGATGAAGCATTACGTGAATCTGCATAAGCTCTTTTTCCAACACTATTCTAAGGTGGTTCACTAGAAAGTTGTCATGAGTACGGGTCTAGGCTTGAATTTTCAAGAGCAGTCCATGCTGCTGAATTTGAGCTCGGTGCAAGGGTTTTCATTAATAAGGATGCAGCCTTGGTGAGCATGGGCACTGTGGGATAAATGCTGAGGCATTGATATTTTCCTTAGTGATCACAGATCCTTGGTAAAACAGGAAATGTACTGCTTAAAATAGAAGGGGGGGGGGGGGGGGGTCGGGGGGAAGGAAATGCCAACAGCCTTGTCTGGCAGCTCTTTGTAACATTCTTTACCACAGCATGATTTATTTGTGCTAAACTAAAGAATATGTAATTTTACTGGGTTGTAAAAATGAAATATGCAGCTCTGATCTGTTACCTGGTTATAGACTTCCTTATATTAAAATACTTGATACTCTTTCTGTTTTAAAGTATTTCACATACAAAACCAATAATGGTATTATAACCATTGCATAAAGAAAATTAACTCAAGATTAATAGAGAAATCCAAAGGAAAACTGAATAACATAGATGTATAAAAAAATAATTGTATATTGATTTTATTTTTTTTTTTGCCTCTGATTTAAATATACCATTTTGCCACTGTAAAGCTTCAGCAGAGCTACGTGTGTGTTTAGTTTAGTTATTTGTAAGAAATAATTTTACAATGAATGTTGAGGATGTAGATAGGATTAAGAAAATAAAAAAAAAAAATTCAGCTCAGGATTTTATTCTAAGACTGTGATTTTCATAAACCTAACATATAAGGAATGGTGGGGGAGGGACACCTAACAAAGAACTAGTAATCTTCCACTATTTTAAACTTATGGAGAGAAGCAAAAACATCCTCAAACTGTTCTTAGTGGCACTTCCAACTTAGACTGAGGTTGTGCTGAAATTTTCTCTGTGCCACTAGATGAGGGTTGTTTGAGAGCTGCCTGGCTGTTCACATCTGCCACAATGGTTTCAGTAGTTACAACCTGGTGAGCAAAGCCGTTAGAGATGTTACACACGGAATAAGAAGAGGCTTGCTCTCATCTCAGCATTGGCTCAGCCAGGCTAAAAGAATGGAAAATATTGCAAGTTGGCAGTTGTGCATGTAATAAAAATGATTTTCAAGTAAGAAATTTCTAACTTCAGAAGGAAAAGTACCTGGGGAGTTAGGTATGTCTCCTGAAATCGCATATAGTCTGCATCTTTCCTACCCTGGTTGGGTTTTTTTTCATGTAGAAACAGACTACACAATAGCAAAGAAAATGTATTTCTGTGACAGTCTTAAAAGATTATAATGTACTTGTAAAGAGATTATACATTTAGAAGGTTTTTGCTGTTACGAACAGGCTCGAGTCACAGAGAGGACTAAAATCAATACTGAGGGCTGAGTCTCTGCTCTCTAATGTTAATTTTGTATCAGTGTGAGAATATTGATCTGGCAGAGTTGGAAGGCTATGTCACTGTAGCAGTGGAGAAGTACGTGTAATCTTTTAACTTTGGTTCTGAATTTTATTTGGTCAAATCTAGAGTGTAAAAGTTGGTCTTGAATAGATACTCGTGTGCCTGCTCAGTATGATACTTTCTATATGTATGAACCAGTGAAAAAGAGATGTCATCTCTGAAAGATCTGTGGATCTTCTCCCCAAAGTGGCCACAAAATGTATTGTCCTTTTCAGTGAGCTTGGATCAATTAGGCAGCCCTCTCATTGAAAAGCAGCTGGTTTGGTGTGCCTCTTCCCTGCTCGTGTGGTGATGCCATGGCTGCTTCTCTTCTAGGCGGAAGTCCTGTTGAATTTCCAGACATTTATCAAGTAGGTCGACAGAGATAGACAGTCTGTTGTGTTTTTAAAATGTAATTGTTTATGTTTAAACAAAAACTAGTGGTTTGGTGGTCCATTTCTTGTATTACCTTCTTTTAAAAACACCCCTTGTAATTATAAGGTGCCCGTAAAGTTCCTATGTGACTCCAGTTTTACAAAAATGCTTTCATCGCACAACCCAGAAACTAGCTTTTTATTATATGTTTAGAAAACACGTATACAGAACCAGATGTGGCTGTCCTTGTTAGTCAACTGAGACAAAGTCGTAGCTAAAGAATGCTTATAAAATTGGGTTTTTTCTGTGTTTGGGTGAAGGGGGAGGTTCTGGTAACACTTTAATCAGTTGCACAGAATCAGCTTAATTTTCTTCAGCTTCATTTTCCTTTTGCTTAGTCTTCACTTCTCTGAACATCCTAGCAGGTATTTCATATTTACTGTCCAACCAAACAACTGGGTTTATTCAAATCTTTCTACAGAGCAGACATAAAATGGAATTATTTTCATCCTTCAGCAGTTCCAGCCTTTCAATAGTGTCATAGCAATAGAAATGGGGCACTTGCACTTTACTATTCAGTAAAGGCTAACTAAGTGTGTTTGAAGTACTCTAAGGTTGAGTGACCTTCAATGACTTGTGAGTATAGATTATCCAACATCATAGCTGAACTAACAGACCATGAACAGTGTCCGATTCCTTTCAGGCTAAATAGTGCAGATAATCATAATTATTCTGGGTGCCAGGGTCAAAAGAACTGCTCATCACTTTTCTGGCTTGCTGAAGGATCTTTTAAAGTACTAAATGATACATCATCCCTGTCAGTGTGTTATAAAGGAATTAAGTGAAGCAAGTTCTAGAAGAGATTTTTGACAGCACATATCTGATATGCCTTCGTCCTTTCATTCATATCTCCTCCGTTTTTTTTAATGCAGATTACAAGTCTGTCACTCATACGCTTTATTTTGTAGTTGAGCTAGTTTTCATCTCTAGTGGAATTTTGTCCATTAATCTAAACAGACAGTTTAAGAAGTGGTTAATTAATGCCTGAGGTCTGTGCACTGTAGGTGAACAACACTGTTCATTTTCCAATTCATCGGAAAAATGGGTACAACATGCTAATTATATTTTTACACCGGATTCTAGTTTCTAAAAGTATTACTAAGCAGCTTGTGTCAGGAGACTACCTTACCTACAGCCTGCTTTGCTTGCAATTTCATACTAGCTTACCGTAGCAAGAGGAATTGATATAATTTGTGATAACACATTGGGCAGACATTTTCTGGTGAATAGAATTAATCAGTGTGCCAGGAAAACAATACCTCCTAAGCTCTTATTTGTTATTTCTAATGTCTCATTAGTATGTTAATGAGATGCTTCAAAAGAATGTATATATAGTTTTATATACATAGGCATATATAGCTATATTTACACAGAAGACTGTCAGACCCCATGTAAATATATGAAGGAGCTGATGTTTTTAAGACCTTCCTAAGGTTCATACAGAAAGCTTAGAATGGATTCCGTAATTAAATGTACTACAGCACTGGTTTGGAAGAAGAGGGATGGCTATAAAATAAAGAAGGAAAAATGAAGTCTAGAGCAGCAGTAAAACATTGCACTCCTGCCAAATGAGAATCTGAAAGTATGGGTGAAATCACAAACTGGCTGGCCAATTCCTTTCACGTGCATTCTCTGCCTCCTGAGTTGTGGCATGAGTACGATGGGATCAAGGTATGTGAAATGGAGGAAAAACCTCTCTGGCAAACCAAAACCAAACACTCAAATCTACGTTTAGGTCCATGTGCATGTACTTAAATTTGTAGAACTAAGGACATTAAATCTGTAGGAACTAAAAGCATAAAAGTAATAATCATGAGCCTAAAGGCAGAGGTATAGTGGACGATAACAGCTATGTGTACAGAAGGAATCATTAGGTACTTTGTGCATCTGGATAAGGCATGACACAATCCTTGATAAAGTGACCGTGAAAGATTATGGTTCTTCTGAATTAATAAAATATGTCATGTTATGTTTACAGCTCTATTTTTAAGAAAATAACATGCCACCGATTGCTCTGATAGCATCAAGTGTACCCTGTATAAACCGTGAACTCTATTTGAAAAAAAAGTTTATAATTAAAATTGGCATTGGTGGGCCTCCAGCTGGTGAATGCTGCTTTGCTGACGTGTGACTCCTGACACCCACAGTATGGTAGCTCATTGTCAGACTTTCTGCCAGGTCCTCGCTATTCCAACACCTCAGATGTTGCAGTCTCCGCAAAATGGTACCCGACAGCAGGAGGCTTGCGAAGGCTTTATTTCACTGTTTGTGTAGAAAAGGCCTTTCCTCACTCTGAGAGTAATCTTTTTATTTTATTAAGCAATGATCTTGACTTTTGTGTTCTCTGCAGATGTTAACCAGTCTCCTGCAGCAATATTGGTAGATATTTTTCTAGAAGGGCTTGCACATCACCGCAGGGAGAGGTGCTTGGGCACTGCAGCATAATGAGTGCGGCATTAGAATTGTCAATAGACAACACTAATAGCAATGATAGTGGGTCAGGTTCTCTTGTATGATCTGGCTTGTCATAAAGACCAGGCTCTTTTGGCCTGATAAGTGTTGGATACACGCAAGGAAATGCTGTAAGCAAGAGAGAATTTGGTTCTGCATGTGTGTTTGGCTGCTAGTGGACAGACAAAAAGCTAAAAATGAGAGCCTAAAAAAGAGACCAAGCTTCCCAAGCAATATGAAATTTCATTTTGCCCAGTCTTAAATGGAAGAAAACCAATTTTTAAGTGATGTGACTTAATATTATGCTGTAACTTCAGCTTTACTCCAGCAAGATTTCAGAACAAATTTTAAGGGTTCTATTTCTAATATTCTTAATAACTTAGCATTAAGCTTATTTGTTCGGTGTGTGACAGTGATACAGCCCCTCCCTAGTCCCTATTAAACTGGCATGAAGTAAGAGTTCGTGCATCACCATTCTCGCAGTGTTGTTATTGATCAGCTCTGAACACAAAGGGTCATCTTGCTCTTTACAAAATATCTTTACGCTAAATTTTTCTAGCTTATATCGACAAACATTAAGTAAAAATATGAAATAGCAAGCTTTGGGTAATTATAATGTTGCTGTTTAAATAGAATGTCTGCACCCTTGGTGAACTTTTCTGGTTATGGAGTTTTTCACCTTCATGAAACTGTCCTTGAAGCAGGTAACAATAAAATTACCCCCTAACACACACTGTAATATTAAGTGACAGTATAAGTCTCACCAGAAGGAGTGGGGGGAAAAGTTCTAGGAAAGGCCACCTATTGCAAGTTCTTTTATTGCCTGCAGTGGTGCCCTCATACAAATATGGAGAATGAACTAATTAACCAGCTTGAAGGCTCACCGCGCAAATAAATCTGTGTGATTAGCTGGGTTCTTAGAGTTAGAAAGAACGACAAGAGCTATTTTATAGGCTAATATATTTTAAGTAACTTATTTGTGTAAAGTAAGCACACAGCAGTAATCAATTCTGGCACATTAACTGTTTCAAAGTATTGTCTTATGATGTTGGAGAGAGGAAGGAAAATTGGTGAACTTCAGTTTTGAGGGATCAGAAATTTTTGATGGAAAGAAACATCTCCACTAGCTGCAGGCAGCACACATACCTGAACACAGTCGGATGCCTGGGTACCCGGGCTCATTGGGTGGGCTTTGCTGTGCCTGCTTAACTGACAGCTTGCAAATACACAAGGGGCTTAGCAACAGATAACGTCATCATTGCTGAAGCAATTAGAAGAGGTAAGACGATGAAATGAAAAGCAGTGCTATGCAAATCGTTTCTTATTTACATCTTGTTGAGTCAGATTAGAATTTCTTATGAAGACATAAGAGGGAAGGTAGGAATTTGAGACTAAAGGCAAGAGTCTTAAACACCTTCCTGTTGAAGGGCCAAGGGAAAAAAAATCAATCACAATCTCCTAAGTGTTTCCCCTCCCTATACAAATGACCACTTTGGCCCATGCTCTGTATTGTAGAGTGAAATCATGGGACTAAAGCAAGGGATGTCAAGCAGAAATGAGTAGACCACCACCAGTGCAGAAAGGAGAGGTACGAAGGCCTGAAGGGAGGATAAGCTTGTCTTTTGGAACATTTTGTGCGGTTATTATTTATTCCTGCCAGTCATGGCTCCTGATGCTTTAAGGATGTTGAAGAAATTCCTCAGGTTCTGCGGACAATCCTGCAGCCTGGCACAGTAGGAAAGGTTCGCTTTTTCAGCCAGCATCAGGAGCAATTGAGATTCACTGTTTAGATATACGGATGAACACGTTTAGATAAATTGAGTCAGATCAGTGTGATATCTTCCTTGGTCTTCACTTCTGGTAGGCAGCACCTTCATCATCAAAATAACTAGTGTTTTCTGAAGAAAATAACTTGTTTTAAACAAATTCTGTTGAAGTTCAGAAACTTTTTGGAGAAGCCCTTTGCTGGAGAAAAGAGTATTTCTTCAAAACAAACCTTTATTTTTTTCTCCTTTCCTCAGCCAGAAAAAAAGTCTGAAATTAATAATTTCATTCCCTTCCCTCCTTCAAATTGTATTACAGTCAGAATACATTGAAAAAAGTGAAGCATTTACCAGAACAAAGAAAAGCAAACCAGCATGCATGTCTCTTTATTAAAAAAAAAATAAATAATAATTTACAAAATTTCTTGCTCTGCTCCTACTTCTCTGGGACATTTAATCTTAATAGTATTGACATAAGCCTTTTATATTTGAAATGAAAATCAGTGACCCCATTAGAATCAAAAATGCTGTATTCATTAGAAGTTTCATGTGTCAAATAAAAACGAAGCTTTCTCTCTGGACTGTTGTTTGTTTTCCATAACTATAAACAACGAATGGCATAAGGCCCTTTGTCTTTTGTTGATTTTTTGGAAAACTTACCCTGGTGACTATAATCATTAATTAGACTCCAATAAAAGGTACTTAAATTGTTTTAAAAAAGAAGTTGCACTTTGTTGACTTTAATTAAGCTTACATAAGCTTGTACACATGGGGACTTTCAAGAGAAAAGTGAATTTGCTAACCTGGCAATTTTTCTTCAAATTCACATAGCGCTAATCAAAATGACATTGATTTGCTCAGATTAGCAGCTGACACCTGAAACTTCCTTACTCAAGCTACCTGGGAGAATGAAGCTTTCTTGACGTAAAGCTAGCAACTGGTTTTTCATAGCCAAGGATCTGCATTACAGCAATATAAGTTCCTTTCCAAACCAGGCAAACTTTCAACTACTAGTCTGGCCTGCAGCAGTAAAGCTTATTTTCCAAAACCTGATGCGGGGTAGAGTAATGACTGCTGGACCATTACACATTTCAAATCAGTCCTGTTTCTTTAATCTGTCTTGCACTGTTTTAATTTCAGCTTCTTTCTCTATATTCCAAGTACCATTATGTGCTTGAAAAGAGTGCAGCTGCAGTATAACTGGATTTCATTGTTTCCTGATATACAGAAAAGCAGGGAACAGAAATCTAGAAGTTTAAACCTGCCTGCAGAAAAGAAAATTCTGTGAAAGAGATTACAACCTAAAGACCCTATGCTGCATCTCTTCTGTGTTATGCCAAACAACTGATTTTTAAATTAGTCCTCTGTAGAGGACTTTAGCTACTAAAATAGCCACTTGTAGTCACATGCAGCAGCAAGGTGTTCGTAACAGAGGCTGAACTAGAAGAAATGGAAGTATAAAACAGGCTAAAGAAGCCTTCTTGTCCTCTTGCTAACCACATCAGAAAACCTCCCATAGGTACATCTCTGAGGTATGTATTCCATACCCAGGATGCAGAAATATTCCCTTTGGTTGCTGCTTTGTAAACTGAGAGCACTGAAAGATGTGGGAAGATGACATCTTAGCAAGGTACAAAGCTAATTCGCTGGCATTGCTTGGTTTGCATCAAGAGAAATGGCTTGGTAGCAGCAGAAGGCATAAATAATGCAGGTAAGAAACTGGCATCACTTGAGCTCAATGAGACTCAAAGAGCTGGTGAAGTATTCTTGAAACTTATGAGCTTTCTGTAAGCCCATAACCTTGCAAAACACTTGAACCTTTTGAATAACATTTCAAGTAAAACTTGCTCTTGCACAAAAAAACCAAAGGTGCTGCAAACTGATTCTTGTTTCAGCTGAAAGGGCTTTATCTTGTTCAGTCGCTGGCATGGCACGGCATTAGAAGCAATCTTCTCTTGGCATCTAATCAGCATATAATTTCAGTTGTCTGTCTGCTCTTCTGCTTGGCTTTGTGTGACAGTGTTTTCTGCTAGGAAGTTTGGGATATTGGAATAGAGCAAGGAGCTTCTGCAGGACAAATCCATGGCAATTGCAGGGGTTTACACTGAGTAAGTTCAAAATCTGCCATGTGCCTTGTTTAATTAAATGAGGAACTTGCAGGAAACACATGGCTAGTGCCCCCAGAGGTGCCTTTTCAATTTCCCAATCAAAGCTGATGAAATTAGAATTGGCTATCAAATCCTTCTAGCAAACTTGCATCATTCTTTGCTAATTTCCTTCTAGTGGCCTCTTGAGAGATGCAGATAGTCTCGAAGCTGCATATTAAACTTTAATTACTGATTTCTGTTATGAGGGTGAGATAACGCTTGGACACAGATAGCTGCATCATAAACTGCAAGCTCCTCATGCTGAAAACCACCCAGAAAATAAATGAAAAATGAGTCAGCAACCTATCACCAATCTCTGTCAGTGCATGCCACACCTTCAGCTCCACAGTAGGATGCCAGCTGGTCTTCTATTAACAGTAAATTGTAGATTTTTATTTATTTATAAGTGTCATTAATCTGGTAGGTTGAATGCAATTTGCTTTCCAAACCCGAGCATACGGGGCTTAGCATCATCCAGGCAGACACAATGGGTAGTTTGCAAAAAATACTACAATGTATGATCCACAACAGCCGTGCTGTTACATGGGGTTTGAAGCATTGTACTTATTATAGTGCATAAAGGAGGAATTCTTAAATCAACATTGCTTGACTTATTTACTTCTCTTAAAGAAAAATCCTGTGATTTCAGGTAACTGCTCATACCACTGCCTGCCTGATGGAAACACTTTTGATTCTGTGCAAAAATTACCACACAGGACTTTAGGATTGTGATTGCTAAATTGAGACTAGAGATTTTACTTGGAACGACCATACATACATTACATACATACATACATATATATATATATATAAAAAAATTCTGCCAGACTGGAACAGGTATAGGTGGACTTACAGGAATGAGGCAGCATGACTTAACTAGCAGATGAATGTAGGGAGTAAAGACAACATTTATGCCACTCTTTCTACTAGAATTCCATTAGTATTCCAACAGGGCACAGACAAGAGATTTGCACTTTTATAGAATTAGGGTGGTACAGTATTTTATTTCTATAGCACCTTTTGTTTGCTGTTTGTGTTATCCATCTCCTCTGAATCTAACTGTGCTGCTGCCTACTGCGCTGTCGTCCTGCTTTTCTACCAGACCTGCCTGGTCTGTCAGCAGGTTACGTTTGAATACTCTACAGTGTATTTTAGAACTTGAAAAGTGCTCTGAGATAATGAAGCCTTACAGTTCTCAGCATGGAGATTTTTCCATATACCCAATTAGCATCATTTTTCTTCTTGTCGTGCTGCTACGTCACTTTCTCCGCTTGTCTAAATAAATGGGACTTCAGAGGAAAATCCTGTCCTTACAGGGAAACTCTGGCAGCCTGGCACTTACTCTGTATTGCAGGGAAATGGAAGGGTATTAACTTTAGATTGCAAGGCTGCTTTGGGCTGGTAAAGGGTCTGTTGGGCTGTAGAAACAATCAGGTATGTTAAAAACAGGTGTTACACACTGTGCTTGGCTGGCATGGAAAACCGGAAAGGAAGCTGAAGGACCAGTGCTGTGCCAATATGCTCTGGTTTAAGACCTTTACTTATTTTGTTAGTTGTTAGGGCCTGCGTGTTTGCGGGAGTGTTAAAGCAAATGTGTCATTCCAGGAGTTAGGTTAGGGAGTCGTCTGTTTGCTTGGGTGCTTGCAAAGTCGATGCATGAGACCGTGAGACCAACTGGCACAACTTTTCACTAGATAACAGTCCAGTGTGCGTGATAAGTGGTAACAAGCAGATAAAAACAGCTGAAAGAATGATCACCTTTTGTAGTTATTGTATTTTTGAAATATCAGCCACTTTGTTCTGATGGTCCAGTCGATGACAAACCAGCATCCTGCTGACCATCTACTTTGAAATTCCTTTGTTCTAACTTTCTATGCTGCCTTCTGTTCAATGGGATGTTAGATTATGGGGAAGGGGGGCCTGTTTTTCCTGGATAAGGCTTGAGTCTATTTCTAAATTGCTGATTATTTAGACTGTTTAATAAATTGTGGCATATTTTTTACATCTACATTTTTGGTGCTATGGTTACTGCTTAAATTTAGAAAAAAAACAGGTTTAGAACTTTAATTAAAAGTAGATGTGGGTACATAGTTTAAAAATGACAAACTACTGCTAAAACAAATGTGTATTATATACAGCAAACAAGTAGGATTTCAATTTGCTAAATATGCTATATGTTTGCTTTTAATTGTATGAGCCCAAATATCAGACTTGTCTTCATTAAAATGTATTAGTTCAGTTACTCAAAGAAATTCTTCTAAGTATCCCCAGTAAATGTTCACTGTAGTGGACTATGAAACTAATTCTCTTCTTAAAGCTAATGCTTTCATCATTCATTATATACTAAGCTGGCAAAGTGAATTTCAATATATTTCCTCACCTGCCTCTCAATTATTTTTTTTTCTTACTTTTAAGCCAATTCACGTTTACCCAGTTAAAGCATACCAGAAAAGCCTATGGTGGGCTAGTTTTATTTATGTACTGGGATGTAGGAAAGAAGCAATTCAAAGCAGCCAAATACTTGTGGGGTTGAACAGCAGACTGTTCATAACTGCATCGTAAGGCACCATAGAAGCAGGAGCCTGGGCTCTCCTCCGGGTTAGGGGACAGTGACAATCCAGCCGTCGATCCGGGCTGTGGCAGTGAGCCCCAGGCTGCTTCAGGCAGTGCTCCTGCCCAGCGGCTGCCCCTCTCTTCTCTTCGTCTCCTTCTTCCTGCTACTGTGTGAAGACTCACAAAATTAAAACAAAGACCCTGACTAAGGTTTTAAGTTCAGGAACAGACCGAAGCATACGCCGGGTCTGATGTTCGTGTGTCCTACTGCCAGGCAGGTTCCAGTTTAATCCAGAAAATGGGCTAATGTGCCGTTTCCTCCAGTTCTGTTGAATATACTTTTTTTTTTCCACTACAACTGATAGCCATCTGGTCAGATTGTTTAGGTATTTTGCTTGAAATTTAGACCTGTTTTAAATCTACACGGGAGTTTAACTCATTCTACTCCACAGTGAAGAATGTACCCATACTTGAAAAGTGTCACCAATAGTACAGATCACTTTTAAAGCAAATTATTTTTTCAAGCCTTTTTAATGGGTCTTCATACCTAGAGATCACGTTGTTATGCTTATGCTAAATGAAAAAGAAAAAGACACAATAATATTACATAAGTCTTTCATTAATAGATTTATATGTACTTGTTTCACGTATTTAGAAACTTCTGGGGTTTTAAATTATTTCCATTTTGAAATTCTGGGGTCTTGGGCAATTTGTTATTTGTGCATTCTCGTTGTGGTCAAGTGAATTTACTGTTTCTTGGCAGGTGTAAGAATAGATTTATTTTGGGTGTTCTTTTTACATGTATCAGAATCCATGAAACTCCTGACTGTTCATTTTGACATTTTCTAGATTTTTCTAACAAAATGAATGGACACAATTCACAGTAGTTTGGGGAATAACATGGCATTTTATTCATCTGTATTGGCATTCCACAACTTGTCACATTTTCATAAAATGGGCATCTTAAGCGGAACTTCAGGTGTTACACTTAACCATAATTGTATTTCACTTTGGAGGAAAGCCTACTGGGACTTAAAAACGAGATGTATCTCACTGATCTCTCTTATTAGTAGCATTTGCCTCTTGCAGCCTGACTTGGTGGTCTGTTTATCAGAAGTAGGATTTGGGGCTTGCTTTATCTGTGCCTCATTTACAGTCAGAGCCAAAAGGGGAACATTCATTGTTACTCTAGTTTTCCATTACGGATTCAAGAAGGGATTAAAAAGTAGAAAAAGTCCAGGGCAATAGTGAGAGTCTGTATTACTGTTAGCAGTAGTAGTCAGCCATAACAAAACTAACATTCTCCTCATTCATCTGTTTTGTGCTGACATCTTCTGAGGACAAGCCCGTAAGGGCATATGTAAGAAATGCTTTGTGATCAAAACAGTTCCGCTGGTTTTTCCGTTTAAAATTTCTGAAGTAATCGCTGGGTAGCGTAATATATCCATGGCATTACGATACCATGTGTTGTTACAACAACAAAAACAATCATGTTTTTTTTGTTGGATGGATTTAAAGACATTAAATTCAGGTTAAACCAGCTATTATGTTGTGTTCAGTATTCATTGAATGTTCGCGTTTAATAGCTGATCTGGCCACTTTTATGTGCCATGAGATATACACGTAATGCTTATTGCTACATTCACCCATTTAAGGAATACTGAAGACATATACCACAGCTTTTCTTCTGTGGGATCTCTTCTGTGAAAGAAAAGACTTCATCATGAGGCAGGACAAGCCCAACCAACATTTGCTCAATGAGTCTTGCACTATGCCCTGAAGTTGATGAGACTATTAACATTAATTATTCATGTGCTGACAAAGGCCGCTGCAGGAGACACAGAATGAAGACTAATAGGCTGAAATAGAGAAAACTGGATGCACAGGAGAGCCTGGAGAACGGAATATCTTTCAATATTTTTCCTCATTAGTTTGGCTTATTTCCCACAGGGGCAGCAGCACAAATCTTTGACACCAGAACTTTTCCTTAACTGTGTCTGCAAATTCAGAGCCACATTCCCTTTGTGAGCAGTACTCTGCTCCTGAGCCTTGACCCTTTTGTCAGCTCAAATATGCCTGCTGATTGCGGATGTCTTTGAGCCTGACAGATGGACCTCATCCACCTAGGGCATGGTATAGGACAGGGAAGAACTCAATGGTGAATTCTGTGCTCTTAAAAAAAAAAACAACAAAAAACCCCGGCGTAAACACCAGTGAAAGTCATTGACTTTCTACTGTGCTTCTGACTCCAGACTTCTCACAAAGATGCTATGACAAGTGGGAACTTAATAAGAGGCCTGTCTGTAAACAGAAATGCTATTTTGCTAGAAGTTCAGTGAATGTTGGGGCAGGCAGAGGTACAGCTACAGATGGGATGCTCAGAGGCAATGTTTTTTTATAAGCTTTCTCTTCTCAGGGACTATAAAATACTGATATTTTTAAGTTCTTAGAGCTGTGAAACCAAAATACACCTTTATTTGTAAACTTTGCTCATTTATGGGTACCAGCTAACAAAAGAAATTGCTCCTTTTCATAAAGTATCTTTAATTTGCATTGGCTTTTTTTATTTTTAGGTATGCAGTTCTACAGAAAATTTAATTAGAATCTGATCGACATAGTGCTAGTAACGGTGTGAACTCTTGCTTTTCTCCAGCTCATATTACACTTCTCTTTCCAAAGAAGAGAGACACACACAATATCACAAGGGATTTTGTTCTGGTTTTGGTTTGTTTGTTGCTTTTTTTAAGTTTCAAGCTTTTGGCAACTTTTTGTCTTAGACAGTGCTGAAGAGGTTCAGAAACCAAACCCTCTCATTCAGCAAGCTGGTTGGTATTCTGCATCTATAAAGACTGGAGGAAGTGAACTCAAATGCCATTAGTGGTGTCAGAAGGCTGTCACTCAGTTTTTCACTATGGAAGAAGTCCATAATTTTGATAATCTTTGTAAGTGTGCTGGTAGCCACCTGGTTCAACCAGTTGTCTAAGAGGAAAAAGCCCGTAGTAGCATTATTACAAATAAGAGTTGCTGTGGCATGTAGACATCCAGGGTTTTCCCATCAATATATGTACATTAGCTTTGGAATTGCATACATGTGTGGTGGAACAGTTATTCTTTCTTAAAAAAAAAAGCAATACGCTTAATCAAATGTGTATTAAAAGGCCACTTGATGCTACTTGAGTGTAAGTTACAAGTATGTTTTTTCCACTTAGTGAGCTTGCTGTGTAAAATTTTGCTTAAAAAAAAAATCTTTGTATTTTTTGTTTACTACTATCTGTTGAGAAAAAAATCTGTCCAAGATATAGGGCTGGAGTTGGAGTAGAATGAAAAAATGATTTTTTACAGAAGGATTGCTTAAATCAGCTTACTGTAGATGGTTTTCTCCCTCCACACATACATTTCTACCACCAATTTTAACATACCCTGTTTTGATATTTTCTTAAAACCTATGGTATGGTCTACAGATACTCTGAGCTAAAGATAAGAAAGGGAAGAACAGAGGCAAGGGGAGACAGGCACCAAAACAGCCCCACATATAGACATTAGTTTACAGAAACATTTGTTATGAATAGAAATTGCTATTGCTTTGCACTAGGTCCTGTAGTAGGAGATATTACTCTGGGAAATAAATAAGCTTAAATTGGAGGCTGGTTTGCTGGTTACTGGTGCTACATTTATTGAAGCTTGCTGTGGCAGTTTGAAAACGTTAATCGCGTGAAACAAGAATAAAGTCTTACTAAGAAATGGAGGATAATAATGCCTCCAGAAAAGCTGTAGTGTGAGATGCCTTTTCCCCCCAACATTTAAACATCACGTTACTCTGACCTCAGTTTTTAACAACCTGCGTGTCTTTCCCCAAGAGCACACTAGGGTGCAAAGGAAACTTGATACTGCTGATGTACAGCTTTAAGGCAGAGAGATTAATGTCCTGCCCTGAGAAGCCTGACAGTGCCCCAAGCTCTTGCAGTATATGTATAAAGTTAGACTGCAAGAAGACATACCTCAGCTCTTGGCCCATAACTATTGCAGGGGCAAGCTCCTTTATTTCTGCTGGTGCTTTTCTTTCTCTACATGGAAACAATGATATTTGACTCTTCTAAAACTTGTTTCATCAGATATATTTTTTCCACTGCGCTCACTGCACTGTGAGTTGTAGGTTTGAAATATTAGTAGTTTACAGCTCTCCAAAGTTCAGTGGGAAGTGCATTTAGTTTTGTTTATAATGTAGAATTGGCAAAATGAGTATTTCTTTCTAATTAATGGAAGAATAAATAGAGGATCTCTTCTTCCCTTCTCCCCCTTTTGCCTTTTGAATCTCCATCGCCGATGCCAGCGCTACGGGGCTCTGACACCAGCATGACAAGCAGCGCCGAGAGGAGCCAGGCGCTCCAGGGAAGCGCTGGTAGCGCTGTGCACCCCTCGGCGTGGGCTGCACCAGCCCTGCTTGGCTCTGACTTCACCCACCACAGCCAAGCCTAAGGATGTCTTCTTTCTTCATAGGCTCTGAGCTGAAGGTGTGGATGAGAAGAGATTCTTGCATTCTTACATGAGCGGGTATATAAGTTCAACAGTAACACGAGGAGAGAAACAGGTTTCTGCTGCTTCCGCCAAAAAATCTGATGAACTAACTACTTCATAGGGCTAAGCCTTAATTTTTATAGTAGGCATATCAGAACCTTGAATATGTTATTTTTTTACAAAAAATAAAATTAGAAACTTAAGTGACCTATGTTCCCAAACCGTGTTAGTTAATAATTAAAATGTGAGTTGAAACATAAACTATCGAGCTGGTTCTAGAGAAACTCAATTTTCTTATGCTGTACAGCTAAGCAATATTGTTGAAGCCAGACATTCAAAATGCTGAGACTTGCTTAAAAATGCTGATTTTAAAGGAAGCCCCTTGTGACACAGTTCCATAATTTTCCTTTGAGATTTTTAAAGCTAATTTTTCAAACTTTTCTCTGCAATTAAATTTCTAATTTAAAAAGAAACATAAGACATACAATCATAGGAACCCTAGGAAAGAAACTTTGAGATATTGTGGCACTCAGAATTTTAATAGTTGGTAACAAAGTGATTAGAAGACAGTCACCAGTTTAAAAGGTCTTGTGTACAGAAGTCTAAGTACCAGATTATGTACAGTAAGACTACTTAGTGGGGAAAAAAAATTGTGAATACTGCTGGTTGCCATAGATAAGAACAGGGTAAATCTCACTTGTCTGTATTTAGTTACCCACAGTAAACCTGTTGTTATATCCTACTCCTGTCCACTTGACCAATGTGAAGTTCAGCGTCATTAGTTTGGCAGAAAGGTGCCTGAGCAGAAGAGCCCAACTACACTGGCTGAGCTCTTCTAGCAAAGAGGGAACTCCTTTTCCTTCCCCTGTCCCAGTGGAATAGCGCCTAGAAGAACAGGTAAAACACCTGAAGAGCTGCTCTGTTGGAGGGGAGGGAGGGAAGCATGGTCTGGTAAGACTGGCGAGTACCTGAGCTCCGAGTTACTTCAAAGTGGCAAACATTGCCTACTGCATGCCAAATCTTAACCCAAAAAAAGACATTCAAATGAGAAGGGATTGTTATAGTTTCTTGGTTGACCGGCTATTGTTTCAGCCTGAACCTTTAAAACATTAACCTTTCAAAAATTACTTTTATTTGAGCAAAGATTCCAGTCTCATCCACAGAAGCATTTGCTCAGGCAGGAATCTGAAGTAAGTAGGCATCAGTTTGAATTTTAACATGGCAATTTTCTACCTCTTATTATTGTGGATATCCTCAACTTCCAGTGCTCCAACTAGA
The DNA here is from genome assembly GCF_963210335.1 of Falco punctatus. NCBI lineage: Eukaryota > Metazoa > Chordata > Aves > Falconiformes > Falconidae > Falco > Falco punctatus. Next base: position 3,588,124 of record NC_137588.1, read on the forward strand.
GATAGACCAGAGCAGCCAATTCTTAGAAGTTGTTCTGCTAAAAAGATGATGTGCCAAGGATGATGTTCTGCAAGAGCCTTTGTAAATTAGTACTTAGATGTTCAAAGAGAGAAATTACTGCAAATCCAGTGAATCTTGCAATAAAGTAGAAAGCTGCCTACTTCGTGACAGAAGAATATTACTGTAGTGAAAGGCTGTCTATTGCCATGGAAAGCGTGAGGTTTAGCTACAGCTCCCCAGCATAATAAATGAGTGCTCCCATCTCTCCAGGGCCACGTATTCATACGAAGTATAACTAAGTACTCATGTCACACTAAGTAATATGACACACTGATACTTGGAGGCTACTTTAAACTTCTTTCCAGCTTTTTTTTTTTTTTTTTTTAATTCATTTCAAATCCTGTCAGACTTAACATTTAGCTCTTCTTATTGTGCAAAGATGCTTTTATGGCTTTCTCCTAGCTAGTTTGAGATATAAAAGTGGATTTGTTAGACCTGAAAGATTTCAATTAACTAAAGTGAATGCCAGAGCTCACAGATAAAGTTTCCTGATTAGCTTCTCACCAGTCAGCCTAGGTAGGTCCTAATGAAGATTTTTCAGGAAAGAAAACAGATAAAGGATTAGAGGAGAGAAAGGGAGATGGAATTCTGAACACAAAATGATTGTATGGATTAAAATTTTCACAGGAGAAGAACAGAAAGAGAAGGGAGAGGAAAACATTTTTGGCTTTTTTATTGTCTGGGATTTTTCTCTTCGTTCTTTAGTGTTGAGAGATAGTAAATTTATTCTGCCTTTAACCATGCAGTGGCACATCACAGCAAATTTAGTAGCAAGAACTCTCATGTTTATGTGGATGCATGTATACTTCACTGTAAAGACCTTCTAACCCTCAGTTTCTTTTATTTTGCAAAGAAAAGCGTGATTTAGAGATTAAAATATAGGTAGTTTTGATCTCAGGCTTTTTAATTAAAGACATTTGTTCCAGCAAAAGGAGTTACTGTGTTTATTAATATCATGTGATGGAAACCAAAACAGGGCAGGGATCTCTGGAAACCTTCTAGTCTAACCTCCTGCTCAAGCAAGCCCAGCTAGAGCAGATTGCACAGGACTGCATCTGGTTGGATTTTGAACATCCTCAAGGATGGAGACCCCACAGGCTCTGTGGGTAGTTGCCATTGTTCAACCACCCTCTCAGTAAAGAAGTATTGTTTGAATAGAATGTCTTTTATTTCTCTATGTGCCCAGAAATGTCAACCACCCCTCAAGTCAGATGTTCTCATCCTTTCACCTTCATGGCCTTTTGCTAAGCTCACTGCAGCACATCTGTGCACCTGTCTCACCCTGGGGAGCCCAGAACTGGGCACAGCACTCCAGATGTGTCTCACCAAGGCAGAGTAGAGGGGAAGGATCACCTCCCTTGACTGCTTGCAATGCTTTTCCTAATGCAGCCAAAGATAGTTTCGACCTTCTTTGCCACAAGTATGCATCACTGGCCTGTGGTCAGCTTTCTGACCACCAGGACCTCCAGGTCTTTTTCTGCAAAGCTGCTTTCAGGACAGTTAGCCTCCAGCCTGTACTGCTGCATGGGGTTATTCCTTCCCAGGTGCAGGGCTTTGCATTTCCCTTTGAACTCGGTTACATTCCTGTCTACTCATTTCTTCAGCCTGTTCAGGTCTCTCTGAATGACACCTCAATCCTCCACTGTATCAATCGCTCCTCCAAGTCATGTTTCTGCAAATTTGCTGAGGGTACATGCTGTCCTGTTGTCCACATCACTAGTGGAGATGTTAATTTGGCCTCAGTATCACGACCTGGGGCATACCACCAGTCACTGGCCTCCAGCTGGGATTTACACTGCTGGTCTCTATGCTTTGAACCCAGTAGTTCAGGTGGTTTCCAGACCATGCTACTGTCTTCTCCCACAGTAGTTGAGTCAATAGTAAATCTGAGTAAAGCCATGTTGGTACTGAGAGACAGGAAGCTTCTGAGTATCAGTGACGCTTTTAGCCCACTCCCCTTGGGGATATTTGAGGGGAAATGTTTAACTCTGTTGAATATAACTGTATCGATCCTTGAAACACTCAGATGAACTTTGCAAGATCTAAGCAATATCCTCTGTTTCTGAATAAGACAAACCACGAAGTGAAAAGTATGGTACTGTGTCCTAACATGAAAATTCTGTGCAACTTTATAAGCACAAGAAAGTTTAACTGAGCTTTTCGAGGTTAACCCAAATGCAGATGACCTAGGAATCATGAAATGTTTGCTCATGGGTTATGGTCATAAATGATTACTTCCTTTGAATGTTTCAATTTGGCAAGATAACAACTTTTATCTCTGTGAAAATGTTCCTGCTATGGAACATATCAGAAAAGAAGCAGCAGAGAAAATCACTAGCCAGAGAGAAAAACAACGGTGCCATGAACAAAGGATGTTAATAAATGAGATTGTGCTCATTCAGGGCTACAGCTAAATCCACTAAAGCCAATGGGAGCTGTTGCTTTTGATGATCAGGTAGCTTTATAGCAAATCTTATGAGCTTTCACCTGCAATGCAATTTGGAAAACTCTACTCTGCACTGCTGCCTTTGGTAAAGAGTCTCAAGGCTTTACATGTTAATCAAACCTCCCAGCATGCTGAGGTATATTATCCAGAAGTTAGGATGCAGAAACTGAGAAACTGGTTTTGCTTTGCACTGAGAAGCGAAAACTGCATCAGAGCAGTTACATTACACCAGCCATTGAGCAGCAGGCCACCATTCCTGCTTACTCTTGGTAGGATCTGGTCAGAGTCAGGAAGAGCAAAACGATTAAGAAGCAAGAAGAAAAGGTAGAGGAGGCTACCTTACCCCAGCCGGGAGAAGTCTTTTCACTTAAATTAAGACAGTGCTATTATGACTGAGTAAAATTAGCTAGAATCCTTTTGTATTGCTGTGCTTTAACCTGCTGGAAAATCAGAGATTAAAACAAATATTGGTGATTTCAAAGCCATTAGATGAAAAACATAAAGTTGCAGGTAACATGTTTAACTGATGTTTTTAATTTTGTACTTCTACTTAATTTGTAGTTTTACAGTGCTACTCATGAAAGATAGTGCATCTGTGTTGGTGTTAACTGGAAGATTTTGTTATGGTTTGGCTGGACTGCAGAGGGCTGGAAGGCTATAAAAAATGTCAAAAATCCTCATTACTTACATAAACATCAAACCTTTCTTATTTAAAGTCTTATTTAATTTTACCAAAAAAGGCCAACCAACAAAAAAAAAAAAAAAAAAAAAAAAGGGGTGAGGGGTTTGAGAAAACCATAATTTGACTCTTCAGATCTATAGAATAGGAAGAATACCTGCAGGCTTTACAGGATGTCGAGATGTGAAGTTCATAAGCATCTGCATAAAAGTGTGAGTCACAGATGGAAAGGGGCACTGGAGTGGTATTTACATTAGCTTTTTTCATTAATTGTCCACTTAAAACTTGCATTGGAAAAAATCTGTAGGTTGGTTCTATTGTATTCGCTTCATATAAACCAGCTGATTTTGAAAATTATTTTTTTATTTAATACATTGCATTTTGGAAGAGAGCAGAAATAGTATTGGGATTTAAAAAGAACTTTCTCCACATGTTTTTTTAATGCTCGGAGTTCCACTAAGACTTGAAAAATAAATAAGGGATGCTATATGCCATAGGCTTTTGAATTTGGTACAAGGACTCTTCCATCTTGGCTCTTTTGGTGCCAATAATTAGGCCATCTGGTTGGTTAGGGAAATTAATTTGAGACCATATTAATTCCTACTTTTAAATTTCTTTGTGGATAACACTTCAGGAGAAAATGATGGGTGCTGGATAATCAGATCTAAAATTAAGAGAATTTGTTGTTGATCATCCTATAGTGCTGGTTACAAAATTAAGCATAGATGCTTAGAAACTGTTGTGATAAACTTGACGTAAACGTATAGATAGAAAAAAAAAAGTAGAAAAAGCATGAAATCCCCACAGATTTGTTTAGGTTGGTGCATAGAATGAGAACAAGTGTCTGATTTGTTGAAGAATTCAGGCTGAGCCTTTTAAAAGGTACGGATAAAGTGGAATAATTTGGCTCTGTACAGCTTTTGATTGCATGTCTGTGCTCTTTGCTACAGAATGCTAGGCTGCTACAGCGCAAGGCTGACGGTGAAAGTTGGGAACACAAATTTAAGTGTTACCCGAACTACTTTTACAGTTGCGGTTTCTCAATAACACTGGAGGTTGGGGTTTGGGGGTTTTTATCTTATTGCTGAGAAAAATCCCCAGGCAATCCCTCGATATTCCTGCTCTCCACTAAAAGAGGCCATGGCTGAGTAACCCAATGTTACGGCTGATTTTGTGCTGTTAGATGCTCAGACGGCCTCTCTTGGCTGTGGAAGACTCAAAGATGTTTGGCCATCCCCAAAGCCCAAAGGGTATGGGCAGTTTGAATCTGTCTGCACGCTCTGAAGTTCTGACAAGCACTGCTGAGACTCTGGACCCACAACGCCTTGTTTGTTTAGCTTTCTCTGTTCTAGTCGCATCTGGGAATTTCTCTTCCCTGGGAAGCGCAGCCATCCTGTAACAGAAATTTTGGGGAAAGATGTTACCAAACAAAATATGAGAGTAACTATTTTTGGGTATAGTATTTTGCTTGAGACATATGGCGTGAAATAGTGCAGTAATGGTAATATAGTGACAGCAAAAAATTATATAAAGCAAAATGTCCAAAATACATTACTAAAGGCTGACACAGATTTTTGTGTTGTAATGTGGCTTATGTGGCTTTTTGCTGCTACTTTTTTTTTTCTTTTTTTTTTTTTTAGTACAAAATAAGAGTTTGAGCTTGAATTAATCTTGCAATCTCAGTATTTAAGAAATTGTTCTAAGAGTCTCTAGGCATATCTGGAAGCTTTTAGAGGCAGAAGTGAGCAGAAATAAAAATCTAGTACAAGGAAAGTGAAGAAAATAATTGTGTGGTCTAGTATTATGCAGCTATTTCGAGCTCTAGTAGTGCATTTTGAGGACACAATAGCAAATCTTCATAATTTTTATGCTTTTCCAACAAAGGTCTGTATTTTGAAAGTTCAAGAGGCCTCTTCTGTCTCATTACAAGCACCTTGCTTTAGAGTGAAATGCAAGACAAAAAGTGCACCTCCTCATACTGCTGACCTGTATTACTCCCCTTGCTCTTTAAGCTTGTGCCTAAACCACCTTCATTAATTTCTTTTTCATATCCCTAAAAAATGAATCCACTTGCAAAGAAGTTGGTTACTACAACAGCTTTCTTTGTAAAGAAATAAATAAATAAATAATCATAAATTATGCTGTTAAACACAAATTTTTAATGTTTTGTAGCTACATGGAAATGATCTTCCAAATTTTACTTAATGCTGGGAAATTAAACAGAATAAACGCTGTGGCTATTCTCACAACTACTGTGGGTTGCTAAGTATAAGTGTGGACAGCAATATTTTATTTTTTTTTTCTCATTTCTTCAAGGTCACTCTGCCCCCACTAAGTTCCCCTTGCTGAAGCACACCCTGCTACCTTCTTACAAAAAAAGCCTCTGTTCACACTTGACAGCATTTTGCTAATTGAGCAGAGGAACCTGTTTTTGAAGGCCAATGCACATGCCAGCCTCTCATAGCAGACACTTGACCAGCTCAGTTATTTGAGATGTGAGGAGTAGGCAGCAATGACGTGTCTATCTATCCCTGATTCAACAGATTTGTGCTCTTCTTCAAACTCTTGCCTGTTGGTTAATCTTCTAATGCCAGTGATTTTGCTATGTAGTTTATAGTGTCGCAAGGCAACTGTCAGTACAGTAGGTGTTAACAAGCAAAGTGGCTGTTTAATGAAACTGATTTGGAGGCAGTAAGTAATGTATTTAGGACCCTGCACAGTGCTTTAGAAGACAAAGGAGGGCTATTAGGCTCAGTTTGTGCCTTGCCCACCCGGGTGAGCAGGTAATGATGCGTGCCAGATAGTGGTGCTTCCATTTGTTTTCCCTTCCATTTGTTTTCCTAATGCACCAGAAATTTTAAAATCTTCACATTCAGTTTTCTCCAAAGGGGAAAGCATTTGACTAAAGATCAAGTTATTATTCAGGGATTCCTTTTGTCTAGCATTGCGAGTTACAGTTTCATTCTTCATTTCTGGGGAAAAAAGCTTTACTCTCCATAGTCCTGTGCACCATGCAGTCACTTGCTTGAAGTTCTGCTAGGTCAGTGTGAAAATTAATTAAGAACATAATTTTGCTCTTCATGTTGAATGGGGCTCAGATGAGATTTCAATAGTCGTACCTGTACAAAGTGTTCTAGCTCAAAACTGAGTATCAAAAACTGTATTATTGTGCATAACTGATCCTTTTCTGATCATCTCCTCCCCATTGAACTGCTTTTAAAAGGATTAATCCTTGAGGCACAGCACTGCTGTAATCCTCACTGTGGAGGTGACAATGACTTCCATTCAGCAGCATCCTGGAGATACTTAAGTTTGTGTTTACAAAAAGCTGCTGTGAACCAAAAATCCTATTTTCAGAAATTATTACTCCTTCAGGATGGGTTCACGTAGTCCATTTTGGTTAGTTACATTAGAGATAGCCTTTTACTACATGCCTGGGATTCAGGATGCAAAAAACTAGTTGCTGTGAAGCTGTGGTTACTTCAGGGTCATAGTGTGCAATTTTTAAAGAGATGTTGGTGCAGAAAACCTGGTAAGAATGTAGATTCTATGGATTCCTCTAAATCTTATGAGTATGAGGAGAAGCCAGTCAGCTTTCCTGCCTTAGCACACACAGAGCATGAAGAATCAGCAGTAGTTTTAAAACCACAGATGAAAACTGCAAATCCAACCTAAAAACTTTGCAATGAAATTGTTGATTTTCCTGAGCAAGTTGTGTTTTACACCCAGTGGTGTCAGAATGAGTACCAAATGTGAAGCACAATGCATGCCCTCCTACACCCACAGTACTCCCTCATCCCACTCAACCAATTAACAGTAATTAGATAATTACAATCCATAAAAGTCTTTGAAAGATGAAGATCTTGCTGCTTGGGACTCATTAGCCCTTTTAACATATTTATTATGCTTTTTATTTCTGACCACAAAGGGAAAAAACTTTTAAAATTCTCTGTTATTTGCCATATTCTGCTCATGAAGCAGCGCCTGCAAAAGCAGCCTTTCTCCCAGATGTCCAATATTAGCTCTGTTTTGACTGAAAATGACAGATAATGATAGAGAAAGGAAGCTTCCATAAAACACCTTGCATTTGATCACAAAATTTTTACTAGCGTTCCAAAGCAAATGGCATGTTATTTTTATATCGCTGGTAAAAATCTAGTCACTTGTTCTGCGCAATAAAAAATGGTAGGCTTTAATTATGTATGCAGCACATAATGTGCAGGACCGAATGGTTAGGGGAGATTTTTCATACAAGGCAACCACAACTCAACTGGTTTGTGGAACTGACCTTCTTTGTTGTAGTTTGGGTTTAATTTTTATTTTTAGTATAAAATTCTCTTTTTGCCTAAGAACATTCCTTCAGCTGTGTTCCTGGAGGATGCTCAGGTTTTCCTCCTGTCCCTTTTTACTGAATGACACGTAGGAGTTTCCACATCACCAAACATTGGGCAATGAAACAAGGAAGTTAATGTCTTTACAGTCCTGATAACGATACAGAAAGGATCCTCCAGAAGGTAAACCAGAGCCAAAGAGTTTTCCTTTTGGGGCAGAAGAAAATAATTTACCTGTATTACTTGTGGATGAAAGTGCTAGTTAAAGGGTAGCACAGCTGCCAGCGCACGTTTTGCCCTTATAATGTCCCTTAGGGTAGGAACCCTGTTATGAGTAATGCTGTGGCTGCTATTTTCCCAGTGAATAAAGAGCTAGTTTATATGGAAGGGAATTCTTGTTGACTGTTTGAAGCAGCCTTCTTATCCCAGCCCTTGAATTTCAGAGGTACGCTAAGAGGCCGACTGGGACCAGGGATTTGAGCCTTGCTTTTGATATTTGTACTAAATCTGCTTTCCTGTGTCTACACCTTTATCACAGTGAGTGGGGTAGAACTAAACCACATGGAGATTAAGTGATTTTCTGTTGTGTATTCCTGCATTGCAGGCTGAATCAGTTGTCTTTCTTTTGATACACCGTGATTTACAAAGCACTCTCTAGCAGTTTTCTGTAGAGCTAAGATATAACAAATGACCATAATTAAAACAATGGTATATTAAGTAGTACAAAAAATAAAAGATTAATATGTATCTCCTTGTTTAATGCAGAGCTCTTATGTACTGATTTTCCAGCAGTATTAGAAGGACAGTCACATTACAGTTATATAATCCTTAAGTCATGAGCAGCAGTTGTCACATTTTTTGATAAGTGTATTTTGATAATGGATGCCATTGTTTAATGAGAATGTTGTCAATACAGCGACAGCCCCAGCTGTCATTGCTGCTGGGCAGGCGTGGGGGGGGGGGTGGTGGTGTGTGTAAGGTTCTAATGATAGGTTGGTGCTAAGGGGGAGATTAGATTAACAACAATCAATAGAACAGTTCTGTTTTGCAATTTTGTTTATTATGCTCTCCACTGCCGGGACTGAGAGGTTGATTTTGATTGATTCATTAGACCACTGAATGATCAAACATAGGTCACTTTACAGTATGTGCCAACAGAGTAAGTATTTTGTTACTTTGGGGGGGATCTGGGGTCGTGCTTTTGCCTCCATGAGATACCGTAACCTAAGAAGTGAATCCTGTGATTACTTCTTTTTTTCCCCCCATAGCCAACAGCAGATGTAAATCATATGATTCCTTGTGTCAGAGAGAAAATGTTTGCATTCCCGGTTTGGTAACTGATGCTGAAATAAATCAGACTTGGTTGGGAGGATGAGGAAGCCAAAGAATTCTGCAGGTTTTGCAGAGGTGTGCTTAGAAAGTGACACCGTGCTGCAGAAACAGCAAGAGTAATGATGGGGGGAAAATAAAAATAGTAGCTGAAAGGAACTTCCCAAGGTGGATTGTCACGTTGCTTTAGTGCACGTTTATTTACCTGACTGTGTGTGCATGTGGAGAGGAAGACAGAAGCGTATCCGTGTTCATTATCAAAATGAATGAAGTTCGATCAGGATGGGAAAATCTGTGTTTGCCAAAAGGCAAATCATTTTTGGTGGTGGCAGTATTTAGTGGTTAGTTGTTTTTCACTAAGTAGCCGGTTCTTTTCTCTAGATTGAAAACTTTCCCAAAGATACTCTAATGGCATGCTGTGTAATGCACTCTATTCAATCATCTTCCTCTAGAAACGGAGGTAGGAAAGATGCTGGTGACCACAGGCCTCTCTTCCTTCCTCCCTTCGGAAAGAGAGGGAAGGTGTTGCAGAGAGACCCCCGTCTGTGGCAGTTTCCTTCTTTCTGCCCGCGGCAGAGGCCATGTGCTCCTGCTGTTCCCCAGGTCCTGCCCTGGGCCTCCTTCGAGCAGTCAGTTTTCATGTCACTAACCAACACACCTGTTCTTGTGGGAACAGTGAGTCCCATTTCCCAGTCCTTATTAAAGGAAAGGAAAGGAAGTTTTTCTCTGTTTGGAGTCAAAGGAAGTGGAGTTGTTCCAACCTCCCGGAGCAATCTTAAACCTTTTTCTCCTCAAGAGCCTCACTTCAGCACCAGAAACTGTACACTGCCTTCCCAAACCACAAGCTACTTGCTTGAAAGTGGTTCGCGGAATCAGATGAAGAGGACTTAGTTAAAGCCTTTTAAACACACAGCGAAAAGATCCCAGTGTCTTAGGGTCCCACTAGGCACATGCTGGAGACTCCCTCCTCCTTTACTCAAGCTCACCTGAGACAAGGAGAAGGTTACCAACACTGCTACTCCACCTCTCTCTCTTGACCCTCCTCTCTGAGCCTGCTATATTTCAAGCCCTTAACAATTTGAGATTCATAAACAGGACTACTCTAGGGTTTCTTTCCCCAACCCTCTCAAAACTAATGAGGTGAGGTAGCAGCCTGCTCTGGGCGACCTTGCTTCAGCAAGGGGCTGGACTAGATGATCTCCAGAGGTCCCTTCAACCCCGACCAGTCTGTGACTCTGTGAAGTTTGATGACTTTGTTGTCTTTGTTGGTTGGGATAGTATCACTATGTTGTGAGACACGACCAGTATGATAGTATTTCAAAGTTTTTCTGGGAGCTATGCCTCGAGTGTTTCAAAACATCTGTCTTGTAACCCCACCCCTCCAAAACGGGAGGAGAGGAATGCACTGACTTGCAGATGGTCAGCTGTGTTATCATGTGCCATTCACCCGCGGTGCCAAGGGGAACAGCTTGCACAGCTAGGATTGTGCTCCTGGTCCTGTGTGGTTTAAAGTTTATAATGGAACCAAACTGGGAATTGTTTCTGAACCTCTCGGCTCATTTTCAGGTAGGTTCTTGGAAAGCTCTGGAGACCACAATGGGGTCAGACTGGGTTTTTTTGTAAAACAGGCCTATTTTGAGCAGATGTAGTAAACGCAGTTGTTGCTGAAATGTTAGAACAGCTCAGAAAGTATCTAGTCTTGTAACCACTGGTGTTCATAAGGTGGTGGTGTTCGCCCTTCACTTGTAAACAAGTACAAGTAAACACACATTAAAAAAAGAATCCTCTTCCTGATGTTTCATGCAGATAATGTCTTCTATTAAGATCTGTCTGGCTCTTTTAATGAGAACTAGAAGCAAATTTATTTACATATCATTCCAGGTTTTTCTGTTTCAAAGTGCAGAGCAACAAAAATTGTGTGTAGGTCTTGGACTGCGAGACTTAGCTCAATTTTGCAGTCCTGTGGGTTAAGAAATCCCCTGATTCCTGTGAATAGTAACTGGCTCCACATTGAGATCTATCCAGTAGTCACTTCTTAATCCATTTAAAATGTGTTCTACTGATACAGCACGATGCTAATCTTTTAATCAGAATGTCATGGTATGCTCAGTCAAGTGACTTAAAAAAGTCTATATTACATCTACATAGTGAATTTCATCAAATGAATATAATCTCAAAAAGAAAAAAACAACCTCATGGTTAAGTTTAAACACTCGGATAGTTTGTATTTAAATGAAGATACTTACACTGCAGGTGAAGTTTAAAACTTTTAATTCAATTGTTTTGATGGACTGGGTTTTGTTAGTGTAGCTTTCAGGAAAACAGAAAGCATGCAGACATTTCTTTCAAATTGTGTTTGGGAAATTGCTGGAATGTTTTATTTTCACCTTTATAAAAAAAAGCTAGTCTCAACAAAATGTTTCTGGCTTATCAAGATGGAGGATTTGAATAAGATCAAAACAATATTTTTGGAAGAGATAATATCATAAAAATTCACATTTCTCTGCTTCATTTGGTATCAAGACTAAATAACTGAAATGGAACTAGATTCTAAATTATAACCATGAAACTGTCTAGCTCTTTTCTGTACTAAAGACTATTTATATGACCTTTGTGCTCTTGAAAGATAAAACAGTCTCCTTTACATGTGAGATGATAATTAAAAGGAAAGAAGCCAATATCTAGACCTCTTAGCTCTGTATTCAGCAGCCAGCTCAGCATTCCCAGCAGAGGTGTACAAAGCATTACTTTTGACAAACCAGGCAAAAGCAGCTCTTGAAGATTATCTCTCCGATGGTAAAAACACATTCACATGCTCTGTAGCACAGCGTAAAGATGGCAGGTACAAGAGAAAACATGGTGAACTCATTAAGAGGTTGTTGCAAATCATAAATACGTAGTGATATGACACCTTTGTTCCAGCTCTGTTTATTTTTCATGCAGAATATAGACATAACCTGGTTGTAATAGGAAGCTTACAACAGATTTAACTTTCCCTCTAGATTTTAGAGCTCAGCACCTCAAGTAATGACATGTGTTGACTGAACGGCATCATCTTGAGGTCACCATTTGCCCTGAGTTAACAAACTGTAGTGCAGAGGACATCGTCTTTCTCCTTGCTGTACTATGGGAACTGTTATATTCTTTAAGCCATGTTCAGTTGGCTTCATGAGCAGTCTTCCTCTAGCTTTTCCAAGGTAAGCTAACAGCTCTCCTGCCCTGCCAGCTCATCTAAAATATATAACAAGTTGACATCACAGTATATTCTGAAATCCTAATTCCCAGGAAATCCTAAATCCCTTCAGGTCTGTGACTGTATCTGGCTCTGTTGCTGTCACCTGCCCTGACAGCATGGATTGTCAGGAAGGTTTGAGTGCTCAGGATTGCAGTTAACATGCGCAGTTAACATTAATCTGAATATTTCTGAACAGATTCTTAGAGCAGGACTGCTTAACACAATCAAGAGCAGTTTGGTTAATTGAGGTAGAGAAAAGTGAAACTATGCAGCCAGGATTTCTGCTTGGTTTGGCACCAGGACTCCTACTCACAAAAACATCTCAGCATCTGTTACTGTTCCAAGAAAGAGCAAGTTACAGCTTAGTCATGTACTAAGAGTGTGGCTTAAGGAGGAGGGCAAAACAATTTGGGAGCTGCTGGTGGGATTCACCCCTTGGAATTAGTTTATCAGGGCATGTGGCTGAGCTCCTGCCCTAGGACTTGCCTAGGGGTTAAGGCTGAGATTAAGGTTAGAGCTCTGAGAATGAGGATAGCCAGCTACGAGAACTGGCCCCTGTGCAGCCCTTAGCCATGGATATCAGGGTGTCCCAAGGCGTAAGTTGCAGCCTAGGGGTAGGGTCAGGTAGGGCTGGCTCTGGTGCTGGTGACAGCGGGGTCTTTCCCTGCCAGAACTTCGTAATTCTCAGCAGAATCACTTTTTTCCTTGCCCTGCTTCATATGCAGCAAGCACACCTGCCAGCACTAAGCCTGGCTCTGCCCAACAGGCGCAGGAACAATATATGAGATGTAAATAAGCACCGTAAATACACCGTGCCTACGTTGTTGCCTTTAATGCTGAGGGAAGGTTCCTGCCAGTTAAAAAACACTAAAGCTGCCATTGATCCCAGCGAGTCCCCCCAACAGCTCGTGTTTTCTGGCCTTTCAGTGCAGACTAAGCTCATAAAGGAATCGGAGAAAAGTATTTTGGGGAGAAGAGGAATAGCATTTAAAATGCAACTGAATTTTGTTAAGAATTATATAGGTATAAATTTGTGATAACAAGAAGCGTACCAAAGTCAGGTGTTAGGAGTTGTACAATTTTCCCAAAGCTTAAAAAATAAATACTGTAGTATTGTACTATCACAGCAGAATTTTGGTTTCTGACTATCAATCTGTATTCTTAAAAAGTAGTAACTTGTGCTTAGCACAATTCCATGTCTGTAATTAGCACCAGATAGCTTGTGAAAATAGTAAGTTAGATCTAATGTTAATGATAAAAGTATATGCGTTGCAACTTTATTGAAACATTTCCCTGCATTATCAGAATGATATAATGCTGTGTGCCTATGAAGAAACCACAAGTTTGTAATTGTGTTGTAATTATGTCCAAGATGGCTGTGAATGCATTGGAAGTAGTTTTAATTTTGCTGATATGAAGATGATATATTCTAGGCTGAGAAGTTAGGGACACTCAGGTCTCTGCTGCTGTCAGTGCAGTCTAGATCAGTATAAAGGTTGTCAGCACATAGAGGTTTATAAGAACAGAAACTGAATGTAACAATATTTGGGAAGAAAATAAAATCTGGAGTCACCACAACCAAATTGGAGGGGTTTTATGAAGTTCAGCAGAGATCTTAAAACTCATGATTTTTTAATATTACATGGTGTTGTGCTAGGTAAGAAAATCTTGCAATATATCTCCACCTTTCTGTAGCTGCCTTTGTACTCTATCTCTCTTAAAACAAATTGCAAAGCACTTATTTCCATAATGATTATGCAGCATACTGCATAAAACCCTAGAGTTACAGTGAAGTAGAAAGACTTCCACTATAAAAGAGAAGAAAAATAGGAGACTTTATTAATAGAGGATGATGGACTGTGTTATGTTTCCTCTTCTGTAAAGTTTCAAAGCCTCTTTAAAATAAATGTAGAGCTTAATCATACAGCATCAACGTTATTTATTGAGCATCACATAAAAAATGTTCATACCTTTGGGATTACGTTGTGAAGTAGTCAGAGGAAATGTTCTCTCAAAGCTCTAGAGATGGGGAACATAATGAGTGGTGAGAAGAATTCATTGAATAGTCCACAGTCAAGAACAGCAATGTATGCAGGTGCATGGCTTCTAACCTTTAGTTTCTGTTTAATTTCTCTTTCTCAAAGAAGAAGTATCACTTACATAGTAACTAATCACTTGGGCATGAGTGTTTCCCGTTTACGGAAGTCTCACATAAAATGAAAGCGCTCTGTGCTGCGCTACTTTGCACAGCCTTCATCACTCATACTGAATACATATTAAAGCATTTCACAGAAAAGCTTTACATTTCATATATGTTATAAAGTAAATGTTTAAAAACTGTGATTGGGACTATGGAAAAAGGGAGAGATGGTCTTTAAGACATTTAAAGCTTTTAAAAACATATATTTATCCTGAATAGAGCTGCATCTGCAGCTTACAACATTATGTGCTGCCCACTCATGAGACCCTACAGTCTCTGTGGAGGATATAGACTGTTGCAAAAACAACCTTGAGAGCATTTTACAAAGATTTCTCTTCTCTGTTGCAAGAATCTTTTTGGTGGGGGGGTCTGTTTGTTTGTTTGTTTGTTTGTTTGTGTGTGAGGTTCGTTGTTGTCGGTTTTAATTGTTTACATCTAAAAATCTCTTTCCTCTTCCTCCTGTGGGGTATGAAACAAAAAAGGTGGAATAGGAAAGGAAGAGTTGAGGGTAAATATTAACAGGCCCAGAAGCCACCACATTATTCTTCCATTCACATCTAGTCAAGTTTACAAACTCACTGATAGCAAGATTGCCTGTATATTTCTTTGACTAGATACAATTTTGTAGACTTTCATTTGCACAGTGATCCAACTGCTAGTGAAGAGGTCCACTGCAAGAATGTCTTGCTCTTGCAGAAGGTCCTTACAGGAGACTGGGTGCTATGCACACTCACGATTCATATCTAGACCCTTAATTAGCATCTTCTACCTTTGCCATGGCTCACAAAAGGACAGCTTATGCTGATGTTAATGCCCTGTTTCTTCTGGGATTAGCCTGGAACAGAGCACACTTGGTGTCGGAGTAGGACAGGCATGAAGAGGCAAAAGAGAACCTGTTTGCTGTCTAGCAGATCCTTGCCTTTCCTGGTGATTGATGCCCCCTCCCCCAGCATAGCAAAGCTTCCCAGGCAGTCCCTTCTTGCCCCTCTGCTGTTGCATGGGTCTGTCAGCAGCCCTGACAGCAGGTCCTTGGGGTAAATCCTTCTGCCTTCTACTGCTGGAGGAAGGAAATTACACAAACAGCATAAGGATGAGAAACAACTCGGTTTGCAGGGATTTCATTCAGAAAAGAAGCTGAGAAGCTTGCCTAAATGGGAGAGAGATTGTGAGTTAACGAACGTATCTCTTCTGTGATGCTGAGTGACATTTACCCATGAGCCTCACTATTAAAATTAGTAAAATTAAAATACTATTCTTATTCACAGCACTGTAGAATGAATTGAAAGTCTGTGGGGGGAAAAGCTAAATAACCTCATATAAAGTTAAGTGAAACCATATCTGAGAATTCAGTTGCATGGCAGAGAGAATTGATTCATAGCTGTAATTTAATCAGATGAGAAGAGTATGGTAAGCACATAACCTAAAAATGACATCCAAAGTTAAGTCAGTTGAGAAGGCATCAGAATAATCAATATAGCCAAATCAGTAAGGAATAAATCAATTCCCAGCCATGTGAATTAATCTTTACAACTTTGCAAATGCTAGTGTTTTAGAATTGTTGATTCAAAGGCTTTGTTCAAGGATAACAGCCACTCTGCAATTACATAGAATCAGGTGTGGTTTTAGTCTACAATTGGTGGGTAATTGTTGTTCTTAAGCTTCCAATTTATCTAAACAAAAAAGAGCAAAGGGAGCAAGAGGAGGATGATCCAGCAAGTTACTGACCATTCTCACCCTCCTCTGACAAAGGACCAAGAATGTGTTTTATTTCAGGCAACGAAAGGATTCTGCTAAAATTGTTGATACTTTAACCTGTGAGAGAGTCTGTGTAGTAAGAAACTCACTTACAGCTGTTACTCAGAGCATCCTAGCATTCCTGTCGGTAAGATCACCCACAGTTTCGGTGGAATTACTCCTGGGTATGAAGTCACTTAGACTAAAATGCTGAGAAAGTTGCTGAGTTTTATCCAGTATTTTCTAAACTGTAAGTTTGTAATGAACCCTTTCAAATTGGAATACTGTGGCCTCATAGCCTGTTAGTTAATTAGCTGATTTTTGGAGTCTATATTTGTGCAGGAAATCCATGACAAAAAAAGCATTAACAACTAACTCAACTCTTGTACCTGTATCATACTGACCAAGTTCCTAGCCTAATGCAAGAGGATCCCCAAAAGTTTAGAATTATCAACAGCAAGATAGCTTCATGTTGTTTATGACTGACAGGTGAAGACAACTTCACTCCTTGCGAAGTAGAAATACCTTGTAATTCATCACTGAAAAATAGCTGAAAACCTTATGTATGTTAAGATAAAGAAGCTCACATAGCCTGTGTAAATCAGATTTTTGCCAGAAATCATCAGGAGATGCAGAAATAACCTGGGAAAGTCAAGCTTTGAGGCTGCCCTGGTTGGCTTTATAAATAATGAGGCTTATAGGCATGTGCAAAAAAGGTTGGACGTGAAACTAAACAGCATGCATAAAAAGCAAATAGTTGGCACTGGAATCTGGTATCCAAATTGCACATGAATTCCTGTTACACTTGAATTAAGGGGAAGCTCTTAAATTGGACCTTCTGACAAATGGGTGCTGTGTATCCTGCTGCCTGTCTTTCTGAGCAATTTTTTGAAGGTGAGTTTGGACCATGGCTTTCAGTGCTCTTAGCCTAATTTTTTGCAAAAAACAAAAATTATTTCTAAGTGATTCTCTTGTGATACCTGCAGGTGTTTTTACAATATTTGGAAGCTAGACAAGAAACAGCCAATAATGTAAAAAGGTTGCAATGCTGTGGTTTCCCCAACACGTTGTATATCTCCCTGGCAAAGCCAGTCTGTTTGCCATTATTTCAACTATTTAAATCATCTGAGCTCATTTCTATTTTGAACACACTTGAATGCCCCAAAGAAGATATTTCTGAAGAGCAAACTGGGTTGTTTAGTAACTTTGCTAGAATATAGGTGTTGTATGTGGTAGATGAGTGCAGCCTATCTGAGGAGTCAAGTGTTGCAGGGAATTGCCACTGTATAACAGCTGTACTTGTACAGAATTGGCCAAATATCTCAGTAGTTTGATTCTTTAAAGTTAACCCCTTTGTAATGTGTAAAAGCACCTCATAAACTATAGCTACAGCAAATTAAAATCTGCTATGTTAACAAAGATGTGGGAGGGTAACTGAACTAACTCCTCCATAAGACATATTTCTTACTGTAGCCATCGATTATAATGTTGTAATTCAATTTGCTGTATCTCTGCCTCTGTGCTGGGCGGTCATTCCTCTCTCTGTCTCCGTCATGCAGAATACTTACATTTCTAGATTTTTTCCAGCTTTATAAGGTTGAGCAGCAGCCATTCAAGCTTTCAAATACCAGAAGTCAGAGCTTGTTTTTCAGCATACCAATGAACTTATTTCAAGGAATGAGGTTATTTGATGTAGGCAAGTAAACGTCAGAAAAATCAATTACCTTTTTTTGGTCAACTATTAGCCATTGTTTAGATGTGCTTGATCAAGGCAGAAGGGGCAACACTACTAATGTTAATTTGGACAGCTCAAAGCATTTTTCTGTGCTTTTCACAGATACTAGTGAAACTAGAAAGGAGCTACGTTATGTTGGGGGGCACCCTCACTTCAGACAAATTAATTATTATGTTTGTAATTAGGTAATGTAGTCTACAAATATTTAGAATAGCTTCTTTTAAAGTTGCAAACTCACTGTTGCTTTAAGGATAAATTTGCTATATAATGTGCCATTATAGGTAGTGCACTGTTTTCCATAGGCACATGATCCCTCTTGTGTAAGCAATGCCATGGATGCAGCTAGCCAGGATATTTTTGTATTGGCTCACCAATCAGTCTGGGTCTGGCAGGTGCAACGCGATACAAATATGGTTAAGTGGTTTTCAGATCCAACTGAGGCCCAGAAGCAGGCTGTGTGTTTTCCCAACCAAGCCTGGCATTGCGCAGAGCTTGCTCAGGTGGGTCTGGGCTGTGTTCCCAGAACCAGGAGTGAGAGGAGCACGGTGGGGAGACATTCAGCCTCTCCACAGAGCTTGCCCAGGTTCAACAGGGCTCGTTGGCCTCAGTTTGGTGCCAGCCTTCCTGGATGTGCACCAAGTCATGCTTTCGTGCCTCTGCAAATAAACCCTCCTGGAGAAGGGAGAGTAGCATAAAGGCTTCCGAGCTGGCTGAAGCCCAACTCAGTAGTACATGAATTTCCTGCCATTACTCTGTGTCCCAGTCCCTTATTCCCTTGGATAGTACAGCTGACTATACATTCAAGTAAGCAGAAGACCTACAGGACAGTAACACTGACAATCCTTCTGTAAGGATATGAAATGTTAATAATATACAAGAAATAAATCCAGGCATAATAAAGACCACTAAAAAGTCCTAGAATCAAGGAGGTTTGTGATGGCAGAACACCATCTATGTCTGCTTTGAAGCCTTTGTAAGAGGACTGTAGGTTATAACAGAACTATTAATTTTTCTTTATCAAGGCAGAAAAGTGTACATCGGCAATGCTGGAAGACTGCTGGTTGATAATAGTATCATGAACAAGTCCCTGAGCCATCTCCTGACTGGGCATGCTTTGACCAAGATGCTAAACTAGATGGCTTCTTGAGGGTCGCTTAATCCAACATGATTTCATTGCCAAATCACAAAGTCTGATAGCAATGCCTCCATTCATACATGACATTTATTCTATGTATTTCATATGCAGCATATTCTACTGATTACTTGCACCAACTGCTGTTCTCATATTTCAAAATTGGTGGCTGCTAGTTAGTGCAGTGGATGTTACCAGCCCTCTCCTTTTGTCAGATTCTGTCTTTTGCTCAGGTGCATCAATATTGCTGGTGTTTAGTTCACATGCAATTTATCTAATCAGGTTACACAACTTTCCTGATTTTCACCACTGGCAAGTTACGTTCTGTAATTCCGACTCAGGCTCATAGATGGCATGCAAAAACCCATGCAAAAATGTGGTGGGTTAGTTTGGCAAGAGACAAAGTTTCTCTCTTGGGAAGTGATTGAATGATGTTTTAAGTGGTCCCCAGCAAAGAAAGCAAAATACTGATTGGTCACAAGTTCTGTATGACAGCTGACAGGCAAAAGTAGCTTGCCAGGGTAGAAATGATGTATTTTGATCAGTGATGACATGTTGAGTTGGAACATAAGGCAAATAGAATAACAACAGATTGATTGAGAGGGTGAGTGGAAATGTGAAATTTGTGAGAGAGGATGAGTGTTGTAAAGTGGCCTTGATCGCACGCCCGATATGTTTGATTGCTGTCTCTGTAGGCCTGGTGCCTTATCTTCAGGTAGTAAAAAAATATGCATAAAAGATACTCAGCTTTTTCTTCTAGCAGTCATGTTAACACTGCAGTTGCAACACTAGCAAATAAAGAACCAAAATGTTTGAAAATGTAAAACTTCCCGTAAGAAGTGCACTGAGGTGGGGGAGGGAAGGTTTCCTAAATCAGAGATTAAAAAAGAAAGAAACCTGAAGTCAGGGATTTGCTATTTGCTTGTAAGCAATCCCATCTGGGCCAAAGCAACGCAATATACCAGTGTTCTCTATTGCTATGGAACACAGCTCTCCACGGGGGGGGCTTTTCCCTCGGTATCAAACTGTTCGTATGACGTCAGGTGTCTGAGCCAGGCTGCAGTTTAAGGGAATAATGACCATCGTGATGACACGATGGGGCAGAAGGCTCATGACCTCCCAAGATTAGGATGACTTTGATAACCTAGTGTGAGCATTATCAGAATTAGTCAGGCATTTCCCAAGCACATATTTGCTTTTAGGTAACAAACTTAATGGATCTATACATTTCCAGGTTTGACTTGCTCTTCAGAGGTTTCTTATGCTTTATGCTCAAGGTCAGGTCAAAACCTTGATGGGCCATGACAGATTGGCAGTGATGACAACTTTGATTTGAATGAATGGTTATAAGTATGATGCCTTTGAATCCAAAGTCTTGCTGACTGCATAGTACACGAGCAATGTCTTTATCTATTTATGGTATGCACACGGGACAAAATTAAGCAGCAGTAGTTTATCAGAGAAAGAAACTTGGGAACTTACTATATCCTTAAATGAGAGGTTTATATAGAAATGTCCCCTGCTGTTTTTTGATCCTGCCTTTCTTGCGGAGCTCTAAACAAAGCAGTAATGCTCCTTTAGTATACTCTTCCACTGATTTTTATTAGGCTGTTTCCCTAACGGCTTTCAATCTCTTGGCTATTTCCTTTTGACAGACCCTGTCAGAAGCTGTCATTGCAGAATGCGGTTCTCAATAGCATGCAATTAACATTGGGTTTTGCAAGTAGTGAATGAGGTCACATTTACCTGTCAAAATAGTGCCCTGTTTTAAAAGCCACCTGAGAGACATGAGGGGCTGGTGGCTCTGCAGCCCATCTGTCTCCTGTCAAGCACCACGTGCCTGATCATCACTGCAGAGGTGGCCCCACCTTGCACAGTGCTGGAGGGCATCAGGTCTTACATCCATACATGAAGTCTTCATAAAGCAGAGACCAGCCCAAACCAGCAACGCTGGAGTTGAATTCGATCCACAGAAAAGGTCAAAGTATCAGAAGAAATTATCATGAATCTTGTTTACATGTTGAAAACCAAGGCACAGACAACTGCCCGTTCCCTGTCATCTGACAGGCAAGTCATAGTACAGAATTAAGAGACACGGTTTGGTGTTCCATCTTCACTGGGAATATAAGTGTTAAGGTCTCATGTCTGTGTGTGTATCTGTGCCTAGATACATGCATGTATCTCCCTATATAGACAAGGATGCTGTGGTATGTCCTTTAGGTTTCACAGGAAGGAATCCCTGCTGAAATGTCCTGGCTTTGGGTCAGGTTCCAAATGAGCCAGCAGAGAAACAGTGGTGTCAACTAGGGAAAGCATTTCGTACTTAACAAGTGCTTAACACATAACTTGGTATTAATCATGGTACAGCAAAATCTACCATGTGCTGTAGTGTACTGGATAGATCTCATGAAAAATTAATCTGCAGGCATTCTTAGGCTCTGCAGAAAAAATAGCCCAAACCCATGTTTCTCATGAGAAAATTATCTAGTTTGAGAATTTAAAAAAATATTACCCACTGCTGTTACCTAATTCCATGATGACTGTGAAACAAATGAAGACCAGGTATGAAGAAAGTAACTGTGAGTATCCAAAATGCAGTTTTCCATGGGAAATAATGGTACTGTGCAGAACAATCGGGGCAAAGGTACCTGCTGTGCTGCCACTACAAACCCCGTTTCCAGTGTGCTTAAGATGCAAATATGTGTTACGCTGGGTGGTACATGCTTCACAGCGATTTGTTATTTATCACATTTTGCATAGTACCTTTAATTATACCTTACCAAAAACATCAATTTACTATAAACTGAAGTATATTTCTTATTACAATTTTGCTGTTTTCATGACTCCTGAGTATAAATACAGTGAAATGTTTTTTAGGAGGTATTGAATACTATAAGAATGTCTTGGTTCTGCTTTTGAAAGCTGTCAATTAACAAGCATTCTAATTAAGAAAAGGGGAAAATAAAAAAATGCAATTAAAACCGAGGCTCTCCATAAATTGTCTTTTTTGCTTTTCAAATAATATGTACCATTCTGTAATATAGCGGAACAATGTAAATGAAGCTCTAAAAAGACAGCATGCCAGAAACAGATTCCAAAACCTATCTAGAAAATTATAAACATGTAATTAAAATAAGAAACTGAGAAAATAACTATTTGTGGACTTAGTCATAAAACAACTATACACAATTTAATCAAAACAATCTGTGCTATTCTCCCTGTTTCATTGAATTTCATATTTTACTAATTCAATTAGCTGATCAAGCTTACTGGTGTTCACTATAACCAGGTACCAAATTCAGCAAAGATAGACTAGGTATAGCTTGGCCAAACCAAGGAAAGTATTTGATACATTTTGTAAGAAACAGCATTTTTTGACAGAGAATATTTTTAAGGTTTTATGGGATCTTTGAGCAGTACGAACTGACCTAGATCAAATTGGTGATGCTGGGTTTTTTACCAGTCAAGATTGTGAGGAGGGAGTATTCCCAAATAATTAATTTTTTTAATTGTCACATGCAGAAGACAAAAAACGTTCTTATGAGCTCTCCATCAGTCCCAAGTTTTCTAGTAAAAGATATGCTTGAAGAAGACCAACTCCACAACAGAGGCTTAGTTTATAAGATATTTGAATTAGATAAGAAGCCTGGAACTCAGATAGTGCATGTCCTTAATGTGCTAATCATCACGTCTTGTTTATTTTAGGATCTATATCCCTCAGGCCCTTTCCTTGTAGATGCCTCATTTTCAATAAACAGCAGTGTGTTAGGAAGGCTTTATGGGTTGGACTCCCTTGGTTAATAAGGTGCCTGTGTAACAACTGCCTGTAACTCAGGCTTGTTGTCGTTCAGATATGAACAGGACAACAAAAATTAACTTCTACTGCAAAGGGGTGATTTCCCCTGAGTACATAAAATGAGTAATTACCCTGGCAAAGAGATTTCTAACTCTGTTTCTTCATTAAAGAGTAAACCCAGCTCTTCCATGCCAAAGAAAAAAAAGCCTTTGAAGAAGTTTGGGGGTGTCCCAATACAGATCAGAATAGATTTTATTTTTTATAAACTGTAATTTTTATAACTCAAGAGAGCTATTTCCGACCAGGTCCAGTCCGAATCAGTATTTTCTCCAGCTGTTCACTCTCTGCTTCCTTCTCTCCATGCAGTTTAACTTACATTGAGCTCAATCAGTCTCTCCCTACGTGATTAGTAACATGCCCGTTTTCTCAGTTCATTGATACCCATGTCTGTGGGTGTACCCAGCTTGGATTTAATTCTTTTGCTTTTATGGGCAGATAGATACATACACACACATATATATGTGTATGCATATGTAAATTTTGCACCATCTACTAAGCAGTTATTCAGCTTGGTGGGAGGGGCACATATGTGGTGAGTTCTAAAGCTGATTTAGGAGCAGGGAAATTGCTTCTGTGTCTTCGGAAGGCATTTAAAAGTCTACACCTACAGGAAAATAAAGCAATTCCATAGTCACAGAGAAGGAAATTAAAGGAGAGGGATATGATGAGATTATCCAGATTTAAAAAACAAAAACAAACAAAAAAAACCACACAAAAAAGAAAAAAAAACCCTAACAAAAAAACCCCAAGAGAATATCATTGTTTTGCAGCAAGTGTAGGTACAAAGACCCAGATCAGCTAAGAGAGAGTAAGAAATTGAGAGCTGGGAACAAGGATACAGGTGAAGGAGTCAGGAGGCAGGAAAATCAGACACTTCTGAACTGAAGGTGGAAGCAAAGAAGGAAAGAAAATGAAGACAAAGTGTTAAAGCTGCAGTTAAGACAGCAAAACTGTGAGCGAGGATAAAAGCAGTCATGCAAGGGAATTTGAGAGATAATTATATATTGCAGGCCTGAGACAAAAGGGATTTTAATGGAGAAGCAAGAGAAGGGGGTAAAATGGGACTAAGAGAACAACGCACTGAATGATTCTCCTTTCTCTTCCTTTCATAGGACTCTGGGAAACCTTGTCCTCACCCATCTGTAGTGTTGCCACTGATGAAGGCTGTGCCTTACCTAATAACACTTTATTCTTCCTCTGAGCATCAGATGTAATTTGGCCTTTAGTGTGTTTCTGGCTGGGTGTTTCCAGGAAATATATGGTTACAGATTAAAGGTAACTAGAAAAAGAGATTTTCCTCAATTCACCGTATCAAAACATCACAACAAGCACTTGGACAAATTCTGTTGTTTTATGGCTTGTGAGAGTCCACAGTCTGTTACTGCTGCAGAGGATATAAACTGGCAGGTTTTTTGCTTGTGTGGATTATTAGGTACTCTGTGAAAATCTCATTGTGTCCATAGTGAGGACAGCAAAGTAGGAGAGATGGAGCAAAGGGTTATGGATGTTAATGAATTGGGACAGGCTCCAGGGAAGCAGTGGGGAGGTACAGTAAAATCTGGAAATGTCAGAACTGAAAAGCAGAAGGAAAGGAGAAAGACCAAGATGTAGAATAATATTTCGGAAACATAACAGATACTGGTAAAAAGATGGCACAGCACAGACTTGAAGCTATGTGTAATTGTTTTAGGGGAGGGAAATGTAAAAGCACCAAAGAAGGTAATAAGCAATTACTGGGAATTTAATTCCATTCTGTGTTTCTTCTACACTTTGAAATGATAAAACACACAAGGCAAATCAGTGGAGGAGAAAGTCAATTACAGTAGCAAATCAATTAGGGTAAAGAGTCAAACCAATCAAAATTGCAAGGTAACTAATGAAGGACAATTAACAACAATAAGTGGATCCAGCACTGCTCAGATTCAGAAATGAAAGGAAGACACAGAAGTGACATCAGGCTTTAGAGGCTACAGAAAGTGATCTACTCAGAGGGAGAATATGCTGTGGGCCTGAACTCTTTGTATTCAGTGGACTTTCATAACCAAATTCAGGATGTACCAGGGTGAGGGAAAATGACTTTATAAGCTTCTGGTTTTCTACTAACATATACTGAATATATACTGTTAGTGTAGTAGTGAGAGCTCAGTGCCCCGGTCTGTCTGTCACCAATCTGTGGGCTCTAGTTATGCCCCTAACCTCTCTGATCCAGCTGTATTTAAAAAATTTAAGACTAGATGTCCACACTGGAAGTTACTTCTAAAGACAGGGAACATACAAGATACATACCATAACTCTGTGCCTAAAATTCTGCATTACAAACACTCTTCAGGAAGGTGTCCGTGTGCCATTGTCAGTCTTAAGTCATCTAATCGTTCCTTGAGTAATATCTCAATGTAAGGTAGGGACAGCTTAGCTTAAATCTGCCTGTGATGATTCTTCTATAAACATTTTTACATTACAGATCCTTCTTAACATCTGTGAAGGACCAATGACCTTTTTGGTAGAGGCCAAAAAAAAAAAAAATGTTTGCTGTGGAAGAGCAGAGATTAGTAATCCAAACCGTGCTCCTAATGGTGTTGACATCTTTTATAGATTTCTATTCAGTCTTGGCTAATAGTTGACATTCTTCCTTATACTGAAGCACACTTTATCCTAAATTGTCCCCACAGAGAACAGCACTGCTTGATATATTCAGAATTAGATTGGCTAGATGATCTTAATTCAAAAAAGTACTGAATTTGTCTGTGGTTCATCTATAATGCACTAAAAGGAAAATTCCCCAGCTAGACAAGTAAATTATTAACTCATAAGTTCTATGTGTTGTAATTTGTGTATAGTAATAACTTATCTTTGAGTAGGATTGAAAATGAGTGTGGAGAATAGAGTCAGAAATAATTGGTTATTTCCAAACACAGGGACAAATAGTGAAGCTGGGCTCAACAGGAGAGTTCCGCCTTTTGCCTACCTGAAGTGTGCTCTGCCAGTCATGGACATGCTGAGGCTGTTCCTACTGGTGCAGCAGCTGCTAGGAAACAAATTTTGACGTTAATGCTTACGGTAAGATAAATCCAGATGTCTTTCTGCCAGCAGATACAGTCAAAAATAGAGACAAGGTGATGGACACTGTAAAGGAAACATTTTTATTATTATTATTATGTTTAATTGAGTTTCCAGTGATACAAACAGCTGTATTCTTGCTTCACAGAACTTTGAAGTCTGACACAAAACTGTTTCATTAGTTGGTCTGTCCATACGCCTGGTGTGGAAATACTCAGCAGCTTTTAAGTAGGAGCTAGTTATTTTTACCTCTCATCCAATTTACTTCTCAGAAACCCTTGACTTTTTTGATTGAAGAA
Source organism: Falco punctatus (assembly GCF_963210335.1). Taxonomy (NCBI): domain Eukaryota; kingdom Metazoa; phylum Chordata; class Aves; order Falconiformes; family Falconidae; genus Falco; species Falco punctatus. The sequence goes on from NC_137588.1 coordinate 3,614,217, forward strand.
TACCTGTTTTATCCATAAGCCCCAAAACAAATCAGTTAAAGCTGTAATCAATAATTATACTCTATCTTTAGGCTTCTAAATCTGTACATCATGCCCATCGCAAGCACGTTCAGGTGGTTACTCTGCTGTAATAAGCCTCATAGCTCTGGTCTTTGCAGTTCCTTGTCATGCATATTGTTTTGGTCTCTCAGAAATGCTTTGCTCTTGTGAAGGGGATGCTGGTTTTTTTGGAGTGTTTTACCTGTCCAAAGCAGCCAGCAGTCCCATTTTTTTGTACAGAAATCGTGATGTCTTGATGTTGAGGTTCTTTTTCCTCATGGTCCTGCTGGACAGAGTCTGCTCTGGTGGATCAGGACTGTTCTTGATTACCTGTCTGCTTACTTAGCTAATTAAAATAACAAATCTTCACAGCTGTCTGCTTTGGATTCATCCTTATCACCGTAAACTAATTAAAATAATGCAACTGGTTGCAAGTCATTAGATATCAACTATACTTTTCATACAATTATAAACCTTAAGGAAAAAAAAAAAAAAAAAAACAAACCACAAAATAAAACAAAAACCTAGTTCCTCTGCTCTTTCATCCTTAGCTAATTGCAACTGTTTTCTTAAGATGCCTACACGTTAACTTACGCTTTCATCTGTGGTTTTTTCTCTGATATGTTCTTGCAATTGTATTGTTGTAGCCTCCCACTGCATATTTTCTCCTGTCACTCATAAATTTTCTCAAGAGTGAACATCAAAATACTCAGGGTTTCTATTGGGTTTAGTTGGGCACCCTACAGAATGCGTGCCTGTCCGAAGATTTTAAGTCAACTTAGTGGACTGGGGAAATTTCAGATAGGAACTATAATTCAAGAAAGCATGTAAGTGCTGGCTTAATTTTGTTTCCCACTGGTACATTTGTTCATGTGTTTTAATAGGATACTGAGTCAAGACTGGTTTGTATGTAAAATTACTTATGAAATGAAAGAGATGGAGTTTTCTTACTGGAAAGAGGGGTGATCCTCAAAATGGATATACTAAACTTAGTTTTATTCTTTTTTTTTTTTTTATCCAAACTAATATACGTGTCGCCTAAAAGCCATGGGGATCCTAATGTAACTGATTAGGCAGGCATCTCTGTGCATTGATGCTCTGTTTATAAAACAGTAGGAATTCAGCACTACTCTCTATTAAAAAAAAAAAAAAAAAAAAAATAGAATCTCCCACTAATTTTACTGGAGATTTTTCCTATGCTGTAACTTAGTATTCTTCTCAGGGAATAATGCTTCTACACACTTTTGAAGTGAGTTTAATCATTTATTTACTGCAAGACCTTCATTTTTAATTAGGTCTTTCCTGTCTTTCTTTTCTTTCTTTTTCCCCAAGAGAAATTTTCGTTACACTGTTCTGTGCTGAACTCTACTTCTGTTTTGGAAGACCTACTTTTAAAGGGCTTTCTTACCCCTTCAGCACCTGACAGACATGTTTCCAATATAAACAATTAATACGTTTCTGTTTTCTTTATTCTGTTTTTGCCCATTCACTGTTTTCCGGTTCTAAAATGGTGTCGGGCCAAAAATGGACAGCAAACCTAAAAGAAATTCAGGTTCTAGTTTGTTCATCCCCAGTGTCTGCCTACAGAACTGGAACTGCCTTAAATTTGTTTTAAAAGCCTGAAGACAAAGAAGGCTGTGTGGTAACACCTCTGCATGGCAAAAGCAGTAAGAAGGGATCAGTTTGCTTACCTCGATGACATCCCTTGCTGCAGCTGCTGGCACATAATAATTGTATACAGGGTTACTCCGTAATGTTGTAAAATGCTTCTTCAAGGAAGACACCTTAACAGGTACCCCAGCTTCCTTCTGAACAAGGATCACCCTCGGACCTGAGGTCTGTGGTTTGTGGTTCAGCTCTTTGCTCTGTGCCAGTTCAATGGCACGCAGGGTGCTGGGACGGGAACTGTGCTGGCGAATGGCCGGTTCTACAGGCACCTGCCCGTTCTGTAGTATAAATACCTGCTTTACAGCCTGCGTTAGGGCAGTTTGGCAGGTGGTTTCCCCTCTACAGGTGTAATTGCCTGTTCCTGATCACGTAAGCATCCTGCTATTTTGACACCCTTTGTGCACGTGCATTATCAGATTCCAACACTTTTAGCCAGACACAGTTGGAAATGCAAGACAAAATTAGATATTCTGCTTTTTCCCCTTCTGGTTATTAAATGTGCGATGAAAGAGCTGAAGTGAGTCATAAAGGATAAGGAATATGTTCTAAAGGAGCGGTTCCCAAACTTTCTTGCTTTGTTCTGTATTCTTAAAACTAGTCTCTCATTTTGTTCCACTTACGCCTTTAGCAGACTTGCGTTTCCATGCCCTTTACTGAAATAAATGCCAGCCAAAGCTTAAACGGTTCAATTTATAACATCCTTTTTAAACACCGCAGGTATGAAGACAATATATCAAAAGGCAACGCAATGAAGCAAGCATTATTATTAATGTTTTCCATGTTGCTTAAATTGTAAGAAACAATCCAAATGCTATAAATGACTTGCTCTCTGCACTATGCTGCTGAGCTACAGCAGTGGTTTGCCTTTTTAAGTTATTTAATTTGTTTGAGCTTCCTGCCCATTCTTCAGTACGATATTAGTGAGCGGACATCAAAGTTCACCTTGCTCTCTCTCAACAAAATTCAAATGAAGAGAAAAACTGCGATTTAAAGTAGCACCTGGGGAAATCAAAGCCTGGAACTAGCAGGAAGCGTGCGCTTGCTCCACAGTTGCTTTTTGTCAGTTGAGATATTGGTAAGCTTCAGTTAAAAGTCTGGTTTACTTATTTTCAGTGGTGAATAGGGCAGAGAAAGCCAGTCTTGAAGAGAAATGTGGAGCTTAACGGTTCAGTCACACACCAGGCTTAACTCATTCTTTCACCACAAAAAAGTTGCTAAGCTACACTTTGTTGGACTTGAACTTGAGTTCATCATCACCTGACAGTTCAATCAAAAGCTTTTTTTCCTTTGTTGTGAAGCCAGGTGGCAAAATATCTTCTGTGAGAATTGGACCCCCTATCCAGCTCTGATTTTTTTCACTGCCAGTACAGCATTCGTTGAATTCTGTGCCCAAATTCAGGCAGTGCTTTTATTTGTTGGTACACATATGTATATATATGTGATACATCAATATCTATAGTTACGTTGGGATGAACCTTCAGTTTATTTTTAGAGACAGATTTAGTATGTGGCATATTTTCCCTATTTCCTTTGCGTTTTATAAATTACTCTGTCTTTAATGCTGTCCTTGTTTTGTCAGAAATATTAAAAGGTATAGCTTTCAGTTTGGTTTTCTTGCCTACTCAGTTCATTGAGATGTGCAAGCAAGTTATCAGGCTAGTCTTCATGGCCACAAGTCATTCTCAAAGCATTCTGCACATTCAAAACTGAAATCACCATGAAAAGCTTTACCTTCAAAAAAGATAAAGCAGAACTGCCAGAGACAAGTCAACACTTTTCCACATGAGAGCTATCTCACTCATGCTTGGAGAAGATTGTGATCACTTCCCATTTCACTGAACAAAACCGAAAACAAAAGTGAGCGTGTCACTTGTGGTTTAATTACATTTTCCACCTTTTCACCCTGATCTAGAATGACTTTCAGATTGATGGGCAATCTGAGGCAACCTGCTGTTTATGAAGGATGCTATAGAGAGGGAGCAAACTTAGTACTGGCACTGCCAGTCAAGTTTTTATCAGAAATTCATTGTGTTTCCCAAGCACTGTTCATGCTCTGTCACAGGAGGCACCTATCCACCTATGCCATTCATCAACTACCCCAGTAAACTAATGAATATTGCTTTTTCCCCCTCATCTTTGTACATCTTGATATGCCTTCAAAAATCAGAAAGTCTTCAATTGAAACACTACATACACAAGAGGCAGAGTATTAGTGGTATTGCTATTTCTACATCATTATGATGAATAGTTACTTGGCTTCCCATGTCCCATGTGGCTTTATTTGAGAAGCTACATTTTGATATCTCCTTCATGAATACTTTAAGCAATAATACAACAAATAATTTAAGGAATAGCAACTGTGTCTCAGGAGCTGACAAACATGGTGTCCTTTTGTGCAGATCTTCAAATTTGCAAGCTTTGGCAATTTCAACAATATCAAGCTTGCGTTTCAGGTTGTTTCAAAGAGCTTTTTAAAAATGCAGGTAAGAGCTGATTTTTACTTTTTGTTTCAATTTGCTTCTCAAAAGCAATCCTGCCTCTCTCTGTTTTGTTATTTATTTTTTTAAAGACCTTTACTCTGTATGAAGATGCTCCCAAAGCAGGAAATGCTCCTTTAGATAACAACTCATGACAAATAATTCCCCAAGGCACTGATTTGCTTTCTTCACCACTACAACTAAATCCAGATGATAGACAGCTGGGAACATAAATTCTTACAATTTCCTCCTGTCTCTTGTACCAAGAAGCTACAGACAACACCAGATCTCTTCAGCCTTCTCATGAAGGCTATGATTCACACAATCGCCTTTTTCATCAATAACCTTTCGTGGGTTCTTTTGTAGTTTTCTATAGAAGGTACTGCTGTCAGCTGAAAATTACAATTATGAACACAAATATGGAGTAGCTTTCATCCAGAGCATACATAAATCAATGCAGTCATTTGAACAGAAGACCTGAAGATGAAAAAGGTGTTTTAAATGTGTGGGAATTCCCTACCTTGAGCTGCAACTTCAAAATGAATCCAGAACCAGCTGAAGTACTTTCTTTACCGTTGTTTTTAATGTGAATGATCAACATTTCAATGAATAACTGCCTTGGAGAAGACATGGAATGCTCAAGTTTACTAGAATATTTTTAGTATTCTATGACTTCTGAAATACAGGTTTAAAATAATAGTAACTAAATCTAGTAAGTAAGTAAATAAGAGTAAGTAAATCTCATAATCAATCTTGGATGAAAGTCACATCAAAATCAACCGGGTTTTTGCTTGATCCACTGCCATAACATCTGTATCCCTCTTAAATATTTTTTATATTGCTGCAAACGCTTCTGACATCATTTATTGCCTCAGATTTGTGGTGGGGTGGGGGGGAAATGTGCAGGGTTAAGAAAATTATAGCATCAGTGAAGCAATTGTTTATAATGGTTATGTTTAATGCTACAAAACCTTGCTAGTTAATGTAAGTTTGTATGCATGTATTGTAGTAAATGGCCACCTCAGATGGAAGGTTATATGTAGAGAGAAATAATTACATCATTAAAATGCTTCCTTTCTCTACACAATGCAAGGGACAGATTTCCTTGGGAAGCTGGGGGACATTCAGTCACTGAGAGCTACGGGGGTCTCAGAGTCCAAAGGTTCTCTCTCTGATGGCCCCAGAGCTCTTCTTGGGACCATCCCTTGGATGTCCCATCTGTTACAACAACTGTTAGGACTGGCAGTGCTTCAGATCGACACATGATTTCCCAAGCCCAATATTTGTTTAAGACTTGATAGGAGCAAGACTACCCACAGCATTGTCTTTTGCCATCCAGGATTTCAGCATGGTGGCATTTTAAATGCTTTATACCTAATTTCAGAAGAGAGATTGACAGTGTATTAAATTTTTCGATAAACAGATATATTTCTCACAACGGGCAAATAATTTATCTCTAAGCCCTAATGTCTTTCTGTGGAGTTACTGCTGCTGGGAACTACATCAGTGGTATGACACAGTCATGTCCTACAGGCAATCACTAGGAAAAATGTGGGCCTTTCATATCTCAAGCATTTCTTTTTCATAACTTTTCTTACAGTGGGTTGGTTTGGGTTTGGTTGTTTGGGGTTTTTTTTTGTAAATAATCTCTGTCTGTGCAGGAGATAAGGCATACATACATCCCTGTACAAAGTCTCATTGTGAGGATTTTGCCGTCAGATTGTGCTGCAACAGAAAAAAAAACAAAAAAAAAAAAAAAAAAAGAAGGGATGAGGTGAGATGGGTTTGTGGGAGCGGTTTTAGCAAATCAGTTTTACATACCGAAGCAAGGTGCCTAAGGCAGAAGACAATACCTTAGGTTCATATAGCATCCATGTAAAGGGAGAATCACAGCTGAGGGGGCAGCTCCACAGTAACGGAGTCAGTTGTGCAGTACATCTTCCCTGAGCTGTGTTACTGCGTGAACACGTTGTTGACACAAGAGAGACGACAGAAAGGGAACGGTGAGGGATATGTTGTGTCACATGTCCTTGGGTTTCTCTGTAAAAGAGGTTCAAGCGCTGCCTTCTACTGATTTTGTTGAAAGCTCATTCTGACAGATGCCAGCCCTAAAATCTTCTCTGTATGTCCCCAAAGGGTGAATCAATAGGCTGCTGAGACATAATTACTTACCTACTGTTCCTAAATTGTTAACAAATCATGCAATTGTTCGCTTCCACCAGACGCAAAAAAAAGGGAATAGAAACCTTTTGGCTGAACCTAGTAACTCGTATTATAATGCCCAATTATGATTCACAATTGCATAAAATTTCATAGCAAAACATTTTCACAGCTCTAAAATCTCAGTATACTTTGTTGGTATGCTTTGTATACTAACATTGAATACTCCTGCTTGCTAAGGCTATTTCCATTTTTCCGCTCAATTTATATGAATATTTTTTATCTCTATTGCAAATGTATTCTTTGCTTTCTTTCACAATTCCACTGGTGCATTTGACATATAGGAGCATTCTCAATGTGAAAAACTTACAGCTCTAATCCTACTCTCCTAATGCACAGAATTTCACAAGTCGTTTTTGAAGGTGCTCGTGCAAGTCAATAGGCTGATTTGGCCCAGTTGGATTCTCTACCCTTGCAGATCCTGGCAGTATATCTTCCTTTCTTTGTGGTGTGATCACAAAACTAATCTGCAATGGATCTGTGAGAAGTATTAAGTCTTTACACAAGGAGGGGGGGGGGGTAGAAGAAAAAAGCAAATGCTTTGTGGTTGTGCAACAGAAACTTTGGGTTGCCAGAGGTGAAATTATTCCACCTCCCTTTTCTCTCAGGGATCAAACCAAAAGGCATCAGACACCTCAAATTAATAAAATTAAGTTTTAGTAGACTAAACAAAACATAAATTTGGGTAAGATAACTAAAAAAGAGAAAGTAGAGAAAAGCCAGATTCTGCTCTTTGTATATTAAACAAGTCTTAAAAATGAGTGTGTTCTTTCCCCATCACATCGTAGCCCATCAGGTCCTTTCCTCTAGCCCTGTTCTGTAGCCATTCAACTTCCTAAGGCTTTGAATCACTTTGGGCAACTTTTATCACGAACAACAGTAAGCAATGTACTAGTTAAAAATACAAAAGAAATATTTACTGGCTAATATACCCAATGGGTAGGTAGTAGGTGGGCATTAATTTGCTCACCACTTCTGATGGTGACAGCTTCGCTTGTGGCCATGAAGTTGTCAGGCAAGCAATGGTCAGCCTCCATGGCTCCCTGCAAGGGCCGGGGGGATCTTCAGCATCACTAAATTGCCATCCTTCAACTGTTTTTTCTATAGGACTTTATACTTTTTCACATCAGTGTTTTTCTGTCTTGAATTGCTTTCTGTCCCCATCTCAGCTATCTAATCTCTGGAGTTTTGCCTTTACCTGACCTTTCATGGCTCTTCCCTACATACTTTCTAACAGCTGGCTCCTCAGAAGTTTGAGCCAAGGTTATGCAAGTTGTGTGTTGTGTCACGCACAGCTGAACCCCTGCAGGGGAGGTTAAGTTTTCTGGATGCCAAGAAAGCATCTTCCCATTGTTTCTCAGGGGTGGTTTGGCACGTTTCTGTCTTCTCTCGGTGCAATCCCATTCTGCATTGTCACTGCAAGTCACTTGGCTCATCCCTGCCTGGCTTTTCCCACTGTGTTCACGTGCTGCTCACATGTGAGACAGTCTCTCCTCCCTCTAGAAGCCATTGATGGGCCCAGAGTGTCCGAGATAAACAGGCAGCCTTCCTCTCTACTGCCTAGCTGTACCTTTTCCTATATTAAAGCGAGACATGCAGTATGGCACATTAACAGTGGAAAAAAATGAATCAAACAGTTCTGCAGTTTGCCAGAGGTAATAAGATTTTTGACTGAGCTGTCTGCAAATGGATCTTCAAGTTAGATATACGCTTTGGTTCCTTGATGTTGCACTGCCAGGCACCCCGGCAGCCATCCAGTAGGAGGTTGTATTACAGTTACATACAAAATGACTTCATCGTCAGGGGCTTTTTCATGGCTGTTGAGATCTTTGAGTAAATCAGTAGGGAGCAGAGACCCTGTTGGCAATTCTGATTCACAGGCTGTATGGCTGTAGGAAGGGGGAATGCTGAAATCTCCGCCAGCAAAAAAAAAGATGTATTGAGTTAAAAAAAAGGTATCTCAATGACCTTGCATGGAAAAGAATACATTTGGCTTGCTAGCATCAAGAACAGGTGTACTTGAAAACAAGGTTTTCCTTGAGTGGGAATCACAGACACGGACATTCTGGCAAAGAAAAGCTTAAGTCTTCACTGGCAAAAATGGATGCTGAAAGCATTGTCTTTTTTACATTGTAGTAAGATACAGACAAAGATGTTGGAGCCAAGGCAGCATTTATTAACAAGAGGGCTTGGGGCTGACCAGGAGCATGCTGCTGGGAATGCATTCCACAGACAGCCACGCTTCTGATGATTTTCCAAAAGCTCATTTGAGAAATAAGGTAGAGGTGGTCAAAGCTCAGAAAAGGAATTTTTGGGCTTGGAGCTTTAGGTTTGGTAAAATAGATGAAGGGACAACAGGTATGACATTTACCTGGCCTTTAAAGTAGATTAGTTATAGGAGTTTTAAGTAAATAAATAAAGCATTAATATAAAGGTTCATCTTTTCAGTGAGTTTTCTAAGACTTGATTTCAAGGGAGAAGGATTTTGTAAGCTTGCTACTTGACATATTTGGCAGAAACCAATAAGAATAGATAAGTACTCTACATCTAGTCAGGGAAATATTAGTCACTTGGTTAATAATTAAGCCAGTTCATTTCATTTTAATCTCTTTTATTTTTCTGGGGTGTGGGGAAACAACTTTCAACTTTTGCTTTCTAAAGATGTGGCTCTGTGGCATTGTTTAATGAGCTTCGTTCATGTGTGTTGAAATTTTTTGGAGAGAAATCTAAGCATTCAAACACGTGTTTTCCCTGCCTCCAGGTTTTTCTGGTTATTTGATATTTTTCTTTAGTTATAAAGACTTTAGATAATAGAGCTGGCTGAGTATTATCAAACACAACAAAACAACAGAATTCATATAAAAATGCCATTATGTTGAGCCCCAAATGTTTCATTCATAATGTCCCTGGCTTGCCAAGCCCAGAGCAGAGTGCCAGGTGAAGAACGCCTGGATTCCTGACGGGTCGTCCTAGGGGATATGGATGCAGGGAGCTGCCAGGGATTCAGACTTTGGTCAGTCTTCTGCTGCTGGAGCCCAAGAACCAGCATTTCCCCTTGCTTCTCAGTGAAATTGTCATCTTTGCTCTGGTCATGAAAGCTGACAGGAACATCAATATCACTAAGTGGCTGCAGGGCCTGGGGAATTTAGCACATGTTAGTTTTTGGTCTGATTTGACTGTAACTTAGAAGAGTAAAACAAAATCAGCCATGAATGGAAGCCCTGCTTTCCAGCCAGCTCTTCTGTAGCCCTCACCTGGTGCTAATGAGGAAAAGAAAACTGGAGTCTCTTGTGCTGGAGGCATTTACACCCACTTCTATTTGATTTTCTAAAAGGCCAGTCTAAGTTTCATTACCATTAATTCATTTAAGACTTAATGCAAATAGTTACTAATGTTTGTGACTGGTATCCACCAAAAAAAAATCCCACAGAAAAATGATAACCAGTAGATCCAACTCTATCACGTTATTGTACAAACATCAATGTTGTGAAAATCACGTTATTTCCTCTACTTTAGCTGAGTACAGGTTTTCAGGCTTTTCACGTGTGCAGGTTTTAACTGTCTAAACCCCGCCATCCAGCTCAGCAACTGGTTGTACAAACTAGCACAGGTATCACAGTGTTATTGGTCTTTTGCAGGTAATGTGGTGAGCGTTAGAGTCCTGCCTTTTCCAAGCAGAGTGAGGTGGGATTCCTTCCCCTAGGACAAGGAAAAGAACATATTCCTGTTTCAGTGCTGAACAGCTTATGTTCCTCCTGTCCCAAACAGGCATGAGTCTTTTATCTTGCATTTATATTCTTAATTTGCCCATAATTGCTTTCAGGCATCACATCTGAGGCCAGCCTTCATTAATATGTTAATTGTGCAGTCCTTCCCAGTGGATTTTTCCAAAGCTAAGAGTAAACAGAAAGGTTTATTCCCCCACCCTTCCCCCAAGCCCTCTAAACAGAGAAATATTATTTACATGAGATGCTTCATGAGGCTTGGATCTCTGTAATGATGGAGCACATTTATTTCATGTTTCTGGATCTGCCCAAAACAGCTGATCAGAATCCCTCTGCCAGAACAGATCAGAGGTACATAAGGTCAGAACAAAACTGCACATTTTTTTTGTTTAGGTACAGTTTAGAACTGCTATACACATTTTCCCCCATCCTATTCTACATGGATATGCTAAATGGATATTAAAAAAAAAAAAAAGAAAAGAAAAGCTGACATTATCAAAGTACTACAGGGACTTACCCACACACTTGCTGTTAATTAATGTGAGATGTGCAGCGGATTTGCCCACACTGCTTTGAAAATCTCAGCTAAAACATTTTAATGGTGAGTATTTTCAGGGAATGGAACATACAGAGTGCCCTGTAAAATGGGCTCCTTAACTGTTTATTGCCTCTCTTGGATCTTAAGTTGGATTTATAGAAAGGTCATTTACAGAAAAATCTCAGAGTTCATTTTAGAGTTGTCCTGAAGGCAGCCCTCAAAGCTTTCCAGTTAGGAAGGATGGAGGATAACACAAATTGATTATTTATTTATTTTAAATAATTTAAATTATTTGTTGGAATTAAGATTCTTCCAGCAACCTATCTCTGTAAGGACTGATGATAAATTGTGCACAGAAAGGCCAGCAGCAACAAGGTCCAAATGTAATTCACTGCCAACTCCTTTATTTCTCTCTTCCTTTTATCGTGCCACAGGTGGGGGCAGCTTGTGAAATTACCGTAGGCTGGTTGGCTGGCTGGCTGAGTAGGGGTGTTAATTGTCAGCTATAATTGATGTGCTAAAGGCTTCCTGAGAAAAGTTTGTGCTTCTGTATCCATTGATAGCCTTCTCATCTCTTCCATAATTTTAACCCTTTCGGTTCCCCCTGTTGCTGACTGCGGTCTTCCCCAGTTCTCTCAGCCCTGCCCGTAGCCTGTAACCAGCCTCTCCACTGCTCCGTGCACCCTGCTTTGGCCAGAGGCTCAGAGAGCCCCTGACATACCGTGCATCAATCATTTTGTAGGTACAGAAGGCAGAAACTAAATCATGCCAAAAGGGATGCTGGTTGTTTTAGAATCCATTCCAGTAAAACCTGAGGTGCACATGTGAGCAGAAATACAGCGTGCAGATACTTCCAACAGATACAGAAAACTCTTACATGGCTGCTTTTCCTTCTGTTTAAACACAGCTTCAAATGCATCCTCATCCCCAGTCTTTACACGTTCATGCTTCTATTGCTTAGCCTTGCAGGTTACACGGATGCAGGATGATCACAACAGGCATATGAGAAAACCATCTTGGCAGCCAGAAAACAAAAAACCTCAGATGCTTACCTCTGCTAGTTCCCTAAGCTCTTACAAACTCACTCAGTCCATCAGATTCTTTATTACAAGTCAGAATTCAATCCACAGCTGAAATTGTGACTCAGGTGCCTCATCTTTCCTTCTCTGAAACTTGCTGACTTGTGCTTTCTGTCAATCTGCCCTTTTGGATGCATATACTTTTTACCCTGTGCATGATGAGTATCTGCTCCTTATACATAATGGCATGTGCATTCAGTGTGACTGCGCTGCCTGCCTTTGTATTTTAGGCACTGTCAATGAGATGCGAAGCCTTTATTTTTCATCTGAATATTTCTCCTGCTTCTGGTTACCTGGACCTTTCATGTATCTGTATTATCTCCTTTCCAGTCCATGTGCCCGTTTGCAGAGTATTGATAAAAATCGATTTTTGTCCTGTGAGTAAATTGTACTCAAATGAAAGGAATTGCTCCTACAGGATGTATGAAGGATTTTTGTGGAAAGCACCAGAGGACCAGAGAGAGGTATTTTTCATAGCTCTGAAGACGTTCATATAGGTTTGCTGAAGATAAACCAGATGAGAAGGTGCTGTGGACTCCATTAATAGGGACTCAGGGAGTTTACATCAGTGTGGGACTTCTTCTATAAGCTGGCATAGCAGTAGTCTGCAGCTAAATCCTTTTTTGAGGTAGCATTTATTTCTCAGTCTTCTCTCCATCCCCAGCCATCCCCCACAAATTAACCTTCAGGGACCCTGAGTGAGTCTTTAATCAAAGCTTTATGGAATGGATGTATTTCTGTTTCAGTCCGCCCTTTGCATAGGGTAACAGCTTTGCTTTTATTAGTGGGGCAATGAGTGTTTCTCTTCACATTTTTATGAATGCATATAATGCCGAGTCCATTTTTAGTAATTTTCCTAGTAAAGTTGATTTTACTATGCTTTCCCCATTTACATTTTCAAGCACACAGAGTCACATGCTAGTACCCATTATAATAAATAGGGGTCAGGTTGCACAGAGGATCTCAAACACAGTGTCTGTGAAGCCGGTCAGGTGAGATAGTCTTTTTCCACCAGGATCCATTTAATTACCAGTTCTCCCTTACGTAAGGATATATGCCATGTAACTGGTCTAATTTAACAGTTTGTGTTCCTGAAATCAGCAGAAGTATCTCTATGTGTGGTTTCCAGCATTGCCCATCTAAGTCATGTCGAGGAGTTCACCTGCAAAATAACTATTAACATAGAAAATCAGGCAGGGAGAGCTGGAATTGTTCAGCCTGGAGAAGAAAATGCTTTTGGGGAGACCTTGTAGCAGCCTTCCAATACCTAAAGGAGCTGACAAGAAAGCTGAAGAGGGACTTTTTACAAGGACATGTAGTGATAGAACAAGGGGGGAGGTCTCTAAGCTGAAACAGGATAGGTATCGGGGAGAAACTCTTTACTGTGAGGGCATGAGGCGCTGGGGCAGGCTGCCCCGAGCAGCCCCAGCTGCCCCGGCCATGGGGGGGGTCAAGGTGGGATGGGGCTGGGAGCAACCTGCTCTGGTGGCAGGTGGCCCTGCCCAGGGCAGGGGTTGGGACTACATGGTCTGTAAGGTCTTTTTCAACCCAACCTATTCTATGATAAATATGCATCCAATTTGAGAACAAGGAAGCCCTGTAGCTAGTGCTGCATCGCCCTACTTTTGACTAAATCCCATGGTCGAGTTGCACATGCCCCTTGCTTCGCAGTCCACTGGTCGAGGCTCAAGGAAAGGGCTGTCGTGCTCTGACACAGACATGGCAATCATAGCTTCAAAGAAATCTTAATTTCTTAATTTCTATTCAGTGCATTAATCATTTCCAGTTTTAAAGAAAACAATTTAAAACAATCTGGAAGGCATATAAAAAGTATTTTAAATAAGTGATATTTATAGCTGCTTCATTACTTTTTTTTTAAGTCCCTATTCTTAACCAATAATAGCAATTCAGTAGCAATACAGTTCCTGCCAGTAACCTTCTCCTAGGAAAAAGGATTTCAGTAAGCTTTATCACTCAGCGTAGCCAACAGAAATATTTGATGCTAAGAGCAGTGGAACCAGAAATCCACTTCAGATGTCCTTCAAACAGCTAGATGTAGAATTCAAGGGGATGTGGAATAGGAAGCTCAGAAAATGGAGCTTGACTTTGATACTTACTTGGTGTGATAGAGTAATTTACTCTCCATATAGATCTTACTGTATAAGAAAAAGGAGGAAAAAGGAAGCAGTAATGTGTCACCTTATCTAAATAAGGTACCTGTCATTCCTGAAATTCTGTTTAAACTATGATGGATGTTCTTATTCACCAAGAGAGATTTTTCCCCCACAGTGAAAGCCAATCCCTTCAAACAGAAAAGGACTACGATGAGACTGAATTTCCTGCTTATGGACGACACTGAAACAATACCAAAATAGCTGCAGAGCAGATGCCCTGGGATTCCTTTCTGACCACTTGCAATGTGTATAGACATAGTAAAGGACAGTGATTTGAATGGAAAAACAGCTGTGTGAATTGTCTGGCCAGAAACACCTGTATTCTTTGAAGTGGTAACACACTCTGATGATGATGTGTTTATTTACTGAGAAAATTTTGTTTTCTTTTCAGTTAATTTTGATCGACTGGTGTCTCATTCCAGAGCTCAATATTCTTGCTACTTGTCCAAGGTTCTGATGTTAATGTTTTGCTAATTTAACCAAAGACATTAGCTGGAAATAGATCTGTGGTATTTACTCTTTTTTTCTCTTTTTTTCTTCCCCCATCCAAAGCAAATGCTTTTTCTTTTTGACTGCTGTTTTTAAAACAATTAATCTGGCCAGTGAATTTATCTATTCCTCAATAATCTAGAGTACAATTCTCCAAAATGTGTGGTGCACCTCTTCAGCATTACAATAGTGCTATGCTATACATATCACACAGTAAATTCAGTGCTCCCTACCCTAGATTGATATAAGTAGGTATAGCAAGAAAAAAATGCTTCTGCTATGGTGTTGTCAATTAAAACCTACTTCAGCGCAGTAAACAATGTAAATTAGTCCACTTCATGCAAATAGGGCTATCTGAGAAGGCTTGATGTTACAGCAGTATGCACGGGTGTTTTGGGAAGACGGGGAAACAGGACTGACAGTGACTGCCTGTATCGCAAGTTGCTATTATTTTCTGTGCTGTTTGTAACCTCAGCTGGGAAGCCAGGGACTAACTCAGCCCACTGCAAAGCTGCAAAATAACTTAAAATCTATAACTTCTTAGATATGTGAAGTCACTGAAGCCAGGAGGGATGCTCCCATGCACACTACTAGCTGATCAACCTGTTGTCATCCTTGAAAATGTAATCTTTCCAATAGCTGTGGGGTTCCCTTCTTTGATGCTTGGAAACTGTGCTACAGATATCCTTCAGAGTGGAGATTTTTAGGAATAGTCATTTAGAAGATGACTATATATCCACGCACAAAAGCATATTTGATGATCTTTGTGTATGCTTTTGTCCAAAGTAGTTGAGTACTGTACCTACAGTGCAATGGTGTTACTTGTAGGAAATAAAATGAGCAAGGGTTTAGGCAACTCTTTCTTACAGCCCACCCACTGGAACCACAGGCTTTGTATAAAAATGAATGAGTTGCGTTTATAGGAATCCTATTGAACTACTTTCTTAAACTGCTTTACTGCGCCTAATATAGGCTGTTGCTCTCATGGCCAATTATGTTCTAGGGACACAGCAGGGTTTTGCAGGCCTGCCTAGAAGTCCTAAACCCTGCTCTGACTGAAGACACCACAGAAGCAAGTTCATTTACACCTTTCCAATGTGCTGCTTCATTGTTTAGACAGTATTTTCATCAAAGAGCATGCTGCTCATTAAGCATGGGAGAACCTGACAGACGGGACCTGGAACACTTGCCATCAAATTTAGCCCAAGCCTATCTGACATCTCAGCAGGGGAAGCGGAGAGCTGTGATTCTGAAACAGGCGGTTTGCAGTCTCTAATCTCAAGTATGCAGCACTGAAAAGAGCCGTTCCTGCATAATGCAATTCATACCATCAGATATTGTACATTTTAAATCACAGATCTCTATTTCCTGAACCCCTTTTCTAAAGTCATTTTCTTCGCTTACTGACATTTTAAGTGTTCTGTGTTTGGTGCCACTAGATTATGACATTTTGATGTTCAGTTAGGAATCCAAAATAGCAATTAGGGAATTACAAATTGCAGAAATCTTGCCATTTAACTATTAATTATATCCCTTATTGTCTGAACTAGTAAATGATTATACAAAAATGTCTCTTAAATATAACATGCAAAACCTTGTTATAATTAGGGTATTCCTGAGGTGTCAGCCCCTACTCGATGGCACTGACTTATCTCTAGAGCCTGCTGAAGATGACAGTGTTTCCATGTGAAGAACGGTGCTCAAGAGAAATAGATGTGGGTATGTGTGATTATAACCTGGAGTCCCAGATACTGACTTGAGCTCTGGGACATGTTGAAATTCTTGCCTGATCCAGGGCATAATGTGTCATCCTGGATTGTTGCAAGTCAAGCAAGTCTTATTCGCGTTACCTTTTGTGAAGTGATTTATGAAAGTAAAAATATTTTGGCTTTGATGGAATAGGATGTTTCAGCACAAGCTTTCCAAACGTGTCATGGAGTGGTACCTTGGGGGTACTGCTTGCTCTGTAGCCACAGCGCTTCAGCCCTGCAGCAGAAGTAATGCTTCACAATGTTTAATTTGCAAATGCAATTTCTCCTTTTAGGCCTGTTTTCTACACTGAAATTGTTCTAATGTATCCTGGTGCTAATGTTACGTTCAGCAGCACTGCAAAAGTGGAAAGATGCAAGTAAAACTCCCAAGTAGCAGGGTATGCAAAGGTAAAGGCTGTGGGGGAGCAGCTGCGTGTTGACATGCTCTGAAAAGGATAACTCTTGTTTTCAAGACGGAAAACAATGGTATAGTACAGAAGGCTTGGGAAGCTACTAGGAAACAGCCTACTTCGGATTTCCAACCAATGCTTTGCTGTGGTGCCAGGCTCCATGGATACCACTAGTTTAGATGAGGTTACCTATTTCACAACAAAAATCACTGAAATACACATTACACAGATACTTGAGTCCTCATCATCAGGTCCATTCTATAGGTCCTCTGTTCTACACTACTTGCTAACAAGTTGCTCGAAGTCTAGCCTGGCCTCTTGTACGGAATACCCACCAGTGGCTGGAGCACACCTTCTGGTTTGGCTTCATCCCATAGGAATGCTGATCCACAATGAAACTTGGGGATTTTTTAATTGCAGCCACTGTAGCAGTATGCTATACCACAATGCACACCTACTTACAATTAATAATAATACAGGTAAACATGTTGACAGTAATGTCTGTTATACAACCAGATCTCATGTTTATAAGTGCAGCTCTGATTTTCATCAGGATTTCTGAGTGCAGCATGATGGACACACAAAGAACTTCACTGAAATAGAAAAAAAAAAAATGTTTGCTTTTAAAATAAGTTCTCCTAACCACCTTTTCAGCAAAACTAGCTGGGAAATAGAAAAAGAAACAGCTTGAGAGGTACATTTTCAGTCCTCTTGAAATGCCCTTTTACCCTTGTAATTTACTTCCAGACAGTGCACATGTTTTAAATGAATACTTCGCTAAAAACTGAAAAGATGTTAAAAAAAAAGAAATGAATACATCGTGTTCTGAAGAAGACTGGAGATAGAGGTCATTCAGATTATTTTGAAAAGGTCTGTATCTCTCAGTGATGATGACAATAATGGCAATGAAATAATGAAAGCTGGGAAACAACAGCTGGAAAGCTCTGAAATAAAGCTCTGAAATAAAGCTCTGAAATAAAGCTCTTACAGGGGCCATGTTTTTCCCCAGGGTCAGTTATCGAGGATACCAGGAATTTTTTTCTGAGTTGTGTTGGGATATAGAACAAGTAGTTACACTTATAATAGACTGTTGGAAGTAGATGCTGTGAAGCACTGGCTGAGTCCATGTGTGGCCAGGTCTGTGCAGCGCTGGGTGATTTGAGCTGTTAATGTACGCTTCAGTGTCCCATTTTAGAATGTATTAATGCTGAAAGAGAGAAAGATTTGTATATTTGTATTTCAGGGTTGTCTGATAAAGAATAATATTGTTGATGACTACCTTTTCCAGAATTTATAGGTTGCAAAAGTAACATACAAATATATGGCAGAAATTACTCTTAAATTACTTCAAGAAAGTACTCATGTATGATTTAGGAGTTGTTTAATTGAATCAAGAAGCTCAGGTGATAATTTCAGATATATGCTTTTACTAACACTCCTTGAAACACTTGAATTTCTTGCTTAGGGAAATTGAAATTATCTTAAACATTTCAAAAGGTTACATTAAAGGTCTTACAGAAAAGTCACACTGAATGAGTAGAGCTAAGTGTTGGAGAAAGCCATTCAGAAGACCTGGATTTATTTCTGAAGGCTCTCCTCTGTCCGGTAATGTTTCTGAGCAAACGAATAGGCCTTGGATGAGTTCACATCAAGTTATGGGGATGCTTTTCTCTCTTTTTAAGTCTAATTGAATGTTAACCTCATTGTCAACATTAAAAATAAAAATAAAATAATACAGGGTGGAAAGGGGAGAAAAGGAGCACAAAGACCAAAGTTCAAAACAAGGAATAACTATTAGGCAGAAGAAAAGGTCCTAGCAAAGAAAGAAAAAGGAACCGTAACTTTTATAAAAATTAGGAAGGTTAAAAAAAATTAAGTGTTACTATACTGTGGAGCAAAACCATATGTGTCTGCTGAGGAAGACTTAACAGAAAGAGGAAAATAAATTTTAAAATTATTGAAAACCCCTTGTTAAAAGTCCAAAAATTATAGTTCCATTAAGAAAGCATAGCTCAAGAAACAAGCTTCATTGCATAAATAATCCCAAAATCTGAGGAATCAGGAAGAAATATTTTCAGCGTGTTTATTGCCCTTTGCTTTAGAAGGAACTTTTGTTCAGACATAGTTATTTTTGTAGAAAGTTGTGACCTTAAGAACTGCTGTTTAACAGTGGATAGCTGCAGATACATCACAGAAGGATGCACATCCCTCGCCTACCTCATCCTGATCTCTCTTGCTACAGTTCAGTGAAAGTCCTGGTGCAGGGGCTTTTCTCTCTCTTCCAGAGTGTTACTTACCATTAGCCATGGCAACACTGAAAAATCTATTTAAATTTAAATAAAATTTAAACATAAATCTAAGTACATAAATTATACCTACAAATTGACCAAGGCTGTCAACCTAAAGTAAATTACTCATTTGTGGTCAAAAACAGAGGTCAATCAGACTTAGGGACTCAAAAGGTTAGCTACTAAAACAGGAGCAGTTATCAAGACTCCTTGAGCATTCATAAGTTTTGTTTACATAAAAAATATAAATATTTCTATTTCTTCCTTGTATTCGAAGGAATAAATCGACTCCTTCCTCTCTGCCTTCAGGAAAATCTAGGTTTATTACTGCTGTCCTGTGCAAAGGTATTTTTATTTCTCTGGCTGTGTTGTGTAGTGTTTTCTCCGTTCTTCAAAACGTAATGTAGATGTGAGGCTATTAATGAGAGACCAGAGCGCACAGCTCAGTCTTTCATGTAACAAATAGGAGAACAATGGTACATAACTCCCCTTATGGTAACACCGCTCTGTAACAACTGGTTTGAACTAGACTGCACAAGGGATGTTGCAGGCTTCGTAAAAGGTCCGTAATTCTCTCCTCACGGGGGGAAAGAATAAAAAATCACCCCCCTGACAATACACATATGTATCAAAAGCTGTCAGACTTTTCACTTTAGTCCTGCATTGCTCCGTTCCCTTAGTGTTTCCCAATGTACTTGCTTTTCAACTGTCTGTTTCGTTCTGGATCTTGGAAGTTCAGAATCTTTCTCAGGTTATTTCACAAAAGTGGGGGAAAAAAAGTGTCACCTAACTTTTTACAGGTATGTCTTTTGATTAATAATCATCTCAATGAAACTGACGTGGTAACATAGCTGTTCTGCCCCTTTTTCTGCGGCTGTATATAGTCACATGGCTGCAAGGTTGGTGTATCAAGATGCATTTTTGTGTTTTGATTTTTGTAAAGCATTTCTAGAAATTTCAGGACTGCTGTGTTTGCCTCAATGACTGTATAGTTGAGCCAATCCCACCAAATTCTAAACAAGATTTCACATCTGACAACTTTGGTTCTGAGGGGGATGCTCTCGTTTACAATCACGTCACATAGAGACCTGCCATTAATTATCCAAGCTCTTTTTAGAAGCATTTTTCAACAATTTTTAACTATTATTTTCCATAGGCCGAAGCACTGTGGATACCCTGGGCTTAATATAACCTTTACAATCATGCTCTCTTGATAAGATTTTATATTCATAACAGTCAAATTATTATACGTTGTCTGCCTTTTATCTCCATTGGTATGTCACATCTTGCAGAGATTTGATATCTGAAATTAAATGTTCAGCAGATTTATTCTCTAACAAAGTTGTAATAACAGACATTGGAACTGGTAATTTGGAATCAAAATTCAACTTGTTTTCTAGTATATAAAACCAAGTCTGCTTTATTTTGGGGGTCTTGAAGCTGAAGTTTCTTTACTGTATTTTAAAGCACAGTATTAGACACCAGTCATAAATTCTTGTTCTCAGTTCTGGTTTTGTGCACATATCAGAAATTGATAATATTATTTTTACATATATTAACTCATTGGGAATTTAGTTCTTCTCCTTTTACTTATTTTCATGAATAGTGCACATGTCGTATTTGTTCACTATCTGCTGTGTGTTACAGTCTGTTATATTTCTTAAAATATGTGAATGTACAGCAAAGAAGGAAGCCAACTGTTTGCCTGGTTCTGGCTGTTGTACTGGGTCATGCAGACCTTCTGGAGGGAGTGCTCAGTCGCTTTCAGCAAAGGAAAAGCTCAGCCAGGAGAGGCTTTTCCAGACTAGGCTGGAGGAAGAAAAAAAAAGCAGCGCATCTGCAGCATACCAAAGGTTTGGAAACTGTTAAGAACAGGGAGCAGAAATATCACAGCAGGCTTCAGAGCTGATGGGAAAAAAGTCCTTTTCACTGTGCAGAACAGGCATATATCCCCTTCTTTTTTAAAAGTTCGGAGCCTCTTGTAGGTTTCTGCAAAATGGATTTGTTGCTTGCAGATACAGCAGGTCTCCAAAAGCAGAACACTGCTTAGGTCTTCATTTGCTTCTAGCATTCTTGCCTCAAATTCAGTCTGGTTTCATTATGCAGATTCCTCCATAATATTTTTATAGTATTTTTACCACTTTTTTTTTTTCTTTCTGTGTTGCCCTGTGTTTCTTTTGTTGTTTTTTTTGTATTATTTTTTTTGGGGGGGGCAGGGGAGTGTTGTTGTTCGGGGTGGGGGTGGGGGTGTTTGCTAACCCAGACTAATGTTACATTCTGTTGTTTAGTTTTCAAAATTTACAATCTGGTCCAGTTTCATTCTGATTTTTTTCATGTTTTAATAGCTTTCCATAAGTTTAAGCTGTCTAGTGATCTTTTTCAGTTATGCATCTTTGATCCCCTTTACCATCTGGCCTTGGATGAGCAATTCCACAAATGGTTTAAAACAACATGTTTGTGTCAGCATAATCAGATCTATTAAATTTCCTTGTTCTTGGTTTTTCATATGAAATGAGAACTTCCAGAAGACATTATTTTTAGGAGTGCAACATTCTGCAAATTTTTGTAACCGATAACTCGATCTTTAACTGATAAGTCAGCCTTCATCTGGTAACTGAACTGGTGTTTCTCACTTATCTTTTAAAATACAGATTTCTCAAAGTAAAGCCAGTGCCCCTAACTTGCAAGATAAAAATAAACTGGTATTTCTTTTCTCATCTTTCATTTCAGGAGCTCAATTATCAGTTAAATAATATTCCTGTCTGAACTTCTTTCAGTGGCTTGCTGCGTTTCTGGAGAGTTTGTATTTCTTGGAGTTCTCCATTCACCTTTACTTCTAACTTGCTGGTTTTCTCCCAGTTCTCATACCAGCAGTAGTTCAGCACCTTAATTAATGAGAAGCATGAGTTTGCATCATATAATCTTGATGATTCTTAACTATAACCAGTGCATAAACCAATAAAGTTCTTACAAAGGGAAGAGGTTCGTGCCTCCTCAAGTTTGCTAAGACCAATCCCCAGTAACCAGGTGGTTTGAACCAAGCTCACATGGCCTTTCCAAAAGCACATTTTTCCTGCTCCCGTTAAAGCCCATGGCAAAGCCTCTACTGATGTCACTGTTGGGTGAGGTGAGGTAATCCACTTGTGCTCAGCAATTCTATTTCTTCTCTTAACAATGCACCAGTAAGCACAGTGAAGCTGCGTACCTGTGGTCATGTTTTCATTTAAACACCAAACCAGCTTCCCCTCCCGAAACTATTCACTGAGACGGAGTATCAGTCTTTTCCATGATGTACCTCCAATTTTTAAAAAGGCACTGGACAGCATAATCCCAGCAGTGTTACAGTCCTTTTTGTTGGGCTAGGTTATCTCGCTCAAACTATTCTTGAACATTATTGTTTGGGATACCCGGCTTTTGGGATTAAGTCCAAAAATATCTTGTTACAAGAAGGCTATAGACATGTAGAACCAAAATCTTTCATGATCTGAGCTAAGGGCAGATCGTACAAAAGGAAAGTAAAAGGGAGGGGGGAAAAGGACAATGGCTCAAAAAGCTTTCCAAGTACCTGAGAACTATATTGTAAAAAAGAGTGAGTATTATACTGGCAGGCTATTTGCCTTTTATCTAGTATTTATAAATAAGCTTTCATAAGAATTGGGGGACCAGAAAAGAACTGTCATATTTCCCTGTCACTCTTTGACCACTTGGAGCTTTTAAAATTCTCCTTTGGTTTTGATGTTTGTTTATGGTTAATGTCATCTTGTAGACATCAAGCTGTTTTCTTTGCAAGTCCAACACAGTGTACACATTGTGCTTTTCTGCATGTGACTGCTCTTTTTCTGTGAGATCACAACTATCTGCTTGGTAAGCAAATGACTGGCATGTGATTTAAAAAGTTCCTTACTTGCAGTCTCACAAATTTCAGTCTGCCCATGATGACAACACATCCAGCTCAATGATGTTATTTGTATGTTGTAGTATTACAGTTGGACATTTAGCCTTCCTGACAAAAATGCAAAAATGTTGGAAATCAGACAGCATTCATATACACAAAAATTTAGGTGGAAAGCAACGTGTTTTTATTCTATAGATAAAAAATAATGCCAAAACGTTTTCCCTCTACCCTTATGCAAGCATAAGGCCAAACTCTTGCAGGAGGGAATTGTATTCTAATTTTTTGGTTCAGACCTGAGCCATTTCCCAAATGTGTTAGTGCCTCTTACAGCACTGAGTCGAGTGCACAGTTGGCAGTTAGGTTTCTTGGTCTCCAACTACCATTTAGGTGATGATCACACAGCAGAACAGGAGGCAACAAAATCTGTTGCCCTACTGGGTCCATCTGGGAAGTAAAACGTCTTTAGATTTCTAGGCTATGACAGGCATAGGTTAGATATAGAATAGGTGGTGGAAGGAGGGAGAACTAAATTGCACTCTTATGTGAAGAAAAGCATGTACATAGTGGAATACAGCAAAGATCTTCAAATCAAGGACTATGTATGGAAAAAATTGTTCTGTCTGCTGAAGATTTCCAGTTAAACATAGTAGATAAATGTAAGTGAAAGAACAACAAACATTTATTCCTAAAATTTCAGAGGAAATATACCTTGGCCAAGTTAATTTTTTTGTAGTCAGATACAAAGGGTTTATTTAAACAACATTAAATTGAATTTAAAAAATCAGTGCTTTTTCTCAGATATCAAAATAATAATAAAAAAACCTACTTCTTTACAAAATCAGCAAATTTGAGCAAATCCCAGACTGATGCATGGCTCCCATCAGTAGCCCTCAAATCTTTGTCTCACTCTATTTGGGAATATTTTACCAGGCTCAGAGATTTCAGAGCAAGATCATACACACACAAAACCTTTGAACACGCAGTTATTTATCTACAGTACAGAGTCGTGGCCTGAACCAGACCGGTTGTCCAGTTGGGTATTAATATTGTCATACTCTTGGTGCCATCATCTGGTGAATAACCTGCTGGCCATGCAGCCTTCATCCCAATGGGAAAGGGCCAGTGGAACCTGTGGCCTCTTGGAAGGGGCTAATCCGTCTTCTGCAGCTTTTCTCTTCTCCCTCTTTGCTTCTTCTGTTAGGGTTTTACTATCTTGTAATACCAGTGTTAGTTTCCTGAAATTCTTCACGATTTCTTTTCTTCATTTTGAACCTTTTGTAACTGGTATCAACCCAGTAGCATCACCTACGTGTTCTTGCTTCATTTGGGGTTTCCGAGTGGCCCTACATGTGTTCTTTCTTATAGATTAAGGTGAGAATAGAAAACTGCATCTTATCATTGATTTCTTTCAGTGAATTTTGGCCCTGGAGTCACACACGAGCCAGCATAATTTATTGTAGCTCCAGGACTGGCAGCCACAGAGATGTCCTGTTTCCTCCAGCACTGGAAGCCCAGGATATGCTCCATACGGTGGCAGCCAACTGTCTGGGATGACTCTTTTGAATTCTGCCTATTGTTTGCTGCAGAAACAGAATTTCATTCAACAAAATACTGTGGAAATAATCTATGGTACCTAGAAAAATGAGTTTCTAAAGTTGAATTATAAACATATATGTACTTTAAAAGTTTATTTTCAAGAGCTTCCGAAGTCTGCTAAAACAGAAGGAGAGAAGAGAAATGAAATAGTGTGGTAACAGTTTGAGGAAAAAGTATGGGCTTTCACAAAGCAAACTGTATAGCCACCCTGCTTCTTCCCAGCAGTTTGGTTTTGCCACCTGTTTCTCTTCTGTTGTCTTTGTGGGTGATCAGTAGAGCTCTTTGTTATTTCCCCCTGCCTGCCATCCCCCATCTCATTGTCTTAATAAAGCCTTCTCAATCCTTAATCCTTTGGTGGTCTTTTTTGCTTTCTTTTCCCCCCTTTCTCACACAAACTTACGGTACATCTTTCACATCTGTATTTCTCTACTTTTTTTGTCTCTCTTTGCATCTCACAGAACCCTCTGCAAGTTACTGTTTTTCTTTACCTCTGATCTCTCAGCAATGTGTAACAACCTGAGATTTTGTTTTTCTCTTTCATTCCCCTGATCAGTTCCCTGGGGAGTTTAGGTTTTCCTCATCTCCACCCCTTTCTGTTCTACTGAGGTTTTTTCATCAGACTCTTCTTACATTTCCCTGTCCCATGAGACCATGTCCCTGTGTTGGAAGATATCAGTAGCCTCAGTATTATTTCCTTTGACCCATGTTAGATGATGGCCTCTGTGCTGCAGGCCTCTTTTTCTTTTTTCTCCCTTTTAAGCATCCCTAGACAACCCCAGCGATACTGGTGGTTATGACAGATGAAGCTATTTCTCCTGAGTAACCTGGTGCCCTTTCCTCCTCCTCTTACTCACATGGTCTACAGGACATGCACAGAATAATGGGGTGTTCGATACTACTCATGGTTCCTGCTTGGATAGTGCACACTTGAACAAGCAATCAAACGAGGTCAATAGCCATAACAGTTTTTGAAGTTCCAATTAAACGATGTCTGAGTGTGATGGCTTAACATGAGACATTTTAAATTCTCTAGAAGTTGAAGTTCTTCTCTAGTTCTTCTCAAACTTCTAGAAGTTCTCCAATGATTAGTATTCCACAGGCCATACTTATTTATGGAGAAAAAACCAAGGAGATTAACACTTTACATTTCCAGCTCCATATATTTACTCTACCAGCAGTTGTCTTCTTGTGTAGCTCAAGATAAAATAGTAAACTTGGTCTTGATTTGTTGCCTGTTCCTGGCACATCCAGGAACATCAGTACTTACTGCATTGTTGAAAAAAAAGTCTTGAAATTTTGTCGATCTCAGTTAACCTTTCTAAATTATCAGTGGAAGTTAGTGTACCACAGACATATTTTTAATTGTGGACTTTTCCCCGATTTTCAGGAAATATGAGGATAGTTTCTCCAAAAACACTCATCCACTGTATCAAGTAATTTAGTCCATAATTTCAGAAGATGCAGAAATTAGCATGTTTATATTTTACCATCTAATGCATCTATGTCATTCTGGCTTGAGTTTCTCTACATATTTCAAATGTTTTAGTAGCTGATTTCCCTAAAGAATCAAAGTGTTGAAAGCAGAACTTCAAATTTATTCCTGTGTGATCAAGGTCAAAGTAAAAGTTCGATGACACAAGCCTCATGTCTTCCCTTTGTAGCCCCAGCTGTCTCCCCTCAGACACTCAGAGTATGCAGATATTGCCATGAATATCGCAGATCATTTGCTAGCATCCAATAAACGACTGTTACAAAACGTGTTTGCTAACCACTGCCATCTCCTCCAAACTGGGAGCTAACATAGTCGGAAGGGCTATTGACTGTGCAAGTAATTAGCTGCTGTAAAAGTAGGCAAGAAGACACCTAGCAGGTTTTTAGGCAGTTTTCCTTAGTTAAATGTTTTTTCTTATTGTCTTTTGTGTGAAGGACAGGCATCTTTCTGATTCAGGTTAAAAATCCAGACTGCTGGGCAGTGGGGTGTATGTAATTATTTGATAGCTAGTGAAGTGGCACATGTATGCAGGTAAAAGTTAAGAGTTAAACCAAAGGGTTGTTTGTTTGAAGGGTTACTTTTCCTTTTTTTTTTTTTTTTTAACGTGGGTCATTTCACATCTTGTGTTTGCAGTGAAGCCCACAGATACTCAAGTTATCGCAGATTATCTCAGCTTTTCTATACAGACAAAAATGAGCAGCTTGGCATGACAGAAGGCAAGAGCTTTTTAAATCTTTCTCTCTTATTCAGCTGCCAAAGTGAAGCTCTGTCCTAACTAGGAAAAGCTGAGAACAGAAGTGCATTTTGACCTCCAAGGGTTAGGAGACTCTGGATATGGCCCTCACCATGTAAATGCCATCCCACCGGCATTTTCTTAAGTGCAATTTTAAAAGCCAGGTAGTACGACTGAAATAGTTTTGGTCCTAATTTATGATCCTTGTCAATCCTTTTTATGTGGGAGCAGTAGTTAATGGCTGTTTGAGAGTAGTCGTAGTATGGGTCTGCTTGTGGTCGCTCTCCTCCCTGTGCTAGGAAGCCCTTCTATTAGCCCTTCTGCAGAAGCGAACATAACCTGATCTCATTTTAATATACTGGCATTCACGCATATTTGGAGACACGAATCTTGAGTGTTAGCTATGAGGGTCTTTCAAATTAGCACTGACGCAGTGGAGTATAGCGTTTTCCAAATGCTATATTATAGATAATTTTAGCCATACACGAGTCTATATAAAATATAACTCATTTAGCTTATCTATTTTAAAGGCTTTTACGCTACAGTCAGCCACCATAGTTGGTTAAATAGGTGCTTGTCACACCACTTTAATGAATTAAATGTGAAAGCCATTTCTTATTACTTTTGGCTGTAACAAGGCTGGCTCAGGTTCTGTTCCGCTGAAGTAATGGAATGGTAGGATCCATGTCATATAATTTTATAAGTGTAATGCTCATCAGTATATCAGCTAATAAGAAAAGCAGACAAAAGAGTTAGAAATAAGACCGCAAGCCAAATATCTAATCGTTCTAATTCCTCATGGAAAGATACTGCTTTAATTGAAAGATATGACAATAAAAATGAGAAAATATTAAATCATTTCATCAAAAAGTGGCGTAATTCATGTGTGCTATCTATCGTACTCTGTTCTTTACTTGAACAGAGTAACACAGATTGATTACTGACCTCTCTAATTTTCTAGAGAATGTTGTTATTTGACATCCACTGTAAGCTCTTAGACGTGTTGTGTCCTTGCTAAGGTAAGAAGGAAGCATTGTCTTGGCTGTTAGGGAAAAACCTGCCAAGCTATAAAAGATACTGAAATAAAGGGAAACAACCTTTTCCCTCCCTTCTCTTTCTTGCCAATTCCGAAGAAGGTTTAACCTCAGCCAGGCAAAAAGCACTCAGTCCCCTCTGCAGCGAGTCCTTTAGCACCTGGGAGGTGGAAGGGGCATTCAGGAACAAGATATAAGAACAGGGCACCTTGTTCCTCTGGGAAAGACCTGGCTGCGAGAGCTCCCACCTGCCCAAGGCTCTGCTTCTCCCCTGGCAGCAGGGGCTGCAAGAGGGGCTGAGGGTCAGCTGCTCAGCCCCCAACACGCACCCCACATTGCCGCTCTAGTCCACTCCTTTGGGCAGTGCTCTAGTTTGCTGCCTCACTAGGGCTTGCTCTGATGTAGATCCAGGGAGACAAGCTGCAGTGTTCCCCCATGGAATGGGTGTGCATTACACCCCAGAGGAAGGAGATTTCTGCCTTCTGAGGACTCCGATCTTTGTCAGGTTTTGGAAGGTCACTCTGTACCACTCCAATTTTTGTGTGTTCCCTTACACAAAAATCAGTGCCCAGCCCACTGACAAAGGAAATTGCTATTTGTCCCTTCGGATTAGGGTGGTAGTCTGGCTGCAATGCTAGACAAGTTTAATCCATTTAAGATGCAAAGAAGAAATATTCACAGCTGGGATTTTTCCTGAATGTTAATATTTGGGAGAGAATATACTCTTGACTAGCAAGTTGTCTCTGTCAGGTTCTTTATGCACTAGAAACCCTGATTTGTATTGCTACTGATACACTGTGCCATGGAAGAGGCACACGTGTGGAAGAACTTTTCAATGTACCTCTAAATCAGTAAAATACTCCCAATTACCTAATTAACTAAATGCAACTTTCCGTGTAGTCATTGTAGTACTCTTACTTTTAAAATTCACGTTTGCTTTTACATGATCTCATACACAATTTAATTTCCCATACCAAAAAGAAAAATAATAAGTGCCAGGATATTACATAGAGTTCCCAGTATTAATAAGTAAAAGAAAATTGCAGTGAGATAAAAAAATATGTTCTGAGAACTACATCTCCTTACAAAGAAAAGTGAATCAGAAAATGTTTTAAAGTGTATGATGTATAATAAAAAATAATTAATGGCCAGGCATGACTGTGTTACTT
Organism: Falco punctatus; assembly: GCF_963210335.1. NCBI lineage: Eukaryota > Metazoa > Chordata > Aves > Falconiformes > Falconidae > Falco > Falco punctatus. The sequence goes on from NC_137588.1 coordinate 3,642,994, forward strand.
TCAATCTCACAAGAGTGTATAAGTACAAAAAAAAAAAGATCTTGGTAACTTTTGGAAGCCTTAACTCACGAAGCTTTTTCAGCAAAAGCTTACATTCTAAATGACTCATATAAAAGTGTTATTTTAAAGATGATTCCATCAGTTATTCAGGGACCAAATATTGGTAAGTAGTCTTTAAAACTAATTTCATGTTTTATCATTCCAAATGTATGCTGGCTGTTTTATGCAACAAAGTTTGTGCATCTGAATTCTAGAATTAGGTCTTTGTTGTCAGATGTCTCCTTTTGGACGCGCTTAAGGATCAGCTGGAGAATATATCTGCTCTAATAGTTTCTACCACAATATTTTTCCTATTCATCCAAGTCCATTCCACTGCTACTGTGAAGTAGGATTTTTGCCATTAAATTGGTTCTTGTTATTCTTATGCAGTGAATAGAGACGCTGGGATCAAGAGGTATATATCAAGAGACCTATACCATATCATTGAACTCATTATTTAGCATTTTTTCTTTTGTTGTCTACAGAGCTGAGCATTGCAAGCTTCTATGTGTGTCTGCAAATTACTTGGGACCATTTGTCCCTGCAAGGACATACATTTTATTTTAACTTTTTGCTACCTGGAGTTATATAGGAACTCTAAACTTGAAGGAATGGCTATCGCTAATTTGATGGCTATGAGGCTAAGCACGTGGCTTTACTTCTAAGCAAAGTGATTAAGGACAGATCGCCAAGCACCTGTTGTCCTCTGCCGAATTTTCAATGTGTAGCAATATTTGACAATAGTCACCCAAATAACAGGTGTCAGACTTTTATAGCAAAGCCACAACCACAAGGTGTTTGGTACCTAAGTATTTAGGAAGCAAACAAAAGGTTAAATAGCTTGTTATGAGTAATTATGAGCTATGTGTGCAGCTTATGCAAGGCAGTATATTTCAATGAAAACAGGATAGTCTCAAAATGAAAAAATCCATCTACTCTGTCAGAAAGTAATTTTAATTGAAATTTCACTCAGAAAAAATAGAAATGCATGTGTCAGAAGTAAATATGGTCAGGCCAAATTTCATCTCTGCTTTTACCTAAAACATAAGAGTAGACATGATGGGAATTCCTCAGGTCGAAGGACATATCCATGTAACCTACTCTCTTTCCAGAGTCTCGCAAGATCCATAGTAAGTTGTGATGCCCAATGGTAAAACAGAGGGAGTAAGACTTGCAATGGAAGTGGTATTGCAAATGCCTATAAATTATTGAAAATTACAGTAACTGGTCATGTGGCTGAAGAGAAGAATTAGCTGAAATCAAGAAACTAAACAAAACCTGACAACTCTGAACCAGTATTTTCTTGAAAACTTTTGTCCTTGGTACACCAAATATATGAATCCTTCTTTTAGGATGGAGCTACCAAATATTCCCACTGTGGCCAGCTTAGAATTTAGATCCATTGTCTTCACTACACACACTGCAAAATGTTCCTATTAAGTTTCTGGTGTGTAGTGACTAATTGTGACCTATTAATTAGGATTGCTTTATTCTCCTTCTGGTTCCAGCGCTGACTTACTGAATCGCTTCATGCAAATCATTCACTCTTCACCTCCAGAGATTATAAAGTCTAGACATTCTAAAGTAAGTCAAAAAGCACCTATTAAGTAGTATGCTGTTGTATTAGTGGAAAGATATATGTTGTTCAGTTATAGGCTTTTGTTTCTGGTACACTGTAGGTTGGGGCAAATGTCTCTTTCGCAAAGAAATGAACTAGGGACAGGCAACAGTCCCCCTGAGCATGTCCCTTCTAATCTTCTTGGCTTTAGCCTACTGAGCCAAATCATCCACCAAACGCGAGTCTTAGAGTGATACCATCAAAAAAATGACCCCGTACAGGTGCACAAACATGTAAGAGTACAGATCATAATCAGTCAAGAGGCAGACAGATCTGACATTTGCTGAGAGCGTCCCTATATTTTATTGAGTTGTCATGCCTTGTTGCATACTTAATGAGGATGAGCCCCTTTAGATGCCGTTTTCACATTACAAATGTTGTTTTGCTGGGACTGTCAGCTGCAAATAGCTTGTAGCAATACATCTTCCATGCAGCAAATAAATATATACAATGTTATAGCACACCCGTGTTATTGCCACAACTGTAAACAACTAATAAAAGGAATGTATTTCCTGTGCCTTAGAGTCAGTTGCTCCAGTAATATTTTTTTCCATTTTCAAGCCTATTGACTTTATGCAATGCTTGGCATTATTTCATTGTACCGTTATGGCTTATTGTGTCATCATTTAAACAAAAATAATGCTATATACCTGCATATAAAGTAGGCCACACAGAATGGGACATTTCTGTGACCAACAGGTATATTGTGTATAATCTCAAAGGCTGGGGAAGTATTTTGTGCACTAGAAATAGTTATTCACCTCAAGACAACTGACAAAATTCTGGTGGTAGGACACTGATGTCATCAAGTTGCTTCTGGTAGCATCTGGGCATGGGGGAAACCAGTGTCTGACCCTGCAAAAACAAATATAGCATAGTGGGATCTTCATGGAAGTCTGTCTCTCTGTTGACAGTGTTGGTGGGACCAAGAGCTTGATTGCACACAAATGTGGTTTTGGCTTTGCTTTTAGTGGTATTTTTCTGGGTTTGAGGATAGAAAAACATGTAATTATTGAAAAGTGTTATCTTGTGGATGTTACTAGACTGTTGGCACCTGATAAAATCAAATCATGCTTTGAAAATTTTTCTCAGGAATTCAGCCAAGCTGTATCTCCCCTGTCAAAGATGAGTTGTAAGATCTAGATCCAGAAAGGAGCTCCTGTATCAGTGGACCCCTTTGTTGACATATCCTTTCTCAAACCCATACTTTGTTGGTGGTTCTTTATCACTAACTTCTAACTTAAGATCCTTTGTGGCCTGTTTTAATAATTTGTTGTCCAGCTACTGTTATCATTCTAGATTCAATAACTCCTCTTGCTCCCTTGGTTTTACCCCCTTGATTTATTCAGAGTGCATAACCATAGCCTTCTCAGCTTTCTCCTTGGCTAAAAAAGGCAAGCTCTTTTAGTCTGTTCTCATAAAATAGCCTCTTCATTCTCCTTTTGTCCTGGCAAGCATTCTGTATTTTTCCCAGTTTGAATTAATCTATTCTAGTGTGACAAGAACTGCAAAGAGTATTCCAGAGGAAATTTGTATCCAGCACAGTAGCATGAAACCTCCTCTGTTTATCACAAAAATCTTGACAGAGTAACTTCTGGAGAGTATTTGCCCCAGTTTTGAAGGGCCATTATATTTTTTGAATAATTTACTAAATAGGAACCCATATCTTTGTACTGTGACTTCTAATTGATGAGCCCACACCTTACAGAAGAAAACTGTTTTCTGAGTCTTTACATGTTATCTTCATTTCCCCTTTTTACTCTGCAGTACTGCAAAACTGTTCACCCACTGGAAGATCTCTTCCTCTGCCTTATCCTTCTTTTGCCCCAGTTTCTCAAATTACATCTTTGTGCCTCTGTCTGATTTTAATTCCCAGCAATTTTATTTGCTACTGCACAGGTAAATAGCTTCTGTAATATAGTCAGAGGATAGTGAACGTGCTTCAGCTTCTGAATATCCGTGTTGCGGCCCCAACCATTGTCTTAGTAGCCATCCTTACCTTCTCCCTCTTGATTACTGTCAAAGAAAAAAGGGACCAATGTACTATAAATTCATCTCCTTACAGGCTCCCACTCCAGCCTTTGGGACAGGTTAAATGTACTCACAATAAACTATCCGTGCTTTTTTAACTTGGTGCCTGAGTTGTGGGTAAATTACATTCCTCTTTCTACTGCCTTTCACAAGTGATACAAACTGCAAATTGGCTAAAACCTGATGAAGCTAAGTTTGCATCATGTTTTTTCTTCACACATCACTTACAACACTATTTTATAATGCAAAAGTATTACCTGCTGCTAAGGAATTTTAACTGCATCTCCTAACTAAGCTAGTGGCAAATTGAAAACTAATAAGATATATTTTGCATATCAAATACTGCTCTGGGGACAAGCCAACCTAGGCACCTACTAGATTGCAACTTCCTGCTCAGTAAAAAAGAAGTAATAAAGAAAATCATGACAGCTCATTACATGAAAGAAGAAAATCATCACCCAAAGCAGAAGAAATGCTATTTTATTATACAGTAATTGTGAAAATATCTTAACATTTTTGTTCACAAAAATATTAAGAGCTTTCCAATGTTGTCTGTAATAAATGTTACTCTGAAGGCAGCAAAATGATGTAATATGTTTTAGTATTCAGCAATACCTACAAAAGTGAAGCTATTAATGTAGTCAGTTGAGCCATCTAACTGTGCAGAGCAAAAGCCAGGCAGTTTCTTTTGCTGTCAAACAAAAAAAATAACATGCACAGACTTCCATGGGTTTATCCTCACAGTGCCTTTTTTGAAATGGTATCTCTTTAACCTCTGTTTTTGTATTAAAACCAGTATTGACAGTATTTGTCGTTCCTGACAAGTATGCACAGGAGCCAGAGCACCTTCCCATCCCCATGTTACAGAAATTTTGGGTTTATTCTCCATTAATCACAAAATATTGTTCTTCAACCTGTCATTGATAGAGAAAAGAACGTGGCCAACATGCATCTCAAGCCAGGAAAGGAGAGTAAACAGGGGGAGTTACAGGGATAAAGTTCAGTATTTGAAATTATTAAGTTATGTTTTACATATAATTATCTTGAAAACTAATCCATTTCATTACAAGTTCAGTAGCATTTATATAAATTAGGCACATGTGACATTTCTAATTAGGTATACTTTAATGGTTAAATCATGAGTTTTTAAAATTATAATTGGGCTAGTTGTAAAATTTCAAGGTCTGTGATTTTAAAATTGAATTGCTCTTTGACTTATGTAAAAGAATAGATTGTTAAGCGAGTGCCTCACAGGAGAGAAGCAGTCTAGGATATTATGATTTGAATTAGTTTTTCAAAGGAATTTAGAGTAGGCAATCTGTCCTCTGATCTTTCTTTGCACACTGAAAGTATGAGTCAGTTATGTTAAGATAGCTTAAATTGAGAATACAGTGATTTAATTAACAGCTGGAAATGTAGAATTCCACATGTGAGGAGAGCAATGCATTAATAGCACCCCGTACAGATGCTCTAATGAATCCAAGGTATTCTCCAGTGGAAGCATTTTTCTAAATACATAGTTGTTTGTTGCAGATGCGGCACAGCCTTTATGAGTTCAGAACAGAAATTTGGAACTTAGGGGAAATTGTGTCACCACCTGGAATATTTATAGTTGTTATATGGATTTGTTCCAAAGGCCCCGTGTATTGGTCCATGTCACTGGGAAGGGCAGTAGGCGAAGGCAGGGCATGGACACCTTTTATGCGCTTTGGAGTGAAGCACCATGGGTCCGATGTACTTGCTTCCCCTCCATGCGAGCCCCGACAGTGTATCAGAGGGCGGTTCCCCTCTCTGAGTCTCCGGTGTGATCTGGACAGAGGCAAAAGCGAGAGCTGGGTGTGATATTGCCAGTAAAACCCTGTCAGAGCACACACCCTTGTGAGAGCGTGAGTTAAAAACCTGTTAACGTGCTGATGTTGGTACTCTATTGACTGAAGATCTTTGTGCAGAAACATTCAGCTCCACGGAACATAGAAATACACTCTATAATGTAATAGCAAATATATTTGTCACAGCTTGGTAATACAGCAAACAAGGACAGTTTGCAAATCACTTCTACCAGGGCAAATGATTTATTAGTGGTTTTGGGAGTTACATGGGAATTACTTTATTTTTGTGGTTTCAGTAGGGTAAAATAACCCAGGTATTAGGGCTGCATGCTTTGCATCATGTAGAAGAATAGTGAGTGCCTCACAAGACACGAGCAGCTTAGGATATAATGATTCAAAATAGGTTTTTCTGAGGAATTTAGAATAGACAAACTGTGCCCTGATCTTCCTTTGCACATCAAAAGTATGAGTCAGACATACTGGGAATGTGTGGCCTTCTTCTAAAGAATGACTGATTAGACTAGTGTTTTTCAGTCTGGGAAAGAAACACCTAGGGAAGCAGGAGAAGTTTCCAGATTGATGAGTCATTTGGAGAAGCAGGATAGGGCATTCCCCTTCCCATACAGAATGGAGCTATCCAGTGAACCTGGGAGAAGTCGTTCTCAGAACAAATGAAAACAATTCTTCCTGTAAAAAGCAGCTGAGTTTAGGAAGCTACTGCTAAAGGTTACTCAGGAGTGCTGGAAGTTTGCATGGTTTTGAGACAGTTCAGGGAAGATAAATCCATTGAGGATTACTCAATACCTGGAAACTATCTATGGCCAAGAAAGCCCCTGAATTAAAATGTTTGAATGCTGGAGGAAATGTGTGTAATTTTTTTCCCCTCTGGGTATCCATTTTTGGATACTGTCAAAGACAGAGTAGACTGTGCTAGTTGGACCTTTGGTTATGAACCATTTCAGCTACTCTTGGGTTTTTTCCATATTTTGCAATAGGCTTTGCTCACAATTTCTAATTTTGGCTACTTCTCTGATGGTCAGTCAAATCAATTAAAAGATACCCTGCGTTCACTGAGGAAGCAAAATATGAACCCTTATTGGAGATTATGTGAAAAAAGTACCTGTTTCTTCTTTCCCTGTAGTCTCATTACCATTCAAACTTTGAGCTCTATTTTAATTAATCTTATTTTAATTGCTAACCCAGGAAAAATTTCTTACAGCCTCAATTAGAAGTCTGCTGGACCTCCCAGCACAGGTTCAACAAAAGGTTTAGCTCAGGAAATGTCGTTCAGTAAAGCTAACCCCAGGTCCTGATAGAAACTACCTCACTTTGAACCTTGATTGCACTTCCCTGATCACCTTGGGTTATTGTGTCCTGGTCTCCTGGACTAGCACTGCTTTAGTTTTTCTAAATCTGCAAACTTGGGTATATGTGATAGTCCTTTTAAAAAAATTCAAAAGTTTAAGTCTTCAATACCAGTCAATTAGGCATTCTCATTCAAATTGTGTGCTGTATTTGACTACGCTGGATGGACCTCCCAGATTAATTTAATTTATGTTTACTGTCTTTTCTTTCAGAGGTGTTTCTGACAGCATAAATATGTTGACTTTTTTGTATGCTGCTGATATCTCTCAGGATTCACCAAATAATTAATACCAACATCTGTTTAGTATGCAAATAGTAAACCTGTGTTGTCCTCAGATTGCAATTTTGATCTGGGAAATATTAGGCTACAGCTCACCTCCACTCAGATATTCAGTTCAAGCTTGTTTTGACGTGGGTTTTCTGCCTGATACCTCTGAAAAGGGAGATGGTAGCTGCCTTGGTGCAGTCAAGCACTAGCTCTGAGCCTTAGAAGCTGGAGCGTGTCCTACAGCTTCATTTTAAGGGACAGAAGAGTTATTTTAGATTATTATAAGATAGGTTATGTTGTTTTCTCCCACATAATACGCAAAGAGAATATGAGGGCCTCTTCATGTTGCAGCCATCAGACACTCACAGATATGAATACTTTATGTACAACACCATCACCTATATAAGCGTGAGTGTGTGTGGTCTGCATAATAAAGACCTGTTCAAAGTATACTGCAGAAATTGTTGGAAATTTACAATTACAGTTATAGTCCAGAATAGCCAGAGGTTACACTCCAGCAGTCACATAGGGGAGGAGAGTGGCACCAGCATTTTATAAATAGGAGATAACTACTCCAGTGCAGTGGCAAACGTTGACTCTTTAATATCAACCACTGTAACACCCAACTGATTTATGTGCCTGTTCTGTTGGTACCACTTTATTCCTAAGGATGGGAAGCACTGCAACAAAGGTAAATAACAAAGCAGAAGGTACACCTCGATACTGAGACGTTACATGTTGTGAACAACAGTGTTATCACTTGAGAAAATCTGTTGTCATACAACTACACGATCACAGCATCTTACATTCGCAGAATCGTTGCCAAAGGATCCCAAAGGTCTCAGGCACTCATGAAACTTAACTTCTGCTTTCTTTACCAATGGAAGAAAAAGATACTATGAGCCTTTGTTTGTTTCCCAGTAGTGTGAAAGACACTGATGAAACTGTCTGCAGCATTTGCTAAAACTGTAAGTAGAAGATTCTGCAGCACTCAGTGGTTCCTTACGTTTCGTTTTGAGATCTTAGAATGAGAAGCTACGGTGTCAAAGGGACTGTCAAAATGCTGTCAGGTTGTCTTCAAGCAAGTATTAACTCCAAAACTGAAGTAGCTTCTATTGCAAGAATTGTGTAGCTTTGTTCAAGAGCACAGTCACTTTTGTGTTAAAAGTTTGAGCGATGAGCTTTTTCTAATAATCTTATTACAATCCAAGACTTGTAGCATGTAAAAAAAAAAAAATTAAAAAAAACCCAACACTACCAAACAAACCAAAAAAGCCCACCAAAACCTACTTGACTTGCATAGTCAGGATTTTTTGATGAAGGTGGTTAGCAATGCTTTGATAGGGCAGTTTTCACTGGAAAATTCAGATTCATTGTAATAATTATGGAGACAAATTGTTAGTAATGTAAGTCCAAAGAAGACTGGAAAATGACCTTATTTTGTGCACACTGAGTGCATGGTTCCTCTAAAACATAAAGAAAAATCTCTAAAGAAATCTTACAGGCCATTTTTAAACGTAGACATAAAAAACAGTTGCAGTTATAACTATAGGGTTGTTCAGAAATAACTGGGAACAATTTACATCTTTAAGCACCAGTGTATGATTTTAGAAAAAATCCAGTCCCTCTGAAGTCCTCTTTCTTTAAAGTTCATATGAGAAAATAATAACTGACTCAAATATAATGAAGCAGGTTTGAGCTTAACAAGAACTAGAATAGTTGCATGGGTAATAAGGCCACGTCATTGAATTGCTACAGATCAAAGCCCAAACCAGAGTGTTGCCTGCACGTCATTGAATTGCTACAGATCAAAGCCCAAACCAGAGTGTTGCCTGCACGAGCTGCGGTCACAACTGCTTGAGCCATGCTGTTTGTTTAAGGCTGGTGACAGAAGGAATTTGGGCAGGTCTGCTGTCAGTGCTTGATAGAGATTGATTAATGCTACTTGTGTGTGCAGGAAAACGTACCTGGAAGACTGAAGACTCATTCTGAGCTAATATTTGTAGGAAGAATATTTGAGGAGGACGACAATCTGAAAATTAGATTTCAGCCTTTGAGTTTCTCTGTACCAGGAAATAGCATCATCTTAGATGATACTAATAGACAAGGTTAAGTATCACTTTGTTTTTAGTATACGTTAGGAAAGTAACGTTTTATATGTATTAACGGATTAAAGTCAACCATGTAATCATTATATGGTTAATCCCAATGCTAAAATAAATTTAATAGCATTTATTTAATCCATTTTATTATATTTGACCTGTCCAGTCAGAGAGCTCACTGGAAAAATATGACTACATTTTTGGTTATAATTCTACAGTTGAATTTATGATTATTTTTGCTAAGAATAAGGATAATATTTATTACTTTTCTACTGTGCTAAGAACTATATGTCATCTTCTGAGATGATTCAGGTAAAGGTACTTTCCTGCTTTATAACCACACATAAGAGGAGTGGGAAGTAATATATGGAAGTCTACAATTCCAAAAAAGCATGTTGCTGGGGGATGTTATTGACAGTTACTGTTATTGGACTTGGTGGCAAATATTTCTTTGAATAAGGCAGTCATGCGGGAAGAGCTCAGGCAAATGATAAGACGTAGCACAGCATTTCTGTTTTAATTGGATAACCTCCATGGACAAAACTACCCATCAGTGTTTATCAGATAAAACCTTTCTACTGTGTTACAAAACCAGATCTCTCCAGTATCTGCTGGACTGTTGCCTCCAGGTTTTTATCACTTGCCTCCTTCCAGATACACTTTGGTGTATTTGCTACTTCCTATTTTTCTTAAAGATATTGTTAAATTTCTTAATATCTTCTTCTGCTTAACTACTTGAAAAGTTTCTAGTCAAAACAGCTGAAAATGCACTTTACTGGTAATGAGAAGAAACAGGTTGAGAAGACAGCTTATGTATGTTGTTATCCTAAAATATAAGAAAGCTTCTCCAGTTCTGGAGAAGCTTCTCTAAGGTGCAGTCAATCATGTTACACACTGTGATTAAAGGGATATTGTTCTAGCCCATGGACTTGGCATTTAGTACTGGAAATTAGGAATAAAGAGCTATATACACCCTTCTGTTGCAGATGTTTTAACACATCAGGTTGTCTTCTCTTCCCTAGTATTTGCAAGTGACTGCTGCATACATCAGCATTTGATTAAGATATTGCCCTAAGTAGATCACTCTTATATACCAAATGATCTATACAGGGAAAATAAAACTTTCCTAATAACCTTTTGGTATTTTAGCATCAGCTAATTTTCTGCTGAGGAGAGCAGAATATGATTAAGGCAACAGAAAACATTTTATGGAGTGACAGGTGGTCATGAAATTATATTAGCATTTAAATGACTAAAATGGAACCTTTCCTTTCCTGGTCTGAGAATGTCAGAAAGTGAAGAGTCAGGATTCATCCTCTCCTCCCATTCCCCATGGGTTATATTTTACTTTAAAAACAGCTGTTAATTCTGTGTCACAAATTATGAAGGATTTAAAAGAGAGTGTCATGACTCGCTGTAGATACTACTAGAAAACATTTTCCATCTGTGTGACATATTTTAAAAAAGCCCTCAGTCACTCAGAAAGCCAGCTTTGTGAAGTTAATCAGATGTTTTTCTTCTCTTGTTAACTAAGAATCAACTCTAGGGAGTGTTAAGATCACTGTGGTATTTATTTTAAGTGAGTGATTGAATGATTCCTGAACCACTCTTCTGGAAAATGAAGTAAAACCCTGCTTTAGAGGTCACCTCTAATTAGAGATCAAAAAATAACTGCAGATTACTTCATCAAAAATATAAATAACTAATCAGTACCAGTCCGGTGGCTTTGTTTTATAATTAGTCCTGTACAAAAGCTCCTTGAAGTCAGATGACAGTTGGGTCTCCTGCCTCAAACTTCACAAACGAACCAATAGTTTCAAGCTGATGCTCCCTTTGAACTGCTCTCCCAGGATAAATTACTGATGGCCTAAATGTTACATTTACATTTATTATTCTCCATTACCAAGAACATGTGAAGCTGCAAAAGATTAAAGCGGCAATTACTGAAGTTAGAACATTGGAAATTAAGTTCAAACACCAGAAATGGATGTTTAGGAAAACAGAAAAGACAATTACTTGAGGCCAGTTTTAACTAAGTAAAAGCAGTGCCTTCTGTGTCAGAAAGGACATTTGCAGGTGATTGTTTCTATGAATCTTTGAATGAAGTTCTGGCAGCTTGTGCAGTTGGGTTCAGGAGCAGGCTAGGTAAGACCTTGGTTGTCAGAAGGTTGGCCATGAGCCCTGGGCCTTGACAACCTCAGACTTCAAGGGAGAAAACAGCATGGGAGAGAATAAACTTGTCCTAGCAGTTGCTCTTTAGAAAACATTTCATAGGTATTATGAAGTCGTTGATTTTTATTTTTTTTAATCTTCATTATCTTTCTCTTTTGCTACTTTTTTTCCCCATTTCATAAAGTGTCGGTTTGTTCATTTCTTTGATTCGTTGCCCTCAGTAGAGGAAATGCAGTTCCCTGAGTCCCATTCAGTTTAACTGAGTTTTCTCAGATTTGGAAGGGAAGGATGAAAACAGGAGATATTCAGAGAAAGAGCAGAAAACGGTTTGGTGCAAGTTTTGGTCTCTTTGCGCTGTAATCCATCCCTGTGTCATCTTGGCTGCAGCTACATGGAGAAATTCATCGAGGCTCGGCGTCTTGAGTGCAAGGTGTCAGGGCAGGAGCTGCACTCGGCCTGCCTCACAGGGTGACGTGCGCCATGATGACAAGGGTAAATCTCCACCCAAAACTTTCCCCAAACATTCTGTGGCTCTAGAAAGCTCAGCAGAAAGGGCAGTTCTGCCTTTGCAGAGCCGCTGTGTGTGGGGAGAACAGAAAAGGGGCTCATGGGGTGCATGGCTGGCTGGCTGGCTGCCACCTCCACATGCTGACACAGGCTCACACAGCGGCCAGTAATGAGATTGTTTTTCAAACACTTCTTTTCACCTTTAAAATGATGAAATTAAGCTCCTGTAGTTATTAAGAGCTAAAAATAATGATTTGATTGTACTGTGCATTCTAGTAGCAGGCGCAGCAGTATATTGATCTGCACTCCGTGTCATGTTACAGTTACAATACGACTTGATCAATATGGTGTTTCTGAGCCCATGGTTCTTGCATGTATCAAATTGGGAAGTTTTATTCTTAATGCACATGACCAAATCACAACAGTGTAGTCTAGGGTACAATACACACACTAGATTAAGCAGAGAAAAAGTCGGCTTTGTAACAGCTTCTTTTTTTTTTTTTTTTGGGGCAGTTTTGTAATTTTTTTTTAATGTCCAGTAAAACCAGAAACACCAGTGAGGCAGGCACTGTATAAATGTATGGTAAGAGACATCCCCTATTGCACCGACCTTACCGTCAGTGTGGACAGACAGACAAAAGCAGGAGGAGGAACAAGATGACAGCAATGAAGTGACCTTGCTGAGGTCACCAAAAAGGTCAGTTGCAGCTCTGAGGACAGAACACCTTCCTAAGCCCAGGGCATTGATCTGTCTAATTACTTAATCACTCAATAATGTAAGAAGAATGTTTTGGTTTCTGCTAATATACATTGAGAGAATAATTTGAGAATATCAGTGGAGTTAAAGTGGTGTTATGCTGAAACAGTGGAAAGAAAGTTTGCCTTGGAATTTTTATCGGGTATTTTCTCTTTAAGGGAATAAGGTGCTATTTCTTCAACTCCTGTGCCTACAATAACAGCTGCCTGAGAAACTCTGTCTCCAAAGGACTGTCAGTGAAGGCCAGAAATAAGAATTTAACAAAGAGAATAGATCGCTATTGAGGGCCATGGTTGCAGCTAGTGTGCTGTGTAGATCTGGATGCTCCCTGAAAGAGATGACAGAGTGATTGAACAGGGTATTTCACTTGGTCTCCACTCCAGTTCTAATGGGTAGGAAAAAGAGATTGAGGCTAACAGTGATGCACTGAAAAAAAGCCTTTTGGGGACTCTTTTAAAAATTTATTTTGAAAGTAAATCCCCATGTGTGTATAAATATGTCTGTTTCTGACTCGTCTGTCTTCTATTAGTTTCACTCGTATGAGTTTCAGTCAGTCTGGTTTATTGTCATGTTGAACAACTAATAATAGTATTAAGGTGTCAATTTGGGCTTATAAATTTGCTGTAACTTTTGAGACATATCTTAATTTTCTGGATAGCTAAAGCTGTCTTTTGTGACTCTCTAGCAGTAAACATATTTTCTTATTAAAAATCTCCACCTACTCCTAATGTACTCACTTAAAATTGCAATTCCAGGAGGTGATCAAGACATTAACATGATAAAATATAATGTGCTTTTAAAACACTTTTCATCAGCTTCAGCAGTCAATTCAGACCCTCCCACTTTATAATAGAGCAATCATTTTCCATCGTTCAGTACACAAAATGAAAGTTGTGCTTTGCACATGGAGTAGATGTGGAACAAAAATGTTAAGAAAGTCTAGCTATGTTTGTGAAGAAATTATCCCGAGTTTGTAGTATGTCAGTCACCTGGAAGTTATTGCACAGAAGTAGGGGTTTGGGTTTTTTTTGTTTAAACACTTCAGAGCATTGTGCTGCTTTTTAATTACCTTCAATTTTGCATGCTGTCATTGCAACTACATATTAAAAGATAGAAAAATCAATTGCATCAATGCCATAAGGGAAAGGCACTGAAAACTCAGACCTTGGAAGCAGTGCTGAGTCATTCTGTTGAAAATAGGTTTCTGAATTTTGGAGGAGCAATGGACTTTGTGATCTTGAGTGAATTCCTGCTAGCCACTGAAACTGCATGGAACAAACATGATCCCAGACAGTTTCTCTTCTGGGGTTTTCTGGTGTAGAAGATAGCTCTGCCAAATGCATGACAAATTCCAGATGTTTGGGTGGGAGAAGTGGGGTTGGGGAGGTATTCAAGTTTTGCTTGGTAGAGCTGTGGTGTGAAAGCTACACTAACACTGTGTTCCTGTGTTCAGGCAAAGTGTTCAGGTTTTGTTCTATGCTGCTTGAAGCTGGCAACTAAATTCTAATTTCTTATGAGCTATGTAAAAGTCTAAAGAAAAGTAAGAAAAGTATTTATGATGTGCTTCTATTTTGGTTTGTGCATACAATTCAAGGTTAACATCCCAAGAACAAAAATGCTTAACACAATTCAAATTTGAGAGGAGCTGAGAGACAAGGGTGGCGTGTATTTAAAAGACTATTTAAGCTATTGCCCTGTAACTGTGGATGCTGTTGGGAACAGTCTCTGTCTGAGTAGTAAGTTTTTATTTTAATGAGACTTTTTCTGAAATAAGAATGTAAAGCTTCAGAAGCAATGTAGCTGTAGGAGCTCAACACTGCTAAAGAAACGTGCATAAGCTAAATAGGTTTAGAAAAGGAGGTATGAATCATTTCAGAAGAAAACATGTAGGAATGCAGAGAAGTTATGGATGTTTGTATTTTTAAACAGTCTCTTTCCTAAATCACCCAAACAACTCTCTCAGACATTAACAGAAGTTTGTATAAACAGAAGTGCTATCATATAAACTACAAGCTACAAGTAATGCAAACTACCTGGCTCCAAAATTAAACAAATACATGCTTCTGTTCCTATTGATCAGTGTTTGTTTTGCTATTTGATGTATTTGCAGAACGATATCTTTGTACATAAGTCATACAAGAAGATGACAGGCTAAACCCTACTCAATTTAAAGAATTGATTCAATTAGAAATAGCAGGACTGCTTGAGCAAATAAATGTAGACAGTGTTTGGTACTGAAAGTCTTTACAAACAATTCTAAACAGTACGGGTAGAACCTCAGCTGGTATAAATCACTATTTCCATTAGCACCATCTTCAATAGATTTATGCTGATTTATGCTTAGATGATCTGACTCTCTACATCCATTGTGAGTGCAGTAAAATCAGTTCTTTCCTCCAGTATTTCAATTTTTTTCAAGAAACGTATCAGAATTTAGACAAATCTGTGGAACCTGTAGTATTCCAAGATATTTTATTTCCATGCACGATTAGGAACTTCCTAGGCCATAGATACAGAAATTTATGTGTGCGTGTATCTATGTGTATATATGCGTTGAAAATTACCATTTTCACAGGTGTAAAGAGGTCAGGCGCCTGCTTCTCAAGGTCTAGCCAAAGGTTTTAATTAAAATAACTGTATTTATAACCATATTCTATCATTAATCAAACATAGCTTAAATGACCCTGCATAAATGATGTAGCATTCTGAATTATTGAAACTACAGACTATGTAATATTCTGAGTACAGAGTATCTTGTAGCATCAAAATTACAGGAGCGTGTGTGTGTTTGTGTGTGTTTTCCTACCAAACCATGCCTCAGTTTGAATTGTGGCAAACGTTTTGAGCTGCTTGGCGACAACGTAATGCAATTTAGATGAAGTCTGGGAACTTTTTCCATAACGTGCCTTGAGTTGTCTGGTGCATTGTCATTGTCTAGAGCTTGGCATAAGCACAGTCCCAACAGTCTGAGGGAGCACTGCGTGTAAAGGTCTTGCCAGCACTTCGATGTGCACAGCTTCCCATAATTCTCTGGAGGAAAAAAACCAAAAAACTGATACACTGTACTGAAATACTCATTGCAGCTTAGTCCTTTTTATACCCTTTTAAAAATTCTGTCAGATCTGAGACCTTAATTCTGGTTTGGGTTTTCTTTGTGGTGTTGTAGGCTTCATCTGGTGCCTATTCCTTTTTCTGAAGATCCAAAGAGTTGATTGTCAAGTTCTCAGGGGGTATGTGTGTTAACTTTCCACTTGTGCACAAGTTACTGAACTGGCCTCTGAATTCAGGTGCTTTGCTGCAGGAAAGGTCAAAAGCTAAGTAAAGTAAATTTAGATGTGAAGCTTTTGAGGATCATCTTCTAAAATAGAAAGCATATTATATTTTTTCCCACTTTGATTACATCTTTCTGTGATAGCATGTATTTTGCTGTATCTTTTAAAGTGAAAATATTGTCCACAGCAGAAGAGGAGCCCTTCATTTTCTTTATGTTAAACACACCTAGCTCTGCTCAGCAGTTTCTAACTCTGGAGAAGGGCATATCTGAAGAGGCAGGTTCTGGGGAAGAAAAGGTACTCACTTCCCTGCAGTGGCTGGTAACGTGTAAGGCTCTATAGTATGTTATTTCTTTTCCTTCACTGAAGGGTGAATGTGTAGGGACAAATGTTTCAAGATACCTGAGCTGTTCCAGACAGCAAAACTAAGTGGAAGGTTTGTGATGAAAGCAGAAGAGTCAGTGCATCATTCTTGCACAATGTTAAAAAGATTTAAGAGTGGTTGAGCTAGCAGATGTAATTTGGTGTGCTGTGCTTGAGTGTTTGAGGGGTTGGGCAGAGGGAAGTTTGGCAAAGGTAGTGCTTTCATTGGGCTGCCCTGTGCTGAGATGAGGCAGGGGAGCCCTACAGGGCTGATCAAAATGTGCTTTGGAATGGCAGACGTGAAAAAAACCCTGGGCAAAGGCTGACCGGGAAGACAGAAGAGCTGAGCCATGGAGCTGCTGTTGCAAATCCAGCAGAAATTTCTCTGGTTTAATTTTATTTAACATTACGTTTCCAGCCTTTAAGACTACATGTGAAATACGCTTGAAATGTGAAAAGCCTTACTAATTCTTCAGAAAAAAAAAAAAATAAAAAAAATCGTGCCATGTAACTAGTGCTATAGTATTTACCAGCTAAACAGACCAATGAAGGACAGGGGGGGAATATCATTTACAAGCCCTTGTGTACATACTGGCACATGTCTAGAACTATTTGGTTAGAAGGGAAACTGTCAAGAAATCTCTTTAAGTTAATGCTGATGCATCTCAGCAAACGTGTATCTCTTTAGGTTAATGCTGATGCATCTCAGCAAACGTGTGGTCCCATTATTGGCACTACTTTTCCCAAACGGAGTTTTTGCAGCGAGAGCAACAGATAAGGCTTTATCTACCTTCTGGGCAGCGGTGGGATGCTGGGCAAAGGAAAGGAGCAAACTGCCTCTGATGGCAATCTTTATTGTGACCAGGAAGCTCCCAGCAGAGAAAAGCAACAATTTCTTTTCCTTTTAGAAAGTGGGGGGAAGGCTTTCAGCTTATTTGATATCTCTTAACTTCATACTAAGTACAGTACTGCATGCTTCTTGCTAAAAGGTCTCGGGAAAGCCCTGTGCTGCAGAGCTCTCCTGCAGCTCCTCATTAGGTGGTGTGAGATCGGACCTCCTGCAGTGGGGTTTTGGTAAGCATCCACTTCTGTTCTTTTCCCTAAGATTAACTGCAGTTTCACATACCTCCAGGTGATGCAGGGGAAGGACACAGGGCAGGTAGCAGAACACCACACCACAACTTTGTGCTTTGCTGCAGGTAGGTGTAAACCCCTCACCTGGAAAACTTCCGAACACTATAAATGCTTGGCTGAATTGTATTATTTTTTGAGAAGTGTGTCCAAAAAGGCAAATGGTATCCAAGCAGCCTCCCTGTACATAACAGTATCTACGATTACTGATAAATGTTTCATGAGTGGTATTAACATCTTTTCTTTCATTCTGAGGGCACTTGCTATGTTCCTTTAATGCAACTAGCAATGACATTCTTGCATCAGGTGATGTTGTTCCAGATAGGTGTAACTGCTATGTTCAATATGAATTTGTATGATCCCTGTATCAAGCAAACATGATATTCTACTGATGTAATACTAAAAATCAAGTGTGATGTGACTGTTTATGGCAAGAGCAATATGTTCTGACTACCTTGTTGACAGTTTTGTCTTGGACTTGACATTAAAACACTGCAGAATGCTCGTTCAGGCCCAGGTGATTAATACAAGTTGAGAGATTATAAACCACATGCAGGCTGTGCATAGATTTTAGAAAACTCAAACAGAATGCGGATCTTTGTATTTTGTAACGGATGCAGGGAATGTTTTCTTTGAGCTAGAAAGGACTAGGCTTGACAGCCTCTGTAACAGAGAGACATCAAATAACCTCTCTAATTGCTCTAATTACTTCCCTGATACTTACTTCTGTGATCTTACAAAAAAATAGACTGAAGGCGAGTAACTACACCATACTCTGCATGGAAAATATGACACTAGTTTTTTCAGGTTGCAGCTGCAGATGTAATCAAAAGTCACTATTTGAGCTTTCATAGGCAAAGTAAGGTCTGCAGGTAGAGGAAACACCTTTTATTAATTTAGCTAGTTAATTTATTATTATACACTGGATTAAGCTCTGAGTTTCAGTCTTATCTGTAAGACTACTATTATTTTTTTAATTTAGTTATCCCTAGCAAAATGACATGTGACTGTGCAGTTAACTCGGTGGTGGCATCCTGCCATTGCCTCAAAAAAAGAGAACAGGATGGGAAATGATTCCTCTAAACCAGCCATGGTAAGTTTTTGACAATTCAGTATTCTTTTTTAGCTTTGGTTAAAGCTAGCACCATTCAGAAGCAGACCCACTTAGGGTAGCCTTGTGCCTGGGGCGCTTGGCAAGTTAATGGAGAAGCAGGTTCAAGTCTTGGGTCCATCTCAGAGAAACGATGAATTTAAAGCTCTGAGTTGTCACTTGGGTGGTCTGTTTGCTGAACTATTGTTGCTTTGGGAGAAAGTCCCTCTATCCACAAGTGCAATAAAACAAATGAAGATTCTGTTGATTCATAATCTATTATTTGTTCCCAGTATAACATAATTTGAGATAATGATGTAAATGCTGTACTGCAAATACATATATCTATAGCTAAAAGCAGAAGAACAGTACCAATAGTGCTGTTTTGGGCATAAAGTCACATATATACGTTATGTTATATGTGTATATGAATATGTATATATATGCATATATATACATTATTAATGTTAATTTAGTAATCTAGAAGGAAGTAAAAATCAGAAAGGTAAATAAAAGTTCATGATCCAAATTTTTGTGCATTTTAGAGTGGGATGTTACTACAAACCAGAAACCTACTTCTAGAGCAAAAATATCTCTCTTGTGACTTCTTCCCTCGCTCCCCCCCAGTTTACACAGTGATTTCTGCCCACATGACATATGTATGCTTTGAGAACGGTGCTCTTGTTGACTTCTGCGTGGGACTATTAGAAGCAAACTGGCCTGGGACAGGCACTCAGGCATACTTCTGTGGCAAGCGATATTGTCTTCTGAGGAACCCCAACATTGTGGTGTTCGACTTAGGTGCTTGCTAGGCTGGGGGAGAGAGAGAGAAACAGTATTTTGGCAGGTTGTTGTTTGGGTGGTTTTTTAATCTCTCCTTAATGCCAGAGCAAACATAGGCATGGATATAAATATCACTTTAAGGAATGGGGTGTTTGCAAGTATGAAGTGTAGACACGTACCATGCATTTAGTCTTCACTAAGAATTTGAATGTCAGATGGCAGTGGATGCATGTAGTCCTACTGAAGCAGCCTGATACCTAGGTATTTCTGGCCCATTGGTAATTAGGGACATAGCTGATGCTGGAAGCTTCTCTGCTAACACCATACTGAGATGTTTTCTGACTACTTATTGATCACATCACTTTATTTCACTGGCCTTTCTCCAGAGCATTGAGTGTTTCCCAGAATCTGAAGAGTATCTTTAGAATATCTAAAATTTGTCAAAACATCATTGATATGATGATGTATTCTTTTAACTAATAAAGCTTTAACGCACTTTTTCCCTAGTCTGAGATCCCACCTAATAACATCTTTCAGTTTCACATAATAAAAACTTGATAAAATTTTGCAGCAACTAGTTTTAGTGCTCACTTTTTTTGCAATAGCTGAAAACTGGTTTTAGGAGACCCAGGAAGAAGGCTTATTTCAGAGTCATGGAAATATTTTCTTCTTCTGAAGTTAGACTTCTTATTTCAGTGGGAAGTTGCACCTCCTGCTCCCAAATACAAAGTTGGGCACGGGACTTCTGACAGTCCCTTAATGCACACTGAATACTGAGGTCAAACTCCAGGAAACAAGTTCATCTCTTGAAATGCAAGTTCTATATGTTCTTTCTCAAATGTACAGTGCAACAACAGGCCTACTTGTGTTTAATCTGGAAGATCAGTCTAATGTGGAGCCCCATCCGAAGCATGCAGTGTTGATACCTTCATCAAAAGCAGTAATGCTCAAAGAAGAAAGAGAAGATTAAATTACTGAAGCCTCAAATCGATCAGAAAGAACTTCATATTCTTGGTAGGCTTGCTTGATAAGCTCTGTTCTACAGTGCTCCCGATGTGTATCTCGGTTAAGCCACGCCATACTGAACTTCCAGATAGGATATTCCAGCTAGACAGAAGTCACCTGAAGTAAAACCGCTACAGGACAGGTATGCTAGCATTGCCGATGTTGAAAGTGATTGAGGAAGAACAATAGGAGGATTTATTTGAGCACTAACACTATTTTTCATCCTGCTGGCTATGCCAGCTTCTACAGCTAATTAAGCACAGGAAAAAACAGTATTCACCAGATGCCTGCAGAGCCAGTCAGCAGATGGGATACTTTCTCCTTAGCCCACGTGTGTATTAGAGGAATTTTTCTTGGAAAAAAAATGGTTAAAAGCTGCCAATTATGCATGAATTGAACATGAACAGATATGTTCCTGCAGCAGTGGAACTTGGTTATGGCACAAATATTCTTCGAAATATGCATACGCCTTTTCTTTAAAGTAAAATGTCTAAAATAAGAGGAAAGACAGGAGTTTAGTTCAATGTTGTCAGTCCATGACAGCATTGCTTTCAGAAACCAAAGGTAGCCAGTGCTTATCCACAAATGAATGAAAAGCACATGAACCTAGGACTTTACGGTCCTCAAATGTGTGCTACTGGAAGCCACTTCTTCAAAGATTGGTCTTTATAACAGAGAAAGAGCTCACAATTACAGAAATTTCTTCTCCTTCTGGGGGTGGAAGAAATGCTCTGAGGTATTGTAAAATGTCATCGAATCATAGAATCATTTAATTTGGGAAGACCTTTAAGTTGATCAAGTGCAGCCATTAACCCAGCACCGCCAAGCCCACAACTGAACCATGTCCCTAAGCACCGCATCTACGCGGTTTTTGGACACTTCCAGGGTTGGTGATGCCACCACCTCCCTGGGCAGCCTGTTCCAATGCTTTACCACCTTTGCAGTGAAGAAATTTTTCCTAACATGCAACCTAAACCTCCCCTGGCACAACTTGGGGCTGTTTCCCCTTGTCCTTGTTCCCTGGGAGAAGAGACCAACCCCCCCTGCCTACAGCCCCATGTGCCCAACGCTGCCCCCCATCAGCCTTGTGCTCCAGCCCCTTCCCCAGCCCTCAGCCCAGCTCTGGACACGCTCCAGCCTCTCCGCATCCCCCCTGACGTGAGGGGCCTGAAGATGCCCCCAGGGCTCAAGGGGCGGCTGCACCGGTGCCCAGCGCAGGGCACGGTCCCTGCCCCGGCCCTGCTGGCCATGCTGTTTCCCACACAGGCCAGGAATCCTTCCCCTTAATCCCATGTAACAAAGAGATTTTTGGAGACTTTTATATGGTCTAAAAAATCCCAAAGTTTGAGTTAGGCTCATTGTCATTCAAACCCTAGATGGCCCTTAAGGTATAACTCTGGCCACACTATTCTTTTACATCAACTTGCATTGGACTCGTGGCAGGTGGAATGTCTGTTTCTGTACCTATGTAAGCCTACAGTCACATCTTACAAAAACCAGCTATGTAGTTAGGTTATATAGAAGTGTATTTCATAGAATCACAGAACCACAGCCTGGTTTGGGTTGGAAGGGACCTTACAGACCATCTAGTTCCAGCCCCCGGCCCTGGGCAGGGACACCTTTCGTTAGAGTAGGTTGTTCCAAGCCCTGTCCAACCTGGCCCTGAGCCCTTCCAGGGCTGGGGCAGCCACTGCTGCTCGGGGCAGCCTGCCCCAGCGCCTCGCCACCCTCACAGTGAAGTATTTCTTCCTGATACCTAATTTAAATCTACCCTCTTTGAGTTCAGAACCATTCCCCCTTGTTCTATTGCTACAGGCCCTACTAAAAATTTGTTTGCAAAGAATGAATAAATTCTGTCTGTTTGTATTTATTGTGCACGGTTGCACAGCAGAAAGTTTTTTTAGCTAGTTATTTGTAATATAACTGTTCAGGTTCAATATGAATTTATAACAAGGCTGTTTTGTTTAAGAAAGAATTAGAAATTTCCTGATTAGCTTTTGATAAAGAAATTTGATTCAACTCTAGTTACCAGATCGAGTTAGGGCTAGCATTAGGAGTTCATTGGTATGCAATTTAAGCTGCAATCATTATGGTGTCAATAGTGATGAATCTTCCCGGATAAAATAAGTGTTATTATTACATAATACAAAGATAGGTGTGTAATAGATTGGTACATCCACCCCCCTTCCCCTGGAGCCACGGAAAGGGATTCCAGGCTATTAATCAGGAAGGTCTCTGGCAGGGAGTGTTTTCAGAAACTGGGGCGATGTATGGTAACTTGAAACATTTCAAGATTGAATACAGATGTTTATTTTATATTTGGTTGCTGCATTTAATCCTTTTGCTAACCACTTCTTCAGCATCGTCAGGCAAATTATTTGAGGTTTTTGCGACCCAGGACTGGTAGGTGCAGTTCCAGAAGCTTGCCTTTGGCTTTGGTTTTTATATAGAAAGTTGAATTCAGCAGTGGCATAATCTGAGAGATATGAAAGCATTGCTGCATGTTCAGATAACAGAAAAAAAGGTACATTCTGTCTTGATCTATGTTAGATGTAATGTGCCTAGGTTGGGGAGGAGTGATTCAGAGCTTTTTGTTCAGGTTTGGTGTGGTGGTGTTTTGGTTTTTTTTTTAAATCAAGGCTTAAAAATGGATTAAATTATACGCGAGCAAATTGTTGCTGGAGGAGAGCAGAGGTACATGTGTTACTAATTAGAGCAGAGGACTGGGATTCAGGAGGACTCTCTGCTTGCTGTATGTTCCTCTTCCTCTGACTTGAATAAATCATGTGGGGCTGGACATGGGATTTCTCAAAAGCACCTAGGAAGGTGGAACTCCAGCTTCAATTTCAGTCTATCTTCACTCTTCCCTTACTGTGCAATGTTCCCTTCTGTGTACGGAGGATGTTAATACTTCTCTGCCTCAAAACATAATGCAGGTCTTTCCAGTCTCGTGTTTCTGTGATTAACCAGTGCACAGAGGGCTTTGAGATCTTCAGTCGAGAATGACAATATTGCTATAAAACAGCTGACCAAGATCTTAACGAGTACCTAGGGGTGCAATATTCAGTCACCTAGCTATAATTTCATTGCACTTCTTTAAATAAGATACTCTGGTAGCAATTTTTATTGAATCTGTCTTTTTCAGGGAAAGTGTCATTGTCTTTTAGCATCTTAAATATTTAAACCATGAGTGTTTGCGTGACTTAGAATATAGCGTGTTATTTGTACATTGTATATATTATGATTTTATTCAAGGTATGTTTGCAGGCTTATGGGTAGGCTCATCCTACTTTGATTATCCAGGATGTTAGGGAGAAAAAAAGTTGGACATAGCATAAGAACTCAAGTTCGGTGTGCTGAGCACTCAGCTTCAGCATCTCCAGGTTAGCCTGCTGCTAATTAAAGAAATTAGGCAGTTGTAGAGAGTGAGTAATTCTTCCTCCTTTTTAACTTAACAAGCAGTCCGCAGTGCATGGCAGTGACTTCAGATGATTAGGGATTCATCTGCAGTAGCAGACGGCTCACTTTATAACTACCTGTCTATGCCTCTTGCTTTTTAAGCAGCCCTCTAATACAGCCACTTCCTAGCAGCTTTTAGCACCCACCACACCATCTACTCTACTCTTAGAGCATTCGGGACCTTGTTGTTATTATTATCATACCCATATTGTGTTTATGACAGCAGTCATCTAAGCTGATCGGAACAACTCGAAGCTGGATGCAGGGTGAAAGGCTCTATGCAGTAATTGAATACAGCTGCTCCACAAATGAAACACTTTTTTGTTGTGGGGAGCTTTGTGGGGAGCAACAAGAAATTGGCAACATGATTACAAGTTGTTCTTTTCTTCCACGTACCTGTGTGAGCTTGAGGCTCTTGCCGAGTGTCTTTTGGCAATCAAGAAAGCCTATAAACATGCTATTGCTTATTGGGCCTGTCTGGGAGCACTGCAGACCTTTTTTATCCAGAAAGGTGAAAAGGAAGTGTTAGAAACTGGCCTCTAGAAAATTCCAGAAATTTCTTTCCCTAATGACAGCAGAAATAACAAGCACTGCGTTCTGCTATTTTGTACTCTTTGTTTCCATTCCCCAACAGGACTAGAATACAGAAGCAAGCAATAATTAAAAATTTGCAGATCAAAAGTGATTTCAGCTATTAGTCATGAAAAAAAATTGTTCAGTTTAGCTTTGGGAAAATGTCAGCATCAGCTTTCACTTAATTTGTCTCCTACCTACGGCTGAGCAAAGTACTGTCATCTGCAAGCTGGAGGAATAGTATGGTATTATGTCCTCTGTAGTGTTGCCACAGCAGTCAAACATTATCAGGCAATTATTCTGGAATATTTGCTTTGACGTAAGTTCAGTACAGTAAACTAGTACAAGGTTAAAGACATCAAAGGTGTAATGGACTTGTCAAACCCTATAAGGAATTTGTATAATTCTGTACCTCACATATCTCATGAGGTTGTAACAAGCCTGCCAGTTCCACAGCAGGGAGTCATTGGGATGGAGTCTACCCTCTAATAAATGTTAAATTCTTACTGTATTTGTCTGTTTCTTCTATTTTGACTGGGTTTGACCACTCAGTGAAGGCTGATTTTAAATGATGTTATGTGCATTGGCTCGGACACCAGATTCTGACTCAGTTACATTCTCAGCTTTCAGAAACTGTGCCCATTCAGAACTGGGATGAAACACCAAAACCTTCTAGTCTTAACTGAACAGGAATCTCACCATGTTTTGTTATAGTGACGGTATAGGAGCAATCTTCTCCAGATCCTCGGGCTGCAGCAGAACTGGGGGAAGCTGCTAACTCACGTGACTCAGATCCTTGACACTGCCGCCTGCACTTGAATTGCAGCTGTATCTCAAGCCAAAGCTCTGTCATGTTGAAAAGTCAGTGCCATCACTTTCTTCACAGGATTTAGATATTCAGAGGAAGACTATAAGTCAAAATTGGGGCTACTGGAGGTGGCTGAAATTGCCTCACAAAACAAAGGGACGTACAAGGTATTGAGAGGTGGTGGGTTCAGTGCTATGTATTTTTCAATTAGAATAAAAAAAAATACATTAGATAACTAGCTACAAAGGCAGATTTCCAAACCAGATAGGTATTGAAGTGAAGCAGATACAGAGCAGCTGTAGGCATTTTCAATGATCTAACTTTCAAAAAGCTGGAATTAAACATCAATTGCTATGGCAAAAAAACATAGTGCTGATCCACTGTTGGGAAAATTTCACTGTGTCTTCTTTCTGCATGACATGAAGGCCAGAGGGGGTTTTGCGCATGGAATTGTGGGCTTCCCCACCCCTACTATCAGTGATTCCTAGTTGTGTTTATTTCTGTAATGCCTTTGCTCTTATAGCTTTCATTTGAGGAAGAAAGGTGCTTTTTTTCTGTTACAGGTGACATTTTTTAAAATAAAAGTATTCTCATGCCCTAGATGGTAACTTACAGTTTCACATGGCTGACATCCAGAGATGCTTAAAAGACTTACACAGTCTTCAAAGCCAAAGATGTCCCTGATGTAGACATAAAGTCTACATTTCTCCATTTTGCTGTGTAAAACAGCCCCTTTAAATGAGAACAGATATTCCTTAATGCAGTGGTGCTATAGACTTTGGCAGCCGAAACAAAGAATCTACCCAAGGAGTAAGGTTGACATCTATTTTGCTGCCATTGTATAACCCCTTCAGGTGGGTAAAGACTGGAATGAGGCAACTGCTGTGGTAATGCCAGGCCATGACCATGGTGGGTGAAAGGAGCCTGAGTCTCGGGGGTTTCAGTCCAGGCCCTTTGCCAGTTGCTCCATTTTGGGGAGTGCAAATGGACATAAAAGAGCAATTTATCTCCTATGTTGCTGAGCTGTCAATAAAGGCAAAATTGCTGCCCGAGCGAGCTGAGAAGCAGATGTTTTCAAAAGATGAGGTATTTTCTCCTGTTTTGAATGTTATTCGACAATCTCTACAAACAGAGCAGTGCTTTTCTCTCCATGAAGTTTCTTGAGATGCCAGCCGTGCTTAGAGCTGTTTCTTGTAATGCTTGAGGGGGGAAAAAAAGTAAATCAATGTAGCTATTTGCAATTTGATGTAGACTTTGGTTTGTGATTTATTTGCAGTAGAAACCATTGCTAAAGGGCATTCTTTCATTTGGCCACCTGCTTCTATTTAGAGCTATGAAATCTGGAATTAGAGTTCAGTCATCTTTGTTAATGCCTTCTGAACCACATTGAAAGACATTCTCATGCTCAGAATATCACCAAGCTGTGTCCTGCCCTATTCCAGCTGTTGCTGAAACACCACCCTGTTAGACCTGTGTATGTTGCGATTGCCTAATACGACCATGTCAAAATACTTTATGTTGCTAAAAACTCCTGTTTTGAGTATTAATGCCATCTAGATTGTTGTGACAGTATGGAAAGGGAAGGGGAGCCGCAACAAGCCTGGTAGGCTGTAAACTCTGCTGGGGTGGTGATGGGTAGGTAGAGGTAGTCATCTCTTGATGTTATTTGGCTGAAATCAAGCCACAGGACCATAGTCGGAGGCACCCTGTGATACATTTTCATGTTGTATCAGCCTTTAAGTTTTCCCCTGAAGGTCAGGGCCCATACCAGATTCTCATACAGCTAAGAGGAATTTTGACCTTTATAATAAAAATTGCCTTGGATGCTTTGTGCATCAATGAGTAGTTGCATGTGCATATCCAGAAGACTGTTGCAATTGCATGGTAAGCACAAATGCCTCCCAGATACGTATCCTGTACATTTTCAAAACTGGAGAAGGCAGAAATACAGCCCGGAGGATTCTATCCTCTTCCTCATTTATGGATGTAGATGTTTCTTTGGCTATGTTAAAGAAAGTCTTTAACCCTTCCAGCTGGCTTCAGCTCATTGCTTTCCTGCTGCCTGTCTTACTGTAAATGTTCTTCTACTCACTTCTTTCTGGCACACAATTTCTCTTAGGCTGAGTTTTAATTCTTAATCATATGTCTTGTACCTTAATTATAGTAGAGGAAATCATGTCTCCAGATCGACACACAGAAGGAACCTTCCACACACTAGTGATCTCTTCTTTGTGCAAGGCTCAACTGTCCCCACAGCACTGCCCCTCCACCACTTGCACTCGCCATTGCCAAGATCTCCGCTTCATGCTGATGCACAGTAGTGTCTGTGTTGGGAAGGCAGTGACTAAACTGGCAGGTAGTGAGCAAGGGGGAGACAGCAAGCTTGCAAAGAAAAGAGAGCAAAACCTGGCTGTTTTGTTCTCTGTCTTCATTTTGTCAAAATAAGAAGAGGTTCTAGTTAATTACTATATATGGCTGTGTGTTGGTATATATTTGAATATATTTGCATACATACATGAATGCATACATACTGTCATATATATATATGTGTATGTATATTTGTGTGTAGATATAAATGAGAGCCCTCCCATAGACTTTACGTTGTGTTGCTTCCTGTCCATAGTTCTCTCGACTTCCCACAGAAAAACTGCAGATGACAGCTAAGAAGAGCTGTAGTTAGAAGTAGCATCTTTGGAGAAACAGCTGAGTTATACAAGGTGATTATATAATAGAAAGATCCATAAAACAATAATCTGTGAGCTTTGTGTTGAAAGCTGGTTGAAAAAAGCTCATGTTGACATCTAGAAATCTTGAATCAACCTATTTTGGGGGGAGGGAGAGATGAATCTCTGCCTGCTTTCCTTCTCGGCTGCATACTTGTTTCTTTTTTTTCTTCCATCTATGCTTATGTTCTTGAAGAAAATCTGCCTGTCAGTGCTTTAAATCAATATCATTAAAGCTCTATTTGAAGGTAAACTATTTCAAGAGGCTGGCCTGCTCTACCCTGCAATTATATCATGTGCTAAGTGAGTGAAACTTTCAAAGGTATTGAAGGCTTCTGGGTTTGTGTTTTTCTTTTCCATTTCGCTAGATGACATCCAATGATAATGGCCTTAACATGATGGGAAATTAATTGAGAGAGCATTTCTACACTGCCATAATTTTATCATCTATCCTATTGCTGCTATTAGCAGGAATCCATAACCCCATGGGTGTTTTGAGAGAATCTCTTTCAGCAGAACTTACGGTGCAGAGGTTACATGGTTAGCTCCTTCCATCAGCTGGGTGTCAAATCACTGTCGAAAAGAAATTACTGGTGTCTTCATTTTTTTAGCTTCTAGCCTTGTGCTGTGGTGCAGGAGATGATTTGTAGCAAGCCACTGGGGAGAGAAGAGTGCTAGTGGCCATTGAAGGCTTCGCTCACAAAGGTACTTAGCAGAATCATTGCACATTAACACAGATGCATGCAGCAGCGTTTCTGATCTAATGTCCGTTATAAAGTGGTGCAAGGAAATTATGCCTTCTGACTCATCATGTTGTAGCAGGATAGTAAAATAATCATGTTCCAGTGGATTTGCTTATTAAATTGCATTTGCTGAATTTCCCCATGCTGACTACTACAAAGCAGTTTTCTTCAATCCCTAGTAACAAACTCGCTTCCTAAGTTCATAACACTGACAATGTGAAATTATTTAATTTTCTTCAAAGTTCATTGTTTCTTCTTTTACATTCTTGAACAACTTTAATAAATCTTAAGCTGATTTATAAAGCATACTGTAACTTAGAAGAATGGCTTTGGAAATGGTTGACATGGGCTCTAGAACTTCTGTACTTATCTTGCGACTTTCACAGGTATCCTGTTCATTTTCTGAATTAAGTGACCCCTTTCCTGCTCTGTTTCTCCACAGTAGTCCAATAAATTGGGATAAAATAGGGTTTTCCTCTTTTTTCCTGCGTTACTTGTAGCAAACCAGTCATAGTTTTATGAAACAGAATATAGCCATGATTGTGGCATGCTCATCAGCAGCTATGCTTGTTGGAACTTGAATTCAGGCTCGCTGAAATGTTATAGTTAAAACAATATGAACTCAGATAAAAGATGAAATTTTGTGAAAATTCTCCCTTTTTTCACTTGAAACTTATTGCATCTAAATACATACTGAAGAATCTCAAACTTTGAATTCTCTTTCCTTTTTCCACCATTTTCTCCCCCTTTCTACTTTGCCATTAATTAGGAAAAGGAAAAGAGGTGAGAAAACTGCAAAAAATAAATATTTTAACTATCCAAAATGCACCTAGATTTTTTATTGTTTTTCCCCTTAAAATCATTCATGACCCTCTAATCCTTAATTGGCATTTTTGATGCATCAGGTGGGATTATTGCTGATCTCTGGCTGCACAGATCGTGTGATAATTAAGCAATAATCATGCTTAATTTTTCCTGTGCAGCCAGCTGACGTGACTGAGTGCGTGCGGGATGCAAATTACTTGTGTGAAAGTGAGATTTTGCCAGTTCTCATCTTCAAAGTGGAATCACAGCTTAAATACAACCCTGAAGACGCTGCTTCCTCCTCTCCCTTTCCTTCTGTGTGACATTTTCTCTCTAGAAAATACTTTCCTCTGTTCAGATTCCCCTGCGGGATTCCTTTTGATTGCTGCTGTAGCAGCAGGAGTTAGTGTGACGAGGAATGCAGAAACCCTGAATGAGCAGAGCTTGCTTTTGCTCCTCCGCTGCATAGACGGAGAGCTCACGGTGCTGCATTTCCAGACAAGGAGCTTCCTCTGCCTCTGCCACCATTTGCAGATCTCCCAAGGTTTTCTCTTCCATGTGCATCAGTGTGCAGCTGCAGAGCACCTCAAGAGAGCAAGGCTGTGAGCAAACCCTGACCTGGGAAAAGTGACTGCGCAAATCAGCAGCTGATCATTAATAGCAGCAGTGGTTTTCTCTTCTCCATTGCACACCTGGGATAAAATAATGTTCTTCAAAATCCCTGCCCAAGCAAACCCACCAAGATGATGTGCTGTGACTATGTATACAGAGGACTAGTCCTATGGCCAGAGTCCTTTGGTGCGGCTGACCAAAAGGCAAAGAACAATTGCAGGGCTATCATAAATGTAAGTGAAAAAAAAGAACCAGTGGCCTAGAGGTAGCTAAAAATACAGTTCTCTGGACCACATTTTGCATTAAAGGGGAAATACTCTTGCAAAATGTTGGAGTACATCTTTTAGAAGGAAAAGAAATGCAAGGATGAATCATCCCTACTGTTATTTTCCCCATGAGGTTACTAGATCTTCTGGGATTTTGATGATATTTTAAAGGGAAATTTTAGGAAACAACTTCTTATGTCACCTCTGCCACAGGCTAAATGTGGTACAAAAGAAGAGCAACATCTTGACTAAACACAAAAAATAAAACACCTTGCCTTTTGTAAGTATTGGAAATGAATGCTTGCAGGAGAAGAAGGAACGTCTGTCTGTTGAGACTAGAGTACTTCTCTATGGTTTTGTTTACAAAAACACAATGTAACTATTATATAAGTTTGATCAAGAGAGTTCCTGGCCTATCATAGCTACCAAAGAAGCTACAATTACTCAGCATCTTGCAAACTGCTGTTTTGCAACTGAGTGAGGACAGCAGAGCTGTCACTGGGCTCAGGCCCACAAACATTTTGCCACCTGAGTAAATCTACGTGATAAAATATTTGTGGGGCTAAGAGGGGACTGAAACCTTCCAGGACATGAACCTTGGCAAAGTATCAGCATGGTGGTGCTCTCTTCATTACTTCATTAATACTTTTCCACTAGGGTATCTCTGAAAGGAAACCAAACTTGCATTTTGTTTTAGGCATAAAAAACCCGCCTAAATTCCCATGTTCATTATTTGCATCATATTTATTAGATTTTTAATTTGTTACTTTGAAAATTGTGTGTTGCTCTGTCAACTGTTTGTTAGAAGATTTCCCTTAGGGGAAAACAGAGCTTCATATCCATGCTCACATATCACAGAATGAATAAGACTTGCCACACTCCAGTTGGCAGGTGGGGAATATTAGTCAATAATGCTGGAATATAATTGGCTTTAGCTTCTCATGTTGTGTCACTAGATACAGCTTCATTCTTAGGGAGCCTGACCTGAGAAACAAGGACATATCTCAGATTCCAATGGGATTGAGTCACTATATTAAGGGGCTTTGATAGAATTCGATTGTTGCTATTAAAGTAAAACTGCCTTTTTTTTTCATCTCCCCCAAAATAATCAGTGGTTTCAGTGGCAATGGTTATTTTTGTTGCTGTTTGTCTTAAGAGATTCAAATGCTGACAATTTTGATGGGGACAGCTGGCTTACAAATAATATCTTTATTTGTTAAGTTTTATGCCAAACAACATCTGAACTGCAAGGGATAGTTACTGCAGCTCTTAAAATAAAAAAAAATAAAAAAGGAAAAATGCCCTTTTAGTCCTTCTTTCATAGCGGGAGCTATTATTGCCTTTATTGTTGCTGCATTAAACATATGTTTGAATATGATCGTCTAACTTTCATCGCTGTTGGGTTAAGAACACAAAGAGCATGCCCCCGTCCTGATTAGCTAGTCTTGTACAGTAGTACAAAAAAAAGCAGCAATGGTAATTTCTCAGCTCATTAGGTGCATATTCATCTTAATGGGGCATCAAAGTTAAAAACTATAATGCCTTCCTCTCATTTAATACTCCAGAGAACATTCACAGTAACCACATGAAAGCAAAAAGGATTTCAACATTGGAGCTGCAAAAGTAGGTGTCTTCATTCCCTCCAGGCACACAGAGAAGAGAAGACCGAGCGCACTACGTTTTATCCTTATCCTTGCCTAACGCCTTGCTGTGCTAGCCACTGCTCACTACAGTTGTCTGAATAAAAATGTTGACCTCTGCTAGTTCTTCTGGTAGGTCACATTTTAAATCCATAGCCTGTGAATGTTTGGCATCAGCTGAAGAGCAGTGTACTGAAATTCCCTCCAGAGGTTATTTTATTGTTTATGGGGGTGTAGACCCTGATACAGAGACCCTTCATTACAATGGGAAACTCACGGTGTCTTTTAACATTTAGGTGAATAACCCCCATCCTTAAAAATACTGTCTTTGCATAAAGTAGTTGTGCCAGCTTAAGCTCCAAGCTTTGAAAAGGCATGGTTTCCTGTGGTTTAGGTAATAACAGTGCCCAATTCGTGCTATTTACTGAAACAACAGCATTTCCAGAAACTGTTCGTAAAAGTATTTCAGAGCTAGCACCCAGCACGAGTTTTGGGACATGTTTACAGACGTAAAACTAAGCCCTGTGTGAATGCCACGCTTCCCTCCTTGACTGCATGCATGTGTGACGGGGGATGCTTTATTGGCTTCCCACCTGGGGTGCACCAGCACATGCAACTAAATTTACTCGTGGTTGTAAAAGTGTTCTGCAACATGCTGATTTGAGATGTTGGCTTTCTATCTCTGACAAAGCCACAGAAGAAGGTATGATTTGTATTGTACGGTCAGTTATGTAAGATACAGCTTATTGAAACATTACAGTATGCAGCCACTATCTCCTAAAACCAAAATTCTCAGTAGATTTTGTCAGCCTCTCCTAGCCATAAAATGATGGGCTAGGTAAAAATAACTGCTGGTAGCATGTGTGTTCATTCAGGATGGCAAACAAGTTTTTCTTCCAGATTGGTGAAGCTCTCTTTTTCTTTCAGTTCTACCACCCACATTAACAATGGAGAAAGGCTGCTTCTTTCTCCCATACCACTTCTTTTCTTAGGATCTTAAAGGAAAAATTCAGTATAGTACTATACTCCATTACTGTATTTTGTTTAAAAGCTAATTTTTGTGTATACAATTCCTACAAGGCATTTCTGTAATGATATAAATTTAATGAAATAAAAAAGTTAGAGAAATTGATATTATAATTCAGAATATTTTTATGAAGTCTTTGCAGAATAGAGGATTGCATGAAATGAAAGGCTTAGAAGAGGTTTTGAGGTAGGTGAAAAAATACCAGTGAAACAGAAATACTGGTAAGCTCCTTCAGAAATAGCATGAGAGAAGACAGGGTGGACCTGTCCATTCAAAAAGCATGAATTAACAGGACAAGACAGAAGAAGCAGACAGAAGCATAAGTTCCTCATCTGATTAAACTGATTAAGGTTCTCTGATTTCAGTGAAGTTGTATGGATTTATGTCGGCTGGGAGGATTTGTCCTTCAAACAAGGCGGGGGGTGGGGGGAAGCACAGAGATGAGTGATAATCTTATCTTAAAGAGGATGGAGAAAGACAATACCAATGAGAAGGTAAAGCAAGGTCTGAAATGCCCGTGGATAGGATATGCCAGTTTGGGGGCAGTAGGAGGGAAAAGAAGAGCTGATGGAAGAGAAGGGAGGATATTTCATTGAGAGCAGCTATAAGGAAGCCTCCCACTCCTATATGCAGAGCTTGGACCTCACTGAATTAAATTCTATTTTGTGCTCTTGCTATGTAAATTTTATCTATATTTTTTATATATAGTATTTGGTTATGGAGTCCTTTGAAGAAAAAGTATTTTGAGAAAGCAAACCCTCTTAGCTCTAAATTACTGAAGGATGAGGGAGGATTGCTGTGTTCAGGTAATGGAACTCCATTGCTGTGAAGAACAGCAGCAGCGTACATACGGGCAATTATGTAGCACATGTCCTGTATTCTTCTTTTCTTTTGGCAGCTCAGTTTGTCATCTAGTTTAATTTTTTCCTGTATTGCTTGTGCACTAAATATTTTATCAGGAAAAGTGCAAAATAACCTATTTTGTTGTGTTGCATTGATATGTATTAGACAGGTCCAATGATCCAGCAGCTATATTTTGCCTTTGGTCATTGTGCATATTCGTTGTATATAATATATATATATATATATATATATATATATATATATAAGCAACTTCTGCTCCATGTTAAGGTTCTGTACTGCCTTTCAGAAAAAAGATGGTTCTGTGTGAAAGCAGTTGATGTTTTGATGTTTTAGCAGGGTTTGGATTGATCACTAGGATCAGGATGCTTTAGTTTTCATGAAGTAATTTTTCAAGCTGCGCTGAAACATATTCTGCTTGATTCACTTCATTCCTGGTGGAGGGATTCCTGGGGGAAATTCATCTACCTGCGTTACGGAAGAGATAAGACTAGACCTACGTATTGGCTCCTTCTAGCCTCAAAATGATAAAAGTTTAAACTAGTGGCAATACAGGTTGTTCTGCTTAAGTCATTAGTGCTGTACTGATATTAACACTAATAAGGAATTATTCTGTGCACATGAGGCTGTAGATGAATTTTGCGATCCAGATAAAAGACCTTCAGCTTAGGTATGTAGGTGCATTGTTCAGAATAGCTTGGCTTCTGGCAGTGGATATGTGTGGATCTGAGACACAGAGAAGGCCAGCCACACAGCGGTGATAACAGACGTATCAGACCTCTAGTCTTGGGAGTCACAGGCCTTTCTTTTAAGACTTCTCTTTAGGAATACAGGAACTTGAAAGAATCATTTTCTATCTAAAACTCCAATTACAGGTTCCTCTATGAAACCTAATAGGGGAGATCAGGGGTTCCAGTCCTCCTTTACAACAAAAAGAGGATATTCCATAATTCATGTTGTAAAATATGTCTTCTCCTGTAAACAGGAATCTATAAACAAGCAACCACCTGCTCTGCATGACCTTGTACAGGCTCTGTTCTTTCCCATCTGCTACCCTGTCTGGGTAGCTGTCACAACCCTTTCCCTTCTCCACAACAATTTTTTTAATGTTGAGCTGTAATTAAGCAAGAATGATGCTTCACCATGTGCAACTACTTTGAGATTCTCCCTTACGCAGCATCAGCTCTGGTGTTAGCATACTGGAGCATGCATCGGTTTTGTGGCATGGATGGCAAAGGCTTGCATCTCATTAATGGACCATGCAAAAGCTAATGTCAATCCCAGTTATATTTGTCTGCTGGAACATAGTAAGTGCAGCTTTTTTAATGGAAGATGAGTGCTAGTGGTGTGGCACACTGAAGACAGCAGACTTTGATGACTTAGCAAAGCTCGCGGTTCCTGGCAGAACCAGCAGTTTCTCTGGCCATATGCAGTGCAGCATGCTGATGTCCCTGAGCTGTAACTTATAAACTCTGTGCAGTGTGGAAGTTAGCACTAATGCTTTTTTCCTGAATGGCTGACCAAGAAGTTAAATGGAGCAAGGCCCATCAGAAGAGATGAAAATAGATCTTTGGACATGTTTTAATGAATCTGATGGTGAGTGTCCCATTCTTTTTTAACACTGGGAGACCACAGTTTGGGTGTACTCATAGGCAGGATGATGACTGATGTCTGCATCGCTACCAGCAAAAATGTATTCCTTTCCTTCTAAGTAGCATGCTTGTTATTTTCACAAACTAGCACATTTTTGTCTTTCATTAATGTTTCTCAAGTATTCTGATGACAACGTGGTGACAAACCACCGACAAAAAATCAGAATTGCGCAAATTAACACAGGCTGATTTGTAAGGGAGAGACAGAAAAGCAGAAAACTATTTATACGCTTCAGCTGGGAAAACAATAAAATACCAACTGCAAAAATGCCTGTGCTGGTACTGCAGGCAAACCTGCTAGCTGAGCTCCTAGCACCAGAAGCTTGGCAGGCCAGGTTGCTGTGCTAAGTATATGTCATCCCTGCTAGAATGTGTCAGTTTTGTGGCTGGTCTTCGTTTTTGTGGAGGGTTTTTTTCTGGACAGTGTTTGTGTTCGTTGGCAGAAATCATCCATGCAAGAACGTTACAACTGACAGTGACTACTGTTTTCAGGGGAGCTCTGTTCTCGTGGAGTCTTTACATTTTAGCAGAAAGAAAGCTAAAGGGCACGTATAATCCTGTCAGTATGGCAACAGAAAAGCAGATCATGGGACTGGGCCCTCAGAAAGATTTCTATTAATTGTAAGTAAGCATTCATGGTAAAATTAATATTAAAGTCAGCAAATCCACAGGTAAGGGGCCTCCACTCATGCAAGCAGGACAAAAGGCACTCCTAGCTCTGAGGGGTTTTTGGTGTGGGGTTTGGTTTTATTTCCTGAAGAAGTCAAACATGTAAGAAAATATAACTCCATATTTTTAGTTGTTTGATACAGAGTTTAAATGTGACTTTTGCTTCTATTTGATTGTCTGACTAAGCAGTTCTGAAGCCCTAAGGGTAAATGGTCCTTGCTCCAATGACCCCTCTCTAAAACAACTTAAATCAATTATTTCTCTGCCCCCACTCCCCTCCTCTGCAAAGGCAGAAGGAGATTTATATGCATGGCTCCAAGCCTGCCTTGTCCTGTTCTGGGCAGATCAAGGCTTTAGTGTTAGCAGAAATGCTAGTGCGGGAAGAGGCTGAAATTGGTGCCACATGAATTTGTGCTTTGCAGGCATGTATATGTGCATGCACAAATAAGCACCGTTATCTGGCCGCCGCCCTCCTTATCAGCCTGTGCTGCTGGTCAGGCACTGTGACCTCTCATAATGGCTTTCTTTCCTTTCATCTTCTCTCGCTGAAGCTCTTTGCCGAACTGTCACACCATGCCTAACTCTATTCCAACCTGCTGAACTTCCTCCTGTGCCACCCCACCCCACTTGTCATATCTGCTGTTGAAACCACTGTCCCCCTCTTCCAGCCGGCTTTACCTCCTGTCCCCAAGCACAGGCGCAGGAGGAACAGCCGGGCAGGGGAAGGAGGCTGAGCACCGCTGAGCCACGGGAGAGACGATGATGCAGGAGGCATTTGGCAGGAGCTGCCCATGCTAGAGCTCAGGCATGGATCATTCCTCGGTACACACACAGGCAACTGGGGATGCTTTCCATGGAATAAACTAAACTTGAAGAATATATCCCAGTTGGCTTCTAAAGCACTCCTCAAGCCAAACATTTTTCTGTAATTATCTTTCTTACATAACAACAGTGGGCTCCTTAATTCAATTTACAATAAAAAAATTGGCACCACTTTTTTTTCTCCCCCCCAAAGAACACTCTTTAGCCAGTTTTGTTTTAGCCTTAATTTCATCAAACTTCTATCGTAATTAAAATCCAGTTTATTTTCCCCAAGTTGTTACAGACAAAATATAACTTTTCTCATTCTCTAGACTAAATTGGATTTTAAAAACAGAACACCCTGACTTTTTTGTCTAATAGGATTTATTATACTATTTTGTATAATCATTGTAATTAGGAATTGTGTATCACTGTTTTAACAAAGCTTTTAGTCAGAAACAACAAAAACCTTGTTTCCTACTCATTACGAACTGATCTTAGATATAGCAAATCACATACACACACACACACGTGCAATTTATTGGGCAGCCCCTACTCAAAGAAGATCTTACCAGTTGTTATTAACACTTGAAACATAGCTCTCTAATCCCTTCATCCCCCAGCCTGTACCAAACTTGGGGATTGCCCCCAGTGCAGGACCCAGACCTTGCACTGGCCTTGTTGAACTTGAGGAGGTTTGCATGGGCACACTCCTAAGCCTGCCCAGGTCACCCTGGGTGACATCCCCTCCCTCTAGAGAACCTACTGCACTACTTGGCTTGACTGGGAGGGTAGAGGAGACCACCACATGCGTTCCCGATCCTTTTAACATTGCTCCAAGGAATGCATAGTCTCTTCTGCTGGTTCCAAGTTGTGTTGTGGCAGTATCACTAGACCCTACCTGTACAGTGGGAGCAGGTGATGTCCCATAAGGGTCCACCAGGCTCATCTCAGCAACATCGCAAATGTGAGCTCCTGGGAGGCAGCAAACTTCTCTAGAGGAATTGTCTGGATGGTAAATGGGTGCTTCAGTCCCTCTCAGTCAGCAGTCTCTAATAAATGATACTTTCTGTGCTTTGCTGGTGGCACTGGTTGTCATGCAAGTGGGTGGCCGGACCAGCTTTGCATGGTGGGCTTCCCCTGGGTCCTGGTCATTACCCAGGTGCTCCACATTGCCCAGCCCTGGAGCATCTACCTCTTATGCAGAGGCGCTTTACAGGAAGGTTTTTCCTCCTGCCCTAAGAATAGACAAGGGTCCACTCTCCTTCTGAATTCAGGCTTACATTCTCCTTAAGAAGGGCTGTGAGGCCACACAGTGTGGCCTTAGCCATCTCCTGCTCACATTCCCAGCCACCCCACCACCTCTCGGGATCCCCTCATAATATGGCTACTTCTTTTAAGGGTTGCTCTAGCCCGCCACACTTGCAGCTACAATATCCACCGTGACCTTGAGGTGCTAGGGCGCTTCCAGGTGCTGGAGGCCCATGGAGCCCAGGGCCTGGAGAGCTATTTCAGCCCTTGGGAGGCCTCCTGGGCAGCAGCTGCAGTGCTTCTCCTTGGGTTCCTGCCTTAGCCTTGTAGCTGTGGTGGGCAGGCACCATTTTCTGTCAGGAGCGCACAGTCTCCTCAAGAAAAAGAAACCACCACCAAAACCCACAAACCCCAACTGACTCACAAAACAGGAATTCTTTTGAGGGATGTCACCCTGCAGCCCTCAAGCTGTTGGGTTGGCTGTGCAGCCCCAGGGCAGGCAGGGGGGTGGCCTGACCCCACTGCCCATCAGTCCTTCCCTCCCCACAGGCAGCCCGAGAGTGGCAGGCGGCCGGCACCCCCACCATGGCTTTTATAAAGGTAAATACTGTGTGTAAATGAAAGGCCCCATGGGCTTTAATGAAGCCAGCTGTGCCCCTCTCCCCTCAGGGGCCGCAGGGCGCCATTACTGTGCAGGAGCAGTACTGAGCCCAGGCCGGTGTACAGATACAGCGTGGAGCTGAAGCCAAAACCCTTGGAGCAGATGGTGAGGTGGAGGTTTAGAGTTTTGACACAAGCTCAGAGTTTTGGTCATTTGCCCCGTTCCTATAACCCGTGATGGACACAAGTTTCCAACATGAGCTGTGCTGGCCATCGCACGGCGCGGGTGGCTGCTCGGGGCCCAGCCCCACAGCTGAGGAGAAGGTGCCCCCTGCTTCTGAAGGGAGCAGGCACAGGGCTGAAAATGTTGAGTTCCTCCCTCAAAACACCACGTACAAAGGTTTTTGTTGGATAGGGAGTTAAATGCGTTATAGTAAGTATACCAGCCTGTTATCTGGTGTGTGATGATAAGCTGTCCCTAGCTCTGAGGCAATGCATAGCAGATATATGCTTTGGCTTTCTTTTGAAACAAGAAAACACACAATTTGGTCATCTTTTTTTCCCCCATGAATCTTCCAATGCAGTCTGCATGCATATTATAGATTTACGAACTCGCTATACTCCTGAACTTCCATAGCTGAAATGAGAGTCTAGACACCCTATTACTATCTAAAAAGACACTTATTCATGCAAGCCAAATTGATTTGAAGTGTCCACTTCTCATTTCAAAGGCATTATTTCTGAAGTGACAGTTGGGGTTATTTTTGTGTGCTGTGTTAATTTGACTTAGATTCGCCGTTGAATAGATAACTTTGGGTTTGTCGCTGCAAACCTGCTGCTCAGCACCAGGAGCAGCAGTCAGGAGGTCAATGCAGAATCCTCGTCTCCTTTTCTCAGCAAGGATTAATGCTTTTGTGTAATACCCAGCTTCTGCTAACAGAAGCCTGTATGTAGTGAGGTGGTGATACCATTTCTAAAACCTTGTTTCTGAGTGATTGCAACTGAAGTTTTGTCATAAGAACTCAGCAGGCATTTTTAGTAATTAGTATCTTTATATATGTATAATCCTTAATGATTTCTATATACTGTTTGTAAAAGCTGTACGTTGGAGGCTGGTGAATAATCCATGTTATTGAAGATATATGTGCACTATAATTACACTGCTCTAACGCTACAGTCAGGAAACCATAGCAGAGCCTGGTTTCAGGTGGAAAATGAACAGATCATCAATAGTCTATTACGTATGCCTCTTGAGACAGGTTTTCCAAACTGTGTCAAATGTGTGAGTGACTTCCTCCTTTCAAGGATACAATCTTTGTAAACTATTCTGAATTCTGGATGGTTTTGAGATTCTTGCTCCTGTCGAGGAACACACTTGGGAAAGGCGATTTGGATGCTGGAAGTGAGAATTTCAGAACTCTAAATGCCCAGGAAAAAGGCTTGTAAAAGTTGTCCTTGCTTCATATCTCTATATTTCTACATAACCAACCCTAAGGAGACAAAGAGATTCTCATTCATTTAATTTGTATAGTTTTAGAGGATGAAATGCATCAACAAGCGATGTTTCAAAGTCATGCTGTTTCTCTTATTGGCCTGATTTTTGGCTAAAAGCAAGAAGCTATGTAATTGAA
The DNA here is from genome assembly GCF_963210335.1 of Falco punctatus. Classification (NCBI taxonomy): domain Eukaryota; kingdom Metazoa; phylum Chordata; class Aves; order Falconiformes; family Falconidae; genus Falco; species Falco punctatus. The sequence continues at coordinate 3,683,446 of NC_137588.1, forward strand.
TTTGAAGGTTCTGTCATTTCATTAAGCAATAATATAATGTGAAATCACTCTCCTTCTAAAATTTTAATTTTTCAGGAGCTTAGCATTGCATGTCAATACATAGAGTAAGTCAAGAACTTTTAAATAATCATAAGGTAGTGAGTCACAGGACTGCAGGCCTGCTCCACCTTCTCACAGTCATTATTTTAAGCTAACTCTGCAATCACTTTATGCCTTGCAAATGAAATAGTAGAATATCATTAGAAAACTGAGATCATGGCTGTGGTAGCACTCGCTCAGGTAAAAAGCTTACAAAAACCAAAGTGTATACAACAGAGGGGTTGTTATCCAGATGATCCTGACTCAAATCGAAAATGGATACTTGAAATTGTGGAGAAGAACAGAATCCAGTGTTGCATTAGAGATGCAGAGTAGGAGGTGGCAAAGACCAAGTTTACCCTTCACATAAGCTATGAGGTGGGAATGAACAGGTTTGGCTTTGTTCTGTGAATAACGATTAGCCTCAGTTAATGTACATGATGGAAGGGAAAGTTGGTGGATGTTCTGTTATTCTGCTTTGTGCTTTCCATAAGCATGAGGCAATCCTCTTTGTCATTCCACTTATTCTCACACCAAAGGCTCTGAAATCTCCTTCACCACTTGTGAGAGCACCTGGGTGATGTTTCTGACAGTCCTGTGTCTGACAGAACAGGAAGGAGAGTCAGCATGGGCTGCACTGACATGAACAGTGACTGCTGAGATCTGATCCAAATTCACACACTAATTTTTTCATAATTAAGTGGATAAAAGTGCAAAATTAAATAGCTCCACATTTTTTAGTAAAGTGGGTGGATATGAGAGTAGCAACCACAATACAAGTGGTTCTGGGAATGCACTCACCAGAATGCTTATAATAAAGAGATTGAGACATCTCAGTGAGGAGCAATAGAGGAAAAAAAAAAAAAAAAAAGGGGGGAAGGGGGAAAGAAGAGTTGGAAGAAAAAAAGGTAAAGTTTAAAACAGCCAAATATATACCACCTAAAAAGTGACCATTTTGTTTCTGATTCAAGAAAACACTTAAACATTTACTTAAGTGCTGCTCAGAATAAGAATGCTTTCCTGAGTTGAAAGCAAAGGAACTGGTAGCAGTCTATGTATCTAGCACCTTGTCCCTGATGTAGGGCAGGAATAACTCGGGAAGATGTAAACATTAAAAAGCTACATTTCATCTGTTCAGAATACGATTTTTGCTATTTCAAGTGAACAATTTCTTGGGACATTCTAAAGTAACAAATTATGATAATGTAAACATATTCTTGGGAATAATTCCAGCTTGGCAGGGAAATCACTTCATTGACCCCAGAGATTTTCTTGTGTTGTTCGCTCCATTGGTACACTTAAAAAATAAAATTGGGAAAGCAAACTGGAATTTGCAGAACTGTGAACTCACTGCTATTTCAGTGTTAACTTTCCACTAATGATCTTTGAAGGCTTTTGAGTGAAACCCTCCCTCTTCCCTTCCCCCTTCCTATTACCCTTAATATATTATTATCCATTTTAGCTCCCCTGCCAAGGGAATCTTTTGCTCTCTGATCTCTGCTGTAAAAGGAATGAAAAAGCACAAGTAAGCTGACAAAGTCTGAAGGAGCAAGCTACACCAGGTTCATGCATAATGTAGCCATCACATCGTCTGTTCTTTTAATATTACTGAATTCATATGATATTCAACGCTCACACTCAAAAGAGATAGAGACATATCTATTCCTTACTTATGGATATTATTTCTATGTTAATGAATTCTCTTTCCGTCAACAGATAAAAATTCAGGAGACAGGGAATTCCTCCTCTCTTAAATTCTCTTGATTATAAAACATTTTACATAATTACCAATAAATTATAAGAATTTAGTTTTCTTAGAAAATAAATTTGAACACAGCTCTCACATCCCATATTATAAAGTCCTTTAATATTTCAGCTTCCAAATGCAAATGTAAGCTAAGTAGCATTCTGGATTAACAAAACAAAACAAAAACAACAAACCAAAGACAACTGAAAGTAAATTTAATTACAAAGCTAATTCACTTCAATGGCATAAAAAATTAATCTTATGTAACTTTAAAATGTAAGTCTACCACACTAAGTCCCAAGGCAGTACAGTATTAAAAAGTATGAAGTAGGCTTATTTCAGCCATGAGGGAACAGCTCATGCAAACTTCCTAGAGCACCTACTGCTATAAGTAATAAGAAATGTTTGCTGAGATATCATTGTAAGTGTTTTGTTCAGATAGATGCATTATAAACAACTAATAGCGGAGAGTCTGCAAGGAGGTTTGTTCTGTTTCTTCAAGAGTCAAGAAGCTATTCAGGAGGGGTACTGAGAAGCCTGGTTTTTATAGATAAATAGATAAATATGTAAATTTATTTGTATAAAACTGAGACACAACAATGAAGGGGGGAAATGCTTCTGTTTCTCACTTCTGTTCAAGTCCACATTCAGAAGAACATAGCTACCCTTTGCCATTGCCAAGTGGCGTGGTATCAGATTGTGATTTTTTTTTAATCAGTATCATTTAAAAGGAAATAGATCACCATGTACAAGCTAATTCAGTTTGATGAAAAACCTAGAATAACAGAAGGGTACAGAAGTGTTACAGAAAAATTTACTTCTGAGTGACCATGAAGTTCAGTGCTCAGGGTAGCAAAATGCGGCCTGGTCATGAGCTGATGTCCTGCAAAGTAAGAAGAGTGAAAACATTAAGCAGCAATTTGCTTTCACAGAAAAATCATTTTTAAATACCCAAACGGATGAGATGTGCAGGTAATAATGCAGCGAGCAAAGGCTGGAAAAGGTATGGAAGGCTCCTTGCACAGGTATTGGTGGTTTGGTGTGAGGGAGGAAGAACCTACAGAACAATTTTTTTAAAAGATGATACTTTAATGTATAACTCTTGGCCAATAACCCCTTGTTCTGAAAAGTATAAATTAGCTCTTTTTCTTTCATCTAGCTTTGCTAGAAATCCCTAATTCGATGTATTGAAATTGACACAGAAATTATGAGGAAGCTTAGAATGGGGCGAAATCCTCCCACATGATGCAATATGCTCCAGGCTCCGCAGTGACTCTTGTGAGCCAGAAAAAAATCTTCTAAGGGCTTGTGTGTGAGAGAGGATTTGCTCTGAAGGGGTATTCTTTGCTGCAACTGCTTCATACAACCCGGCATGGAGAAATGTAGCAGCCAACTTTCCCATACCGTCAGATAGTGCTTCCCAGCATGTGGAAACACAAGTGGGAGCTGTGCACGGCAACTGCGCTGCTAGCCGGCTGAAAGGAGCTAGAGACACCTGTTTCTACATCCCAGAGATTGTCACTCTAAAAGCTCCCAGAGACAGATCACAGGCACTTCATCTTTGAAGACTTTTGAGAACAGGTCAGACAAATGTGCCACAGATGGCCCTTTTGAGATGGGGTAGATTAGATGACCTCTCATTTTCTTTTCACCCTGTTTTCTGCAGCTCTGCAATCTATCTTTTGAAGAATAGCTGGTGCCAATTTCAAATCCTAAATAGCCTACGATGAATGAATCTTCTTGATGAAATGTTATTCCCAGTCCTGTTCCACGTCTTCCAGCCTTTTCTGTGAACACAGCGTATTGCCAGCTTGGCAGGCAAAGTGCAGGGACCAGAGAGACAGCTGATGAAGACAGCTATGTTGTGGGTGCAGCTTCGTATGGGAAGTGATACAGGGCAAAAGAGTGGATTTGTTCTGAACCACTACAAAGTGAGGGGATTAACCATTCCCTTCTCACCAGCTGCAATCGCCTTTCTGAGCACAGAATAGGATTGACCGTTGGAAGACTCAGAGGCAGAATTTGGGAGGCTCTTTCCTCACATCCACTCAGCACAACAGTTACATTGATCAGAGGGGAATGATCAGTCACCTGTGATATCACACAATCTCATTAATATTACAGCAAATACAGCAGTTCTTATGAAGTTTTTCTGCAGTCTTTCTTGGCAGCCCACAAAATGTTCTCGAAGGGAACGCTTGCTGGCAGTGAGAATTTAGGCCTGGGATGTGTATAAATGCACGTGCATGTTTGGACCACGTTGCTTATGCACTGCCTCTCCCCAGCTGGTAAGGCAGTCCAAGGTCTCAGCAGGGTCCAGGTGGAGGTATAACGGCTGGATAAACACGCCAGATGTGTTCGGTAGGCGTGCTGGTTCATGGAAGGTGTAAGTGAAAAGGGACACGACTGAGCTCTGCAACAACTCTTCCAAGGGAAGGTGACACGTAGTCACGTAGGCTGAGAGTCCAGCGAGGAGTGGAGGCGCCACTGGAGCAGAGTGGTGTGGGAACGCAGAACCAGCAAAGAACTTCATATGTGACCATGACGTATCCAGACTTGGTCTGAGAAACAGTGCATCCGAGTAAAATCTTCCCAGAGATTTGCCAGTTATATGGTTGTGACAAGCTGACTGTTGTGAATTCAGATTGCTTTGTATCCAGCATCTGGTTTACACTGTCCATGTATTTTCAAGCATTAAAAAACTACTTTCCATTTCCTGATCTAACTACAGAAACAATTTCCCATTATGTCAATAATGCTGCCAGAATAAATGTTACTCATTTCTAAACTGGGTAATATAGAGTTCTTATCAACTATCCTGGAACATCAACCAGGGCACTCAACCCATCTCACTGAACAATACGTTATTGCTTTCTTTTTCTCTCAGTTCCCTAGCATGTCCCAAGAGATAGGAGATGCTATTTGTACGCCCACTTTACGCATATGAATTAGATAGCAAAACTACATGTCTTATTTCTCACTACAGTGAATGGAAAGAGAGAGCCCATTCCACAGCAGAATACAGAATTGGGACTTTGCTGTGGCAGGCTACCCAGAGTGAGTGCCCCGTCCCCTATTAAGCAGTGATCTAGGGACAGTGTGAATTGGTGGTGAGGGCTTAGGGATAACTGCGGTGCTCTGGTTGGAAAAGCAAAACTGCTGCTTTGGATGGAAGTTGGTGTAAAGCTGCAGAGAGACAGACAGCAACTTCAGGCTTGCCTAGAGAGGAGCAGGCAAATGCAAACAGCTCGAGTAAAGTTAATGGGCATAAATAAAAGCCTTTAATCTACAGTGTGCATGCCCTTGTTTGGGGTAAAGTACTCTTAGGTTAATGTAGTTTGAAGGTTGCCTTACTCCCAGATGAGAAGTATGTACATGGTGGATTAACAGGCTTCGATATATGCTCATTAACTTTACACTCTTAGTTGACTCTTCATAAATTTCTGATGTATTGACTCTGTTGGGAGTTCTGTTGGGTTTATTTTAGTTCTTTGTTGTAGTTTTGCTGGAAAACAACAATCTCTGTGATTTCTCAGTGAAAATCCAACCCTTACCCCTATTCCAAAAATATAAACAGCATCAAATTAGAATATTAAAAAAAAAAAAAGACAGTAAAGTTAGCAATGGTAGAAGAGACAGCTGTTCACCAGGGATCCAGTGTACCTGTCATAGGAAATGCTGATAACACCAAAACAGCAAGGCAGGGTCAGTTGCTAGAATGTGATTTGTATGAAAATATGTTGCATAGTTTAAAGGTCCAGCTTTGACAATCTTTATTATGACTTTATGGGGCTTTACATAAAATGTTGAACTTAGTATTGTGCTAGTAATATTTACGAAATGGCATTAGAAAATGCGATAAAGGTTTATAGGAAAGTCATTACTGTAACCATAAAGCAACGGCTCACCCAAAATACCACTGATGGAAAAGTAATCTGCATCAGATGACTCAAGTGACTTCAGGGGACTTATAGCAGACACAGCCATGCACGCCGCCTGAGAAAAGGGGGCTCTGTAGGTCTGGGTGAAATAAAATGATGGCTTTACCAGGATTCATCACAAGGTATCTTCTCCTGCCTCTGTCCCCCGGGTTTGCAGAACAGCGCTGTCAGTGCTGCAGAGAGATGGGGATGCAGAGCCCAAGCCTGGGGGGTGGGGGGGTGGGGGTGGGGGCTCAGCCCTCCCCGAAGCAGTGTCGGTAATTATTAACTGCTAATGGCGAGAAAAACCATTATGGTACACAATAGGCTTTCCTTTCACACCGCTAATTGTGTGATGAACTTACTTTGGCAGTAAATTGTCACATCTGCTGTGGAGAGAGATTACACTTAGGGAGATAAAATAAATACAGTTGCCATTCCTTTATCCCTGGATGACTGAGGCATTTAAAAAAAGGGGGGGCGGGAAGGGAGGAGGGGGGAGAAAACTTGGCAGATGGAACATATTATTTGTTAGACAAGGCTTTAGGGGGAGGTAATAACTTTTTTGTAGATAACTGATAAAGCAGGAAAAACAGGCAAGCTTTCACAAGCCTTCTTCAATTTGTTCTTTCTGCTCTGATTGCACTTTAAAGAGTAGTAACACCAAAGGCCCCAGTCGTGGCACAGCTTTTGGTGGCAGTGCTAGCTGGAGATTCCTTCTGTCCATGTCCTTCCACTTGCTCCTACTTCACCAGCTGGTTCAGCCTTGTCCTACTCCTTCAGCTGTGACAAGGCAGCTGACTGGGTGTAGAAATAAGTAGGTCTGGCAGAGCTGTGTGGTGTGGGTGATTGGTTGAGCTGCTGCTCCCTTTTCCATGCCAGCGCCGGTGTTTGGGGTGTACTCGTCGGCCAGGTCATGGAACTGATCCTGCTGAAATGTTACTCAGGCAACAACATCAACAAATAAAGAGATTTGGTTTTTGGAATAAAAAGATGAATAGCAAGTTTTTTTCTCAGGGAGGGAGGTAGCCGTGGGGCATTGAGGGACATTACACAGAGGCCGGGGGGGAAATGTCTAACCAAACTAGTATAATTGTGAACCCTGTGAATTTTAGGTCCTATTTCCAGCTTCTGGTTAGTAATTCTTAGGCAACTGCTGGCTTTTTCATCTTTTCTGTCCTAAAATGTTGTAGGATTTAACAGCTCTAGTCTTTTTACCAGTGAAATACTTGGAAAGCAGAGCAGTGCTTATTGAATGCATTGCAATATGCATTACTTTTTTCAGTATTTAGTCTGCCACCAGTCTTCAGCTCTTCTAAATACTAGTTCTTGTTATTATTTATTTCTACATACTAGTTCTAAATATCAATGTCCTAGCAGGTATTCTGCAGATTTTATTCTGAGTGCCAGAAAATGTTGTCTATTTTTCTTCACTTCTAAAAGCTGTTCTGTAATTATTCATTATTTACATTGCAAGGAGGATGACAGTTTAGCAGACCAAAAGCTGTTAAAAGGCAGCAGAAAATTGCATTCCATGTGTACTTTTATGATTTAAGAATAAAAGGGAAGGAAAGAAGGAGAAAATTTTGCAGACAGATATGTAATTTTTGTTTCCTTGGGCTACAACAATCTGTACACAGGAACTGGATATTTATATCTGTACTTAGACATGGAAAGAAGAAGACAGCACTTGTTGCATCTTTAGAGATTCAGTTATATGGTAAAGACATATGTCGTAAAGAAAAGAGACAGCACACTTACAAATTATACTTTCGACTTTTTAAATGAATATGAGAGCAAAGGGTGGTTCTGATCTATATAGCCATGTTCAACTGAGCCTTACAGTTCTCAGTCCACCAGAATTTCAGAAAATGGAAATTTTGGATGAGATGTGAGCAATGCTATTATCAAAACATTGTTCCTAACAGTCCTGAATGGTGTTTCTAAAACTACCAGTGCAGTGTCAGTAATTTCAGTTGTGCCCACAGATAACTGGATGTCTCTGTTTTAGAAAGATGAGACCTTAGAGGAATTTGGTTTTTCTAATAATCGGTGTGATATTCTGTATAATATGTGCAGGCCGATTGTCAAAACATCAAAGCAATCTTTGGGGTGTCTTAGCAATAATCTCAAATTGCTTGAGAGGAATGACAAAACTTTTATTTAAATGTCCTCTAGCAAGACTCCTACTTTGAAGCATATGTCTATGTCATGTCAGTCCCCCTTTTCAATACAAAATTCCTTTTTGTATGTCAGGTCCATAACACTGGGTTTGCATTGCCCAAAGTCACATTTACACAATCTTTTTGTCAGTTTGATTGAGAAAAATGCAGAAAGTGACAGATGGGTTAATGGTCCTACCACAGTGTCATCACATCACTTCAGGAAATGGCATCAACATGCAATCATGGCATGATGTACTATTACAGTTCTTTTGTTTTTAGAACAATTTTGGACACTCAATGGGTGTCCCATAGTTCAAGATCACACTTGAAACTATACGCATCCTGCTCTTCCAAGTTGTAGATACATTGTTCCATGCCTTAGTTCCTGCAATTGATTTTTGAGCCTCAACATTGCCTCTGGAGCTGGACAGAGGTTCAGTTTTTCAGGAAGTTTTGCTTTAGTTTCAGTTCGGGGGGGGGGGGGGGGGGGGGGGGTGGGGGTGGAAATTGAGGGGGGGGAAAAAGACATTCACTCTATGTCCCAACTATGTCCCAAACCAGTTTTGCCAGGAACCAGAAGCATCTTTGCAATTACCGTTGCAGGTGCTTTAGTAAAATTATTATTTCTGTAATTTTCTGTGCTCCCAGTGTCTGTGGGTTTGGTGAACATTCACCAGCCAGCAAAAGAGGCCCCTACAAACCATGATTTTATCACAGGGCATTTTGTCTGTAAAGTCTTCAATAAGTACTGCATACCAGGTCACATAACCATGGTCCTGTAAGATGCACCCATTTATTTGCATTCTGAATTCTTAGTTATAAAAGTCTCTTTGTCTTCAAGACTTTTCACATCCTACACAGTGCTCTGCTTTCTCCTTGTATCATTCTTAGACTCCTAATTACAGCCTTCCATCAGTCCAGCATTGCTTCCTCTTCTGTTTAAAATTCATCCTGTGATTCTCTCCTCTGCTGTTTGCAGTAGTTCCCCCCGCCACATCCCACCAAGCTCTGGGCTTCTCTGCCTCACATTTGCTTTAACAATGCACTAGGAAAGTTTAGATTTCTTGTGCTTCTGCAATAGGCAAGTTTCTGTTCATTGCTAACTCCCAACTTGAGACCAGTACCCTCAATACTGGCATGCAAACTTTTTTAGCTCGCTCTTTCACCTGTCTGCATTTACACCGCTTCCCTTTCATTGAAATACTGCACAATAGAATGCTCCGGTATTACATAACTTCTGCAAATAGCAAGGTATTTCTGTGAAAATGCATTATGAAACAAATATTGTATTGCATTGTATAGGAGGCATAATACAACATTCTCTGGACGAAGCAATTATTTCTCAATAATGTCCACCACATTCAGCTCTTCAGCTTACGGGACATTCTTCTAGGAGCAGAAGAGTATGTTTCTTGGTAAAATAATTGTATTTTAATTTAGAATATCCTCTTTCACTAAACATGAAAACTGTATAAAACTGCATTAAAGCAGTCTCATCATGTTCATAAGAGAAGTGGACTTTTCTCATTTAAAGTATTTTGAGCAAATACATTTCATACTTCTTTTCAAAATTGTTTTTTCTAGATGTGGATGTCCCTATAAATTAGACTTCTTACTGTCTGAATCACAGTTACAATACAGTATTGGGAGACAAAAAATTGCAGAAGTTATTTTTGTGGAAGAGTGGTTGTGACATTTCATTCTTTAAAAGTTTTTTTGAATTCTTTTTTAAGCTCTTCTGTGGATTGACTTGTAAACAAAAATCTGAGCCTGCTTGTATTTCATGTAAGCCAAATTTATCCATCCTTTTTCTTCAAAGGACAAGTGTCAGCAAAATGACAAGATTTAAATGGCACCCTGTAAGAGTTTTGTGTTACCCTGATAAGTTTGGTTGGCTGATCTCATTCATAAAAAACTTCAGAATATTAGAAGGTGTTTAATAAAAGGCTTCTTATTTCTGCCTTCTTTGTTAATAGCCTTGAACTTTTCCTTAACATTAATTTTGATCGTTGACTGTGTGTAATCACCTAGCTGTTTAGCAGGGGGCACAGCAGGCTCTCATCTTTGTGTAACACAACCTTAGTGATGGACCAAGTCAGCCAATAAATAAAAGTAAATTGAAACTGTATTGTGGTCTGTCAAAATGCACAATTGTGTTTAGACTTTTAAAGATTAGGTGCACTACATGCAATCAAAAGTAGATTAAAGCAGCAAAACTAATTTTTATTTTAATTTTTTTAAAAAAAGTGGTTATTGTCCAGGTACACCTCAGGAGTTTCCAGGCTTAACACTCATTTAAACAGGCTTCATGGAACATTACTGAAGGGAGACAAGAGCAGCTGTGCTGGAGGCTCTTACAAAAAAACTTATAAAATTTTGTACCCCCTTAGCAATGTGTAAAGTATTATACTTCTGCAGCACAAACATTGTGCTTGTTTTCTCAGCCTAAATACCAAAAGAGTACCTCCATGAGACAAGAAAATGTCTTTGAACGTAGTACCCTATGTAGTTGGGTTTTTTTTAATAAACTGTGAAGTCTCTATTAAGCACTACCTATTGCCAAGTCAAAAAAAGTCCTTAGAAATTTTACTTTGACACACACACATGTGCATAACACCTTCTGTGTAGAACAGAGTTGTTTGTGGTTTTTTTCCTTTCTCCCTTCTTTTAAGTCAGTTGGTCATCCAAAATGGGTCCTAATTAAATCTGGTTGTGAGTTATCTTAGGCACCCTGGCTCCTGATTCTGAAGGATGGATTTAGGTAAGCATGACTCAGCTCATGACTTTTTTCTGTCAGAAGTGGAAGGAAAGTAAAATCAGATATAAAAATATTTCCCCCCTCAGTAAAGTAATGGCAATCTAACAGGATCTGTATGGAGCTTCCCCTTGGCAGAGTCGGCTAGACATCATAAGAGTCTGTCAGATGATCTCTGATTAACCGAGACAAAAATAAATCAATATTTATGTTAAGTAAATGATGGTTGGCAAGTAGGTGGGAAAATATCCAAAGTTTAATGTAGTTGACCCATGTAACACAGAAATGGAAAAACTAAACTGTGAAAACTATTTTTCAGGATCTCAAAGTATGAGCAAGGAGAAGCTTGCTGTGGCCCATACTCAAATGTCTTTCTGCATATCTATGTCACCTTTCCTGATGAAACACCCTGCTACTGTTTTGAATTTGTCAAATTCAAACCATGTGGGAGCCCCTCCTCAGCAGAGTGCTTCTCACTTCCACATTAATGCATTGCCTATCACATAACAATGCCTCTTTGAAATATTTTTTTACTTGAGATCAGCTCAAGTACCATCAGCAATGAAATACACCTTTTCAATCCTCTCCTATAAAAGAATCTTCATATAAGCTAATCTGGTCCAAAGCAGCACAGATATATATATATATATATATATATAATCTATATGGATTTATATGCACATATTTGATCTGTATCTTCTTATCCAGAACTGCCCTTCAGTTAAGAGCTCTATTTACAAAGATTGGTTCTGTTGAAATTTTAGTTGTATGATTTTCCATTATGAAGAAGGTTCATTGTTACTTGTTAACTGTGAGAAGGGATAAAGTGTTTCTTTATACATTTGTTTGTCATAGACATCCCTAGCATAGGGATCAGGAAAGCTCTAGGAAGAATGATGTAAGGATAAAAAGAGCAAAATTTTTACTGCAAATGTTTCAGTTGGTGTGTATAAGAGTAAATGCTGGAGAAAGCAAAAGAATTGGAAGGCTCAGCTCCCTGACTTCCTTCTGACCCTTATGGACACATCCCCTAAAAAGAAGTATAACAAAATATTTAAAAACAAATTATTCAAAACCAAAGGTGGAAAATGGTTTGGTGCTGAAATTTCTGCTAAGGGTGTGACCTTCTGCTAAGAGCACTCAAATTGTGTACATCACCACATTTAAAAATAAATGATGGACAGAGAATTGGCAGGATGCTCCCAGAGGTCTAAACAGCATAATGTCAGGTAGTTTGTAACTGCATGGTTATTTGTCACTGCAGTCCCACATGAAGGACACACACTGTGCAAACTATTTTTAATGTGTTACTTTGCTTTCTGGTTGTGGTTGGTGAGTTGAGTCTGATATTTTCCCTTTTCTTCTCTGAATTCATTGTGGGAAGCTATCTGGTACTTCATGAATTACATAATAGTGTGTGATGTGAAGTATTCAAGTACCTGCTTATAGCATACACCTGTACTTGACAACCTCATTGACAAATTTGTTGAAACTCTTTTTTCTTTGTGCCCCTCCAGGATATTATAAGCTGCTTGTGCTGTAGGAGGTCACCCAGGAAGGCCTGCATGCTGAAGAGGAGCACCTTGTTTGCTGTATCATTCATACCTCTCAAGATTTTTAAGATGAATTATTTATCAAAGATGCTTCTGTCGGAAGTTTGGACAGCAGATGTCTCCTTTAATTATTCCTTAATTTTTTTTCCTCCTATGAAGCACATGGTAAGTTTCTTGAAGACAGAATGAAGACGCTTCATCTTCAGGATACCAAGGAACAGACTGAAGAAAAATGTTTCTCTGCTTGCTTGCATGCTAGCAGTGACTAAAGGCAGTATTGTCCTCATATCCATGCCACGGATCCCTGCTCAGATATTCACCTCCCTGGATGTGGGAGACTCCCAATAGTGTCAGCAAGAGCTGAAATGTGCTGGACTGACAGTTCTGGCGGCTGAAGGTCTTTGTCATGTAATATGCATTTTAATAGACTAGACAAGACATTACCGAGTATAATCACAATCTTGGTAATAAGAGGGAAGATGTGTCAGAGGGCATGAGAATTAATTACACCCACCATTGAGATCAAACACATGTGAGAGAGGAGAAATCTAGTGGGAAGCCTTCATGTGTGCCCAGTCTGTGGACTAAGCTCACCTGTTTGAAAATCAGCCCAAGGTTTTTCTGTTACTTCAGTATTCAAAAGAAGAATTCAGGGATGCATCAGCTGTGGGCTGCTTCTCTGCAGAGGAATCAGACAGCCTGCCTTTGCAAAGCAACAGCGTGCAGAAATACCAAAACACAAGAAATTTTTTTCATTCAAATTTACATTACTTGTGACTTTCTTTGAATATTTGCATAAGAAATATATTGTTTACAAGGACATTGCTTTTAGGACGGACCTAAATGTCTAAAAACCTCAAACACATATCTGAAGAAGCCCTGGCTGTTAAAGGCTCCCACAAACATCCTAAAATAACTTTGTGAGAAACAAACACACTCTTCTAACAGGTAAGGATTGCAACCTCTAAATAGGGAAAGGGAATTTTGTAAGTGCTTATTCCCAGGCTTGCTCCCCAAATCACCTAGCAATGCCTGCTGCTGAGCAAGGCCAGCGATGTGGGCCGACTCAGGCTGCTGCTCTGGTGCAGCAGGAGCTGCTGTGAGTCATGACGCAGGAGCACACTAACAAGAAGATTTTTCCTGTTGATTTGTAAGCATATCCTCATTTCATTGAATGTTTCGTGAAAGATAATTGCAAAAATACTCCCTGGTAAAACACCAACAGCTCTTGGATACAGGTTTTAATTTATCAGAATAAAACATGCGTTTTTCACATAGGTTTAAAATACACCTTTAAGTTTTCATTTAAGCTTATTACTTTACAGAAAATTGAAGCTATATAAATAGTTGATGCAGAAAGAAAGGCAGGCTAAATGATGAGGAAAGTTGGAAGGGCACAACCATACAAAAAAAGGAACAAGAGTGAAGGGAAGGAGAAGAAAACAGCTAAATGAAGAGAGAATTATTTCCTTCTCCTGTCCTGAAATAAGCATTGAAGTTTTTGCCCGTGAAGTTTCATCTCAGAGCCGAGTTGATCATGCAGCCTCCGTCCTCCACATTGGCTTTGGGCCATGGTCAAGGCTATAAATTAGCCACAGGTGGGCTGGCTGAGCCCTAATATCAGGCAGCTCTCAGGGAGTAGAAACTAAGGCTCAGTTTCTCCACTATGCAAGAAAAACATCGAACAAGAGCACCTTCTCCACCTGCAGACAGGTAGGAAACTGCACTTTATGAAACAACATAGCTAAAAATTTTATTTCTGTTTTTTTCTGGTTTAGTGGGGAGTGTGTGTCTCCCCCCACCCTGGATATAGCTGAGGTCCTGCTCACCCTTGTTTGTTTCAGTATTACACGTTTGGACAAAGGGAAGGGGAGCAAGTAGGTACCTGCATGCTGTCTCTGTGATAGGGTTTTGGTGAAGCTGGTGCTTCTGGTGTAAAGAATGATGCTGAAGCTAAGGGAATTACTCTGAGCCTTGTTAGAGTGGTATCCTTGGGTCTGCTCTTTAAGGTCTTCTGTGATACGAGCTTCTGAGCATAACACGTGGTCCCAGATAGCAGCTGGCTCTTCAGTCATCTGCATGGTGTCTGTCTTGGGTGTGCTAGTTAATGGGGCTCCTTGAGCTACAAGTAAGGATGTTGTGTTTTCTGTACGTTATGAAAATAAATGTCTTTCCATACTCTTAGTTTATGATGTTTGCAGGCTGCTGGCTCATCTTGTTTCCTCTGATGGTCTGTAGTCATTTAAAAAAGTGACATTTAGTTTTGCGAACAGAATTTTGTTCTAAACAGACTTTTGCCCTGTGCTCCACCCTGGTGAATCCACCTCACCATTACTGCAGCCAAGGAAAACTTACTATAGCTGTTGAGTAGGCTACAGATCTTGGCCGGTTTTATTTACTGCTTGGGAATGAGGTTTTTGACAAAGAGGCTGTCATAAACATTGAAGCTACCATATTTTCAAGGATCTCGTTACTTCTGCTGCAAAACACGCTGCTCACAGCGAAAGCATTGAGGTCTCCTCCTTCGAATATGAGCCTAACATTTCTTTAGGCATCAAGTCTGCGGTACCCCACTAGTATTTTTCCTGTTCACTTTGGCAAATGCTACACTTCCTTTTTTATAACTATGATGTACTGTAAAGGTTAGGATTTTTTTTTTTTCATTTTTGGATATTTGTTTGGTATTTCTCCTCTCTTAATGATACGAGTAGGCCCTTTTCTTTGATTTCTTCCTCCTTTTATGCTTCTCTGCTTGTGACTAACAGACTCTTTTAATCTGTAGCTTTCCTTCCGTGTAGGTTGTGCCTATGTCGCACCATACACATATGACTTTCTCTGCACAGTCCTCAGTATTTTTCTTTGTCAATTCTCTGGTATCCTTATCTACTGTATCTTGTTTCAGGGCACTGTCATTATTTCTTTCTTGGATGAGTTAATGAGAAAATTTGGAAAATATCAATACAGGGATGTATCGGTGTGGTTTCAAAATCTCCCTCTTACTCTGTGTGACCAAAAAAGGAAACCTTCTGTTCTTTACAGGCTCGGGGTTTTTTTCCAAATTACTGATGGAAGAAACTGTGTGGTATTCTGCTTCTGCTGAAACTTGCTGTGATGTGATGTGGGGGAGAGAGTACCCTTTAGTTAATCATTTTAATAGTAAATATCTGACCTTTCTTTTTCCTGTGGGTTTTGTGCCAGTTCTGGACATGTGTTCTGCTTTTTTATGATCTTGTGGTGTTTTGTGTACAGCTTTTTTTTTTTCTTCATATTTTATTTCCCTGCATGAATTTGTTTTAAATTGTACTGGAACAGAAGACTGTCACCTATACCAATAGAGCCCCGCAACAAAACCTGCCAAACCATATTTACTTTACATACTGCATTTTTCAGCAGCAAAATACTTATTTTGAGTAAAGAAAAAAAACCCAACCAAACCTCATTTTCTTAATTAACTTTTTTATTGAGAGTTTAATGCATATTCATTACAGAAATTGCTGTTCTACTCTGAAAATCGACTGTAAAAAAATTCTTTGTGGGGTTCCATATTTATTGTGCCTTAGTGATTTTCAGATCAAATACATGCAGTTTGGTAGTAAAAAGATGTTTTTGTTTTTCTACCTGGCAGCCTTGTGCATTCAACTGGGGCTCTGGCTCAAGCTGGGTTTTTTGCCTTCCCATGCATCAGCAACAGCAGGACAAATTACAGCTTCTGTTTACACCTGCCTCTTCAGTGTGGTTGTGCAGGTGTGACAAAATACAGCTTAGCAACCAGCTCCCCTTGTTATAAGAGGGAACTCAAACCTGGCTTGCCTGCTGCCATGTTGGCTCTGTAAAGTTAACAGGACACACAAAGGGGGAAAATCACCTTTCTTTTTGTCATGGTCACAAGTATGTTTACACTTGAGGAACAGTTCTGCTAGACAAACAAGTAGTTGACATCTTCACGCAGTCATATCCTGAAAAGCAGCTGTGTTTCTAGCCAGGAAAATAAATCCTTTTGAATGAGACAGATGGTTGTGTTCTTAGCAGCTTCTGTAGGTAAAGTTTAGGACAAAATCTTTCCCCCTTCTGCAGTTCTGTGGCATAGAGTCAGTTCCTAATTCCTCAACAAAAGGAAGTTCTCTGCATTGCAAAATGTAAAACTGCTTCACAGACCAGGGCTGTTCTGTGTACGGATTCTGTTCAGTGAGTATTGTGCAGGTTGGCATGGTAAATACCCAAGTGCCTGCAGTGGCACAGGGAAAGAAATCCCTTACCTAAAAATTCTGGTGGGTACCCGTGTGAGATGCATGTCATTGAGGCAAACAAACCTGAGGCAAATGGGGCAGAAGATTCACTCCCTGGAGGACAATTGGTCATAAAAACATTTGTAAAAACTTTGGTGAGTGGCTTTTTGGACATAGTTGCCTACTTTGTGAATTAAGTTGGTTCAAAATGGAGATGGGTGAAAGTAAGTCTATCCCAGGGTACAAACTTGAACCCATGTTTACTAAAGTTTTGGTAGACTAGGCAGAGCTTCAGTTTCTGAGCTAGCACCAGACATTATTCCTCTGCAGTCACCAAGATCTTCAGGCATGTTGCTGCAGAGCTGCTGTTTGCACTGGCTGACATCTCTTCCTAAACCAGTCTATTCGGAGGCTGGACCAGCCTCTGTAATGCTCAAGTGCCTGGAGATTTTTGGTGCCACTTTGACATCTGCTATCTGCAAAGCAAAACCTCATGGAAAATGGACAGGAAAAAATTCCCCCAGTTTCACTGTTCATCTTTTAACAAATCTTGTTAGTTATAAAAGTAGTTGCACCTCCCTGCCACCTTCACTCCCTTGAAAATATTACTGAATCCAGGAGGAGGAGTAGGGAGAGGGGATTGCTTGAATTCTTTCTAGATAAACCTTGCAATATTTTTTTTCTCATTAGTGTAGCTACACTTAGAGGGAAGGCAGAAGTATGAACCATTTTGATGACAGGTTCCCTTGTAGTTGCTGTATTTGAGGTTACTGTAGAATGCCAATGTGTGGGGGCAGCTACTTTGTTTCATCCCTGTGCTTTTTTTTTTCCCTGCCACATGCTTTTTGCTTAATTTCCTTCTTATAACATCATCACATGCCCACTCTACCTGAGCTTGCAACTTTATAAAATGCCATTATAGTCCACCTTGTTACATTATCGACGTATTGCACTTTCATTGAAAAGGCTTTGTGTATTTTTTTTTTTTTTTTTTTTACTAAATAGCATGCATTTTATTCTTCGGAACTGTAAAATCATGAGTAGAAAGATGAGCATGAAACCACTGAGAAGTAATTAATTACAAATGGGCTTCTCAGCACGTAAGGAAAGGTTTTTCATTTTGATGTTAATATACTGAGGATATGATTAAAATGCTTATACAGGGGAAAAATGTTTATACAGTTCATTTGAACTGCATTGGGTATGAATAGCAGCTTCACACTTCTGTGGAAGATGCTTCCCTGGAATTTAAAATGTGTGCACCCTAATGCATGGCGCTCAAGTATTTTCTGTAGGGTCTTCTGAAGTAAACTGTCATGTAGCCTGGGTTGAATGGTTTTGCTACTCAGTTTTGTAACCAAACAGCAGTAAGAGGTGGTTATCCACTGAAGTATACAAGTATCTATGTCCCAGTTGATGATCATGAGAGTTTAGCTCTCAGTCACCAGAAATATAGCTAGAATAAATAAATAAATAAAGAATAAAAAGACACAAAGTGGAGGAGCAGTTCTCCATGTGATGGCCGCTGCTGCATCCCACAGCCCGTGAGCTAAGGGTCTGGTCCCAGGGCCGTGTGTCTACGAGCTGTGATAGATTTGTTATAAGCAGGTGTCTAATTTGGAAACCCCTGTATGTATTTGGGCTTCATACCACTTTATGGCTAGCAGGTTCCTTAGGGCCCGTTGGGTTTATTATCCTTGTTGCCTCTTTATTCCTTTGAAACATGGGGAAAGAGGAAGAAAAGCTCTTTGGCTTTGTTCTCTTCCTCCAAGTTTTGCACGGGCCCCGAGCCCAGCCTCTGTAGAGGCATTAGTAAGGGCAAGCACCTCTGTCGTGACAATGAGGCAATATTATCAGAACCCTCTTTTCTGACTGTTAACTGAGACCTAGTGTTCTGCCCCCCAGGGTATAGATTAGTTCCCAAATAGTGGTCTTGTTTGCTTCCTTGCATGGTGTGAAAGTGCTGTCTTCATGGGTTAACAGTCTGCATGTAGCAAGGAACAAAGGTCAAGGATGTGTGCTGATATTCTGAATAAAAGTGATTTTCAAAGTAATTGCTGAGAAAAGTCAGGAGTTAAGGAAACAAATGGGACTTTCAGCTTATGCAGACCGTAATAGCTCCTCTCCTGCCTTCTGAGATGCAACTTATGTAAAGGTAATTAGAAAAAAATAAGCTAGTATTAATAAGCACAGCCTCCTTGATGTCAGGGGAAAGGCCGTAGGACATAAAATACATATCTTTCCCTTCCTACTGTTTGAGCTGCAGTTGTTTGTGGCCATGAGTGAGCAGATATCTCAGAAAATGAATGAGCTACTGGCTTGTTAAGCACTATGGAATTTAATGGAAATGTGTTCATCATTTCTGGGACCCCGGATTTTATTTCCTCTTTTATACTGGCTAAGAAAACGTTTTTTAATATTTTAACATCATAGAAAGGGGCAGTGAGACGTCTGATGTAAGGCACAGACCTGATGTCTCCATGTTTATAATGGGGATTGTTTTCCTTGCTAGTATCCTGTTCTTTTGTTTGTTTGGGTTTTTTTGTTTGGGTTTTATGTTGCTACTTAGTAGCAAAAAAGTAGCTACTTTGCTACTTAGAAGTAGGCAACTTTGTTTTGGTTTGCTTTTTACAAACCATGCATGTTGGAGTAGGTGGATCAGGGTCTTTTATAGAATTGCCTTGTTAATTACCAATTCAAACCAGAAATGAGTGTTTTCCCTCTGTTTTAAGGTAGCATCTCTGAGAAGTGACTTTCCAAATACTGTCTTAAACAGCTCAATCTTTTGATGAAAACTCTAAGGCTGAAAGCAGTATGTTCATTAGTAGAGCAGCAAATCAATGAAGGTATCACTGTTGCTTCATCTACTGTCTAAACAAAAGAGTTCAGTATTTTACATCTACATTTCCCTTCTTTACCCTCATTCCCCACACCCCAAGTTAAAGAATTTAAGATCTTCACTTCACTTGCAGCTGTACAAAGGACAAATTAGAAACTGCTACTTTCTGTGAATATAGCAGACTGATGTATTAAGAATTTTTTTTAATGGCTTTCATTGCTACAGCCAGATAAAATAATTTATTTTAGATCCAACTTTGCAAATAGGTCCTGTTGAAAAGGCTGACTGCTAAGACTGTTTGGCTCTCAGAATGAATCTTCCTTTTGAAAAGTGTTTAAAGATTTAAGCTTAGCCCTAGACATCAATTTCCCAAAGCTTTTGGACTTCAAACAATGAGATTAACTAGCCTCTAGAATAACATGAAAGGTAGTACAATGTCCAGAACATCTATTGAAAAAGCCTCTAATAACTCTAAGTGCCCAATTTATGTCTGGATTTAACTTTAAAACTGATGGACTTTTTAAATGAGGGAAAAGTTCTTCTAAAATATAATCATAAGCTGCTCTAAAACACTGTTCTGAACCGACTGGGACAGATTTAGTTTCTTACATACCTATTTGCAGTAAGATATGCTGCTTGAGGGGATGATTTACTGTTTCTATCAAAAGGAGCTGCAGTTCCTCTTGCAAAACTGTTAGAGGCTGAGTCTAAAGGGATTAGCAGATTTTAAGTTTAAGCTTTTTAGTGTGTCATTTGGTTAATTTATGGTACCTTTTTTAGTGGCTGTGGAAATGGTCTGCTTTCTAATATGGTACCACTGATAGTTTTATAGAGAATTTTAATTGCTTTACAGTTAGCATTTTAAACTCTCTTCTAACCCCCCTCTTCATTCTTTCCTTTCCAAAGTGAGGGCTCCAGCTGTCTGACTCTGGTATATCTACTTTCTCCTTACTTCTGTTCATTGTAACACAGATATATTTTAGATGTGGATGGGAACAAGTGGCTTTGTTAGAGTAATGGCAAGGGTCTTCCTTCTTCAGATGTCTCCGGTATCATAATGACAGGGAATCCACAGAGGACTTGCCTAGGTGTGGCCTTGTCCACACAGGCATGGCAGTTGTCAGATTTTCATGCCATTTTAATTTGTATTAAGTGAAAAAGGAAGGAAACAAACTTTTCTTCATTTATCACGACAGTTCTTCAGTTAAATTTACTGTTCCGTAATAATTGCTTCATCTAAGATGTGGTTTAAATGGTTTTCAGCTTCCAGGTGTCTTCTGAATTAAAGTTATTTCATGAAAGTTGTGTAACTTGGCACAAGACATTGGAGAGTAGCAAAGTCCTTAACTGTCTTCCTTCCCCTGTAGTTTCCCAAAATAGCCTTGGGTGCTCAGCTTTTCCCGTGGGGATTTCTGGGTCTATAACAGGGGTGTGCAGAAGTCCTCGCAGCAGGTGCAATGTTTGGAACTTCATTGTCTGCTGAGAACCTGAGCTTAGGAGACCAAACCTTGTAGTCCAATAGACCTATGACACCAGTCACTACTAAACCAGACCAACACCAGTGGCTGAAGCGGCTTTGTTTGCCCAGCAGTTGGGCCAGGTTGGTCTGGTTTGCAGAAACGGACCCAAACTGCTGCTTCTGGAACCACGGCTTTTGTGGCTGGGAGCTGTCTGGTGGCAGTGCTGAGTTCTGTGTTTGGTGCTTCTGGCAGAGTGTATCTGACCTCAGCATCTCACTTCTGGGTAAGTCCTCTTGATATTTCTTCAAAGGTAGTTATGGTGACCTGCTGGTTTTTCTGTGGGTTAGGGGTCCCCCTAAAGAATTTGGCCCATGTTCCTTCTGTTTCTTGGTGTAAAATGAAAATCTGCCAGCATTGTTTTAACTGTTCTCAGCTTTGAGTTTTAAAGAAGAGGGATGTATTTAGCCTTTCACTGGCTTTCATTCAGCTCTTGGCATAGGTGTGCTTTCTACGTTTTCTTTAAACCCTACTAAGATGTGAATGTTACATCCACATACGATCACTGAAAGAAAAGAAAAAACTTTAGAAAATAGGCTGAATTTTTTCAAGTAGGCAGTTTAAAATAGACTTTTTTTTCCACTGCTTTTTCTTCTGTTATGATCTGCTTTGATAGAAGAAATATGAATCTGTCACCTTTCCATCTTGGGTATCCACATACAAATATGATGTCTTTGAATGGATTTTTTCCAGTAATTATTTGATGGTGTCCATCATAAATTCTGTTGTCCGCTGTGCGTTGGTCACTGAACAGAAAATGGAGCCCTTCCTCCTGGGAAGGGTGGTTGCCTGTTACAACCCTCTTGTCCCTCCCAGTCCTTTGGGCTATTGATCATTGCTGGGGAGGTGGTATTTTGAGGTGTTAATATTTTACATGCTTATCACATGTTTCTCAGGCTCACCCCACTTAGCCCTTTTCTGGGATTAAAAAGATGGCATTTGGAATCCCAGTTTTCTTTGGGAAATGTTAAGAGCTGCCTACAAGACGAAGCTGGCATCAAATACCTGTGTCTCTCCTTATCACAGAAGGTTATTAGTGAAATTAATTTCCTTCTTATAGTCTCCAATTAACATATAGTTTATCATGATGTACTTTATTGTGATTCACGTGAAAAGACATCACTGCATTATTTCTCAGCAGTGAAAATGCTATTTGTAAGGCTCTGGGTGATTTCATGTGTCACTGCTTATACATACAAGAGGAGAAGGAAAATCCTTGATCAGTTGATGGATTATTTCTAAATTGTCATTGTCCTTAATGTTACAGTTGCTAATAATGATTTATAATGCTTGACCATTTTCTCCTCCTTTAGGAACAGATTTTAGAGATTGCTGTATTTGAATCTTCTTTCCCAAAACCTGATGGTTTGGGGGTTTTTTAGCATTTTTTTTTTTTGTCTTGTTCTGTTCTACAGATGGACACAATGTCATGATATGAAGACTAACCTTGATTGCACCAGTATCACTGGTGGCTGTGAATGTATTTGTGTAACCTGAGGAAATCTGTGTAATTATTAGCTATCAGGGAATATTACTCTGATACTCATAACAATTACATAAATAATAAAGTTTCAAAGGATAATAGGGGCTGGTTTCTATTGGGATTTTTAATCTTCTAAAACAACAAAGTGTGCCCTTGATAAGCACTTAAATGCATGACTGAATCCATTCTTTCAAGAAAAATAGTTAAGAGTCCCTATTTTTAAGGATGTTCTCAAGCATTGTAGATAACAAATATCTAAGTTTTACTATCAGGAGAATCACTGCGGTTTTGAAGAACTTTGGTGTTAGTTTGACAGATGTACCTGATAATCCCAAATCAATTTCTGTCAGATTAGAATAATTTGACAAGTTTAGATGTTGATGGGGGGGGTGGGACCATTTTGCTTCAGTTATTCTGCCCAGCTATGCCAATTAATCTCCCCTTAATTTAAAGAAATTACTTACTGTATCTGATAATGAGTTAATTTGTAATTCAATTAGCAGCACCATTTGCAAGCCTTTAATGTGAACAAAAACACCTGCTGAACTGCTCAGCCCATGTTATACCTGGGAGATGGCAAGATGAATCTTCCTCCCCTGGCATGGCAGGCTGGGCAAGGCCAGGTCATGCTGCTGCCCGCAAAGATGGACTGGTACCACCTGTCTCATAACACCAGTAAAATTTTACTCCTTATAAGTAGCTGTCAAATGGTGGCTGGGATGGGCTTTTTCCTGCAATGTTGTTTTTTTTTATTGGGGTCATGATGTAAATATTGAGTTCTCAGTTGCTATGTAAATGGGAGAAGTATACCACATAGGACAATCCATTCACCCTCTTGCCATGAGCAGTGTCCTTGTGGATGGGGGTTTTTTTGAGCCAGTTGTTAGCAAAGATCTGGTCTCCCTCTCCTGCAATACTAAAATATCAGGCTCTCAACACTTCCCCACCTCCAGGTTCTGTGGAGATTTCTGGTAGCCATTTAGCAAAGAAATTACATCTATGTTTAATTTTGTTGCCTACAGTGCCACTGAAAAGGGAAGAATGCACCAAAGAGTTTTGATTGTTAACAGTGCCCTGAAAGGTCTTTTTTTAAGGAAAATCTTAAATAAAGTGAAGGTATTGGACAAATATATCTTTTCAACTGTAATCTTGGCTAAACTGGAAAAGAAATTGTGTTGTAGTAAGTGATCTCCCTGATATGGCTGACACATTTATGTACAGATACATAAATATCTACTTTATACAATATATATTACTAACATTTTTGTTACTTTGAACTGAAAAGAAAGGTGTTGTCTTGAAAAGCTAATAATGAGAATACTGACAAAGAACAGGTCCACCTTAAAACAACAACAAAAAGCCCAAAAGAAAACAAAACACCAAAACCACAACGGATGAAAAGACGCAAAGTTACTTTTGTTATGGAGGAAATGGTCTGCAGATCAGTCACTTTCTAAAGCTGTTTTACACCTGGTTGCTCTAATTAATTGAAAATTGGAAGCATGTCCCTTAGCTATGTTAAGCTATAATGGAGTGAAGAAGGTAGATGTAAAGTCATCTACACAAAATGCTTATACAAAGCGCTAGTCCCTTGGCAAACAGAAATTTTATTTCATTTTTTTTATTTTTGATTTTTTGGTAGCTACCATAGTGTGTTCTAAAATTAGGATAACGACATAACCAGAGTAGAAAAAGCAGGCTTGCATAAAAATGGCACAACAGGAAGGGTGACATAGGGTATCATAACACTTAGTTCACTGGGAAAGGAAAGGACAGAGCAGGGAAAAGAGATCGAGTGTCTGTATTTCCTACCAGACTGTGACTCAGGATGGGATTTAAGCCAAATGACCAGATCTAATGCTTCTAATCACTTTTTTCTTCTAAGGTTCTTTTTTTTCCCCTTCATGACTAGCACCATTTAAAAAAGACCTAACAGGCCAATGTTCATCTTAATTATTCTTTCAGGTTTGTGCGCGCTCACAATGCCAAGTATTCAAGGCGATCCAAATTTTTCTGCCTTTGGCAAGGGGAATTAGATGCTGGCCCCTAACACTTATATCCTATGTGCTGTATGTCCACAGCCCCATTGAAGTAAGAGTGACAATGTTAAAACGAAGTTATAGTTTCTGAATTTTTTAAGATATTCAGAATCACAAATAGATTATGATAGAGGCTAACAGGAGGAAGGTGGGTTAGAGCTTACAGGCAGTTGAAGACTAGTAATATATGTATCACTTTAAATATAAGAGTTTCTCATTCTTGCAGTAGTGAGTCTTAAATGTGCATGCCTTTGGGATCTACATTCAGAATTTTACCAGTTGCCTCCTAGAAAATTATTTTTGAATGAGCATCGATGTAAAATGGCAGCCAGCTGGCCACTGGGGTTTTTGTTTGGTTTTGGAGTGTTCCAGGGACTTGGAGGTTTTTTGTTGTAGTGTGGTACCCAGGAACTGAAGCTGCTGTTTAGCCAGTTACTGGCTCCTGTTCTTTCCTTTTCTACATGACTGGGAGGCCCTTACTCCATGATGTGCTTTGAGTTCTTTATTTGTGGCTTTTGGGAACAGCAAACATAAAACCTCCAAAAATTTTACCTGTAAAATTTACATTGGATTAATTAAATAGACTGGGCAATGTAATTAAAATATTAAAATATTAGTCATATCTCTTTTTTTCTTTTTTTTGCTACTGACTTTTGTGACTTACTCTTATTTCCATATTCCTAAAATATGGGTTCCTGAACTGGCATGCAGTATTTAGAAATATATGTCTCTTGGTATGCAACTCAGAACAACATTAACCCTGCTAACGTAATGTTAGCTAAGGGTTCCTCTTGAGCAACTTAACTCCAACCCTTAAACACCCTCTAACTCATTTTATAAAATGAGTTAGTTACAGCAGGTGGTTTTTTCCATATGGCTGTATTAAACATGTAGTCTTGGATTGTTGCCAGTTTACCAGGTCACTGAACTGTCACCAGTTTACCTACTCACTTTTTCATCTCACTGCCAAAATTGTCTTGGTGCCCTCTGCATTTTCACAAGTTTTTCTGGCTAGACGTGCTTTTTTATTGATTGCATCAGACTTCATCCCTTTTAGGACTCAAGTAACTCAACTCTGGTTTGCTGATGTCAGCTATGTCTGCTAGTAGCTGTAAAACTACCTTGAAATTTGGAAAGGAACTATTTAGGCTGTAATATATTTCATTAATATGTGTATTATAAGGATGTTTAATTATGTTGTGGACATCTAAGTCGCAGTAATACCGTGGTAAAATGCTAGCTTGTATCATCATTGTTGCCCTTATTGGTCATGTCTTTGGCCTTCTGTGCTTGAAAAGCAGAGGGAGAATTTTTCCAACTCAAATGTATTTATTAGCAAATACTTTGA
Source organism: Falco punctatus (assembly GCF_963210335.1). Taxonomy (NCBI): domain Eukaryota; kingdom Metazoa; phylum Chordata; class Aves; order Falconiformes; family Falconidae; genus Falco; species Falco punctatus. The sequence goes on from NC_137588.1 coordinate 3,709,116, forward strand.
TAATCCAAAACTAACTTTGAAGTTATTTTGTCTTGTGGTTATGTCAGACAATTACTTTCACAGGATCGTGGGATAATTCCGGTTCAAAGGGACCTCTACTCCAACTGTCCTCCAAGGAGTGTTAGTTGTGAGGCAGGGCTGCTCAGGGTGTTAAGGCAGTCAGACCTTGAAAACTTTCAAGTGAGACTGCGCAGCCTGTCTGCATCCCCATTCCTTTGCTGAACTGTCTTCATGATGAAAAAGATTTCTCCTACCCTTTTCACCCTCACACCATTTCTGTGAGTATCTGTAGTGTTCAAAGTTAAGGGCGTTTTTTCATAGTCTTTATTAAGCTGGCCTATCTTATTAGTTTATAAATATTAGGAAGTGATGGGACAACATATAGTTATTAAAGCAATGCAGGATACTACTGCAAACTTGAACTGGAAGGGTTTTATATAAGCTTTCCACTTTGACACAGGAAGGGGTTTTGTTGTGAAAAGAGTTTCCATTCAAAACTGTGGAACTGTGATATTTTTCAGACAAATGAAATGTCATAATATACTGTCCTGTAACCATATAATGCCCTATATCTTCAGAATGGACATCTAAATGGCTGAAGGTTTCTACTGTGGAACATAGGTGTCAGTGTACAATGAGTAGATGCTCCAAGTCTAGTTATCACAAAAAGCGCACTGGGCTAGACAGCATCGATTTGTGCTTCAGTTGGCAGAAAAGCTGTGCTGTCCCTGGGGAGCCTGATCCAAGGCAGAAAGGAAAGGTTTTCCAGAGCTCTTTCCAGTAGAGGAAATGATATCTGCTTGTCTTGTTTTATACCTGTTCTGAGAGTCTCTGCTGAATAGCGTCTGCGTTGCTGTCCAAGGCTGCCAACCCAGCGTGCCTCACAAGTGCCGCAGTTTTGTGGTAATTCCTCCCATGTGGATTGAAGCACGCACTCTGTGTAAATTACTGAGAAGAAAAATGGGAATCGCGTTGTTCTAGCAGAAGCATTTTCGATGCAGATACTGAGTGCAGGGGACGAAACCTGCACTGGTCATGATACCCTCCCTGTTCTAAAATTCTGTCCCTTTGTCTCCCATCGCAGACTTAAGGGAGTGCTTTGTTTGGTTTATTAAACTTGCATTTATCGCCCAACTCTTTAGTTCTTAATCTCCTTTTCCTTCTTGTGCTGAGGAAGACAGAAAACCTCACAGGGAAATGCTTGGTAGGTCATTTACCCAGTAAAAGTCCCACAGTGTTGCTAAGAGAAGGGGAGGCAAATTTCAAACAACATCTAAGTGTTCATAATGATAGACTTCAAGCTTCCTTGATGACAAAATTACAATTGCTTTTTATTGCAACTTTAAAATCTTGGTGTCCACATTGAAAATACAAGCTCCACCCTATGGTAGAAATGAGGTATTTTAATGTTAGTTCTTTACTGTAGGCCTTTTTTATGATATATGAGATCATGGCCAATGGCTGAATGGGTCTATAGGTTTTCTAGCTTGAGCACTTTAAAAGTCTTGGTATAAAGCCCAAAGGTTATGTACTAAAAAAAAAACATGATTAAAAACCCTGTTGTTGCACTGGGCTGGGTGAAATGACCAGCCAGCTTGTGTCTTGTTTCTAATGGTAGCCACTCAAGGAGTATCCTTGGATCTAAGGAAATCTAAGGAAAGAGCATTAAAAAAGGCGTGAAGCAAAGGATTATCATCTCCCTGGTACACCTCCAATTTAAGGACTTCCCGGGCCAGTGTGCATTTTTCAGTGCTCTGGAAAGTATCAAGATGGCCTACTGATGTGTATAGGCTCATTTTGATCACTTGTTAGATAAATACTATGTTAAAATAGAATGTGTCATCTCTTCTACCCCAATAATTTCTTTCAAAGTTGATCAGATAAACGGCATTCAATCCGGGAAATTCAGATTCATAGTTAAACTCCAAAAATCTCAAGAATGGCAATGTCCAGCTAAGGCACATGCATAACCTAAACCCAGTCCTTTCCCAACAGTACACATTAATTATGGTTATGAATGAAGTATTTTAAAACTGTCTTAGTTTGGATTAACGACAAAAAATGCAGCTTGTTTTTCGAAGACTCATCCAATTGTTCTTTTTTATTGTTTCCATCACTATAGGGCAGAGTTAAGGCTGTTTGGATGCCCTCAACTGTAATTATGCTATTGCAAGCAATTTATCCAATGTTTACATGCATATAATACATTCTATATTAACTTCATTGACCCTAATGCGTTTTGGATTGGGTCCAACATAATGTGTTGCTGAATTTGTAAAATGCTTTGGGATACTTCAGATAAAAGGCACTGTGATAAAGTGGGAGTTAGTAATTACCATAAGCACAAGGAAGTGGTTATATTTGACTCTAGCCGTTGACCCATAACTCTTGGAAAGAAATTGAAAGCTAAATGATAGATACTGCAGAGTAGCATCCCATCAGAAAAGCTATGCAATTTCATAGTCTCTAATTTAACTACCCAGTTCTGAAGGCAGAAGGTGAGACACTTTTGCCTGGTTACATTTAAACAAAGTGCCAAGTATTTCTTTTTTCCAAGTTGCACTTTGCATGCTGAGCTGTACGCTCATCTGAAGCCTGTTGCAGCCTCCAAAGCATCGGTGTGACCAGCTGCGCTGTTTCAAAGGCAATTCCATTCTGCAGTGTCCTCCTTCCTCTCAGGTGTTGTGACCACCCTTTCTTTGTATTTTTTTTTAGTACACTGACGTACAATGCACATGAAGCACAGTCTTTGTAATCCTTCTAGTAATTTAATATTGGCATTTACCTTCATGAAATTACACAGCTAAGTGTCAGCAAGACTGCAGATTGACATGGTCAGATACCCAGCAGAACAGGAATTTGCAGTGCTCCAGATCTCATGAAATCTGGGCACCATCCATTTGGCTGCCAGCAATGAAACCTGATTAGCAAGAGGCAAGCAGAATGTATCTCAGAAGTTAGAGTACGATGTGTCTCGCTAAAGCCAAATTAGGAGGAATGCAAGTGGGTTTGCGAAGTGTGTGCTTGCCTGTAGGTGTAAGGAAGGTAAGTGTATTGCTTCTGAAGTAAGGAACAAAGAGAAAACTTGCCAGTCTGGTTTGGAGAAGCAGCAACTACTAAGTACCTCTTGTAAATTTCTTGGTATTTATATTTCTCTTTTTAAAGTATTCCTTTTCATTTTTTTGAACAGAAGATTGTTCAGCCCCTCTGTATAGAAAACTCTGTTGAAGATGATCACAGTGCTTACTATCAGTCACTGAACATCATGATGGTATAGCCAAGAGCTTCGTGGACAGTAGAACAAACATGAAAACACTTAGAGGGTCTTGCATTAAAAAATTAAGTAACTTTAAAATAACCATTGATTCTTCTATCAAAAATGGGTAGTGGTGAAAGGAACCTGGGGAAGAGGGCACTTCTGAAGACTTTGAGGGGTTGGGTGCCCTATCAAATGTGAAATGAAGCATGCTACTGAAATCCGCCTATTTATGCAAATTCTGAAAACAAGGTCCTGAGGGGATATATGGTTCCCATCTCTCTGTAGCTTAGAACCATGAATTTGTTAGCAGGGTGTTGCTTGTCCCTCTTCTGCAGAGCAGTGGCACGTGCCCTTTGGATTGTTGTTCAGTGTGGAGGGGCCTGGAGGCACCACAGACAGATGGGGTGAACTTCCTCTTCTTTTCCTGGTACTTATGGACTTTGGCATTGTATTGGAAATACGAATTATTATATAGGGAATAATTGTCATGGTGAGTAATTAGCGTGAATGTCATAGTAAAGGCCTCAACAAATGTAACTTTAGAAAACAGAGGTCTAAACCACCTCTTCCCTGGCGTGCCAGTTTTCGTGCACAAAAGCTGCTCCTCACTGATGCAGAGACCCCAGTGGAAGTTCATAAAATGCAAATATCCTTAGTAAGAAGGTGGCTATCAGAATCACCCACATCATTTACAGGGCAGCTGTGTTTCTGGACAGAAAATGTCCTTGATGTATTTAAAAACAAACCAAAAAACCTCACAGCAAGGAGTTCAAGCCCTCCTTTCCCAATGAGAAAGAAGCAAAGTGTGCTGTGAGGCAGTAAATATAATCTCTTCACAAACAGGGTATATTTTTGCCAGTAAAGCAATTTATTTAGGAAAACAGACATATCAATCTGAGGTAATTACAAATTGCAACAGGAAAATTAAAGTAACTACCTCAGAGGCACGTGTTGTGGAAGGAATTTTCAAATAGAAACATACTGGGTGGAAAAATACAATATGTATTGTTTCTGTCCACAGTCTAGATTAGTTGCTGCATTAATGTGCACTAGCGTACATTTATGCACTCCTGCTAATCATATCGAGATCACTTCTGAAGTAAATAGACTCTCTCTGTTCCAGCTAGTACTGTTGTACAAAGCATGGCACTAATCAAGCAAGTTATCGGTGTAATTAGGGAATAGAAATCACTAGGGGCATCATGCATTATGTTTTGCCTGCTCTATTTTTAAGATACTGAAATGCAAATAGGTAATAAATTGTGTTAGTGATAAATTGTTTTTATTTTATGTTGAAATTAGTATGAGACAGGCACCCAAATGGCACATATTGACAGAAATTGCTGGCTTCTTTCATCCCTTCCCCCCTCCCACTCCCCATGCATGATGTGTTATTGAAGCACCTAACCCTATTTCCTTGCCAGAAAGACAAGAATGGGGCTTCTGTTGGGTCCCGTGCTATCCTAGAGGCAGATGCTTTTCTCTGCCTTGCAGTGCAGGGAAGGGAGGGGCAGAGGGGAGGAATCGGAGGGAGTCAGGAAAGCAGGTGCAATGATTTGTGCAAACCCCGCTGAAATGCTCACTCTGAAGGAGGATATCTGCGCCTGGGGGAGGGAGGGTGTCCTGTGGTTGGATACCAGGAAGCACGAATTTGCTCACTTTACTTGACAAATTAACAGCACGAAATCTCTGGCAGGAGCTAGAGCCTGAGTGTTGTCTTCCTTTCTGGAGCTCCAAAAGTGATATAGAATAAAGCGCGCGACACTGGCGGCTCTCAGTGCAAACTAAATAGCTATGTGTGTTGGCTTGGGTGGACTAGGAGAGTGACAGTGACTAAACTAATTGATTTAAAAAGTAAAAGGTCATTGCACATAAGGAACAACCATCTCTTCCACGTCTGTTTGCCTGAACCATTCATGTTTTTGCTAGAGCACAGACTTAAATTCCCAAAATGACATACTGTGGCTTCTTCTGTGTTTCCATTTGTAACCTCAGAAAACTCTTGTTATAAAACCACTTCTAAGTTATGCCGCTTGGGAGGATGTAGAACCACGTGTTCTGGAAATCGGTACTCAAAGATGGTCTGTGCATGTAGGAACAGAGGAGACGCGCAGTCTGAACCACGAGGAAGGCTCGCATAGTTTTGTGTGTTTTTTTTTTTAAAGCAGAAATTGCTTAACAGGCAAATTTAGTCCTTCAGGCAAGTCTGTGCAAAGCTATGATGGAAAGATGGCACACAGGAGGATAGGAGGTCCCTTACCAAAGTCCTAGTTGGCGGTAATTGTACAAACAGAGAAGCATCTGGCCTGCAGTACTTGTAACTTCAAATTTTGTTTATCATAACAGATCATTTGTTTTCCATAAAGTAATGGAAATTAATCAAGTGGCAGGTGACCGCTAACAGTTTTTAATCCGAATATTGGTTTTGAGGATGCAGAGTGAACAGACAGTGAATGGTTTCATCCCTCTGGAGAGAGGGGGAAATTTCTTTTCTAAACTTCAATAATTTCAAAGACTGAACACATTCCACGTGTTCCTACAAGTAAGAAAATAACCTAAATGTCTTTGAATGTACTTTTTTCTCAGTCATTTGCTTATCTCCCAGTGATACAAGCCAAGCACATGTGATGTCTTTCTGAGGGATGGAGGACTGGTGTTGGTGGGTCATACATAGCACTCTGCAAATATCCAGGCTGAGGAGCTCTGAATGAAGAGCAGCTGTTAAAGAGTACACAGGTATATGCAGGCAGCAGGAATTTATCCACAGTTAGCTCAGAAAGAAAACTGGCTTTCCATGTGTGTATTGAACAGCACATCCCAAGTGTATCTGTTGTCAGGTAATCTATTGGTTTTAGACAGATTGTTGCAGGAAATAGAAGTTATTGGTCAAAATATGGTTCTTTTATAGCAAGATATACAGCAACTGTAGCTGATCAAAATTAACTGCTACAAAATTAGCTTACATGTTTGATCATCTCCCTCTCCTCTCTTCTCAGACTGCCCAGATTCACAAAAATGCATGGTGTTCAGGTATGTCTTTTTTCAGTGTTTGAATAAAGTAGATTTGTTTTTTCTCAGCCTTTCGGTAGTAGATAAAACAATAATTGGGCTCCTGAGGGGCAAGTAGGGAACCCTACCAGCCAGCCATGCATCTTGAGCCATAGCTTGTGGGAATCATCCGCTGAGAAAGGGATGTGCAGGTAAGACATATTCAGGCTGTTATGAAAGGGAAATGTAAGCAGTGAAACTAAACTTAGCAAAGAAGTCAGTGGAAACCAGAAAAGGGTAAGGGCTGCAGATGTCGAGCAGACTGAACAAGCCAAAGGATGCTACCTGTTCAGTGCTGCTCTCCCTCTGCGTTTGTGCCTGCTGGTCTTTGACACATGTATTTTATGGGAGTTTTGCATTTGTTTTCTTTCAAAGCTATTTTCCAAATGAAAAGCCTTGAATTTTTTAAAAATGAATGGAATTATTAATATTATTGTTTTTTCAATATTGCAATATTTTTGCTATTGGGATGCTATAATTTATAATCAGTAACTTTTCTTGGCATCTCTTCATCATTTGATGTTAAGCAGATGAAACATTCAAATTCCAAATATTAATCTGAAGTACAGGTTGTTTGAAGAAAGAAAAGACTTCCAGTTTCCACATAAACAACTTCTAGAGGGAATATTTTGTTTGGAGGGAGGGAAATTTTAAAAAACAAACACACACACCCCCCCAAAAAAAAAAAAAAAAAAAAAAAAGCCAACAAACAAAAACCGAACCACTACAAACAAAAAACACGCCTCCAAATATTTATACTGGAATGAATTACCAGTTGTGCTGTGACATGAACACACATCTGCAAACAACAAATGTGTTAAAATAATACCACAAATGGGTATTTTCTGCAGTAGGCATCCAGTTCTGTATAATGTATCAGTAAATTGTCAGTGCATTGGTACTACTAATGTATGTGGAGGAAGGTTTTTATTCTAAACCAAGGTGTGGTTTGTCAAGAGCTGGGGAAACTATCCTGTTAGATCAGTTTAGGGTGACAGCCTTATTTCTACTGTCTCACATGCGCATTGCATACCTGCCTCCATGCTTTGATTTCGCTCTGCAAAGCAAATAAGCCCCCAAAGCAAGCTAAGTACCTAGCTAAATGTCTTCCTGAATAGGAATCAAGATCCAGTAGGTGCCTCAAGATCCTGATTTAGCAGAACATGTAAATAGGGGCTAAAATCTGAGTGTGCTTTTAGCCTTTTGCAAGGGGTTCAGGAAAGCACATGCTCAGAGGTCTCAACCCGGCAAACTGCTTTGGCGCATGCGTGGCTGCCAGGAGCAGTATGTCTTTCAGCATCAATAACAAAGCACTGATCAAGCAACTCGGGCATCGGAGGCAAGATTAGCTTCAGTTGATCATATCTTTAGCAGCTTCTGTCTCCTTTAGACCTTTCTCCATGCCTTTGAACAGTAAACAAAAAGAATGTGTTTTTACATCTCTGAGAGAAATGTATTTGGGTTTCTCTGGATATGTTTCCCTCCTGTTTAGCCAGGATCTGCTGGCAGCTGGGGTAGTGTCTTCATGTGTGCTATTTTAGTCATCAGTGTCAGAAGGTCATTCTTCTTCCCTTTTTATTAAAAAGAGCGGAGGGGGAGGAGGGAGTTATGTCCTTTTAAAAAAACTGTTAATGACTTAAAAAAAAATCTATTTTATGAAACCTCTACCAGTCAGTGCTTTATTATACAATCCACTATGCCACTATAAAACTCTAGTGCCAAAGCAAAAAATGAGATGACAAAATCCTTTCAGTCCAGAAACACAGCTGAACTGCAGCTCTATTGCTATGCAGAGAACCTCGGCTCTGTAATGATCGCTGCTATTGCAGTGATTGACACATAGTCCCAACTGCATGCTTTGGATGGGGACCTCAACCTCCGTTTGATAGTACAAGCCTAGTAATTTTGGATGAGAACATGGTGTCATCTGAGTGCTTATGTGAATAGCATCTGCATTGTCAAGAGTATCATGTAAAAACTGGCTGAGTGTAGGTGAAACCAGTGTTTCAGTACTTTGCCATAAGAACATTAGGTCACATCCAGGTCCTCTGGGTTCCGTTTTAGTTAACAGAATAACTTCCCTCCATGTTTAATCTTCTTTCCAAATCCCCTTCCTCCATTTACCGGGTGAAAAGGAAAGACCAGGATGCAGGGCTCATGTAGCATCCCTTTTCATGCTGGACCCTCACTGGTTTCTATAGATTGCAGTTTTAAGGAGTACAAGTGATAAAGGCCAGTGGCAGGATTCAGTGCCCAGGTTTGCCCCAGGATCACTATCAGTGTAGTGCTACTTAAAAAAAAAAAAAAAATCTAAATGAGGGGGGGTGTGTATTTTTTGTGAGTAGCTGATAGCAGCTAAAAAATGTCAGTACAGACAATGTACCCAGATGAAAAAAAAAAATCAAAGTTTGCAGGTGCTGTGAGTGAGTGTATTCCTTTCCATCTGCATCCATAGAATGTGGTGTCCTGTGTTTACAAGCATGAAATACAGCTATGGCTAATGCTTACACAGTATCTTGGACTCAGAAGGACATCAATCTTCAGGTTCTGGGAGACTTTCAGAAGAGACTTTTATCCCTATGGTCTCTGAAGTTGTCTGCCTTATTTCTTGCATCCTCCCAGTGCCGTATTTCTGAACAGACACTACAGGATTTGCAAAGCAATGCAAAATGACATTGGAGATACCAGTCCCAAACAAAGACAGGTGAATGTATGATAGATATCAAAAGGTCAAATTCTGCACTGACATTTACAAAGACGTCTCTGTAGGTCTTGATATTTTTTTCTATTATCCCTGTGCTTACATTTTATATTCATGTCATCTAGATCCTACAGTTCTCACCTCCAAGCACGCCTTGTATTTTAACAGTATTTTTTTTCCTTCCCTATATGTGTCTATACATTAAAGTAAATAATATATACCCAGCTATATGTTTATAAGAAGTTATTTAGAGGTGGTCAGTTGGAACACCACAAAAAGCAAGAATATGTTTATAGAATATTAGCTAAAACCCTGGGTTTCTTGGAAATATAATCCAGTAAAGGTCTAGTAAATAACCTGGGAAACCTTGAAAGAGGGGGAACTGATGGGAGAGCCCTACATCTTGGACACAGCAACCCATCCAACACTCAGTCATAGCTGCAGAGTGCAGCCCAACGTGCAAGGAGAATTGCTGTATTGAGTTTAGGTTGCAGTAGGAAGCAAGCATAAAAATCATGGAGAGCCTTTAAGCCTAGGCTGGACAGGAGCAATTTATAAGTTCCTTTCAGGGCTTATTTTGCTGAAAGGTGAGCAACAGAGGCAGAAGTACGTAGTTAAGTCTTGAGTTGTGGCACTTTGTGGATACTGTGCAGTTAAAAGAAATCTTGTCCCATTGTTACTATGGTTACTAGTTAATGGTTACTTGTTGAAACCAAGATTATTAACTGCAAAATGACCAGAAGGCCAAGCTTATCCTGAAGTGAAGAATTTCTAAAGGCCATGGAATAGCTGGTCTGAATTCTGAAGTTTGCTCTTCTCTGGTTTTGTGAATGCATCGGTAACTTACATTCCTTATTACTGCCTGCAAATCACTGGGATATGACAGCTTTGAGAATCTGCATGTCCAGTGTGGTCTCACATGGACTGTAATTCTAAAGGTGGTGTTAGATGACAAAGTCAAGGTCTCATTTGTTAATTTTTTCATATTTCATAATTGAAATATGAAACTTCTTTGTGCTCCCTCAGTTCAACATCCTTGTTCATGCTTTAAAATACAGTGTTTTAAAGTACCTTATAACATGCATTAATGTGCTGCTTCTCTTTCTCCCTGAATTTGAATCCCTGCCCTGGGCTGTAAGAGGATTTTGCAAAGTAGGAGTTTCAGACTTAGAACTTAGTGCTGTTTTAGGTTGTGGAGGGGCACTCGCCTTGTCACAGCTTCCGAAGTGATGGGCAATTGCTTAATGGGGTCTTTTGTGCAGCCAGTATGTTGGAAGCATTACTGTCACCTCGTGTATCTTCATTTAAGTTAAATTGGAAGGACATTATCTGGCACTTAAAATCTAACATCTAAAAATGTTGTGAACTGCTAGTGAAGTTGCATGTGAAATTACTTCAGTTAAAGGTATTTCTGTGCTTTTTCATTCTGTTGTAAGCCAGAACCCCTTACCCTCAACAGGAATGTGACAGTAAATTAAATGCATTCATAGAAACTGCAAGACAAAACAATGTAACTGAAGGGGGATTAATCCTGTACTGATTGCAGTGCTCACACCAAGAAACCCAGATTTTCTTCTTCTTTTTCTTTTCTTTTCCACCCTTTTGTGGTTTAGTTGCTTTATGAGCAAAAACTGGGTCATACGGAGTGTTCATTTGTTTTTCAAAACATCCTGGAGTTAACAGAGCCATAGAAACTCAAAGCATTTTTGTTGTAGTGATACTGTCAATCACAAAGTGATATGTGATTAAGTGCAAATTAAGTAGCAAAACTAAATAATGGAGTGAATAAAAAGATCATTATACTGAGCAGAAGGTGATATTAGGAGCATTAAACTACTGAGAAACAAGTTTTATATCAGAGTAACAAATAGGTTCTCTCCTCTGAGATCTGTATCGCTTAGCTTGTACTCAAAAAGCAGTTCTTCACTTGTAAGGGCAGCAGATCTTTAAATACTCAGAATGTAGCAAGTTTCCTATCTTGTCTCTCTGTGAGAGGTGAACACAATTGGGGAAAGAGATTACAGGTAAATAAAGGGGTATTGAAGTGTCAGTGATGACAAAGTATGATCTGATTCTGCTGTTGGGCTCTCTAAGTAGAGTGGTGAAACTGAATTTGTATGTAAAGTGACTTTCCCTTTCTGGTTCGTCACCCTTTTTAAAGTATATATGGAGAATAACTTGTTTGACTGCTGTTGCCTCCTTTCACAGGTGAGTTTTGAACATAACTAAGCTATTGATGTCAGATAGCATTTATTCTGTTTCATTCCAGCTCTAGAAAATGATCACCAAGCTTTCTGGAAGTGGAAGTAGTTATGCGATCTCTGTCAAAAAGCAAGCATCTGTTTATCTTAGATCTGCAATTTTACTTTTAGAATTAGCCCTAGGCACTCAAGAATCAGATCTCTGAACTGGTTCATACCAGTATGTTTTTTGTTTCACCTGTGAATTTTTCAAGTGCAAACCTTTGTGTACATAGAGCAAGTTTGCATTTTTTGTTTCTTATGTCACTGGCTTCTTTTTGTCATTTCCACATTGCCTACCTTTTTTGCTTTTGTGTATAATACAGCTTGCCTTATTTCTAATGTACTGTAGTTTGTGTGTGTTTGCTGCTGGGTGAGAGATTAAATATTTCTCTAATTTTAGCTTTCCATGACAAGTCAATGACTCCAGGTCATTCTTAAATAAAATTTTATTTGGCATGACGTTGCATTTACCGTAAAAGGAACAATAGGATAGATATCACTCTTTTATTGTTATTATTCAAAATAATAAATTATAATGTAGAAAAGGAAAATGCAAATTTGTTTAGATATTTCAATGGAGCCGGCAGAAGACTAGCTACCTACCTACCTGAATCAGATGAAACGTTCCCATTAATGTCATATCTGACATAAAAGTTGTGGGCCAGTAGAGGAAAAACTCTGGTTTAGATTTTAAGACATTAAAGAATATTATTGCTGAGGATTAGATTTGCAACCAAAAGATGCTATATTCTTGATGATGGAAAACAAAACATTGATGGTCTTCTAAAGCTCAGGTAGCTGTGCATAACTGTAAACCAGGTGTTACAGCACACTTTTGATCTAGCCACTCAGCCAACATCCACACTGGGAATGAACATCATCTGAAAATAGTTTTCAGGAGGGGGCTGAGGTTCATGCATCCTCTCTGTATAAACACAGTTGTGTTTGCTTGTCTTCCTTATTGCTTTCATCCTGTGAACTATACGTATGAAGGCCAGACTTTTTCTGTGCAGAGAAGCAAGGCTTGTTGCTGGTTTCAATACCTAAGAAGCTTCTGTCTGTAACAGTTTCACCAACAATGAGGATGTTTATTGAGTAGATACCCACTATTGGTTGGACATTTAAATTAAAGAACATCACTCCTTGCCAGAGCCTACCATAACAGATGTCTCATCTCCTAATACAGTACTGAATTCTCCCTGACATCTGTATTTTCATCATGGAAATGCTCTTCTGCAGATAGAGGCAAACTAAATTAATCTGCTGCTCTTTAAGTGGAGGAGAAAGGGTCTGAGCTTTTTTCTGTGTGTGTATGATGCATAAAGCATGGCAAATAGCAAAAGTCTTGATGGCTTTGTTACGGCTGTTGTTTGTTTTTTAAGTAGTAGAAAAGTATTCTGAAGACATATGGAAATGCAAAACAGGCTAAGCCAGGAGAACTATCTGATGGGATATGTGATGAAAAGCAGGTGTACCGTGTAGGAGGACAATGGAATAGCCTCCAGCACTTTATTTATGAGAACATCCTTTATCTCAGTCTCTCTACAGCAGACGTGTGGCAAAACTGTCTTTTCAAAAGTAGATCAAACAATGCTACCAACACATTCTTCTCATCTCCTACTTATCCTTCCAAGTCCATCATACGACCCATTTATTTTAGGTGCCAAGGAAAGTTGAGAAATTAAATTTTCTGCCAACTTGATTTCAATGGCATCTTCTTTTGCTTCAGATTAATTGGTGCACAAAGTGTGATGTTTTTAAATAAGCTGTTATTTAATGCAGTGGAGAGGCAAGGGGATACCCTTTAGTGACAGTACGGCTGCTATCTTATATGAAGACTATGGACTACCCAATGTGACTTCTGGGCTTCAGGTTCTTTTCAGTAAAGATCTGTTGCTGACAGTCCCAAAAGGAACTAAATTCCATAGACGTGGGCACAGAAATGTAATGTCTTTTTGTACCAAGATACTCTGCCTAGAGATCAGAAAGACTACATTTTGCCAGGTACCGCTCAGGTGCCCTGTGTGCCTGTAGGGGCATTTTCCCATGTCATGGGCATGCTGAGATGCAGCTAGGAGCTGGGTTGAGACCGGGGTTGTCCTTTCCTAAAGCCATTCGAACATCCTCCTACGTTTTCCCTGTCCTACCCTGTTTTGAATAGATGCATATTACAGAGAAGCATCAGCTTCTGTTTATTTGATGGTGAAGAGAAACAGCCATTAGGTGGACATTTTCCCTCAAAAATGAAACAATCTTTTGTTTAAAATCCCAGTGAGGCCAGCCTTGCTATTATTAGATCCTTTTGTCAAAACCTTAGCTGTTATGTCTCTGGGAAGAAAAAAAAAAAAAAAGGGGGGGGTGGGGGCAGAAGGGGGCAAGTAATGATGGGGGAATAACTACAGATTACAGTCCAAGAAATGCGGCAGCTCGGGTTCACCCAGCTCTGATTTGGGTCCATCTCTGCTCACTAAGATCAGTGGCATGGGTCCTGCTTCCTGCAAAGGGCTGAGAACAAATGCTGAACCTGCAGAGCTGTCTGTTTTCTGAGGGAACATGTTTTGGAGATGAAGAGAAATGGAAAATCATCAAATGCACTGTCGGCAATTGTATAATTGACTATTTGACCACTGCTCTATGATGGCTGAAGACAGGAGCACTGGGCCTTTAGCTTGCTGTAGGTCAAACATTACTCTTCTGCACGCAGCTTTGTCAAGATGTGGAACAGACTTTCCAAGACAAATGTGCAAAAAGAAACAGAGTAACCGGGATCAGCTGTAGCCATGAATTTTATGAATGGTTTGTTGGAAAGAGCATTAAATGGTAACACCAGTCCAAATACGAGGTCTGCATTGTTTCTGTTCCAAGCCTGCAGATGGGTAATTCACTATGCAAGAGATTTTCATGGCCAACATTTCAAGCCGTCCTATTTGCCTTGGACCAGCTTTCTTTAAAAAGAGAAAAATCTTAACTTTTTGGATCAGGAAGTTTTTATTTCTTTTGGATAGAGTGTAAAGAAAGGAACCACAGAAAAGAACTGCTTGATACCACTGGAATCTTTGGTTAAGCTGGAAAGTGGCAACTGAAGGTTGAATGGGAATGCTTCTTTGATAAAATGTGCACTAAGCTACAGAAGTCAATGCCACAAGATGTCATCTTAGCTAGAAATTTAGTAGGAGCCAGGAAAGTGGCTGAAGTATTAATAAATTTTTAAATACTTATTTGAAAAGGAAAATGTAAAGACGTGTAAAGCTTTGTGGTATAAGTTAGTTCCCAGACCATAGTGACAGAAATTCTCCCTGTATCATCCTTGGTTCTCTCTTTCTTTCCTCTCTTCCGTTAGTGGCCATTTTCTAGCTCACATACTGAAACACAAACCCCAAAATTAAGGAACTTTTTTTTTCCCCATTTCAGACAAACTGAGCCTGCTCATCGGGTACAACAGTCTCAGACACATTGCTCATGAAACAATATTAAAGTATTACCCCACATTTGCCATACAATGAGCTATGAGTCAATGTTCTAAGCATCTACCTTTCTATTTTCTTCTGATTTCTGTGTCTAGCAGAAACAAAAAGTGGCATGTTGGTGAGGATCCTTTTGCTAAAATTCTTTGTACTGACGTAGGGCAACTGTTTGGCTAGAAAGATTCTAGCTTAGCATGCTTGACAGTGCTTGCCTCATTTTATTCTGGAATTTCTTGTAGTTGGGAAAATGACCCTTCCTAAATGAAAATGTTTCACCTGATTTTTGAATGACTGCGAAGCTGGTGAGGACTTTTCATGTGCATGTTCAATACCTGCATGCATGCTGTTTTTAAGATTTAAAACTGCAACCCCACTCTAGGGAATGTTTTTCTTTCTCCCAGAGAAAAGCTTTTAAATATCTGTATTTAAATAAATGTTAAAACCTCTGCTAATTAATTCACAACAATAAATTTTAAATGTTAATTTTCTCACCCATGACCATTTAACATTGTCGATAATGAAGACAGGTGATGTGAGCAGCACTAAAATTTCTATCTAATCAACACCAAGAGGAGATGTATGCTTGTAAGAGTGAGCTGAAACAATAGTGTAAGCAGGCACACGATACCCTAAGCATTTTCCCCCAAAAACTGCAAAATGTGTTTCTAACAAAAAGGCTAATATTTTTCCCTTCTGTTTTGTCCCACAAACAGCACTGGTAAAATTTAGAGGTTGCTTGCCCCTTTCAACTGTAGCCTCAAAATACAAAATGCAACATTGCCATGGTAACAAGCTGCTTCTACCATCCATAAAAATAAAGGGCCAGCTATTTCTTTCCAATGATAACATCTTATGTTTGACTGCCTTGAGCAGTGCTGACAGAGTCAATCCTTGTTACAATAGACAGTTCTTCTTGGTCAAACAAAGAAAAACACTACCTGCTACAAACTGACTGTGATGGACGCAATCATAAATCCTTAAGATTATTTTTTTTTTTATCTTTTAATGCTGTAAACAATTAAATGGGTCAAGTACCCTTCTGCCCCTCTCACATGTGATGTGCAGAGCACTCATTGGTTTCTTATTTGGAGAAACATATGATTGTATTTTAGTTTCTTTAAATAAGGTTTTGCCAAGATGGAAGTGTCCCAGTGAGACACAGTCTGGTGACAAATGACAGAGACTGCCATCTGAGACACTTCATAGCAGTGGGAAGTAAAATACAGTCATTATGAAAATGTACACAGCCCTCTGGCCTAAAAGATCATTGCACTGTGTCCTCTGCTAGGATTTCTGGCAAGCTTCTTGCTGACCTTTCTGCTGCTGTATCCAAATGCCTTACATGTGCCCTGTGGAAGGACAGCAATGTTCTCAATATACAGTTGAAAAATGAAACAGAATGGTGAATGGGAGTATTTTTACACAAATGTATTTTCACATATTTGAAGTTGATTGTGCCATAAATTGCAGCCTAGCTGGATTTCAGAGTTTAGTCTAAGGTGTGGAGCTGAAAATACAAGTGTGCATCGTCATACCTCTAAGTACCTAAATATACCAAGTTGGGGAGAAGGATGTTAGCACTGGGGCTGAAGTGACTTGCCTGCAGTAGCCGAAGAAACTTAGCCCAAAGCAGTGAGATGGGCAAGGAATGCAAATCGCTTTCAGCAGGGGGCAAAGGAAGATGGAGGAAAGAGCGTGGCATGGGAGTCCAGGGACTCAGGAGAGGTTTAGGGGGGATTTCTGTTTCACTGGATAGAAAGGGTCACAGTCCCTTCCCTGTGATGCTACCACTGCTTTCACAGCTTGTAGGTGTAAGCAGGTGGGCCTGGGGTCAGGCTGTGTTTCCTGGTGTACAGAATTTGGCAGAATTTGTAGTGGGAGGGGGGGGCTCTCCACCTTCAGGGTCCTGCTGCACAGCAGGACCATGCAGCCACACTGGCTCTCAGAGCCTACCCTTGGCACCCCGACATGGGAAGCAGCTTTTGATGCAACATCTAGAATGGTGCGACCAAGCACAGAAGACCAACAGTCTCTTCTTTCATATTATTCCTTCATAATAAAAAGAAATTAACAGTTGAGAGGACCTGAACAACAGTAGGTAATGCAGGATAAAGGGTACGCCAGTACTTGATGGATTATTTTGAGGGTGAACAATATCAGCTCGCTGCACTAGGGTCTGACTTTAGGAACATCTTCCTGTGAGCTCCCTGGTGGTAAAACTTAGCGTAGCTGCCATGCAAAGACTTGTACTCCTAAAGCCAGTAAATGAGATCTTGTGATTAGTGCAACAATGCATTATATCCAGGCATTATATTTTGCTGGGTTTTTAGCATTATTAGTTTTGTGTTCCACTTGTTTTGGGCTAATTCCAAGGCATCTTAGTGTTCAAGTTTTCCTTATTCTGAAATGCTTACTATTTATTCCCTCTGTCATTTGGGTGACCTTGAGTGCATCAGGCTTAGAACTTGGTCCTCCTCAGCAGAGATACTGTTTGAGATGTGGATGCTTTGGAAAGGTTGTCTGGTGTGACAACGCTTTGCCACTTGACTACTCACCAATACCTATTGGAATCTGTATGTATTGTTCTTAAAACATAAATAATGTACAGACATCTAGAGCTTGAGATAGACTCAATAAACCACAATAATTTCACTTAATGCTAAATATTACAGGGCCTGGCACTGCGGTAAAATGTAAAGAAACTATAGTTTTGAAGCGTACTAGATGTTCTAGCAAAGTTCCAAAATGCATGTGTTGTAAATACATCCATATTTCACAGTGAAAGCTAAGCCTTGCTTAAGGTCTGAGGGGTGTGAAACCACGTTACTCGTTGGCTAATAGCAGGCTTCATCCACTGACAAGTCAGCCCATTGATACACAGTGGGCAGTGATAGCTGTTACTGCAAATGGACAAAAAAATAGAGGTTTAAATAACTTATATGGCTTTTTGCGCTCTTGGCATACAAGCATTATCTTGTGCAAAGGTTATTTAGGGCCATTCCATCCATTTCTGTACTTTGCTTAATTGGACTCTAGAAGCATTTGATAGATAAAAAGATGCTTCTTCAAGCATATTTGAATCGAGGTCTTTGAGGTTTTCAGAGAAATCTTCTCGTCCCTTCACCAGTTTATAACAGAAAGCACCTGGGGAGCACTTTTCATTCCTCTAGCCATACCTTGTGGGTTTGATCAGTGGTGGGAAGATGTCAGACAGTGTCTCTTCATGTTCACGAGCAGCCCCCTTTGAAGTGATGACGCGGTGCGATCCTAGGGTAATGGGAGTCCTTAGGAAACCTATCTTCCTGTGCTTCTTAACAGAGCAAAGGAAACAACTGGTTTGCAATGGTTGCCAGCAGTGGAAACACTGCAAAGGGGCTGTTGTGTGGTTCTCAGCTAAGCAATGGCGCCATGGGACCTCCTTTACTGATTCTGAACACACTCAAGGCAGCTTCGGGCTCCTTCATGGCACCCCTCTTGTATCCTTTGTTCAAGCTAGCTGAGATCACATCGCTGCTAGAAAAAACATCGCCATTTTTCAAGCAGCAGTGCTGCAGATATGTGATGTAGGTCCACTTGTGCTCATGATCCGTGCATGTCTTCTGCACTGACCAAGGGATTCTTAATTGTCAGTATTGTTGGATGTTTCCTTCAATGATTGTTCAAATGGAAAAGTCCACCAAACATTGTCTTTTCTTTATGTGAATGTTTTAAATGATGTTGGCTACCTGCTGCCTCCTTGCTTTCTTACCTTACTAAGTGTATGTCTTTTCTCCAGCAGTGAACGTTGAGGTGACATACCTAGATATATTTTTTGCCTTTGAATCTAACTACTGTTTAAAGAAAACTGCTGCATATGCTACTTCCTAGGACTTTACCAACATTATCAGGGTGGAATCTCTTTGTTTCTGGTTTTCACAAGTGGGGAAGGAGGCGTACAGAAGTTTAATCAAAAGTAGTGTAAGATTTGAGTGTTTGTTTCTGGTGTCCTCAATTTTGTCTTTGCTCAGCACTAATAGGACAGGTGGCTCTTTCCAACAGGACACCAACGCTCTTAGTTGATCAGGTTTCTGGTGACAAATTACTTGGTGAGCTTACTTAAAAAGCAGCATGTATGGTGTACAAAGCTCTTCCCTCTGGCAGTTAGACTCTGACTCCTCATTACTTCAGAATCAAGGTTTGGCACTGTAGAATTTGTCCTGCTCTACCTCCTCCCCATTTTTTCTCCCTCTTGTTTTTTTAAGGCAGTGGCAATATTTGTAAAATGACTGAACAGTAGAAACTACATGTAGAAAGCTGTTAATCTTCATAGATCAGTCCTGAGAATTTGAGGTCAATGGAAATGTTCTGCACTTTTGTGTGATTCTTGTTAGAGTTTTGGTGTGAAACTCCAACAGGCTTTGATGGGCAAAGGTCAGGCTGGCTATAACGGGTAGGGGAGTATGTTTAGCTTGGAACATTTCTCATTGTGGAGAAAAGAAAGGGAAAGGGAGAATGACCTTTCCAATCATATCTTGGGTTTTACTTCTTGGAGACAGGAAAAAGATAAACCAAAAAAAAAAAATAAAAAAAATCTAGGTTTGCCAGAAAGCATTATTAGAATTCAAATAGGCAAAACTCAATAGATAAATTATCTTCCTGTAACTATTCAGCTACAGGTGTAAACTTAGATAAAATCACATTTTTCTCAGGTCAGCACCATAATATGCAACAGTGTAAAATATTTTTTCTATTTAGATAATTTTATTGAAAAGAGAGGGGGCTGCAACTATGATTAAGTGAAGCCTTGGGGATCCGTTTGTGCTCCTAGGGCATGGTGGCTTTTTGCCTGGAGGTCCCGTTCCTCTGCTTTAGAAGTCCAGGGCTGTGCAGAATCCCCCTCCCTGCCTAGTACTGCTGTGTTAAAACAAAAAGGGAACAAAGATAATGAAAGATTTTTTTAATTTTTTTTTGGGGGGTGGGGGCAGAAGCTATATACTAAAAGACTTTTCCTGTCCATGTAAAACAAGTAATAATTAATGGACATTTAACTGGGCTGGGCCTCGTTTCATTGTAGTAAATGTTGCTGCTAGTATCTTGCAGTTGGCTTACGTTTTACAGCCGTGCACATTTAATTGTAGGGTAGCATTTAGAAGGGAAACTCTCTTCAAAGACCACACGTGCATTACTGGAAAGGATATTGTGGTGTGAGAGAGATCCAGTGGTAGGCATCCAATGGTTTGCTTCTACCTTAACTTAATGGATGATAATGCATCTTTTATGTCATGTATGATGATAAATTTACTACGCTAATAGGTCCGTATGCCATAACAATAGACCACTGCTCCAGTAAGTTCCACTTTTCTATGAAAAATCACTTGTGTATTGAGAAGAAGTTGACAGGTAAATTGCTGGATGCTGCCATCTTTGGTACAGTGATGAACTATGTCTCCAGCAAAAACTATTAAATCAAAGTCTGATAATGAAAGCAGGAGGGGAATACAAGGAATTAGGTAAGGAAAAGAATCACTTGAAATCTTTTAAAGCCAAATATACAGAGAAGAGGGAATGCTATAAAAAACCATTCTTCTGGACTGCTGATCTGCAAAACAACTTTTAAACTCTTTTGCAAAACATTTGAATATTTATTTCAAATAATTTTTGTGCAGGTAATACACCTCCAAGGCATTTTATTGGTAGTAGGGAGCTGCTAATGATTTAGTTTTTCTTAATACCACAGCATTTAAAATGCATGTGTAAGTATATATCTAAAACATATTGAACTATAATTAAACAAAATATTCAAATACTCTGATTATTTTTTTTAACAAATTCAGATTTAACTGGAAGAAATCTATCAAATACAGCATTTATGTCAATCCCTCCTTTCTTACGTCCACCTCCCTTCTTCCCTCCTGTCATCCTTCCTCTTGTTTCTGTCTCCAGCGTGCAGCACAGCCCCAGCTTGGTGGTGGCAGGGAAGTATATTCCAGAAGAAGCTAAAACAACCTTTTTAGACACTATATGCAGATGGCCTTCCATAGCTTTTTTTTTAAAAAGGAACTATTAGTTTACAATAGAAATTGTGTGATTCTGTTGTTTCACAGCATGTTAGAAATGCTTTTCCTTCATGCAGATTTAGTGGGATAAAGCCTTACTTTTTTTTCCCTAGGATAATAAAGATTACCTGCTATACAAGCAGAGCTGAAAGCAATGCAATTTTCAAGGCTGCTGGAAAAACAAACTCACTGAGTATTTGCATTTCATTTTGTCCAGGTTATTTGTCTGGCAAGCAGTGGAGATAGTAGATGGAAAGGGGTGGTTGGATTCTTCAATTGCATTAAAAACAATTGGTGGAAGAATCCATCTTTATTTAGAAGGAAAAAAAATATTCTAGGCTTTGTGTGTGTGTGTTTTGAGACTAAGACTTTTTGTTCTCAGTGGGAATAGAAATTGGTTTTGGTTCATTATGGCAAAGGAGGAACTGAAATTAATTGTGAAGTTCTTGGTATATCAGCCCAGTGCACTACTTGTGAGAACAAATTTCATGGCAGTAATGACCAAAATGGATTTTGAGTCAGCTGGTGAAGTCTTAATGTGTTACCCATGTCTAACACTTAATCACACTAATATGTCTCTTCGAAATGTAGACGTGACATCTAGAGGACCATGTCAGAGGTAGTAGCGTACATTAATCTCAAAAGAAAAAGTATATATAATGATCATCACTGCACACTGACTATTTGAAAATATATTGTGAGAGCAAATCTTGTGAAATGAAGGTGAAGTTACCACAGGTGGGGTATAGTGAGAATAGGGGCATGAGTGGGGTAATATGGAGTATTCTAAAATACCCACTTCTGAAGATACAGTTACAGCTTGCATTTCTCCCGTGCTTGTAAATTATCTTTGAAACCTATACCTAGCTGCTGCAGTCAATATATAATAGATATATATGTAGCTCCACCAGAAACACCCTCTTTTTTTCTTTTTGGTTTTTTTTTTTTTTTTTTTTCCTTTTGGTATTAAAATGATGTAAAATTCCTAGAAGAATTCTGAAATAGGTGTCAGATCACTCAAAGCAGTAATAAGAAAACTCTCTCTTTAAAATGATTTCTTTTGTATCCTTAAGCACCAGGCACCACATGCCAGGCATAAATAGTGGCCATCTGCAGTTTGCAAGAAGTTTAAAATAAATAATAATTTAAAAATAAAACTTGTCTCACTGCTCAATATTTCCCATTGTCTTCTGGGATAAATTACTTTCTGGCACAGTCCTAAGTAATATTTTTAACCTAGTTCATAGGTTACAACAAAATTCAGTGGACAAACCTCCTGGAAATGGGTAGTTCACTGAATTTCTGTAGCAGGACACTTGCACAGAAGATGTTGGTATATAAGAATCCCCAGCCAGTTCTGGAGACCCCCTTTTTCTACCATACATTTACATGAGACAGCTGCTGCCCCACACAACTCATGATCTGAATGATCAAATGATCATTTCTTGAGTGAGCCAGAGGGATTAAGTAACGTGATGGAAACTGATGATAAATATTTTGAGCTTAAATCAACGCCTGAGCCCTAGGGTTATTGAACCAGTTCTTAATAATTTGGCAGTCCAGTTTTGTTTCATGTTTGTCAAAAACAGACAATGGATTGCTATTAGTGACCATTTGGGCCATAAGGCATCCACAAACCTAGACATAACTTCCCACATAGGGTTAGTTACGGAAGCACAAAGTTTTCTGAAAAAGCATCACAAAGGGATGTTCATGTGTGCTGCTGAATTGCAAAATGCAAATGCTGAAACGTTGTTATTGAAGCAAGAACATCTCCTGAACGCTCCACAGTTAAAAATAAAATTAAGAAAAATTAACTTCAGTAGCAGGAATTGCATGGGGCACGCTCTAAAAATGGAGCAGTAGGGCAACTGGAGGAGGGGAAGGTTCTGGCAAACAAAGGTGTGTTTACTTTTTGAAGGTAATTCTCCACTGAGTGGGTGAAGGACCTCTGTAACAGATACAAGGTGATCCTCTACAGTGAGAGCATCTTAAATGCATCATTAGCACCCATTATTTCAGCTTATCCTTAGCTAAAATATTTTAACATAAATTAAAGGTAATGGTTCTTACAGAAGATCTATTCAACAGTGAGAAAAGCACAGGAAAAAAAATAAATTGCTGTATTTCAGCATATTGTTGTAAATTTGAGCCATGTGGTACTGTGCTGGCTGATTCTCATGTAGGCTGTGGCTCAGGCCTACTGCACAATGGGACTGGATGGAGAATGGATGACATTTGTCCAGAAGCAAAAATAAACATGATTATTATCATCATTATAGTCTCTTTGTTTGCTGCACTGATGAATGAATGTCACAACTGGATTTTTTTGTGCAGGCTGTTATTAGAAGTTGACCCTGGAAACATAGGCCACAACTCTGCTAAAAAGACTACTTTATTTGAAAGAAATTAGTTCTCTTTAAGCAAAATAAAAGCATGAATTTAAAACTTAACTATCATTTTTGAAAAGGCACAGTAGAATTTCTTTTCTGTGAATGATGAGAGAAAACGGACAATTGCAAGCCAGCTTCTGCTCTAGGGGCTTGAAATCATCTCTGCTAGTGTCATGGAAAAAATGTGATTAGTTTCAGTAAGTGCTGGGTCAGGTCCATATTCTGTAGGGTATCTTACTAGCAGAGTCTGCCCCAACACTTCTAAATGCACGGGGCAAAACAATTATCAGTGGCAGGCCATGGTCTGAGAAATGCATATGCTTGCATCAAAGATCAATATGATCTCTTCTTTACTAGTGCTGAAACATATGGCAGCTTCCATTGCACTTTTCCTACACATTTGATTGAAGAATGATATAAAGTTAAGCTGTTTGAAAAAGCACGTACGGCACTTAAAGGATTTCAAATTTGTAATTATTATTTTATTGTATGTTATGCATAACAGGAAAAAGTTGCAGACAGGGCTGTATGCGTCATGGTTTTCCTTTCTGTGCAACTTCAGACAATGCTATTGCACTGCGTTAGCACTGATTTATTCTCTTCTGGGGCCAATGAAATGAAACCTTAAATCTGCTCAAGGACTGGGAAACCAGTAACCCAAATGTCTTCATTGACTGAAAACCTCTGTAAACAGAGGGACTAGATTTATTATTTTTTCATCGCTATTGATGTGGTAGTAAGACTAAAACACATTGGATCCTGTGCAAACAGATGCTCAGAGGCAGACCCAGATCGTAGCGACAACGAGTAAAAGCTTTTTCTGTTGCAGAGCACGCTGTAGCATTGAGATTCCTAGCTCTAAACTAGATAACCTGGATACCAAAAAAAGGGTTTAGCGACCATAGTGTGAAGTCACCTAGCATTTTCTGTTTGGGTTTGAAACCTGTTTTTATTGTTCTGTTTTCCAGTGACTGAGAGTAGAATTAAAATGTAAGGAAGAAAGCAAATATAAAAATGAGTGTAAGGCTTCATGAGATGGAGGTTGCACCCAGATAATTATGAAAAGCAGAAACCTGCTAGAGGGTAGTGAAGTGCTGGACAGCTTCTGGAGCCCTCTTCTGGTCTTGGTAGCCAGTTCCTCTAGTTCTTGGGCTGCCTCAGTCATCTCCACTAAGTTTGCTCTTTGCTTTTCCATTTACTGCCTCAACCTTTTCATGACCAAAATGGTTAACACCCTACCCTTCACAGTCTGTGCAAATTTACCTATTTCACACATAATTGGGTTCTCAGTCCGATATGTTATTTATCGTTTGGGATAATAGAAAAGCCAGGCATTCAGCTCTTGTTTTTAAGCCATGTTCACATAACAGGGCCACGGTTCCCAGACGTAACTAATGTTTTAGACTTATTGTGGCCATCCTCTCCTACAGAGAGCTGGAACAGTAGCCAATGCACGTATTATTAAATGCACAGCCATTTTCCAAACGTTTTTTGGCAAATCATGCTAAAATACTCTTGAGAATAAAAAGCTTAATTAATTACACTGAATGTTCAGGCATTGGATCCAAAATACCACAATAGAGAATCTAAGGGAGGAAAAATATTTGAAAAGAAATCTTGTCATGTTCCTGTTTATGCCAAAAGCCATATAATTGTTCAGCTTTATTTGTGAATATAAAAATGGAAGTTTTATCCCCATGATCATTTTTGCAAGGAAAATACAGATAATATTTGTCAACCGTAAACAACTAATTCTAATGGGAAGTAAAGCCTCTAAATTGATGAAGACATGAGCATGAGATAGGAGTTTATCAAGGAATTGCAGGGGATTCTGCCTGGGACAACACATAGAAATAATTAATTTCACAGTATCATTGCCAGCTAAAACAAACTGATGATTTAAAGAAAGGACTAAAGAAAAGAAAACACCACAAAAACAAACAGCAAAAACTCTTATGTCAAAGTGTCTTAGCGGTGTTACCTTGGTTGTCTCTTTTTCAGGAAAAACTATCCTCCTTTTGCTTGCACTTAGTTTCAGAACTTTTCCTTGTGGCAGCCTCTTTTAGTTGTCTGCCTGTGGTCTGATGCTGATGCAGCTGATGGTCATCAATATTTAGAATGCCCTGAGAAGAGTTTTTGGGTTCAGACAGCTGTTCCCTCTGCAGTCCTTCCCTCTAAAAAGTTGCTTTTCATGTAAGCTAAGAAATACAACTGAGGTACAGGGGATCCCATTTTATGCTACCTTCTTATTTATCCAGAAGTTTTACAAGTTGCTTGAGAAATTTAATAGTTGTTTAGTAGTTGTTCAGATTCTATTTTAAAAGATTTAAATGTTATACCAGAATGGAAGCTTATATATTCGTTGGTTTGACTCTGGTGTGGATAATATCAAGTCTGTAGTGTTTCCCATTTATTTTCTTCGGAAAGAACTCAGATTGGATGCAGCTACTACACTGCATCTAGAGCAGACATGGGTACTGCATCTACTGATATGATCCAGGTATTCAAATTTGGAGAAGTGGAGGAAAAAAAACAGTGAAAGTTACTACTAAATATACAAAATCAGTTTATATCCTGGCCCCAGCTGGGGAGCAAAGGAACTCATGGAACTGCAGAATTGTGAGACACGATTTTTGTATGATTTAAAGTTCAAACCCATTCATGAAAACAAACAGCTTCTAACTTTAGCATGCGTTATCTACTCTTTTTCAAGCTCCCTCATCACCATTCTTCACCCATTAGGCTGTGACATCCATCATACCCTTAGCATAAAGCAGTGAAATATCTGATGGCTTCAGCTAGAGGTGAGGAGGGAGAGTCTGACATCATCAGCGAGTGCCCACCCAGGCAGTGTGCTCTGATCTCTCTCTGCTTTGAAATATTCAATTAAAATAGGTGTAAAGGATTGACAAGACCCACTGAAAGTGGCTGAATATTTCAAAGAAAAGAACTTGTCATGCTGGGCTGCAGGGTGTGGGAATCTACATAGGAGGGCAAAGAGAAAAAGATTTTTAGTTATAAAATATTCAGGAATATCTCGGTTTAGCTGGGGAAGGAGGATAGGAATCTGCTGCTGCTGGAAAAGAAAGCTCACAAGAAGAATATTTCAAATTTAAACATATCTGTATTATTTATCCTAGCTTGAAAGAGATCAGACATATCCTGAGCTTGAAGAAGTTGGGTTTTGGTTTTGAAAGTCTTGGGTTCAAATCATGGCTGCTGCAGCCAGCTTGCCACCTTTGGGTGGGGTGTTGTGAGGTGGGTGCAAAGCCTCTTCAGTTTAAAAAGGTGAATTTGCAACCACGGGTACAGAAAGCACAGCCAGCCTTTGAACACTTGGTTTGGGCTAGTGGCTGGCTTTTCCACTGTATGTTTTTCTACTGTATGGTTGAAAATTTGCTTTATTCCAGTTGCTTTTGAAGGCTGGTCTACTAAGGCAAAAGGAGGAATGTTTCCTCCTCCCTTCTCAGCAGACTGACTCCAGGCTGATGGTTGCTTTCATGCTCCCCTGACTCCTTCCAGTAGGAGTTAAACTGGGATGATAGCCAGCCTTTAGTTACTCTTGTCACAAAATTATGGCTCATAATTCCCTCCATGCCCACTAAAAAAGCATTTAAAGATTTTTAGCTTCTGAGTATGTGATGACAATTTCCTGAAATGACAAGTATCGTGAATTTATAATCAACTTAGTATCCAAATGAACAGCCATGAGCTGCACTTGATCTCACAAAATGTAAGCAACGCCGGTGCTTCCCTTCAAATCTCAGTTCTCCTGGTGGTACTTGAGCACCCGTAAATAGTTATCTGTCAGTTACTTCCAGCAGGAGTGCTCTTTTCTTATGTACTGTAAGGGCTGCGTAACAAGTTACTATGGGAGAGGAATGAGGAATAATTGAAGAATCCTTCTGGATCCATGAATTAGAGGATCCAGGAACACAGCTCAGAAATGTTTAGGAAGAGATCAGTGAGGATATACTGAGGCTCCTGTAGCTTCAGCATGCTTGTCCATCACTGGCACAGCTCTAATAGAAATAGACACAGATCCAGGCAGCTGCCCGGAGAGGAATCTCAGCAAATGCTGGCAGCCCTTCCTCACAGCCCTGGCAAATGCAAAGGCAAGTCTTGCTTCCTCCGTAATTCTCTTGTCTAGTCTTATATGGAGAACTCTCCTAGATTTACAGGACGTTTAAGTTCCCTTTTCTCCACCCTACTGTATTTCAGGCCCCACCTCAAATGGCAGCGCAGGGATGTAAAATGTTGTTTCCTGATTAATTGCTTACAGCCAGCATGTATGCATCCTGCCATATAAATGATTTGCAGGAATTTTTTGAAAATGACATGCACACATAAATCTTGAGATGATTCCTACTCATGCTGGTTTGTGGGGGCTTGTCTTCATGAATTTATAGCTTACCGGAAACCAAATGTACTCCCTACTAGAAATTACTGGAAAGAAATGCTAGTCTTATTTAACTGGAATGAGTAAAGCAGTTTTTCTAGCACCTTTGCAAATCTCCTACAAAAAGCCATAGAAAAATTACTGATACTGCATTTCTCTTTTCCTCCCTCTGTATGTGGAGCACACAGCCTGCAGCCTCTACATGGCTGGAAGTCTGTGATTTCTGACTTCTCATGTGAGAAATGCTGGTCATCTCCAGCTTGAGTATCTTTCTGTGGGCTTGCAATTCAGGGGCTCCAGTCCTCTGCATTGTGGGATTTGGGTACCCTCGTCAGTCCTGTGGTGAGAAGTGTCAGGAAATCCCAGACCTCTGGGTGTTCCTGTCAATTCTCGAGATCTTTGTGGCTGTCCAGGAGCAGCTCTCTCGGGCATCTTCTCTTAAGATGCCCATCAGGTGCTATATGTGGGGTGGTGGGACAGACAAGATCCTGGCTAAGGCAAGAGAGCACATCTCCTCTGCATGCCCTGCCACATGCAGAGTGTGGCCCCCAGCCTCACCATTGCAACCTGAAAGAGCTAAGGGTTTATCTTACCCAGTGCCTGCTCTGGGTCAGAGTCTGTACATCGTGGGGAAGAGATGGGAGTCGGGGAGGAGTGCTGCCAGCGAGCATGACTGAGCCCTACTTGCTCGGAAGAGACAGGAGTTCATCAAGTCCCATGCTGTGCCAGAGACCTGGCGAGCGGGCGGTTCCCGCTGGGAGGTTGCTTTGTAGCCCTGGCTGTAACTGTCAAAGCTTCGTGTAATTCTTCTAAGATTTCTCAATAAATTCCCATTAGCAAGGCAGAGCATCGTGATTCACTGCATTACTGTATGCACCAAGAGCAGGTTGCCAAACCACACTGGCTGCAAGCTGCTGCCTCCTCCAGGAGAGCCGTGCCCTGGTCGGGGGCCTGCATTGTTCCCATGTTTCCCTTAACATCTCCAGCTTCTCAAGGCATCTCTTAGGGTCATGCAGTTCAAGCTTCCATGTGGGAACAAGGGGAGGGATGTGCTGGACTTATCCTCTTAAAAGGACTATCAGGGATGTGCTGGTCCAGGCTCTCTCCCCAGCCACTTTTCTGGCTGTGGTCTACATTAGGCTTAACTGAGCTTGATGAGTCGTTTGTGATAGCTCTCCAGTGCTCTCCTTCCTTTTATCCTGGCATGAGGGTCAAAGGTGGCTCTCTTTCCTGTGTTGGGAAGATTAGGCTAAGAGATCAGTTGGCAAAATGCTGCAACCCCTTCAACTCTGGGAACAGATTCATGAAAGGAAAGAAGAGCTGAGGAAACTGTTTGGAGGGGAGAAGGTCAGACAAGTGCAGGGATATTGTCTCCTTCTATTAGTCTTAGCCCATGTTTATATCCAGATCACAAACCATTAAGTGACTGTGTCCTTCCTTTAAATAAACACTCTTCTCCTTCAAAAACACATACTGTTTTACAGTTGAAATACTCTGAGAATGTGTTCCTGCTATTCCTACCTCACTCATTTTTTGGCACCCCAACAGTCTTTAGGATGCCATTGCCACTGTGTTGGGTGGGTCTGAGCAGTTTGGTGTTTATACACAGACCTGCACCTGTCTTCCCCCATTCCGGTTCATTGATAGAGTGGATACAAAGCAGATCTAAAGCTTTTGTTTTCCATGATCTTTCAGAATGGCTTTATTCTTGAGTATCCAGTGGAATTTACAAATAAAGAGTCTTAATCAGTTTTACAATCAAACCCTTCTGTATCTTCCAACGTTAAGTGGAAGGCTTTGTTTTGTTTTGTTATTTAAAGAACAGATGGGGTCTGATATTCTGAGAAGTGACAGCTGAAGTCATCCCGGACACGTTTCTTTGTGTTCCAGGATGGAAACCAAGCAGCATGAATTGAACTGTGTACTCATCCTCTCCCTCGCGTGCGCACACCCCCCGAAACGTGTGCAGTGCCAGTGTTGTCTCTTGCAGCTCGGCAGCAGGGTTGTGGCTACCGCAGGGTCTAGAAAGGGTCTACACCTTTGTTATTGTGAAGGAAAAGAGATCCTGGTATTCAGAAAACATTGGTAAAACCTGACATAGTGGGAGAAGCAATTGTGTCATGGCAACTTCTTTGTCCAATAATTAAGAGTGGGAGTTCACACTCCCCAGGTTGTGCCTGTCTCCCGGCAGGGACAGGAGAAGATGGCAGCTGGTCATATTCTGAAGCTCAAGATGGAATTTATTAGAGACTACTGTTATTAACTCTGGTATTTCTGTTGAAAAACAATCGTGAGAAATTTTCTCTTACCACCTCGCTCTGTCACAGAAGAGCATTAAGCATCATGAAGTCTTGGAGAAGATAATCGTTAAATACAGTTCTGCCATATCTCAGAAATTTCTGGTTACTCACCTGCCAAGAACTGATCGGTGCTCTGAACATGCTGCCTTGTTGCCTGAGATGAATAAGGCTATATTCTGAGCTGATGTAGCTGGCTTAGCTCCACCAAAGCACGTAGAATATGACGCTATCCATCCACCAATGTTCTGACTTTTAGACAGGTCATTATGAGTCTGCTCCCAGATCCACCAGCTTCAGTGGACTTTGGCTTATGACATTATGTCGACGAGGAAGTGGTTCTATAACACATAGTAATTTCTGTAATGGCACATTCCTAGGGAAGAAACAAGTTGTTGTTTCATTACAGCCACTGTTGTGTTTCAGTTCTAACAGCAAAGTTGAAAGCTCTCTGTTAATGTCAGAACATCTTAAAATATCTTTCCCTAATTAAACAATATCCAATTCACTCCTTGTATAGAAATAGAACGGAGCAATTTGTGTCATGGCTTTGAGCCCACTCTGGACAGTGTTTTTTTACTGTGTGGATTGAATAAAGACATTCCAAATAAATTATTTCAAATTCTTCAAGCTTAACCTGGCCTGCTTCTCAAGATTCCTTTGAATACAGTATCAAATATGAAACACTTGTTTAAACTGTTTTATTTGCTATCATCCTGATTTATTTTGATAGCCCTTGATGTCTAATCCTGTGTAACTTTGTCAGGAATCTTTAATATTGTCTTATATGTGATCTAATGCGACCCAGCAGATACCTATTCAACAATACAAATTCCAGTAGGACAGTCAGTATATCGGTACCAAATAGGGCTTGATTGGTGTATTGCTATTGAATCTAAGGATGTTCTCTAGAATTAAATGAAGCTGGCAACATGGAGTATTTGGCTGAAGTTACATGCAACTCCACCAGAATGTATTTATGGTGTAACATTCTGAGTTATAATATTAATTATATTATTTGCAATTGTTGGAAAGAATCAGAAATCAGAAAATTGTGAGCAAAAGTAGTGGAATTCCACATAACTACCCTTTCCTAACTTCTCTTCAAGATTCTCTCCATCCTGCTTGGTAATGTCTTAAAATTAGTTAAGATTGCTACTAAACTCTCAGTGCTCCCCAGCTCTTATTGTACCTTATTTTTTAAATGTGTTCCGTAGTTAGTTACTTTGGGACTGTAGCATTAAATTAAGCAATACATAATATTTGGAAAGGCTTATTGGGTATGTACAACTGCTCAAAGAGATGCTAAGTGCAAAGAGGCAGTCTGGACAAGTTGCCACCGACATTCAAATGTGGTGTGAGCAGCGAAGGTCATGAACAGAACAGGGAAGAAGCACAAAAGTTAAAAGGTACACTGTAACTCCATGATCCTTCAAAACTTAAGCTTTCCAGCAACATTTAATTGAGCAGTTCTGTTAAATATAGCGCTCTGCTTTAGCCTTTCCTTTTGGCTGTGACTGTTTGAATTCTCATCCAGCCTCCTCCACTCTGTCTGTCTTGGTAGTTTTCCTGCTTCCTTTTCCCCACTCTTGGCGTTCTGCTCCCTGGCTCCCTTGCCAGCCTTCCCCCGTACCTGCTCTGCCACGGAATGCGATAAGGGGCTCGGGCACCGCAGTGGTCCTGGGGGATGGGATGCTCCCTCCTCCGAGGGGTCAGGCACAGCACAGGCTGCACCAGGCACTTTCTCTTCAGATGACTTCTTAAAGAGCAGCTATTTTGCAGCCTGTTTCATAGCTTTGGGAAAGAGATCAGAGAATGATAAGGGCTTCTTTTTTCATTTTTTTTTCCCTCCCATTCTTCATCTTGCAATGCACCCGCCTCCTATTTCTTTAAATCTGCAGCAGAAAGATAGGCAGGAGGCTGGAAAAAGTTTTAAAACTATAATAAAAACAGGTCCCTAAGAAAAGGGCAAGTTTTACCTGCTTCAGTTGAGGCAGCCTGTGAATTGAATTCTGTCAAATTCTTTGTTCATCTCACTTTCCAGCAATGCCCTGTCTGCCCTGAGCACGATCCTCAACTTCTCTTTTCTTTGACTATCCCCACATGTTGGAAGAATTCACATTCTCATTTAAAATGCTAGTAATGCTGGCTCCGATTTCTCATATTTTCTTTCTTCAGACACTTTCAATACTTGGATTTTTTTTTCTAGCCAGAGCTCAAGAATCCTGGGGTTATATGAAAAGCTGTTTTTATTTAACGACAGTATTTTTCTGGACTTTTTAAATATGAAGAAAAGTTTGCAAAAATAACTTACGTGTTCTCTAGATGCTCAAAAGGCAGCAAGGGGGCAATTCTCTACTTATTAATGTCTTGGGGGTTTTGATCAGCCTTGTGGTTTTAGGCAACGTGACACATACTGTTTGCCAGCTGGAGGTTAGTAAAGCTGAGTGCAGGGGCTGTTCTCTACCTTTACAAAGAGCAAAATCAAGACTTTGCATCCAAACACCCTGGAGTTAGATGTGGATTCACTTCCCTGTGCAGAGTCACCTCTCACCTTGGTATCTATGTGATCTCAGGTACCTTACAGATGTCCCTTAGAAAATACGCATCTAGTTAAGGCTTCAGAAAAATTATCCCGTACAAAGCATCCAGGCTTGATGAATGTACCCACACGGCAAGGCTCATGCTTTCTCCCTTAATGCTGCCAGTGGCTGATGATGAGAGCGGACTGATGGCCCTCGCAGGTGGAGGAGCTGCATTCTCCCGTCTCACCAGGA
This sequence comes from Falco punctatus, assembly GCF_963210335.1. Classification (NCBI taxonomy): domain Eukaryota; kingdom Metazoa; phylum Chordata; class Aves; order Falconiformes; family Falconidae; genus Falco; species Falco punctatus. The sequence continues at coordinate 3,741,732 of NC_137588.1, forward strand.
TTGTGGGAAGTGTAAGCAACACATCTCGCTGTCATGGCCACGACTCCCGGTTCACGCGGTTCTGGTGACTGCTGAATGGCAGAGCTTTGCAAAGCCCGGGCTCTCCTAGCTATCAGCTGCTTCCACTGTGCTTGAAGAGCTGAGGGAGGCACCCGTGCCAGTGCTAGGAAAGGGAGACTGCTCCCTACGGGGAATAATTGCCTGGCTGGGGGGCAAGGGCCAAGGGGCAGGAACGCCTTGCTGTAAGTCTCATCAGGCCCAGGTGAACTGAGGGACAGCATATGTTCACTTACCCGTTCCAAAACCCAGAAGAGGCCAAAAATAAAATATTCCCATTAGCAATGTTCCCTTTCTATAGCAATGTGTTAACTCTGAAGCAACAAGGACTGAGAGAAGGTAACCATCCTAACGTAATAATTGTCTTTCTCCGGTAAGAAAAAAAGAACCGTGCTCACCTAGAACAGCCACCTTTCTGTTATTCAAGAAAGAAGCAGGAATACAGTGGGTTGTGACACTTGTTCTGGTGAAACTTTGAAAAAAGTAAAGAGAGTATTCTTATTTTTATTGCCCTGATGGTTCTCTGTCACTGGACTATATGAGTACGTATTAAGCAGTGCTCTCATATACTCCAGCAGTTTCTCTCCAAAGAGAGCTCACTGATGGTGCTCTGTTCATAGATTTTAACCAGAAGTCACATAAAAACATCCTGATGCCTTGCACCTGTCTCCACTGTTTGTGATGGGTAAGAAATGGAAATCTCTAGGCAAAGTTTGTCCTGTGCACCTAAGCACAGGCAAAAAAGAAAGATCCAGATCTATTATCCCACCACACCAGCTGAGAGACCAGTCACAGCTGCTCTGCCTGAGCAGTGACCACTAGCCATAGACTCAGCCCACTCGTAGCTGAAATACTTTGTTCCCAGGTCATTCAAGCGGAGAGGGGACACACTGGATGCTTTACCTTCATGGGCTCCTGCAGTTTCTTGCAGAATGGCAGAAGCACAGTGCTCTAGACCTGCACAGGTCCCTTCACCAAGATCTTCACTCCAGAAGTGAAGCTCAGGGACAGTTCAGCCAGTACCGTGGAAGGGTTGAGGGGGGCAGCCTGTTTTATTCTGGTTTATACAGTTTATGCTGTTCTTGGACCTGTAATATATAGCATGTCAGGCGATCTGATGATTGGTGTTGAAACAGATACCCAATATTTTTGCCTGAAAGCAGAGGCTGCGTATTTCTTTTTTATAATGGATTTGTATAGTCCCTAGAAAATGGAGCCCGGATCCTTAGATGGACTAATTCAGTGAGTGACGTGATTAGTTTCTTTTAAATTACGAGTACTCAGATGGTGGTTTGATGCACTAAGTCAGTCCTATGTTTATTAATAGCTTTCATTTTATATTTGCTTCCTTATCTTTTTAATAAAGTGAGTATATTACTGAATAAATGTGGTACAGTTTCACTGATACCACCAAAAATGGATGTGAAGACTGAATCATGGCCACAATTAAAATAGAACAGATAAATCTGGAGACTCAACTGAGCAAATCATGAGATTAATATGGCAGATACCTTTCGCATAACCCTTGAGAAGCTATTTGCTTTGTGGGGCTTTGGCATGAGGGAAAGTTGAAGGAGACTCTTTCGTTTCAATCCAGGGTCGAGCCTGTTCTAGGCAGCATGGTGTGGTGACCTAGACAGCAGAGATACACCAGTCCCTTCTGGTCTTAGACCCTTGCCAAGTGAGCCTGTCCAAACCAGATGGTAATCCATCCCGGTTTGTTTAATTTGCCCTCAGCAGCTCTATGTGAATGCTCTCTCGTTAAATCCCACTGTTGTTGCAAGTTTCTAATTTATTGTTGTTTTTTGTTACTTCCCCCTTCTGCACACTAACACAGAATCTGTCGACACAAAGATGCTATTTAAATCCTACACATTAGCAGTTTTTAAATAATGTCCCTTGGTAATTGCAGACTCTACACAGCTGATGGTGGCAGACGCAGGAAGGGGGAGGGATGGAGGGGTGTGCTTCTGAAAAGAGAATAGCGAAGAAGTAACAGATATTAAAAGTTCCCTACAATCCATGTATTCACATTCACTACTGAAACGTGAAGACATTTTCTTCATCAAGATAAAAATAAAATGCCTTTTGAATTTTCTCTGCTTCATTTTTTTGGGTATATTAATGTCCTGTGGTTCCTGGGATCTACGCGATAAGCCCGCAGCCGGAGGTGGCAGAACAGTAGCCTGTCTCTGCTGGAAGCCATCTGTCAGGTTTTTGGGTGGCCCGACCAGGCCAGAGAAGAGAGGTGGTTACTCAGGTGATATTGATGCTGGCCAGAGAACTGGCACTTTCCTTCTGGCCTGAAGTTTCACACCATCATTTCCCAAAGAAGTTGCTTTGAGATCCTCAGTGTCCTAAACAGTCTGGCTGGGAAGGATGGGACCCGCTCCTCTTGCACTGGTCACTGGTGGGCTCCAGGTACAGTGGAAAATCCGACAGCAGAAAAAGTACAGTTGCTGTTTTCCTGCTTAGTTTTTTGTTGGTTTTTTTTTTTTTTTTTCCTGGAATTGGCTCACTTTGCTGTAGCCAGGTGTTCTTCCAGAAACACAGATTACAGGGAGGCGGAGGGCCCGTGCCAGGAAGAAGGGTGTTAATGCTGCCACTTAGGTTAATGGACATTAGTTCTGCTGACTGTGGGTCTAATGATCTAATCTGCACAGTCACTGCCTTTTCTTTACAGTTGTTATTCCTCGTTCTAAATTAGGAAACTAATAGTTGTAAGATCATAACTTGCTCTAATGACTTTTAACCTAGAATCAGAAGTTGCTTTTGCATGTCTTGGAATAGATTGCTCTTCTAACTAAACAATTAAAATTTTCCCAGCTCAGCTGGAAGCTGAGCCTATGTCCCTCATGTGCAGTCTAAACTGTGTGTAATTAGGTCTTTAATTTCTATTAGAATATGAAACAGCAGCCGAAGGTTCATCAAAGACAAGACAAATCCCATAAACTTTACGGGAGTAGTAGTAATTCAGTGTTAGTGTGATATCAGATTGTGGTCACAGTGGCAATTTATTCCAAAGGAGTTTTGCTGCTCTTTGCAAGGACTCCAGTGTTGGGGTTTCCTCTAAAATAAATCCCTGTTTAGGAGAGTTGATTTTTGGTGATGACGTAGGGGTGGAAAAATAAAACCCAACAGTATGTGTCAGAGAGCAGAAACTGATCTGAAAGCAAGCAGAAGCTGAGCACGTACCGATCTGTAAGACGTGGGTTTCTGTCATTGGAAAAATCTTTTCCCCTAAAGAAAAAACCCTTCCTTCTGCTCCACCTCCTTATGTCACCTCCTCAGCAGGAGCAGGGCCTTGCAGTGTGCCGGGGCGGGTGGCTGGACAGGTGGGCAGGCTGCGAGGGCAGCGCCACACCAACCCCTTGCTCAGCTGTGGAGGCTGAGCCCAGGGAAGGGGCAGATCTGTCCCTCCGGCTGTGTAGAACTGCTTGGAAATACATCCCCGTTTAACACCTTTCATCGAGAGTCACTGATTGTCAGTGCCCTGGGAAAAGGGTCGTTCCAGTTTGAGGATGTGTTATTCTCGCTATATGTTATTTTAATATTTGCCCCTCTCCTTAACAGAGGGAGGTTAAGGAATGGTACATGTGTTGGCTTCTGTAGTCGGTTTCTTACTGCAATTAAGTGTTTAAAATGTCTTCTCATCCCCTGGTACTATAAATATTTAGATAGCTTATTGTATGATTATATTTTTGCATGCCTCTTGTGGTACAGGCTGATGAGGATTTTGAAAAAAAAGTCTGTAATGCCAAGAATTTGGGGAAAACTGAAGAGGTCCGTGGGGTTTTGTACATTTCTAGGCATATTTGTTTGTGTTGCATGTAGCACGCTATGCCATTTACTATGCAGCTGGAACATTTCACAGTTTTCTCTTCCTGCAACAATTACCTTACTAACAGTCATTTTTCATTATTTAGACTGCAGTAACCCAGGTGTGCTATCTATGTTCCAGAGGCAGAAGCTTAGTCTCAGAGTCAGATAAAATCTAGAAAGGATGTAGACACAGAAACACAAAAGTGGGTGTTGGGAGCATGTAGAATTGAATGATCACAGTAAAGGCTGGGATAAATATAATTTTAGATCTGTGCTTGTTTTTTTGTGTTAAATAAATTTCTCACCCTTTTTCCTATCATATAAAATCAAATCAGACAAGTATACCATCAACGTATATTTTGCCAATTCATGCAGATTTATTAAAGAGGCCTTCAATTAACGTGAGAAAAGATACCTCTTCATCTGTCATAGGGAAAAAATCCTGGAAATTAAGTTTTAAAATTTGTGACAGTTTTTTTTGGTTTGGGGTTTTTTTTTTTTGCCATTCACTATTGTAGAGCCAGGACCAAAGTCACCCCTTCCACTTCACAGTAGGTCAGTAAAGGTAAATAGCACCCTCATTTTTCTCTCAAAATGTCCTTTATTAGTGAACATTGATACTGTTACGTGTCTTGGATCCACCTCGATAGCCCAGATTATGCTTTTTTAAGACGTTGGCCTTTGTTTTGTCCCCATTCTTCAAGGTAAATCCAAAGTCATTTGGCTGAGGTCAGGGGAGTTACACAGATACCAAGCCAGTCTGACAGATTAATCAAACCATGTAGCTAACTAAGAAAAAGTTTATGCATTGCTTGAGTTGGGTATAGATTTTTTTCTGATCTCTCTGCACACAGATGAATTTTATTTCCAGCAGTCATCTGCTGGGAAAATAGAGATGCTGTATTTAGCACAATCTAACTCAAAGTGCGGTGAAGTGTGTAGAGACATTCCTGTTGGTAACTGTGAGTTTTAGGTTGGACCCATACAGTTTTGAACAAAATTCACATTATATTGATTAATCCAACTCTCAAAAGCAGGAACATTGTAACACCTTCCAAATCGCACAACAGCTGCTTGCAGAGGTGGCCTTCCAGCATGTGGGAAAAGCAGTATCTGCCCAGCAATCTCCTGCAAATGAACCTGGATCACAAAGCCAAAAACTGCCTCTAGTGAGCACCCTCTGACCAAGGAGAAAGTAGCTAACTAACAGCTGTTTTCCAGCTGACTCAGAGAAAACAGCTGCTACCAAAACAGTTGCATAGCACTCAGCATAACCCCAGCCAGGTTTTTTGAAGTGCCTTCTAGGTATAAAGCCAGAATTTAGCAACACAGCATCTGTAATTTGCAGGCATAAGTTTATGTGTAAGGAAATGGAGCCAGCAGGAAAGGGAAAAAAAAACCCCAACAAATCAAAACAAAAACAAAAAAACAAAAAAAAAAAAAAAAAAAAAAAACACAAAACAAAAAAAAAACCCACAAAATCCAACAACAGCAAAAAGTCCAACTTCTTGCACAGCAGATGCAAAGAATTGAGTTTATGTTCCAAGATGGGGGAGAAACAGAATGCCACTTCTCACTTTTGGGTGACCATATATACAACAGCTGTTGTATCTGCATAACTTCGTGAAAGATGTGGCTACCTTTCAGAAAGCAACTTACACCAGATGTCCTCAAGGAATGAGCAATTCAGAGGTGTAATTGGAACCAAACTTTATGAGCAGATGAATGATAATTCAGTGGTCCATCTAGAGCTGGCAGATATACCTTGTTTCGCTACCCGGAATTTTTTGCTGGTTTGGGCTTCATTAGTTTGGCAGTGTAACAGACAACGCTACCCAAGTATAACACCAGGAATGTTCTGCTCTTTTAAGATCCACTTAGCTATTTGAAAGCTGTGTAATTGGTTGATCTGCTTCGATATGAAAAAATGTGTGGATAGTTATATCATTAAGTATGCGGTTTAAGCAAAAGAGAAGTGATCCGGCGATATGGGAGTGCCTTTGTTACTTTTCATTATCCTCTGCACAACAGTAAGATGATCTATGACTAGACATAAAGGAATCTGTGGGGAGCCACTTAGTTTCTGTCTTTCTCCTGCACTGCCTACTGTATATGAAATGGGCAATTCTTTCATTTCATCTAGATGAAATAAATAGAAGTCACCTTACCAAAGCATTTGACATTTCAGATTTATTTTTTCATTTCCAGAAAGGGAGATGGTTTGAGAATAGCAAAAAGTGAAGAGAAAATGAAAAAGATGATCCTAAGTAGAGCAGAATTTACTCCAGTTATAAAATGTTGAGCTTTAAAGAAAAAAATCAATTAATTGGGAGGGGAATTAAGAAAAAAAAAAGCTATATGCCATACTTTTGAAGATGTATCTTTGTAGTGTGTGTGCCCAATCAGAAAAGCTGCCTCTGTTCTGCTATTGCATCCATCTCTGAAAACATAGTACATGAAAAGCAAATGTATCTATGAAAGGACACTGGGGCTTAGGAAGATCTCTGCTTGTCTACAAGTAATGACTTTTCTCCAGCTGTTGGGGATTAGTGGATTAGATGCTATGCCCTGTGTCTATGGCTCTTAATAGGTGATTGCCACATATAATGGTTTTTTTCCTACTTGTGATGCTTTTGTTTGGAGACCCGTTCAGATTTTTAAAATTAGGGAAGTTAATGAGTATGTCTCAAAGAGTATATATTTGTATATGAGTTATATATAATATGTATTTATAATACATACTTATAATGAGTAAGTCTCAAGAGAAATTTACTGTGCATATACCATAGCAATCAACAGTGGGTGTAAGCAGAGTAGTGGTTCTCTGAAATACACATTGCCTCCAGAAGTGTATCAGCCATCCCGAGATACCACCTCTTCAGATGCTTTGGCCTCTTTCCTAGAGTCTCAAGAACAGCTACGAGCTGTTCTTCTAGTGCTTCCCAGTCTGATTGCATATGTTGAATCACCTGGAAGGAAATAATTGGTGACAGAGGATATCTGGTCAAAAAAAGATGAGAAATGAGGAACAGCAGAGTGCACGGCTGGAGGATGTTATGCCTTTACCATTCCTACACTGCTGATTCAATCCAGTTCTGTGCACTCTGGTAGTATGTCTTGGACTCAGAAGATAACAAATACAGCTCAGCTTCTCAGGCTTTCCTGTGTATGACAAGCTCTAAGAGTACCAGTATTAGATTTTTGTCTGCTGGTGTCTAATTTGTGTCTAATGGTCTTTGACAAAGGTCAAAGTTTCATATGGATTTTACCTGTAGTTGGCATCATTTGAGGATTTCCTCTTGAGGTTCTTTGGTGCCTATTACAAATGAGCTTAGTTCAGAGCATGTCTAGGGTCTCTGTCCTTTTCCTGGTTTTCTACTTCAATGAAACTTGTAGGAATTTAATTACTTCTGAGAAATCTGTGATTCTCCAGTTTGGTTGAAAGCGGCCAATTAAATAAATAATGGATGAGGGAGGAAAGAGTTGCGTGCTCATAATCAATGTGATCACATAAGCTCTGTTTCCACTGGAAACAAGGCTGAGACCTGACCTCCTCACTGTACCATGAAGCTGTTTGACATCTCTGATTTCAACAGCGAGGATGTGGCAGTAGTTATCTGTGCTGAAAATGAGCAATGGCTGAAAATGATTAATGCCTCTACAGAGAAAGCACACATAAGAACTTAATACTTGCTCTTTGTTTGAAGTTCTGTATGAAGCTTTTTTTCGCCCTGAAGTTTTCAGAGTGCACTTTCATGAAATCATTTAGCCCAAATGGGCACATACACTCAAAACACACTAAGGTTGCAGATGCATACATGTATTGCCATAATGTTAAGCAATTTCTCATGACAAGTAAGCTTTCTAGTGGTTGTTCCTCCAGTTAGATGCAAACAATGGTGATTTCATTACTAGCTTGCGGTGTTAGAGTACTAGTGGAAGTTCCTGTTTGAGTGACTTGGCTTTTCTAGCAATAGAGAGATGATCTCATTTTCATTCAACGAGCCGAGCAGCTTCTCCTGGTTTGAACTGCTGAAATTGATGGGACAATGATTGTCATCGTTTTGAGTGCTCCTGTGATTGCTTCTTGAGGGTATTACCTGGGAGGACTCTCTTAACATCAAACACTAGTTACTATTTTGTCTACTGTTGCATGATAAATAACAACAAAGAAAAGTCTGTAATCTTGCTAATCTACTCATTGCCAAACTGCACGCTTTATTAATAGGGCAAGGGGAAGACAAGCCACTCCTTCCCATTTCTCAGCATAGATCAAGTGACAGAGGGTGATTTCCTCTGTATTCATAAGGTTTCATTACTTTTTACAAAATATAGTGTAGCCTGATAAGAAGAATGATGAATTATTAAACTTAAATTACAATTCTCTAAATCAATATACAATATATATTTTGGTCACAGTATTTTTCTCTCTCTTTCTTCACTTACTGAGTAATTAACAAAATTCTGTAATGTGCTATGGGTCTCCTAGGTATTACAAACAGAGAGAGTATGTGGTAATTGCAATTGAAAACCCCAAGCTAGCTGTTTACTTAATGCTGATGTATCTTCACGCTTTGTCACTATCTACAGCAATGCTGTAATTTTGCTTTAGTTTTGTATATTTTCCAGAAATCTTACTTCTAAAGCTGTTTATGGTCTTTAGCAAACGTATCATTTACAGAATGCAATAGAGTGTCCGCCTCTGGAGCACCATCTCTCGTGGGTAGGGGTTGTTTAGATAAGTAGTCTTGGCTCTGTTGGTCCTCCACAGGCTCATGCATGCCCTTGGTCGCTGCTGCTCTGGGCTGGGATCTCAGCCAGCCCAGCCCAGCCCAGCCCAGCAGCCCTCGTGGCCTTCATGCCACGCTTGCTGCAGAACTGCCTGGCACGAGGCAGGGACAGGCCATGTGCTCAAGTCTTCCTGCAGTGGAAGGTCAGAAAGCACGTTCGAACCCAGACTTAGGAAGCGTTCCCAAGTTTAGATCCAGCCACAGCTTCCCATCTCTTTGGGTCATCTGTAGCCGGCAGACGTGACTCAGGTGAGTGATGGTGGGCAGCTCAGGTCTGCCCTGTGCAGCTTTTTCTAATGACAGAGGGAGACACTGTCTTTTAAAGCTGTGCTGGGGCTGCTTTCTAGCACAGAACAAGTTTCTGCAATAAAGCACTTGTACACTGTCTTTAGAGGTACCACACAGAAACGTAATGGTGAAGTCATACCGTTGCTATTAAGTGTTTTTCCTATATTTCAAGGCTCCAAGTTGGTTAAAAGTGCTCTAGAAGGTCAAAAAAGAAAATAGTTAATTTTGGGTCAGGGAAATCACCCAAATGTGCTTTTAACAACAGCAAAGAGGATCTGACCAGGCAATCCAGACCTCACTTCCCACATCTTTTAAGCCATTTTACATTCTCTGAATGACGCGTGCAGAAGTCATTGGTATATGTAGACCAGATGAATATGATTGGGAGGAGGGTTAGCACTGAATATTCTCTATTCTTATTACAAGGCAATACACCGTTATGGCAATGCAAGCTCTTCACAATGGTTAAGCCTAAGAAAAAAGAAACAATTATTTTATTACATCTAAATAAACTTTACTTGAAATAAGTACAATTGACACACAAAAGATGCAGCTTTTTTACTCTGAAAAAAAAAAAAGTGAAGAGTTCTAAATAAAACTTGCTGCTTGAGGCGTGGAAAATCCCCAACACTGCCAGGTCTGCTGTACAACACCTAGTACAAGGGTCACCTGTCCCCGCACAGAGTCAGCGTCCGTTACTGCAAGGCTACAGAAAAAATACCCACGAGCTCTTGAGCATTCATGTTATGACACCGCATTTAATGAGCAGTGTAGCAGCAGTACTGCTGTTACCAATAGTTCTGCCTTTCGCACTCCTGAAAGCCTTGAATCTGTGATTATTTTGCTCCATTTGCTGAAGCCATTGGCACTAACCTCGACTCTGAAGACATGTGATGCTAAAGAATTTTGTATGCAATGTTCCTAGCCAATCCAGATTGTTTTAGCTTTCTATTTGGATAGAGCTTAGAAGGTGCTAATCACCTTTCTATCTCCCAAATACGGTTTGTGCCAGCACGCAGCATTAACAGGACCCTTATATTTGATTGTCACAGTTGGAAAGCGTTATGCCTCAGTATCAAAGAACGTTTCAGGCAGTAAGCTATTAAGGCAGCCATCATTTAAATTACAAAAGATGCTTTGGTTTAAGTGCGGTAATAGGCACTGTTCTCAAAACAAGGGCTGAAACTTCCTGATACAACCGAGACAGGGCCCCGTGCTCACACAGTGAGCTTTTCCTGCTGCTCACATCTCCCTGGTGTAACCGTGGTGTTGGGTGTAACTGGGGTGCGCTGACTTCAGGAGGGTCAGCAGACTGAAGAGGGCAGATGCTCAACAATGTCGGGAAGTTCAAACCACTCTGATCCCTACACATTGCTTGGACAATCTTTTTCAAGTAGTCTTGTGAGCACAATTTCTGCCTTCTGGTCACTCAGAAACTACTTAGTTTTTTTCCTTGTGGTCCCATATCTGTTCAGCACTGGATTCGGGAAGTACCAAGATAAATGAAAAGGTTTTACTTGACTGCTAAGTAGGCTTTTCTAAATCTCCTATGCTGTACAGTTTGCATTAGTTTTAGATTAAGTTTATTTTTTAGATTATCCACACTGGTTCAGCAATCCCTTCTAAAACCCAAATGATGCAATAAATAATAGCTGAGGAAATCGGGAACCAGGATCCACGTGGAAGAATCTTCTTTTTAAGGCACACCAGATGTTCAGAATGGGAGACTGAATCAGGGCAAGGATCTATAAAATGAGAAGTATAATAAGTGAAACACTGCATTTCCTTTTTATGAATTTTTTGTTCAAAAATTCCCATCATCCCTTACTGCTTCCAGAACGGTTCTGTAGGGGAAGCCATGAATTCATTAGATAGCCATATCTGCAGAACCACCACCTTGTCTTCTGCAGTTCAAGGTGAGCTTTTCTTTAATAGTTTCTAGCGCTGTAATAAAAAGAAATGAGGGCAAGATTCTCCAAAGTTCATAGGGAGATAATAGTATGTAAATCAAGGAATAACTGCATTAGTCATGAAAGCTGATAGGAAAAAAAAAAACCACCTGGCTAACCAGAATAACTAACTCACATTGATTTCAGCGGGTTGAGAGTGTCATCCAGCTTTCTACCAATGGTAGTACCAGTCTCGACCTCCTTATTTGGGAAAAAGTTATGACCTTGTGGAAGAATGGAAGCTTTTCTACCTGACTCCCAAAGCGTATGGTACACTTATTAATACATTAAAGGCTGCAGTTCAGGGATGTAATTTACATTGATGTAATTTCAGTTCAACAGTTCTTTCTTAAAGATGAGAGCGGGGTTTCATGCAAAGTTTTGAAGAGCATCATGGGTTGAGTGACATTCTTCTTCTGTAAAAAGCACAAGTACGGAAACTCACATAAAGCAATCTGACCCTAGCTCAACTCAGCCCAACCCCTTGGCTAAAGTTCATCTTTATTTGAAAAAAATAGGCTGAAATAGGAGAAGTACCGTCATGCAAAACAGGTGGGAAACTTAACTTGCCTGAAAGCAGGACCTGAAATTGGGAAGTATTGTCCCTCTGGAGGACACAGCAGGAAGGGAGGTCGCTCGGGACTCCTGGCGTTGGATGGTGTCCATATATGCCCTTTTGCCTTCACTCTTATTTTGCTTGTGGCTGTGTACGTGGTTTTAGCACACTGTGTATGACAATAATACTACATTATTTTATTATTGTACTATATAATATAATGCTGTAATATTCTACATATTTGTGCTACTGTTTGTTAGGGGTAAGATACTACAAGGCTACATTTCTCCTTCCTATTATAATGAAAAGCAGCAGCTCTATATTTTTGTTTCTATAGCTGCCTTTATCAGGCAAGATTGAGAGAAAAAAGGTATCGTTCATCTAATAATGAGCGTGTGAGCTTTTAGCAATTACATTTTCTCCCTACTTTGCTCCCAGAAAGTGCCAGGTACCTATACAGAAAGAGATTATGAAAGTAAGTTACATTTTCTCACCAGCCTAATGAGTACAGATACATACAGAGAAAGTGTTCCCTTGGCTAATTATTTAGGCGGCAATCACTCTGCTTGTCCCTGCCATGAAACCAAGAAACAGGAGGAGTAAAATAAATATAGACTGAGGTTGCTGACCAGGAAAATATATCACAGTTGGGTGGCGTAGGCCTCAGGACATGTTATGTGGAAAAAAATGCATTTAGAGCATTGACAGAATCAAATTTAATTAAATTTTGAATAAATTTTCATGCAGAATTTCTAGTTCACACACTATGTGGCTGGCTGGCTGAATAAAGTTATGTTGTACAATTCTTCCCCCTTGCTTTTAGGAGTGATTAAATAGCTGGAAGAATTTGATTGCTTTTGCTTTTGTTATCTGTCTTTACTCAATTCACAAAATTTAGGCTTGGAATATAAATCACTGCCCAGACTGAGAATGAAATCTCCCTTCTCAGAAAGCAAAAATGGCAATTAAATGTTATCTACTGCATTCATACAGTACTAAAAATTTGTTTCAGTCCTCTGTAGAACTGCTAACTGTAAGCCTCCCTCCTGGACCCCTCCCCTTAGGGGTGTTAGTTCATATATGCTTGAGAAAATCAAATCTAAATAGACATAGCTCAACTGCTAGTTAAGGAAATCTAACTTGCTAACTACATAACTGGGACTGGCAATACTTCCTCTTGCACAGAAACAGAGGTACTGCAGAAGAATTGTCTCAGCTTTTTCCAGTCTGCTTAAACAGCCCTGAAATTTCACTTAAGATTTTAAGGGGAATTTCAAGCATGCTTTACTGAAAGAGGGATATGTTTTTTCCTTGAATTATCAAAAATAACTAAGCTAAGAACTTCGATACTTTTGGGCAGGTCTGGAGAGAAGATGCCCCAGTTTCATGCTCTCTGCCCTGTCGCCTTCTAAAAAATACGGTTTGAGTGCTTATTTTCTTCCTGGCATGTAGCAAAAGCAGCTATTACTCAATAACCAAGATGTTGTCTCAGTCCTATGAAAGCCATAGGCCTCATATCTTGAGAGCCATCTACTGGCACTTTATCTATTATCCACATATTATAGATCCACACACCCTTCTCAGTTACAGAGCTGACACATAGCAGATTTTAAATCTTCCTGCTATGATATAAAGAACTATTTAAAGCAGTCTAAGCTCATAAATCATCTGCAGGGGATCTCTTGGAGACCTTATACCGCCGGACCCCTCTGTGCCCTGCCCACAGGCACACAGCAAGGCAGTGGCTAATGCAGGACATGGGACTGCAAAGAACTTTTCATACCTGCCATGTATTTCTCCTGCACAGCGATTAATAGTTATTGCCTTGCTCCAAAGTTGTGGCACATTTTATGAAGCAAAGGAAAAACAAGCAGCGAGGCTGTATTCTGGGCAGAGCGTGCTGTTTCCATAGGAAGCAAATGCCTTTGCTGGTCATATCCTGCTGCTTCCCAGCACCCCCAGCTGGGCTTGAGACCCTCGACTAGGACTGCAGCAGGAGGAGGGTGGACACCCCACGGAGCCAGCTTGTTGTGCCAGAAGGTCACACTTCTTCCAGAAGCATGGGACCACCGGATAGCAGGGTGCGTGCTACGTCTCGAGACATGACAGGAGAGAAGGGCTGAGTGGAGCAGGATCAGCGAAGACACTGATCATTGGCAGAGGAAAAAAACAGTTGAGAGGTTGTGGAGAGGGACAGGCAATGTTGCGGGCATCACAAGTGCAAAGACATCTCGCTCACCTTCACTTTGGGCCCTCCAGTATTAGCAGATGCAGAAGCCAGTCTTATTTTCACATGTTGGGCAGTGAATACCCAGGACGCTTTCTGTTTATGCATGTCACAGACCTATGAAAAATGACTCTGTGCCACCATTTTCAGAGTAGATAGGAGTGGTATTTAGGACTGCGCTCTGCCTTTAATTCCTCTTTCCTTAAATGGAAGCTATTAAACTTTCCATCTAAGGCAGCAAGGGTCTCTTTATTATTACAGAGCTTTACTTGATGTACTTGACAAGTGTTTTTTTTTTTAAGTTACCATTTATATGTATCACTTGACATCAATGTTTTAGCTAGTGAAGCATCTTCATTTACATTTTTTACTGTTTTGAGTTGGTATGCCGTCAAATAATTTCTAAATAATAGTTACTTTTGCCTGACTGATCATAAAAAAAAATATGTTTCTATCACACACAAGCAATGACATTTTGAATAAAAAATTAATTACATGATAGGGAGTGAAATGTTTTTAGGTTTCAACAATGTTTTTCTGTATTGCTGTTTTGTTTCGTTTCAGGTAAAGTTAAATATATGCATGATAGCTTGCAAATCAGGTGGGAGAGTAGTGTGGCCTGTTAAAAATACTGTACCTGGATAATTATTGGTGCTATACATTAAATGGGAAACAATATTAGTTTTCCTTAGATCACCTCTGTGCCAGCTGTTGGTAGTCTGTTGTATACAACATCAGTATCAACAAAACATCCCTTTCAGATCCTTAGATAGAAAATGCCAAATTATCTGTTATTCAGGACCATATCTCTTCTGCACTTCTCCCTTCTCAGGTACAGAATCCGATTTCATAATACCTAAATCATGAATGTTTATGCACATGTGTGTGGGTATGTATGTGTCTGAAAAATGTGTAAAAGATTTCTTCTGATCCTTGTGAGAATCCTAGTTCTTACACAAATCCTTCAAGAGTCTTAGCATGTTTTCTGTTATACTTAATTTTCCTTGATGCCCCATTCCCAAGAACAGTCAGAAATACTCCCACAACCCTTCACTCTCTGACCTGAGACAGGCCAGATAAAGGCTGCCCATCATCAGCCTTTCACTGCTTAGTGCACGGGACCACACCACTGCTCTGGCATAGTCGCTTTGGTACGATGCCATGACAGAGTAGCTGAACTGAAGTCCACATGCATGGTGTTCGCCTGGGGCATACAAGTGTCCTTTGTCCCCAAAACCCTTGTGTGTGACAGGGAATGGTATCTTTGGGTGCATGATCTGGCACCCTCACCATGTGCTCAGTTACTGTGGCAGGGACGCTCCATCTAGATGCTCCAAGCTAGATCTCCATCCATATGCAAAAGGAAAGCATGGACAGGCTGTTATCTGTTAGAATGATTTAGCAATATATCAGGAGACATGGAGCAGGGCTTACAGATATAGGCTGGCACAAGGTGCTGAATACGAAATGATTGTTTATTGTTTCATAATGCATGAAGTAGGAGTATCAAATGATGGTAGCAGGTGCCAAGTTTAAGAAAGTTATCTTCTCACACAGTGTGTGAAGCTCATGGCCACAGGTCCTCCTGGCTGCCATATGTTTGTGTGGTTCATGGGAAATTCATGGAAAGAAAATCTACCAGGAGCTATTAACCACAGAGATGCTAGCTCTTGCTCCTGAGCAGCCCCAGCCTCCAGCTGCCTGGAAGAAGGAAACACCACTGTAACCTTCCTTTGATGTCCCACTCTTAGCTACACATCAGAGGACCCATACAAGGTATTTCAGCACAGTGTGTAGTGTCTTCCACGGGCTTTCAGCAATGCTGCCTCTCTAGTGTGAAACGGCACTCTTCCTTCGCCACATCTGTTAAACAGCTGGGCAGTACTACCTACCTATCCTTAAGGGGCTACCGAAAGCAAGCAGAAAAGGCTCACACATCTGCACATTGAGCACTACTACATCTGTCTGTGGCTGGGCCCTCTCTCCTCTGCAGACAGACGCAGTTCAGGTGTTTCTGTTGACAGCACTGCCACATGGAGACAGGAGCGGTTAAGTCAGACTGCTTGGGATTTATTCAGTTAAACTGTTCATTCCCTTTGGTGATCTGCAGGAATCATATCTAGGTAGAAGGATACCATACGGTTGGTTGGGGTGAGCTGAATGTAACTTCCGCAAGACCCACCTTCATAGAAGGTGAGCCTAAAAGTTGACTGAGAAACACCATTTGAAAATGCTGGTTTATGTCTCCAGGTTGTTTTTCATTGAAACAATTTTATTGTCTGCTATGGAAAAAAAGCAACCCCTACAATTCCAATGAGGTAGTTAGAAACACCAGTGGTGTGTTAAGGCTGCGCTCACTCTTTCACATTATAACACTTTCATGCTCTTTGTCTTGAAAACAATTCTGGGCAAAAGAGCCCAAAGATAGAGAAGGAAAATAAGAGATGGATGTTGCACTGCATTGGACAGAAGAAATAGTTTGCATCGCCAAGAAACTGATGTTACGCAGAAGTGACATCAGTGAATCGCTGCTGTGGGGTTTCTCCTCACAGGCCCCAGTTCTGCATCTCTATTCAGTGCTGCACTGGGAAGACAGCTGCAAAAACAAAGCTCGAGCATCCCCACAACAGTAAAGGTCCCTACCACCACCACCTTTTTCTGTATCCGACTCTTTGAAGAGCTGTCAAGCCACTCAATCCATTGTAGTGCAGTCTGTCCTGGGAGATGGAGGTGATTCCTACTGCTGGTAGCAAAATGTCCAGTGCTACAAAGGTGCTTGTAAAAGCAAAGCTCTTTGTAAATCAGTCATGAAATAAGACTGTTAAGTTGGCTAACCCTGGTAGTAAACCAGAGTTATGAATTTCTTCTCCCTTGAAGATGTTTTGTTGCTCTTCAGGAATAAACACTGCTGAATAACCATGACTTTATATAAATAATACGCTCCCTCCTACAAGCTGCATGAAATGTTAAAACTCCAGAATGGACTATAAACGGATGCATAAATCTTTAGGATCCATGCATTTCAATACATCTATTTAAAACTGAAGGTAAAAGTATCACAGTATTTATTCGCATTTTCCATGCCCTTTGTGCAATTTTTTCTGACATCAATTTCATGTGTGGAGCAGCACAAAATAGTGTTCCAGTATATATTGCAATACTTTGTTCTGTTTCTTGGCATGTGCCGGCACATTCAGTTGAAAGTAAAGCGTAATACAAGACAGCTTTTTTGGCATAACAGGTCACCAAAGTAGTGGAATGTTTCAGTCAAAACTCAAAGTGTGAGACACATTGCTGAAAGGCAAGTTGTCTTTCAGGAAAAGCTGAGACCTTTCTTCATCTTTATACATGAGAAGTCTTGCTCTGAAGCAGTTAATTACAATGAAAAATACAGCACGCTTTTCTCCTAACTGGCCATGAATTGTACTTGGATTACACACTAGTTCAAGTGAAGAGCGAGAGCCATATTTCTCTCACAAGTAAGGGAAAAAAAAGTCTGACAGTATGTAGATGAATATAATCTGCTTGTTGTTTATAGACCCAAAGGATCCCTCAGAGCATTAAAAATCCATGTGATATCCAAGAGTGGTATACTTTGCATTGAGATACGGGATTTAGCTGAAAGCTGTATAAAATCTGTAAAATTGCATGTAGGCAAAGAGTACCTACTGCCTGTGTGTTCAAGTGAAGCCATGTGTACTTTTCCTGAGCACATAAAAAATAGATGATCATAAAATCTGCTGGAGATTCACAAACTTCTGACAGGAACATGTGTGTAGGCTAAGGCTGCCAACTTTTGGTCAAGCCAGGCCTGAAAACACACAAATCTGAAACAGGCATTGTTCTTCTGTGGGGGGAGAGACTCCAGCTTCATACTCAGCAAGTCCATACAGGTTGTGTGTGCTTTGCTGGTTTCTGCTGGAGCAAGAAGCATCCTTTCCTTCTGGGCTGGGTCTTCTAAGTGGCAACTGGCCTCCCAAGCCTTTTCTGGTGTGCTCTTTGGAGTCAGACCTGCTCTTTTGGCAAGAACTGCCATCAGAAAGAGGTGACGCCTCCACTCTCCACTCCCTTCTTTTTAGTACTGGGTAGGACTTTATTTGGTCATTTAATCTCTTTTAAATATATTTTTTCCCCTACTTCTCCCCTCCCCCCCCCCCCCCCCCCCCCCCCCCCCCCCGAAACTAACATTGATGGTGGCATCTTGCTCATGAATGTGGTGTGGCTCTCAATAATTGTGCAGAGTGGATTTTATTTTTTTTAAATCTGTACATGTGTTTTTCATAAACCTGTTGCAATATGGTGTCAGTGGTGAGGAGGCTAACTTAAATGTCCCTTGGACATTTGTTAAGATTTGTCCTTAGCAGCTGTGGAACCTTATCCTGTACTTCTAGTGCTGACTTGAGGAAAACATTGTTCATAAATATTAGCTGGGCCATAAGAAGCCTTTTTTCATCAGTATTCCTGACCCCAGTCACCTTCCTAGGGCCTTTAGAGAGTGTCTTAGAGATAAGGATCCATGAACTCAGCTTTGTGGTCTTTGGGTAGACAGAGCAGAAAGAGAGCGGGTGTTGTGCACCTATAACTTGCATTGCTGAGGAGGTTTTGCTATACTTGTCTGTACCATTTGGCTTCTCCCAAGTTCTGGGAAACTTTTTGGAAACTGCAGGCTTCCAAGAGCAGCACAGCCAAGATATAATACAAGTGTGAATAACTAAGGTTGCATAATTTGCCGCTAGTACACCAGCTCCTAGCCAAGCACAGCAACAGAAGGCATTACTCACAGACGTGGCTACGTGGGACTGGGATCAGGTGCAGTCTGGCCCCAGGGCTCAGCTGCTGGCTACTGCTGCCCACCG
Organism: Falco punctatus; assembly: GCF_963210335.1. NCBI lineage: Eukaryota > Metazoa > Chordata > Aves > Falconiformes > Falconidae > Falco > Falco punctatus. The sequence goes on from NC_137588.1 coordinate 3,760,277, forward strand.
CAGAACACAGCCAGGGCACCCCTGCCCTTGCTTTGAGGCTTTCAGAGCACCTGAAGCATCTCAACCAGCTGTTTTTCATCTGGGAGCTGATCTCCTCTGAGCACCGGTACATGTGACATGACCATGTGTATTGGATAAAACTATCAGCCTCAGTGATATTGAAATATCATGACCATGTGTATTGGATAGATATTCGTATCAGCTGCCTTTGAGGCCTCTCATCTGCCTATTTCTTGTAATGTAAGCGTCTTAAAACTGGCACAAGCCTCAGAAAAGCTCTACAAGTAATGGGTTTAATACTCGAGATGTAGCCTCCCCCCATCACATCCTAGAAGAGCCCTTCCAAGAATGGTTCAGATAGCTTTTCTGCTTCTCTGGTGCTGGAGCCAAACACGTAACCACAAGGAGCTATACCAATGGCTGTTGGTCTTTGGTACTTGGTTTGGACACGGAGAATGGGAAGCCAGGGCACACATGCTGTGACCTCAGTATCTCACTGAGAAGATACTGGTTGCAATTTGTATGTGACATTGGCATAATGCTGCCTGCGTGGTGGTGAACCCACCACATGGTTTACAAGGAGTAGGTTTTATGTAGCGGTGAGATGGGATGGGAACATCAGGGAGTACAAGAATGCAGGTGTCAACTAGCCTAAGTGTTGAAGTATAGCTGGGAATAATGCGTTACCAAGAGATTGTGTGTGCCGTGTTGCATTAACAGGGCAGAAGAATGTATGCTCTGGAGCCAGGAACTACATAAAAAAATGATTGTATCTCAGTCTCTACAATTCAAAAGAGATTGCTAGAGAGAGTAATGGAGAAATTGGGCTCGTGGGTCTAGCTTGGAACACTGTCAGATGTATTTTTATCATAAAAATGTTTTTATAAGTAAAGTTTTCATATCAACAAGGAAAATCTTTTTAAAGAAAATGCCAGTGGTAGTCACAGCAAAAAACGTAATACTGTGCCTTAAGCAGATTGCCCTTCAGACAGTTTCAGGTTCATAGTTCAAGCATCATGTTGTGACAATTACAGGACCTCTGATGGAGCTTCCATATTCCAAAGTCAGAAAACAAGCATAAAAATAGAGGGACTCCTTTCTCTCCCCAGGCAGTGCCTGTTGTCTGAGTGGCTGAAAATAAAGCAGGGTAAATATAAGTCAGAACCATGTGCCTGAGATTCAGTCGCTGCGGTGTTATATGGCACTCTGGGGAGAACACGGGCCGTAGCTGGGCTTCTGCTGCTGTATTTAATGATACTCTGTGAATGCCAGATACACTGGCGGTATCATCTTGGGTGTGAGTTATAGTGACAGGAAAGATAGATCAGAGAGGGTCTCGCTGCAAGACTGGGAAAAACTGTTTCATTCCCTGTATCATCTGGTTAAAATGGTGCAAAAATAAGGAGGCCAGTGGTACCTTTCTGAACTGCAGCTATGTGGAAAGAAGGGGGTTTGGTGTGGAGGAAGGGAGGAGGAGGGTGCAGGAAAAGAAAAAAAGAGAGAATGAGAATAGAAACCGTAGGCTGTGGTAATTGCAACCAGGGGAAAATGGAGCAGTGAGACCACATAGAGGAACCAGGGGAGTGGGAAGAAGAAACAAGGGGGGAGCAAGAAGAAAGGAAAAGAGCAAGCAGGACATTCCCCTGGTGAGGCTGTGCGACTGTGCTACCTAGACAGCCAGGACATTTTTCATTTTTAAGCACCTCAATGATCAGCCAAGCAGAGAGCTGAGCTTCAGCAAGCAGCAAATAATGAATATGAGAAAGAAGAAAAGAAGTTGAAAACAAAGAGGAAGAGGTGAGAGGGGAAATAGAAATAATATGATAGTAAATGGAATAACAGAATGGCACACACAAAAAAAATAAAGAGCTAAAGGGAAAGAAAAAAAAACCTTAATCTGGCACCAGGTGCTCAGCTGGCAGATGCTCTGTAAGCCCACAGAAGATGAAGGATAAGATTCTGTGCAACCACTAGCAGGCAGTAAAAATTAATATTTCCTTTCTGCTAGGTGCTGCTTAGGGCTTGATTAGTCAATAGGAAACAGTAGGCACAGGGATTTGTGTGGATCTTCATCAGAGCCTTAGCACATATTGGAATGTGCAAATTGATACCCTTTTAATTGTAGCAAAGGCTTCTGGACTGCAGGTGGGTAGATAAGGTCAATACAGATCGTGGCAGGCGGGCAGGGCCAGGGCAGGGACCAGCCGTGTAAGTATGGGGCAGAAAGGAGGCAGAAGAAAACCTGTCATGGAGTGTATGGAGAAGCCAGAAAGGAATTACAAAAGCATAAAATATTCCTCAGCTCTGGCGGACCAGGCCCTCTTTATGAAGGGATCCCAAGCAGTAGTACTGTTGTCTGGATTTGCATAGAGCCCTCAAAGTGCGGTTCCATCAAATAACGTCAGCCAGTATTTTTAAAAAGCGAGTCCTAAATCTTTACCTTAGGGGTCGCAAAGGAGGTCACGCGTTCGGGAAAAGCAAACTTCCAGCAGGGCCCCTCCTCCCACTCATTCGGGGGTCTCCAGACCCGCCCGCAGCGGCCCCCCTCAGGGCTCGCTCCTGCCCCCCCGGGGGCTGCTGCTGTCCCGCGGCGAGGGGACGGGGCAGAGGAGGGGCAGGGCGACCCCGGCCGCCTCCCCCCGCGGTCCTGCCCGCTGGGATGGGCCCGGCGGCTCCCGCCTCCCCCCGCGCTCCGGCCCGAATCACGGCGGCCGTGCCCGGGGAGCGCTTCCCTGCTGCCGTCTGCACCACCTGAGCGATGGTTCCGTTTCGGTTGGCGTCTAACGCGCCCTCGCCCCGCCAGCGCCCCGTCCCGCGGCGCACGTGCAGTGCCGGGCGGGGGGCAAGGGGTCCCGTTTACCTGGCAGCAGGTGTGTGTCGGCTCCGCTACGCCCGTGCGGCGAGCGGCTGCGGGCTCGGAGACGAGAGGAGGAGGGGGGTGAGGCCGAACAGCCCCCAGCCCTGCGGCGGGGCCAGGGCAGGGGCTGGGGCGAGCGGCTCCCAGCACCGCCTGGGGAGGCTGCGGGGGCACGCTGCTGCTGCGCTCCCGCCGCCCCGGGAGCCGGGGGGCAGCCCTCACCGTCCGTCCCGACCGCCGCCTCCGAAAACTAGAGCCCCGGAGGGGCGGAGGATCCGCGGCGAAGGGCGCAGCAGTGAGTGGCGGCTCCGCAGCCCCGTGGCAAGGCGCCGGCTGGAGGCGGAGGGAGGCTGCGGCGGGGCTTCCGCGCCCTCCGAGCGTGCGTTCGGCGTTGGGGGGCAGCGCACCCTCCCTGCCGCGGTGATGGTGCATTTTTCCTCCGGCTCCGTCGCGGGGATGGTGCTGCAGCCAGGCAAGGTGCTGTCAGCCGGCCCTAGGCAGGCTCTCCCCGCTTTCCCCACTGCGCTTGTTCCTTCCCCTGGTCACCTCGCCCGCTCCAGACCCCGCAGCTGTGCCAGTGTTTTATTTTCCTAAACGTCGCAGACGCGCGTGATTAAATACCGGTGCGAGGCCAGCAACTTCAGCAGCGCCCGGGCGTGTGTGCGCGATGGGGGGGACGGGGTCGCGTACGGGCATGCCTGCGCGCCCAGGTGAGCTAGCCCACCCGCGGCTACGCGCCGGCCGGGGGGCGAGGCGCCCACATGGGTGGGCGCGCAGGAGGGGAGCAGCCCGGCCCTCGCCCCGTCGAGGGTACCCGCAGCCGGCGGTGCAGGGCTGACGGCGGGGGTGCGGGGGTCACCGCGGGCGTGCTGCCCCCCGGCCCCCCCTCTCCTGCCCGGCCCGGCCCCGGGCGCTGCCGCGGGGCGCAGCAGCATCGCCGGCCCCGCCCGCCGGGCCCCGCATCCCGCTCGGCCAATGGGGGCGGCGCGGCGGCGGCACGTGACGCGGCGGGCCGGGACCTGCTGCTTCCCCCGCGCAGAGGGATGCGGGCGGCAGAGCGGGGCAGGCGGCGGCGGCGGCGGCTGCGCGGCGGCGGCCCCTCCGCGCCCTCCCCCCGCTCCCCGCCGCCCGGCCCCTATGGCAGCCGCTCCCCGAACCGCCGCCGCCCGCACCCCCGCACCGCCCCGCCGGGCTCCGCCGCTAGCCCCAGCAGCGTCGCGCCCGCCTTCGGCCGCCGCTCGCTGACCCGCTGCCGCCGCCGGCCGGGGCCCCGGGATGCCCAGCGGCCCCGCCGGCCGTCCCTGCCGCCCGCCGCGCCGCCCGGGGGGCACGCCGCCGGAGAGTTGAGTTAGGAAGTCATGGTGCCCTGGGAGCCCTCCCCGCCCCGGCAGTGCGGCGGCGGCGGCTGGACGCTCTGCGACTGCTGCTGCTGGCTGCTGCTGCCCGCCGTGCTGCTCGTCCTCGCCCGCCCCGACAAGCTGGCGGCCTTCCCTACCTCCTTAAGTGACTGCCAGACGCCCACCGGCTGGAACTGCTCCGGTAAGCACCGGAGCTTCCCGCGCCTGGCCCTGCCGTGCCCCGCCGGGCGCTCAAAGTTGCGCGGGCGAGCCCGGGGCAAGACAACTTGAGCGGGCGATGCCGCGTCCCGCTCGGTACGCGGGAACGGAGACGGCGAAAAGTGCCGGCCGTCGCTCCCGGCGCGGCGCCCAGCCCCCGGGCGACCCGCTGCCCCCCGCTGCCCCCCGCTCCGCGGGGCCGGGCGTGCCGGCCGCGCCCTCCGCCGGTGCGCAGCGCTGCGGGCGGCTCCGCGCTGCCGCGGGGCACCTCGGTGCGGGAGCGGGCAGCCGGGCCGCCTGCGCGCATCCTGCCGGCGGCTCCTCCCGTGCGCGCCGGGGCGAGGGCGCGGCGGGGTACGGGCACCGGGAGCCCCGCGCCCGCTCCTTGAAGTCGGGTGACCTTTAGAACGAGTTTCTCACGTAGGGCAGCAGCCGGCCCTTCCCGAAACCTAAAGTAAGCCTGGATCCGGCTGCGATAGCCGCCGAAGGGAGAGAGCCTTTTGGGGTAACGTGTGCCCCGCACGTAACGTGTTAGACCTGGGGGGGGGGGGGGGGGGCACTGGCACTGTAAGCTCTTCGTTTCAAACATGTAGCGATACGGTTAAGAGCGCTCGGATGTGTTTTTTAAAAAAATCGATGGATTTAGATCTTAATGGGTTTGGAGTCTGATAGAGCTGTTTTGTTTAATACCTTGCCGCACGTTGTTGGAGTGGGAAGTCAGCTAGCGAAATCTGAAATTCACGCTTGTATTCGTGAACTGAATCTTCAGTCAGATCTGTTGGTTTTTCCCAGAGAAAATGAAGGCAAAGAGCTAGGTTCGCTCAAGCGGCTTGTGGGGAACCTAGCACTTCTGTTAACTTAGAGGTGATCAATCTTCATTGGGATCAGGCAGACCATCACGGAAAACATACAGCCTGTTTGTCTTTATTATTGGGGGCTTTATTGCATCATGGGCTGAAGAAATCCCAATCTGGACTTTTGTCCAACAGATTTGTGATCAGATGGGGATAAGTTGATGACATTTCCACCCTAACATAAAGAAACAGCATAATTACCAGGTGACTTTTGAGGAAACGGAGTCTGTGAAATAGAAAAAAAAGTGCATGAGGCATTTGGGAATAGAAACTAAGAGAAAGACCAAGGGAGAAACAAGAGAAAAAGTGGGAAACTGAGGACAGGGAAGGACAAAAGAAAATCTGGACTGTGTCATTTCGTCAACAAGGTTATTGTGCTGCGTGCATTAAAATGCAATCATTCTGTATTGTTCCTTTTGCTAGACCAAAGCTGATATCTTTTTCCCCCCCCCCTCTTTACATTTGAGGTTATGATGACAGAGAAAATGATCTCTTTCTCTGCGACACCAATACCTGTAAATTTGATGGGGAGTGTTTAAGGATTGGAGACAGTGTGACTTGTGTCTGTCAGTTCAAGGTAAGAAGATTGATATTTCATTCTCTAATTCACTAATGAGAATACAAATCAAGGATCTCCCTTTATAACCTATCACTTGGCAATTTATTTCCCTGCGTGCAGAGAAGTTAGAGGGAAAACCTGGCAGCATGTATAAAAGCTGACAGGAGAACCAACTGGTGTCAAGAAGACACAAGTTTCTCTGGGAAAATGCAGATGCTGTGGCTTTAAATGTCCCTTTGGGTTTGCAGTTTCAGGTTGTGCATTTCTGATTTTTTGTCTCTGCCCTTTTAACAAAGATTTAGAGCCCTTTCTAAATTCATTTTTGATACAGATCATGGCTTATTGTATTCGGAGTTCTGATCTAGTTAAAGAAATGGATCTGTAATGTGCTTATGCAATATTTTCAGGAAGGGCTGCATAGTGACAATGCTCTTGCCTGTTTATCTGCCCAGCTGATCAGATTAAGGAGCAATCCCTCTGTTCCCAAATCATGAACTTCCTTTAGCTTTTATATAGTTTTAGGGGGGGTGTTACTGAGTAGTAGGGGGGTTTCCTGCTATTTCTTCTCTCTCCCTCTTCCAGCTGCATCTAAACCTCAGGCGTTCTCAAAGTCAGATGATTTCATTATGAAGGATTCCATTTAATATGTTTTAGCCAACTCACAAAACAGCTGTGCTTTACATAATGACCTGAATAAAAACGGAACAAATTAAAAGAGTTTTAAGCATGTATCAGCACGTGTTGTATGTACATTTATGCCCCTGTGGTTTCTTGCATTTTAATGTGGATTTGTGAAGTTGTGGAACTTGTAACACTGATTTGTATGTTTACAGTAGAGCAGGCCAAATAGTGCACAGTTCAAGATTGTGCACATCTGTAATGATTAAGTAGTTATTGAGCTTTGATAGACTATTTGCTTTGAAGCATGACAAGTATCGTTTATATTTCTAGAGCCAAATGTGTCTTCAGAGAAAAAAAACCCAAATGATAAATTCCTTCATTTAAAACAAAGAAGGAATTTTCTGTAATAAGAGCAAGACAGTTGTTTGCTGAAATGCTTGTGTTTCCGGTGTTGGGAGAGAATTCATATTGGCCATGGGGTTTTGTTTTTTTTATTTTGTTTCTAGTTTGCGTGCAATCAAAAATTCAATGTGAGAATGCTGTTTTGAGCATTTGCCTTGGCTCAGGATGTGCAGTGATTTAAGGGTGGGTCTGTTTTCCCTTTCTAAGAAAAATCCGTAATGCAGTGAGACATCTGTGACTTGTCCCATTGCCTGGCGGTGAGCTAGGGCAGATGTTGTGCCATGAGCACTGAACTTGGAGCAGCCACAGGACATGCTTGGGTCTTGTCTTTGGTCCTGGATTGGTGTTGCCACATGGTATAAAGCAGTGGACTCGTGGCCTAGAAGGAGCAAATTCAGACGTTGCCATCGGCAGGGAAGAAGGCATTGGGAGCACTGTTTCCCCAAGGCAGGATGCTGGTCCCTGGTGATTCACAGTAAATGAAGCCAAATGAACCTCTTTGTGCTGTGTTGTCTCCTCTTCAAGAGGTGAATACTATATATTTGCTGCGTCGAGCAGTGCTGTAGGGGGCAGTTGAAACAAATCTAAGATAATCTGAGAACTTATATATGAATATGTAAATGAAATTAAAAGTATAAGTTGGGCAGTTGTGGGCCTGATCCCACTAATAAATGGGTTGAAATCAACAGTAATCTTCGGTTTCAGCGCCCTTTGGATCAGGCCCTGTAAACGCTCAGAGCTTTTTGTCTTGATTTGAGCCCTCTGTGGAGCCGCAGGGCTGGCTGTGACCTTGGAGGGCAAATTACCTGTGGCTGATCCTGTGCCGGTGCTGCAAAGGGCGGTGCGGTGCCGGGGGCTTCTGTAGTCAAACGTGTCCACTTTGATACAGGCAGAGCTTGGGGGGATGTTAACTTCTCTTGTAACATCAGTGGATAATGTGACAAGCCAAAAAGATACGCCACCAGAGTAGAAAATTAATTTTGAGTGTGGTGTCTGAGACTGGCCAAGTAAGGCAGAGCTGGCCAAGTAATTTGTGTCATGAGTAAGGGGGGTCCTCCATCAGAATTCAGGTCCCCTGTTTCGGTGATAGCTCTCTGGGGTGATGGTTAGCGAATCAATAGCAGAGTCCTCATCACTATAACCATATTTTATGTTTTCTCCAGAATTTGCCAGGGGCTTTAACTGCAGCTTAAAAGAATAGACAAGGATGGAAAGCTAATTTTGCCTCCATACTGTTGAAAAGCCCTGGGCTGGCCAGCCTGTGTCTTGAGGGGCTGAAGTGGGGAGCAGGGCGTTTGCAGTCTTGGTTTGGGTTTTTCAAACGGGAATCACAGATGCACAGTGTCTGTCCAAGTGGAGTCAAAATTAATTTGTTTTTGCTTGAAAGGGTGGATATGATCAGAGATTCTGGAACACCTGAGTTAGGCTTCCATCCCTGGAGAGCCAGCAGGCGTGTGCTGAGAAAGGGATTCATAGTGGTTGGCTCTCTTGCCGTACTCTACTGCAAAATGATCGCCCCTTCACTACTTCCTCACAATGAGATGTGTATTGCATTGGAAAACACTCTCCTGCTCTGATCAGTCACTGCAGATCTGTCCACCGCTCAGGGCAAGCCCATACCTTGGTGTCAGCAGGGCAGGAATGCACTGGGCCAGTGCTGGCTCCAGCAGTGGGGCCGAGTGTGGGAGAAAGCACCACCGCCGCTGCCCCCCCTGCACAGAGCAAATTCGACGGGGCCACCAGAACAGCAGGCATGTGGTTGGAGACATGGCTCACTGGGGTCTGCACCCTAGTCTGCCCAAAGCCACAGGTCTGGCAGCCTGGGGTTTTTTTCCATCTTAGATTTCATGTACATATCTAAAAATACTTCAGGGTATTTCCATCAATGTTGCACACCTCTTCTCTTTGGTCACCACGAGACCTTGCATGCATGTTGAATCCTGTACGTGCCTCAGTGTTTGTGGAGCTGGAACATCACCTGGCCAGCTTGAAGCTTTGTATCATATTTCTGGAATCTATTTTCATGCTGCTTGGTTCCAGATGTAGGTGACATTTTTGGACTAGTTAAGTAGGAGGCAGTCAAACTTTTAACAGTGTTACCAAGAGAGGGAGTTACGCAAGTTATCATTTTCTTTAGAAAACAAACCTTACGCTTTCAGTGCCTAGCACTGACCCCCAGCGCTTGCAAAGCTGGTTTGTCCTTGGCTGTGATAGTGGGCACTCCGGGCTGCTAGAGGTGAGGAAGGCAGCCTTTGTATGATACTTGGCTGAATTGCATACGTATGTTTCTTGCTCTACAGCTGAATTTTATAAATGTGCATATGTAAGAGAGAAGGGGACAGTATGGCACTATGCTGCTGCTTTAGTGGGAGTTTTGACATGAGTTTCCCTGGGTGCTTGATCAACCTTTACTTGAGGGGTGGAGAATCATTCCCTCATCTACAGCTTGTTTTATTGAGCCCAAAATTGATGCCAAAAACGTGTCACTGTACTGGGGAAACTGATAGTCAACATCTAATATTGTCCAATGCCAGCAAGTATTTTGTGATGTGAAGAGCTGCGAGTACTGGATTTAGCATGGTCAAGTACAAGAGTCTGGCTCTAGTGGGTTAGGAGTAACCTGGTGACTAACATCACAACCTTCTCATCGGTGGTCGCCTTTCCTGGCTACCTTCCAGTACGGTGTCCTGGTGGCTCGTAGAGCCATCCCAGCTCAAAGCCAAGGGAGAATCCATCTGGAAGATCTCACTTCTTTTGTTCCTTGTGGCTCCTGCCTTTTCCATCTTAATACTAGTTGTCCAAAGGCAGTGGTAGGAAAAGTGGGCAGCAGGTGAAGAAACACATCCTTGACCAGCATGATTTGCAAAAGAAAAGGCTGCATCACCTGTGCTCATCACAGAGTACCCCCCACCTCTGCTGCCCAAAGCCAAGCTTGAATGTGGCAGGAGCCACGGGAGAGATGGTGAAGCTTCTGCCAGGAGAGTTAATCCTTCCTGGAGCCCTGGTGTCTCTCAAAAGTGTTTTGAAATTGCCAAGCTTTGGAATAAGCTCCAGCGTAGCTCAGAGCAGCTCTGTCACTCATTTCTGTGGATCAGGATTTCACTCTTGATGCTGCGTGCTGCTAATGTAGGGCCGTCTGGCCTTTGAGATTTGCAGCTGAGTCAGTGTAAAAGATCGTCTCTTGCTCTGGGCAAAACCAGCAGAGAGTTTGCTGCTGTGTTTCTGGGGAGCAGGATCCAGCATTGTTTCTACGTGTAACAGAGCCTGTTGAGAAACTTTGGGCCAAATTCTGCACAGATTAGATTGCTCTGGGAAAAGGTCCCATGGGTGGCAAGCAGATAATATGTCTAAAGCAAGCGTGATTTGCTCCTTCGTGCTTTAAAAAAATTGCACCATTGTGTTAATTGTCCTGGTTAAGTATTCCAGATCAGCCTCCAGCAATCGTTGAGCTTCTGGATGAAGTTGGCATTTTCTGCTTGCAACATTACTCAGATTTGGAACATAATGGTGAAAATAGCATAGAAACACTTTTTAATGAACTGTTTAAAATCTTTGCATGGAGGAGTCCTTTGTTAGAAGCGGAACGAGAGGATTTCTACTGTTGTGGCTGCTGGTTTCCTTTCTTGTTCCAAGGGAAGAGAGTGCTGGGGGTGGGCAGCAGCTTGGGAAGACAAGAAAATACAATGCACGAGGAAAATGTCATTTGATTTGGCCCAATCAAAATGTCACTCTGACCAACTATGAATAATTTCTTGGCAGCTGCTTTGTGTGGAGGCCTGCAATTAATGCAATCTATGCAATCATTTGTGTTAATCACTTCTGTAGTCATTCACGTTGAAGCATATTTGATTTTTATATCCCTGGAATTTCAGTTCTGTGTTTTACATTGTGCCTGACGAACGCACCTCAGATGCTTTGTGGCGTAGTACAGCTAAATAGGAAGTACGATTTCTTTTTAATTTTTACTTTGATTTAAACAGAGGTGAGCATTTGTAAATAATAGTTGTGATCATTCCATTTGTTATAATTAAACAATGAGGCATACCAGGAGTACAGTAATCATGAGATAATCATATCCCCAGTATAATTACCATGTACAGGGTATATCCAAGAATTTCTAAGCCTCAGAGGGTGATTATCTTATGATAACTGCACCCGGTGGGTGCCCAATTTTCAATATAAAATGGAATTATTTTTATTAAAATGAACAACAGAGGGCAAAGCTGTCTTTCAGTGGTAGAGGGAACAAAACAGGTAGTTTGCAGAGCTGAGCAGGAGTTTTGAGCCAAAAGAGGGATGCGTAGCATGAGTAACTTCAGCGCCCTTTGGTGTGCGGGCTGAGCGTGCTGCAGTGCTGCTGCTCCTGCCCGCTGGCCACCATGGGGAGAGCTTGGACCTTTGTGGAGCATCCCGGCCGGAGCTTGCCAGGAAGGGAAACAGCTCTGCAGAAAGAGGGATGGGGTTTGATCATAGGTGTCTCAGAAATAATTTCCCTCTGTCCAATCAGTTCTAATTATAGCCAAGTACTTAAACAGAGTGTTATATACGTGCACAGGCAGACACTTTGGTGTATGCAGACTGTCTGTGTAGCAGCGAGGGTGTCTATGCGGGAGGAGGGGAAAAGTGAGCCTGTTCGTTGCAATTTGTCTGTAGCCATCCAATGGAAACACATGAGCTGCTATTGCAGATGCGAGGAGCTGTTTGCCTTGCCCATCTTAGTTCCCTGGGGATGCCCCCACATCCTCCTCGCAGGGAGAGGCCTCTCTGGGCGCACTTACTGACCACTTTGCCCATTCACATTACCTTTTCCCTAACCTGATCAAGTCTGGTTTACACTTCTCTGCCTTTTGCCTTTTTTAAGAATCCCCCCTCCCTCTCCCCTAGTAGCTGTAAAGGTGAAGAGTGTCTCCCTTCCTGTGGTTTTCCCAGGGGTTTAATACTGGAAGGGGGCTGGGGGGGTTACGCAAATGGGTCCTGTGCCACCCCACTTGTGTGACTAATGCTTCTGCTCTCTGTCCCTTCCCATCAGTGTAACAATGACTACGTGCCCGTCTGCGGCTCCAACGGCGACACCTACCAGAATGAATGCTACTTGAAACAGGCTGCCTGCAAGCAGCAGAGCGAAATACTCCTGGTGTCCGAAGGATCATGTGCGACCGGTATGTATAATGCACTCCAGGCTGCCTGCAGACCTTGCCGTGCCCCTGAATAAAAGAACCTGTGGATGGCGAAAGCTATTTGAATGCCTGCTTTGAATTCATTACAGAAGAATTCTTTGCCGTCTTAGGCATGAGAAGTTGCTGCCATCCTTCCCTGTGAAGTCACTAACTTAGCACAGGCTCACCGTCTATGATACAGTATACCCTTGACACTGTTTCGAAGAGCCAGCACAGAAGTTGATTTCTTTTTTTTAATACGTATCTTGTGCTCCTGATCATCCTGTGCGCTGCGTACACTTCTGAGCTGCTACGCCTAGTAACTGGAAGCAGATTAAATGAGCAGATGTCTGATAAATGGGCATCTGGATTACCACAGACCCCTCCGTAATCTGGAGAGAGAGAACTGGAGCATTATTGCCTGCAATCCAGTTTCTTAGCTTTTTCTTTGTGCATGTAGGGCTAGATTCCCAGCTAGTATAGTTCAGCAGACCCCTGGTTGTAATGCACCCTGCCAATTTATACCAGCTAAAGATTTGGCCTGAAAGATGCTTAACAAACAAGTCTAGGCAACAGGTTTTTCTTCTGGACCTGCTGGAAGAATTCATTAAAGAGCTTATGTGAAAACTGACTGGCATTTGAGACATCTTTGCTTAACTCTGAGCATCGTGAGCTGTTTGTACCTCCGCTTTTATGAAACAGCTAGAAAGGTGAATGAGCAAAATCAGTCAAGAAAACTGAGTTGCTTATGTGCAGGAGTTCTTGATGTTTTTCTTTTGTGCTCAGTATCTGTTAGAGGTGGGCAGTGAAGTTAACTTGAAAAGAGCAGGAGGAGTAACTCTTTGTTCTTGAGAGAGTTCTTTAAACTTAAAGCAGAATTTTTTTCCTGGCTGAGGATGGAGGAGTCAATAAAAAGTGCATTAGACAAACTTTTTGCAGTGCCGCAATTTTGTGTTTTGTACACCTGAGAGAAAATAAACTCCTTTCCCTGGAAATGTTGTTCTTCTCTGAAGCTGTTACCTGACAATTTTCAAGAGGGAAAAAAACATACGCTGCAATTTTTTTGTCTATAAATTGGTATTAAGCAGAGCTCAGGCTGACAAAGCCTATTGTGGCATAGGATTTGTTCAACTTGGTGAATTCTCTCAGCGCAGCAACCGGTCTTTTTTCATTCAAACTTTTTGATTAAAGGGATAATTGTGAAGCTTTGCTACATCTTTTCTTAAACTTCATGCCTACTGGCAATGGCTGTGTTGGAAGCATTCTCTCTGAAACACATTTTGGATTTCAGAAACAGAGAAGGAAAAAAAAAAAAAAAAAGGCTTTCCTGAAGTCTTGATCGTTTGGCCTTTTTTTCTTTCTCCCAGGAGGAGGCTCCTGAGGAGGCTCCAGCAGAGAAGGGAGCAGCCATGCACCTCAGGTTTTCCCCATGGGATAGGGCTCTCTGGAGGGTGCCCAGGACCCCCCAGCAGCGACCTGGGGTGCTGAGAGGTCTGGCAGTGGGCAGCCCTCCTGGCCAGGACCAGCAGGCATCTGGCTGTTGAAGGGTAGGGGCAGGAGAGACACAAGGTTTTTTTCATGGAATCATAGAATCATTTAGGTTGGAAAAGAGCTTTGAGATCGTCAATTCCAACCGTTACCCCAGCACTACCAAGTCCATCACTAAACCATGCCACCAAGCACTGCATCTATTCAAAGTGCCAGAGAATGTGGTAGTTCATTGGGGGAGGCCGGTGGTAGCAGGCATTCGTTCCTTTCTCTGTGCTGGGGAGACCTGGCCCACCTGGAAAAGCAGTACTTCCCAGAGCCATGAGGGCATTCTAATGAAGACACCCTCCTTTCCCCAGTAGCTCATTTGGGAAAGAGCATCAGGACAGAAGATCAGATCAGGAAAATGCAGGAGATGGTCACTGGGAAACCCCCACCATTTTCTGTTCTCTTTTCCAGCCCCTTTTTGCATCTGTCCAGTCTTGCTTTGTAAATCTTTGCATCTATGCAGTCTTGCTGTGTAAATCTTCCATTTTAAGTCATTTTTGTGCCACGTTTATTGAAATAAAGGTTTTCCTTTTTTTTTTAACTTTGAGCAAGGATGGCGTGTGCAAGCCAGTTCAGGTCCACCAGACCTTGCTGTCAGTAAATTAGGTCTAACGGTTCATAGGGTAATTGGATCCCAAAGCAGCCTTTCCAAACTGTCTATTAATCTTGATGCTGATAACTGGATGACCCCTCCACTAAGGGGGAGGTTGGGATGATAACCTCCCTCCCTTCCCTGAAAAAGAAATTCCTCTTATGGATTATTTTTGGTAACCCTACATGTGTGTGCATTTCTGTGCTTTGCCTCACTTGGAAAGTTTTGTAATGAAGCTCCGGGCTTGGCAATGTCGTGATGTTGCACTTTCTAAATTTGTGACTCTCGTCATTCCAGCCAACAAAACATTGAGCAGAGGAAAAATAAATATGAAATACTCGATTTTGAAACTCAGCAACAACCTTGAGAAAAATGACATTTTAATAATTTATCTAAAGGCTTTGATTGTTATTTCCAATTTCCATTTTTTTTCCCAGTTTTTCCAATATTTTCCAATAATTCCAATGGTTTATTCCAACTAGTTAAGATCTGATGAGCTGACATTGTTTTGTAACGATAATGACATGAATTTCCAGTTGGCCTGGCCTTAAAAAAATGGGTTTAAAAAATTGTCTTTGATGGTGAGTAGTGGGCAAGTGAAGTAACTTTGCACAGCTGTTAGGAACAAAGCTTTATCAGTCTTGGTACAACAAAACAAAGTAGAGGCTGATGAGGACATTACAGCACTCCAGGGCTTAGGTTATTTTAGTCTAATATAGAGACTTTAAAGAAAAGACATGAGAAAAAGATGGTTCGAGTGAGCTACGTTCAGATTAGAACTCGATGATTTACCCAGGGATGATACCAAATGTGAGGTACACTGTAATACACTTAACAGTCTTGCTTTGCATGCTTACAGCACATACTGTAGAACATGAATATAAATTTCTTTCTGTTCTTTCTTCAGATGCTGGCTCGGGATCTGGGGACGGAGGTAAGAGTCATCTTTTAGTATCTCTGTGGTTATGTGTACACACATTGTCTTTCACAGTTTCAGATTGTAAGTGGATAGGCTTTGCAGTTTACTTGTGACATTGCATATTGTCTTTTGTTTAGCTTTTTCTCTGAAAAAAAGTGGTATTTTGCATTTTAGTCAAGCTGGAACCTAATAATGACATGCTGTTTTCTAGGGAAATTCAGAAAGCTGTGATATTTTTAATAGGACTTGGAATTATTCATAGCTTGTGCTAGGAGCTCTATCTCCATCTACTGTTACAGTTGCACTCATTTGTTTTATGTTTAGAGTAATATTTCTTTTGTTTTAAAACATGAGCCAAACCCTTGGCTCCTCCTCACTGGAGGATTCAAGCCAAATATTTTGTGGTAACGGAGAGCATTCTTTCAAAGATATGAAGAAATGTCAGAGGGAAAGAACAATGTGCTCTTATAAGAACAGCAGCAGCAAAAATGAACGTGGAAACAGTCCAAACCCTTCACTGCATACAGGGGGATACTGTAAAATGCAGGAAAACTTGCATTTCAGTTCAGGGTTGGGGATTATTTTTTTTATTATTATTTCTTAGGTGCAGTCATTTATGGGTTTGCTTGTTTAACGCTGGTTCTAGGGTTTGTGACCGGTCGGTCCTTCCTGGAAGTGTAAGTGTTGGGTCTGGGCAGTGCCCTCCCCCAGGGCAGGGAACGAACGTGACTGCTGGGAGCTACTTGCATGGTGGGGCCAGTGGGTCAGGTGGCACTGGGGGCTGGGAGGGCCAGGGCTAGCTGGGGTGGCTGTGGAAGGTTGTCTTTAACCGTTACCCTCATTTCTGCCCAAGCCCCCTCAGTGAGCTCTGGGAGCAGGGGAAGGGCAAGGTCAGCATCAGGCAGTGTTGCTGCTGGGCTCCGCAGCCTGGGGCAGCCACCGGAGCTGAGCCAGCTTTCTGCATAAGACACAGCAGGTCTGGGCTCTTACCTGGTTTTGTGGCTGGCCCTGGCTGGATTCAGGTTTTTCAAATGCAACCCTGTTGTTTGGCAAAATATCACTTAGTCCTCATGTAGTTTTGGTAACCAGTATATCAGAGAACACAATGTATAGGTAAAGTATTAGTTTTACCCATGAAGTGGCCAACAACATGAGCATATAAGGAGCTTGCAAGGGACCTAATTTTCCAATATTGAACGCAGGCTGCTTCCTGGAAATCGGGACTCTTTAATATGCTTCAAATCTGGCTTCCCAGAAACTTAAATACTGCGATTTGTTGTCAAAAGTTTTGTCCAGCTATTTCTATTTAACTCTAATGTCCTCTTAAATTGTCTTTTTAACTACTACACCAAAGAAATTCCTTATTCAGTGCTTAACTGAAATCTACAATTCAATTTATGTTTATGATAAGATTTTCACACATATGGTCAACATGTCAGTTTTCAATGAAGTTGTGCGAAATTAATCACGTACGTACCAAGGAAAACAGATAAGATCTCCCATTCGGTTTATAACTGGGGAGGTGAGGAAACAAACTTGGCTGCTTTCTACAAGTAATGAATTCCATACTCAAAAACATGGGAATTTAAAAACAGAATTTCCAAATAGTTTCATTTTTAAAAGCTAAGGCTGACGAGATATGAGCAGAACAGGACCTTGGGGACTGACTGGGCAGGTAGTAAGAAAGCAGATTTGTGAAGGAGACGGAACCAAGTTGGTGCATGTGTTTAAAGGTCTACAAAGCTGCCTTGTATTATTCAAGATTTAGTAGGCAGCTACGGCTGTTCTTAAAGTACAAAAGTATATTTATGTGCCCTAAGAAGCTAAATCCAGCCAAGTAAATGTTGTCACTACATCACTCTTTACTAGACACGGTCTTGTTGTAAAAGCTGTAATAAATTTTCGATGTCATCACAGTAAGTCTTGTAAAACCCACTCCAACAATCTTGAGTGGGATGTTTTTTTTCTGTGAGAAGCCTGAAATTTTAGACAATCTTCTGTGTTTTCTGGTTTTTATGAAAGTTTTTGTTTCTTATGCTTCTTATGTATCAGTCTTGACTAACAAACTGCTAACCAATGCAGCATCATATTTTGCAAAACTAAGCCATAGGGACCCTCCCAGCTGGCCATGCCTCTGCCTCAACCAGCAGAATGGGGCTGTCCTGGATGCCACGGCTGGTGCTGGGTCCATCTGCAGCAAGGTACCCGCTGGCAGCCCGCAGGAGCCACCGTTCTCTTGCTGATTTGCCCCTTTTCTTGTTGCTGTTGGAGTGCCAGCAGGGCACAGGCTAGCGCTACACTTCAGCACTGCTGTTTGCTCTGTGTTGCGTTTCCACACATTGTGTTTTTCACAGCTAGCAGACTTTCTGGCAAGGTTCAGTCTTGTGCAACTGTTGTGGTCGGTCTTTGGGAGGTTCCTTGCAGCCAGGGAGACCCAGATAGGGAGCCCTGTGGGACTGCTGTGGGCACAGGCAGGGTGAGTAGTGCCTCCAGGGCACGGAGTAGGAGGCTCTGGTTAAAAAGACAAAAAGTAGATGGGCTTCTACTTGAAGGCACCTATAATGGCTGATCCTTCAGTCTGAATTGCTGAGGACCGTTAGCAGTGGGAATCTCTGCCTCTCAGCACTTGTAGGTGGAAAAGGGTGTTGCTTCTTACCGGAGCCCCTCCATATTATTCCCATGGGTTCCCTTAGTGCTCTTGTGTATCGCTCTGCAAGCTGTGAGATGAGGGAACCAGCTTTTCAACAGAGTTGTATCTCGTGGTTGGATGTCTTTGGTATGATAAGATACACGTCTAATAGGAAATTAACTGAGCTTGTGAACTAGTAAAGGGCATCGTGTTTCTCCAGTCCTTGAAACACGGCAAGTTTTTTGCTTTGAGGTGGTTTCTCCGCTGACTGACACCAGTTCAGCTCTCAGTGCTGCTTCTCTCTCAAGGATGCTCCTGTCACATGAAGTTACAATTGGTTAAGTGTTCAGAAATTGCTGAAAAGAGGTTGACGCGATGGGCAGACACACACAAACACATTGTGTGTTTGTACGAACCTTGTTTTCTCAGAAAACTGGACAGAGTAGGAGCAAGGAACAACATAGCCAGAGGCCGTGTTTTGCCGGCCACGATTCCCCTCCACACATTCCTACCTGGGTTTGCAGAGAAGTCTTCTCAATTCATTATTTAGGAAGTGGGGTTTTCTGCTTTCCTGTCAGGGATGCTGGGATCAGAGAGGTCTCAGCTTCTTAGCACTTTGATGATCTTGAGGGCTTTCCAGAGGTGATTTAATCCTTCTTTATGCAGCAATAGCATGCAAAAGTCCCCTTATTTGTAAAGTGGTGGAGGAATCTTAATCTCATTTGATTACTGAGCCTTCAGTATGCACTTTGGGGATATCCAGAAAATGGGTAAGAGCAGTAGGTGTTCAAGCTTCTTACTGCAGAAGACATTTTTCCCTGTAAATGAAGACTGAAAATGCAGATCAAAAGCCGTTTCTGTGTTTTGATTGCAGAAGCTGGGAGTGTGGTGTGGAATTATTTAAAACCTCGTATCCCAGAAAGATACTAATCAATGGCAGAAAGAATGAATGTGAAAGAGTTTATACAGAGAGTAATTTAAAGAGATTCCATTCATTTTCATCTACGCCGTTCTCTAGACAACTGGGTTTTTTTAGAACCCAGTGATTCATGTTTTGGTCTTGAGCAGCTTTATAATGAATTCTTGCTCATTTCCTAGCTTTCTGCAGACAGCGACAAACTCAAGATGCAGTATTTCATTACGGCTCTTAATGTGCTAAGAGCATGTCTCCTTGGTTTCTTTTTTACACTGAACACTCCTTTCCCCTCCCTGCATTATCTGTATTTTTAGCTCTGTTGATTGGCTTGCTTTCGTAGTCCGATGGGCTGACTGTGGGTGACTGTCGCGCCAGGAGATCCCCCAGCACAGCAGTGCATAAGCACCTACGTTGAGTTACTTTCAGAGTGTCCTTCAATTTCCATTCGAGTCCTGCTGACTCCAGTGGGAATTATATGGGGCCCTTGGGTACACAGATCTTATCCTAGTTTGATTTTTACATTAATTCTTTATGACCTAGACTAAAGCAGACTGAAAAAACAAGTCATGATTCATCAATATCATCGTCACCATTTATTATTATGGTGGCATCTAGAGGTGCTAATTATAAGATTAGGACTCCAGTGTGGTCCACCCTGATACTGCGAGGCACTTCTTCACAGCGAGGGAGACAATAAAAGCTGTGAAGCAGAGGCTGCAATACCCAAGTTGGGCAAAGGCATCACACTTCAACGGCTGAATTGGGAATAACACATGCTGCTTCAGAGCCAAACCAGTGCTGCATCTTTTGAACCACGCTGTTTGTCAGCATACCCCTATGAAGTCCAGAAAGAATCAGAGATTATACTGCTCCCTAAGTTATTCCTAATTTTTTAGATAAACCTGGAAATCAACAACCTTAGAAGCCACCTTCTTCTCCCCCTCTGTCTGTGTCTCTCACTTTGTGTGTGTATTTTAAGGACGAGACTGGTTTGTTTGTTTGTTCATTCTTTCAATTTATCCCTTCAGTCTTATCCAGAAAAACTGAAGTCCTACAGCTCCTTGTAGGTGCCAGCATGTAGATTTAATGATAGATTTTGAATTCTGGTCTGCCTTTCCTGTTGGCTTAAAGATGTGTGAGTAAACACATACATATTATAAATCTGTACGAAGCAGCAGTCATCTTGAAACACCAACCCAGGGAAAATAGGGAGGGAAAAATTAACGCTTTGAAGCCTATATTATTTTTTAAGGTAAACTGTAATGCAGCACGTATATCTTTTTTTCTTTAATCAACAGGCAAATGGCACTTTGACCTAATTGCATTTGTTCTTCTCTCTGTGCTGGTTTTGTATGACTAACTTTGAATTCGGCAGCTCTGCAGCTTTTCCACTGATTTCCCTTTCTGCTTTATTACAAGGTTGATTGATGGGCAGGGCTATGCAGAACACAATGAATATTGCTGTAAACACTGTCCTAGCAATAACACTTGAGCCAAAATACACCATAAAACCTGGAGTGTGTATTGGTTTGAATGAAAGAGTGTATAAAATGCAATACTGATAAACACACACATACACACATGTTCTCAGTATATGGGAAAATACTGGGAGTGTGTTAGTTTAACCTGTGAAAGAAAGAGAATTCATATTTTGAGCTACAGATCCCGTCCTTTCTTTGCTCGGGTGTAATGGGTGATACATCCTTCTCTCATGTGAATTCCGAGTATCTGCTGACCCCACGTGCTATCATCAGCTGCAATAAGGTAATAGGAAAGCTTTTTCTGCTGTAATTTAATTTGGGAGGTGTAATTTAAAGCAGCATCAGAAGGTACAGAATCAACTATAAGCAACGTGCACTGACTGGGTAAATACCTCTGGAGGGAATGTTTAAATCTTAAATGATTGACCTGACTCTGGATGGTCAAATATACGTCTCCTTTGTTAAACAGTTTTTTACCTTGTTAACCTCAGCATGGCACTGAGCCCAAACCAATAAGCTCTTTGAAAGGCCGGGTTTATTAGCTCAGGCTCTTTGCTGTCCTAACGTGATTACACGACTTCTAGTTCAGGGCTGGCGCGCATCTGACCTATGTAAGAGTTAGATCAGGAAAAGGCAGTTAATGTCTCTTTGTGGCCTTTAAATATTAGGAGAGGATGAAGTTCCTAGGGTTTTGTTGACTAGATGAGAAGCACTTGACCATTCACAAGTACTGAAATTTTAGGCCGCTGCCGCATGCACCTTGTGTTGGGTAAGATGCATTAACGGTTTCAGAAATCCTAGGAAGGTATGGAAATGTCAGGAATACCAGCTTTCGGACTCCTCTCAGCCTCTCATTTGAGCTAAGTACTCAGCTAATCGACCCTGCCTGCCTGAGATGTTTCAGCAAATCCCCACAGCCCCTAAGAAGTTGAAGCTCTCCAGGGTTGTATGTAAAGTACCGGTACGGGAGGTAGTGGTTTTGGATTTAGTCACCTGGGTTCTGCCTCTGTTTCGCTTGCTGCTTCTGAAGTTAGAATGCAAAAATCCAATGTGAAGTAATGCATTTTATCCCTGTGCTTGCTTTGCTATGAATGGGCCAAAGTCCTGGCTGTGTCCTTAGTGTGAGGTGTGAATGCACAGGTCCCGTCAAGCAGACTATCAACACAGAGAAATACTGTGGGAAAGAGTTGACCCACAGTGAATGATCTGTGGTCCGTTTTCAGCCATTCCTGCAAAACTTAAGAAAATGAATAGAAGGTGCCGTGAAGATCCACAGACTTTTTTAGGTGGGAAGTAGGAATGTTGTCCATTTGTAGCCTCTTGCCTAAATTATACAGACTTTCATGTTTTTTAACACTTCTTGTAAGTAGTTCAGAGCTACGCAAGGAGATGGAAAGGGAGGGTGCTCACCTACATCAAAAAATACTGAGGTTGCTCTGGTTTTGCTTTAAAAGTCAAAACTGCCTGTCCACATCAAAACAGAGCAATAAAATCAAAAATATGCTGTCTAATCATGTGCAATCTGTAAATCCACAAATAACTAAGTCATCAAACCAGCAAACAAATCCTATGATACTCCAGCAAACAGATTAAAAAGGGGGGATCTAATCACAAATACTCATTTATTGGTCCATTATTGTAAACACAGCAAGAGAGAGATGTAGTGGATTACAGCTGTCTGCTACATCTCTGTAAACCTGGATTAATTTTGCTTGTGACAACTGTGGAGTCACTGGAGATTAGCTGTGATGACAGTGAGAGGCGAATCTAGCCCACCGTTTGCTTTCCTATGCAGGGAAGTCTTCCACAGGGAAGAAAAATGGTTCACAAGCTTTCAAATGGTTTTGTCATGCTTGCTGCAAACACCTTACTTCATGGGGTAAGAGCATGCGTTCAAGCACATGCTTAGTTTTTATCACGTGCTTAATTTTTATCACATGCTTAAATGCCATTGCTTTCACAGTTTTCTTTTGAATATGGGTGTCTTGCACAAGTGGGGCCTGAGGCAGTCTCGGAGTGACCAGAACTTCTTCAGATCCTTGTGCATCTCTTGGTTATATATTCTGTAGTTTAGCGATTGAAGAAGCTGATTCACTATGCGCTTGCTTTGAACGTTTTTTGGCATGACATAGGATTTTGTGAGATGCTCTCATGAGATCTTAAAAAGAACAAATGGGATGAAAACTGCCAAGTCTCTCTCAAGGTTCGTGTACTTGCTTTTCTTTAACTCTTACTACATTTCAGACCTCAGCTGCCCCTGGCAAATCTAATATATTCTGCATTGGGTGTTTTAATTCCCTTTTGTCTAAGAGGCTTTCTTTCCTTTCAGAGATTGGGAAATAAAACCAGAAAGTTTGCCTGCTGTCTTTGAAGTCAGTGGGAATTTATCTTAAGGAAGGGCATGACTGATTCCCAAACACTTAGCAAACTGGAGATTGCCACCTACTTTATGTAAATGCATATACAGGACAAGTTTGGGTGCAAGCCCAAGAATCCAGACCAATTCATAATCAAATCCAGATAAGTACAAATTTTATAGTACAGTGCTACCAGTTCTTAAGAAGTTGCCACAAGTCTTTCAGCCCAGGTTTTTGAATAGTTTTATAGAAGGTGCTTAATTTGTCAATTAAAACAAACACATAAAATGCTTTTAGTCCTCATCGCTCAGGAAAATACTTGAACAGAAGCCCAGAATGCTCAACAATAGGGAGAACTCCAAACTGCATTTTGAAAATACCATGATTCAGGAAAGAAGAGGTCAGAATTCTTCCATGATGTTTCACATGATTTTTTAATATTTTTTTTTTAATGCCTTGGACTTCTTGATCTCATTTGTTCTAGCTGCATGGGAATTAGATAATGATGGTGCCTATTTAAACCCATTAAAAAAGCAGCTACTGAAGCAGGACCCTTTTTACCTCGGCAGCCCCAAATATCTCGCAGGTAGGAGTTTAAAGAGAACTAGTTAAGGAACTTTAATGTTGGGTTTTGATAAGTCTGATAACATGGGAAAGTTCTAAAGGTCTGAAAGAATGTAGATGCATGGGTATTAAAAAGGGTAGGGGAAAAATCCAGATTATTTATAGGCCAGTCAGTCTGACTCTGAGGTAAAGCAGGATATGCAGACCCGGACCTGTTTAATAAATAAATGAGAACTAATGCTGAGCAGTATGGGCTGATGTAAATAGATTTTGTCAACTAAATGAAATGTTATTTATGAAGCTACAGGTTTTCTTGATAAAGACAACAATGTTGATGTAGCGTACGTGGATGTCAGTGAAGTATTTGGCATGCCACTACATGACACTATGATTAAGGAACAAGAATCATGCAAAATTAACATGGTACACAATTAGTGGAGTAAAAGCTGCCCTTCACAAGTTAATTGTAAGTGGATTTATTGTTGTTAGACAGCACAAGGATCAGCCTCATGCTGTTTATTTATTTGTTTGTTTTACCAGTGACTTAGGTGGGCGCATACTTTCCTCATTGATCAAGTTCTCGGCAGATGTCACTGGGGAAGTAAGAAACCCAACAGTTCACCGATGCAAAGCAACCTGATTTACTAGGTACAGTGGTGCAAGAGCAGGCCGCCTGACGTGGCCGAACGTAAAGCCATGACCCTAGAACAAAGACAGCAAACCAGAGGAGTGAGGTGGGAAGAGGGTCTTGGAAACAGTGATGCTAGGAAGAAAGCTGGAGTCTTGGCAGTTAGTGGGCATGTTGCGAGAGTCCCCTGTGAACACAAATGGGCCAAAGGGCCACCGTTATCCCGGTATATGTAAGAAGCAGGCTCCTGAGCAGGAGTAAGGATGTCAAATTGCCTTCACTTTTACTGGCCGTGGTGCCTGCAGCTCCAGTGGCACTGAGCAGCAGAGCAGAAGGCTGTGCACAGCCGAGGGCAGTGGCTGGCCAGCAAGCTTGGCCGTGAAAGCTTTGATGCCCTGAGCTTTTTCAAGGCAAAGGCAAGGGGTACGTAGGTCACCATCAGTAAATACCGGTGTGGGGAACGCAAATGAGCAGCAGGGCTCTTTATGCTGACAGGCAAAGGTCTAATGAGATGCCAGGCTAGCAATTAAAGCTAGACAAACTCAGAGTAAAGTTTAGATGCATGTTTATAAATGAAGGCAACAGCACATAGAAGTGATTAAAAGTTGTGTAGGTTTCTACGTCACTTGAGGTTTTGACACTTGGATGTCTAGATTGCTCTGCTCAGTCAAGCATCAATTTGGAAGTCAGGGGCCTCTGTCACGTGGGAGGTCAGAAAGTGCTTGGTGGACCATTAATTCCAGGTGCCATAAATTAGTTTACACATGAAATAGGCTGAGTTTAGCCTATTTTGTTAAGCAGTCTGGGAAGGGATTGATTATGTGGGTATGTTTGTTCATTTCAAAATGCACACAAGTGTTTTTCTCTCTGCCCTCTCACTTCTCATTGTGTACATTTACATATGCAGGTAATGGAAGAGATGTGGGCTTTAGCAGAAGAGGAAAACCTTATGCAAAATGCTGGGCTAATTGCTCTGTGTTTAAAAATAGGCCATCCTACACTGCATTTCCTCCTAAGACTTCTTTACGTTGTCTGGCACTGGATAACTTTGGTGGCTCCTCATCTCATCTCACTCATGAGACGCCCCTTTGGGCTTCTGTCTGCCCTGGGGTGCTGCTCTGATTCCCAGTGTAATTACTGGCCTACCCCAGCTGTTGCTTGGAGGGAGCCTTGGGGAGGAGGAGGATGGCCAGCTCTCCCTGGAGGATCTGTCCAGGAACCTTTTTCTTCCCATTTCTCCTGGTGTAAGGGGGTGAGAGCAGAGGGGGGGAACCACACCCAGAGAGCTCTGAAATTGGAACCTGTACTGATCATGATTAAATATAATTTGATTTGTATCTCTTATTACAAAGAATCCTCCCTGGCTTTGATGTATTAGTGTATGTGATGGGCTTGGGAGGTGAGCGAGAAGGTACCAGAGCAGGCGGTAATTGCTTTGGCTCATACATGTCGTCCACTAGATTCAGACAGAGAGGCATCTTCATCTTTGTTACAATAGAGCCTTGATAAACGAATAACGTATTCTTTTGTACAATGCCTGAGATTTCCATCAGAAGAGGAGGGAGCCAGTTACGTGCATCACAAGGCCAGTGCAGGATAAGTCTATGCTGTAATTCATTTAGGCAAATGTTGAAGTAAATTGATGGACTCAGGTGTGTTTAGATTAGTGGCCTTTTGAAAAATGAGTTGTCCTGTGTGTACAATTTTTCAATCTGTTTACATCTAATTAGCTGTTCAGATTGGCTAAAATTAAGCGATGTCACTTGTAACGCATTCAGAGGTGAGGATATGGTAAAATAGGCTCTTTTATAATCTCTTCAGCAAGTGGCTTGGAGCACTGGCATAATGTGAACCGAGGGTGTGTGGATGATCAGTCTGTGATGTGGAATCAAATATAATCAAGCTGCAGTCTCACAAATGTAGTGAATGTCTGTAGCGTCTCTCTTACACTGATTCACAGAGGGAGCAAGGTTTTCCATCGTCCTCTCCCACGACTCCTTTTCAGTAGATTTGCCTGGCTGTCTGGGGTATGGTGTTGGGGTGGCTGCCCCTGCACGCTGGCATCTTTACCTGTTTCGCTATTGATTCCTGTGTGCTAGATATTCCTCCCTGGAGGCAAGTCATTTGAACAGCTTGAAATCTAAAAACTGACTGCTGCAATGTCAGGTTTCTAATTCTGCAGCTCAGCTGACAGCTCTGGAAAGTCCCTATCAAAGGCAGAAAATACAACACTCTTCAGCAGACTTTGTTCTGCCACCATACGGCCCCAATTCTATTTTATTGCTCCAAAGCCTACAGGCTTTCACATGTTTCTGAACAAAAATTCTGCTATTAATATGTAAGCCTCTCAGCAATTAAGCTGTCCTTATTGCTGCATCAGTGCTTTTAGACTGTGACCGGGAAGCAGCAGCGATTTAGTTCTCATGCTTAGTTGTGGATACACATCTAAGGAGATTTTGGCGCAGGTTCTCTCAAATATTTTGAAAAGTTTTGTTAGTCTTTTCTTTCTTCCTTGGCTCTCCGAAGGCTTTTGCTAGCAATGTGCAGAGGGCTCCCCTGCCCTTGCGTAGCCCTCCCTAAGATTACGGGACTGGAGTATGTGCCATACTGTGAGCTTTCCCCCTGGCTCCTGCCTCCAGCTCCCCTCCTGCATGGCACGGCGGTGCTGTCCCCTCTCAGCTGGCCACTCGGCCCCAAAGCACGGGGTGTCACGGAGTATGGGCAGGTTCGCCTGCCCCATTTGTGTGAGGAACTTGAGTGGGGTTGTGGCCCCCCTCCTTGGTGTCCTGTCTCTCTTCCTGTGACCTGATGCGCCAGGATCGGTGGTGATGCCCCTGTGTATCTGTGCTGGATAGGGAAGCTCAGCTCAGGGCTTCAGGGGGCAGGGTCCTGCCGTTCTCTTGGGTGCCACAGAAGCAGCAGAAGGGGACCTTTAAAAGCCGGCGGGAGGGTTGTCCTGTGAAGTCTTTGCAGGCAGCATTGGAGAGGCTCAGCAGGCGACTGTAAAGTTTTGTTAGTCTTTGCTCTTGGCAAATACAGCCTGGCCAAGCTGCGCATGTGTGGGAGTCAGGCTGCGAGCTTCTACCTACACAACAGGACTGAAAAGGGCAGATGACACCTGCCCAGGCACCTTTGTCATCACACCCCCTTCTGGCCCAGCTCCCTCAGCTGCTGCCTACAGCTGCGTTCTGACCCCTTACATTTCCCGAAAGGAGCTGAAGGGTGCTCAGCAAGTTACGAGATCAAACCACGCGATCTCAGGTGCTGGGGCCACGCCAGGCTTGGCTTCATCCTTGCTGTTAGAACTCTTTCTGGTTTCCTCCTGGGGTTTCTCCCCTCCTGCCCTGCTGGTGATGACTGTCCCCTTGCTGTGGCAGTAGCAGCTTGGCCCGGCAGGGATCCCTTGTGTCAGAGGGGTCTACGCCATGGGTCCTGGAAAAATGTGCTTGGGTATTCTCCTTTGATTTTTCATTTACCATTCACATGGTAGACTCTTATCAGCTGGTATCCTGTGGGGTGCATCAGATCTGAGACCCTCGATTTCAACACTTGAGCATTCTCCTAGAGGTGAGGGTGGCAAATGCCTAAGCAGTATCTATAGGCAGCAGCAGTAATTTCTGCCGCCCCTCATCCCCGCTCCCCACCCCCCCAAAAAAAAAGCCAGCCACGAAGACTTTACATGGAGAGAAACTCTTCTCACCTCTCACCTGTAGAGTAAATCTGTATCTGAACCTCTTAGTGTTACTTATGGATTCGGGTTGGAAAGCCGCAATGTGCCCTAGATCCTCTGCTCTAAGGTACTCTTTCTGGATATCTTTAGCTGGATGACAGGTGCTTCTGGACTAAAATTTCCCTTATATTGTTCAGAAGGATTTTCTTGGATTCTTTTTTTATTTGAAAACAGTACCATGAGCCAGTTTTTGAATTGACAATAGTACATATGAAGTGAAAGATTTTGGTTTGAAGACATTCGTTCTTACTACTTGGAAACAGCAGTTTTAGCAGGCATGTGGTAGTGCTGGGCAGCCTTCAACAGGATTTTTCTATGGATTTTTTTGTGCCTGTCCATCTACCCTCTACCTGAGGGTTAAGTACCTTCTTTCCATCTCAGCTCCTGTGTGTTTGTTGGTTAAAAGAGATTCTCTCAATTTCACTGGGCAGTCGGGCAGTTGTGTTAAAGCTAAACCTGCTTTACAGAGGTCAGCTAGGTAGAGAATAATCTGCAGTTTGTCACAGTCTCAAGCCAGTGCCAGGGCAGACAAAAAAAGCACCCTACTTTGGAAGTAACGCTGAGAAAATCTATCTGTAATTTATGTATTGGAAAGAATATCTGAAGTCTTTCTAGAGCATTATAGTTATTTGAAAACAATTATAAACATAGAACACAAGAAGGTTCAAAGTTGATAAACAAATGGAAGAAACCTCTACACATAGCAGCCTGGACATTCACTGTGCTGCTTCGTATTTCCCTGTCTTCATCTTGAGGTCTTCCTGCTTCATTGCTTTTCACCTTAATTCATAGGAAGGAGAGATTTTTGCTTTGTTTAAACTAAGGAATTGGGCAGCTGCTAGGGGCAGGAAAAAGGGCAGCACAAACAGTCTTTCATCCTATTTCATAAGACATTTCAGAATTCTCTTCTTTCTTGAAGAGATTACTTGTGCAAGCTATGTAATTAGGAATATGCACCCCCACTTGTCTTAAATGATACCTGGTGGGGAGGCATATAATCTTAATTTTCTCCCCTCCCTTAAAAGCGCTGTGACTTCAGGATCGGGGCCTTGAAAAGTCATCTCTGCTGTTTCTGTGTTTAATGGCATTGTAGAGCTAACTGATGAAATGCTATTAATTTGAAGAGAGGTAGAGGGAATGGCAGATCCTGAGCAGACTCTGATCTGACAGCAGGTGAACAGCATGGGGAGCTGTCAGATTGCGCAAGTTGCTAAGGTCAGGTTAAATTAGGGCCCAGCTACTTGTACAGTGGTACTAGGTGCTAGCATATACGAGACAAGTGTCACTGTGTAAATCTCTGCAAATTCCAGCCTTAAATTAATGGCCCTGAGAAGTAATTTAACCATGTCACTTGTCAAATGGCAGTGTCTCAGAGTGGGGCAGGCGATGAAAATTCTTTGTGTTTTTTAGGACTTTGTGTCACTTTTAGTGTCATTTGGTAAGGGGTTAGACTGGTTCAGCTGGATGTCAGCTGGGCTTGTAAACAAGCTGGAAGTTCCAGCAACCCTTTGTTACCTCCAATGAAGGGGAAAAAGTGGTTATGCAGGTGCCATCATCCTGCGGAGAGAAAAGTAAGCACACTGTCATGATCACGTATGAATGTAAAGAGGAGAGGGAGAAGATGCTGCAGAGCACCCTGGCCTGGTGATCAGCCTTTGGGAAAACCGCTCAGGGATGTGTGCTGGCAAGAAATACAGCGAAGCACAGCAGGAAAAAAGAGTAGTGAGGGAGGGAAAGCTCTTCCCTCAACTCATCCCCCTTGCTACGGTTGCATTGTTATTGTCTGGAAAGACTTGGTGCCAGAGGGCTTCATAAAAGACAGTAATCCTGAAAATGGTGGAGAAGGCTATGTTCCGGAACTTCTCTTCCTTTAAGGTAAGCTGTTGCGGAAGGCTGCTGTAGCACGGCTCTCAGCAGTAGCAGCCAGTTATGCCATAAACACCATCGAGACAAATGTATTTTACCAGAGGCAACCAGCAGATGCTTTGTGTAAACCTTAGTCTGCTGCTGGCCAGATTAATTTTTTGGTATATTTTACATTGCATTGTCTTTAAACAAATACATTTAGAATACTAATCCTTTGCTAGCTTGAGTTTCTTCAAAGTGCTCAACAAAGATTCCTCTCAGTTTGAAGGAAGGGTGAAATTTTGTGCTTTTTAAGAGCTCCTGTTGTAACCACCAATTCACTATATAGTTTACAGGCATTGTAGAGGATTAAGCTACAGAGTACTCCAGAGGTGCTCTTCACTTGTCATCCTACAGCTGACAATGTCAATTGAGGGAGAAGAGTGTAGGTAAGAAATGCAAATAAGCCAAAGAGAGTGAAAACATTGCTTTCTCCCTTGGCTTGTCTTTCAAAAACAGAAGAGATAATTTCTGATCCTTTAAACCTGCCCGTAAATGAAAGCATGTCAATGGGTGTTGCAAAACATTTGGCTACTAGTGTCTCCTATGTAGAAGTCATTCTGGGTAGGAAAACCTGCGCCTCTGCTTTTATGCTCAGAATAGTAATATTGTAAAAAATTCAAGCTTTCAAGCCAACCACAGTATCCTTGTGATGAAAAGAAGAGAAAGGTCGCTGAAGCTTGTCCTTGATGAGAAACAATCCCAAGTGACGTTCGGAAAACTGAAACGGTAAACTAAGCCGTGCTCACGTGTGGCAAACACGAACAAGCTTTTCACTCATTTCAACTGCTTCTGGACAATTCTTTTCGACTAGAGCTAGTCTTCAGCTAGACTTAATTGAGAAGCTGGTCTTGCTAATGAATTTGTATGAGTTTACTGGCCCTGGCAGTTTTCACTGTAATGCACTCAGTATATTATATTAAAAATGTATATCACAACTGAAGCAGTTTTGTAAAACAAGCTTTAATGCAGCATCTGCTTATTTGTGCCTTGGGGATCTGAGACAACAGCAAACTGCTTACTGCTTGAGAAATCAGCACACCACCACGGGCGTTGCTCTGGTGTTAGAAGTCAGGGCAGCGCCTTAATCTGGATGCGGATCAAATTGTTGTGTTGATAATTAGAAGACAATAAGCCTGCATGAAATTGAACCAAGATATATTAAAATCAGGTAGTAATTTTCCTTAATGCTGACTGGAAGAAAGCCATGTCAGAAGGTAACCAGGATGCATTATTGTTTGCCATTATAAAAAGGTCCATTTAAATAGCTCTCTGTCACCTAGGGCTATTTAACCTTTTGTAGGTATGAGCATTACAAGGCAGCCTAATGCATATTTTGTTTGCGTTATTGTGCATAAATGCATGCCCACAATTTTTATGTTCTTATGTGCATATTCATCATGAATCAGACTGGGGTCAGTGTATTTCCAAATCATGTCACTGGTGATAGCCAGGAGCAGCTGTTCCCCAAGAAGGTGAAAGAAGCTTCATCCTTGAGCTACCCTAGTGGGA
Organism: Falco punctatus; assembly: GCF_963210335.1. Lineage (NCBI taxonomy): Eukaryota > Metazoa > Chordata > Aves > Falconiformes > Falconidae > Falco > Falco punctatus. The sequence goes on from NC_137588.1 coordinate 3,791,051, forward strand.
AATCGCTTGCTAAAACCTACCAACAAATGCTTGGTGTGTGTGCCGAGATGGGAGTGTGAATGTGAACTTGAACGGTCTTGTATAAAAAAATGTGTTTGGATGTGAGAATCAGCTGTGAATATGCCTAAATGGTGGGGTCTGGCAATGTGATAATGAGCTTAATAGTGATCCCTTTGCTGGAACGAAACCTGTCTCCCTGGATGTCCTCTTTTCCTGGGATTCTGAAAGCTAACATGAGCTCCTTGGGGATGTGAAGGACCCTTCCCACTGCTGGCCCTTATTTTGTTTGCCTCTGTCTGCTTCTTTCAGCTTCAACTCCCTCGTAAAAGGGATTGTCACTTTAGGGAAGCACTTCTGTGCTCCAGAACATTTTCTTTCCTAGCATTTCAACTTGTCTATTTCCTCCCTGTGCTTTTTGTACACTATTTTTATGCCAATAGGAGTACTGTTGCTACTTGTTAGGTGATTGACTGCAGTGCATTCCCATAACCTGGTATAACTGGCTGCGGTTTGCTGCATTTTTTAGTAACGCTTCCTTCAAAACAGATGAACTCGTATGCTTGGGTTGATCAGTAACTAAAAGGAAGAAACTAAGGCAGCATTTGAAAGCTGACGCTTGGTCTGATCATCAACCTTATGGTGAGTTTCATTAGGAAATAATCATTTGGACAAAATGGGGCAGAGCTGAATCTCAGCTGGTCCTGGGTAACTTCACAAACGTCAGCTTTTTGGTGTCTGTGCAGCTCTGACAACAGATGCGCTGCTTATTTACAGACAGATGTAACTGGAATCTCAGACCTACACCTAATTTTGCACTGCCACAATGAACAGTTTGGAAAAAAAAAAAAAAACAAACACCCGTGTGGGCACCTTAGCATTGCTCAGGCAGCAGGACAGGAGACATGTGTGGCAGAGCCTGGTGTCCCTCAGCCAAAGTAATGGAAAGAAAAGAAACTTCCCACTGACCTCTCTCCTGTTCTCAGCTCCCGAGCACCACTTCAAGTGGTGGTAGCAATACAGGGCAGAGTATTAAGAGAACGTGTCAATTCTCTTTGCATTTATGGTGTTTATTCAGCTATGAAAAACATCAGCAGAAGCCCTTGCTGAGGCTGAAGGTGGTACTGTGCTGTTCACCTAAGCAGAATAGGGAAGATTTTTTAATCCCCATCCGTGCAGAGCAGTCTGGGTGCAGGCTAATAGACAGGACCAGTGACATTGATTGGAGACTTGCAACTCGAAAGAGTGCAGCTCTAGGAGTGAATCTGGTGGTGTAGCTCTGCCTGAAACCTCAGAGCTCAAATAATCCATCTACCCAGCCACAGAGGTGCGTGGGCATTCCGTGCTCTCCCTGATCACCTCGCAGTGCAAAAGGCGGTACAAGTGATCTGGAACTTGGATCCTTGAAGCCTGATGCCCCAGGAAATGCCTCTGTTTCAGAATTGTGGGCCTCAAAATAGTTACTCAAGTGCTTACACATCATTTATCAGGTGCTTATACAACAGTTGAATTCCTGAAAATATGTTAAATGTCTTTCATCCATAATCTCTTGAAAAGAAGCTTGAGGTAGCCTCCTCGGATACAATGGCTTCTGCCATTCCTAAGGGGGTTCTGGATGCAAATAAAAACAGCGCCTTGTACCTTCTGTGTAAAGGCATTTAAGTGGCTGATCCTTTCCCTGCTTTGCTCTTTTGGAAGCTGGCTTTCTTTAGTGTAAGGGGAAAGACTGGGGCGTTTTATGGTTATTGCTCAGACCAGTAACAGAAGGAGAGAAGAGCTGTGTCAGTGTTTGTGTATGTAGCACATCATATATGGACATACACTACATAAGACTGAGTTACTTATATTAAAAAAAAAACAAAACAACAAAATAATTGGTTACTTTAATTTTAAAGCAATGGAAAGCAGGATGGTTTCTTTTTTTCTTTTTCTTTTTTTTTTTCCTTAAAGGCCTGCAGTAGGCACAGACTGTGAAAACCCACATTATTAAAATTGACAATCACAATAATGCTCTGAAATCCACAGGAAGAGGCTCTGATGATTGAAAAGCCAAGGAAATCATTAGCAGTCAAGGGCAGACAGGGATCCTAAAGGGATTCCAGCTTGTAGAGAAGAAATAATACACCAGGAAGTAACAAATGGAATTAATTGGTTCTTCAAGTAGAACAGTTACAGGAGGAAGGAGGATTATACATATGTATTATTATTTAAATAATGCGAATGAATAGAGGACTCCAGACCTACGGGTACCACACAAACACTACCGAGAGACCCTGGGCTGCTGAAATAATCTGCATTACAACTGGACAGGGAAGGAGGAGAATAAGGTACAGCAGCTCCACTTGAACTTATTTCAGCTACTGATGAATTTGTTAAAATGTTAAACCTTCGGGTTTTAAAATCCCATTTTTGAACACTGAAAAATTACATTTGTTTTTCATTTGTTTATTCACGGGTCCTTGGTTGCTCTGAAATAAGCAGCTTCAGAGTTGGAATTCTGCACGCCTGATATTTAAGTGGCAGCTTCGGTTGTATGTAATTTTCTTCTTCAGTTCTTTGTGGAGTGCTTTAGTGTCCTGTTACGCAGTGACTGTACTACAAACTAAAGTTGTCTGCATACCTGCATTTCATCCCTGGCTCTAGGCAGGAGTTCTGCCTGGGAAGTTCATAAGATTTGAGAGATGTTTGTAGTTTGGCTGTGTGCCCTTTAAGCACAGAGGTATTGGGTAAATGTAAAATGCTGTTCTAATTGTGAAGTGGAAAATCTTCAGCAAATTTTAAGTCAGAAACTTGTCATAACAGCTATGCTATTTCCATTAGAGGAAATCCCTATAGCATCTTCCAAACAGACTCCATGTGTTTCTCCTAAAAGGCATAAACCAACTTTTTGCTTTTCCCATCTCTTATAATTATCAGGGATAAAAATGTCCAGGATTTCGACAAGCCTTTCTGCTGGAGTGCAGATGTGATTCTTGGTGACTCAAACGTTTCCCGAGTGCAGATGTGATTCTTGGTGACTCAAACGTTTCCCAGAACTTAGTTACCCTCTATGTAATTATTCCAAAGAATTATCTTCCCAAAACTGGAAGAAAAAAAACATGTAATTACAACTGCAATATTAACATACTTAATGTCTGCCTAGTGTCTGAGCATCAAGTCAGAGGCTGTATTTTCAAGCAATACACACACTGTAAGCAAAATGAATTGGGCCATGCAATTTCTTGAACAAAGATGCTAAATATATAAGCTCCGCATCATTTGTGCCGTGATTGGCCATGGAACTTGAAGAGAAACTGAGGAAAGTAATGCTTCTTTCCGATTACTCTTTCTCTACCCTCGTTCTCCTTTACATATTGATCCGGCTGTTTTGTCAAGCGCAGCAATCTCGGCTCATCTCACCGTGGGCTGCCGAGGTCCTGCCCTGCGTTTCGCTGGCCTTGCTGTTTTCCCAGCCCCTTGCTGTGCGCTTGCCGTACAGCACCCCGCAGAAAGCCGCCGCTGCGGCCGCAGCTCCATCCTCTGCTGACTGTTGCGGTCAAGTGGCTCAGCACAGGGCTGGGCACGGGCCAGAAGCGCCTTGGGGGAGGGGCTGGGGGGGCAGCAGCCCGCTCTCCCCGGCAGGAGGGCGCAGGGGAGCTGGAGAGGATGGGTGAGCCTGTGTCTGCTGCTGTGCTGCATAGAGCGCTCTGCAGGCATCATGCTTGTCTGTCCCGCTGATCTCTCTTCCCTACGGAATAGCTGGCTTTATAACCGGAGCGAGTGTTGCACCCACCAGCCCCGAACTGTTGTGGAAAATGGGGAGCAGGAGGTGGCTCAAGCCAGAGGTATATGTATTAGCAACAGCGGTGGAAGAAGAGGTGGCTGTTAAAAGCCTTAGAGACACATTTTGTTTAAGGGGTTAGTTCAATAGAAACACTAGAGCCTTAGATAAAGTCGGGTTGCATAAAATGTGCATCATTTATGAGTTCTGGGTTGTTTTTTTAAAATATAGCACCTGGCTGAACTCTCTCTTTTTTTTCCGGAGAACTTTGTTTTGTGCTTTATACTTCTTAGTAGCTAATTTGACTCCATCAATTTAAAGAATGAATTTTCAGTTCGCTATGCCTGATTAAATCTTGCTGTACTTTTGTTCGCAAGGAGCTGTGAGAGCTGGAGGGAGTGGAAAGGAAGGCAGCATGTTCATATATGTGATAGAAAACGTAACGAAGCATGGTGTTACATTTATGTGACAGGACATGCTCATGTGAATCAAATGTGCTGTTTTTATGGCATGTATTAAATGTGAAATTGTAACTGGTGCTACAGCAGTGCCAGAACTCCTGCCAATGTGCCATGTAATTTTATTTTAAGAATGAAAGGTCTTGAATGAGAACCCTGTATTTCCAGTAAATTTATTCCATTTGTCTAGGGTCAGCTATGCCCATAGGTTGTTGCCCTCTTTTTGTTTGATTTTTTCCTTACACGACATTTGATTTCATCTCAGAATATGCGTAGAGAAACCTAGATGGCTTCTGCAGCTGTACAAGCACGTACAGTGCAAGGGAATGTCCCTTTTGTGTATAGTGTGCTCCACACCTTCAGCCAGTGTTGACTGAGGTCACTGGAGATGCGTTGGTGACTTTGTACACTCGTAGGTGGTGGACAGTACCCTTGGCTATGGAATAACCCCTCCCAAAAGCAGAGTGTGACTTGGGTTAGAATTCATGCCCAAAGTCATGGCACTATCTACACTGGAGACCTGAGCCAGGGTGCACTATTAACACAGTGATTAGTCCCAGAGCGTGGTAAGCAGTTTGTGGATGCCCAACTGGAGGCGTCATGAGGGGACATGTTTTGCTAGAAAAACTTGAGATTTCAGAGGAGTCAGCTCCTTCAAGTCATCTCATGCTATGCCCAGGAAAACACCTGTCTGGTTTTAAAACGTAGGCATGTCTTTGATCCTCCTTCATCAGAATGAGGTGATTAACGCCAGGGACGGACTGACACTTGAGGAAAGGAGAGTCGTGATGGCCATCAGACTCCTGCAGGTCCCCGCCAGCTGCCACCATGCGCTGCAGCGTGGGCAGGTCAGGCAGCAGAGGAGCAGCAGTGAATCACTCTTGTGGCTAATTGGGGTCTGTCGAGTCCAGGTACAGGACAGGATTGCTGGGGAAAAAAGGAGGGAATACATAGATGAGCTCAGTCAAAATAAGAGTGAAGGGGGTTTTAATATTTACCTCTTTAATGTTTCCCATCTCTCGTATGTTCACCTAGAGTTCATATTTCTAAAAATCCAATACCAAAACCCCCCACAAATATAACTCATGATTTCAGAGAAATCATACATAAGTACAATAAAAATTGTAATTGTAACTAATCCAATTAAAGGTGATTTTTAGTGACTGCAAATTAATTACAGAAATACTGGATTTAAAGAGTGGATTACTATTTGTTTTGATAAGACAAAATGCAAATACCAAGTTAGAATGTTTAGTTCACTTAGATCACACTAAGCTCAATTCTGCTGGATTTACAGAGCCATTTGTTTCTAAAACGAGGGAGAGCATAGTCCCAGCTGAACACATTGAGACAAATATCAAGCTCTTTTCCTTTCAAAGAGTGTATCTGTACGACAGGGTCAGACTTTCTTGATTTTCCTATAATGGAAATCAGATGTGATGTCTGAGGTCAGAACTTGCTGTGATACATTGGGAAGAAGTATCTCTCTGGTGGTTGTTTTTTTCTTTTTTTTTTTTTTTTTTTTTTTTAGTAGGTTTTAATCTAATTTGCAGTATAAGCTTGCTAGCTTATATGCAGGGTGCTGCTAGACAAGAGGCTTCTCTGCGCACTGTGTTCCTTTTCTCCCATTCAGTAACAGGCTGAATCATTGCTGGCTTGGGTGGTCCTGTTGTGGCCTGACCCTGCAGCTGCTAGGATGGATACATGGAGAAGTGAAGAAGCGTGTGGATGTGATCAGGCTGGGCAGCTGACAGCCCAGCAGAACCAAGGTGCGAGGCAGTGGTCGCTGGCTGTGCAGCAGCTGTGGTGGTGAGCAGCTGGGGGAAAAGGTCTTCTACTGATGCTGCAAGATGGCAAAATACGTAGGTGCATTGCATCCCTCAGCCCTAAAGCAAAGGTGGGTGCAGGATTAAGCTCTCCAGGGCTTTGCTGGGTAGTGTCTTGTGTAAAGGTGTTGGCTGGGGGGCACAAAGCAGGTACTGCAGCTCTGTTTCTGCGCCTTCCCGGTCAGAAGGAGCAAGAGGTTATCCTGCTTCCTGCAGGACCGCAGCACAGGAGAATTAAAAGGCTAGTGCTGAGGGCTGCGTGGGTGTGTGTTGAAGATGGAAGAAACACTTGTTGATAAGGTTCAGGTCTTGGGAAGTCAACAGCTCTATAAAGCCAAGAGGAGCTGAGCTCCCCCATTAGAAAACACAGGTGTCTTGAAGCTCTGATGGTGGAGTCTCCCAGTTACCAAGTACTGCACACGTAGAAATGGAGTCTTGTTCCAGAGATGTGCATAGGCATCAACCAGGTGTTTTCTTAGTGGGCATGCCATCTTCTCGCTCCACATAACTCTTCCCCTGCCTTTTTCTCCCCTCATCAAACCTGTCACTTCATTTTGACTGTCCATCTGCTTCTTACCATCCACGGGCTCCCCTGCACGTGGCTTGGACTCGCTTCATCCTCAAAGCCTTTGCAGCTCTTAGGTCAGTCTCTAATTCTGGGCTGTGCAATTGTATTAGCAGATTTTTGCAAGCAGCTAACTGTTTTGGTTGTGTTGTCGAAGGTGATTGACTAAGTAAATGGAAATGAGCTTCCTTCCCAGCAGCTCTTGCAGCAAATTAGGTATGGAACAAACCCCGGTTCCCAAGGAAGTCAGAAACTACTGAGCAACCTGTAATCAAGGTTCTCCTAATGTTGTGTTTTAAGTAGACCCATTATCATAGCAATGTCTTCCTGAAAGCATTTAGACTTCATTACCCCATTAGAGAAATTAACATATTTTAGCTGATAAGCTTCTGGCACATTCAAAAACTTGCAATAATGCTGGGTGTTGAAGCTACTCTAAAACATGCTTTCATTAAAGGGGTCTTGTGCCACGTAGGAAATATATAAATGGAAAAACCATAATTAAAATGCCACATTATCTTGTTCTAAACTTAGTGTGTCTTGAAATTTAAATATACAATGCTATCTTTAGAATTTTCCAGCAGAATTTTCCTAATTTTATTAGCATAGCAAAAAGAAACTGGGGGTTGTGTTGATTTTTTTGTGTTGGGTGCTTTTTTTTTTGGTTTTCAAATGTAACTGTAGTAACTGTCTTTTTTATTAAAGTTGGAATAAATCTTTTTAAACCAGTCACTGATTCTAAGAGGCAACTGATCATCATTGTGGTATTCAGAGCAGAGATTGCACAGGAGCAAGTCCGGAAGAAATGACAGGGAGGATCAGCAGGGTCTGTGTGGAGCCAGTGTAAGCATTGTGTCTAATTGCAAAGTCAACAGAGAAGAGCCAGTTTATGCCCATAAATACAGATGTAAGGAGGCTTTTTTTTTTTTTTTTTTTGCTTTCTGCAAAAATAGCCAAAATTCAGATTTCCAAATGCTTTCATGGTCAGTAGAGGATATAAAGCCAATTCCTGTGGTGTGGATTCACAGCAGCTCTCTCCTGCAAAGCTCCTTAATGTTGCAAGTACCTCACAGTTTCTAGCGCAGCCTTTCCATCAGTGGGAGCTCCAGTTGGGGTATCTCGCCTGAATGAAGCTGCTTATTCTCATGAGGCTTGCAGGGAATTAGTATTCTTTTAAAATCTGATCCAAAAGTTGTGGGAGCCGTGCAGAGAGTGTGGGAAAGAGAAAATAAAAAAGTTATCGTGCTTAACAGTGATGGAAATGCCGTGTGATCTCTGGAGGGCAAATGCAACTATAGGAGAGCAGAAAGATTTTTGTATTTGTGGGTACCTGTGGTATTTGTGGTGTAGGGCTGCCCCGCTCGGTTCCAAATCGAATTCAGTGCCTTGATATTATGGAGTTTTGAAAGCTCAAGCTGCAGCCCATCCAGAGAACACTGCGTGGGCCCCCGGGGTAAAAGGGAAGGCATCCAAGGAGAGGTGATCAATACAGTGACTTGATTAGCAAAAGGGTGATGCAGAGCGTAAGGCTGCATCATTGGACAACTTCTGATTGTAATTACTGTCACCTCTTCCAGGTCATTTCATGCAAAGGGAGAGACTTCACAAATTTTGCCTTTTGAAATATTCTGGGAGTGTTTAAAATAAATAAAAAAAAGGCAAAACAATCAAAAAACCACCACCCCACCCTCATTCCTGCTTCATGCGCAGAAATCTTTGACTCATTATCTTTTGCACATTTCCATAAGTTAGCTATCATTCTGCTTTTTAAGGGGGACTGCAACAGACACCGGGAAGCATGCAAAGACGGTCCTGTCCGCATGGCGCACTGAGAAATCTTACAGATGTGGGTGGAGGTTTGAGTGCTCACACTACTTCATGGATCCTGGATAATTGGCTGCCTTATTAGTCAATACATGACCTTCTGTATGCTTTGAAAAAATTATACTTTGATCGATTGTAGCCATGTTGTATATTTTTGTTTGTTTGTTTCTGCTGGTAGGGAACCCCCCAGAAGCATGGTCAGAGACGATCTAGATGCCGTTACCTGGGCGCAGCTTTCTGATATATTGGCTGAGCTAAATGCAAAAGGAGCAAGTTCCCATTCATCAGACTGAGCTTCAAAAGCATAGCAGGGAGAGAGGGTTGTCTCTGTACTAACGATCTAATACACACTGTTTGTATCAAAACTGTCACAGCAAGGACACTGGTGGGAGTAAGAATGCAGTCAACTCAAAGCTGTGCTTCTGGCATTATCTGGCACGTTTGCAAAATACATCCTCAAAAATGTAATTATGCTGAATTCACAGAGGTCTTGCGAAAAATGTGTCAAGTTGGATGTTTATTCTGATGGTAAATGAACTCTGACATGCCTCTCTGTGTTGAAATATGATCGTGCGTGGGTGTGTAATGATATGTGTGCATACACACATAGGTATCTCTGCACGTTGGATACAGACAGAATGTGTATGTCAGTGTCTGGGTGCATATTTATGTATCTGCTCTCTCACAGATGCAGCAAAGTGGTGATTAGATGCCAAGGATGGTAAATTTTCACAATAACTTTGTCAGGCCAATCTGTAATTATCTGATCCCATATCTTACATAAGAGTTACCATGTGGCTTAGGCCTAAATCCTGCCTTCCTCCTGTGCTCCGAGAAGTCGGTAAATTCTGTAGTTCAAGGAGTTCAAGTGAGGTTTTGAGGTCATGGGACCCGCCACTGGGTTATCTGCAGCGGGCGGGCAGGTGGGTGGCAAGGTGTCTTCTGCCAGTGCTGCGCTGGGCAGGGGACAGCCTGGGGACCTGCTCCCGGGCTGGAGCACAGACCCAGGTACAGGTAGCATGGGCACCAGGGAGTGCTTCCAAATGCTGCCTTTAGCCTTGCCGTGCTTGACTTTTTAGCACAGCGTTTGACTTACTTGGTCTCTGCTAAATTTATAGACGTGGTTATGCCAGGGAACTCTGCTCCAAAAACGCTTACGGGCTGCGCAGAGAAGACAAGCAAGCGGGCAAGGAAAAAGTAGTAGCTCTCCTTCCGTTTTACTGCTAAAGAACTGAGATGCAAGAGATTAATGGATGTGCCCAAGGTCATATTGGAAATCTGCAGCAGAGCCAGGCACTGAATCCAGATACTCTGCATCCCAGCTCAGTGCTGTAGCCATATTTTTTTTTCCGCTAGTATTTAAAAGAAATACTGTTCCTGGAGAGTGAAACAAATCAGAAAAATAAGCTGCTAGTGTGCGAATGAGAAAAGGTCATTTGTCCTGTTCCATCACTTTGGTGTCCAAAAATCTAATTACTTCTGGAATTACCTCAATGGCTTTCAGTCAGTGCCTGTCTGTCTTAGGTCATTCTGCACACCTCACCTTGTCAGTTTAAGATGCTTTCTAAAGATTTTTTTTTCCCCCTCTTAATTAAAAAATAATGCTCCTGGCCAAATCTTCTGCACGTGTTTTTCAAACCTATGCATGAGGCTGAATACTGGTAGAACCAAGCACTTGTACTGACATCTGATGATTGCTGTGTAAGAAGCGAGGCGCTTTTACCCATAATATACCACAGCTTTCCAGAGATTGGAGATGACTTATAAATTACACCATGGAACTTCTTCACCTGCAATTGAAGAGTAATTGCCGTGGTGCTGGGAGGTGCGGGCCATTTAATAACACAGGATTTCTACACTGTGCACTCCCTCACAGCACATTTGAAAATCGGGAACGACTCTACATCAGCTTGTTTTAAAAGAATGTGTTTTGGTTCTGTTATTCCCTTGCAGCTTCAGAATCTTTAAGGGTGCATTCATATTTTCAGGGGGTTTTCTCTGCAGTTAGAGTTGGGCAGGACTCCGCGGCCGCCCCCAGTCCTTCCCCCACCACTCCACGAAATCACTTGTGTGTTTTCTTGGTTCCTGCACCATAGGCCTCCACAAGACCCGCAGGTATCATACATCTTACAACAGAACCATGACAATAAGCGGTTCTCCGTGTATGGCAGGTTATGCTAGCAGCTGACCTGGAAGAAATAGAAAATCAAAAAGAATGTGCTCATTCTCAGTGAATAGCACTTTCAGCCTGAAAGATAGTTGGGATCATTCCCCAGGAGGTCTTCCCCCCTCATCTTTGTAACTCTTCCAATTTGTTTGTATGCTGACCCAGATTCTGGATGACTGATTTTGGGTAGGACCATGAGTTATCAGGAGAGGCTTTTCCTGGCTTGGCTCCTTGGCTCCTGACTCACGCTGATCTCTGCATGAACGCTTACCTAGGATGGTTAGCTGTTCTAACGCCAGAGACACTGGGATTTCATGGAAGGACTGATTATTAAACTGAACAGCGTAATTCTTCCCGCTATAGCTCATAAATCTCAAACCACTTTCTGCCTTGCCAGTTGTTAATGCCAAGCAAGAGCTTCAGAGGTCCTCCAGCAGCGGGCACACCGCTGGCCCGTGGCTAGCCGAGGTGGGCTCGCCTTCCTGCTCTCGGAGGGTCAGTGCGCTGGGGCCCAGCAACTCCGGTCGGGGGCACAGACCACATTCCGCAAGACACCCAGGTACAGAGAAGAATAAGTCTTTGCCCCCAGAATTTTACAATCTAAGTAGGCCAAATCTCAGTTAATGGCTTGAAAATAATTTTTGCAAAGCTATAATTAGGTTAGATTGTACCTTACCCTCCTTTCTTTCCCCCTTTGATGAATGGAGTCAGTGACCTCAAAGCTCTGCTAGACTCCATCCCTTTGTTTCTATTATTAACAATGTTTACTTTGTATTTTCCTTAGTGTTGAAAAGGACAAAAGATTATTTTTTTTTGTTCCCCTTAGATGCAATTTGTACGATACTCTATTTATTTAGCATTAAATGACAATAACCATGCCCATTCTAGGCCCTTTTGAAACTAATGAATCTTCCTCAAATTCTACATGCAATAATGAACTCACTTGGGCAGCAGAGAAAACAGAAGAGTAAAACTGCCTCGTTTCACAGTTTTCCCAAAAATGTACCCTGTTTTTCTCCTGTCCGCTTCCTCTTCTCTCTGCCTTCTCTGGTTTGCAGAGCCGCTTCCCTCACTCTTTGCGCAGTCTGCTGAACCTGGTTAGTGTATTGCAAACTGATCTTTACCTAAGAGCATAATGGCAAATTTAACCCAGAATAAGCTTAAAGCGGCTTCTGAAAGAAGAGAGCAAGACACTTTTTCAGCTACACCTTACAGCATTTGTTCAGTCGGGGACATAGAGCAATAAATTCATCAAAGGAAAAGGTTTGGCTGTTTTCTCAGACTTTTTGCTTGTTTGGTGTTAGGAAATCAGCTTTCATCAAAGATCTTAAAAGCAGTGGACAAGCCAGTTCAGTGGAGGTTAAGCAGAAAGGAGTGGCAGGTAAAGTCCAGCAATTCTGTACCAGCTTCTGTTGGTGTGAGAGGTCAGAGATCTTTATTGCTCTTATTGTAGAGGAGAGCACCATGGGCTGGGTTTTATAAAACAGTGCCCAGCTCACCTGAGCAAAGTAAACACAAAAAAACCCGTCAGCCAGTGAAAAAAGAGATCCACTCTTCACAGAACTCTGCAAAGAGTGCCAGACACCAGTTGGCAACCCAATGGGAGCAACGGTGAAATGCTAAAAATGTTGAGGATGGAAGATGTAAGTCAAGGAATATGGCAGTGCTCTGTTGAGGTGCTCTTATTTGTTGGCAGTTCTGTACCAGATCTACATCAAGTCCCAAACTAGCAAGTCCCAAATTGAATAAAGCTGTGTTACTCTTCATTTGTTTTTTCATGTCAGCAGCTAATTCAAGTTACTGTTGACCAGAGGTCCTTTCATAGTCACCTGGCAACTTCTACTGCATCACATAAATAATCCTCACAAAGATGTGCAGAGGTGAAGGACCTTTTACTGGTTTCAGACTCAAAGTGTATTTTGAAAGAATAAATGGAATGATTTTGCGGCATTTGGAATACCACAGTACCACACTTCAGTCTGCGCATCCTTGGGTGAGTTTAAAATTGTCCTTGCATTAAGCATAGTTAATGGGTCTCTTTAACGTGCCTGTAACAGTCTGCTGCCGTACATACAAAGGATCACGCTTTTCCCCCAACAGGACAAGAGCAACAATACCAGTTTTGAAACTTCTGGACTGATCCGTCAGCTTAGTCCTTTACTCAGCATGACCTTTATTATCCCATATCTCATTAGAGCCAGAGATTAGCGATTTGTCTTCTGAAAGATCAAAATCATCATTTTTAGATGCTGTTTCATATCTGTATATTTATATCATACTCTTTTCCTTGGCATTTTGGTATATGGTATGAAACATTGGGTTTTAGCTCTAACAATTCTGAGAGGGGAAGAGCGAAACACTAGTAAAATGTCAGCATTATTACGGCTTAAAGAAGAACATTACAGTGTTAGCAGTCGGAGTGTATGTCTTCTTGTGATGAAGTTAAGTTCCTCTATGAGAAGAGTACAGTTATTTTCATTTTACAGATAAGCAATTGAGATACAGATAAGTATAATAGTATTCCTGAGATTGCAGAAGGAGCTTTGAGAGAGCCAGTTCACCCCTCATAAATCTGACCCTGACTAAATGAGCTAATGGAGGATAAAGATTTATGCAAGAATAGAAAAAGTGGAAATGAGTGGATGTGTGTAGGAAAACATCCATAACAGCCCCAGACTGGTGCTTTCAGAAGCATCGCTCTTTATACCTAGTACTTGGTTTCTAAGGATTTCCTGCAGGGGAGTAGAAAATGTTTTTGTGCATTAATCCTCTTCCTGGATCAAAATCATGTAGTAATAATTACTACTGGATTTTGATCATCATAAACACAGGTGTGTATGTACATTTTCACATAGGCATAGTGGCAGAATTATATTTTGCCTGTTGAAGGGATGGTGTGTCGTTAACTAAAAATCACGCAGAATCACAGCTCCTTACCTGCTTCTCCCTTGATAACGTGTCATTTTCGATACAATACTCGTGCAAAGGAGATGAGGTGTTAAGATCCCCACCTCCTTTGCTCTTCGCAGGGCAAAGGGAAGCAGTTGCATTTTCCAGTTGCCTCTAAATGTAGGTGCCTGCAGGGGCAGCTTAGCCTCTGCGGTTACCCCTGCGCTCACTGGTGAGCAGGTCCCTTTGCCATGCTGGACCCTCCTGGCCAGAGCAAGCGTTGCCCTCCCCTTCCCTGTGCAGAAAGACGTAATTCAGGGTGGGCAGAAGGGGTAGTTTGTCCTACATTGGTCTCCCGTATGGATGGTGTGGGGCAAGTTTTGACCTTCTTGGCGCTGTTGTGAGGAGGTCCATGTGGAGAAGATGCTCAGGGACTTGGTGATATGATGGGATGATACCCATGGGATATGATGGGCAGGGCAATATGCATCGACATGGGTTAAAGTCAATTTACTGTATCTGTCGGTGGTACCCAGGGAAATTAAATATAAGTGCAATAGCTGGAACATACCTATTTGTATGGTGCCTGGCACAACAGAGCCACGGACTGTCCTCAAAACACAGCAAGAACCTCCCACATCACCACTGGCCCTCATGCCTGGGGAGGGCATGTTCCAGCCTTTTTAGTAGTGAAGTATCAGCCTGTAAATCAGGTTAACCAATATTGGATTGTGTATGCAGCGGTTCTCTTTTTCTTGCAACTGATCATAACCAAAGCTGGACAGAAAATAATGTGGTTCATATATTAAGTACGGCATTTTATGAGTGTTCAACACAGTAATTGTTGTAGAGGGGTAATATTTAGGCCAAGTGGTAAACCTAAAGGCTGACAGGAAAGACCTTTTTTTCTTTTTAGAAGTTGTATTTTTTTAACAAGAACCAAACTTTGTGTTATTTGTTGAGCAAAATGCATGAAAGTTTATTAAGCAAAATAAATAAAGGAAAATCAGAATAATTAATCACACAACTACAAAAGGAGGAATGAAACATCTTGGCAAATTGCATTTGCAGCACAGTAAAATGTGTACTGTGTCTACATAAATACTAAATCAGCATTTTTGTAGCAATACTGTGTGAAGCCACAAACTAGATATGTGTAAATATTGCGAAGTATGGATATATTTGAATATAAGATGGTAAATACACTAAACCAAAGTCCAAAATTAGGCAATCACTTCCTAATAATTATTTGTAAACATCCTGTTAATCTTAGAACTCTATTTGATGTTTTTATACTCTGTTCAGTGATGATACATTGCATGTAAGGCAGCATTGAAATAATCATTAGTTTGGAAGTTTCTCTTGTTAGCAGGATACCGAGAAGATAAATGATGAATTGTGGTTTCCTGATTCCATCTTTTCATTGCTCCCCATAGGCCTCGTTCTGTCTCCTCTTGATTTATGCCAGCATCAGAGCATGATTTCGGTCTGACTGGTCTAGTCTGAGTACAGGCTCATTTTTGGGTCCGCATCGGGGAAATGAAACCGTTTGGGAGCTGGGGTCTGAGAAAACCCCCGTCTCAACATGCTGGTTTTCCCTTCCGTGGCTCAGAGACTGGCTGTCTCCAGAGGCCCGCTCCGGAGATCATTAAAAGCATTGGGGGTGCTGATATTGGCTTAATGGGCTCAGGCATAGGTATATATTGTCAAGAGAGCGGTAAATAAGTGCTTTGGGAAGATGGCTTCTTTCCCAACTGTGCATAGCAAGGGGTGGCACTTGCTGCCAAGTTTTGAGGTTTCATCGTGGGCTCTGTGGTATTTTGAATTTATACACAAGCTTAGGATCCTCTACAATGCGATTTAGTGAAGATCTGAGCTTTCTTTGATGGTTTTTAAGGAGATGCTCTTGCCCCTCTGTTGTAGAAAGCAAGCTGGCAATGCAGTCTGGAAACCCAGGGGGGAAAAGGTGGGCCTTAGATTTATTATTTTTGATGAAAGACGTTTTTTAAGCTGGTCTCGCAGGTCCTGGGTCCTCCCTCATCAGTCTTGAATTCTTGTCCTTGTTCACTGAACCTTTGCTCTGCAGTCACGCTGTTTTGCTTTCTCACTCCTCTTAACAGTGCTGGGTATTAACGTATTTTATCCTGTGTTCAGCTGGTTTACGGTCATCCAAGGTAAGTACAAAGAGTGGAAACACAGAAAGGTCCGGATGAAGCCTGTGGCTAAAATGGGGAAAAGTAGCTGTGGAAAGGCAGCTTCAGGGATTCACTCCAAACATCCATCTCAACAGAAATGTTTTAATTGCAGATCGGAACCTGGACACAGATGTCCTCTTTCTTTCAGTCTGAACCTTGATAAAGTGCTTTGACATGAATGCATTTTGGGAAATAAACAGCAGGTTCCCAGCACAAGGCAGTTGATCCAGCACTGCCCGTGTAGTGGAGGAGCTGCTTATCGCTCACGGCCTCTGCCAGTGCTTTGACTGAGAGAGTACAAAGATGTTGAAGAGCCAAAGGAGGGTCTGGAACCTGAACAGGAACTCGCTCCAAGTAGCAGAAGGCATCTCATCAGGCGGAGCTGAGCACTGAGCATGCATGGGGTTAGCTCCACTTGCCTTTCCCCTTGAACAGTTACGTAATAAGTATTAGGGAAGATAACTTTGCTTGGCAGAACACAGTTTATGGAAAATGAACTCATTACTCATGATGATTTAGATGCCACAGAGATTATGATGTTAAGGCTCTTGTTTTAAAGGGTTGTAGACTTTCTACAGAGATCACAAGGAACATCTTGCTTTGGGATTTAACATTTATTCATTCAGTTCATCAAGTACTGGTATGCACATAGTACTTTGTTGCAGGCATCACAGTGCTGATAGTAGCCCGAGGTTATGAACAAGGGATCTCTAGACAGTATAGAAAAGGTTGGCCTTGCGTAGTTCCAACCCAGTCGTCATGTAATATTTCCTTAGATCTGACTTGCACGTTTTGTACTTTGAACAAATACATGCAGTGCTTTTGCTCACCTCCCCTGCTTTGTGTTTATAAAGGGCTTTATCAATTGATTCTCGAAGCAGCTGTGAAATGGGTGATTTTTCTTTCCAGTGAGTTTCAGCCATACTGGGTCTGTGATAAAATTACCAGAGCCCGTCTGTTCTGAACGCTGAAGTGATCAAAATGAACATGCTACTAATTTTAGCAGCAGTCTTTGAGTTAAAATTATTAAACACCTTCCGTTCCTTAACACATTAACCCAGCCTGGATTTCATTATTGCAGAGATCGTACAGTAACGAGAGCAGGGTTTTGGCTGAGTTCATAATGTCAGAATTTCACTGGCCCCATTTGGCGGAGGGGAGGGGGCATGACAAATACAGTGTAATGTTATCAAAATCAATATCCATTGATTTCAGCAAGGAATAATATTTTCATGTGCGTTTTCTTCTCTCTTGCACTGTCTTTTTTTTTTTTCCCCCCATCTTGCAAGATTCTATAGCAGGTTTTAAAACCTCACAGAAATGCTATAAATTTTTCCAGAGGAGTGAAAAGTTTTCTGTAATTCAAACTGAAAAGTTGAGTGTCATGGGAGTTCCTGCGGGTGGATCTTCCATCAGGAAAGAAGTTGGTCAAGATCACCCTTCCTAGATCTCTTCCGATGAGAGCCAGCTGAGCAGCTGCGTGCAGAGGTGGCAGGGACAAAATGGCTCATTGATCCCAGTTCTTGCCACTTCCTGATACATGTCCTCTCTCCCCACTCCCACAACATCCCATGATCACCATTGCAGTTCTTCTCAACCTCTCTCTTAGGTCAAACAAGTCTCAGGTAATTTCTCTATTTCCCCTTATCTCCATAGTCAGTTAGATTCAGAAACTGGGATTCCTTGAGCATGAGAGCTCAACACAGCACTCCAATAACAGTATTTATCGCGCTTTCTCTGGATGGTGAAAATGTGTCATCCCGAAAATCCTAAGATTTTGTCACCTTTCTCACAGTGGCATCCCAGCCAGATGTCTCCTGGGCTGCCCATCACTGCCCAGTTACCCCTTGTGGTGTTGCTGTATCCTCAATGTTTCTCATGACTAGGGAGTTGTGGTCATTGCTGCTGCCGCCTGAATTTGACTCTGAAGTCTGGATACTCAGATGTCACTGAAAGTTACTCAGTAGTGGAAGTAACTTTCCTCTGGACATCATGGGGAGGTTTTGCGCCCAGATACCGTACAGCAAATTTGTTAGTGTGCATCTGCCACTTTGGCTGGTGGCAAGTTGTTCTCCTGCGTCACTCATCTCCAAGGAGGGGATGAATGCAGGTCAGGCATAGGGTCACGCATGGGGGTCTCCTAATTTTGTCAGATACTTCGCGATAGATAGCATGAACAGTGAGCTGTGCTTTGACATGTGCTGTGGCTGTTGCTCATAGAAGCTTTTTCAGCATTTTGCTGAGTTGAGGTAGAAAGATGGAGATGATGTTGGTTTTTCTAGTCGAGAAACAGATGATAGTTGATGAGCTGGATGGCACCAGGCTTGTTCTCCATTAATGCTCTTTGTAACTGTACTGCACGGTGCCAGCGTCTGCTGTATGCAATGTGTTTTCATTTGTGCTAAGCTGTCTGTTTTTTCTCTCAGAACTCAGCTCTCTATATATTCACAGTAACTATTATCCTAAAAATCTTCATGAAAGGTTATTGCAGTTGTAAGTTAATTTGATGAAACGGCACTCTTAATGCAATTATTCCTGATAACGGTGATCATAGGAATGAAGGAGATACATGTTGAAAAAATGTATTATAAAACTGGTAAAAGCAATATTGCTCGCATTGTTGCTTAACAGCATTCAATTGCTTTCCGTTGCCTGTTACATTGAAATCAATGGCCTTGTTCACCATCATCTTTTTTTCTTTTTGTGTAAATACTATCTATGTTAATGAATATTATGTTTGAGCATATCCAAACTGGTTTGTCTTGGAGACTATGAGTAACAGTTTATTTATAACCTCATCAGAAGCAGATCAACATCCAGGCCAAGCTTTTTTTCTCTTCCTTTATGAAGAGAACGGAGTATATTTCATACGGTCATATTTATGTTGCTAGAATAGAAACCGTGTAGTGCTGGGAAGCTCATAGCCCTGGATTATTTGCCGTGTCACTAATGTTTTCAGCAGTACTGCAAGCTAACCCTTTAGAAATCAGTCAATGCTTTTACTAAATGGTAACATTTAATTTTTGAGTGCTTTTACAAAATCCACACAGTTGATGAAAGCAGATTAAAGGAGCATGAAATTAGTGGGGCTTACATCTCTTTATGGTTTGTGAGCTGAACTATTATTGGTCTCCAGACCTGATTCTGAATCCCAATAAACGAAGGCCAAAGTTTCTTATATTTAGATTTTCTAAATAAAAGAGCTTTTAAATTACCTTCTTCACACCAGATGAGCACCAAATCTCTTGCACATTTGTGTATGAAATTACCCTCTGTCCTTTTCTTTAAGCTGTAACAAAAAAAAAGAGGAAAATGTTGAATGAACTAACACTTTGGCATGACATTTAAGGGCCAATAGTGATTACTAGGGCCTAGGGGGAAGCGTTCCCTGGGGCCACATTACTGCCTTGATGTCTAATGATGGGCTGGCGCTGACTGCATTTGGAAATCAAATAATGCATCAGACTGTTAAACTCCCATTAAAACTGTGGTGTCTAATACGTCTGTGGATCGGAGCTTGCCTTACTATATAAATCCCAGTTCAGAGTTAAAGAAGAAATGCTCTGTAGGAGCACCTAGAAAAGATCTGTGCTCCTTTACTGATCCAGATTACTATACTGTACGACTATTTTATTATTTATTATGATAATATCCATATTGCATTAAATTCCTTCTGGCTGAAAAAAAAGACCCAGAGAGTTCAAATTCTTAAAGCAGAAAGGTGAGTAAGTGGAGACTGTCATTGCAGAAGTGCTGCAGGGTGCAAGCAAAGGTGTAAAAATTGTTCGTGCTCACACCCTAATGTAGTAACTTCCTTTTGACTGCATTGCTGATTTTATTTCTCTTTTCAAGTATGATTCTCATCAGAAAACGATGTTCAGGAGGGGTGCGGTGAAGGTCTATTGATTTTATAGGTCTGTGAAAGCAACAAAGCAACGGGTGTATGGGTTTGTAATGTTTGTAAGAGCCAAAGAGATGGGAAGGATGAGGGATGGACACCAGGTAACCAGGAAAGTGCCAGGGGTTCAAATGCATGGCAGGACTGGGGGGAAAGCATCGTGCTGCTGAAGGAGGGGTAATGTAAAAGCAGTATTGTACCCTGGAAAAAGGGAGGGCTGCTCAAAACACTGCTTTGAGAACGTTTTCACTGTCAGAGTCTTGTTTGTGTTTGCAACATTAGAGGGCTAGGCTGTAAGGGCTGCGTGGAAAGTAATGAAATCTCAGATAAGGTAGGCTCCTTCTGGGAGCAAGAAATGATGGGTGGGGAAGATCCCCACTGCATGGCGCAATTAGCAGGAACTCCAAAAAAGTTCTGCTCAGTGGTGGGTTTAGGCAGGTGGTTTCTTTCCTCCTGGGGAAGCGGGAGGTCTCTGGGATTTATTCCATTTGCTAGAATATTCTTCTCCTAAAGTTGGTGTCTGAAGAACTGTTTACCAGACTGACAGCTCTTTTTTGCCTGGTCTTCATGTGTATGGAAGCTCTGCTGACATTTTGGCACGCCACTGTCACTTGATACACAAGCATGTACGGTGTGCATACTTCACCCTCTTCAAATGACTGTTCAGAGGTGTGAGGGGAAAGGGCCACATTAATTCCAACCACATGTCTGAAAGGAAATGCAGTGACAAAAATATTTTGCTTGCTATGAGATTTAAAACTTGTGCCTCCAATACCACTTCAGGGTTTAGATCTTCTGCTTTCATGCCAAAATTAAAAAAAAGAGAGAGAGTGTGTGTTTCTGATGCAATCAGAAGCAGAACGATCTGTGATTCCTGGAAAGCTCAGCTAAGCAAGCTTTCCACAAACATGAGAGAGTATTGCTTAGAAAAAAAAGAGGAAAAAGGAACAACTTTTTCCAGATGTGAAGTTACACTTACACTTTGACTTTTGTTATTGTTTTCATTTTTCAAAAATTTTCCAGTGGCTTGATCACAAAAAAAATCTGGTTTTAAGTTTGAGGCTCTTAATGAACACGAATTCTCAGACACTCCCAGATAGTGTTAGCTTTTGAATATAAAGACCTTTATTCTTCTGCCTTGTTGTAGTTACAGTTCTGTAATGATTATCTTTTAAGAGAATAAATACTTTTTCATCTGCATTGTCTGTAGAGATACACAAGTGCGAGTCCTACTGGCATCACCACACTAAAAAACTGTAGCACAGACCTGGGTCCCAGATATTTCTAATATAAGAAATATGCCAACTGAACTGCTGCTTATGGCTGTTTACTTCATCTTAGCACAGCAGTAGGATAAATATGTTGTAATGACAGGGGGTGTCATTAAGAAGAAACCCTGAAAACATCAGTTATTTGCAATGGCCCCCTTGTAAAATGTATGGTTAGAGTCACCTAAAGAAGAAAATTAGTTTGAGTTCCTGCACAAAAAAGAATCTGAAAGTTTTCATTTAAAGCAGAAACTTCTGCACTGAAAGCCACATTTTTGTTAAAAAGAAATTATTCTTATTGGAGAAACATGTTAAATTTTCAGTCAAATTTACTTTCTCATACTTTTGTTGTTCATCCATCTATCCGTCGATCTATTCATCAAGCACATTAGCTGTGTCTACGCTGCCTTTGGTTGCTGCGTTCAGGTTGGGGTTTGAGTATAGAGAGCCAGATGTCTGGAGACAGCTGTCAGTGCTGCCTTTAATGGGCAAAGCCCGAGCGTGATCCATTCCATCTCCCAGGCCTAAAACTGTCTTTGTGGAGAGCTGGAGGGTGAACCAGCAAAGAAGACAAGCAATCTGCACAGCAGAGAGTTTCACCTGAAGCCTTTTCTGTGTTCCTTTTTTATGTGCTGGGTTATTGCTGAGTTATTGCACTCATACCAAGGTACATAAACATTGTGGGGTTGTGGGGTTGTTTTTTTTCCCTTCTCCAAATGCACAGCTGTAAAACCCTCCTTGCTGGGAGAACAGGCAGTCCTGACAACTACATTTTCTTCAATCTCTTTTTGTTTCTGTTTGGTGCCTCTAGCTCAGAAATATTTCAGTCATCAAAGGTTTGATCCAGACTCAGAGAATATGCACATCCCTCTGTTTTCAGCAGGAACTTAAATTCATGAACCATTTTTGATTAGTATTAACATCAGGTTTTAGGTTTTCCGTTTGGATGACAGAAGAGACCTTTGAATATAGCTTGGCTGCATTGCCTGCATACTTAAACACCTTCACATATTTCAAGACTGTGAGCAAAATGAGCTGTGTGCCCACAGTGGTACTTTTGAGGTGGGAGACTCAGAGGATGGCCAAGAAGTGACGTCTAAAGAGATCTCACGAAACACAGGGCAGCGTGATATTATGCAAAATCACAATGAAATAAATCTGAATGAATCCTTTTAATGAAATAAACATCAGAGTATTAGGACCAGAAGATAGCTTTTTCATCTACAGGAAACAAATTTCCAGATGAAAAATTCTTGACAGACACTCACAAATGTATGCTCGCTTAGAGCTAACATAAGAGCAAAGATCACATTTAGCATTTCACCTGTAAACAATTAAACAGTGACAACTCAAAAAGCCATCTACCAATGACATTAAAATGTGCCAAAACCCCAAAATTTCTGGCAAACTTAATACGAATCTCAGTCCCGTGAAGCTCTCATTAAGACTGCAAGTTTAATGTTGGCACCAAGAAAAAGTAACAGTTGGCAAATAGTGGTATAATGTCCTAAGTGTTAAAAAGAACAGTGAAACTATTGTATGGTGTAGATCCTGTAGGCTAGGTGCTTGGTTCATTGGTGGCAGTTGAGATCTTCATGGCTGGCAGAGGAGCACTCTGATTTATTCTACCTGAGAAATTGCCCCAACTTCTCCAAGCCTGATTTATTTTGCTTTTGTTTGGGTTAGAATACTAGATTTTATGAGGCGAGGCTACCACGGGCTACTGTGATTTCTTTATCTAATATCCTGCATAAGAAAAGCGTAAACCAAAACTTTATAAAAGGTCAGGCATAATACCTCACTTACCTCATCAGATCAACACTCAACGAAGGGACATGAGACAAGGATCTGTGCCAGTGCTGTTCTGTGGATGGTAAACTGTTGTAATCTGGTACGTGAGGGCCAAAGCACACAGAGATCAGCATGAAAACACCTGTTGGCTTTGGTGGGTCATGCCGTTTGTTTCTAAGGCTTAACTGTCACATATGGGGTTTATATCTGGTAGCAAAGAATCTTGTATATGTTCGCCAGCAAGTTAATAGCTGATGGTTTGGTCTGCGTGAGTAATACTCAAGATCTGAATGGAAGATTATAAAGCCCTTTGGGATTTCTAGTTTTTCCATTTCTCTTTTTTAAAGTACCATTTGTTATCAAATTTAAATTCTGCATTTTATTTGTAATGATTTATCTAGCAAATAATTGAAAACACAGGTCACCACTTGTCGGAATGAATGGCCTAGAAGTCCATTTAAAAGAAATGGATTGGCCAAAATAAATCCAAAGGCATGCGTGGCAAAATAGAAATTGTTGGTGATTTATTTGTCGGTTTTTCAGCTGAAGATTTGATGTGGGATACAGGGATGTGTTCTCTAATAATAAGTATTAGTATTATCTCTGATTGGATGGATTAATAACGAATAGGTTGCCAGAGTCCCTTTATTACTTAAGTAACCTGTGTAACTATTCCTACTGTGTTTCATAGCAGTCCGATGTGGTAATTGTGTATTTAGTCTTAGATCCTTCTATTGCATAGTCCAAGAATGTGCGTATTGCAGGTTACCACAAAGTTCATGGTACATGTTATATTTTAAAGTATTGAAGGATGCTACTAAGCTGAATTTGTCTCAGGTCCGTGTAGCTCCTTTTGTGGAAGGTACTACGTTTATGGTGCTCGTAACTTTGAAGTCAGTCTTGAAGAAGGTGTATCGAACTTTCTAGACTCAGTATCAGTGATGGGATTATGCGTGTGATCTTTCTTGTGATTCTGTAGAGTTGGACCTAGTGACTCATCTGATCCCTTCCAAACCCATTTTTCTAAAAGGAGCACATTTCTGAGGTGGTGGGAATGGTGATCGGGGATTTTCTCACTGGACCTAGTATCAGGCCATTGTTATTAAATGGTTGTAAAGGCCACTGTAAGGGGAGAGGTGCTGACTTTCAGACACAACATCATTAACTTATGGTCGTTAGAAAAATCCCACGATACTTTTTGAAAAAGTAGAGTAGTTAACCTTGGTGGCTTGGCCAGATTCCAGCTTTTGTAATTGCATCCTGCCTAACTAAAATTGCATTGCACGCATTCAATTGGATGGGGTATTCTTCACCTTTACCCTGAGCTGCTGAGTAGTTCTGTTCAATATTTTCTATATTTCAACCCAGAAATGTCTTCATTCAGCATTATTTGTTTTGAATGATAGTTCATAAAGTGCTTTGAAATCTTCCCGGCTGAAAGTTGCTGTCTACTATAAATGTAAAATTTCTTTGTTGCCAGCTGTAAAATCATACAGGATTTGACATCAAAAGATCTATGCCTTGCACCATTATGATTTGGCTTGAAGGGCTCCTGAAAACCTCGGTACAGCGTGCATTAAACAAAGCCATTTTCTGCAAGGATGCCAGAGAGCGAGTGCGTATCTCCCAAAGCCAAGCAACTAACATAATCTACCTATGGATCAATAGTATGCCCTTCAGGGACACTGATACTCTGAGGCAGTCAGGGAATTAGCTACGTGGTGTGCAAATACTGTGCTGGTAATGGTGGTGTTAGCTTTATGGGACCGTGGCTACGCTCGAAATGCTGCGAGAGGTTAAAATGCATCACCGTGGTACAATACCGGCTTGTCTGAAACGTAACTTTTGTAGTCAGCCAAGGGAAGTCTTCGCTTGTTTGCACTGAAACCTGTCAGGGGAGTTTGGAGTGGACTGTGGTCTAAATATAGCAGTGATTGTTTTCTAAGCAAATCTTATATTTTTTTGACAGAAGTCTTCCATCCATGCATCAAAGCAAGTGCACTTCAAGGGGCTTTATCTGTGTAGATAAGGCTATGTGATACAGGAATTAGGAAAGGAATAAAGCTGGAATTAGTGCTAAATCCACAGTAATATTCTGCTGTGAAATACTTCGACCTGCGGTTCTTTTCAAGTTGTACTGTGTGCGCTGTGAGCCAGCCGTATGTGCTTGTAATGAAACATTAAGGAAAGTTTCAGGCACCCGAAGGAGAAAATCACCTGTTTATTGTTCTCCTAGTAAAACCTACCGCAAGAGTCAAAACCTGCCCGTGTCCCCAGAAAACAAAGAATTCAAGGGTGAATGTGAAAGAGGAAATAAAAGATCTGCCTAGGGAGAGGGGTAGTAAAGACAAAGCTTTGTGCTTTGCCCAAGTGTAAATTCAGGATTCTTTTCCCTTCAGATAATTCTCTGTACTTCTTGATTTTTTTCTTGTGGGATGCAGGCAGACTGCGCCAGCACAAGCAATGCTACTCTTGGGATGGCTTTTGCTGGCATCTGTGGCTTGATCCAAAGCTGACCAAAGGCAGTGCGGTGCTCCCTGTGGACTTCAGGGAGTTTGAGAGTAGAAAGCTCAAGTGCTCCAACAGCGTCTTTATTCTGCCAGTCTCTACAGAGAGAAGATGCTTAAAAATGCCTTTCATCCAAAAAGTCTGAAAGTTTTCAGTCTTTCATATATACATACAGGGGAAGTTTTCTTCCCTTTTTCTACCGCGAGCCTGTGGCCCCTCTTCATGGGCACGTAACCTGGTCAGTGTTTGATGTGTCCCAGTGGTGTATCTTTCTGTAGGACTTATGTGGAGGCCAGCAGACCTGCTGCCTGCGGAAGGGGTGCAGGCTTTTTCCAGGCAGTACTGTCTCCTGTCTTACAAAGCATTACCACTTAACAGGCAGTATCATATTATTTGATACACAACTTATAAATGTCTTTAGAGGACTGTCGGGTGTAACAATCATGGCCCAAGGAGCAATGAAAATGATGGGTTTGCGGTGAATGTGGGGCTAATCAGGGACCCTTGGCACAGAGGGTGTTTTGGAGTGCCTTGCCCTGGCAGGGTGATGGGCAGAGGTGACAGCCTGCCTGCAGCCTCCATTGCAGGGGTTTTCAGGAGAAGGGAGACCTTCTCCCATCCATCATGCTGCTTTCTGGTGAGACTGGAGCATGCAGGGACAGGAGAAAACATCGGCGGTTTATAAAACAGCCAACCTGTTCAGTCCCCTGGCAGCACAACTGCAAATCTGATTGCAGATCGTGTGCCGATACACACAGTGGCAGCCAGGTTTTAGCCACATGCAGCCAAGCCCCCTTCCTGAACGCGATGACTTTCCTTCCCTACCCAAGGAAACATGGTACCACTCTTCTTCATTTCTACAAATGCTTCAAGTTGAGCCTACAAGGCTTGTTTACTCAACTACGTGCCTAGATTTGTGAAGATAGGTGCTGAAGTCTGTGAAATGAATTATAGACAGAGGTGGTTTGTGTTGTTGATTTTTTTAAAATACCATAATTAACTCTTGTTCTTGGCCCTCTTAATAAGCACTTGTATTCAGAGCATACAAAACTGCTACCCAGACAGTGTTGCTACCGTAGGCCTGGGTGTATTTGCTGTAAATTTATAAAATTGCTGGCAGTATTCTGGATTGCCTTAGAAATGCAGAAGTCGTAGAAATACGATCTGTATAGTTGAATTTAGTAAGCTGGTAGTTTTAACAGCTGAAGGTATATGGTCTTATTTAGGTGGGCAAGGCACAAATCTTGGTGTAGCCAGGGTAGTTCCTCCACAACCTGATGATGGAGATTCTGGTATTCTGTGTCCTTTTATACTGTGTTTTCTGAGTGCTCTGGCAGTATAGGCCAATTTTCTAGTTGTCTACACACCCACCTATTTTTCTCAGGTATTCTCCAACTGCAGCCGTGAAGATGTTTGCGTTAGGCCTTATAGAACATGCCACTCTCCTGAAAAGAGCTCTTCTACCTCTAATGAAGTCATGCGGTGTTGCCATAGTAATTTCTTCTTACCTGTGTGTGAAACATCTACCCTGTTTCATGACCGCAAGCCCTGTCTTCTACAAAGCCTTCTGCCCCACGCTGGGGTGCTGATCTTCAAGAGGAATGCTGGCCGGCAGGGAGAGCGTTAGCCTGGACTTCTGCAAATTTGAGTTCGGGGTCTGTTGCAATAGAAAGCTAGGAGCCAAAAAGGCAACGAAGAGCCAGTGAGACACTGAATAGCCATCAAAACCATCCTCTGTCACTTTCCACTGCCTTCAGCATCCAGCAACTGCTGTTCTTCTGTGCAAAGCCACCAGGTTCCTCTAGCTCAGGGCTCACAATGGCTAACGTGTGCGTGGCACTAGGTGTTTCCCTGATGCTGTTGCCGAGTGCTCTGGCATTCAACAGCTTTGAGAGCAGATAACATGCAAATGAGAATGTGGTAGCTACGGTTTGGTTACCATAGTCGTCCTGCCAGAGCAGATGTCCTTGGGCTGAAGGGACACCTGCCGTGTCACCCCTTCAGCGGTTCAGCTCTTTGGTGTGGGTCCATGGCACTTAGCCCTGGCGTGATAATAGTGGGATCTGCTTCCACGTATCAACAGGTGACATCTTTATTTCTCTTTTGAGCTTTTCTAGCAGATTCTTCATCTGGTATCAGACGGGTTACCTTCAAAGCTTGCAAATGGCTGCCTAGTCCTAGGAGCAGTAATTTCAGCACCTAAAATCCCATACCCAATTAGGGCATGGAGATGGGTGCTAGAGTACAGGGAGAAGAAAAATAGATTAGCAGTAGCATGAAAGCATTATCTGCACTCCTTAGCCTGTTCCGTGAAGGCAGGGTACAAAACTGCGGTAAATAACAAGTTATGGTTTAACTCCAGCTGGCAACTGGGTAGATAGAGCCACCCACTCGCTCCCCCCGTCCCCCAGCTGTGGCAGGGGAATCAGGAAAAAGGTAAAACTCATGGGTTGAGATAAGAACAATTTAATAATTTAAATAAAGTAAAATCATCGTCATCATAATAATTGTAATGCAAAGGGGGAAAAGACAGGAATAAAACCCAAAAGGAAAAAACCCCAACAACCGATGCACAACGCAGTCACTCACCACCTGCTGAGCAGTGCCTGCCCAGTCCCTGAGTAGCGATCAGCACCCCTGGCCAGCTCCCACCAGTTTATATACTGGGCATGATGTTCTATGGTATGTAGTAGCCCTTTGGCCAGGTCGGGTCAGCTGCCCTGGCTCTGCTCCCTCCCGGCTTCTTGTGCCCCTCCTCGCTGGCAGGGCCTGAGAAACTGAAAAGTCTTTTGACTTAGCATAAACATTACTTATCAACAACTAAGCACATCACTGTGTTATCAACGTTACTCTTACACTAAATCCAAACCACAGCGTTCTGCCAGCTATTGAGAAGAAAAATTAACTGTATCCCAACTGAAACCGGGACATAGGTGTACTTAAGAGGTCTTCAAAGAGATGCGTTCTGAGAATTCAGTGGAAGCAGTGGTTCACTTCTTCCCGTCTACCTCCAAAGTAAGAGTCAATAGTTATGTTTAAAATTTGTGGAAGCAATTAAGGCAGAAGCCGTGGTGTCACGAGGCCTGTTCAGGATTGCAGGGTTGGTTTATGGGCTTGCTGGAGAGCGTGAGCAGGCAGGGGTGCTGGTGACTGCTCAGCCGGAGCAGCACAGAAAGGGAGAATATCATAAAATCATAGAATCCCATCAAGAGGGTCCAGCCTTTTGCACAGTGTGCACCAGTGAACGGTGCACTGAAACATTATATAGGTGCTGGGGAATGTCTGCTGGCGTGAGGCCAGCTGCAAAAGATAAATAAAAAATGGAACGACGTGACCAAAGACTCTCTGGGAATAAATCACTGAACTCCCGTCAAGCCTCTGGGATCTCAAGCTAAACTAGTGCAAAGAACGAGTGTGGATAGGCTGCAGGAAACTGAGCATCTCCTAGAAGGACCTGTATCGTTTTTTCCATTTGCTAATGATACCTTCGATGTGATTTAGATCTCAGCTGGTTGAACTATTTAGATCCATCCATGTGGTTACTGGTAGCAAGAGGGAAGAATAGCTCGCAAGGACATGGCGTTTATGGCCTGGCAAGGATTTTTGCAGCAGATTATAGCATTTTTCAACTGCTTAATGTCCTTGTTGGCTTTGAAAGGTTTCTGAACCAAGTATTAGAGAAGGGAATGTAAAGCAGGTGCACTGTTTTACCTTGGCAATGGGGAAAGAGCATAAATGATACAGGATGGCATTTCCTCAGATGCTTAGGTTTGTCACTGTTGTAGAAGGACTGGAAATACTCAAAGCTAAAGTTAAAGTAATAGGCTACTGCGTAAGTAGTAATATATTTCAGCATCAGATCCTGTATTTGAACAGGGATTGGTTCAGAGCAAGAATAACCTGTTCCAGACCTGTCAGAGAGGCAGTGATGCTCGGTAGGTGTAGAGGGTGCTGTACAAAATGGGGAAAAGCTAGGAAGCTATGCCATAGGCACCCCTCACGCAAAGCTGAGATGAAGCTTTCTGATACTGTATAACTTCTGTTAATCTGTTTACTTTGTAAATAAAAAGTAACCATTAAAAAACCATATGCTTCCAGAGGGAAAATAGATGCTCTGTAAAGGTTAATATCCAGAATCAAGTCTAAGTATGGACTTCTGTTTGTAAATGGCAAGTATAAAATAAGTAAGAAAAAAATGTAGAAGCTGATAGAAATCATAATGGTGGGGGGTTTTATTATTTTTTTCCCACTTGTTCTAATGACAGTGTGGTAGAATAGCTTCATGGACATTTTTCCCTTGATCGGATGCAAACCCAAGAGTAAAACAGAATCCACTTAAGTAGCATATGCATATGTGTCTTATAGGTCGCATACTGCAGGGGGTATTTTAGCAAACCTGACCACAAGACCCTAGACACTACTTCCGATAGCAGAGAGTGTCTAATGCACGCTGTTCTTGAGGGTAATTACCAGGAAATGCAGAGGCATCAATCATGCTTGATGCATTGAGCAATTATATTTTATCCCCTGAAAAGTCTTTTTCTGTACAAGGGATGCAAAGTAGGGGAATTTCATTTTAGCATAGAAATACTGTTAGGAAAACAGCAGCATTAACGAAGCAGAAAGGCACAGTGTAAGACCATGGAGCTGCTCAGATGTTAGGGAGATGCTTCCCATAAAATAAATCCCGCTTTAGAAATATGAACTAAGAAAGAAAAATGGCTGAGGGAATTTGCAAGTTGGGGACAGGTCTTTGAGAACAACCATCTGGCACACACAGACCCTGCTGACGCTGATCCAGGCAGGAAGGTGGGATGTCATGAAAACAGGCTGATTTAAGAGTGATAAATACCAGGTTCTTTGAGGGACAAGAAAATCACGTTTCATGCTCTGCTACAGGGTTTTTAATACACTTGTGGGGACTTGGAGCTCCTTGTCGGCT
This sequence comes from Falco punctatus, assembly GCF_963210335.1. NCBI lineage: Eukaryota > Metazoa > Chordata > Aves > Falconiformes > Falconidae > Falco > Falco punctatus. Next base: position 3,821,139 of record NC_137588.1, read on the forward strand.
TGGCTCCTGGAGGTGTCCCATCGTGTTGGCAGTTGCGTTGCCTGTTTTGCAGCCAGCACAACCACCAACCGGTGGGTTACTGGAGATTTCTGTTCCTCTAAAGCATCTTTCTTGGAACCAGCACAACCCATGGCTGTGTTTTCCCTGCTTGCTTTGTTAGCTCTTTGATTAAACTACCTGTGATAGTAAGGCTAGAAGAGATGATTCCTGTTGTCATTAATAAAGCAGTAACATGGAGCTAGGCAGAACATCTGGTAGATGCTGGTTGGGTGGTGCAGCTGGATCCTCTCAGATGGCCTCCTGCTGCCCACCAGCCCTCTCCCAAATTCTGCAGCCGGCCGTGGCGTGCTATGGATACTCTCACCAAAATGTTGGAGGCAGAGGAAGAGTTCTGCTCTCCCGAAAAGCAAGGCCATACGCAAATTTCATACATCCACAGGTCTCTTAGAAACGGGCCGTCAGCTCTGGTTTGGGTGGTTGAGATTTTGTGGCTTGTCCAGATCTCAGGCAGCAATGCAAAAACCTGTGCTGTCCTCAAACTTCTCCCCCGTGGGTGTTCAGACTAAAAAGAAAGTTGAAAGCATAAATCAAACCTGGTAATGGTTTCTGTTTTGTTTGGCCAACGTGATCGGAAAGGCGGTGCTGCCTGGGGCTGGGAACTAAGCCTGATGGCAGGTGGTGGGGGCTTGCTCCCACCGTGACAGAGAGGCAGGCAGAGCCAGCACTCAGAGCTTTTTATTTGAAATCCCTGAAAAAAAGAAGTGATGCAGACACCAAGTTTTGTTAAGCTGAAAGAAGTCTTATCAGTTGGTGGGTTGGACTAGCCACCTCTGTCTGCAGAACCGCAGCTCAGGGGGCTGCCGGGGGCACAAGCAGGGACAGGCTCACCCCTGAGAAAGGGGCTGACACGGTCCCTTGCGTCTCAGAGCAAAGCCTGAACAAACCGAGTCTGTTCAGTGTGATCCTCTTGTGAATTTTTACTATCTGCATCTCAAACAGTGCTATTTAACCAACATTTTTTATTCTTTTTATTTTTTTCTTGCATTTTCTTCTTTTGAAGTTTGTCTTTCTGAGGTTTGTGACGATGGGGTATCCTGAAAGGTTCAGTCAGGTGAGGCTGGGGGGGCTTGTGTAGCCCTTCCTGATGAAAAATGGTTGAGGGGACTCACAACTCCCACAGTGAGAACTCATTGCAAGTACGTCTGCAGAGCAATACAGGTGCTAAGAAATTAGGCAGGCACAGAGCCCGCGTGAGTGCTGTTAAGTGAAGAGTCATCCCAGGGGGCCGTATAAAGTAACAGCTGTATAAACCAGAGCGCACATGCCGCACAACATCCCAGCCTGGGTTTGCTCTTCACCCCATCAGTCCATTCACATGATTCTACTTGCACCCAATGTGGAAAAGCGGCATTAAAAAGAAAGTTTGGAAAATAAAGCAGGCAAATAATCAGGCTACAGAGATGTGTCTGGGGTTTTTTTTAAGTGTATTCACAAGTTAATTCAGGTAGGAAATTATTCTGACAGGTAGAGAGTAAAGTTTACTCCCGTGGGCTATTTGTGCTTTATTTAGGGTTTAAATGAAGCGCAAAAGCTCATGAAAGACACAAAATCCTTCAACGTGGAAGACAACCCTCTGGAAGTGAAATACAGCTAATCCAACGCCACCTTGCCCCACAACATTTGCAATTGCTGCCCAAGCGGGTCGGCAACCCCAGCCCTTGATGCGCCAGTGGACCAGGCTCAGAAAGCCAGTTTCTCCAGTGCCTCCCTCCACATGCAAATGGTCTCTTTTAAGCTCGCCTGTGCATGCTTCAGGGGTGCTGGGCTCCCAGGGAGGATAAACGCCCCTTGGAGACACAACCACACGTTGCTGTCGACAGGGATGTAAGCAGAGGCAGGCACCCAACCTAAACTGGGACAGCCCCGGACTGCTGGTAGCTGGCAGAGAGCTTTTTAATGTGTATTTTCCCCTGAATGAGTAGTCTTCTGTTCTTCCTACGGTTAAAACACGGACACGAGCTATGCACCTTGCACTTACATTTTAATGTGGAAATATTATTGCAGAGTCTGAGGTAATTACCCAGTTGTTCCTTTTACTGCGTGTAATTACAATAAAATACTACGGGGATAGTTTATGGCAACTCGGTGTAAAAATAAGGTACATGAAAGCAGTGGTTAGGCTAGGTGATGTTTACAATTCTTCCACTCTGAACAGGCTTTTGTAGAGAAATGTACCCATGTCCACCGTATGCTAATTAACTTTTCCCAAGAAATTTTCATGGTGAACACCCAGAGCTTGGTCTCAGCCTGTTAGGAAGCAGCTCTGCTCTGCTGAAGTCAAGTAGGCATCCACCTGAGAGGAGCTGAAGGGTGACTTCCCCTCGGTGCTGTACGTCAGAGGCCACCGCATGTCTTATGTCCTCGACCACCACATGTGGATGGGATTTCTCCCAGGGGTTTTCCTGAAGCCAAATTTACAGTGTTATGAGCAAGAACAACATAGCATCATCTATTGCAAATACCTAATATGTGATAATGTTGAAACTGTTCCCCACCATACTGGGCCATCTCCTTTTTTTCTGTCTCTGTGTATGTAAACATGGGGTTGTACTCCTTAGCAACGTTTACATTGCTTGGTTGTGCTTACAGGGCCTGGCTGTCTTCCATATGATTATTTTATTTTTATTTTTTTGTCCAGATCCCCTCTGCCCATGTTTGAGGGGAAGACACAAGGGGTTTGGTCTCTGCTGAAATAGCATCCGTACCATCTGTATGTGTTCTGTACGTATTCATACATACGGATTTATTGCATTGGGGTGGGTTCAGGTGGCTTACCTGATGCTTAACTGCCATTTCAGGGACTAGGCTTTCTTGCTTCTTACCTCTGAGCTGTATCTACTCAACCAAACGTAAAGGGTTTAATGTGATTGTTAGCAGAGGTAATGGAGAGAGTCCCATTGATTAGAACAGGACCTGAATCAGACCCTTCATTTTTCCCCAGCTGTCACATGGGACACATTTATTATGATGGCCTTTTTTTTTTTTTTTTCCCCTCTCATTAGAGTTCACTGCAGACGTTTTTTCCATCATTATCTAAGAATTTTTGGAAGGAAAATTTGCATTTTAAAAAGAGCCTGCCTTGCTGCAATTTATTCAGCTCACCGTTTCCTGACTCCAGCTGTGCCCTCTTGCTCTAATAGGGTTAAAGAGGTTGAGCTCCCCCAACGCACTAAGTAGGGAAAAAATCTCAAGGTGATCAGGAGCCGTGCATGTAATATTCTTAACTGTTCTGTGCGTCATTAAAATGTTCATGCATTTCATGCACTTCTGGCTAAAAATTGCCCATTCAGCTTTAACAGCTAATTACAAGAGTGACCAGGCATTCATGTGGCCCATGCGTGCTTATTGGATATGACAGATGGATACGTCCGGACCTCTGATTCATCATTTCATATTTCCTTTCTGAAAGGCTCTGCTATCAATGTGCAAATAAACTGTAATTCTGCCCCGGGCCCAACTGCTCACAAAGGAAAAAGGAGGGGACAGAGCGCACCCGTGTAGCGTGGGTGCTAGCTGCGAACACCGGAGACTGGGGAACCTCTGAAGACCAGCTTGGCTGTAAAAGGGCTGCTCGCTCCTTGGAAACGGGAACGGAGGGGACAGATTTTGTGCTGTGCCTCCGGCAGATGCGGCACAGAGAGCACAGCTCCAGGGGCTGCAGAACAAAGGTGGCGGCGAGCCCTCTGCGCCACGTGACTCCGGGCTCTCGCACGGGCCGCTGAGGCTCCTGACACACATTCGGGCAGTGCAGGCTGCGCTGGTTGGAAGCAGGGCTGCCGGGGCCGCCCGGCCTTGCTGTCCGCAGATAGGGAGCTGGCACGAGGAGCTTCGTTCCCTCCACCACCTTCTGCCCTTCGCATCGGGGGCGCAGCCGCCGCAGGGCCCGTGGTGGGTAGCATCGGTTTGGCGTGAGGGTGGGGGGCTGCTGGGCAGGACCCCGGCCCGGGCAGGAGGGGTCCCCCTGCGTGAGCGATAGCGCTGGAAACCCATTGCCGGCTGCTCTGGGACAGGCAGTACGTTACCGGTGTTCCTGTACCAACGTAGGTTTTGCAACCCATGTAACAGAACACTTTAAAATGTTTTCCCGTTAAAGAGATCTATGCCGTTTCTCTGAAAGGTGTTTTACTGTAATGGAACAAAAACTTGGTCAACTGGAACAGGTATTTTCAAACCACTGTGTCTAAAAAAAGACACTTCTCTCCTGAGAGAGGGAGAAGATGCGGTTGGCTCCCCTGCCTCTTCAGGATCAGAAGAAGAGTTGAAGTCTTGTCCACAAGTTCCTAGATGTAACCAAATCCTCCAAATCTACAGGAGCCAGGAACTTTTAGAGATTATGCAAAAATACGTACTGGCCTCATACACGGGCAGACATCACACCCCCAGCTGACGTAAGGACATTTTAATTACATTACCAAAAACTGCCCCTTGATTTCAATCGGAGTTTGTACAAGTAAAGGCTGAGCCATGCATAGTATGGAGACCAGTTGTTGCCTAACCTGCAGAAAAGTGACGATATAGTCGGAGACATACAGTTCTGGAAGTGGCTTCTCATCCATCCTTCTCAGTTCTGATGGGAACAACTATAGTTAGATGGTCCCTTGCAGAGATGTACGTGGAGTGGTCTCAGAAGCCACTTCTGAGCACACCAGCTTCATTCTGCTGTGCCCCGTTCCAGCACATGGTAATACTTAGAGGTTGGGGGTGAAAAAAAAACCCCTAATATCTAACTTAAATCTTCCTTGCTGTAAATTATATCAATTATTTCTTGTCTCAGAAACAGTGCAAGTGGAGAACAATTCATTATCCTTCTTTTTATAGCAGCCTTTTTAACGTTCCTTTCTATATCAGACAACTAGTCTCTTTTCAGTCTTCTCTGGAGTAAAAATTTTCCATTCCCCTAAGCTCACCTCGGAAGTTGTGTTTTCTGAATCATGTCATACTTGCAGCTCTCCCTTGCACTCTGTGAAGGTGGCTGCCCCTTCTTAAATGCTCTGCTGGAGCATTTCTCTACATGAAACCAGAGCAGTATCACGCAGAGTGGGATAAGAATGTCTTACAAACACGTCAAAACGGGATGGGGTGGGGCATAAATAGGCATCAGACTAGCCAAAACGCTGATTTATTTTTTCAAGCCCAGAATAAAATTGGGATTGAGGTTTCTTCTGCATTACACATTTTTTTTCTGCCAGTTGTCCTGTTTTGACCTTTCCTGTCCCCAGGAGGTATGTACTGACAACTTCTATTGTATTAAAACAATCTGGTCCTAGTTAATCAGTGAGCAAGGCTCTCAGTCTGTACTAGGCTACATGTCTGCATTTCCTCCTCTAAATCGTTCATGCTTTTTCTGTTTTGATGTTCAGCCACTTCATTAATAAAACGTCTGAGAAAATTGCTTACCCTCTCTGTCAAAGGATAGTGTCCTGCATGTTCCATATCTTGTAGGTCTGCGTTTCCCCTAAATAAGCGTTCTTACTCTGGCTTGGATTTCAATTTAAAAAAGCATTAACCCAATATTTACTCAGCGTTGGCAGCAGTAGACCATTCATAGGATTTTATGTCCTGAGGGTATATAGCTTGTTCCCTTCATTGTTCATTAAAAACAAATACGATTTGCACCCTTTGTCTATTCCCTTTAAAAAACCTCCACCCTTTTACTCTGCCCACCAGCGAACATTTCATTATTTATTGTTTAATTGCTGTTTCATACTTGGCATAAAAGATGTAAAATAGGATGTGAGTACCAGAGGAATAATTATTAGTGGGGAACAGAAGAAAAAGACCCCAGACATCAGTGGTTGTGGAAATGCTGTTTCTCACTTGGCGGCATTTGGTATCATTAGCCATGATAGCAAACCCTCTCAGCTGGCATGGTGAACCCTCGCACCATGAAGCACTTGTAATCGTTCCTCTGTGGCGCTGCACCACAGAGAGACACCATTTTCTAACTCGTTTCTATTGTTTTGAAATGAGATCTACAGTCTGTGGATGCGACCTCTTGAAAGGAGCTCCGTGCTTGATCGTCCTCGTCGTATTTAACTGGGGTTTATAGTGTCCACTTGAGTCTACTGACACAGTGGGTGAGAAAATAGAGAATTAATCTTCTATCACATTCCCTTCTGTAGAGAAATTTCCTAATTAAACATTGCAGAAAATTACTTGAAAAGTAGCAGGAGGAGGAAAAAAAAAATCCTCCCTCTATTGTGGGCATGGGCAATATTAATTGAAAAATTGTAATTTATTCATGCAAAGCTTCTAACTGCACCTCATGTCTGCAGTGATTTTCCTAATGTGGAGCTAGCTTTGCTCCCAACAAGGACTTGTGTTAGGAAACTAGAAGGACATACTATAATTACTGTTTTGCTTCTGGTTGGTTTGCTTTGGCTTTTCTGTTCGTATTTATCTGTGTTTCCAAATTTGAGAAAAATCCCTTGATAATTGTCTCTTCTCTAAGATCTTCTCACTGTGGCAGTTGTCTCACACACTGAGACTTTTCCATTTTAATATTCTGGTCTATTGGCCGCTAAAAGCACAGATAAGATAACGAGAAATGAAAGTCCCCTTTTTTAAGCATTTTTGTTTTAAAATGACAACTTTAAATGTATTACTCTATTTAGAAAGAAAAATCTGAGTGGATGGCGTGATGGGTAATGATATGTAAATGACCATTCATGCATGAAAATCAGGGCCACAGTTGAATGTATTAAGCAATGACTGATATAATGATTATTTTGGATTTTGCATCTGAAGAGGGGGGATTGCAATATCAAGTGAATTGCATATTTAAAGAAAACATGCGTGTGTGTGGAATAAAGAATGTTTTCGACATTTTTGTGTTAAGTATCCTAGCGTTGTGCGGTTTGGACTTAAATAAGGTCAATATGTTGGGTTTATGCTTTTCATATTATCTCTGGCTCTCGCTTTGGCAGATCCTCCCTGTCCCTGTTTGTGCAGCATGCCATCGAAGTGCCAAGTTTGTAATGTCAACTCTCTTCAGCTCCCTGTAATGCTTTTATCTACAGAAAGCTGCCTACCGCTCACGTGGGGGGAGAGCTCAGGGAAAGCCAGTTGCTCACATTTGAAAAATATGTAAAAATTCATCATCGCTTGCGATCCTTGTGTCGCTGTCATGCTTACACATGCTTCCCACGCTAGCAGGGTGGTGTGGGAAGGTTAATGCTGGAGGTCTCCTGGAGCAGGGAGCTGGCAGCCCCCATCGTGGGTTGACACTGGTCCCCATCTCCGCGCATCACAGATGTGCCCAGGGTCCTCGCTTAGCCGGCAGTTTCTCTTTCAAGGGTGGGGGTGGCTGCTCTGGGGCTTGGGGCCGTGGCTTTGGGGTCACAGGTTGGGAAGGGGGTGGGCAGCACGCAGGCACCGATGCTCCGTACGGCTGCTCCTTCATCCCCCAGCCCACACGCTGGTGCTGCTCCTGCTGCTATAGACAGGGAAACGGGACCATAACGGGGGCTCAGAGTGCACCTGGTATTCACTCATCGCTGTAAATTTGTAGAACTTGTACCTATGAGTGTAGACATATTCTGAGTAGTGCCGCCAAAGTGCAAGCTGTAGGTACTTTCTTCTGGTTACCAGGGGTGGCAGGCAGCGGGAAGGCTGTCTGAGGCTGGCCCAGAAAAATGAGGAAAGTGTCTCTGGGGATCCTCGTCCGGGAGGTGACAGCAGAACTCACTGCTTTGCTCTCTAGCCAGCGCTCTGCGGCCGTTCTGCTTTTAAGGTGCCACTTGCATTGGGAGACTGGTAGTCAAGACTGAAATAAGGAAAGGATGTGGTATCGCTAGATAGTTGAGACAGTGATGTTTTCTTGTCTCATCTCATCTTGTATTACGAACTTTAAAGAAAAAAGAGAATTCCATTTTGGAATAGGAGAAAAATAAGCTTCTGTTACACAGTATCTACATTAATGGATTCCTTCTGTCAAAGGCAGAAAATAGCTGTGTTACTAAAGATAATTAATGCATCTGGAGTTTGGAGAACATTATGCTAAATGTCCATGATACATTCTCTGTCCCCTTCGGCAGTAGCATATGATCAATTTTGCTGCTCTGTCCTTACCTAATTATTGCTGTCGCTAATGAAGGGAAGTAGAGAAAAACATGTCTTAGTAGGTTAATAAGCCATCCAGAAAATTATATTAGCCTGATCAGTCCTTAATGATTATGGTTTCTCATAATATTAGATCACCTGAAAGGTGTTTTTCATAGGAGATAGGAGGGGAAGTAGGTATCATTTTGCAGCCATTCTTCCAGGTGTGCTCAGTTGGCGTTTGGAGAGAAAAGCAGTCAGACTTTGGCTAGCCAGTTTTGACTGCTCTTGCAAACATTGATTCACTTAGTGGAGCTGGGTTTTTTTTATCATTCAAGCATCTGGAAGGGCAGCAAGTATGGGAGATTTTCGATCTTCCCTCCTTCCACAAACATTTGTGGCATTGGCTTTCACCTGGGCTGACGGCGTGCGTGTTCTGTGTGGCTTTTCCTGAGTTTTTGTGAATAAGCTGGCAGTCTCAGATCAGTCTGAGCAGCTTCCAACTGGCGTTTTCTCCCTTCCTCTCTCCATGATGATACACCTTCATTTGCAATCTCGTATCTGGTTTAGCATCTGTTAGGATTTCTTTCATTTGTTTATTTGTTTGTCTCGTTGATGCTTCTTTAAGCACTCGTGTATGCCAGTACTGCAGCGTACTCAGAAGGTGTTTATTTTGATGAAAGCATTTCTCTTAGAGCATGGCCAAGGCATTAAAATGAAAAGCAGAGGGGAATGATCCTCAAACATCAGACTTTTTTTTTTTTTTTTAATTTAAAGATTTTTCCCAAATTAGCCTGAATCACAATCCTCCCTTTTAATTTGTTAATTACACTTCTGCAATGGTAATGCAATCAGTGAATATAGCTAAAGTGTTTGTGTGTGGGAATCAATATTAATGAAAAAGAGCATATTTGCAAAGTGTGGGATGTATCAGCTGTTTGCTTTGCATCCGCCTGCCAGTGTAAGGCTCCTCTAAACCGGACCCACCGGAGCAATGCAGGGAAGCGCAGTTGCGGGAGGAGAAGGGGGAAAGTCTCTCCAGGTCATTCACTCCCTGTAGTCCTTCCTACATTTTCCATACTCAAGGGACGGGACGGAGCGGGGTGCACAGCTGTTCGGGCAGGAGGGGTCCACATTTTGGGCAGCACAGCCCTCCAAGAGCTCAAGCTCAGCAGCTGCGGCACCTTGGCCAAAGCAGAAAGTAGAGATTTTCGCAGCCTGCCTGCCCTCAATGACTTCGCAGGTGACAAAACTCTAAGCGAGCTCATAAAGGTTAATCACAACTAAGTGAGAATGAAATCTGGCATTTTCCTGCTGGGCTTCCAATTTTCTGTATATGCAGTGTATTGAAGCTAAGTGAGATTAAATGTTTAAACCTTTCGTGCCATATGGCTCCCCCTATATCATAAACACATCTGTAAAATTATATTCAAAAGGGCAACATCGTTCTGGTGTAAATGGATTCAGATCCACGCTTCTCCTCTGCTCACATCAAGGCTGAGTTTTGATGTGTTGTACTCAACCTGTTTGTCCTCTTAGTGGAGGTCTGGGAGGTTTTTCCCTACACAGTCATGTAAATTTTAGTTGACAGCAGAAAAACAGATCCCCAGTTTATCCACAGACCTAGCCCGTGGAGGCTCCTTCTCCTAAATCTTTGCCACCCTTCCAGGAGTGACTGCTACTCCTGCACTGCCTTGCCTTTCTCCTTAGGCTGCCAGTATTCGTTACGGGTTTTGTGCTGTGGGCACGACTATTCCACTGCATAAACCAAGGAGTACAATCAGCCAGTAACGGTGCTACTCATGCAGTGCCTGAGCCTGCCCACTAATAATGGAAATGAAAACAAAAACCATGGTTTGACTGATTTTTTTTTTCCTATTTGTCCCAAAAGGTCATCTTACTGCTGAACATGTTCATGCAGTTAACTGACACAGTATGTTTTCTTGTTTGTTGAGGAACAGGGTTATAGAAAAGATAGAATCTATGTTACATAAACGTGCATCTTCTTCTGCAGGACTTAGAAACTTTGCAGTTGCCCTCGTCTTGGCTTCTAACAAGTTTCTTAGGTGCCTGCACTCCTGCACACCCTGAGCTACAGCAGAGGCTGAAGGACTGCCTAGCTAGCTACGGGCTTGGGAAGGCAGAAAGACCTTTACACGTGTCAGGAGAGATGTTTTTACAGCTAGCTCTGAGCTGGATTTCTCTTTTTTTTTTTTTTATTGTTAAATAGAAATTCTCACAGAGAAAGCAAACGCAGGGATGAGCCCTGGTTTTACAGGTTTAGAGGATCAGCTCAGCAGTGACAATTGCAGATCAGGGAGTGCTGCTGCGGAAATATTAAATTCTTTTGGGACAAGAGCTGGGAAGGGGGATTGGGGATTGCCCTTTGCATGCAAGCTGACCGCTGAGCTAGTGGAGGAAGAGGCAGATAAGGAACCATCTGTCGTGGTTTAAAAACTGCATAGGTGTGGTGCTTAGGGGCATGGTTCGGCAGTGGGCTTGGCAGTGCTGGGTTGACAGCTGGACTTCATGGTCTTAAAGGTCTTTTCCAACTTACGTGATTCTGTGACTCTGTGGCTCCCAACCACAAGGGTACTGCCTGGCTGAGCATGGCTTGTGACCACCAGTTTTGGCACCTGACTGAGCTCCCTGCTTCGGAGAGCCTGTTTCAGAGCATGGCACTTGCCTTCTCCACTTCTGAGCTCCGGGGTAGCTCCTGTGCTCAGTCACGTGCATGTAACCTGTGTTAGCACCCCAGAAATAAACAGAAAGGAGTATAACATGGAAGAAAAGCAGACTGGGAGAAGAAAACTGCCATGCTCTTCTTAAATTCAGTGAAAGGTAGACCCAAGTCATTTTTACAGTAGAGTCACTTTACACCACCCTGAATATGTAAATGGGACATAAAGTAAATTGGACTTTCACTCGCTCTGACACTCCTTTCCGTTGCCAGAGTGATTTACAGAAGCCTTAGTGGAAATTAGAACCGGGACCAGTGTCTGTGGTCTGCGTTCTAGGATTTAAAACCAGTCATTTCCCAAGATAATTGTGGTGCAGTCAAGACTAGGTGCAGCTTCCTAAAATTGGTTAATACCCAGATTTGGGTTTCTTCAGTGGCTTAAATGGAGTGGCATATTATCTCCTCTATAGTCTGCCTAAAAGATAGATTTGATGTCTGCAAGCAAAGACATGAAATTGCTATAGGCTTCCACTCTTATAGCCTGCCACCTATTTGATTTATGCGATAAGTGATCTCAGATGACCCTCCAAGGCACTGAACCATTAGAGAGTTATGTTGCACAGCGATAAGAAATCTTCAGAGATACCTAAATCTTCTTTTACCACTGGGAGTTTCATCTGTTCCGGAATAAAGAACATTTTTATGTATGATGTTGCTATCTTGCTAGCAATACTAATATTCAAAAGGATACACAGACTTAAATCAATAGCAAAGTGACAAAGACCTTAAAACTGAAGTAGTCACCAAGTGGATGCTAGACAGCTCTTTTAGGTTTTATCTTTGTTCCTTTCATTCTGTTTCTTGAAAGATGAGCAGCTGTAAGGGTTCACATTCAAGCCTTCTGTTAATCTTTCCACCAGGTAGGAAGCTGGCAAAAGCATCCTTTCAGCACAGAAAGCCCTGGAAAGTCCCATCGCCCATTTGGGAGTTCCTTCTTGCAGGCTTTGTGAAACCCTGGGTTGGATCCTTCCTTATTTTTTCCAATGAATTTCTTTAAATTCAGTGATCCAGGTTCGTCTCTGTCTAAACTGAATAGAAGTGCTTAGAGCCTCAGGTGGGATGCGAATTCTTGACAGAGGTCAGGGTAATTTCTGTGGCTTACATCCAGCTGTAGCCTCTTCCCCTGCAGAGGAAGGCACTGCTGATTCATACTCCTCCAGCTGAAGTTATGTCTAATGCAGTATTTGCTTGATAGAATTTGCTGTAAGTGCAGTCTTACAGCATGCGTACAGTCCATATGTTCTGTCCGTCAGATTATCTTTGTGTCTTGTGTTCCGTGCATCAAGCGTAAGGTACCCGGCAGTAAGCTACTGTTTCAGGCAGCATGGGATGCAGCTTCTGCCCAGACATACGGGAGGAAGAGGAGGGGCCAGAACCAGTCCCTGCTTGTCAGCAGAGCACGAAGATGCTGGGGCTCTTTGCAGGTCCGCAGGGAGTGGGTGTTTGGCAGTTCACAGAAGGGATGAAGAGGGTTTTGAGACTTGCCTGCTCCCCTCCCTTCTGGCATGGATGGAGAGCCAAGCCAGCCGCAGGTGGCTCACACTTGACTTTCCTTCTGAGGAACCTTTGACGGCCGTTTTTTCTGACAAGTAAGAAGAGCGCTGCGGTATCAGGTACTTTCCTGGACTGCAGCTTCCCATCTCCCTTGACACAGCGCTGAGGTTTAATGATCTGTGTGGCCAGGCAAGTCAACCTGAGGGAAGAATCTGACATCATCTTTTTCTGTTTCTCCTTGATCCTGAGAAATCTTTTGGTCCTTGCAATTAGGACTACAGTAATTTCATTCCGGGCTCTTTAATAATGGCCTTGATTGGTGACTCGTCGCATTGCATCCATCCAGCTGTGGGCATGTCCACTTGGATGTTTTGTTTATGCTGTTGTGCATATTGAAATACATGACAGCAGGGAGTGATGCCACAAAAGCTTTGGCAGCATCACAGGCATTTTTTTACAACAAGCTGTATCTATTCCTTGAAAATTCTCCTGCAAGGAAGTGATTTCTCTTTAAAATTAAATTAATGCAAGGCAGAGATGAATAGTCCCCATGTGCTATTTGGCTTTTTACTCAAAGCTGTTTATGAGGGGAGGCTCTTGGCAAAATTAAATGAGCCTCCTCTTCCTCAAACTGGCAAATACTGTCAGTGCTGGTCATCGTACACCTTCATAAATCTGCAGTGTTGGCATCCCACATACACCAGGCAAACATCAAATTTTGTAGGGGACCACGCAAGGGTGCAATAATCACAGCTGTTTCGTGTCAGCATTCAGAAAGCTTACAATAGGGTTTTATTCAATGAGCCATTCCTTTTGAAATGCCATTAGAGATACTTGCTAGGAGAAACTGGCCTCGACTAATCATATTTAATTTTTTATCAAATGCACTGTGGGAGCAGCGGGGATGTGCACGAGACAGAAACTAGCAAATGGTGTTTATTTAGAACAAATAAACTTTGAGTAAGAATTGAATCTGTTTCCTCTTAGCCACAGTTGTACAAGCCACAGGCAAGTCCCGACAGAGGTCTGTAGGGGCTCATCTCCTGATTTCAGACCCGGATGCACTTGGAGACCTCCAGTTGTGCCTGCCAGAAGGAGAGAACTGCAATCAGATAGATGCAGAGGAGCAGTTCTGCTCCGGTGAAACCATTCCCGTCCCATCCACTTTTAGCCACAATAAATGAGGTTCAGGAGGTGTGAAGGCTACCTACCCATCTCACCTCCAAGCCCCCGGACTGGATGATAGCTGGAAGTGGCTTCTGATGTTCCTAAGACATTGAGCTGAGTGAATTGAGAGGCACGTGGCTTTGCATGGGCCCATGTCTCTCCCCACAGCAGCAGCACCTCGTCCGCAAGGCTGCCGGAGCTGCTCCGTGCCGGGATAACTGCCACTGAGAAATCGGGGGAGGAGGGAAAGGAAAGAAGGTAAAAGAGAATGGGAAGGCAGGAAGGAAGACAGGAGTTAGAAGATAAAGATGGAACTAGAGAGAGGTGCTTAGCAATAAGGTGAAGAAAATTTTATACTAGTATTTACTGAACTCAGGGCACTTCCCAGGCACTGTTTTACTGCACTAATCAGACCGTATGAGGGCAGAATCAGGGCCCTCGGTACAAAGTGCGGGTGAGCTCAGCACGGGGCCTTGCACGAGAGGTCTTTCAGAAGTGCTTCTTTCCTTTCCAACAGAAACTCAGCATTGCCCAGAAAAAATCATTAATCAGCCCTACAAAAATAATTTGTTTTTAAAAATCATAAACTTGATGGTTTCTGATATTTATTATGCTCACAAGCTTTTTCTCCACAGCTCTAAGGCTTAGACATACCTTTCAAAACAAATATACGTATAAACTGCACTCCTTACACATTGAGATAGTCCACCAGCTGTGATTTTAAGAGAAAATATAACCTGAGAGTCACAGTAGAAGTCTGAGAGCTGGAAAACACTGCAAATTGAGTCTGACTGGCATCAAAGCAGTGCCAGGCTGTATCTACGTGGTCTTTAGCAAGAAGATAAGAGCACATTTTATCAGCAATCTGAGCTGGCTGGATACATCTTGTTCCTCCCTGAAAAGCCTGTTAGGTATTTGCATCGAGCTGAACTCGTCCCGTTAACCTTTTCCAGCACGTGGCTGAGAATGGCAACGTGGAGGTACCCAAGATGGGACCTGAAGCGATACAAAGGCTGGGAGAGGTGGGCTGGTTTCCAGGGCAGCCAGCTCAGGTATGGCACATCCCTGGCCCTGCTTAAATAGCTTTCCCATCGCTAGCGGAGAGGTGGCTTCAAGGACTGACCCTTGGCGCTATGGAGAAACCCATCAAAGGCCCGTTGGCACAAAGGAGAGTGTGTCGGGTCTCCTTAAGTAGTTCTGAGTCGGGTGCTGAGCAGGATAGACATTGCTTTCTTGTGCCATAAGTAATTTCCCCAGCGTGTTTGTGGGTGCGAAAGAGCAAATTTGTATTTATTGAGATGGAGCCGGACGGCAGGAGTAAAGCAGAATAAGGCCTGTCAGAGTTTGGATTTATTACCGATACGGTAGGCCGTTTTCTTTTTCATTTTGACTGTAATGCCATTCTGAGCCTCTGCCAGACTTCGAGAGCAGAGTCATTCGTGAGTCGACCCCCTGCTTCGCACCCATCATTTTTCTCACTTTGCAGGTTTTGACTGAGCTAATGCTTTCAGGAAAAAAGACTTATTGATCAGAGTGAAGTTGCTTGCAGCATCTGGCCTGTTACTGGTCAAGATTGTGAGGTGTTTTTAGCCATTTGGTAGAGGTGCAGGTAGTGTTTGTTCTAACACTTTATTAATTCTGCTGGCTTCTCTGTCCTGGTTTCTCAAAGCTTTCTCACTTCGTCCACTCGTCTTGTCACCTGCCCAGGGCACCCGTGTTAGGACTGAAGCATGTGACAGGATCACCTCAGCTGCTCTGGAAAGCGTTCTTCTCCTCCTCCTCCTCCACGTTTTAATTCGCATAATGTCTTTCACTCCAAAATATTAAAATGGCCATCAACCCTCATCTCAACGTGATTTTTGTTATTACCTAGCTTTTATAGCTAAAAACAAGTGGATATCCTGGTAGGGTGAGCTAGAGCAAGCTTTGTTTGAAGGTCTTCTTTCAACAATAGCAAAGATGTCCCACCATGAGGACTGAAGTCAGAATCAGGGATTGCAATGAACACGTCTGATCCCATCAAAGGAAGACTATGTAATACGAAAGACAATCATAGCAATTCCTTATAGTGATATTTCTGTATGTTCAGGTATACGGTGGTGATGTTTTATACTGTTCCTTTGTTGTGTTCTCCACTATAGTTACAATATATTGGATAAGGATTATTCTAATAGTGTTAGTAGTCCTGCAAAGCCACGTGGAAAGTGAACTGAGACTCTCTTGAGTTTGCCCTGTTGCCTTCAGAGGTGCATTAGCAAAGAGATATTGAGATCTTTGTGTTTAGCAAGTGTTGCCACCTAATTGTCTCTCACCTTCCTGGCTTCCCTTTCCACTTCCATTTACTCCTCACAGTATGGTGGACCCTCAGGCAAGATATGTGCGTGTCCCTTGTGCCACTTAGGAAATAGGTGACACTTTGAATATCAGATCAAGACTGTGAGCTGCTGTGCATACTCCTAACCATCCCACTGGAGCTGCTTTTCTGGAAGTTACAAAGAGTTGTTTTCCATCCTGCTTTTGACACTTGTTGAGCAACTTGGGAAGACTTGGAGCGAGGGCTATTCAGAAGCTTGAGCACAGTTTTTGATGTCCATTTGTTAAAACAGCTAAACCACCAGTCATCAACTCCTAGTAGAGCATGAGCCTGGGAAGCTGTGTGGATAAAGTCACGGCATGATCTGTTGGGGCTGTGGCACCTACAGAGGACTCTTGACTCAAAGAGATGGAATTGCAAAGAGAAAGTAGAGGTGTCTATGGTGGGGGGACAGTTTGGGACTTGTAGTTTTCTCCTGATGTTACAGGAGATAAGCACAGAGCCAGACCAATCTATCAATGATACTTTGTCTGTTTTTTCAGCTATGTAAACAAAGTAAAATGTCTCAAAAAAGGTTTTTTTCTTGTGGGATTTGCAGGCAGTACTGATATTCTCGAAATCGCATCTAATCTGAGTGCAGTGAGAATGCCAGAAAAGGGCCAAATGATTAAAACAGGAGCTGTTGTGGTTACCACAGTTCATTGACTCTAAATTGTGTGTAGTGCCTTCCCAGCTAAAGAATTTATATTGCTTAGCAGATTGAGGTAGTCTCTGAAGTGACTTTCAGATAATGTTAGTGACCTTCTAACCCATGTTAGCACATTTTCTTGAACTCTGGAAGTTGCTAATCTTGCTAATACAAATAGGAACTTGCAGCTTAACATTTCTCAGTTGCGTGAGTAAGAAGCAGTGGGCTTCAGCGATTAGCCTCCCTGGAGCCCTGCTATGTTCCTACAGGATCTTGGTGTTAAACCTCAACAGCTGCTAATATGAGAACTCTGTAATGTGCGTGAGCAAAAGAGGATCGTACTCCTCTTATTTTTAGAAGTGGAATCCAGAAATTAGATTATTATTGCTAGCAGGATTTTTTTTTTAGTTGGGATATGAAAGCAAGTGCAAACCAACAAGTGCAGCGAGGAAGTAAAAGGAAGAAGAGTCACCTTAGAAAATGAGCATCCACTGGTCCTCGAGCTATAAAGCAGCAGGAAATGTTGGGAAAATAACTCCTTCTAAGATGTCCAGATTTATCAAAGCACTTACATGCATAGTGTGGAGAATACAAGCCCCTGTGTGTGTCAGTCCTGAGTGTGGGTGCACATGCCAGTGTGTATGTTTGTGTTGGGAGACAAAAAACACTTTTAGGAAATGCAAAGAATAGTATTATCTGTGGTTACTGAAAACAGGAAAAAAAGATAAACGGCTGTCTTTTTAAATCAAAACTGCTGCATGCTTGGTCATTGGACAATGACAAGGTGCACATTGACTATGGAATGCTCAGTGCAGAGCTTCTTCAGAAAAGTATGAAGGAGTGACCTATTATTTTCTAGTAGAAAGTAAGAATTGCATTGTGCTGTAGTGTGGATGTTATTCTCTAAATCAGTTACTTCTCTTCAGCATGCGCAATCTTTCAAATGCCTTCCTTTAACGACTTAAGTAGCTATTTTGCTCAGTTTGTGATGCAGAACAGTGTGAAGTCCCTGGTTCAACCACACCTGCTGGACGGTTACAAAGGGAAACATTCCAGGGAGGGATACAAAATAGGGCATATGTTTTTAATTAAAAGGAAATAGAAAGGAAGTGATTTGCAGAATAACAAAATAAAGAAATTATAGCTCTTGTCCATAAAGAATATATTCTCAACCTGCTGAACTGAAGCAGTTGGTCATATTCCTGATAGGTGAGGAATGCTCAGCTGTCATAAGAAGTCTTCTGCCCATAGGTCCCATTGTCCTTTGCATGCAGTCATTCATTACATGTTCTGTCTAATAGCTTCAGCACTGGAAATCCCCTGCCAAAACTGGCTGTCAAAGTTACCTCCTCTGTAAGAGAGATTTCTATATTTAAAATGTAAATGAAACTTAGTGAAAAACGCAGGCCTGGGTGCAGCTGCAGGGCAGCGGGGAGGAGGTGTACAGCAGCATGAGCCTCCCGGTGCTGTTGGGTCAGGATCACACAGGCGACACAGAGATGCTAATGGCATGAGAACATGGCACTTGGACACCTTGTCCACACTCTTACATTGGCTCTTACAAAATATGAGCTGACACGGTTCCTTAATCATTTAAGGAACCAGAAACCCCACAGCTCAGACCCTCCCTACAAAGCCTGACAATGCAGCAGAACAAAAACCCAGTGTATCTTTTCCGAGATTCCACTTTGGGAGTTTTGACATGAACTTTATGGATATAAAGGTGAGCAAACTTGTACAGATAGGGCAAAAGCCTCTTTTTTTTCCTTTTAGGATAATCAGAATGCTCATCATAGGTGAAGGTTTTCAGTTTGATATAGTCTAAATTCAAGCATGACTGATAAGAAATTGTCACAGCATAGCTCATAACTAAACATACCAACACTTTCTTTGTCTATATTAAGCCTCAGGAAAAAAACTTCTTAGACAAACCATCTACTTTAGGTATTTCTGTGGTCTGTATCGCTGTAGTGTATCAGCATATCACCATCTTTTAATATACTTGTTTACATATTCTGTGTTGGCAGACAGTGGTATTTTCCCCATTTTACACTGAGGAGAACATGACAGAGGGCTTGTCCAGAGTAAGAGAGCATTTCTATTGAAAAACAAGTATTGGGGTCACACTTGCTCTTCGATGGGCTAAAGCCCTTTGTCCTCCAGCAGCTCTGTGAAAGCTTGGGACTCTTGTATTTTCTTGAGTAAATAACAAAAGCAGCCTACCCAAGGTCACTGCAACACGACAGCCTGCAGTAACAACCCGCTTAACACCTGGGTTAACAGTCTCATGCCGTGGATGTACAACATCAGGCAGGTGATTTGACCCATCAGTGTCACTGGGGCTACCAACACACTTCAGCGCATCCACCAGCTTTGGTAGGTTGGATCCAAATGTGCGGTAAGCCGGCACCGCAGTGTTGACACCAAGTGAAAGAGAGGAATGAAAGGATGGCACTGCAGAGGCTGCTTCTGCAGACAACAACATCAGTCAAAGCTGACTGGTACTTAAAGTCTGGGTTGTTTTAATTATTCTCTAACTGGCAGAAGGATATCGTGAGGTACAGTGTCTTGCTAGAAAGCAGCGTCTTTCGAAAGATATCAAAAGGTGCTTATATACTTTAATGCAAACAGATTATGTTTCTTTTGGATCTTGTAACAAACCCTCTTCTTGGTGCCTGCCTTAGTGGTCTCTCTCCCTGTCAGTTGTCAGCCATCAATATTTTTTAGCAGTCCTCTTCCACCCGTATTTTTATTTTCCCTGGTCCCTTCACATTTTTGACTTAAGAGCCAGGTGCAAACCTTTCACAATTGCAGACATTGGTGTTGACTTCCCTGGCTTTCAAATTCAACCTGTGCTGGAGATCGTCCCCTCCTCTGGACAGCACTAAATCTTTCCTTCCAGAGATAACTAGTCCTTGGGGCTCATGGCTGTGCTTCTGAAGAGAAAAATGTTTTGCCTTTGGAACGGACTAGATTGCACCACACAGCAGGTAATTTCAAAACGTTTTCGAGGGAAGCATCCCCTTGGGTCCATCTCGAGGCCCTTCAGCGGTAAAGGACACCAGGCAGCACGTGATGCTATCGATACACCTCCGCTACTGTCCCTGGGAGCAAAGCAGTGAGGCTTGGCGGTGACACAGCGTTCCCGGGTGCAGCTCGAAGGGGTCAGGGTTAAGTGGAAAAGGAAGAGGAAGGGTCTTTCTCCACTTTCCTTTTTAACTCCACAAGTCAGGGAATTTATCACAGACCAACGTGGAAGTCTCTGTGTTGGCTCCGTTCAGAAACACTGTTGGCCACCCGTCGGCTTTGTGAGCAACACACTAAGCTGATGCAGTGCATAGATTTTTCTAGAGAGAAGTGCTTTGCTACAGTGCTGTCTTTACTAATGTATATTCTTTTGCTTTCCATCAAACAGTCAATGAAGGCTCAGGTGAAACCAATCAAAAAGAGACATCGACCTGTGACATTTGCCAGTTTGGGGCAGAGTGTGACGAAGATGCAGAGGATGTTTGGTACAGTAATTTGGTCTACTCTTCTGTTTTAATGAATGTTAGAATATTTAAAGGTACTGTGGTTTAGAAAGCATTACGAATATTAGATATTCAAATTTCTGCACCCAGAGATTCATTGTACAGTGATTGAGGTGGTTGTTACTCCGAAAAAATGTATAAAACAGTCTGGTTAATAATTTTGGAACATGCACAATTTAGACAAAATCTAGAAACACAGTTATCCGTTTTGTTGCTGTTATAACTTATGTCATTCCATCTGGGGTTTTACAGCATTATACTTTGGTAAAAATAGAATTGGGAAAAACAATTGACCTAAAGCTTTTCAGGTTAAAAAGTATCATTAGTATTATCATCATGTTAATTCTTATCTGGCATTAGAAATGCTGGGAAATCTGTCTCGCTTTTTCCTAGTTGCTGAAGTTGAAGACCTCACCCTCAAATGCTTGAAATAATTAGAGTGTACATTTAGATGTTTTCTCGGTGGAAGCTGTTTTACTGTTTGTTTTTTTTAAAGAGGTATCAAATTCATTCAAGGTTTTTTTATTATTTTAAATCTTAACTACATAAGCTGAAGGGAAATAATTCTATCTACTCACTTCTTTTTTTTTTCCTTTCATTTTGCCTAGAAACTATGCAAACATACATTAAACCAACTTTAAACTAATTATTTCATTGTGATTTTGGAGCAGCCAATAGATCAAAAAAGCCGCTATTCACAGAGCTGTACTTCTAATGCTGCCTTAACACCAAGCCTTGTTTTTCTATCTAAGTAATTAATACTACGGTAGAGAGACAACAAAATAACCATGCAAATGTTAGAGCTGTTCCTGGCTGCTGCTGCTGAAGCTGTGAGCTGGTGGCCAGTGAAGGATGGAGGCAGAGACTGGGCAGTGAGGTGTCGGTAAAGCAGTGTTGCCCAAACTGTAACTTGGACAGTAGGCTTAGAGCAGAGAGGAGTCAACGAATGAACGGTGAACATGATAACTCGGCCCAGTGTTGGGCAGCTGACCTCACCCTGCACTGTTGGTCAGGCGTGGAATAATGAACATTTCTGCTGTTCAGTGAAGAAGCTTAGGAATATGGTCACAGCCATCCATTTGGGCTCATTTTGGTTTTTTCTTGCCAGGCTTTCAATAATCTCCAGTTCTAATCTTTAAGAAACACCAAGTAAACAAACCACAGCAGCTTGGCTCTGGCTGCCATCGTGGAAAGGGATTGTGGTGCTGAAAAACAGGAGCAAGGTGCAATGAGAGTTGTGTGGAAGAAATTGCTTAATGTTGATTGCTTAAGAAAATTACCCCAGGTATCAGGATTTTCATTGTCTCCTTGACTGGTTGTCCTTGAGAGTTTTGGTGGTGCAGTGTAGAAGGAAAACCATGGTAAAATTAATATATCAAAATTCACAGTCTAGTGCTCGTGTTTTCATAATTAAGTGCACTTCGAAATTGGAAGGCAGGAGAAGAGAGGGGCAAGGAATAAAATTAGCTACAAGATAACATTATTAATCATAAGCACTGAGTAGCAGTGTTTATTTTTTTCCAGAAATAGCTTGGTAAAATAAGCTGATCCAACTTACCCCAGTAATGTTCCCACTGCAGCTTTTGCGTTATCTAATTCCTCCCCTTTGAAACAACTTGGCTTATACGGAGCAGTGTAATGACTGCAGGAGCTGAAGTTCTCAACCTTTATTGACAGGCAGTCTTTCTGCAGGGCAAGATGCTTCTGGGATGGGAAGCAGGGAAGGGCATTTACTGGGAAGATGCTGCCAGACAAACTGTTAAAAGGCAGGAAAGCAGATTTCCAACCAGAAGTACAAAGACCATGTAAAGCCTGTTAAAGGTCTGCTTTGAAGTAAACAACTTCATATGCCGTAACAGAGCCCTGTTTTCCTGTCTCTGCCCCCTGATTAGTCTTGGATAAACGTCTTTCTAAAAAATGAGCCTTCTGGGGTTAGCTCTTTGTTATTCTTATTTCTAGAATAAAAGCGGACTATGTACGGAGGTCCTAGATCCCCCTTTCAAATGTGCGTTAATTGAATTTCCATGTTTGGCACCAGCTAGACATATTCCTCCACTCCCCCTGCCAAGATGTGTTGTGTGGAAAACGTCCTTAGATTAAGTGGGAAAAGAAATCTCCGTTCGTTATTTGATCACTGGTTTTATGCGGATCAGATTTCAGATGTAAGCAGGGCTCCGTCAGCTACCTCACCTGACTGATGAGGTTTGTGAAATCCAAATGGGGTCAGCGGTTCCCGGTGGCCCCGGGACCTGTTGTTAGGGGATGATGAGCCCAGCACTGGCAGCATCCCCCATCAATCAGGAACGATTTGAGGGTGCAGGGTCAGCTGCCTGACCCGTTCCAGGTGACAGGGATGCAGGCTGGTAGCAGAGCCAGACCGCAGAGAGCTGGAGATGTGAGGCTGGCTCTTCGCCTAATATTGCTAGGGTGCCAGAGTAGATCAGAGAAGAGAGCACAGGTGTGATAGCAGATGTGGTTGGGCTGCTGATGATTTAAAGTGACAATTAACATTATTCTACATTGCCACAGTCTGTTATTTTGCAGTCCCTTGTCTCTGATTTAACTCTTTATTTTTTCTTTTTTCTTTTTTCTTTTTTCTTTTTTTTTTTTGGTTATTCATTGCCAGTTGTCAGTCAGCTAAATTGTGCTATTCTACTGTGCCACCACTATTTTTAAATCTTTTTATTTGTGTAAAACCAATCTGTTAATGGCTAGACTCCTGGGATTCTGATAGGGGGTTTGGCACATAGAAGACTACTCGAAGGCGTAAGAGGTGTGTGAACGTTTTCTGGAAAGTACAGAGAAAAGGTGGAAAAGAACCCACCGTAATAACAGGTTTTGTACGGCATGGTAAAGCACACGTGTACTATTATCTTATTCTACAGCCTAATATCATGAGAGTGAATGCAATTTGGCATTCCATTAGTGATTCTCTTTCTCTAGGTTAAAAACAAAGACTGTTCAGTTGAAAGTCTTTAACATCTTGCTACTTTAGTATGTGAAAGCTTCTTGTCACTAAGAGGATCGTGTATTACTGGCATTATTCCCACCTTTAATGCATTTTGCACCAGTGGGCTTCATGAATATTTAAAGCAGGGCAGTGGCTATGCTCTTTAGCACTGGATTGCAATCTATTGGTAAATCAGACATTTAGTGTTGCTTACTTGGGGTTTTATTTCTGAGCTGGCTAAGGAATAATTGATTTTGTAAGACAGGGCTACTCAACGTAACACCCCGAGAGATATTCTTAAAAGGAAATGAAGAATGAAGCATAACATTCTGAACCATGGTGTATTTCTAAGATCTTCCAAAAAACATCTATGAAATACTCACCAAATGGAGTGCCCACTCATCTGCTAAAGTGGCTTAGTGTCAGCACATAACCACATCAGAAACCTGGATTCCAGTATTAATCTCCTCCTTATGGGCCACTGAGGAAATAAGAGCACTCTGTACACTGGACAAGCCATGGTTTGGAGAGATACTGGGCAGCTATTTCAGGGGTCCGCAATGCGTCCAAGTAAGTGGAAGGAGATAAATAATAGGAAGAAGCCCTCTGTTGAGTCTCCTGTTGGAAGACACCAATAGACAGGACAGGAGTATTTTCTTAAAACAAGATTAAAGCCTGCAAACCTCTGACTTGTAGAGTTAATCAAAATCACAATGATGAATTGGGGTTAAATATGCATGCTTTTCCTTTGAATTTCAATATCAGCAGGTCAGCCAGCAGCAGTCTCAAAGTGCAGCATTGCCCGCAATAAGATGCAGTTTGCTAGCTGTAAGACAGGCATGCAGAGATGTACGATGTGCTCAGATGAGAGTGCTTTCCCTGCAGCCGGGTAGTGTCCGAGGAGGTGAGGAGGCCATCTCCACAGATTGCTCCTCTTCCTTCCCCTTCCTCCCTCCTGGAGGTTGCAGGTAGAAGAGAGAGGCAGCAATATCCCTGCCAAGCGCTGCCTGACCTTGAAATGGGCCTTGCACCAGCGATAAAAAGGGACGTAAATACTCCTGCTGCTTCCTGCAGCTCGGTCCCACACACCCCAAGGATTCCTCCTTGGCTGACCATAGGCGTTTGTGCTCTGCTCTAGGCACCATACTCATGGTAGGCAATTTTCCTCCCCCACCATGACCCTGGCCCGTGCTGGAGAGGCCTTTTCCATTTCTCACAAGTAGGCGAGGATCCCACTGGGCAGGGTCAGTTCAGGAGAAGATGCTGAAGCCATTCCACAGGGACACTGTGTCCCTGAGGACCCAAAGCTGGCGGCTTGGAGGAAGGCATCCAGGCCTGAATGAAGGGCTTGGCAGTTTCGGTGTCTAGGTCAGCGGGTGAAGGAGGGAGCGCGGCCGCAGGCGTGCTGTGCGGCTGGGTGGTACTCCCAAGTGACGTGGTGACATTGCAGCATAAATTCCAGCAGGTCCCTTGTGTCCTGTGCTTCTGGCCACGTGGCTCGGACACCCAACTCCACTTACCCACAGCAGACAGGCAGACAGATGGACACACACACACAAAACATATTAAGAAGATGTACTATTTCAGTCCTTTGTTTCATATTTCAGTGCTAATCACTGATACATATATATAGTTTGGGTAAATGCTCCTATAAGGCAACACATGAGGGTGGTGAAACTGCATTCTCATGCAAATAAGGAGCACTGTACATGGGAGATATTTGTGCAAATCATGCAGCTGCCATCTGCAGCGACCTCTCCAATCGATATTGCTCTAGCAATCAATATTTATCTTTATTATAGTATAGAAGGAAAGCATATAAAAGAAACTAATGATTTTGCCAGCTTCTCAATCCACACAGCAATTAGGTCAGTCAGCTTTGGGTCCTTTCACTGTTCCATCAGTTGCTCTCAACCAGAGCATCTGCAAACAAGATGCTGTGCTACTATAAAGTACTAAAAGGTAGTTTGAAAGCTCACATACATTACATGGGTATTGGCTGCTTCATGTTCAGCAGTGTGTGTAATAACTATGTGTGACCTACTTGTTCCAGATGCAGAAACAACGAGCTGCTTTAACATCTGCAATGCCCCATGCATTACACAGTACATATATTGCCAGTTGCTGCTGCTTTCCTTTCTCTTTCAGAGAAAAAGTAGATCTTTTTTCATGGCTATGTGTAAGACTTAAACATATTCGTTGCACTTGTGGTTCAAACAAACACAGAAATGGAATCAAATCATTAAAAATATGCAATCCTGCAAAGACTTAAATTTCTGCTCAACTTGAGATCATACCTAAGGCATGAAGTAAAGCTGCTGCTGCATAAATCTTCATGTGGATCTTAGTAGTCATGTCTAATAACAGTCCAGGCAAGGGTGTACAGAGGAAAGTAAAGGCGCTGCAGCGTGCAATCTCTGCATTGCACAGCAAGAGACGACCAAGCAGTTTACACCCTCTTACAGCCGTGTCACTTATCTTAGGCCCAGCGTAGTAACAGAGCTACCTCCAGTGCCTGCCCAGAAATTAGCCTAATTCTGGCTCTGTTAACTGTTAATGTTTCATTTGGTGCATGTTCTCTGATTTAAAAGATTTTGAAATAAAAAGCAAGCAGCTGACTTCCAGTGTAACTGTTGCGACACCATGTTGAGATAACTGTAGAAATATGGTGCAGTGGGCTAAGAGGCAGTGATGCTGTAAAAATGTAGCCTAAGCAACTGGAAATTGGTCAATGAAGGATTCGCAGTGAAAGACAAAACAGGGATTTTAGAAAAAGTAAGATGACACCTACTTGTCTATATGTTTTATTTTCATTATGAACCCTGTGCTGTGAAAGGGCCAGGTCAGTGGCTTTTCTGGGAGATGGGCCAGCCAGATCTGCTCTCTGGGACAGGAGAGTTGAATAGAGAACCCAACCATGTTCCTTCGTTTGGGCTGTGGAAAGAAATGCCATGTGAACTGGTACAAAAGTGGAAAAACTAGCGAAACACAAAACTGTAGCATGAATTGCTGTCCACAGCGCAAAGGACAAAGTTGCAGCAGTTCCAGCTGAGGTGAAAGCTTCAGGCTTACTAGCAGCTAGTGTCTAGCCATCATGTTAAGAGTCAGAAAATGAGGTCCCCAGGTGAGCATTGCATAAATGCCACAGTTCCTATCAAGTTTCTCGATGGCAAGCTACTGAGATATTGTAGGACTCTTTCAGCGGGCAGTTTCAACTTAAAGCTAGCCCAGGTGAGAAAGTGACTTTGTGCCCAACCATAGCCAGAGAAAGATCCCCACCATCTTCTAAAAGACCTTAAATCAAGCCAAAAAGATGTGGGTTTCCTCTTTCTTAGCAATGAGTCTGCTGAAAGAGCAAGGGAAGATATGGGAAGAAGTTAGCTTTATCTTCAGGGGAAGCTTCTCTAAGAGCAGCTTATGGTCCAGTCCTCCAGGGTAGGAGGCAGGAATGAGCGCCTTGTACTTTTAAACTGAATGTGCTACTAGTGGCTGGGCTAGAACAATGGAAAAACGATGGCTTGTTTGGCCATCTGGCGAAATAGTTTTACTCTGCATACCTTTTTTGGGGGGGTTTAGTTAAAAACAGCCATTTTTCCCAGGCAGATAAGTTTCACAAAATCACCTTACCATCTTTTCATCCTTCATCCTGTGCCAAAAAGCCTATTTAATTTTGAAGTGAGAGTGATTCCCAACTCCCTTAGGGTGATGGTTTGGAGAATTTGACCTTTCCATCCGTTGACTCAACGCAGTCCTTCAGAGGCTTATGTTCATTTGACAAAGTTCTGCCTTTCCAGATTCTCAGGATTTATTTTCTTAATAACATTCTTAACAAAAAAACAAAACAAAACAAAAAAAAAAAACAAAAAAAACCAAACAAACAAAAAAAACCCCAACCAACTGGTTTTAACGTAAGCCGAGATTGTCTGGAGTTACTTATACTTCATAGTGTTTTATTACCAATACACTTTGGAACACTCTGGTAAATAATTCAGCTTACACAAAGAAATTGGCTATATTTTCTCTATACATCGAGGAAGTCTGTCATGTAGACTATATATCAGGGCTCTAAATGTTCTCAGATAAATGCAAACCCACATTGTGTTCCATCTGTACTACTCACCCAAGCAGGTCTTTTAGGGACCCTTTACAACACATCCATCTCATCCAAAAACTAGAATCCCTAACATTTGACTTTGTAATAAAAAAGATGTTTTTTATCTTTTGCAGTTACAGCAAAACTCGCTCTGTGTCCAGGGGATAATACCCTGCACAGTCATAAAGCTTATAGATTATTTTTTTTTCCTTGTGCTCCTCTTTTCAGATGCTGATCCAAACTTGGGTTTCAGTGTCAGCTTATGGAAGTCAATGAAAGTTATTCCACTGACTTCACTGAAACAAAAGTTCTTTCCCGGTATCATAACCGTGGAATAACTTCTCGGTAGCCAGTGGAGCCTTTCACTGGCAGAAGCGAGAACAGACTGCTTGAGCGTAAATGCACAGTTGTTCACAGAGTGCAAGGGAATAACTTGGAAATTGTGATGATAAAAGCAGAATTTGGCTTACTGACTGCTCCTATTGCTTCAGAGGACATATTGATTTGCAGAAAGCCAAAAATAACTTCTGAGATTTTGGAGGGGTTTCTTGTCTTATCATGGTGCCATGCTCCTGTCGGAGCAAGATACAAATTCTTCTGAAATTTAAGGGGAGGAAGGCTTGTGAGACATGTAGAACTGCCATTTGTCTTCATAATTATTAGTTTGACAATGTTAGAGTTGAAAAAAGGAAAAAGCTGCAATAGCTTTAAAAGTATGGCTCAAAATAGCCAGATTTTCCTGTTAGGTTTCCATGGCAAAGATGCTATCGTTCAGCATGTGGTGTGCGGACAGGAGGCATGGCATAGAGGGATGGGTGCTCGTGGCAGAGGAGGCTGGAGGGCTGGACTGGGAAAGGACAGAGGACTGTGGAAGCATGGAGAAAACCTAAAGCTGACTTGCAGCTAGTCCATTTTGCTGTTTGCTGGAGAGCGAGGAGGAGCCGCAGTGACTGCCCACGTGCAGGGGCTCGGGGAGGGTTTGGGGGATGCTACCTGAAGGCAGCAGGGAGGTCCTCCTCACCTGCCTGGGAGGCTGAAGCGGCACAGCCAGCACGGAGCGGGTGAATTAAACATTTATACTGCAGGGACAGCTGGAGGGTGTGTGGGGTAGCGGCTCAACTGCATCGAGGTGGTGTGGCTGTGGGCTGTGTCCACGCCAATCTGCACGTGTCACAAGGGCGCACGTGTGTGGCTGGGCATTGAGTGCAACAGCCACAGCACCCCTCTCTCTGTTTTCAGGAAGTGCCTATATACAACATATACGCGTGACAGCATAGCAGAGAGCAACCATTTTATCTGCCCAGCTTAACAGGGGAGCAAATGAACCCAGGGTTGTGGTTTTTTTACTCTTCTGCCACTATCTGAGACGGCGGTTTTCAGTCCTAGGTAGGAAAAGGTAGCAGCCTTCTGAGCGCACGCCTTGATTTGCATTTGACAGAATGGTTTTGGCAGGCTGTTTTGTGTTCTTGCTGTAGTACAGAGTGTTGGGAAGATCATGCCTGGCTCCTGCCGCTTTGTGGGAGGCACACAAAAGGATCCCTTTGGGCTCTGCAAGGGCAGAGCTGTGCGCGGGCGCTGCGAGGCGAAGCCACCGCTCGGTTGTGTAACCCCATGGCTGGGAGAGCTTTGGCTGTAAAAGTGCACGTAGGGGATGATATGATAATGCACATCAGATATTAATGTGCATTGACACATAATCGTCTGCGTACGTCGGGGCGTTACAGCATGAGTGAGCAAGTGCAGGGACCTTGGAGAGCAGTGCACTTTTTGCACCATTTTTTACTGGTTTTCTTTTCCCCTTTTTTGTTATTTAAAAATAAGCTTTCCTCCCTCCCTGGCCCCCCATTTAGCCAAAGTCATACCCTAGTAGTAAACTGAGTGGTGCCTTCATGACGGCCTATTTAGTCGCAATAAAAAGCCGATTGGCCTAATGCGCAATCAAGAAAGGAGTGACATTTATTGCTTCAGTTTTATGATGCTGTGAACTGAGCAAGATTTGGAGCCTTACAGTGCCTTCAGGGGGCAGGAGATCACCAGCAATGAATTGTATTTATACCTTTTCCAATTTCCTACTAGCATTTTAGCAATAAATAGACTGTGTTGTTATTGAGTTTTATGTAAGTATGTTTACGAAAGCAGGAATACAACTTTGTAGCTCAGAATTACATGTGTTGGCTAAATAGATCAGCAGAGAGAATAACTATGTAAAGCACTGGGAAAGCACTTTCCAATTTATTATCAAATGTCTTAATAGAATGCTTCATCTCTTTCATCCCACTTTATGTTAACTATTAAATTAAAACTGCATCCACTGCAGAAGGTCGGAGGCTCCTTCACACACCCATGTTGGAACATCAAGGCCACGATTTGTTCACACATCTAAGCCATTAAAAATACATCCCATGCATTAAATATGAGCCTGAGGAAAACTCAATAGGAGCTGACGTGCAGGGCTGACCTCGGCTCGCGCAGCCCCTGCGGGGTGGCAGGTGTCCCTTCCCCACAGCATCCATCTCCTGCCCTTCTCCTTTCCCACGTGCAAGTCGCAGCTAAAAGCCTGCATGAGATGTGCCCAGACGTACAGGCTTAATTGCTGTCTCTCAGCCCGCCCGTGTTGTAACGCAGCTCTCCCACGCAGAGGAGCACAGGTGCCCCAGGGATGCCCGTGCTTGTGGCGCATCCCTTTCAGGAGCTGCAGGTGGATTCCACTGCTCTCTGTCCCAGACCTGAAGAAGGTTGCTTTCGTCTCGTTAGGTTGTGGGCAAGGACGCGTCCTTGAGATGGCACATTTCATTTGTTCGTTGGTCTTCATTTTTCTGGCAGCAGTACTTTTCCTTGGGGCTTGCTCCCAAAAGCAGCCAGCCACTGTGATCATCATGAGACAGCAAAAGAAGGGGCAGCATCCCCAGCCAGTAATAATGCCTGGCCTGATACGGCAGCTCTAACCTACAGAGCTGAGCGCTCTGAGGAAAGAGAGGGTTACTGCTGCTCCCTCCGTCTTGCACATGCAGCCATTTGCTTGGGCCCATCTATGGGCCGAGATCTTCTTTCATCACAGTGTGGGATTACATTGAACCATAGACTCATTTAGGTTGGAAAAGACTTTTCAGATCATAGAGTCCAACCATTAACCCAGGGCTACCAAGGCCACCACTAAACCGTGTCCCTAAGCACTGCATCTATGTGGGTTTTCAATACATCCAGGGATGGTGACTCCACCACCGCCCTAGGCAGCCTGTTCCAGTGCTTCACCACGCTTTCGGTGAAGGCATTTTACCGAATACTCAATCTAAACCTCCCCTGGCACAACTTGAGGCCATTTACTTGTCCTGCCACTTGTTACCTGGGAGAAGAGACCAACCCCAACCTGTCTGCAGCCTCCTGTCAGGCAGCTGCAGGGAGCGATAATGACACGAGGTTATCGTGCCTTATTTCTGTCTGTGCAGAAGGTGCAAACGGTGCCTGAAGGAAAGCCTGGAAGTATCCTCCTAAAATTTCATTACATACCTTGACTGGCTTTTGGTTTGCAGTGTAAGTCATCTTCCCACGCAGGGTGGCCTGGAGTGCAGAGCCGGTCCGGGTGGTGCTGCCTCAGGCAGCGGGAGGCACACGTGTTTGAGGGTGCAGAGCAGTTCGTGGTGAGAGGCAGTCTGATTCTGCGCATGTGGATGGAGTCTTTACAAGAAGGAATTATTTTACTATGGGGGTTTTTCTCACTAGTTGCAGGAAGGTCACTCCTAAGCCTTGCCTTCCCCACCGGCAGTGGGTGGCTCACGTGCTGCATGGGATGGGGCTTGCAGCACGCTGGTCTCTGCTAGCCTGAAGGCTACCAGCCCCTGCTCTCACTGATAAGTCAGAGTCCACTTTGTGCTTTCAGGAGTAGCCGCTAGTGCGGTTAACAAAACCCAGAAATTTGCCATGGGTCCCGGCTGGTGCCTCATTTCTTCCTCAACAGACCAAGCCGTCCTGCATCCATGCCAGGACCTGCAGCTAGATGCTATCCCATGCTTCCCGCCAGACATTGCAATATTCCTGCTGGCTGTTCCAGGTGGAACACTGGGATTAGTGGGAACAATTCTCATTATTCTGCTGGCTTCAAGATAGAAGCAAACAATATCAGCAGACTGAGGCACACAATACAACATTTGCGAAGGACAGCCTCAAATGTTTACAGAGGGAGAGAAACAGTCATCAAAGCTTTGTTTTAACAGAGACCATAGAGACATGAAGGACAGTGAGTGTAGGCAAACCATAAAAAGGCATTTATTTTATTCTATGTGCTTTAAATAAACTTCACACGTTAGATACCTGCAGACGTTTGATTTGGCATGTGAACAGAATTAGAATTTTCTTCTCTAGTCACACAGCTAGCATGAGGATTTTTCAATCACTCTTCAAGCCCAGTCATCAGCCTTGTAATTCTCTCATTTCTCTGTTTGAGTTTAAAGCATCCAGTCTAGCAAAGAGTGCTTTACACAACTTAGTTCCTCTTAAATAGGAATGGTATTTTAAAAAAAAATAAAATGAGACATTTATTTTGCCCTAAAGGTGTTAGCATACAATTCAATGTACTGTTGAGGGCACTAGAGGCATCGGGAACCCAGGTGAAGGTCATATTATAATTGGCGCTTTGAATTGTAAGAAGGAAGCAAAGGTGAAGTTTGTGATGATTTTTGTCAAAAACTTAGTAAAGCAAGTTGCGGGGTGGGGGGTGGGGGAACGCAAGGAGAATTAAGAATCAAGTTGCAGTGTCTTGCACAGCAGATTAAAGCAGTTTCCGTGAGCAGCAGTCTCCAGGATGAAACCTTGAAAGCTGGTGGAGCATGGGACCAGCTCCGGGAAGAAGGCAGTGCCCCAGCAGCTCTCCCCATGCTGTGAGGTGAAGTGCCTCCAGGAGCGGTCCACAGAACCGTTTTGAAACAACCTCTGTGAGCTGCCATAACAAATGTGCTTTGAAAAATCCATATGCGTTTTTAAGCATTGCCAGTCACTCCCTGCTATTAAGCAGCAGCAGCAGCAGCATGGCAGCTGCACGGCCATCGCCTGAGCACCCGACTCTGCGCTCCAGGTAGGCTCCCAGAGTATGTTGCATTTGGTATGCAAGGAAGGACATCAATAAATATATTCACCACTTCAGTGCATTTTAGCTTGACATATGTCCAGTAAAAAATATCTTGGTCTCTTGCAGTCATAAACAAAATTTTTTTTTAAAATCACCTGATTATTCAGTGCTTCCTTCTCTTATGATGCTTTGGGGTCTTTCAAATCATTTTCATTATGCACTACATAATAATAAAAATCTCTAAGCAGTATGCTGATAATTCCATGCATGGTCTCTGTGATTCCTAATTGTTTGAATAACAGGATGCTGTTGAAATGCCATGCAGAAACATTGCGTCACCCTGAGGGAATCAAGCTTTTCTCCTTTTACTCCTGGTGAAGATAAACATTTGAACAGCTGAAATAGGTAAAATATCCCAGGGAAGCCACTGAAAAGTAGATGCGCTAAAGCCCTTAGTGCAGAAGCTGAGCTGCAAAGGACAAAAAATAAAAATAAATTAGATAAATAAATAACATTGAATGGAAGGCACTCAAAATAAGCTGTGCTTTTTCTTCTTTTGTGATCTTAAAGCAGAAAAGAAGAAGTAGCAGGGCCCGGGAAAGAAATATCGCATGCTATTTTTGTGCTGCCATTATAAAATATGTATTGTTTATTGTTCTGCACTGCAGCTAAAGTTTTGCATCAGCTTCAAAAATACAGCAAAGTTTGGTTTGAAGGAGACACGCAGTGTCTCTATTCTTTAAGCCTCTTAATGATGTTCTTAAAAGTGCGGTGATAGGATTTCAATCTCCTGGCAAGCACAGGCAGGTTGTAACAGATGATTCATAGAAAGTGTAAAATATTGTGTGCCTGAGTGCATTAGCAATATATTTTATATATGCTATTTTATATATATGTAAGTCTGTGTACCTGATGTTCAGCTGTATGTGAAACCAGGCGAGGATGCCAGGCAGTTTTACCTCCCGGCTGGAGGCATCATCAGGTGCCACCCTCCTGGGCTGTGCTCCGCGTGCTGCAGAGACCACTGCGAGGGCACCTGCGCTTGGCCCAGCTACCAGAAGGTACCTTGACTCTGTATTGAGGGTACCAGGACTTTATGCTGCAACTTACCTCTCGGTAAACTGAGTGTAGTAGTACCAGGTCATTGCTGCTATAGGGCTGTCTGAGGTTATTGTAAAGCTTAATGGTGCACTGGTAAACGGGCGGAGGGCCGGAGGAAGAAGCTGGTATTTCTGTGGTCTTTTCAAGACTGATGTCAACACGGAGGTGCGTTTGATTCCCCTGGAACAATCCCATGTAGGTGCCGGGGAGGAGGGCGCAGCTTTGAGGATGACTGATGTGGCGCTGAGGCGGGTAGCAGAGGTAACCTCTGGCTGCTCCCCGCTAAAGGGGTATCGCAGGCAGTGTGTTTTAACAAGGCACGATGCCTCAGCACACAGGCGGTCGGAACGGGCTAGCTGAGCTCCCAGAGGCTGGGTCTGCCCAGCCTGGTTAACCTTGCCAGTCCCTGCTTAGAGCTAGTTCAGCTATCTCTGCGTGGTGTTGTGTTGAGACATATTAAACATACCCAAAGCTGCCTGGGTAAATGAGTGCTCCCACCAGCCTCCTGACACGCGGCTGAACCATGGTACAATGTGTGTTCGAATGTTGAGGCGTAATGTTAAGCCTGGCTTCATTTCAACTTGCCTGCTGGTAATGTCAACAAAGATGCCCTGTGTACCAGAAAGAAAAACCTTGCAGGAATCCAAATGATAGAGAAGGCATTTGGGACTGATTGCCAAGCTCTTTATGCAGGCATATACTGCCAGGTTTGCTTTAAATGAGTGTTTAATGTCCTACTCGGAGGGGCAGGGGGCTTGGGGAGGACTGTACTGACAACCAACCAGAAATTTCAGTTGCTGCTCGCTGTTTTCTGGTCAAAGGAAGATAAGAAATGTCTCTGGTGGAAATATCATAAACGTACAACAACCATGTTTTTATTTATACACTGGTTTATGGCAAAGGGAAGGCTTTGAGCTTTTTTATACTGCAAAATGCTGTTGTTTTTTTCCTTTCTTTTTTTCTTTTTGCCTGGAGAAAATATACGACATTTAAAATGATTGCAGAATGGAACATCACTTTCCCTGTAAAGTAGTGCTCGCTGAGACATGGTGGGATCTCACACTTGACCAAATTAGCATATGTGCTCAAATATCAGAGCTCTGACTAGTAAAAATAACACTATATTTGCATTTTCACATTTTTAGCTCTCGCTTCCCTGTCTGTTTGGTTTTATGCCTTTTTTCTTGACTGACAATTCTCTTTGTGGCAGATTTATTGCTGTTCTGCTGTTTGGACCCTGTAATCAACGAGACACTTGGCTGAAGACGTTAGTCATTTCATTAAGTACTTTTTTGCAGATCTCTCAGACACAATTTTCTGTTGCTCTGCTTCCAAAAAGCAAATGACCCATGGCCAGCAAAGTCTGAATATGAATCTTTAATAAACAGAGGTAGTACCAACAATGCTCTCAGGTTTCCAAACTGCAGAGAGCTAATTAAAAGATGTTGAATAGGGAAGAACTGCCACTGCCATCTCGCTCTGACAAAAATGTGCCTGCATCTGTTCCCAGTAAAACCGCTCTTTTAGAAGCATTGTCTCATTTATCCTCCTTCCTTCCCATCAGAGCTACGTATGAAACCTTCCTCATGCTATGTGCAGATACTGCATAGTGCTTTCTTTAAAATTATTATTCAGTAATACTTTGCTGAAAAGGGAGACTGAATAGTTGTCTTAGGATTAAAGATAAAGTGTGGAGTGGGGCTCTTTTTATCATCACTGTGTCACTAATGATTATACTTTATTCATGAACTAAGGAAATATAATTATAGCATTCCCCAACACTTCATGGGCAAAGCACCAGTCTCTCGTTTTATTGAGACGCTGCCTTAAAACGCAGTTCCTTCCTCCAGGGACAGCACTTCATAGCCATGAATCCTCTCTTCAGTGGTGTGCTCTCTGCAGGCAAAGGTACTCTCTGTGCCCAGAAAATAATACCATACGTTATTTGCAGAAAAGTGGGGCGTTAGGAGCCTGTGCACTCACCAGTGTAGTTGCCTGTGCCTGGTTTATTGACCCCATCAATCTTTACAGAGGCTGATGCAACAGAAAGCCAAGTTGGCTGCTCCAGTGTGGCCGAGCAACCCGGTGCAGCACATTGCCATCGCTGCTGGGACACAGACCCCTCTGAGCTCTGGGCAGCGGTTTTCCTGGTCAAGATCTGTGCAAGAAATCACTGCTGGTCTACCCTGTGCTCTTCTCTCATTTCCCTGGGAAGGGGAGAAGTACGCTGCGCAGGTGAAATAATGACAACACAAAGGCACACGTGCTCCCTTGTGCTGTTTAGTATATTTACGGCAGTTACTGCCTTGACAGAAGCTCAAAGGCCGAAGCGCAGCGACTTGCACCCCGCAAGTCAGCAGAGAGGCACAAGGAGGTGCCTGTCAGCATCTTACCTGCCTCGGGCTCGGTTCAGCTCTGCCAGCCCTCCCACAGGCAGCCTCGTGGGCTTCTCCAGCATGTTAGCTGCGAGCTGCCCCTCCGTCTGCAGAGACCTTCCAGTTGTGCCTGAACATGATGTTCTCACAAGAGGGTCTGGCAAAGTCACCAAGCAGTGCTGCAGGATGCCCCTGGGGGAGTTAGCCCCAAATCCCCTGAGGAGGTGCCCAGGTATGCCCGTCAGACAGTCTTTTTAGTTTGTTTTGATTTTTCTTGCTTTTCTGATCACCAGCATAACTAAGTGGGTTGCTGGCTGCTCAGCTCCTCCAAGATTTTCATCATATGAAATGAAATGGAATAAAATAAACCATATAAAAGTAGTGGAATTCATCAGAGACTGTCATAATGACCTGAAAGAATAGACATAAGAAAGTGAGCCTTGTTTAATGATTGTTTATAGTGACAGCCCAAATTTTAATCAATTAACATATGAGCCCATTACTTGAAAGATGTGATGGGCCTGTGGGACAGCATTCAGTATTTCTTCCTTTCCCAAGGGAGCTGCAGGGTATCGGCTGGCATCTTGGAAGCACTTTTTCCTCACAGATGCTTTTAAAGCTGCTTTTCTGACTGCAGAAGGCATAGTTAAGCCTTACACATGTATTTGGTGTATGCTCTTGGGTACAGTTTCACCCTGTGACCCCCCTAGGAGACCTCATTGACCCTCTCACAGCTTCTTGAGCCCAAGGAAAGCTCAGTCAGCCTTTATATTGCCAAGCTTTCTATAGTGCTGCGCTTAGGAACACAGAAACCAAATAGATTTATTGATAGAACTATAATCAGAAGCCATAGCCAGGATGATAAAATGGTCAAATGATCAAATTACTTAAAATTAGAGGCGTATTGAAGTGTCTTGGGGACCGGGAAGCTGCAGGCACGTGGCAGTGGATGCATGCCGCCAGCCCCGTGCAGGCAAGGGGACCTGCGGGGAGCCCCGGGCCAGGACAGCCAGCACCCAAAAGAGATGAGGCCGCTCCGGCTGCGTCACCTGTGGGAGAGCGAGAAGATGACAGGGCAGAGCCTGGCCTTGGCCAAATTTGCAGGTTGAGTGTGAGGAGAAGCACCAGGGCTGGATGCTAGCCAGGAGCAGGACGGGATTTCTGGGCCTGACACGTGTTGGGGCGAGGACCTCCTTGGGGCAGGGCATTCCTGCGTCCCGCAGGATCTGAACTCTGGACACTGGGACGCCCACCTAAGGTGCGCCCTGGGGGCCAAGCGGGAATGTCACGGTTTGGTTCTGCTTGTTTAGTGGGAGGCAGCCACACTTCTGCATTTTGTAATGCTTCGGGAAGTGAAGGCAGCGTTACCTATGGCTACAGGATTTCATTCGATCAAATGCATTAAGTGCTGTTCACGTTGTATTTATTACATTGCCAGTGGATCCCGCTTAAGGATGATGTATGCTCTGTGACCGCAGGTGCCTGGGCATGCACATTTGGAGCAAATGCCCCACCTCTTTGTCAGTTATTTACTCTTCTGGAATTTGGGGGCATGGTTGAAATGGCAGACTGCTTGTTCCTCTAGTTTGAAAAAATGTGTTTGAATATACTGTCATTTTTCCTGATAAGATGAGCGCTATAAATTAAACAGAGTCAGCAACCCAGGCACATTAATCTTCCTGATGCAATCCTACCTTTAGCATTTCCTGACGTATATTTGATGTTGACTTAATTGTGCAGCCTTAAAGTAGGATTTGAGTATATAAGTGCAAAAGCAGTAAGAAACTGCAGATGCAAGCTAGAAGCCGCCCGCTGAAAGCTGTGCAAGGGGTGGATGACACACAGATCCTTGCTGCAAGGGGATTGGGGTGACAGGTTTCTTGTAGTGTTTTTTCACCGCCCTCTAGTCAGCCCCAAAAATAGGTTTCACACAGGAGATCCTGCAAGATAGCGTCATCCCGAGGTTGTCCCTTTCTTCTGTCCCTCCCCCATGAGCAACCTGACGGTGGCACAAGTTGCACATGGTCCGTGGTGCTCATGTGGTGCGGCCTCTTAGTGCAGCATGCAGCTACGGAGCCCTTGCTTGGAGAGAAAGGCTGGTCTCGCAGTGAAGATTTTAGAATGGAGTTGAGAAAAACCTTGGTTCTCTTCTTACTTTTACTGGAAGAGGTTAGAAAAGTCGTTTTGGAACTTTGTTTTTTGGAAGGTATCGAAGGATGCAAATAAATGCCTAAGGGGCTCTGAAATGGCCTTTGAAATCAATGGGAGATCAGTCTCTGAGATTTCAAAAATCCCACACAAAGTGTTTGCATGCATCTTTAAGCATCTAAACACCTTTAAAAATATGTCTCTTAAGTGCCTAACTCCTAGCACAGGTTCCTACGTCCCCTAGGCTTTTTTGAAATTGCATCCAGTATTGCTTAGATTTCCCCTAAAGAGCACCCTTTTGTTTTAGTTTTCTCATTGACTTAATTTTCTCTTGACTCAAGACATAATATATATTAACCTACACTCATTTTTTGTAGCAAAATGTAGGGAAGCGAAGCTGTTTCTGAGCTGGTTTATTACAAAAAAGGAGCATATGGCTGATTGTGTCCCATCTGAAATGCAAATGGTGGAGCTACGTGGAAAGAATCACTATTACTTGAGCAGTAAATGTTTCCTAATGTTTCCTAATGAAGTGAGTTTGACTAAGGTGGGAAGCTGGAAACGACTGTGGGAAGAAATGGCGATGGTTAATATCTCGGTGGAGCAGAACATTCTTATTCCGCTGATAAGGAGGTTCTTAGGAAATGGACTGGATTTTTTTCTTATATTCCATATGTTCATCAGTGTGGGGAAATGGTTACGCAGGGAGTAGACTCTTTTCTTCCCCTAGTTATGAAATGTAATTTAATTTATAACCACAGCTTTTCACTGTTGGTCTCTTTTTGAGCTGAAGTTTTCTGTACTTTCTGAACGTTTGGGGGAAATAGACCTACCCAATGTAAAGGAGAAGGCAAGCACCGGTTCCACTGATTTTCATCGCCCTGGGCATGTTTGAAGAGGCGAGAGGCCAGAGGGGGTGATGGAGGAATCCCACCCCCGCTGTCTGATTTCCTATGCTTCCTCTTTCTGCCAGAGGTTTCTCTTGCATATATCCCTCTGCATTTCCAGTGGTTGAAGGTGTCCAGATGTCTGCTGTGAATGGGATGTGAACTGACTTTTAAACGCTTTCTTAGATCAAGCAGTGAGGCTAGAGGCTGACATTTCCATTACTTAACTTTCCAAAGGGAAAGCTGTGGAGTCGGCGCCGTGAGGTTCAGCACAACCAGTGGGCTGGAGATAGAGCATCGGTCGCATTCCTTTGCCTTAAATGTCAGAAGGAGCCGAGAAGAGTTTAGATAGCAGCATGTGCACAATTACGTGCTCAGAAGAGCTGAAGCAGCTGCCAGGTTAGACCTCTGGCTTTGTCCCTGAGCAGGAGCACATCGGTGTTAATGCAGGCGTTGCTGAAGCTGAGCTGTCTGTTCTACGGCGCAGTCGGGGGACAGCAGATTAGCATGCCTTTCCCTTGCCGATGCCCAAGGGTGTCTGACATCGCTAATGATAATGAAATAGGAGAAACCTGAAGAAAAAAGGCAGCAGCCTGCTGTTGATGGAAGTAATTAGGTTTCTCCATCTTATGAGCAATGCTGAGGCTTGCTGGGATCAGGGCATACCCACGTTAGTGTGTTAGTTCAGCTCCAGACCAGACTTTTGAAGTGAATGCCCCCACTGAGCTTTGGTTCACATCTTGTGGCAGCCCAGATGCTCAGGAGTTTGGTCGTTGTGGCTCTGGAGATGCCCCTAAGCTCCCTGAGGACAGGGCTACCACTGCCTTGCCTGCACTTGCCCGCACTTTGCTCACAGCTGTGGGGGCCACCCCCTGCACAGAGCGTGTCCCCAGGCTGGGAGTGGGCGCTGACCTTCCTGGGTGACACCTGAGGAAGGCGTTTTGGTTGTCGAGTTACTCAAATGCTTCAGAAAGGGCTTGTGCACAAAGTCTCTGCTAAGAACAGCATTCCCCTGGCTTTGTTACAGAGCAGCCTCGCTGCGTCCCGTGCGGGAGCTGGGGAGATCCCACCAGCCCCGGGCACAAAGAGGGGACAGCCACATCCCTGCTGCCAATCGCCGTCTGGGCAGGTGGTTTTATCCCAGTGGGGTGATGTGAGGCTCTAGTATCACATCTTTTATTAGGACCAGAATGCCTCTAAGTAATTATTATCAGAATTAAATCATAGTATAAACCCACATTTATACCGTGTTGCATACGATGGGCAGCACCTCAACAGAGGGGCATTTTGTGGCTTCTTTAATTGCAAGAGGGTGCAGAAGCTTGAATTATCTGCCTATCTGCTTGGGCGTTCTTTGGTTTACAAGAAATTACAAGTGGTAATGCTGTGGCATAGTTTTCCACATATAACACTTTTTTTGCCTTTCCTTCTGCTTGCTTTTCTGTGTCTCTTGCCTCTCCTTGCATTTCATTTACATCCAGAAATACAAATGACCTCTTGACATAACTTTCCACTTTCATTCTGTCAATTTGCATTGCGCAGTCAGGAAAATACACACACTTTTATTTCTGAGATATATTTATGATGTCATGAAGAAGCTTTCTTATATTAGCCTCTTCTTTTTTCTCTTTCTTTATCTTTTCAGGTGTGTGTGCAACATTGACTGTTCTCAAACCAACTTCAATCCTCTTTGTGCTTCCGATGGGAAATCTTATGATAATGCATGTCAAATCAAAGAGGCATCATGCCAGAAACAGGAGAAAATTGAAGTCATGTCTTTGGGTCGATGTCAAGGTAACTCTCACAACAAAACTCATTTCAAAGAATGTTTTCAATTTTTGTTCAGGGAAAAAAAAAAAAAAAAAAAAAGAGAGAGAACCAAGGCTGGCTTCTTATTTGGCACTTCTTACATTTCCATTAGACTCTCACAGTCTATACTGTAGAGCACAGGCTGTGGGAGGGGGCAGAGCTCCCTGCAGCACAGGTGCCAAGCCAGGCATGAGGAGCGGTGTGCGTAACCCTTCCCACACCCTGCCCGCAGCAGCAGGGGACTCTCCAGCCCCACAGGGCTTTCAAAAGCAGGCGCCTGGATTTTGCCCAGAGCAGCTTGCCCAGAGCCCTGTCCTCCGGAAAGGAGTCGGAGCAGGACAGCAGGAGAGCCCCGCAGGTACATTTTGCCACCCAGAATGGATGGATCCTGTGTTGCTCCCTTAACTGGAGCAGCAGGGAGCAATCTCAGGAGGCCAAAGGCTGCTTCCAAGCACAGGGCTGGTGTTGGTTTCTCATGAGACCTGCGCGGCACCCATGGGTGCCAGAGGTGCCCGGAAGGAAATTTTGCCAACAGCAGCTCAGAGAAGCTCTCCGTGTTTCTCCACGAATGCCAGCTTCTCTGTGCCCAGCTGCTCATGGGCTGCTGCATCATCTGTAACCCTTGAGTTGACTTCGAAAACTCTGTTTTGTTCTAAAATAAAAATGAAGGAAATTTGCCTTTAAATAGCTCCTGTAAATAAAGTGTCTCCTGGGGCTCAGATTCTTAATAGCTTTTTTCCCCCTTGGCTTCTGACCTATAAATCCTCAGTACATCTATGTACAAGACCATACTATACAGGTGTATTAAACACGTTCTAGTTTATTCCTGTATCTTTAAAGTTAACCACCCTATGTTGCAGTTCATTTCAGGGTACATACTAAAACTCCCCAATTACTTGAAATAGAGCAGAAATGACAGCTCCTGCTTCATACTGATATATTTATCCCAGCTGCAATCTGTTATCACATATTGTTAGAAAAAAATGTGTTTTCTTAATGGAAGATGTTTCATGTTTGATTCCAAAAAGCCGGATCCTCCTGTTTTCACCTGGCAGCCCAGGGGAGCCTTGCAGCCAGCAGCGATGCTGTGCATGCAAGCGAAGCTGGGTTTGCCTGGGCAGTGGTGACTGGGGCATAGGCTGTATCAAGGACAGGCTCCCCAAGCAATTCAACGTATTTCTTTCCACACAGATAATACTACAACAACTATAAAATCGGAAGATGGGCATTACGCAAGAACAGATTATGCAGGTACGGTTCCTATGCTGTGAGGTTCGTAATTCGCGGGAGCTGTGTAAGTCTCTTCTCTCCTCCCTTTGCTAAGGTGAGGTGTCCTCATCTTCCAGTGGGTTTTTTTGGTTTAAGAAATCACTGTCTTCATGTTACTCTTCCTTTTGCCAGAAACTCTTTTTCTTCTTAATAAATGGGCTGCTTCCATTTTTGTCAATGTACAGATGTTCCGGCCATAAAATACCTGTTCTGACAGTGGCCATAACATTTATAAGCTATTTGCCAGAAATAACAGACATTATTGAAAATTATTGAATTGGTGTGCTGGATTGTGCATATCTTTGTCACGATATACAGGTTTAAGAAAGTGAAAATCCAGAATATCCACAGCATAGCACAGCTGTGATACCAGGAAACGTTGCCACAATAGAAAATATTACCTGTCGGTGTTTAACTATGAAGTTAATAAGGTTCTTAAAATGTTTGGGGTTTTTTAAGTGATAAATGGTTTTAATTTATTTAGAAGCTACAATAAAATATAATGGCTGAATAGCCTTATTTGGCATTTGAAATTAAAAACATGTAAATACTAGTGAGTCTTGGGAGATATTTTTTATACCCTTTGCCTGGGAGGTTTGATTTAGAAATTGAATGTGTGTGTGCGCGCGCACGTGCATGCAAATTTTCACAGCTCGCACTGAGAATTCAAACCTTTGGGAAGGTATTTGTGAAAATGGGTCAGGTGGTGCATTCATTGCTTAAGTTTGTGATCTTTTTGTGGTTTGAAAGTATTCTGAGAGAGAAGGTGCAGGTTACTGGGTTTAGCTGAGCAGCTTGCTGCGTGGCTTACATGAAATCCAGCTGATGGTTTCACAGGTCTTAACATGTCTTACCCGGAGAGCCCTCTGGCAGCCGTTAACTCAGCTGGTCATCCCTTGTGAGGGCCCTTTGTGCATGACGTCCCTGAGTTATTAGGGTACCCAGCCGCTGGAAATGATTGTTCTGTTCCTACTTAAAAATGGTGTGTGATGATTAAAACATAGAGCTATGAATAAATGATGCCTCGGTGAGGCAGAGGAGTGCTAGGTGTTGGGGGTGGCTGCAGCACGAAGCGGAGAAGGTGGAAATGTCTACGGAAGGTAAATGCTGAAATT
This sequence comes from Falco punctatus, assembly GCF_963210335.1. Classification (NCBI taxonomy): domain Eukaryota; kingdom Metazoa; phylum Chordata; class Aves; order Falconiformes; family Falconidae; genus Falco; species Falco punctatus. The sequence continues at coordinate 3,863,981 of NC_137588.1, forward strand.
AATTTCCAAAAGATCACAGGTGAGCCACAGTCCAAGTATCTCCTACTGCCAAGGAGCCCTTCCACAGGCGAAGGGAGGGTCACGCAGAGAGAGTGTTCAGTGTCTTTCCCCCAAACCCTCGATTACTCTGCTTTTTTCTGCGAGGCAGCGGCCGGTTTTCTTAAAAGGCTGGAATGGCTGAGGTTGTATCCTGTGATGGGCAGGAGACATGGCCAAGTAAGCCAAAATTATTTAAGGCAGAAATAAGGGCAAGTAATATTGTTGTATTAAATCCTTCATCTTCCTTCCTGGAGAACTGAGGAGAGCACTGCATGCCCAAGTCAAGATGAAGGCCTGCAGCCCCTTGTTAAATGTTGTGCAACCTGTCCTACTCTGTCTGCTGCTGCCTGGTGGTTTAGCTTTAGGACGGCAGCGACCTACATCACCTAGAGAGGAGACAGCACATTTAAGCACAAAGCAACTGAGCTGTAGCAAAAAGGGAGGAGGTGCAGGCTGAGGATTAGGGAGGAGGAGGATGACAAAAGATAGCCAAGTCGTGGGTGATGGAGGAAGAGGCACACAGAAGGCACCTTCAGCTCAAGTGGGCAGGAGGAAGAGAACAGCTTTGGCTTAGGAGAGAGATGATATTTTAGCCCACGCTTGAGAGGAAAGATAGCGGCTAGAAGAAAACTGATTGCAGCAAAACATTGTCAGGAGTTGGGCACCAAGCAGGGAAGTCAGGAGGAAACTGGGTTACTGGGCAGGGAGGAGGGCAGAGCTACGACACAGAGGAGTGGGTCTGTAGTGGAGATGGTGTCTGAGTGCCAAGAGGTCAGGAGTGTGGGAAGAGATGGTCCAGTGAGAGGTGATGGGGGTCTGTGGAACAGAGAGAAGGCACCTCACTCCCCCAGAGCTGTGGGGAGGGATGGAGACATCCTGAATCAGCACTGAGATCCAGCAGGTACCACTTCGGCACAGACAGGCACCATCACTGTGCCTTAGCAAGCGGCTCCTCGAGGCTTCTGGTATGGCTCAGTCCCCACTGGGCTTCTTGAGGGCAGCGACTGTGTCCCCTGGATGGATCTCATCAGGTACTGTCCATTGATTTAACCTGAACCACAGTCGCTTGTGCCAGCTGATGTCTTCTTTTTGTACACCTATTATTCTTGCTTAAATTTTTCATGTTTACATACGGTGACTGCAGGTAGGGTGAAAGTTGCAAGTTCATGCAGGGCAATCCATGTGCCTCCAGTGTCCCCAAATGTTTGCAGCATAACCCTGCTGGGAGACCCCAGGGGAAATAGACAGCTGTTATTCAAAAGCAGCAACAACTCCAGCCTTTCGGAAATAGCTGGTGAAAAGGAAGACAGCAGTATAAAACGGAGGCTCCACGAACATTCAGGCTTCAGCGTTTGCCAGGCAGGAAGCTCCATGCCATCCTCCTGTTCTTTCAAGTGCAGAAACATTTGATGATGTCTATTATAAGAATGTGGTATGTGCTACTTTTTTCCCACTTTTGTATCTCCTCAGAAGGGAAATTCTGCCCTGGCCATGGGGAGCTTTGTGTGAAAAAGCCGCAGTTCCTCAGCCATTGTGCCTCTGAAGCAATTTCCCCGAGCCTGCGCCCTTCCAGAGAATACCTTTGTTCTCTGCCATTTAATGGCACTAAAAATCACCGAGACCATGAGCACTACACGCTTTTAAAACATTGACTCATATGGACTCACTTTCCTAGGGGAGAAAATAGCAGTGGGCATAATTGATGTTGTCAATTATGCTAATGCAGCAGTGCCAAATGCTCTTTGCAGAGATTGTGGTAGCTGAGTGGTGTGGGTTTTTCCATAAACACCCCCGCATGCTCAACGTGGGGTCCCAGGAAGGCAGCAGCTTTGCGAACAACCACAAGTCCCAACACCCAGCTGATTTTTTTCATATTGAACTATTCAAACTGTCTGTTCAATCAGTGTCTTTGCTCCCTCCTGTTCTTTCAGGCACATCGGTACTTGCAAATAACGCACAAATCTGTTTGCAAAAGCGAGAGTACTTGTTCCTTTAGAGCATAAATCTTCACATTTTTTGCATCACCTTGGCTTTTTAAGGGCTCTTAATTTATACAGGCAAGACTTACTCTAGTATTGGAAATTCCTAATGTCAGAGACATCCGAAAAGCAGCATCCCCTTTTTCAGCACAGCAAACGTGGGGAGAGTGAGCCATAGGTGGCTCTTCTGTGGCAGTGCCCGCCGCGCCGGGCTCACCAACCTGCTCTTGCCGTGGCTGCGAGTGCAGTACGCGTCAGCACAGCGTCCGCACACGGGCCTGTTTGTGTCTCTCTTTGCACGATTCTGGCCTCTTTCCATTTTCTGAAACCTTAAAGTATTTGTTGGGGGTGGGGGGGGTGGGGGAGGGGATTTTCACTCTTTCCAACAAATGGCAGTTTGTTGGTGTTGGTCAGGTTTGTGAAATAAGATTTGGGTTTCGTCAATGAATCGGTGGGATTTTTCTCTCAAATCCAATAGAAACACACTTTATCTTGTGATTTCTATGAAAGAGCATTTCTAAACATTCTAAGTGTAATGTGTGTTTTGGAAAGTAGTGTCTGAGCTGAAAGTCCTGCGATTGATGTTTTCTTGAATTTTCCCATTATAGGAGTAAAGAAGTTGGCGGGTTTGGTGGCATTTTTGCATTCAGGGTCTAGGCAATCGAGGAGTTTTCATCTTGTTTATTCATTTACCTATTTATTTTTATTCTTCTATATTTATATTCCCTTCTTAAGATCTGGATATTAGCAATTATTCTCCTAACTGATTTTATCCTCTCTCATTATCAAATTACAAAGATTTTTTTCCAAGCCATTTTGAGCACTATAAAGAGTAAGTCAGTATGGATGAGCCATATTTCAATGTTATATATTCATGAAAATTGTCAGCGAAGACAATGACAAATTTGGTAGACCTACTCAATAATATCATCTTCCGGGCCAGACAGACCTCCCTATATGAGCATTGATTAGATCAAGTCTCAGCGGTTGAACACCAGCAGCGCGGCAAAGCTGATGGGAAGGGAAGAAGGCATTTCAGCCCCGATAGTCTCCTTTGGTGAAAAAAGCACACCCAGAAATGGTCAGTTTGAGGTGTATTTTGGGGTTGCTCGATGGTGGTAAACTCCCCTTTGGCAAGTGGTGCCTTCTGTGGTCTTGGCTAGCTCAGGGACTCTCTTGCAGGCGGTGCCATGGCCCCTCTTGCTGATGCTGTTGCCGTGCCCGGGAAGCGCTAACAAGCACAAAATGCTGCGTGTCTGCTCATGGCTGTTCTCTTCCCTGCTCTACCCCCTGGTTTCCCATGGGATTTCAAATCTACGTGACAGCCTTGGATCTTGTTCAGACTGCTTTCTGGCACTGGGACCTTCCTGGCACTGCCGGAGGTGCTCGGGCGAGTAATCCGGCAGATGGCTGTGTTGCCCAAGCAAACTGAACACTCCACCAAAAAGGGCAAAATCCATCTGTGTCAACACATCATCTTCCCTCGGCTGGGCCGGGGCCGTGGGATGAAGGCCACAGGAGCCATCGCAGATTCCCCACGCCAAGGATAAAGAAGGGTCTTGGACTCTTCAAAGAGTCTCTTCAAAAGTCCAAGAGTCTTGGCCTCCAAAATACATACAATATACAATGTAACATTCATGTTTGACAAAAGGCAACTATACTAAAACTTTACCAAAACCCGACACTTTGCATCGCTAACTTCCAATTCCTTTGCACGGGAGAGCAAGCTGTGCCTCCCGAGGAGAACTGGCAGCAATGCACCAGCCCAGCTCATGAGCAGCGCTGGGGTGCGGTGCCTCCCTTTCTTCACAGGCTCGATCCAGAGCCCGCCGAACGCAGTCACAGTCATCTTCGTTGTCTGGAACAGGCCTGGAGAGTGGTCAGGAGCCAGAACAGCAGTCCTGGATTGCTATCGAGTGACTGTTTTAAATTTTTTTCCCACGCTAGGAATAAAGTATGAGAACTTCAGACTAGATTCCTTCTCCAGATTGTAACGTTTTTCAAGTAGGTTAAGTTTTGAGTGTAAACCGCTTGACATTGTCCCTTTAAATTAAATTTTGTGTCTACTACCATGTCAGCCCTTTCCTAACCTGGTGCAGAGTAATAAAGCCCCAGAGCTTAGCAATGGGATATAAACTGCCATGCAGTTTTTCTCTGCCTTTGTGAACCAGGCTTTCCTTTCTTCTTAATGGAATTAGCAAGTGAGACATAGACCTGAGCACCACGCATCCATCACAGCTAGAGAAACCATTTCTCATCTGCAGCTTTGTAAAAACGCTGGGGAAATTGCATCCTTGCATATGCAGATTTGCTTGGCTTTCAGTTCCGCAGGCTTCAAGTCAGAGGTTGTCACACTAAACAAATAGATTATTTAGGAAGCGTTCCTGCTTTTCCATCAAATCACTTAAAAATTGAAAAAAATCCACATTTTAATATTTTGACCAGCTGTGTGGCAGCATGAATGCTGTCTAGCTGTGGGGTCCGCCTGCGCTCACACGCATCAGCACACACACTCCTGGTGTTGGGGAGTGCAAGAATAATACAATTCCTACATTCCTTAAAAAATGTGAGACTTTTAAATGTTGCTACAATTGTTAGTTGCATTTACAAGTGCGAGGTTTTATGGGGCATTAATGCAATTTTATAGCAGTGGGCACTGCAGCAGCCTAGGCTACCCCAAGTGTTTTTTCTTCTATAGAACATTCTCAAATTTACCTTTAGATCCTGCTTGGCTCCATCTTACTGAAATCTATGTAATTTTTTTGGAATAGGAGATGGAAACACTGTTGTAGGGTTCATAGAACAGCCTCACAAACAAGTCCCATACCAGGAAAGAAGCTGCAGCACTCTGGAGTGCCGCGCCACTTACTCCTGACAGTCTCTTCCTGAGCAACATGCAAAATCGAAACAGGCTTATGGAGATTTTAAAAATAAGCAATAGGGAGAGAGAAATATTGTTCATTTAATCTGCCAGCCTCAAGAGAATACCTCACTTTTTATGAGAGGTCTCCTTTAACTTTGAATCGCATATGCTAAGGTTGGTAAAACATGCCTTGGTTTTTTGGATTTCTGTTTTTTTTTGTGGTTTTATAATGAGAGAAATTCTTTTCATTACTTACAATTTCCCAGTGTCATGCTCATGGAACCTGTAATTGTCAGCATTAAAACTTAAATTAGGTCTCCGGTGAACTGCTAGGCGTCGCTTTACCTAGGCTGATGTAGCTGAAGGAAAAAGAGCATTTCCATTTGTGTTTTTAAAGCTTAGCCCTCAAATTAGTCACTAATGAATGGAATCAAAAGTTGCAGAATTCATTTGTGCTTTCTTCCCCTAATAAACAAATCCTTTTTTGGATTAATGTTGTGAGTGAACGTTATCAAGAAAGCTATTTGATCTGCGCAGAAGCTCGGTAGCCTGAAAATTCAGTATGTCCAGGCTAAGAATTTGATCCGTAGGAAATAAACAGGAAAAGCAAGTACCGACTTGCCACACCGATACTGGGTTGAGATAAGATTTAGGGTGAGAGTGGGGGTTGTAATGCGAGTATATTTTCCCATCTGGGAATTCCATCAGAACTGTGCAAAATTCATAAAGCTCACTCCAAATACTGACTCCCACTTCTTTCGCTTCCCCAAGACTCTGTACCTTACTGGTTTTTTTTTCCCCTTATACTATCATGTAAGCAGCCTTCTGTAACATTTTGTTCTGTTAAAGGTTATGGATCAAAACAGAAATTGGCTGTGCAATAGAGATGAGCAGACCCGAGTTCATGTAGGCATTTCTACAGATCCTTCTGTTTGTGTCCCAGTCCATAAACACATCATGTATCATTTACATATGTTTTGTCTTGTTTGGAGCATAGAAGCCCATTTTCCTGAGCAAACCTGAGTGTTCAGTACCCACTGGGTTTTTTGTCCTCTACTTGGTACCTGTGTTTTGATCGGAAGCATGAGTAAGTTCCAAGGGAGGTAGAGCGTGCAGGGAAAAAAAGGCTTTTTCCTGCTTGCGTATAAAAATGCGATCCCTAAACCTCGATCCAACTTGAATAGTGCCTGCTTTCTCAGTTGTCTTTAAGCAGATGCCTTCTTTCTAAAAGGACCTGTAAAGGCAGGGGACACCCAGACGAAATGAATGCAGGAAGGCCCCTTGGGAAAACACTTTTGTGCTTTGCAGTCGTGCTAGTTGTTATGCTCTAGTGAAAGCCACTTCCAGAATTTGTTTTCCCAACCTTTGCTTTCAGAAGTTTATGGAAATGAAGACCCAGCAGCGTGGCCTACAACCACTGTTCAGAAAACCAGGTCGGGAAAAAACATGCAGCCTGGTTCTTCTGTAGGACCAACGACAGCGTGTAGGGATGGCCTGAGACGTGCTGTGACGCAGAGCAGTGGCACACGTGGCTCTTGCGATGCTCCGCCGCGGTGGCTGGGGTTCACCGTGCCAGCTGCGGTGCTCGCTTAGGTATTGGTGTGTAACTCCTCGCACTTCATCTGCATGCCAGAAAACTGGTAGATACCAGCTGTCTTTGGCCTTCCGACACCTTGGTGAAGGCATTTCCCTCTTGACAGTATCTTCTTTCCCTTCTCTAACCCCCTGCCTGCCCTACAAGAAAGGAAAGTAAAAAAAAGTATTTGAGACAAGCCTCTGTCGATCTTCCCCAAGGGAAAGGCTGGGAAAATTAATCTTGTTGTCTGGATTTGGGGAGGAATTTTGCTCACCCTTGGTTCCACCCATCCTCTGGGCTCCAGGCACTTTGATTAGTTGTCCTTGAAGGATGCTGTTTGAGGTGGTGGTGCACAGCAGCTGTTTGCCATCCACAGTGCTAGTTTGAATTAGTTAATGGATATTAAGGAGTACCACAGTGTATTTTTATGCCTAGCAGCATTATTTTAGGCTTAGTTTCTGTAAATCTGCTGTTAGGAATTACAGAGCCTTCCCAAGGATTTGAGAGTTAAAGTTATAATCAGATGCTAAAATATCTGTTTTCAGGAAACATCAACATTTAAACATTTGTGTTTGATCTAGTCTGAAATGTAAAAAAAAAAAAAAAAAAAAAAAAATTGAAATATTCATAGAACTGAATTTCTTCAGATTTTTGTTTCATGGGATGTTTTGGCATTCTTCATGAAATGTTAGATATTGAAATACTATGAGATGAAAGCATATGACAGTTGCAATAAATAAGTTGTATAGTAAGGAAAGTTGCTACTTAGAACTGCCTGAAACATCATCTTTTCTAGAAGAAGTATCATCATGTCAAATTACAATACAAACACAAGATAATTTGATCATTTAGACACATGAAATGGTAACCTGAACCTTAAGATAACAAAGGCTTTACCTAGGCTCAGGGAGTGTGAATGCGTCTGGTAGAGTGAAAAGAAATGCGGTTGGGGGAGAAAAGGAGCTGGTGTGTCTATTTTTAATAGACCTTTAGAATTAGACTACATGGAGACAAGTAGCAATTTCTGCCTCTTTTAATAGATGTGAGTAAAGAAAATAAAGACAGACAAATATCTTGCCACATGGGTTTCACTTTGCTGATGGTTCCACTTCTTTTCATTGACTACATCTGCTAAAACCCATACTTGTTCGAGCAATGCAACATAACTATTCTTTTTTGATTTCCTAACGTTTAGTGTATGAGACACTGAAACCACTAGTGACAGAAATTTGTTAAGAGAAATGGAAAAGCTTGGTAGGAAGTAGGAATTCTGTGGGAGATGCAGCGTTTTGAGTATCAGCTATACCTTCTGCCGTACTCCCGTCCACAAAAGCATTTCCCTGCGCTGGGGCACCCTGCGGCACGCACCCGTGCCACCAGCAAGGGAGGCACTCATAGTAGCGCGGGTTTGAAAAGCAGCGCTTACCTGCTTAGCAAGGGGACTTCTTACACACTCGGGCTGTCACTTTACCATGGACCCATCCGTGTTAAGTTAGTGTGAAGCTCTCTTCCTGGAAATGCAACAGCTCTAAATGAAATGCGCTATTACGGAACCGGTGGCAGCGCATTTCAGCATGTTATCGGCACTGAATCGAAATGCACTTTGCCTACTGCTATCCCCAGCCTTAGCCATTTTAGACAGCGTTACATAATGGCAAAATATTTTCCAGGAGAAAAAGGAAAAAAAAATTATAACCCTCCCTATGGTTTTAATCTCCCTCTTTTATTCTGTCTGTGGTTTAAAGCTGTGTCAGGTGTACATCAAAAACACCCCCTCCCCAGGGTATTTCATTTACAATTTCATTTCATAATGGAAGCGTACTTCCATCTAGCTAGGATGGGAAAGGATTAAAAAAAAAAGCGCTGTTCTAAAATCAAGTAGCAGAAGTCTAGCCTGTCTTTGTGCTCTGCAAATGAAGTAGCCATGGAAGGGCCTGTTATTAGTCTGTAATATCAAAACTGATAAACTATTAGTGTTTTGTCAGGCATGATACATGCTAAACATTTTCCTCTGCAGATTGCCTCAACAAGAGCTGTGACTGTTTTTAGACACATCTGGCACTGCAGATTTTTTTCCATCCTGCATTTCAGTGATTTAAAGGGCCTTGGCTGGGCAGAAGGATGTCAGCTGTTTCATTTAAAATACTGTTATAAGAGTGAATAAGATTTAAAGAGGCAGTGGGTGAAATTCAGGCCTTCCCGAAGCTAGTGGGAGAATGGCCATCGAGTTTAATGGCTCTGTGATTTCTTTATACATCTTTTTCGTCCATTTTTATTCTTATTAAATTTTCCATTTCCCAAAATTGCCCTTTCTTTTCCATTCAGCTTCTCCCACTTTGAATATTAGTTCAAAGATAGTGCTAAGATAAAATACTAAACCCTTTATTTACACAAAGGCCATCTCTACAGCTCACTTCTGTGGCTCTTCTAGAAGACAATAATAACAGGTGCGGGGGTATAAAAATAGTAAATGCAGGTGTTCATTTATAAAAAAGATGTCCTTAATAGACTTTCCTGGCTGTGCTTCAAAATGGGCTGCGTGACCACTGATGAATTTCAGGACCTCTGTGGTGCAGGGAAGCTGTTCTGCTCTTTAGGGCAAGCTCTGCACTCGCGCTGTGTCCCGTCACGCCAAAATACATCAACGTGTATAGGCAGGGGGAGCCGTGGGGGCTGAAGAGAAGGGTCTGAGGGAGGTGGACATCGCAAGGCAACCAGAGCCTATCTGCAGCTGGCTTAGTGCAGGAAGCAGAGTCTGAACTGGGTCTATGGAGAAGTCACTTCAAGGACATTGTGCTTCTGGAAGAGTTTGCGGTCATCAGCCACGGAGAGGTGGGGGCTCCATAACCGTGTCTTCAGGGCAACATGCACCCTGGAGGGGTCTCTTTCAGCTTCTGAGGCTACTGGTAGGCACAGAGTATGTTCTGCAGCATTGGGTGGTCTCCTCTCTGCATCTCAGAGACCAGTTGTAGCCTGATAGACCTTTGGCATTGAGTAATAGACAATAAGTTTAAATTTGTACGGCGAGATTGAACCCTTTTGTTGCAAAACCAAGAACATGCAAAGGTGTCGGCTTGATCCTGCCATCGCAGAGCTTCACAACAGGTGGGAACCAAAGTGTATCTTCAGTAAATCAGGTAAAAGAATGTAGCAGGTTTTGCTGCAGTGGCATTTGATACTGTTTTACCATTTTCTCCTATGCTTAAAACTGGGAATAGTAAGGGATCTCTTCCCATCTTCAGGCATGGGAAGGGAAACATACTGAACTTCTGATTACTAAGTAGGAATTTCTAACATACGCTCTGCTAAAAACTGATCCTCTGAGCAGCCACAAAATATTTTACCAATAGAGCTTGGCAGATACAGAAAGCAAAGCTGTAGGCTGTGTGGACCCATTGCCATCGCAGTTTTACAATGCAGGACTCAGAGGAGACAGGTGAGTAAAAATAGAGGCAAACTAAGCAGGATTCATCCCTCAGCAAGTGCAGTGCTTTGCTTTGTACAGAGGAGTGACCACAGTTTTGCAACATGGCAATAAGATGTTTCTGAACAGAATAAAACTTCTCTGAATAGACCAAACAAAAGCAGTGACAAGCATGGCTGAAACCATGCTTTTAGCCAACGGCAGGCATATTTCTGAATAGTCACGGGCCATTCAGGGTCATAGTCTGGCAACTAAAATAACCGAGATATGCACAAGGGATTTGCCAGGCACGTGATGCAGGAAGCATTCAAAAATACCACATATAGGAGGTAGTATTTTTATTTCAGTCTCCTATTTTCTTACACTTCCTGCAAATTCTGCAGCTCTTTCTTCAGTTTCCTGGATGAAATCTCTCAGGCAGCATGTTTTTACAAGCACAGATGCTACCTTGGAAAAAAAGAAAGGAGGGAAGGGAGCCAAATGGGTGTCACACTTCAGCTTGGCAGCACCTTACCAACATGCGCCCCCACTAAAGAAAGGGGAAAAAAAAGACTGCTTTTAGTAATCAAACCTGAATATAAAATTAGTGCAAAACTAGGGCTGTAAAACCTTCAGGTTGTCAAAAGGACTGAAGGAAATGCCTTCTGGCTGAAATGACGTCCCTGACCTACATGCCCACGCTGTCACGTACCTGGGTAACCTTTCCATCTCCGTGCCTTCCATCAAACCCCTCTGACAGTTTTGCCATTCATACTTGATTTCAGTTGTAATTTTTTGAGTTTGTTTGAAGTGTGCAACCAAAAAGTAAATTTTCCTAGCATCACGCTGGCAGGACTAAATATAAGTCGGAGACCTTTTCAAATACTGCTTCTTGCCATCCATTGATCTCCACAGAAAACAATCCATTCAGAGCTGGATTTCCTATTGGAAATTAGGGGACAGCTTGGTAATTGGATTAGGGTGCGCTTGTATTTGCAGTGGTTTCTCAAAATGAAACTCCAGTTTTGTTTCATTGATCGCCTGCCCAATCTTTCTGCCAGTAAAAGCCACTCACATAGCTGAAGAGACAGGGCGAGGATTGATGGAAAATTCAGTTTTGTTACATAAGATGTGTGTGCTCCTTTGATATGACCAGGTAGGTACAGGTAAGTGCATCTCCATTGAAACATGCGTTGTTCATGCACAGTTACATTGCTTAAAAAGCATTTTTTATCAACGTAGTCCTTAAAAATTGGAAGAGCCGCTAGCTGCATCAGTACTTAAATTCCTGCCAGCCACCTGTGTAGGTGCCAAAGAGAAAATAACTTCAGGACACTGGGATTGCGTGTGTGAACTGGAGACCTTTGGAGGCTCTGTTATTGGAGGGACTGGAGAGGAGAGGAAAAAACTGCACTTGACTTTTACCTTTCCAGAGATGGGTTGGAAGTTCTAAATCGAATTTACAGGTGTACTCCCTCCCAGAAACACGCCAGGCTCAATCATGTAGGAAGCACCAATTAGCCTGGAGGCAACTGCAAGGACTTAGGACACTACAACGCCCTGTTTTGCTAGTCCTTCAGAACAAATCTGCACCAGAACTGTTGTTCATAACTCTTAGCCTATCTAGCATTTTCTTCCATCAGAACATATACATATTTTATTCCGTTGCATTTATGAAAGATATGCTTAGACAGTTTAATCCCCGTACAGCCTTTCAGAGCTGTACAGTAGTTGCAGCTGGTCACAGCCTGCCCTAGCGTGAGCCACGTTGCTGGCCAGCCACGCCAAGAGCACTTGCACCCCATTTCTCCCATTTCATCATCCCCATGGAGGAAAAGGCATGTCCTAGGTGGGCAGAGCTGCACTAGCAAGCTGAAGCACAGCCCTCCCCGAGCCCCCTCCCCGCGCACCCGCGCCGGGGAGATGGGAGACATTGTTCATCATGCGACTGTCCCCCGGGGCGGCACCAGCGAAACGATCTTGCTCCCTCTACACATCAATATTCTTGACACCCGTCTTAAAACTTAGGTCATGCATATCCATCTACTCTTCGAAAAGTGTCACAAGGGTACAAATATCCCTTTGCTATTTTTAGGGCCGTATCAAAAGTATTTATCGGCTTTCTGGCACCTCATCCCATTTGTCATATTTGATGCTATCTGCCACTTGGCAGGGGAGGAGGATGAAGTCCTTTAGAAACGCAGTGGCAGATGGGTGAAACTCCATAAGCCAAGACTGCAGTGATGGTGACTCCCAGGGGTTGTTGTGCCTTTTGTCGCCGTCAGGAAGCACCTGTCACGGTCCCCCGACAGCAGGCGGAGCAGGGCCTCGAGGGAGCAGCTCATCCTCACCTTGGCATTTGCCCACCCACGGGGTAGCGGGGATGGGGAGGAGGTCCGCTCGCAGCCGTGGCGCAGGGCTGAGCTGGGAGAGAGGAGGACAGCTGATGTCTGGTGCTCCGCCATCCGCTCTGCCTGCCATTAGCACTCCCACACCGCCGGGTGATACCCAAAGACCGCTTCCTTCAGCGCACACCCATGCCTGCGCATCCCAGCACCAACAGGCACGAGGACAGGGCTCAATCTGTGTATCATACATAATTCATACTATTCATGCTCGGTGGTATGGGAGAGGTGTTGAGATTCGTGTTTTTCCACACATGCGTTGCCAACGGGAAACTCTTGCAGCTCCTCTGTAGCACGTACCTCGAGGCTCCGCACTGGGCAGCGCTTCAATGCACAGGTAGCGTGTTCGGCCACCTTGTGTCACAAAATTGGACTGTTCTAGCACTGGTGGGTTTTAGAAGGCAATGTATTCAGGTTGAAACTTTGCCCACATACCATCTGCTTCAGCCTTATCTTCCTTGAACGAGAAAGCTGAATATATAATGTCCACTTGGCTCCCCCGGCGTTACGTAAGTTTGTGGTTTTGTGTTAGGTTTGCAGTTTGGGAGCTCCTCGGGAGTGCTTGCAGCAAGCTCCTGCTCGTGTTTTCAAGTGAAAGATCAGTGACAAAAATCAATACCATCCTCATAGCTATAATGAATGCGACCCACAGCCTTTTTTCCGATGACCACAAGCTTCCATCATATGTCTGAGGCCTATTTGCAAATATTGATTTGTATTGCAGATTATCTGTAGCCATTTCATATGCAATCTTAAGGTCTTGCAGTTTTGCTCTCTGCGCTCGGTTTGGTATCAAAGGTAAAACTATAAATCAAAAGATTTGCCCATAGACGCTATTGATAGCCAAGGTTGCCAAGTTATGAAAATGAGATGTTTCAGGGGGTTTTAAGCTTCTTAAGGAGGATGGTTCTCAGAAAGCTCCAGCTGAGTGAAAGCATGGCTTTGGAATCGCAGCAGAATCTGTTTACTCGAAGTGGGGGAAAAAAGTGGAACCTTCATATGCAAATGTATGGCATTTGGAAATGTCATATAGCCGCATCTACATATAAATAAGCTGCTTTCCGAGTGCTGCACTAGCAAGGCTGCTTTGATAGAGAAATTGCATAGTAGCACGCAAAGCAGAAACAGCAGGACACCACTTGGCCAAGTTCGGGGAGGTCTATTCCTTAATCGCCACTTAACTAAGTTAACTAATGTTGCTGCGTGTTAGGCCGGGAAGGGTTGTGGATAGCTGCTGTTTGCTTTTGCTGCTGGGGAGACACATGTGTCTGTACATGCCGCATGGGGCTGTGTGATGGGGACCACGGTCTGGCTCCTGTCCCAGAAGACAGCGCTGAACACAGATGCTCCCTGTGCCAGCATCCCTCCCAGCCACCCTCTGCCTCGTTCCATAGATCTGTGCCTCTTTGGTCTGAAGGAGACACGATTTGGTCATATAAAGAAGCACCTTCTGCTGCTAACATCCACGTACTGGGATGGTATTTCCATCTCTCTTTAATCTGGTATTAAGAGTAAATTGCAGCTCTCAGGCATACTTTTTCAGAGGGGAGGACAGAGAGAGGAGCCTTGGGCTGGATCCCGCTGTCCATTTTTGACCCCCTCCAGCATTGGCACTGATGAGTAACTGGAGGAGAGGCGGATGGGAGGGAAAGCAAGCCATCAGCCAAGCCACTGGGAGGAATTTCTCGCAGAGCAGTGACACCCGCTCGGCTCGTGCCGTGCCGCGTGTGATGGATACAGCATTCACGCCTCTACCTTCAGGCGTGCAGCCTAATTGGAGGGAACCTCACCAGTCTCTAAACTGACACCGACTTTTTTTCAACACAGAATTACAATAATATTAAGGTTAACTCATCCTCTGAGGGCTTTGTCGTGGGCTGCCTAAGGACATCATACACAAGGAGAAAAATTGCTACTTTATTCCTTGACATGGCTGGTTTCTGAAGGGGGAGGAGGCTGCTCCCACGGGGCCGGCAGCATCTCTCTTAGACATGGGAATCCGAGTGAAGGGAACGTTAGTGGCATGCCAAAAACAAAGAGTAGCTGAGTTAGCACACAGAGGGATTTAATCTATTCTAGGAATGGGGTTAACACAGATTTATTCAATCCTGGCACAAAAGAAGGAAGCACAGACTCTAAGGGCCCCTTTACCCGGGGCTTTGATAAATCCACAATACAGCCCTGCATCATTACATCGCATCCGTAACAACGACTGCAGGCCCGGGGACCAGCCGTCGCTGCGGCACTCTTAAGGAGCTCCATCAGTGTAGTTTATCCACAAAACTATTGAGATGGCTTGGTGACAGCTCACACAGAGGCGACTTGGGGACCTGAGGACCCGTCCCATCTACCTGACTGGGAGGTGGGCAGGTGCCATTCACACGCAGCCATGGACCACTCCAGGAAGCTGCTGAGGGAAGAGGTCAGTGTGTCACCTCTTGATGTCCTCAAATGAAGTGTGGAGGTGCTTATGCAGCATCTGCTTTTAACAGCAGCGACACTGCTTTTGTTTTGGTGGCCTCGGTAGGGGTGATGGGTGAAACGGGAGAGAGAGCAGAGGAGGTCAGGCAAGGTGAGACAACAGCCTGCCTTAGCTCCCTGAATGGAACGGTCACCCGAAGGAGGAGCTGTGTCTGCTGAGAGCCCCTGTACGCTGAGAACGTGCTGGTTTGGAGCAACGCATTAGCCCATACAGCAGGGTTTTTTCTTTTCTTGGCTAATATTGCTGGGTCCCTGTTCAGCCACGCGAGCAATGCTTGCTAGCATGCGCTTTTCTCACTGTGCCGTTCTGGGGTTGTGTTGCACCTTGTAGCAACTTGGGTAGCACCTACTCGTGTGTGTAGGAGCCTGGGCTGCTAGAGGTCTACACCATCACTAGGATAAGGCACCTGTGGCGAGCCACTGAACACAGGTGGAGTATGGCCACTGAAAGAACAAATGAGAGTTTAAAAAAAATGTTGTGTTTAGTTTTGAGTAGTTAAATGGTCTTGTTCTGTGCAGGAAAATGATTAACAAGTTGCCTAATTTCAAACAGTCTTCTCAAATAAGGAAGATATATTCACAGAAGTTTTAGATAAAAGTGCTTCTCTGTTTCAAAAGTTCAGAGATAGCTTTAACATATATAGCATAGCCCGCATATACATGCTGACAAGCTGAAAGTATTTTGTTCTCCGTTTGAACATCTGGGGATTATTAGTGTCTTAATTCATTGGTTTCTATTATTAATTATGGCAGCAGGCTGAATAATTACGATACATTGCTTGCAAAAGACAGAGCACAATATTTTTTTTTCCAAGTGCACTAGGACATCTTGCCATCATCTCAAACATAAAAAGCACTAGATTATTTTTAAAAAGGAAAGTGGATGTTATCTTATTCCAGGGAACTCATTTGCATAGGGACATTTAAAATTAATAAATTACTGTGTTGAGCAGGCCTATTTTGTGCCTGAGAAAAGAACTGAATGCAATTTAATTCACAAAGTCCCATTTCTTTTTTTTTTTTCCTCTCGGTAAAATAGCTAATACAGGGAGGGTATTTTTTTGTGCCGTTTATGTAGAAAGACTCGCTGGAAGTTTGTACGTGAAGTGGCTGCAGGATGAATTTAGGTTAGGGCTGCAGCACCGTGGTGCCAGACGTTTTCAGCTGACATTTGGTGTCTCACTTTCCACGAGCTCTCGGGGCGAGGGGGCTGGCGCGCTCCCCCAGAGCAGCAGCAAGCGCTTCCTTCGGAATTTTCGCTCCAACGCCCACCCAGTGATTTTCAGGCAACTTGCTTGCCACGCGTTTTCTTCGTTGTAAAGAGAAATTCTATATTCTTAAGATCCGAGAGCAAGGTTTGAAAGGTTTTAGAGGAAGGGAACCTAATCAAGACAATTAGGAGGTGAGACCCGAGCAGCTGTTAACGGCGAGGGCGGCTGTGCCGGTGCACGGCGGCTCTCCCAAGGGCAGGGTGTCTGGAGCTGTCGAGCAAAGACTCAGCAGAAATCTCTTTTCTCTCACCAGAGCTGGGTCTGAGCTGGGATTTGTCACCACGGTTATTCATTACAAGTAGGTAGGACTCCTGCTTAAGGACCTCCTCCTGCTAAGCTGCTGTGGGACCTCAGTTCCTCTTAGATGCTTGTAAAGAGGAGGGAAAGTACCAGCAAACCTGCTAAAGCAAGTCTGTGCTTTCAGAGGGAGCAACACCGTTACTACCCCGTTCCTCCTGACTTTGCAGAGGGACCTTCGACCTGTTCCTGCAAACGTTCCTGGGCTGAGGAAGCTCTCTTTTACCCAAAAAGAGCAGCGAAGACTGCAGATGAGTAATGTCACCCGTCCTTAGGCTCAGCCACACGATTCAGATTCCCCCCTGGTCAGTACCGAAACTCTCCCACAGAACTCAGGGCACCCTCTGCCTTTGCTCCACAGGTTGATACTCTCTGGACCTTTATTTTGATTTCAAATAAGAACTGCCCACCGAGTCTCTGTGGTGCAGAGCAGAAGAGTCTTGTTAAGTTCCCAACGCTATGCTCTGCGGCGTCTCTTTGGGAAAGCTGCCAAGGAGTTGGGGGGGACACCTGCCACGAGGGCAACCCCTTTGAGAAAGTTAAGGATGTACATTTGACCCAAGAATCCCTTTCCTCCTTTACAAATCCTCTGATAATGTGATGTGTAAGGAGTTACTACCTCAATATCAGCGAGAGCTTTCGGCAGCAAATTTGACTGACCTCAGCGGTATTAAAAGATTAAATTATTACGTAAGTCAATTCTCCTTAACCACTGTTGCCAATGAGATAGGTGTCAAAATAGCTTCTGCTGCACATCATTCACCACTTCATCCCTTACTTGGTGAAATATAGGGGAGGGGGTGTATATATGTGTATATATATATGTATTTTTAGGACCTCCCTTGGTCCAGTGATGACTGCACACTAGGTATTAACACTGTACATGAGCCAGTATTTTTTCATATGGGCATAACCTCTCAGTTATTATTTCTATAAGCTCCAACGTGACACACTGTCCAACAAGTGAAAATGCCAACATGAGAACTTACAGGCTGTGGCCCTCTACGTTGCTTGCTTGAAATCACCAAGGAGTTCTCACTGATTCAAACATAAAGAATAACGGAATTACCAGCCCGGCAGAACTGATCGTTAAGTGCCTGGCAGTCAATTTTTGGATGTAAGAAACCTTTTTTTGCTTAGATTTGTTATCTAATATCTCCAAAGTGTATTGCGGGAACTTATGTCTGGAAGGAATTTGCTGGGCACTCCAGGCAGTACTTCATATAATCCTCATCAAGGGCACTACCAGATCTATCCGTGTGTCAGTGGCACGACTCCACGCGTTCGGTTGTGTGGCAGAAGCTGCACGCTTGCTCAGCTGGGGGCTGGGCATGGGGGGCTGCCCAGGGAAGGGGCTGGCTGCTGCCTTGTGTTCATTGCTTGCATGGTCCTGCAACTGGGCAGACCGTGTCAGCTCTTGAATTTCAGCCTTCGCTGAAATATGTGCTTGAGAATCCTACTCGTGCACATTCAGCTGCCAAAAACGGAAAGAAAGGCACATAGCTAAACCAGAAATGAAAATAAAAAGAATACAAAATATGTTTGAAATAATTCTTCTGCTCCTTAATAGAGGACAGGAACAGCCATAGATGTTAAGGCAAGATTTAGGCAAGATAGCTTTAAATAGTGTCTTTAACATTTCGGAAGGTAGTCCATCAGGAAAAGAAAGATCACTGAGTGGGTGGCCAGGCACCCTGGATAACTTTTCAGGATCCAATTCATCCCAGCAAAATAGCTCATCGTCTCGGCATCTCCCTGCCATCCACAGAAGGGCTGGAGAACAAGTGTTCAACTGGGAGACTCTTCTCGTAAGCAAGATGATAAGCTGTTTCAGTCTACACAAAGTAGCATCTGGCCTCAATGCATTTAAAAATAATCTGTTTTGACTAGTGTAGCTTATATGATAGGCTATCATGTCATGTTCTGGCACTAACAAAAGATGTGAATATGAAATGTCATGTTAGGCTAAAGATGCAAAAAGTGTTGCAGAAATGCAAAAAATGTTGGCTTTGTCAAAGTGGCGTTTTCTATCAGAGAAATGCTTCAAAGAAGAAGCTTTCTGAATTCAGTTGATCTGGAGGGTGAGGGTGTATTTCTTTTTAAAATAAAAAGGAGAAGCATTTTGAGAAATGTGCCAGGAATTACATTTGTCCAGAGATAGGAGAGACTGACCTAGTCAGTCCAGTTTTTATCTTCAGGCTTTACAGCTTCTGTCTCAAATTCTAACCATCATAAAAAGGTAAAATCTGGTTTTTCGGGTGCAAATAAAACTCACCCATAGTTGCCAATGACAATGCAGCAAGTCTAATGTTTGAAGAGGAGCTACTGAATTCAGGGTTACTGAAACCTGCCTAACTGTGAATTTGGTCTGGGTCGTTGCTGTATGAATACTGCTCTGCTGTGCTTGGGAAAAAGTGGGTAAATTTGTATTTCAGCTTTGTTCTCTGTATGTGTGAGCTTGGTGTGGTAGAGGGGCTCCTTAGGTTAGTGGTACCGTAACCTAGTTAGCGTGGATTGCCTCTAGCGCAGAATTTATAAGTAATCCAAAATTATAATAAAGGGGGAGGAGTCTTAATTTATTTTGTTTAGGTTTAATATTTTAAAATTTGTACAGTTCCTATTTGATTCGTAATTTGAACCTGTTTTTTATTCATATCCTCTCTTTTTAGAGATGATTTGTAGTTCTTGTTCCATAGTGTTGTAAACCCTGTGATGCATTCGTGAGGGTTAGTTTCTCGTCGACGGCTGGATTACTGAGAAGCGCTCAGATCCTTCAGAGATGTGAGCAGCCAGTTTTAACACGAAGGAGCTTTTAAAGCATGTCTCGGTGGTCGGGGTCTCTGTTTTGGATCTGAAAAGGTGTTTTGTGTAATGAGGAAAATAACCTGTTTTGAGGCAGGGAAGGCCTTTGGATTAATCCAAAATGTGCTGGAAGAAGGGAACTTCTTAGTCTGAACTGAGTGATGCTTTTATTGTTGTCTATCTTTTGAACATCTGAAATGGCAAGTCAAACTAAATACCAGGGGGTTTTCCCCCTCTCTGCCTTTATGTTCAATCCCTAAGTCTTTTAGAAGAGTCATCAGTCGAAATGAGGGACTGCAGGCAATTCATGTCTGGGTTTTGTGGTGCCTTCCTAGCCAGATGACAAGTCTTCCCCTATGAAGTGTTTATCCTGTGAAGTGCTAGCAAAGCTTGGGCCAGCTCATTTTTGATTCAGTAAAGGCTTTTCCGTCATGAAATTACACCTAGAGGTGTAATTACAAGTTCTGCAGGAACCTAGATTTACTTTAAAGCATACTACAGACATTTTTAAAGTAAACACGGTTTCTACCCACATGATTGCAGAAGGAGGAAAAATCATTCCTCTTTTTACCAGCCCTACAGTTTACACGCAGTGAGAGCATCTGCCAGTCTGGGACAGGTCCCAGTTCCCCTTTCAAGTCCTAGCACATTACTCTGTCCTGGAAGTAACAATTTCTCTCTCACACACACGCACGCACGCACGCACACGCGGAACAGTCTCCTGTTCTTCAGAAAGGAATCAAACTTCCTTTGGATGGTGGAAGATTTGAAGGAAATGGCATAATATTCTCCACAAGAGAAAAAATGTTTATTAATAAGGATCGTGTATTAATAAGGATCCTGTATTTCTTGCTGCAGTTTCCTGGGCAGAAATATATTTGAGTATGGACCATAGCAGAGGTCCAGCACACCCAGAAATTGTCGGGCATGGTGCATAGATGATCATTTTGTGGGTACGGAGTCCAGCAAGTCCCAAGCACAACTGGACCTGTGTGTGTGCACTGGGCAAGTCCATTGATAGCTGACACACATAATACACGTTTTTTCTGATCTGGGAAGATTTTCTGGGGGAAAAAAGGAACATAGATGAAGTCCTGGTAGGATGATAACTCTCTGCGTAAGTATCTCACATGCTGGTAGCCACTGCCTCACCTAGAGGGTTGATAGGTCGCCAAAAATGTTTAGCACCAGACAAAATGGACCTTCTGCTCCCATCTCTTTCCAGTAGCAGAAATTCCTGGGCCAGCTCTCGAAGGCGGTTATACTGTGCCTACAGCACATCTCCTGTCAACCCGTCCTGCCTGTGCCATCCCAGAGGCGTCACTGCACTGTGATGCCCGCTTCTGCGCCGCGTTGTCGTTCACAGCCTTCACAGCAGCCTCGCGCAGACACCCCAATGTGAGCAGGGAGCCAGGAGCGGCTGTGCATTTAGAAAAGATAAAGCAATGGTCCATAGTGCAGGGCTCCTGAAGGTCCTAATGATAAAAGAGAAGTTCATGCTGTCTGCGGGGCTGTAGAGGTTGCCCTGTCATTCTCATTTGCTGGGAGCTTGTCCTCGCCTGGTTTAATGTAAGGGCGATATAACGAACTTCAGTAGCACAAGTTGTTAAGAGACTCGTAAAAGTCTCCTTGGACAACAATGACAGGAAAGAAATTCATTATGAAAATCTGGATCTTGGATCTGCCGCACACACTTTTCCCAAAGGTGGGATAATACCTGCGCACACCTACTGCCGGCAGGGCTGGCTGGGAGGCAGAACACAACATGCAGTTGTTTCCTGACACTCGGGGACTCCTCTCGGAAGGTGCAAATGCTTCAGCATATTTGTGTGCAAACGACATTTCCTCAGACATCTACCATGAGAGGTTTTTTCTTCTGCTTTTAATTAGGTGTGGCTAGATTTTACTACCACAGAAAAGGGATTTTTACCATTTGAGATATCGTAAGTATCAGTTACATGGAAGAATTTGCCAAAATTACCTACAGTAATTATCACCTCGGTGGCCTACAAAGTTCATGTGAGTTTATTGCAAGTAACACCCTGCACTCCAGCCCGTGGTGTAGATGTTGAGCACACGCTTGTTTGAAAACCAAATGAAACCTCCATTTTCCTGGCTGCCTGGAGGGAAAAGTTTTGCAGGATTTGCAGTCTCGGTGGCTATGTGACAGCTGCAGAAGTAGGCACAGAAAGCCAGACTCGTTTAGCAGTGCCCGGGCTGTGGGATGGGGAGGAGGCCAGCAGGCTCTGCGGCATGGGGCGTGCAGCACTGGTGAGAAATGTCAGCTCTGGACTCCTGTTCCTCCACTTCAGCCATAAAATTATCTTTCCAAATATGTTGTATTGAATGACCAAATATATTGTAATGGTATGTTACATGCAAACGTCCAGAGCCTTGCTCCTAGCTTTGCCTGGGTGCGAGGAGGCAGTCTGTAGAGGATAACAGAAATGAGCAGGCGTTTTTCATGTGCTCGTCTGGTTTTGAATATTTTTGGGTTTGAATACTCAAATTATTTTTCCTGCTGTCTCATTTGCTGTAACTTGACAGTTACCAGGAGTTAGACAGCCAGTAGAATGACAGAACACCTTGCAAAGCTTTGTACCTACAGCAGCCCACCTGTTTGAAGGTGCAAACCCTCGCTCTTGCTTCCTGTAAACAACATCTTTCACATCTTGTTCTTCTGATTTTCCTTTCTTTCATACGCTGAGTTCTTTCCATCGTTTCACCTTATCGTGCGTTGTCAGGTTAATGTTCCCTTCACCTGTGTTCACAGAGAATGCGAATAAACTGGAAGAAAGTGCGAGAGGGATCTACATCCCTTGTCCAGAGCATTACAATGGCTTCTGCATGCATGGCAAGTGTGAGCACTCCACTAACATGCTGGAACCATCTTGCAGGTAATCCTTCTCCTCCCAAGGCTACATGCATGAAAATACTGACTTACAAAAACGCTTGATCTAGATAAACTATGGAAAATAACGGTAACCGTGGCCCTTTGTGCTACAAAACCCGTTAGATGGAAATTATTCAACAAAGTCCCCATTTCATGTGGCAAAAGCGTATTGAGTTATGCACAATGTTAATTGATTGTAAAACCGTTTTGTAACCTTCAGTTATATTTAGATATATTTTAAAAAGCACTTCAGCCGGTGCTCAGGCAGCTGCTAGGTAGCCTCCTCAGCCTGAAGGAGAGGAGGGCCACCAGGGGTATGGCCCTGCTGTGGCAGGAGCGATGCTCGTGGGGCAGGGAGCTGGGGTGAAGGTGGCTCCTTCATGCCAGGGCTTTGGAGGAGGTTGGGGCAGGGAGGAAGGGTAACACTGAAAGGACGTGTTTCTGCAGCGAGTGCCTCCCTGCAGGGGTGGAGATATTACTTCCAAAGTCCGACCAGCAGCCTGGTGGCAAGGAAAGGGACTATTACACATGAAGCACTGTTTTCCTGGGACACTGGCCCGGAAGAGCAAAGATACGGACCAGACTTATCCCCCAGGGCAGACCCTCAAGCCAGCTTCTCCCAGCTCCCACAAACAGGCAGGGCACATTTTGCTCTTTGCAGCTGCTGCGTTTTAGGTTCTCCATTCAGCTGGAAATGTCCTTTTCTCAAGCTGCTGGCAGCTCTGGGAGGGCAGGAGAGGAGAAGGGTGGGTGCTCAAGGCTTAACCCGCCAGCGTTAGCACAGCACTAACACTTCTGAGAGGAGCCCAGGCAATCAGGCTCCGTCTCTTATGGTTGCTGCTGCCGTTGACCTGGATTTTTGCATCTTCTTGCTTGGGCTTTTTAGGGGAAACAGGGCAAGAGCTGAAATGGGAAAACCACTGTTTGTTCCCCAAAATCACAGAGGGGAGATGTCAGGCTGCAGGATGGGAACTGGTGAGCAGTGCAGCAGGCAGCATTGGCGTGGATGGTTGCAGCATCAACAGAGGGGTTTTTTATAGCAACCAGACAAAATGTAAATGATGTATCCACTTGCAGGAACATCTAATCACATTTCATACGGAGCATGGATGATTGCTTATCACCTCCTTAGGGGTAATCTGCATAAGGAGCCACAACTAGATGGCTTTTCACCCTCCCCCACCTCTCCAAAGAAAGGGAGAAATCTAAAAGATGTTGTGCAAGGAACTAAATGGATTCTCATCACAACGTGCAAGTAGCTCCACTTGATGCTAGATAAGTCCCAGTCCCCTGGGCACCTCCTGGCACCATCGCAGTGTCGTTCACTCTCACAGACCTCGGTGATGCTGAGGATCTGAAGTCTTCCCTCTGAGAGGTCTGGGAGACTCTGGTACTCACTATGGGGGGCCCATCCTGCAAAAAAAGCACATAAGCTTATACTCTGACACTGATATATTATTTTTTTTTCTGATATAATTTTTTTGCAGCATTCTTTGAAAGCAGCAGATATAACCAGAACAAATATATTTTGTTTCAGATGTGATGCCGGCTATACTGGACAACACTGTGAAAAAAAGGACTACAGCGTTTTATATGTGGTTCCAGGTCCAGTACGATTTCAGTATGTCTTAATAGCGGCTGTGATTGGAACCATCCAGATTGCTATCATCTGTGTTGTAGTCCTCTGTATTACAAGGTCAGTATCTCTGGTACTTTGCAATAGAAAAAGAAAAGACTTTTGTTTTTCCTACTTTGTGCGCTGATTATACAGATTTCTGCAGTGACACCACTGATAACAAATGCTGTTTAATTCACCAACAAACAGAAGATATCGCCTGGGCCAGCCAGCCAGTGCTGCTTCATTATTATGACTGAATTTTTACTTCCATCTTAATCAAACTTAGGTAGCAACGGTGCCTACAGCAAATGAAGTTTCCTATTTTGTATTCAGATGCTTGGACAAATATTGTTCATATAAATAAGGGGAATATAAATACAGCAGCTGGATCAACACTTAATAAAACTAATCATATCTCCATCTGGTTTCCTCAAGGGCCCATTCCCTTAGTCATAATCAGGCAAAGCATACAAACTTTGAAGCCTGTTTGCAATCCCATTGATTAAATGATTTCATTAGGCTCGTGTATATGTTCAAAGGTACCGCACATGTTTAAGGTCTTCACTAGGTGGTGGCATGCCAAGCCATATAGGTTTTATTTATTTTTTCTTAAATGAGGAGGAAAGAGTAGCAACTTTCACTGTTTTCCAAGAGTAGCTGGAAATGACAGCCCCAGGGTAGTTCAGAGTGAGATGGGCAAATGCAGTAAATGGGTAAATCCCCTTCCCCTACTACACGTGCTGCTCTGCTTTCCCACTGAACTGCCTCTAGGAGGGCTGGGGGTAAGTTCTGAACTTCAGGCATCTTCAGGCTTCTCTCAGAAATCACAAGCTTAAATTAATTCAGCTAGCAACATAGAGAAATCACTCTTTTAAAAATAATTTTATTTTTAAAATACAAAAAAATAAAAGCCAGGTATCGTACCTCTGTAGAAGATAAAATCTTTATTATATTCCAGTCCCTGTGTTGCAGTCCCTACCCAGCTGGAAGCTGGAAGACAAGTGTAGCATTTGTTCCTGGAAAAAAAAAAAAAAAGAAAAAAAAAGTCACAAATCCTTCTCTGGCCTAAAGGAATAAAGCAAAACCATCTGATGAAAGGCAGATGCTTTTTTGGCCAAGCTGAGTCATCACAGAATCATTTAGGTTTTAAAGACCTTTAAGATCATCGGGTCCAGGACTCGTTAATGCAGCACTGCCCAGCCCACCGCTGAGCCATGTCCCTAAGTGCCACGTCTACATGGGTTTTGGACACCTCCGGGGATGGCGACCCCACCACCCCCCGGGCAGCCTGTCCCAGGGCTTCACCGCCCTTTCGGTGGAGAAATGTTCCCTCACACCCAACCTAAACCTCCCCTGGTGCTACCTGGGGCCTTTTCCCCTTGTCCTGCTGCTCGTTCCCTGGGAGAAGGGACCGACCCCCCCTGCCCACAGCCCCTGTCAGGCAGCTGCAGGGAGCGATCAGGGCCCCCCCCGAGCTGCCTCCTCTCCAGGCTGAGCCCCCCCCAGTGCCCTTTGGGGCTCCTCACTCAATGGCAAATGCCTAATGAGGCAGTAGATTAGGCTGGTATTCACAGAAATAATTCAAAGAGCCAAAAATGTAGGGTGTAGTAAGAAAGAGAAGATGGTGTAGTAACTGATAACGGAACAAATGTTCTGTATCATCTTGTCGAGTGACTTTACTTTTGTCACCTTGATGCAGTCCCTCAGAGTACTTCGGAGAACGAAGGCAGTGTGCTGAGTGATCTGGTACTGTCATGCAAATCACCCATCGCACTGTTTTCATACGTGGATGGTACCCTTTCCCGCACACTTTGTAACCAAGTTAATTTATGGTCTTTTGACTTTTTTCTGTAATGCACGTAATTACTGCGGAGCATCCTCCATCCCGGCATAATGATTCAAGATACATTTGCAAAAGTGTACTCCTAAGTGGCCTAAGAGAAATCCACATGACAAGAGAGCATTGTGGCAGCATGTGCATAAGTAATTGAGTTTTTGAAGTCAGCTGCTTTGGAGAACCTGACTGTACTGGTTTGAACTCCACATCCTATTGCTAAAACTGCCCCGCCAGGTTCCTGGGAGAAAGAAGGGAAACTTTACTTGCTCAGAGGCCACTGCAGCCAAATTCTTTGCTGCTCATTTCAGTGCAGCTTCACCTAATTCATTTATCAAAGGAGTTGAGTGCAGTGTCCAAACCCTGCAATGGAGCCACATGAGGCTGCTGTTGCAAATCTTTTAGCTACCGTTACTGTTGTTGCTCTTAAAATCATACCTGTACAGTGGTGCAGGTCGATGGGGTGTCTTCCATTGCTGGAAGGCTCTGAGCAATTCCCGGGCGCTTGTAGGGCCGCTGTTGCACAGACACTTTAATCTGAATAAATGAGCTGTGCTGCTGGCAGGGGTGGTCTGCCCTCGGCCCTTCCCCGGCTCCCGGGCACTGGGTCCTGCCAGTGCTCTTGTGCCACCGTTAGCATCCCTGTAGGCACACGACGAACCCGGTCAGGGGATGGATTCAGCTGAAAACTCAGCCGACAAAACTGGTGGTTTGGTTGTAAGCAGCTCGATTCCTTGATGGAGTTGGCCACCTGGCTACTCATTGCTGGTGCCAGCAATGGGAATAAGTGGCTGGGGTGCAGGCGTAGGGGACCGGAGGCCAAGAGGTACGGAGAGAAGGGAGTGGAGCAGTAAGGCACAGCCCCTGAACCCAAGGGCTTTTAGCTTAGAGGTAAGGCGCAAGAGAAGCAATGATAAAAGCAGGATGGTAAATAATATAGGTATGGCCTAGTGTCATAATGATTCTCAGCAGTTTTCTTTACAGCTTTGCATTTTTTGTGCTCCCCTAATGTTTAGTCACAGCAGCTTATTTATGTGAAGAAATAACTTGATTAAAAATGAATGCGTAATGTGTTTTACCTGCTATGAATCACATTGTGAGTAACTCAAGCTTGCAAGCAAGCTTCAATGGAGGGAGGGCAGGCAGCCTGTGCTCCGTACCTAGTTTACATTGGTATAACTGCTGTGTTCATAAATGAATGCATCCCACACACAGAGCACTACAAAGAGTGTTTGATTAAGGAGTTAAGGACCAAGGAAAAGTTGTCACTCGATTTTAGCAGATGATTAAGTCTAAAAAGCTGGTTAAATGCCAACGCCCCTCTTAGGAAACCCAGATGTACTTCAGACACAACCTACCTGCAGGTGCAGCAGCATTGCATTCAGGCGGTCCTGCTGTCAGTACTTGGACCCCGGGCCTTCCCAAGCTTCCATCAGTTGGTAGCGGGGTGTACGATGTGGTTAAAACATGGGCATTTTTGGTTAAAAGATGCTTTTTCATCATCTTAATTGGAGTAATCTCTACATTTTAATTTATTTCTCTCGACCTTGGACTAAGTGACTGCATAGATACTGTCAATGTCAGTTTGGGGAAAGCGCCGGTGAGGTGCTCATCTCCCTGCTTCCAGCTGGAGCAGTCGGTATCCACTGTTCTCCAGGAATGCACGTCTGCATCCCCTGGGATTGCTGACCATCCTGGTCAGCCCCCAGCCACCTGGTACCTCCACGTTTCTTACAAAACCAGCCTTGTTGTGCCCACTGTGGTGCCTGGCTCCCCAGCCCTGCTTCACATGGCTGAGCGCGGGGGCAAAGCGGGGCTGCACCTTCTGGTGTAAATCCTCATCCCCTGGGAGTCGGGGGAAGCCCAGCAGCCTGGCCATACCGCCTGGCTGCCAGCAGGATTTAGCAGGGCTGTCTCTCAGCATGTCAAGGTGTCGGTGCCGTCTCCCGTGGAGCGCTGCGAGGTCCTGCTGTGCCGTCTCCGGCTGAATGGGCAGGAGGGGCCGCTTGGGGACAGTCGGGGCCGGGATGCTGTCAGCGTGCCCATGACATGCGGCTCAGTGAATCAGCCCTGTGTTTGCTAACAACAGCTCCCTGACTCACTCAGAAAGTTTGACCGCCTTTTTAGGAAGGTGCAGTGAATGATGAGTTTGTCATGAAATCGCAAATCAGCCAAAGTCTGCGTTAGTTTCATAATGAAAGCTCTTCTGTGACCTCCGCGAGCGCTGGAGACGCAGGCTTATTTTTCCTGGAGTAACGATAGCAGCCTACTTTACTGCTTCCAAGAAAGGAACGAGGCAAAATATAGCGCACAGCCATACAGTTTCTCATGAGGGGGTGGTCCTGTTGGCTTAAAAGTGAGGCAAGTCAGGACAATCTGACCCATATTTTGCTAGACTCTTACGTAATTGTATTTCAGCATTTTGAAATGCTCCATAAGTCCTTGTGCTCTTGTTCAGCCTTTCAGCCGGCGCTGCAAAACTATAGCATCACTCTCATTCAACAGGAGGGGAAAAAGTGGCCTTTTTGATTTTAAGGAGTCCGTATAAATTTGTTTTACTCTATTTTGCTGTTAGTTACTTGACACAGAGCTGAAGACAAGTGCTTTGAGCTCTCGCTGCACTGAGGGGGTGGGCTCTCCCCGGTGCCTGACACATGGCCTTTCACAAGGTGCAGCCGAAAGCCTTCCTGGAACAGAAAAGCGAGTTAGGCCAGTACAAAGGGAACCTTCTGCCGTGTCAGTATGTTCTGGAGTATCGGGGGGCTTTCTGCCATGCCACTCCAAGAAGGCATTTCAGTCTTTCTTCTGTAGCTGCCCACTACGGGGGGGGGGGGGGGGGGGGGTGGGGCAGGACAAGATGCACCCAGGCTAGAAACTTGCCCTGAGCTTCAGCTGAAGAAAGAGGACTAACGCATGGCCGAACTGCAGCTAGCTTGTTCCTCCTCCTGTGCAAAATGGTAACTAGATTACGCTGGGTAAAGGACCATTTTTATTGCTGGTTGTTTTTCTGTAGCTCACCATTTTCCTACAGGTACCACAAACGCAAAAAGCGCCAGCATCTTTAGTGGGTGTTGGTCATGCTGCTGTGGTTCTGCTTGCCTGAGAGTTTCTCCCGTAACCCCCCTGGCTTTCGGCTGCCTAGAACCTCCTGTGGCCTCCAGCTGGGGCTAAACGGCTCCACGCTTTCTGTCTCAGGGTGCCTTTCCATGGGAGGAAACCAGAAACGTACTATTACCTTTCCATTAGGGGGAAATGCTTGTAGCATCCCCCTAGCTGACGCTGCTGCAAGTAAAAGGCTGAAACATTCCCCTGCTGAGGAGCACCATGAGGTCCTGAGGCAAAAGAGATTTCCTTTCACAGCCGTTCAAAGGAAGAAAAAAACAAATTTTTGGTCTTTTCAGTGCAATTGCTTTTCACCCCAAGCCAAGCCGCTGCGTGAGGAGCGTAGCACAGTGCAGGCACCCGTAGTAGCTACTCGCTAATGAGCTGAGTGCGGAGCATTTCCATGGAGACTCGTAGGGATTGCGGACGCTTAGCTCCTCGGAAAGAGAGGCCCCATGTCCGCTTTGTAAATACTTCACAGACCTGGGACGCTGAGCAGGTGAGCAGGAGACCATCCTAAATCTTCCACCGAAAAAAAAATGCGTTATTTAATGAGGAGAGATGCGGTGTAGCTGGGGCTGTCACCACGCAGCAGAGTCACCACTGCTCACCAGTAAGGAGCGGGAATCTTATGTTTTCCTTTGCCATGTTTTTGTTTACAACATGTTTTGTGGGCTTTGTGGGGGATTGTTGGGGGTTGCCATTAGCCAGCCCATTTCATGTCATCGAAGAGGAAACACGCTGAGGGCCGGAGGATGCCTGTCTCGCCCTCGCGTCCCCTGCTGCCCACACCACCACTTGAGCAGCCGCCTTGTTAAGAGCTGTGTATTCTCACAACTCTCTTTTCCAGGAAATGTCCCAGGAGCAACAGAATCCACAGACAGAAGCAAAACACAGGGCACTACAGTTCAGACAACACAACAAGAGCATCGACAAGGTTAATTTAAAGAGCGCATGTTTCCACAATGGCAAAACTAACTGCAGAGAGCTTGGACTACAAAATACAGTATTATAGACAAAAGATTAAGACAAGATCTACACATGTTGCCTTGCATTTGTGGTAATCTACACCAATGAGAACATGTACTACAGCTATATTTGATTATGTATGGATATATTTGAAATAGTATACATTGTCTTGATGTTTTTCTGTAATGTAAATAAACTATTTATATCACACAATATAGTTTTTTCTTTTTCATGTATTTGTTATATATAATAAATACTCAGTGATGAGAAAAAAATTGCCTTTCTTAAATTTGCTGTATCTCATAGCTGTGTATAGTCTTGGGATATTGTATGTGGACACTAACAAATCTCTTCTTTTTTTTTTTTCTTTTTCCAGTTCTAGTGGCAATTTTGAGTCTACTGAACTCAGTAGTAGGGTTTTGAGTTGGTCCAAGATCAGCGACAATTATGGATGTGGGAAAGGTGAAGAATAATTTAACCTACATTGAGGAGGGATAAAATATTTCAGATCCGGAGTCAACTACATTTCATCAGCCTTCTTCTCCCATACCATCTATCTTTACTCTCCCATAGCTTAGGAAGTCTTTGCCTTCTAAATTAAATCCTAACTGAAGGGGAAATGGAAATTCTCAGTAACGGTGATGAGAGTGTCGGGGGTAATGTTTCGATTTGGGAGGGAATTAGGTGTCTGTCAAGGTGAACCCTACGAGAACACTTTGCAGAATCTCCAACTATGGTCAGTGGAGTGCGTGAAAATTGCTTCTTACTGTTGATTGAAAATCATTAGGTTAAAAAAGTTAATAACATAATAACAGCTGAAATGCCAGCACCATTTGTACCTCACGAACATGCTGATATAATTTATTTTTTCAAAGAGAAGGTGAAAACCACTCAGAAAGTACCTTATGAATAACTTTATGGGTGACCCTACTCCATTAAATGTAATGAACTCCAATGTCAGCTATACCTCAGGAAAATAAGGGCATGGGTTTTGTCACAGCCACATGATGGACAAGATGCAAAGTTATTTCCATGGCAGCTGAAACTCTCCAAAACACATTCTTTCGAGAAGGTAATATTACTCTAGTTTGTGCTATGAATTTTTAAGACGACAGAGTGAGACTGAAGGGCAGAGTGTGGTAACTTCACTCCTGCTAGATAACATCCACTCCACTAATTGACTCCCGGACTCCTAGTCACACTGAATAACATAACCGAACAAAAAAAAAAAAAAACCTTGTAACGGTATTCGTTGCGCTGCTCCTTTCCAAAGAGACCTTGCCTAGGCAGAAAGTACCCATGACAAGAGTCAGGAGTATTTCTCGCTGTCACTGCCACGTAAGAAATTGTGTTTGGGTCAGAATCAGATCTGGGGTTACCTGGGATGATGTCTCATGAGTGTGTTTCCATTTCCTGCTTCAGCATCGCTCTGATCGCCCACAGCAGTCACCGCCAGTCCCACCGGTGACGGTCCACCCGGTCTGGCCTTCAGGCATGGGTGAAGTGATACTTCTGCTCTAACATGGCTTTTAGTCTCCCCCCCCACCTCCCGCCCCCCCCAGCCTGCTTTAAAGTGAATCCATTGCATGATGTTCACACGGTCTCAGTTTTTGTCTTGTTCTGGGTTTCTTGGCTTTTTAAAGGTAATAAAAGGCGATTGGCAAGAGATGCTTTCAGGCACCTGGTCTGTGCTGATTGATGGGAACGGGAGTGCGGTGCTTTCGCAGGCAGCGGGGCAGCTGATGGCACGGGGCAGCTCTGCTGGGACCATCGGCTTCCCAGAGTGGTTGGCTGGGGTGAGGCAGGGGGAGAGGGGGCTCCTCAGCCCAAGCTCCAGCTCTCCACTCCTTGAAGCTCCTGTTCAGGTTAGAAGGATGATGGCGCAGCGTAGGAGTGCGCAGCACGAGCAGCCGGCATCCCAGCCCGCTGGACCACAGAGACATTTCCATTCTCAAACCCACCGTCAAATCCTCCTCGTCGTCCCCATCCTTGCTGGTGTGTCTCCCACGCACAGGCTTGGCACAGGTGGCACCATGGAGGGAGCCCAGGCACGACAGCGCTGAGCTGTGCAGGTTTGGTGCTCCAAGATCCCATCTAAGGAGACTTTGCAAGCTCTGTTAATTAAACAGATCCCTAAGTGGCATTCTAGCACCCCGCTTACATCCCTCCATCAGCTAAACCCGGTGCAGCGATGGCAGCGAATGCCTCCGAGGAGCGTGGCAGTGTGAGGACGAGGCTCAGGCTGGGGGTGGCGAAGGTGGCTCTGCATCCCCCGGCCGCACTTTGTGCTTTCGGAGTGACATGGCAGAGTCGTAACAAGCATCGAAGCTGCAGATTTTGAGCCGAATCCAAATGTCAGTCCCCCCCACCGGGACTATCAGATCTGGATTGCTTATTTCAGTCACATTAGATACAAAAATCAAACATTAACACATACGCGCCGCCATGTAGTTATAGCAGTAAACCTAATGGCAAAAAGGCAAGGCTTGGCCTGGCCTCAGAGCATATAGCATCGCTTAGAAGTGAAGGCAGGAGTCCGGCATATGCTCTCTAAACTTCCCAAAGTGAGTCACCTTGCTTTTATGGTGCAACACCACGTCTAATCCCTAAAGAGCCCGCCTTTGCGAGGTGGTGTTTGTTGCCAGCTGCAGCCCCAGCAGCAGTGTCTCACAGCCTTCACGCCTCCGAAAACCAGAGTTTTACGCACGTGCTGCAGAGCAGCGGGCAGAGAGGGGAAGGGACCATGGTTATAATGCACAGAGGGCAGGTCCCGCCGAGTGTCAGACCTCTTTGGGCCTTTCAAACTTAAGCTTCAACATGCTGGTGTGGGCACCCGCTCTGAAAATTATAGTGTCTGGGGGTTGTGCCTACAGGAATGGAGTTTTCTGCAGAAAATACTTGCAGAACTTGTATGTGCAACAGCAAATTTGGAGGTGTGGATTTGGGGTTGCTTTTTCCTTTTCTGAAGGGATTGGAAAGTGCATTTGTTAGAGCCATATGCTGGCCAGAACTTAAGATGTGAAAATATTTGTGCAGGTTAACATTACCCAGCGAAGGGAGGTGGTCTGGGCACATGAGGGCCTGGTCGGGAAAGCCATGGCCATGAGGCTAGTGCCACGTGGGAGGCAGAGCCCAGCTCCCTCCAGAGTCACGTGGAAGATGCTGATGTGTTGCTGTTTGTCCACTTCTCCATGCACTCTTACACCACCACAGCAAAGCCCCTCGCAATGCTGATGGGGATGAGCTTGTTCCTTACCTGAGGGGGGGGTGGTGGGGATAATAATTCATTTATTTTGGCTGTTTCATGGGCTTTTTTTTGCCATGGCACTGTGATTTCTGTAAAAAACCTCAAATACCAGCACACACTGAATTACTAACTACAAAAGATGTAGATGTACAAAACCACTTGCAAGACCAGTGATACCACACTTGGGGCAATTGCTTAGGGGCAACACCCCCTGCTCGCGCCCTGATGTCCCAACAGCTGTGGGCTCTTGCCAGCCTGGCTGTTGTTTTACTGAGGCCAAACCACTTGGTAAAACCAGGTACAACCAGGACTGCTGGCACACCTTTCCCCAAGGCTTTTCTTCTCAGCCTGTAACATTTTTGGAGCAAGAAGCCATGTGCTTATTTTGTACGTGATGCATTTAACACAACAGCAGCCTGACCTCAGTCCTCAAAATAAACCCTGGCACACGCTGAGTGCTGGTGAGCAGAGCTCACCCTCCCTGTCCAGCCTGGGATGTTGGACGATGTTCAACCCCTCGGTGCCTTTGGATGCAGGCAGACAAGCCCGCTGAGAAGTCCCAGCCCACAGAGAAGTCAGTGGCAGGTGTAGCTGCCGTGCAGCCTGAGTGCAGTGGGTGGGTGACACACAACTCTCGCCTCCTCCCACCCCAAAAGCTGCATTACAGGACAGGGAGAGCTTCCACGCTTTGCCATTGTGATGCCTTTCCTTAAAATAAAGCTGGATCAGATGTTCATTACCATTCCCTTTCATCCAAGGATGGTAAGACATGATTTACAGAATATTGTCATTGCAAAAATATTATAATTAATAAAGGAAGGCTGGACATCCTATTCTAGCTGCTGCTCCCCCCCTTCACTTGCCTCTGCACGCTGAGGAGCCGCAAGTACCACAAATGCGAAGACTCTGGGGTGGTTTTTCCTCGCTGCTGTAGCTGCCAGGGTCTCACCTTGCCGCCGGGCAGCACTAGGTGGGCTCAGCGCTGCCGAAGTGTCCCGGGTGCCAGTGGAGCGGGGTGCGTGCTGAAGGCAGGGCGCCTGTCCCTCTGTCCCACGCGCAGGTCAACCGAGGGGGCGGGTGGACGTGAGCCGAAGGTGGGTGCCGTGTATCGCTTCCTCCTATTTTCCAGAAGCAGCTCTCAGAAAGCCTCATCTTCAAAGAGCTCTCTAAAGCTTCTTTGAAAACAAAATGATTAAAGGCTATCTTCCCTCTCATCCAACATCAGACGCATCTCGCGCCGCATCCTTGCTTTCACCCCTTATTATGCATGCAGCTTTTCCGCAGCTCCCCGTTTTGCGTCGAGATGGAAGTTACAACCCCGAATTAAAAGCAAAGTTCATTACTGCACATCAAAGTAGACACTGCGCCTGGGCCAGGCCTGCCCTTTCTTTTATTTATAGGTATGTGGCGTGGCCATGGGGGCTGGCTGCAAGGTGTTTGCAGATGTCAACCCGCACAGCTCGGGAAGG
Source organism: Falco punctatus (assembly GCF_963210335.1). NCBI lineage: Eukaryota > Metazoa > Chordata > Aves > Falconiformes > Falconidae > Falco > Falco punctatus. The sequence goes on from NC_137588.1 coordinate 3,898,229, forward strand.
CAAGCTGGAGGCAGGAATGCCCCCGTCTGCTGGTGCTGGCAGGGTTCCCCCCTCACAATAACCAGTAATCCCAATGGGACTTCAAGCTAGATGGAGATGCGCTGAGCCATTACAATGAGGTCTTTAGAGCCACTTTATTATTAATAATAATATTTTATCTATAGTTCTGCTCTGGATGGGCCAAAACCCAGCAGACTGAGCCAGTTAAATTTGCTCTGTTTGACACAGGAGCCAAAAATTTCGGGTTTTGCTCTGCACGCGGGCAGCAGCTGGGACACTGCACCCTGCCAATGCCACCAAAGCCACCTCTGCTGGCACCCGCGGGCAGGAACAGCCAGCTCCTACCCCAGCCAGCCTTTAGGCTGGTGCTCTGCCTTCAAATGTTTCCATATTAGGTGGGCTTAATTTATTTTAGTTTCAGTTTAATTAACAGTTTTGTCACAGCAGGAGGGCTGTTGAAAACAAAGATGCATTTTGAAAAAAAAAAAAAAAAAGCAGGATTTTTGTCAAATTCTCCTTTTTTTTGCCGTATTGAATGCAAGCCACAAAGCAGTAAAATATTCCGCAGTCTCACACAGCAGCCGCCAAGCTGCATAATAAAAAAGCATGTGAGGAAGCTGCTCTATAATGCTAACTAGGCAGCACCAGCCACAGCTTTGTAAATAAAATGTTGAGACCCCTTTTGCTCAGCTAGAGCAGCCCCCCAGGTAGGAGCCTTGATGTCCATCCCTCTCCCAGTTTCCCAGGGCCATGGGAGCCCACAGGGCTGTTCCTTACGGGGGCGAGGGGGACAGGAGTGGGGTGTCATCCCACCAGTGACCAAAGTCCACAGATGCAGAGTGACCCCGGCCACTGCCATCCTCCGGCTCGCTCTGCAGCGGCCACCATGCCTTCACCTGTCACCGCCCCAATGTGGAATAAAAACGATGGGAAGGTGAAAAACGTTAAGAAAATGTAGTAACGCCTCATAAATGTGCCATGAGAGAAGCTTTAAAAGGGGCTTGCTTTACATCAGGTCACTCGGAAATGAAATGTAATTATTCAGGATAAAAAATCCAGCTTCTAAATGCAAATGCAGGCGATGGACCATCACCCCGACGGGGAAGAGGTGCTGCGGCAGGTTGGTCGGTGAGCAGCTTTCAGCAGAGCAGGGACGAGCCGAGAGGTGAGGAAGAGCTGTTTAATGTGACCTGAATTAGCAGCTATAGATAGTGCTTCCTGCATGTTTTACATTTTCAAATAAAAAGGATCTTCTTGTTTAATGGTTAATAAAAATGATTAGTGCTCCCAGGGCATGGATTCTGACAGATGCAGACTGTGCTGGAGGGACCAGCTACAAGACACAAGAGAAGATGAAACTGATTTTTTTATTATTATTTTTTTTCCTGTGGAGTACATCTCTGCCAGCATTTGCAAGTTAATTTGTAATATAATTATACGTTGCTTTTGTCACAGAAGCACAGCACGTGTGACGGGCCAGCGGCCCACCGCTGCCACCGGCAGCCTGTAACAGCCCAGCAAACACTTCAGCAGTGAAAAGCCAACAGCTAAGAGGTTGTGGGTGTGTATACGTTTATATGTATGGATTTCCATGTGCATGTGTACACATATATGTATTTATATACACATGTACACAGATGGATATACACACATTTGTGTTATATATACATATACTCATATACACACATGTATATACATATCTATAGATACACATATATTTTTAAAAAGTAATTTTATATATATATTTTTATATATATATATATATATATATATATATGTATTTCCGTGATGGATACTGCTCTGGGGAGCAAGCTGACTGCCTTGGAGCACGTGCTGCTGTAAAGCCACGCAGCTCTGCCCTGCCCAGCAGCAGCACCCAGCAGCAGCACCCTCCGAACCCAGACGAAACCTGCCACGCCAGCCTCTGGGCACCTCTACAACCTCACTCTGACAGCTGGGTTGACTTTCCTTTTTTTATTCTTTCTTACTTTCACGTCATGCCATGTAGAGGATTATGGTCAGTAATAGTTTTCTAAGAAATAAAGTCTCTGAAAGTAATTGTTAGGAACAAGCAGCAATAGCACATGCTGGCTGAGTGGTTGCCATAGTGCAGGAGCACAATTCGAGATTTAATATCATTACTAATGATATTTACTTGGCCTGCAGGAGAGAGTGAGACTTGTGCTCCCTAAATGTCATTTGACTGCTAATATGTCAGCAAGCGCACCCAGCCCAGTGCTGGGAAAAGACCTGGTGTGGCCTGGGGCACTGCTGCCCGCAGGAAGGCAATGCTGCTGCTGCTGCTGCTGCTGCTGCTGCTGCTGCGGTCCCCCTCCCCAGGCTCTGCCTGCCTGCCCGCCACCCTGAAGAGCCCACATTTGTCAGGTATCCAGGCCCCCAAAGAGCCCCCACACATGTAACCACAGCGCCAGAGCTCAGCTCCTCACTGGCACCCATGGGCAGCGCCGCCCAGCACGCAAAACAAGCCCCAGCCTCCTCTTTACCTTCTTTTTTCTTCTTTTATTTATCTTCTTTGGCTGTGACACAGACTGCGAGTTCAGGCTTCCTCTCCTGTTGGGCTTCTCCATGGGAGGGGGAGACATATTGCGCTGCAGTAAAGTGAGCCATTTAGTTTATTAAATGCTGTTAAGGGTGCCCTGAGGTCTCTGCACATGTGGGACCATCAAGGCGGAATCGTTATTATTATGGTTCTTATTAGTCATAGTCATTTTCCCAGCGATACATCTCACATCCAGATGTCTTCCCATCGATCTCTTAAATTTTGCGATGCCAACACAAAACTTTATGAAGACAGACTAGTCCAAGCCCCAGTTCACACGGTACAGGAGTAGAACCTTTGTGCAAAAATAAATATATATTTTTTTTTAAAATTAAAAGACAAACGAAAGAAAGGGTCATAGTTGGCAAAAAATGAATTGCACAGTGCATAAAAGAGACAACAGAGAAGATAACATTTTAGTTTAAGTGTTCCATCATTATTAATTCATTTGGTGCTCTTTATGATAATACCAATCATTTGGAATTCATTTGGTGTTTATGTGGATGTCATCTCGACTCCTGCAGAAATTCCAAAGTAATTCAGCATTAATGTGCTATTAAATATTGTTGCCAGCCACTACCTTCATTACCTCACCAGCACAGGCTAATCTTTCTTCTCTCATTCTCTAAATTCAAATTCCGCTGTTTATTTTGCTTTTATCTTTATTAGGGTTTTAAAATGTAATGCTTCTATTTAAAAATTCTCCTTATGCTACATGAGTGTTGTCTTTTCTTGACAGCATCAAAACTAAATAAAGGAGGGGGATTAATGGTGATTTTTCATTTTTGTTACTGGCATTTGACTGCAAAACAACCAAAGAGGTTTCAGTTTATCATTTACAAGAGCGAAGTTACCGAGCTGGTATTTATGTTCACAGCAGATAACACCGAACCAAATCTGTATGAAATATCATCTGCACCATGTGGAGCTCTTTCTCTTTGGGCACAGTAGATGCCCCCGAGTCAGACAGGGAAGGGATGCGGCTGCCCCGGCCATCCCAGGGACACAGGGTCCCCAGGAGGCACCAAAGGGGACGAGCTGCTGATGATGACCCTTTTCTGGACTCACCCCATCAGTGGAGCATCTGTCTGCTTCCAGCTGGGGAACAGTTGCTACAGTAATGGATATGCTGGGTCCAAACCCTGGCAAAAGAAGAAAAAAGGCTGCACTAGCACGTAACATTAAAAAAAAAAGGAAAAAAAACCCTAGGAGATTAAATGCAAAAACCTTGCATTAAATGAGCATTAATTAGGTTTTATAGTCAGGGACTCAAAGATTAGAAAATACCAGATTGCTGGAAGTCTGGAAATAAATAAAAATTAAAAAAGAAAGAGAATACAAAGGCTGGGGTCAGTTCCTCACTGTGCCTGTCTCGTCGTGCAGCCCCCTAATTACCCCATCACGTACTATTTTTCCCCTGGACACCTGCTTCTTTTGAACCACAGGACAACGGCGTACGGGGCAGAGTGAAGTCTGGGCTTGGTGACTCTCAGCCTGGCACCTGTAGTGCCTGACCACCAACCAAGTGACACTTTTAATGCTACTTCTTAGCAAATGTTTGAAGTGACAGACCACCACAGACCCACAGATATGTGAGCAAAGATTCCGGAGTGGCTATTATTCAGCACTCTGTAGCCCTGAGAAAGCAGAGAATACAAGAGAAAGCTCACCGTCAATCACTTTAAACACATTTTTCATGGAAAAAAGGGATGAAGTCCCCCAGGTGACCAAAGACGGGTTGGTCGGGTCCCTACAGCAGGGTCAGCTTGGTACCCGGGCAGCACGGGTGGGACAGGGGAAACAGCATGGGCTGCTCACACCGGCTGGCACTGAACACCCGCGGCCGGCAGCAGGGAAGGAGCCAGCACCCACCTGGCTCCTGGTCATGGAGGAGGGAGATGCCACCCCCATCCCCTGGCACCGCCGGGTCCCGGCCAGGGCTGCGCACCCTCTGCCGCTGGCGCCGACCACAGAGCACAGCTTTACATGGAGAATAAAGCCCATCGCAGAGGAATTTTCCACTTAATCAAAATCCTGCAAAGAATATGAATGCTTATAGGTTAAAGGAACCTGGCAGCTCTTACTTGTCTGTCATGTCTTTAAGGATTGCCATTAAGTCATAAACGTGACAAAGATTAAAGAGTTTATTAATGTTATTAGAGAGTTGAGATAAAATGCTATGCCTTGCAGGGTCTCTCTCCCTCTCTCACTATTTAATGAAAACATTTTCATCACTTTCTGAATCTATTATACCAAATATTCATTTCAGGAGTCCTAAGATGATTTTATTTTAATTAGAAAAGATGTAGCAACCACCTGAAAGTAATACAGTTGAAATACCTTGCCAGGTTCCCCTTCTCCCAGCTGCCGGCAGATGACCATTTCTCCAGCCGTACCGCCGCGACGGAGCAAGCCCAGGGTGACCAAAAGCGCACAGGGAAGTTTTGCAGCATGGCAGGAGCATCACGCCTGTCCCCCCCGGAGCCCCTGAGAGCCAGCAGCACGCAGCCCCAGCCTTCAGAGGGCTCCGTGCATCTCCAAAAGCCACCGCCTTGGCCAAGGTACAGTGGGTGGTGAGAGTCGCTGCGTGCACAGGTGGGGGCGGGGAGCGAGCGAAGGGTGGGAGCAGCTTCTGCAGGCACAGGAGGCAAAGTGAAGTCCTTACCAGTGGAAAAAAAGCAAGAGAAGGAAAAAAAGCTTAAAAAAAAAGTAAAAGAAGAAGGGATATTTGTGATGGCCTGTGAAAGGAGCATCATCCTCTGCAAACCTATGGCAACTGCGCAGAAAAACAGAAGAAAATAAGCAGCCCAAGTCCGTCCTTGGTGTGGCTGCTTTGATTTCGGTGGGCTTTACATTGCGGCTGAGTTTTAATCCATGTTGAAAGCAGATCCAGTCTTTGATGGTAAAGACTGAAAATCAGCCACTTTCAAGCGGTGCGGGCGGACAGTTACATTTTTCTGGGTGCGCCTTCCCTTCCAGCTCAAGACTTCTTAACTGTATTTGCAATGCAAGCAGCTCGCAGACGGCCTTTTTTTCAAGCTCTCCAAGTAACCCGATTTAATTTGTTAATTTATTCTGTAACCTGATTTACTGTTAATTTATTTTTGTGAGTAAGATATCCCAGCTTTAAGTTCCAATTAATTAAAGGGGAGGGCTTAATGTTTTTGCTACGCAATATCTTCATGCTACATTGTATTCCTTTTTAACACCGCACCGAAGCGCTTCCGAAGTTTATTGCCACTAACTAATATAAATCCATACATCTGCAAATTAATTTCATGCACACAAAAGATTACTCTTTGCAAATGTACCTTTAAGAGGGGAATATTGGCTATAGCAATCATCACTTGTTGCTTAGCAACAGCCATAGCATCACTTATGGCAGGTTTATCCTAAACAGCAATGTAAAACCCCGGAATGTGGCTAGCCACCCCAAGTCATCCATCCCTGCCGAAGCTGCTCAGACCTGGGCTAACACAGCCCAACTTTGCTCATTTTATTTTCATTTTTCGGAGCAGTGTCTGATTTTAGGGATCTTAAAAAACAGTAAAATAATTCTCACCCGTTAAACTAATTTTAAGCAGCAATTCAAAGCTCGGTGCCCCATTCTGACCATGATGGCAATGCCGATGCGAGTCAGTGTGAGCATGACCGCCTGCTCAGGTTGTGGCTATGCTTCTGCTGGCTCAGCATCTTGCACCAAAGACTTGTAAAAAATTTACACATAGTTTGTTGCAATCAACTCAAGATTAGAAGAGGGAAATCAGATTATATTAAGACCACCCTGAGGGTATCCTGGGGCTGTTCTAGTCTTCCTGAAGCCCAGGGAAGCTCCTACAGCCAGAAGCTGTCAGCTCGCATCTCTAGGCTTGCGACTCACTGGCACCACAAGAAACGACCTTTGTGACGGCGCATCCATCCCCGCACCCGGCCGCATCGCTGTGCCCCCCCAGCACCTCCCCTCGGCACACTGCCTGCCAAGCAGCTCGCGCACGGCGCTCCCGCCTGCCCTTTGCCAACCATGGGTGCCAGGCAGCTGCTCCCTTTGGCCAAAAAAGTGGCAAGTAAATATTCTAACAGCATCCATTAGCCCTGCCTTTGATGGCCTGTGGAGAAGGGCCTGCAGGCTCGGGCCTGGGGTTTTAAAGCCGTTATGCTGTGTCTGTAGGCATGGTTAATTCACAAAAGATGAATGCAGGGTTTGCAATCAAGGAAAAATTAGCATCTCAGCCAGCAGAGAGGGTGAACACCCGAGCCAGCCAGCACTGCCAGCAACCTTGATTCTGTTTTTGGCAAACACAATGGTAATGAGATAAACTGAAATACCAGGCAACAGGGCTGCTCTTTGAAGTAATTATCCTCCAGGGCAACAAGGAACAAGATGAAAAGGTTTTTAGAGACATGGTGTGGATGCATAGGGAACATTATTTGCATTCCTGAAGTCAGGCCTCCGTTTGCAAGGCTCAGGTGTGCCGAAGCCAAACAGCCGGAGACAGGACAGGAAAGCCCCGGCAGCGGGTGCAGCTGCAAGACAACACAGCAAGAAGAGGAGCCATGCAAGGAGCAGCACTGCCCCAGCAATGCCAGTGTTAACCCTTTATTGCTCCTGAGAAACTCCCGTTGGGGTGGCCATGCCATACCCAGCGTACAAGGCTTCATTGCAAATATTTAACTTTCAGAAATACGTACCCATGTAAGGGGCAGAGCAGCAGACAAGGCAAGGCAAAGGATGGAATAACACCCTGTCAGATCTCCTAGTTGAGAACTACAGGTGAGTAGTGTCTGGGATTTCATCCAGCCAGCTCTGCAATGCCATGCACACATGAGAAGAAGGAAAAGGCAAGGCAACGGTGACACATGGCGCAACAGGCTCCCTTGGGTCGCTTGTGACTAACGGGGTAAGCTGCTGGCATTTGACTACAGGGATACTTGACTTTAACCTAAATTTGAGGTCTTAAAATTATTTTCAAAGTAACAACATACCAGCTGGCATCATAGATCCCACACATGTCAGTGCCGTGACAAGCAGGTTGAAGTTGCCTCAGCAGCGGACCGCCCCACACTCCTCAAGCATCTCCCCAGGCCCCGTCAGAGGGGACAAGCTGGGTGGGATGCAGGACATGTCCCACTGCTCCTGGCTCCCACCACAGACAGCAGCGCTTGTCCCGATGCTCTTCCGATACTTAAGAGTCAAAATCTTTTCTGAAAAAAAAAAAGGCTGAACAGGTGAAAGCTATAATTTTTTTGCCAACATTCCAGAGGAGGCAGAGACAACTGGCAATTCCTGCTGAACCTTAGAAGCTTTTCCTTCACCCACCTGCAGCAGACTTATTTTTAATTTATTTATTTTTAATGGAAATTAATTATTTACTTTATTGTGAATAGAAAGGCCATGAAAAGACGTGAGGACTGAGGGACAGTGGGGATGCACCCACCGGTGGGGATGGCAGCTGGGCAGCTGCAGCAGGGACACACACGGAGGTGGCAGGACCAGGAGCAGTGTGGTGGGACGAGGGAGAGGGACACGCAGCCCTGGCCATGCGATGCTGCAGCTTTCCCAGTGCCAGCCCTTCCTCCTGCCCCTGCCACCATGGGGCTTCTGCTGAAGGAGCTGCAGGCAGAGCACCAGAGAGAGAAGCCCGGATGCGCTTCTCCAAATCCCTCAAAAAAATACAGCTTTTAAAGGACAATGATGCTGCAGGAACACCTCCTGCCACAAGTCCGTGGCTCCCACCCAGGCTGGATCCCGGCAAATGGTGATTTCAGAAGAAAAGCTCCATTCTAGGCAAAATCCCACGTTTCCTTCTGCACAGCAAATAGTCCCTGTTAGTGCAGAGCCAACCAAGGCAAAAATGTTTATTACAAAGGAGAATTATAAAAGAGGAGTGCCCAAATCCAGAACAAAATGTAAAATGGGAAACAAATGTAAAAAGCTCTATAAAAGTTTTAATGGATCCTTTCAGATGTGGAGTGGCATTTTAATGTGATGTTTTAAATTATTTCTTTTTTTCTTTCTTTCTTTTTTTTTTTTTTTTTTTTCTTTTTAGCTTTTAGGCAGACCATTAATCTGAGGGGCTTTTTCTGCCTGCCTCAAAGCAGGCACCTACCAGCTGGCTGCTAGGGGTCAAAACGCAGGTGGGGTTGAAAAAGTCAGGGTGCTGGGTTTTGCAGCAGGGGGAACCCCAGCCCGGGAGGACGGTCACCCAAACGCCACGCACCCAGCGAGGCCCAGCAGCACAGGAGCCCACGGGAGCTTTGCAGCCGGTTTGAGAGGGAGCAGCACACGGAGGGGGGTTGCTGTGGCAGGACACCCAGCTGGCACAAAATGGAACGCGTACATCTCCTGCACGTGCATACGCGCAGGCAGTCCTAGCTAGAAGCTTCTCCCAAGACTTACTTTTCTGATGCCAAGGACCTACTTTCAGGATTTGCCTCCAGCCTACACATTTCCAACACCTTAAAAGTCTGTGTGCTTAAATATCTTTGGCCTATTGCTGACCTTTCCAAATCCTGGGCACAGCCATTTCTTCTTGCTGATGCAGATGCAGGAAATTCTTAACTAAATCCTAACTGAAAGCCAGAAAAGCAGATAAGCAGGCTAATCCCCCAGCCCGTCAGACCCCAGGCTCCCTCGGACGGCGGGTCAACTCCCTGCTCTGCAGACCAGCTCAGCAGTTTGCTCACCCCAGTCTTGACTGTATCGGCATGTGCTTCACAGCTGGAGAGGAGAGCATCCCCACTTTTCAAAGAGGAAAATATTTTGCTGCTGTTCATTCACTTGCGGACATCTGCGGTGCACAAAGCCCATCTCTCGCTCCCTTCACAAAGGACCTTGCAGAACTCTACGGGAAATATATTTGAAGAAAAACACATGGTCCAGGTGGTGGGTTTTATGTGTATTTCTTAGGGGTTTGGCTACATAAAGCCCTCTCCTCCTCAAAAATAATTGATGCTACTCAGCCAGGAATAACAATGCCTTTTAGTGATATGTCTATGTTAGTTAATAAGAGCAAATAGTTTCAAATGAAGTAGCACTTGATATGCAAAAAGTATCAATTTGATGCCTTCAGAGACTCTGTTCTGGTTAAAAGGAAAGAAAAAAAGAGGGGGGAAATGGAATTTTATCTAGAATACTGTACTATCCCTTTCATCTGGATTTGGTCTGCTTTCTCAAGGAGAGGTCTGGAAAACTAGTACGGGGGGAAAATGAAATCCCAGCTACTCACTCATTAATGAAACAGCAACAAACTCATTAAGAGCAGCGATTGCTGCCGAGGATGCCCTGGTTGCACCAGCTGCTCTGCGCAGCAGAGCCCTGCCGGGAGCCCCAATTAGGCTGATGGAGCTCGCCGGGGCGGCGGGGGGCCAGCCTGCCCTGGCAATTTAGAGGAGCTGGGCTCATGCGGGACTGTCACAATGACAGAGAGCCCACCTATATTAAAAACAACACTAGCGGTCGTCACAAAAGCTGCTGCGGAAGAAACCTGCAAAGAAGAAAAGCATGGACAGGAGGGTGAGCATGCTCACTGCTTCTCTGCGGTGCTTCTTCATAACTCACTGACCCCTGCCCCTTCCTCCATGGAAGGCTGGAGGTCACCAAATCCCCCCTTTTCCCCTTATTTCACATCTGTTCTGCTCCCGAGCAATTCTCCCTGAGCCTGCAGGCAGCAATAAAATCACAGGTAGCATGAAGACAGTGAGAAAACAATGAAGTTAGTTGAAAATAACCTCAATAAATTAAACCCCTTGGATGTTAGTTTTGTCCCCTTGCCTTTCAGACTCGCATAGGATCACTTTTACCAAGTCTGCTTGTCACCACGAGACCCCCGCAGTCTCTGCAAACACCAGCAATACCTTGGTTTCCCTGTGCTGCACTTGCTGGAGCCCAGCTCCAACCTGAAGGACAGCCTGGCACAAGCTCAAAAGACAAGTGGGCAACCTTTCAGTTTGGAGTCATCTACAGCCCATATACGAGAAGCTGCCAAGCCTTGTCCTGCTGGCAGTGGAAGCCTGAAGGTCAAAACCCATGTTTAAGAGTGAATAAATCATTTCAGAAGAGGCTGAGTGATGTTTAGGAGGTGCTTCTCAGAGAGCTGCATGGGGCTGGGGCCGTGCCTGCAGGACAGGCCTGACACCTTGAAGCTGGGAGAAAGGCAATCCTCAGAGGACAGTAATACAACATATATAGCTCTGTTGTTTCAACAGTATTCTTTTTTTAAATGCATGTGCTCTTCCGAATGGTACATAAAAGCCTGGGTACTTTTTGGGACCACTGTCATTTCTCTCCCAGGGAACCGAACCTCTTCATCCCGGCACATGTCACCTGCTGAGGCAGTCACAGCTGCTGTGCCAGAGGCTACACAAAAAACACGGGAACCCCCCAAACCAGGGCATGCCAAAGGTCCAGGCAGCCTTCCAACTGAGTCACCAGCAGAAGGTAAGAATGTTGGGTCCCTCACCAGGGCTCCCCTGAGGAGCACGTACTGCTGCTGGCTTCTAGCAGTCACCCGCACACTTCTTCCATCACTACTGGGTCAACACTGGGAAAAGGCAGCCTGTGGACTTTGGGGTGGATAGATGCTGCAGCGAACAGCCCACTGCTGCTTTGAGCAGTAACACCACGAAGTGCAGGGACCTTGTCTTCCTCCTCTCTTTCTCCTGTGTCCTCCTGACTTCCGTTCACCTGTAACCAGGGATTCACTAGAGCAGGCACTTCCCCCTCCTGCTCCTGCTGCTCCTGCCAACAGTTCTTTTGCTTCTCCCTGTCTAATTAGTTTGAATTTCAGACTCAAGGTTTTCCCTAAAGCCCTTTCCAATCCTCCCAGTTCTTCTCCTTGTACACCTCCATCCCATCCTACATCAAGGACAACTGTAAAGTCACTGGAAGTATGTCTTCACAAATGTTGGTGCATGCTTGTTCAGTATTAAAATTGGTCTATATTAATGTTGCCATAATTAGTACTTGAATAAAGTAAGCAAAAAAACAGAGTACTAAGAAATATACTAAACTGTCGCAAAAACAGGAGTTCAGCAGCACAGCTGAAGTACTTCCAACCCTCTCCTATCAAAAATAGAAAGACTGTGAAGGAACCTCTTGACCATGTCCTCATCTCACCCTGGTGAGAGCTCCAGGGGCTAGAAGGTTGGTGGAGCTCAGTTGCTTAACACACCAGATTCTGAGAATATTAAAGGTCGTTTCAATGGATGCAGGATGTTTTGCATATCACCTATTGCATAGGCGCCTTACGTTACATTGCCAGAGCTTCACCAATGTTCATCCGTAGCAGTGAAAACAGTATTGCCTCCCCGTGAGGTATTAGGATCTGCAAAGCCCCGATAAGTGCTAGATGTGGTCCTCTCACTGGCTTGACCTGCCTTTCCACATCACCATACCTTTGGATGCCCTATGTACTTATTTAGTATTTCTAGATGAGATTATTTTTTTCCTGGTGCATATTAACATTCTCTGATGACAAAACATGTTAATCATAGCATGGTGGAGTAACAATACCAACATTACACAACACTATCCTCCTGTAAACTAAGACATACCATCCTGTACTAAATCTCTGGTCCCATCAGAAGAGTCTCAAACATGGATTATCCCCACCCCTGTACCACTTTCTGTAGCCATTCCCTAAAGGAAGCAGCAGAGAGACACCCGCCAGCTGAGCAGCAGTCACAAAGGGAAAATACCCCACGCCAGAAGCTCTTTCCTGAGGGCAAGCTGCCACAACGCGCCAGCCATCAGCCAGGGTTTGGTGGCTTGCCCCTAACTCAGTACCGTTCACAACTACACCACACCACTGCTCCTAGCACAAAGAAAATAAAATTACTGTAGGGCGAGGACTTGTAAAAGAAGAACATATCAAGGCCCCTAATGTTGCTGGACATACCCAGCAGAATTTGGGGACAGTGAATAAACTTCAATGACAACTAAGACTGACCTGGTCAACTGGTGAAGGCATGCTGAATTTGATTAATACATTTATTGAGAAAACAAAACCCTGCATCCAGAAATAAATACTCTCAAAAAGGTTTTGACATTTTCTAAAGCTTCATTTTTTTACCTTGGCTTTCCCTAGAAGGGCACACACAACAGATTGTAGATGTCCATCCTTCCCTGGGTAGTCTCCCTTCGTAACCAAAGGAGAAATTTCTTTAAAATGCTCTTAAAAATAGGTTCTGAAAAGCATCTGCAGATGACCACCATCCTCCACAAAGGAAATGTCAAGGGACGCCAGCTAGCTTTTCTAGACGCTCCGCACTGGTGACAGTGAAACCTCCCCCCCCACTGTGTTTGGAAATTCCCACGCATTTCACTGCACCTGGAAGCACTGCCGAAAGGTGTTGCTTGCCCTTTAAAAAGCAAAAACCTTTCAAACCTAAAAGATAATTACACGGATTTCACATGAAGCGACACCTGTAATATGCTTTTAGAGATGTACAAGATGACATACAAAAATACTGAGATCAGAAACTGAGTAATCCTAAAAAGCCATTTTTACAGGAGAGACGGAGGAATGAGGGAGACAGGGACAGATAACCATGGTCTGAGTAATATCAGAGAGAAAGTACTAGAAGGTGCAGAATTAACCTTTTCCTAATTAATTACGAGTTGTAAGGCAGAGGAAATCAGCCAGTTGAGAGCAATTTCAGTGAGACAGGGATTTCAACACTTGAAACACTTTGGCTGTCCTTTAAAAGCAGAAGGAGAGGAAGGGAAGCGGCTGCTGTCAGGAGAGGGGGGTGAGCTGGAGCTGCGATACCGCCCCAGCACGCCAGCCACAGCCACGGCCGAGCCCGCCAGCTCCGGAAGGACCACGCTCCGAATGACGGCGGGGAAGATTTCATTACAGGATGTAAGCCCGCAAGATAACGATCAGTAAATGCATTCTAAACAGGGTTATTCGAAAGGCAATCAAATTTTTGCAACAGGAAAATTATTCAGGAAGTTGGATTCCAGGAGACTTCTTTAACCTCCTCCGACCCGATATTTCTTATGCTCCTACATTCAGCTCTTAATTCTTCAAATATTACCATATTTAGTAACTGGAGAAGATGGGAAAATATTTGCTGAAGGCGTTCAGTGGAGAAAATTTGATTATTTTCTTTTTAGTCTGGATCTTAACTCCTCAAACCACCCAACAACTCACCACAAACCTCCTGCATCATCCCTATGGCAAATACCTTGAGTGCAACTTGGCCAGCAGCTTTTCTTTTTAATTTTAAACTTTCTTTAAACCACTTCATATTTATTAATACCCACACTCTTACATCTCAAGATGGAGAGCTCTCATGGATACAGGATTCTCATAAATGCAGATATAGCAAATGACATAGAGAAGATTCAGTTGAAGAGCAACACTGCTCCGTCTGCCTGATCCTCTTGAACCCCTTTAAAGCCGCAGAAGGTGCAGACCTGCTGTCTGGACCACTAAATGTGGAATCTGGGAAAATATACAGCTTTAAAACATGCTGCTTCTTCAGATTGTGCTACCTTGAATGATGTGCTGCTGCACTACACATAACTGTAGACTGCTGTGACAATAAACAGGGGGGAAATGTTTATCAGCATTTAAAAAAAAAAAAAAAAAAAAAAAAAAAAGAGAAGGTGAGAGGATAGAAACTGTGTTTTAATGCAGAGTTTAGCTTGTTTTTTTATCCATACAGTTCCCATTCATCTGGGGGTTGTCCAAGAGCAAAAGATATTCTTCTGAGTCCCTTCAATGATATTTTGCATCACAAGTCAGCTAAAGAACCCAGTAATTCTGTTCATAATAGGTTTTGGAGTTACATGTACCTAACTTACAATAGCCAGCTTTTTTGTTTTCTTTGCAGGAGGGTTAAAAGCTAAATAGCATCAAGAATAACACTGCAGTATCTCTCTTGCCTTAACCCACTTGGGGTACCCTCCGACGCCTAGAGCTCATTCAGAAACAAACAGACAAGCCAACCCACCGCAGCACTGTAAAACACTACACTGCACAACAGTTGCTATGATGCCTAGTGCTAAGAAACATAGTGGAGCTGTTAGCAAAGCTCTGAAGTTGGGCAAACGTGTTGAGCAGTCAGGAATCAGAAATATTTAATTCTTTTAAATGTACTGCTTTTTAGGACACACCTTACTGAAGCACAATGCCAATTGAATGCTTTTTTTTTTTCTCTGGCCCTATAGATTTCATAAAAGGGAGATTACCTGCAGAAAAAAAAAAAAAACAAATCCTGATGCTTCATTTCTTCAATCACAACTTTTCCCTTCCATGGTCTTCCTTGATCCTGTTCAGTAAAGGAGTTGTGGCTACTGCTCCTGGAAAGCAACAAAGAAGCTGGGAAGCAAGATTTTGTGGACAAAGCAAGCTAGAGGAAAAAGCCCTTCCCAGATGGCAGATCAGTTTTCTCAAGCCCTCTTTCAGCAATTGGCAATGCTGTCAGAAGATTCAGAGAGGAAAATGCTTTGGTTTGTTTTTTTTCTTGGAGAGTTGATGTCCCCTTAACAATAGGACTGACTGCACAACCAAAAAGTCCTTGGCTGAGGAAAACTCTAAGCTAGCTGAGATGCCCATGTACTCCTCCTGTGCCCTAAATGCCCAAGCTCCCCTCGTCCTCCCCTCCTAAGCGATGAAGAGCAGAAGAGATGAATCTCCATTCACAGGGGAAGCCGTGAGACCGGGGGACCTGCTTACAGCTGGCATCGCACAGCCAGGGACAGGTACAGTTGCCACTGATTTATATGCCACTAATGAGAAATTTTTGCAACATAATTCAAGCAGCACTGCATGGGTATGAAATCAGGGCGAAAGCCAGTTGAAAAGCAATGGCATAGCAGCTGGTTCGTTTGAAGGACTAATTATGGGATGGAGTCTCACACATCTGGGTCATCGCTGCACATCCATCTCAGTTGCATACTAGCGACAAGGTCATTACTCTTTGATAGTTCCTTGGTGACAGACACAAAATGACTCTGCAGGTCCAGACCACTTTGTAGTGCACCGGTCTCCTCCTTAGAGTACCCCGCATGACAGGGGCTAATTGATCTTTGCATTGGCAGCATGAGCAGAGATCTTGGGGCTGATCTGCTTGGGAATGACATCCAGATTTGATGCACTGCAAGAGGCCAGCCTGGAAGAAGGCTATCCCACCAGCTCCCCGGCCACACCACTTCTGCAGCCATCAAGACAACTGAAAATCCTTCCACGATCTTGTTCAAACACGTGCAACATGGCAAAACAAAATGGGCTTTGGCAAAGGATCCTTATTGGCAGAGCGCACCCAGTGCAGCTGCTTCACCACTTTCTCCATCTTTATCTGGCTGCAACCCTGAGTTGCGCTTACTGTCTGAGAGATCCAAAAAAAGCCTGGCAACACAGCCTGGAGAACTGCGGACAGAGTCAGGCCCTAGTAGTTAAAGATCCATGGCCTAAAAGGGAAGTAAAATCTTTGTAGGGAAAGACATGCACCCACTTCACAGCTGCAGCAGCCCCTCTGCATCTGGAGTAAGCAATGGGAAACTCTCAGATGGCGGCCGGAGGAGGTACACGGCACGGGGGCAAGCTACAGGCTGCTGCAGGGCACAAGCCAGCGGTCATCTGAAACACTGAACAGCACCATGAGTTCAGTTCTGCAGCCAATGCATGTAAATAACTCCTGGTGAACTGTGCTCGGGTTAAAAACCAAGTTCACCCTGCTCATGGCTTTGATTTGAATGTGGGTTCACCAACTGTAACCTAGAACGTGTCAGCAAGAGAGAGGGTCTGAAATCCTCAGTGCTCGCTGCATAAACAAACTAATTTGCAGCCTGACATTTTAGCTGTGTCCTATGTAGATGTTTTTCTGCTTATTCAATACCCTGAATCAAAACACTTCATAGCTGTGCAATAATAAATAAGGTATTAATACTAGGCACCACAGGTGCTCGGTCCCTGATTTAACCTTCTTTTTTTCTTCTAACCCCAACCGGGGCTCTGAAAAATATGTAACTTCTTTTATAACTAACTTAGTGTTTTCAATCACTGGAAATAATTACTATCATGAACAGACAGCAGCATGCACAGGGCATATATAAGACAGCAAGGGGAGAGTGCAGGAAAGAGAGAGAGAGAACAAGAGAGAAGATAAGATACTGTCAAATACTCAAGATACTTCCAGCCTAGATTTCTGTTTTTCATGTACGAGAACAAACAGTTTTCAAAATATTCCTCTGTGAAGACGAAGTAACTCTGGGGGTCCAGAACGCACTCCTACTTTTTGGATGCTCTCTGCCCCTGGCTGTCCCGGGAGGCTGAGACACTGGCTTCTCCCTCAGGCTCTGCCAGGTCACACCAGATGCAGTTTTCATGACAAAATGAAAATTTCATGGCTGGTCAAGGTTTAAGTCCTAGTTTGGTTTTTTAATCATTTGATTTCATCAGTTCCTCCTCTACCCAGCTCACACAACTTACCATATGTTGGGGGGGGGGGGGGGGTGGGGGGGGGGGGGGGGGTGTTCTTTCCCTTTTCTTTCACTATCTTATCACAGACACGCTAGTGGTGACCTGAGGATAAAAAGGATAGAGAAAAATCAAGGGTGCTGCAGTGGGCAAATGCTACCGCTGAGGCCAGCTGGCCCCTGACAGATCTCGCTCGACTATTTCTGACATAGTTATAGTGCTCAGCCCCACGAACCTCACCTTGACCAGGTACTCAGAAAAGAGCTCTGGGATGCACACCCAGAGTCTGCTGTTCCTTCGTCCTTTTCATGCCATCTTGTCCCATCACGGCTGTTCATCAGAAACAGTAACTCAGGTTGACAATATTCCTACTAAAGACAGGAGCTATTGAATTATCTAAGGACAAAGCTAAATGCTAGCTTTTAAAGGATAACTGATCTACTAAAAGCAAGTATTGTTTTGGACATGCCATGTCATATTTATCATGCTTGGCTTCGCATTGCACTGTTATTGCCTGCGATGTCATTTGAACAACATGAAGTCGCATGGCACAACATGACAGATGCCTCAGCAGTGAGGGAAAGACACTCTCTAGATTCCAGGTCCATTATAGCTCATCCCCAATAAAAGATTCAAGGGATACGAACGACAGTGTGTCTGCAGACCGTAAGTGACTCGAGTCTCCCCAGTTATCTGCAGAAAACAGATCTCCTCGGTTCACCTGCTTTTCACATAATTGACGTTCTATTTGCGTCCATTAAACGTGATTTCATCATCATCTTCTAACAACCAACCTGATTACAAAGTAGGAAAAGCCTTTCTTTCAGATTTTTGCCCATAACAGTCCTGAGGAATGTGCTGGGTAGAGACAGACTCCCTTTTAGCACAATACTGATCTTAATCCCTGATTTACCAGTAGAAAATCTCCCCTCCTTCAGGAAAAGGCATCACCTCAAGCAACACAAGAACACTCTGCCAGTCTTCAGAGGAGTAGACTGTCCTCGTCCTTTCCAATGAGATTTGCTCTCTTAAATGTTCCTTGAGAAACTTCAAAAGACAATAAATCATTGAGAATGGATTGTAATAAAAAGTATCCTAGAAGAAAATGCATCCATGTGTATTCAACTCTGAATTATTAAAAGCTTTCTAATTTTTACTCTCTTTTAGTGGCAGAGGAAAGGGAAAGCAGACAGGTTATCTCTGCCTTTCACTGAAAATTACCTCCTCTTTTTCCAGAAATATCCAAAAATGGAAGGGAAAAGTAGCTCCATTTCCATAGATAGTTTCTGATCTGAAATTCAGAAAAAAACCCAGCATTTTCTTCCAAAGAACCTGGCACTTTTAGAGGAAATTTAAAACATCGGTGAGCATTTTAATCACCTTCCTAAAAGCCCGTTTTCCAGTTGGAAAGGGCTTTCACCAAGAACAACAATAAAACCCTCCCTCAGGCTCCAATTCCCCAGTCCCCATGACCTTGTAGCTCCTCACACCCATCACAAAGGCTCGGCCACGGGAGCAGGTTGTGAGGATGAAGCTGGTTCTCTGCTTCAAAAGCAGAGCTAGTTCCCTGTAGGTACTCACGGCCCAACCTGCAGATCCTGCCATTTTTCATGGCCTTTTAATATCACCTCCACATCTTTTTTTTATTCCAATATTAATGGACTCGCTTATCCTGCTCTGTGCCCCACATATTCGCTAGATGAATACAATAAATTGGCAAGTCCGGTCTGACTGGCCATATGCTGTTCAATTTGTATCCGCTGGTGTCCTGACCTCGCTTTTGTCCGAGCTGCTAAAAAGTCCAACCGAGTGGCTGAAATATTCTCCTTTATCTGAAGCTAAGGAAACTATTCTTTCCCCTTTCACAAAACTTAAATTGCTTTTCAAAGAAAAAAAAAAAAAAGAAAAAAAGAAAAAAAAAAAAAGTGGTTTTTTATTTTGCTCCTCAAATGTCTGAGGAAATACACAGAAAATGCCTGGCACATATGGTATTTTTATGTGGCTTATTTTTTTAACTTGTCTACAAGTCTGCACAGAATCATTACTATTTGGCACGCAGCAAAAGGAGGTCTCCTGTGCATAACATGATTTAGCCTGGCCGATAAAGTGGAAGTGGATTTCTACATTGCATATTAAGTTCTACCGGATACCATTTGCACAAGAGAGTAAAATTGCAGTTTCATGTTCTTCTATGATGATACATTTCCCGTCAGACAGCCTCATCTCTCTCTTCCTCCAAATATTAAAATTTCTCCCAGCAGCGACTCCACATTTCCCCCCCTCACTCCCATCTTGCCTCGCCGAAGGCTGTTACTCTTGTTTGCAGGGAGTTGCCAGCCAGAAGCCGGGCCCTGGGGTCCCCTCCCGGGGGAGCGGGGTGGGTGGCCGTGGGGACAAGCAGAGCCCTGGCAGGGAGGGTGCAGCACCCCAGGGCCGCTGCAGCAGGAGCGTGGAGCTTCACCAGACAGGGCCTCTCTCCACCTCTCCGAGGCTCACGCTGCCGGTGCACCGGGGACACTCCTGCTGCATCCTCCCACTCCAGCTGCCTTTTCCCCAACCTCCCCCACTGCCGGCAGAAGTCCCAGGCTGCCCAGATCCCAATCCACCTTGCACACAGGTGGTGGGGTTCCACTTGCTCACCTTGCACTAAGCATTCTGCATACCCGCCACGCGGCGTGCGGCCTCCCACGTTGTGTCCGGTGCCCCGGGAGCTGCCAAGCAGTGAGGGTCCTGCTCCCCAGCGCGCAGCCCACCACGGCATGGCACAGTGGAGATCGTGGCGCCTTCCCAAAACACAATGGCTACAGCTGGCGGGGCTGGGCACGCTCTGTGCTGGGTAACGAGTCGGCGGGATGGCCGAGCCCACAGCGGTGGGGAATGGAGTTACCTCTGCTGGTGCCAGGCACTCATGGTGTCCCCCAGGGCTCCGTGCTGGGGCCGGTTCTGCTTGATATCTTTACAGGCAGGATGGACGAGGGGATGGCGGGCCCCTCAGTCTGGGGCTGGCACCCAGCCAGGGGCTCTACAGGGGCAGGGGGCAGGCCGGGCCCAGGGCCCGAGGCCACCGTGTGAGGGTCCCCAGGGCTCAGCGCCGGGCCCTGCCCGCGGGTCACACCAGCCCCAGGCAGCGCCGCAGGCCGGGGCACAGCGGCTGGGCAGGGCCGGGGGGAAAGGGCCCGGGGGGGCGGCTGGGGCCGGCTGGGCAGAGCCCCCAGCCTGCCCGGGTGGCCGAGGCGGCCAGCAGCGCCCTGGCCGGTGTCCGGAGCGGCGTGGCCGGCAGGGCCGGGGCAGGGACCGTGCCCTGCGCTGGGCACCGGGGCGGCCGCCCCTCGAGCCCCGGGGCAGCTTCGGGCCCCTCACGGCAGGGGGGACGCGGAGGGGCTGGAGCGTGTCCGGAGCTGGGCTGGGGGCTGGGGAAGGGGCTGGGGCACAAGGCTGATGGGGGGCGGCGGGGGGCACAGGGGGCTGTAGGCAGGGGGGGTCGGTCCCTTCTCCCAGGGAACAAGCGACAGGACAAGGGGCCACGGGCCCAAACTGCAGCACAAGAAGTTCCATCTGAACGTGAGGCAGAACTTCTTTCCCTGGAGGGTGGCAGAGCCCTGGCACAGCTGCCCGGAGAGGCTGGGGGGTCTCCTTCCCTGCAGACATTCACATCCCACCTGGACGTGACTCTGTGCGACCTGCTCTGGGTGACGCTGCTTTGGCAGGGGAGGGACCAGATGGGCTCCAGAGGTACCTTTGACCCCGACCAGTCTGACATTCTGTGATCTGTGCCACTAGAAAGACCAGTCTGTGGCCAAGGTGGGAAATGGCTTCCCATCAGCACTCTGAGCCTCACTGCCCAGGAACACAAAACCCACTCCATCACCGTGCACGCTGAACCAACCAGCCAGTCTGGCCTCTTCTTCCCCAGAAGCTTTTGGTCGGCTTCATACAACCCTGGATGAAAGGCAGAGGCTCCAGTGGCATGACAAATGTCACTGCAATAGAAGGAGCAGACTGATGGGAGGGAAATGTTACGGTGACCCAGGAGCAGCCCTCAGAGAAACCCTCTGGCAAGAGGTAACCAAGTTTCATGTCCTCAGCCACTCGCTGGGTGCAGACGCTGCTGGTCCTGGTGCTAGTCGATGCAGCATCACTTCTTCCCAGCCCGTGTGTATTCGTGAGGCGCCCACTCTCGCTTGCTGGGCTCCCCTCCCATGGCTGCCACAGCTCCTCTCATTAACCAGCCCTTCACCCACCTGCCTTCACCGAGCTTGATTGCTTCACGCCACACCTTTAAAGTCAGTGGGAGCTTGGACTGAAATTCAATAAGCTGAGGATGACCTGTACGGTCCCTGCCGTTCTTCCTTTCCCTATTAATTCCCCTCTCCTTCTTTTCCCATCATATTGTTTTACCAATTACTCCATGCCTAATAAATTACCACTAATGCTGCAGCATCAAACATTTATTATCCTGAGCACCACGTGACTAATGAGTGAGTTAACCTCCAATTTCTGTCCGTGTAATTCACGCATTGATTTTACATGAAAAGAACTCTTGACTTACATTGGATGACCCTGATAAATTTAATCTCTTTAATGCTGCTTCTTTCTAAATAAATGTAAAATGTTTTCCTCTAGAAAGTTTCTCACCAGTAAAACTTGCATTGCAACTTGGCAAAAAACCTCCTCTATTACTCTGCCGAATAAATCAATAAAACTAAAAGAAAAACCTAAACCTGCATAAAAAGCCTCCGATTCCTCCAAGCGCTGGCAGCTCAGCCAGCCTGACAGCGCAGTTACAAACGTGACAGGTAATCAGAGCTGACAGCTGGTGTCAAAACCCGCAGCTGGAATTTAGCGGCAGGCTGGGATAGGTACGAGTTTGGGGCTCTCTTATTCCTGGTCTCATCACCCCTCCTTTCCCCCATGGCATCACCTCAGGGCCTGTGACCGGAGTGGCAAGGCTGGGCAGGGAGCACAGGGGCAACACAGCACCTCCCAAGCCAGGGGGACCCCGAGAACCCTCTCGCGTGGGTGGCAATGGGCCTTGCAGCTACATCAGCGCCGCCGCCCCTGGCTTTGCTTTACTCTGTCAGAGGGCTAACAGGGAAACCGTGCTTCGGATTCTGTGCTGGCTACCATGGGGTGCTGCAGCTTTTCCCTAGGATGCACACAAGGCTGGGAGTTTTACACAGTCAAAACCTTGCAGAACCTTTGCAGAAGGCTCACGACAGGAGTTAGGGGAGTGACGGCACACCTATCTTCTCTGTCATGCATACGTACCAGGGACAGTGGAACATTGACACAGAAAGGCTCTGGCAGACAGGCTGCAAAGTGCAAACCAGCAAGGGGCTGGAAAGCCAGCTTGTCCAGCAGCCGGGACTACAGCCAGGCCATAGAAAACCAAAGAAAAATTAATTTTGAAAAGAAAAAAAAAAGGTGGGGGGAGAAATTTTACTACAGGAAAGGTACGTAGCTGAGTATGGCCAGGGTTGCTCCTTCCATGGGGAAAGAGAGAGAGAGGAAGAAGGACTGGAGTAGAAACAGAGACAGGGAGGAGAGCTGGGCTTGCAGCTCCTCTGGCTTTGCAAGGGAGAAGGCTGCTGGGAGAGCAAAAGCCTTGAGCAGTGTTGCTGGGAGCAGTGGCCTCCCTCCATCCCTCCCCTCCACCACCGGCATCTCACACCTCTGCTGCAGGAGAGGCTGGCAGCAGCCTGGGCCACCTCTGCTAGAAACTGCCACCAGTTTAGACTCCTGCCCTTCTCCCACGGTGCGCGAGACCCCACCAGAGCAAGGTGAGCAAAAATGCCTCCTCCTCGCCCAGGCTCTTGAGGTCCCGGCCAAAAAGAAGGGAGAAAGCAAGGAAGTGAGCGAGGCAGGAGCAGGGCCAACAGCAGCCATCCTTCGGAAACACACATGGCTCAGGAAGGGCGGATCAGGTAGTGTGCTGAGGAGCACCAGTGGAAGGAAACAGAAGGGATTTGTTTAGGTTGTTCCTTTAAAATATGTCCACTCCCCTCTGAGCCTGCATATTTCACAGTCTCAGCATACTTTCCTTGTTGACAACTCTGGCAGACTCGGTAATTTTTTTTTCCTAAGTGAACTCACTCACCAAAGCATTTTTCAGGCTCCCACAACTGAAGGAATAGAAGCTGCAGCCTGAAAAAAAGCAAGGAACAAAACCAGTCACACCACAGAACTTTCAGGGGCTCAAACATGCAGTGCTTGAAATGGCTAATTCATGTGCGTTATTCTGAAGTCATTAGTTTCTATTCCTTTTCACGGTAAAATAATTAAAATACTTTGTTTTCTGCATACAAAAAAAAAGGGCGGGGGGGGGGGGGGATGAGGATCACAGCCATTTAGACTCCAAGTAGGTGTTTTTAATCTACAGGATGCAGGAAAATTGTGGAAGAATTCTATACACCCAAGTATTCAACAGTAACGCATTTCCACTACCTGAGTATTAGAATTTTATATGCCCAGGTATTAGAAACATCCGCGTTGCAGCGAGAAGTCCTGTTACCAGGCAAACATCAAGAACAGAAGATAAAAAGAAATCTACTGTGCTGGAGAATGTCAGTATATGGATGAGCAACCCAAGTCTGTGCAACTTTGTAATATTTTCCCTGACGATAACAGCTTTGGCTCAGACCTGGGAACAGTTATGTATTATTCTAAATAAACAGCTTGGTATTTCTCCATGCCAAGCAGCTCCGTTTGGTGCTTCGCAAAAGCTTGAAAACACTGTCCCGCTGCCACCACCCCCAGTGCATTGCTATTCCCCCAAAACAGCCCTTCTAGCCCTACGATTTTTTATAAAAAAAAAAATGTCCCGGAGAATCCAGTCTGAGCAACCAGAGCGCCCAGTTAATTGCCACATCACGGGCAGTGAATCGCATCTCCTGGTGCTCCCTCCATCCATCCAGCGGCCCAGGCAATATCGGCCTCAGCCTTCTTCCTTTGAAATAATAAGATAAGAATGAGAAGAATGGAATGGAATAATCATCATCCAAAATATTATTAAAAATAACAATGATAAAAATAATGATGAGGAGGAAGAGGGAGAGTTTAAATACTTACTTTTAAAGACCAGTCTGATGTTGCATGGGGCACTCGCTCGGTGGAAGGACTGCTGGGAGATTTGATTCACCACGTGTGAATATATTTACATATGCTAATTATGATGGTAATTCCTGTACATAATTATCAAGATATTAATAATATATAAGCACAACTATACCAATATTATATTTTTATATTTGCTATGTTGTGTTAATATTAATATATGATTTTAATGATGATAATAGAATTTATTCTAGCAATAACTTAATTTTCTAAAATGTTTTGTTATTATATTTGCTATAGCATATTAACGTTATTATATGATTTTAATAATAGTCATTGTATTGATTCTAGTAATAATTGTTCATTATTATTATATTTACTATGGCATATTAACAACGTACGCTTTTAATACAAATTACATTTATTCTAGTAATAATTTAATTTATATATATTTTTGTTATTATATTTGCTATGGCATATTATTATATTAATAATTATGATGATTCTAGTAATAATTACATTTTTAAATTTTTGTTATATTTGTTATGGCATATTACTATTAATATACCTATATTATTTTAATAATTATGTTGATTCTAGTAATAATTGAATTTCTAAAATCTTCGTTATTCTTATATTTGCTATATCATATTAATATTAATATATCATTTTAATAATAACTACATTGGTTCTAGTAATATCTTTTAAGAACTTACTATATTTGCTATAGCACATTAGTATTAAGATATTTTTAAATAACAACCATATTGATACTCGTAATAACTTTTTATTATTATATTTAATAATATAGTGTTAATACTAATATACGATTATTACATATATAAAAATTAACTTTAGAATTTTTTGTTATTATTAGATTTGCTGCGGCATGTGGATATTAATATATCATTGAAATGATTATTATAGTAGCAGCATCTTAATTGGTAAACAATTTTTTTGTTATCAGCCAAACTCCCGACTGGAGCCGCCCCCCCCCGCCGTGCCCTGCCCCTCCCCCCCCGCCGCCATTCGGCGGTATCTCCTGCCATCTACTGATGCTGCCGCGGCTGCTGCCTCTCGCCACGCGTGGGGCGCGGGTCCCCCCCTCTCTCGCCCCACACGGGGGGGCTACGGGATGGGGGGAGCCACCGGGAGCCCGGCCCCGGTCCCGGCCCGCCCCGGGCGGCCTGGCCGCCCGGGGCGGGCCGGGACCGGGGCCGGGCTCTGCCCGAAACCTCCCCGGGGGAGGGCGAAGGCGCAGCCCTTAAGAGCGGCGGCGGCATCCAGCGCCCCATCCCTGCGCGGCCATGGGGGAGGCGGTGGGAGGCAGCGCGGTACCCCCGCTGCCGCCGTCGGAGGCGGTGGGGGGGCAGGTGAATGCCCTGACCGTCCTGGCCTTACTGGAGAAACTGGTCTCGATGTTGGAAGCGGTGGAAGGGCAACAACGGCAGATGGAACAGAGGCAGCGGGGTTTGGAAGGGGCTGTGCGGGGTATTCAGGGAGACCTAGGGAAATTGTGCCGCAGTCACGGGGCGACCGGGGAAGCGGTGGAGAAGCTGCTGGAGAAGTCGCGGAAGGTGTGCGCCCATACCCGTGCCGTGCGGGAGCGGCTGGAGAGGCAATGCGACCAGGTGCGACGCCTGGAGCAGCATCACGCCCAGCTGCTCCGGCGGGACCGCTTCAAGGTGCTCATCTTCCAGGTGAGAGGCTCTGCGGCCACCCCTGCGCCCCACATCCCTGCATCCCGGCCCCACGAGCTCACTCCTGAACTGGAGGGAAGAGCCCTTTTCTGCTCACTCCTAGCAAACTTGGGGAAAGAGCTGTCTTTGTGCGAACTTGGCAAACTTGGGAGAAAAACCTTCTTTTCATCTTGAAAAACTTGGGGAAGGAGCAATCTTTTGCTAACTCCTAGCACACCTGGGGGGAAAGCCCTCTTCAATTCTTAGCAAATTCAGGAGAAACGCCCGCTTTTACTCTTCGGAAACTTGCAGGGGAAATCCTGTTTTGCTAACTCCTAGCAAACCTGAGGAAAGTTAAGCAGTCTTGTTTGCCAACTCTCTCGGCAAACAAACGTGGGGGGAAAGTTCTTTATCTTTTTGTGAGCTCCTAGCAAACAAGGGTCAAGAGCCTTTTGTTTTTGCTAACTTTTAGCAGACTTTGGGAAAAAGCCCCCTTTAACTCATGGCAAACTTGGAGAAAGAGCTGTTGTTTACTGTTAGTGAATCTGAGGAAGGAGCCCTTGTTTTGCTCTTGACAAACTTGGGCAAAGTGCTGCCTTTTCTTCTCAGCAAACTTGGGAAAGAGCCGTCTTTTACTCATTCTCAGCATACACGGGGAGAAGAGCTGTTCTGTTGTGGATGTTTTTTGGTTTGTGGTGTTTTGTTTTGTTTTTTTAAGCAAACTTGAAGAAAGGGCCCTTTTTTTTTTTTTTTTTTAAAGCAAACTCAGAAAACTTGAGAAAAGAGCCCATTTTGCTAAATCATAGCAGTGCCCCTAGAAACTGCCATCCCATCTGCCCTCAGAAGCAGGAGAGAGACAGCACTGCAGCTCCCTGTCCGCTCAGGCTCACTCCGCCCCGCTTTGCTCCTCAGGCTCTTCTGGCCCATTCAGGGATGAGCTAAAAATGCAGCTAAAAACTCTGCTTCCTGGGAGTCCATCCAGTGATACCAGCAGTTTGCATATTTTCCCCTTTTTAAGCAATGGGCTGGATAGAACACTGCGTGAGCTTTAACTAAACACAGGACATGACTTTCACATCTTTAAAATTAAAAAAAAACAAACAGACCTCCACAACACCCTGGGGGAAGGAAGGAGGGAGAGCAAACGTGAGGCTGGAGTAAGCCGCAGCTCAGGCACATCACCAGCTCCTCATGCTAAGCTTGTCGGCCGAGTCACTAATTCTGCTCCTTGGGTTGTTGGGTGTTTTCTTTCAATTTAAACAAAGCCAAAACAACAGAGCAGTATTAGATTTTAAAAGCTGGCAGGCCTGGGTAGTACACAGGCACTTCCCCCAGAAAGGAAGCTCCCACCTCCCTGCTTATTGTTCTCCCAAATTACAGTCCAGGCTTGTCAAGCCAGAAGAGGAGGAGCTGCAGCCTGTACGAGCACAGTGGTTTCCACCACAGAAGGAATGTGGAAATTATTCCAGGGACTGGGTAAATTAAAAGACACATGTTCTCTGCAGTTCTGCAAGTAATTTAAGATCCATTACTGCAAGTCAAAAGACTGCCATCTCCCAGGCCCCGTTAGCTAATGACTGGCTCCCCCCTCCAGGTTCAGACCTAGACCCTGAAGGTTTCCCATAGGGAGGGCACACCAGCATGGCCTGGGGGAGGTAATCTTGTGGCATTTCCGATACCTCCAAGCACGAGAATTAAGGCCTTGCCATTGCAACTACAGCACCTTCCTCCACAGAACTCAAATTTTAGCATTTTAACATGACATAATGCAGAAAGAAAAGACTAAAACACATGTGTGTGTGTGTGTGTGTGTGTGCAGGGCACTCCGTGTTACCTTGGCTAGGGATCTCCGTTGCTGCTGGCCCGCAGCGGTGATTTGCAGGGACCGGGTGAAAGTAATGGTAAAACTCGCCAAGAAGGTTTGAAGGGTGAAGCAGTATCCCAACAGGGGAGAGCTAGCTTTGCTTGTGTCCTGACACTACGTAGCATCTCTGCAAAGCTAAGGCCTCTCTAAACCTCCAAGTCTTTCCTTAATACCAGATCCTAAAGTGCATAAACCCAAAGCAAACGACACAGGTCTGTGTCCCAGAACGATGGCTAAATAACACCCACTGCTTCTCCACCACCCACCACTGGGCTGGTACCTTTGAACAGCAGGTCTGTTCTTCATTGCTTTTACAAGGATTTAGTTGACTCAGTTCCCACCTCTCACTGGAAAATATGTTGCCGTGGCAGGGGGAGATGAACATAACCGATCCCAAGCCAATGCAGATCAGGAGCACAAGCCTTTGAAAAGAAATACTGCAGTTAAATTCAGTAAAAATATTCATCTGTCCGCCGGGAGTTGCTCCTGGCACTGGTCTGCTGCTAACAGGCAGTGTGGCTGTTTGGAAAACCAGGACAGCCAGCAGCGATTCCCGGGGCGTAGGAGGGTGGCCGGGGTGGGCAGCACCCAGGGCTTTCTCCCGCAGAGCCTGGGAGGAGCTGGGATTTTCCACCGAGGAAGCAGCCGCACCCAGAGGGATAGTGGGTGCTTACTGGGCTGTGCCCAGTGCCTGCTGCTGGCCTGGGCAGGTGCCTTACCTGCGTGCCCACCTCCTTGAAATCGCCCCGTGGGGTCTTCTTACAAGCTGGAGGTGGGATGACCTGGTAGTCAGCAGGGCCACCACCTTGCTGGCATAATTGCACAGAAGGAAAAGCAGAAGGGCTGGCTGCGTTTCTGTCCTGCCCCAAGCAGGAATCTATGGAAAAACAATTGCAGGAAGGAGAAGTTATACTGACGTCAGATTTCTGTAAAAACAAAAGGGAAAACTGGATGTCTGAGGCTTCTCTTCAGCTGGGGTATTCTTTTTTTTCCACTGGAAAAAAAAAAAAAATCCCAAACTTCACACAGCATGTTTCTTGTTAAGACTTGCTTTTCCAGCTTAGGAAGACAGCTCGGCATGAAAATAAAAATACACGTTTGCGAGTTGGTTCTGCGTTCACTGTATACTTCAAACTCCCTGATACTTGATGGGAGCACTGAGCATAGCCAAAACACATGACTGAGCTTCAGCTCTGCATTTTTTGAAACCGTGCTGCTGCCCACCAGCATCAGCTTTCCCTCAGCGTACACGCTGAGAATGAACTACGTTTAGAAAAGTTCATCTATTTACATATTTTCCATTAAAATGCTCTTAGTTTTCTCTCCCTAGACTGTCTGCATATATTTCTTTAATTGGTGACATATTTTCAGGGAGCTCCATTCCAAGCATTTGAGGATGCAAAAGTTATTACAAATGCCACAAGTGACACAGCAATTCAGCAGAACACTAAAGTGACTGTTTTAAAAATCCTTGTTAAGCTTTGGCATTGTTCCCCTCTGTTTTGTTCTCATCACATGATCAGCTTTTTGGTTCTGGTTTGGTGGGGGTTTTGTTTGCTTTTTTAGCTGCAAAAGCAAGATGCGAGATAAAAAAAGGCTCGTGTTTAATTTTTTTTTTTTTTTAATTAAATGTCATGTTTATTAGCGAATAGGAGAGATAAGTCAAAATTACAGCTTGGGGTCAAGTACACTGATATTCAAGTCCCTTCCAGATGCTGCTCTTGGTTTTCATGCTGAAACGAAGCAAGAGGAGGGCACAGGAAATTTGCCATTTGATTGTACCTTGTTGTTTGGGTCGCTCCAATCATCTTTTGAAAAACTCAAAAATGAACAAGTGAGGGAAACAGAAGAATTACAGGCCATTAATGCTATTATCTAACTACTAAATTTCCCAGTGGAGCTTTGCAGGGAGAATACTCTTATATCGACTAATGACAAAAATTCCTCTCGAGGCTCCTAGGACTTGACCCAGCTGTGGTTTGGGCGGCTGGGGGACGGTGCAGCCAATGCCTCAGCCTACACAGGACCAGGACGTGCAGATGGGCAGCTAGCAACCTCCTCCTCCCCACCCTCCTCCCTCCCTGCGGCAGCATCCCGGGCTGCAGAGCATGCATGCGTTTGTCCAAAGGAAAATAGGTGGAGCTATAGCTGTTTTTAGAAGGATTTGTCATCTTTCAATAAATTTCGTGCTGCAAAACAAGTTTTAGACTAGTAATCATTTAGGCATATAACAGCATCTACAAAGTAGAGAGGAGCCTGGACTGCTGTCAGCATGGGAAAATGCCATCTCCCCTTCTTGAAGGCCATGGCCTCGTACATCCAATTAACAGAACCCAAACCAAAGCACACTGATTTCTCTTTTGTAGCATCAGAGATCCAGCACTTCTGAGTAAATTAGTTACCTGTTCACTCCAGCTGTCCAGTTTTGTAGTACACCATTAAGGATCTTATCTTCCTTTCTGGTAAAAGATAGAGATGAGATTATAACCTATAGGAAGTTCCCGAGAACGGCTGATCAAGGCCACAGGGAAGGCACTGATTTTAACTTTGCAAGTATTGTATTAGCAAGAGTTGTTTTACACGGGGAACTTGCACTATTCTATTCATCTCCTATGTGGAAAACTAAAATTCAGAGGAGCTAACTACCTGCAGTCAAGCTCATCTGAGAAAATACAAAGCGCTGTTGTTGAACTCGGATGTGAAAAATAAAAAGATGTCTTGCTTTCTCAGAATTTTAGATTAGATCAAGAAGAAAAGATCAAAGTTCTACTTTTTTTGGCATGGAAAATAGTTGTGCAGTTTGTAACAGTTGGCATTTCTCAGTGTATTGTTCTAGTCTTCCTAAATGAAGTACCAGGCTGCTTGAAAAATGTATCAAAACAAAATATAGCTGTCATATAAACCTGTTAGACCAAAAAGTTACCAATAGCCCACTTACAACATGTTATCAGTAACTGTATTTGAAATGGAAACGTCTGTTCCACCACAGAGCGTTCCTGCTATACCACCACCCTATTTCCAAAGCATCTTTACTTAATTTATTTTCATTTGCATTTTAATTGTTCCTGTGATATTAAGGTCTTTTAGAAACGTGAGATAGGAAAGCAGGTCATTCCCATTTTACAAGCGGAGTAATAGATGCCCAGAGGCTGATGTTTTCCCGGGCCACGCAGGAAGCTTAGATGGAGAGGTGATTTCTTGAATGCCAGTACTGTCCGACAGCCACCTAGGATCTGCTTTTAATTGAATCATCAGCTCATTGTGTAGTGTCTTTTTGTTTGGTTTGTTTTCTCCATAGATACGGATAGTTTGACAGTCTCCTTTCTACTCAGTCACTAACTTGATAAAAATTACAAATTAAAATCTGTGTCCACATTCCTCTAGGGCCTGCACGCGGTACTTTAGTTTAACGTGAAGACTGTAGACAGCTAAACTGACCTTGAGAAGAGCCACACAGGCCCACCTCTGGCTCAGGCCGCACCGTGATCAATCTCATACGGCACCACCTTCCCAGATTCGATACTTTAAAAGTTACAACCCGTCTTCACTCATTAAAATCAGAGTTTTCTACGCCATTCAGGCACTTTCACCTGAACGTTCAGATGTACACGATTACCTAGGTTTGGAAAGAACGCACAAGATACGTGAATTATGCTTTATACTGAGCTCTCACACTCTGGGGAATTGTTTAAACACTGCACCCACTCATGTAATCCACATTTCATTAACTGCAGTGTAGAGAAAATATAAATATTTGTACTGCAGTTACAGCTGCCTTCACTTAAAGCTGGTGCAGGCTGTCTTTGTTTTGTTATCTTGGTCACTGTTGCCGATAGCTGCAACAACATTATAGGTGTCGGGAGAAGAGCGCTGGCTTTATTAGCTTTCATCTGTGCCAGCGTATCTGACTGAAGCCGCTGGGCCAGAAAGGTGTGTGGAAACCATACAAGGAAAGCAGATACCAACTGCCAAAACCCCATCCCTTTTTTTGATGCTTTTCATTTTTATATCCTTGAGGTGTATTCATCAACACGCATGAATCCCAGCACATACGATTATATACTGCGTCTATATGGTATAAAATGATTCTGTTTGCCCATGTGCATATTCCTGAGTACCAGAAGCACTATGAGGTAGTCAGGACTATTTTGATTTTAAAAACAACTATGTACAACATCCTTATACAGCCTTGACAGCAAATTTAACCCAAGCCACTGTTCTCTCCAGTGATCACAATTGCATGCTCAGTCCTGAAATAATGAGCGTGAACTTTGAAGTGCATGTGGCCTTTTTTCCCCTCAACTGTACACTCCAGCCCGCTGGGACAGATCTGAGACTATTACAGCCATTTCACTCAGCACTTACCACCTTCTGTATCTAAAGATAAGTCAGGGCCGGGGGGGGGGGGGGGGGGGGGGGGGAGAAAATCCATATGACCAAGTGATGTTGCATGCACTCTGTCTGAAAGTGATAAAAAAGGTAATGAAAAGAGACTATGCAGATCTAAGGCGTAACAATCCTGAAAGAAAAAGGGAGTGTGCGAGGAGCCTCACTTGCTTTGCATGGGCAGATGCCTGCAAAACCCACCGCAGAACAGAGTGTTTATTGTGCTGCCTCTGAACTCTCGGGGTTGCAGAGCTTCTGCACTCGGCAGTCACAGAGGTCCTTCATTACAAGTTGCAGCATCTGCCTTTGTTCAGCGTGTTGTTTTCAGATACCTGCTTTCTTTCTATGCCCTTTCTTGGTTTGGTTTCTAAAAAGCAGTAATTTTCCTGTTACTTAGAAATGACTACTAGTGTTTTCTAGGTGGTTTTGCGTGCCATAAACTCTTGTTTTTCAAGGAGCCGTCCTGTCCATATTTTTCATATTCACCAATTTACCAACCAAATTTATTAACTTTTTCTGTAAACAGCTGTAAAATAGCACACACTCTATGCATCGTGGACTGCATGGTTTCTCAGTATCAGCAATCCATTTTTAACAGCAACATACTTTTTTCTAAAAATCCAGTGAAAGCCCTAACTGAATTTTGACATCCAAGATACCTCTCAAATGCAACTAACACCTCTGCAGAGATATTTCCAGTCTTTGGCTTGAGAAACTGAAATCTTGGGCCGGGGGGTGGGGAGGGGGGGTATATGACTTCTGTAGGACTAGGCAGGGGTCTGTAGCACAACCCCTTTAGCCACCACACGATCCCTTCTCCCCAGGGATAGGTGTACAACTACACAGCTAAACTCTTATTGCAAGAGTGTCTAATTTAAATGACAAAGAACAGGATTTCCATTCTGTATACATTCCAAGTCCCTCCAAAAGAGAAATCTTACAGCTGACAGCTCATTAGTCTTAAACTTTACCAGATAATGGTTCAGTGGGCTTTGAGTGGCTTGTTACTGGTTAAATATACTGAAACAACAAGAAGCGTTCAGCATTCTTCATCTCACTGAGGGGAGGGGGGAAGCACAGGGTTTGTGCTTTGTTTATTAAATTTGTGCCGTGTGAACTATGAAACTCAAATATTGTCAATTCTTTCAGGAGGAAAATGAGATCCCTGCCAGTGTTTTTGCAAAAGAGCCTATTCCCAGCATTACAGAAGGAAAAGAGGAGCTTGTGGATGAGAACAAAACACTGGAAGAAACCTTGCACACAGTGGAGTTGTGTTCAGATGATGAAATGTTTCATGAGGAAGATGATGTGGATGACAGTGCAGAGGAGAAAACAGAGGAATCAAGAGCTGAGAAAATTAAAAGATCCAGCCTCAAGAAGGTGGACAGCCTCAAGAAAGCATTTTCCCGCCAAAACATCGAGAAGAAGATGAACAAGATCAGCACAAAGATTGTCTCACCTGAACGGCGAGAAAAGATCAAGAAATCGCTTACTGTACATCATCAGAAATCCTCTTCTTCAAAGAGTTCAGCTTTCAAAGTATCTCCCATCGCGTTCAATGTGAAGAAAGCCCGTGAAGGAGAAAGCCCCGCTGAAGCTGAGGACAGACCGACAGAAACTACAAGCAACGACCAAGCTGAAAACGAGGATGAAATGTCATTCGCCGACATGCACTCCGATATGACACCTACCACCTCCCTGGCTGAGGAGGGCAAAGCAGTAGCCGATTCTCTAGAGAAGGAAGGCAGAATGGGAGGGAATGCCAGGATGGACAACAACATTGAGCTGTCCATTGTTGAAGATGATGAAGAGTATGGGGTGCCTCTAGAAGTTTCTAGCCAGAAACTGTACGATGAAAGAAACAACCCAGTCGGCGGGGAAACGGAACAATCTGATGAAGAAACGACCCAAGCAGCTGTCCTGCAGATAGACCACACAGCGTAATCAACCCGAGCCTTCCTTCGCCTTCCCGATGCACAGTTTTACTTAGGCGAGTAACTGGTTTCTGCTACACAGCCAGTCGTAGTAATTCAGCTTCTTCCATCCTTTTCTCTGCAGTGGTAATTTATTGCATCGTGTTGGAATGCAGAGTGAACGAGGTCAATGACACAGGCTGCAGCATGCTCCGTTTTAGGCCAAGTCACCAGTGTTTATGAATTTAGAGATGCTGTCAGCTGGCGTAAAAGACTATCAGGAAACGAGCATGTCTACTAGGAGCAAGCTGGTCAGCTGGCTTCCTCGTAGTAAGGTCAAAGGAACGCATGGAGAGTAGTCAAAACCCAGACTTTTTTGTTCTGCTTTCTTCTCTCAGTATTTCACAGCACTGTGAGTAGTTTTGTATGTAAATGTAGAAATACCAACGAGAACATTTGATTCGGGTTTCCTTGCTATGCTCCGTGAATACCAACAGCCTCAGTAACCGCGCAGTCACGTATGGTCGGTTTGGGGCTTTGCTCCACGATGCTGTATGACTAAAAGAGCAGAGGAAAAGTTGGCTTCATCCATTTCAGTCAGGGAAGGATTTTTGCCAGTAGTCTCTCGCCATTCGCTTAGAAGAAATGACTGTGTTTAGGTGGAAATGAAAAAATGTTTTCTAATCTACCGGAGTTATGGAAGTACGTTAGTGACAAGCATGAATGTATGATCAGTTACTGTACCTTTAAGGGATGAGAAATGGAGAAGAAGAAAAAAAAATAGAAACACAGGAGGAATTTGATAGGAACATGGAGATTGTCTGAAGAAAGTATGAGATGCTATGAAATGTAATTTAAAAAAAAAAGGAAAAATAAAACCCCAAAATATTAAATCTATATTCCCAGCTTAAAGTATATATACTTAGATAACACTAATTAATTTTTAGTCTCTATAGCAATATACTATCAAACTTTGCACCTGGCACAACTTTGTATCTCAGAGTATTTTGAAAATAGCATAATTTATCTTTTTACAAGTATTTCATATATAGAGCTATATCTACACAGAATTTAGATAACTACAGGGATGTAAGGACAATTTTTTCAAAAAAAGTTAAATACTCTTTTAAGCACGTCTAAAAGGGAACAAAGTGTTACGGATTGAACTTCATAGCAGGGATGAGTTTACGTAAGGATGACTCGGCAAAGCCACAGGATTTGATTCTCTGCTAATAACTTTCATCAAAGCCACCTACCTACTCTCAAAATTACCAGTCTGTGATTTTTCAGAATTAATTGAAACTGAGAGGTTACGGGGTAGTTTGTTCACTATGAATGTTCATTCTTGTCACTTAACAAAGTTAAGGGGGAAGGGAGGAAAGGGAAGCATAATGCCCACAACAGTTACCTTACATCCTTGTTTGCTTATGCAGTGGATTATTTTTTTATATATATATAAAAATATATATAAAATTCTACTGATACTTAACATTGCACTAAAAGGTTGCTTCCTTCAACTTGTATTTAGTACCACAAATTACAGGGGAAATAAAAACTACAAAAAACAAAAATATCATTATGATATGATTAACAGGTATTACTCCACAGGGGTAATATCTGTTACCAGTAAATCACACTGGAAGTTAGTTGGTAAGAGCTTAGTGTAGGCGAGTACTATCAAGAGTTAAGCTCTTAAGTGTGTGGTATCATACAGGTGATACTGTCTGTAAGAAAAATCATGGCATAACTCGTGCAGCTATATTTTTATTTTGTATTAACTACAATGGATTTCAATCATTTTTACTTGTAACTAACTACAAAAATGACAAATAAAAGCATAACATAAAGCACAGCCACGTCAGTCTTTGGGAGAAGCAGCCTGAGAGGTTGGCAAAGATGAAATTTAAAGGTCAAGCATTTATTACTAAAGTTCACGTCCCTATTGTACCTATACCATTTTCTTTCTCATCCTCTGCTGTTATTTAGCAACGTGAACAGCAGTGCTTTGCTTTCCAAACACTTGTCAGATCTCTAGCCCATCCAAATGTAGTCAGGCACTTTCCAAAATCTGCTAGCTCCATCTGCATTTTTTATTGGACTGCAGCACACTTCTAATACTTTAAATAGTCCTTAAAGCATATTTATATTGAAGTGTATACTCTGTTTATGCACACAGATAAACTCACGTCTTCTAGAGTGCCACATAGTCTTTAGCAGGCTTAATTTTACTGACAGTCCAAAGAATGCACGTTTAACCTTTATGTAACAGCTGTCAACTTCCCACAGCCACCCAGCGCTAACCAGGAACCCCAGCATCATGTTTACATTTCCCTTTCAGATATGCCTGGTTTGTTTGTCCTGCTAAGCTTTAATGCAAACAATACCCCTGGCCACGCTTTATACAGTTTTAGAGATGCTGAAACGAATCCCATGCGCAGTGTGTTAAGAGCATTACAATGCCATCCAGTAAAACCATTGGAAATGCGGATACCGAGCATCTGTGAGAATTAATTCAAATACCCACTTCAGGATACGTTACGCACACAGCCATCAGTTGCAGGACTAGAATTAAATGTTTTCTCCATCATGATCACACATTTACAAGGATGAGCAGGCCTGTAATCCTAACATAAGGAACCATGCTTTGCAAGAGAGAAAAATGTTTGCTCAACTCATGAATGTCTGATTTGGTGCTGTCCTATAAACCAGAGGAAGAAGCAAGCTCAGGATCCTGAGATGTCCCCAGGCTCTTTCTTCCCCTCTCCTCCTATTCTGGAGTCTTGACTGAAAACATTAGTCTGCAAAACTTACTGTTTTGGGGAGGAGACAGACTGAAGCACCAGCAGCACTGTATTCTTTCAAGTATCTGAAGTATGTGCCTGGATCTTGTCAGGCTGGCAGATGTCACACATACGCATGGGTATTCCATGCTTGTGCTGACAGGTTTGTCTACATAATTACTTTTTGAAAAAACTGCTTGTTTACCCTTCCTGACACAGTAACACGGGTACGGCGCCTGCCTGTGAGCTCCGCTCGTACCATTATTACTTGGAAGACCTGACCTGTTAGCTGCTGCATGGATTCAGAGTCTGACCTCCACTGAAATCAGTGGGAGCGTTGCACAAAGAAAGAGGGTGTGATGAAGTCCTTACGGTATAAATATTTAAACTAGCAGCACTCAGCAGCTGCTGATACTTCCATTTTCAATGCCAGAAATCCAGCTGACATTTCTGTCCCCTTTTAGGGGAAAGGGCAAAGAGCATCCTGTTGACCCCCACGCGCTAATCCATGAGCCAGGTCCTCCATGAAAAGGCACAGATAGGGGCTTTCTGGACCATTTCACTGTCAAATAAGAGAGTGCAGTGAAAGCCCTCAGACGGGCCTGACTGAAACATGTTTGACAATTAAAGAGACAGAAGAAAGGAAGAAGAAAAGGATCAGAAGGTAAAAATATACCTGTATGCCTTTTACACCGATGCAATGAAACCCATTTGTCGTTACAGGCTGTAATGCCACACAGTTACACAACTGATGCCTGATAGTCACACACTTCAAAACAAAAAACAAAACAAACAAAAAAAAAAAAAAAAAGAAAAAAAAAAAGAAAAAAAAAGGGGTAAACTCAGAAGAATTAGTGAAGCAATGGCAATTTGCTAGAGGGCAAACTGCTCGCCAAGGGACCAGTCCAACCCTGAATGTCAATGGAAAGCCTTCAGCTGGCTCAGACAACTCTCTGAGCCATACAATGTGTTTGGGCCACACGTACAACGCCTGTGACCGTCAGTAAGAGCTGCACGCGTAGATACAGGACATGAGATCCGTGTATCTCCCCAATCCAATCTGCTTAGCTCATCAACAGAATAAAAAGTTTTACTGCCATCAGCATGGCAGATGCAACAGTGTGGCAGAAAGGAAAGCTATAGCCTGCTTTGCAGGGTGCATTGTGAGCAAAATTTCAAGCAAAGTTCTGACCGCAGGGTCTTTGCTATCGGTAACTGCAAACAACGGAGCAAGCGTAGCTCCAACTCCTGAAAATAAAGTCACGTACGCAGGTAGACGAGTTTTACTGTGACCCACTAAGACACACATGCTCGCTCTGGGTGTCAAGAGAACGCTGGCAAGTAGTCTTCCTGCATGCAAAGAAGGTTGCCCAGTGGAGCAAAGCAAGCACGCAGCTGTTTGGCCCCAGTCCTGGTTAGGGTTTTGCCTAGGCAACTAAACAACTGGCAGGAAACAACTGCCAGAGCAGCCCGGAGGGTGCTGACTCAGCACATAAGTATCCGCCGCTCTGACTCACGGCCCTTACTTTCCCAAATAAATGGAAAAAGGCTGATAGCCACTTTCCACCACTTTAAACTGCCCGTTTGCCAGGGTCTTGTTTCAGAATCTGCATTTGAACCAGCATCAACCCCAGGCTGAGCCTAAGTGCCTGCATAAAGAAATTTTAATCAGCATACTTGCAGCTGTCGGTGGCGGCTGATCTTTATGCCCTCCTTTTGATCAAAATGCCTTTTTTCTCTTCCTCTCACTCCGCCAAGTCATTTGCAGGAGTCTGAAGTGCACACATTCAAATAAGGAACTCACTCTAACTGCATGTTGAGAACTGATAATCAATGTCATCTTTAATTTTTCTTACATGGTTATCCCCTTTAATGGAGTGTGCGGTGGTAACTGAGAATAAATCCGCTTTGGGTTAAGCTAGAGATTGTTATTTATTTTTCTTTCAGATCAGAGATTAATATTGCTGTATGACCGTTGGCACTAACCTCTTTTTCCATAGCAACACTAAAGAGAACATAAACTATGAGTCATAATTTCTCTCTGGAGGACTTTTTTGTAATTATGATCATTCCACAGTTCCTAAAATATGTTAGCTGATATATAGCTCTGGTATAACAGCTTTGATTTTCCTTCGTTTGAACACACAGGCAGAAAGAAGAGACTTCCATTATTTTCCCTTTCTCAGACTGAGCTAAACACTACACAAAGTACCATACATTCATTATTCATTATAACTGTGCAGCTTCTAAAAACTCCACAGCAATCTTTTCCCTATAAAGGTGGAACAGATTTCCTCACTTTCAGTAACCTTAAATGATACTGACCTTCTGGAAGAAAACTCGTGTCCTTTCTACCATGGTTAGTAAATTGGGGTCTGACAGCTCGAATTGATCCAAACTGGAAGCCGTG
Source organism: Falco punctatus (assembly GCF_963210335.1). Lineage (NCBI taxonomy): Eukaryota > Metazoa > Chordata > Aves > Falconiformes > Falconidae > Falco > Falco punctatus. The sequence continues at coordinate 3,937,303 of NC_137588.1, forward strand.
TTATACTGGGTGGCAGCAAGGCTGGACACTAGCATTGCTCCTCTGCCAGTCGATAGCTTTAAACTCTCCAACACCTCCTCTCCCACGGAACGCAGCTGCAATACACAGCCCAGGTTTAGTAATAAACATGGTTCTCTTTACTACCTTCAGTACTGGCCTTGGAACAACTTGTCCATACAGCTTCTTGGAATATCTTAACAGATGATCACACCAGATCATCACAAGAGATTGTAAGACTTTTTTGTGGGTGCAACTGCCTCCTATGTTCCCCTTACTCGACAGTCTGCTGTGTGCTAGTGCAAAGCAGTCAGAAAACCTATAGCACCTGTTGCAGGAGAAGAATTAGGAAAAACAATGAGCAAGCCCAAGGGGACATGCACTCAGTCAACAGTCAAAACCCAAAACGGAGAGACAGAGCAAGCTCTGCAATGGGATCCCCAACAGCTAAACCAAATGCCGATTGCACTGACGAAGGATGCATGGCTCGCTATCACCTTGCCAGGATGAAGCAGCAGCGCGCACAGGCTCAGGCTTGTGCAGGCACACAACGAAACACCAGAACACCAATTAACATAGTATCAATCGCTCCACACTCCTCCCTAAAGGTTTGGAGGGAAAAAAACCCCAAACGTTCAAAGTCCTGAACACAGGGAGGACATTGTAACAGGCAGGTCATTGTAACGCCCTATGCCATTAACTCTGGCGAGGAGAGTCTGGCTCTGCCTGCTTTACTCCTCCCATCAGGCTTAAGCCGCGCAGAAGTACGGGTGAGGTGAACTGTGCTAGAGACCGAAAATGTGCAAGACAGTGTTAGGAACAAATCGCACACAGGGGATGTCTGCACTGCACACCATGTACACATACCTCATTTAGATCAAGTACCAGGCACAGCCTAACTACAGAAACACAACACTCCATTCAAGCAAATTTATCTTATTTCTCAGCTACTTAGCTCCTGATGTCCCACGCTATTCATTTAAAGCAAGCTTCACCATCTTTTCAGTACACTGCCAACTACAGTTATATATGCCCTTATATTACTTGTTCCTTCTGACATGCCTGTAGGCAAATAAGCCCCGTGAGGGTGACAACATGAGCTGCATTAACCAGCTGCCTGGTCCCTGCATCATTACAGCTTAACACAGGGCTGTGAGAGACATGGAAAAGGGGACAGTAAGAACGTCTGACTAGCGGTAAACAAATTATGAACACACAGAAGTTGTCTGCGTTTGCAGTCGATCGTCACTTCCACACTACCACAGTGAAAGCTATACTCACTATGTGACTTCTTTTCAATAACCTTCATTTTCCTACAAGGTTTACTATTTTACTGTTGATGATTGCTGGAGATTGAAAGTCAGTGAGCAGGTTACGATTGAAAACATTAAGAGGTGATATGTCATGAAAGACCTGTGACCCATGTAATTAGGTCCTATGTAAATTTGAGAAGAAAGGGGTTTCTGTTTGCATGTCCAGGTGTCAGCTCTTTGGAAGAATGACTTTATCCTCCACGTGCCACTGCACACCTCTTCAAATGAAAGGCAAGCCTGCAGTACATCGAAGCCTGTGTTTCTGGGTTAGGTTTAACAGCATGGAGATCTCAATTAAAGCAAGATCGTATTATGCAGTAGCACTAAAATACTATGTATGACATACATACGTAATATATATGACACCCAGTTTAAAATAAGGTGAGAACCTGGAAAAGTTTTCATGGATTTTGGAGCAGTTGTAAATTCTTTCACTAAAAAAAGAAGTAAGACTGACAGGATCCAGTCCTAAAAATCAATCCATCTGATATTTTTGTTTGATCAGTTCCCATTCCTTCTTAATGATACAATAGTTGACATCCAGCTGGGAACGGAGGGAGGCATTAAGACAGGAAGAAGTGTGTGGGAGGAGAAAACAAATAGGAAAATGTGGGTAACAACCGAAACAGTGGGATGTGCATAAGAGAGAGAAAGTGTGAGGGAAGGAGTCAGTGGGAAGGATGAGGAACTGAAGGAAGGAGCTGAAAGGCTGCTGAGAAAGAAACACCGGCAAAGTGCCAGGGCAGAGACAAAGTCCTCAAAGCAAAGGATGGGACAGAACCCAACAGGCACCAACAAAACAGGGAAAACAAAGAAAAACAAGAGTCAGTAAGGTCTAGGGTTCAAAAGGATGGAAATGAGAGCAGGGAATCGGAAAGACTGTGGGATAGCTGCCATATAAAAGACAGTAACAGTGAGGAAAGAGCACAATATTTAATATATCGTGTCCCTACCTACCAGTCAGCATTGCAGAGGCAGTGCCCTGGATTTAGGTCTAGAAGTGACTTTTACTGTGCAATGTTGTCAATACCTTTTGGTTTGCTTGTGTTATTTTTGTTTTGAGGGAGAAAAGTTAGTCAGGAGTAGGCAAAAGCAGTATCTTATTCACACACATCAGAACAGCTCAGCCTGATCCTGCAGAAGCCCATGCTGGGATCAGCCCCTTCCCAGGTCTGCTGCACAAGCTCGCACAAGACCATGCATATGCCATGTCGACTTGCTTCCAAAAATGCTTGTGGGGAGGCGGGGGCTAGCAGGAGAGAGAACAAATGCTGGTAACAGCAGGATGGGGTCTCCGCTTGTCCAGACATTTAGCTAATCCCCCACTGAGTACAGACCTTCTGCAGACGTGGGGCAGGCAGGGTGTGCAAGAAACACTGAGGAATGCACCTCCAGCAGCTGGATTTCCCTGCCAGATCACTGAATCCTAACGGTTTGCTGGAACAGAGCCAAAAGGATTTCTTTGCTATTGCAAATGGGGTTTTGGGAAAGCAAACCCAGCTCTCCTCCTCCACCGAGCCTCACCCCCTTGCTTTGCCAAGTCTGCTATATTAAGATACTAGGCAGCCATGCTGGCTGGGCCATTTCTCCTTCGTGCTTGGCCTCCCGTGGGAGTTGCTCCATTCTCACATATCTGCTGAGAAACAGCTTGTTCTTTCTGGCTTTCCTCAATTTCTTTTTTTAGTGGTGCCTTTCTGCCACTTCGCACAGCAGAGGCCAGGTTCTGTTCTGATGCCAGCATGGACCTGCTGAATCCCCTTCCCACCATGCAGCCCCCAGATCAGGAGCAGCTTTCTCCTGCTCCACTCCTAACATCTTCTAGGTTATTTCCTGACCGTTTCTTGTGCTTTTCCAGAAGCTATCCAGTTTGCTGTATAATTCTCTCCTAAAATGAAAGGCATTACTATGAATTTTTGTTAATGGCTCATAGGATACAGGGGGTTTTGTACCTGCCGTCCCTGGATCATTTTCTACACGGAAGAGGGAAACTGAAAAAATGATGACGAGCTTTGGAGCCAATGGAAGGCAAACCTGGACTAGGATGCTTTAAAAGGGAAATGTCTCCTTGCCTACTTGTTTACTGCTGTCATACTTCAGTGCCTGAAAAGAAAGTCTCCTTCTGTAGAGAGGAAGGGAGAAATGTATTACTGAGAGAAAAAAAAAAAAAAGACAGTGGAAACTCAGGAGTTGTATGGATTCTTTGTCATACAACTTTACAGTGACACATATGTATCTCATACATGTGCATATATACATGCTACACCTATATATACACACATGTGTGACACACATGTATCTCCGTATGCATACTTGTATATCCATCTGTACTATTTAGCACAAGAATTAACGTGCTACGCCCTAAAAAAACATATTTGGCATCCATTAATCCATCTCACTAATTTTGAAGACACCTGCACATCTATAACTCATTCTATAAACTCATACAAAGTCCCTGAAAAGTTATCCTCCTGACTTTTCTTATAGTGCCTATACTATCACAGTATTCAGCATCTACTCTGAAAAACTAAAGAAATGCAGGCGATCCTTTTTTTGCATCCTGTGACAGTAGTCCAAATCTAAGCCAGCAGTAGGAGACTAAGAAAATCCAAATGTGTTTAGAGAAAATCAGGGACAAAAGAACTTGACTTGGTGGTTCTTGATCATATGTAAGAGTTACTCAAGCTGCAGCTCTAATAGGAGCAATTTTGTATTAGAGTGTTTCATTTTATAAGGATTTCACAAAATCACTTTGCAAATCTTTCACACACAGTTTTGCACAATATTTTTCAGGCAGAGGCAATGTCCACACGGACAGACGCAAGCTCGCTCTGCCCACGCTTCAAGCCAACTGGAAGACATGTTAAATGTCAGATGTTGCCCCAAGCTAATATGCCACGTCTCTTCTTAGCTCAAATGGGGCACTGCACTAACTACATCCATATGATGCCTGGTCAGCTCAAAACACAGACAGGGTGAGATCATCTCTGCCTGTACAATAATGATAGGCAACATAGCCAGAGAGTTTTGCCTGCACAAACAAGGCAGTTGCAAGGGGTATTACTCCACTGCTGCTCCGTTAATGCCTAACCTACCCCAAGTAATAGAACAAAATAGATCTCCAGATTATAGTTAAAATATATACACACACACACACACGTCTGGTAAATATTTTACTTGTAGCAAGTGCTGAGTAATCATTTTTTTCTCCAACTCAGAACTCATCTGATTTGCTTGTTATAGTAGAAAGCATGGCAAAACCTCCTCTTTGATGCCACTGGAGCAATCTGAAAGATTATTTTTGGCTCTATAAATCTTAATCATCACACTACAATACAGTGCTTGGTGTCTGCTCACATTTTCTTTGTACAAGGCTCCAATAAGTGAGTAAAGAAGGGATCAGCTAAGCTCTTCAGTGGCTTTCTTCTGGTCAAAATCCTCTGGGAATGTGGCATGAAAAATTGCCTGTGGACTCAGCAGCAAGGCGTGTGCCTGCCCTTCCATGATACAGGGGCCCATCCACTGGGGCCCTGGGCAAAGGTCACTAGCAGATTCATTGCCAGCAGCAGTTCTGCCATCCAGATGACCACAGGGACTCGAGGTGGAAGAAGTGCCAAGATGCTTACAGAGAATAATTACTTTGTGTAGATAATGACAAGGCTTTAGCCTACTTCCATATCGCCACTGTGATGGAGACATTTTATTTGTTAAGATTATATATTATTCAGTGAGCTCTGCCATCTTTCTCCAAATATTATTTTCACTCAACAATGTAGCTGGCCAAACACTGCAAAAAAGCAGTCGCTGAAAAAATTATTTGTCAGGAAATAGGGTTTCCTTTCCTCCACCTAATGCATTCCAGCAAGTTCCAGCTACATTGCTCCCTCCCAGCATTTAACTTGACAAAGCATGTAGTGAGCCTGGCAAGAACGTGAAGATGTCAAATGTTCATGATTATCAGCATTAACAGTTGTTATTGTTCTTATAGCAATAGTTAAAGCTTGCCCTTAGTAAGAAATGTTCTTTTTTTCCCCGACTAATAGAAATTTCTTGTGCACAATAATCCTCTTTACATAGCATTGTGATATTTTCAGATTTTCATGTTCACCTTTAAAGCTACATGAATACTGCCTGGTGAGGAAAAGCCTGCTACATTCAATACATATTAGAGCTTCATTCTTAACTGGATTTAGTACAGTGACCATTTGTTGTTGTTCCTTTCCCAAGCTGCTGCCTTCTAAGTCTCTTGCTTGTTTTCCATCCATATTTCGCTACCATTACCACCATGATTTGCATTATCAGATCGGTTTTCACTAGGCTTCTAGTAATATATGTTAAACTTTGCAGCCACCTCACTATACTACTTTATTTTTTTTTTTTGTGGTAGCAATAGGGGAGGTGGGGTCCTGACATTCATCGGCAATGGCATTCTGGAATCATTTGTTGTGTCATCCATTTATTCCGACCATACAGTAAAACTCCTTATGTCGCTGCTTGCCTTCAAATCTGAGTTTGTACCTAAGGTACTCAAAAGTGCCATTTTCAGAAACACAATCATCAATGGTTAAACTGAGAGGTAAGTATGGGGAGCTTAATTCTACCCCTGTATAGGGGGATGCAGTTTTGGAATGAACGCGCTGAAGCCAGTGGAGCTGTGGAAGCTCTGCCTATTCTGTGTAGCAGAAAAGATGATCGTGGACCAGACTCCCCGGCACAGCTAGGCTGGAATTACAGAATTCTTGTTTGTAGGAATACAGAAGCCCTATTTGGGCTTCTTCAAAAAACAGTCTCTTTACTACCTTCAAGACTAAAAGCCTGACCTGAGAGTGAATCGACTGATTCAAATCAACTTCAGCATGCTTTGCATCCGATTAAAATCAAGATCCCCTTCTTTGCTGTAACTTCCCCAAATACTTTCACTACGAAAACTAGCTTTTAAGAGAACTTTCTCTGAGCACAGATTGAATACACATCTGCAAGACATTTCTTTGGATTCAAGGTAAAGTACTGAGATACTATTCTGAGGAGTATGATACACAATATCTTAATTCTCACTCAAACAGTTCCTGTTTATCTTCATGGAGGACTAACTCAAATATTAGCTTTTGGATTTGATAAGGGACACATTAAACAAACACTGATGCCTGTATCATAAAAAAGCTGGCACTCAGCCAGGTAAGTGGAGCACAGCTTACAAGTTAAGTATTACTATATTCAGGCTTTGCTTGCAGTGGTATTTTCTTCTACAGCCTGCATTTTTTCAGTAGTGCATAAGCATATCTAATAGAGTAGCTTACAGAGAGATTTCAATCACCCCCTAGCACAGGACAGATGAGACATTTCTTACGCCAGCTCAGCTGCATGCAGTACTCCCCTCCCTTCCAAGAACTCCAGTAAGGACTTCAGGTCTGAGACATCATCTTGTTACTCCATTATCACACAGTGATGAAAGAAACAACACTTTAATTGTTTTCTATCTGTGAGATAATGAATTACTCCTCACTCTAAAACAGAGAAGCAGCAAAAGAAAGGAACAAGAATACTTATTTCCTTTTCCAGACAACAATTAAAACACTTGTCAGAAAATGTGACAATTGGTAAAAAGCAATGTAAAATTTAGTAATAACTTGACACTTTGAATATTGCAAAAGCTCTCACCTAATACTCTCAACTAATCAGCCTTACTAAAGCTGACTGGTTCCTTGAAATTAACAGTGCTTCCTGTGGACTACACTGCTTCTCAGCTTGAATTAGACAAGCAAAAAAACCCCAGTACTTTCCAAAGAAATTTTGAAGTAGGCCTACAGTAACTTCCAAGCAGCTTCTTTTGATTTAAAAAAAAAAAAAACACAAAAAAACCACAACCAACCAAACATAACAACACAACAAAATCAGCCAGTAAAATAAAATAGAAAAAGAGACGTAAGAAAAGGTCACACTTAAAGAGAAAATGGTGACAGTGTCCACAGGCATTTACCAACTTCCTTACCACACAAATGTTCAAACACACTCTTAATAGATCTTCCAGCAGATAGCAAATGTTTCACCCCTTGAAGATGATTCCTACATCTTCTCAAACCTGTGTTTTACCTTGATTTTTTCTGATACCACAAGCATAGGCTAAAACTGCCAGAATTTGCCACTGAAACATGCCACCTGAATGCAGTAACGCTTTCAGAGCTCAGCTTACAAGCTCCTCTTCCCAGGACTCTGCCTTCTGCTGCTCGTATCCTGAAGTAAAATGCTGAAAGGAGTTGTATTGCTCATGTTGGCCATAAATACCAACCGCTCTGTCACTCATTTAGAAACTAATGTATTTTTCCATAAAACTTGAGAAAAATATCAAACTTCAGCCCATCCCTGTGGAACCATCCCCTTTCATCCCAGTCCCACTCATAATCAATTCCCTGCACAAGGGGGCTCTGAACCATGACTGTGGTTCTCAGATAGTACCACAAGAAAGAGTAAATAGTGCAAACAACAGGTTCCCCCCTCCCCCGAGAGGATTGCATCCAGGCACTTGTCTCGCACCGATAAGCGAGCATCCAGACAATCAGAGGCGCAGACAGCATTGCTCTCAGAATAGTTCCTGTTTCCCTGAGTCTCATGAGAGGTGGAGGAAAAGATTACCCTCTCAAGGGCCACTGCTACACACACTTTCCTGAGCCCTGGCCCACCTCCGGCCCTCATTGCTCAGCCTGCCCTGCTCTTCAAACAATTCAAACGAGAAAATGCCAGAATCAGAAACAGCACAGCTCACTTGTGCACTATTCGCCGTAGATTTAGTGTCCTCTCTAACCAGCCCCCAGATCCATCAGTATTGGTTGTACCTGAACACTGCCATCTACGCAGGGAGCATGGCTGGAATGGGTGACTGCTGATGAAGATCACCTCTCAGGGAAAAGCAGCACCCTCTTTCAGAAAAACTAGTGCTAGCTTAGAGCCTAAAGAAGCCAGAAAGAAAGAATGAGTACTGCCTTTTCCTCAGGCAGGCAACTATCCTTTAGAAAGCTATTTCCAAAGGTTTAGGACAAACTGTGATACCTTCCAGGTGAAATAAAGCTCTGAGCATCCTCAGCAGATCTTGTTCCACACACAGGTAAATAAGCTTCCCACAGCTGAAGCAGCATGACACCCAGGTTTTGGTTCCCATCTAGTAGAATCACCCAGGAAGCAAGATTTATTTTACTTGAGGGTACAGAAGGTCTGTTCCCACAGGAGAGCTTCGCTTCCTGCATCGGGAAAACTAAATAGGTTGATTATGTCTGCTACAGCCTCATAAATCCACGTCAGCTGTTGCCTCAGGGAGAGCCATTGCTCCTCTGGGTGATTTTCTCCCCCACTTAGAAAAGATGAACAGCTGGTTACGTATATCACAGCTCCGGCAAAACACTTACCCATAGCCTTATGCCAATGATAAGTAAGGAAGCAGGTTTCTGCCATTGAGACCACAGGAAAGCAGGAGGCAAAACAGAAGCAGCTTGTTTCCTTTTGCAGCAGCTTTATCAGGTCAGAAGACAAAATGGTAATCAGAATGGGCTTTGGTAGATGGCTTTCCAAATGCAGCTAGGGGCAAACCAAAGAAACCAAATTTTAAACTTCCTTATGAACATCAAAGTAATTATAATTTGCACGCACAATAAAATAACCTTCTATACTATAAAACTGCATGAGCCTAGATAAAACAGATTTCTGCACTGAACATAGAGGGCTGCTGCAGAGAGGGAGAGACTGTGCCTCATGAAGATGAACTTCCCGTGCAGTCACACGAGGCTCCACTGCCAGGGCCGTGTTGTGGGCCAGCACTGCGTCTCAGGACAAACAGCACCAATGGCTGTGATGCTGCAGACTTTAGCCTACACACAGCACAGCACACCCTGTAACCCACCCCGATGCGGCCGCAGGGGCAGCCTCTATACTGCCTGCACGCAGGCAGCGGCAACCTGGGCAGTGCAGCCAGTCACTGGCTGTGTTCAGTCATCTGGACCCCACGTCATCCAGTGCAGCTTCTAACTCCAGGGTTTTGTCTTCAGAGTCAGCCTTAGCTTTAGGGAGCCCAGGCTCAGCCCTCACGATACAGACATACAGGCAAAAATACCAATCACCATGAGCAGGTTTAGTAAAACCAGGTCATTACAAAGCTCCAGGAACTACACAGCTCTGGTTTTCTCCAACAATACACATAGGTCCGCTGATACCAACGTCAGCTCACACCCACTGAAAATCAAGTGTAAAATAAATTAGGGCAACACTGGTATCTAATAACTCAGTGCTTATAAGAATTTTTTAAGACATGCAGTTTTGCACGCATATGGCAAGTCTGCAAGGACCATTAAAGTTCCTTTATACTGGGGCAGAAGTACTATCACACGAGTTCTCAGTCTGTTTTTCCTTTCATAGCTGGACGTGTCAAACAGACCACAACCAGCAGATAAGAAATGCCTACAAAATCAAAGTGCAGATTAGAGAGGCAGCAACAGCAGCTGAGAGAACCATCTACCACAGCTGTGAGACAGATCAAGGGAGCTGAGAAAAGCTAAGTGCAGTTTCAAACTTTACATGACATTCAATCTATTACATAAATAAATAAGGCATTACAAGGCTGTGAAAACACTGATTTTCTTTCCTGCTTGTTAGCCATGGACTCTGTGACATCAGTTGTGGCTAGGGCTAGCGCTGCCGCTCATGATGCTGAAAGGCATGAAGGTAGAGTAAAAATAAATTATCCTCTTCCCTCGGCTTAGAGTGAAATTTTAATGCATCAGTGTTTGTGAGGATGTATACGTCTGTTTTCCAGCAAACTGTCACAGCAATATTAAAACACAGAACTATTAATATGGGAGTGCTCGGTGATTCAAAGACATGTCTGACATGTAAATCTTTCCCTCTAATACATGCATTCCCTCGAACTAAGAAAAGCACAACTACAGCAGAGTTTGCATATCTAGGAACACATTTAGGTCATGCAGTGTCAATGTAAGGAATGCACTAAACAATGCGTGCACAAGGCCTGCAGTATTTTCCAGTGCTTTAGAATTACAAGTCAGGTCTCATCAGGGACACTGGCCAAACACTTTGTGTGAATAAAGCTATGCAATATGAAAGCAGTCCCTAGTAGAGAAACACAAGAAAGGTCATGAGATCATGAATTTCGCCAACTCAGACAACACGGGGCTCTGCTCAGGCAGCCCTGGCCCGCACTGGTGAGCACCTGAAGGATCTCCCACCAGATCAGCATTTATGGGTGCTCTGTGGGCTTCAGACAAGCAAAACCACTATATCTATGGGAAAACAAAAGCCAAGCATCTGCTGTCTGGGATCATGTGGGCAGATAAAAGCAATACCAGCTAGGGAAACTTAATTCCCCTTAATAAAGTATTGCTTGTTAAACCAATTGATTTGTGTTTGCAAGTGAGGAAAATTAGCTTATTAGGCACCAGGTAGTTTGGTTTAATTTTCCTGAATTTCCAGGTAGGAACTCCAACCAGCATTTAAGTAGCAATCCCTCTCAATTTGAGCTCAGTTCATGCAGTTGCATGCCAGCCAGATTCCAGCAGAGGCATATCACATCTATAACAACGAGAATATCACCGGTCAGCCAATGCCCTGTAACACCAACTGATACCGAAGAATCTTACAACAGCCATTGAGATATCTTAGCTGCTCCCCAGAAGGCAGGCCATAGAGCCTAGCTATTTCATCTTAGCTTTGTCGTAGTTAGAGACAAGAGCACCCTGAATACACGTGGCAGACATTAGACTATGCAGTTTCTGATTTTAGTGTCCGAACGGATATGTAAATAAAAAACAACTTTAAAACTTCCTCTTCTTCACCATTGTAGTCCTTTGGTCTACAACAATCCTACCATATGAAATTCACCATTTGCAAAACACATCTTTCTTCTTGCTGTGAGAACAGTAACTCGAAGTGAAAATATCAAGCGAATGCAACTGTGTCCCTGATGTCAAAACAGGAACAGAATCTGAATAAACAAATAAAATTTACATGTCATTTGCCCTTCCCCGCAAAAGACTGGTATGATGCACTGAGGTCCATAATGCTCCTTACAGCATAGCTCCTCCTGTATGCCTTGAAGCACTGGACTTTCAAGGACTGTATTTTTCCCCACTGACAATAAGCCAAATAATACGGGTTGGAATGAAATTGCCAAAGGTAACAAAAACCATTGTTGCAGCTTCAAACATCCACTCCATTTCCTGCTCCATCTCAATACTAAGACACATTTATTCTGCGATGATGAAACTACTACAATGCACACACAGTACAGGAGCTAAGAAAAACATCTAGGGTGTTATTAAGTGTCAGTAGAAAATCTTACAGCACTTAAAGTATCCAGTTATTTTTACCTGGGGTTCTGGTGATTAACAAGCTGTGAATGTCAGATCCATCTAACTCATCCTGAAAGTACAGGAGAGGGAACCAAGCAACAGGTCCTTAGCACCACTTACTGAAACAATACAAAAGTAAGAATTATTATTATTGCTAGTTCCACTATTGCACTTCAATTCAACTGAAAATCCGCCCTCTGATAGCACAAAGGTGAGTCAAGTGCCTCAGGAGATGAAACAACTAGCATTACTCTCCAGCTTAGCTTATATTATACCTTGCAAGAATAAACTATTAGAAATCAACGTTCTTTGTATTCCTCACATATGCAGGTGCTTTTAATTCATAGCTCTGCCTTCCCCTCCCCTCCCCATGAAAGAGTCGGAGGGTTATGAATATCAATTAAGACAAGAATATGGTACAAAATGCTTAACGTGCCTCACTATGTACTATCGATGGACTGCACGCCCGCACGGCAAAGCATCGGGCCAAAGCAGGAGACAGCATCTGCTTCAGGAAAAGCCATGTAGTCAGGAATTACCTTTCAGCGGAAAATGTTTAACCAGATGGGAATGTTATTTATATGTGATGCTTCCCATTAGCGGCGACTAACATTCGTGGTATGAAGTCTATTCTTATTACAGCACTAGAGTTATGCTACGCTTTTAATAATTAGTGGTACTATTTTATTTTTTTTTCCCCTTCCCCAGCCCCTGCTTTCAAGTCACCTATGCCAGAACCACTGAACTATTACGGTCTGGTGACCTGCTCAGCACGAAGCAAGGCAGCAGCCAGCAGATAAGCAAGGGAAGAGAGGCAGTCACAGGGACTGGAATTCGTCACTGTGTTATGATTCACCACTAATTTATGTGGGATGCTGCAGAACGCAGGCAAAATCCAAGGGCGCACTGAATTCACCCTCTGCATTTTCTTTTCAGCTCCTAGGTGGGGCTCGGTGCACAGGATTTCCCCTTCCTCTACCATTACAGATTTTCAAGGTCGCTTACCCGGCAGGGACCGCGGGTTGGAAATGCCCGGAGAAAAGCCACGTTGCACCCCAGCTCCGGGCAGGTGGGCGCTACGCCCCCAGGGCGGCTCAGGCCACCAATGCCTCAGGGCAGCAAATTTTTGCACCTGTAAAATTTAGCGTGAGTCAATATACGCTCATATAAAGGCTATAATTCCCTTTCACAGAACTTGCGCTTGAGATTACAGTACGTCCAGCACACGCATGTTGCCTAAGGACAGTATTCCTTGCAGGTCCTGCAGCACCGACTCCCGGTGCAGCCATTCCGCAGGCAAACAGCAGCGGGCTCCCATGGCTGGAAGAGCCCGGCCTGGCCCCACAGGCTGCTGCTGGCCCAGCTCCGGAGCCCACTCACCGCCCTCGCCCCCCCTCGGGGCACACAGCCCGGGAGAAGCGCAGCCCCCTCCGGCACAAGCTCCCCGCCGAGGCGTCGAGGCCATCCATAGCGGGTGGCCCACGGGCTGCTTACCCACGGGGGAAACGGGGCTCTGACAGCCCGCGGGCCAAACCCGCCCCGCCCGCACCCCCCACCGGCGTGAGGGCGAGCCCCGCCCCGCCCCGGCCTCCGCCGCCTCCGGGCCCCGCCGGGCCGCGCCGCCGGCCGCTCCCCCGCAGGCGGTCACAGCCCGCGGGCAGGGGGCAGCGCCGCGGCCGCAGCACTGCGGCGCCCCCTGGCGCCTCGCCGCCGGCCTGCGCCCGCCCGCGCGCCCCTCCGCGCTCCCTCGGGCCGTGAGGGCGCGGTGAAGCCGCTGCGGGAAGCGGCGAGGGTCTCCTCCGGCCTCCCGCTGCCCCGGGGCGGGGGGGGCTCCCGCCAAGGCCTGCCGGGTGCTCTCTGCGTCCCCCCCGGCAATGGGAGCCCACACAGGGCCCCTCCACGCCACCAGGCAGCTCGCTGCCGCGGCCCGAGCCCTCCCCGGCGAAGGCTGCCCTGCAGGCTGGGGAGCGGCCGGGGTGGGTAACATGGCTGCCTTCCGCCCCACATCACCTGCCTCAGACCTCGCTGCGTCTCGCAGGCCGTGGGGCGAAAGCCTGCCTTACCGTGGGGAGCGCTGGCAGCAAAAAGGGCTAAAGCCAACCAGCGCTCTGGCAGCGGTTCTCCGGCGGCTTCCCGTCCTGTTCCCCTCATTAAATCTCCTTTTAATACAGCCCTGCTGAGACAGCAGCTTTCAGAGTTGGTGTGTTTCCTGGCTGCGTTTCAAGCCCTGGTTGAAAGCAATTAAAACTGCTAGCGTGGTGCTGCGCTCCCGAGGTCCCGGGCCTTGTTTAGGTCGAGGCTGGCAGGGTACGGCAGGAGCGTGTCCACTCAGCACGTTCATCCCTTGGGTTTGTGGCCAGGCAGCCTGCTCAGGACGGCGTTACACCGAAGGAACAGAGAGAAACGGACTCACCTACGTGCTGACTGGCATGAGAACGTATTCTTCTGTCTTAGCTGTGCTCATCCAAATCCCATAGGGCTCAGAGGAAAAGGAATGTAGGAAGGAAAATCCCTTCTGCACATTCCCTACACCTTGGCCTGTCCACCAATTGTTTGTCCCTGACATAATGCCATCAGATAGCAGGCCAGGACACAACTTGCATGAGCCTCCATGATCGTCTTGCGCTCCCCTTCTTTTTAAAAAAGGAACAGTGACACATTACTTTGCCTTCAGCAAGGATTTCTTTGCAGATATAATCATTAAAAAGAAAAGGAAACACAACCTAGAGTGCAGAAGATACTCTGTCCTCAGAGAGCAGTATCAGTGGTTCACTGTCAAATTGAAAGGATATTTTCCATGATGATCTGTCCTGAGTGACTTGAACACTTTCATAAATAATTGGGATGATGGAAAAGAACATGCTTACTAATTCTGCAGATGACAAAAGCTTTAAGGAATTTTGAAGACAGAGCTGGGATGAACATGATCTTGGCAAATCAGAACAGTCTTCAAAAATGTCTTAAAAATGTAACCCAGATCATAATCTAGTGAAGAAAAATGTGGTGGCCTACACTTGGCCAGGATAAGCATCTGTATGGAAAAGGGACGGGCAAGGCAGTGGCGCAGAAATGCTTCTGGAATGTTTGTAAGGAATCATAAAATTAATGTGTCAAAGTTATGCTGCTGCAAAAAGACTTACATCATAAAATGCAATATCTATAAGAAATACCCATGGAGTAACAGTAACAGCAAACCCAGCAGTCCTTAGATGTTGGCTGAAATACTACATTTAGAAAGCTACAGGTCAACTGGAGGGAGCCAAGAGTGTCAAAGGAACAGAAAATATGACATGACGCATTTGCCAAAATTCTTTCAACGTTCCTGAGCACAAAGAGGAGAAGATTGAAGGAAAACATAAGTAGCTATTAGGTACACGGAGGATTTCCAAAACTATGAAGGAATCACCTAGGTACCATCTCCCTAAATGAAGGGGGAAAAGTGATGACCTAAGATGTCAGCAAAGAGAGTTAGAGTGAACACCAGAAGGGATGAGGCGATGCTTTTTAGCAGTAGCCACCCACAAAGCACCAGCGAGATTGCTCAGGGAGGCTGAGGAGTCTCCATCATCAGATCCTAGTGAGAGCAGGATGAACAAACCCCTGCCAGGAATTAGATACCTGTAGCTGGACGAGGTGGTAGGACTAGACCTTTTGCAGCACTGAGCCTCCAGGTGTGTTCACTGGCAAGGGTGGGAGCTAGGATGCTGCCGAGTCAGCCTATCCCCAGGTCACCATCAAGATTTTTGCTACCCTCAGGCTGCAGGAGCAGAAACACCCAGTGAGTTTTCAGAGGCTGACCAGTCCTCATAAACAACACTGCTTAAAATACCTCCCTTCCTCCATGGGCTATAAATAGTCTCTGCATATGAAATGCAAAACTGGAGTTAAGTCTCTGACTGGACACAGGAAATAAGAAATTACACACTCTGACTTGAAGGGTTTATGTGAATCCAGTCAAAACTTTCTGAAGTGGATGCCTTGGATCAGGCCATTAAGTCCCTACACAGAAGCCTAAATCAGTGGCCTCATTTTCAAACACACACTGAGCACTCAGCAGCTCCTGTAGAGTCTGAGAGGAGCTGGTGATTGCTTGTCACATCTGAGAACTCGTGCCACTTTGGCTCTGAAATGTGGACCTGAAAGCAATTTTCTATGCAATTTTTCACAGTCCTAATCCTGGTGTTTTGTGAACACTTTCCCTAGTTGTTGTTGGGTTTTTTTTCCCCTAAGCCATTATTTTCTTTGTAATGTAAAAATAAATATTTCACATTAAAGCAACTCCAAAGCTCCAACTTTGGAAATCTTCAATGGGTGCAGAACTTCAGGCTGAGAACTACAGCACACCAAAGATTTTACCATATCAAACACAGTTTGCACTCCCACATCCCCTCCTGCATTCATAATTATGTTCTGACTCACATTATAATCACATTCGGGTCCCAGTCCTGCTTTGGAAATTTCATGGCTGCAGGCAGGGACATATCTTCCAATGCACAGCACCCATCTTCGGTTAAGCCATATGCAATCATTATTGCCGCAGCCATGAAACTGGTTCTTCGCCATTTGAATGTACCAGTTACCTCATCTGGACTTCTGGCTGCAAAAGCCATATGGTGCAGAATCTTCAACACCCTCTTTATCAAAAACATGAGAAACAGGAATACAGTTCTAGCATTAAGTGGAGAGATTTTGTTACTGTCACTCTCAAAGAAGTTACAATGCTGGGGTTTTTTGGAGCTTAGCAATAGAACAAGTATGCTGTATCTGTAGGGGGGGTGGACAAGAACTCATGGTTACCTACAATTATAGCAGAAGAGGAAAACAAATTTTACCCTCAAACTCTTGAATATTTTAAACAAAATGCATCAAACACATGATTTTGGGTGAGCTTTGAACAGAAATTCCCAACTTTCCCCAGAATTCAACCTCAACAAAATGTAAGAACATGCTTCAGGGATTTTACCAGGAGGATGCACAGCCAATAGCAGATGCTTGCAACAATAATTAAAGCTCGGAAACAGGAGAAAAGGATCCACTAAAAATCTTATCCTATTACTAAGGAGCATATGTCATATGTGGTGGGATTACTTTCACCTACCTTCAGACATCGACAAGGCAGGCTTCTCCATGGGACATAGTCACCCTTGGCTGGCACCACAGCCAGAGAAATGAGCACGTGGTATCAAATGAAATCAGCTTACCCAGGGTAGCAGCACTTGCACAGCAGGGAAAGGAAGAGCCCCTGCTTGCTTTAATAACTGCTTTTCCTTGCATTATTAGTTGGCTTTCTTTAGTCTATTGCATTTATCTTAAGTGGTTGCATGTATTTCAGTGCTGCAATTCATACATCTCAAAGTTTGTTCTCCTTTACCCTTCCTTTATTCCTCTTCACAAATCTTACAAACAGTTAAGAGATTTATGGGGAACTACACGTGTCCCAGAGAATATGAACCCTTACCTGACCTAAGCTGCTTAGATTTCAGCCATCTTAACTGAAGTACCAGTTAATTACTAATGCATTTACAGTATTTTAAAGAGTTATTTCTTAAGAAAGCTTTATTTCATGTGTAATGATGCTGCCTTCTCATTTCCCCACCTAGAAATCAAAATATCCCAGTGATATCCTTGAACTATGCTGAAACTGGAAACATAGCCAATGAGTGAGTACCTGCTGAGTTCACCTGGGTCAAATGCAAACATCAGCAGCTTTCCTTATTCCAGTAATTTTCTCTTCATCACTATTAAAATATGACATTTTTCTTATCTTCACATTAAAAATCCTACCTGCCAATGAAAAAAAATCCCACCTTCCACTTCCATCAAGTAAGTCACCCTGACACGCAGCAGCTATAAATTTGGAAGCCATGTCCCACTCTCACATGTGACACCTCCAGTTTCTCAGAAGAAAGTCAATCTAACATCACCCTGCAGTCCCAGCTGCTTAATCAGAGTGACTAGGAGATGGCATCCCCGTGCCTGCATGAGACAGATGGAGAAAGCCACGTGCCACCATCACGAGGGCCATGCGAGGTGGTGTGTTTCCACGCATCTGCTCAAGCCATCCTGCGTGCCGCTGACACAGCTCGCCTCTGCAGCATCTGAGAAAGCAACACCCGCAGAGCCAGCCAGCAATTCCCCAGTCCTATCCCTCTCAATAAATCTTATTACCTTCTGAAAGCAAATCAGCAACTGAAAAAAAATCAGCAACTGAAGCAACATCAACAGGCATGTGAAGTAGCCGCAGAGCTGAGGATGCAACCATTCTGCAGGAGACTGACAATGTTAACGTTATTTTGAGGTAGAATTATACGCATTTCAAGAATTGACTTTGCATGCTTCATCTCCTACCAAGGAAGCTTTTGTTATTGTGAATTCTTTTGTCTGAAGTTATAACTATTTGGGTACAAAGTAAAACTGGCTGTGGGCTTCTCTTCATAAGAATTTGGTCGTGTTTCAGGGCGAGTAAACAAACCCTAAATGATATCTATTAGCTACTCCAGCCAGAGGTGTTCAGAACAACATAGGGAACACAGGAGTTTACAACTCTTCATTAAGTGATAAGACAAGACATTTGTGTTTAGCCTTAAAAGCAAGTACTAAACACTGAGCACAATCATCAAGGGGTTGTTTTGGGCAGCAGAGTCGGGCTTGTGGGCAGCTCCTGGCCTGGCGGCCACTGGTGTCGGGCATCACTGGTCGGGGCAGGCACCGCACAGACCTCTTGAATATCCGCTGTCAGCCACAGGAGGGCAAAGCGAGCCCAGCCAAACTGCAGAAACCACAGGAAGGCAGCCAGACCACGGCAGGATCACACGCGGTGAAGGGGAGAAGGTGTAAGGACCAGCTAAAGGAAATACAGAATATTTCCAGACGTCCTCCAGACCAAAGGGGTTTTTCCACTGCTCATTAGCAGCCGGAGCCAGCTCAGGAAGGAGCGGCAGACGGCGCAGGGGGGAGCAGCCTGCCAGGGCTGCTGGTCACCGGCAAAGGGTCTCCCAGGGACCAAACTGGCTTTGTGCAAGCCGAGTCCCAACCGGCAGCTTTCCGAGCACCAGAAAATCAGGCCCCGAAACCTCGAGAGCTGTTGAGCATTTTGCCAATCAGAGCGCCAAGCCCTCATTTCAGAGTAAACTTATTTGTCCATCGCAGACACTGCAGCTATTCATAATTCCCCCTCAATCAAAAACAATTTTGTGATTTGAAAGAATACTCGTTTTTCATAAATGCTGGCATCTCCCCAGCAATCAGTGAACTCCCTGGCAGCCGGCCAGACACATCCACTGGTGGCAGCAGTAATTCCTTCTCATTATAATGTTTATATGTGCATAAATCTGAGCCAGGTGAATTCACAATATGCAGTAGAATGACAAATGTATCACATACAGCGAAGGGTCGAGAAGGTGACTCTGGAGATTTTTCATCACTGGATGACAGCATGATCCAAATACAGAGTTCTCAAGGTTTGCGAGTTCCCAAGTGCATTGCCAACTTTCTGCTAGGCCACAGCCTTTTACTTTGTCCACAGATTTGCTTTAGTTTGCATTAAACAGAGAATAAAAGTAACATGTATACAATTTTTTTTGTAACTCGATTCAATGGCTTTTTAACTTAAATACTCAAGAAAGATTTTTTTAAAGGAAATCTTGGGTTTTTTCCTTAGAAAGATAAGGCAGATCTTTTCCAGCTTCACTGCAGGACCTGTGGGAAATAAAGGGTGCCTATTTTATGTATTTTTCATCCTAGCTTAGAGCTGTTACATACAGGGTGTTTTTTTTCCCCACTTGGACACATTCTCTTTTCTCACTATCAAAAAATCAAGTCTGGAGGGGAGACCCAACAGAGCACAAAGGATGCTCAAGACTTTAATTTATTTGGTGTGCATTCACATCATCCAAAGGATAAATTACTTTGATACACACATTGTAGACATGACCAGGAAAAGACAAAAGGCTGCCTCCACCTTCACTGGTAGCAAGGGATCTTTAACCAATGTACGCTCTCAAAGCGCACGTATTGACAGCCATGTTCAAAACAGCTTGGCTAAAAATCCACTAGTCTAAGAAAAAAAACAGTATTTCCAATGTAGAAGAAGAAACAAAAAGACTTTTCACAACTATCCTTTCCACCCTTAGATATATTCCAAAGAAGCAAAACCAGGGGAAAACATTCTTTCAGGTGCCACCCTAAAAATAAAAGCCAGCTGTGAATAGTTGCCAACAGCACACCAAAATTATCACCCTGGTTTCCTCCAAAGAAATCGTGACCTCTAAAGTGAAAAAGCCTTAAAATGGAGGGTTATGTATCTTTGTCTTGTTTTCAAGCTCGGTGTGTCACCCTGTTGAGCACCCTCGTGCTTTCAGGCCTATTTCATTTAATGAAAGCACTCTGATCACAAGACTGGGAGCTTGAGTCCTAAGGAAAATACTGCCTATCACAAGACTCCCTAGTAAAAGAACAGGAGTGAACTGTGAAGTGCAGAGGTCTTTAAACATAGAGGCTGTGTTTCATATCTGTGCCATTTGCCTGTTTGTGCAGGAAGCTCATGTCTGGTTTCTTCCCTTGGGTAGCAGGCAGTTGAGCTTTCCATCTGAGAACTGAATTAGCAATTTCCAGGTGTATTTCAAAAGGAATTTGAAAGATCCTCTGCTTGTCTGCAGGTATTTCAATCCCATCACTCAGGCAGGAACTGAACAGCTGCTACATTAAAGGGAAAGCCCACGCATCAGAAGCGGAAAAGAGGAAGATGTTACAAGCAGACCTGAGCAAAAGGCAGCTTATGATTAAGTCATGAGAATGTAATTAGGGGTGCAAGAGCACTGGAATACCCTAGCAGATACTTTCTTTGAGGCCTCCACCTTGGGAAGGCAAGAGACTCAGCTGTACATGCGTGCCGGATCTATGTCAGCTCTTCTTTGTCACAGATCCCTGCTAACTTCCAGGGTTTCTAGAAGGAGACAGGCTAAAGTAGGACCTTGTGAAGGAAATTGATGCCACCACGCTTGTCAAATTAAATCTGAAGAACAGTTAAGTAATAGGGAAGACTGACTTTTACAGCACTTGGGGAAAAGGTACTGAGCCTGCGGTAGCCTGTCCTGATGCATTTGGGTCTGCTATTAAATTGCCCCAGTTACATCTTCCCAGGCGAGGATTTTTAGCTCACAGCTGCAGTGGGGCTGCAGACAGGCAGGAGAAACGTGATGCACCGGATTGCTTAAGGCAGGAATGAGATGAAGGGATAAGGCAGCAACTGAAGGACAAGGGAAGTGCTGCTAGACTGTGGGATGCAGGAACAAGCACACAGGCAGAAGGAAAGAGCATTGTTTCCAAAAGAAGGGAGGGAGAGGAATGGCAGAGCCAGAGATAACAGGAGCCAGCAGGGGAAGGAGCTCAGGGCAGACAGAAGCAGGGGGATGCTGCCTTTGAAAAGTTCAAGTGACAAAGAGATACTGGGAGTTAGCAAATACAGGAAGAGAGGGGGAAGTCAGCACCTCTCTCTATGAGGCTGTTCTGAGGAAGGTCAAGGTCTGTAGGTCTGTTCCTTGCATTTAGGGGAGGGGCACGGATAAGACATATATTTTTAAAGCCTTGAGCTGCTTTGAGTTCTTTTGAGTTAGCTCTGGTTGAGTTAAATCACTATTTGCATATAATTAAGTTTTGCTGCTACGTGGTCCTATTTGCCATTTTGAGTCTAATTAATCATTAAGGCACCTGGAGCCTTTGTACCAATGTTTGAGAAATCTCATATATATTTTTATATGTTTGCTTTCATTTGTGTCTTTGTTGAAAACAGGCTTGCTAGCCAGGAACAGAGCTGACACCCCCCCTAACGCTGCATGTTTATAACTTTTGAACCTTGACCATCAGGGATCTTTACAAGCATTTCTTGTGTGCACTTTGAAGTTAAACTCTACTCAGAATATCTTTCACTGCAGCAACTGATCTATTTGGTGTAGAAATAGGTTTTTAAAACCTAAATATACACGAAGGGTGTGAGGAAGGGAGTAAAAAAACTTTGCTGTCTGTATGTGCTTAACCAGGGAGCTCATGTTAGGTGCCTTCTTGGCCAGTCATAGCCAGCGAGATGGGCCTCCCTGGAGGCGGATTCAGGATCATCAGGATCAGCTGACTGAACATTTAGGACAGCAAACAGACCCTGGGGAATGGCAGAGCTTAGGGGACTGATCCCAGCTTAGAAAACCTGGGGCTACAGGTTCGGTTCTGCCCATTTTTACAGGGAGCAAAACGTAGTATCTGCCAAAACCAGGTGTTCCCAAGGGGCTGGGATTCAGACAGTATGAGGCAGAGGAGGAGGAGGAGGTGTCTCAAACCCAGCTGGACTCAGCCCAGCAGGGACCTCACAATGCCTCTCCCAAACTTTGGGCAAGTAATGAAATATTTTGAACAAACTTGCCTTGGTCATCTGGCCAGCCAACAGGAATTAAAAGGGTAAAATTCCTAACAGAAAGGCCTGTGAAAATCAAAACTCACAATAAAACCCTCAGTTCTTCCTGAGTGAATCAGACAGAGGAAATGAAGCACATTTCTGTCTAACACTTATTTACTAGAGCTGCACTTTGCATTTTTGCCATTACCATTAAAGTAATGGCTTTGATTGACAGGAGCTCATTTTTAATTAGCCAGATCAACCAAGGCACAACATCAGCATTTCTGAAAGCATCTGAAAAAGCAGCCTACTTCTGCAAGAAAAGCTTATTTCCATTTGAAGATTAAAGGTTCTAGACAGCGGCAATATGTTTCTATCTGCCATTTCAAAAGGAAGACTTGAAAACATCAGGCTGTACCACATGAGAGATTAAAAGATACAGGGAGATAACTCGCAACCAGTCCTGCTTCTCATAGGTCTTTCTTCCTTAATCCTGTCCAGCAACAGCCTTGAACAACAACAATATAACCACATTAATCAAGGATTATTAGCAAGAGATCTTAATGCAGCGTTTTCACCCATCCAGCTCAGAGGTGCTCCGCATTTCACTGGAGAGTGCCATCATTCCTGAATTCATCAACAAAAGAATCACACGCTGTTAAGGGAAGCGACCCAAGCCGCTTGGTGGAGTGGGTGGTGTGGTGGGCCAGAGCAGGACCTGCCCACCTGGCAGGGAAGCTGGGGCTGATGGCAAGGTCTGCTCTTCGGCTGCAGTGACTTCAACAGCAGCAGGAAAAAGCTGTTGCCCCATTCAAAACTGCACTGTGCCACGAGAGGCAGCCAGGAAGGGGAGGGAGAGAATGAGCAACAGATACCAGAGCATGATCTGCCTTAACTTTGCTCTTACATCCTATCTGGCAAAGGCCTTGATTAATCCACAAATGTAGCAAAGCAACAACGTGGTAGAAAAGCTGCCTAAACCCTGTTATCTCCCCTACTCCTATCACCAGTAGCACTCTTGCTGTTTGAGACATTTTTAACCAAGCAACGTTTTCCTGAAGCATACTGCTTTTCCAGAAAACCTTTCAGCTTGGAGATACACTGCTTTCAGTTCAAGCTGCTTGGGAAAGCAGGCAGGGAGGCTGGACAGGGTGCAGGCAGGCACACGCATACACCGTGGGTTTTGCAGGTCAGTGCCACAGTGCCCAGGGGGGATCTGAGTCTCCCAGTAGTTGCACCTAATGCCCTTGCACATCAGGACAAGCAGAAGGAAAATGTGCGCTGCACTGAGAACACACCCACTATTTTTACACCTGAAGCGGATGTTTCCATTTTGATGAAAATGGTCCAAAAGAATTATTTGGGTTTTTTTCAATGTGAAACAGACACAGTTAAGAACCTTGAAAGCCACAGCAAAGGGAAATCATCATTCCCTGGACAGCTGTGAGCGGGATGACTCCCAGCTACAGGGCATGGAATTAAACCCTTTTAGAAAAACATTCCTGCAGCCAGACTGCACCACTTACAATTCTCTCTCCTTGACTTCATAGTCTCCTTAACATTGAACACCAGACGGCCCGAGCGTTAATTTCTTCTGCTGTTGGGTGGACCTGCAAACAGCTATCCATAGGGATCTATTCTGAAGAAGCTGAACCAAATACTTCCATATAATAAATTTAGACTCCACAACCCCACAGTTAACCACTGGAAACACTGGGACACATCTCTGGCAACGGACATCGTGATGGCCTCATGCTCCTGCAAGCCACTAACTCTGCCCCTCCGATTTATACCAGATTTCCCAGACCTGCAACACAACTATTTGCAAACCTTACAGGACACATTTACAGTCTGATCAGCAAACTATGCAATTGCACGTTCAGTGTGCAAGGACCTGTTAGACACCTGACTTTGTTAGATCCTCTTTTTTCTATATTTTGAGCAGTCATAGCTGCTTTAGCTGACACCAGGGGCTTTGTCGCTTCTGCTCAGCATCAGCAAGGTTTTCACTTTCCATCAAAACCCCTTAATGCTATGCAGAACGTGGAGACAGTCTAATTGCTGTGCCGTCCTCCCTGCTGCAGCCTTTTTCCTCCAGGAGCTCCGTTTCAGCTAGCGTGGCTCACCCCTCTCAGCTGCCGCAGCCAGGCCGTGCGGCGGGGCTGGGGGAGCCCCTGGCAGCAGACCCGGGGCTCCCACCGAGCCGGTCATTACCCTTGGGAGTCCACCACTGTCTGCCCCGTCCCTCTGCTGCAAGACCTGTCTAAATGCCATCTACCAGGCACAACTCCAAGCACCTATGGAAGTAACGTACACCACCTCTGCTGTTTGGGTACTGCCCAGACCGTTGAGAGTGCTTATATTTAAGATTCAGCTTTTACTTACGGCTGGCACAGTGTTTAGCTTTTACTTCTCTGATCCCACTATTAGCCTAACATGCATGCTGCAAGCTTTCAAAAAACCACTCCGGCTACCCAGAAACTGCAGCAAACTTGCACCACCTATCGACACGACACAGCGCAGGCGTTGGTGTAGGGCCAGAAACCCAACACAAAACAAAGCAGCCGTGCTCCTTCGTATGGAAAATCACCGTTGTACTTCCAGCACCCTACGTTACAATATGCCTCAAAAAAACAGTGCTTGATCTCACCAGCTGTTTGGCAGACGCCAGGGTGCACCTGACCTGACTGTATCTTCTGCCCTCCTACATGTCCAGCTATCCCAGCAAGGTGGACGAGCCTGGAGAACCCAGGGTAGCCAAGGTGTGCTGCTGCCCCTTCGTCAGCGACTGTGCGTTGCAGAGGACGTCTTGTGCCTCCTCACCTCTGGCTCAGGTACCTCTGGATTCCTTGTCACAAAGAGCCCTGGCAAAAGAGAACTTCCTCTGCTTGAAATTAACTTTCTTCCTCCTACCTATGTGTTTCAAGGACTCAAAGACAATGTCTTCTCCAATTTAACTTATTCTTACCATATAGGAAACTCTCAGCTTATCCCTACCCCACCATCCCTGCAGCGAAGGGATGCCCATCCCTTGTGCAGGTTGCATACATCCCTGGCAGCTCTGCACCGCTGAGCCTTCTCTGCACACTTCACAGCAGGCACTCAGACATCGGTATCATCAGAAATAACATAAAATAACATAAAACTCTCTCCCAGCATCATCTATCCTCCGTGTGCAGCAGAAAGCTATGGTTACTTTGGGAGGCCTTCCCAGGTGACTACTTTAAATACCAGTTGCAGCTGTGAGCTCTGAATAGGATGGAGAGTCAAGCACAATGCCTACCAGCGACCAAAGGATGCTATTTCTTCCTCACCTTTGGCCACCACTCACTGCCCTCAGGCCATGGTCTCTGCAGAGGAGGCATCTCTGTGATCCTGAGGACACGGCAGCCTCTCAAAAGTACAGAGCTGGTGTGACCCAGATGAATATCAGCCCTGCCTCACACATGGCCGCTGGGAAGCTTTGCTTTTGCTTTTCCCCTGGAGTGGGAAAGGAGATGTCAAATGTCCTTTAGAGCGAGAGCTCAAAAGGAATACGGGGTTTCTGGCTAGGCTCTTCCCAGACAATTTAGCTGCTATTCAGCATGCCCCACATTTTGACCACAGAAGTAGCGTATTAATTCCACTGTAATGCACTGAGCTTCCTGCTGTGGGTATTGTGGATTTGCCTCATATTATAACAATTTTAACTTGCAGGCTTAAGCATTATCAGCACACACTATGCTTCTGCTCCTTCAAAGCTGTGTACTCACTGGGGAAAGCTGGTTCTATTCCCTTTTTCCCTGTTCTGCCTAGCCCATGCTCCACTTTCTACCTGCTCTGAATTTTTTTCCAAGAATCAAATCAAGGCAATGGTGTCAGCGTTTTCAGACTAGGTCCAGATGCCTGTGACCCTCGGGGATTCATTTCATTTTGTTCATAAAAGGAACACAGGGGAATGTGCCACTGCATGAACACTCAGGATTTGTACGGCACCTCCCTGTTCCTTGTAATGAATCTGTTTCTCAGACACACACACTAAGTCACATCAGTTCCACTGAAGATAACAAAATAGAGGCAATCCCCACCAGGTGAGAATTTGCCCAACAACAATAAAACGCACGATGCAGAGTGCAAAGACAAGCTGCTGTTTTCTCCTCGTGGTGGTGACCACCGCTCTCCATCTCCTGCAGTAAAACAGGATTTTCCTTCGGCCCCTGCCAGGACTGATCCCTCTCTCCCCCCCTACTCCCTGCAGCACGGGTCTGCTTTGATCTCCTTGCCTACAAACCCTTTTGGCTCCCGAGTCTTTTCTGACCTCATTAATGCTATACAGAAATACACATAGTTGGCAGAGGCTAAACACGTATGTGGGCATCGCTGCCCTCAGCTCAGCCCCTGGGTTCGCAGCAGGCAGGACCAGGCTTGAAACCTCTGGCTCAGAACGAGAAAGCTCTGGCCACAAGTACCACATCTGGAGCCAGCCCAGAAGTGATGGGGGAGGGGAAAGGCTGGACAACTCTTTTGTCCAAGCCCTGTACGTCTCTGAGTGCCACGAGACATACACAGCAAACCTCGGAGGCAACCAGAGAGGGGCCCCGCTGGGTTCAGAGGTGCGACATGATGGTGCTGTTTCAGAATGCTTCGGTGGCTTCAGCTGAGCTGCCTGAAGCTCAGAAATTCTGCTTTTTAGGCCATTTCAACTCTTAGCAATTAGGTGAAGCTTCCTTCCCTAATTGAAATAACACACAAGTCCTTCCAGGGCAATCAGCAGCTGGGAAAAAAACATTGATTTGGGAAAATTTGGGAGCTTGGGATTTCAAAGTTTAACTTCAAATTTTATTAAGGTGTAAAACTGCATCATACGTACCAACTAGAAGCCAGTTTGCTGGAGAAAGGCAAAAGTACTATTCAGTTGTACTCAGGGCGACATCCACTAATGACCTTTAATATAACAGAGGCTATTTCGGTGTTTATGTTATGTTGATGCATCACGTGCAACTACAATACAAGGGATTCAAAATGTGCAAACTACTTTTTCTAGCAGTTTTCAAAGACAGAGGGAGAAGCCCACTTTCACAACAGAGCTTGCTCAAATAAATGAATAAATAAAACGCTATTTCAACCTTACTGGCCTGATTTACTATGATAGGAATCTATCAAATCTTTGTGAGAGCTCAAGCAGCTTTACTTGTATGTTGTAACGCTTACACCCAGGGTACATTACTCAGTACTTGGAAGAGAAATTGGTGGCATCCAGAGACCAATTTATTTCTTTTTGCAAAGAATTCAGCTTCATACCAGCTTTGATGCTCAGTTTTACATAGTGCAGCATCTGCCAAATGACAGCAATCTCCAAGCACAGGTAAGAAACCCATGCCAAGAAAACACAGCAGTTATTTCTTCAACAGTTTTTAACAAACATGTCTTAGCTTTCCAACTTACCTATTAATATTATACAGTCCATTACTCTGCATGAGCTCTACAACTTGAAAGGTCTGTCAGATTTGAGATATTTTAATCCATTTTCTTCCAACTCTCTTTTTGACATTTTGAAAAAAATACATTGGTGTCTTTCTTCATATATTATATATTAGTAGTTAATTGTGGAATAACCTACTGTAGCCTAGAAAATATTATTATTGTTGACTGTTTCCCCAAATGTTCCTTGCCCAGGACACTCCTTTGGCTGTGATAAAGCAAGCACCAAAGAACTGCAGTGATCCAGAAAGTGCTTGCCAACTCACATGAGGGCCAGATTCTCATCTTTATTATAATATTATTTCTTTCCAAACTTATGTGTGAGACTAGTCTTTTGATATTCAGTAACCTGTTTACGGGAAATGACTTTACACAAAACATCAAATGAGTTGACAGCAAATTGAATTAAAAATATGATTTTTTAAAATGCTCATGAAATTCATATTGCTTTAAATATAAATTAGCAACAGTGCCAGAAGGGATGAATGTATTTCACTACTTGACTGCAGATAATTTAAATGTACAGTTTTACCTATGTTCCCTGTATTCATTGTACTTTCCTATGAAAGGGTGGAGGAGCCTTCTTAGCTGCTTTGCTGCCTGGTCCCACACATTCCTGGGAATGTCAGGAGGCAAAGGGGTGCAAGGAGAAGCCTTTGGACAGGCACACTGCCATACCAGTGCCAGACCAAACCTGACTATCCTGAAACCTCAGGATCTCAAAAGAAAACCGCCAACTGCACAAGATTAGGGGTATCATTTTGCTTTCCCAGCCAGCTCATCACCTTGGTATCGAGAACATCAACTGCACTACTGAACAGGCACGTATGCAAATTAAAAATGAAACTACATCCTTATATCCTCTGATCAACATTCACCCTATAGTATTTTCCACTCAAAGCAGTATCATGCACGCTGGTCAAATTCCAAATCTAATAATTACATTCTTCCAACATAAATTCTTCCCACAGTTTTAAACAGAGTCAATATTCTTTATTTTCTGCCCATAAGTACTCAGTGCTTTTAAAGATTTGCTGCCTGCTACCCCCAAAGTGAAGCTGAAGTGATACATGCAAATTATTTTGAAAGGCCTCTATGCTGCCAAGAGGAAATACACTCAACTTCAGAATCTTACCATCATTAATAAATTCATACAGGAAATAATAACAACACACATTTGATGGTTCACGCTACTCTGATAGTCGCCTTAATAATCATATTCTCACAGATGAACAGGCTTGCATAGAATTATATCCAAAATTTCACTTAATGTTTGAACTCAACCTCTTATATGAGAAATAAACTTCCCCTTTGCTTCCTTACTTTCCCACGCACACAACCAAATGCTTCTGGACCTCCTGTTTTTGCAGTGGAAGCAAACCATGAGGCAAGCCAGCGTGATCAACCAAGGAGCAACCTGACTGATCTCCACAGCCAGACCCCCTGCGCTTGGGACAGAGTCCTCGAAATCCCAGTACCCGCGCAGCCACGTGCTACCTACACATCGGCTCTTGTTTCACCCTAACTACAAAGTATTTAAAGACGTGGTAAAGTGCCACAGATGTGTAAAGTTTAAGAGTGCTTCAACATAGAGTGACAACTAAAATAAACCTCTCTGCATAAAATAAGCTCTGTGTATTTTTCTGCCCTCTATCAAATTACAGCATCTTCAAATTATGTTAGGAGAAGCCCTGTCTAAAATGCGAGTTGCTGTATTTCATCAGCTATCAGAGATGACTCGGGATTACGAGTACTGAAATAAAATGAACATCCTGTTCCAGTTCCTTTTAACTGAATTCTCTCCCTCAAACAGCATCAACAAGTGACTCGGTACAATGTCATAACAAACAGTACTTTTGCTGCAGCAACGTACTTGGCAAACAGCAACTCTCACAAATAAATCAGTCACATTTTACTGTTGCTGCTAATCAAAAGATCTTCATTTTATCTTGGGGAGGGGAGTATAATAAAGGCAAGTAAACAATGTTATTTCTGTAATAATTGGGAAAACTATTCATCTGCATTTAGATGAACCAATAAATGATGTTTAGGCCTAAATCTGGCTTCAAGTTGGTGACACCAGTGTTCTAGTGAGAGTGTATCACTGACAGCGATGCTATAGAGAGAGCGTATCACTCTCTGATCTCACTGAGCCTAGCAAAAAGGACATCCTTCTCTCTTTCAGATTTTGGTTGAAGTAGCCCAAGTGCTAATGCCAGCCAGGGGAGGGATAAAACGGTTTATGGCACAGCAGCACCAGCCTGCTCTAGATCAGAACAACTGTGCAATGAATTAACATCATTTGGGGGCTGCTCACAAGCTGCACCTGTACCCTATTCTAGGGGGGGTTTAACACACTAGATAAATACGGTGCATCTCCTCTAGGTGCTGAGGTTCCAAGCAGTGAATTTATTGCCACATCTCTGCACTACAAGTTTCTTAC
Organism: Falco punctatus; assembly: GCF_963210335.1. Taxonomy (NCBI): domain Eukaryota; kingdom Metazoa; phylum Chordata; class Aves; order Falconiformes; family Falconidae; genus Falco; species Falco punctatus. The sequence goes on from NC_137588.1 coordinate 3,967,246, forward strand.
ATTCGGGAATCCTAGCAAAATGCTCAAAGCCTCTTCACACGTAGCACCCTTTACTCCTGAGCAGTCAAGCAAGTTACCACATATTACATTTTGCATCATATTTGGGAAAAAAAAAAGAAGACAAAACGCAACCCATATCACTTCAACATCCAGTTCTTCGTAAATAATTCTGGATGAAAGGACACGCCATTTGGAGAATCCATTCATTTCCATCAAACAAAAATCTCATTAAAAATAAGCTCCTTCTCACCTGTAGCTAACTCAATAATTAGGTGTAGCTACATTAATTAGCTATAATCCAGAGATTACATGGGATAATAGCATGGTCTAATAAGGAAAAATGATGTTCAGCTTTTGAACATGTGGGTTTGTGGCAATTTCTTTAGAGGGGAGCTTGCTTTATAAGAACTAAGGACACAAGATTGCAATTTTAATTCTTACCTGTGAGAAGTGAATGTGAAAACAGTTCTTAGAAGCCCAGGAAACCAACCTTGCTGTTTCTTTAGCCACTCTTTTCCAAACATCGGGTAGTCATTTTGAAGCTTGGGTTTGCACTGAGTAGCGGGAGCCCCGGCAGCCCTCGCTCAGCGAGGAGAGCAGCTCCAGCCCCTGGGGGAGTGCGGGGCACTGCTGACGCAGGGTTTTAATAGCCCACAGGTGAGACACGGGCAGCCGGCACTGTATGGCAGATCATGGTCAGAGGGTTCATTTTCCCGTCAGGAGTGCTGCAAGCAAGGTGGCAGAGCCGTGACTGGATCAGCAGAAGTGAAGGTTTTCTTTCTTGTTGCAAACCAGGAGAATCAAAAAAATTAGCTTGTGTCCTTAACAACCTTCCCTATGACCCCTCACACACCACCACCACCCCTCCCCGATCACTTCAGCTGCCCACTTGCCTACCAATTCATCCTCCTGATCTGCACATTGGGGTTAGCCTAGTCATATACACAAAAATCAAGCAATACGCAAAACCTCCCATTATTTAACACCTTGTTTCACCCTGACAAACAAAAGCAACATCTGTACTGCTTCCCCATGTGACCTGCCAGTTTTCTGCTAGATTTTTCAGCATCAGAGTTTCACCACATGAGACAGACTGCACAGCGGTCTCCCTCAAAAATTAAACAGGCACCAGGGCGTTGGATTTCACCACAAAACAAACATTGAAGTGCTAGCAATGAAAAGCCAGCACAGAATTTTGCGAGTGTGATGCCATGTTTGAAGGTTTTAGTGGATAGAGTTGCTTTTGTTGTTGCAAGTTGTGACCTATCCTACGTGCCAGCGGAAAGCAGATTCCCCCCTTAGTTCCCCCAGATTTGCAACACATTTCTTTCTTACATCTAAAATCATGTGGTGGTGGTTCAGGCATTCCCATGGATAAGCACTCAGCTTTCAGCCCTCTCTTTTCAGCTTAAGAAACAAGGTTGTAGTCTCCCAAATAGTTTTACAGTGACTTCATATTTAACTCGCAGCCCAGCAGGTCAGCATACTTTTGATCATCTTTAATACGCTTACTCACGCGGTGCAGATATGACCATATCAAAGCAAAGGCATACTTGCAGAATGCCTTCTTTAGATCACATAGAAGTGAGTTATTTTGTCTCAAAAGAATTATTCATTCAAAGCCTAACAAACTTCATGCTGCGGAACTATCCACAGAAACATGATAAACATACACCAAGTGATTTGAAAACACTTACCCTACAATGACGCTACCGAAGTTAGGTGTCATCTTAAGCAATTGTAGAAAGGCAGATGCTTGGAAACAAATGTGGTTTTATCCTGTAAAACTAAACATTTTTCCGCGGAAGAGAAAGACACACTGGTTTTAATTTAGATCTGTTTTGAAAAGGACACAGCTGTTGCTCATTCACTTACCCCACTGCTGCTGTAGTCTCCAACAGCCTCTTAGTGCAAATTCAGGCTGTCTTGGGATATCCAGATTTTGCCCAGGACCCTTGAATGGGAACCCCGTGAAGTGGGCTTCATGCCACCGGGGCAGTTAGCACGCTGGGATGCCGCTGTCTCACTCGAGACTCCCACATCAAATGCAGAGTCCGACTTTTTGATAGTTTGGAGGTTTCAACCTGTCCTAGAGCAGTAGTTGAGGTCCTAAATGCTGCCATCAGCCCGAAGTGCTGCTCCTGAGCACTCACCCATCTGCCCACCCCCGGGAGAGCCTGGGAACGGCTCCCTGCTCTGCTGAAGAGTCCTGTTTTAATGGGTTTCTTCAACAGTTCCTTCTGTCACTGCTGAGTAGATTAAAAAAAAAAAATCAAACTGAGATTAATGACAGTAATAACGAAAAGCTGACCTGCCGGCAGTTAAGCCAGACATCTTGCTTTCTGAAGGAGCCTGTCCTGCAGGTGCAAGGGACAGTTCTGGTGTTGTAGTTCTTCCCATTGAGTTACTCTTCACCCATTTACACATGTGCAGTTTGCTTTATTTTATAAATCACTGCCTCAAAACAAGACCAAACACCACAAACCGCTCTTATTTTCCATTTACAAGACTCAGTGTTTCTGCAGAGAGCAGAAAAATATTTATTTTGGTGGTAGAGGGAGAGCAGACTTCATTTTCTCCAGTACTAGTCACTCTGGTCCTTGCATACAGAGATACAAATCTCGATTCTAGAAATAACCAGGAGAGACAAAACTTACGCACTCTACATTTAATGTAATTATTTTATAGCGCAGTTTAGTAAAACATCCCTTTTAAAATAGGTTGAGCTAGCCTGGAGTTAAAACAAGAGACCGACATCCCAACTTCCCAGCAGAGTCCGGTCCCCTGGGCACGGTGAGGAGGAAGGACAGCAGGCAACCCAACCCGCTGCCTCCTCCACCCCAGCTGCACACTGCCTTTGCTCCACAGGGCCTTGGCCACGATACGTACCATGAGAACATCCAAGAACCCCCTAAATATCCAGCAGCAGAGCACTATCTCGCCTTCTGGAGAGCAAACAGCCACTGGCATGAGCCACAGGTCCAGCAGCTGCTCCATCGCCTCCCTCCAGCATCGGTGTAGCCATAGGCACTTCCAAACCCAGCCAGCCTGGCGAGACAGACCCTGGGCTTTGGTACTTGGAAACACTGTAGTCTTAGTTTAAGCAGGTATTTTCTCATTTGTTCAGCTCCCTTCCCCTCATCTTGGCACCTCATTGAAACGGGCTTTACTAGGCACTTACAGAGCAGAGCTGTAAAGAAACCAGATGGTTAATTTAAAAGCACGCCGCCCTCACAGCATTCCCCTCTGGGAATTTCTTGAAGTACACAAAAAAAAAAAATATTAAGTTGTATCACTTTTTCTACTACATCATTAGTTTTATTTCCAAATCCATATTCTGAGGGGGAAAACAAGTTTTGATATCCCTTCTGCATTCAGCTACAAACTTTGCAGGGGCCAAGGGGGCTACTACGTTACAAAAAGAAACATAAAGGCAGAGTTACAGTCCCACTTGCAATCCAAAGCCACTAAGATGCTACTGTCCCTGCCAAGAGTACATTTTGCCCCTAAAATAGTTGCTGCTGCAGGCCAGCGTTAGCCCAGATGGACCACACAGCAATAGAGGAGATCTCACATAGACCTGTACCAGTCTCAGCTGCAGCGCCCTGGAAGGGACAGCGACCGATGGTGCCAAGAAGCTTCCATGGAGCTGGCAAGAGATGGGCTGAGGATGGGGCAAGGTGCCGAGCCTGCGACGCCGATACAGGGCAGAAGGAGTGGAGAGAAGGTCCTGAAAGCCCTTGGAGATGGCAGGGGCAGCAGCTGAACTGCTGGAGCTGCAAGAGTTCGGACGAGCCACAAAGCAAGGCTGGAGGCAAAGGAAGGCAACAATCACCTATGAGCCTACCTGAGCTGAAGACATGGGAGCAAGAAGAATGCGGAGGAAGGATGGGACATATTTCCCCGTGGGAACGATGCATATGTAAACACAGAGCTATCTCAGTGACCCCCTTTCAGTAGGATCAGGTACTGTTTAGACAGTCTGAACAGCAAATCCTTTTAAGGGCACGAAGCCAACCGACAAACCATTATCCAACCCTTGTCTCCAGAAACTACCCATTAAAAGGGTACTCCACAGCTGTCACTCAGCATCCCGTGCCCCATCTCCCAGTGCAAGGCACGATGGTGACATTCGAAAGAAATCCAGCTCCACACAGCACCGACCCACCAGATGTCAGAGCTACTCCAGCAAGTCTGCGGAATATTTACAAAGCAGTTTGCTAAATTATACAAAGGGAATAATTTGCAATGTAGTGGTGTGTTTGCATTCTGAATATCTGATTTCCTGTTCGACAAATAACCTAAACACTCCCAACCAAATGAAATGTAGACAAGACTTAAAATGTTTGAAGAAAAGCACTCATCCAGAAAATTAAGGTCAACACGGAACAGATGGTGCCTCTGAAAAATGTGGCTTCAACATTTATCTTTATGTAAAATAAAAATCTTTTAAAAACCTCCGGCTGTTTGGTGACAGTCCTACTTGAAATATTGAATCTCGCACTCCATGGATAATAAAGAAGCACTAAAAAATTATTTCAAAATACTAAATCTAAATAAAGTTCTCTCAGCTACTGTGCAATAAGATTTTTGTGGGCATGTAAATACATATCAATAAAAGATAGATTCAATCGCTTCTGTAACCACTATAAATATTGAAAGTGCTCTCCTCATTTCCATAAATATGACCCACGACTCCCAAGTGAAAAGCTTTTTCATTTGCAGCAGCTAGGAAAAAAATGATCCTTTCTTCTTTATCAAAGTCCTTTGAAAGGCTGAATTTGAAGCCCAGCACACAGGGAGTTGTGAACAACTTGTTACAAAGATGCATGAAATGCCTTCTCCAGCCTCGGAGGATTTGATCAATGGCATTGCAGGCGGATCTCTGTTACCCTGGAGGGCAGGCAATGTCACCCCGACCTGGCTCTAACTGGGCAGGCCTGCAAATGGCTTTGGTCATACAGAAATGAGCTGGAACAAGCAGAAATAATAAGAGACAGACCTGTCAAACACCCAATAAGTAGTGACACATTAGAAGCAAATCAGAATTGTGATAAAGCAGCTGAATATTGGCATAAGCAGCCGCGCAAGTGATGACACGGCAAGGTGAGCACCAGGGAGGGGAAGGCTCAGCAGGACAGCAGGTGAAGAGAGGGTAGTCAGAGAAAACACAGAGCTGCACACCAGGATCTTTCAAGTTCACCTGCAACTTGACAAAAATCAAACCCAAAGTCCGCACACTGTGAACCAAACATTTTTGGAGGAAGAAGAAACATCTGCAGTACCTAAAAATACAATCCCAAGAAGACCTCCTCTCACGCGTCCCTGGCAGAGCACCCTGATGACAGGGGGCCCTCTGCCAGGCTCGTAGGTCACATCAACTGCAGCCTCAAGTTGCACCAGGGGAGGTTTAGATCAGGTATTAGGAAACATTTCTTCACTGAAAGGGTGATCAAGCATGGGAACAGGCTGCCCAGGGAGGTGGTGACATCACCATCCCTGTAGGTGTTTAAAAAATGTGTAGATGCGGTGCTTAGGGACATGGTTCAGTGGTGGCCTTGGCAATGCTGCATTAATGGTTGGACCTGATGATCTTAAAGGTCTTTTCCAACCTGAATGATTCTATGATCACAGGCTACACCCATCACCCAAATTGCTGCACATACCACCTGAGTCCCTGAAGTTAATTCCTAAGGGGCCACCTCAACACCTGGACCAACAACAACGCCAGTGGTAACAACTACAGCTCACCAGCTGTGGACATCAAAGCAGCCATGGGCAGAGGAGGAGCTATCTACTCATACCACCACACCCCCACACACCCCCTAGAAAAATCAGAATTAGTACAGTGAAAATAGATTCCTGAAGCCTGTCCACAAAAACATCAGGTCATTGCAGATCTACTACCACTTTTTGTTTGACAGTCACTAGACATCCAATAAAACAACCGTCATCAATGGTTCTCTTTCTTCCAACGTAGCTTCCAGCTGTTTGCATCTACTAGAAAGACCCAGATTTTTGTGACTCACTCACGCCTTCAGCTACAACACTGATGAAGTTGCAAAGAAAGCTTCTGCAAATCCACTTTGCTAAGAAAGCTACCAGGAGCTTATTGCAGCAATTTTCCCGAGCTGACATGCCCTTCTTACTGGCTTCCTGGTACTGACTTACGGATGTTTTGGGTCCCGCTTCCTCTAGAAATTACGTCTGATTCCCAGCACCACTGGGGAAAAGAAGCTCAGCAAGAACGTTTAGACTCACTGTCCCTAGCAACGGGCTCCGCCACCAGTAAAGCAGAGCCAAAATGAAACTAGGTTGCGCGTACCAGGGAAAGGCTTTCAAGACTGGCTTTTGCACAGGGGTCTCCGGCTTCAAGGTCGTCCCAAACCACATCACAAACAGCTCTGATAAGCAACAGCACAACTACAGCTCACCAGAGTCTTACAACTAGTAGAAGGCAGATCAAGTTCTCTCTCTCTCCCCCTACCTAGAGTTTTTTTAAACTTAGATCTTTCCTTTTTCTGTTAACAGAAGGTTGTGTTGATTTTGTCAGTCCTCTTGCATAGCCAAGTGCTGCTGCTGCACATCAAAATGTCTATCTGCATCAGGCTTCAACCACTATTTCTAAAAATAAAGTAAGTTGTATTAATTTGTTCCCCCAGCATCTGGTGCTTAAAATTATTTCTTGGCAACTTCTGTTCTTGGCTTTTAAACATTTTTCATATTCAGCTTAAGTCTGACAGCACTATTGGTTATCCTTCTCTGCCTCGCTAATAATTTGGTTGATGGCATGCAGGTGGGTTTCTCATAATTAAAAAACCCATTTGCAAAGTTTGCATTAGGTGATCGGAAAAAATAGAGCACTCCACTCAAAGGTTAAATATAAGTAGGCTGCAGAGCTCCATGAAAATAGTGCATAATTTAGGGATAAAAATAGTTTTGCTTTATTCAAGCTAGGCTGGATAGGTAGATTTTTTTACTGCAATCAGCCTAAACCTCATGTCTCCAAGTTACATGCTCAAGTTGATTACAGAAAATTAAATTTAGTATTAATCAACCTAGGAAGGAGGAAATTACAAAAATTAAGCTAATGCATAAATCATAGAAAATAATGGTGGAAATGGCTACAAGAGATCATTTAATGCATCTTCATGCTTGTTCCACACCAGAATCAACACATCCCCCTCCCCAAGCCGCTCCTGACAGGTATTTGTCCAATTGTTTTAAAAATTTAACAACACCACAGGTCCCAGAAGCCACCAGGCACAGTCCTCCAGGGCTCCACCAGCCCCTCTGCCACAGACCTCTCCCCAGCACCCTCCAGCCCCCCGGATTTGGGGTACCCCCACCCCCCCACTGAGAACGCGCAGCAGGACCCAACCGAACCAAACGCACCAGCTCTGACAGGTCTGTTGCCAATGGCTGCACTTCCCACCTGGCAGGATGGGTTTTTTTCCTTTTCTTCAGCAATAAATAACCCCAAGGTTCACCGGCAGGTCCTGCACAGACGGCTGTGCACGGCACGCAGCCGGTGCTGCCACGGCCAGAGCCACAGCCTTTCCACCATGCAGTCAGGCACCGGTAACTGGCACGGGGGTGGAAGGGACAGCCTCGCCCCACCTGCTTTGGGGCACACAGGCACCCACAGACCCCACACAAGGAACTGGCACCACAAGAGCCCGAGCCGTGCAACCACAGCACAAAGCACTCCTTGAGGCAGCACTGGCAGGCAGTTCCCAAGGAAGTGGCAGCCTCTCCCAGTCACACCAGCAAGCTCTCCATGACTGGTGGGTTGTTTCCAGTTTTGGGCACAGAACTACAGCCCTTGGCATCTCTGGAAAAAGAGCAAACCCGACCACCTAACTATAAAGAATTTGAGCTTAGGAGTATATATGCTTAAACTTGAGGTAGAAAGAAACATCTGCGCATTGGCTGTGGCTTCCAGCTTTTCCACAGCATTCAGCATCTTCATAAATTATGAATTTAGCACCCAATAGATCTGCTCTACCACCTTAATCTGGTTTTACAGATGAGAATCTACCACCTGCACAGGACTTGATCCAAATCATGCTTCAAGTCAGTGGGATCTCCCGGCTGTCCCAACAGGCACACAGCAGAGCTGGGCAGGCGTGCTTGCAAATCTCCCAGATAGCTGTCCAGTACTTTGCAAGACCATTTCACCCTCTGGCTATGAACCTGAAGAAAGCACAAAACTGCACGCCTGGGGAGTCTCAGTCAGTGATGTAGTAAGCCAATGTTGTCTTTTATATGCCAGTTTGACACGTAGCAGCTACTCAGCCCTGCAGTGACTGCACTCCTCTGCAGAGCCGATACGGTCCCATTTACACTTGTCTAATTAGGAAACGTTTAGCTCTGAAGGTACATTTACAGTACAAAGACTTCCTTTTCTGAGCTACATCCTGATGCTTTACTCCTTTCCCTAATCTTGCTCCCTAGGAAATGTACAAATCCGGACAGTCTTTAACAGAAGGGGCTGTGGGAATACAGTTTTAGATGAAGCTCTTATAACTGCATTGCTTTCTTCCTCAGAAAAAAACATTAGCAATTTAAAGAAATTAAAAGCTAAAGGAAGTCCTGAAGTATTCCCCTTAGTTACTTCCAAACTTTTTTCCTAATCTCTTTGAGCTACATCCTCTGAATTTTAGTCAACAGCTTGTTTAGGATTATTTTTTTTCCATTCCAATTTACAAGATGCTGTGTGTGTTTATAGATATTATGTATACACACACACAAATGTCCATCACAGAATAAATCAAAAAGCATAATCCTTGTAAAGAGGCATAACAACTTCAAATTCTCTGGAATCGAGAATAAAGGAATTAGTAGCATGATTAAGGCTGAAGTCAGAAAGTGCATCTCTGAATGAATTCCTGAAGGACTTTGCTGAAAACATCAGTCTCAGTTTTCAGGCAATTCCCCCTGGTTTGGTACGTGTCTTCCAGTGGGAACACAAGGGCTTTTTGTTTATTTGTTTTAATTGAAGCCACGTCCCCATGAGCAGTTCCCCCTGCAGCCAGCTCCAGTCCCCCCACTTACGCAGCAGCAAACAAAAGCACACCAGAGGAGAGGCTGCTGAATCAGCCCGGCACAGCCCTGCGAGGTCTGGGTGCTTCCACGGGTGGGAGCAACCCTCTCCCCCCACACCAACCAGAGCCAGCACTGGGGACTCCGAGCAGCAGCCAAGCCACCGTGGCAGGCAGAGCCCCCCGAGCTCCCCGGCCACAGCGCCCGGAGCCCCTGCAGACGTGCGGGGCTGGGGGTGCTCAGCCTGAAGAGCAGGGTCCGCGGAGACCTCCGCGCCTTCCAGGGCCTAAAAGGGCCAACAAGACAGCTGGAGAGGGGCTTTTTACAAGGGCACGTAGCAGTAGGACAAGGGGTAATGGTTTTAAGCTGAAAGAGGGTAGATTTAGGTTAAATATCAGGAAGAACTTCTTCCCCATGAGGGCGTGAGGCGCTGGCACAGGCTGCCCGGAGCAGCTGTGGTTGCCCCGGCCCTGGGAGGGCTCCAGTCCAGGTGGGCCGGGGTGGGAGCACCCTGCTCTAGCGGAAGGTGGCCCTGCCCAGGGCAGGGGGTTGGGACTAGATGTCTCTGAGGTCCCTTCCAACTCAAACCGTGCTATGCCTCTGAGATGGCCGAGCAAACACAGCAGCCTGAAGCAGGAGCCTTGCAGAGCCCAGCACCTCCAGCACCCATGCACTGCCCTGGACCAGCTACAGACCCCAAGCCCAAGCCCCTCACTCCACCTACAGCATGGAGGGGTTGGGGTTGCTGGAGAGCCCACCCTTGGGGGTGCTCCGGGCCACCCCAAGCAGGGTGCCCAGCATCCCTACACTCCCCAGCAGCAAGGGCCAAGCTCACCCCACACATCAAATGACAGGGGCAGCGTCTGGCTAAGACACAGCAATCCATGGCTCTACCGGAATCGTCAACAGAGCATCATCAGACCAGCAACAGGGAGCCACAGCCCTGCCACCTCCCCAGCACCATGCACTGGTGCTAAACTAAGGGGAAATCCCTCAAATGGGCCAGCTCTAGCTCCAGAGCTGGCTGCTAGCGAGCACTGCGGCGAGAAAGCTGGGCACCTCCCCAGATCCCCCTCAGAAGCACTGCCAGAGACCACACTCGGCTCTGCAAATAACTGCTCGGCTCAAGGGTTAAAAATAAACAGCACATCTGAAAGGGCAAATCTATAGGCACAGGAGAGAAGCAGGGGAACAACCTGGCAGCTGAGAATGCACGGGCCATGACACAGCCCAGGAAACTTCCTCAGAAACACTCAAAACCTCATTGTTTTTACCAATTCCTAGTCCTAACAGAGCACTTAAGAAGCTGCTGATGAAAATTGCTTTGTAGAACAGGAAAGGATCCTTTGTTTGGGGGGTATGGACACAAGTGGCAGAGGATGACCATAGCACAGCCAGGTCATTACCAAAACACAAGCAGTTACGCCTGTGAAAAATGCGAAGTCCCAAAGGGCTAGAAGAAACAGCATTTGTCTAGTAAACAATCCCGTGTTGAGAGAAATCCAGGACATGGCTGACATTTCTGCAGTGCTGCTAAGGGTGTCATCTGTGCAGACTGCACCGATGTAGAAACACGGTTTCATCACAAGCAGCACTAGCTGCAGATCTCCTTACCAGAATCCACGTGATGCTGAGGGACAGCATTACTGGAGCACACAGGACTGCAACCTCCCAGGTTCAAGTTAAGGCTAAAGCTAACGGAGTTGTGAAAGCAAATTCTATCTGGCATGCCTTGGCCCAGCATTTATGTTTGTTCTTACGGCACCTCCCCATTTCCACTGTGGACATAGGGTGCATGACTACCGCGCATCCACGGTTAAGAGAGTATTTCATGATACAGGACTGCTTTTCCACTTTTGGGACCAAGGTGAAAGATTCACGCTGAGGACTGGCAGCAGGAACACCCGGAGGACTGCAGCAGAGGTACAGCGACACTTGCCGCTGCCACACTGCTGCAGCCTGCCACCAGCCCTTTGAGATGAGCTCATGGGGCAAGGAGAACGGGGCTGCCGGTGACTGGGGTGTACCAGGGTGCTCAGATGCAGTTTGGCACCGCACAGTTTGTGTCTGGACACCTCAACGCCTTCCAGAGGGCTGGGTTTGGTTCTCCCCGCCTTGGCAATCTGTACTAATCTAGCATGAGACTACCCTAGCTGCAAGCCTTACCTTTATCTCAGTAAGACATCTGTACAGAGACTCCCCAGTGACCTAACCGCTGGGCACCTATGAACTGCCTGGTTGTGTCAGAGTAATGCGTGACAACTGCTTGTTTACACTGAGAAATGCACCACCTCTGTCTCTCTGTACACCGAGGTGGTACGATCCAAACAGATGTAAGGCAGGCTTCCAGATTCCTCTGCAAGCTGAGAACTTGCCATCTTGACACTGATACCTCTGAGGTAGTCAGAGGTATTGTCTTAGGTTCACTGGAAGATCAGAAGACCTTGAAAAATTACTATCGTTAAATTTACTTTAAGTCCACGCGACTTTTCAGGGCACAGATTTCCCCTGCAAAGAAGTAAAAATTCATTAATAAACCAAAATAGTTTCACATCGGAAACGGGGAGGCAGGAATGCTACTAACCTTGAACATGAAGGAAGACCAGCCTCTTGCTTCTTTCCTCTCAACTGCAAACCAGTCATCCACTTGACAGCAAGTTTTTAATCTTACGCCACTTACGAGCAGTAATCATCTCACTTATTTGGAATTTGTGAACAAGCATTCAGTTTATTAGCTTCATAAAAGCTCAAATGCATAGAGCTACAAACATCAGGCACCTCAGCACACACCAACACAGGATTCTCCCCCTATTTCAACCTTCTTTATGCTGTAGACAAGACCACCAGGATTTGAGATCCGTGGTGGAGACACCCCAATGAACATTAAGTCCCCCCCACACCATCACTTCACTTGCTACCTTTACAGCTACTACCGGAAAGCATGTCTCACACCATACTTACATCTCATTTACCTCTGGAACATGCCATATATACACTTGACAGGTTTGGAAGTCCTCTTGGCTTCCTTCTCACAAGTATATCAAGTGTCTTAATGCAGCACAGCATTAAGAGGTTGTCCATGCATCTAGACTATACATGACTTATTTAAATAGGTAAGCAATTTAAAGTCCCTGAGCTACACATCGCCACCTTACACCATTTCCCCAGAAGTCACAGCACGCTTTCTGGTCCACCCATTAGCACTGTTCTTCCATAACAGCACCCATGGGTGATGTCACAAGGTGTGCCGCTCTCTTCTGTCCAAGACAAGTTTTCCTAGTTCTGTCTGGAAGCAGGTACCAAGACAGCACTTGACCCAGACTGGAGGCAAATAGCCCTCGGGTGTCTGGGCACACGCACACAGGGCTTTGTAAACCTCCCTTCAGAAGTCTGTTGTTACTGCTGCTTGCATTTAAAAGGAAGTTCAGCATTCCAGACTAAGCAAGGAACTTCTGCCACTTAGAAGCAATTTTCAACAAGTCCTCATGATAGAGTACCAAAAGCAGAAGTATCAAATGTAAATAACTTGTAAACATTAGTGACACAGTAGTAAATTCAATTAACATGAACAACCACAGAAACAACTCACAATTTAGAAAGAGCCTTTTGTCATGAAGTCTTTATGGCTTGACAGAAAGAAAGTTAGATTTGTTTTTGAAATGGTTAGTGCAATTTTTTATTTGAGAGGTCAGCTATAAGAGAAGTTAAACAGATGAATCCAGTATGACACCTCAGCTTCCGAGTTGTTTTTGAACCTGATCTGAAATATGGCACTGGACCCTTACCTAGAGTCAAGGCATTTGTGATCTTGGAAATCAAACCACAGCTATCTTCCCCCAGGAGATGGTGGTGGTGGTGTTCTTGAAGGGATAATACCTATTTCATGTGACACAGAGGAAGGGAAGCTTAGCAGCTTAACAGCATCAGAAGTGCAGCTGTGCGCTTGGCCAGTACCTCTGCAATCCACACATATAGCTTCATCTAATACATAATTCATTTGGAAAAGTGAATCAAGGAAGGAGAAATAGGCAGCCTCATTGAAGGGATGGGTAATGCAGCATTTGAAAATAGTTCTTTCCTGGAAACTGAGACTCCTGCAAAGTAACCTTGGGCTTTTAAATGAGTGGCTACAAACAGCATATTCCCCAATATTGTCTGAATTTAGAGTCTCCTCTCCTGCTATGTCATGCACAGCAAGAACAAATATCCAAGCTTCTATCAAAAGCAAGAAAAAAAAAAAAAATCAGTGTCTTGTCACTTTCCTTGACAGTGATAATGGTGTTCATAGAGAATTTTTGAGCAGCGCACACCTTTCTGGAATCAGAAGTCAAGGTACAAGACACTCACTATGTCTTCCACTTTCATCCAAGCTATCCATTCTCTGATTCAGGAAACACCACTAGTTGCTGGCACCACCATTTCCTTATACTTATTGCTTTTGCAAGCTATATTCATTCCAAGGACACCTAGTTCACTAAAGCATCTTTGCTCTTCCCGCTCATTTCCCTTCCAATACGAAGAACTCCCATTAACCCTAATGGAAGCCAACATATGCACGCACAGGACATAATAGACCTGTTAAGGCTATATGGCTGACCAACAGAAACAAAAAATACAGACATGTAACTGAAATTTTCTTCCATTTAGCAAAGGGCACCGAGTTTTAAATGAGACTCTTCAACCCGTTACCCTTACTTTCTTACATCCACCTTCTCCCCCTACCCCCTTAACGTATGGGGAAGACTCACTGTGCTTCCCTAAGCAAAACAAGAAATGGATCACATTGTTTGCTCCATAGACCAAAAGGTAAAAAAAAACAGCAAAGGACAAACTGGTTCACAGTTAACTATAAATAAAAGTGCAATAAGTGTTCAAGTAGAGTTTAGAGTTTAAGCAAGCTGTACAACCACATTTGGCATAGTCATCTTTTAAAGGCTCTGCGTGGGTCCCTCCCATTACTGACAGCAGGGAGAACAGGCTGAACACTGTTAGCTGGGGCTGGATTTACAGGTCCTCGTCCATTGCCTCTCCCACTACCTGCATAACTGTGGCCATGATTATACGTAAATGGAAATCCACTTGATTCAGGTCCAGTTTGTAAACCATTTCCTAAAAAGACAGGAAAAAAGGTTATCACGAGCTCCATGGACTGAAATCACTGCTCCCTTACATACGTTTAGCAAGAGGGAACGCATGGAGTTTACAGCAAACCCTGAACACCAGCAGCCACTCTGGCACCACAAGACCCCAAACCACAGCTTGCCTTTTCCCCTGCTCCCAAGTTAACCCCACTCCATTCCTACACTTCACTCTCTAAAGAGGGGTCAGAGTTGCGTGCCGATTCTTTCCCCAGGACAAAGACTGGAATCTCATGGAACTAAACTGGTGCTTTCAGAAACATGCGCTGGCTTGTAGGTCACACACACACACCAAGATTTTCTAGAGACAGCAGGGCAGAAGTCAAGGAGAAATCAGCAAAAGAGCAGCAGGCTACACAGAGCTCCTTGCATCATTCCCCACTACCACGTAAACAGAAACAGAAAGCTGTCTTGTGAAGTCCAGCCACAGAAGCAACTCAGCTAGCATCAAGTTCTTATGAACTTGAGCCTCATAAGCATCACTGTTCACATTTTACTGGTAGAAAGAGAGGCAGAATGATGACAGGAAGGAAGAGACAAAATTAAATCATTGCATTTAAAGACCATGAAGCAGGAAGAGACAAAAAAAGACATTTGAGAAGATATGCACAATCTCAGTGAAAGCAGCTGTCCACCACCCAAAGCAACACCACCAAGGAAGTACCTACACACTGAAAGCCTCACCCTGGCACTGAGGGAAGACTGGCCCAAAAGCACTGCCCTTCTTTGTTCAGAATAATTGATTTTCAAGGGAACAGAAAGGTCTCGTAAGAGAAGCGAAAGAAAAGAAATTAAAATCATGGTGTTAAAGAGGAAGCAGCCAGTCACTGAAGTGACAGAGAGCTTTTGAACAGCAAATTACAGAATCAGTTTGCTGCCATCCACCAGCAGGGCTCAGCTATACAATGCCAGGTATCATGTAGGCAGGCCATAACTAAGGCTCCCTCTCAGCTCACACCCAGTCGAGTCCTTGAAGCATCTTCTTATTTAAGCTTCATTGTTTAAATACATCACAAAATGATCCAGCCAGGTCAAATATTGGAATTCAGATTACCACCACTTCTATTTTAGAAAGCTAACCTGGCAAGACAGCCGTGGTTACTGGCAAGACTAACAGAAGTAATCTTTAAAGCTAAGGTCTCAGGTGGTTTCAAAAACAGGATTTCAAGTGCTGCAAAAACTCTACAAGTATCACATCAGTTTAGGAGGAAAAAAGAAGTCCCTTTATGTGATACAGGCACCTTGAATATTCTAATGTCTCCCTCTTCTAGGAAAGAAATCTTGAAACCATTATTCAGGAAGTGTTCACATTTCTGTGCTTGCAGGTTCATGCCCCAGTCTAAAAGACTTTTTAGACCATAGTACACTGTTGCCCCAGAACAAAGAATCCTTAGCAAGATAAATTTCTTTCTACCCCTGTTACATGTTTCTCATCCTTTCATTTCTACAAAACAAAAAAACTTACCCAGTGGCCCGAAAGTACAAGAACCCATATTACTTGATGCAGAACTATTATTCTGTTCACCCTGTACCTTCGGAGAAATTTAAATGAAACAAAAAACAAGGATCAGAGAAAATTCACATTTTTACAGAAAACCGCTGATTTCCCACCCCCACCCCCCCATGTTCTTAAAGTCATTCCACAGCAAATTTATTTGCTACTCTAATTATTGGCTCATTTTTATCTATATATCACTTCAAGTCCACTTTTCCAGAAGAGTCACATCTGATCACTGCCTAACGTGAAGTGTTCAGAACAAGGAGCACTATGACAGAAGCCTCAGACACGTTTAACATACCAGTTTGTTCTGCCCAGTGTGTTCCAAGTTAGGCTCACTGAAGTTTGGCACTTCTGAGTACACCATGCAGAACCTGGGGAGAAATTAAGATTATGAGGAAGTTCTAAAAGCTGTTTAACAGACTTCTCAACTCCACAGCTCAAAGAGCATATGTCTTTGACATACCCCATCACCTAGAAGTAACTTATCCAGACCCCAAAGTTCAGAGAGCATTCATAGGTATTAAAAGGCTCTTTGATCCCTTTACAGCTTGCGGTGAACCTGTCGCATCTTCCTGGCAAGGGTGTTTCAGTCAAGCAGAGGCAAGTACATATTTACTCTAAAGGGTAAAATGGCCTAAAGAAAACAAAAGGTGATGAAAGGGCTCCCTCTGCCTCTCTTCCAGCTGTGCAATCTTGTCCAACGCCCACTCACAAGGTCACCTGAGGCACAGAGTCACCCAGCCTGCTCCCAGACTGGACTGCTTTAGCTCTCTAGGGACAGCTTGAATACTCCTACACGCTCCCAAGTTACGGAGTGCCCTATTAACATCACAGCATCCAAAACAGGGAATGAAACTCAAAGCATCTTTTTCCATTCAAAGGGACTATGGGAGGAAAAGGCCCCACCAACTCACCACATGGAAACGATGGCAGAGGGGAAGAAAGATCTGAATGATTAAGCAGCTTGGTTAAGCAGAAGCAGAGCTCCCAACCCAGGTGAGGGCTCACCTCAATCCAGCCTGCTGGAGAGTACGCCAACACTTTTGAGGCGGTGGCTTTACACCGAAAAAACCCAAATCTACAGGTCATCCCTCACAAACTCCAGCTGGACACTGGGCATTTCTGAACTACCCAAGAAAAGAGGTGGCCACCCCAGAACCCCACTTTCCTGATGACTGCAAGGCCTCCCACAGCATTTGTGCAACAGCGGAAGTGCTCTTCTGGTCAGAAAACGTTGCTGTTTTTCCTGTTGCATGTCAAGTATGTTACTTATGTTTGTTCTTAGTCGGGAGTCGCCACTGCTTCAGTTTGTGGGAAGGTTAAAGAAGGTTAATGAGGCTTCCTTCTGTTTATATATGATTCACTGGAGTTACCTTTGTCTTCCTTCTTTGCGCTGCCTCTCTCTCAAACATGATACATACACAGGGCTTCCACCAAAATAAACTGAGTTTATTTAGTCAATCAAGCTGAGGCCTAGGTAAGCAATGCAGATTAAATCTCTTGTCATTTAAACTCTTCCTCCTTAAGTAAAACCCAGACCTGTGCCAGTGTTGGAGGCTGTTTTTCCTCAACATACCTGGAATCCAGAGAGGGTCTGAGCTCATTAACACAACAGCATGTGTAAACACACATCACAGTTGTCTGTACTGTACCTACCCATGACCAATCAACAGTTTTTTGCTGCCCTAGCTTCCATTTACTAAGAGCCACCATGTCTCATACTTACCATGATGCTCTGCTGAGGACATAACACTGCAACTATGAACACTCAATACTTACTCCCCAATTTTATGCAGCTCGCCTCCTCGTCCTGTGTAAAGTGTCAGGCATCCTTTCCACAGAGATGCATACCTGGCCAAAGGAAGAAGCAAAGCAGTCTCTTAGCAAATAAGAAATACCACTGTTGAAAAAAAGTAGAAGCATGCTTTCTTCTAAGAGTTAGTAAGTATCAGCATGAAAGGACTGAAGAAATTCCCAGGGACCCCAACTTCACCACACTAAAAGTTCCCCACATTTTGCTTCTAGCAAAAGGTACTGGAAGCTCAGCTGACTCCTTTGGCAATTCCAGGAAAGCAGCCAATCATTTTGAGATTGGATGCTCTTCCCTTGGCTGGAGCAACCCTTATGACTGGTCCTGCAGAGGACAGGCATTTTGCCGAAAGCAGTATCTGTGTTACCATTCAGTGACAATTCTCAGTGCAGGAGCCAGGAAGAATTACCTTTGTTCACTGCATAATACAGATACTGCTATTGAATGTGTAAAATAGGAAGCGCTCGCTGTTTTAGTATAGGTCCTTACCAGATTTTCTTTTTTAAAGGCACGAGTTTGATCATCGTGTTCCAATTGACATAG
The DNA here is from genome assembly GCF_963210335.1 of Falco punctatus. Lineage (NCBI taxonomy): Eukaryota > Metazoa > Chordata > Aves > Falconiformes > Falconidae > Falco > Falco punctatus. The sequence continues at coordinate 3,985,283 of NC_137588.1, forward strand.
AAATGCAGTGAAATAATTTTCTGACGGCGGAAACATTCACTTACAAGACAGCACGAGTGCACTCCAGTCTTTATAGTGGCACTTGACTTCAAGCATTGGGATTCGGGTTATGCAAAACTTTCTGCATAATTGCTTCTTTCAGTGAGGGGCATCATGTATGTGAAAAAAATAATGAAAATACAGTCCAGAAACCCGGGTGCAGTGCAAGAGTTAACAGGAATATGGGTGTCTTCTAGCAAAGGAACAGGGAGCCCCAGCAACTGCACTCTCAGGAGTCACCGATAACCTAAGACAAGTCACCACTTCCTTATGCTCCAGGTCTATCTCTGGAACATAGATAACAAACCTTCCTCTTGCCCTTTACTTTATCTGCTGAGCCTGGGAGCCATCCAGCCACACACAGTGCCTCAAACAGAGGCACCGGGGAGGAGTTCGGTTGGCAGAACAGGACCATCGTGCCAATGCAAAGATAACCTTCCCCGCACTTCAGCACAAGCAGTACAGCACAGTATCTACAGCTTGGGTACCCATCTCAGCAGCGCTCCATCCAGAAGCAGGATTAACGCACTTCGTAACACCACCTTTTAAAGTATGCTTTAACTCCATGCTTAACCTTTAATAACCAGCTAGTGGGACACTCTTGTAGCAGAGCACAAAGGACAAGAGCTACGAAATGATAAATGTAAGTCAAACAAATTTCCTGGGACAAGACCCAGCAAATCATGCGACTGATAACCTCCAGCACAAAGTTATTCCACGTATGCAAGCCTTTGTTTTTGTCTCGGAAAGAGCCAGCCAAGAAAGCACTAAACTCCAGAACTAACATCCCGCCAATGACAAAAATCAGCAAGTGTCTGCTTTAGCAAAGGAATGCATCTACAGCTTGAAATTCAGCAAAAAACATGCTTATATGTGGGGCCTAGCCAAGCCTTTCTGCTATTAACAGCGAGCACCCTGCACTGAAGTCAGAGTAGCCTACAGAGCTGCAACTTACCTGCCTTGCACTGGCAACATCACACACCCAAACTAATCCTGTCTAAGTATAAAATGGTGTTTTGAGAACCTCATATGCCAGCATAAGGGCATTTCTCTTAATGTGAGAGCCAACCAGAATGTCTTTAGCTTTTGCCATTTCACTCACTAAGCAGTCCTAAGTGAGCATGCGATTCACACAAATGAGGGCGTGACTTAGCCACCCACCAGGAACAGCAATGAGAGCTCATAAATTTAATTTACACTAGCCAAACTGACTTTTGGACATGAAGGGATGCAGTGACCCCTCCCATCTGTTGCACTGAAACACCAGAGCAACTACAGCCAGCTAGTCAGAGCAGAGCACAGTAACGCCGCTGAACAGTATCGCTATTAATTTGTTTCAATGTCATCTGTGCACAGGGCTTTGTAGTGGCCCAGAGCTGTTCAGTTCCACCCAGCGCAGCGTTCCACATGCTCTCCACGCAAGCAGGCTTCCCCAGAACCACCCCTGCCGACGAGACAGCTCATTTCGTGTAAAAGGACATTTGCATAGGAGGAAGCAGCTGTAGTTTTGGTGGCAAGGGTGAGCCCATTTCACACCAAAACCAAGAATTACACTCAAACGAGCAACTTAAGACCAGCTCAGTCAGCAGCACCGCCCGGTCACCTTTTACCTACTTCTTCATAAGAAGAAATTAAAAGGACCTTATACACCATCTCTTGGAGCGCTGTGGGCCAGTGTAATGGATTTCTAAGTATAACTGAAATGGCATGAAGAACTCAAATGAAAGTGACTATTGTTTTGCTACTGACAAGTTAAGTGACATGGAAGAGGATTTTCAAACTGAATCTAGTCCCTTTCTCACTTAATAAACATGTTTAGGTGTGTGTGTTTTTTTTTTTAATTAAACCACCTCTGAGATAAATCAATTGCACCTAACCAAGCTAACTTGCTCTGCAGCGAAGCCCTTGCATGAATTTTCAGAGTGAAGCTGACAAGGTTCTCCTCCTCTGCCCATCACTTCTGTTAAACCCACTGCAACGAAAAGCAACTTTTTCTGCACCAGACACATTAATCATCCCCTTCTTTCATTAAGGAGCTGCCTGCTAGAGTAAAGAACTGGCTGTAAAAATAACATGCTTGATTTACAGACCAGGACAGTCTGTTGCATTCGCCCCCCACACAACCCTCCCCCCAAAAGAAGTCTTTCCTAAGGAGCTGTTGTTTTTTTTTTTAAAAAAAAAAAGCCAGGTCTCTTAACACCACCTCCTCATTAAAAATACAAGCCCCTCCTAGCCACGCTGCTGCTGCTAGGCGTGCTGGGGGGGGGAAGGGGGGGAGGCGGTTTTAGTGTGGCAGTGACCTGCGGGTGCCGCCGCGCCGGGGCCAGCCGTGCTCCCCGCGCCCCCGCCCGCCGCCACGGGGCCCCCGGGCAGCGGGAGGGGCGGGCCCGGCCCCATACGCACCCTTTGGTCAGGCGGATGATGTCCCCCGGCTGGATGAGGCCGCCGATCTCGTCCCACACGGAGATGGTGATGCTGCCCGTCTTGTCCGCCACCTTGCAGGACCTCACCTCGTGCCCGTCCTTGGTCTTGGTGACTCGCCCTGCGGGGAGAAGCGCGGCTCAGGGGGAGCACGGGACGGCCCCTGCGTGACACGCGTGGGCGGCCCGGGGGTGGGGCGTGCCGGACGCCACTTACCGATCTCCAGCACAATAAAGATGACATTTAAGTTTTTCAGTCCGGGTTTTATGTCTTTTATGAGGAAGTACGTATCGCTCGCCGCGCTCATGCTGCGGCCGGCTAGGGGGGCAGGACTGGCGGGGCGGGCCAAGCCCGCATCCCGCGGGGGAGCGGCGGCAGCGCAGGGCCGGGCAGGGGGGCACCGGCAACCCTCACAGGGGACGGGGACACAAGCACCGAGGGGCTGCGCGGTGACTGTGCGGCACGCCCGACCCCCACCGCCCCCCTCTCCCAACCAACGCAGACCCCACCGCCCTCCCGCTCCCGCCGGCACTGAGGAGCACATGTGCGCTGCGCTCCGCTTTATAGCGACCGGGCGGGCCCACCCCGGGCGCCGGGCGGGGGGGGGGAGGGTGCTGAATGGAACCGTCCGGGGCACGCGGAGCGCCGGGAGTGGGCAAAAGGCGGGCGCGAATAGGCGCGGCGCGCTGATTGGGCTGTGCCGCCGCCATCTTGCTCTTCTCAGGGCGCTGGCGGATCGGGACCGGTCCCCGTGCTGGGCGCGGTGCCTCAGCTCCCTCAGTCACTCGCTTTCCCCCCCTCAGAAAAACAGCCCCGAGCGCGGCAGGGGGGCAGAGGAGAGTTAGGGAACGATTTGCCGCCTTTACGCGTCATTTTAGGACCCAGTTGTAACGCCGAGAGGGGTCTTGTCACAGAGAATTTTTTTTTCCCCGGAGAGCTGTCTCCTAGCAGTTCGGGCTCCTTCGCTGAGGAAAAAAAATACACTTTTAGGAGGAGGAGGCATCCATTGGGATGTCGGCTGGAGGGTGAAGTCTGATTTGGTCTCCAGCAGGCAGAAACCGCCGTTGCCTGGGCGGGAGGGCGGTGGTGCTGCATAGCACCTCAGGGCTTTGGAGGGCTGCACCACGGCCTCACGCTCCTGGCACCAAAATGTGCAGTAGATGGAAAGCCTAGGGGTAGGTATGCAGTACCAAGCTTTGAAGGTTTCCGTGCCAATGATGTGAGCCTAAATCCTGCTGAGAACTAAAAAGGCTGTCAAAGCGCACTGAACTCTTGACAGGACCTTCCTGTGGGGAGATGTTAGTGTCTGAGCGAGGCTACAGGCAGGGTCAGGCATGAGGGGAGGGGAGTTTCTCCGAGGGGAAAGCCATCAAAGTGGTGGACCAGCCACAAGCCGCATCAGCCTTCTGACATCCTTGGCTGGCAGGTCCTCAGGAAACTGCTGCCTGGCAGAGAACAGCCCAAAGACATGCAGATGGTTCTGTAATTCAGCTCTCTCCCTTAGGAAAGGTAGCAGAGCAGTATATGTGCACTTTGTTCCTCCTTTTGAGAGCCAGACTTGGCTAGCTGGGGTTTCCTGTGCTATTTCTGTAAGCAGAAATCCATAGATGACAGTTGTGAAATGCTTGGCTATGCATTCCGCCACACTGGAGCTCTGCTCCAACAAATGTTGTGCAATGTTTATCTGTAGGCAGTGGAGCAGCCCTGCTGGGTGAAACTCATTAATAAAATGGGTGGTCAGAATAAAATGTGCTGTTTGTAGGAATCTGAGAGGAAGGCAGCCTGAGCCACAAGAGAATTTACTTAAAGCCCCCAAGAGCTTAATCCACTTCTGTCCCAAATCCTTGTTGGTGCAGATGGCGGGGATGACAGACTCCCTTGGTGGCTTCTCTCCAGACTAGCTCTATAACTTTAATCTGGTAATGTTGAAACCTTTAGGGTGATCAACTGTACATGAATGGCTTTAATTTAGTCACCTGGGGAAGAGTTCAAACTCCAGGAATGACAATGTCCCTGGCAAAGGTTGGACAAAAACACTTTTATCCATAGAACTGGTAGAATTTTTCCGTACAGATGTTTTGGGGTTTTTCTGCCATCCCCTCTACCTTTTGTCTGGTCCATCAATTTAGAGTCCTTGGGAAAGAATAATTTTTTATCCTGTGTTTTCAGCCCCAAGCACAGTAGCACCCTGTGCCTGGATCATTCACCAGGCTCAATTAAAACAAAACATGATTCTCAGTACTACAGTGTCTGGGACAGAGCAGCCAAAGGCCGTATGCTGCTCTGCCTAGTGGAGAGCAACCCCATGGAAAATCTCCAGTCCCAGCTCTTGCATTCTGACTTACTAGGAGAGAAAAAAGGAGAAAGTGGATCATACAGCAAATCTCATTGGAGATTTGAGGACAATCCTTCCTTTAGCCAGAAAAAGCAGTTAACAAAAAAAGAATCCTCACCTCTTAGGCAGAGAGGAAGTCACGAGGGTGATTAGCTCAAAAGAAGAAAACACTAAGAACCGCTTCACCGCAGATGTGCTTCTAGTGATGTGTCACTATTAAGATAGTTTCAAGTGAACATCTGTCCTGGAAGGCAGGTGTCGGCGCTGCAGCTGGAAGAGGTGCAAAGGATCTGGGCTACTGAGCCGCCTTGCCGCTGTAGCCAGTGTATTTGCAAACATGCAGATGGACTACCTTTGCGCCAGTGTGTGTGACCGCTTCTCTGCAACACGTTACGCCCAGGCCACCTGGTGCTCATCGGCTAGCATGGAGCCACCAGGCCTGCAGCAGGGAGTGCAGGGACCAACAGTGAGCCCAGAAGGAGATGGATGTATTTTATGCTAAGGTTAAGCTTAGAGCTGGTAGGACGAGGTTTAAACTAGAAGTGACAACACAGCGGGGTCCAAGCAATCTAGGAGAGTTCAAGAGTACACTGACACCAACTCCCTAGCACAGGTGATCAGGGAGCTAGTAAGGAAGACCTCATACTTACAAACAAGGAACAACTGGTTGGAGACATGAAGGCGGGGTCAACGTTGGTGCAGTGGCCATGAGATGGTGGAGTTCAGGATGATAAGAGGGGACAGTTAAGGCAAAAGGCAGGACTACAACTCTGATTTTGAAGAGCAGACTTTGGCCTCTTCAGAGAGCTGCTTGTGATACAGTCGTGGAGAGCATAGGGGTCCTCTGAGCCGGCTTTCAGAGATCACCTCCTCCAGGCTCACGGAAGGTCCATCCCAACAAGCAGGAGATGAAGCACAGGCAGCAGGAGGGAGGCAAACTCTTTTCAGTAGTGCTCAATGACAGCGTAAGAGGCACAAACTGAAACACATCAGATTCCATCTGAACGTAGTAAATTTTATTTACTCTGTGAGGGTGCTGAAAAACTGGAGTAGGTTGCCCAGAGAGGCTGTGGAGTCTCCCTCCATGGAGGCATTCAAAACCCAACTGGACACTGTCCTTGGCAACTTGCTTTAGCTCACCCGGCTTGACGGAGGTTGGACTAGATGATCACAAGAGGTCCCAGACAACTTCATTGATTCTGTGAAATATTTCCTATCTGTCTTCTCAAATGCAAAAAGAGACATGGAGCTTCAGAAAGCTCGACACGTGGAGTAGGAAGGCAAGGTCACAGACTCCCTCTGTATCCATAAGGGGTTGGGACTGTGCTGGGAAGACAGAGCTGATCATCTTTGTTGTTTCTGCAGAGATACGCGTTCCTTCCAGATTTGTTTTAAGACAGTGTTTACAGTATCTGTTCCGCCACTGATGAACAATTTTGCTCTGTTTGTTTCACAAAGAGACACTTAAAATCTTGCTCATATTTTTTTAATCGTCATTCCAGTTGCCAGCCCCTGAGAGTGCCCTTAGTATTATCCAGCAGTGATTGAACGATTCCTATTTACTGTGAAGGTGACCTGCAAAGCAAACCATTTTTTTTCTCCCTTGCTTCTTTAAAATGTATAAAGAAATCAGAATTATTATTAATTTATTTTGTTTTTCTAGCATCTTCTTTCCTCCTCCTTTTTTAACCTCAGAACCATAAGGCTATCAAGTCTCTGCTGTGGGTGATGGAAGCACCAACTTTCTGACCTCCTTGCTGGAGGTGTAGTGAGTCTTCCGCAAACAGGAGGAGCACAGAGTGGGCTTTGATGCAGGTGTTATCTTCAGCCACAAGAACTTCCAAAAGACTCGCAAATACCCTGTAACAATGCATAAGCCTAAAAAAAAGTCTGGAAGCTGCAACAGCAGTATGCAGTGGAAAGACAGAAGAGAGATGCATTGTCAGTATCAAGGGTTCCTGGTCTTAAAAAAATGTTAATGAGCACTGACTGCATGAGTGGGTCACATTGAGAGGCAGCACCAACACTTTGCTTATGCAGTTCACAGGAGCGACAGGGAGCATGTCAAATAAACTGTGACTGCAGCCAAAGCAGGAGCCTTTCCACCACTGAGGGAGCTGAATGTCTGTGTGCCACTCAGTGTCTTACCACAGAAGCCAAATTTAGCCCTCAATGAATGTCTACAGCAAGGGTTCCACTGACAAAGTTAAATCTGTTTCCAAGCTCGTTTGCTTGCTGCAGAGCATTTTTCTTCTGTATGGGAGATGCAAGTGTTTATAGGCCAAGACTCAAATGGAGGTTTCAGTCCAAAGCAAAATCAGGGTTGAGTTGTTAAAAGAGTTCTCAGCAGTCGTAAGCCTGGCAGAAGTCCCAGGGCTGGGATTCCACCCTCCGGCTGTAATGGAGTTACGCCAGCAGAGACATTGGTCCAAACTCCCCTTTTTCTGTCAGTTGCTCAGTATTCAGTGCTAAAGAAGTCCCAGAGTAGATCTTCCCGCAAGAAATCTGCCAGTAAGAGCAAGAGCTGATATTTAATATTTTATTATACAGAGATTAAAAATGTACAGAAGCCTGCAAACACCACCTTTAACCAAGCCTAATCAGGCCATTACCATACATCTGACAAGCTCCTAAATTAAGCTACAGGTTTGGTCAGCTGTGTTTTAGTGTTAATGACACCTCAGCTCCCTGATGACACTTCAGTGCCCATTTAACGAGCTGGCAGCCAGCCTGGCATTCTGGAGACCCCAGAAAACAGTGGTTTGGTGCCTTCAGCATCTCTTGAGGACACCATATGTGGCCATCAGGGTCAGGATTTCACTCAGGAAATATGAATGACCCCAGGGAAAGCCACAGAGGCCTGAGAGGAACTTCAGCAAGAAGTCAGTGGGAAAGATGCAGTGGGGAATCCCCACTCTGTTGGGGTCCTGCTCCTGACTCAGGGACACAGATCCGAGCTGCCTGTTGCCCCCCACCCCACCTCAGGGCAGTGTACCTGCAAGTTGCCTGAAGCAGGAAGGACTGCCAGGTGCCCCACGCCAGGATTCCAGGCAGCTTTGTGCCTACCTAGCTGTTAGCTAAGAAAGCCAACTGAGTACCAGGGCACTGTAATGTACCACAGAAAAAAACCTCAAACGCTAAGTAAACGTTCTGAATTCACAGCATTCTCTCCAAAAGGAGCCACCTGTGCGTCCTGCAGCACTGACATAGCCTTTTCTTCCTGGGCTCCATGCATTGTAGCAGATTTTTTTCACCTGAGAACCCAGTCCTGCAAGGTGTTTCTGAAAGTTCTTTACTTCCCTCTTTTGATTAATCCTGTGCACACCAGTAGGATGATTTACATGAAATCCCTGATGTGGGGCAATTCTAGGGCAACTTTCCTGCTCAGCTGTGAATTTGGGCTTGGACCAGAGGAATCTGGATCTAAATTTGCCCTGTACAGATGGAGAGCATAGCAGCTGGTGCCTCCTCATGTTTTCCATCAGAGATCCAAAGGACTATGCACAATAAACCTCAAAGATTTGTGGGCATAAAGCCCACTAACACTCACAGTTGCTGTTTCTGGGGTCTCCAGCGAGTGCTGTAGCAAACCCCAGACCTCACAACCTTGCTTCTTCATCTGAGGGATCTTTACTTAAAAGGTTTAACAAGTGCAGATGGGGGGGGGGGGGGGATTAGCACTGTCCCACTGTAGCTATGCCAGAATAACCCCCACTCTGTCACAATCTCCTAAACCGGTTCAGTAACTGCTGTTTACATAGGGAAAATAGATACCAGCTTTACACCAACAAAACCTGCAGTGATCCCTTAAACTAGCCCTGCTGCAATCTTTGGTTGGCTGATACAAGAGGCAAATGCTTCAAGTCACAGAAGAAAGCAGTCCCCGTGGGGCACAGAGCTCTGCCTTTCCCCTCAGTGGGCTGACTAACTTGCTTCATTCACATGGCTCAGCGCAGGGCTGTGAGCACTAGGGAGGTGTCTGATGTGGCTCAGAAACCCTTAAAATACCAGCAAGGCAAGCCCTTTCCTATTGGTTTTACCCAGGGGAGGCAACATTTCAAAAACACTTTGCAAGTGCCTTCTCCTTTTGCCAGCCCTGTCTCTGCCAGGGGTGATTCCTGTAGGCTAGCCCACCGGTTTGTCCCATGACGCCCCCAGGGCTGTAACAGACCCCCTTAGAGAAGAGGATCTCTTAACTGTTCCCACCCCAGAAAGGGTTTTGCTTCTGACTTCTCCAGTGCCTGGGGGAAATATGCAGACATACCACATCACCCTGTCTGCCGGCTGCCTGGCTCTGCAGAGGCTAATGGGCTGGAAGTTCAGCGTTGGTTTTGCATCATCTAATGCTGACCTTCAAAAGAAAAACAGAGGATTTATGTCCAGGAAAGGAGGCTTTGAAAATTTAATTTGGTTTGGATTTATTTTTTTTGTAATGGGGATTTGCATTTCTTTTCGATGTTTGGTGTTTGGTGGTTTTTTTGTTTTTGTTGTTTTTGGTTTTGGTGTTGTTTTTTTTTTTTTGGGGGGGGGAGGTGTTTTTTTTTTCTGTAGCAGTGTCTGCTTTTTCCTGAAAGTTTGTTGGTGGTCTTAACAAGATGGACTTCTACCTTTCTCAAATCTTAATAAGCAACAGGGCGTGTTAAAAGATGGAAAAACAGGCGATCCCACAGGTCTGTTCCCTAGGCAGAGGAACCACATTTTGTTCGCACTGTCACAGAGCTGGTAGTCACCACCCCTGCTCCCTGACCTCCCTGCAGCGCTCCATGTGTGACCGCTGCATTCCTGTTAGGCAGACACACAGTGTGCCTGCCGTTTCGCTAACAAGCCAGAAGCGGCTGCAACACCTGGTGGAGAAAAGGGAGGTGCGGTGCTGGGATGAGTAACTGTGGGAATATTAGCCCTACCCTCCATGCTGTGCGAACAGCGCGGCCGTGCTGCCAGTGATGTGGCTTATAGCTGGCAGGCACAGGGCACAGAGCAAGCTCGTATCTGCAGAAGAGCATGTAGACACAGTCTCAGTTGTTTAGTTCTGTGTTAACAGTGAAAAACAAATCCTAAGTGGACTAAACAAATCTCATTGTGGCAAAGTGCTTCATAAATTACTAATTCAGCCTCCGGCAGACTAATAGGGAATCAAGCTGTTTACCTCAAAGTATGACACATTTTTCTTCCTTGCCTTCTCCCTGTGGCACCTGTAGATAGATTCTGATGTGCAAAGCTTTGTGTCAGTGACTAATGAGTACCTAACAGTTGCTGCAGATTTCCATAGGCTGCATATTATCGCTGCCCTTTACGATATCAGGACAGGACCTAAGGACCATCCACCCGGGCCCAAAAGGGCCAGCAGATGAAAAAACATTCTTTCCAAACATCAAACCCCCAGTGCAGCACATTTCCAGTGCTACTGGCAATGAGAAGAGGTTTTGTGCCCCAGCTTTTCCATTTCCACTTCCATTTTCTGACCATATATAACATCAACATTCCTGTCCAGATAGGAAGACAAAGGAAATTATTCCTTCTGAAAGTCACCAATGAATTTTGAAATCAAATGGGTACTCTGAGTGGTCCTTTGTGATGAGCACCTCTGGGAAGGCACTGTTTGAAACCAAGTTGTAGTTTGGGATATTTTTAAACAAAAAAAAAAAACAAAAAACAACAACAGAAAAAAAAAGCCTAACTCCTTGTGGTAACATGTTTCTAGGAACCATTTTATGGCAGCCTGTGTTGTCACCTGGTGTTGTGTTAGGGTATGGGGAGAATGGAAAAATAAATGGAGGACAGGGAAAGCTTCCTAGGGCTTCCCAGGTTTTGGATGACAGACAGGTAGGAACAAATGTACCCAGATATTCCTGAATAATCCAGGCAGAGCAGCTCAGAATAGGACCATCCAATTTGGGAGTTACTCTGAATAGGTGTTGCACTTTGAATTCAGACACAGCTGAAAGGCATACCTCAGGAGGGCAACACAGGCGAGCTGCTCGGGCATTGCACAAACAGGGACTGAGCAGTCCAGCTCCTTATGATCCCACAGCAGCTCCGGGGCCCAAAAGCTGTGCAACAGGCTCTCAGGTTACCGGCCTCACGAGTCATCTGCCCCAGACCAGCTGGGTGATCATTCCCTCCTGGCATTTTACACCTACCAGCAGGTTAACCTTTAGAGGCCTGATTTAGTCCTCAGGAGCTCTGCAGAGAAGGCAGTGCCAGTGGAAGGCAGCACCTAGTCAAAGGGGATTTTACCCAGGCTTAAAAAAACCCAAACCTCATCCGTATCAGATGTCTCAGTGAATGCAGCGTCACTTTAGGAAAGAGTGGCATCATTCCTCACTAGCACTGCTGGAGAAATGGTAATCCCAAGGCATGAGATACCTTCGCTGCTCTTATTTGAAGGGGTTTACCAATTGTCTGCATTTCTGCTACCATAAAACTTGTTCTACTATAAAATAACTATAGTCTCTGTTCTGCTGGTCTCCTTGACCAATAAAAGGCTTTAATAACAGTAAAATATCAGATACTGTCTTCACATTGTGTACCAAGGCATTCTATTCCCTTCCTATTACTTTTGTATATATATAAAGGACAGTTAAAATTTGGTTATTGCATGGACTGAATTTTTCTGTGTTTTTAACCGTGAAGACACCAGTGATGCCAATATACATCTACCTGTTGAGGTTACATTTGAAGATTATTTCTAAGAGGCTTATCTTTGCTGCAGGGTAGTATTAGATAATACTTAATAAAATATATTTTCTGCAAAAGGGTAATTAATTATTGGAATTAAGCTTAACAAGCAAATGAAAATAAAAAGTGTTACATAGCTGGAGGACCAAAATTTCCTCTAGGTTGTTCAGTTTGCAGTTGCATTATCTACTAATGCCATAGGTTCATTAAATTCTCCGGGCAAGCCAGACAATACCAAAATCGTACAAGAAAACTATTTTGTATTACAGATATTCCAAGCTTCTTTTATAATTTATAAAGAAATACAAGAGTATCAGTCCAACTGTTTTATGTAAGTCATCTTTACTGTATGTGGATGTTGACCTCCACCTGATACAATCCGGAGGGTTGTGTCTGGCATCTTGAACTCCAGGAGGAGCCAATCCTTAGAAATTCCACCCAGCCATTGCAGAAAAAATACCCTTAGCGTTTGCTCTGGAGGCTGAATGCGACGGCAAGAAAAATCTGGATGACCTTACTTCAAATTTGAAACTTGGTCCTTTTTTTCTCTCACATCTCTGGAACGATTAGACTAACTGTGGAGAGCAAGCAGTGTCAATGACAACAGAGAAAAAAGGGGTGTTCCTAAAGTGGCAGCCACCTGGAGGCAGCTCATAAAAGACTCCAGATGATGGCTGAGTAGCAGAGCTTTTGCTGGGCCGGTGACCGTGAGCCTAGAGCATGGGTCTTGCTGTGTTGATTTACTTCATATGATGAAGGCTCTAGTGTAATTGAAGTCTTTCATCTGTTGGGCTTGTTTGTACCCTGGTCTTTAGTGTGAAAGATTAAAGCCAGTACACATTTATTACCAAAGTTTTCTCTTCCTCCTTCTACAGCAGTGTTTTAGCTTCTGCTGCATTCTTTGATTTTTCCTGTGCAAAGAGGGACTTTTTCCAATAAATTACACTGCAGGTTTGTTAAACTGCTGTTTCATACACTGGTAAAATATTGTGAGCTAAACTAAAATAAAATCCTAGAAGAACAACCCACTTGCAATACTGATGAAATGAATAAATTCTATACCTGTCTGGCATTCTTCCATTGGATAGAACCCAGACACGGTACATTAATTTAACCTCTTGAAATGATTGTAAATTAATGGATATTGTATTCGGTTAACAGATGAGGAGATATTATGGAAAGTGGGTAGCTACTCAGTTTGGGACTTGCATCTCTATCTCCCCAGTTGTATTGCAATGTCTGCTATTTCTTTCCAAAGGAAGCAAACAGCAAACTATCAAAATGATCTCACCACTGACATAAGCAGTAGTACTTCATTCTCTGATGAAAAGTATTTCCCTGCGATATCCTTAGCACATTTTACAGGCGTGGGTAAAGTTACTCTGCCTCTCCCTCCCACGTGGGCTCACACACAGAGAGTCCAACTGAGAAGGTACTTTCTGGGACGTATCTGTGTGCCCAGAAGATCTTCTGTTTTGTCCAGTAGCTTACTGCCCATAGGATCATTAGGAGGCTTATCATCCACTCGTCATTTCGTCATCCGTCTCTTATGACTGAGCTTCAGCTGCTGTGATGCAGAACTGAAAGACATGAGCACCTCAATAACAGGGTTCAGTAACCCCAAGTAAGTTAGATCCTGCTCATCATCAGATGCTACATGAAAGAAGGCGCATAATGATGTGCATCATGAATATTTTTTTATAGGTTTTCCATATTCAAGCTTATTTTTATCTCGTGTTACAAGAGTTTTTAAAATGTTTGTATAAGCTGGGCTTTAACCAGATGTTAATTTCAGAAGCTTGATGGCACCTTTCTGGTTTTGAAAGCTAGAAAGCCAGCCAACCTATAGTGGAACTATAGCGAAACTGCAACATTCACATTATATGAAGAAAAGTCTTCATGACATTCGCCAGCCTAGCAACCAAGGTGAAATCATGGCCAGTCCAGCATAACAGAGAGGTATGCGTCTCATCATCCCTGCCCATCTGCAACGCACAGGGGCCATCACCTAATACCAAGAAGACATTGCAGAGATGGAGGGGTTTGTTTAGCTTGACAGAAACCCTCTCAGCGCAGCCCCTGCCATGGCTGCCACTCCCAGAGAATGCCACTGAATTCCCAGCACCGGGTGGAGCCACTCCTGCCGTTCCCCTCAGCCTTCTCTGAAGCCTGCAGAGCAAGGGAGCTCCCTCCTCTGATGGCCCTTCTGCAAACCTGCAGAGCCACGGTGTTGTTTCTCTCCCTGCTGTTTATTTTTCCAAAATGTGCCAACACGACCGGGTTTCTTTTCCAACCAGATAAGAAGAAATGGTTTTTCCTACCAGGTAGTGTTCACTTCCCTAGAGTTAGGAACTGTGACATTTATGTACATTCATCCCAATCAATACTGCTATATTTCTGAACAGGAATATCAGTACATCCTGAAGAAGATTAAAAAACCCCAAACAATAAACCAACCAACCGCTATTGGATAAGCCATTCCAGGTTCTCTCTCTATTAAAATTTTTATTCTTCACCTCCCCATTCACTGAATTTGGTGGTCACTACCCCAGAGAACACACTTGTCAACTCTGCAGCCTTCCTTAATCAGCCAGTATTAGAGCAACACATAATTAGCAATAAGTATTGTCTATTTTCAGCCAAATGATGCACCAGGGGAGGGTGCAGAGAGCTCACGTGGAGCATATGTCATACGGCCACATCAACCATCACTCCCCTCATCCAAGTAGCACGAGGTGTAACAGTGGCAGGAACCCCATCGCTAAAGGCACATCAAGCAGCTGAAGTCAGCGGTGGTGGGTCCTGCAAAACACTTGCTTTCTTTAATGTCAAGACCTAAGAGTGGGAAATACTAATTTTTACCAAAGTGTGAGTAAAGATATGGCAAAACAGTTTCAGGTCCGTGGAATTCAATCACACTGCTTCATTTTTTCAAATGAAATAAAAAAAACCAGTTAGTTTTGGTTCAGCTTGGCATTAACAGGTATCTACCCAAGCTGCCAGAGTACTTCATAGGTATTACAATTTAATTATTTCATGTGCCCATTCTCTTACATAGACCATGTTCCCCCATTCGGTTTTCCATCCTGCTGTCCCCTCTTCAGCAGTGACGGGGCCTCATGTGGTTTCCCTGGCCAGGACGCAGCACAGGGGATGCTGCCCTGTTGGCGACCAGGGTCATGGAGGAGAACTGAGAACATGGGGCATCCAAGCTGCGGATCCCACGGGCACTGCCATGGCTCAGGCAGGGAGCTTCTCTGGCTGGCTGACCTGGCAAACACAGCTTCAGCATTTCAGACTCACGATCTTTTTCAGCAAGGAAAATGACTGTCATTGTCCCTTCCCTGGGGGAAGATAAGTGTCAAAGCACCAGAGCTCTCCATGGGACAAAATTAGTTGTTATCAGCTCTCCTGCCACAAGCGCAGAGCCGCTCAGCCCTGCCTGGAGGTCAGCACACGCCCTGCCAGCAGCCAAAGGGAACGGGCATCAGCAGTCACTGGGAAAGCGGGGTAAAAACAGAAACCCAAAACACAATCTGACACTGAATGCCAGAACACCATCAGTGAAGCTTCAGCGGGCTTCCTTTTCAAGACTGACAATTTTGCATGAATGCCACCAGACTGCGCGCAGCAGCGCAGTCCCTCCTGGGACTGCCTCCCCGCCACTACACACAGCTGTGCTAGGAGGCCCAGAACGCACCCGAAGCCAGCACCCAAAGGGTTAATTCTGCTCAAGGAAGTATCACTTATTTGAAGACTCTGTCACTAGACACCAAATACTTTCCAGGGCTGGTAATTAAACCAATTTGGACATCCAACAGGCAGTTCTCTTGCCAAGGTGCAGCAGCTCCTGGCAGACAGCCCTCCCAGCTCTCCTGCATCCCGCCGTTGCCATGGTAGCACAGAAGATGTGCACCTTAGGGCTTATTAGGCTCCAAGAAGCATTTCCCATGTGAATCAGGCTGCACAATCACAGGCACAGAACTGTTAAACCATCATGGTATGCAAATTAGCAATGGCCACAATTACACAAAACTTGAAAAGCTGGAAGAGCGCTCCTCATCTTTGCAGTTGGCTGTCCCTGTTTAGGGCTTTATCTTTTGGCTTCCAAAACACTCCAATAAGCAGTGTCTGCTGTGTGGGGACATCAGGTAAACAGACAAAGGCGCTCTCCTCCCTTTCCACTCTGTTACAGTAATTCCTTTCATATTTACACCCCATCCAGTGTTTATTCTGAAGTCAGAAAGGAAATCCATCTGCTGTGCCTGTGCTAGGAACCCCATGGAATTGCCAGCAGGAAATGTAAACTCCAGCATGACCTCCTGGGTCTATAAAGCCCATTGCCCTGGATCACGCTCTGCTGTTTTAGTTTTTTAGAATTCCACAGATGCCAAAAGTAGTCTTAGTTTACATTAAATACAGGCAGGTCAAAGACACTCCACTGAAGCCAAGAGCACCACTTATATGAGTAGGGCCTACTCACAGGAAAAGGATTACTGGTAGAAATAGGGATTAAAAGACTGAAGTTGCTGGACTGTGAGTGTCTTTTTTGCTGTGTCAGACCTTGACTATGTAAACGGATCACTGGAGCTGAAAGAATCCCAGGATGACGTTGCCTGGAGATCACAGCCCCACCTACATTCCCCCAAGGTTAGACTTGGGGCTTTTGAAGTTTCTGCCATTTTGGAAGACACCCAAGCCTAATTACAGCGGGGACTGGGTGCTGCCAAAAGCACAGAAGCTGCTGAAAACGTCTTCATACTCTTAATACTGCAAAAGTGGCTCAGCAAAGCTGGGCAGTTGCTCCAGGCTCTGGCTCCCAGCAGAGCGGTGTACGAAGGAGTAAGGCAGTGGCAGGCTGTGACGAAGCACCCGTGGCAGTCACCCTTTCAGGGCTGTCACAACACACTGCACCAGAACAGAGCATGCACTGTTCTGTGCCTACCAGAGCTGGCTGGCATGAGGGCCTCCCAAAGCATGCAAGGGGTGCAACCTTTGGCAAGGTTGGTTTAGGATGACCCAGTGTGTTAATTTGAGATGTTTGCAGCAGAGGGGGGACCCTGCAATGTTGACTCATGTCACACAGCCACTACTTTGGGCTAATGACTTGCCTACAGCCTGGGATGCTGCCCTGCCTCCCACTTGTTAGCTGTGGCACGGAGAAGGGACTTGAGAGCGTGAGACAAAGTGGTGCTGGTCTCTCTCTCCTACTTTGAACTAAAATAAAGGCACCCTTTTACAATGCACCCACCACCAGTAAAGTCAGAAGTCTTCTGTGATGCCTCGTAGTGGTGGACACCACAGCACTGAGGTCTTTGCAGGATGGGGGCTAACTCTGGTTAGAACTTCCCTACGCATGTCACCTTGGTGCCAGCTTCTCTCTGACCGTACACAATGCACACCTCCTAGGGAGCGTGGCTTGCAGCTTGGTACAAACCGCCGTGCTGACAAGAGCAGCAGTCTCAAAGGGGTGGGTAGGAGCAACGAGGAGAACACCAACACAGGGACAAAGCAGAGAGCCTTTCCCTAGCAGCCTCCAGTAGCAGCAGTGTTTCAAACCCCCACGCATGTGCAAGCTGATATTTCAATGCCTTCAGGTTGCTATGGACAACCAAAGATTTCTAAACTCTCTTACGAAGCAGAGCTCTGTCACACTATACACAGCAACAACGCTTGGCGTTTTTATTACCAAGAGCTCTGTGTCAGAAGGTAAAAAACATTGTCATTGCTTTGCAACTGGGGATGCTGACGGTATGATCACTCGTAGGTAAAAATGATCCCTCAGGCAAACCCCACCCATTTAAATGCTCTAGTACCTGAAATGACCCACTCAAACATGCAGCCCCTTCAGATAAGCCACACAACATCTGGGGCTGAAGCACAGGCGAACCTTACAGAAACAAGTCACTGGCGTAAGAAGAGGCTGTAGAAAATTACAGGGGGATTACTGGGAAGAAAGGTCCCTGGAGTGAAGTTTCCCCATACATGTAAACTGAGCTGCAGCAAAACCGCACATTTATTTACAAAGCAGCCTGCTGATTACACGGCTGCTGAGTGGCCTTTCCAAGGACAAGGACGTACATAGAGCTGTGAAGAGAAGGCCAGGGACAGGGATGCAGACCCTTAACACCTCCCATCCAGCCATCTGACATCTACCATGTGCAGCTCATCCTCATCTCACACAGCTTCAGAAACCTGAATATTAAAAAAAAACCATACCCACAAGTTCTTTCTTTGGCGCTATCTCATGAACATTAACATGGCATTGTTATTGCTGTGCCTTCTGCATGCAGGGAGTGCTGTTACCTGCATTTCAGACGGGAAACGAGGTAGAGCAAAATGAAGTGACCTACCCAGCGTCATGCAAGAGGTCCATGGCGGAGCTGTGGCAGACGTAGGTCTCCAGAGTCTGCTGACAGTGTTGCAGTCTCTATCAGGACCAAGACAACTGTGACATTTAGTAGTGTTACTCCTATTTTAAGGTGGTGGAAAATGCCTGTACGGTCTGCAGAGTTACAGAAACTCACCCCCTGCAACCTGTTGCCTTAAGGATAGAAATACACTTTCATTTGCTCTAAAATGAAAACTATGATAGCAAACAATGCAGGATAGTTAATGAGATTACAGTCTCTGAACCATTCTTTGGCTTGGCATGGAGGAAATGTCAAGGAAGAAGATCTAGGAGTAGATTTTGCTTATCCTTTTCCATCTATACTCAATGCATGTCCTCCTGTCGTTCAGCAGATCTGCAAAATGCCACCTAATTTATCTTCCCACCAACACAGGCACAGAGAGCACACCTCCGTGATTAATGGAGTTTTATACCCGAGGAGTTGGCTACACCGTAGCAGACAATGAGAAATTTGATTACCTCTAATACAGTATTGACACAAATGTCAATGCTGTAAGGCAAGCAATATTGTTTTGAATCAAGGATCCCTTTCATCATTATTATTTTTGTTTGCTTCTTCCATTTTAATAAGCTGTTGCTCTGTGTATTACCCAAATACTCCCGACTAAGACTGTCTGGGGACAATTTAGTTTTTATGTAACAATTAAGTAGGAGGTACCTTTAACCAAAAGGTGTTCACATAGCCCTATTATTATTTAAACACGCAATACTCCAGCCAAAAATTCCGGTCAGCTGATGCCTTTACCACACTGATAACTAATGGTTGTTTTATCAAAGTCAAATACAGCAGGAAGTGGCAGTAATGGCTTTGCTTTGTCCCTGGAGAATTGCGCCGATCAAATCACTCAAATCTTGACCAGTCACAAATGAAATTAAACTTGGTGATCGCATGACTCAGGGAACGAGAGGGAGTCTGATCTGCAGGTGGGGATTGTCCTTTGCAAAGGGCCCACTACAACATGGACAGGAGGCTTCAGCCAGCCAAGGCGTGCGCTCCCGCGGCCACCCCTTCGCTTGGCAAGGGTGTCACAGGGCTACTCTGCTGGGTTGTCTGGTGGGAGCAGCAGCTCGGTGAGGGGCTGAAGGGCTTTGCACTCATATGCCATTCCTGGTTCTGGACTTCCTTGGCCAGGCTGCCCATTTCAGACTGCAGTGCCTGACCTGGCCCTTACCTCCTGCTGCGCTCCCCACACTCATCCCTTCCTCCCTGCTGTGAAGGTCTAGAGGTCTCCCTCCCATGAAGGACGATGGTTTTGGCAGTGATCCCTGTCTACCTTTTCATGAGTGAATCTCTGTATCAGCTCAAACTGATACAGAAAAAAAATTATCACAGGATTGGAGCGCTTTCATTGAAATGGTATTTCTCCTGCTGTTACTAGTTTGCTTACTGTTACGCCTGAAAATCGGGAGCGCCTTAGCTGAAAACAAAGCATGCCAGTAATGGAAAGCTGAACTGTTTGAACAAGCGGGTGAATTGCTCGTGCTGCAGGTATCAACCTGGTCAAAACGACCATCCTTTTTTTCTTCTTTGGACATGATGGCCTCTGACTTGTTTCGTCTAATAAACATGTTACACCTTCTGGTCAGCAGTTACTTAGGTGGCCATTTCTTCCTCAAGACCTAGATGTTCTCACAAACCGGTGTTATCCTGGATTTATTATTTACTGGTGACAGCAGATTTAAAAGCCAAAATGAAGGAACTGAGTCGCGAACTAGAACAATTTGGTACTACTTCAAGCTTGGGAGAGAATCAATTCTATAAATAAAGGAATACAGCCCAATAAACTAGATAGAAAAAGACTTACTTTGAGTCTGCCCAGGTGCTCTCCAGCCATGAGAAGTCAAGAGGACAGCTCTGCTCTTTAGCACCTCCTAAGCACTACATGACTGTATTCCGACTCCCACGTTAAAAGATGACAAAGATCACTACCCAAATAGTTGGTCATTAGTGTAATCTATCAAATAACCAGAGAGATGAGCTACAATTACACCAGTGAATATAAAAATTGCATGGAAATGCCAGCCTTTTCACGCTGCAGGCTATGAAACAGCCGACAGCTGTGACAAGGAAAAACATTCCCTTCCCCATCACTGGAGATGTTAAAAACCGAGTTTGACAAACACCTGCCTGGTGAAGGTAAAGCCAGTCATGGCCTGGGGGGAAGGGGGAGCCTAGATGACTTTGAAAATGTTATCCAAGCCCTGTTTGCTACAGTCATGCATGTGCAACACCTCACAACTGCAGTACTGACTGTTCAGAAGTCGGTGTCTGCTGACAGATGAGATCACGGTTACTACAGTAACCACAGTGATTTTCTTTTTTAAGGGATAGACAGAGGAGGTTTTTCCCTTCAAACTGCAAGTATGCTCAGCTCACATGCTTTAAACACCTGCCGCTGCCAGGCTCTACAAACCAGCCCTGAAACGAAGAGTGGCAGCAGCGTTTGGTCCACGCGTGGGCAGTGGTGGCACCCCCCAGGACCCATGTCTGACATCGCAGGGCTACCACAGAGCTTAAAAAAAAACAACAAAAAAACTCTCCACAAATCTCTTCCAGATGCAATGTTCAAGTTTAAAAGACTGCAAATGAAACCCTAACTGAAATAGCTACAGAAAAGGAGAACAGTAATAACCACGGAATTTAGGGTTCTCATTGGTAGGCCAGGAGCAAGCTTGGTGTGGGACTGGAAATTGCCGTGCACCCTGTAAATAAAATACATGGACTGCCCTCTACAGTGTATCATTAGACTGCGCTTAGTTGGCACGTTCCTAAGTCGCTAGGACTATTTCAAAATTCAAGTTGTACATTTAATTTATCCTCCCACTTACCCATACCACTTGACTCTGAGTGTGAAAGCCTGTTCTGCCACATTTCTCTTTCTTTACTTCAGCCATTTCTCCATTGCTTTACCTTTACTTTCCCTAACAAAGAAATAAATGTTATTTTTCCTTCGGTAATCTCCTAACTTCCCCCTCTATTGGTACTTATATTGCTGATAGGGATGTTCTCTGATGCTTCTAATCCTCCAGTCCTTATTCAGGGAGTCATTACCTGGGAAAAACTTCCTTTGAGCGATCACACTTGGCCTAAAATTGAACTGATGGAGCCTTTATTCACCCCAGATGGAGCATGATGAGCATTGCATGCTGACCAATAAGCGCAAAGGCTTTCTAAACTGGTCCTCACGTGTGCGAGTGGGACTTCACACCTCCCACCACAGCACTGATCAACTGCAGAGATTGTCCTAAGCCTGTTTCTAATGCTGTGTACGTCTGATGTTTCGTATGAATTTATTGATGCCTAGCTTCATGCCTTGTATTCCATTTTCATTGCTTTATGTAAAACTCCGGGTTTTTCCCTCTCTATGAAAATCTTCCACTGGGATCTGCTTCTCTGTAGTGGGCACTTTTAACAGGATCACAAACTCCTTTTCCTCAACACATGGTTTCCCATCCTGTTATATTTATGTCTCTGCGTGACTTTCTCTGCCAGCACATTTGTTGAGAAAAAAACCAGCCCTTGGGGGCAGATATTTCTTACATTTTCTTCATCCCTAAAATAATTGTACCTGCTTATTAAAAACCTCACTGACAGTATGATACAATAACCTTTGTGATTTATTTATCTTTCAGCAAGCTTTAAAGAGAGCTACTGCCTCTTCCCCAACTTTGTACTGTATAGCCCATCAAATGCAGCTCTGTGCTCTGATGTTTGTAACATACTACAACAAGAAATTGGTCTTTGAATTACATTTATTCTACCCTTATCTAGTTGATTTACTGGTTCCTCAAATATTTGCTTCCTTTTACTACCTTAATTGAACATTCCTCCTGCCTATATTTTATTTCTCCACTGTTCTGCACAGAACAACACTCTCCTAACAGCACTTTCATGCTGTCTTCCCCATTCTCTCTGTACATCACCACACCTATTTTTTTCCATCGCTTCAGTTTTTTATAAAGCCAACTAAAAGATTTCAAGGGCATTAAAACCATCTGGGCTCCATGATGCTTTTTTTTTTTTTTTTTTTTTTTGTTCCCCACAAGGAAGGTCTGCCTTCTGAAGGCACAAGCAAAACAGTTACAGGAGGTATCAGCATCCTTAAGGAACCTTCTTAAGGTCCCTTGCCCTTGTCTTCTGTATGCCCAGTATTTTTCTGATAACTTGGCGCGCAAGGCAAAGGACCTATTAGTTGCTTGTGTCTTCTGGTGGATATGTCTTGAAACATGGCCAAAAACCTTACCAGTTTTTGGTCTGTTCCTGCTGTTCTAGCTTGGAGTAACTCAACTGTAATCAACATTCACTGGTGTAAGGGAGATCAGCATCTGGCCCACAACCTGCCCAAAGCAATGTTTGGTACACCCAAAATCAAGAAGTTTAGCCTTCCAGTGGTGTCACCGAAGTATTCGTGGGTCCCCTTGTATGGGGTATGACAGACATACTGACTGATGACATTGCTGCATAGGGTTCAATGCAAAGCAGCTCCTTCACTCTATGCCTTGCTAATGAGAGGCGATATTGTAGTGAATTTATTCCTTGACCAACGCAGTGCACTGATCCTGGCATTCCTCCACATCTGTCTGAACCAGCCTCAGGGGGCACCAGTACTTTTTTAGAAGAGGCTGCTGAATTCAAACCTCTGCCCTGTGGAGGAAGCTCTCAGCTTTGTGCTGAGGCTCCCACAGAGACCAGCTTGGAAAGTGGGGAGAGTCCCCGGCAGGCTGGAACAGCAGAGACGTGGTTTTTCCAAACAAACAATGAAGCTTTGCTAGCTCATCCTCACTGTCAGGTGGATCTGTACCTATGAATAAAAAGCAGATGAAAAGATTTACATATTTAATCTGTTTGGTTGTGTTGTGGTTTGTTTGTTTGTTTGTTTGTTTTTTTAAATCAGGTAACTGGAGTGTGGGAACTCTTACCACAGACTAACAACCCAAAATTGTAAGCGAGCAGTAGCAACTGCTTGGATTGAAACAAAAAATAAAGGTAACAGGTTCTTCCACAAAAATACCAAACAGAAAAGGCAATTCTTAAATATATTAGAGAAGAGGCAGGCATGTCACAGGGCTGGTACAACTCAACAGCAAGAACTTCACTTGATGCTCTCTCCTGCACCATACCAACCTCTTTGATAAGTGGTACTTAGTGGCTTGCTTGGTTTAACTCTTCCCAGTTTTCCTGTCTTTGAATGTCCCCTGTTTACCCTTAAAAGAGAAAATGGACATGGAGCACCTGCTTATCTCCTCACAACATTGCAGAGCGTGGCATGGCATGTGGTGGCACTCCTTATTCTATTCTAGTACATTACAAAGTTTCCCAGGGCTACTAACAAATCTGTAGCCCAATTTTGAAACCTCCTTTTAAAAAAATAATAATAATAAAAAAACAATCATCCAGTTAGAAGGGAGTTTAGCCCTGGAGAGCAAAAGAAAAGTTTGTCCTTTCCTGCTCTGTGCTGAAACAGAGCTGTATCTTGTCTTTTCTCTTTTTAATTTGATCCAAAGAGGGCAACTAATAATGACCACAAATAGGGAGGCTTTGCCTGAAGTTGCTAATAATATTCTATCACCTTATCTTTAAATTATTTTTCATGGATTATAACGTTTATAATTATGAATCCCCCCAGTGTCATTTTATCTAGTACAGTAACATAATCAAAATCATCCTGCTCTAAACTCTCTCTAGCAAATCCTCTTTTTACAGCCCTTGTTCAACGTCCTCCCTCATTTTCATTTTTTTGCTGCTGCTTATTATACTGAAGCCTGGCATCTGTAAATTGAACTGCAGCGTTAACCATTTTTTCAACACAGACCGTACCTATTCTTTCTGGATGTTAATGCTGTAAGTGTATTTCAAAACACTGGGCTGCCTGCAGTGAAATGCCTTGCATTCCCATTGTGTTACTGTAAATGCCATTATTACAAAGAAATGATTGACTTTGTTTAACGCACTGTTCAAATAGTCTGCAGAGATGTCTGCAGTGCCAGTGTTGTTCCTGTGCTTTAATTATAATTTTAATCAACGACAATCTTCCATTTGTTTGTGCTATAAGCTAATGATTTTTTTTCTATCACAGAGCACGGGAACAAAGTCTTAGTATTAATAATTTTTATTATTAAGTAGATGTGCACTTCACTCCTGCTCACTTACTCCGCTAGATACCCAGTTTCCAAAGCTGCTCCTAAAATCCCACAATACATCTAATTTCTTCTGCACATAACTGGGACATCTGATGACTCATTTAGATTTGGACTTGCATCAGCGGAGAGTCACAGCACAGGGTTAGTACAGGTCTATACCTTCGGGGCAGCGGAACCACCCAGTACACCCACAGCCAGGGTCCCACAGCTCTGGGCACCTCTCACACCCTTGTCCTTGCCCTGCGCTACATCAGATGTCCTTCACAGCTTGTGGCAGAGTATACCCTTTTATCTCAGGTCTTCAGATTCCCAGGAGAGGCAATAACAGTGGGAATAATAAGAATATAATAAGAATGAGGAACCCACCTCCTGTGCTTTTACCACTCCTCCGTTACTATCAGAGGCAGATAGAGCTCGGAGAACTTGCTCTGCTCTGCCACCTGGACACACTGTAGTCACATAACATGGCACCAGACCTGAGACAGTAACTCCGGATGAGCAGCGGATCCTACTTGTTTGGGACAAAGCACTCAACTAACAGCACTGCACCTCTTCCATCACGCAGCAAGCTCATCTTAGGCTGCAGCAGAGTTCATGAGACTTGGTTGCCAAGGAGCAACGCGTTGCTCAGTTTCTGAGGTCACTTCAACCCCACCAAAAGCTCTGCCAGGAGCTGGAAGCACTCTCATCCTGAAAGCAGCGCAGGAGGCATCTTACCCAGGGGCTTGCAGAAGGGAGGGGACCTACCTCATTAATCAAGTGTAGCCTAGTATAAGGTTATGGCTTTAGTTCTCAATTGATGTCTAGGCATGCAAGGGGAAACACTGAAGCCTTATTAGCAACTACCTTCTGTGAAGCAGAAGCCCCTGTAGCAGCCTGCTGTATATACTTAGAAGCCACTGAACCATGGAACGTCAAAAACAACAGAAAACACTTGTTTTGTAGGATTTACTGTATTAGTTTCTCAGAAGGAGATTCACCGTGTGTTTTGACAAAAAACTGTCTTTACCTGAAAATAAATATCAGGATCCAATTGATAGACCCCATTCTATCGCAGGCTTAGGGGAGCAGGTAGGCAGCCGCTGAAGGTTCACTGCAAAGGCACGTTACAGTAATCTGCAGCAGCTCTAGCCTGACATTTGTGGGCTAAATGTTCAAAGTGCCTGTACACATGTGCACAAACACAAACAGGTATGTGTTCCTCTGCAATTTGGAAAAAAACATTCAGGTAGATTAAAAACCAGCGTAGTAAAAACCTGCCTCAAGTCCGAATATAAAAAATCTGGGAAAGGACTTGAAACTCAGGCTGGGCTGACCAAGCCTTCAGCCTCACACAGCCTTAACTCTAGCAGGGATCTGAAGGACTCACAAGCCCTTTGCCACATCTCCCCTCCGATGCAGCAGGCTACCAGGCAGGCTGCAGCTTGGCAAGAGAAAGCATGAAGGAAACCACTACTGATTTTAGAAAGCGATACCAGGGCTGCAAAACCTGGCCCCCACCGTCTGCTTGGTTGCTTGGCCACCTGTGAGAAGTACCAGCTCACCTGCCCCTGTTCATCTGAGAAGTCAGAGGGGAAAAAAAGCCCTCTCTGCCTAACATACATCTTTGATTTAGAGGGAGAAAAGAATGACTTAATGTCTTTAAAAAGACCCAGCAATCTTCATCACTCTTCTTGGGATGCCTGCACACACTAGAGAGCCTGCAGGTTGGCCTCAGCAGCAAGCAAAGAAATATTACTTAGAAAAAAATTAAAGAGAGGCTCAAGCTGTGATGCTGGATTTGCCTTTTAAAAAATCCCTCAGCATGGCAGGTATTTGGATATTGGTCGTTCCTGTGCACACCTGGAAACGCAACAAATCTGCGTTACTTTTCTGCTTCTGTAATTCCAGCGAGCAGGTGTTAGACATGCTGCGAGGTCATTTGGTATTCTGTTTTTCTGCTTCTAGCTGGCTTGTGTATTTACGTTTCTTACCTGTGCATGAAGGGTTTTTCATTTCCCAGGGGGCTGCAGGCAGCTGCCTGTGCAGGGCCGGACCTGCTGAGCCTGCCTGGTACTGGGGAGGAAAGAAGGGACTTGCCTGTCAGGAGCCCATTTCGAGCAGAGAAAGTGTCCCAAAGTGGATTCACATGAAGGTTTTTCACCGGCTGCAGTAGGTGCTAGAGTTTTCCCACGATGGATTTAATCTTCCTGTATGAGCTGTGCCAAAATGCTATGCTGTCAAATGTATCAAAAATAACATAAACATCACAGCAGCTGTAAAGCACAAAAAGGGGGAATCAGAACAAGGGGAGAGGGGCCTCTCTGAATTAAGTGAAGAACTATCATTTGTCTTCCCATCAAGCTTGTTTGGTCAGTAGCTCATGTATTTTACATTTGATAGCAAACATGGTAGTCATTTCCACAACAGCCATATCACAGACATAAATACACCAAGTCGAATACACTCACCAGAGGTAGGTACACTCACCAAACAGCTACAAGGCGAGCATTAAACTAGGGCTAAACCTGTCTGACATCAGGACGTGGAGAGCAGGCACCACAGTGACCTGAAAAAAGCAGAAGCTGCAGGGTGGGTGGGTAAGATCTTGGTGCCACCAAAACCTGGCGGGAGGTTGTAGTGGACCTCCTTAGCCAGCAGCTGGCCAGGCTTTCTGATCTCTGCCCTGCTCCTCTGCCCGGAGGGGCTGAGCTGGCTCCCTTCTGCAGCAATGGAAATGCAACCTGCTGATGAAAACAGGGCTGGGTGGCTTCCCGGCAGCCGGAGTGCAGTCTGGGGCACCCATTGCCCCTCTCACGTTACCCAGGACTAGCCCAGAGCTCACGGGGAGCCTGCCAGGCAGCAGAAACAGGTCTTGAAAGCCAGGAGCCCCCTGTGGGGGCTCGGCACGGGCTGCCTCGCTGCCCGCCGGCAGTGCATCTCAGCCGGGGGACAGCAGTGGCAGGAGATGCAGCCAGCGCTCCGGGCTGCGCACCTGGGGCAGCGCGCAGCACTCTATCACGGCTTGTCGCAGCTCGTGCCGTGCTGCTGCACAGCTGTGTTGCAGCATATGCCTATACTCAGTTCTGCATTATGCAGGGTTTTACGCGTCTATTCAGTTCTGCTTTACCCCCACGCAAGTCTCCTACTGGAACGGCTCCCTGGAGCACTACGCAGAGGTGGCTGCCACCAAGCCAGTTCCTCAGTACGTCTGCGGTGGTTTTGCATGCCGAGGAGCAGCCCCACCAGCCTCGGCCAAGGGCCTCCTTCACAACTTTCTTGCTAAAGTCTGCCTGGAGCAAAGATCGGCCCTGCTGGAGCGGGTGGCTTCAGACTCCCTTAGTAGCTCTTTCTAACCAAGCTTTCCTGGGAGAGGCTGTTCTCCCGCATTCCTTCCAAGTGATAGCAAAGCTGAATCAGATGTGACTTACAGCGATGACTATTAGCTTCCTAACAGCCCTACTGTTCTTTCTAAAGGCCACCCCAAACAACCATCTCCTTTTTTAGGAAGAGCAATTAGCACCTAAACTACTAACCATACCCTGACTGCTATGGGTGCCAGAGCTGTGTGCTCATGGGCTCCCATTTCACGCTGCCTATCCAGACAGATGAAATCGTTCTTGCTGCACAGTCACATTCCCCTATCGTTCTCAATTAGTTTGACTTCACTCCGATATTGGCAGAGAACAGCCCATGCTTCTCGACTGCTACTAGGGCCGGAGCAGAAAGATGCTGATCTGATCTAGAACAACCACTGTGCCGGTCTTCTGCATTGCGCTGCCTTTGTTTCCTGCAGAGGCTGTGCTTTTGCATTAAATACTGTCTTCCTTTTAATGTTGCTTAGCTGGGTTTAGCTCTGTGTAAAATGATAACTGCCTTAAAAATAATTTTACAAAAAGCAGCAGCAGCCAATGCTTAGAAGTGATACCTCACCTTCCTCTTTTCTCCTCAGTAAGACATGAATTAAAAGCCAACTCAGGCACACATAAAGGGCTCAAATCATTTTCCCGGTGGAGAGAGGAGAAGATGCTCACCTGGAACCAGTGCAGCACATGGTTTTTGTGGGGATGGAGCAGAGCACCGCTCAAGTATTGCTTTCTGTGCTTTGCCTGTGCCAGCCCAACAGCACCAAAACATCACCCTCTACTTTTGCGGTGGCTGTCAGCCGAGTTGACGATGGTGATAAGCTCCTGCTGCTGCTGCCGAAGCCACTTATTGCTCACTCGAGTGAGAGGCATCACAGGACCTCATTTACCAGTGGGTAAGGTGCATCAGGAGCCCCACTCTGTTCCCGCGCACTTCAGGGAGTAGCTCAGACTCAAGTCCCTGAGCCCTGTCTTTCACATAGGAGTGTTCACAGCCTCGGGAAAGAAGAAACCAGTAAGAAATATTACGCTTTAGAACTTGAATAGGGTTCAGCTGGCTGAAGACAAGCTTCAGAGCCTGCTCCAAAGTCTGTGAAGCTGGTGGTAACGCAGAGACTCCCCATGACTTCAGAGGGATGAAGTCCCAAGGGAAGAGCGAGTCGGTAGCTGACCTGCTTGGCTCGCAGCGCTGGCTGAGAAAGGGAGCTGTAGCACAAATCTCTTTGGTGCCTCAAGTTTCAAGCAAGTCCCCCGACACTGCAGATGCTACAGCAAAGATGAACATGAGGTCCGGGTCTCCCAGGGTTTTTTTGTTGTTTTGCTGAAAGCTGCTGTTACGGGGAGGGGAGCCTCCTCTGCTGATCTGATTTTGCCAAGTGTTTGTGCTTCAGAGTCACTTCATTTAGTTAACAAACAAATTACAAACTCATACAGAATCTTGGCATTTCAGAGCATCCCCCTGCTCATCTATACTCTCCTTGCTAATATTTGCCCATTCCCTTCCCTCTATCCCCAGCCACTCCAATGCTATCAAACCTTCCTCGTCAGACTCTTTTCTTCGACTTTAGGCTGACAAGCAGCATCCTTTGTTGTTCCCCCCTGCAGAATACCAGGATATAAGGGACAAACCACAGCGCTGATACAAATATCAAATTAGCAACAACAAACAGGAGCAGAACCCTTCACACAGGAGTTTCCACAGAAAAGAACAGGGACAAAACAACACGATGTGTTTCTTACTTGCACCAACACACACACACACACACACCGGCTTTGTTAGCAGCCTTATTTTTACAGTCCTCAACCAAGGAACTGAAGCCCCCGAGCACGCTGGTGATTTGTGCTGAGGGCAGAGAACAGCAAAGCAGGAGATCACACACCATTGAGACACTGAGGACAGGCAGAGTAAGCACTTTTGCCATCCAAAGTCTAACAGTTATCTATGTGAAGGGGCTCTCCTTCACTGCTGGGCTGGGCTGGGATGGGTACACACAGCCTGGTTTGCTCAGCTGGTGTGCGGTATGGTTGTCCCTTCATGCCCTAACACCTTGTTCTGCACAAGCACTGAGCTGTGCCTTCAAAATACACATGGTAGAGGTAGGAAAAACGGTGTAAATTAACCCATTTCTTTTAAAAAGCCAAACAAAACTCTCATTAAAAAAAAAAAAAAAAACCACAAAAAACCCTGTTCACAGATTATTATACATGATAGTAACATGATTTGTTACTTTTTAAGTAGGAGTTTGAAGAAGGTTGTCAGCTTACGATTATCCTTTATTAAAATCCTGTAGGTCAATATGGGAATCACTACCCTTTATTGAACAGATAAATTATACATACCCACAAAAATTCATCAGAAACAAAAAGTCAAGGGCTTGTTTCTCCAACTCTCCCAAGATCTTTGAGCATACTGTGTAATACACAGTATATGTGGTTTCCATTATGGAAAAAATGGTTTGTTGACTGTGGCAGGCTGTAATTAGGCTATGATATAAAGCAGGGCCAGTGTAACACTCCGTGTTCGTACACCGTGCATCACAATGGGACCTCAGCCTGGGTTGCCTGTTTCTTGTGCCTGCTGTAATAACCATCATTAACAACAAGAGTGGAGTGGATAGAAAAGCTCGTTTCTTTGCATATAGTATACAAAGTCAGCCTATGAGTTCCATAAAAAGAAAGTGATGTTACACTGACCCATACTAAACATGAATGGAACTAACGAATGAGCTTCTCTCCAACACTGTATTTGATCAGTGAAATCTAAAAGCATCACAAACAATTCAACCTGGATAAACGGCAGACCTCTGTATAAATAAAATTGGTTTTGAAGATGTTCCATCACAAGGCTTCTAGTACTTTCAGAAACCAGGTAGAGCATGTTTTTTCTAGGGTTTAGAATTAAACACAGTTCCATAAATCTGTAA
The DNA here is from genome assembly GCF_963210335.1 of Falco punctatus. Taxonomy (NCBI): domain Eukaryota; kingdom Metazoa; phylum Chordata; class Aves; order Falconiformes; family Falconidae; genus Falco; species Falco punctatus. Next base: position 4,015,577 of record NC_137588.1, read on the forward strand.
GCTAGTTGAGCTTGCAAAAATGCAAGTTCGTTTTTATTTTACCTCAACTGGTTTCTACTTTAATGCTGGACTGGCCTCAAATCCCTGAAAGCATTGAAGATACAATCAGCTGCTCTATCTGAGGAAGGCCAGGGACACTTCTAGATGGTGGAGGTTGCAAGAGACTGCTGCCAAACTATCTAAAGGACAGAGTAGTATAGCAGGTACAACGGGAATGGGAAGAAAAAAAATAAAAATAATCAGAGATGCTGTGTAGGAATAGAAAGAGGGACAATGTTGGATCACAGGAGAGCTCATAGAAAAAAAACCCCAAAGATGAGTAGACTCGTGAAAGATCTTGACATTGAAAAGAAGCGTTCCTTGGTCATGCAGGATTTCAAAGAGAGGAGAAGTTACAAGGTCACTGCAGGAAGCTCAACGTAGCTGTGTGTTCTCTGGATTGGAGGGAGGTTTTGTGCATACTAGGATGCAAGAGGAAAAGAGGCTGCAGCAGCCAGCACAGGAGATGTTGAAAGAGATCTTTAGGTGGAAGGAAAGAAAAGAAACATGGTGTTATCTGAGCAGAGCTGTTCTGATCTCTTCTGAAGAACCGGTGAGGAAGCTGGCAAGGAAAGGACACTGCTGGGCTTGTCGCAGTGGCCACACCAGTGAATAGCCCCCAGTGACAGAGAGCCACTTGTCACCAGGGTGAAAGCTTTGGAAGGTCACGGAACCACAGCCTGGCTGGTGGGAAGGTGTGGATAACTGGCTAGCTGAAAAGGGTCACATAGACATAGTCCAGCTGGCTGGAGAAAAATGCACATCGCTCTCAGCTTATCTGAAGTAAAGCAAAATACACTGTCTTTGGCTGTTCTTGTTACACAGTAACAGGAAGATTTCGGTGGGAAAAGAATGTTGCAGATGGGAACAGAAAACTACAGAAGAGAAACTAGGGGCGGGCTTGATATTTAGGCAACTAACCAATAATGAGCTTAACTTTTGTAATATGTATGAGCTAATTATAGCAAGGCATAAAAGGTGACTGTAAGGTACAATAAACGAAGTCTGCTGATCACTCATATTGAGTGACTGTGTCTTCCCTCCGTCGCAACAGGAAGGGACCTCCCAGACCATGTAGTCCCAACCCCCTGCCCTGGGCAGGGCCACCAGCCACGGGAGCAGGTTGCTCCCAGCCCCGGCCCACCTGGCCGTGAACCCCCCCAGGGCCGGGGCAGCCACCACTGCTCGGGGCAGCCTGCCCCAGCGCCTCACGCCCTCACCGGGAAGTTTCCCATCTCTGGCTTTCTTTGCTTTTACTTTGTGAGCAGCTCCCATTCAGATGCTGTGATAAAGCAGGTTTCTCATTTGCATTTTCCAAAATGGGCTGACGTTTTGTTTGCTTTTATTTAAAATTCTTTCCTATGACCTTGGCTGGAGAAAGCCCACAAATTACTTCTGCTATTTGACTTGACTGCTCAGAGGAAGCAGAGGGAGGAGCATTTCAGCCGTTCTCAGCCCGCGCACGTCAGCAGCAGCTGCCCGGTGTCTCCCAGGTTTCAGCTTCAAGAACTCAGCCTTCCCAGCAAGCCAGTTGGATAAGAAAAAACACAGTATAGATAGGAAATAGAACATCGCGTGTGTCTAATTACTGTTCCTCTGCTGCCCTAACAATTAAGAGCAATACAAAACGATCTGTGGGCTGTCACCCTTGCACCCTGACTCTGTGTGTATTCTGAAGGGTTGATTTCACACTCAGGGGGGCACACGGCACACGAGAAAACAAAGACCCCTATTTTTTCCAAAGCAGCAACTGATTGTGAAAGCCCTTGCAGCAGTTTGTTACAGCCTGTGTCACTGAAAATGCTGCCAAACATTCAAAAGAGACAAGCAAAGATCTGAAAGACCTGCAGAAAATAAAGCCAATCATCAGGGCTGGGATTTTCCAAGGGAAATTAAGTGGGACAACCTTACTGAAAAGCGGACCTAAAACGCTGTTAATATTGCTGTCTTGCTGTGAGCAAATTAACTTTTGTGTGACTTAGAATAGACCTGACAACTCCATATGTGATCTGAAATAGTTTCGTAGAATGCCAGACTCTTTCATTCGCATCCATTAAGAAGGTTTTCTGCCTTCTGCAGCCTAACCACAGGCAAGGGGCAACGCTAATGAGGGAGGGGCTGAGCGAGGGGCTGAGGCTCCCAAGCACAGACGTCAGGTGTGAAAAAGCAAGGCTGGGTGTCACGGATGCAGTGCTTCATAGGAGGATGTACAAGATATATTTTCTATTGAAAACCCTACCCTCTTTGTTCAAGGAAGTCTAAGTGGTTTCACCTCTCTGTTGCAAACAATTCACTTCCTCCTCCTCCTCCTCCTCCTCGCAGGAGGAAGCTGCGGGGATTTTAGGCAGAACGTTAACCCCAGAGAGAGGCCACCTCTGAAATACACCTACATGCACGAGTCACTCACGGCTGCCTCAGAAACACCGGTTTTCTGGCTGACCTATTTCTGGCTTCGGCAAAGGAGAAGAAGAAAAACAACCCACCACTGATTTTGCAAGTAGTTGTTCTGTGGAATAAACCAGACAAAACCTGGTGTTTATTTTGCTTCCTGGGGATCTGTCAGAGAGGTCAGTGGAGAAGTTACAGAGATTTAGAACACGACATAAAGAGAACTTGCTTTCAGTTCAAGAGGTTGATACTTCCTAAAGCTACCCACCTGCCCCAGATTTCCCCTTCCTGCAAGAGTTTGATAGAAAAATAAATCTTATAAAGGCCAAACCCCGTGAATTACAAAGTGCCTTTGATTCCCCAGAGGAGGGGTTTAGAGGAGGCTCTCAAAGACTGACGATAAGTGATAACCCTCTGTGCAGGCTCCCAGCATGAAAGATGGCCACAAGCATCCTCGAGCATCCTCTCTCAGTGGCACTGTCTTCCTCCTTTCACAACCCCTGCCCTTGCCTCCGCTCAGCTCGCTCCCACTCCTGCTGCCACACAGCAACGAGCCCTACCTTAGCCCACCCTGAAGCAGCCGGGGTGTCCTCTCCTGGAAAGCTGCTCTGTGCTAACCAGTTAGAGAAAAGCTGCTCCCGAGCCCCTGGATGGGCAACTGAGCTGATCTCTCCTGCAGCAACCATGGCTTTGCCCCGCTGGAGGCTCCGTGGAGGCAGAAATGCTGGGCTGGAAGCAGATGGGTACCTCTGGCCCCTGCAGACCCTCCGTGCCACACCAGTGCTGGGTGCAGGGCTCCAGGGAGGCACCGGCACAAAGGGGCTGGCTGGGGCAGGCAGAGGGGAGCAGACATCATTTCTGCCAGGTTTCAAAGGCTCTGACTTTTAATACTTGGTTTTGTGAAGGGTGGAGGCAGAAAAGCAGAGGTTGTTTGTAAGATGTAGTTTCCCAGACAGGTGCAGCGCTGCTGGGGATTACATTTACCTCAGGTGTAAGTCATTAGGCTTAGCAAATGGAAACACTGAGGGTCTTGTGCATTAACCGAGAATCACGGCACTGGCTGCAGTCATCTTAGAAAGAAGAAAACAAGTGACATCTGCCCACGCAGAGCAAAGTCAAATGGGAAGCAGGAGACAAAACCATGACAACACCCAGCAGCTAATTTATGGGTTTTTTATCAGGACAAGATGAATGCAAGAGCAGCCAGGCTGGGTGAGAGGAGAGGTCTTTCCAGTGCTCTTCCCTGTCCCTGGCAGTAGCCACCGTGTGGAGACTGGGAAAGCGTGCAGCAAAACTTCCCCAGAAGATTTTATCTGAGGGTTTGAGGAGCTGACGCCTCCCTCTGAGCCTATAAGCAGAGGGCTGGAAATGCCAACGTGCTGACTCAAGTCTTGTGCTGGGAAGCATGGAAGTAAAATGCCCTTTGAGGCCAATCCGAGAGGAAAAGCTGAGGTTTAGGACTACAACGAAGCCTTGTGCAGTGGCCCTGTGGCAAGGAGGCATGCAGAAGAGGCAGGCACCAGGGCAAGTGCAATCATTGCCCAGCCCATGCTTTGCTCAGCAAGTGTCCCGGCCACAGCTGATGCAGCTGAGTGCGTGTCTCGGGGGGTAGGTGCAGGAGAGGGGCTCGCAGGACACCCTGCTCCTATTCCTGTGTCTGCCTCAGGAAGCCAAGCCCAGCCACCGTGACCTCCCCACGGTTAACACAAGAAAGCTCAAACGGAGCAGGAAAAAGTTGATCAATTTGTGGTGAAAAAGAGGCACGTCACTCACACAAGAAAAAACATGATGGGACAATCAGTTGTCGTTAATGAAGCCCTGGATAAAAGAGATGAGGAAGCAGAACAGCATGCTCTCACCTGGCTCCTGCAATTACACAGCCAGAAATATTAAGCATAATTAGGCAGAGACACCTATTTCTGGAGGTAGGAAAATGCAGCGGAGTGCCTAAAGTCAGCTCCTCTAAGAGAGCGGGGAGAGGGGCTCCGGAGAGCAAGCGCACTGCCTGGGAGGCACTCGCGATGGCTTGCCACGCTCTCCTCGTGGCCCCCAGGGAGGACGTCTTGCATCCAGGGGGCACAGCGATGCAGGAGAATCCACAAGCTTTGGCAGCAGAATTATTGAAGATTTCATAACCCAGGGCCTTTTCCCATGCCTGGGGGGAAAATGCTTGCTCAGCACCTAGCAATCAAGCCTGCCAGCCGGACCTGTCAGGTATGTTTGGTATTCGGAGAGGTGAGGAGGGAGTTCAGAGGGGCTGCAGAAACAGCAGTTTCTCCCTAGCCAGAGGCTGTGTCTGCCAGTGAGATGATGAAAGAACATCCAAGCTGAAAACAAAGGCGGCTAGGTGGGAAATTCCCGCCCCCCCCCCCCCCCCCCCCCCCGTTGTAAGTGTAAAGAGCCTTTTCCTAGTAGGAAAAGGCAGGGAAAGGAGATACAAAAAAGTTCTCATCACCTCCTAAGCAGACTTTTTCTCAGCAATTCAGACCCAGAAACTCCCCTTCAAATATTCCCTCTCGGAAACTGGAGCTGTAAAGCCTGCAAAGGAATTACGCATCTCACCTAGGAATGCAAGGAACCTGTGGAGCGGGATGCTGGGAGGCAAGAGAGACCGCCCAGGCCATCTGTGCCATCACCAGGTGCCTCCCTGTCCTAAAGCTGCCTGTGAAGAACCCACCCGGCACGAGGCAGATCTGAGTAGAGGCTTCTGCACACAGCGAATGGAGATATCCCAAGGATCAGCATCCCTGACCGTCCTGTATCCTCTTACACCTGCTTCTCTTAGGAGAAGCCTACCTCTGCCATGGCATTTTCCTCCTCAAAGAACTACCTCTCCTTAGATCAGCACTGGCATTATAGTGCTGTGAAATACGGGACGTATCTGAAGGGTCCCCTCTGCTCCATGTTGGTTCTGAGTGCTGAGGACCGAGCGCGGCATTCTCTGCCTGCTGGGGCCAGATCCGTCACCTGCGGCTGGATCCCGGCTGTCAGTCCCAGGGGGTGCAGTGCTGCTCCACCCGCCCCCCCCCCCCCCCCCCCCGACCAAACCTTTCAGGAAGGTCTTGGTCGCTGGTGGTGTCTGCTTACTCACTGGCCCTCAGGGGCTTTCTGAGCTGATGTCAAACCAAATTCTCATATATATGTCACGCAGGAAATTAATCTGACCGCATCAGTGATTTAGTTTGGTCATTGCTGCCATGCAACAAACATGGGAAGCTGCTTGAGGAAGGGGTAGATGACCAAGATTTGAAGCATCTCGGGATTGGTACTGCCATATATCCTTTGTGACCGGCCAGCCTGTCCTGGCACACGCCTGCATCTACTGGCTGCGGGTGCAAGCTGGATAAAAAGACACTGGAAAGACAGATGAGGGTCATTTTGACAGAGGCTTGGTTTAGGCCTTACTGCTTCCTTTTGCTGCCACCGTTTCTAGTCTGACCCACCAAAAAATGGACTATTGAAGACAATAAATGTACCACAGCCAAGCAGGGTATGGAACTGGGAAGGCAGAGGGACGAACATTTGATTATGGTGGAATCAGAGAGATGTGGCCCTGCAAATATTCCTGCACAAAACCTGCTCCTGCAAGAGTGAAAATCAGTATTTGCAGAAAACTCCTATGCTCTACATACATCACAAGCACATTGTGCTGGTCCTTTTCGTGGACCTTTTCCCCCACTCTCCCAAACACCCTTGTGCTTACTGTAGGGTGCAGTCTGAGGCTGATGAGTAGTTGAAGTCTGGCCCTCTCTTGGGTCTTCATACCATAGCGGCCAGCATGAGTCAGCTACCACAGGGCAATCCAAATCCCAGTCTGGATGGAGAAGGAGTCACAAGGGTCATTAGGACTGCTGCCTCCAGGTCATCCTGGGGCCTGGACACCCGTGCTGGCTCAGCCCTATACCACGGAGAAGTGTGGGATCACCACAGTCATGGCCCAGATGTACAAGTTATGCATGGGGTAGTAATTCACTTCACACTTACATGGGTGAAATCAAACACAGGGGTGCCTGGGGACCCTTCATGCTGTGGGTGTAAGTCACCCCACATACTACCCCTTCCACGTCCTCAGATGTTTCTCACCCCCCTATTCCTGTGCCCTTGTGCCTCCCTACAACATCATCACTCAACCAAGTCTTACCCAGCGACTAAGACAACCCATTTCTCAGATTGTGCCATTCCCATGTAGGGCAGAAGGACCCTACAGACTGTTTCATGTCTGCATCCTATGGCAAAAACCTATCTGAGAAGTGATAAGATGAGAAAGTTCTTATCAGTTGTTTCCGTGACTGCAGATACCGCCTGCCCAGCACTGTGGTTGCTTTTCCTTTAGAGCTCACAAAGGCTCTAAAGCTATTTTTTTTTCCCCTTGGGAATGAAAATAAATCACTCTGATCAGTTGCTTTTCTTGAGGTGCTACAAAACAAACTACAGTGGAAATGTTATCACTGGTAACAGATTTGGCCTGCAGGACCGTGTGTTCATTTAGATTTTAACATTTAAAAATAGTTTCCTGTGGCACCATGTAAATACAAGGTATGGCCAGCACAAGCAGATACAAATTGTGTGAAGTTATATTACTTGAAGTTACTTATTTCTGCATTTGACAGCTACTGATGAAACCCTGCCTCATTACTCCTCCGTGCATTCAGGACACCAAAGCGACTGAGAGAAGGAAGGGCAAGCAAGAGACATCACTATCTTAATGATTACACCCATGCCTCTATCACACCTACCCGCCATCCAAATATCTGGGAGGAATAAAACATTTACTATCTTGACAAACCAGTTGCTCCTGATTCAAGCACTGCCAGAATACATCAGTCCCTAAGAGCCCAGAGATGCCACCACTGCGATCCCGCTTACCATGCTGCTGTCCCAACCTGCTGACACAGGCTTGATGGGACAGCAAAATGGGGTCTGAATTCATTCTTTTCTTAAAAAAACCCAAAACACAACCAACCAAAAAAGTTCACTTTTTTCTCTGGAAGCTGTGAACTAGAAGGGGGAACCTGCAAATATTTTGTGTCATCCTCAAAAAAAAAAAAAAAATTAATACACCTGCTCAGCTGTATAAATAAGCTAATAATAAACTGGGGAGGAGAGGGAGGAGATGCACTAGAGAGGCTCATGTCTGCTCAAAATTCAAAGCTTGGGGCAGAGAGCCTGCCTACCGGAGCAGAGGCACCCTGAACAGCAGCCGGCCTCCCTGCCTTGCTTTCCACGTGCTGTGGCAGCGGCCGGCGGGATGGGGCCAGTGCTGCAGGAGCAGGTCCTGCTCCCACTCACCCCAGTCCCTGTGCCTGGCACCACTGCCCGCATGGCACCGGCGGGGCTCTGCTAGTCGCACGCTTGCTCGGCTTGCGGGCTGGCAAAACCGGAGCAGATTTAAGCCATATCCCTAGTAGAAGCTATCGTTCCTCCAGATGCCACGTCCTTGCCCTGTAAGGCTATCACAGCTTCTCAAATAATAGGTTTTTCTCCTCTTCCCTCGTCTAGCGAAACAATGCTTTCCTAAAATACAGATACTTTCCTAAAATAGTCAGCTTTAGCCTTGCCTGACACAAAACAGCTCTGGCCATGCAGTTAAACCTTGCTGGACTTGCAACAAACTGAGAGCTGGATCCAGCAAGTAGCAATCAAACAACTTGCCCCCTTAAAACAGAGCCACTAAATAGCAAAATGAAAGCAGCCGATGCTGTTAGAGAGGCTGAGGACAAGCGAGAACCAAGGAAACAAAGACAGCACAGCAGAGATGCTGTGCCCTACCTCGTGAGAGCCTAGAAAGCAAAGCAGGGAGCTGGAGAGGCCAAGAGTTGTCTTTGCAAGGAAAAAGCCTTCAGCACACAAAGCAAGGTGCGCTCAGAAATACAGGGATTTCTCCCTGTGCCCAGCCTGATCAAAGGGCAAAGGCGTGCCTGATCACGGAAAAGAGGAGAGCTATTCTAGCAATTCCCAACAGCACCTAGTTGGCTTGTGTTCCTCACACCATGATTTTCTTGCCCATGCTCTGTCTCCCCAACTGATGGTGCTGCCTGGTATAGCTGGATGACGTCCAGGGGCTGCTGCCTTGTAACAGCATCATTATCTTTAGGGAGATAATGGTACGAGAAGAAGGAAGGGGAGAAGCAGCAACATGAAAGACTGACAGTCAGAGCTCAGAACACATTTTCAGGCCTGGCATTTAGGAAAACTCTATCTGTGATGTGAAGTAAACTGGATCTAGAAATAGAAAAAGAGAAGATACGGAAGCCCGCATCATCAATCTTTGAGACTAGCTTTTCAGAGAAACTAGCTTTTGGGGTCATGGACTTATCTGCCAGGTGGCACATCTTTTTCAACTGAATCCTTACCACAGATGGGCTTTTAGCTGAATTTGTTAAAAAAAAAACCCAACAAAACAAAACAAAAAGAAAAAACAAAACGAAACCCCAAAACCACACATGCAGTCTCTTACGTGTACGTGCAGGAAGAACTGTCAGAGGCTTGTCACTTCATCTCTTCTCTAAAATAGAAGTTCTTTTGTAGCCCTACAAGGAATCATGGTAACAATAGGTCTATCTTACAACAAAAGTTTCTGTTAGTTTGCCTGTTTTTTGGTCTGTCTTACAACAATAGTGTCTTTTAGTTTGTTTGCCTTTTTTGTGTGTATTTTACTTAGTTGTTTTGTGAATCAGAGCGGCTACCGAAAAACAGGGGAAGGGTTTGGTCTGAAGTATCCTACATTCAGAGCAGCAATGGCAATGGTAGGGCATCAAGAGCCCGATCACCGGTTGTCCTGGTTTTGGCTGGGATAGAGTTAATTTTCTTCTCGGCAGCTGACACAATGCGGCGTTTTGGATTTAGTTTGAAAATAGTATTGGTAACACACTGATCATTTTAATTATTGCTAAGTAATGTTTATATTAAGTCAAGGACACTTCAGTTTCTCAGGCCCTGCCAGCGAGGAGGGGCACAAGAAGCCAGGAGGGAGCAGAGCCAGGGCAGCTGACCCGAACTATCAAAGGGCTACTCCATGCCATAGAACATCATGCCCAGTATGTAAACTGGGGGGAGCTGGCCAGGGGATGCTGATCGCTGCTCAGGGACTGAGCAGGCACTGCTCAGCAGGTGGTGAGCGACTGCGTCGTGCATCACGGTTTTTTTCCCTTTTGGGTTTTATTCCTCTCTCTCCTTTTCATTACAATTGCTGTTATTTTATATTTTATTTCAATATTAAATTGTTCTTATCTCAGCCCACAAGCATTACCTTTTCCCCCAGTTCTTCTCCCCATCTCATGGGGGCAGTGAGCGAGCGGCTGCATGGTACCTAGGTGCCAGCTGGGGTTAAACCCCAACAGCTGTGATATACTCGTGGTTCCATATAGGATCATCCCAAATACTTGCTGGAAGCTGCTTTTTTATTCACATTCTGTTTCTTTTTAGCATTTGACAAAAGACAGTACTGCAAAAACTAAAGGTGAAGAGAGAGCGGTCACACTCCTGGCCTCCAGGCTGTCCCCGCAGTCGGCAGGGAATCGCTGTACCTACCCGCTCCTTAGTTAATGCCTCAGTCATTCTTCACACTCCTTTGCAGGAGACGCCAGGGCTTTGAGACAGGTCTGCCAGCAGGTGCACCGGGACTCAAGCACACTGTGAAGGAATACAAACACCAACTAATTAGGTCTATTGTTAAAACAATTTGTTTCTTGCTGGGGCTGAGTCATCTGAAAGTGTTTAAAGGAGAGGTTTCATTTCTGAGGGCAGACTGCCATCTGCACTCGGGAGCTCCTCACCCTCCTCACTCCTCTTTAGATTTAAAGTACAGATCGGCAGCAGAGAAATAATAATAAAGTAAATATCCAAGGCCAAAACTCTGAACTCTTCCTTAGAAAGAGCAGCGTTGGGTGAGATAATCCATGATTTAGCTAGGCGGCATGAGCTCCTAGAATAAACAGCAGCAACGAGATCTGCAGCACACAGCTCATAAAGGTTTATTTCCAAGGAGCACCTGCCCCCAAGAGGGCACTGTGATATTAGAGATATTTCATGGCTTGTGAGCACGGGCCCCCGAGCAGCAGGGCGCGGGATGCCCATCGCTCCGGCCCGGCTGGCCTGCCTCGCTCCGCAGCCGTAAGTCGAGGGGAACACCTGGTTCCTGCTTTCGACGGATTTATTTCCCTTTTAGGGGAACAGGCAGGCAGGAAAGCAGCAAAGAGCTCAGTTTTCTGGAAAGCAAAGCAATAAATAGCATGCAAGGTCTTCTGCTAGTGGTGTGAGCAGATCCGTCCCACTGCCCGCCCAGACCGCCCGTCCTTTTGTCTCTGCATGTGATGAGCCTCCGTTTGCTTTGGCCGTTTTCCTCTCAGTGTCACGGCTAGTTTCTTGCTTGGTTTCTCAGGCAATTACTTCAGACCCCACAAAAGCCTGTCCCCTTAGATGTTGGATGGGGCCTATTCAGCAAACAGACCTTTGGACTCTGTTAGCTGCCTCCAGCCTTGCTCCCAAAGGGCCTGCCCACCTTCTGCTTCAATACACACGTACCTGCACTAACTACCTGCTCCAAGGTTACCTCCTCCTGCCACTTAGAATCTGTCTTTGCTGTCTTTCAAATCTCAGCCTAAACTGTCTTGACAGCTCTGAGGCTTTTTGGCCTGCATGCCTAGCCTGACCTCTCCTTCAGCTCCAGCCCTGCCAGGCTCCATATGGGACTGGCTTGTCCAGGGCCAACCAGACCCGTGGGAGAAGCCATCTCAGTCATTAGCTGATCACCTTCAGGAAGTGTTTTAGCGCACGGCTCTAGAGCAGCTCCTGAAATCAGCCTCTGACAATGTCTATACCATCTAAAGGCATTTAAACATCTGCTCCACAGCCGTAACACTTTGCCATCAACTTGCTTTCCAACTCCATGTACCATAGGTTGTCGTATCCTAATTACAGGCCAAATTCTGCAGTCCTTAATTAGCCACAAATTAGTTGCAATAGGTGCCAGACAACTAAATTGCTTTCTGAATACATAATGCTCCGCGATGAGGTTCTCCACAGGCAGGTGAGTAAATCAGTGTAAGGAATAAATTTAACTATCTTTCGCTTGGGATAGTTAACCACAAAACACTTACCTGCTCTTCTAAGTTAATTATATTTGGATTTAGCAAACGTAACTTGGTGTGGTAAGAAAAGCTTCTCATTTCCCAACTTTTCCTTTGAGCCTCATCGCCACCCAATTCCAACTCCATTCCCACTAACCCAAGAGGCACTTGCTGCAGCTTTTGAAATCCCTGCCTTGCTCAAAGCCTCACGCAAAGCCCTCTCCCTCCCGTCTGACAGCCGACCATGGCGAAACGCCGGCTGGCTCTGCCTGGGAACAGAGGCAGCAGGCACACAAATGCAGTAAGCAAGTCAAGGGGCCGTGGTAGGCGTTTCATCTCTCAGCTACGCAAAGAGATATGTTGATGTGGAGCAACAAGGAGAGCAGAGGAACATCCCCTGGTCTCAGGAGATGCACAGCACGGAGCCGCAGGTCCTTCCTCACCGGCTGCCCCGTGCCAGGGGAGTATCTCAGCAGCTTGCTGGGCTCTTTCCCTGGCCTCAAGGAGCGGCAGGAAGAGCAAGCTGAGGCACTTCGCTCAACCCAGCAGCCTGTCAACACCGCACAGCCCTTCCCTTTGGCTCGCGAGGAGGTTTGGAGGATGTCCCGGGGAAGCGCGCAGGAATCAGCCACTTGGAAGACCAAGCCAAACGTCTGCAGCATGGGCCAAGGAAGAAAAAGCTTCCCAGCTTTTGGAAGAGAGGTGGTGGGCAGGAGCCATCTGAATGAAGACATTATGGAGAGTAACAACTCTGGCCAGGAAAGGGGGGTGGCGAGCTGCCGAGCTGAGTCCCCGCTGTGCCCCAGCTCTCCCCAGCCATGCCTCCCCCTGCGGCTCAGCAGGCGTGCCAGCACCAAAAAGGCAAGCTTGCTTCCCTGCACAGCCGCTTTTCCTTAGCCCTGGCACGCCAGGCACAACGAGGATGGAGGCAGGAGATGTCACTCTTCCTCCTCCCTCTTTCCAAAAGAGTTTTGGTGCAAAGCCTCTCAGTGGCAGACCGCCTGCCAAGGCCTGCTTAGCCCCTTTTGTCTCCCACTCCACTCTAGTTTATTGCCTTCAGGTTTGAGTTTCTTGGCAGGTGCAGCCTGGCGATGCCAGCTGCAGAATCATCTTTGCAGACCAGCCTATTAGCCCTTTCCATCCTTCATCGCCTTTGGCACCTACTGAGGCACTCACAGGCTGTTCCAAGAGGTGCTGGTATGGCCAATTGCCTTTTATACGTTCTCTCCCATGGCTTACAAGCCCATTTTGTGTCCCTCATGTGGTTTAAATTCTCATTTACGTGAAGAGATGTTTCTGGCACACAAGGCATGCTGGCCTCAGGTTTCTCTTTGGTGTCTGAACAACCTCGGTTGATCAAATGAACCTCCACAGAGCTTTCTGGTCTGTGTTCCTCTCATCCTGCTGAATCTCTAGGAGACCTCTGGGAGCCCCATAACCAGCTTCACCAGTTTATTCTGTTTGAGCAAGAGGCTAAGGGCAAGATCTGGTGGCAAACAGCTGCAACGATCACAGCTGCTTCTGAACACCAGGAGCGTGAGGTCCCGGATCTCCTTATCTGCAGAAGGGATAAAACCCCCAAGATCACAAGAGTAGTTTAAACCAACACCAACCCTTGAAACACAAAAGAAAGAAAGAGAAGAAGAAAAATCAGCACATCACCAAGCACAGCTTTCTGACTACGTGTGGCTTTGCCTTTCCCCATTGCCAATGCTGCTGTTGCCACCGGTGAGGAGCCATGAGACCATGGCCAAACCCAGGCTGCAGCTGCACGCACGCATGCTGAGCTTTCCTCAAATGTTCAGAGACAAGCCTTTGCGACTGCTTTTGTACCTTTGACTTTCCAGGTCAGTTTAACAGCAGTGCCTAAAATAACCTCGCAGACAGCTTGATTTTGCAGGAAGGGATCTGGGGCAATGACAGCAGTTCCGCTCCTGAGGCCGCTTGGATTCACATGCTTTTCAAGGGATCTGCCCCATTTTTCCAGCCGCACAGCTACTACACAGGCCAGCAATCAATTACCTTTAAAGAGCTCACTGAATGGGTACTTGGCAAGTAAGGGGCAAATAACATCACCAGAAAAACGGGAGTACTTGCCAATAGTGTCATTTTCTTTCCTGGCTCTGCCCTACCCCACAAGTGACTGTACCTGTTACAAGTGAGCTTCCCCTTGGCTTGTTCCCTCCGGTACTAACACCTACAGCGTGGCATAGCTCCCTGAGACTACAGAAGAGTCCTTGTCTGCAAAATTTTCACCAGCCTTCAGCACCTGCAGCATCCAGATGGATGGAAAACAGTGCTACAAGCAGCGGGTTCCTTTCCAGGCCAGCGCTCTCTCTGAAAGTAAAACAACCATATAAAAAAAGAAATCATAAATCAAATGCAGGATAAAACATGGAAAGCTTTTGTTTCAAGAGTTTTCTTTAGCCATCGCTGTCAGGAAGAGTCTTGGTAACTTCAGTATCTGCTAGGAAAAGTTGTGGTTACCCTTCACGCTATCTACAACTAGGTAGTCAAGCAGAAATATTACTGTTAGTTATTTCTACTTCTCATGCAGCTGTTGCACACATTCACAGGGTGCTAAGTAATAAGGTCTGGCCATAGACTGGCCACAAAGTGGGGAACTGAGGGATTACTTGCCTGGTCTTGAAAGTTACAACTCCTGGGCAAAAATATTCCTGCTTGTATAGAAACAGAGGTATTTAGAGAAATCTCGAGGGCTCTGTGCAAGTACAGAGGTTGTTCTACACATTGTAACTTACAGCTTCATGGCATAAGGTATAAAACTATGGTTTGTTTTGGCTTCTGGAACATTGGCATTAGCAGGAGTTATATTTTGGTACGCTCGTGCCGGTGGGACCCACATTACACTCAGTGGCGTTCGCTCACACGTGAAATCCTTGCCCCAGGGGTCTCAGTCTGCCACCAGATCAATGACAGGCACGCCGAGCCCCCGTGGCCGCTCTGCCCTGTCTGCCCCGAGCCAGCAGGGCTCCCCGCAGCCCTGCCCTGATGGATCAGGTCTCAGAATGCGGGATTTTGGGGGCGATGGGGTCGCAGGGGAGAGGGAGAAGTTCCCAAAGCGCACAGGCTCTAATGGCCCTCCTGTTAGCTCAGTTGTCTGCAGCGCTGTGTGACCGCCGGTATCTCAGTCCAGTGATTGCACCCACGTGCCACCGCACGGAGGCTCAGCAGGAGGGCAGCCACCCAGAAAGGCACCACACAGACAGGTTTGGTTAACCCCTATGTCCAGAGGGCAGACTGGTGATGTCCCAGCTACCAACCACCGCGCAGCCAGGATTTTCCAGCAAGAGAAGACCTAATTATTAGTGAAAAAACCTACGGGATGACACAGAAAGTAAAAAAAAAAAAATCCTTCTCTGTTACACCTCACGACTTATTTTTCTCCGAGCAAAGGTAGAGTATATGGTGTGTTCTATATGTGGTGCAGAAGGTTGGAGACCTTCAGCTGCATTAGCTTCTCAGCAAGGCTGAGCTGCCCCCAGGGGACACGGTACTGTGCAATTGCGTTGCACCCAGGACCCAGGCGAGGTTAACTGGGAGCTCCTCCTGGTTCTGGTGTGAGGTGTTGCCCAGCACAGCCTGGTCTCTGGTGAGCAGTCCAGCCCTGGGCAAGGCAGGGCTCACCCTGGCTGAACTCACCCGGAGCAGTTCGTTAGCTTATGCTGACTGTGAAACAGGGGAGTTTGCTTCTGGGGCACCTGGCAGCTCCCTGGTGTCCCTGTACCACACCGCAGTGAATTTCAGGAGCTGCCCACCCCCTTGGCAGAGGAACTAACCGTGTGTCAGGCTGATGCACGACCATGCCACCAGCACTGGAAAATGTCCCCATAATGAAAACCCTGACGGTGAGCTCCAGTAACTCATACCTCTGCAAACCCGCTCCTCCTGCTCACCTACCAGATTTAACAAACCAGTAATCGACGCCTGGTTTCTAATTACTCTCATTTACAAAAGCCATGGAACAGGTCAGTTCTAAAACACAGTTTTGATGCAAAAAAACGCACCAGAAAGCTCAGAAGCCTTTATATAAACGGATGGTAACTGCGTACCCTGCTAAAGTGTATTGGTGTGACCTAAATATTTATACCACGGGTAGCAGTACTTGCGGTGGAGGGACGGAAAGCACAGGAGGTTTTTTCGTGCATTTTTATACCAATAACTGTTGAGCCAGCAGCTAACAAGGCAAAAATCTGTTTCTCAGAGATCTAAGCACAGCACAAAAAGCTGAGCTCAGATATTTTTCCTCCTCCTCTGCCTGACAGCGTCCTGCCCAACCGAAACCTCTCATTCATGCCTTTTGCTGTCTGCCTTTGGAGTCCTCTGCTGCAGTCCCAGGCCGTGCTGCGAGCTGGGGGTCGGGAGCACAGAGATGCACAGTAACCGTGTCTGCAGCCCTGGCAGCCGAGCCAGCTCACAGAAGTTTAGCCTTGGAGCATACGAGACAAGGAGTGTTTGCTAGGATAGCTGCTCCGTCCCTCTTTTCCCCAGGGCTTTCTTCCCTGTCTCCTTCCAGGCACCGCTGAAGCCCTTCAGCCCCAAGGATGCTCCCGCAGCATCTAGCTGCACAGTGCTTTTTCTGGGCTGAGGGGAGGGCTTACCGAGCCTGGAACTGTCCGCCTCAGCCAAACTGGCTGAAAACCTCCCAAAAGCAGCAAGCTCTCCCCCGGCAGACGGAGAGCCCCCAGCAATGCGGGACTCCACAACATTACTTCCTCACCAGTGCAACGTGGTTCATAGCTGCTGCTTCGGTTTTTCCTCTCTGGTTTGGACATCACCTCTTCTGGTTATGTTATTATAGGGGGCTTTAAATTCCTGTAAATTAGGATTTTACCTATAGGCTTTGGGAACACCTCTATAACATGAAATCCTGTTCCTGTTTTAAAAGATATACAGAGCACAGCCATGCCCCTATAGATAGCACACACCCCTGTCTGCCGGAGCATGTCCGGACAGTGTTTTCGAGAGGTGCTCCGGCAGTCAGCAGGGAAGGGATGCCTGCTTTAAGCATCTTCCCTTGTAAAAATGCCCACATCGGTTCAGTTATGTTCAGCCCCCTCAAAGTCGCCAGCTCCTGTGAAAAGTCCAGCTGCTGAAGTCACTGTGGTTATGACTCACAGGCTAAACAGAAGTGCCAGGAAACCACATGTATGCAGCAAAATGGGCTGCATCTGGCCCACTGATTGCTAGGAGGGATTTTTTTTTTGTTTTGTTTAAGTAACAGCAGTTTCAGTATGGGAACTTCTGGAAATAGCTTCTTTCTGATCCGTTTCAGAAGTAAGAAATCTGGGAGCATTTATGTGATGGCCCAAAGAGAAAGAGAGCGTCGATGGGCCACCTCTGTGTGCGTGTGGGACTCCCTCCGCGCACGGTCCATGCAGGCATCAGCCCCAGGCAATGTCTTGGCCATCAAACGGGGCCTCCACTCTCCTCGGAGGAGGTAAGGGTGGACTGAGAACGTTCCTCAGTGACCAGCATAGAATCATAGAATAGCTGGGGTCAGAAGGGACCTTTAAATGTGACCTCGTCCAACCTCCCTGCAATAAGTCTTCAACTAGATGAGGTTGCTCAGAGCCCCATCCAACCTGACTGTGGGTGGTTCCAGGCAGGGCAGCCTCTGCGCAGGAGCAAATCCTCCATCACGTAACGTACGTGCCGCCTGCCTGGCCTTTTGACAGCAGCCCTGATGGTACGTACCTGATGGAACATACCTGATGGCTCACACCTGGCAGCCGTGCTTCCACGGCACATTGAATTCCCATCCTTCCAACTGGCCTGTAGAAATAGCATCTGGAGTGGGAAAAGTGGTTTGGTTGTGACCCACAGCTTCTACAGCAGATAAAACTGGACATGATGACTATGTTCCTCGCCGCTAGGAGTCAGGGCAAAGCACTCCCACAGCACATATAGACCCATGTTTGCGTTTTTTCATTAAATTAATTTCCTAAAGTAACTTCAGAACACTGACAAGATGGACTCACGAGAATGATTTTCTTCTCTCTTCAGTTGAGTGTTATTCCTGTTTAGAACCGATTTGCAAAATGAAATGTGAATTCAGAAATTAAAAACAGCATTTGGGTTGGTTCATAGGAAGATGGACATTTTGTGGTCCTAGGCTCCTTTGTGCAGCTGGAAAGGAAATGTGGGCTCCACAGGGAGGACAGGATCCGCGAGCAGCTTGAAAAGCCAGCACAAACCAGAAATGACTGCTTGTGAGAGCCAAGGATGCAGCACCTGCAGGAAGGAGCCGGCGCTGGCCTGAGATGCAGCACACAATGGGAGGGATGCTTTGCTCTGGGAGCGGACGTTGTGACCCAGCCCAACTGCCCTCTGCTCCTGCCCTGTGCTTAATTCAACTGTCACCTTATGGCCACTAAAACTGACTAAAAGCATTTAAATGTAAATTACAGAAGCTCTCCGAAGGACCTCTGGTCTCACTTCTTCTCTGTGAGTCTCCAGAATAACCTAGCCTACCTAGCAAAGCCTACCTAGCAAAACAGCTCCCTGCACCATCACGATAATAAAGTAAATATTTACAGTCAGCCCAGGTGGTTTGCAGTTAGGGAGAGTAGAAAGCACGCCTTTGCACCACTCCATGCAGTTCTGATTTTAATATTACCAATACCTGGCAGAAAGCGGGTATAGGTCCCCAAAGTGTTCCTCATCCCAGAAAGCTGACATTTAAACTCTCATCCTCCAAAAAGCTCCACTTTGAAAACTTAAATGAGGAGGCAGAAAAGGTAAAAACTCTAGAATATCCACCCATGGGAGTTCTCTGGCATGTGCCTGGGCCACCCATGGGCAGAGGGGACCCACCAGACACCCTTGTCATCTCACAAAGGCATTGCCATGCAACACTCCACACCATCACAATAGCTGGGTGAGCCCTGGAGCCCAGGGAGGCACCACGGGGGAGAACAGCGGCCACGCACCATTAACGCTTTCTGATCCTGGAGCAAAACACCCGCTTCGATTAAGCCCATCGGGATCACACATCATGCCAAAAACCGACGGAGGAAAGAAGCTACTTTGTGAGTTGGGCTACAGTCTGGGTCACACATTAGGAGAGGGCAGCTTCTCCAAGGTGAAAGCAGCCACCTCCAACAAACATAAGGGCCCGCTAGCCATCAAGGTGGTGGACCGGCAACGAGCACCCCCAGCCTTCATGTACAAGTTTCTGCCTCGGGAGCTCTCCATCCTGCGCAAGATCCGGCACCCCAACATCGTGCGCACCTTCGATGTTATCGAGATCAGCAATGGGAAGCTCTACATCGTGATGGAGGCAGCAGCCAGTGACCTGCTGCAGCTGGTGCAGGAGCTGGGGAGGCTGCCCTGCGTCCCCAAGGCCCGGGACATCTTTGCACAGGTTGTGTCGGCCATGCGCTACCTGCACAGCCGCAACTTGGTGCACCGGGATCTCAAGTGTGAGAACGTGCTGCTCACCGCCGAGGGCCAACGGGCCAAACTCACCGGCTTTGGTTTTAGCAAGGAGGCCAACAGCTACCCAGACCTGAGCACCACGTTCTGCGGGTCACCAGCCTACGCTTCCCCGGAGGTGCTGATGAGCATCCCCTACGATGCCAAGAAGTACGACATGTGGAGCCTGGGGGTGATGCTCTATGTGATGGTGACTGGCTGCCTGCCCTTTGACCATACCCACATCTGCCGCATGTCCCAGCAGCAGAAGAAAGGGGTGCAGTACCCAGAGGGGCTGCCCCCGCTGCCGGAGCCCTGCCGAGCCCTCATCACCAAGCTGCTCCAGTTCAACCCAGCCTCCCGGCCTGGCGTGGAGCAGGTGGCCAAGAACAGCTGGCTGAAGAGGGACACCTGAATGGGGAAGCCCTCCCCGGAGAGCCCAGGAGAGCAGTAACACTTCAGTGTAATCAATGCTGCGCTGGAAAAACCTTTTGGTGTTTTATTGATTATTTTGAGCCCTGGGACACCTGTATGTGGGAGCTGATTGAACTTTGAGCACCAACAAGACCGTGTGCTCTCAGAAGTTGGTCAGATCCCTCCACGCAGGGGATACGCGAGCCTGCTGAGCCCTGGGTTTCAAGGCACAATGACCATGCTGAGTCAGTGGTAAGAGCAAAGCGTGGGGCTGCTTACACCAGAGCGGCTGCCTGGCCGCAGGGGGGACCTGCACCCCCCATCAAGCAGGTCAGGGCTCTCCTGAGGAGCTGGCATGGCCAGGGCAGCGTGGCAAGGTGCAATGTGCAGCAACGCTGTCCTTTAGGTTGCCTGGTCCCTAGCACATGGAATGAGCACTGTAACTCCAGCACAGTTACCCCTCTCTGCTGCCCCTCTCCATCAGCCACCGTATGCACAGGGCTGCAGGAGGAAAGCCATCCTCAATGCAACTCTTGGCTTGTCCTTGTTTGCCACCAAACTGTGTTCCAGCTGGTGGGAGGGGAGAAGCAGTAGATACTAAATCACTACTGCAGAGCAAACATCACATTTTTTGTACCCCACTGTTTAGATCTTGCAGTGATATTCACAGCAGGATCTTTGCAGGCAACTGGACGGTGTCACCGAGCCAAAAGTTTTGGTGTGGGTTTGAGATCCACACCTCACGTTCAACTACATCTTTCAGATTTTGATGCTTACCAACATCTGAATTCTCTTCCAAAAAATATTTGATGAGAAAGACATGCCACTGGCCATGGAGAACCTGCAATGGGAAAGAGATAACAAGATATAAAGGAGAACGGCTTTGCTAACACCTCTAGTTTCAACACAGAAAGTTATCAATTATTCTTAATGCAACCCCCAAAATCCTCTGCAGGTCCCTACTGGCAAATCCCATTTTCAAAGGGTTAATCAAAGGTAGGAACTGACATCTGAAACATGCCTTCATTTCAAATCCCCTTTAAACAACCTCCAGTCTAGCGTCCACCGAACCTGCAGCCGAACCGGACCTCCAGCTGGGTGCCCTGCCAGCCTGTGGCACGGGCGCCACGTGAGCCAACACAGCACGGGGCTGGCAGCGGCTCCCGCAGCCCGGCTACCTCGTACATGAGCAAACCAGTGCACATGGTCCTGCTGGAGAAAGAAGGAAACATCTTTGGCAAAGCAAACATTTTGGGTCTATTAAAAGCAGCAGTTTAAGTAGAACAAGATGTGGCAGCACAGCCAGCCCAAGGCTTTTCAGCATGTGGGCTACAGTGGATTTTGCCACCCCCAGACTGAAGATTTATTTTGTTCTTTTCCTTGTAGCTGCAAAATGAAACCTCATAGCAATAGCAAAGTCCAAAGCATACAGACTAAAGGACAGGAGGGATGACTTGGGGTTCTCCATGGCTGGGGAAGCAGGCTTGGGAAGGGTCAGGAGGATGCCGGGTGTGGAAAAGGAGAGAAGTCGTAAGGATGTAGGAAATGAGGAGGTTGGCTGTCAGGGTAGTGAGGTTTTCAGCAAGGCTCAGCTCCCCATTTCCTACTCGCCTTCCAACCACCCTGTCAGCCTCATTCCTCTCCAAATCCACCCCCTTCCTTTGGGAGGGCTCTCCAGCCCATGCCACAGGGTATCCAGGTACCTTTGCATCAACATCCCCTGCCTCACTCCAGCCCTTGCTCACATCCAAGTACCTCCCCACAACCTGGAAGCACAAACCTGATGCCAGACCTGGTGCTACCACACTGCCTCTCCTTTTGCCTTCTTTTAATTTTCTTTTGTTAAAGACAAAGCTAGTATTAAATGAGTCGTTCTAAAGCCCAGATGCTATTAATCTCCCCTCAGCACCACGTTCTAACAATTGCATCGGTTGAGGACATGAATTGGGCCACAAAACTAATGTTTTGCAAGGACATACCCCCTCGAGCAGTGTATTGGGTTTGCCTGGCAAGGGTTTGGTAGCCGGGGGGCTGCAGGGGGGCTTCTGTGAGAAGGTACCAGAAGCTGCCCCCGGGCCACCGGCTCCAAGAGGGACCCGCCGCTGGCCAGGGCCGAGCCCATCGGTGACAGCAGCAGCACCGCTGGGGTCCCGGATTGTGGAAGGGGGGAAACTGCCCCAGTGCAGCGGGATCGAGGAGGGGGAACTGTGAGAGGAGCAGCCCTGCAGCCCCCAGGCCGGGGCAGGGGGAGGCAGGAGGGGCTCCCGGCGCGGAGCAGGGGTTCCCGGCAGCCCGAGGGGAAGCCCACGGCCAGGCAGGCTGTGCCCCCAGCCCATGGAGCTGGGGGGGAGCAGACCCCCACCCGCAGCCCAGGAGGCCCCCGGCGGGGCAGGGCAGGGTGTGAGGAAGGGGCAGCAGGGACAGCGGGTGATGGACTGACCACAGCCCCGTGCCCCGACCCCGCGGCGGGGGGAGAAACCGGGAGTGACGCTGAGCCTGGGAACAGGGGACAGGTGGGGGGAACGTGTACTAAGATCTGGGTTTATTATCCAATTACCCGACTCTGCTTCGATTGGCAACACATTAAGGTAATTTCCCCAAGTCGAGTGGTTTTTGCCCATGTGGGTAACTGGTGAGTGATCTCCCTGTCCTGGGTAACTGGTGAGCGATCTCCCTGTCCTGGGTAACTGGTGAGTGATCTCCCTGTCCTGACCCTGACCACGAGCCTTTCCTTGTATTTTCTCCCCCTGCCCAGCTGAAGAGGGCACCCACCCAGGGTCAGCCCACCACAAGTGGCTTAGGCAAGCAGCCAGGGTACAAGTGGCAAGTGATTTGAACGAGCCACGGGGCTCAGAAGGCTGCCCCGCAGCCCTCGCCTTCACCACGCAGGTGGCCATCACAGAATCACAGAAGAGCTGGGGTCGCAAGGGACCTCCAGAGATCATCTAGTGCAACCCCCTCTGCAGTGAGCAGGGATGTCTTCCACATCACACAGCACTAATGATCTCCAAGCAGTCGCAAGAAAATAGTCCAAGTATAATTATGCAGATTAAAAATAAAAATTGCAATTAAAGACTCCAAACCAATTCTTACCTAATTTGCACCAATGGGAAATCAGGTTTGCAGGAGAGCAGAACCAGGGGCGGTGAGCAGGCTGGGGAGGAGGCTGCTCGGCTGCGCTCTGCAGGCATCCCTCCCCTCCTCGCTCTGCGCCAGAGGGACTCCCGAGGGGTCTGTGTGTGCTAAGCCCAGCTCTTCCCTGGCCTTACTTCCTCCTCAGGAAGGCAGAAATACTTTTTAATCTTCCTGGGACGTGCACAGTCGATGGCAGTGCCCCGGCGCTGCTGTCTGGCAGACAAGCCCTGCTATCCTGGCCATCAATCACAATGCCCTGCATTTATGGGAGAGCCCTTGAACTTTGAACGAGCACCCGTGGGAGGCATAAACATCCACGCAGGGTCATCAATATCCTGATCAGTCCCACCGGCGTCACTCTGCAATGTGACTCCGTCCTCCTCAGGCTGCTTGTAGCATACTGGTGTGGCATGATCTGCAAGTGAAGGGTCCTGTCTAACACCAGAATAAATAACTTTCTGTGGGGGAGCCGATCACCATGCAGCATAGGCGATACACAACGCATATATTCTATTTAATCTTTCTTCAAGGACAAGAAGAGAAACACGCAGAGACGGTGCGCGGCAGCTCGGCGGTGTGCCACCATCCTGCTGGCTTGCTGCGTGGGCTGAGCACGACCCCGAGCACGGTCCTGTCGTCATGCCCCATGTCACCCGACAGGCTCACCGGGAAGTCTTCCACGTTTTCAGATGCGTCTTGAAATCAGTTTGAGGGACTCTGAGAAGGATACTCAGCAGAATAGAGTGTTTAGTATTTTCCTGAGATATTTTCTAAGCATCTTGAAGCAATTTTACCCCATTTAATCTGAGAAAAGAGTTAATAATTTCAAAGACATCTTCCAGACTTTTAGTATAGCTTTCCTCTCACTGCTCTTTTGTCCAGATTCAGCATCACCTCGCCTGAACCACAGTCTTTATTTCAGGCTAATGAAAGGAAGCGAGATAATTCACTGCATGTTGACATTAAAGCTCCCTTTTCAGCTAAGCAAAATTTGCTTTCAAGGGTTTGGGTCATAGCTGATGTGTGTGATAAGCTTTAGGACTCAGCTATTTAAAAGCCTACATGTCCCAAAGCTCTGGCGGATAAGTATATTCGCGAATGGTGGGAAACCACGGCTGGGTAACCGAACACCTGACGTATTCCTGCAGGAGCCGCGGGGCCGGCGCTGGCAGGGCTGGGTGCGAGGTGTACCCCAGCGCCCTGCCTCGCGGGGAAGGCAAAGCTTTCAACAGGCAATTCAGCAAATCAAGATACCTCACTCTGCTTGAATACTTGAACCTCGCCGTAATTGCAGCCTTTAGTGCTTAGCAGCCTTTGATCCAGCTGCCCAGCGTCCTCCCCTCTCTTTTCAGACCCCACGCTGCACCAGGTGATGGATCTCCGCGCTTTTGTGTGCCTCTGAAACCTTCTTCAGTGTAAGATCTCCTCCTCTTTTCATAGTCCATCGCTCTGTGGGTCTCTGCATTTGTCAGTTGGAAGAGATAGGGAGGGAGAAAGGGGGCAAACATTTCCCTGTCTTGAGCCATTTGATTGTATTAAGCATCATCATCATCATAACGATGATAAAAAAAGTTATGAGGTTCTTGCCAAAGGACAGGATCCAGAGGCTCTTTGTGCACATAATTTTCGTTGCAGACAAGAAGCTTTCTGTGAGTAATATTTTCATTTTCACAGCACTGAGCAAACATTAATCCTCGCACTAGCACCAAGGGGTAAATATTATTCTCCCCACGTTACAGCAAGCGGACTAAGTGGCTTACCTCAGGCCAGGAGGGTTTCATTTTACATGACAGTTCAAAACTTCCCTGGCCTCCAGTCTACCGGTCAGATCATGGCTTTTGTCTTGAAGTGATAATAAATTCAACAAGATTTGATGGGCTGGAAAGACATGTGAATTCCCTCTTCCAAAACTGCTTCCAAATCAATCTCATTTTATCTCATGAATGAATGAAAGGAAATGTACTACAGAAGCAGATGGCTGAGCTTCTCTTCCAGGCTCTGAATAAGGAATCCAAATTTCTTAACCACATTTAACACCCCTGTTCAACACTCCGGGCAGCACCGGCACCACGGGGTGTAAGGTGAGCCCAGGCTGCCCGGAGACCTCCACCCCTCGGGGGTCTCAAGGCTGGCCGGACAAAGCCCCAGGCAGCCGGGTCTGACCTCATGGCTGGAGCCTGGAGCAGGACACCAGACTGGCGACCTCCCAGGTCCCCTACCACCCCAGTTACCCTGTGCTCCCACAAAACCAGAATTCTGCTATGAGGTGATGGCCATTCCTTCTCTCACAGGTACCCAGACTTCATGATTTTGACTGCAAGGGTGATCAATAACTATTTTCTAGAGCTGTGAGCACGTGGGACGGCAAGCCATGCCTGCCTCTGCCAATTACATTTTGGTTATTATTGATGTCTCTTACAGGTGACAACACAACATCAGGACCTAAAAAGACCGAGCACGGGTAGGAGCATGGTTGTTAGGTGTTTCCCTGTGAAGCTAAAGAGCTGCAGAAGGGTGGGTGGGACGTCTGTTCTCCTTCCTTCCTTCTCATGTTATTAACAGCCACGGCAGCCACCGACAGATTCCTTGAAGGACTTAGGTGGTGTTTTTTCTTCCTCTCAGCTGACAGATGTTCATTATATTCAGGCAGCACCTAAATGTCACAGGAACCCTGTTGGAAGAGGTCCTGTGTACAGATGTTGTTATCGATCATCCCTGCCTCGGAAGAACTCACCTCTTAGATGAGAGGCTGGCCACAGGAGAGGACCTTCCCTTGGACCACGCAATCCGTAGGTGGCCTCACAAAGAACAGACAGTAGGACACCATGGTGATCCCTGTGCCTCGTGCATCACCTAGCATCGGAGAAGCGTGTCTGGGCAGCGCAGCTCACAGTGTGCTTTACAATACAGGTGATTCCTGCTTAAAAAATAGGAAACTAATTGAATGCTTCTTAGCAAACCAGTTTGACACCAATAATGAGACAAGGTCAACAGCAGCAGCAGAGAGTCGGCATGGTAGCTGACAGGTTTGCAGATCACCTTGTGCCCTCGTAGGAGTCTCTTTACAAAGGGGTCAGATCCCTTCAGATGCTGAGAGCTCCCAAGTCCTACTAAATGGTTTTAAAGTAAACAGCAGCCGAGGGAACTGAGTACCACCAGACAACCCCATAAGAAATCCCTGACCACTCTTCCTCCACATGGTCACTTTGCTTATCCTCCATGTACCATATTGATCAGCTGGAAGTGTAACTGCCAGCATCGGGGGATTTTTTCTTTTCTTTTTTTTTTTTTTTTTAATAAGACTCTGCACAACACTGTCACATCAGTACGTTCTCCAGAGAGAGACAAAAGTGCCATTACCATTAAAACCTTAATTAAACAAATAAAAAAGCCTTTACTGCAGCTGACATGGCCTTAGCTTCAAGTCGGACGTTGGGATCCCCAGCCCGCAGTAAGAAGCTGGAGTTCCACCATGCATGAGGCAGGGCTCGGCGGGCAGAGGCAAAAGGGAGTTTGCAAAAAGGAGAGGTGAGATTTACACAGCGCACTGCCTGCTACCTCCTCCACAGCAGAGCGAACAAATAACCTCACCTGGGGGACACCAACCAACCAGGCAACCTTCTCATTAATTACAAGCGAAAAAACCAAAACATACATTACTGTCTCAAATATAATGATACTCTTTGGCTCCTCATTTGCATGCTCATTAGCTTATTAATAGCATACTTATTATGGAAGCCCCAAAACACTGAGTCATGCACACATGAACCCAGTCATTCATCACAACAATAGCTTCCCCTCCATTTGACATATTTCTCCCCTGTCCAGAAAATGGCTCAGACTGCGCCATCCAGGGCAAACTATAATTGATGAATAAATCTTGAGGAAAGCAATTTTGCTTTATGTGCATTATACAGCCAATTATCTTTTCCAACACTGAGAGCTATGTTTATTTACTCGTGTTGGATCCGGGGAACTGCTGGAGGAAGGACCCATGGGAGGGCTGGACCTACAAGCAACCTTCAAATAAACACACATCGCCTTCACATATATACATATATTCCTTAAATAGGGGGAGAAATACCAAGAGCAAGTAACGGGTCTTTAAACCGCTGCATCAGAGTAGAAGGAAGCTATGGTTGGTGAAGGACCTAGCGGTGGGGTGGCCCAGGACAGACCTGTGGCCGGGGGCGATGCGCTGGGATGCAGCGCAGCACCTGGCAGGGCAGCGGCGGTGGCACGGTGCAGCTGGGAGCAGCGAGGCAGGGCTCAGCCCGCCTGGGTAAGCAGGCCAGTTGCTCGTGGGCATCTTGAGCTGATCAGGGAATAGTTTCTGATTCAGTGCCATGGTTAACTATGAAGGTGTGAGTGAGACAGCTTACTCAGGGCAGAAGAATATCTAGGACATCCTGTGGAGGAAGTCCCAGGTGGTGACTGCCGCCTTTCCTGTAGCCACCGTGTATTCCATTTCATCTTCGTGGCAGGAAAGGCAACTTCAGTTTTCTATCTTTGTTAGAGTCTTTTGAGCGGCGCCTGGCAGGGAGATATTCAGTGGAGACAACTGTGCTGGTGGTTTTGGGACAGAGCATCAGTCTGTCAGCAGATTTAAATCTGTTACGAATGCTATTCTCAAGACATCACGCAGGATCTAAACTTCAGACCAACAGCTCAGCACAAAATTTCATTGTGAAACCAGAGCCTTTTCATATTTCGCCTATAAAGCTCCTAAAACATTTGCATTTTCCATTGCACCCCGCTCCGTTTCTTTGGTTTTACTCTACCCCTAAATTTGCTGCGTGTCTCAGATTTTCACATGGGGAGGGAACAGCTGCACCTCAGATGCTTTGCCAGCAAAACTCCACAGCCACACAGCAGCCAGGGAGAACACAAAAATGAGCATCAGCTGATGAGCTGCCTGATGGCAGTGGAGCCACAGCGGTTCTGGTCAGTGGGTTGGTGGGTGTGTGGAGTTCCCCATCAAGCAAAAGGCTTCAGAGGAGACTCTGGCACTCAGGACTGGGACTTAAACCGAGTGCGTACGTTGAAGTGCTGACCACCTCAACTCTGCTGAAAGTTTAAATATTGCTAGTCTCCAGAATGAATGGTCAGATAAAAGAAATTGCCATATTAAGGTCGAAATCATCGCCCATAAAATGACCATCACAATGCTTAAGTTGAGCTCATGTTTCCAAGATCTTCCCCTAAATTTGCTGGCAAGAAAATCTTAAGTCAGTATACATGCCTGCAGAGCTGCACTTCATGCCAGAATAGGATAGAATCTATCGCTAATTCAAGAGAAATACGAACAAATAGCACACAGAAGGGTAGTTTTTGTAACGATGACATTTCTTCCAGTAGTAGACAGACTCAGGTCACTTTTACATATTTAGTGTCTGTCAAATGCGAAGGGCTGTTGCCAGCTAGCAAAGCGCACGCGTTCTTACTCCGGGCACGCCAAACATTTCCACAGCCTGTCATTACCCACAGCTTTTATCATCTCTGCCACCAGATTTGCAATTCATTGCTGCAGCATAAGCAGACTGTAACAAATCATCTCCTCTCACCACCAAAAACCCCACTTCCACTCATAACATAATGACAGGACAAGAGGAAACTGCCTCAGGTTGCGCCAGGGGAGGTTTACGTTAGATATTAGGGAATATTTCTTCACCAAAAGCGCGGTGAAGCCCTGGGACAGGCTGCCCAGGGAGGTGGTGGCATCATCATCCCTGCAGGTGTTCAGAAACCACATAGATGCGACGCTTAGGGAGATGGTTCAGCGGCGGGCTTGGCAGAGCTGGGTTAACAGCTGGACTTGATGATCTTAAAGGTCTTTTCCAACCTGAATGATTCTATGATTAAACTATGGAGCTCTCAAGAGGGACCTGACCTCGCCAAGCATTGCGGTGGAGGAGAGTCCTAGGACATTCGCTGGCCCCAAGCCTTCTGCCTAGGAGACAACACACAGAGTACCAAACCCCTGTGTGGTGGTTGCCCCTGGTTGCCCCCACATTGAGCAAGGAGGGTCAGTACTGCACCTTGCAGCACCGCGAGCAGATAAAAATCAACGGTGGCGCAGGCTAAGCATGGCCAGTAGAGGACTGCTGCTGTCAAGGATGGTCTATTGTGGTAAAGAGCTCTTGGTGTTACTGCTGTGTGTTTGTGAGCTAGCTTTCCCTATAGTTAAAAAAAAAAAAAAAAGGTCTACAAAGACAAACTTGCAACAACCAGTGACACCAGGGAACAAACTATGAGGTTCAGGGCGTGCAGGAGGCAGTTTTTCACGTCGATGGCTGGTGGTCAGCTCAGCTGCTGCTGGGGCCGGGGAGGCTGGAAACGTGGTTGCTCGGAGCTCTTAGGAGGAGGAAGGGTCATAAGAAAAAAGCCTGGAGACCCATGGAAGGTTGGAGAACACACATGCGAAAAAAGAGCATGTTGCGTCCAAAGGAAGTTCAGCAAATTTCCCAGCTCATTGGATTGTGGGAACTTTGCTTTTCCAGGGAATAACTACGCTATTTTTAACATTTTTATTATTCAATTTGTCACGAGCCGTCTCAGGAGACTATCAACAATGGTTTTCAAGCAGCATCTGACCACAAACACTTTTCCACATGTGATTTAGAACATCTGGAGCGCAGCAGTTGGCTTTCGGAGCATGCCAGCACTGTGCTGCCTCCCCACATTTCTCCTTCCTTCCATCTTCACGTGCATCATCAGGCTGTGCTCAGGGGGCTCCAGCAGCCAGGCTCCGGGGCCCTGGCGATACCCCGTCACGCCGCATTCGCTGTGAAGTGCGTGGGGAGAGCGGCCACCGCTGGCTTTGCGCAGGAGCATGGCCAGGGATCGCCGGCAGCGCATTCCCCGCGTCACTGAGCTGCATGACTTGCACGTTGTGCGTCCCACCAGGACCGGAGATGTGACCCTTGTCCTGGAGGTGGGCCAGGCAAGGGGTCCTGCCAGAGCGTGCACTGTCCACCACAGCCGCAGACCGGGAAGAGGAGGCGCGCGCCTCGCGCCGCACCGGCTGTAGGCACTAGCTCTGCGTTTGGGGCACAGATTTCTCCCACAACCTGGAGAGACCTTTTTACCGGATTTATCTGGCAGGTAAATTGTGAATTCAGAAAGCGGTTCTTCAGCAAGCCTGAGGAGGGAATGGGAAGAGATGAAAAAGGAATCCAGGCAAATAGCAGAGGAAATGACATTATGATCCCAGCTGGAAGCTCTGTAATGATCTGCTTGGTGTCTGCACAGAAACCTGCATGAGAACGGGGAGAGGTTCTGGCCCCCGTGGAGCCGATGAGACATTTACCATCAGCTCGGGAGCAGGCGAAGGTTTCACACAGTCATTAATTTTGTGTTCCTCTTTAATTTCTCTGAACGATCCACACGGATGCGGTGCAATCATACAGTAGCCTGCAGGCACACAGTGCTGACGGACATGGCTCAGCGGTGGGCTTGGCAGAGCTGGGTTAACGATTGGACCTGATGATCTTAAAGGTCTTTTCCAACCTCAGTGATTCTATGATTCACCCCGCCTTTTGCCTTGCACGTCTGGCTTCCCCACACGCCTTCCAGAAGCTGTGCTCATTAGGACACACACGGCGGTGCCCCCAGTGCTCCCCCACCACATGCCACGCAAATCCCCGTTTGGAACAATAAAGTCAGCACCAGCGGAGAGAGAAACCTTGAGCTGCACTTTGTAAAAAGCGTGACATTAGAGCCAGATCTGTACCTACCACTTCTCCTTTCTGTTTTCAAAGAACAGCTGGAAAATTTGGGGGACATTTGTCTGTCTTATGTTGGAAAATCTGGGGGTTTTTTGGCACATGGTGCCTTTTAAGAGAGCTCACCCAGTCCTTGGAACCCGTCATGACCGCAGAAAGCGCAGCAGCTCTCCTGGTGTGTGGTTTTGCATCACGCCCGAGCTGGAGTCACAATCCCAACGTCTTCTCCCCTGTCCAGCCTGGTGGGGCTGCGCAGGGACCCGCACCCCCCAGGGACCGTCTTATCAGCCCTATGGCACATGGCCCCGGTGACACGGCTGGGGCTGCGGGCAGGGACCGAGGACCAGACCGGTGCCGTGGGGGCAGGAAATGCGCTGGTTTGGCTGATGCCGAAACATGAAACCACAGCCTCAGTTTTACTTTTCCAGCCATTTTGGGGAAAGAAACAGTTATAAATACAGGTCTCGTTTGTAGTTGCTAGGATCTATTTTGGGGGGTTGGGGTGGGGTTTTTTTGGCTTGGTTTGGCTTGTTTTTGTTTTTTGTTTTTTTTTTTCCCAATACTGAGAACTGTTTTCAACTCCATTACTAGTCAGTTCACTCAAAAAAAAAAAAAAAAAAAAAAAAAAAAAGGAAATTAGTCCCTCTGTGTAAAACTGCATTTTTTCATAAGGAAAAAGACGCATCCTTAAAGGCACAGTGACCTTTGTGTCACATTGCAAGTGCAACAACCAAAAAAAAGAAGAAAAAAACCAAACTCCAAGGACCCAAATTAAGGTCTCTCCACAACAGACCAAGCACTATCTCCAAAGTGGCCAGATCCCTTAGATGACAAGGAATTGCATCTAGTGCATGTGCCATGCCAAAGCTGTTTGCACATCACGCACATTTCTGTTTCTCTGAAGCACATACCAACGCACACCCTGGCTGAGGACACCAAAAGCAGCTTCCCAGGTGCCATGGTGAGAGCAGCGTTTCCTCACTGCTGCCCTGCCACGTCCCAGCAGACACATTTCCCACTGATTAAAACTGTCATCAGTATTGAATTTGGCAACGACAAGCTCCAAAAGCCGCACGCTGGACCTCACAACCCACCCGTGAAGCACAGGATGCCATGCTGACCGATCCTCTGGGTTTGGAGCCCAGGTCTTCCAGATGGAAGAGGCAAAGCAGCTAAAACCTGAGGCAGGCGGCTGCAGTTCAGCAGTCACTAGCAAACCCCTGATGCCTGGTAGCTCAAGAGCCTTTTCCAGATGCTTCTGACCCAAAACACTGCTTTTGATTTGGTCTTCCACCAGAAAAGATTTCCCACTCCTCCTTACATCCCACCAGTTTCCAGAAATCCCCCCACCAGCGTGACCCAACCCTAGCAGAGGTGGGCAGAGAGGTCTCGGGGGGCTGTAGGACATGCTGAGGTAATGACTGAGAAGACATCCAGCACTGCCAAACTGAGCGCAAGGAGAAAGCCGCACGGAGGGAAGCCTCTAAGTAACACCATGGACCAGGATTAGCACAGCAACACAAAAATAGATCAAATCTACAAAAGGCTTCACTCCACCCTGGCTGAAGGAAGACATACGTCCCCACCTGCCGCATCCTGGGGTCTGGCAGCTGGAGAAGATGCTCTCCTCTCTTCAGAAAGGGTTTCCTCACCCCCCTTGTACAGAAGAGTCTGAAGATGGGACTGAAACTTGAAGCACTGATCTGGCTCATGGTTTCCCTTCATTTTCCAATTTCATCTTTTGTTTGTTTGCTTTATCCAGAGAAATCCTACCTCCGCCTCAACAGAAGGGAGCAAACCACCCAGGCAGGATCCAAACCCACATCCCAGGGGCACGCGTGTGGTGCTCGGGAGCCAAGCACGTGTGGGACATCCCGTGATGTCAATAACTCAATAGCATTCAAATCAAGGATGGCTGGGGAGAACAGCTCAGTGCCAGTGACGGGCTGACCATGAGCTGGAAACAAGCCTGCTTCTATCTTGCAATGAGTTTGTGGTTGGTTTAAAACAAATGCCTCTTTCCTGTATCAGAAACAGCTGAAATCTTCTATTTCCTGCATTATGCCCAGAACAGCTCATGACAACTCAAGAACCTGCCATCACAGGGCCGCAATCCCCATATAATATTAAGAATTTTGGGATGCAATCAACACTTGGACTCTACCATTGCAAGCTCATCCACAACCTTTGGATGTTAACATTTAATTTTTAATAATAATCAATGGCTTATGGTGATTTTGATCAGACAGCATTGCTTTGAACACCTCCAGCTGGAGTCTCCATGGTTAAACTTACGCCAAGGTCCCTTCCCATAGCTACAGCAGCATACAGGCAGTAAAAACACACCTAACTGTATTTGCAGCTATTTCATGCTCCTTTGCATCTGAATATACATGAGCTCCCCTTCCTTTTGGCACCACAGTTTGAAACTCCCTACTTTGTATTCTGATGGATTCCTTTTTTCAGGCTACAAGAAGCACGTACAGCAACCTTGAAGGCTGCGTGCCGCGAACCAAGCCAGCAGGGACTTCATCACTTCACTTCAAGTGGATTTCTCGTCTAACAGGAAGAGACAGAGCACACAGCAACATCTGCTTTTCATGTTCCAGGCTTCCGTTTTGCTTTTTGTTAAGAG
The DNA here is from genome assembly GCF_963210335.1 of Falco punctatus. Taxonomy (NCBI): domain Eukaryota; kingdom Metazoa; phylum Chordata; class Aves; order Falconiformes; family Falconidae; genus Falco; species Falco punctatus. Next base: position 4,048,417 of record NC_137588.1, read on the forward strand.
TTTTGGGAAAGACCGGTGGTACCGATACAGCCAGCAAGTCAACTCGAACGGGAACAAAGCATCTTTCATTAAAAACAGTTCTTGGTTAGAAGGGAAATGAAACGTTTCCTGTATGTTCAGCTGAAACCAAGGTGCCAAGATGCAGTGGTAGATAATGGAAGAAAATAACCTAAAGGAATACATTGCTGCTTTACCCTGGAGACATCTGCCTCCCTCTACCACCGCAAAGGACGTCAAGGGGCAGGAGGAAACCAGAACGTGCTGAGAACCAGAGTGTGAAACGGCACCCAGCACCTCAGGGGCACCCAGCATCAAGATACTGGTGGGGAAGAGATTTGTAACGTCCAGAAGGGTTTTGCCAGCCCAGTAAAAATCACCCTTCACTGTGCAAACAGCATCATCTCCGGCTGCCGGGGAGCAGCCCAAAAGGCACGCGATGATTCTGAGGGTGGAGGCGAGACTGGCACCCAAGTCCCAGGTCTGGGCAAGGGCTGCTACAGAAGGAATCCCCACAGATCCCCAGTACTTTGCCACATTTCCAGGGAAGAAAATTCCCTGGCCAGAGGAATATTTAGTTTTTATCTTTTTTCCAATAATTAAAAGACCATAAACAGTAGCAAAGAGATCCTTACCTTGGGTTAAGTGCAGAGTGCAGCCTTCGAAATCAGTTGAATTATTAAGAAGAGATACTCAGGTTCTTCAGATTTTCCTTTTCACTCACATATAGAGCCTTTTGTGTTTCATACTTCAAAATTTTGCTTAGTTCATCCACAATCAGATGTCAATGTCCTAAAAGTTCAGGATGAAGGAGAGAGGGAGTCTGTTCCTAAAAATTTTATGACTCTATTCATCAATTGATCATAATGCAAATGAAAACTGCAATAGCCTCAAACTGTCCTGATCCCATTTGAACCAAGTTAAAGCCTGAATACCCAACTCACCCCTGGACGTGAGGGAACAGGAGCAGAACTGGTTCTAGCTGATAACCAGATTAAGCTGATATTCCCCTCAGCCCTAACCCTTTAAATAGCACTAGCTGACCACAGACAAATACCGCCAGACATGAAATAGTGATGTGTTTCCTTAAAAACAACAAATTCCTAGGAGCACTTTTTTTCCTCTTTGCATTTACAGCTATTTTTTTGAGACCGGCCAATGCAAATCTGCCCCGACCTTATGTCAATACATTCTTACAATTATTTACAGCAACTATAAATTTACCACAATCCTTCACCCTCTATATACTCTGCTTCAAAAGAGCAGAAGAACTGAGAGATTCAGTGCTGCTGAGCTTTTCCGTGCAGGGTGTGTGGGTATATTTTTTATATGTATATATATGGTGTGCTTAAAGCAGCAACCGCTGGTACCTACGATGCTGCAGCAGAAGCAAGTGCTGCTCTGCCAATGCATTTTTTTCTTCCTGTACACTAAACCTCCCTTTAGCTACATCTCTAGAAGGAAAGACTCCAGTTAGTCATAAAATGGGAAGTCTCACTGTAACTGGGACTGACATGCAAATACTGTTCTCTTTGAGGGAGGATGCCATTGCCTGAATTAAGTCTTTAGAAACTACTTGACAGACAATTTCAGACAGACAGGTCTGCAGGGCAAATTAGCAAATATTGTGCTGGAAGAGCTACAAGATCGTGCGACATGCCAACAACCTTTAGTCACATTTAACTGGAAGGTCACGGGGCAGTGACATAACACACAATTCTTTCAAACTGCAGGATTAAAAGCAGGATCCAGAGAATTCTGATCACTTTGAGGGGTTTTATGAACGTCGGTAAAGAACCGTCCCTCCCACTCACAGTCATATGTCTATGTAAGCTACAAAATACTCTGATCAGGATGGCTAGGATAGCCAGAACTCATCTGTTAGCGACGCTCAGGATCACTTCACATTCATGCTTGCCTATATCGCTGTGAGTTGGCAGCACCTCCATAAAACACTTCCAGTTGTCTTCGAAACGTGTGTTTGTTGGAATGATCTCATTTTGTATCAAAATTTTGCATGATTTTTTCCATTATTTTCCCAGAACGGTTTAGAAAAAGGCTCTCATTTTGGTAATTAAAACAAACCTAGATTAAAATGAAAGGATGCATTTTCTGAATTTTTATTTTAGCTTCTTTCTTCCCTAATTTGTACAACAAACATTGACATCAATGAATCAGGATTAAAATTGTTAAGGATAAAAAGAGAGAAAAAGATCACAAGACAGAATGTATGAAGTGTGATAGGTTTGGGGCTCAAAGCCGTTTTTTAAAAATCAGGTTAACCTGGCTATTAATACTGTTCTTAGGGAATCAGTCCAAATCCTAATGTCAGGAAAGCTGAGTTTGCAGAATTGTCAGAGACAACTATGTCAAGGAAAGGACTTGCACTGAAGAGTTGCCCTGGAAAAGGTTGCGGTGAATCACTGAGGAAGACATGCTGCCTCCTACGGAATCACACACCAAATACAAATTGCTTCTCTCTCCATGTCACACACCAGAGCTGCTCCTATTTAATTACAACCCAGCCACCTGCTCTTTTTAGATTTGACGGCAGTAAGGAAGATACAGATATAGAGAAAGTATAGGTCTAGGAACAGAATTTTATTTGATTCTAGAAAGTATCATGCAACAAATATCTTTTTTTTTTTTTTTAAATGATCCTTGCCCAGCTTTCAGATAACAAAATTTACAAGTGAAAGGATGTGTAAGGTTAGCACCATAGGAGAAATAGTCTTCTCTTTACAACTCCATTCAATAGACAGTTATAAAAGAAAACAGAGGAGAAGAAAAAAAACAACTAGGTGACCTTGCGTTTTCATTTTCCACATCCTAGATACTTAAATTTAAACACCAAGATACCAAGACTCTCCTAGCATATCTAAATAATACACATTAAGCAAAACTTATTCTGTACATTGGGAAATATTTGTGTCGAATGGTAACGATCACAAAGGACCAGCTAATATGCAAGGTGAAAACTGCAAATGTTCCAGGGAAAGAAAAGAAACAACAGAACCCGAAGTGAGGAATTTGTCCCTCTTACAGTCTTTTGCAGATATGGCTATCATGACTTGCAAACATCAAATTAAAAAATAATAATTTAAAAGGTATGTGTACTGGCTGTCGTTGGGACAGATCAAACATCCTAACGTTATCCCATAATACCCTAATTTCACAGGCCAAATATCCAGCTGTACTTAATCTGAACTCTCCCATTTCTGACCTGCAAGCAACTACGGGAGTACATTAGACTTCCCATTTTTCCTTACTTTGGTCTGCATTTTCAAAATTCGCTCCTTGTGGTCCTTACTATAAGGTTTTCAAGATAGTGAACAGTTCTTCAAACCCTCCAATCTTTACCGAGCAGGAATTCTAACATGGGATTTAGGAGTTTTACATGCCACAGTGTTATGTGCTGTCTTCTTAAGGCGATGGAACAATTCCTGTGGAGCAACTGAATCCTGCATTACAAATCCGTACTAACATTGCCTTCATAAGCATCTCTAATTACAATACATGTAAAACCATTTCTCTGTTATTGAGCTGTTATAGCTGACTCAGTTATTAAAGGAAGGCTTCAAGCTGAGACAATAAGGAGGAGGCAACCTTTTGTCATCTCTCGGGAGATACATCTTTTGATTACTCCCACCTTTCAAGGTCACGCACGTCGACTTTTAACAGCAACGTTCAAACAACCGATTGAAACAATCGTTTATATGCAACTCATAGCAAAATAGTTTACTTTAATCCCAAAGCACAATGTGGTACAACCCAAGCCAGCTGGTTTTTTTCAGCCTGATAACCATTAGCACTAGAACGTCTATGGCAGTAAATGCCATTTGAATGCAGAGCGCCAACATCAGTGTCAAACTACCCAGAGGAGCCTTCGCAGCCATGAGTGCTACATCACTTCACCACCCGGAGAGTAACGAGACTCTGAACTTTTCTTTATCTTTCCTTTATTTATGCTTGGACTTCCAGCACTGCACATCAGATACCCAGGGACTTAATCTGTCCTATATCAGACTGCAAAAATACAATGCTTTCTCAACTGTCCTTGCATCAAACAAATCAAACGGTCACATCCAACAAACCCTTCACTTGAGTAGTTGCTTCTACCTAAAAATCCGTCTCTCCTCTTAAGGATTTCAACTAATGCTTCTGGCTTATAAAAGATTAAGTGCAATCAGTTACACTGGAAAGTTTATCATGCAGCTCTTGATTGTATTTTCTGTGCACGCATTTACATCAGGCACATGAGTTATATAAAATAGTTTGGAGTACAAAAATATGGTTATAACATAGGAGTACCAAACAGCACAGAATTAGAACAGTTTTATTACCATAATACCAATTTATATACAGATCCTCATTTTTTTTTTTAATTTTAAGTATTCTTCCCGAACTGACAACTGTAGTGTACACTCTAAAAAACTGCAAATTAACAACACAAATCTATTTTAACCCCTACACTATGCAGTCTGCACCAATCTTCTCTCTTGCACACAAAAATGTATTATAAATAATTTTTCACAAAATGTCACGTATGTTTTATTGCACATTGTACATGCCAATATCTAAAGGAAAGGCTCAAACCTCTTGCTTGATAACTAACTGTTTAAATACCTAGCATTTACTTGTGTTATGAATACTACTGCATTTTTCAGGCTCTAATCTTAACTGATAATTTAAAAGGAAAAATAGCAGAACAGAAAATATGCCTCAAACTGTATAGCTTTTGCAAAAGAAACGTGCTTTTTTAATTTTACTGATTCCTACTGTATAAAGTCATTAAAAACATCTGACCTAATTAAGAATCCTGTGTCAAAACTTCTGCGGTTTTTACTACAAAATTATGCATAGAGCTGCTTGTATCATCATATATTCCTTCTCTTTTGCAGAATGAGGTGCTCCTGTGCTGCAGTGACTTACAGATGGGGTCACACAGGTCGTAGTGTTACCTACAGGGGTCCGTGTGTCAGCCTCCACCTGCCGGGGGCCACCGCGGAGCCGTCAGAGCACCACAACAGGTCAGTACAAAAAGACACTGGGCACAAGTGGCTATCAAGCATCAAGGCCATGTATAGTTCCTGTTAAGCGGATCTCTAGACTAAGGAGTATGAGTAATTTATCATTAATATGTGGGGTTATGGTATGCTGCACTAAAATACGACCGCTAAACAAAAAGAACGATTTGTGTATGACAGAAATGGGCCAGCTGGTAAAAATGCCTCACTGGGTAAAAATCTGCATGTTGAGGGTTAGAACTCTGGCATGAACAAAAAGATTAAAAAAATCGATCGATCAAATGTTTTGCCAAGGGTTTCTATAGCTATTAGCCATCAACAGCTCCAGAAAGGGATAAAACCAGCAAAACCAAACAACTAAAATTGCACTATTACAAAGAAACAAGTCCGTGAAAGGGAGAGCCACCAGCCGCCGTTACGGGACAGCCACTTCGAGAAGCCGATTGTTTTTTCGCTTGCAAGTTGGGATGTTGCCGTTTTTCTGGCTGCCTTGTATGAACTTCACACACACTTTGTCTTGTCTGAACTGGACCAGAAACCTAGAAGAGGGAACATGATACAATTTAAGTTAAAGGCGGAAAAAAAACACACAAGAAGGAGAAGTCTTTCCCTGATGGTTCTGAGCATCACCCCAAAGGTTGTCATTTTCAGGTCTGCATTAGTAATAAGAGTAGAGGAATTAAAAAAAAAAAGAAAAAAGCCATAGGTTGTGGCATGGCTTGAGTGTCCTTCAGGTAGTATCTCTTAATTATTGTCTTCTGCTCGTAACTGTGGGCCTTAGCTACTCCTTTAGAAAGCAGGCAGATGAAAACAGAATTTCTAATGTACCAGGAATGCAGCAAAGACTATTTCCAACTGCTTCACCATCATCCAAAGGGACTTTGCTGTTTTCATGGACGGAAGCTAAATACTTCTATAGGAACATCAGGAGCGCTTGGCTTCTGGTTTACACTCAATATATCTGGTATTTTAGCAGCTCTCGCGTTTCTGATCTGCAGTCAGCCTTTACAGCCCCCTGCTCGGCGGCTGGGGAAGTTCTCTTCCTTGCCAGCAATCTCCAAATTTAGCTATTTCCTACAGTCCAGAATAAATTAATGTGGATTTGACTCTTCACTTTTTACTGGAAGAGAAATTCCACTGAATGTGGAGAACTGCTTTAAAAAAAAAAACCCCAAACCAACAGGCTCCTGGGGAGCCTCAAGCCTCTCACGGGCGAGCAAGATCAGAAGCAACAAACAGGGCAGCACCGCCTTTTGGCTCACACGCAGCGGCCGCTGACCTAAAAAGTCCTTTGTAATACAGCAGATTTTCCCTTTTAGGATCCTTAAAAAGTCCTTCAGCAGAGGCCAAAAACTTCAAAGAATGTGTCCTGCCGCCGGAAGCCACAAATCAAGCTGCGGCCGAGCTCAGGGGAGGAAGCGCCCGCCGCGCAGAGCTGCCCTTCGCTCCCGCCCTCCTGCTGCGCGGCCCAGGCGCCCCACGGTTTAACTTGTCTGGTGCTGCTGGCCGTGCCAGCACCCAAAAAATCCTCCGCAGGTCTCAGCGCCATCATCTCTTGTCACCAGCGCTGCGTTTTCCTCACCACATTGTTCCAATATTACATATATAAACAGTACGCATGTGTGTATATATATCTATATGAAAAAATGTCTTATTAGACATAGCCCTGCACCAACGGTATTTTTGCTTATATCAACTCTCCTCCCAAAAAGCAGTGTACAGCAGTCAAAATAAGGTCACATTTTCTCATCAGTCCCTAGTTGTGCTTGTACCTACACTCTAGCGGGGAGACGAGAGTCCCGCTTCACCATCAGCAGAGACGGAACTGCTAACGGCTTCAAATTATTTAGTCTGAATAAACTCAATAGCAATACACACTTCAATGTTTTTAATCTGCAAGACAAGAAACAAAACCACATCCCAAAATACAAGCCGCCTCCCAGAAGGCAGACCACTTCCAGACCTAAGGCAGGCCAGACTAGTGCAATGCACGCTTAAACCTCATTTTAGTAGTTTATTCCTTTGTAGCCATCATTAAACTAGAAACTGACTGGGGACAGCCCCACTCTTTTAGAGGCTACAACACACACCCTTCAGCAAATTAAATCCCAGCTGGTAACAGAACACCGGGAAAAGGCAGATATCATTTTCAAGGAAGGAGCAAAATCAGCCTTAAAATAAAAATCCAGGCAGATATAAACTGCATGGTGACTCTAGAATACAAGCAGTGCGCTGCAGCCAGCTAACAGGTTCAGGTTGTGCCTACAGAAATTTTATTTCACTGCGGTTAAAGGGTTCCAAATTTTCTTCTTTATTCAGAATGAATAAGGCCACCAAATCAACAGCGCTGAAATCTGGGGGCACTTCACACAGCAAACGAGCACGTAGCAGCGGTGGGTGAAGCGAGGGACTCTTACTCAGCAGGCTCTAGGGGTTCACACGCACGGTTTTATTCCACAGCTATAACTGCTGCAAGTGCAGCCCTTACCTAAGGCCAAAATATGAAACTGCACCAAGCAGAAGGAAGTACTAATTTGAGACACCAGCTTTTTATCAAACAAAGCTTTTTAACAACCAAAGAAGCCACGACGACGATAGGTGGATCAACCACCAACAGCAGGAATTTTCAGAATACGTTTTGCACCTTCACAAAAGAGAAGGCAGAGTTTTAAAGACCTGCAATACCAGCACCAGTGACACATGTACTCGGGGAGGAGCTTTTCATTCTGTTTTCACTAGAGTCCACTCTAACCAATAAACATCTCACAGGAATACGTGGGCTTTTCAGTCACACGCAGAATGATTCTCTCAGACCTAGTATCTCTGAATTAGTTCTCTGGCAGCAATTCTGCTTCATAGCCCTGTTTGAAACTACCTTTGGAAAAGCACATTTTCTCCAATGGCTTTCACAGAAATAAGAGCCAAATAAATGCTAGAAATAAGTACGCATTGACAATTGGATCCTTATTTACAAGAATGCTGTTAAGAGAAAAGAAGCATTAGCTACACAACAGCGTTCCGTTTTTCTAACGTTTTTAGCACGTTGCATTGAAGGAAATGCACTTTTAAGCAAACAAGAAACGTACTCATCGGATATCTCAATGTTGAGCTTCTGTTTGGTTTGGCTGAGAGTCGTGCGGTAAAGTTTGGTGGCCATTTCAATCAGGTGGTCGCTGCTGAGCAGGAAATCTCCTTTACCAGCTGCTCCCGAACCCTGAAAAAGGCAGGAAAGTAGTTAGGACCACCAAAACCTAGAATACAAAAAACAATAAATGCCAGCCAAGCAGGAGGTTTTACAAGGAGCCTTCTCTTCCCAGTGCAATGGAACAAGAGCCTTTAAACTTGGAAATTAAATAGGGATGCGGTGCAGTGTATAGGATCCAAATGCAATTCACTCTCGAAGACACCACAAACCTGTTGAAAACATTATAAACCCCTTCCCACCCTACAGAAGGGTCACCCTCATCTGTCCTACACAAGGGCAACGTTTCTGTATCCCCCTTTTGGCTACACTGCAGCACGCTTGCAAGATTTTCCAATAGGAACAGAAACCAATTACCCACACCAGTATAAGGATGAAGGCGGCCAGTACAGACACTAATATGAAGTTCTTCAAATCCATTTAAACTAGAGTAGAAATTCTAGCAGAGCCATGGTAAGAGTGCAGTGAAGCAAGTATAGCACTGAACTAAGTTCTTTAGAACTGAGTAACCAAATGAGCTGTGCCATAGTGTGGATTTCTGGGCATCCCATAAAGAGAGAAATATTCTGCCAGTGTGTTGGGAAGAATTGTGTGAGCAGCTAAAACGGAAAACAGTGCCACAAGGCATCTGAACCAGATTAAAGGCCCGTATTACAAACTGAAAACTCCCATCCTGAAGAGGTTACAGTGAAATATAGTTTGATTTTCACAAGTAAATCATCGTTCATAACATAAAAACTGTTCTTACTTGGCTGCAGTAGTTTTAAATCAAAGTTTCTGCAGATACGGCAAAGTTCAATGAACTTCTAAATCCACAGGCTAATGATATTTACTCTTTAATACTACAAGATAATTAATAAACAATTTTTACATCACTGCATGCAAAAGAGTCGTATTATTGTATTATAAAGCCGTAACCAACCTCCTTGAGGTGCACTGCGAAGAAGCCATCATTTTGGGAGCTCATGGACACTTTGGTAACATCTCCCAGTGGAACCTCTGACTTGATATTCCCAGATTTTTGATCCGCAAGGAGAACGTTATTTTTGGTTAGTAAGAAAATCCTGGACGTAGCCTGTGAAAATACAAAAATGCAAACCATTTTCCATGCAAAGAGAGAACTGGTCTTTACTGGGCACCTACTGAGACTCCAAGGAGTTCACACAGTTAATAAGTGTGGCGCACATTAGTAATCATCAACATCTGATGCTCAGTAAAAGCTGCAGATCAGTTAAAATCAGGTCAAATTTATTTACGTGTCTAATTACAGATTGAGAAGCTTAACTCACTCTGGCACATATACTTAGGTATAAACAGTTCCTTTAATGACTAGCTTACAGTTATAGAACTCGGAAACTGAAACGCAGAAACTATGCAAATCAGGATAACCTCATTTCTCGGCCTTTGTCAATCCCAGGAGAATCAACGCACCTTTCCAGTCTCGGGGCCAAGCCTCACTGCTCACTGTCACCCACCAAAACTGCGTCACGGAACACCACAGATCCAGTAGGTATTTTCAGTGCTATGTTCTCCTCCCTTTCTCTATTGAAATTATTCTTTAGGAGGATAAACATATTTTCCAACAACAAATATTTTTAATGCATGTTCTTAAATTCATCTTAGAAAATAATAATAAAGAGAAAACAAGAACTCAAATCTACCTATAGTTGTTTCTCCTGTAAAATTTTAAATAATAAAATCTTAATTTTTTTTTTAATCTTGAGAGCTGTAGCCTATGCAAGTACAGGAAAGATACTGTCTTCATTTAATTAGTTTTTTCTAAACCGGAAAATTAACTTGGCATCAACAACAGGCAACCTAATTTCCCTTTTACAAATGCATAAATGACTTCTGCATTTGAGAAGCTGAGATCTACTACTTCTAATATTAAGACAGATACAGTGAAAACAATGACATTTACTAAGGGAGGATAATACGCCCTGTTCTAATGAGTATAATTTAAATGCAAAACAAGTTCTGTGCTGGCAGAGTAAAAAAGTACCCAGCACATTTAACAGCTTTATTCAAATGATACAAGAAACTTGCCTCTTCATTCCAAAAAGCTTTTGGTATCAGTCAGAAGACAGGCAAAGCTAGCAGAGTATGGTACTCAGAGTTTTAAAACCTAATGAAATGTGATGATCAGGAGCTTGAAGAACAGTGTGAACCTTGAAAGGTTAAGTTTTCTAAATACTTGAACAAGAATAATATTCTCTAAATATTTATTTTCTTCAGTTGGCAAACAGGAGATCTGAGTTTGGTGCAGAGACTGCATTTAGTTGTGAATCATTACGGTCCTGTTACCAGTTGGTGAGGTGATGTTTTAGTTTGGAAAAGTTGCTGAAAACTACAAACCCAAACAAAACATTAGTAATCCTTCTGTAAATTTAAACCAGGTGTTTAAACTTAGGTAATTTTCAGCACATTACATTGAAGGAAACGCATTTTTAAGCAAACAAGGAGGTGTTTAAAATCACCAGTTTACATGGATCCAACATTTCCAGTCTTGTCCTTAAAAAAAAAGGCATTTTGAAAAATCCTCAGACTGTTTAGATGACAAAAAGAAAGTCTCCCACAGTTGATTTATAACAAACATGATCTACCTTTCCAGATAAAACAATTCCATCTTATTACCTTCCCATTGGCTCTATTGATCTTATTCACAACTTCGGCAATAATGATCTTTTCGTCCACAGCATCTTTAAGTTTTTTGTACTTGGGGTTCTTGCTGATTTCCAAGTAAGCCCCTTGGAACGGCTGCCCAACACTGCCCAAGAAAAAGACAAAACCCCACGAATTAAATACGAATCTCGGGGAAAAAGCAAGCCTCCTGAAACAGCCACAGTCTGCTTCAGGCTTTGTGGGGCCAGGAGATGCACCAAACACCATCTTCAATGACTCTATAGTGCCAGAAGCTTCCTGAAGCTTTGATACACCCTCTGCCACGGAAAGCTGTTTGCTGCTTCATTTTTAACAAAAGAACATGACCCAGAAACCGCTACTTACAATTTCTACCTGTTTCAAGCGACAGCAATGCTGTTATTATTAGGTATTATATATCTAATATAGCAGTACTATATTATAATATTATTATATAGTATTGTGTAGAATTATTAATGATAATTAGACAACTGAATAATTATATAAGCGAACGCAAATGGGGCTTTTAACACAGCGTGCATTCACGCAATGCGCTCTGCCCCCGGACCCCTGGTCGGCACCACCGTGCAGCCGTGTCGGTGTTCACCGGTGCCGTGCCGGCAAACCACGTCAGCTGAAAGTAACTTGGGAACTGCTACAGAGTAGCACAGATATATCTCCCAGCACATTATCCCTGAGGAAAGGCAAAAAAAGAGGAGCAGTAAGAAAGAGTATGTGTATTAGAGACAGAATCCTGTATATATTAACAGCATGATGATGGCGCCTAAAGAGAAATTTATCACCGAAGACAGTAATAGGATTTTTTTTTTCCCTTGCTCTGGGAACGTTTTCCAATTAAACGGGCCAAATTGCTACGGATGTCTGACACAAGTACATCCTTGCATATACAATCAATTTTGATTTAAAATCACCAGTAACAGTCTCTGAAGTTTTCTTTCCTGTTTCCACAGTCGGACGCACTTTGACAGCGTTCCGCAGTGACAGACAGGAGCCTGCCCTCGGGACCTGCCGCGTTCCTTAGCCGTGACCCAGGCCTGCCTCCGGACCTTGCCTGCCCATCGCTCCATCTTCACCCAGCTCGGGGGGGGGGGGACAGCAAGAGCTTCGCCAGCAGTTAACAACTGGCACGCACAGTTGCTGCTTGCTTTGTTTGGAAGCCACTTTAACTAATCGCTTTGATTAAATTACAGTCAAAGTAGTCAAGGCAAAGCTTTGCCAAGGGGAGAGCCCAGGAGGAACCAGCGTCTTACGCAGACCAGCCCTCCCTGACTTTAGAGGTGTACCTCTGGCATGCGGGGCAGGGGGGAGAAAAGGAAGGGTACTGGTCTTTTAGTACTCAAAAGAAGTCCCTTTCTGTTCTTTAGTTATATTATGCACAGAAAATTAGCCACATCCAATGACTCATTATCATAGTAACTAATCAGAAACTTTATACAGTCGTTTCCTCCACCCTTAGGCCGATAAAAAGCCCGACAGGAGCTAATCAGCTCTGAATGCGAGACAAAAACAGATGGAAATGTTTCTACATGAGTGCAGGGTGGGGAAAGCTCATGTTGGAGCTGGCGTTTTTGTTTGTTTTTATTAATTAACATTATGAAACCATAGTCACCAAAACAGTAGATTCCCTGTGGACTTTGTCCCTAATCAAATGATGATGACTTAGGAGCTAAAACTAAAGGAATCAACAGTTACCCCCTACCACATGTTACCCCACTTAAGAATGTCTTGGATAAAAGTAACTCGGATATATATTTTGCTGTATATTATGCCATTGTTCGGTCTTGGTGTGAAAAGTACTAAAGCAGGGATATAAATAAAATTCTTTCCTTCCCAAGGAGCAATACGTTGATCAGATGTATAACGACTCAGAGCAAAAACCCCTGCTTGCTCCTAGAAAAGTCCAAAGGCAGCATCCTCTTTTCCCAGCAGGATAAAAAGACATCCTAAAGCAAATAAGGATCAAACCACAAACTAACATACCCAGCCGTTAAATAAGTGATCTACTGAAGGGAAGAAAGAAAAACATCTGCTGAGCCTGTTACAGGAAAAAAGGAAACGTCTCAATAACAAATGACACCAAAGCAAACCAGTAAAGCACAGGAACAGCCGGCAGAGCTCGCCCCTGCATGGAGCCGCGCTCCTCCTCCTGCAGACTCCTGCCTCTCCCTCCAGCGAGCCTCGCTTCACAGTGCCTCTCTCCTGCTCACCTCAAATGACGCCTTCTCAAGAAAACTCTCCCGAGATGGACAAGACCTTTGTTTTCAAGAAAAATACAATTTCTAAGCTCATATTTACTTTAAACGTCCAATTCCACTCCTTTTGAGGACATCGGATCTCCCTCGTCAGCCTTACTGCATGCAAAATTTGAAAAAATGTGCACTCCTGAAGTAAAATCAGATACCACTGCACTTTTTTGAAGAACGCTAGCTCCACAGATAGTAATGACAAGAATTTATCAGGTTTTAAGAACTCAATAATCCGAGACACCAAAAAGCTTATTTGCAGAGATTTCACATTTTGAAAAAGTCTCCGATTAAAAAAATAAAGTTTAAATGGAAATTAACTTCTAAGCACTTTTTTTTTTAAAGCATCCTTTCAAAAAGATATATACCGATGTACCTAACTCCTAAATTACCTAGTCTTCATATGAAAGTGTGACGCTGAATGTACCGAGTCCAAACATAGAAGAGCTCCCCAGCACGCCTCAACTTACAGTTCACTCGACAGTTAGCGGCTGCGGGAACCAGCGTGATGGAAACTAGGGGAAAGGGTGAGAGTTATTCCCTTCTACGAGCTCTCCAAACTTTTACGATGTGAACAGGTCACGAGGGGTTAGAACAACACCATATTGTGTATCCTGGACAGAAGCGCTCAGCATCGCGGGATCAGCGGGCTGCAACAACCTCTGTGTTAGAAGCAAACTGAGCTCAGTTTCCAGGATTGTAAAGTAAAACGGCGGAGGGACATTGTCCAGCAAGGAAAATGCACCTTCCTGCTTAAGATAAAAAGCAAAATCTTGCTTAGTTTCCTAAATCTCTGTAAAGATACTGAACGTGTTGTACAGTAAAAGCGGTGGAGTCAGTCATTACCTGGCTGGATATAAAGCCTTCTTGTCCTTGAAAAGTTCACTTGCTTCCAGTTTTTCTTCATATATAAGCTTCTGCTGATCTGTGAACTGGTCTCTGTACTTCTTACACTACAAAACACGATTTATTACACACACCAAAACATTATCCTTCCCAATCTGATCTGAAGCAACAGCACCACAGGCTAATGTTTGCTTATCGCTCAAAATGCACATTCTTTGTATACTTCTGAAGTGACTCAGCACCATCCTACGTGCCACTGTGGCACACTAACAACCAGGAGAGGTGTCTATCTCCCCCACCCATTCTAGATAAGGGTTTTGGTGTAATTCAGAAGTATCAAAAACATCTCACTTAAGCATGTTGCATTTGGACATGAGCTTAATCCATCAGATACCAGTCTCTGGAAGACTGTGCTAAAAGGGTTCACAGAAACATAAATATAGTTCCACGATTGTGGAAGTTTCTGTAAGCAGGGAGAAAGAACAAAACACAACTGAGAGGATGAGTTTTGCAGGCTCAGAAAGAAAATCTGTTCCTCGACAACTCACAGAAAACACAGCCCACAAGGTTAAAACGTCTCATCAGCACTTACACAGATTCTCACCATTCTCTCCATCCGCGGATCCAAACCAAATTTCAGCTAACCACAGTTCACAAGTAAAAAATTCCACCCCGTGTTTCCAATGGTTGTCTAAGAGCTAGTCCCAGTCCTGGCCACGGACACAAGTATTATAAGCTGCCAATTAACAGGCAACAGGCATACTGCTTTAGTGTCGAGTTAAAAGCTGATGTCAGGAAGCAATCTTCTTCTCTCCCTAGCCCCAGGAAGGGGCAGGCAGGACAGCTGTACCCCTCGTAGGCCAAAGACAATAATCAAACCCCTACTTCTTCCAAAGAAATAAAACCATCCTGGCCGGAAAGGGAAGAAATACATTCTAAAAATAGGCCCTTCATGAACAAAACTACTGGAAATGATGTGATGAAGCTCTGTACAGACTGGACCAGAATGTGTCCTACCCTCCACAAGTGGAAAATCCTCTTTAGCTCCTTGTGAGTTGAATCCAAGAAAAGGTAAGGTCTTGCTGGCCAGTTTTTATCTATCGGTGATAAAGAAGGCATCTTATTCTTCATTTCCAGGAAGTATTTTTGCATCTGTGATAAAATTGAAGCAAGATGTTTTATTAATGTTCAAATACCAGAGTTATGTCAACAAGCAAGGAAAAGCAGATGCTCTGTGATTAAAAGCACAGTTACCAAACCACAACGCTAAGCTTTCCTAAACCTGAATATGGATTTTAAAAGCCAGGTATATCGAGAAACACAGATTTAGATATCACAGAAGTGTGGCAAATGCTTAGTTAGCACCATTCCCACACCTTCAAAACACTATCACCATCCTTTCCTCACATCAGAATATTTAAGTTGCCAATTTTCCATATGTTGAGCTTGGACCTTTCCTTACAAAGATGATCAAGGCCAAACTACAGCTGTTACTTTGCTATAAAACAATTTTAAACACAGAAAATCTACATGTGCTTTGTACAGATGTATACATACAAGTCTCTGAAGGGTAAATTCATAAATTTTTCTTCCAGCATTGGCTCTGAAGAATTTCCTGTACTCTCTACGGACCTGAAAAGTAAAACAAACCTTCAAAGTGGGTATGGAGAACAGATTTGTTTGCACAGGTACATTTTTATAAAGCTCTATGGAAGAAAATAGTATAAAAGCATACAAACATGCAAAGTGTTCCCTGAAACAGAAACACGAACTGGGCACACTTAAAATACATGAACCAGACCATGAACCAAGAGGTCAGAAAATTACCTCGCCTGACCTGAGAACAGTCATTTGCAAATTTCACAGAGAACTTGAAACACTCTCCTCTGAAAAGGCAAGCTATTCAAATATGGCTGAATTCACAGCATGACTCCATTTTCATAAAGCTTTTGCATAAAGTCAGACTGGAAAAAGTGAGGTATCGTCAGTGACACACGTTTTATTGTGTCTGAAGAGACACTGAACTGATGTTAATTACACAGTTAACTGATGAACTGTTTCTAATTTTTTTCTTTGAAGATTCTTAATACACAGAGTTTTCTATAATAACAAAGGGATTTCCTTCCCCCCCCCAAACAGCCTTATGCATGAAAAAACTCTTTTCACACAAGCAGTCTTCATTCCAAAAGGAAAAAAAGGGTTTTGGTGCTTGGTAAGAGCAGAGAATCAACACAAAGGTCGCTTAATGTCAGCAAGCTTGGTATTTGTTTCTAGAATTGGGGGGGGGGGGGGGGGGGGAGGGGGGAAATATAAAAAAAAAAGTGATCACTGAAAACCATTTTTTGTGGGTGATGCTAATTTTTAATACATGCATGTAAATGCAGGTTTCAGAGTACTGGTTTTGCCCTTCCTGTTTCTATCAGTGCTAATTAGCACAGTATTGAAATTCCTCCCTTTGGCAAACGCAGTCTGAGGGAGAGCACAACTGGTCTGCTGTTCGATGTGAAGCCCAGGCTCACATCACCTTAGCTGAAACATCCCCCAGCTTTCCTCAAACTTTGGCACAGTTTGCAACACACCTGCTACAAGTTTGGAACAAAAAATCAGAGAAAACATCGTGGCTTTGCATAATTTACCCCAGAGCAAATTTTGCGGTTTTAGCTCGCTCGCTGTGTGTTACCGAGCTCACTGTAACCAGCAAATCGAGGGAAACCCATAGAGGGAAAAACCCACATTGACTTATAAAGAAAAAGGTCCCTCGGCTTACCCTGGCACACCTTCTGCCCCGTACTGAGGGTGATGCATTTTAAAATCAGCCAGCATTATGAAAGCAAGAATCTGTCACTGTTCTGGGATTAAAAAATCCCCCAGAGATAAATCGGTTTTGCTTAATTACACATTAAGATGCATCAACAAAACTGACAGCATTCATCTGTCACCATTGTATGCACATAACTTTTTCCGCTTCACTTTGTAAGAAAAAGTATTCTTATTCACTGGTTTTCTGTAAAGTTTAGTGCTCTGTAATTAACGTACATCCTTTATTTATTATTCAGGGATGGAAATTAACACACTCAAAGCCACTCCAACCACAACCAATCCCAAATCTCACCACGTTCTCATAGACTCTCTTTAATGATGTTGCTTTACATAATTCTTTGTGAGCTGCAAGGTGTGCAAATTAATTTGGAACAAAGGGACTAACACCCCCACCCCACATCCTACTGGCGCTGCAGGGAAGCTGCAAAGCAAGCACTGGGAAATGCAAGCCGTTCCAGAAAAGCCTAAATCTCGGAAGTACCACAAACGCTATTAACATCTACTTCTTGTACAATCAAAAAAAAAAAAAAAAAAAAAAAAGACTCAGGAATTAATGGTTTAATCTTGATCACTTGTATCGACTTTAAATCTTCACCTGGAAATGTCATGCGTGAAAATACTTTGCCATCAAATGAGAACTACCTGTGGCAGCAGTGATATATTGCAATCACAGCCTATGACCTTATTCAGAAAAAGCTGCGCCTGCCAGGTGAGATGGAAGTGCTGTTTACACTATTTAAAAAAATACTTTGAAAAGCCACAGCACAGACAGGTGGAAACATACTCCTGCTGCAATGTGCCTTAAAGATTTTTGGATTCACCAGTTTTCATTGAAATGCTGCTGTTTGATATAAAACAGCCTCTGAGTTCTCTCAGGAGGGACATGTTCTTGTTTTGAAATCCTAAAAACAGACCTGCTTTGGCAGTAGTACCTAAAGTGTGATTCTGTTCTGCAGAAGGACTTCTTAAAATGGCTCCTTTGGATTTCCAGCTCTCGTTTCCATGTGGGTATTGTAATGGAATTTTTTATATACATAATATATTATATAGAATTATATGCTTTGTAACTATTTTCCCCATTTCATCACTGTTCGGGTAAGTATACGAGAATACGAAGCTGGACTTTGCATTATCAAGCGAATTGCTCCCTTTTACACGCCCGTAGCCTGCGCTATCCCTGTTAGCAGAAGTGCCACCCAGCCAGACAGAAGGGATTCAGGTTCCGCAGCTCTTCAGGACTGCGTCTGCACAATGAGGTTTGGAAGCTGGATCATGTAAATCGTTTGGGCGCAGATCCGAAACATCTCAAGATGCCATTTTCATCGTCTACTTACAGAGCAGAACTACATTCTTCCAGATTACAAATGTGTTTTCTCTTGCCAACCAGTCCTTGAAAGCAAGGGACAGAAACCAAAAGACCCTTGGACTTCTCAATTTTCTGGAATTCATGGCTGCCACAAGCCATAGGCAAGTGCATGCAATGCTGTGGCCGAGAAAGGCTGACGGAGGCAAGAGGACGTTAGTTTTTGTTAGCTTTGCGCCGTGCCCTCGACGCTGGGCAGGGGTTGAGCGTGAGCAGCAGTGGAGGCACACAGCTGCACCCCGCTTCCCATTCAAACAAGCAGAGGTCACAAGAAGAAAATACATCCTTGTAATCTTTCGGGATAGGATCTTTGCCAACGTAGGTCAGGTTTTTAAGCCAACAACCGTCACACAGTCCCTTTAATCTGACATTTGCCTTTTGCTTCAAATTCCCAATAGGACAAAAAACACCTGGTGCCTCAATACTGCTGTAAATGAGGCGTTTTCAGCTCAGGAATGTTTCAGTAAAATCCATGACAAAATCAAGCAACGCAATTCTGTGTAAAAACCATCCCTGCTAGTGAGCCCACACAACCGCTTGTTTATTAAGTGTTAGTAAGATGCCACACTTTATTGAGTTCATGTTGACAGATGAGAGGGTTTGAGAAAGTACCTTCAGTCCAAGCCAGTAAGCCCAAATGACTGCAACAGCATGCTTACGCCTAGCCTCCTCCTTCAAGCGTTTCAACTCCCTTCGAGCCTAAAAGGTTCAGATAGTGAACAAAAGAGACAGCCCGATGCAGACAGCACAACGACCAGGAAAAGGCTTCTCCTAAACAGGACAGCCAACTTACAATCAAGACACGGAAAGGTGGAAGAACAGCATTTAACCTTGAAAACCCAACGTGTCAGTGTGGATCAGTGTGAAGCCACAGAGGAGGTCAAAAAGAGCCTCCAATGCTGCGTAAGGGGCACACAGAGGTCAGAATTTTGTCAGCCCCATTATTCACTGCCAACGTTTCCATCTCCTCGTCCGAGCACAGCTCGCAGCCAGCGGTAGGTATCTCCTAATTTGATTCTAATGGAGACCTTTGCCTGCAGCTGTGTGACCAAAAGGATGCGTATGAAAATCAAGACCTACTAAAATCTCCCTATCGAGTCACTTCTTCCACTCGTGAGTGCCTGGCCAGGGCAGAATCAATTCTGAAAGCAGGTATGTAAGGATGAATTACCGGCACTGTGGTGAGGGCTTTCATTCCGGAGGGTGTTTTTTATTTTGATCTTTATGTACCTTAAAAAAAAATTCTCTAGCCTTGTTAATAATCTTCTCCAGTCTGTCTTTATGGAATGAAGGGGTAACCCCCCCACCCCCCCAAACCCAGTGCCTTCCTCATGGGCAAAGAGACAGGCACCCACCTACATTTCATCAATCCCTCCCGGTTTAGGAAAGCAATTTGCAATTCTAAACACAAAGGCAAGCGTGGGCAACTTCACAGCATCTCCCATTTGAGGAGATACCAGGACATTTGTTATTCAGTTATCTGATGATAAAAGCCAAGTAAAACCAAGAGTTCCAGTCTGACAGCGCCGGTGACCGCAGCTCTAGCCACGCATCTGCCCGTGTCGGGATACATGCCATCAGCAGCGGTGCAACAGCGGGTGCCAGCCCGTGCCAGCGGCGCTTCCCCGGCACAGCTGCGCGGGTTAAAACCTGGGTCAGGTGCGGGGGTTAACCTGGACTCACAGAACGTGCTCTCACTGCTCTGCCTGGGACAAACGCTTCTACTGCACAGTGCTCTGCAAAGCTAAGTTTGTCTGTCTTGTGAAAAGGAAGGAGTACTTCAGGTCTACAGCTTTCCTTTTTTTTCTTTCTTTTTTTTTTTTTTTTTTGGTAATGCAAGTTATCTGACAATAAATTTCAGAAACTTTTGTTTTCAGCATTCCCCTGGGAAAAGAGAAAACATCACACCAATTCTCCCTCTTATCGGATACTGTAATTCTTTTTCTAATCTTAATTCAATTTAGATTATTATCTTTTTAGATTATTATCTTTAGATATATATTATTCTATTTTGATTACTTATAATAATTTAAGGAATAAAGATGCAATTTTTGCCTGAAATTCCTGTGAGTCAACTGGTAAAAATAACTACTAAAATATGTTAAAAACTATCCAAATCTACTAAATATTTAAACGAGGAGCTCTAAGACAGGTAACACTATTGCATCCACTTCCCAGATGTGTCCTTTTTAATTCTGAAGGATATCTTAAACCTAGGAAAGAAAGTACCACTTCTGCAGTGCTGAGCGATTTTGGGGGTGAAAGGACCTCTGGTTAAAAATAAAATAACTTACCGATGTATTGCATTGAAACAACCACAGGGGAAACCGTGAGTCTGTCCAATTACACAGCTACCTAAATATCAAGCTAGAACTGAAAAGTTCCAGAGTGTCTCTAGTACAAGGGAAATTCCATACATGTTTGTGTGGATTCCCAGGGCTGCCATTTCATTAGAAATCTAATAGATTTATATCAAAATAGCAAAGGTCAAACTCAGCACTATACTCCAGATGTAATTTGAGCACATTTCTCCATCTAGTTGGCAAGGTGTTCTGACAACATCCTACCACCACCCCTCCAACCTAAATAACAACTGGAAAACATTTTCAACTTAATGTATTTACTGAATATGGTTTTCAACTAAATTACAAATTTATTAATTAAAGCCAATATATTTTCGGCCTCTAGTGAACAGCATTTCCTATGTTCACATAACCCACAACAGCAGGCTGGGGATTAGTAAGAATCTTTCAGTGGGACTTTGCTTCTGAAAACAAACAGCTGATGCTCGAATTCCTGGGATTTTTCTAGGGCTGGAAGTTTAGAATTGCAAACTACCATCATTTACTGCTAAAAGATCAGGTCATAAAACTGCGCTTTACTTTAACTTACTGAAATTTTCTTACTGGTTCAAATCACAGCCAGTGAATCAATTAAACCAATTAAAATTAATATTTAGTAGAACTTACTAGCCTTGGTTTGAACTTGTAAATGAAGACTGTCCAGGGTGCAGAATACACAGCCTGGGGAAAACCTCAGCTGGATCACTAACACAGTGTCACTGAAAGCACTTCTTGGGAGGGGGGCGGGGGGTGAGAAACACAGCAAACCCCCCCAACCTCCTTTCCCCCTGCAAACCATGCTTCGCATATTTACATTTAGTTAAATGCATTTCCTATTTTGAGAATACGGCAGTCTAGTCGTTTTTAATCTAGTCTAATGGCTTGTTAGTGCAAATCACTAGTTGGTTGCCATGCAGAGAATTTCCTACCCTACAAAAAACTGACGTACAAGACATTGTCAGATTTATTAAGTGTGGCATGAAAGGAAATGGAAGGAATCAATGATCATGCTCTATTACCTAAAAGTCAATCGTATTAGTCATCACATCTCACTATGTACTACCGATTAAATGTTGATACTGTTGGGTAATGAAGGGGGGCATGTGATATATGCATGAAGTACCTTATATCCAAGCCAGTAAGCCCAAATAACAGCAATAGCATGTTTATTTCTAGCCTCCTCCTTCAGTCGTCTCAGTTCCCTTCGCGCCTGTGATGCATTTGAAAATGGGATATAGAAAAGCTTAGGAAAGAAAAGGTTACTGCAAGTCCCCAGTGGTGCAAGAAAGAAAGAAAGAAACAAGTCACTACAAACAGCAAATATTAAAGCATGTCCCAGCTTCCCAGACTGCACCAGCAAAAGAATGTTAGCAGCAAGAGAAACAAACAACCAAAACAATTTAAATAATTGAAGAAAAAAATCAGCAGTTTAAGCCACTGAAAATATGCCCAGATAACTTTATCCTGATGGGCCTTCTTCAGTCTATGTAGGGACAACTAAGTGCACAATTTGTTGCCATTCTCTTACCTGGGTACCATGCCAATAAGCAGCAATTACTGTGGCAGCCTCGTTACAACGCTTCTGATGTTTAAGTTCCCGAAGAAGTTTCCGAGCCTGTAAACCATTGAAAAAGATTGTTTTATTAAAAAAAAAAATACTATCATTTCTTAATGATTTTCAACTAAGGCACTGCAACCTATAAATCTAGGCAAAACCAAAAAAACCAACAATGCCTCCAAATCTCCAAGCAAATAAATTCATAAATGCTACGCAGCCTAACGTCCGCTGGTCCCGGGAGGATTCTGCACGCAGTGGGAGCTCGGGATGGGCAGTGCAGGGGATCTCAGCTCAATGGTTAGTTGTCTCCCAGATTTGCTGCATCACCCAAGATATCTATGTGTCTGTCTGTACAACGGCAACAATGCTTTTGCTCCACACGGTGTACGTCTTAGCCATTTACACTGCAATAAAGAATAAATTGCCTGGCTTCAGGTCACACTTGAGGTCACGCCAGGCTTTTACCCAGGGCAGCACTACCACAAACAAGCGTGTTCTCCAGTGAGAAATGGAAAACTGTAACTCAAGATGAGATGATGCTTTTACCCAGTTTTCTTCAAATAATGCTCATGGGAAAAGACAGCATGTCAACAGTTGGACTGGAAGGGTATTTTTAACTCATTTAAACAAAATAAAGACAAAGTAACAAAAAACAAAAACAAAAACAAGAAAAATAGCACTGTCAAATGATGCTAGCTTATTGCTGGCAAACTTTAAAACCCTCTGGGCAGGAGAGGGCTGTTCACACCTACAGCTAGTAACTGCAGCCCCCTCCTTCCCCACCTGAGAGCAAGGGAACTGACTCTAGAATTAAAGGCAGTCCTCTCTTCCCTGAACAGAGCAAAAAGCCACATTTTGTGAGGTGGCGGATGGTTAACAAGAAAACATTTTTCTCCGAAGCTGGACAGCAGTAGTTTCTTTAAGCACTGTGGCCACTTTCCTGTGAGCTGTTAACTGCATTTTTACCTGGTAGTTCAGCATCACTCCTTAAGCCTCTACTACAGGTGCAGGATTACCCCTTCATGAAGTACAAAGCTCTCAGAGAAGCAGCCAAGCTGTAGCCAGCTGAGGCAGAGGACAGGCACACAGCACAAGGTACTCGCCCAGCACAGGCTGAGCACAGGGCGCTGCCACCCCTCCGCCAAGCACACACAGAATCGAAGGCTTCACCCCAGCAACATACTGCCCAGGTGACCTATTTTCAACCTGCTTTCCATCTTGTTCATTCTTTGAGCATCCTGTTTACCATAAAATAACCTCCAAACACAACTTAGTTCTTCCACATCAGTCCCACGTCACAGTTTCCCTAAGCCCAGCGGCAGAGCCCCGCTCCAGAGCTGCTGGGCTGCCCGCTTGCGTGTACCTCCATCTGCTGTGAACATCAGGCTCCCTCATTGACACACGTGAAGCGGGCACCTCTGGCCAAATTCTCCGGCAGAAGACGGCCCAAGGACAACCCAGAAGCTAGCATGGTCCCAGCCACCCACGGGCACCATCTGCAGGGACATGCAGCCAGCCCAGGCTGCACACAGATGTCCCAAACCCACCTCTTCATGGCAAACGCAAGCATTTAACAGCAGCCGCGGCACAGCCCCAGCTCGGAGGGAGCTGGCGTGGAAGTCGGGAGGCTCAGTGCGTTTGGAATGTGTTTCCTGACCCGCTCCTTACCTCCCTGTGCAGACACAGCTGCAACAGAAAACTCACCTTCCATCCTCTGATGTAAGACTGAACTATAATAGCTGAACTCTTTATCTTCTGATACTTTTTTTGTTGCTGTATTGGAAGTAAATATGTGATACTTAGAACATTTGCAACTGCAAAACACTGTGTAATAAAACATTCATTACTAACATTTGAAAATACGATTAAGGATACAAGCACTAAACGTAAAAATTGAACAATTTTTCATCACGCGGATGAGAGTGTAGATTCTGTACTCAACCAGAGGGGAAACAAAGCACATCAACAACGCTGCACGGACAATGTCACCCTCTGTGTACAGAAACACTAAGTTCACGGTCAGCAGCAGCACAAAAGTGACATGGATTAAACACTAACAGTAGCAGCTTTATTTGTCTGTCCCACCGACAGGGTAGCATACAAACCATCACAAATGCTCAGGTTCGTTGGCTAAGCTTTTTGCCATCTTTTCATAAGACTTGTGCTGTTCCTATTACCCACAGTCCCTTCATAATACCAAATGCTGATGATAACTTAGGAAGAGGAAAAAAGAGAACCCATGGATTCCAGAATAACATGCTGGAATTCAAGTATGCCAGTCAGAACATTGAATTTCCCAGAGAGCCGAGCATTTTCCTCCTAAAAAGCTCAGACCTCCAGTAGACCAGTGGCTAGTATACTGCTAAGTGAACAACAGCTGACAGACTTTGCAATAAGGCTTTTAGACCGCACAGTCAGCCCACTCAATGGCAGTGAACATCTCTGCAAGCCAGCATCCCCCCGAGGCCACTTTCATGCCATGGCTGACATCCGTCATGCCTTGCAAGGGAACGGACAGGCAAGTGTCTGCAGATCCTTTGGCCAAGCCTCCAGCAGAAGGAGTTGTCAAAAAGCTTGGTTCACGCAAGGAATTCCTTAGGAAACACTCCAAATCACAGCACCTAACAGTCACGTTGGGTTAGGAGAATAGTGCCCTCCATCTACAGGAGGAGGCTGAGGGAGTATTTTTATTGTCACCCGTAAGGAATTCTGAGAGTTTTGCTATGGTTTCATCCTCCATTCAAAGACAACTGCTGCCACAGTTCACCAGTGAACCAATAAAGGGCTACAGTTAATGATGTAAATATGGTCACATATTTGTTTTCCTTTCTTCACATTAAACGTTGTGCCAATCTAGCTGTGGCAACTCTATTTTCAAATCATTAAGATTGTCTGAGATCATAATGAAGCCATGTGGGCACGATGCAATTCTGTAATCATGTTGTTTGTAGAAGCGGTGCATTCGGTCATGGAAGTTCAGAGAGAAGAGTTTTCACAGTAAAAAAGCGTTTATTCCTATTTCTTCCAAATGACCTGTACTTCTAATTATCCAAGACAACTGAACCAAACACTGATGGCTTTCAAGACGCTAAACAGAAGCGCTCGTTGACTAAAAACCAGTGATTGTCATTCTACAACTTGCAGTTTAAGAAGATGCTTTCTTTCCGTATCCTATATTTCATCAAGCTTTCGGATATGCACACACTAGTAAAATGCAGCTGTGTAGTAATTGTTTTAAAACTTAGAAAAGATTTACTGTTTTTAGGTCAATGTTATTTACTAACTGAGGAAAAGAAACACGAGCCATATAACAGTACCGTTCAGTTCATGACATGGAATACGCAGTCTACAAACAGATTTGGAACTGTTTTAGAACTGTTTCAGCAGCAATACTGAACTATACGACTTATGAGCTATCATTAAAACAAATCCCTGGGATGCTCCCAAGCAGCATTGTCGAGCCTCAGATGCAAAGGTTCCAAAAAAGGCAAAAATACAAAAAGCCTTAGGAATGACTGAATTCCACAGAATCGCACATGTATATTACTGAACATTTTTTTTCACACATTAACCATCTGTTTTGAAAGCCCTGTAACTGCCAGGCAGCATAGTGCTCCAGCTGAATGAAACAGACTCTTCCCAGCTGGGCCACCAAGTCCTGCTCTCCTGGAGCTAACGGACTCTGGTGAGCTTTTTAATATTTTAAGCAGAAGCACAATGTAAACACTTAATAGTGCTCTACAGAATTGTCTTTATGCATGTTATTGGTACTGAAATACTAACATAAAATTGAATTCTTTCAGCACTTCTCCATATATATCAAGGAAAAATATTGTATGAAGGTTGCATGAAATACCGCAGCAAGGTTCTACGAAAAAATGTATTAAATGATGAAGACACAACCCCACACCCATTTAATAAGGACAGTATCTTACCGCGTATCTCCTGTACCAGGAAGCAATCACAATCTGGCTTTTTTTCATCAACAAGAAGTGTGTGCGGCACTTCCAACCTCTATAAATCTTCTCGATTAGAGTAGCCAGGTCCTCCAGCCGCTGCTTTCTCAGATCTTCTAGTTTGAAGAGCTGGGTGTGGGGGTTTGTAAGGTTTTGTTTGACATTGGAAGAAAAACAGCGAGGGAGAAGAGAGCAGAAAAAAACCCATAAGCAGTGCTATTGCAAGAGAAATCTCTCTGTCATTCAAGCCCCCCTTCAGATGCCTTTTGCTTTATTCATCTCCAGAGCTACAGGCAGCTACATCAGCAACGTTTGTGGCACAGATGCCGTTTGTTGCACAGAAGTTACATTAAATTCAGGCTGACAGCTACTGCAAAGTCTTAATTCACACCAATTGTACCAGCTCTAATATTAAAAAGTGCCTTTTTCAATGCTATCTTTCAAGGCAACACAGCAAAGCACCATATCTAAAAAAATCTGTAGTAACCAGCTAGTGAATTACGCAGTTTGTAACAGGCCATCCTCATGAAAGACAGCTTGATTTTGCAGAAGACATTGCTCACTTACTGTTCTTGGGTTGCGGATGAATATCTTTGATCTGCCAAATGAAAATTCTTCTTCAGGGATTTCCAATTCATTAAACAGTACCTCTACTCCAGCCCTAATAAGAAGTAAACGAGCTTAACAAACATGACCCCCAGCTCTAAAACTTCTTAGTTTACATATTCACAGATTAATTTACAGGAAGTATATGAAAGCATATTTTAAATTCTTAAATAGTGCTTGACATAAGATTGAAAACCTAACTCATTTACTCACTGGTTATTTAGCTAAAAGCAAGAATAATCACTGTAAAGACTCAGAATAATATGATGAAAAAAGAGCAATTTTTATTTAACAGAATCAGCAATGGCTTATCTTTTCCTCCCACATCTATAATGAGCTTACTTAAAAAAAAAAAAAAAAAAAAGAAAGGAAAAAGGAAGAGCTCTCGCGCTAATGTCAAAATGTGAAAAAAGATCAATGAGTTTGACATATGCTAACGTTCTACACGCCACCAATTCTATTTTATAAATTTTACAAATTTTATAGATGTCAACAAAAAAGGAGTCACACAGATCTTTGCTATGACTGTAACAGCACTGTTGCTGTCAATACTGCACTCCCACCGCTATCTCAATAACCTAAAGATTTAAATTGTAGCTAAAGATATTAATCCATTATGAAAGAAATTTAAATCATGCTATTGGTGGCCATGTGCAAAGAGGATTTAGAGAAGCTCATTTGCCGACCCAAGATGTCATCTATTTTTATACACGTGAATACAATGCAATTGAAAATTATATATTTAACACAGTTGATTTGCAAGAGGTATCATCTCATAGCTCTTCTCCAATCATTATGTAAAATTATTCTTGAAAGGACAGAGGAAGATTGCATGCCTGTCTTCAAAGAAGTGGGTGTTCCTATACTTTGAAAGTCAGTTATTAAAGATAAGTGTTCTTTTGATCACTCCAGACCTCCTAGTCATTTTGATCCCACTCCAGCATCTCTCTCACCCTTTCTTTCAGGCCCAGATGAGTAAAGGCTGCAATATATTCCAAACCCAACGCGACTTCCTTGCTCACACACAAAATCTTTTCCATTAGTAGATCAGTTCATCACTAAAATCACCTCCTTTGCCAAGGAACTGTAATTTTTAGCCTACGGAAAATTACGTTTGCCAGTGAACGAACTCATCCAAAATCCAGAACAAGATGCTAAAGAACAATATACAGGTAAAACACTTGAGCTGCACTAGCCTACTTCTAAATTTACTTTTAAAATAACTGAAAGTTCAATAAATTAAAAAAAAAAAATCAGAATAGGAGGAAGGCAGTAATTTCCCTCACTGGAACAGGACAGGTCAGAACACCGCTGTTTTCCTACCTGGCTGGCCCTCTCCAGTGGGGCCACGTCTGCTTGCACAGCATTTTGTACCGTTCCAGGCACGGCTCGTACGCCTGCCTGAAGGCGTAACCTGCCCTCCTGACCCGCACATTCTCCAGAAGACCGAGGTAGCGGATCTGGTGGCACACCAGGGCGTCATTGAAAACGTGCGCAGCCTTCTTGTCGTTGGGTTTGATGCATCTGGAAAAGGAAATGAACAGGGATGCTTGTTTGCAGCACTATGTGTCAACAACTATTATTGTGAGTTTAAACCATAGACTTCAATAGTTTATCCTTGGAAATCAAGATTTTTTAGTTATTATTATATTTAACGTCACCGAATATAAATTCACCAAAGCTTTGCCACGGGGTAACTGACCTGATATAGTTTGGATTTTTGGTCTGAAGATTTTTCATCAGGGTGGCAACCGAAGCCTTGAACTGTGAACCTGCTGTTGGTGGTCTCTTTAGATTGATCTTAGCGGGGTTACCTTCTGGGAACAAGGCTTTAATAAGGGAGTGATTGGCCTTCCACATGGCCTGGGAGAGGTCGCGGTACAGAAGATCATTATTTTTGTCAACAAATCCTTCCACCTGGTACATAACCTGAACAAGACAGAAGAGTCTCGTCAGAGCACGTTTTGAACTGCAACACAGGCCAGTTCAAAATTGACCCAGATTTGGTCAAAAAGAAATGGATTTATCCTGCTTTCTCACGATCCGAAACAAACAAAAGATGTTTCAGCTTTCATTTCAGATTTGACATCTGGAAGACTTTTTGCCGGATAAAATTTCTGTGAACATGCTACCTGAGAAAGATGCATTTTCTCACACCACTAACAGTTCCTTGTGCTGATCAAGTCTGGTTTCTGTAATGGAAAAAATCCCTTCTCCCGTGTTAGCTCCAATGCACCACCACTTGACAATACTCCAAAACAACCTTTTTTTGGCTGACAAATGCTTTCCTCCCTCTATTTTGAATCACAGCAGCAAAAAACCCTTTTCCCTTCAAAGTACTAAAGCTTACATTATTTGCCTAACTAATACAAGATATGAAATATCACCTCCTGATACCACAGCAGCAAGCAGCCTCTGCAGACCTCAAGGGACTTATTTTAAAGGACTTTTAGCAGGAAAACGGCCCAACAACAAGAAGCACGAATGCAAAGCTCTCCGCTGGAGACCCAGGAGGCATCCAGGGGAACTTCATGTAGATCTCAGGTTGCCACTAGCTTTTTGAATTTTTGAGGGTAGGGAATCTAGTTTGATTAACTGTGACAAGTCATCCAGCTGGTAACACGGACTCCTCAGCTTCATGATTTCTCAGTTCTGTGTAGATATGTGCTATGTACACAGAATATTGAATACAACTAATACTGACATAGCCATGTTTTACACAACAGCAAGCAACTGGGAACTCGGGCAGCGTTTTCCTTTGGAGCATGCGTCTCCGTTCCTGCAGGTGTGGCAAATGCCGCTACTGAAATAACAATTCATGTGAACTTGCTTATATTTCATAAAAGGAGGGTCAGACTTTTGTTGTCCAGTGACTAGATCAAAATGTTCTCCGCTGAGGATGGAAAAACAACATTCCTCCCAAAATAGGAGGAATTCACTGACTGCTCTGCTGGGTCAGTGAATGCCCATAACAATCACAGACCCTCACCGCCTGCTAAGGCACGATCTGTTCACAGTCTTCTCGAAGTACCGGGGCATTTCCAGTTTGCTTTGAATTTCTGACAGCCAAAGAAACCTAAGTATTAATCCCCAATAGATTATATGCAGTTACAAAATCTTCTTGGCAAATGCATATAACAAAGTTACTGAACTGCTGCCTCAAAGGCTGCAAGTATGGTATTTCCAGGACTATTCTGAGTGAGCAAATTATTGAGCTATTCCAAATTGTACGACTGAGAAAATGTTAAAACCTAGGGAAACATTAAACAGTCCTAGGAAAATGAAACACTTCCCAAATATTCTTTATTGTGTGAAATTAACGGTTCAGCAGATTCGAACAAGAAGAATAGTTTCAGCCCCTACACTTGCTTTTACATTGGTTTTAATTGTCTTCTTGAAAAGAATTTAATTATTTTCATTTTAATAAATAAATAGGCACACTGAATCACACATCAAAAACTACCAGACTGGTAACTATTCATATTGCTTATGTCGCAAAAAGCAAACACATTTGCAAGCCCCCTGTATATCTTTCTCTTCCATCTCTTTAAATGCAGACTGTCAGAATAAATTCAGTTCCTTCACATGTAAAGAAGCTCCACCAATTTCTCACCAACATGGCTAAGGACTTCAGCTAGTTCGGTGACAAAAACCTCATCTTCCAAAATACCTTGCCTTCGTATGTGTGCAAAATTTGTCATTCTAAACAACGCTTCATTTCCAGAGACCTAGCAGGAGGAGATGTTCACCACCAAAGCACACGGGACATCCTCTCCCGCTGATGGAAAGCGAACTGCCCTCGATTTCAGCTAGAGTACTGTGATCTCGGAAAACCTTCCACCCCAAATGATGAATCTCAGGCTTAAGACTGAGAAGATCAGGACAGACCTGAATTTATTATTTTTTTTTTAATCAGCTACTGACTCAAGGAATTCTCCTCCATTTCTGTAACCTCACTGAGCGGATGAAGAGCCTCCCTGCTGTACCATCGCTGGGCTTCCCGGGGTACAAGGCTCCCCACACACCGCGCATTCCCAGTTCCACCAGGTACCTTCCCAGCGTAATGCTGAATCCTGAAGCAGCTGTGAGGCAAGGAGGTGTCGTTGAGGAATCGGGAGCACTTGCTCATCCTGCTCTCAAAATGCTGGTGAGTGGCACAGACTTGGTTCAGTTTTTCTAAAAAGGTGTCATCGGTAACGGTTCCTGGTCTCAGGCACTCTTCGTCTAGCATGGCCAGGATTCCAGTCTGGTTCTGAAGTTTCAGGACAAGAGCTTTAGTGTCTGTTTCCATCAAGGCTGCTCACCTGTTTGACTTCTGCTACCCAGAAAAACGTTCCACGAGCCACCTCGAAGTGTGGCTCTTTTCCTCATCCCTGTTTCTAACGGATTTTTCATATCTGCATTTTTAAAAGACCGCTTCTCTGATCTTGAACTTCATGTTGGAGTTTCACATCATTTATTCAGACTCTAGAAACTCCAACTTAACAAAGTAGGCAGTTTATGGGAAAAAACAGCATATGTCTTCTGTTACTGGCTAAAAACTATTCTTTAAGGAATTCTACCTTCCTTGCAGCGCTAAGTCCATAGCAAGTCCTCTTATTAGATGCAAGTACTTTCTGTACTCAGTACTCGGCATTCAGTTACAAGCCATTGAGTTTTCTAGCGTCATTATAAAAAGAAATGTTTACAATGCTGCATGTGTATCTGCTATTGAAAACAGCACTAAATGTAAACATTTAAGAGTTGTTTGGTTATTTTTCTTTTTGTTGTTTTGCACGGGTGCTACTGAACATTCCTAACAAAGTAACATATAGCCTTATAAATTTGTTTTTTGAAGTAAAATCAACTTTTACCATAAAAAAATCAGATGACTAATACAATGAGCGACTTGCTTTACAAAACCAAAGCGCATAAGGCTGCGTACAGACTCTACAGGTAAATTTAATCCACACATTAAAAAATTATTCAGATAAATTCTTGAATACAACTTACATTTTCTATTAGGTCACAAATTATAGCGTTGTTGAAATACTCAATATGAGTCCATTCAATCCCCTGTAAGAAAAAAATAAAGAAATGTGTGAACAGGAGAAGGATGAACAGGGAGCTGTTCCTTTAGGCAATTATATTCCACTTACCTAAGATACTATTTTCAGATTTAATCCTATAGGCTTACCAACCTTTTATTTATTAAGAAAGAAATGCAGTCATCTACTACTAACATGATCTGTGCAAAATGACCGCCCTTGAGCAGCTGCCAAACTTGCTCTCCATTCCTTTCCCCCACCCGTGTCAGCTTCCCATGCACTCCCCTGGCGCCCCGCCACGCTCCCCCGCCCCAGCACCCTCTGCCCACGCTCCCGCTGCCTGCAAGGGAACCGGCCCATTGCCCTGCAAGCAGCCGAGAGCAACATTTCTAAGCTCTTAGTTGTTGTTTTGTTTTGTTTTTTAATGGGAGGAAGAAAGAGGGCTAAATTTAGCTGAGACCATCTGAAAAATCCAAAGGTTGGCTGTTGTTCAGATATTCCTAATACCCTATTTTTTTTTCAAATATCAGTGATAAAATTTCCAAGATGAGATGCCAAATGCATCAGGGGGTAACACTGGTAGGGCAAAGGACTGGAAAAAGAAAGCACAAATTTACTTTTTCATTTGCGTTCTGTGCTATACTTCTCGCAGTTAAGTTTTATCAGAGCATTTGAAATATCATTCAAGAACCAAATTGCAGTAACGATGTTTCAAGAGTTTCACCACTGAATGCAAAAAGAAAAAAAGACACGCCCAAATATTATCCTCAGGATTGTAAGGCTGGAACTTTATTTACATTTTTAGGAATGTTTATATAGCGAAGTGGTATCTTCCAATTTGAGTACAGACAGCATACACCAGTTTTCTACAGCTGCGATCCGATATTTCATCTGAGCTCTGTAGATCATGGGGGTACTCCTAAAATCCACTAAAACTTTAACTTGATGTTCACTTACAGGGTAACATCAAACACCAGAGTCTGGGTTCCAAAGTGCATCTCAAATTTCCCCATAAAGCTCACACAGCTCCCTCTAATACTTAATTGAAAGAAAACTAGAACCAAAAATATATTTGCCGTTTCTTTCCTCTCACGTGCTCTTGTTTTACCTACCCAGTCCCCCTCTGGCACAGGATTAGCTGTGGCTGCTGTTGGGGTGTATCCTAGGTACCGCTGCGTAACCCAAAACACAGGCTGTAGGGTAACGGCACTAATACCAGGATGTCAGATTAGCCTCCTAATAAATTAATTAGCCTTTGCTCAGAACCACCAGCCACTGTGGCAAATGGACGAGCACTCGGTCTGGTTTTTACCTGGAGGACTCATCATGTGAAACAAACCCCAAGCCAACCGTTCCTGCTCAGTGTAACTACCACAGGGTCCTACACAAACACGCTCCACGCCAGGTCAACAAAGCGACGGTTCCCTAAAAAGAGGTTCCAGCTTGGATGCCTGTGTACCTTACAGGGACAATGGGAAGAGGAGAGGACAAGGAAAGACCCGTTCACGTTTTACCTCTCGGATGTATTCCTCCTGCTCTTCCTTGAGGGTCAGCTCAATGAAGATCTGCTGCAGCTTCTCATTACAGTAGTTAATAATGAATTGCTCAAAGCTGTTGTCCTGTCAGATAAAACAAGTTTGCATTGGCTGTTGTGTAGACACCCAGGAACTCGGCTGGAGTGAGTTACTGCAGCAGCTGCAATTCCACAAGCCGCTCCATTAACTACTCCTTCCAGTTTTGCCAAGTGATGGCTGGAGTTGTATTTTATTGAGATTAGTTTGGAAATTCTAGACCAAATCCTTCCCTGCAGCTTTCTTCCTTGGGAGGGACAAACCCTCTGTGAGTGATATCCGTGATGCCTCTGTATCAACTCCTTGGGATAAGCCATAAGGGCACCTGTGGTGTCAGGGAACAAAAAACAGTTTTGCCTGCACTTATCGATCCCCATACGTCCAAAGTAGCCTGCTGCAGCTTCGGATAAATAAAATTGTAACAGCAGCATTAGCTCTTTTCCACTCAAAGAATCCTGTTTCACTAGTGATCGAGGCTCGAGCTGCTATTCTGGCTGCAGCTGAGCGGGGGTTTAGGGATTATTGGCTCCAGAGGTCACCCCACCCCCTCCCTGCCAACAAACTGCTCGTGTAATTGCCTGCTGAAACGATGGGAATTAAAAAAGAACTTTATCTCCTGCAAAAGGCTAATTCATATAAAAGTGGGTTAGGGAGCAAGCACGGGCGTGACGCTTTGGAGCAGGGGCTGGAGCAGAGCCCAGGAGAGGGGGGCTGCAGCCCCAGCAGCCCGCGCTGTCACGGCCACGTGGCAGGGGCACATAAATCACTACACCTTTGCACATGACCAAGTAAGTCTGCTATATAACACCTGTCAATACCTGTGAAGCTCAAGGTATGGTGACAGAATTTTTATGACTTAAGAGAAACTGCAATCACTTACATGGTTAAATTAAGGAGATCTGTTTGCTCAATGGTATTAAGAACACACAAGCAGATTAGAAAATATTGAGGCAGCACAGATTTCTGTTATCATTTTAGTTGTAGGTAAAGCAAAATCACAGCTGATCACCAAACTTTCTCAGCCACATCAATCTCTGCCCCTCGCACCAATCACAACTGTCAATCGGAGACTGCAAAACTTGCATAGCTCTAGATGAGAAAGCTAAAATTTGGCATGCATCAAACCCAGCACGGCAAACAAGTCATACTTACTGCGTTCTGTTGCAAAAAGAAATAATTACATAAACTGCAGTCAGTATTTACAGCACTTCCATAACAACACAGGATGTATCTAGTTACATTTATTTAGTGTACTGAGTAGATCAGTCTTTTTATCAGGCCTGTATTTGTATGTCATTGAAAATACGAAGTACTACATAAACATAACGTATTGCTTCTTTGTAGATGAGCATATCTTTAGGTACCGTCAAATAAACCACGGGATTGGGGCACATCACGGCGTAACACAGGGGAGCATTCCTGCATTGCCACGTCTCTAAATCACCCTCTATCTTTTGTCTCAAAAAGCCACATATATAACCTTCGGCAGACAAATCTCATTAAAGGGAGAGGAGAATGGGGAAGGGAAGAGGGTACTGGGGGAAGAATGAGGAAAAGTTTATTTGACACGCTCAGATAAAGCCATCGCTTTAGATACATTGAGTTTGAAGTAAAAGGACCCCAACTGACTCATCACCTTGACAAAGAGGAAGGGTAAAACACACTCCGTACCCTCCTGCCAGGTACACGCCACCCGGCGCAGCAAGACTGTTCCTCCGACAGCCCATGTTATTCCGATCGCAAGGACCGCGGGACTTTTCGCTCACGCATTATACGCAGGCTTTGTCTTCAAAAGAGGATGGAAACTGAACTGCAAATCCAGCTAAACCATCTAACTAAAAGGTCATTAACAATATATTAAAGTAATTGCTAGATGCTTTCCCGATTTGCTAGGTATTTGCAATATTTATGGTTTGCCAAAGAAAAGCAAACCAAAATCCACAGAGTTCTTCACAAATCACTCCAAGCTATAAAATTCTACTTGCCATTGCCAAGCCACTGAAAATTGCTATTCCAGGAAAAAAGTCGTTGAAGAGCAGCAGCAATTTTGTTCTTTATGTACAATACAGAGCAAAAGGCTAACAGTTAATTACAGCCAGGGAAATGGGGAAAAACATTTGGAATTACTGAAATTCTCAAAATGCTTAACTCCAAACAGACCAGAAGATGTTCGGTAAATTAAATACACTTCAGAAAGAGGCATTTTTTTTTAAAGGTTTTAAGAAATATTGTATGAAAAACCAATTAAAGTGTTTATCTCTGGAAAAATCTGAGTAAGGCAACAGAGACTGAGAATTTATCTTCCCTTATTATATATCTATAATTTTGAATTACGTGAGGGCTTCACAAAGCACAGATGCATGCTCACAAATGAGTCATCCCCAATATTTTAACGAAGGCTCCTAGGAATTAATATGACAGAACTAGAAGGGTTCTAAAGGACTTTTGACATTGTTTTTGAGAAGGCAATAGAGAATGAATAGTGTCAGTGACAGCACATCACTAAATCTGTTCAGGAGAAACGGGCTGGAAGGACTCAGCCATCAGATACTCTCCTTGCTCTTTACGCTAACCATTTGCATTAAGCCACAGAAAGGGTTTTGACCCACACAGCAGCAGCACTGTCCAACCCAAAATTTCAGGAAGAGTTAGTAAATTCAAATATCCTTAGGAAATTTTAGGAAAAAAAAGTAATAGTTAAGACCAGCACTTCTCAAAGTGTCAGCTTCCCTTCCAGGCTGTGATTCTGCTACTTTAATTTTGAGAGCATCACTTTAATCCCTGCATTTTTATAGCAGCATTTCAAACTATCCCTTTGAAATCCCTGTGGAATACAAAGTATAACCTTTGGGGAAGAAAAAACCACTCAGTTTCTCAAATTAAATTCAAGGTGCTGCAAAACAGAATGTCACTTGAGACAGGCTTAATGTCATGTCAAATTTACAGATACAGACAAAGCAACCTCCCTCAGCTTATCCTCACAATCTTTTATCAGGTGCAACAATAAATTTAGACGAAGTGGAAAAATTCACTGACAAAAATCAAAGCCTACTTCACCATGTTTTTCACTTCACAAGTAACGGTGTCTTGCTCATGCAGCTTCACTCTTTACCAGTCTTCAAACTACTAGACATCTGGGTGGCAATTCATGAACAGCAAGTTTTCAAACTCTAAAAAATGTGGCTCCATGCAAAAATATAGTGCTTATATACACAAGCAGATCATGATGTTGCACCTACTCAGGTTATTAAAAGTTGACCATGAAAAGATAAAAAAGTTCTAGTTTTGAACCGCTGCAATGTATTGCATAAAGATGCTTGAAAGTCTAAGGGAAATATTTTTTGTCCCTTAATGTTACTTAATTTCTTCTTTGGAAGACTCCAATCATGCATATCATGGAATCATCAGAAAAAACACAGATGCGTGTTCCTGATCTTATACATTGTTATACTAGTAAATACCACCAGCAAAAAGACATTTGTTTGTTTGTTTGTTTAAAAAAAAAAATTAGGCTAAAAGTCTCTTACTGATCTCAAGCAGAAACGTCTCCACATGCTGATGCTGAGTGCCTTGTCTGGCATTAGATTTATGAACACAAAATACAACAGGGCATTTCCCCATTAAAACCAGCTACCTCCTTCTAACCTCTCCCCATAGAGAATTCAGATTCACTTCTGAGCACCCAGGTGCCAGCAATTTCCAGAAATACTGAGGCAACTAGGATACCTACTTAAAACTGAAACCTGGGCACTCTTCCATACTAGTAGGTAGGAATAAATTCTTACCTTCCACCTGCCTACTAGAGCCCTAGTTTTAAGTGTTCTGTTCTCTTGTGTCCTCTCCACTTCACTGTTTTCCCCAAATCAAGCATATGTTGTTAATTCATATCCACAGACTCAGCTGTATCACCAGCATCACACCTACACAAAGTGTTTCTCAATATTTCCGCTTCTTAATCTTTCATCACACCAGCTCTTGCTGACAGCCAATTAAAAAATCTACATGTTGTTCAGTCTACAACCACACTGACAGAGGTATGCAGTAACACCTTTCCAAATACCTTGTATGAACATACCTAGAACCAAA
Source organism: Falco punctatus (assembly GCF_963210335.1). Taxonomy (NCBI): domain Eukaryota; kingdom Metazoa; phylum Chordata; class Aves; order Falconiformes; family Falconidae; genus Falco; species Falco punctatus. The sequence continues at coordinate 4,085,722 of NC_137588.1, forward strand.
AAAAATACATGAGAAGTATTTAAAGGAAAAGCATAATTTAAAACAAAACCCAAACATTGCGTGCTGTGAGACTGACAGTTGAAAGCAACAAAACTAATGCCATTAAAATTATTTTTTTGACCAGTATGGGGCGGGGAGACATAGAGAGACTGATGCTTTTGTTCCAACACCTATAGCCCTAGAAAGTAACTTTTCTGCAGGCAGCAGAAGTCTCTGACCTCCTCCTAAGACAGGCAGGCGATCCCAGGTAGTTCTACCAGGCTCCCAGGCTCCTGCTGGGGCTCTAGAGAAAAAGCCAGACGGCAAAAGCAATGGAGATGGACAACACACGTCGCTGACATGAGTGGTGGAATGAATGGTGAAACCAACCAGCAAATTTAATTTATATTCTACTGTGGTGTCTGGGAATAAGAATTTTTATGTATGACCACAGACACATACAAGTTTATGAGATGAAACCAAGAAATATAAACGCTAGAAAGTGAAAATCAGCAAAAGGGAGAGCGTGCATTTAAAGAAAATTTTAAAAGACACTTATTTCACCTTAGAAAGCAATAAGCTACATGTGACAAGTTCTAACAATTTCTTTTTATTTTTTTGCGAAGTTAATGAAGATATGTTATCAATATCCCTTTTCTGGTTACATACATAAACATTTCAGTAATCAAACTTGTTGAAATCAAACTTAATTGAAAAATATCTAAACTAGAATAAGCTCTTGCTTTTGTGTAAGTATCTCCATAGGCAAAGAACCAGAGAAGTGTATCATTTAACAATACGTATTCCATGTATATGTAATCGAACTACGTTTCAGTGTATCTAATGGAAGCAACGATAAATGCCGAAGCTTCAGGGATTTCCCTTTTTTTGCATTTGTGTAGCACAACCAGCCCCAGCCCCCAGTGATGCTGCCAGCACCGGCAGAGAACGAGGCTCTCTGCACCCCATCCTGCTCTCGGCCCTGGTGCCCAGGCACACAATCTCACCCAAATCTGGAAATGAGAAATGAGGGTGAATCCAGCGCGCACCGCGTGTGTGTGGATCCACGGGGAAACCCAGGCACAACCGCTTCAACAAATCAGCCTGACAAATTCCAGACCTGGGACAAGAGACATTACAAACGGGCAGGCACCTACTCTCTCATCACATCCACTCCGGCACGAAGGCAGAGGAGCTGCTGCAGGGCAACACATCACTCCCACCACCCGAAGCAGAGCATTTTTTGTGTATTTGCTCTAGCATTTCGAATGTTTCCTCTGTTGGAAACTGCCAGCCGAGGGGGTTTACGTCCTTTTGCAAAATAAGCCTCCCTAAATACTTAAATTAGAATGTGATTAATTACATGATGATTAACTTCCTGGGGTGCACCTCTGCTGCTGAGCATTCTAGCGCTTAAGGAAATTACTGCTTTAAGTGTTATTTTAAAATTTCCTCTCTATCTGTATATATATATACACACACACATAAAAATAGCACCTAGGAGCCCAACTAAGGGTCCTTCTCTGTAAAGCTCCCCTCTTTCATAACCCTTGCCAGCGGAGACAGCTGATCAATTACAGATTGAAAATTCTGTTCTCTTCCTTCACACTGGACCAGGCTTTGCCCTGCGCCACCAGAGTGAACAGAGGGGGAGGTATGCGCAGCACGCGTTGTGCTGATGGGCAGCAGAAACGGGTTGAACAATTTGGAAAAGCAAATCTATCGCAAGGTAGAGTGCCTAGAAAAAGTGACTGGAAATTGTGGTCTGGAGATTAAGGGAACTCCCAAAGCAACAGATATCCATGGCTGAGTTAGAGCCAAAGTCAAGACATGAAAAAAGGGTCCCCAGAGGCTAAAAGAATTAAAAAAAAAAAAAAAAAAAAAAAAAAAAAAGAAGAAGAAGATGAAAAGATCCTGATAAGCCAGTTTGTGTGCTTTTTTTTTCCTCCCCCTCCAACTCTTCTTTCTAGCAAACAACCAGACCCTTCCCCAGTAGAATCTTCCTTGAGGTGGGACAGGGTAGGAATTCTCGAGCCAGCAGCAATCCCCCAGAGCTCAGCTTGCTCTGAAACAAACGGTCAACAAGAAACAAGCTAACTGCCATAAATAAATAGAAGTGCTATCCAACTGCATCACAGACTGAGAAATGGACCTGGCTTCACTGCTGGGTGGCTCATTTGGCTCTTTTATTAGTATTTTTATTTACTGCTCGGTTTTATGCAGAATGTAATGGATGCTGCCACATTTTTGCATGTCCTTGGGTACCTGGAGCAAAAGGAGTTGGCCAGATGCTCTGCCCAAAGACAAGACATTCACATTACCTCAGGTCAACCCTCAGCAGGGGTCTGAGGGCCAAATGAGAACAGTCCCTCTGCTTTTGCAGCCTTTACTTTTGCAGCTCTACCCCCGGTGCATCCCTGCTTCTCACCAGGCTAAAACATGTGAACAAATTGCTCTGCCAAGGGACAGAGCAGAGGGCATTCACGCTCCCGAACCGCCAGCTCAGGGCCGGGCACATCTCAAGAATAAGCCTTTTTTGGCAGCCTTAACTTTCATAAAAGTGCACTCCAAGCCATTAGCTTGGTCATAGGGACCAGCTACACAGCGGCACCTGAAAATTCAGAATAAAGCCTTTAAGGTGACTAGTGCAGGCAGACATTCCCATCTCCAAAGGCTAGGCAGGATGAAATATTCACGCTTGCTCCATGACATCCATTTTTACATACCCCAGCCCTTGACTACACAGGACACGCACACAACAGAAAATTAAATGTCCAAAGCGAGCAGAATGAGCCTTGTACCCTCATCTCTGTTGAAACCTGCCAGCCCTCATTTCTTTTTCATAAACCCCACTCTGACATTCCACAGAGATGCAAAAACCACTTCTGCCCCAAAATACAGAAACAAACACGGAATACACCAGGGCCAGCCCTAACCCTACCCCAGAAGTCTGCCATCCAGCTGCTTCTGAAACTCCCAGTGCCACCAACCACCATCCCTACCCCACCTCAAATCACAGTCTAGACGGCAGACCGATGACGTATGCAGCCACTCAGAATCACGGATAAACATCCTTGGAGCAATCAGTGTCAGGCTTCGAACCCATTGCTCAGGCTCCAGCAGCATTACACAACCCACCCGGTCCTGGCGCCTGCATTTTCACACCAATCCTAGTCCCTAAAGCCTTGCCCATAGACAATTCACACAAGACACCCCCCAAAATTTCAGCCTTTTGCTTTCAAAACACCCCGTCCCAGCATACAGCTTACCACAAAGAGCACAGCAGGAGTCAAAAATAAACAGCTTCACAGCACCTATTTTGTGGATTGTGTAGCCAAGCTTGCTGTTGGCATCCGCCAAACCCACAAAGGCTGAGGATTGTCAATAGATTTAAATTCCCTAATGTGAATTTTTTGGACAGCCAAGCCCTTAAATCTGCTTTCTTGGATAGCTTTTGGGTTTGCCTGAAAAATGGGGTTTGTGCTTGATAAAAAGGCTAGCTGAAACCAAATCCCAAAGCACATATGCCAGCATTATCAATACTCCAGCACCTTTCCTTTGTTAAGTGTCGAGAAACCTCCAGTTACTTGGTAAATTAACTTCATCTTAAAGTACAGACAACTGCAGAAATTACAGTGGATGGTAAACAATCTTTCAAAAACTGATGAAAAAATCTCAATTATAGAAGCGTTGATTTGCATATAATAGAACAAGACTGCTATTGCCATCAGAAGATGAAGTGTAGGGTCTTTCAGGATGGTAAATCTGGATTTCTTTACTCTTCTTACAGGAGAAATTGTAGGATGATCTAAGAAACCAGGAATAAGACCCAAGAAATATTGTCTGCCCTGCCCATTATGAAAGAAAAACATCAAAAATCCATGGCAAACTAATGTTTTGGCAGTGGAAGCAGAGTATTCTGTAATGTATTCCAATAAATTTTAAGTGAGAAACTCAGGACAAATGAGGTAAACTAGAATATCGTTATTTTATTCTTTCAGCGATCGTGATGGGTAAGTGTAATACTAAACGGGAAAAAAAAATCACCCTTCAATAAACACACATCTTGCTACTTATTCCAACTGTATTAAGCATCACAAGTAAATATTTAGTACGTATATTAAAACCTGCTACTACACACACTTTCTATGTTTTTTGGCATGTTCCGGCTCCAAGGTACAAGGACGCTTCAGGTCAAAGAACATGCACTAATGATAAACCCACCTGATTCCTGACTAGAAACACGATGGAAGCAGGCCTTTTTACCTTCAGCATACCAAATGGCTTACGTATTTTAAATGCTCAAGTTTAAAGATGACAAAGGCTTTCAAATGCATTTTTGCCAAAAAACATTCTTTGTAGAGATGACGTTAGTTCTAACCTTCAAGAACAGACACGGAAATCAAAATCTGACTTAAGGATTAGGTTCAAAAGGGAACTGCCCATTTTTAGCCAGAGGTTTTAAGTAGTTTGTACTTAGATGGACATAGTTACTGCCATCAGCTGCACCTCAGCTAATATTTCAAACGTCTAGCCATCATGTTTACAAATGTACCATGCAGCAAACCGCTCCAAATTCCACTATACTTGTTATGCTATAAATCTTAAGACATTATTCATTTTTCCTTGAGTTACAGCATGATCCAATGTTAAAATTTCATTCACTTATTGATTGTTTTAATATAATTAACTCTAAGCAACATATTTTCTCTGAAGCCATTACTTAAATTCCCAATAATAATTGGGGTTTTGTAATCATTTTCTCAAAGTCTTGAACAATTTTTGTGAGATTCAATCATTTGTTACAAAACTTGATATAAAAATGTTTGGCAGGCGTCCTCTTAACTGACCTTACTACATGACATTCATTCAAGCAACCACAAGATGAGTTACACACTGCTTACACAGTGTTCATTACAGAATTATTTTACTCAATGTAAGGATCATGACGTAACATAACCCAACTACAACTAAGCAGAAAGTTAATTCTGTTTTGCCTTGGAAGAACGTTCTCAATTGAATCAAAAGCAAAGATAAACCAGTGGTTTCTGGTTATGAAATTAACCTGCCTGGAAGCACAGGGATGGCTAAGTGGGTGGTATGGCAAATCCAGCTGATTCAGGATTTTTTAATGGATTGTTTTTCTATCATTCACCCTCCGAATTACAGTACTGCCACACAGTCCCCAAACCAGTAACTGTACTAGTTACCTCTAGAAACCTAAACCAACCCAGTGACTTATTCAAACATCTTTACATTAACACACGGCACGGTACAAGCCACGTATGCTGCTGGCATGCTACCTGGCTCCCATTTGGAATGTTCAGGAACAATTCCGTTATTTCTGTGATGCCGCACCAAGCTGCTTGGCTAGCTCTCTCACTACAGGGCTTAACTCGGGAGGGGAAGAGTCTGTCTTGTATGAATGTACTGATAAATCTGATCCTCAAGTCACAAGGCAAACCCTTCCCACCTCTTCCAGTGGAAACAACACTCAGCATTTAAAGGAGCGACCAATAACCACCCATATTATTTCAGAGTTCTTGAGTTTGTATGAATTGGGAAAGCTACACTGTCATTCAGTATGCAAGGTAAGTGGAAAGAGCCCTGGTTTTTCATTTTTCTTCCGCAAAACTACCCCTCCTATGCTCAACTACTTACTTACGACCTTCTAAGATGTTGAACTCCTACAACAAAAGCAAATTACATGCAAGAAACAACGAAGTCCCTGGAACACCATCCCACAAAACCAAATACTCAGTTGGCTTGTCTGCTAGCACAAGCTTCTGTCTCCCACCTCACCCTACGTGTAATCAAACATGAAGGAAAGAGCTCGTGAAAACAGGACTCCTGCCCAAAGATGCCAGCAGTACCATTCCAGCATCCAGCTTGGAATACAAAGGACATACTAAAGGTATGGCAAGGACCAGCTCCAAAGTGGTCTGGCACCAACCTCCATTCAGCCGCCTGACTGCTTGCACTATATTTTCATAAATACGCTCTGGTGTTTAATGCAAACAACACAACGTAGCTCAGTAAGCCCTCAAAGCAAGTATTAGCTTTGGTTTTCCTCTTCATAGAGGTATTTTCATCTGCACAAACTTTGATGTTAAGCTTCTGAAATAAAACTTACACCACCCTCCCATGTATAATTACTCTTTTCTGGGTTATTCGTATCTTCTACATGGTTTAAACACACTCCCTGGATTTTCCAGAGGGATGTAGGGAAGTGGGTAAGAACTGCAAGTTTTCTACTGACTTTTCTCCCTAGCTAAGTTTCTATTTTAAACACTACACAGATTCCCAACCAAGATCTATAAATCTCTCAAAAAAAACCCTGTCAGAGTAAGATTTATGAAAATGCCCTCTCCCTGGTGTTTTCTAACCCGATTAAAAACTCCTTGTCGATTGTTTTTGTTTCAAAACCCCACCAGTCTGAAAATACTACAGTAAACAGCAGTGAGCCACAGATCGCTAGCTAGGAATCGGTTTGGAATATTTATGTAAGTGAATTGAGATGAAATGGAATATAATTCCTTGCTTAATCTTGACAGAAAAAAGATGTATAGTTTTTGTTGTGTTCTTTGAAGGATAGAAAGCTTGTTCAAAGACATGCACAAAAAGCCTGAAGGGCAGAAATGACACTGCCAGAGTTTCTCTTATGCTCAGAACGTATGTCACAACAAAATATATTTAGTTTACCCATTATAAACATTTATTTACCTATGGTGCAAACCCAAAAGTTTGCCTTTCATAAATTTTTGTTTCAATTGCCAGACATGATAAGACTTCTCTCTGGCTTACTCTTCTACTGTTGGGTTTTTTTTTGTGTCAGGAATAACAGACTTCATTCAAATTACATGTATTCTGATTACAAGTTAACGAACTACTCTATGAAGCTTTAATAACAGCTCTCATGTTAAACATTTGCAATTATAAAGATCTTACCTCAAAAATTTCAAAGCCATAGATGTCCAGCACCCCCATTACCTTCTTTCTCACTTTTGTCTGTGCCTTAAAAAAAATATTAAAACGTCCAGTCGGTCATCTGTACACTTCATACTTGGGAATCAAGAAAACGAATGTATCTCATAAATAGGCTGTCAAATTCTGTAAACCGTTACGCACAGTAAACATGAATATTTTTATAAGCTCAAAAACAAGAGCAGACAGCAATTTGTTGAGCTGTGATACAGTTATTCACCTGTACCACATGTAGCAGCATACAGAAAAATGAAACGGGCAAATAAAGTTTTACCGTCCACTTTAATTTAAAGGATTTCTATTGATTTTTTTAGTTGCAAACCAACAATACCTTAATGCTCTCATTGATTCTGGTGACCAGCCAAGAGAAGAGACGACTGTATAAATTCTTAGCCAGAGCATCACGGGCGTAATAAGCCTCAACAGAAGAAAGAAGAAGAATGTTATAAATGCTGAGCTAACCCTGAAGTTTTTGTATTACTGAACACAGTGAGAGCGGCTGGGACAGCAATGCCTCTGCCTCGGCAGGCACCGAGCCGGCGTAGGGGTGCCAGGGCACACGGGCAGCGCTGGCAGCTGGAACAGCAGCCACAAGCAGGGCACCTCAGCCCTCTTCCTGCTCATCCCTGTGTCCTCTGAAGACTCCCCCCCCCCTTCCTAACCCTACGCGAAGGGGCCTGAGCAGCTGTGGCTGGGGGAACGACACTGCTGCGAGCCTGCGCTGCTGAGGCACGGGTGGCAATGGCACAAGGGGACAGGCGCTGGCGGCAGCGGGCTTTCAGCAGCCCGGGGAATACAACTCACATGAAATTACACCGGTTGCTCTAAATGAAAACAGTCTGCCACAATACTTTCAGCACGCATTTTCTGCAGAACTGTTTGATTTTTTTCATTCTCTGCAACATTTTCTTATCCTTTATCTTTTTGAGGTAATTCGCACCCACCCCCAAAACAGCCGGTGTATCTGAACACTCAGACACTGCTGAAGGAAAAACACACATGCTGGCGATATGCTTTACCCAGCCTATCGTCGTCTTTATTTGGGCAGTTACGGATTACTCACATAGAATAAATTGCCATTTAAAACTATATTTTCCTTTCAAATCAGGACCTCTTCTTACCTGAGCCACGTTCAGCGTTGTGGAAACTTTCTCTTGCTTGGCTTCAACCGTTCGGAAGCTGAAAGCTCTCTCCAGTACAGACTGGTCTATACCCGTCAGCTCGCAGATTTCCTTGAGTTCTAGCAGAGTACAAATAAATTGAATCCTTCCCTATCATTGCCTTTTCTTCCCCAACACTATTAGCTTTTTAGTGGTTCAGGATTTTCCCAAAGGAGGTTTTCTTCAACTGAAGCGGCCCTCCACCCTCTCTCCCCACCGCCCTGCCAAGCAAAGATTTTAAAAATCTGCACAGCCAGAGGAAACCCCGTTATTGGTTTTGAAAGCACTTTCTATCTGGTTATTTCTGTGAAGAAACTTTTCTTCCACTTGCCACAGACTAGTTTTCAGGAAGAAAAACTTCCAAATGAAAATAAATGAACTTTGAAAATGTATGAACTGCAAAAATGCAACCAAATGGATTTTTGGTGGCAGGCAGAGATACCCTACTCCAAAGGAACAAAACGCCTCCACTGCAGAATAACCAAGCGCTTGCAGCAATGCACAGCACCATTTAACACTGCAGAAGAAAGCATTAACAAAGTGGAATAATCATTTTTGGAATTTCAAACACAGCAACTGAAACCGCACAGAATTCGAGCCATATTTGCATGCAGGTGAGTTTTAGAAACAATCATTGATTCATCTGTAAGGATACCGTATGTCTACAAAAACAATAAAATTAATATTGACTTGAGACAAATTAGTGGGTTTCCTCTCATTGTTAATCTTGTCTTACCATTCTTATCTTTGATTTTACTTTCATCTAGGCCATTCACACGAGATTCGGGCTTAAATTCAATATTTCCCAATTTCAGAACGGCTGCCACCACTTCAAAAACAGACTGTGTTTCATGATCCATAAAGCCAACAATCTGCATTGCATTCTGTGAAGGGATGGATAAAATTATGAGATGAAAGCATCTACACTTAAAGAGATCATAAACCTCACCATTTATCTGTTTTAGCATCAATTGGAAACGTCTTATGAATGCTTTTGCTACAGAACATGGTAAGATTACTATGCTTAGATAAGTGAGTTCTTCAATACGCAAGACAGGTTAAAGAAGAGCTGGTAATCGAGCTGGCATGCCAGTCCAGTCCGCTTCCAGGATTCATTGTTTATGGGTTCCTAAAATGCTGTACTTTTTTTTCAGCCACCGAATTTAGTTTATCATCAATCCAATTTTTCACCGTCAAACCAGCAGGTACTGCCAGCCTCTCAGCCCGCTCTGCTGCTCCAGTGCCAGGTAATGTTTACAATCTCAATCTGCATACATGGGGTAACAGGGTCCTCTATCCTTCTGGACCCGGAGCCCAATCAAGCAAAAACATCACGGTAAATCACCCTGAGAGCCATCCCAGCCCTGCTTTTTTCTTTCAACTCGGTCAGCATCACCTGGCTCATGAAGCTCAGTCACTGCCATCACAAGCAACTACACAATATAACCTTTCCCATGAGCTGATCAAGGGGTCTGGGCTTTTTTTTCCCCCCCTTCCTTTTCTTTTTTCTCCTTTCTTTTGTTTGCTGTCATTGCTATATTCCTACTAGAATACTCCAAAATCTTGGTTCTTTGCATTTTCTAGCTATAGCTAAGCTTCCCTGTGCCAGCATGCTACAGCCTGGCACAGAGAGCGCGCCCAGCCCAGCGCCCTGACGGATGGTACGACAGCCCTGCATCGGTGCTGAGCCCTGCATTGGTGCTGAGCCCTTCGGGCCTTGCACCCAGCCCCTGCTACTCCTTACCCTGACTGTTCTGAAGTTTGCAGCATCGTCCACTCCGTTCACTTTGGCAGAATCGAGGCCCAGGTAGTTGTATCGGCTGAAGTCCCGCTCCAGTTTGAGTTTGCCTAATAAATCAAACAAAAATATCACTAGCAACAGCATTCTCGTTAGCAGCTCTTTTATCCCAGAACCAGTATTGTCAAGCACTCCTGTTATCAGTAGGATTAAACTTTCTCTTTTTATTTAGTTCTTTTAATTACAAGCCTCCTGAATAAGAGCAGGCTTCCCTTTTTTGTTTATAATGATTGCAAAGCCAATTCTGACACAGGTATCTGGATAATACCAAACCATATAGTTACTTCAGGTATTTACTACAGCCACTACCACCAATCATTTGAAAAAATGAATCCGTATCCCACTTCCCACGAAAGAAGATGTGTGTGGAACAGCACACCTGACTCACACCTGAAAATGGCACAAGGCCAACACTTACAGAGGAAGTCTTCCGATGCACCAGACAGTATCTGATAAAAAATGTGGAAGTTTCTTTCACCTCTTGGCTGCTTAACAACACGAGACTTCTCCAGCAGATCTGAACAAACAAACAAAATCTCTCAGGTCCAGGAAAGCTTGTTGGAGCAAAACTCTTTAATATGAATACAATGCCCCATCGTTTTCTACTTCATTGCTTTGTATCATCAGCAGCAAATTGGATGATGATAAATGGTAGGCACAAACCTTATCACAATGTATCACATTAGTACATATTTCTCAAATAAGTTATTTGAGCAAGCCCAGTAGACTTCTAAACGCTGCAGTCTATGAGCTGCAAAGAAAATTCAGGTCAGGGAGGCAATGTGCTCAAAAGATGTCAGCTGATACACAGCACCACCACAGAATTAAGGTTTGGTGAGAATGATCACACAGGCGAAGGTTTGAAAAGAACGGAAATGTTAACAGGCTAAGCACATGAAAGGGGGAATCTGAATAAAGAAAGAATTTAAACTGAATAATCATGTAGCGTTTTGTGATCCTCAGGTGCATCAGACTATGAAATAATTCCCAGTGGGACTGAGAAAAGCTCCATCACCAGAGTGAGGAAGAGCAGCGCTCTGAAAAGCACCACTGCACTGACCGAGCAGTTTGATAAGAGGATTGCTCCGTCCACCGCCGCTAGCGACGGGCACATTTCTAAGCCTTACCAACAAGGGCAGGCATCCAGGCAGACAGCCGAAGCGGACTGACTTGTAACACATGCAAACACTTCACACCCTGCATCGTATCTCCCATGGAGGTGACAATACAAAGGTTGCTCAGCCTGCACCGCACTGACAGGCTGTGGTCCCAGCATGCCGGGAGAGGGATGTGGCAAGAACCTCAAGTGTCACTCGCTGCTTTGGTAAAAAAGACATTTTTCCTTTTTTTTCTCACTGGCACACAAGCGCTCCACACCATTTTTCTCAACAGCAAACCCACGGTTCCCAGTACAGAGTTTTCCTTAAGCTACAGATACTCATCGACACGAAGCTGAAGACGTTCAGTGCCTCACCCCAAGTGCACAGCAAAGGGGTCCCCCCCACGCCCACCACTAAGTACCCCCCGCAGCTCACCCGGACCCGGGGGGCAGTTCTCTTTAAGCTGTGCCCATGCAAGAAGAACGCCCCGAAAGGGAAACTACCACAGCTTGGCTGTCACTCATCAGAACTGCCACGTCATGCCCTTGGTGCCCACTGCCGTTGCCTCAGCTTACAGCCCTTCCCGTGGAACAGGAACCAAAGAGCAAACTTTGACGCACAAAATCACACGCAAGCCTCCAGAGACCCTCCTCCAAACAAACTGCAGCAAGACAGATTCAAAAATTAATTTCTGCTCTAATAATTAGCCAATGACAACAATGATAAAATGCAGACGCTATAATTAATCTTCTGATTGGCTTATACTAGGACAAGTTTCAAATATTTTTACAGACCAGCTGAACCACATTATGCCACAAACTTGCAATTGCCTGAGAGAAGAACTGTAACCAGCGCTGGAGGCGACAGGGAATGGTGATCCCAGCAACCAGAGCATCTGGCCGGCTGAAGGAGAACACCTCCTCCACATCTAATGTGTTGTGTGACCACACCAGAGCTTTAGCCTTGTTTAAATAGACATCTGTGTTTTCATAACTCAACAACCCCACAGTCTCCTTCCTCCCAAAGGTGGCCCTGTGTCAGTACGGGGAAGTTTTGCACACCCTGATGACAAAGAACACCCAAGATAAACCCAAACAAGTAGCTGTCACATAGTGCCAGCAGCTCATCTTTACATTAGGATGGGGCAGGTTACAGATTTCCACTTTTGTTTTTTCCACTTTACTGGCATCTTTCCTTTTTATTTTTTTTTTTTTTTTTAAACACAGGTAACCAACATCCGACGGTTGATGCTCTGTCAGAAAGGCACTGAACAGAAGGTACAGTTCTCACCGGCAGCCTGGTGGGCAACCTCTAACTTCACCGAAGGTGTGGGCTCTCCCTCTTGAGCTGTGGCTCAAACTGGTTAGTTAGCCTAACTATCAGATTACCTGATCCTCTCTAGTTCTTAAATCCTCACTGAAAGGGAGAGGCTGCGTGACCGTCCGAGTGTTAATACTTGGGCCAAGGGAGCAAGGTGAGCACCGGGTGGTTCAGAGCTGCGCTGGCTGCGAAGGCTCTCCAGTTAAAGTGTTGGAATGGATCGCAGCCAAATTTAATCTCAAAGAAATAAACAACTCCAGCTCCCGCAGCGGCTACACACACTTCAGGAAGTGGCTGTATCCAAAGGATGTTGAAGCAATGCGGTTTGGCTTATTTGGGTTTAAAAATCTTCTACATATACATTTACTCAAATGCTGTCGTAAAAGCTCAGCTACACATCCTGGCAAAGCATTATATGTAAGCCTTCTAATTACATGCATGCCTTCAGCAGATTTAACAAACAGTTTCTTGCATGCATGTCAAATTAGTTATGTTAGAAGGATAACAGTCTTGGATTTTTTCACTGCGGTTTATCTTATTTATCTATATTTTTAGAAGCAACAAGGTTAAGTAATTAACAGTCAGATTTCCAAAGTCCCAACTTTCCATGTTCTGTCAGCCTTTGTAATAGAGGAAAACAGCTCCAGAAAGAAGTTACAGAAAATCTGGTATCTACCTTAACAAAGCAGCTGCTAACAATTCTTTTTAAAGCTGTATTCATTCTCTGGGCTTTTTCTTTCCTTTCTGTTCACATGCAGGGTGAAATCAGATGGGTAGAAAACACCCCGACCATCTGCCCTACTCCTAAGAAAACTTCCTGCCTTTGTTTGCCCTAATTAGCATTTTAATAAATCAACCAAAATTTTTTTTTCTAAAGCAACTACTGCACAACCATTAGCTTTCGCGTTAACTCTCACATGATGACAAATCCTGTGAATCAGTCAGTAAAAAGAGACGACACAAAGATGCGCACCAGGTTTCTGCACGCATCCGCTGGGCAATTCTTTTTACAGTGGCCTGTGTGGACAGATGGTGCTTATCTATATGAAAACCCACACAAGGAAAAACCCCCAAACTCTATCCATATTACATTTTGTTATATAGTCTATACAAATTATGTATAGGGACAACACAGAATTGTCTAGAGAGACCGTACAGACCTCCATATGGTGTATTTATGGGTTCGATACTCTTTTCTGCATTATCTGATAATGCTTCTGCTTGAACTGAAACATTTAACATGTTGTGCGTATCAAAACAACCGTAAAAAATAAATTGCTTTGGCGAGGTCCACCCTGGAAACACTTCTTAAATCGTATTGTTTAAATATCCATCGCTTCAGAGACTCAAAATCCAGCTGTGTTCCTCAGGTTCTGAAGTTTGTTATTCCTAAATGCAAGAGATTTGTGTAAGCATCCTGCTAAACCATTTGACTGAACCCAACATGAAATAAAAAAAAATAAAAATTGATGCTGAACACTTCTGCAAACTCCAATGTCCGAATTTACATTATTTCTTTTCGGTTACTTGACCCATGAACTTGACCAATGCAGAAAAATTTAGGATATTTGCATTTCTGTAAATACACTAGAAATTGAATCAACATTCAAGAAAGGAGTAAGTAAACACTGAGGCCAAAAAATGATACTACCTTGGTACATTCCGAATAATCCAGCAAAAGGTTATTTTAGACAGAGTCTGTTCAGCTGGCCGTGACCAAGGACCATTTTAGATATTCACCCAAATTTACAGAACATTTTCTAGTCACAGAAGCTTATCTCTACAGCCCCATCACACTAAATTACGTTTTCTGTTTTCCTACCTTGGTTCTTCAGCTGTCATCAAAAAAAGGCACTGATGAAAAAGAAAATACAGTAGCGGTTTCTCAGGAACTTTTCCCCATTATCCCCCCAAGTGTATAATCACACTCTCTTGAATTAGATGTTTTATCATACAAAAGGTAATTGTATCAAATGAAAACTACTACCTGGGCAGTAAGTGCAGTGAAAATATAATGATCACACAATTTTAAGAGTATTAAACCCTGATTGCTAAAGTGATAAATGATGTTGAAAAATGAGCTAATCAAAACGTTTAGTATTGGGTTTTGGTTGTTTTTTTTAAACACCTCCTGATTTAGGCAAGGCAGTTGCCTGAAGGGTGGCAACTGTGCTAACAGGAACACCAAGGGGGATGTTGGAACAAGTTATTTTTTATTTTTTAAATCAATGAGTATCTCCTTCCATAATATTTCATTGCAAAATTTGTATAACATTTCCCTAAGCAGAGGAGCTCACTAACAGCATCCCATAACTGAAGTCAACAGCCTGAGTTGCTGATTTCTCAGTAAGTGGGTAATTACCTTTCCCTTTTAAAAGGAACAAACAAGTTGTAAAGTGATGGCTATCACTTTGCAAACTTCAAAAAGTCGTTGCTTTCGCTAAACATCACAGGCTTTTTTCATGTTGCTGCTGGAAAAGACAGCAAAACAGACTTTAAGTACACTGTGCTGGTTAAAAATGGCTTTTCCAAAGCAGGCATCACATCTACTGTACTTCACCTGCATCACCGCTGTCTCCTAGTTAATCATTAAATCACCAAAGGGATCGGGCAGATGAGGAAAGCTCACCTAATGCTAAAAGCTAGCTATCTTTCAGCAGGAAATTCCAGGCGAAAGGTGAAAATTTAAGGCTTACAAATACTCTGGGAAAGATACGGCAAGTTCCCCACTTTTGAAAAGGTCTGAACGACCGCAAGCATGAAACATTTTGGACTGTACTACGCAAAACCATTTCAACCATAAAATTACAGCGTACACAAAACCAGTCACAAAACTAACAAACCAAGCACGCACACAAATATTGCCTCCAGTACAGAGCAGATGCAGCATCTGTGGACAGAGCGTCATATTTTAGAGCTGCACAAGCTATTGCAATTAGCACCTATTACTTCAAAAACAAACACAGCTATTTTTACATAAAATACACATTATTCTGTAATTACATGGAACTAAAAGGTGGAAAAAACCCTACTATTCTCCTTTCTCCTGCTCTCATCCCCACTAACACAGCAGTTACAATAAATGGAAAACTACAGATAGTATAGACAGTTTCTGTAACTTGTTTCCACAATATTACACCCAGGTGAAAGCAAGTGAATTACTCCACACTCCAACTGCCTTTTCCTCACCAGTGCTCTGGAAAAAAAAATATCTCTGAGCACACAGGTGCTGACAAGACTCTTCACTGGAACGCCAGCAACCATAAGCACCCCACGGGAGGGCACAAAACGCAGGTACACCTCAATTCGGGGACAGAAAAGGTCAAGGCAATTCACCGGTTTGTAAACGCATTTACAAGCAGCAGCATACCTGTAAGCTGGGACCGGTGTTTGTTACAAGAGTGATGCGATGCCTGCAGTCACAGATGACAATACAGCAAGGGTTTAGCGTTCGGAAATGCTCACAAGAGTCACTTGGGGTTCCTAACCCCGCACACGTGGCAGAGGGCTGGCTGCTAGCTAGCGCCAGGACGTGCACCTCACTCTACAGGGATTCCAGCATCTCCCACCCATTAGGAGAACAAGCTGGGACCTTTGCAGAAAGCTAACAAAAAGGGCTTACTTACGCACCTCAGCTTACCCAGCCTTCTCCACCCTCCCGCTCCCCCCCACGCCTCAGTTGCCACCAATGCAAGATCAAACAAATGCAGCACATGCTACCTGAAACAATTTTTCTTTTCTAGCCTAAAGCAAAAAAAATCCCGACTGAAGTAATATACTTAAAGTTTGCATAAATCACGTTTATCTCAAATTTTCCACTCTCACATTTCTTTTTATGACTGTCCAGGATGACACAGCAACATGTCAAACGCCTTAGAAATCAGCGCGGTCAGAGGCTCAGAGCAGCCATGTAACGCACACAGCAATGACTTGATATGTATTTTACGCTGCGCAAACATAAAATTATCTTCAGTTTAGCAACATACCAGTCTGACCTAACCAGTATTACAAACTCCTTCCACTGCAACCCCTTCCATTTTATTATTCCCATTCTGGTTTACTCAAAGGATTCACCCTTCCGTTTACTTCTTTTTAAGGATGGGGTCAGGCTCTTCTCGGTGGTGCCCAGCAACAGGACAAGGGGCCACGGGCCCAAACTGCAGCACAAGAAGTTCCATCTGAACGTGAGGCAGAACTTCTTTCCCTGGAGGGTGGCAGAGCCCTGGCACAGCTGCCCGGAGAGGCTGTGGGGTCTCCTTCCCTGCAGACATTCACATCCCGCCTGGACGTGACTCTGTGTGACCTGCTCTGGGTGACGCTGCGTTGGCAGGGGAGGGACCAGATGGGCTCCAGAGGTCCCTTTGACCCAGACCAGTCTGACATTCTGTGGTTCACGCAGCTTCATAGCATTTCAGAGTAGGACAGACCAGATCATTTCAAACGAGACCTTTCAGCCTAACAGGTCTCTGCTGATCTTTACCAGTCTGATAAAATTATTAGTTTGTCTTCGTTATCCTTCTTGCCACCAAAATACACTGGATGTTCACCATGCCTGCTTCCAGCCACTCACAGTATGAAATCCAGCTTGGTGACACAGGCTGTGATCCAAAAAGCCCACTAACTTCATTGATGTTTGGAAATCAAGCTTGTCAGATACAACTATTAAATTTTAATCCGTATATTAGGATATCACATCAACACCAAACCAACAGATGGTCAGAAATTAAAGAATATTTATGAAGAAAGTAATCACACTTTCCCTTTTAAGGATAGGAAACTTCAGCACTACTTGGCTTCCTACTTGATGAATTAAGACAATAAATCCCGAATTTGACTAACCAGGGTACATTTTAAGTGGTGTAAAAGAATTAAAGCCACCGGTATCTCCAGAATGGTGATGCCTCACAACAGAAACGTTTCTGTTGCAGTGCAATGCTGCAGACATGTGGGAAAGACCTAAGGCAGGACAACTGTACAGAATTCAAACTCTCCTTCAAAGGGAGATGGGCGGGCTACCAAATTTTGTGAGCACTAAATCCAAGTTGATATATATTAATAGGCAGCTGCAGGAACTCAGTATTTACCTGTGACATACCCTGTCAAGCGTGGGATGCTTCACAGTCCAACAAGTAACACCTTTTCCACAACAGGGTTTATACATAAGGTCTTTATTCTTAAATTTAAATTCAGCTGCTTGCTATTAGATATTTCTTAATTGTGAGAAGACAGGGAGAATGCCTAAAATAGACGTCTTTTAGGAAGATCTAAAAATGTGTCTGCCCTTGACTACATGTGTCATCACATCATCGTAATTACATATAATGTTATAATTAGAACATGCGAAGATTTATACAGCAGATAAACTATAGAGTAACTATTTGGATCCCCTTTATATATGACATAATATTTTAGTTAGATGACTCAGGAGAGTACTTTCAAAGTCAAACTGTTGAATATCCACTCTACAAAGGAGGGTTCATTTTTATGCATCTACTTTGAATGTGAAATAAAAGCAAACAAACAAACACAGCTAGCTTGCTAGAACCTTTTTGTTCACATTTAATTATTGATGAATACCCTGAGTACATTTGGACCCTAGTTTTGTTGACTGCCAAATGTCAAAGTTAATACATAGCCATAAGCACTTAAATAGTGACTGCTGTGACTGTCAAGATCTACTCTGTCACAAAAATCATGTTCCTTCAGGCACAGTTCCAAAAGGTGACCTGGGCCAGAAAAAATGTTTGCCTACAAAAAAAACCCCAAACCTTTATTTATGCATAAAATTCTTCACAGTTTTTTAAAATGTTTATACTATATATGGAAAGTACAGTTCACCTTGGATTATTCTCATTATTTCACAACCAGTAAAATGCCGATGGAGTCAAAAGTCAGTTTCAAGAAACAGCGTTGAATTTGGCTGCGTGGGCAGAGAGGTCAAGGCTAGGTCAGTGACACCTAGCATAGTCACTCACTGCCCTCCATCCCGTTTTAAAAATAAGAAAACCAAACAAACAGAGCTTTATATAGCACAGAAGAGCAATTTATTTAAAAGCTGCATTTAAACCCTTGAAAAAAAAAGCAAGTCAAAGCATCCTGGGCCGGCATTCAGTTCACAGCCTCTTTTTTCCCCAACACTGAGCTGGTTAAACTTTCTGAATAGCTATGGATTTCATCACAGCATCTTCATGTCAAGGAACTGCCTGCAAGGCCACCTCTACCTCCCTGAACTCAACAGCCGTCCATCCCCTCGCAGCACAAGCCTTTTCCTCCACTGCCAGGCATGTTAAAACCAGTACAGAACGCTCTGAGTCCCAGCAAGCATACCCACCTGGTGGTGACCTCCGGCGTACTTCCTATCACCCTGACAAATCACAGAACAGCGATCTCAGACATCACCTACCATAAATACAAGACCCGTCAAATCAAGTGATACAACTGACCCCAGGGACTCGAGTCAAAAAAGAGCCTGAGATTCCCTTATTCAGCTGCTGCCAGCCCCAGGGACAATGCACGAACCCATGCACTTTACCAGCATCTTTCAAACACCACAGCACGTTCACCATTCATGCTTACTTCAAGTCGGTTTTCACTTACTCCAACATATGCTGAATAGCACCGAAATAATAGAATTAAAAAGCAGAATTTATTACATAGCACAGAGAGATTTGGTTAGACAAACACAGCTGATGTTTTCAACAATTTAACCATCCTCCTTGCTGAACAAAACATTTAAAGCTGTCGATATGCTGAAACCAAAAGCAATACTCACAGTTGCTTATAACTCCTCCAAGTGGGTCCCCCTTGAAGTCAAACTCAATATCCATGTATTTTCCCTGTGAAAGCAGCATGTTTTAAGACTGTAAGTTCCGTTTAAGAAAAAGTGACTAAGACATTTCTTAACAAGTTAGTCGGTGGTTTTTACAGGCTAAAAGAGCAACCTGGCAAGTGACTATACACTTTGTCAAATTGTGAGAAACAGAAAATTATTCAAATTTCTCAAGACAATCGCACTATCAGAGCCAGAGATTTTCACGAGAATAGCTTTAATCGGGTTTGTAAGGCAACCCAATAATTTGCTCAGTTCCTAAGGTTATATGAAGAAAATGCACGTTATACCAGCTTTCACTAGAATGCCACGACCACCACCACCACCACTCACGGTCGTGCAGGTATCGCCATGCTTATTGACAGAAGAAAGCAGGAAGAAATGATCTCCCATGCAGATGTGTCTCCTCAGTGTACGATCTCCTCGGAGCGGGAATCAGGGCAGTTGAAGGACAGCCACTAGCTTTGGCTCGAGGGACCGGCTGGCAGAGCTTGCTGCTGGAAACCGTGGAGCGCCTGTCCCTAAGCGCGTGTCTGCTTGTAAAAGTGATGGATTTTCCCCACTGAACTCTCCTTCATAACTCAGGAGACTAGAGGCAACAATTAACGGACTGCCACCACAAAACGGATTTCGTTTGCAGCCGTACTGGCACAGCATGCTTCCTTAACTTCTGTTTGACTTTTCCACACCACAGAAGACCGCTCTGGTCTTTGCACCATTTTCATTTAGATGACAAGTGCTTAATGGAGTCACAGCTACTTTTAACAGTGACAAAACAGACAGAGCTGTACTGTGTAGAAAAGGCAAAAGCAGCGCAGCTCACTTTGGCAAGGAAATTTAGGAAGATAAAAACTGCTGGTAGGAAGTCAACCAAATCCCACAAGCCACACACAGGAATGATCTCACCACCCTCTGGTGCTTACTTAACAGTGGACAAAACCAACCTATTGATAAGAGAAGCCTTGTGTTTACACTTCTTTATTCACTGCTTTTAGGAAGAGTTTTCTTCTTTTTCTTTCTCTTTTAATTACAGAACATAAAACCCAAGCACTTTACACTGAGTCCCTCAAAGCTACTTTCTACTTTACTGGGTGTTTTGTCAAGATTGGCTTGACTCTGCTCTTCTCCTTGCTGGCTCCTGAGGCAGGCTAGACAGGACAGTTCTTGTACTTTTTTGGTCGCACTTAATTCTGAGCAGAGTCAAATCTCTGAGATAAAGAATTAGACCAGATAATTAAATTTTAATTTCCTAAGGACTTGGCCAGCTGGATGTTTCCAAAAGTATTTTTAGCTTTATGTTTACAAGCAAGGACTTGAAAGGCAAAATAGTAGTTGGTCACACTTTGTCCTGGAGAGACTTCTGTTTACAAACAGCACCTCTTCTCCCCTTCGCTGGCTCCTCCTCCTCCTTTCTGTAGCACGCCATCTCTGATAGTTGTATTTTTTCTACCCTTTCTACCCCAAAAAATTTTCTACAACGCCTCGAATTTTGGCCCTGACCTTGCGATGAGGAGCCTCTGCTCTGCTCACAAGCAGGGGCAACGACAGCCGCAGAAGGAGCATTCACAGCCATGTAGAACAGCATCAACCACCCTCGAGAACCAGAACGGAAGGGGAGAGGAGTCTCCCATGAGGCAAAAAGCTGCTCTCCATCTTTTACCCATTTTCTTACACTCACAACACACCATTTTCCCAGCATACTGGTTTGTCTTCTGTGGTCTGCGCTACACATCTCACTAAAACTGCTCTCCCGTGCACAAGTGAGCAAATGACAGAGCTGCATTCAGTCTGCTGACATTAGCAGGAGAAACCGGGATGAGTACTCACACTTCTGAATCTCCCAGCTCTAGCGTCAACTATTTTTTTTTTTTTGGTTTGTTTTTATCCAATTGTCAATTCCTGGAATTTCACATTCAGTTTTGTGCTAAGAAAGCCCGAATTCAACCACTATGATTATAAAGAATATAAGCAAAAAAGTAATGTTACAAATGTTGAAATGAAAACTAAAGTTGCAAACGCACAGAAATGTAAACATCCTAGAAAGAAAGTAAGAACCTAAAGTAGCAGTTTTAACAAAAAAATGTATACATATGGATGGAAAACGAGATCATGCAGGAAGATCGCCTTGCTAAGCAGGCCAGTTGCTAAGGCACATGGCCGCTGACATTAAAGCCACCAGTGCCAGAAAATTAAAAGAATCCAGCTGCGCTGTAATTATGTTTTCATCCGGTCACAGACTGTCACATCCTAATTTGATTTTTTTTGTTGTTTTGTTTTTGCTTTGGTTTGGTTTTAGCCTCTACTTTGATTCTCAGTAGAAGTCTACGCCCACATCAGAAACCAACCAGATTCCTGACAAGCAGGCGAAACACCTTTTAAAAAGAGGGGGGTGACTGCTAATAACGCACTCCCCACACACTGGGGCAGGGGAACATGCTCGAGTGTACAGAATGAAATACCGATTGCTGCTGAAGGTGTCTGCCTGCCCCAAACACCACCGCCAACAGCTACAAGAAAGTTGTCTCCAAAGGATTCCTTCCCTCCTTACAGACGCCTTGACGGCTGATACAAGGTAAAACAGAAATAGCCAACACACTCCCCTAAAAGGAATTCAAATCCAGCCTTGCAGAAAATACTTACAAATCTAGAGGAGTTGTCATTCCTCACCGTTTTGGCATTTCCAAAAGCTGGAGAAAGAGAAGAACAAATATGACAACCAAATCGATAAGTAAAAAAAATATTTAAATGCTAAAATATCTATGACTCTTTATATACTTAAAGGAATCACAGGCTTCTGGGGAACAACGCCCTGTTCAGTGTATGGGTATCAGTCCCTGGGGACAGACAGAGTGTGACAGATGTGATCACAGATGAGAAGACACCCAAGGAAATCCAAACAAGTTTCTTCTCAACACTTGCTTTGTTTAAAAATGTGAAAGAAAAACATACAAGGGGAAATGGTGCCAAGACAAAACGACACCTGGACTGAGCATATATCCTTAGGGTTCAAATGACATTTAAGATGTTATTACCCATATAACTTTAAAGATAGGAAATACTTCTTTCTTTTCAATTCACAGAAAGAAACAGATCTCAGTGCCCAGAACTGAAGGTGGTAAAAGATGGAGGCCAGAACTGAAGAAATTACGGAATGACGCTTAAAAATTGTCTGCATGGGACAGTTTATCCAATGCTTCAAAACTGGTTTATTTACGCTATTCCACCACATTTATCCTAGCTTAGGCTGAATATTCTTCAGCTGAAAGAAGCCTGACTTACAGTGAAAGTTTCACACACTCCCCCCTCAGCCTGACCTAAATTAGGTTGCTGAATAGTTTGGGTTTAATTTCTTTTGCTCAAGTTTTCTGACAGTATAAACTCTCCAAGAACAGACTTCCCAGGGCCACGTTCAGGTGGGCAGCCACCAGCTCAGAACATCAGCAGGACCAGAACTCAGACTGGAGGACAACTCAACTCTAAACTTCACACATTGTCAAAGCACATGGAGCCAAAGAGGAGTGTCCCCTACATTATTAAGTATAGCACTCCTACTCCAACAGGAGACTTTATTTATCCCAGTATTTATTTATATAGCATACATATTTTCAAAGATCAAGTCAAGTCAATGTTTTTTTGGACAGAAATAAATACATGCTTGTAGGGCTTCAACAAACTTGCATGAGTAGACTTACTCTTGATCAAAGAACTGAGGCCAAAAGGAAACGTTTGTTGCTCCTGAAGGCCCAGGATAAGTGAAAGAATTGTTTTTAAAATCTTTATGCCCTGCAATAAATCATCTTTTCAACAACCAAATCTCTGAGCTGCATTTTCTTAAACACAGTGCTGAACAGTAAAGTCATTTATAACTGCACAGAACCAAGCACAAACGTTCTATTATAAAGCACGAGACACATTCCTCAGTTTTCCCTGAAGCTCATTGTTTCTAAAAGTTAATTTACAGTAGCAACTGTAGTTAAAAAAAAATAATCCCATAAGATAAATTATGCATATGTAACATTTATGTCATTTTCTTGCACTGCAGCTCGACTGAAACAGAACTATATAACCAAAGACAAATAAATCTAACCACAAATGCTTAATTTCTGTCTAAAATGTATATAAGCAGCCAGGCTTGCTCAGCAGCCTCATGGAATAATTCAGTACCCCACCTTCCAAAAAGCTAAATAGGCAGTTACCAGTGCACCGAGTAGAACAAATAACACCTTAGAGCGGTAAGGCACTCTTCTGTAAGCTTAGTCTATTCCTCCTGCATTAAAACAAAGATTCACAAACCAACAAGAAATCCAATACATTTGGCAGTCCCTGGGGAACAATCTAGCTTTGGCAAGAAAAACCTCCGTACTTCCCATACTATTTGTCTACAATTGTTATCTGCCTTCCAGAACAGCGATAAAAGCAACACAGCTCTTCTCTGTAAATCCCAAACAATGGATGATCGCAATCCCTCCATTCAGCTTGTAAGTGGAACGTATCTGATCATCAAAGGAAGGCTTATCCAGCACTTCTATTATTCTTAAATTTTAACATTTCATCCTCTCTTTACAAGTCTTCTCTGACATTTTTTTTTGTGTGCAGTCAATGACCCCATTTCACCCATCCAGTTCACCACTGCTCTCGGCCCACTTTTGCTTTCCCTTCCCTTTTTTCTATTTTCCCCGCTCCGTTCTCATTGGTAGAGTGCTTGCTCCCTACAGACTCCAAATCATCACACAGACATACAGATAGCTAGGCAATAAATAAAATGTTGACACTCAACAGTCTTGCAAACACTGCTTATCATCTGGCCATAATACAAAATTATTGTACAGCAGTCATGAGAATTCGTCTCAGCACCACAACAGCTTAAGGAACTGTGGGAAAGACCGAGTCAGGAATCAACACAATAGATCTAAATAAGTCAACGCTAACCAAGGCACTTCTGAAGGCAATTATTAGACAATGGGACAAAAGTGCAAGCTTTGAGGATCATATATCCTATCTCCAGGAAAAAAATAAGATCCTGTTTCTGGCAGCCAACAGCTTTGAATTAAAATGACTAATAAAAAAAAAAAAAGTCTTTCATGGGAGAGCAGGAAAGGCAGTTGTCAGGAAGACGGGCCAACAGAGTCACCAGACCCAGGGAACAATAAGTCTCAGGGACCAACAGGCATGCATATGGATTGGCTTAAGGTTTTGCTAAGATCCATTTCTTCACCCTTTTTTTTTTTTTTTCTAAAAGAAAAATAATGCTTTACAGAGCTTGTTTGTTTACTAGAGACAACCATAATACAATTTGGAAGGAAATGAATCAGAGGGGCTGGACTGAAGTTAAGTCTTTTGATACAGTCCAGCATCATCAAGGCAGGGATAAGAAAGGGTTCGTCCTCTGAGAGCAGCAGAAGGAGGCTGGGCAGTATGACCTAACTTAGTAAGCTCTCCCTTCACGAGGGAAACAGTTTCCTTCTCAAGAAAACCTCCCCAAAACCCAATAAAATCTTGTAGCTGCCTTCACAGAAAGCATCTCCTGCAGTTTTGGACATGAAATAGCAACAATACAACAGACACAGTTTTCCAAACCAGCTCAGCAGGAATGCTGATACGCACAGAGGCAATACGCACCTACGTGCTCTGCAAGATTCTTACCTTCAAGAACTGGATTTGACTGCAGAAGTTGTTCTTTTACTTGATTAACCTCTGCCCCTTTTCCGCACACAGCAGCTACATACGACATGACAAGTTTGCTCGCCTCTGTGGGGGGGAGAGCAAAATAAAACAGTGGTAAGTGTTGGCAAATAGGCCATAAAATGATTTGCAGACTTGATCTCCATCACATTTTCAGCACGCCAGACAGGAACCATAAGCGCATTACATTCCAGTTTTCTTCTGCATCGTTGCACCACCTGGAAGTGAGGAAGGCGCATCCCTGCTATGAGACCCGTAACAGCCCCGCTGACCTAAATACCTAGAGCCTTCCCGAGCCAAAGCAGCCACCAGCAGACACGGCACGTTGCGTGTTTTTTCATCTAGCCTCGCCAAGAGGCATTCCATAGGGAAAGGACGTTATCCCTAGCTGACAGGTCAGAAATGTTTTAATCTAGCCTGAAAAAATAGGCCCAAGCAGATTCAAGACTCAAAATTCAATCAGCTTTTATCAGCAGATACACAGTAACAGAAGCGTAAACATACAATACATGGAACTCCAAAGTACACGACAAGTAACTGAGTAATGGCAACAGCCGGTAACGTTATGCAGTCTGTTTCAAAGGACTCCAACTAGAGAAAGTGAAGCATTCATTTAAACAATGAAATCAATCTGAAGGTATAACTTCTAAAAAATTCTGGAATAATATCTGGACTCTCAAAGCTGGGTTCCTATGGGAGTCAATCACCCATATACAGACAGAAATATATATTAAATAATCCATCCAACCCTTATGTTTTTGCTGGCCAGGACAAAGAGAAGCTGAGAGAGGATTCTGTTTATAAACAGAGTCTGTGATGTTTAGTATGATGCAAAAGAGTGAAATTTGAGGCAAAATTGGTTGATATACAATGTAATTACTAACAGCTGGAACCCCTATCAACTCAAGCCAGTGGTCATAAAAAAACCATTACTTGCTCTTCAGAGATCTGTTGCAAACTTAAGGGTTTCATTTCAGGAAAGAACAAAGGAGAAGTTACCCTTTGGATTTTGATTCTTTCCTATTTAAGCAAATGTGTCTGCTACTATTAAATAATTAATATTAAATTAATTAAAAATTATATTTAAAATATTTTTAAAAATACTTGTATTAAAATATGCTAGAGAAAACCAAGCAAACCTGCCACAGAGGAAGCAAGGAAGGAGCAAGCACCATGGGCATGCCCATAAGGCCTCCCATCTCTCTTAACTGCGCCCTGAACCCAGCTCTTGTCTTGAAGAATCCATTCCCTTCGCAGCCGGCAATTGCTAAATTATTTGAAGTATTTCTTAAAACAGTCAACGCCTTTAAAATAGAGCTACTCAACCACTGAGAGAAGCGCACACTGAAGCAGCAAATAAGCTATTACAACATGCAGTAAGACAACGCACAACGACTTCAAGATAGAACATCGCTGAAAGAAAACAAAGGCCCTTTCTTTTATCAGCAACTCTTGTTGAGTCCAATAAAGACACCAGGAAGGGAATCATTACCTTAACATCTGAAAACATTTAAATACACCACTCACTCTGATAATGTACCATGCTTTCTTGCACAGTTACTATCGATTAGCAATATAAACGTGCAGCGGAACAAGAACAAAATTGGAAGCAAATAAAAAAGCCCAACTGATGCCACTTCAGTTTCAATTCTTCCAGCCCAAACGTGCTACATGTTCTGGCTACCAAAAATTTAAACCAGAGTCATACAGTACTAAGAACTTCGTTTCCCCAACTCCAGGAACTTGCTCCTCATTTCTCAACCCCCTTGGGGTTTTTTGCAATGAAAATCTGACTCCTCAGCTAACAGCCCCATTTCAGCAACAGTAGTTCCATCAAATGTTGGGGGGAGAACAGCACCGATTCCAAGTCAATTGTTGACTTGAATCTCAAACCCTGCATTATTCTGTACTTACCTTTATAAAGCAGTAATTCATATTCTGTTCCATACAGCTACGAAAATTACAGAGCAGCCAAAAATCTCTGTACAAACCTAAAACTGCCAGAATATTCTCTACAAACAGGAGTTCAGAAACTCAAGCACTGCTACCCCTTTCAACTGAATAAATAAATGAATAAAAGGTGGACCTCGATTGTATGAGGTGCTTGGTAATTCACAGGTCCTGAGGAAGTCAAGACATTAGGTAATACCGGTACAGAACTCCTTGCTGACGTCTGAACTCCTAGACAGAGTCTCTAACAACCGTATTAATAAGAACCTGATTATTTTAATGTACACTTTTATTGAATACACATGTGTTTTCACATTACTGAACTGAAAAGAAGGATTGTATTACAAGATTTCAAGACCTCTCAATTGGCTGCCACTAATCAGGCAAAGGAAAACAAAGACGAAACCTGCACTTCACATTTTCACAAAGGGCTTGGAAAGCAACTTCTTGTTACTCACCTTCAGTCTTGCTCAGTATATGCATACAAAGCTCCACATTTTCTCAGATTCAGAGAACAAAATCTCTTAAATTACATGGAAACAGATGCATGCGTTCCTATCCCCTGTCTCTTTTGCAAGTCACCTCGGTTTTAAATTGTTATTTCAGAAAATAACTGGCTTTCTTTTCTTTTGTAAGATCTATCTAAAACATTCCGCAGTTATGCAAACCTCACTTGATTTCTGCCATTCCAGTTTACAAATTAGCAGTCATTTTCAAGGCAATTTCAGCTTTGCCTGAGAAGCAGAGTGTTCTGGTACACAGGCCAATCTTAGAACTGCAGCTGAGCACAGCATGCAAAAGACTGATAAAATTTCCAAAGTAATTAGCTCTTATTATTTATTTTCCTTGGATGAATAGCATAATCCAGTGTAAAGGCACACATTTAATAAAAGACATGCAAAAGTATTAAAGGATTGTCTTCTACTCTAGAAGACCAAGAACATTCAGTTTTCTCCATCTTCACGTTTCCCACAGGGAGAGCCGCAATGTTTTCCAGCCCTCACAATACTCCATCACAAACCAGCACTACTTTAGCATGACTTTGCATACTGATGAGGACACTGTGTCAACGTGCCATAGGACCGCACCCTGGTGACCACGTGAAAAAACACTGGTTTGTGTAAGTTCACACCAGCAGCAACAAGCACGACAGCATCCACCTTCTGCAATCACCAGACACAAAACGATACTGGTGTCTCTCAGCTCTCAGACTCTAGCATCACTTTGCAAGACTCCAAATAACTCTGTTTTTCAGTAAGATCAAAGCTGCTTGTTACCTGTTTTTCCGGCTCCACTCTCTCCTGTGATAAGGATGCACTGGTCTTTGTCCTGGTCCCTTAAAGATCTGTATGCTTCATCTGACAGGGCAAAGCTGCAAAGTAAGAAAGAGTCAATTGAGAATTAGATAAAACAAATCCCAACAATAACTACAATCAGACGTTCACATCCAGGCAGGAAAACAAACGAAACCCCCCCCACACATTCCCCCCTCCAAGTGCTACCATTCTGTGAGTGGTGAAGCATTCACTTTTCAGAACATAAAGACCAACAGAAGCGAGATGGATATTTCTTCTCAGTGACTTATTTGGACTTTCTCCAGGAACAAGCAAGCACAATCTCCAGATTTTTCTAAAGACAGCAAGGTCAAAACAAATTCACAAAATTTTGGGGAAATTCAGGTAGCTTTCTTCATTGAAAAAACCATCATATTCTTTATTGAACATAACATCAATGCAACGAGTTCTGTCTGAAGACATTTAAGAAAAAGGAAACGGGAGAATCCTGAGCATTAACAATACCAGAAGCTGCAATTTCTACTCTAAAAAGCATGAAGAAATATCAGAACCTTATATTGAGCAATTTAAGCATTTTTAAGCATTCAGGTATTGCTGAACAATAAATACGAAGAGGTGTTTCCCAATAGCTGTGTTCTTAACTCAGTAAGGGTGATGTTAAGTAGCAAAAGTAAAGAATATAGTAAGAATCAGCAACTTCCCTGTTGCTGCACCAAATTGTACAAAAATGGTACAAAAAAAGGTACCAAATCCTGTACCAAAAGTCTATTCATGGAGCTGAGAACATCATGACCCCGAAACTACTGGGCTGCAATCTGATTCCAGATGTGCTTTGTAGCCATGCAGCAATATATATTTTGGAGAACTGCAGATGTGTTACTTATATTTAGTTTTCTTTAGTAGCAATTTTGAGGCACAGCAAGAGTAGCATTGACTTTTATTTCAACTGCATTTTTCAGTTTGTGGAATCAAGGACTCTGAGCATTAGAACCCCTTTAAAAAACTTAAGCATGTAGTATCTGAAAAAAGACATCGAAGCAAAATCCAAATAAAAAGGCACACTTGCATGACACAACTTAGAAAAAAACGTCATAGCTAAACACGCCATATTTTTGTGTGAAATAAACATCCATCCAGCAGACCAAGAACTTTGTTAGATTACTGCACCTAGTAAAATATTTAGTGTTTGTATGTACTTAGAAGTGGATACTGTTGATTATTTAAAGAAACCATGTATGAAAAATGGAAATGAACTCTCAGGTCAACATAAAACACATAATCATTGCAGATTCAATGTAACTTTTAGAAACTGATTACCTACAACAGTTCAGGAGCTTTGCATTCAGCTGATAACTACAAATAGATCAAGTATTTGTTTTGAATAACGTAGCCATATAGTGCTCTCACAGGCAACCACAGCCCCTTTATAGATAAGAAAGCTCTAAAGAGCCCAGTTAGGGGTAGCACGGACAACACACAACGCAAGTGGTGAGAGCCACACAGAGCCTTTCCTAAAAGCTCCTATTACCACATATTGAAAGCTTCAAATATTAAACCTACATACAGCCAGATCAGTTCATACTTATTGCTACCACTGCCCCTTAGCTCAGGCATTTCTTCCTGGCTTCTTTCCCCCAGAAAGTTTATGGAGAGCATGTCATATTGTCCCAAATTCATCACCACGTGCACACACAACACCATTTATACTTGCTTATCAGTATTAGACTCATCTCGTATCGCTTATTTGGGGTTTGATTTTCTTTGCTTGCTTCTTTTTACGGTTGCATCATGTTACCAGCTCAGCCATCCTGCAAGAGACCAGTGTACCAAGCAAGTGGCATTCAGAAAAGGTTGGAAAACAGGTAAATTAAAAGCCTTTCGGCTCCTTCACTACTGAATACTCACACCTCCCCCTTCATCCTTAGTTCTTGCCAAGGATGCTCCTGTCACCGGCTCCCCCCTTTCGGTGTCCCTCTCCTGCAGCACCTGCCCACGTGGCTGGACCACCAGCCCCAGGCCCCTGGGCTCTCTCCTGTCCCGCCAGCTTACATCGTCTAAGGCGCTGCAGCACAAGATGGCTGGGCCAAACCACCGCGGTCTGAGGTCATTAACTCCTTTTGATACATACACTATTGAACTCAAATTAAGATTGATCTCTCAAAACTTAACGCTGCTATGGCAATGGAAGCAGCTGAACTCAGTAATCCAACTGGAGGTGAAAATGTGTTTACGAGAAAGTAGCAGGCTGTAATGTTTTTAGCATTACAACAAAGTCTGTTTGTGATGTGGCCAACACACTGAAGAACTAGCAAGAAAAAATAATATTCTGCTGCTGCTGAGAGACTATGACACAATTTCTGGCATCCACTTCACTGTCCGGAATCCAAACTACAGTAGCAGTAACACTCTACCAGACTCTCTTACAGGACATATTTAGGAAATTAATGATATTTGTTGAACGCTGCTGCAGATATACTTGTAAATTGAAGAGTACGATATGCGGCACTCAGAAGAGCTTATTCCAGTACATATTACATTCCTTTTTGCAAGGGAAAAAAAAAAAAAAAAGTAATAGGATGAAAAGGAAAGAAATAAAACTGCACTGAGCATTCACGGGCCACGTGAGACAGTATCAATAATGTTGTGGTTTTCATGGGTTTGATTCAGAACACTGTCTCAGCAGGAAGGTAAGACTCTCAGATGCCTTTCAAACTTACAGGCTAGATGGCTCACTCTGTGCCTGCTGTCCTTCAAACAATCTCAGCCATCAACTAGCATTTCACTGTTGAAACAACTTTCTTGGCAGAAGTTTCAAGCTGGAAAATGAAGTCAGCATCAAGCACAGAGAAAGTATTCTCTCTGTTGATATACTGAGTTATGAGTTAATCAGCTTAGTAACCATTCATCTTTTCTAATGCACTGAATGTTAGTTTCCCAACAGCCCCTGTCAGAATATGTTTTACTGTTTGATGTATTTATTAACTCTGCCTGCAGAGCATAGTTAAAAACACCAGATCCTGCTTTTTCTCCCTCCTCTGCAGAGAAACTAAGAGTCTAATACTGCAATGAGACCTTGACAGTTGGAGAAGAGAGTGGGATTTCATGCAGTTCTGGGTTTACTCAATCTAAACTTGGCATACAATTTCTTTTCCTCCAGTCTACACAATCCAGCAAAGCCTAATACTTCATAAGTCTCGTATTATCTACTACATCAAGTATTATCTACTACAGACAAAAGAAAAAGCAAGCTGACTCATTTCAAAAGAAGTTTGGCGTACGCACTTATCAAAAGCTACCTAGTAAAAGTGTTCTAAAATCTACCTCTGATGTTTCAACCACTGCTCCAACAATTCAAGCAGAGGAGGCATAACCAAAAGCATATTTAAGAAGTAAGATTTCTTTGTCTTTCTGGCTTTGCATAAACAGCATTAGACACATTTATGTCAGAGCCTGAACAAAGGCCTTTATCTCAAAGAAAAAGATCTATTCATTTGTCATGTTGACTTTCATGGCACAACGTCACACCTTGCAGTCCTTCCCATCCATTAGCACTTTCTATCTTTGCAACAACAACAACAAAAAAAACAACCACCAAACTTTGAGTCTTTTGGTTCACTCTACTCGATCCAAAAATATAATTTCATGCTTTTTCCTATTTGTTACAAACATGTAAAAGAATCTCATTTAAGACCATTTTAGTTTAACACATTTTAATGATCTCTAGACCACAAGGATTCCTTCTATCCCTTTCCTTTCAGCAACGTTAAGAGACACAGCTCTGTAAAGTCAACATTTGCAACTATAGGTTTAAACCACATATCCCTCTTTGAGCCACCTCACAATTACAGAGCCTAAGTAAAATTTTAGAATAGTTTGTAGTTTAAAAACCAGTTATAAACCATGTGTTTTGAATTAGCTGGTGAGTGTGTCAGCAGTGTCATTGACCATACCTTATAATAAGCTCTCCTTTGATTTTTAGGTTTTCATGGAAGAAGATGACATTCTTCTACCACAACAAACACAGAACTATTTACTGGCATTCTGTTTTAGTGAAGACTTAAGTATAGAAGCAATTTGAAGTCAAAACGCCACCCACACCTAGCTCAGTAAGAAGGTTCTGCTTTTTTTTTATAGCACAGCTCCAGATAGCTCCAGATGGCCAGATCTGTCACAAAGTCCTAACCCAAAATTTCTAACAAAGGGAAAGAGCAAACAGGCCTCCAAGGGGGACTTCCAAAGAGCTCCAGTAATTTTCAGCAGCACAACAGCATCTCCACGCTCTGGCAAAACACTGGGGTCAGGAAGAAGCAGGAACAAGGTTCCCACCCATTCACCCCAAAACGAGCATCAACTGCTAGCACTTCATTTGGATGCTCAGGACAGCACCCACAATTACACTAGGGGTAAAAAACTTGCTCTCATTGTCATAAATTCAGCTCACGGGAGCAGCTCTTCCCTTCTACCATCTTCTTCCTTTAAGCCAAAATCATGAGGATCAGTATTCGCCAGCTACTGGGTCTTCTTTCCACCATCATTTGCATCCTTCCCCTCCTTTCCCTTAGCACTCTCGATTAACAGTAATTAGTTAATAGTATCTTCAGCTTCCTCCGATTGTTTTTCTCATGCACTAATAGAGTCAATTCCCTTCATCCCATCTTCACTGGCTGTTGCTTTGATTCCAAGAGTCTTGGTCCTCATTTTAAAACATCTATTGCTTAATCGTGGCTTGCAGCTGCCAACTCATTTGCTACTTTCACAGGAAATTAAGAACACCTCTCTTCTTGACTGTTCCAACTCCTCACGAAGCACAGCCCTGGTACCATTTCATCTCTACTCAACTGTGTCTAAACACGCCGGCAGAATACTAGAAGTCAGTGCTTATCATAGACTATATATCACACTAGACTAAAAAGAACGGTACTAAAATGCAAATTGTACCTACGTTTTTAATGGAAATTTTACAGAAAATGTCATTTATAGTAATTCTTTCAAGTTTAATTAAAAGCATCATTTAAGTTCGTTCCTTCTTTTTCTGAATGCATAGAGGTGCTCAGTAACAGCGTAACAGCAAAGAAATGAATTCTTCCTCTCACAACATGCAGTAGGAAAACATCAGAATCACAGTTTGGTATAAAAATTCCTAATAACCTGAGCTCGGAACAGTGGAAGCACATTTTATAAATGCTTTGAGGCTTTATGTTGTAAATCATCATCACTATTTGCCATTATGTTCCCCCCCGCCCATTGAAGCTCAGTGGAACATTCACCATTCAGGAAAAAAAAAACCTGGAAGTGATTATTTATAGTATTAGCTCATAGTGCAGAATCATTTCATCTAATTGCCCTAAGGATAGAAAGCGTACTCCCATTTTCCGTAATTACAAACTGTCTCATGTTCAGCACTTTGACACACTTGAAAAGAAAAGGTTGATTAGCCTGCCATCGGAGTGAATAAAGTAACAGCTAAATTGATGAGCATCGGCTAGGATAGACCTTCACAGGCAAGCAGCTGCTCTTTGAAAAATGCCCATCAGGAAAAAAATGAAACAAGTTTAAACATCAGGATAAAGAGGTGTGCTAAAGCAGATGGAAAGCCTTTTCTCCTATTCACATTCTGCAATTTTATTTTCCTGGTGTGCATAGAAACCTGTTTCATCAACAATACTCTGTGGCTAACAGCCACAGCAGAAGGGTACCTCCTGCACTGTGTTATTCACGTTAGCAACTGTGACATTATTAGATGCAGAATAAAGCCCAAAGCTGTGTAAATCAGCCATAATTTATGGAGGGAAAGGGAGAGAGGGAAAGGGAGGGGGAAGACGACAGACAAAGCCACTCTTGATTTTCTCAATTTACCACATTAGAACACAGGCTAATGTTAAGCCAGAAGACATTTATTTTCTGTTCCAGGAGACTGGGAACATAATATACCCTCCGATGCTTGTATACACACGGCAGGTTTAGCAGAAGATTTTGAGGCCAATATTTTGAGGTCTAGACAAAAAGAAGAGAATGTTCTTTCTGAAAATCTTGTCTTTCTCAGGATGAAGCAGATTTCAGACATTTTCAATGGACTTCGCCTCAAAAATCTCCCTACAGGGCAGCCCAGACAATGCTCCTTCCCCAAACCCTGAGCTTGCACAGCCTGGTCTGTACCCCAGCCTTTTCCTTCCCGCAGGAGGGCACACATGTCCCCTCCAACCAAGTGGGAGGCTTTATCAGTTTGGAACGCTTCCTTTTTACCAACAGTCCAAAAAACTGTGATTTTTTTGAAAAACCAACAGTGGTCCTTCCCCAGCACTGCACACAAAGCCAAAAACGCAGCTTGTGATTTTCTGCCTATTTCAACATCTAAGGCATCTGTTTAGAGCTGCGCATTAGTGGGATGGAAAACAAGAAACGCCTTTTACCAGGAGCCTATGACCAGCTGTTGCATTATTTTCTTTCAACCAGTGCAAAACAGGATCTCTGAAGCTGAGGATGACCGGGCCACTTTCTAATCCAGACTACAAAAGAAGTTCTTCTTCTAAATTTTAGCAAATGCTACCAACCCCAGTAAGCGTGTCCACATCACATTCAGTGGCTCAGCCCCGTACGGCAGTGAAATACGCCCAGCAGACTGTCAGAAGAGGGAGCTGGGCATGGGTCCAAAGCTGGGTCCTCCAAAGTAATGCCATATGGTGGCAGAGCTTGGGTTGCTGCAGATCACCAAGCCACCAGCTCCGTGCCCCTGTCCCAGTAACACGTTAACCATGGAAAGCACGCTCGGGCATACCAAACTGAACCGACGTGGACCGGTACCAGCTGTGCACACCATAAACACCAGCAGCTGCAGGCAAACAGCAGGTAGAACTCGTGACTTAGTTTGCCTAAAGGAGGGAATGAAAATAGCAAACTCTTATTTGAGGCTGGTTCCTGTTGTCGGCTGAAGCGAATATATACGTACACCGAGGCGGGGTGTGGGAAGCCAGTATCTCCAAGGTGTGAGCTTTTTGGAAGAGCAGCTTGGCTTGGATTCCCCCTTGACTAGCCCCACCCCCTGAAATTACATCAGCCCGCTGGATGCCACGTAACCATCACCTCCTCACCCGTACCAATGCTCAGCACGTGGCTCTAGCGTCACCGACTAACTCCCATTTCCAAGGAGCAGCACTAACCAGATGGGTTTGTAACCAGACGGGTTTGTAACCTGAACAACCCCTCACCCCCTGTGCCGGGCTGCGTTACCCCAGGCCACCCACCAGCTCCGACACAATGACACAGGGCACAGCGGGTCCTCTCACAGGCTTTACAGCAAGTCAGTCTGCTGTCACGTGCACTGAAAGGACGTTAAGTTTCCTGGGGGAGAAGGCATTTCTGTTTACAAAAATAATAATTTTACTGGGCTATGACATCCTTGAAGGGAAGTACAGGAAATCTTTTCTATTGTTTTATTAAAAACCGTACTTAATTAGATGCAGTTTATTATCTAAGATAAATCAGCACTTGCACGCTTAATTTAATGACTGCCTAAACCAGCCAAACCCTTAGGCTCAGTGGTTTGACTGCAAAAGTATACGGTGACCCTTTCTGGTGGCCGTGGCTGTGTCAGAAGCTGCAGGCTCCCCCCTGAACTGCCAGCCCACGAGGAAAGCCCCTCCACCACACGGCAGAAACGCCGGTGGTGAGAGCCATGTTTCTCCAAGGACCTTCTGCAGCTTTGCAGTCCCTGAGGTTGGGCTGGTAACATTCAGGATTTGTCCCGTCAGCAAGCGCATTCCCCACTTCAAATGGAATATCAAGGGGTCACAGCTGACAGTAAGGCCAGAGAGGTGCAAACCCATTCGCCATGCCCAGCCTCTCCCACAGTTTCACTCTAGGGCACACAACTTTTTTAAAATCCTGGTTTACTATTTCATCTGGATACCAGCGGATTTGAATTGCACCTCTGAGCTCTTGCATATATGTGGAAATGAAGGGTCGGTGGGACAGGGAGGAAAAGGGGGAGCAGGGGATCACAGTCGTTCCCTTTCTGTGCTGAAACAGCCAGAGTCAATAATTTTTTTTTTTTTTTTTTTTTTTTTTTTACAGAAATGGAATTAATTTCTGCACCCAATATAGCATGTGTCTGAAAAACAGGGAAGTTTACTGGTCAAACACACGGGTTCAGTTCACATCAGCTTTGACCAAATTTGACGTAAAAGAAATCTTTTTCTGCAGAACAAGGCATGCTTTGAGTGTGCTGCTGCACCGTGTCAATAGCACGTGAAAAGTTAACTCCCCCAAGAAAACTGTAAATTCATCGTGGCTTACATTACTAAGCATAATACGTATTCCATCAAAACAAAATGCTGAGAAACCACTATTCCTCATTTTTAAAACACTGATCCTGGCTAAACACAGGTCCTTACAACTACCCGTAACTATTTCAGAAAAAACAGGCTCAGAGTACAGGTTAAGTGAAATGCTTAGAAGACAAGACTCTTAATCTTAAACCTATTAGGGGAACAACGGCCATTATAGCTTGGCTCTTCCTGTACAGATGGGAACATACGTTATTTGCTTTTTTTCCCCCCTTTTTATTTTTTTTTTCCAAAAAGGATGTATCTTTGGCTCTTATAGTCTGAGCTTCTCCAAATCAGCGGCAGACCACAGATGGTCCATGTGAAAATGCGACTTCTAGAGAGCACGCAGACGAAACCACAATAGGGCTGTACTGGTTGCGGGGCTTTTCCAAGGCAGAGGGGAGGGGAGTGCTGCTCTAAGGATTTCACATGGAAAAACACTTAGCAAACAGGCAGCGTTCCATGTTGCTGCCTCAAATACTGTACTCCCGCTTAGCAAGGAGAAAACTTTGCTTTTATTTGCAGCCTTAAGAAGCATCACCCTGAAGGCAGAAATAAGTAATTTCCCCCCGATGTGGTGGGAGCAGAGATACAGCAAGGCAAGTTTTGGCTTCCACAAGAAGCCTGCATTGCTACCATGTGCTCACCCAGGGACTTCTCTCGCTGCAAATAATTTTATTGCAGAAGTATCACTACTCTCAGACAAGCTTACCTTACTCTGCTAATCGGAAAATGAAACGTAAATTTATTCTTTCATTCTAAAGTAAGCAAACATGCCCCAGTCCTCAGGGGAAGACGAACGGTGAAATGAGGTGCCCAGCTGCACATACTCACTTCACAGAAAGGGACGTGCTTTCACAGGTCTCATCTCACAGAGCAACAGCATACCGCAGCACAACTGAACTCCCGAAAGCTCCACGTACCTCGGAGCTACAGCACCTCATGCGAAAAGACACATCTTGGAGTGACTTCACATCTCTACTGCCCGGCGGGATGGGCAGAGAAACGTCACCACGCAGTAGTGCAATAGGCTGCAATGGAAGGCCACGGCTTGCCATCAGAAAAAATGGCAAGTACACCACCAAATCCATACTACAATCCTGGAGAAACAGGAGTATTCCTCATGGCTGTTCGTAAGCTAAAGTACGTTGCTAATCATCAGGTTTGAAATCCAGGCTCTGTAACACAAAAGCTAGCACGCGCAGTGTCCGCAAGTTTATCAGAGACAACAGTGACCAAACTGCAAATAAAAGTACTGCAGTTATCTGGAGAACATCTGGTGGGCAACATCAACGCCGTGTAATGGCAGAGGTATGTTGCTACTTCACTCAGAGGAGTTACGGAACCTTTTAATTGTGCAAGTCGCTCTTGAGTCCTCTTAACAAACCAAGTAGTTTGTTAAGAAGAAGCCTTACACAACTTATTTTTTTGCCTCCCAGAACTCTTTTCCAACTGAAGTACGTCTTGTGAACCCCTGGATAAAGTCAGCACCAAAGCTTATCTGAGTTCCCGAGAGCTTGTTAGCTCAGGTACAACGTCAAGCCAACGTGTCTACTCACTCTGTAAAATGGCTTTTGCTCAAGTCTGTGCGTGGAAATTTGTGGATATAAATCCCAAGTTTTCTTTCCATGAATGGTGAAAGCAACAAACGAAAAGCCTTCTCCAGCCTGCTCAAAAACTATGCTCCAGTGCAGCCCACGTGGACTGTTTCCAGGGACAATGTATTTCAACTGCGTCCACGGTTGGTCTGCTGATACTCAAGGAGGATGCCAACAGCACACATTTTTTTGGCCTGTGGATACATCCTCACTAACAATTCTCTCGGAGTAACTATGACCAGTTGCAATTTGAACTCCACAAGGTTTAGCAACTAAAAAATAATTTCTGTAGTATATAAAAAGGAAATTGTATCTACAAGAAAAATGCAGATTTGAACTAATTTACTGAAACAACCACAATTAAACTGTCTTTGTAGTTCAGACCTTTGCAAACCCCAGTCCCAGCTCTGTAATCTATTCAAAACATAAGTAAAAGATTATACAGTGTGCTAGACAGTAAATATTAAGACTGTGTATTTCCTGATTCATAACACAAAAAAGTTTATCTTTAATAACCCAGTTTGGGCATTAACCGTGATGTACCCAGAGTTGAAGAAGTCAGAGCCTTTTGCATAAAGCTGCTGATAAAAAGAGATTGAATGGAAAATGTTCTGCCGCTAAAGGTGGTACAAGAGCTGGAATTTTACTGACGATTCTTTAAGGCTTTAAACATTAGCCTTGTTTACGCTGTCTCTCAAATCATGACCAAAGCTCCTAGCATAGCGGATGGGCATTTCCTGGTGTGTTATAAATTGCTAAAAAAATAAAAAGAGAAAAAGACAGCCATTAAACACAATGAGACACTTCCAATGAAAGGACAACAACCATTCTTAACCGCAATTTGAAATCCCAGATCTTCACAGAGTACCACACTGCCAATTTGGGACAGGCATAATGAAAATTCTGGTCCACATACACACAACGCTTAATCGGGATTTCTCTCATTTCTGACAGGGCTTCTACCTGCCCTCACTTTTCAGTCCGCCTTTAAGAAGTGAAACCACGGCTCCTTTATAAGCGCTTCTCATTCTTTTCAGTGTGCAAAAAGTCCCAAAATTCTAATGAAAAGAAAAATGAAGCTGTTGGATCCTTTTGTAAAAAAAATCAAGTTACATTTAAAACCGCGTGAAATGTTCAAAAATGCTTTTATTTCCAAGTCCTACCATAACACCAGTCAATTTTCTAATCAGAAGAACTTCATTTTGTTAAGCAGCACAAAAAAGACTAGTCTTAGCACTAGCCTAAAGGTACAAATGAAGAGCTGGAAGAAGAACTATTTGAAATGTTGAGAAGAGACAAAGAGCAGTTATGCATTGACAAATCTGGAGAACTGCACTAGAAAACTGGAAAATTACTGCAGGTCCTTTCCTTTATTTAATTAAACGCCCACTTCATTCAGAAAAGTCAGTCATAGCGAATGGATTCCCAAGCTGTTTGTGTATATTAGAGGGATACTACTTAATGTAGACAATGTGAATTGATTTTTTTTTTTTTAAATCAGCATTTTATGTCCTAAAAATATCAATGGCATAATACAAACACTAGCCTGAACAGTCCAGTTCCAGGAAAATGAGAGAAATGGGATCTGGCAAAAAAGCTGCCATTAGTTTAGACTACAGGAGCGTTAACACGTTAATACACATCTCCAACTACCCAACATATATTGAAGTTAGGGTTTTTTTGGCTTTTTTTATCATTATTGTTATTATCTTTGCTCTAACAATCTAACCAATCCCCAAATTTTTTTATGCTTACAAATAAACACAGACTGTAACAAATACACTCACAAGCAAAAACCAGAAGAGCAAGAGATCGTCACAGATAACTGAAAACATTTGACTCTCCATCCCAGACATGACTGAAGTCAAATGTGAAAGTATGTGTGTACAGAGGTATGAGTAAATATTTGAAAACAGTTCTGAAAACAAAGTTATTTTGTTGAGGTTCTAAGCCAGCAGTTAATTCATGAAGGATGCCCCAAGATTATTTTCCTTCGTACACCATGACGACAATTACAGACTTAACAGAAGCATCTGGAACCGATCTCGAGCTAAGCGCCTCCCTTCCAAACTCGCTGTGTTTTAAAAGGTACCCAATTCTTGCATTTTTGCAAGCTTCTTCAAAAAGTCCCCTGGACACGTGAGTGTTGGCTGGGAGCACCCACAGCTCTCCAAACCAGAGACTGATGGATGAGCAGGCGCTGCCGGAGCCAGGTGGGTCCTGCCCGGGAGGCTCCGGGGGCTGTGACTGACGGCACTGCCAACAGGTACAGCCAGGGGCACCGAGATCCTGCGGGAGCTGGTGGATCTGGGGCTTCTGAATAATTCTGCCCCAGCAGCACATGCTCCCATAGCTCCTGAGAGACACTGCGGGGCGAGACACCGCCAGCCTGGGGTATTTTGGGAGATGGGTTTTGTCTTGATGCTTTTTATATCTCTTGTAGCCTATATATACACACTCCTTCCTAGCCTAGGGAACGTTTAAATGCCACAACAGCACAAAAATCCAGCTGGACTCCACCCCGCCTGATGTCTGGGCAGGCCTGTGTGCAGGTACCTCCACCCCACCTGCGCTACAGCTCGGCAGCTGCACGCAGCATTCTGCATTCTCATGCTGGAAATCCCACGTCCCAACGCTTACAGAAGAATGACAGCACCAGTGCCATACAGAAAGAATTTAAAGGGCCTCTCCATGTCTTAATTTAGGCAGCACTACTTAGAGGACCGACAGAACGGCTCGTTCCAGTGAACTTTGGAATCTAGTCTAAATGTCACTCCAGACCATTTTAAAAATTAAAATAAAGCACAACATTCATCTATACATCACTTTTCCAGGCTGTTCATACTTCTTGGGCATTGGGGGCATTTGTTGAGTCTCCTTACAGCCACAATTCCTGCTAGAAATTGGTTCCTGTATTATGCATTATTACAGAATTTCATGCGATCTAACACTGGCAGCAAACAAGCAACTACTGTTCTTGTCAATAAGACTATTTCACCTCCGAAGCACTGGGGTGAGATGGCTGCATTATGTGCTATCAAAACCAACGGAAATAGCCCTGCTCAAATTTCAGGAAAAAGCTAAATTTATTGTGACATGCCAGGGAAACCTTGCTTTAAGCCTTCCAGTTCACTCATCACATCCAAAATGCTCTTCAGAGAATCAGCCTTTTCCATATGGCCACATCACAACTGCCTTCCTCAAAACCCTTTTTGCTCAGAAGGAATTCGGAGGTCTCCTGCCAAGTGTAAAATTTAGGAAATTCTGCATGCCACGGGTGGCGTGCGAGCAGCCTGCAACAGAAGAGGCTCTTCTTGGGCATGAAGTCCTTCCGACCCTTGAAGCAAGCGTGATGCTTCACCCCCTTTTTACTTACACACTTGAGGGGGTTACATTTGTGGACACACCATATCCAGTACCGCCTCACTACAGAGGTTAAAAAAGTAGTAAGGCTGACCCCTTCCAAAATAAGACTCCAATATTCCGTGTCAGTACTTCCCCCCCACCTTCTTTCAATGCATTCCTAGCATGGGTTTAACAATCAGGTACTAGCAGTCCTCCCTAATTGCTATTTATGATTTCTGTCAGCCATAGATGCTCCCTCCCTGCCCAGCAGTTAATTTTGCCAACTAACCTCTGAAATTATCGTCTTCCCTCGACTATAAATCTCCCCTGGAAGAGGCACTCTGGTGAGCTACATGAACAAGTCCAAAGACTGACTCTCTGGAGAAGTCAGGCATTAGGAATGAGAATAAAAGGTCTGCAAAAAGAGGATACTGCAAGGTGAACCAAAGCATATGGGGGATTTAAAAAAAAAAAAAAGAAAATGAAAAAGCAAAAGCCAAACACCACCACCACCCCCCTCAAAACCAAAATGAAAGCAAATTAAGATGAGGAAAGGACAAACTGAAAAGGAAATGTTAAAATAAACATACTAGGGCAATGAAGGACACTAAACTACAACACAGGCTCTCACCCTACCATCCCCTTCTTCAAAAAGGGAGCTACCGTGTTATCTTAAAACTCTGCTACCTGTGGGGAAAAGTTTAGTTTTACATATAGGCAAAAACTATCCTTCACAGCTGGAGCTGTTTCACGTCCTTCAGACAAAAATATTTGCTTTAAATCAAGGAGGAAGAAGAGTTACTGTAACCTCGGTGTTTCTGAAGACATGCAATCCTGGAATACCAGCAAAAAAAGCCA
Organism: Falco punctatus; assembly: GCF_963210335.1. Taxonomy (NCBI): domain Eukaryota; kingdom Metazoa; phylum Chordata; class Aves; order Falconiformes; family Falconidae; genus Falco; species Falco punctatus. The sequence continues at coordinate 4,127,944 of NC_137588.1, forward strand.
GAAGCAAAAATATAACTTCTATATTCGCTGCTTGCGTTAGCTCAAAACTTGAAAAGGAAACAGCAAATTGTATCTATTGCCAGAGTAATTGCAAATATCCACAGGATGTTGATTTGTCCCAATAATTATCAAGATGCTCATGACTGAAATGGGGAACATTAATAAGTTCCTCAATCTTGCATTTTAATAGGCATCAGGTTGATAGATTTGTGCTTCTATCCTATATACAGGCAAGCTGGTTTTCAGGAGTTGCCTGCAAAAGTTTAAGTCTCTCTACATTTGAAAGCTTTTAAGGCAGAACTATTGTATCTTCAGAAATACTTGACTTAAAAGAACTCATAGCAAGTAAAGAAAATATACAGCAAAATTGCCTAAGTGGAATGCAACAGATGTTGGATAAAAGCTTTCTCCAGGTATATTTCTGCTGACCCAGTTATTCACTAGAAATACTCCAGTGCATTGCTAAAAAAAAAAAAAAAAAAAAAAAAAAAATGCACATTGTCTCTGAACTCTTACTGCTCGTAGCTTGCCGTTAGTAGGTAGAGTTGCCAGTTTCTGTTTTGTCCCACAACTTAAAATAACCTGCAATTCTGCTGAATGCGAGCAGGTAAGGTGTTTCAGAACATAAAAGGGAGCACAAAGCCACATGCCACCCTGCCTCCCAGAGACAGAGGGCTGCAAGCAGCCGGGAGCCGACCTTCAGGGGTGAAATGCAAGAAAGCACCTCCCCTGCAATCCCTTGAAGCAAATCTGTTACTGGTAGGAAAAGTGATAGGCACGATGGTTACAAGTAACCGGTACGATAAGCTGTTTATTTCCTACTGCCTTCACTTCAAAGATGCCAGCAGCTGCCTTTGTCGCTGGTGGAAGTCAATGTAGATTAGCAAGATAGACAGCTTGGTGCTCTCTCATGTCTAGCTTACCCACCAGGTAAGCAAAACAGCAATTACATCAACTGAAAGAGTAATTACATCAACTGAAAGAGCAGAACAGAAGTGTAAGAACTGCACAAATCAAGCAGCAAACTGTTTGCACACTGAAATGTCATACTCTGCCCTGTCAAGTCAGGGACAAGTTTGATCCCGCCCTGCAGATAAAGACAAAACCAGCAAGATTAACAAAACATCGAGGGGAAAAAACCCCACCAAAAACCCCAACAATTAAAAAGCTTGGTAAACTTCCTATTACAGCTATGCAAATAGCCACAGACTATGAAAACAAGCATTCCACGAGACCTAGAAAAGTAACACCTTATTAAATGGTGCCACAACAACAGTGGTGTATTTAGAGAGGAATGAACTATTAAAATAAAATCTCTTTGATCAAGTTTTATCAGGTACACCACTATCAAAAAATCACCTGGCCAGAAACCTTCTCCCAGAAATTCAGTTTGGCTGCCTATTCAAAGTACGTCCCTGGCTTTACTCTGGTTTCCAAAGATCATGTAAAGAAAATAAAATAATAATAAAATAAAAACAAAACACCAAACCAAGTGTGCCCAAACCCTGCAATTAAGTATTAACTAGCGTCACTGAAAGCATCAGTCACTCTCACAGACGCTCTTGAGGAAACACAGAGCAGATGACTAGCTGTTCGCTCCCCTCCTCTTTCAGATTGGGACTAAGAAAACACATGAAAAGGTTTTTCACTCCCGTAAGTATGTGTTTCCCTCAACAACCATATACGGGAAGAAAATCTCTAGGCATGAATTTCCTTCAGGTCATTATATACCTCTCTCTCTCTTTCCTTCCGTTTCCATTTGCTCACCAAGCCTGCTGTTTTACTGGGACCGCCGGCATTCCCAAGCACACCCTATACCGATCCCTCTCGCTCGGAACACTTGCGCGTACCTCGAGCACAGACAGGAGGTCATCAGAAACTGGAAAACAACCAAACCAATTTCGATTCCACATTTCCCAGGAGCTCCCACACAGAGCTGGAGCTCTGGGAACGTCCCCTGGCAGTCTGCCTCACAGATGCTGATGCTTAAACTCTGGGGTTCCCAAACCTGAGGGCTCTCTCCAAAAGGACAGACCTTGGAGAACACAAGCTATCACGCCAACAGGTGACAGCACGTTGATTTCTGACGGATGAGTTTTGGTGCATTACAGACCCAGCTTCTATAGGAATCTCAAACCAAACCACTGCTAGAAATTTTTTCTGCAACACATTGCTTGCATTTTTCTAGCTCGTACTAGTAACAAAATTAGATTATTTGTACAAAGGAGATGCCGAAATAAGAAACACACCATGTTTCACTGTATTTCTAGGCGCACTAAGTCATACGTCTTAGCTTCCTTATAAACAGGCAAGACTTCTGCTTTGCTCAGAACTGCCCAAGAGGAAGGAAAAGCCTTTTCCCAGAGCACACTTAGGTGGCACAGCGGGCTCACCCGCAGCCAGCTCTGAACAGCCATGGCTCAACAGAGATCTACATGTCAAAGAAAAATAAGTATGTACAACTCTATAAATCAGCCTGGGGTTTTTTTACCCCTCCGTCAGCAGCACTGCCACAAATTACAATTCGCCTCCCAGCATCTCTTCATTAAAGCTGCCGAGCAGCTAAAAAAAACCACCTTGAAGATTGCAAGGTCTCTGCGGAAGCATAGCAACCTCCCCAAAAACGCCCGCACCCTGCTTTTAACAGGGACCTGCTGCTGCCAGAGCACCCAGCCCTAGAATCAGCAGCCGGCTCCAAGGCTGGGGTGATGCCAGCTCTGGGCCAAACCCTTGGGGTTGTCTCGGCCCCTGCTGACCGGCACGGTAGGCAAGCGCCCCGTCGGTGAAGAGCCGAGGCTTGGCTGCAGCAGGAGCATGCGGCCAGCCTGCACGCCCACCTCACGGTCTACCAAGCAGCGTCCCAGTACCAGCTCTGTGTTCACCAGGGAACACCAGGACTGGCGTGAATCCTTAGGCTGCAGCACAAGGCACTATATGGTAAAGGGGATGAAAAGTTGTTTACTCAGAAATGATGTAAGGCAGCCATGCGTCGTACACATACAATATCTGAAAAACCTCTTTTAAAGATGGTGAGAAGTCTAACAAGTTCAGCAGAGACAAAAGCGACTCTCTTGATTCTGCAGTTTTCATAAGCATCCACAGACAGGCGGGACAGGAAGTAAGGTCACCATAAAGGAAGAGCAATTCATATTTTTACAGTTCAAAAAGAAAACATTTTATCTGTAAAAGAAACCACAACAAAGATTATTTCCTAATCCTATATTTTTAAAGATATTTTGTCTACTGAGAAGGTGCCAGAAGACAATATTTTCATACAGAAGTAATACCAAATAAAAAAAATTTGTGGAGAGATCGTATCTGTCCAAGACAAATTAGCCTTACACTTTTCATGACTTGGCATTCTATCCAAACTTGCACGGAAAATCTATTACTACCATGCAGTCGAGACCTCCTGACATAAGTTAAAAGTCAACATTGTCTCACTTCAATCTACTGCTCCTAAAGTGAATTTCTAGTGTTCGGACTCCAGAGGTTCTTACTCTGAGATGGCAGCCTGACCATACAATTATGGTCATTAGTGATGAATGATGTTTATGAAACATTTTTCTACCCAGTTAAGACTCTCATAAAACAGACAAGAATGACTTCTGGCCATTTCTCTTCCGGAAAACCAACTCTCAAGAGAGGTAAAAAAATGTGGAGATCAATGTATTACTATGTACTTGATCCAACGTGTAACCAAGTACATAGTACTGACTTTCAGAACGTCAGACAAACTTTGAACTTCCAGATTTCATTTCTAAAATCCTCCATCATATGACAGCAAATTTTATGCAGCTGAACATAGCCAGCAGAGCAGAAAGTTCTTTTAGCAAGCAACTGTGTTAATTTAGCAAGGAACTGTGCTTGCTAAACAAAACTGTGAAGAAAGAAAACCTGAACACAGCCAGAGTTCGGATCCAAGAGGGCCAAGAACTACCAGAAGCTTATTTGACCTAACCAATTAGCTGTCTGCATTTCAGCCGATGTATCTGGAAAAGTTACAGACCAAGTATGAAGGCAAAAAATTAATCAGAACAAAATAACCTCTAGAACTCTTTCCACACGTAATTTCCTTTTAACCTACAAGCTAACACTGAAGGAAGATGCACAAATTTATGGCCACGTTTAGACACTTCTCCAGTCGCTGGTCACTCGAGTCAGTCTCCTGAATACAAGACTGTGAAGTCAGGTGGCAACCTCGCAGCACCCCTCCATCCCAGCATCGAGCCGAGGAGAGCCCAGCTGGCTTTCATCTCACCGCTACCACGTCCAAGATAAAACAATTACTGCAACCTACAGACCTTGAAGGCCAGGTACCTCATTTTCAGCCATAGCACCCACACCCTGTTATGGACAGCCTTAACGACGTTCCACTGCTCTCAATAATCCCGAGCAGGCCCAGATAATAGGGGTCATGTCAGTTCTCCACAACCAGAAGGCAAGGGCTTCGCCTTCTTTGCAATATGCCCCCCTGCAGAGGAATTACAGAGGGTGAATGAAAGTCAGAACTACACCTACCCCCCAGCCTTCCATTCCTAATTCCGTCTTGGAAGTTACATCCTGTGCAAATCATATTTGGCAATATTATATGTCTGTATATATGCTACATGTTTGAGCCTTAAAATTTGCACTATATATTTACAGTACTCTGGCTGCCTTCTTAGAATGGGCTCATTTCCACCCAGCACAGAGGAGAGGAGACCAAGCTTTTATTTTCCTACAGTTACCATTCAGGCATATCCAATATGTTTCTGCATTCATCATGAGGGTTTTTTTCATTTTTTGCATTGTGCAAAGAGAAATTAAGAGTTTCAGATATCAAAAGGAATACTGTACAACTCAAACATATTTAACGCCTAGAGGCTTTCACAAGGCAATCTGGACTTTGAAAGGAACAGATTTCCTTGAAAACAGACTCCTTACTTTACAATGCAGTAACAAAGGCTATTGCTAACAGTTACAGGAAAACGTTCTGAAATGCACATACTAGGATCTAAATGCGTGAAACAGAGTAACTCATCTTGACTTCTCCTTAAAAGAGGGATGAACTAATAAAAATTCAGCGTGGGGGAGTGGTGGTGTGATTTTTGCTTTGTTTGCTTTAATCAACACAGACCTTTTGAGAAGAGAGACAGCTGGTACCATCTGCTTCGGGACAGAATGCAAACTAAACTTCTCCATTGTACTTACATGTGAGGACTGAGCTCATAAAAGTTTCGGTTTCTGTATTCTTCCACTTTCTCTGGAGTATAAATCGGTAGAGATCTGTAGGGGTTTATTGATATCACCACACTGCCAATGTATGTCTGTTGAGGGAAAAACAAAAACGTTATCACGGATTTTTCTTTTTAACAGACTTTTGCTGCTTATGTATTATTCTCCCATTTAATAACCTATGCCAAAACAAACAAAAAGCCTAGCTGTAGCAACGAATAAATATGTGCATGCAGTCTGCAACACCTTTTAGATCTGTCTCAACAACCACTGTTGGGTACCGAGTAGCTACTTCTATGTAACTGAAAGACTCTTACGAACTTTTTTAACAGAAAGCCCAATCGTACAATATTTCTGTGACTAATTCAGTTGGGGGAGGGAAAGGAAAAAGGACACAGATGTTCACAAAGAACCGACTCCATCTGCACGGCAAATGTCACACGAGCTTTGCTGCAGCCCCTGGGCACTCAGAAAAACCATGTAAAGGCAAGGCTGGAGCTGAACCGCGCTCCCTCACTCCAGGAGGGGCTTCGCGCCACCTCTTCAAAGCCTCGGGCACAGAACAGCTTCACAGAGAAGAAACCTGAAGGCTCAATAGCCTCGGACAGGTTTCTGTCAAAGGAGAGGTCTACTGTCAGGATCCAAGTCAGTCAAAGTCCTGCCCGTGGTTCCTTGGCAAAAAATGCCAAAACCCCATGCCACCCTGGCTGCAGACACTGACCAAAAATTAACTAAACCCCAAATATTTGGTATCTCTTTCCACAGCCATGAAATAAATAAATAACACCTGGTGAAACACATTTTTCCCATAACCAGGGACTGCCTGGGAGGTGCAAAGGCTGTACACAAAAGCCAGAGGTTCCCATTAGCTGGATTACATCTGCTAGTAACTACGGAAGGAAAACAGTGGGTTTTACATAGGTCTGTACTTTTGAAATGGCTTCTTTGCAGCGATACCTTAGCACCCTGCAACCACCATTTGGACCTCTCCCCACCACCTCCCTTATGGGGAGGGGCTGCAATACACATTTTCACATGGCAACCGAGGCACGGGGAGGCAGTTCCTCACCAACGAGTTGAGCAGAGCACTGAATTACCTCCAGAGCTGCAGTCACAAATTCAAAATATTTATTGCTGCAACCCTTCCCTATCTTTCACGTCTAAAGCAATTTTCTGCTAAATGCTAACCAAATTCAGTCCCAAGCAGAAACCTAAGAGAGCAAGATTTCCCCTTTTCCATAGCATGCATGTGCACAGGCAAGCTGGTAACTCACACAGTGTTTTCTGTCTCATTTAAAACAGAGTTGAACAAACTAGACTGCAGCGATAAAACAAGTAGCCTGAGGCTTCCAGAGACTCTCCTAGTCCATCCTTCTAGTGTTTACCACCCACGGGATGAAACCGAAGAAGCCACCGCTGACAATTCATGGTACAACTGCTGCTACAATGAAACACAATACTCCACTAATTGGGCTCAAGACTGGCCATTTCTAAACAACGCATACTTTCTCATCTTCTTTGGAACTGGCCAGAAATGTTCTGCAAAACATTTCCCCCCATGCATCCCAGCCCGGAACGGATCAAACAGCCAAGAAACAGGCTGGTTGCACGTCAAGAGCCGGTGCAGCACGCGGTGGAGGGGGAGCAAGCCCCAAGCTGCCCCACATCTGGACAGCCAGGCTGCAACTCAAAAGGACAACACCCACGTGCCTCGCACCGCCGCTCGGGAGGGAAGCGCCCCAGAGGCATTCAGACACAGGCTGCTGAGAACAATCCCAAAATAATGACCATTTTTGCTTCTTTCAAACACGCACTGGAGCGTGTGCTTATATAGATGTTCCAGTTTTGTGGTCATCCTCCCCCCCTAAGGAGGAAAGTGGTTTTCCATCGATGATCTCTTCAGCTGAACAACAAAATGCAAAAACTGCCTTTCTACAGCATTTACTTCGCTCTCTCAACACATGTGCCTTTGGCAATTGGCAAGCCTACTGGTTCTTGGCAAGAGTAACAGGTACCCCAGAGTAAGAAGCTTTGCAGCCTTCACAAGTGCATGGATACCCCAGTCAGGACTCTCTCCTGACAAAACATGAATGTGTTAACATGCTTCCTCCTAAATCTTAAGGATTTGTGAAAAGCTGGTTGTGAAATTGGTGCTTGAAAGTATCAGCAGAAGAGAAACAAAGGCCAGATCTCAAAGATCATCTTTTGAAACAGGAATTCTTCGAAACTCAGACTTGTCCTTTCCAGCTGTTCTGCTACCATAATAGCATACAACTTAATTGCTCAGTTCCTTGAAGCGCCTGGAGATGCCAAGGTAAAGAAAGATGAGTGAAAAGTGAAAACCTTGATTTTTAATTTTGAATGCAGGCATTCAAACGAGACTTACTTAGAACCATCTCTTCATAGCTAAGTATTGCTTAGATTATATATTTTGGGAATTCAAGTCAGTTGTTTATTGTCAGGCATGAACAAATACAGACCGTTTCCTAAAATACCAGTATTTCAAAAGGTCAAATGACTATATTGAAACAAAGACACACTCATGTCCATTTTAAACACCAAGCCAAAGCATGCCAAGAAATCACTGGTTTTGCTGCAAAGCTGCTTACACGCACTAACACGTTTTGTCGTTCAAAAATGGCAATATCTCAATGCTGATGCCTAATAGCTAGCTGCTACTGGTGGTCTGTGAGGTTCCACATAACAGGGATAAACAGAGCCGGAAAATAGCTTTCCCACATAACATCTGCCTTCCCACCAGAACTCTATTATAAACAAAATAAATGGCTTAAATCCTTGAGCAAGCGACAAGCACAGAAACATTCCAGCGCTGAAAGCGGAACGCCCAAGAGTAGTGGGAGACCATACCGTGGCACTCCAGGGACTAAAGAGATCCTTCATTTTCCCCGTTTAAGGAAAAAAATGAAATCTCAAAGGAATAGCCTTGTGATGATGAACGCACAGAACGCAGTCAGGAGATGTGATTTCTTTCTTGGCTTTGACATGGTCTCATTATGCAAGTTTGGACAAGATCCGCTGTCTCCTCAAGTTCTGTTAACTAGAGACTCTTGATAATCCTCCTTCCTCCAAATTTCCACTTTATTGCAATAACTCACAACGGCAAATTCTGCCTCCTTGGCAGTCTGTCCAGAACCCAAACCAAAAGGACTCTCACGCGTGGTTTATCAGTGCATCTGTCACGTAGCCCGGCAGCACTCTAGTGGGCTAACACTTCACCTGTAGGAAAGAGCATTCAATGTCCGTCCGGCCAAATGCCAAGATATTCTGCATTCTCCACCAAAACTGTGTATACAGCTCAGTCCTGTTCAGCTATGGCTTTAACACCCCAAGCAGGAAGAAAATTCTAAATCAGCATTCAACTGGAAAAGCCGGTAATGTCTGTTACACACCACTTGTCAGTGCTGCTGGGGATGCAGCGCCGCTGGATTTTCTCCCCCCAGGACTGAAAGCCAACGTCACCGCTCGGGGCAAGATCTTACTGCAACTTCGAGGTTCTCTGCGCCTTTTCGAACCCACACAGCTTTAGGAGGGTTAAGAAGAGGCCTGAAAGAGCAGGATGATACCAGGGTCCCATTGCTCAGGAGAAACCCACAGGCAGCAGCCTCTTCCCAGCCAAGGAACCTTTTCGTCTGTGGACCTTTTCAACCAAGAGGTGGCGAAGCCCTTACGGAGAGCCCAGCGCAGGGTCCCCAGCTGCCTCTGCAGCCAGGACGCACCAGCCCTGCAGTGAAACCTGGCACACAGCAAAGAGGCAGCGCAGGCTGACCCAGGGGGAACCTACAGAAGACCACCAGTAGAGCTTACAGGAGAATATTTCACATGCTGGGATGCAGTATATTAACAAAGCTATTTTTCCTCCTGGTAAAGTTAAGTCTCGCAATACCCCAAGGGCCCAGAAAAAGAGAAGGCTGCAGCTGCGGAAGCCAGGGAACGTTATCAACAGCAGCTGAAGCTGCAGCACAGGAGCTGCAGAGCTGGGGTTGTCATAATAGCCTGCTCCCTATCTTTAAAAGCTTTTCCGTATCTCTGGCACCCGCTGCAAAGCAACCTTCTGCAGAGTTAAAAATCATTAAGCATCTACAAAGACTTGCTGCAAACCTTCTGGAAGTGTACTCTACATCACTTTTGTCAGCTTTATTAAAAACAAACTTACTGCTTCTTACCCGTGGTAGCCTGTAACAGTCCAGAAAAATTCCTGCTGCACATTAGTCACTCCTGCCTAAAAATGCCCAACTGCTAATGCACCCTGCAAGCATGCCGAAATTCCCAGGGTCCAGTAAGGTCACTCTATTTATTTATTTTTTAAACACATTGGAGCACAGAAATAGAAAACAAAAAAAAATTCTAGCAAAGTAAGATCGCTAGTGTCGATACTGATTCTTCCATTTATGCAGACCAATTTTAACACTCCAGACATGCACAGTGCACATTTGTTTAGTACTGATTATGCTTCAATGTACCAGGTTCCTATGACTTTGAGGAGTTTCAGATCACTCCACTAAAACAATTCATTGAAACAAGAGACATTAAAGCAAGATCAAAGAGAAGCGTGACTAGATTTTACTGGAACAACTCCAAACCCAAGGCTTGGGCAGCACTGTTTTCTTTGCAGAGAGGGCTGTGTTTTGGTTTTGTGGGGTTTTTTAATGTGACATATGCAAAACTGTATGTCTAATATAATACTCATTTTCATTTGTGTTTCCCTGAACTACTGCGGCTCTGGATCTTGCCAGCTCATAAGCCCATGCGCCGCTGCATGCTCCGAATAGCTGAGGCCGAGGAGACGGCAGGCACAGAGGAAGCCTGTGCTGACATGTTCACCATCTCCTGAACTGCCTCAAATTCAAACAGAACCTGGCAAATTTCACACTTCAACGTTCCTCCGTAATGAAGTTCCTCATTTTAATACACATTAGCAACCAGATCAGTACCTTATTAAAATATCATCTCTTATTTGAACAATCACGCTGTGTGCTCCAATTTGTTTTTCATTGTGGTTGGCCACAATAAAACAGCCAAACGCACCCTGCTTCTGGCCCACCGTGCTTTTTCAGGCTGGAACCACTCGCAAAGCTGCCAGACGCTATGTTTGAAAAGAGTAAGGCAAAGAGTAATATCAAAACTAAAAGCAAACCCACCTTAGACCATTATTATTTCTGGGGCTTTGATTTACTTTATTCCTGCGTATCCCAGTGTGGGTGTTTGAATTGTTTGGTGGAGAGGGATGGGATGGGTACATGAAAAAGACAAACAAACAAACTAGGATTCCATCCTGAAATACTCCAGAGTTTGCTCGCACCGTTTCATGATGGCACATACAAAATAAACTCTCCCTGTGATCCAAGGCGTGCAGCTGCACACTGCGTTGGGCCAGTGCTTGGCTAACACTCCTCGTGCTTCAGTGAGCTGGGAGCATGAGCAGAGCCCCCGCGTACCACCTGCAAGTGACTACACAGGCACAACACAATCCCAGGATCCCAAAGTGCAATGATCAAGTGGAAAGAACAGGAACTAACACAAAGTTCCCTCAAACAGGAGATTCTGCGTGGATTTTCCCATACCCAGTATGGGCTGGACTCGTGTAGCATCACAGAGCACTAATCCTTAGCTAGCAAAAGGCACTTCTGTGTTTTGACTCCTCTCATTGGTATTTCCCAGCAAATACAGCATCTCTGCAAACTTCCAGAGCAGCTCTAAAGAGCTTGCAAAAATCAGTGAGCTGCTAGAGATAAGCAAGTTTGTTTCCACCCCCTCCCTGGAAGAGGAGCCAATGCTAAAAATTTACTTTTCCAAAAGCTACTCTGCAGTAAAATGAAAATACAAACCACTCTCATACCTGGTCTTTCTCTCTCCACATAGAGACAAACTTCTCCTTCTCCTTGATACAATTTTTCCACAGCAGTTCGGACAGAGTCCTTTCTAGTTACGTTTGTATGAGTGAAGAAATATAATACTGGATCTCTGAACAAACACAGCCTGTTCCCCATGATGGTTAAAACTCTCTTGCTCAAGAACACCTCCTGGATATAACATTTTAGCCCCAGAAATAGAGTGGATAAAGTCTATGTGTCATAATAGAAAAAAAAGCAACCCTGGCAAGCTATTGTATGTGCTTAATAAAGTTATTAATCACAATAGGCAGCCTTGTAAAACCTGGGCGGGACAGTAAAGATTGTAAGGAAAACTACATAGAAGAGCACTGGATGAGTTCCTGAAATTGGGAAGGTAGCGGGATAAAAAAAAATGAAGGAGCAGAAGAAACTGAGGCAACAGTATCCACGGCTCAAGAAAAACCACCTTACTGCTAGGGAACAAAACTCAGCGTTAGTCCGTACGACAGCCCTGTTGCAAATACGTTGATGGTTGATATAGCGAGTCAAGAAACGGCGCTCAAACAGGCAACACAAAGGCAGAAGTGCACATCTATATCCCAAAGCAAACACCACAGCACAGGCAACCTACGTCAAAGAGGATAACACCACCGCTAAAATATTCCTCAACACGGGCTTGATCCTGCAAGTCCCTGTGCAAACAGCAGCAGTCTGAACAAGCTGTGGGTAACCTGCACCAGCCAGGATCAGGCCCTTAGTCGTACTGCAACCTGCTCTGGATCCAAGCCCTGAAGTAAGAACGGATCATTTGCCAGAGAAAAACACCCGCATGGCAAGTCACGGCCAGTACTTGAAGTGGATGCATGCACACAGATTACAAGGTTTCTCTTCCGAGTTTCTCAAGGGCACAGAAATCTCTCCGCTGCTCACCGCACACTGCTGCTAGCCTCGCGATCACTGTGACAGATTCTAACATTATTATTGACGAAGCAGATTAATCACTTCAGTCATCTGTCTCTCTGACTACATTAGGATGTTTTTAGACAAGCAAACGGAATTCCTACACGGGACACAATTGCAGACAAAACTTGTCAAGTAAGCGGTGAAGGAGTCAACCCAAAGCAGACACGAGAAATTTAAAAGACAGTATTTAAATACCCCAGAACATCAGTGCTTGCTCACTTTTCAAAAGATAAAAGACTTGGTTTTGTAAGCAAACTGTAGCTGGAGACTGGAGAGTGTCTGTGCCAAGGAACCATTGGTGAAAACATCAGCAAGAGCACTTGTTCAAAAACATTTCATTATTTCTGTACAAATAAAATGGGGAGGGGAGGGGGGGGGTGCCCCCTGCCATGCTGCAGCCAAGGCTAACCTGTGTTCTTCAGGGTGCAAACCATGCTTTGACGGCGCTTGGACACTTCTGCTTCTACTTCTGTTATTTGCCAGTCTTTCATTACTCTTCCTTTTGTGTTTTTACTTCATATAACGTGCACTGAAACCGCTGGTAAATGCCAAAATGTCATCACCACCTTAGTGAAGAAATGCACAGCATTTTGGGGCAAAGCCAACGCTGCAAAACACTGCAACAGTCCCTGGGGCCTACATTTCCTACACCACCTCCTCTCCTTTCTCAGAGTGCCGCATCAGAGGCAAAAAAAACGAGCGAGCATGTAGGGAAGAAGACCCCAACACACAGCCCACAATACGCATACAATTTTCTGTGATCCTTACTAATGCTTTCTCGCTCCTTTATGCAGATATTGCATATGGTCCTACAAAGAAATGCCTCAAGGGCTCCGCTCAGCATCGTGGGAGCTGTACAAAAAGGAAAGGAAACAAAGCACTGCCTTGAGATACGTAGCTCTGCTCCCATGAAGCCCTTCAAGGTAAAAAGCAACCAAACTGCTGGCTGCGAAAATCTTTACTCCTGACTCCCAGCAAGTTATAAAGTTTGTTTTCCAGAGCAGGCTGATGTGAAGGGCTGGAGGACCGACACAATCTCTGTGTAGGTAACAAGCAAAACAAGATTTACAGGCAGGCAGAACACTTCTTCTTAGACCACAAGCTATCCCAGGAAAAGATGTGCCACGGGCACACAAGCCCTTCTTCACATCTGAAGGAGAAGCAGCAGGCTTCGAGGTCCTAGCCTGTGGCAGCTGCAACAATATTATTACTACAACTCAGCAGCTTCCCTCAAAGAGGGAAACCGTGGGGGCACTGATGGGAAAATTGCTCGAACTGACGCAGGCGTCCCCCGAGGGAGGAAGAAGGGAGGAAGAGAAGCAGATCGGAGAAAGCGCGGGGCCCCTGCGCTCCCATCACAGGCGGATGGATGGCTGCTCTGCTCTGGCTCTCCAACCATCCTGCCTTTCAGAAATGACCCAGCCATCACACCTGCCACTCCTCCAGCTCCCTAAGGAACACCAGCAAGCCAGGCTGGACTTGCTGGATAAATGCAAGTAAGTACATCAAGGTGCAAGAGAGCAGGGCCAGGTCTAGCAGGGGGATAGACTCTTCTGCACGTTGCTGCAGCAGCAGCAAAGGCAGGGACCTGTTAGCGACACGACGTACCTGAAACCCCAGGGGACAACAAAAGCCAACAAAGGACTCCACCTGCCCTCAGAAACAATAGGCTAGAGACCAACGTGCCCGTGCTGACATGAGAAGGCAGTGGGACTGAGATTAAAAGTGAGTTTCAACCATCACTCACACACACATTACCATGACGATTCTCCCAGCAAGCTGCACATATGGTCCCCAACACCACAAAACTCTGAAAAAGCACAAAAAAACCCCAGCACAGCAACAAAGTTCTAGAGGGACAGTCACACCAAGCTGATGCGGACCAAGGCCATTGGGCTCATCCACATAATCCTGTCCCCCTCCCTCTTCTTCCGAATGCAGCACCTGGAATAGCAGGACAAGCGCAGCAGGGGCAAAGCCACCGCGCTCGGCAGCAACTCAGTAAACTCCCGAGCACCGTGAGGTAGCTGAAAAAGGGGTGAATCGGTAATCTAGACAGACATAGCTGAGTCAAGTCAAGTCAGAAACAAAAAGGCTACCCCTAAAAATATTAAAACAAAAGATCCACAGGAAGTGGCTCAGTCTGTGCAACAAGCACACCACAACAGCCGCGCCACCAGAAGGCAGCCCGAAGGATGCTACCTCAGACAGCTAACACTGAGCTATTACACTGGAATGCCAAATATTTAATGTTTCGGTGATAAAACAACATGTGTTCAGTGCCATAAGACTGTTCCGTCCCCAAGCAGCCCACAAACTCCACGCACAGCAAATACAAATTAAATGCTGACATCAGAGAAAGACTCTGTTCTGTTCTAAGAACAAAAAGCAAACAAACATTTTGTTGTAAGGAACAAAACGTTGACCTCTGCAAATTTGGGAAGACTTCAAGAAACAACATAACTGCAGGGAAAAATGTGCAGGGCAGCAGAATAAAGCCCTATCTGGCCCCCGAAGGCTGACTCCCGTAAGCCTACGCAGATCTGCTCCCCTCCAGCCTCCTCACGCCTCCCTCGCCACTTCCACCGGCCTCACAAAGGAAGAAACCCAGTACAAAAATAAGCTTTAGATCAACACATACACTACAGTTTATCTCAAATCTCTACCATTCATGAGTCACTATAAAGACACATATAGACAGATGCCCCCCTCCCGTTTGTCAGCATCCAAAAATACACAGGAAAAATAACTGCTGAGCTGGTTTGGCTGAGCATACTTCAGACAAGCTTTTTTTTTTTTTTTTTTTAATCAAAATAGAAAGTTCAGGGAGGGAGGCTCAACAGAATGCGTCAAAATTCATCAGTCACGTCCAATCTGAATTTTATAAATATATTTGAAGTTTTCCATGCGGTCTCCAGGTCACGTGTTTTAACCGTACAAACTGTTCCCTGCAACCTTCAGATCATCAGCATTGCGGGGTTTTCTGGTTGCTAATTGCATTTCCCAGGAGCCACTGTTCGGTCTGTAAAACTAAAGAAAAACTCACAGGCTTTTGTTACTGATATCTACAGAAAAGAACTTTTGCAAAAAAGCAACGCAAACGCTATCAATGAAAATTTTAAGAGTTGCACAAAGAATATAATAAATAATTACAGCTTTCTAACGAGATTTCTCTTGGTCAGACATACACCAGACATTTCCAGACATGACTGAACTCCAAGATTCCCATTTCCAATTAACGCATGCGTGTTACCCAACGAGCCCTTCCCCTCAAAGCCACTCAGCACGAGATTACTGCAGAATCTGATGGTCTTTAGTAGAATACTTGGCCTAACTCCAGCTCCACCAGCCTTCATGCTTATTTTTTTAGGCACAGCCTCCAGCTTTGCGCTCTGGTATGCAACCCAACACCCAAGTCCATTAAACTTTCCATCAAATACACATAAAATTGAACAACAAGTAATCAAGCTGTAGTCTGTTCTCTTAACTGTTAGGAGGATGCTTATCACTCTGTCTGCACCACAGCATGAAACTTAGCTAATTTTCTTGAAGAGCTTACAGTGACCATACCCAGGATGGTACAAGAGGACCGTCAGGGGATCCACATCTAAATGCTTGTGCAAGGTGAGCTCTTAGGGAGAAGATCCAGAATTTCGAAGGGGTAAATGGAGCTGGCACTAGGATGTCCAACATCAAATATTCAGCATCAAACATAACTACTGTGAAAGAGACTAGAAAAGACAAAAATCGTATACTCTTCCAGTGGAATGAGCCTATTTATCTTGTCATCTTTGGCTGCAGGGGGAGATCTGGCACTGTTCACTGATGGCTCGATCTCACTCTCACATTTCAGAGAATGATAGAATAGTTCTGGTTGGAAGGGACCTTTAAAGGTCTACTAGCCCAACCCCCCTGCCATAAGCAGGGGCATCTTCAACTAGATCAGGTTGCTCAGAGCCCATCCAACCTGACCTTGAATGATTCCAGGGATCAACCACCTCTGTGGGCAACCTGTGCCAGTGTTTCACCACCCTCATAAAAAAAAATGTATTATTCCTTATTATCTAGTCTAAATCTAACCTCTTCTAGTTTAAAGCCATTATCCCTTGTCCTATTGCAAAAGGCTCTCCTAAAAAGTTTGTCCCCATCTTTCTTACAAGCCCCTTTTGCTGCTTTACCTATCAAGACTGGTTAACACAATTAGGCAACGTCTGGCCAATATTACAGCATTTTCAAAGCTATCCATGTTACAGTTCTCATTCCTCTCAACAAACCCTTTTGAAGATTATAACTGCAACTCCGTTTTAAAACTAACATGTGTGGCACAGATACAGCCGTCAGCCTACAGGGAACCGCTTAGAAACTGATGTTAAGCCCTGCTTTACTGCCGTAGGAACATTTCAACTGTTTCATATGGCTTCAGGCTGACTTAGTTTTTTCAGTTTGAACACAACTTTTGGTAATGCCTACAATGGAGCACTAACATGAGGGCTGAACTTAACCCCACAGCTGAGCCATGAAAGGACAAATCCATCCCTATTGCTCTCTGAAAGGATCCTGAGAGGTCAACTTGTGTGTAGCTCGTTAGAGCTGAAGAAACCTGCAGTATAAGAAAACTTAATTATTAAGTTATTAAAAAGCACCAACAGTAGCTCTTTAATAGCCCAGTTTGGTTTCCGCAGGATTGCACGCAAACGACAGATTTTACATGGTAAAACAAACATTACTTCCAGGTGCAACAAAGGCTTCGTTGTGCTCATCTAAAAGCAGAAATGCGAAGTATAGTTTTCATAAGTGAAATGCGGAGAAAAGAGAGCAGGTGGCCATAAGGAGAAGGAAGGGGGAGAAGTTTGCACTTGAAAATCAACGTGGTGGCTACCGTGAGCACCATTCCAGCTCCTGCTGGTTTAAAAGTTTTCTAAAATACGCAACAGTGGCATGGAATTTGCAGGCCAGCAGAAGTCAGCTAATACGCAGATAATAATCCTCAAGTGATTTGGTGACTAAAAAATCCCCGCGGCATCACGAACTAATACTTGGTAGCAGCACGTGGCACAGACACAAACATCTTCCCACCACTCATGTAGGGAATGTTTTCATACTTGCAAAGTTCTGCAACATTTCTTGCAAAGATCTGCAACTATGCCTTCATAGTGTGGATTCACAAACAGTACTTGTAAGACCGTTAAAAAAAAAAAAAAGTAAATCACATGATCAAACAAACCTGGAGATAAAAACGGTAAAGGATAGCACAACAAGGGAACAATTCAGGGGAAAGACAAACCAAAACAAAATACCAAAAACACACCAACAAAGCGCCTTTGGTTTTGGCAGCACTTCACTCTGCTCAGCAGAGCACGTTTAGGCTTTCCCACCTGCAAGGATCCTACACTGCTAGAGAAAAGTGACACCTCGCGTCACCCACCCGAGCACTTAATACAGCTCATTACATTGCTCGTCAGTGCCAGGCCCAGCCAAATCAGGAACGGGGGCGGGGGGGGTGGGGTGGGGGAAACAACATGCTTCACTGTCACTGCCTGAACGAACTGTGTGTTTGAACACGGCTGTCAGCTAGCACGTAATAGCAGATAAAAATAAAACAAATTACCCATTTGTCATTCAAACCGATTTCTTTCAAGAAAAAGCTATCCAGTCTAAATTAATTAGAAACATGTAATTAAATACTCTGCAATCCATAGTAGTTTAGAGTAAAAAAAAAAAACCCAAAAAACACAACCAAACCAAAGCAAAACCCTTGAGAAATCCACTCCCGTATGACTCAGAGCAATCCTCCCTAATAGACTGCGTAGCCTAGGGTACCCTCACAGAATAGGTCTCTGTCCTTAATGCTTTAAATAAAACTTTCAAACATGACCCAAAGATTGGGCAAGGTCATACTGTCACCCTCAGTCTCTAAGCAAACAGTTCCCTTTCCTTCTCTTCTCCTTCCCGTCTTCTTCAGCTAAAGGGGAATGAGATCATTCAGTATCACTCACTCTTACCACAGGTATTAAGAACAGAGAGTTAACCCTAAAACTGATGTGAAACAAGTTGATTACACAAGCCACTGACTGAACCCCCCCCCCCCCGAATCCCAGAAGAGGCAGCCGCTGCAGCTGCTGGATATGGAAGACTGGCCAGAAGCAGGATGAAAGAGCAGCAGAGAAGTCTGGTACCTACCTGCCCGATTCTATGTCTAAGGGTCATCGAGAGGGAAGAGACTGCAACTTCAAGGAACAAGGAAAATTTAAGACACACGTTTTTGGAAATGTAACTCTGAAAAAGTATCAGGAAGATTTTATTTTTTTTTTTTAACCAGTGCAGAAGAAACCTTTCTGCAAATACAGATCGTTTTGGTTTCTTCTCCAACAAGGTTTTAATAGATACTGACATCCCTTGTCTTATTTTAATTTTCTGGTTTGTTTAAATTGTCGGTCCAAACTTAAGGAGCGAACAGGTGGAGGTGACAATAGTAGACAGGTGCAGCTGTGCATTACCAAGCTAATACCTATAGAAAATGGAAAAGGCATAGTTGAACAGGGAAATTGAGTCTTTAAAAAAAAATCTAAGCATTAAAATAAAAAACATTTTTTTAAAAAATTAAAAACAGAAGAAGAAAGATGTGGCAGACAATGAATAGCAGAGGTACAAAAGCACAGACTACAACCAAGGGATAGAAGAAGGAAACAAAAATTACACAGATCCTTCCATATTGCAGGATGGAAAGGAAAAGTTATAATGCAACCACAAAGGTTCAAACGCTTAGCAAGAAGCAAAAATATAGTCACACTAAAAATTAAAAAGCAGGGGGAAGGCTAAGCTATAATAAAGTACAGAACACATCTATTTGATTGCAATAAGCTGCAGACGCAATTGGTTGCGGATCATAGCTATACTTTGCTTTAAATATTTCAGCTTTACTCTTTAAAGACTTCCACCAGCAGTCTTGGAAAGTCTCTAGAAATCATTCGGCTGACACAGCCTCAGCAGCACGACAGATACAACAGTGTGCACATTTTAACAAAACTGGAACAAAGCGAGATGAAGCAGGAAATGAAAGGCTTAACGGGAATCACAGCTTGCCTCTTCACTCCCTGCCTGTGTTTCAGCTGCTGGTCCATAACACCTTTTCTACCAATCAACACTCAGAGATTAATATGCCTGAAGATTTTGATTACTTGAACATATATCCAAGCTCATTGTTTCTAGCTTAAAATTCAACTGTTCTAATAAACATAACTTTTTTTGGAACTCAAAGATAGCAGGCAACATGTAAGGTAGCCCTGGCATACTCCAGCTGTGCATTGTTTCTACATCAACGTGCTCTCACATCCTGGAAGCGTCTTCCCTGTATGTGAATTATTTACAAGTGTGATGTCCTCTGACAACCGGATTATCAAAGTTACTGTCACCACTAGTTCTAGAGCTGTTTTGTACGAAAATAGAGGTCTGCCACGTTGTGCAATGGGGAAAAAGAAAAAGGAAAAATACCCCAGATGGAAAAGATCAAATGCAAACAATGCAGCACAGGAAAGAGTACAGCACAAGCAAGGTTTAAAATATCCCTAATATGACAGACTACGCTCAGGCATTCAGTCTATGTGTATCCTCACAAATAAACAGGTATTTTAAGCAAGACAACACAGCTCCTCATAGGATGTTATCTGTTAACATATACTCACATATACTTCACTGTGATCAAAGCGCTTTTTCAGATTATTGATGAACGAATCTTCAGTAAGTGGCTCTAAAAGAACCATATCTCCCACTCCGATCATGTTGTCTAAAAGTGACGTCTTGACCTCCATTTTGGCCATTTTCTCCTGCAAAGGAAGAAGCAAAAATAAAACAAAGAGCAAAGTTAGCTCAAAATCATTCTAATTATTCACGGGCATTATCCAGTAACACTGTTTAAGGGGTACAAGTTATAAACCTCATCAAATGACGCTGCTTTAAAATCACTTTCCTAAGGAAAATTCTCAAAGTTATTCTACCTACCCAGGGAGTCCACACAACTCCAAAAATTTAACTTCTAACAGTCAACAAAGCCTTCTGGTCCACTACACATTAAATATGAAATGGCAAGAAACAGGAATGAAGATTCCAGTGGGCATCACATCCAGATTTTTTGGACAACTTCAACACAGTACTCAAGCGTACGCAAAACCAAGTTTTATCAAAAGCTTCCTCAGCATCTCCAGTGTATCAAATTAGCGTTAAATTTGTCAGTATCCTAACCTGAATTTCCTTCTCCCTCTCATTTGCGTTGCTCCAACTCTGTCAACTTTTGACTGGAAACCAACTAAGGGGACCCGCTCAGAGGCAAAACTCGCACTATTTTATCTTAATTCATGAACTCTGTACTCTAGAGTACCTATATTCCGGTACAGTACTGCCCTTGGTTACGCGAAGCTACCAAATTACTGCATTTCCTAGCCAGACTAATTAAGTTATGGATTTACTTGTGATTTTACTGCTTAAGGGAGCATTTTGTTGGGCAGCAACGATTCAGCTGACAGTGGAGACTCTATGCCTATATGACTGGAGCGGCAAAAGGCAGAAGCCAGGCTGAAAGAGGGGACCAGGATCAAACAAAGTCATCAAACCTGATAAAAGGAAGTAACTGAGACAAAGAAGTCAAGGTCAGGCCAAAACCCGACACCTATTTGATGCTCCCAGCCTGTTCCCCTTCCAATCCAAACGCTAGAGAAGATTCAAGGCTCAAGAGCTCCAAGCACGTAGTTACTGCTTTCAGTTTTCATGACCAGGCTGAAAAATGAAGGTGTTAGCAGCGGCAGCCGGCAAACAGGGCACCAGAGGTGAGAGAACAGTTTTGCTGACCACACAAACCGAGAACCAGCTACAGCTACACAGAACGACAGCTGGGCTGCACTGGTCGGCTGTCACCCCTCCGCCACGGAATGCCGTCAGGCTGTCCTCGCTCTACCACTGCAGCGTATTTTAATTCTCAAAATTTTTTCTTGTTTTTTAAAACGCCTTTGAACAGCTACTACCTTGTACAATCAGCGTTAAGTTGCCATAGCAGCTGTCCGTCACATAACTAAGTTAAAACAAGCAAAGTCTTTTATCTCTTGCTTCTGTCCACAGCCACTGCGTTACTACATGTCATTTGATGTTTTTGAGCAGTGAGTGACATCCGAGGGATGTTAGATCAAGACTTCAGCGGTGTTTGATGTTTTTCCAAATTCAACGAAGAGAAGCGCAGCTCCACAGGCAGCTGACGGAAGTGATACAGCAAGATCCCCAAAACCTGAACCCAGCCTGGGAATTACTGGAAATTCACATGGAAATGCAAAAACAGCACTGAACTATGGTAACCAACCAAAGCTGAGTCAACTCTGCTAAACAAACAAAAGGACACTTACTTTAAACAAAAACACTGGAGAAATACTTTTGTAGAGAAAGATACTTTTACTCTTAAAAGTTCACCTCTCAATCACCAAAAAAATTTTAAATATTGACAAAATCTTTTCAGAGGTATCACTTCAACTTCTGCATCCCATTAAGACAAATTCTTTAAACTACCAGTCTTGTTTCAATGACCTAATTACTTCCCATACATCAACTAATGCTCAAATAATTTTTGAAGGCTGGAAAAAAAAAAACCACCACACAGTCCTTCTCAAGTATGGAACTTATTAAATATTCAGTTTGTAGCCAAAAAAAAAAAGCCAACATAAAAATCCTAATATGGGCAACTTCAACCTAAAATTTAAGTTTTAAGTCGTATACCTCATCTACCATTGTGAAATTACATACCACCTACCACACTTCATGCATCACTGCTCGGGAATTTCAAGACCAAGAGCAGCCAAACCCATCAAGAACATTCATGTATTCCCAAGCTCAGAGGCATGTTTTGCAGAAGAGGTGCACAAAGATGCTGTATCTACCACTAAAAGCTGGATCAGAAAGTTGAACACAAATATTATTTTATCAAAATATTTGAAAATTTCAATATTATGGTCAAGCATTTATTTTTAGCTGGGTTTTTTTCTCCACAATAATTTAAGATCGTACTACAGTTAAAATATTTCTGTTAACTTGGAGCTAGAAAATATTAGAAACATTGGTGATCAAAAAAATCAGACAATAAGCCTAGACATCTCATTTAACGCTGAATTCTCATCACAATTTGCAACACCTTAGCCTTTGCAAAATATTGCTTAAAGATCACCTCATACATGGATGTATGACTCAAGAGCATTCTGCCACAGCAGTGTTGGTAGTCCCCAGCCATAACCCCTGATCTGGTTTAGCTAACAACAAAGGCAAATCCAGCCTGTGCGGTAATTTGGTTGCCTAACGCAAGTAACAGGTAGGGAAAAAAAACCACTGGTAAGAAAAGCCAACAACGTTTAAACACAACATTAAACAATTAGATTTAACGTAATAATTGAATTTAATCTCCTAGAAGAATTTAATAGATCAATATCTACAGCACTTTCAAAATACCAAATACTAATTTTAAAAGTAGCTTCTGAAAAAGACCTCCAAAATCAGCACACTGCACAGAAAAAAAAAAATAAATAACCAAAGCCTTGTGACGCTGCAAGACTAAGCTTCAGTCAAGATTTTTAGCAATACGCCACTAAGCTCAGAAACTCCATCCAAATCCACGTCCAAGTATTTTTGTATTTGTATTTGCCATATATTCAAAGATGCTGCACAGCTGGAAATCTTTTCCCATCAGTGCTGGTGACAGCGTGCTCACCACAATTTGGGGAGTAAGTAATGAAAAAGTAAGTAATGAAAAAGTAAGCGGCTTTCACCTCTGCCCATATTCATGCCTCTTTAAAAAGATGATTTCTCAATGATGCAAATGATGAAAACCATTTTCTCAAGAACCGTTTCCAAGAAGCAGGACTACGAGAGGGACAGGACCAAAACACGGTCCCAGTGCCTGAGAGATGCGTCGTGACTGAAACCGCAGCTGTGCTGGTGGGAATGCTGACAAACAGGGAATCGGGTTTGAGGAAAGAACCAGAACGGGCTGTGTCCTTTAAAACAGGGACACGTTTAGTGATTTTTTTCAATGAAGACTGCTGGATGGGGGAAGGCGGACGGAGGTAAGCGGATGGAGGTGTTGCTGTGAGGTGCTGTAATTTCAAACGGGAAATTCAATTTAAAACATCACCTAAAAATATAAGTGGTACACCCTTGATTTACCTAACACCTTGCTTTTGTGACCGCAACATCTCATTCTGTTGACATCACAAAAAAAAAAAAAGAGCTCTATAAAGATTCCAGTCACCAATTATTAATATGGCAACAAATTAGCTTGGCAAAAAAATAAAGCAAAATTCCTCTAATGCTTGTAGTCTGTAAATCAGATTCTTCCTCAAACACTCCCTGATCTCTTCTCCTACACCCACTGACCACTTAAGTCTCCCGGATTTACACTCCTTATCCTGAAAGCAAACATGGGCAGCATTTCAGAACATCTCCCTTCACTGGAGTCATTTGTCAAATCCGTTCCTCCTCACTTCGGTCTTGTACCTCCACCTCCATTGAACAGAGCGAGATCGCTTTCAACATGTCTCCATTCTCAGAAAAACAAAAAAGACCATTCAGTAATCCTTCGCAGCTTGATCTGGTTTATGTTGGACAACAGGCTCGGGACAAGAAGTGCTGGGCACGCTACGTCTGCAAAATGCTTTTATCCACACACTAAGCATCACCTCGTAAAACACGGACTCTTGTATCTCCTACTCGCAATGCCCAGGACTGCCAGCCAGCCAGGCCGGCTGAATCTAAAACCCTCCCATCCCTCTGGACCACAAGGATGGCAAATTAAACATTACACTATCCCGCAGCTGTAGCAGCCTTATCAGCAGGTCTGAGCCAAGAGCTAATGAAAACTATAAATAGAAGATGACACAGAGAATAGGCAAAGCCCCCCAAAGCCTTGTACAATTAAGTTCACGCATTCTCTGAGGGGGAAATGAAGTAATACCCCATTTATCGGCACACAGTGTGTTGGGGAATTGTCCAAGGTTTCCCACAGCACTCTGACACAGTAAAACAGCAATTGTCAGCAGCTTCCGACAGATGTGCAGCCCCTCGCACACTCCTGCATTAGCTGTGCTGGAATTACCACTGGCTGCAGGGGTGGCTTTGCTTTCCTCTCTGGCATTGCAGCAAAAGGACAATTCCCCTCCCACCAAAACTGACACAATAGATGGACTTGCATATACTTCAAGCTCTGAGTATTAAAAAAAAACAAACAACAAAACAAAACAAAAAAAACCACAAAAACAACCAACAAAAAGCCTTTGGTTTCACTACCACCAACCCGCTGCAGAAAATAACCACCTTTTTCTTTCGTAAGAGTTAACTGGGACAACCTGCTGCATCAGTAATTCGATAGCAGAGTTCAAACCGATTTCAATTTCCAGGTCTGACCCTGGGCCCCCCTCAGGCTGCAATTACACCTGCCCACTCGTTCCCTTTTTTCTCCATCCAGGACCCACCAGCTGACACTGAGCGGGGACACTGACAGGCCACTGCTGCAAAAAGCAGCTAGGGACACAGTGTCACTACCTTAGCAAAACAAAGCCAAAGGCACTTCAGCCGCCTTGTTCTACTCCTGACAATACCAATTCAGCACGAGGCAGGATTTACATCCACCCTGTCCCGCTGCCCAGCACACCCCACGTATCACTGGCCTCTCTGACTGATGCCCAGAAGGCGCCAGTTCATTGGAACCACCTTGTGCTGGGTCACCAGGCAGGCTGCAGCTAAACTGGTCTAGTGCCCTTTTCACTCCAAGCTAGATTTCCCGATGTCAGAATGCGTGAAAAATGTTAATAACATTAAAAAAAAAATAAAAAATAATCTTTGCTTTCCCTCCAGACCCCCCCCCCCCCCCCGTTTTAGTCTCTGGATGCTGCAGAGGAGCGGTGCACGCAGCATTCCCTACGTGCTGCCTGGCCGCTGCCTGCTCGGAGCACCTGCAGCCTCCTGCCCGGCTGTGACCGCTCGCAGGGGTTGCCCTGTCACCATCGGTGCGCTGAAGAAAAAGACAATCCAGAAAACAATGCCACGCTGCAGCCCGTGATTTCTTCCTGCAAGATGGCCTTGCGAAGCCTGACGGACAGACTGCAGAAGCAAGGTTAACAGGTATCGCAAGAGCGGCAAAAGCACTCCTAAAGAACCGAACCGCCTCCTCTGCTTCTCCATCTTCGCTTTTGGTTTGGCCAACGTCTGAGTATCTTCTGAATTCCTTTTCCTCCCACGGTCCTACTGAACAAATCAGTGTTTTCCAAACCGAAAAAGTTTATACTTCGGGGCTTTTGGGTTAGCTAATGTTTCTCACACCTCACCTACCGCAAGAGCTATTACTTAAAAAACCTTGTGCAACTTCTCTTTATTTTCTGAAAGTGTTGAACATTACGCATGTGTACCACATTCCTCGAGTACTTAACAACAAACAGTTCCGGTGAATTACAAAAGGAAAATGGGGCATTACGGGGTATATTTGTATTAGGGCTGCAGGAATGTTTGCATTCAGCATCAGCTAAATGGGAACGGCTCTTTAGCAATATCAGATTAGGACCCAGTGACTGCAATTTAGATGACAGACTTGCACAGCCGAATTCCATCGGAGAAATGAACGCTCTGCTGGCTCCTGCTACCAAAGGCCACGCATTTGGCTAAAGATTGGGTAATCTGCAAGAAATAAACAGGCCACTTAAGGTACTGCTCGACAACAGCTGCAACCACATGAAAAACTATCATCTTTTAGCAGTTTAATAATTAGACTTCATTAGGACGTGTACAAAATGTTCGCTGGGACATTATCTCCTACTGACATAAACAGTGGCTGAAACTTTGTTAACACGACTCAGGTCCTTTATAAAGGCAGAGGGGGGAGGTCTGGTGGCTGTTGCTGGAGTTCTTTGGGGTTTGTTGGGGGTTTTGGGTGGGTTTTTTGTTTTTACATCAGCTTGGTCACGGTCTACATTAAGCAGTAATTAGTTGTCATGAATCCCCCAAAAGCGAAAGAGAAGCCTCTGCTCACATCCTGTGTGATGAGGCTACCTACGCACCACTCTCGTATCACATCGAAGATGCACAGTACTCCTCACCACAAAACCAAAATAACCAAAGCCACGTGTGCAGAAGATATGTCTCTGCCCTCCTCCTCTTCCCTAATAAAAGGCTAATTCATGAGCCTGGGGGAAGGAGCGAGGGGCTGTGTTTGCATTTCTCTAAGGCATCTTTCTGCTATGGATACTACCTGCTGTAAAGAGACTGTGGGGTATATCTGTTCTGCTATTTCTACTTTATACTCCCAGCAGTACAGGTTTCCAAATTACTTCTAATAATTATTTTGCAACCACAACACAGTAACTGCCACCAGTAATTGCACTCAGGGGTTGCTCTATTTCTTAAGTCAACTTGCAACCTTGCTTTAACTCCTCTGGGTTGCTCATACAGTCACGCAAGGATTTGGGAAAAACATTTGGGTCCTTCAACCTTGCTAAGGCACCCTTCTTTAACACCTGCTAAAATGCAGCCTTAGAATAATCGAAGGGTGTTTGGTACCCCATTTTTACCCTGCAAAAGTTCCATTATATTTTGGATTATATTGGCAGGCTTCAAAGATTATAGATGTGGAATAGCCTTTTCTGTAAATAGTTATTCTGGAATCTGATCTTTTTTTTTTCCTTTTTTCTTTTTAATTTCTACTGCTTAATGGGGACAACACCTTGGGCATTTTCAATGCATCTAGAAATAAGTCTTCACTAATAAGGCTGCTTGTGTTCCAAAATCTTGGTTAAATTCCCACTGACTTCAGCAGAAACATGATCCACAGCGGTTTCTTACACTTAGACTTTTCTTAGTCACTGCCTAACCACAGAGTTTTATAATCATTCCAGGTCCACATCTACAGAAAGGGATAAAACATTCTGGAATAAAGGGGGTTTCTTTTTGGCATATACCTTGCTAAGATCCTCTTGAATCTTTTTCAGAATAAGGAGCAAAACATGACTGCAAAACCAAAAGCTGTCAAAGGTCCCGCCTCTTCCCCTAAGCCAAAGCCTTCATTTCAGACTGACAGTGTTCTTCACACAACAGAATTTTTTAAAAAGTTGTCAGTACAGAACACGAATGCAAAGAAAACAACCTCATTTTTTCAGGGGGGTGGAGTGGGGTGGGAACCCAAAACAAACACACAAAAACCCACCAAAAAAAGCCAAACCACCACAAAAATTAGCTTTTACTACTGGATACCTGAACTCCACTAAACAGGGGGTGCCCTTCTAAACTGATTATCTTCATCTTTCAAGCTGCCGCTTAACATTTTCTGCCCATTTTTTAGGATCCTGCCCAATCCAAAGGTGATGTTTGCATAGCTGTTGCAGAACAGGGGCACAAAACCCAAGGCAGCACTTATTTATTTTGGGGGATGTCCTTGGTTTGTTGCATGTCACACACCAGTAGCCTGCTACCACACCAGAGCTTGTGTCCGAAAGATCTCCCAGTGGCAGAGCTTCACAAAATATCACTTAAAACCAATCAGCCCTCAAAAAGTCAAAACATTTCTTTCAGCTGAGGTTTCACTCCTTTGGGAGCTGTAATCTAGATTGTCCATTTATCCTTTTATTATGATAGGACTTTTTCTTCCCCTTCCACACCAGCTTTCCTCCAGTCAGCACATGAACCACACTGCCCTGACAGAGGCAAAAGAAATCTGCTCGTGGCAGGGCAACTGGAGGGAACATCAATTTATAGCATGTCAGTAAGGTGGGTATTGCAAGATGTCTTAATACTACAGGGTTAAAATAGCAGAGTACACGCTAATCTTCTCCCCAAATGCCGGTGTGCCTTGCCTGTTAAGCTGCCGGCGATAAGCCTTGAAGATATGCAGAACATGGAGTAACAGAATAGGTAATGCTGTAGCTTCACTCAGCTGCCAAGAGCTGAAGGAAAAGCTGCCACTGAAAGTCATCACGGCGGCCACTGAACCAGACTGAACTGGGCACGGACAAACACAAAGCTAATCAGCTTCAGGAAATGCGGATGCCAGAAGACGCGCTGGTGGCCCTATCTGCCCACCACCAAGCCACCCATGACAACCCAGCACACCCCAACTCCCAGAGCAGCCAGCAGGCACCAGCGCATCCACGCAGTCACCCACAGAGCAGGGGCCAAGTCGCCACGCACCCATATTCTCTTCCAAGCAGCAAAAACCTGGGTAAAGTTAAAACCTGCACGGCCGAAAGCACTGTGCATTTCCACACCGTTCCTTTTCCTTTAAAAACCAAAGGAAAATAAGTCACCCAAACACCACCCCAGAGATCTTACTCTTCCCTACTGCCATTTCCCCCTCCTGGAAATCTCACTGACGAGCTCGTTGTAATATCCGTAAATAATATTTGGAATGGTTTTAGCCTAATATTTTATAAAAATGAGACACACTGTGCTAGCTGTACACAGCTGTCCTGGTCTGTATGTCTACTCTCTCATACGTGCCTAACGCTGACTTTCATTCAAAGGACGGAGAAGCAAAGGCCACCAGAATACCTCATTTCCCATGTGTCTGTTAAAGCAGGCAGGAGAGGAGATCTGAGCATAAGCGTCCCATCAGAGACACGGGTTGCAAGGAGAACAAACACCTTCTTAAGTACCACTGAGCCACTGTAGGAGAATGGCTCCACAAAATTCTCTAGCCACAGAAAAGCTTCAGATGGAAATTATTGCTTCTTCAGAAGTCAGTCCATCAGAAGAGAAAATCCTGCAGGAAGACAGCCTCAGCCAGCCCCATTTCTCCCAGGACTAGCTGCCAAGGTACAGAACAGTGCAAGGTTTCACCCTGCCATTTGCCATCACTGTCTGTTCTGCACATCAATTTCTCTTCAGCAAAACACTGCTATTTCAATGAAAAGCGGAGGGTGGGTCTTTAAAAAAATTGGTTGCAAGTGTTGCAGGAAGAGGAAGCAGTATTTGCCCAAACCCAAGCTAAAAAAAAAGCATCTCTTTAAGGGCTGAGGAGGTTTAGATTAAGTTATGTGCACGGTTTAGACATGTTTGCTTGTCTCAAGTGTTGAACTATATCCACAGTTTTGCCATTCTCATTCTCAACAGCCATTCTCAGCAGGACGCCTGAAATTGCAGGATAAAAGCCATCAGTTTTTAAATCCAGGTATGCCGCTTGTGTATCCCAAGTATCAAGCTATTCCTGTGCGCCCCTTTCCAAGAACTATCTTGGACAACGGGAGCGGTTCAGGAAGCTGCATTTTAACACACATGAATGCCTCTCATCTGTGAAGTTAGAAACCAGCAGACAGTGTTCTTATTAACATCTAGTGTGATCAACAAAGGCATTTCCAAATGAAATATAACACTTTGCAGAGTTAAAGAGGAACACCTTCCAAAAATATCAAGAGAAAGCACCCCCCTCCCACGGCAGAGCAGCCGGTCTCACGGCCAACTCAGCGTATAGTCACAGGTGCCGCGTTTTCCCTCGCGTTGTTCCAGCGAGAACCATCACCTGGCAGCTTTGGGAAGCAGACAGATCTACCCGCATGAGATACAGGCAAGCTGCCCCTGCGTCACACATCTATTACAAGTACAAGGAGCTCCGGCTCTACCCTGGCTTGCCAAAAGGTTTTTCAGGGTTTCTCCTGGAGTGAACTCCGTTTGAGCAGAGCGCTGCACTCCTGGATCGATTGCGGGAGGCAACCTCCAGAGCCCCTTCGACATCCACAGTCCGACAGCCTGGGAACTGCACAACAGCAGTAGTAGCTGTATCTCTTCTGCACGTTCCAGACCGGTGCCAAAACCGCTGCATCATACGATCGTGACTACTATCCTGTGCTACTCCAGAGTGCAGTTTTTCAACCTTCTAACGTTTCATGGGAAACAGCTCCTGCAGCGTGCCCAATCTCTAGCCTAAATTTATTCACGGTCAGCCAACATCCACTTCTTCTTGCTTGTGCTAATGCTATCGGGGTTTTGTTCTGTTTTAAATTTAAATGTGCTTTCTCCTTCCCAGGAAAATTATTTAGAGAGGATCGTCTCATGGTCCTCATTCTGAATAGAGCACAGACGGTACTGCTCATTTTCCTCTCAGGGGTTTCCCCATCCCCCCGAGCACCCCAACAGCCCTTCTATACTCCCACTCCTATATAAGCCCATCTTTGCTGAGAAGGGTTAACCAAGGCTTTACAAAGGATACCTGGTATATTGTGGCAGCAATATTTCCTCACCACAACCAGGAATATTCCCTCAGAGAGATGGGGATTAATTTTCACCCCCTTCATTACCCTTCTTCCTTCTCCAAAGCTTCCCCTGGAACCAGCACTTCCCTAGCTTACCCCACACAACTAAGCTCAACTGCTCCATCAGTCACAGACCTCCTCTTACATGTAAAAAGTAGGAAGGGTCTCCAGATGTTCAAGTAACCAACTGGTTACTTGTTTAGCTTGTAGGTTTAACTACCCCCCCCCCAAAAATAATCTGCCTTTCAACCCTAACATCTTCCTCCTGACCTGTCTCCAAGCTTCTTGATGAAAGGGTAGAGCAGCTGGTATTGCTGCCCCAAGTTAGGCATCTGACGTACTCCTTCCTTCACATCGGGTAAGCATGAGCTCCACTACAAAAAGCTCTTCCCTGGGCCCTCAAACACGAAGCTCTAGCAAAGCTATTTGGTGGATGGTTAATGGGTCCCCAGAGTCCCAGAAGAAACAGCACCTCCTCACCTCACCTCTCAGCCAGTGTCACCAGTGCCTCTCTGTTAAGCTGTTTATTTGCTTCCACAGAGGAACAATGCAGAGGATTAATACCAACTTCACTCCCTTCAACAGCTCTCCTAGAAACAGAACTAACTCCTCATATGCAGTACCATCCAAAGACTCCTTACGCAACAAGGACTTTAAGGATACCTCTTTGATCTACAAGGACACCCTTACCTGTCCTGCAAATTGTCTTAACACAAAGGCATTAAAATCCAGACAGTAAGTGCAACCTCCTTGGCTCCTGCTTTCCCAAGATACAGAATTCATCACTTTATCACCCAGCGGTTTTCTCATTTCATTTCTTAGGTACAGGTTCTCAAAAGTCCGTGGAAAAGACTAAAGCACAGTATCAGGACATTACATATGCTCCATTGTGCATAAAAACTGGTTACCTTGAGGCCAAGTCCTCACAAAGATATCCAAACACTGGTATGCTCTTGTGCACACCAGGAAGAACAGACTCCATAAAGAAAATGCATATAAAAGAGTAGAAACACTTCAGGATGTGACTGCTCTCTACCTGGTTTTCTTTCCATTGTAGTAAATCCTGCAGCTTCTTGCTAATGCAAAGTAACCCCAGTAGCACTTTAGAGCATACAAACTATGGAAATTATGGAAAATTTCAGAAAAAGCAGCAGAAAATCAACAGCAGAAGAGCTTGCATGCAGAGCGCATTTGTGGGCCCAGGAAAGTTGTACCAATGCTGACCAGGCTGTGGTCACAAACGTTCAAAAAAATCTCCTTTCTGCTGACAGTAGGGAAAAATGAGTCTCTCCTTGCTGCCTGTATTTAGAAAACAAAGACGTGTACAGCAAGTAATTGTGACAGCACAGCACCCACCAACCCTTCCGTTACTCAGCACCTATTCCTCATAATTAGCTCCTCGTTTTTCTCCTTCCTATATACTTTTCCTTTCTTCCCGGTATCTTTTCTTTTCAAGGTGCTCCCGTGTAAGGATTTCTGCTACTGTAAGACCCTTGCAAGGACTGCTGCCTTTACAAGAGAGGGAGAACAAGACAAAAGTTTATTAGCACACCCACACACCACAGCAGCTCGAGGCAGTGCTGCACAAAGCCAGGGACAAGGCAATTAATTACCTAAACCCCAAGATACACCCACTCTCCACCCCTGCAAAGGAAAAAATCCTTGTGACAGTAAATGTTTCTCACCCTCACTCCCTAGGACTCTGGATATTTGGATTCCTTATCTTGGGCCTGCAACTTGTTCACTGAAACGTTAAATCTGGCTGCTTAGGCTAGAGGTCACCTCCTGACTGCTTTCCTCCCGAAGGCTGGAGCGTTAGTGTTTTGTGTCACGTGCGTGTGTCTACATTTTTCCACCCGTGAGAAAGGATGCTGCAGGTCCATCACTCCTGCTAACCTGACTGCACAGAAGGATACCCCAACCAGCTTGCATCCAAAAAGGGGACTTGATAATCGTCTTCTTCATATCTAAAACTGTATTTTGAAACCTCAGCCTTTCCCACTGAAACACTTTCATCACCACAGTGACTCTGCTAGCAGAGTTAAAATATACCAAGAAATGGACAGAAGTTTACTTGCAGATACCAACTGGGAAATTTCCCAGTAATGAGTTAGGAGGGACAGAAACATTAATCGTCTGCACAGTTTTCTCTAAAAGCTATGCCACTAGCTCTTCACGTGCAGAAATACAATTTGGATGGTTCTAGCCCTGTGGCTGGACGATACATTAGTCTAAAATCTCGAGTCTACAAGTAACTTCAAAGACTCTAGAGCTACTTAAAAGAAAGGTAAGCAAAAGGGGAGATAAACTGCTTGGGTTTACAACAAGTTTCCTCAAACACAGAGCACAGGATCAAAAATGGCAAGAGTCACTGAAAATGGCCATACATACCATAAAAACTGTCAAAGAGCCTGTCAAAGGCCAGGCTGGTCCCTGAGGATCAAGCCACCCATTTCACAGCTACCAGCCTCCAAGACACAGGATACAACTGCAACCAGCATGATACGCCAGTGACTTCTGGAGGATGGGGGACAGATACCAGAGGAAATTAAAGAAGAGGCCACTTGGTTAGAGAAAAAAAACAGCTTGGCAGGAGACCAAAGGCCAAAATGATGAGAAAGTGTGGAAAAGAGTAAGTCCCTACTGAGGTATGGAAGCTGGGAAACCCAGACTGGGTCACAGAGAGTCTTCCTTTACTTTCTAGTGAGCAGAGGTACTTCTATTCAAAGGGAAAAATACCTACTGTGGTCCTTTTACATATTTTTATAAATGCGAAAGGACATGGAAATGTTTTAAGAACCTCACTTTTTCCCCTTCCCTTAAGCCCTAAAACAGGGCTTAAGTCCAACAGCTAACGAAAGAGGAGATCCTCCTCTCCACGCTTTGTTCAGACACCAGAACCTGGAGCCACAAAAGCAGAAGAGCCAAGCTTCCACAGCCTACAAGCAAACTGGGCACAGCTGTAAAGGGTGAATGTTTTGAGACTAATGCTTAAACTCACCAGGAGTCACAGAAAGACCCCTGCTGCAGTTCCACATCCTCCTTAACAGCTACTTCACAGCACATGACAGAGAGCTGCAGCCCTTTGACTATCCCACCAGTGCAGAACAAAAATCTTTACTTATTTTCCCCCCCTCCTCATTCGAGGAACTGCAAAACAGAAGAAAATTCTTTACTGCTTCTTTCTGACACAGCACGCCTTGATGTTAGTTTATCCATCAGAAATCAAGCACTCTGGTTTCCTTCTTTTTGAAGGACATGAATGGAGAGGTTACATAAGGCTGTAATAGGAGCTGTTATTTCCTTTCCCAGTGGAAGGGAAAAAGCTGTGGCTCAGGTTACAGAACTCCAGGGCTGGGCATCCCACTGCAGCCTTCCCAAACCCCCCGCCAGCAGAGCCCACCAAACAGGAGAAGCCACTCAGAAGGCTCTGAGAATGCAAAAGACTGAGTACACTGCTACTGCGGGGGGTGGGGGGGAGCCTTTATTTTTGTCTCTCATCAGATTCAGGAAATTCCCCAAGCTTGACGCATACCATCGCTCAAGTCACCATTTTCCATTTCAGTTAGGTCTTCATTAGCACAATAAAAAGGATGAATGAAATTATAAGGTAAGATTTACGGGGCAGTCTGACACATGAGCCTAGCAAACTGACAGAGCGCTTGGCTTTGGCGGGCACGTTAGCGTTTGTCCCAGCTCTGACCACAGAGGGCAAGGGACAGGAGGAAGTGCAGAGCATCCAAACTGGCCTGCACGAGTACTAAGCTCTTCTCCAAACCGTCCCACTCACGCTTGCTTCACCTTCCTCTCCGATCCCCAAGCCACCACTATTACTGCTGCCGAAGGAAGATGAGATCAGACTCCCAACACGAGGCACTTCTGTTCCCACAGAGCTCAGAGAAACCAGATGATCTCAGAGGATCATGTGAAGCCAGTCCATGACACTTCCATGAGGCAGAGTATCTCCAGGATATTGCCAGCAGTTTCTTAAGAGTGCACAGTGGGAAAAATTAATGGCTTTGCTTATGTTTCCAATTTTTCTCTCCCACTTCCTCCTCTCATTTGCCAGACTTTTATTTTCCTTTCCCCCAGCAGCATTAGTAGGCTCGCAATGTACGTTTGCCCTTCAAAAGGGAATTACATCAAAACTTGCAAAATGTTTGAAAGGGCTAACACGTAGCTGAACTCAACTACCGTCCCCTGGCATCCTTTCCTCACAGAGCTCCTTCCCACAGACATGATTTAACACGGTCTCTCAAGAGAGAAAAAAAAACAAAAAAAAACAACCAACAAAGAAAAAGGTGAGTTTCTGTGATCTAAGATGCTTTCAGGAGTTCTTTCACCTTCACCATGCAGAGCATTCAACCTGTTTGTGGTGCCCAGGCACAGGCAGAAGATTTTAAGCTGTCCATCAAACACACCACCTAACACCACATAGGTGTTTTCAGAAACATCTTCTTTCCTAAGGGCAGAAGGGGAACGGGTAGTAACCTAACACACCAGTAATCGCCAACAAAAGTAAACACCGACATGAGTGGTAACCACTGTATGTTACTCTGGGAATAACGGGAACGGTCCAACCATTCCACTTTCACACAGAGTCAAGCCAAAGGCAGCACGTTGCATTAAGCACAAAATTAAAGACATTCTTAAACTCAGGCCTGGGACAACTGGAAATGAAAACACACGAAGAACATCGTTACCTTCCATATGTTTAAAAGCAGCCAAGCAGCGAACGCTACTTTAACAGATGGGTCGGACTATTTCTGTTCCCTAACAGTGTGCGCTTTTGGGGAAAGCCTTGTTTTTGACACTGGGCTTGACAAAGTGATGATTCATCCAGGGAAGGATGGGCAGCGTGTTGCCAGCCTTAATTCAAAATTAACAATAGGACAGCCGGATATAGGAAACTCATGATTCGACACAAAAACTGCAGAGTCAGCCATTTTACCCAACCTTTACATTTTCCAGGGGTAATTCCTGATCTGGATATACTTTACTTTCTCCAGCATATGTTTTAAGAGTAGTTAGCTTTTATTTCATTACCGTTACGGCTGTCCTTTGGGACAGGGGTCCTTATTAAATACATAGCCATTGCCTTAATCGCATCATCTGAAATTGCAAAGGTTTAAATTACTGGAAGAAGCGAGCGGCGCACGCATGTAGGTGCAGATGGGACAAGGCGACAAGGGAGCACAGCACCTATGACCCGTGCCCGTCCTGCCCCTGTCCGGCACGGGGAGGCTGGCCGCTCCGAGGAACAAAGGGATGCCCTTCCCAAAGCCTCCTGCCCCGAATCCCTGCTGCCTCCGCCTCCCCAGGCGCAGACGGATAATCTTAACTTGGGAGGCTCTCTGGGACAACGACCCGGCCCTGGAAAGCCCTTTCTCAAGTCTCTTCTCCCAAAGTTACCGGACGGCAGGATCCGTCCATCACCCCGCTGGCTCCCCGGACCCCCAACCCAGCCCGCTCTCTGGAATTAAGCGAAGGGCGCGCGCGCACGGTAATTATTTTAGACAAGAAGAAACAGACGCCACGGTCTCTCTCCAGAAAAAGCACCACGCACCCACGTTCGTATTTTAAAGGGCAGGGTCCGGGCCACCCCTGCGGGTGCGCGCACCAGCACCCACGCCGAAGGGAAGCGCCCAGCGCCCGCAGCCGCCGGGGGATGCTGAGCCAGCCACAACGCCCGGGAACCGGCCCGCGGCCGCCGCTTCGCCCCGGGAAGGGACCCCCGGGAAGGGACCCCCGGGAGACGCCGGGGCTCCCCCGCTCGGCACCCGGACCCGGCACCGCCGCCCCCCCAACACCCCACCACCCCCCCCCGGCCTCCGCAGCGCCGGCCCCAGCCCCGCGGGGGGTCCCGGCACAACAAAGGGCCGGCGCGGGCGGGGGACCGGGGGAGCCGTACCTCTGCCGCCCCAGGGCGCTGCCCGCCGTCCCGCGGCCGCCCGACGCCGCCGCCCCGAGCCGCCGGCCGCCGCTGCCCTGCCCCGGCGCCAGCGGAGCGGGGCGCAGCCCGGCCCCTCCCCGCCCGCGCCTCGCAGGGGCGGAGGCGCCGCCGCCCGCCGGCCCCCGCCCGCCCCGGCCTCGCAGCGCCGCCCGGCGGGCTCCGGGGGCCGGTCCCTGCAGCCCCCTCCGGCCGGCTCCCGCAGCCCCCCGCCCGCCTCGCCGCCCCACTCTCCGCAGCCGCCACCGGCGGGCTCCCCGCAATCCCCCCGCAGCCCGGCCCCCGGCCGTCCCGCAGCTCTGCACCCCCCGCCGCCGCGCTCCCCCTATTGCCCCGCACCCCCGGCCGCAGGGCTCCTCGCCCGCCCCGCAGACCCCCCCGCCGGGTGCGGTGGCAGACATCCCCCCGCCGCGGTGACACCGAGCACCGGCAGGTGCCCCGAGCCGCAACCCAGCTCCCCCCTCCCGCATCCCGCAAACCCGCCGGCCCCCGCCGCTCTCCGATCACACCCGGCTCCTCACTTTTTCCCCACCTACATAACATCGTTCACCGTTAACCTGGATAAAACTCACCGAAAAGAGAAACCGACCTGTTTTAGCAGGACCCCCCCGTCCCCGGGCTGGATGGCTACAAAGATACTTTCAGCACCTCCTCAAAACACACCGGCGGCTTAAATACAAGCACCCGAAAGTATTTACAGCGAGCTTTGACATAAGGAGCCTTATCTGCTCGGTCCTGCCCCTGATAACCACATCAGCCGCCAACAATGCAGGGCGACCACCCTGCCGTGGGGGGGGGGGGGGGGGGCACCCTCAGGGCAGGCAGGCTGCACGCTGCCCCCCGGCCCTTCCCTGCCCGAGAGCGGGGCTGAGGGCAGCAGCAGGGGGTTCTCCCCACCCCCGTAAAAATTCCCCAAAGCACAGATGAGCCAGGAGAGTAATTAGGACTCTGCCTGATACTCACACGCTTCCTGGCAAAATACCCTGCGTGGAAAGTTTCACTGTATGTGCTTTTTCCTAGAGAAACCAATTACCACATTACCTTTTTTCTTTTTCTTTTTTTAGGGTTTGGTGGGGTTTTTTTGGTTTGTGTTTTTTGGTTTTTGGGGTTTTTTTTGTGTGTGTGTGTTTGCAGGTAGGCTTCAAACCGTTATTCCCATGCTGGGTTGGTTTTAAACAGCGATAAGCTTCAATTCAGCAACAAGCTGGCCCTGCGATCCATAGGCGACGGGGAAGAGGACCTGAACTGCAGGCGCACAACCTAAACGCTTCAGTATGTGGAAGAAATCCAGCTTACACCACCAGCTTCAATATGATCAGGACCATACAGTAAAGATGCAAAATGCATTTAAAATCCTTTCTCATTAAAATACTTCAGTTATTTCAAAGTAAATACTAAATTTTCAGCTACGCGATATTGCTCCTTCAGCTATATGATATTCCATACACAGTTGTTCTGTGTATGGAAAAAGATTGTATTCTCACATGATTTGTCAAATCTATAACTATACAAATGTTGGAGACAGCTTTCGGATGAACCCCAGGAACTAGAGCCCTGCAGCCCTGCTGATGCTCAGGCTCATCACTGGTTTATTATCTGTTGATTTTCAGAGCAGATGCTTAGCTCCTAAGATTTGTCCAGCCCTATAGTTTTTCTGTCTGTAAAAACGATGGGCTGCTTTCATCAGAAGTGCTCCAAAAACTGCTTCAACAAAATATTTTTCCCACTGAAAAATTAAAGGCTTGGTCAAAACTCAGTTCTGTGGAAACAGTGACAGTCTGGTGGAGGTATTCTCAGGAAGATAATTTAGGTCTGGGATGGTCCGAAAGAGACACAGGCAAGAAACATTCCTGAGCAGCACCAAGACCTGTCCTTGCACCCCATTCTCCATCGAGGTGGGTGCTTTGCTCGTGACTCAGCTTGCGGTTCGTTCTTTCCCAATTAATGAAGGGGGGGCGGGGGAAGTAATTTCCTTTTACTCCAAATCTAAATGAAAACTCAATTCAAGCCTTTGTAAGGAAAGCGGTTACTGCCCAGCTAACACTACTTATCAACAACGCACCCACGACAGTAAGGAGCATCACAAGGCAGTGACTGCCAACATTTCACAAAGTATCTTTTTCAATTTTACACATTAAAGTCATCATAAGTCATTGCATTGGCATGAAAACACACAATTTTCTACCTCAGGTGTCAAAATTCTTTATTTCATCCAAAAGTAGTGTAGCTTTCCTTCCACGGTCCTCCTGCTGTGCTTCAAAGGGGTTCAACAGCAGCTACTTCTCAGATACACTCTTCCTGCCCACTTGATGCTCAGATTCTTGTCGATCCACCTGTAACAGCTGGTGATATTTGGCAGCATTTATAACACTGATAACATTAAGCATCCTGGTGAGGCTGCCTTGTCCTCCAGGAAACGAACCAAAAATACCCAGGGTTTTCCCCCAGCCTTCCAGCACTCCATTCCTTCCTGTTTCAGATCTGTGCAAAAGAAGATATCTCATTAGCCATCCTTATGCCTGGGCAATTTTCCATTCTCACTCTGTAAAATGCGGATTAGCAGCCTATCCCTGTATCTTACACTCCTTGCTTTGTCGAGTAAGCAAAGAAAGCAACATCAGTCCTGAAACCTGTGTCCTTTCCCTAAAGCAAGTTGGTGCAATGGAAATGGTATCACAACTCAGACTAGAATTTTTATTTTTTCCTTTTTACTACATCTACTGGACCACCATAATTACCGCTGACACAGTAAATGAAAAAGAAATAATATCTAAACTAAACTAAAAGACATGCCTGGCCACAGATGATCAGGCAGATACCAAGAATTCATTTATTTAAGATATGGCTCATTTCTTAAAGCCAAATGGTATAGCCTGGACTATATAAGAGATCAAGGAAAATCAGTATTCAACCCACATTCAGGTCTCTTTTGACCGTTAGCTGTAACCTAGAGGATATTTAAGGGGAATTTCCAACTACTGAATCATTAAACATGCTTACTTTAGCACACGCACACATCATTCTGAAAGGGCAGAGGCAGAGGCTTCATTTGGCACCAGCCTACCGCAATTTCAGAGAGAAAATGGGATTTTGGCTTCATCCCTGATTTGCAGCTCCTGAACCATGGACTCACCAGAAGCTGTGGCAGACATCCGTGTACACCAGAGCAGTTTAGGAGCTGCTCATTTACAGATGACCTTTTCCCTCCCCCTTTGTTTTTTTTTTTTTTTTGGACGTTTCCACAGGGTGGATTATAGTTTTTTGATTACGGCCTTAAGGCCTATGGCTTCACAGGCCAAGCAACCCAGAAAACCAACTGCAAAACTTGCTGTCGCTAAGACTGCAAGGGCAAAACTGCGGCGGTTCAGGGTGCCGTTTAGACTGGCAGACCATGAATCAAACGCACAACTGTCCTTGGATTTGCCGATGACAGTCCCTGGGAATAAGAGGAGCGCTAGTTAATGGCTAGAAGTACCTCCTAGCCAACCTTGCCGAGAAAAGAAGGCAAAGCATAGCCGAGCCAGCCACTTCAGAGAACAAAAACAGAACTACTGCGAACCGTAACTCGTACTGCCTGTCAGGATTTGCAGCGAGGCAGGGTAGTAATCTAGTCTCAGCTGTGTTCATGGCTCTAGGATGAAGTTAGCTCACTAGAAATACAAAAACATGTGAATTAGATAAAGTTGGATGGCAGGTAGACGTGCTCTCAAATGCATTTAGTTGGTTGAACCATGCCTTTAAATACCATAGTTAACAAATCAGTACTTAAGACAGTTGTTATTATTTACAACTTAAAATTAGGTTTCAATAGTTTTAAAAAGGAGAGAGAAAAAACAATATCAGCCCTTGCTTTTGTTATTTTTCTTTCAGACACCAAGGATAGTTGCAGATTGACATGACATTTCATATTTGTTTAGATATACAGTTCTCATATATGGAGAGATTAACTATGTGAGATCAAATTATTCCTATTTACAGATGAGGAAATTGAGTCAGCAAGAACAACTCAACAAAACAACAACAACAAAAAAGCAGCAATTCCTTGACAGAGCTGAAAACACAATTTACATGTTTTTAATCTCAAGCTTAGCCATTTTTCCTGTACTTGGTGAGAAAATTCTGCGCACTCACAAAATGTGGCGGCCATACCTCTGTTCTAAATCGGTGGGACTGAGCACATACCAGAAGTTGTGGGAATATACCCTGCAGCAGCTAGAATACTTTTCCACTTCAAGCAAAAAAAACCTAGCCACCAACCCAGTGTTCGTAAGACAGTGGCAGGAAATCTGGCTGTAAGTCTGAGCACAGGGATTTGACAGTAACAGTCTCTGGCTCCTTTGTCACGGAAAACGGCCACAGGTTTGAGCTCTGCCTGCACACAACTGAATCATACAATAAACAAGCTGCCAGTCATCCAGCAAATTCCAGTTTTGTGACTGGAAAACCAGAAAGCAAAGACTGGGCATGAACACAGCTCATCCTTCGCCCACCTGTGGCAAATCAAACTGCGTACAAGTCAGAACGAACAAGCAGCAGCTCCGTACAGCCACGGGCTGGAATGCTCCTCAGGTGCTTTGGAAAGCATCGGTTCATTCAGTACTGAGGTGGATCATCTGCCTTCCTCAACTGTGGATCTTTTACAGGATTTGTTTTCCCACCTGTCAAAACACTGTCAGCTTTCCATTTTGCCACGATATCTCCTCATTTGGCCAAATAGGGCATTTCCCTTTTTGTCCAGAGAGAGCAATGTGCCTCCAATTAGCACAATAGTTTTCTCCTTTGCCATGAAGCATAAGACAGCCTGAGTGCCTAGACCCAGAATTAAAGACAGAGGTCACCCCAGGGGAGATTTCACCCCGTCTGTTGGCATTAAGCTCAGGACAGGATCTGGGAAGCAGCATTCAAACCTCTGGCTAATTCAGGCTTGCCATCAGCTTGGTGCTTGGCACAAGCTAGCAAAGACCACCGACCTGACCTGTGCATTTCACGCTAAGGGTTGTGATAGCCAAGAAACCCCTGGAATGGAGGCGGCTCAGCCCCTGCCTCCTGCCGTCACGCACCGGGCTCTGCCTCGCAGCTGGGGGCTCCTTAGGGACATCAGCACATTTGGGCCTCTCCAAAGGCACATCTGGAAAAGTGCCCACTATCAGTGCGAACGCCAACGAGATCTTTACATCAGCATGAACAAGTTACAATGCCAACACATTCAAAGTTTCATTTCCATGGTTTCCTTTGAAAACACATCTGAAAACTGACTGGGTATAAATCTGGGGCAACCGTTTCAGTTCAAGGAAATTTCTGCTGAAAATGGGTTTGGGTGCCCTCCTCGGCAGCCAGCAGGGAGGCAAGATGGAAAAACACCCGGACAATTCATCCCTGGCAGCTCTGCAGCTCTGTGAGCCTGCTCTGCAAGGGCACGTCCTCGGTCTGACCAGCGATCGCAGCGGCCAAACCCAAAAGCCACCAGGCAGAATGAACCTCATCTGCTTCAAAGGGCTGAGCATCTCCCTCAAGTACTTGGCTGATTGTTTTCTGGTTTCTCTTTGTGAGTACCTGGGATGCAGTGCACAGAAAAACGGGCTCCCCAGGGGACAGATACTGCAGCATCCGATGGACTCATTAGCTGCTGGATCAGCACATTGAGTCACAAAACCAGGAGCCCCAAACAGGTTTTCTTCTCTCACTATTTTTCAAACAAACCGCATACAGTTTTCCCTGCTAACCTGCCTTAGTAACTCTGCTTTTCAGTTCAAGAGTAAGTATATCCATAAAAATTAAGAAAAATACAGGGAAAAAAAAAAGAAAATTAAAAACTCAGGAGGGCTATAAGAACCTTCTGAAATGTTGTCTCATTAATTCTACAAACTTAGAAAGCATTTCAAGAGCTTAAGGAAGAGTTTTTATCAGAGGTAAAGCTTGACATTTCAGTCTTCCTAAATAACATTCACCCACCCACCCAAAGGATTCTGCCGTTGATGGTACAGAACCGGAGAAGGACCCAATTTTATCTAGTAGAACAAACTATTCTTTCCTCCCTCTGTGAAAGAAATATTTTTGAGAGATAGCTGCATGCATCCCTTCACAAGCACCCCGTCCAGGAAATCATAAAAACCATAATTAGGAGAGGGAAAGGCCCAGTGTCCTGTGAGATTCAAAGTTTCATGTCAGATCAGTCCCCACATTAAGTGATAAGTGACAAATCTTCAGTTTGAAGCCGTGTAGCACTAGGGAGCACATCAACTATGTGCTGCGAACTCTGTGCATACAGGAGGCAATAAGTACAGTAAGTAATAAGCACCATGTGTTAGAGTTGTACTTAAGATACTGAGATTTCTAACCACACATAACATCTGTTTGTGAGGATCCTCTTTCCCACAGGCATATGAACATAGCAATGACACGTCTTTGCGCTTTGTGTGTCCTCTGTTACCAAGGACTCTGCTTAGAAAGAAAACTTGTACTTGGATTAAAGATGCTGGACTATGACTATTCTTTCAAAACAAAATTACCCAACCCAAACGCATTGGAACTAACTGTAGGTATCTGCAAACTTGTTTTCAGAATAAAACCAAGTACATTACAATAATAAATCCCACGCATCACATATTGAGGCTTAACAAGTTGCTGCAGACCGGGAATGACCATTCCTATCTGGTAGCATGAAATTATGCGAAATTTCTACAATATATTTATCAAGACTTTTAATGAGAAGTCATGCTTTATTATTATTTTTCCCACTATTTAAACCTAGTCGATTATTTCCACTAGAATTTGAAAAATGAAAGTCTACTCCTCAGAGAAGTGACCAACAGAAGGCGGTGTTAGAAGGGGAGTTACACCACTTAGGCCAACAGAAGTTTAAAAGAGAATGACTTTATAAAAGCTCTCATCCTAAATACTAATGCTGGATGGTGTCCAGGCAGTTACAGATGAAGTTATTATGCATGTATTTCCTTTAGTTACATACCATTCTCTCACCTTTGTGATTTTCTTAAAGAAGAGCTTGAAGGGGAACTGACTACGTAAGTTTTAGGCTGCGGATCCAAAATCTTTTTGACTGCGAGCAGAAGTGCAGACAGATGGACAAGTCAGCCAAACTCTTTGCTGGCTGTCCGCCAGTCTGTGAGCGGTAGCAACAATGAAAGCAGTGTAAACAAAGAGAAGTGCAGCATGGAAAAATCAATGGCTAAAAACCTCAGAAATGAGATGTTTCTGGAAGTTCCATCGTAATCATTTTGTAAGCCTGAGAGACTTCTGCTTCCCCTGCTAGCTAAAGAGAAGAGATCAACTTATCTAGGGCACATAAGGACAATTATTAAGTCAACTTCATTGCAAGAAAAGCCAGTGGAAGGTAACCCAGCTGTGAAGGATGTGACCGCACGTGCAAGACAGATGTTGCCAGCACCAGAGTTCTTCCTATGTTCCCCAAATGCTAACTGCTCACTGGGGATTATGCGTGGTTTATACGCAGGGAAATTGCAATTTCTTTGTTCTCCAGCTTTATTACAACTTACTGAATTCTTTTGCCATGCAAATTTTCGCCAAAAAGAAGCAAATTAATAACATATGTATACGGCATGTTTCTGCTTCCCTCTTAGGTGAATGCAGTGCTTGTGAAAGATGCTATTTGAAGCAAGAATCTCGAATCCAGCCCCAGCTACACCAGTGCGAACCAACTGCAATTCTACTGGAACAAGCAAGGCAGCAGTGATGTAACCGATGCCTCAGCCAAACTTTTAACTCTGTCCAAATAGAAACAGAGCAAACACGTCAATGCAACCTTCCCCTACATTGCCCCATTAACTCCTCATCAATGCAATTACTCAAGCTGTTCTACTACCTGTTTGAATCCAAGAATATACTTTATTAAATGTCACCAGATTAATCGCTAGTCTCTTTGTAAAAATGTAACCTATACAAAAACTTCCAGCATTCACCGATTGTGCATGATTTAGCTATTCTCTGTGATTATTATTCTGTGTAATATATAGATTCTCATTTTTACATAAACAAAACATACGTGTTATAATCAAATTCTATGTATTTATGGTGTATGTTCCTGTGCACGTGTTGTCCCATAATATGTATTACAAACTGTTTGCTTACATATT
The DNA here is from genome assembly GCF_963210335.1 of Falco punctatus. NCBI lineage: Eukaryota > Metazoa > Chordata > Aves > Falconiformes > Falconidae > Falco > Falco punctatus. The sequence goes on from NC_137588.1 coordinate 4,172,288, forward strand.
TCTCATCAATAGAGGGTCACAGCCTGTCTTTTCTTCACAACATCCACTTTGTTATTTCACATTCACTCATTAAGAAACACTCTTATTGTGCAAGTAATAAACCATCTTTATCTCCCATACAGGTTTAACTAAAAAATCCCTGCTATTTTTCGAAGGACTGCACAAACCATGTTTGTAGTACGATCCCTAAATGTGTGCTTCTTTGAAGCGGAAGAGCTGGGCTGAACCGGGCTTTGAACGTTGAAAATACACTCTGTAAAATCTATAACAGCTGCTTAACAAAGATCGCTATTTTTATTCCTCAAACAGATGCACAGGCTTGTGACCACCCTCAAGCCCGAGGTACTGTGCCCACTTCCAGCATGAGGTAAAAAAAGGTAAAGAGAGAAGGACATAAATCCAAGCCCTGTGCCAAGCCATTCTGGGGGTATTACCTAGCAGACCACAACAGGTCTGAAGGTCACGTTTCGTGTACATAAATAGAGATATTTCTAACTGATGCTAAAAAACCAGACTGGCTACTTGCTGTAGGTGCCCTACTATGGTAGGACACGTCATCTCTGAAGTAACTAAAGAAGTTCAGTTGACTTTGAACTAAATTACCCAACAGCTTCCACACAGAAAAAGCACATTCATGAAAGTGATTTACTGTTGTAATATAACACGCAACTAGAAAGAGCTCACACATGTCCCTATGGTTTCTATGATTATTCTCTTTAGGAATGCACAACTGAGAAAGAGAGAAAATAGCTGGAAAGCTGCCGTTTCATCTGTATTATTTGCCTGTGAGCTCTGAAGCACCTGCTTCAGGGAGAAAGTACTCCTTTTGCCTTGAAAAATTAATGAGAGAAGGGGTCCTGAGAGAAAGAGATCAAAAAGGAACCTTTCTCCCAGCTCATCACCCACCCCAGGAGCCAGTGAGAGGTGCAACTGTACTTAATAGAGCACAAGACTTGTCCCTGCCATACCTCTTATAAATACTGGCAAAGCGATGGGTGAGAAGGGTGCCGGCCCCTCTTCCCCATCTCATTCGCTTCTTAAACTCTATACAAAAATAACGAGAAGGGGCCAGATTGGTCAGAGTTACTTGCTGTACTGCCTGTTACATCTAGGAGTTACCTCAGCAGGAACAATCCTAGCAGACTGTCAGATGCCTGATGAGGGTTACCGCTCCGTACTTTACAGGGAACCATTCTGAGTAATGGTTTAGTATCGTACGACACGTGCTGTTGAAGTCAACGATGCATTGGCAAGGCCACAGAACCAAGCAGGCTGTGAAACACAGGACAAGCAACGTAAAAAGGCAACGGAGAAGAAGATACTGAGGATACGTATGCTATTCAAGTCCTTGAAAAGAACACTCATCGCAAGGGAGTTCCTGTGATTCAATGAAAGGACGGATAAAACACATTTGCTGTGGTGGAAGAATTAGGGTTGGTAATTTTATCAAGATAGCATACCAGAAAAGAGAGAAGAGTCTTCAAAAGGCTGGATTCTTCATTGTAAACAAAGCTGCTAGACTTCAAGTAAAACTATGTGGGCTATAATGAATGTTTTTGACTGTACAGAGAAAAATGAATGGCTTGAGTCCAGAAACCATCTCTGCCTACATACAGAACTGAGTCTGTAGGAGATCCTTACTCAGCACGTTTCCTACAAAAGACATTAATTTATATTTACTTGTTTAAAGAAAGATAACTTTCTCCACGTGAGAAATTCCAGCAGACATGGGCTTGGAGGAATGACTGAGCACTGCAGAGACCACTGCACATTTCATGCAAACATTCGCCACCTGTTGCCATTTTGAGATTTCAAAGCTCTTGAGGAAAATGCATTGGGGTTTGGGTTTGGTTTTTTTCAGAGCAGAAACTAGAACATCAACCCTGATTAGTCTGCAGTTGTTCACCTCCTGACAGTGCAGTTTGAGAGGCGTGAGGCCTTAATCAAGCTCGGTCGTAAGGAGAGACTTCTTTTAAAGGCTATCAGTGTTAATGAACAACTCGTTCTTGTTTCAACATTCAGACTGCAATATGGGCAAGTATCTGATTTCATCATGTCCCCAGTCTTTTGAGCAAGCAGATTTTATTTGCTAAGCATCAGTCAGGCCAAAAGGGATGAGGTTATCCTGAGTGGCAGTTGCTGGGCTTGGATTCTGGACTTTAGATTGCAAAATGTCCAGAATTTGAAGCATTTTCGCCTGAGCCACCTATGTTGAGCTTTGGGCTGTCCTTGTAAACCCAGACTAAAGAAAACTGTCCTGGAGCCTTGCCAGAAAACAGAAAGGCACATTGTCACTCTAAAAGGTTTTTATTTTTGCTTCTAAAAGCTAAAAAGACATGCTGAATCTTTGTGCCAAAGGTAACGATACAAACACAACTGGATGTACTAATGTTGGCTCCGGTTTTGCTATTCCTCGCTAGGAGCAGAGGATTCCAAATTAAAAGCCATGCTGAAAGCCAGAAAATACATATCACATCACTTTTTAAAAACAAACCCTTTAGAAAACTAGTCTCTTCACCTCATTCATGAGGTGAATTTATATATGTTCATTTTATCCTTTGATTAGTTTTTTATTGGTTTTTGACTATGCCAGTAGTCCACAGCTGCAATATTGCTGCAAAAACCATGCAGGTATTTAATTTAAAATCAAAAGGCTTTTGTGCCATTTTTTTAATCATGAAACCATTCCTACTAATATTAGATTTTTATGAAGCCTTTTAAACTTATAATTTTCATATACCATCATCCAGATCATGCACTAAAATGCATCTCCTGTGAAATTAGAATAGCCCTGCCTAATTATTAATCTATTAAAACAAGGCTTTTCAAATGCTTACTCACTGATCTGTTCTGTGTACTGTTGCACAACAGCTTCTCATGAATTTATTAATCACGGACGTATCACTGTTGAACCATTCAATATGTTACACTGGGGCTTCCCACTCCTTCCCTCAGGGTAGACTCCTTTCTTATTGCTCTGGCTCTGTATTATTGACTTTTCCAGTAACATTGCAGTTTAATCTTTTTTAAGAAAAAAGTTGCAACAGAAAGATATGCATAAAAAGGGGTATGAAATAGCAATTCATATGTTCAGCCACCTGCAGAAACCAAGTCCGACCCTCTTCAAGCAGGATTCAACTAATTAAGGGGCAAGCCCACTTTTACTTTCCAGTGATACTCATTTACTCCTCTACATCCTTTCCAACTGGAGTGGAAGAAGGGTTGCAGCTACTTCTGCAGCCTCTTAACCTTCTCGCTTTTTCAACCCTCACTGCAACCAAACTACTAGGAGATGTGAAATTCATATTCAGCAAATAAACTGTTTTCTGAAAATCATGCTCTAAGACCAGAGCTTTGCAGGTATCAAGTGGGGAAGGACTTCACCTTTTAGCCTGATCTTGCAGCTCATTAACAGTTCCTCGGGAAAGGCCGGTTTCGTACCAAATACCACCGGTATCTGCCACCATTCCAAATACAGCACAACATGAAGCTCAGATTCAAAGCTATTTACATAAAAATGTGATGGAAAAGTTATTGTCAATATAGTCGTCCCTTGTCCACATTACATGGGTACTTCAAAACAGACAGCCATTTCAGGGAATTTTGTTTAGACTAATTTTATCTCTGCACTTAAGAAAAAGCACATAGCAAGACAAACTTCCTGAAGCCCAAGCACAGTGTAGGACCACGCCATTGCTTCACACAGGGTTAAATTCACCACTACACTGACATCCAACACAAGAACACCCAATTATCACTTCCACAGCAAATTTTTCCTTTAGGACACACAGCTTGCCTGTCCTCTTTAGCAGAAGACTATGACACAGCTGAGGAAGCTGCTCCTCTCTACTTATATTTTCCTAAAGGACCCACAGAAATGTAAGCTGAATAGGAGAAAGGAAAAGAGGAACAGGCTGCCCCTAGGTGCCAGCTTTTAAACCTGGGAGAACACCTACCAGCTACAGCTGGAACGTATGGATGGGAGCCCCCAGACTGCCTCTGAACCACCTTTGGTACGGCCAAGGGTGTAGTCATGGCAGAACAGAGCATAACAAGGACTGCCTGCACGAACTGAAGTCATGCTTTAATCTTCACTGCAAGCCTTCTCTTAGAGTTTGTGTTTTGAGCCATAATCACTCAATTTAATATTAAGCAGTTTGTAATTTTAACTAGAAAGACCATGCATGCCTATAGTCTTGTCTTTAAAAAAAAATCAAAAAAGGAAGGCCAATCACTAATCTTAGATGTCATATTTTTCCAGCGAGCACTTGGTTGTTTTGTTTGGTTTTTTTTTTGTTTGTTTTTTTTTTTTTTTTTTAAAAAGAGAAATCCTGCTTATCTGCTTGTGTCCTTCCATTACCTGTGTCAAAATATCTTGAGCAGTATTTCCTCTTCCTTTTTTTCCTCTCCCTTTCCTTGTTAACCAGTTAGCTATAGCTGATTTCAAACAGAATAGTAATCTATGGTAACTAATTTTATTTGCACAAGGGATGTGTTAAATATTGTCTTATTCTCTTTCTTCAGCGTACTCTTCATAAAAAAGAAGCTTTACATGTTCCAGCTCCACAGGATGCCAAGCATAGACATCTCCTGAGCAAACAGAATAAGTTACTCAGTGTAATAACTATAAAGACAAGAATAAGATTACAAGAAAACATCCTCTACAGCTGTAAACACTAGCTGCAAAGCTTAATACCACCATAACATTTTCATGCTGGGCCTATTCCGATGCTTTCTTTTCTTGCTAGAGCAAGCAGAATTTTTTCCATTATTATGGATCTCCTCTGTACTATTTTTGTAGAGAGGAAGGGACATAATTATAAATTAGTCTGAAAGTCAATCAAAACTAACACTGGATCATGCATCTCTTGTTTTAAGGCTTGACACACACACACCCCAAAAAAAGGGAAAAAAAATCAGAAGTGAACAGCCTGGGGAGTTTCTTCTTTGGCAGAACTAGAGTAAGGCAGTAGCCAAACACATTGTTACTGGCATCCAGTCTTGGAAATATTAAGCCAGCAAAATCATAGATTGCTTCAGTATAATTAAAACAGATGCTCAAAGGGGGCACTGTGAGGCTAAGTGAAGAAATTATACAAAAAGTATTTTAATAATCAAAATGTCTCGAGCAATCAGGAGGGAGGGGAAGTGGTATTTCTATGCTTTGAAACTAAATCATGAAAATGGAAAAAGCAAAAGGCATAGTAGTAATTAGATGAGACTTCTCCCCCATGACCTAAAACAGTCAACTTGGGCTAGCGCTATGTGTTAAATCCTGTATTCTGTAGGCCTTAATTTTCGCAAGCCCTGCATCTTTTGCAAACATGCAAAGATTTTATGAAGAATTGTAAGACATCGACCAAGGTCTGCCTAAATGCAAGCATTGCCATTTTCTTTAGAAAGCTGTTAGACACTTTACTGTCATCGCTCAGATAGGCAAACTTATAGATATGTAGAAAGTGTTTATAGTGTTATCCACCATATGCGCTTCACTGTAGCTGCTTTATTTTGATTGCAGCAGGGGAAAAAACATTAACCAAATTAATGATTGGTTAAGGAAAGTTCATGCCTAAAACCATTAGGGTCATCTCAGCTATTCTTGTCAAGCTCCATATGGTCTCTATAGGAAACAATTACCACTTTATAAGGAAACATGAATTTCTGTCCAGCTTGTTCAGTTTCTAGTGGAGTTTGGATGTGTCTGTTCATTCTACTATTTTGAAATCACTCTCCTCATTTTTTAATGACTTTATGAACAGAGCTATTGTCTCCTGAATAGGGCACTATGTCTGATTTACACCTGTATTAAATACTCCTTATGACTCCCCTCCAGCAGTAGAGAGGACTTTCAAGGACCAATATGAAACTCAGCCTGACTAAGGCCCCTTGGCAATGCCAGAATGGAGGGGTCTCGTTAGAAAGGGAGAAGTTAGGCTCCCTAACGATTAGGAAAAAAAAAAAAAAAGCGAGCTACAAGCCATACGCACCGATTCTATTTCTTCATGAATGGCAGTGATCCATATGGTGACATTTTCACTATGAATTCCATGTGTGTTAGCAATATTAAGTAATAGTTTTCTAGTCTCGTGTTCAAAATCGACACATATGTTGTCCTCAAAATGCTATAGAGGACTTGTGGCAGGGAAGTTACAAGGCTTAGGCATTGGTAATCTGGTGGCAGGATGAGGGTAATTCAGACCACAGCATTTTTACAGTCACATGTAAGTCCATGCAGATAAGATACAGTCTTGGCATACAAGATACAAGAAAAAAGTACTCCTCCCCTTTATCCAGCCTACAACATGGTTCCTACAGTCCTCAAGGTCAATGGCAGAAGAAGCTTCCTACAACCTCTCCTTACAGAAAACTGAGGGGGATCATAAATCAGGTCAGTACGTTACGGTTGTTAAAAGAATGAATAGAAGTATTAACTTATTTCAGGTCCAGGATGTTCTAAATTGCTGTGCTGAAACACTTCCAGTGGCTGCAGACTGAGCTCTGCTCTGCTAGTCACAGAAGCCAGAGGCGTCAAAAACTGCACACGGGCAAGACCGTCCTCTGCTGTATGCTTCCAGCCCTTTTCTACATCGCCTTTTCAGCATCCTGATCAGCCTGGTTTCTAGGCATCACACACAGTAATTGTTCCACACACTAAGAGGTACCCTACATGTCATGGGCAGATCTAACTTGTCTTCTTACCTTAACTTCAAATAAACAGGTGATTGTTTTACTGTGATGCTTTTTGTTGAACAAATTTATAGGAAAATATCACTTCATCACTAATTAGGGATGAATGTTAATCCAGCAAGTATCTTATATGCATTGTAAAATGACATTCTAGAATGGCTTTAGTTTTTCAGGAAAAGGATACAAGACACATTAGTCTGAGAGGCAAAGGATTTGCCTTGTCATCAAATTTAAGAGATCAGTTCTCTATTTGTCAAAATTATTTTGATTAGCCTTATCATGCATCTTATACAGTAGAAAAATACAATGGGGAAAGTAAAAAAACATTCATTCACCAGGTAATTTTTCACATGCATAGAAAAACCACACTTGATAATAGACTATCACTACCCGGTCTGAAAATCTGGTAGTCAGGCTATCATAGTGATCTCATGGTTCTGCTATGATTCATGAATATAGAAATCCATAAAATGCTTTCATTAATCCCTGATGCTTTTACTGTATGCAAAAGGCATGCAGCTTAAATACCAAATTGTACAATAGGCTCTAACCTCCTGTCGCGACTCCCTCCTGAGTCTCACTGGCTTAGGGAAGGAAACGAATGACTAATTTGAACTGTGTCAATGCAAAATTTAGAGACAAGTTAGGGCAAAATGTTTTGCAAGGCATGACTATCATGACTATCACATTTGGGTGAATAAACAGTATTCTGAAGGCCAGTGTTCACGACCTTTTTATGTGAATGGGAAAGCATTCAGCTTTACCTCACTGAAAATAGGTTGTGCAACCCCCACAAAAACTATTGCAGACAGGAGGCGAGGAACAAAAATGAAAAGTGGTATGTTAGGGGAGAGCAATGGTTTCTTTTATTAAAAATGAGTGATTTTCCTGTATTTCCACTCCCCCCCCACCCCCACCCCCACCCCCAGTCAGTGATGCTCATTTACGTGCAAAGTTATAATTACTTTGTTGTTGCTCGGAAAACGGTTACATCGTAGATATTAGGTTTTATTCCTTTTGTTTTCATTAAGCTAACAGTTAACAAAAAGAGTAACAAAAATTAAAAAAAAAATAATCACCTAAGCAGACACAAAAGGTACATGGTGACTCATGAGCTCCATGTTCCCACTGAAAAGCGATGATTGCTGTCCTGCATAGCTGCTTCCAGAGCTATTGGAATGGGTCCTACTCACAGGAACCTAAAGAAATAATAAACTGTGACCTTCTAAAAATGAAACACTTTTGTGAAGTTAAGGATATGGTTTTCCACCTCCTGAATCCTTTTGGCTGCTTTCTTTCAAGCGGCAGTAATCAGGCGATGGCAAACACAGGTGAGCTACAGAGCCCGCCCCAGCAGCCAGCTGTTTTCAGGAGGTTTGAAATGTTTAGTTGCTTCTATCTCTCTGCCACCTCAAAATTATTCATTCTTTCCTGATGAAGTGCTTCATGGGCTTACCCAAAGGTCTCCAAAATACCCAGGAGATACTGGGGAACAGTTGCCCATCAACATGAGCATGTAGGAAGCGACACAGCTGGAGTGTCCGCTCTGGGCTCATGGGGGCTGGGCCATGCTGCCACCTACAAAGAGTTAACCAGCCTGGCTAGACAACTGGTCACAGAATGTCGAACTGGTCTGGGTCGAAGGGACCTCTGGAGCCCATCTGGTCCCTCCCCTGCCAAAGCAGCGTCACCCAGAGCAGGTCACACAGAGTCACGTCCAGGCGGGATGTGAATGTCTGCAGGGAAGGAGACCCCACAGCCTCTCCGGGCAGCTGTGCCAGGGCTCTGCCACCCTCCAGGGAAAGAAGTTCTGCCTCACGTTCAGATGGAACTTCTTGTGCTGCAGTTTGGGCCCGTGGCCCCTTGTCCTGCCGCTGGGCACCACCGCAAAGAGCCTGGCCCCGTCCTCCTGACACTCGCCCTTGAGGTGTCTGTTGACATCGATAAGGTCCCCCCTCAGCCTCCTCTTCTCCAGGCTGAACCGGCCCAGCTCTCTCAGCCTTTCTCATCAGGGAGATGCTCCAGTCCCCTCGTCATCTTCGCAGCCTCCGCCAGCCCCTCTCCAGTAGCTCCCAGCCTCTCTGGAACTGGGGAGCCCCGCACCGACCACAGCACTGCAGCCGCGGCCTCCCCAGGGCCGAGCAGAGGGAGGATCCCCTCCCTCGACCTGCCGGCCACGCTCCTCCTCATGCCCCCCGGGTCCCACCGGCCCCTCGGCCACCCGGGCACACTGCTGGCCCGCGGGCACCTTGCTGCCCCCCAGCACTCCCAGTCCCTTCCCAGAGCTGCCCCACAGCTCAGCCCCAGCCCGCTCTGGTGCCGGGGGCTGTCCCCCCCAGGGCAGGACCCTACGCCGGCCTCGGGTGGGCTCCATGAGGTCCCTCCCCGCCAGCTCCCCAGCCTGGCCAGGCCTGGCCCAACGGCAGCGCAGCCTCTGGGGTGCCAGCCGCTCCCCCCGGCTCTGTGCCATCACCACCCCGCCGAGGGCACCTCTGTCCCCTTGTCCCGGCCAGGGTGGAGGCATTGCAACTCTGTCTTCACGCCCTTGTCAAAGACTTCCAGAACAAGACAACGTGCACAGCTGCTGTTTCACCAAACCCTCGCAGAGGGCTCACGCAAGGCTCTCGCCTCGGCAGAAGGTCAGCATCGGCACTGGGTCTCTGCCGCCAGCCCCTCACAAGCACTGTTCCTGCCCCGAGCCGTCAGCTGAGGTGAGTACTTCTGCTCTGTCTCCACCATGACACTGATGCGCAACAACTGGATTCAGTTAGCGACGGGGTTTTACCGGGAAACATCGCCCTGCCAGTAACTGCTCCAGCAGAAAGCACTCCTTGTTTACCCACAGAACACTTTACCTCAGATTCCCAGCCCCTCTGTAATGTCACTTTTGTTACTGATGCTTAGAAAACAACCAGCATGCCCGTCTTTTAAAGTTCACCATAGAACTTTTAATTAATCAGACCAAGGGGGAAAAAAAAATAGAAAAAAAAAAGGAAGCAGTGCTGGCATTACGGGAGATATGCTTGCAAGCTTTTTTTAAAGCTAAATCAGGACTCACCATCTTGTTCTCTCCAACACTACCAATTTTCTTTCCAAGCTCTAATGGACCTTTAAGCAGCACAATCGTGATAGTAAGTCCTGTAGCATTCGGGGATATTTGCCAGAACAAAGATAACATCCATTTCTAAATTTAAAAACCAAGCAAAAAAACCCCTACAATTTTTCCTTTTGCAATACAAAATCAAAACTGTTAGTCCTTCTTTTTTTTCCTTCCTTATTTTTAAAAGTAAGTTTTAAATTAACTACAATGCTGGAAATACATCAGGGGGATTTATTCTTCTTATTCAGATTTGAAAGATTAACTCTTCAATTATTAAATTGTATTGACACCTGATGACTTGCCAGGCAGTCTATTTTTAAAAGTACATGAAAGATTAGTGTAACCAGTATACCAAGAACATTTAGCAAAACTCTGCCATGGAGAAATGTAAAATTTGTGTTTGCGATCTGCTATATCAATTTACAGTTAATCCCAGGCTTGCTCTCAGGGGGGACTCAGGTCACTTTTTAATGGCCTTCAACAGCTGCACATACACGACCCTCCTCTCCCCAAACCACCATGCAACACACAAGTATTGTTCCCTACTACGGATACGATCCAAATCCTTACTAAAAAGTTCTGATGCCTGCTTTACATTCAAAATTACACAAGTTTTGATATCTTGTGATATCACAAGTTTGTCTATCAAAAATGAGTGGGCTGGGAGGGGGCTATTTCAAACTACTTCTACATTTCTCTAGAGCCACCAGCAGTTCCCTTTGAGGTCCTGCTAAAATCCTGGTGCCCATATTCCAGAGGATTTGTGCTTTGCAGAGCTCCAGGGTGAAAATAGAGACAGAAACCAGAAATCTCTCCAAAGCATCACGTTCTACTTAGTGCTACCCTTTGCAGACCGAGGCGAGTCCCTCTAGGTTTTGCTCCTCCAGGAACCATAGGTGGGTTAGTAAAACAAGAGCCCTTCATGCAGGTCACTGTCTCCTAAATGTCTCACCCTGCCTATAAAATTCAGTGAATTCTGGGAGCAGATTCTCAGTATGCACCTTTCAGCATGTGTTTCTTCAAGAAATTCAGCGTGTCTAAACCCACCGGCGCACATCTCCCCGCCAGCATCTATTCCTAGCCAGAAAGTCTAGGAGAGGTTGCCCTCAGCAAATGATGTCTGATGATGTCTTTCAGAATCTCCTTCTGAAAAACATCACCCCAGGAACTGTTTACTGCTGTATCTGAACCTACTAGCTCCAGGCTACAAGGGCCTGACATAGTATACCAACACCAAACACAACTTACCTCATTCAAAAAAACTCTATTAACGTAAATAAATTGCTACCTCAGAACTCATTCCATAGGCCTGACCATGCTGAGACACAAAGGGACATGAAATAAAATAAGTGCTAATAAAATCAGATGACCCCTTGAGAATAAGCTTTATTTCAGTGGTAAATTCTGCATGGTGTGAGCCGAGGTGGGAGAGGATTCATGCACACCAGCAGCCAGCTGAGATGGCCCACGATGACTGATGGGCTTTTGAGACATCATGACACTAGCAGGCACCAGCAACGCGGCAGCGCAGCAAGAGTTAAGAGCATGTGCTGTACTTCACTGGCGGGAATAGTTTGGGAAAACAGAAATAGCAGGAATAGGATCCCTTACAATGACTTCAGTTTTTATTAACATATTTTTACAGGATATCCCAGTTAAGCCAGACAGCTTGTTTACAATAGGGCCCTGTCCAAGGACAGCTTAAAACTATTATACAGTACATACAGAAGGACAATACAGTCCCAGTACAAGCTACCAGCAGGCAGTAAATCATGTCAAAGCCTCATGTTACACCTGATTAACTGCTTGGCTCCGGTACTACAACCTATTCCAAGAATGCTTCCTTCAGTGCAGTTCAGAGTTGTCAGAGAATTTATGTCATCTGATGGCAAGTTACATAAAATAGTGCCCCAGTGTATCATTTAAGAAGCATTACTTGGCATGAGCTGCAAGAGTGTGTGCTTCACACCTGCAGTATCCTCTGGTGCTATGTACTCCTTAAAAAGGGACTCCATTTAGATGTCTCATTTACTAGGAGAAATCACATCACCTCTGTCCCAGCAGGATCACCTAAGCCTGGATTACAGCTCTATCTGAAGTATCTTCATCAAACACATCCAAAATATTATCACTCATGAGTCAGTCCATCCTCAACATGGCCACTGCAATTAAACTACATTTCCCACAATTTTTTTATTGCTTCTCTGAAATGCCTTAAAAATAGATACCCTCATAAAGTTAAAGAACTTACATTTTTCACTAGATTTTTTTTTTTTTCCTTCTTTCTCAAAGGAAACCTTGTTTCTGTGAAGCTCAAAATCAACCCAGGCTACTAAAGAAGATGATTTCAAAAGCATCCTAAGGTCTGTAGATTGCATACTAGTCAAACACGCAAGGTACTGCGAAAACCAAGAAATAACCTTTACAAAGTCTGCATTTATCCAACTGCCAATCAGCAAGGCGTATGGCGTTAACTGAAATGTCATGTGTCTTGATCAAGAGCTAGAGTCCTGTAAGTCAGCAAAAGTCTTGAATTGTAAAATCCGTTAGCTCTGATTCCATGTGCAGCTTTTTCCAGAGCTGTGCAGGTACTTAACAGAAAGCTGGAGGTCAATTTTAGGAGAAACTCCTTCTACACACACACACGAACAAGTCCAACAGTTCTACAGGGTTCTTCACACTCGGCCAGCAGGAGGCTTGTTGATATTCTTTCATAAGATGAACCAATCACCACCTTTTTTTTTAAAGTACAGTCTCATAATTATTATCTCTTTCCTAAGGCAAGGCAAGCAACACTTCAGCTTTACCCTTAATTTCATAAACTGGTGAGCTGGTTTGTATTTCAGGCCTCTGCAGGAAACATAAACTTAGTAAAGAGGACAATTTCTTGCATTTAGCATATCGCAACACACATGGTGGGCTGAGCACCTGAATTCCTCCTCTCACATACTGAGTGAGGCAATTTCTTATTTTAACAATTATATTGCAGATCGCAGTAAAACCTTTTCTTTGAAAATTAAACAAGAGTTCAATTAAAATAAGAACATGCCTTCTAAAAATAACAGCAGAACAGCAAAGCACACATCTCTGGACTGTAAACCTATTTATCTACATTTTCTGCTCAGGCATAACAGCATTTCCACAGCTATCACAAGAAGAGCTATTAACAAATGGAAAGCCTGCTATTCAATCAGTTTCCCTGGTAGAAGATGACAAAAAGTTCTTCTCATTTTAGTATGGAGAAAGACCCAAACTAAATACTAAGGCCATGGTGAAATAGAAATGCAAAATCTTGTAGAAATCCAGGTATGGACAACAGCTGCAGTGATGTTCAAGGCAGAGAACACCTGAATGGTACCGCTGTGGTGGCCTTTAGACATAAACATCTGTGGAGCTGAGAGGCAGGAAAGAAACCAGCCCAGGTTCCCTAGCAAGGTACAACGTGAGATGTGAGCACCAAGCACTGGGGAACGGCAATCTGAACTGGAAACTCACGCAACAGCATCTGTGGCAGAGGGGCTTTTGGGTAAGCAGTTAATGCTGGGAGAAATGTTTGGGTATGGATTAACTGAGGCCAGCTTTTCAGAAAACGTGTCTCTCCAGATCCTGAGTGGCACAGGACTTGTACTTACAGATGGCACAGCCTCAAGGGACAGGAGCTCTGGCACGACCATCTCTGATGCTGCCACATTTTTGGACTCCACGCTCACAGCTGCTTGGCTGGGGAAGGAAGAAGGCAGGGGCAGAGGGAAAAGCTCAGCCATTGCTGAGCTCAGTAGTCATAAGAGTCAGCAAAGCTTAACACAAGTGCTCACAGGGTTTAGCAAATTGTTCTCCAAGCCTTTGGGTGAGATATGACCAAAGAGCTGTGCTGCCGTGACACGAGCCACTGGGCACAGCGTAGCAGTTCAGACACAACATACAAGATCTCCTTTCTGGCTATAAGCCGTCTGACTGCTCGGCAGAAAGAGCGGTCATGCTGCCTAGGCCCTGGAGGGTGCTCACCAGTCGCCACTGCCATTTCATTACCATTTGCGGAGCTCAGCATCTTGAGCAGCCTTGATCCTTGCAGATTTGAGCTGAACATCTTAATCAGCTCTGGTTTGGAAAATATAAAATCAGTAAATTTGCTTTTACCCAGCTTGCTAATCTCCAGGTGGTTTTATTTAATGGCAAGAAAAATCAGAGGTTCAGTCTCAACTAAGGTTTCAGAGAGTTCAGCTCTTCAAAGTTCAAGGTACAACTGAAAATCTGTGACGAAAGCTGGCTGTGCTCACTGCCTGGCTCAACTGCCTGCAAGCGCGTGAAGTGGAAGCAGTGGTATCTGCCTCTGCAGACTTGGTGACTAAGTGCAGATGTGATTTTCTTTTCCTGGTCTTGCAAGTCTTCACCCAGAGCATCAAATACCAGAGCCATGATGTGTTAACACCACCTTTCCTGTTGAGCTGTGCTCTACCACTCCACAGTAGGTCTCCAAGAAGCTGTGCGCCTCTGGTAATTCAGCCTGCTAGAGGCACTCATAAGGCAAAATTGCACGGAAACTACTGTATTCCTTTCAAATGGATCTATGCCATTTCTAAATTGACTTTCAGAAATACACCAAATATACCCAGGGGAAATAAGCTAACAATGTGGATTGCTGCCTGAAATCATTATACAGATAGCTCAGGGCGTTCAGTGTTGTGATGAAAGAAAGGAAACAAGAGAAAGAGATTAGCAGAAATAACATGGTTTAGTAAATCCCACACCTCCCCTGCCACAACAGAAAGTTTGACATCACCTAGATCTATAAATACAGTACTGTACATGTTGGTTTTCCCAGTTTGGAAATCCCTGCTGATGGAGTTCAATATTACACAGGAAACATGCCGGCAGTAGAGGGCTAGCTACTACTCTTACTTAGACATAACTGCAAACTTGTGACATTATCATTGTTTCACTGCACAGCTTTGTAAGAAGTGACTTTACTGCAAATAAGACTGCCTTCTCGTAAAAAGGCATGTACATTCAAGTGCAGTACTGAAAGACAATTAAAGTTTTGCCTTGCCAGTGTATCAGACTAGATAATTCTTGCTGAGGAACAACACAAACATAGGTAATGGACTTCAGGATGTCTCAAAGCCAGAGCTAGGAGCTGAGCTGTCTAAAGACATAGCAAGCCTCAAAATCCTGACAAGCTTTCTCTTATTTAACTTCAACAGAATTTAAAGGGAACTTGGGCACCGTTCATAGGGGAGCATAGTTTGATGAAGCTCTGAAAAATAAGCCTTTGTGTTTTTTTGTATTTCCTTTGTATTAAATATTCATATGATAGAGTTACACTTAAACAATATAGTGGCAAGTTTTAGCATGTGCACTGAAACGGTATTTTACCACCTTCAAATAACCAGGAGGATGAGATATCGGAGACACTAGTCCTGACTCTATTATTCTTCCACTGAAACTACACCTACAGTATTTCAGCATTATGACAATTTGCACTTGCATCATATTTTCCCTTATTAAAAAAAAACAACACAACTTGACCAGTGTTTCTACAAGCAACTCTTGCTCAATTAAAATGATATATCCAAACAGATTTATGCTACACCCTGTTTTGTCATGAAAGTACTTAACTCCAGGCGATGAGCGTATGTGGGTGTCTGCTCATGACTCTGAACTTCTGTTTTGCATGTGTTCCAAAGATACTTTCCATATAGACAAAGTCAATGGGGACGAAGCAGGAAAAACTGAATTGTTAAAATTTCACAAAAGGATTAAGAAAGTTATGTACAGGAAAGGAGTTTATTTCAATGTTAATCTTAGCAGGATTCAAATCCATATTTTTTTGGATTGTTTATTTTAGTTATACATCCATTGTATGTTTTAGTTTTTTAAGGCTTGGAATCTTGGAATCCATGAGAGACAAAGTCACAGAGTAGCAACTAGACTGTGAACACTTAACAAATAATAAATGATCCAGAAAGTTTTCCCCTAGTTAACAAGATGCTTGTAAACATTTTTAGTGCTAAACTTGCCAAATTACACTGAATAGACACCTGTTAGTGTGCTGTTACCAGTATTTTCTTGGTTTGGTACATATCCCATCCCTACATGCAAATTCCAACAGAAACACTGGCTGTTTGCAATTCAGATGTCAAGGAACCCTCAGACCTAATTGCACAGCCCCCACTCCCATCCCCTCCCCCCCCCCCCCCGCAAAAAAACCTAACAGGGAAACAAACAACAAATGAAGAAGGAAAGAACAAAAATTGACAGATAATGACTGAGGTGATCTTTAAAGTGACCCATACTGTAGTCAAATATCCTTATTTATCATGATGATTTTAACACTTGAAATTAATCTACTTAAAAAAAGGTAGATAAGGCAATTCTAATTATACCAGAAACCCCTATTAACAAAAATAATGCCAGTGCCATCACAATAGCAGTCTTGTACAAAACCAAGACCTTTATAATCAGGACAACACACCTGCCAGACAGATACAGGTATCTGCATTTTAGATGCAGGTACAGATGGGGAAACAGAGGCACAGAGCGCCAGACACGTTACCTTAAGGGGCTCTGTCTCGAAGTCTGAGTCAGAGGCGCAGCTGAGAAACATGACTACTTCTTCCAATGATGATCATTACTCTGTTGTCACCTTTTATTCCCCCTTCTGCACTTCTAGTGCTCATACAACTGCACATCCATTTACTTTTAAATAATAAGCACTTTGGGTGAGAGATGCACACAATGTTCAGCAACATTGAGTCAGGGTCTCTAAGCACCATCGCTACACACACAATCAGAGTGGTAACACTCCTAAGCCTGGCTATAGGATGGATGGGAAGAAATAACTGCAAGAGGGTATTTTTATTGTAATAAAGCTCATTACATACTAATCTAATACTTCTCTTTTGCATAAATGACGCACAGCCTCACCACTCTGAAGCATCTGTGTGGTCATCATCATGCTTCTTTTTCCTCCAGCTTAAACAAACATATCTGTTTGAGATTAAGATATAAACGCTAAAAAAAAAGGAAGAAAAAAGCTAATTAACAATTAGCTTTAATTAATAATTAGAAAAATCTCTCTGAAGACAATATCAAAATAGTAAAGCAGATACTAGAATAAACGAAACATTTTATTACAGTAGAGAAATGCTTACTGCTGTGATCTAGCAGATACCTGAACACCGACAGAAGACCAAATGGGCTTCTACAATTTGAATCTGAACTTTGCTCCTGGACTGCCTGACGTGCCTTTTCCAACCAGCACTCTCTAGCCTATTTTCCATATTCAGAAAGAATATTTACAACTCATGGAATAAAATACTGATCTCATGTTTTAATGGATAACAGCTCCTTGGATAGTCTGAATCTTAGTGTGAAACATGACTTGCTTTCCAGTATACTGGAATTAAACACACCTCATAACACCCGTTACTTGGCTTAGTTTCAAGAGGTTCTCCAGGTCCCACCCAGTTGGCAGACTATGAAGCCAAGCCAATGTGTAAGCCAGTAAAGGTAGCTATGGGAGCAGGATCTGGTTTGGAAACAAGCTCTATCGAGCGTGTCCAGAGGAGGGCCACGAAGATGATTAGGGGGCTGCAGCATCTCCCCTGTGAGGACAGGCTGAGACAGTTGGGATGGTTTAGCCTAGAGAAGAGAAGGCTCCAAGGAGACCTTACAGCAGCCTGCTGGTGCTTAAAGGGGGCCCACAGGAAAGATGGGGGAGGACTCTTTATCAGGGAGTGCAGTAATGGGGTGAGGGGTAATGGTTTTAAGCTAAAAGAGGGTAGATTTAGATTGGGTATTAGGAAGAAACTTTTTACTGTGAGGGTGGTGAGGCACTGGGGCAGGCTGCCCCGAGCAGCTGTGGATGCCCTGTCCCTGGAAGGGCTCAGGGCCAGGTTGGACAGGGCTTGGTCTAGCAGAAGGTGTCCCTGCCCATGGCAGGGGGGGTTGGAACTAGGTGGTCTTTAAGGTCCCTTCGAACCCAAACCATGCTATGGTTCTATATCCTACCAGTATTATCTTTCTGTAACATGAGGTAGAGTCTAATTTTATGTACTGTCTTTCTCAACAGTATCCTTTTGAATGGCAATGCAGTCCTTTTCACTCTTAATTCTGGTAATTTTTTCAAGATCTCTTTATAGCCACCTTCTTGCTAATTACTTGCTACCTAGAATAACATTAGCTTTTGATAAAGAAAGGCACATGGAAAACAGAGTCTTCACCTTGGTGAACTCCGGCAGTATAACCACCTTGCTTGAACACAAACGCATTCGTGCAACTCACATGTGGCTGCCTCTGAGTCACCACACAACTCCCACATCAGCACACAACCTCCTGTCATTTGAGGACCTCATTAAACCTATCAACACTTGTATCTCTTCAGACTGATGAAACAGGAAAATTTTTGAGACGGCAGCAGGCTTTGCTGTCCCATAGCAATAATCTGCTGAATTTGGCAATTCTCTTCATAGTTGTTGCCCCTCTTAATGCTAATGAATATGTAATGTAGATTGTAATATATGTAATTTAGATTACAACATTTATTCAGAATTAGGATCCTCTGGCTGAGAAAAAAATACGCAGTTCACAAAGCAATGTAAAGATACTTGTTCTCAGCAGAACTGCAAAACAATAAATCTTCAAATAAGCAAAAAAAGTCTGATTATTCAAAAAACCCACTCTAATTACTGTGGTTTTCTCAGTTTTCTTTTGAAGATGCCTAACATATGGTTTGGTTTACACAACGCTGGTAGTGAGCTCAAGACAGAAGATTCAAATCTAGCTGCAGAAGTATGCAAAATTTAACACCATGCATCAAGATCTTTCTCATCAGCTGAGTCTGGCCATTTAAGTTTGCATGTATAGCTAATCCCTATTGCAAAATATTCTTTTAATACTAAGAGATGTATTTTTATATTTTCATATGTATGGCTTGTAGTCATAACCGATGACATAGGGACTGCTAAGGGGCGGAGATCACTTTCTTCCTCGGACAGGGCAGTCCTCTCCTTCCAGATGTGCACTTACATGCCTGGCTCCAACAACCTCAAGATAAAAAAAAGTTTGTGTACAAGCGAATGGCACTTCACAAGACACAGTCTTCAAACTACTCAGCGTACAAGCTCTGGCTGTACCTGCTTCACTCAGGAGGTGCCCCCAGGGCTCAGCCCCCCATGGCCATACCAGTCACCGGGCCATTGCACAGCCACCTCTCCCAGCAAAGGGAGGCATGACAAGCAGGTTGGGCAAAACCCCTCAGGTGTCTGTTTTCTTTCTAGGGCTTCAAGGAAAGAAGTTACAAACAGAGCCTTCCACCACAAAATACTACAGCCTTCATTAATATCACAGCTTTTGGTGCTGCTCAGCCCCCTACATCTCCCAGTGCTATGACCACTCCATGCATCCAAATACAGCATTATGTTACTTCCTTCTCAGTAAAAGCACTTTAAAAAATAACAACATATATCTTCTTACAAAAAGAAAAAATACCACAAGAGATACTAGCATCGGTTTAACCGAGAACCTTTTGCTCAGTTCTCAGGAGTTCAGAGAACTCAGCGGTTTCTTTTTTGACAAAAGATAATGTTAGCGGTGTAGGTATAGCCGTGGTGTTGGAGCAGCACTTCTCAGTCTCTGGGTCACAAGTAGGTCATAAACCTTCACACAGCACTTTGCAAAACAACTATACACAAAGTAAGATATGCGTACATTCCTAGGTATGGAAAGAACTAAACAAAATCAGCACTAGAAAAAGGATAATAATTCAAAAGCTTTGGCCCATTTTTTTGAGTGCAAAAGGTAAGTACTGTGGCAGCATGCCACAATGCAGTTGTGATAAAATTTTTCCCCCCAGAGAAGTCGGGCAATTCTCAGATTTTTTCCAATTAGTTTAGGTGGCCATAAGAATAAAAAAAACTTGGAAAACACTGATCTAGATGGCCTCACTATCAGGATTCCCTGTCTGAAAATCTAAGTCACAGATTCTCACCAGGCAGATGCTGCAGACCCTGAACTAGAGGAGAGAAGAAGAAAATTGAGATCACAGATCTCCACTCGCATTGGTTTTAGGATCAATGATACAAACTGTACAAAGAGGAACTCTTTATTCTGCGTTCAGAGCATTGAGAAAGGTGAGAAATACATATTCATAATTTCTAATGTTTAACGATGAGTCAAAGAACATCAGAAAAATAGTGATTTATGGCTTGTCGTTTAACAGACTACCTTCATAGTACCTACCATTTTCAGATTTTGGCAACGTTTACATTACCAGACACTTAAGACAGAAGACAAAAAGGGGTTTTTTTTAATTCCTGTTAGCCAGCGTGAGACTAACACAAGACTGCTTGCTGGGATGCTCCCACGGCTCAGAAAGGCCTGACAAGGACAGATGCAGAAGTACCCAAGCAGTTCTTTTCTGTGCCCCATCCACCCAGCTTCGCCACGTACACAGCACAGCAACAACACAGCAGTTTGTTGCTTAATACAAGGCAGCTTATAAAAGAAAACTTTAGCCTCATTTTTAATTAAAGACAAGATCCTAAACACACTTAAAATGAAATCTGGGTGGCATTTTGGAGCTGAGCTGAAGAACGCAATCCTCAGAATTCCTGCCCAGTCTTCTACCCCCTAGAATTTGTGGGTGTCTGAGTAATGCCACTGAAATTGTGCCACCCATACCCGGGTTTGTTCAACAGCTTGCTGCCCGCTTCAGCCCTAACCCAGTTCTGAGTCAGGACTCTTCAATTTGGCAAGAGCCTCGGCATGCTCTAGCCCCAAGCACAAGCTCAAACAACACAGGACACGTACCAGTCTCAGGGGGGAATTCCTGCTGTAAACATCCCCCTCCCCTTCAAATCCACGCGCTGTTTTGCAAATAAATCAGTAAGCCAGTATTTAGAGCATTCATCAGGACTCAAAGACCTGGTGCCATTTCCTTACCAGACTGAGGGAACTCAGATGTGCTTTTTCTTCTCCTCTCCCAGCAGACTCCTGCAATGCTGAAACTGCAGGCTGCTTCAGAGTATTAAAGAGAGAGGATGAGGAGAACTTTCTCCCACAGCTGAAGCTGTGCCACTTCAGACCAGGAATGAAAACATCATTATGCCCAGCCACAAAGGCCCTCCACTCTTACTGGGAAGATAATGGCTCTTACTGGCTTTGATGCCCGCTGCACATATGCCAGACATTGCACCTTCTTCATACGAAGCACAAAGTCCTCAGGCTGTGATAGCAGACTGGCCTGAATGACTACAGGCTACAGTGAATCAGCACGCTCCCTCCTCAAACCTTCAATCTATTCCTCCAGGGGAAACAGGAGAACACCCATTCCCACCTTCAGAAGCCTCATGATCAGAGTAGCTTTGGGGTCAGTGCAAGATGTAAGCTTGAATGACCACAGGCTGACAAAATAATTGAGCTTTGGTCCTACCTACATCCTTTTGTGGCTGCAAGCTGCTTTCCTCCCTACTGGCCTTTCACCTCACGCTGGCCAGCTCTACAAATAACTTTTTTTTCTCTTTGTGAAGACAAGAACAACAACATGAGTTTTGTTTACACCATTAGAACAACTTCCAATGCTAAATTTTCACATAGGCTTTTAGCTCTTCATGTCACCCCTACACCCGTAGACACTCCAATTATCTCCCAGTGAAAACAAGCTCGTTTTCATTTCTGGTATGAACCGATCATACTAAAATTTTTGAAACATACTATAAAAAGCCACTTGGAAAATTCAGAAACAATAATGATTTTCAAAATAAATACAAGATCATTATATTCATCCATACTGGTCCTTCTTCCTCACCGCCATGGGAATTACACTGAGTGAAGGACATGCCAGTTTGCAGCTCAGCTAAGCTTCCCATCACAAAGGCCCTTACCTACAGCATGCTGAGGGACCGAGATCCAAGGAAAAGCAGCTTTACAGGGGAAAAATAAAATCCCACCTGACTTGGACTGGTTCTGGAAAGCTGTAGAGGAGTAGGAGGATCCAAGCAAATACCACTTTCATACATCTCAGAAGGAAGACAATGAGCTCATAACAGGCATGGGATTACCATCCTCCTTGTGATATCCAACAACACAATTACAGTCAACTGTACAACCATTTCAGATTTGTTGATATCTTATTTCTTAGCCAAGGAAAAAGCTGATGTTGTTTCTGAAGATGTGTGCTTTGTTATACAAATAATATAAAAAGATAAGGAGTTTCAGAGAGTAACATAAATCAAGAGGTTCTTTTGGTACCAGCAGAGTTAAAACCTGTAACTTTAATACAGAATATTTCAAGTATTATCAAGCAGAGATAATCAGAGTTTGGTTTAATTGCTCCCATTGTGAAAAGACTTTATTAAATTAATTAACCAAGTTATCCTCTCAGAGCACAATCCATTACTAATTCTAAAATTATTGATCTTTTCATTTGGAAGTCATTGTTCGGCATCAAATTGGTTTTTGCAATTAGCATATACTAGCAAGCTTAATAAAACTCAAGGACTCCTCTAAGGACCTAAGAGACTGTAAAATGAAAATATTCCCAAGTATGCTCAGAAATTACCATTATGCATAGTCATCTTGATCCCAAGCAAGGAAGGCAGTAAGAACTTAAGTAACTATTGACAGCACAAATCCCAAATGAGCTTACTATGAAAAAAGTTCTCTTTTTTCCTGTCCAGCCGACATTGACTTACATACTAATCAAGTTGCATCACCAAGGGTGTTCATTTTGCCCTCCATGTTGCACCTAACAGGAACATATATACAGAACCACAGCATTCCCCAAATCACACTGACTTTGTATTCCTTTCTCACACTCTACTTTGGAAACCACTAATCACAAAGTCTTCAGCTTCTGTGAAAACAAAAAGTGATCATTACCATTTGACAGGGAAGCTGTTGTATAAAATAACAAAAAAGCTTCCTCAGCACCCACAGACTACACTGAGTGGAAAAGCCTATTAAAACAGCACGACTAGCATTCCTAACAATCTGCACGACTACAAACAAGAAAAGGAAACCTGACTCTAAAGTAATCCAGGGAAAGTAAAACTTAAATTTGCACAGTATCATTTAGGAAGTAGAAGGTTTACAGCAATTGTGTGTGTGTATATAGTTAGATAGCTAGATAAAGCAACGAAAATTCCTGAATAGTTACCAGAGAAGGGATACAAGGCAAAGCAGATTTTCAATTATATTTCACATATGCAATTTTTCATTATCAAAAGGAAGTTTCATTTACGCTAGAAGGTAATTAATACAAGGCCCCCAGAGTTGTTCCCCTTTTCCTTGCTCTTCTTTCTTTCTTTCTATTTTCTTTGCCCCCACCTTCTTTCCATTCTTCCTCCATTTCTCCACACATGCCCTTTCCATTAAAAATGAGACTGGGATTCAGGTGGAATTGAGGCCTTTCAGATAATTTCTTCCTACCTTAATTTTGTCAGTGTGTAAGTTTGCATGGTGACTGTAGGACCCCAAGTGGCACTGGCTTTAACTTCTACAATAGAGATGTACCACAGGCTTCTTTCTCCTTAGAAGAATACCTTCTACCCAGAAAAAAAACCTCACCAGAATATCCAAATCCTTCCTCTTGAAAGCCAATACCTCAGAGTTTTTCCAGGATACACATTAAACCACCCAGTGCAAAATTGCAAATATGACATCAAGAGGTAAAATGACAAATAAGGCACACATGAAAACAACATACATGTTGTTCAAAGGTACCAATAAAAGAAGTGGACTCCTGATGTCCCAGCTTGAGAGCGGAACTTCTCACTTTGATCTTGCTATGAACTGGTGCAGAAGATCTTCTCCCCAGCAGTAGGGAATGGCATAGACCTTCCATTAGGGAAAGAGGTCTGACCACAGGCACAAGCCCCAGCAAAAAGCCTCAGAAGGGAAACCGTCTACCTACAGGGCACTCGTTCTGACCTGTTCCTGCATTGCTGAGTGGTTGCTTTACCTGCACCTGCCAAAAAAAGCAAAGCTAGAGACTGCAGTATTGAAAGGCCATGCTGCCATGAAAGCAGACAGCTGAGCCCAGCTCAGCGGGAGAACACTTCATTTTCTGTAATTCCCAATTTCTCATTATTCTCTACATGGCAAGTTAATTACTTTTCTTCTAGCTGATATCAGCTTGCTTTTGGGGAGGTATGTATCTTTACTTCATGTGGATTTATACATCCACACATATGGTTCATTCATTACTGGAAGGGGGGAAAAATGGAATGGAGAACAACCAAACAGCTAAACCCCCCCATCTTTTCTAAGCATAACAATAATTCCTTTAGCTACACACAAACACTGCTAAGACGTCTTCCCAGTTTTCATAAACATCTTGTTACAACATGTAACTTCAAGACAACATTGCTGTTCCTGTCTTTTTCTCCAAATAGAGGACAGTTAGGGATGTGACCTGCACACACAATTGCTGATTTATGCTGTGCTGACTAGGAGGAACTACACTGTCAGCAAGACAATTTCTCATGATTAGAGTGTTTACTAGTCTCACCGAGACCAGAAGTCCATGTTCTGAATGTAACAAGAAAAGCTGTGAGCAGCTCAGGTACAAGACATAATGCATGTATAGCATGTATAAGCTAAATGTCTCTTTTACATAAAGATAGATGACACATACCTTAATTAAAGGTTAGTCAAGAAGCATAATGACTAGAGGCCAAACAGATGATAATCTTGATTACAGGTTGGTCAGACAGATCAAAGTAATAAACTGGCTCAGTTTTCCTAGAAACAGCTTTGTGAACTTTTGATGAGAAGATTACTGTGTCCCGAATTCCTTCTCCATCACTTGAGACTCTTTCTTCCCTTTAAATAGAGCACACAGTTCAGACCCCTGCTTCTTATTCTCCTGCTTTGACCAGGGCCGAAACACTGGTGCAGTAC
This sequence comes from Falco punctatus, assembly GCF_963210335.1. Lineage (NCBI taxonomy): Eukaryota > Metazoa > Chordata > Aves > Falconiformes > Falconidae > Falco > Falco punctatus. The sequence goes on from NC_137588.1 coordinate 4,196,976, forward strand.
AATGAACCATTACACAGTGAAGACCGACCTTGACCGGCCAAACCCAACAGTGGCTTGAGCCATCTCTGGCCTGTGCCTGTCTGTACTCTCCAGGGCTGCAACCTGCACCCTCACCATACTACTGTGACCCCATGCAGCTGAAGAAACGCCTTCTCCTCCATGGGCTGACCTATGCTCTTTACTGCCTCGTTCCCCACTTCGCAAGCATTGTTTCAACCTGTCCTGCCTTGCCAGTGTGCCTCACTGAACTCCTCCACTGAGTGTGAGCCACAACTCCTTGCCCCTGAGCTTCTCCTTCCAGCCCATGCCACTGCCTCCCTCACACCCTCCCCATGTGTTAGCTCAGCAGTAACCACCGCATGCCTTGGCCATCTCCTCCAGGATCCCACAAATGCAGCTCTTCTCCAGAGCTTCCTTGAACTGACCTAGACCATCTCTTTCTTCTCATCTCAGTCCTACTCCACAGCAGTTTCCCGCACATCTCCGAGCATCATCACATCCTTCACGGTGAGCTCACATGCCCCACTGACCCTTCTTCCAAGAGCATAGAGCTGAGCCATACCACAGCCTCAGAAGGGAACCTCTCACCCCTCATTGCCCTGACAGTGTGCTCTGCTGCTCCACACCCTCCTCTCTCCCACCTGTGGTCCTCAAACTGCTCCCCCATTCAGGCTGCCTTATCTTGTTTAAAAAACACGTAGATGTGGTGCTTAGGGACATGGTTCAGTGGTGGGCTGGGCAGTGCTGAGTTAACGGTTGGACCTGATGATCTTAAAGGTCTTTTCCAACCTGAATGATTCTATGATCTTCCCACGCACACCTCAGGCCTTTTCATCCTCGACCATCCAAACTCTAACACCATAGGAACACAAGCCTCTTTATTCCCTACATCTAAATAAAGTGCACTTGCCTTCCAGTCTCCAACGAGCTTCTGTAAGGCCCCAGGCTTCCCCATGGCTCACTGTAATGTCACAAGCAATTCCACTCATTTTCCAGCACCCCTTGCCGTGAGGATCACACCCTTGTTCTCCTGCCTCCACAGCCATAGCTGATATACCCAGCATCCTGCACCCTAACAGCTGGTTCCACAGCTGCTCCCCATCCTACCAATCGACCTGCCTGCATTGCCGTACCTGCCAGCAGTGGAGGGAGGAAGGAGGGAAGAGGGGAATAGGAACATCTGCCCAGAAACTGGTCTCTCAGTCTCAGATGAGGAATGACCTCAGATTCCCCTGGGTTTTGAGAATGACACCTTACCAAACTTTTTTCTCATGGCCTCTTGAAGCAAGCGTGAATAGATATTTGCATCAGATAATAGGAAGCATAGCATCATCTGAACAACAACCACTCCACCATATAGCTTCTTTTCTAGGTTAAGCAGAGAAACAGCAAGCCACAAGGGGATCGGAAACCTCTTACTGTCTTATTGAGGATCATATGAACTACCTGTCACCTTATCGTTATGTATAGCAGTTACGTAAGGATGCTCAGAGAATGAGTATTTAATCTAAAAAGAAAAATAAATAGTTACCAATGTTTATTTAAAGGCTAAGGAAAAAAGTACAGTGCAATAGTTCCCCCTACTGACAGCACAAAATCAAATTACTAATCAATGTTATTGCCTGGGTGGTTCTCAAACTACTAATTGAGTGTCCCGATGCTGTACCTACACAAGCTTACGGGTATGCAGTAAACAATGTGAAAATCAGCTGCCTTAGAAAATTATGAACATTTTCCAAATGCTAGAGAAGAAAATTTGATAAAACTCCAGTGGATCCCTACCTAAGATTATTTATCACATACACAAAATGACAGTATGCAGTCCTATGGAAAAATTATAAAATGCATGTGAGAGTATGTATTCTGAATGAAATTCCAGGATATCCATCAGCAAAAACAGAAACATAAGTAAAGTGCAGCTGTATAGCTTCCTGTGCTTGCTGAAATCTAAAGGACAGATGGCAGGTCTAAGCAGAGACTTGCCAAACTCCAGCTGCATTAAGGGTCTGACCTCTTTGGACAAAGAGCAAGTCTGACATTCAGCCTGGTCCCCAGTTCCCAGCAAAAGGCTGTGAAAATACTGTAATTCTGCTCTAGTGTCAGCTTTTTTGAGCGAGTGGCAGCTGAGTTAAATTGGAACCAACAACAGGCACTTACAGAAGTCAAAACACAGTTTGGGACTAGATGTGCATCTGGTCATGAACAGCAACAGAAGCGTTCCTCCAGCCTTATACGCCCAGCTTTTGTTTCTGGGTTGTAAAGCTAACGTGATTTTGCACTCTGGTCTTTTAACAAAAAAGTAAGAGGCTGAAGAAAATCCTCCAGTACAGCCTACCCTTATCTCATTTGAAAAAGATAACGAACAAATACTCAACGATACAATGTAAAAGAATAATAGAAATAGAGAAATATGCACTGAACCACACAATTCTATAAATCGGAATTTTGCAGACTTCTGTTACTATCCAGAATCTCTGTATACAAATTCACCTTAAAAATTGCTCAATGCTACTAAAGATAATGCCAAATCTCATTTCAACCACATGTACAGTGAATACAGTGTCTACCCAGCCAATATGCAGACATGAGTCAGCTGCTGACACCTGCATGCTATCTTCTAGGAGTTGTCTACACAGCAAAGTTTCTCACATCACTTTCAATTCTCCTTCTGCTCTATCTGGAAAACATTACACATCAATAGTGACAAGCACTTTCCTCTCAACTACAACTCCAGCACCTGGCTTTTTCACTTGAACAAGGTTTCACGTGTCTCCTATGACAGAGTGTAATACCACTTGGTCGGCTCCTGGCAGCTTTGGTGAGCATGTCTCTTACTCCAGGTTTGCACAGCCTGGTGCAGAAAACCTTCAGTCATGACTGAGGTTTCTGGCAGGACAAAATATGATAAATAAAACAACAGCCGGTCAAAAGGATCCTCTTTAGGGCAGACTGCAGCTGCTTTGCGTCACATCAGAGCCACAACCCTACCACCCAAATTCTGTGCTAAAGTAAGCTGGATTTGAAACGGTCATAATTTAGCATTTTCCACTCGCTTTGGTTTTAGCAGCATTGCACCTATTATAGAAATCCTTTTCCCAAGAATATACTTCTTTAGGGAAGAAATACTCGAAGCACATCTGTTACCGTAACTCTCACTATAAGAATATTATTTACAGACACGACATTGGATTGTTAACTCCTTAATTTAGGACAGGGGTCAAATCTTTTATTTTGGAGAGAAGCTCCTGCATCCCAGGCACTACCTGAAATGAGGGATGCTGTTGGAAGCCACAGCACATGTCATTTGCATGTTCTACCACCAAACTTCTGGAAGGACTAACGTATATATATATGTGTGTGTGTGTGTGTGTGTAACAACTGCTGGTTGTTATAGCAGGAGCTTGGTGGCCGGCATGTGCCTTGGGAAGCTGCTGGGTCTGTGCCGAGGAGCCTGGCTCCCCAGGGGCATGGTGGCTCCCGCCATGGCAGGCCCCACACTACGAGCTGGAAAGGTTTAAATGTTTTTAAAGTCTCCTGAAGACAAATAACTTCTTTTCTCCTCAGAGCTTTTCTGAGATGATTGCTTCTGTTTTGCTGGTACCCACATCGCACGTTCCACAGCACCTGAAGCCCAGTGGTACTGAGGCACTGGGGAGGGCTGGTGGCTCGCCCGGGGGTTCTGAAGCGCCCAGCACCGCTCACCCGCAGCCAGTCTGGGGGTGGCACCGTGCGGGGGAGCCGGGGCTGCCCGGGGCAGGGGGCTGGGCAGGGGCAGGGGGCAGGCCGGGCCCAGGGCCCGAGGCCACCGTGTGAGGGTCCCCAGGGCTCAGCGCCGGGCCCTGCCCGCGGGTCACACCAGCCGCAGGCAGCGCCGCAGGCCGGGGCACAGCGGCTGGGCAGGGCCGGGGGGAAAGGGCCCGGGGGGGCGGCTGGGGCCGGCTGGGCAGAGCCCCCGGCCTGCCCGGGTGGCCGAGGCGGCCAGCAGCGCCCTGGCCGGTGTCCGGAGCGGCGTGGCCGGCAGGGCCGGGGCAGGGACCGTGCCCTGCGCTGGGCACCGGGGCGGCCGCCCCTCGAGCCCCGGGGCAGCTTCGGGCCCCTCACGGCAGGGGGGACGCGGAGGGGCGGGAGCGTGTCCGGAGCGAGGGGGGGTCGGTCCCTTCTCCCCGGGAACGAGCGGCAGGACAAGGGGAAACGGCCTCAAGCAGCGCCAGGGGAGGTTTAGGTTGGGTGTGAGGGAACATTTCTCCACCGAAAGGGCGGTGAGGCTGCCCAGGGGGGTGGCGGGGTCACCATCCCAAGAGGTGCCCACCCGCGCAGCTGCGGCGCTCAGGCGCGGCGGTGGGTGACCGCCGGCCCCGCCGCTCTCAAGGCCGTTCCCCGGCGCGGAGGCCGGCCCGGGGCTGACGCACAGGAAAGCCGCAGCGGCGGGGCGGGCGCGGCATAAAGCGCGGCGCGGCGGCGGGCGGAGGGAGGCAGGGCCGCCCGGGACGCCGCCGGCAGCAGGCAGGGCCCGCACCCGCGGCTCAGGCAGGTGGGGTGCGGCGGGGCCGGGCCGCGGGGCGGGGGCAGCGGGCCGGCCTGCCGGGGCAGGCGCTGGGGGAGGCGGAGCGGGACCCTGCCGGCGGGCCGGGCGGTGCTCGGGCGGCGCTCAGGTGGCGCCGGTAGAGATTCACCTTCAAGCTGGAAGAGGGGAGACCTAGATCCGAGATGAGGAAGGAGATCTTCCCCGTGAGGGCGTGAGGCGCTGGGGCAGGCTGCCCCGAGCAGCCCCGGCCCTGGGGGGGTCAAGTGGAACAGGGCTGGGAGCAGCCTGCTCTGGTGGCAGGTGGCCTTGCCCAGGGCAGGGGTTGGGACTGGATGGTCTGGGAGGTCCCTTCCCACCAGCCAGGCTGTGGTTCTACATGTGGTCGCGTTAGAGGCTCCTGGACAACACCGGCAGCCTTTGGGCAAGCACTCGGCCTCCCAACGCTCCATACCCGCTGTCACACACCCCTGGGCTAGTTGCTTTCAGGGACGAGCCACAACAAACCACAGCTATCTTAGCTACTCGTGTGGCTGCTTTTGTGCAAAAGGAAAACACATGTGGGCATGTATTGTACCGAGCGCTACAAAAATCCCGTTTACAAGCCATAGCCATGTGCCCTGCAAGCGTTCATGCCTGTGAGCATCCCCGCATGTTACATAGAAGGCCTAAGGGGGTTGCAGCCTGGACAAAATCTTGCTTTGCTTTTTTTTTTTTTCTTTAGGTAATAATATTAAGTTTTCTTACTAATCTTTTTAGAATGTCCTAATCACCAGGATTCACCAGGAATTGCAATAAAAAGTCCTGCTGAAATTGAACAGGCTTAAAAATCTTAATTTCTTCTTTTTCTGAGCATGAGTTACTAACACCTCATGATCTGGTTCCTTGTATGCATCTCAGGAAATAAGGTCTGTGATTGTTTGTGACTATCAATATAGCAACAGAGATAGCGAAACACTCCTGTGCGTTACTCCTCAGCAATTTCAAGAAACAAAGTAAATGTTCAGGCAATATTTTTTCCTCTCTGAACGGAAGTAATAAAGAGGAGGGAAATATCACTGGGCACATTTCCACTGACGTTACATACAGTGCCCTTCATACCACACACAGAATCATCCCATCCAGCCTTGGTTAAGGAGAAACTAAAACCTGCCAATCTCACTTTTGCATGAGTGAGTACTCATGACTCCACTACACCTTGGGATACTTTGTCTTTTTATGTTTTTTCCTCTGACTTAAGGAACCACAAAATGAAAGACCACAGCATTAAAAGATGAAAAAGTTTAAAGTTCTCTACTTTAAACTGTTGACATTCTGAAACTGTAATTCAGAGCTGGAAATAGGAAAGCTGTTTATAAAAAGGTCAGCTTTCTAGAAAAACATCAATTTTGATGAAATTCTTTTTTTTTCAGGAAAAAATTCTGTCAAAAATATTCAAGCAGATATAATATGTTGACCCACTGCAGTACAATCTTTAGCCCATGACTGGATTTTCTGTAGACTTAACACAAACAAACATTCTAACAAATGGGAAGACAGCCTCTGGTATGGGATCAGGGTGTGGGCAGAGCCCACTTGAGGACCAGGATCCCAGGGCACAGACCCTAGGGCATCCCTCTTCTCTGCTCATCCACGATGGCCTGTTTTCCACCCTACTGTTGACTTTTTATCCTTGTGCCACATCTAGAATTACAGCCTGGCGTAGCATGCCCTGAGGCAATGTTTTAGCTGTAGTCTTTCCTGCATTGAAAAAATCACCATGAAAACGGTGGGTTCACCAGTGGGGTTAATGATGAGGCGGCACAACCCTAGAGTGCAGGCCTCCAGAAGGTAATGTTCTCCTAAGTAGGGAGTCAGTCACTTGGGCTGAGGTGTCTATATGGAGAGCCTGCACACCCAAAACGATCCTTTTAGCCCACAGAGTGGAGCAGATACTAATTCAGCCCACCTAAAATCTGGAACAACCAAGCTTCTAACTCCAGAATCTCAGTAAACAGCCAAAACTTACTCGGGATAGGTTTTTTTCAGTAAGAATTTCAGAGCCTGTCATTGGGTGATGCTAATCTTGCTTGTCTTACAGGTTTCATCTAACTTTACACTTCCCAATTTTTTTTTCTTCAACTCTCAGAATTCTATGGCAATTAAAAATGGAAAAGAAGTACTAGATCAACAATTCAGGCTGTAAAACGTTTGTTCTCAAAACAGAGAATGTGGGGCTCTAGGAACAGCACAGTAACATGCAGCCGTTAATGGCTTTAGGAAAAATTTGAGTGATATAAATTCACTAAGAGAACAAATTGATTGCTTTCTACTACCATAAGAATAGTTTTACTTGGATTTGAAGAGTACAGCCCTAAGATGCCTCTCTTAATGAGTGATGCTGTGTAACTCTCCTTGCTTTCTAAGTGTCATACAGTACCCCAAAACATTTGCATTACGGAAGGAAACTGGCAGAGGTGCCCAATCAAGTGTGAGAGCTAGTATTTCTTTTAACAGTCTTGCTCACTGTTCGCACCCTTCCCTTTGACAACTAACTTTAATCAAGTACCATCTGCTGTGAAAGACAGAATAAACAGGAACATTAAAGTATGTAATGAGAACTACAATGAAAATAAGTGATTTATACTCATTGGATCATTCATTCATGACCTTTCAATGGCAAACACGTTTCATCTTTTCTTTTGCAGTATGTCCCAATGGAGTCAAGTTCAGCAACTGGAAATAAAGTTTCTGGAGCAGGTAGACCAGTTCTATGATGATAACTTCCCCATGGAAATCCGGCACCTACTAGCACAATGGATAGAAAGCCAAGATTGGTAGGATTAAATTTATTCCCTCTCTTATGATTTCAGTCATGAACAATTCTTTCATTATCTGGCAGATTTTAGGGTGCTTCTTTGTCAACTGCGCAGGCATCTGCACTTCAAGTATAGTATCCCACTAGTTATGGATTTAGCACGTTGAACTGTTGGAGTTTAAATTTAAGGAGTGTCTGGAGATGAGGTTTCATTTGAACTTACTCCTAAAGAAAATCCAATAATAATGGTTTAGCAAATTAATGGTATTACAGTTTTTTCATAGAAAAAAGTAACGTAAGTTATTTTTCAATGGAAATGTTATACATTTACCTCTTGCAGCATAAAATTATTCACTTGTCCAAAACTGCACTTAAAGCTGGATATATAATTTTGGGGAACAAGCAAGCTATTTGCAGGAACTGTTCTCTATGAGGTGAATTTATGCACGAGTTTTATCTTAAGAAAACTCCAAACTAAATGCAAAAAAAAGTTTATATTCACTGTAGCAGAAAGAGACATCTCAATTTTCAAGCTAAATCCACAAGACTATTGAAGGACTATTGCAATTAAACAAAAAAATATCTGCCGAGGAATGTGATCTTTCCTTACAGTTTATAGCTCGGTGTTTGTGGGGCTGTAGGAACATGGGAAAACTTTAAAGTCTCCTTTTTGCCGTATTTAGCAGGCATCTCTCAAATAGGCATCTGCCACTTGCAGGGCAAGGAGAGAGAATATCCCAAGGACAAGGATGACATATAGTCCAAAGTCTATCTTCCTCTATTTAGCTTGCTAATGTTATTGCCCTTCATGTGCCAAGCTGTTCCATAAACAGAAGAACCAGTAAAGCCTGGTTTTGTGTGCCTTTGTGTCCTGCATACCCTTCACCAGTAGTCAGAGTCTTCCTGTATCCCCAAATAGTTTGGCTGAGTGAAGGCTCATCTGGTGCCTGGTGTGAAGAAATATATCTGCTGACTGGCCATCTGGCTGTTGCCTCCTGGAGCAAAGTTATTACTGCCATTTTCCTCAGTGGAGGCGCTAATTTGGATTACTCTCCTCTACCAACCTGCCAGTTTTCTGTGAAATTTGTAAGAACATACTATCTTTTAGACTTCAAGCCCAGTGTCAACTTTGTCTGAAACTGGGCAACAAATTCAGAAGTTATATCTGTGTGACTGACAGAGCAAGAAGGACTGTATGTGTAAGCCCCATTTCCTTTGAGAAGTGGGCTAAAAATGCTTAAATATTGACCAGACCAGAGACTAGAAAACGCTGGTTGTCTCCCCTCTGGCTGACTCCATAGCTGCACACTAAGAACATCCTCACCCTGTCTTTATAGCTGCATATCTACTTGAATATAAATAAAAGGATCATAAAACCAATCATTCACAAACCTCTAACTATATGCAAGTCGCTATATATTTAAAGGCTTTTTTTCTGCCTAGATTTCTGAACAGATTGTAATTTTCTGTACAGATAGATCGACACAACATTTTAAACGTGTGGTTCTCATTTGTGGATTCTTTAGGGAGGCTGCATCCAACAATGAAGCAATGGCAACGATCCTTTTACAGAATTTGCTAATACAAGTGGATGAACAGCTGGACCGGGTTTCCCAGGAGAAGAACCTTCTCTTGATACACAACCTGAAAAGAATCAGGAAGCTGCTGCAGGTGAGTCGTTACTTCAGATGACAAATTGCACACTCTTACTGGTTTCTAAAGGTAGTGTCCAACCTCTGTTGAACATGGTTTGTTCCTGAGCACAGCTCAGAGCAGTCCTGATTGCTATGGACTCTAAGCAGCTATGGGAAGACCAAGCCTTCAACAAGATAATTCAAAATAATAATTCCAGTATCTGTTACTTTGTGGAACAATAATTCACATTTTAATGCACGCTGCTGAGATACAGGTGCTGTGACTTCTTAGCTCTGTGTGTACCTATGTTCCACTGAGTTCTTGAAAAATAAGACTATGTAGTGCTTATGGACGTTCCTGTTTTGTACAAATGTAATTATCACCTTTCAGACACATACAGATATTTATGGAATAAAAATGCATATTTGGGGCTTAAAGCACCCTGAAAAAGAAAACCCTGTAAATCATTAGCATGTGTGCTATTTTATGCGCAGGTGGGATTATTTGTTATGAATGGTTTAAAGGATTTTCCGTTAGGCTTCTGCAAAATGATACTTATTTTGATTAGCTGAATGTTTCTCTAATAATTGTTTATCTAATGCGAGGATTCTCAGAGTCCCACTTCATTAGTCACCTACTTCCTGACATCTCTCTGTCTGCTGCATAAAACAGATACACATCTGAATTTAATGAAAGTTTGGGTTTTCTCTTCTTTGATGGTGTTTTCCATAAGTACTTAAATGACAATTATATGGCTTGTAAAACATTTTCTCTATTTGAGATATATACATACATATATGCATACACACACTGGTCTGGAAAATCTTAGCATGACCATGCCAAATATTTTGTTCTCTTTATGGCTGTATGTCTTTCTATTGTTTATCCCTAATGGTGGCCTCTTAAAAATGTGACAATATTTCCATCACTACCACGATTTCTTCCAGTGTTATGTAAGCAGTCTCATGTAACTTAAAAATTAAAGTTGTTTTTTGTTTCTTTTCTGGTTTGTATAGCAGCACTATCCATAATTTCAGTACTGCTCAGACACACCAGATTTACTTAACTGCTTTTGGAGTTAACTAGAGAAAGGTTAATCCTGTTATTTCTGTCATGGTCTTGTCACACTTTACCACAGCAGAGCTGAGACAGAGCTGTATCGCCTTATTAAAAGTAATCTGCCACAGCAGCATACACATGGAAAGAGCATTTCAGGGCACTGAAATAAGCAGTTGCACTGGTGTATTCCTGGCTTAAAAGATTGTGCATGTATGGTTATACCATCACAATGTGCACATGCAGAAGGACTTCTATATATTTACCTATAGGCTGTACAAAATTAAAATCTCTCACTGGTCCTTCGTCTCTTCACACCATTTGTTTTATTCTAATATTTTTACCAAAACTTGAAGAGGCAACTCTGAATGCTCTGTGAAATTTGGCATATGTAATCAAGCCTTGGGCACATGCACATAAGTTTACGTAATAGCCAGCATGAAAATGGCCAGAACAAAACTCATTTCATTAAAGTCCTGTTTGGACTTAAGTTTGGAAATTCTATTATATATTTCCAAAGAGCATGAAGCAAAGGAGGCTAATTAAAAAAAAAAAAAGAGAAAGGGAATTTTAAGTGATTCCTGATCAAGTGGTTTCTCAGGTGGCAAGGATCTGAGCCACAATTCCAGAACAAGCCAAAATTTTCAGCCAAGCCCCACCCCCCCTACAACTGTATAGCTAGGTTACAGTCACCATATACTAATTGCAGCAGCGCCAGCATCAGAGCTGATCTTTTACTTCTCTAGATAAAACAACAGTAAAGGTCCATGTGGAGCAGTCTAACCCATCATTTCGCTTGATTGCTGGCTCAGAAAAGAAATGCTGCACAAGTTGTGAGGTGCACCAACTTATTTTCCCCATCACCCTGTAGCACTGTAAGGCCCTGACTTGGCAAGCTTTCTCAAGCAGCATGGTCTCTCTGCTCCCTTGGGGTGCCAAGGTCTGTAGGTTTGCAGTCTAAAGCATAATGAACTTCTTGAGAGAACAGGTGTGATGCTGGAATTACACTGCTTGTTAAAAAGGATCTGAGTCTTGAGCTTTGCAGTAAAATGTTTCCAGCTCAACAAAAAAAATTAAATACAACAGCTCTCTCCACACTGATAAAGTTGGCCTTTCTCCGTTACATCAAGACAGTATAACCTGTATTCAGATAAAAACCTACTCATTCAGTTTCAAAACAGACATGAGAACCACCAGATGCTGAACTGCACTTTCACTATTAGAGCTTTTCCTGATTTCTTATGACCTTTAGCGCTATCAGCCACCGTCTATTCTAATTTCCAAAATAATTTCTATAGGCTGAAGTAGGACCAGACTCTTAAAACAGTGTTGTTACTATTGTTATTATGGATAAGGCAAATAACTTAAAGTATGTCTTAAAAAAATCTGACACAACAGTGTTTTTGATTTTTGTGCAAAATATTATGTTACAACTTCTAATTTTTAGAACATTGATGATAAATGCATTTTCAGCCAAAGCATGGGCTGCATGTTGTATAGAGCTGCACAGGCAGTCGCTTGAGTTTCAGCTGTTAAAATTATTTCTTTATTGGTTAGGTAAGTACATCAGGAAAAAAACCACTATAGTAGTGGTAATCAGCTGACATCCTATCCTTGTTATTAACTGTCAAGTATTATTAATGGACTATGAACTGTACATGACACATAGTATGGACAGTATCAAGCTGTAACGTCCTATAATTTGACTATGCAAATTATGTAATTATGGGGCTAATTTTTTTTAATGCCTCACTGATTATATTTTATTGCTGAATACATGAGAAGCTTGGAACTGAGCATTTGGCTCCTCACCCACAGCTGGATGCATTTGCAGATACCTAACTCTTGCAGCTTGAGCTGGCTTGTGACAGTTCCGTGACACAACAGCAGCAAAAGGTGACTGATGTACACAGTACAGCACCATGGTCCCTGTTGTATCAACATCCTACCTAGAGAAAGGGAGACTGGAAAGGTGTGCTGTAAATCTAGTGAGATTTTTCACCAACTTTGATGGACGGAGGACTGGGTTCCTAAATAAGAGAGGAAGCTGCCTTTGCAAACATCTTGTCATTTCTAGTGACTCTGCAAACAGTGTTGGTTTGATTTTCTCTGAAGGTTAGTTACCATGAGCCCACCTTTATCTTTGCTTTGCTCTCTAGCGCAAGCACTTCTTTGAAATTTCACAGTTCACTCCTCTTCCTTCCCCTCTATACCACACACACAGATGTACAGGCACATGTACAGCATGCACACACACACACAAAGCTGGTCAACCTCAATACATGATCTAAGTGCAATGGTTGTTCATTATTTTGAACCAAATTTTGTTTAAATATTAAATAATACTTGTGAAAATAGATAATGCTGGAAACCAACATTTATTACTAAGTATGTGGAGTAGTACGTTGAGCTGTGGTATAGGTCCCTAAATATTATGACAATAGCAATAATAAAATAATTAAAATTAGAGAACACACAAAAGCCATTCAAAAGCAATCTGTAGTTCTTCACAAAAGGCAAAATGAGGAACTAGTGTTTAATTAGAAATACAACTAGATCGTTAGTGAAGAGCCGCCGTAGAAGAGGAAGCAACGCACACTTTACAAATGGCTTGTGCAGCTGTTTGCTAGACAGCAAAGGACTCGTTAGAATCAAGATTCCTGGTGCTGTTAATGAATCTAGAGAGGATTATGCCTATGAGTTGCCAGCACTACAGCCAAGCACACCCCATCTCAAAGATCTCCCCGGGCTTCATTTTTGTTATAAAATGGAGAAAACTTTCTATCCTGAGCTTCACCTGCAACATCTTTATGTAAACATCTTAGTTGCTCCGTGAAAATAACACTGGAAGAAGTGAGAACTTACCCGCCTCAAACTTGCAATACAAAGCTCTGTGCAATCTTAAGCATTGTGAAGGGTAGGAGTAGAAGCCTCAGTGGGAAGATGGGTCTGCCTGGCACCCTCGCTTTTAGGCCACAGGACCATCCCTATTCTCCCACCATTAGAGAAATAACTATGGAACGTGGCATTTCTGCTTAGACCGCTGACATTCCCAAAATAATCTTGATTGAGGCAAAAGGAAACACTGACCAGCAAAACCACGCAATTTGACAAAGTTATAAGCACTTGAAAACAGGGCTGAGAAACTTAGCTTAGCTGCTGATGTTATTGCTAGCCATCAGTAGTAATTTGCTTCTCTATTTCTTGCTTTCATTGAAACGGTGCTTCTTGACATTGATCTGGTGTAAATGCACATATTAAAATCAGAGTCAGTGTTTTAGGTTAAAATTCTTCATGTTTACTTCTTACATTATTATTACTTCTCTAGTCACTAAATTGAATTTATTTCTATAACAGAGCATCCTTTTGTTGTTGTGCTCTTCGGTTAGACACAGTACAGCACAGTCACCTGCTAAGGTTAAATTCCCTGTCCATCTTCCTACAGAACTCCTGCGCCCCCACCAGCAGCAGCAGTTCTGGAAAGGGATGAGGAGAGAAAATATTTGGAGGCAGTGGGAGAAAGAGGGGGAAAACTATGTCTGTGGTTCTTTCTGCTGCTTAAAGCCTAGATGGAGAAAAGCAAAGCAGATTAGTCACAAGGAGATGGTTTGTGCTGTTGCCATGCCAACAAAATGTAGAGGGCAGATGTTAAGTTCAGATGAGCTGCCTAGCACTTCTAGGAACAAAATTGCAGATGCAACAGTCTACATGATCTTAGCCCATGAACAATGACATCTTAGTTTTCACAAGAAATGTTTTTAAATGAGAGCATGCCTGTCCCTGATGTAAAGCTCCTGTGCAATACGAGAGTAGGTTGAGTACACAAAGACAACTGGTGAAATAGAGACACTCATGTAAGACACACACTGTCCGTGTTCCTGACTCACATGCCAAAATGTGTGGTTAGGGGAGAGCAGCCAGGCTGCAGTGCGCCAGGGGAGCCAAGGCAGCGAGGGCTCAGAGTAGCCTGGGGATCAGAGGTGGCCACCATATCCCAGTGCCCCACCGCTCTGTTTAGGCATGGTGCTGGCAGGCGATTGCCTGTGGATCCACAGGTAATCCAGGGATGTTCATCTCGGGGATGTTCTTCCCCCTCCAGCTCCGAGCTGGAAATTTGGAGGGCTCAGCAGGTACCTGCTAGCCAAGGCATAGCTCTGCGGGATGCAGCCTGGCCCGTGCATGGCTCAGGTGGGCTCCCGGGAGCTGAGGAGCCGCTGGCTGTGCTGTGCTGTGCACTGCAATGGGTGCGTGACAGCTGCGTCGGGGAAAGGCAGAAATTCCTAGAAACGTCCTTCTCATAATTGAAGCTCTCATTTATACTCTGCTCTCAAGATAACTTCTGAAAGCAATCCCTTCTCATTAATGGCAACATGCATCTGTGTCACATCACTGTTTACGGTATTCAGGGGAAAATCTGATTACATAAATCTTCCTTTATAAAAGTGAAATAACAGATTTCAGGAATAATAAGAAGGGCTGCTCTGCTCATTACCATTGAAGCCTGAGTTAATGAGTATACTATGTGCTCTGGGGAACAATTTGCTGTAAATTATGTATATTCATGATATTAATTTAATACTCACAGCAGATTCTCAGGTATTGGTGAACTTTACCTGCTCACTAGCCCTGCTAGAGCCTAAGATGAGGGGAGGATCTGAGCGAGCAGATCTGTGTGCACACCATTAACACCCTGGGGACTGTGCTTTCAAAGGGAAAGGTCAGGCAGAATCACCAGATTTGCTGATTCACACCAACCAGTTATATAAAAATGAGCTTTGGAAGCACTATAGTTACAATGTGGAGCTGGGAAATAATACTTGAGTTGTATTTCTTTCTCCTACACAGTCCTACTTTCTTATGGAAAGATCTGAAATAGCATCTGAAAGTATCTTCTGTCGTCTTAATCAACATATATTAACATTACGGCACTTCTTTCCATAGAAAATTCCCCTTGTTTCTAAGTAGTACAAACCAACAGCATCTGACTTTACCCAGTGCTACTTAAAACAGTAACATGGTAGTGTGTTCCTGGTTCTGTTTCATGTTCTTGGTTATATTGCCCAGTTTGTTTCCATCTGTAACGAGAATTGAACGCCTTTCTGCTTCTTCAGATAGAACAAAAATGAACATATAAAGCCTTTTTACTTCAGGTGACTGTTTTTGCAAGTCACCGTACCAGCAGCGTAACATGCATAAGGGATCCTAAAATTATTTCAATACATCAAAGAAAATGGACAAAATAGCATTAGACCTGAAATAGGACATTCCAGTTGGCACTAAACAAACAATTCTAATAAGTATTGTGGTGAGAAACAGTTGCAAGGAATGGAAACATAGCCATTGATGTTTGAGTTGCAGTTTCCTGTTAAGGCTTACAACAGGGTGAGAATGGAACAAAAGAGAGAAAGTTTCTAATACACCACAGCAGATCCATTTCAAAATGTTATTTACATGTATTTAGCGCTCATGTAACCCACCAGATCAACAAAGCACCAAATTATAGCAGGAAATGCATTTTGAACCAGTGTGTCCTGCTAATACAATTCAGATTGATTTTTTTATATAAGCATCTTTCCCCCAGTGAGCTTTCCAGTTCAACCATTAAAGCTGTTTACAAAAAATTTTGTCATACAGATGGGAAATCCCGCACAGAAATCTGTATGCTAAAGCAGCTACCTGTCTGCTGTTAGCAATTGCAGGCTGGTGACTGAACAGCGGCTAATAAACATTTTTTAAAAATGATTAATACAAGACTGAAAAAAGGTTAACTTATTAGAAGTAAAATATTTTTGCATTCCTATTTATTATTTAAAGAATGCGAGTCTAAGTTTATAAACGTTTTCAGTTTGGTTTTGTAGAATGAATATGAGTTAACTTACAAGTAGAAGTAAAAATACAAGCAAACAAACTAAACAACCTCTTCTGCGCTTTGTTCATTCTGGAGTATTAAGGGCCCAGTTGCAATCAAACATCTGCCTGAGAGATTAGCTGATAATACGCACATCTTCCTGGCCAGAAGATTAGGGGGTGGCGTTAAAAAAAATATCTGTTCTCTCCCTCCTCTGCTGTTTTACCCTTTTTCATAGGGAGCACTGTACTTTTATTTCTTCTGAAATAAACCTCATTTAAATAGGAAGCATTGCTACGTTATTAGTCCCCCTGGCTGCACAGCTTTACTGTCTGATGATGAGATCCACAGCCATGTATTTTTTGCAGCTGTATCTCACCCTACCTGCTTAGAAACCTGCTGTTCCGATAGATCATTCCTTGACTGGTTTTAGTGTCTGCTGTGAGCGACTCAGCAGTGGGATTTGGGGGCAAGCTGGGGGATGGAAAAAAGATTTCTGCCTTCACAGCTCATTCACTATGGTTTCACAGCTTTGCCTATTACAGTTTGGTTGCACATGCCCTAAAAAAAAGCTATGATCTTTTGGATGTTACACATTTTGCGATATGAGAAAAGCAGAAGTACAACACTACAGACCTATGTATTAGGACTTCCCACACATCATAGGAGCTGTCTAAAACAATGAGGTTGCCTTTAAGTTCTCTCATGTAATTTGAGAGGGGGAAGGGGAAATCTAAAAATAAAAGTCTAATGAGAGCAGTCTAAATAGATAGTGTCACAGGTACTTCCTTTTAAAGACCTAGATAAAACAGAGCCATCTTTCCAGTAGAAAGAGATTTTTTTTAGTAAGAATACTGCCTGTTTATATACAGGCTTTCAAAAAACTCCCAAGCACTTTACTTACATCAGAGTAACACAAAGACTGACTCTTTCTTTGTATTCTAGCACTGTCTTCATTAGTCTTTGTGCCTGGATGCATAAACAAAGGTAGAAAACAAATCAAGGCAAAATGTTGTTTGTCATATTTGAAGGTGAAAACGGGAAGTAAGCGTGTATGGTTATGCCTTCCCACCCACACATTTCTTTGAGATACACAACTATACCAAAGGTTTCTTTCTTTCAAAAATAAAATTATAGAAAAAGTTTTTTTCTCCCTGTTTCTTAATTACATGAAAGATGAGATATCTGCTTATCTAGACAGATGCTGGGTATCAGACAGTAAAATAAGCATATCAAATGAACCACAGGGAAGGTAATGTATTTTTGCTTGAATTTGTAATCCTGTTTCCCTTCTTTCCATGTCCCATCTCCCTTCCATCAGCTTTTTAAAATATTCATTCAACTTCAACAAATACAGCAATAGTCATACTAGTCAACAGTTCCATGCCTCCAAGTAAAGCTGTTCTTGTATACAGTTAAAATGCTCGAGCAGGGCTTTTACAGCAGGAACAAGAAAAAATCCAGCTGATGTTTTTCATTGTTTAAAGAAAAAAAAAAAAAGAGAGAGAGAGAGAGAGAAAAGCAGGGAAAACACAACCAAATTCTGAAGTGCTTTTTCACAATTAGAAAGCACTAAAACCTACTCAAGTCCTTTTCAAGGTCACCTTGAAAACCAGGAAATCACCAGGTAAAACCCTGACTGACTTTCTAAAGGTTGCACAGCCCTTCCTTGTACATTACAAGTAGAGACTAACAGTCACTAATACCTAATCCTCTAATGTAATCACCGAAGAGTCAGAATACTCCAGTAGTGCATATATAGTATTCATTTATAGATGTGCAGAGTATATAGAGACCTTTGACACATGAAAAGCAAGTTGGTCAATACTACTGTGGTTGGGAGTGATCTACTTTGTGATGGAGCAGCCCACAGGAAAATTATCTAAGTTTTGGGAAAGTGAAAAATGGGAAGAAAACTGAAAGAATGACCCTCTGATCTAGATTTGTTCATTCTTCTCAGGAAAAGCAGTAAATTCCAGATGCTAAAACTGACAGCTGTTTGGTGTTCTTTTAAAATGCACATGTATTTTAAGGTGTCATAATACATATCTTAAAGTTTCTCCATGATCTTATAGCTTACAGAACCAAATCCTGTGTTTTCCCAGCCACTGTTTCATCCATCTTAACAGATATTTGAAGCTGTTTTAATGTTTGGCTGGAGGGTCTAAACTCTGCACGCTGTAATCTATAAATCATTTTTGCAGAAATGCCTGTTTTTCTTAATGGTCTAGTAAGATACTATCACAACAGGTGCCTCTGGAGTAGAGAGGGTGCATGCTCAGCAGTGGTAGGAAGGTTTTCTCTCAGGGAAATGTCATCAGCATTCAGAGAAAATATTCACCTGTTCAGAATGAAAGTTTAATTTCCTCTGTTTGCTTAAATTTAGCATCATGCGAAGAAGCCAGCCCAAATCAGATGATTTGCTGTAAACCATAATATGGAAGACCTCAGCAAAATGGAAGAGAACAACAACGACAGTAATATTAGCAGATGAGACTAATGTTTCCATTTGAAACTTCAGATGAAAAGTGAATCCTCATTTTCTCTTTGTTGGTATTTATCAAAAGAGAAGTATAAGTTTTCTCTGTAAATATCTAAACCTAATAATACAATTTTGCATAACTACAGGATCCACACCCGTCCTCCTTTCCTGGCTGCCAATTCTCATGTCACGCTAAGTTAGGATTCCCCCATGTCAAGTCTCTCTCTTTTTTTTTTTTTTATTTCCTTTATTTTCCAACTTATACTACTCTTTCAATGATAGGAAACAATTTCCCATTAGTCATTCAGAAGCCAAAGTTCTGCCCTCAACCAAAGACAAAATGGAAATGCCGAGCACCAAGAGTTGGCAGTAGATGGATAATAAGGCACATTCTGAAGCAGCACGTTCTGTAGCGTAATTACTTCTGAGAAGTATAAAACATGGAGAGAAAAAATGCAGTGTTATTATTTTGACGGAGTCGAACAAATCGGCTATTGTGACTCTTAGTAATTATTGTTATTTAATAAGCTACAATTATTGAGATACTTAATGTCACAACTTATTTATTATTTATCAATGTATTATCATTGAGTTGCAATCCATCTGCTAGGTTGCTGCACCAGAGGCTGTCAATACGGCACGTATGGGACAGAGGCAGCTGTTGGAGGAGGCAGAGCTGAGCACCGACAGGGCGATGCCCGCGCAGGTGGCGCACACTCAGCTCCGTGCCAGCGGTCCTGCGCTCAGAGCATCCAGCTGTCAGGAAGGCAGGCAGGGCCCGTTCCCAGCCTTGGATCGCTCATGCTGCCCATCCACCGTCACTCCAGCTTTTGTCGGAGGGGCTGCTGCCTCCAGGAGGGCAGGTGGCCGTTCCCTATTGACCTGCTTGGTGTCAAACTGAACCAAGCTGAACAAGCACCAGACAGGCACAAGTACAGGAATCATTCTGGGCGCAGCTTAGTGCTAGAGCTTTATGAGTTAGAAAAGTGAATTTTCACTTCAGCTCTTGATTCAGATGGTTTTCTTTTCATGAAACAAAGAAAAAGAGAAAGAGCTTTTTAACATTTTGCATATGAATAGTATCTAGAAACGCTAGGAAAGTCCCTGATACCTGGCACTTTTTCTGGGGGATTTTAAAACATCCCACTGTCAGAAAATTTTTTTGAAGTGCCTCTCCTACATAAATGCATTTTCCAGCTCCAAGAGAGGATTTTTATTTCTTCTTGACTTAATTAAATGAATTTTTACTTGACACCTTTTTGTCACAGGGCAAAGGCAAAAGGCAACCTTCGATGCTTAGAATGCCTGAATTGTGTTGGGCATCGGTAAGCTGGGACTAAACACTTCTCAAGCTTTGTAGCTTCAGATAGCCTGCAGGTACCAGCATGTGGTACGGGCCTCATGTACTAGCTCTCTACATGGAAGGTGGCACCCTGTTTTACCAGCAAAAAAATAATAACAACAAGCAGAAATTAACAGACATTAACTGAGGAATTAATACACACATCAGTGGATTTACACCAGTCACAGATTTGTCACCACAGCTTTCATCCCAAGGCTTATTAAAGACAGGACTTCTTTCTCCTCTAACCAAGGCGCAGATAGATGGGACAGGCTTAGCGGTATGGCTGACTGCAGCCGAAACAAGGCAAGCCTCTTCCCCCTCTGCCAGCCAACCTCTCCCGACTTCACGTGCGCTAGTCCTTAACAACGAACTCATCCTTTGCTGAGCAGCTTCAGCCCACTGAGGAGCAGGAAACCCACTCAGCAAAAAAGCCTGAGTGGTTTCCATCCCAGTTAGCTGCTAAGGAGTCAGGCACTGGGCCGGCACCGCGCTGCCTGGAGCATGACTGTTCTCTGCAGCAATTAATTTGCTCCGGCTGTTGCTGTTGGGCTCTACCTTCACCTTACTTCCACATGAAGCTCCACTCCACTCAATTTTTTGCAGGAAGATCATAGCCATGTCCCACAGTCCTGTGTTCCCTTCCCAAAGTTCCATCCTGACATAACGCAGAGACTGCTTGGGAATATGCTCAGTAAAGGGGACCAGGGATATATTCCTGGACCTGAAGTTCAGTTGTGCTGAAGGAAGTGTGCAGTGAGAACAGTTATTTCCCTTAGACCCAAGAAGCTGGCAGGGAGAAACGAGTGATGGCAGATCTTTGGCACTGTTTGCCATGGAAATCTGCAGTGCTTAGTGTTTCATCTGAGACATAGCATGTCCTGGGGTAGTGCTACTCACCACTTCTTTTTTTTCCAGACAGCCTCCTAAAATCACAGTCTAGCCCATAACGCCTGTTCCTCAGGGTGCTACAGATGATTGCTGGAGTTAAGCACCACCCTGTGCTGTGTTTAAAGCGCTCAAAGGATGCCCAGCACTGGGGCTGCTTTGGCTGTGCACTGGGTGCACTATGGGGCATGTACTTTATTTGTCCTGAGAAGACTTCAGAAACCCCAGAAACATTAGAAAGCTTAGTTTCATTGCTAGCAATGCCATGGCAGTCACAGCTGCTCTAGAAGGGAATGTTCTGTACATCAGTTATTTAGTTTTAAGAGTCCTATGTCTTTCACCTTAGCCTCAACGCAGAACCACAGTATAAGCAACAGCACGGTATTTAATACCAAATCTCCATAATTACAATTAACATTTTTAATACACTGTTTCTTTACCTTGTAATTGAAGTAAAAACATATTATGGAAAAGTCTTTCACGTTACTTGGATTTCATGCAAAAGCACCCAGGAA
This sequence comes from Falco punctatus, assembly GCF_963210335.1. Taxonomy (NCBI): domain Eukaryota; kingdom Metazoa; phylum Chordata; class Aves; order Falconiformes; family Falconidae; genus Falco; species Falco punctatus. Next base: position 4,218,061 of record NC_137588.1, read on the forward strand.
ACGATTGAGTTTTGTCTGTCTAGTAAAAAGTGTTAGAAATATATGTTTACTGTCATAGTAGTTGGCATATAGAAGCAGTGTGTTAACATTTCTATCAGATGTGTTCCCACCCTGTTTCTAATACAACAATTGGTATGAGATATCAAAGGGAAACACAGCATCAGTTTAAGTATATATAAACTTACTGTGCCACATTCAGAGAAAGTAAGAATAAATTAAGTTCTGAGTGGCAGCAAAATGTGATGAGAATAAAAATTAATCAGAAAGAGGAAAAGATAACGAGTCCAGAACTGGAAACCATGGAGGAAAAGAAATTAACTGGATTAATTCTAGTGAATGGTTGAAAACATTATGAGCATTGAATACAGGCCATCTGAATGAATGGTATGTGAATACTGCATAAAAGGCACGAAGGATGTTGAGAAACACTGAACAAATATGTGACCGTGAAAGAAGCTGCTTGAGAGTCCTCAATGATTCCAATTTGATAAATACAGCACAAACCACTATGAGTTGAAATTGACCCAGTCCTCACTCACACATCAGCAGTTCTGTGCCTTATTTATGCTGGTGTAAAAACATAAGATATTTTTTGGTTCTTTGATTTGGGACAGGAGTTGCATCTTCCTTCATCTTAGGCACATTATTTATTGAAGGAGAAAAATTGTTCAGAGACATTAAAATTTGTCTTCTGGCTTTATGTTGAAGAAGCTTTTCTGCTCACATCATTACTGTATTGATATGCTTACAACTTTTGGTTGGCAGAAGTGCTACGTGCTAACAGTGACATCCTATTTCAAATGGAAGACATGATAAAATCGTGCCCAGAATGGGCTGACAGGAAAGCCCTTTCAAAACAGCTGCGTTAGCAGTGGAGCAATTTGATCTTCACATGGTGTACATCTCAGAGTTGTATCTTTATAATCTCCGTAGAACACTGTTAAGAATATTTTATGGCAATGGCACTAACTGATGCTCCACTGCAAGGCTGAACCAGCACCAACAAAGTTCAAGAACGGTAGGGGAGTCTTTTCCACCCACACCAAGCTCTAGCTCATAGACACTGAAGCACATGGTGATTTCCAGAGGGACACCCTGAATTCTGAATTTTTAAGAGTTGTATTGACTTCTGCTTACAGGGCAAATATCATGGTAATCCCATGCATATAGCAGTGATCATCTCAAACTGTTTAAGAGAAGAAAGAAGAATATTGGCTGCAGCTAGCATGCCTGTACAGGTAATGAATTACATTGCATTAATCTGTTCCGTGTTAATCTGCTCACATGCTCTTAGGACCAAATCCTGCCCTTTCATTCCACTAGAGTGATTTGTGTGCTCTAGGGGTTACCAAACATTACCCTTTAAAACTCATGTTTGTACTTCATTAGTGGCTCTACTGCTGCAAACATTGCTATAAGTGGACTTCTGTGTCACAGCTAATCTTCTGAGACTTTAATCTGTGGGAAAGGCTTTAAAGAGATTATTCTTTGCAAAACAGATGTGTATATTGTAAATTATGCAATGCATTAATGCACATCAATTATGTAATGCAAAACACATTCCATCTGATATGTGGAAATGGCATTGACAGGGTTTTTGTGTTCTTTGAAGAAAGAAAATATAAAATTACATATAAAACCTATTTTGGGGAAATTGTTACATAGTTAAAATCCAGATACAATTTTTAAGTCAAATGTGTCCTTTTTAATCACATATGGGTATAATACTTACTCTTACAGGGTGTTGTGACATGGGTCTTTTTCAAAAATCTAATAATCTGTATCTCAGTCTCTATAATTTACTGGATATTTACTGTTTGCATTATACCCAAACCTTTTCACCTTTTGGATTTCAAAGTTAAAGGAGCATGTTTTTATTTTCTGTGGAACTAAACATATTTGTCTGTTTACATCAGTCTCCAGCTGGTAGAGGACCAGATTCTGAATTCCCTCTCTATGCTAGAACTTGCAGTACAGTTGCTATCACCTGTTATTACTCATCCATTCATTATATGGTCAATGTGTTCCAGGGCCCACTGGAAAAGTCTCTGCAGAGTTCCACGGTTTCAGAACGACAAAGAAATGTAGAACACAAAGTGTCAGCCATCAAGAACAGTGCTCAGGTATTTTGGGTTGGGTTTTTTTTTGGTCCTGTTTGCTTTTTACACAGCAGTGATTTCCATACAGACATACCTGAACTATCTTTAAGCTAGGTAGCACAAAAACTTTTGCTAACAAGCTCTGCCACCCATTTTCCACTATTCTAAGAATCTCAGCACAGACTAACTACTCAGGACATACCTGGATCCTCAGGTTTTTACAGCTGCTCTGGGTTCAGTGTGCAAGCTACCTGTTTTAAAGCTGTCGCACTCATCCCTACGCAACTTGAAGGCAGACCACCAAGTGCAGTAAGAACATAAACCACTGTCTCTAAAAAGACGTGGCGTTCAGTAAATGCATTTCTGCAACTTCACCTCTTTTAGTAGCTGGCTTTCGTGACCTCTGAGTCACATACCGAGATCTTTGTAAAACTGAAGGCTGTGTGACATAATTATGTTTTGGAGACATGAGGGTAGAAGAACATTGGGAACTGATGGTAACAATTCTCCAGGAGTTTCCCATACCATTGCAGGGCAGAGGCAAACCTGTAGCAGTGTCCCACAGAGACCTTGAAAGCTCAGTCAGAGAATACCTGCCCATTCAGGTCAAGGCAGGATAAGGATTCAGATTACCTGCAGCCTTTTTGCTATCCCACTCCCAGCTTTGCAGCAGCCTCAGTTTAGAAGCTGTATTTGAAATATCTGCCCATATGCCATTCAAGAGCAATAGTTCTGGTATACTGGAAAGAGGTCCTAGTATCATCCTCTCATCAATGTCTCCCTACATGGTGAAGAATGGTTGGAGAGATGAAATCCTTGGAAGGATAAAGCTAGTTTTAGAAGAATGTGATACTAGATCTCTACCTATGTATAAAGTTATGAGAGTTGCAGAGCACAAGCAGGCAAAGCTGCAACCTAGCAGCCTACCATGCTGCTCCTTCTGCCTGCATGGGGAACCACAGCTATCCCTGAAAGGCCAGTGAAAATGAGAACAATTTCTAGATACAAGGGGGTTTTTAGTAGGTAATTAAGTTGAACACAGAAATCAGCCAGCTCCTTGTGTATGTAATTTCATACCTTAAACATATAATTTAAAAGTTTAGTCTCCAAAATAAAGAGTAAACCAAAACAGCTAATTCTGCATGTCCTAATTTAGCAAACAAGTTTTTGTGTTTTCAAATGCTTAACATGCACATCCCAGGGAACTAAAAAGGATTGTTTATGAGTGGTTGGCAGAATCAAGTCTTCCTATAAACAGCACAGAAACAGACCTTCGAAGTGAAACAAATGATTTCCTGCAGTTTTATTTTCCTTCTTTTGATGTGTCTTTTTTTGAATTATTGTTTGGTTACTAGAAAACACCTTCTAGACTTTCTGCAGTACGCAGGAGAACAAACTCTTGCAAAAAAGCTAAAACAGCAAAAATCTTTCATTTCTTTACTTGAATTCTTAAGTAATTAAATAAAGTCTCTGAGCTCAGCTCCTGCCTCTGGCTCCACCTTTCTTTGCTTTGCACACCCCATTCCCATTTCCATTGAAGTCAATGCAAAAGTATCCATTTGCCCTGCTTTAAAGTTCCAAGAAGAAAGTTACATTATTGGCATAATAATTTCAGTTTAGCTCAGGCTAAATATAATAATTCCCACTTTCCACTTTGTCACTGAATTAGAAAACACAGAGTGGTTTAGCTGTATCAACTACTGTTTGACTGTGGGAGAGAGAACAATAGTTGGTTTTCTGAACAAGCAAAACAAACCTGTAGTTACAAATGTGCATTTATAATTCAGTTGCCTTTTCAAAGTTTACAAGATATTAAACCGGAGTTCCCAGAATGGCTTAAAGATTTTCAGATGGTAGGAAAAGAAAATACTACATTATGTATTTATCCATTACAAAACAAATTCCTTTTTATGTCCCTGTGAACGCACAAATAATTTTACTTTCTTTTCCCTGGGAAAGATGACTGACCAAGATGTTAAATACTTGGAAGACTTGCAAGAGGAATTTGACTTCAGGTATAAAACAATACAAAGCTTAGGTAAGAGTTCTTACATTTTTTAGATTCTCTAGGAAATGGCTCATTCTGCAACTAGACCCCAGTATTCAGGGGGTTTTGTGCATTAGCCAGTTAATATATATAAAGATAAAAATGGATTTTTAGTCTATATGAAGTTATAGTCTTGGAACATAATGACTCTTTTGGGGTTAAGAGAATCTTGTCAAGCAAGTATAGTTATTTTCTATAGATAAGCTACATAATGGCATGAAAAATAGTACATTTTTAAAGGAACCTATTTTTTATTTCTTTGCCTTTGACTTGGCCCTTCCTTGACAGGATGTGGAAGAGCCTCTTATTTCTCAGAGCAGTTATGCAAAACTGAGGTTTTAGCCTCTAACTTGGCTTTCTGTTCTTTTGTGACCACAGTGGCAGTAGCCAGCTGGTAAGCGCCCTGAATGCATGTTCGGCCAGCCTACGATGGCTGAGATCTGCATGTGGCAGCAGTCCTTGCATGATCTCTTTCAGAAAAGAAACTGAGGTCCACTTGTGTCTGCTCGGGTATCTTCATATTATCTCCCTTTGAACAAGCAAAGATGTTGGGTTTGAAATATTCAAGTTCTTAAACGTGCCAGTCCTTATGTTTAAGGCTGGATATGGCCAGGCAACTGGAAGACATCAAGATGCCACGGTTGTTAGTCAGGCCAATCATAATTACTGATCATGCAGATGATTGAAGCCTGCCCCACTTGCAAATTAACACAAGCTTATATCAATTACTTTCAGGGCTTAACATTTCAGTGTACACAAATGCTCTACACCAGCACAGCTGGCGTACAGTGCCTTACAACGTGTGTGTAAGCAATTGCTGGGGCTGTCTGCCTCTACTGAAATGTCTATCCTAACGTAATGGGAAATGTCAATCCAGAGCTTAGCAGAGACAAGGTTGGCACCAGTTTCTTTTTTGAAGGTAGCATGAAAGATGCAAGAAGAGCAACAGGTGGGGGGAGGTGAGGGCAGGGGAATTGCTGCATATAAAAGAGCATGGGGCAAGCTTAGGGAAGCTTGAAACTAACGTGTGATCCAGAGAAGGAAAAAAGTTACGGAGCAGGGGAAATACCCAGTGATCGGTACTCCTGGCTGCCGAAATCCCCACAGCGAGGAACACTATCTCTGTTTCAAATGCCTAACCTCCATTCCCCCAGCCAGACGTGTAATTCGCATCAAGTCCAAAAAGCTTTCGTCTAGCTACTGACACCACACGCACGTTTCACTAGTATACAGATCAATCGGTGATCGGAGCAGATGCATATAACACGTGAATATGCACATGAGTAAGGAGTTTGTATATTTCTAGGTATCATCCATATGTTTTCTATGTTTTCTTGTTCCATATGCACATCTAAAGAGTGGAGTCATAAAACCTTATCTTAAACTTGTACTAAAGTTAGTCCATGCAAATGAAATTACATAATCTGCTGATGCCTGCAGTTTTTGTTTTCACAAATTCATGCTGCAGTCTGGTCATGGTTTTCCCCCTCTTCCCCTTATAAACACACACATGCACCCACAAACACATTTATACTGACTTTTTTTTCATCCCCTGCAGAGCAGAGCGACAAAAACAGCGCCCTCATTAAACAGGAAATGTTGGCCTTGCAGGTGATGCTCAATACTTTAGACTTCAAGAGAAAGGTTAGTGACATGTTTTGTCATTTGTGGTTTGTTTGCTTTCTCCCCTCATTCCCACACCAAGCACTCAAACGCTTATGTGTGCCTTTTAAAATTCTCCTCCCAGAAGAACAGACAAATAACATAGGAAAAATCCACGAAAGGTTTGGGTGGGCATGGGTGATTCTGACTAGCAGTTAAGAAATCGGCAGTTAAGTAACGGCTCAATCAAGGTTACGGTTCTGCACACCTTAGAAGTGAGGTGAGGTTGTCAATTCACAGGACCTCTTATGTACTGTGCCAAATGGATAACTTAGCTGGCAATCTGTAGCTTTTAAAGTAAATAAGAAGTACTGAAAGTAAATGTAATTAATATTTGCAAAGAAAATATACCAACCCCAACAACCTACCGACGGTACCTTGCTCCATGCAGCAACAGAGACTTGTAAATATGACAAAGATTCCCCAGGTCACTTCTTTACTGGCACAGAAAACAATACATTTAGGCAATTTGTTTGAGTCCATGTAGTTTTTATGGTTAAAAGCGAGCAAGCAAAAACCCAATGCACTGGATATGATGCAAAACAGAAGGAGAACTTTTTGACCTTGATGGTGCTTGCAAGTGTCAACATCTTGGAGGTGTTATGCCCACAAAGAATGCAACCATCCTCCCTCCCACCTCTCTACCCCCCCAAAAAACCCCCAAGTTTTACCAAGGAAGAGTTCATAGAGATTCAGGATTACTTTCAAGTGATGAATCCAGTCACCTCTGAGTTAAAGAGGCCAAAACGGTAGGGACTAAATACACTTACTTTCAAAATAATTGGGAAAAAAAGATACCTAACTGGCACTTTCTGATAATTGCTGAATTTTGTGGCTGTTCCCTGTGGTCAGTTTATGACACCTTTCCTATTTTACAGGAAGTACTCAGTAAAATAGGGCGTGTGATTCATGAAATCGATATGCTTATGAGCAACATGCTGACTGAAGAGCTGCTAGACTGGAAGAGACGGCAGCAGATTGCCTGCATTGGGGGGCCTCTCCATGGTGGGCTTGATCAGCTCCAGAACTGGTAAGCTTGCCTTGAGCTTGTGTTTCCACTGAAAACCACAGGAAGTCTGCTGCACATGAGATGATCATTCCTTTAGATTAGTTGCCTTGCTACCTTGCAACAGCAGCAAATTAATTAGCAGCTAAGCAAGTAAATAACTAAAAATACAATTTGTTTTGGTGGGCAATGTTTGCTATTCGGAATTAATAACGTTACAGTGAACTGCTGAGCCTGAGCTGTGGTAGTTGCTCATTTTTTGGTTTGACAGTTGTTCCAGATACATGATGCATACCCTCTCGGGAGTTTTGCTTGAGTAAGAACCGTGCTGGCTGTTTGTCACTGAGGACAGTGGGAGTTTTGTCTAGGCAGGAGCTGGGTAGACACTTTATGCTTTGACTCACTAGGTACGTCACTCCTCCAGACTTCAAACTATGCAAGAATTGAATGGCAGTAATCTTGTGGTGACAACGATAAAGGTGATTGCAAATAAAAAGAAAATAGCATTATATTTAAAAAGGTAACATAGCCAGAGAATGTCAATGTCCTAGTCATTTGTCTCCCATCAAACTTCTCTTCTGGAAAAGGCGAAGTAAAAAATAAGAAGAAAAAAAAGAAACACAACCAATAACCTTTTTAGATTTGAAGAAAAAAAGTATTTTTTGCCTTTTTTGTATGTCGTTTTTTTCCAATGAAGTTGTTAAAAATAGCATAAAAGTGTGATTTTATATACACATACCCTATTAAACGGTTAGCATGTGTGTTTGGATTTTATTTTCCTTATTGTTTTATACTTTGTCAGTCTTGGTAACTTGCTCGTTTTAGATAAATATTATCCTTTTAAAGAATACATTTTGCAAATCTACTGAGCTGTAGGAAAGAATTAAAATTGGCACAAGTGCCCTGCATGTAAAACATCAGGACCATGTATTATTTCTTCCAAATTATCACAGACAGCATTGCATTGCTGTTGATAAGGCCTGTAGCAGAAATATTTATCTTTGAAAATGAAGTAGGTAATTTGCCTGATGTATTTATACACTCATGTAAACAAAAGATGAATGGACATGAGTTTGGATAAAGATTGAAAGCACCAGGCGGTACTGATTCTGATCTCCCCAAGCAAGAACTTCAGTAGCCATTGTGTTCCAAGAAGTGGATTAGATGCAAGATTGCAAACTGATCTTTTGTCTTGCTGTAGTTTTACGCTGTTGGCAGAGAGTCTTTTTCAAGTTAGAAGGCAACTAGAGAAACTGGATGAACTGTTGACCAGACTGACTTATGACGGGGACCCGATCCCAGTGCAGAGACCTCAGCTGCTGGAAAAAGTCAACTTTCTGCTCTACAATCTTTTTCGGAAGTGCGTAAGCCATTGTCAACGTATATAAATTTACCTGAAGTGGCACAAATTTATTGGTAACAATGAGACCATATTGTTAAGAAGAAAAAAAAAAAAAGAAAAAAGTTTGATTCCCTGAAGATCTTAAAGACAGAGTTTCCAATATAAAAAGTATGTACAGCTGTCATCAAAACTCCTAGAAGCTGAAAGTGCCAGGCAGCTCCCAGTGTGTGGCAGTTAAGGGTTTGTGACTTAAGTCCTGACTCTAAGCAAACACATAAAATCCACTTATTTCAGTAGGAGTTATGTATGTACTGCTGAGAAAAGTCTTTGGGTTTTTTTGTGGGGTTTTATTTATTTATTTTGGGGAGGGTTGTTGTTTTGGGGGGGGGTGTTTGGGGTTTTTTTGTGTTGGTTTTTTTTTTTTTAAAGTAAAGTGGCAGGTGCTAATTTGTTCCTTGTCTTTCCTCTTCTCCACAAAGACATTCTTCCCACCCCATTTCACTCTTCTATTAATAGATAAAATATTATTATCATCAATCCTTTTGCCTTTTGTACTGGCTATACTAGAGATATACCACAAGTGACTATTTGAAAGCAAAAAATTATCAATTGTTTTTTTATGAAAAATGAAAAAAGATAAAATGATTGTTTACTTTCATTGGAGCCAGGATCAACGTATTTTCATACTCTGTTTTATGGTTCTGATAAAACCCTTGGTCTTTCAGACTTTATATCATATAGACCTGGTATTTTAAGACTATGGAATTTTCTTTGTTTTGGTTCTTAATGTATTCCAAATATCTGTTTGTTATGGGAACAGTTCACCTAAGACCACTGGATCATTTTGAGAACTGGGAGATGGAATACATACCTCCCACTTCACCTGTAGAGAAATAAGTCTCTAAGAGATACCAGCACTTTTTTTACCCCCCTAATATAGCTGTTTATGTATATTCCTAACAATCTATTTGTTTCACTTACTTCCACACAGTTCATTCGTGGTTGAAAGGCAGCCCTGCATGCCAACACATCCCCAGAGGCCAATGGTTCTTAAAACGTTAATACAGTTCACTGTTAAATTAAGGTAAGGAAAGGACACAAAGAATCCAACACAAACTCCTTCATTTGCGTACTGCATTTTATCCTGGGAAAACTGAGAAAGCACAGCAGACCAACTTGTGTCAGAGATCCTTTTGACTCCAGAGAGATTTTCTGGAATGGGGGTATAAAGGCCATAGAATCTGTCACAGTAAGTGGCAATAAAGAGTAAATCAGTGTGAGGAAGAAAGGCAGATTGTGACTGAAAGGCAGGACCTTTAGGGTTCTGTATGCATTGAATTCCTGTTTTAATGACTTTGCAAACTGAGCAAGTAACGATCTACATTGTACAAGCCAACACCAGACTACTCGGAGCCACTTTTGCATTTAGGAAAGCGTCACTTCTGCATTTTGGGGGGCTCTGGTGAATCAATGACAAGTTATTTCTTTCCCACTAGCTCCTTGCCCAATTGTGAAAAGAGCAGAGATTGGAGAGGAACTCTCATCTCGTTTCCACCTTGCAGCATAAAGAATGCATAGAGGGCTGGGATGTGTGGAAAGGGTACATGGAAGGAAAGTACATCTGCACATCTACGGTGCAAGCACAGATTATACAAATCCATATCTTAATTATTACTTCTTTGTTGCCTCTCTAGCCATTCCCTCAAACACATTCTAACTTTTCTACATACTTGCAGGGAGGGTGAAACACCTACCACTGGAACAGCCCAGCTCCTCTTTCTGAGTATACGGCCCTGTAAATCATGATATAATCCTAGATGCCTAATCTGTTTTCAGATTATAATCATTTCAGATACTTTAGTGTGGAGCTACTGGTCTCTAATATTTTCTGGTGATAAATGTATTCTGTTAATACTCACTTTTATATTTTCTGTTTTGAAGGTTGCTAATTAAATTGCCAGAGCTGAACTATCAGATCAGAGTGAAAGCAACTATTGACAAGTAAGAAACTTTACAGTGAAGATATTTTCTCTCCCACTACAGAGACAAGTCAGGTTTTTCAATTGCTACCCTATCTGATTTAGAAGTTGCTCTAAAGAGAGAAAAAAACACAACCCACGGTTAAAACATCAGGGTCATGCTTTTCTTTTTTTGATGTGGAAGATTTCTCTGCCAATGTTTTTTTTAAATCTGTTATGCCTAATTGATGTTTTCAAATTAGAGGTAAGAAGTCCATTTAAGATTTGTTTCAAGACTTTGATAAAATTCATCATCCCGAAACAGCAGCATCACACAAAAACTTTAAATCAAACTGTATTGCATTCATGGGATAGTTTGAAATACTTTCAATAGTTTGAAATGGGATAGCTTTGATATACCACTTATCTCTGCTTATGTTAATAGGCCCAGTACCTTCAATGCAGCTGCTCCAAGTAGTACACAAAGCTTGTGCTTGAAAAGGCAGTGCTGTAATTAGTAACTATGGTAGTTTACAGAATTTTACCCCTGCCTGAAATTAAGGCTGCTGCATAAACTCCTCCTTTCTAAGGTGTTTGGTTCTCCTTTGTGTTCCCATTATTTCTTACAGTGATCCCAAATGAACAGGATCCCCAGGCTGATTGTTATTTCCTGAGCAAAAAGGATCTCAAAGCCTGTCTGTAATACGTTTGTGAAAACAGCGTTAACGCTGCCTGCTGTATTTCTATTTGAGTTGATGCATCTTCTCTTCGCGAGGTGTATTATTCTGAGCAATACCCAGTGCTGTAGAGCAATCTTGGTCACGGATAGGTCAGGGCGCCCTAGTGTGATAAGGCGTGGGGCTGAAGGCTTGCTGACAAGGTATGATTTCAAAATCAGCAAAGGTGATTCAAGTCCTCGCCACCCCCCATCATCAGCCACAGGTACGAGCTACCTCCCTTCTTCTGGCTGCTGTGCTTCTGCAGGCCCCTAAAACCCACCTTGCCCACACAGACATTTGGCCCAAAATAAGGAAGGAAAACACTCGGTGAGGAAGGAGCAAGAAACAGGCCAGGATTGATTCTTTCAAAAGCTGTGTCCTGTCCAGTCTGCTGCTGTGCACATGGTCTCCCAGTACACCACAAGCTATCACAAGCTATACACAGTCTTGTATTGTCCCAGAAGACAGGTGTGCAGGCAGTTAATACTGCAGCTTTGAGTACAAAATCAAGACTGGTCGGGGTCGAAGGGACCTCTGGAGCCCATCTGGTCCACCCCCTGCCAAAGCAGCGTCACCCAGAGCAGGCTGCACAGTCATGCCCAGGTGGGTTTTGAACATTTCCATACCCACTTCCATACCATTTTCATTCCAGTGGCAGGGAACAAGCTAGATTAAGCATACTGCTTGCATCTAGCCAGATGCAGAAGTTTAACTGGACAGTACAAATGTGGGTTCTTTAGTTAAAACATTGCAGTTGTATTGGTAACACAAATCAACTCTGAGAAGGCAAAATCTACCAATTCAAGATAGGTTTCTCAGTACAAGTTACGGCTTACATATCTACTGATTCACAATCTGTTTTCTCTCCCCTGCCCCTCTTCTATTTTAGGAATGTTTCAACTGTGAGGTAAGAAAATAAAAGATCATATTTCTTAAATTATCCCACATGACTTTATCTGAGTACGTAAGTGTAATGTCCTCCCGTAGTAATCGTAGATTCGTTCTGTGCGGAACACACGTGAAAGCAATGAACATGGATGAATCCGCAAACGGAAGCCTGTCAGTAGAATTTCGCCATTTGGTAAGTTTGACTGCTTTTGTCCTTGTCATGTACCTCTGATAAAGAGATAAAAAATTCTTTAAAAACTATGCAGGGACAACTGCATTACTGTCAAGCCTACGCTCATTTTCTCGTTCCTTGTACAGAAAGTTTACTCCTATAACCTCTTTATCCCATTCCATACTTTATTACCTAAAATAAGACTGTATGTTTTCACAGAAACAACAAAGCAAATCCTAATTAATGCCAGAAAAGGAAAAGACTAATCATGGTGAATTACACAGCTTCTCAGAAACTGAGTTTTATTAAAAAAACCCAACCAACAAAATCTCCCAACAAGCCAACCAACCAACTAAAATACCAAAACCCAACCACCACCACCACCAATGCTTTAGATCTGGTTGAAATGAATGCCTGCAGTAACTGTCTTTCGGGAGACTAGAGTACCGCTTCTGTAACTTCTCTCATATCCCAGGGAGTCATGCTTTCTGACTAGACTCCTTCACCTATGGTGGGGTTTGGTTTTTTTGGCTTAACCACGGATGCAGTGCATCAGTGCAGTTTTGCAAAAAGAGGTAGAGATCGGTGGTCTTTAGTGCTTGTTTGGATTACATGCTTCACAAACACCCTAAATAATGCTTTGTTACATTAACTTAGTTTCTTAAAAATTCTTTAAAAATATCAAAAGACTATTCACTGAATAGACTTTTCAAGGCATAGTGTCAAAGCCTTTGTTACAGAGTATTTGTGTACTGTAAATAGAACTTTATCGTAAGAGCATCACAGTTACAAACTATGTTCTTTATATGTACTTCTGTCTATAGTTCCTTTGGCACATAAATATTGTTTTGCTTTATACAGCAACCCAAAGAAATGAAATCAAGTGCTGGAAGCAAAGGAAATGAGGTTTGTGCATTTATTTTATGTTATTTTTTATTACTCTCACAAGTGTTTTAGATTAGATTTTATTTAAATCAAAGAGCAACCGTAAGTTGTTAAATTTTGAAATATATATTTTCCTTATAATAAGACCCAATTATCTTACAAGATTAAGTATGATGAGAACTTTTTAGAACTACTCATAGAAATTTTAATTACGTAGTTCACATTTCTATATTTAAAAAGTTACAGCAGAAGGTAGGAAGTAATAATCTGAGTATATACATTCCTCTGTAAGGCTGCCTATTTGGTAATTTACATTTTGAAAAAAACCCAAGCTTTTTGAGGTTTTTGTTGAAGCAACGTTTCCTAGAGGAACGGTTCTTTAAATGCATATTCCGTTGACCAAGTTCACAGCTGAAGTAAGGGTAAAATTAGATTCGCATCGGAGAAGTTTGTGTGCCTCAGCCAGGACCGCATGTGCTGGGGTGACCAGCGCCCCCGCACCGGCGGGGGGCTCCCCTCTGGCACTGGCACTGCACTGTGGCACCCCAGCCCTAAAACCAGCTGGTGCTTGGCAGCACCCAGATTTCAGACACATCCACGTGCCGCCTGGCAGACGAGGTGGAACGCTATTGCAAGGGCGTGCTTCCTAGCGGAGGAGCCTAAACCCGCACGTTCTTGCTTTAACGGAGGCCAGAGATCAGAAGTGTTGGCGTCGGGGCTAACCCACACCCCAACACCGTGGCCCTGCACCGCAGAGCGCTCCTTCTGCCCCTGTGTGTCCCCCAGCACCCTGCACGTCCACACCACCGCCCCGTGCTCCCCAACTGCCCAGCTTCTCACCCCTTCCCCTTCCTCGGCACCCACGCAGCTTTACCCTACAGCCCCCTGCTCAGCTCTGGCTCCCTGCAAACCCCAAGTCCACTCACTGTCTGCCCCAGACAAGAACCCGAATCACAGGCCAGAAAGCCCCTGCCCTCGTGCCCCCACCCTCGGCATCGCCGGCACGAGGGGGACAGAGAACCACATCGCATCCAGCAGCTGGAGGTGGCAGGCAGGGGGGCAAAGGCACGAGTACACCCAGACCCGAGGGTGGCCGGGGACCGTCGCTGCGCATCTGACCTTGCTATCGAACAGCAAAAACCTGCAGATAAATCTCTGACTGAAGCCGTCTCTGCCAACACTACCAGAATAATTAGTGTCTCCCAAGGTAACTGCAGCCCTAAGAAGCTTCTATGAACGCCACCTACTGACATAGGAAACGAAACGGCCTGTACTGGTTTAAGGTTGTCTCCACACCAGTATAACTTTTTTTGTCACAGTAGAAGCACTGAGGGTAAAGTTTTATTGAAAAATTTCAAAAAAAGATTTCAAAACCAATAAAATCACTCGTATCACAGCCCACATAGATAAAAGTTATACAAACACAAAAGTTACTACAAGTAGTATTGAAGTACAAAGCAAGGGTGCGATCAGCATGGGGAATTTTAACCAAACACCTAAAGCAGAAGGTACTTGTGCACGCTTCACTCGGTTTTCTGCACGGAGTAACTTGCAACCTGATTAGCAAGACTGAAACTCAAGGCTCCCCTCCCGGTTACTTTGCCACTTGCAGAGTCATTTGCATGGAGACAAGCAAATGCAAAAACGTAGGTGTGAAAATGTTGGCACTCTGCTTTTGGTAGCATTTTACTCCCCCTTTCACATATTGTGCTTTTATATCTATAAAAACATAGGGCTGTGGACCATTAGGGCAGCTGAGCAGCGACATGGTTCACTGCTAACTGATTTCCTCAAACAGCCTCTCCTTGGTCAAATCAGGCTGGGAAATCATGATTAAAAAAACCAGCCACAATGTGTTCATGCTATTAACAGCAACCATAGTAATTTCAAAACTTGGTTTGTTATAGGATTTTAGTAAGTGGAGATTGTAGTCGTTAAATATGAGTTGCCTCATAAAAAAAATGTGGAAGCTCTGTATTTGAGATTATTTGTCCTTTCACATAGATATGGCTGTTTGCCTAGATGGTCTTTCTATCAGAAAAAATGAAGATTTTGCAAAATCAGAATGCAGAGGAGTGGAAAGGGGAGTTTCACCAACACTTTTCAACTTTGTGCCCATAATACAGGTTGAGCTGGATTGATTCTACCTGTATGAAGACATTTGAGCTCATTTGATGGATGTTTCATGTAAAAGCCTTCAGCTCTAAGCTGGATTTTCCCTTTGCAAGGCAGATTATTATTCAGATGCCTGAGGATCTCCTGTGGTCTCAGTCTCTCATTTATACAGGATCTTTTATTGCAGCAGCCTGTACCTGTGCTGCAGGAGGGGCTCCATGGGAAAGATAAGGCCACAAGGCACTTTCCCAAGGAACGGTTTTATTTTACATTGGCTGACAGCAGAGTATTTCAGTAAATGGAAGCATTTTGATCTCAGATTTTTTATTGGGATTTTATTTTTTTTAAGTCTGACAACACAAATATGTGATGGAGAGGGGAAAACCACAACAAGAAATGGGGAAAGGACAAATAGATATTTATATTTTAACTTCTGGGGGTGGAAATGTATTTCAAAAGATCTCTTTCCCAAGGGGCAGAGATATGCATCTTTACAGAGCCATGCTGGTTTGTAATCAAAACAAAAGACTTGTACTACAAACCTTAATCAACTATGACAGATATTTTTTTTTTTTTCATCCAAGAAAAGCTTGGGTTTTTTTTAATACCAGATTTACTATGGATTAATTAATTAGGCCTCTACTCCTTCAACTAGTACTGTCTAAGTATGTTTAAAACAAACCTGTGATCCCAGATGAGGGTCTACACGTCATTAAAACTGTGGCTTTTTGTTTTATTTCCGGTTTGTTTCTCCTGGAAGCTTGACATCTCTGTTTAAACTGGAATTGTCAGTCAGTAAAGAAACTTCAGGAAAAGTTGAGACAATCTTTATGAGTCACAAAAAAGAATGTGAACTTTTTGCGTATGAATCTGTGTTTTAAAGCATCATTTTAGAAGAAGTTAAAAGCAAAAGTTAAAAGTGTAAAAGCATGGCTTTAACAATGTCAAGGGGTTTTTAGGTTCATCAGAAAAGAACATCCACTAGACTTCTGGACTAACTTAATGCCAAAATAAAACAAATAATTTATTTCCTTCACTTCCCTCTTTTCCTGTTCTGCTACATATTTGCTACATGTTTTCTTTCAAATTTGTGTTATCTCAGCAGTCAGATGACTAAAACATGTTAAATGCCAACTGCATTCACAGTTTTATAACCTGCTTACTTCCTCAGGGCCCTCACATGGTGACAGAGGAACTGCACTCCATCAGCTTTGAAACACAGGTCTGCCTGTATGGATTGACTATAAATCTGGAAGTGAGTATTCCAGCCAGATTTTCTAGGGCAAGAATAAAAACCATTTTCTAGCAGCTTATAGAACCGCCGCTGTGTTGGGCTGGACCACAGGTCCGTCTATCCTAGGTGCTACCTTCAGCGGTAACTATAAGCAGACCCAAGATTTCCAGAAGTTCTGGACAGAAGTGTACGCTTCAGGAAGGAAGAGGGGGCGAAAAAAGCAAAGCATAACACAGCGTTAACACTTTCCTTCGCTGCATTTACATACCGCATTCATTCTTTCTACCAGACCAGCTCTTTGCCTGTGGTGATGATTTCCAATGTCAGCCAACTACCCAACGCATGGGCTTCTATTATTTGGTACAATCTGTCAACCAACGATCCTCAGGTAAGTCTTCAGTATGCAAGTACCACCCTTCTGCATTTTCATGTTTCTATTATTTGGTTACCAAATATATTAGTTATAAAAATGTTGTGTTTCCCTCTGAAACTGGCCTTATTTTTTTCACATACAGAGTTACCAACGTAGTATTTTAATGTTGTTTGCTTCACCATTTGTTCCCTGCCCAGATATGAAACCACATGAACACTTAGCCTTCCCTTTTGCAGGCTAAAGCAGTAGTTTTTAAACTAAGAAAAGGTGATAGCCCTTCTCCACAACTTTTCTAATTTGAATATGGATGCAGCTGACCAAAACTGTACACGGTACAGAATAAATCTACTAGTACAATTCAAAAGTAGGTGTATAGGTGGGGGGTCTGTAATGTGCTTAACTGCTGCTTTCCCTCATACGTTTTATAGGAGCTAGTGCTTTCTATGGAGAAGATTGTAAGTGTCAAGTAGCCCTTTCTACTGGCTCCAACTGTGAGCAAAAGCAAAATCGTTCTTTCTCAGCTCCAGCTGGCTCAGCACATATTTCAGATTCAGTTGCTGTTACTCTGCAGGTTGTAGAACAGTGGTGTCAATAGCTCTCAGGCTTTCAGCTGGGGATTAGCAGTCACATAGATGTTCAGAGGAGAGAAAGGGTAAGACAGTTTACAGTGGCGTGCACCTAGGAGTGATGGGAGGCCAGCTGACCAGCAGCCTGGACTGCGTGATCACTCCGTGATGCTTCAGAGAGTTTTTGCAGTCCTCAGGATGGTCATTACGTGTACAGTCCAGAAACCAAATGAAAAAACCTAAGATGAGCCAAACGATCCAACAACTTACCGCTGTATGAGGGTGTAACAATTTAAGATTCCCATGCACCAAGCTTGACAAGTGAGAGTATCTGCATTTAGTGGACAGGATTTAAGCATATTTTCACTGTCTTAACATTCGATACTGTCAGAAGCACAGCAAGGTATTTCATCATCCAAGATGCACGCACAGACTCTTGCTTTCTCTAGGAGTCTCGCCCTAAGCTCCGCTCGGGCACCCCCGTGGACCTCGCTGGTGGCTGCAGGTGGGAGGGCCAGCACATATTTGCTCCAGTGTATCCATCCCACACACCTCATTTTTAACATTTCCAGATTGTGCTCAAGTACAAGTACTTGCAGCCTTCTTTCACAGCCTGCAGTGTATTTCACGGTTGCTAACTCTCTAAACAAAGCACTAATTCTGTTGCAGAATTTATCATTCTTCAACAATCCCCCTGCTGCCACTTTAAGTCAGCTCTTAGAAGTACTGAGCTGGCAGTTTTCATCGTATGTTGGTCGTGGACTCAATTCCGAGCAGCTCAACATGCTGGCAGAGAAGCTTGTGGGTAAGTGTGTAGAAATACACAGATTTTATTTGCTTTGGGCTCTTATCTTGATAGTTACAGGTAACGACTTCAAAGGTGTTGTGGTTTAACCCCAGCCAGCAACTAAGCCCCACACAGCTGCTCCCTCACTCCCCCCCGGTGAGGTGGGAGAGAGAACTGGAAGGGTAAAAGTGAGAAAACTCGTGGGTTGAGATAAAGACAGTGTAATAGGTAAAGCAAAAGCCACGTGTGCAAGCAAAGCCAAGCAAGGCATACATTCACCACTGCCCACGGGCAGGCAGGGGCTCAGCCATCCCAGGAGAGCTGGGCTCCAGTGCACAGAACTGGGACTTGGCGAGACAAATAACATCACTTCAGACATCCCCCCCCCTTCTTTCCTTGCTTCCTTCCCCAGCTTTATGTGCTGCACGTGATGTCCTATGACACAGAATATCCCTTGGGTCAATTGGGGTCCACTGTCTCAGCTGTGTCCCCTCCCAACTCCTCGTGTCCCCCAGCCTCCTTGCTGGTGGGGTGAGGAGCAGAAAAGCCCTTGGCTCGCTGTAAGCGCTGCTCGCAATAACAAAAACATCCCTGAATTATCAATGCTTTTTTCAGCACAAAAAACAAAACACAGCCCATAGCAGCTACTATGCAGGTCAGCTCTGCCGCAGCTAAAATCAGCATAGCATGACCTCTGCTTCCAGAGCTGGTGTCAAAAATGCCACAATGACATTTTTTTTCTTTAAAGAAAAGCACGCGTCAGCTTATTCTTACCACAAAGTGATTCAACTTCTGAACTTCCAAGCTGCTAAGCTGAAGAAAGAGGGCATCAGAGTCACACTGAACTGCGATGTTATTTTGTTTCCTTAGCAAGTAATTATCTCTTGCATCTGAAATCAAAAGGAAGTCTTTCTGCTTGGTTGGTTGGTTCAGGTTTTGTTTCATTTTAAATACCCGTCCTTGTGAGTGTGTTTAGTTCTGGGACCCATCCTGCACTGGTGACAGCACAGCAAAGAGGCCCTGTACCTTCAGCGAGATGAACTGTTGAACCTTGGGTCTGTCCCCCAGAAAGGAGAGGTCTTAGGGAAAGCTGGCAGGAGAAAAGAAAGCTTTATCTGTTTCTGGAGAAGAAATAATTATAAAATATATTGTGAGCTGCAAGAAACCCCAAGCTGAGGGTAACGATACCTCTACTGCCAGGTGAGAACAGAAGCATTTGTCAAAGACAGGGGAGAATCTCTGCTCTTGTTGTTTTCAAAAGCTGGGAAGCAAAGATGGTTTCCTTGGGTAACAGTCACTTTTCCTGATGTTTTTTTTGAGATTTCATGCTGAGTGAAGGTAATGGAGTTGAGAGGTGCCATTGTAAATCAGCAAGAATCATAAGAAAGAAAACAAGTCATCTTAAAATACAGAAGCTCAAGAAAGAGCGAAGGCCAAGAGAAGTAACACTCCAACTAAAAACTAAAATTGAGCACACTGTTGCAGAAACAAAGTCCCAGACTACTTTAGGCAAATATTCCCAAAACTGCCATTATCAGCTGCTACAAAAGGATACAGAAAAAAAAAATAAATTATCTACAGCCCCTCTGTATGTCGCTCCCATTCCCTCTCCAAGTCCAGCTGTACTGTACCCCACTCCCCCAGCTATACAGATACCAAGCTATATCTATTGCAAAACTTCAGAAAAATAGTCACTGTTTGGTGTTTTTTTCAGGACAACAAGTCAGTTACAATGATTATCAGCTGTCCTGGGCAAAGTTCTGCAAGGTACGGTTCCAAAAGTAAAACCAGAGTCTTACTGGCCACGCGCGTGCCTGTCTCTCTGATGCTACCGGTAAGATTCCCACTTGCCATACGTGGGACTTGTAGCCCAGCACAATCACGTTACTTGTAAAAACCGAACTAGGAAAATAATATTTCCAGAAGTTTAAAACTTGATCTAAGAGATCTACTTAGTTACATTGCTACAGATACCAGAAACTGTCATTATAATGTGCCCCATATATTTCTGTAAATGAGCAACAGATTGTGCTATCAAAGCATACAATACATTTTTCATCAAGCACACAGTAATTTCTTTCATACGCTCAGTTGTGACCTGAATTATTTCAAGTCAGTCAATACAGTCAGTATTTTTGATGAGGAACAGACAAGTTATTGAGAAAGAAGGGTAAATCTATTTTATAGATATTAACTAAATTATTTAAACAAGTATAGAACCTGGGAAAGAAATTAAACTTTCTCGCCATCGTTTCTCTCAAAACATCCTTCCATAACCAGGAGGAAACAACAAGTGCAATTTTTTTCTCTTGAAAAATGAGCCACTTGCAGTGCTTATCTTAACAATCAATTGGGTTTATGTCAGGCTGAAAGAGAGACATTACTTAAAAACAGCAGTTCAAATCTGTCACTCTCACCTGAACAAACTAGATTGTTCTTAAGAAACCGAGACAGCCGTGTCATGTGGATGTTGGGTAATAACACTCTCACAATTCTCGTGTGTGTCATGTCTGTTTGTGTTTTGGTTTGGTTTTTGTTGTTGTTTTTTAACCATTAGGAACATTTGCCTGGAAAGTCTTTTACCTTCTGGGTTTGGCTGGAAGCCATCCTGGACTTAATTAAAAAACACATACTTCCTCTTTGGATCGATGGGTGAGTGACAAGGAAACTGCTGTATATTGATCTCCCTCTGCTTTGTCTTTTTTCTTTACTGATCTCAGTTTTAGCTACGCAGAAGAGAATTTGCAAAGAGTCTAATACTTCAGTCTCCCACTTCTTATTTTTCCTTTCGGAATTTTTTGCCAAAAGGGAACACTCTTAGAAGTGCAGGTTTAGCTCTATTTATCAGTTCTCTCAGTGTACAGTAACGTACTGTGATAAATTTCATCATGCTTCATAGTACTGTGAGCTCACTGCCATACCCACACGTAAATCCCATGAAGCTTTCTTCACCGTTTCAAGACCACATAAAGCTTTTGCAACCAGGCTTTGAACGCCTATATAAAGTTTGGCCAGATGCACTGTGCAGATTGAAGTACATATTTTTTCCCCCAAAAGTAAACCCATGATTTCCTGTTACACTTCAGGTACGTGATGGGATTTGTAAGCAAAGAGAAGGAACGAATTTTGCTCAAAGACAAGACACCAGGAACATTTTTATTAAGGTTCAGTGAAAGCAATCTGGGTGGAATTACCTTTACTTGGGTGGATCAGTTAGAAAACGGTAAGTATAGTTTTTTTTAAAAGATAACATAAACCTCAACCCCTGCAATACACCATACAGGAGCCACAGTTTCTTTGGCTCAAACGTAAAATTTGTGTGTTACCATGTCTTAGTGTGGTTTTGGCAAGATACAAGTATCATATTTACTGAAACACAAACCAAAACTCTGAAACTCTACCTTCTCAATTCTTTGTATTAACTATTTAAGTTCGTTAGGAGGTGTACCTGCTCTACTGCAGGCTTTAAATTTGTTTCCACATGTGCAGAAAGTGTATCTTGAAAGATGCTAGCATTGGTGTGAACAGGTAAAACCCACACCTGTGTAAACTGAAAAAAAAAGGCGAAAATACATTCCAGCTGCAGATGTTGATCTGCCGTTTATCAGCGGTGATGGTGCCTTTGTGTTTTTACAGGAGACGTAACATTTCATTCAGTGGAACCCTATAACAAAGGTCGCTTATCTGCACTGCCTTTTGCCGACATTCTGCGTGATTACAAAGTTATTATGGCAGACAACGTTCCTGAAAACCCTCTGAAGTATCTGTATCCAGACATTCCCAAAGATAAGGCCTTTGGCAAACACTACAGCTGTCAGCCAAATGAAGGTTGGGGTCCATTTCTCTGTTCACCCTTTCTGCAAAGCAGCTGCAAAGTCAAGAGGCCATTTGAGGAATGTGGGGAGAGGAGGAGGAGAGCAGATTAAGATGCCTCCCTTAATCAGCATCTTCAAGAGAATGGTTTTAACGTGTCCGTCACTTAGACAGCATCATTTTGTAAATATATCCCTGGACTCAGAGATTACATTAGAGGTGATGACAACAATATTTAAAAGAAGCTAAGAAATAGAAGGTAGAAAGAGTCCAAAAATAGGATATTTTTTTCCTGACCAGTGCATTAAAAAATTCAGTGCTTGGCTGTTCAAAGGAGATGAAACTGAAAACTCATTCTGCTTATCAGCTTCATAATCATGTCACGCTGTAGTGTACTGTATCTGTAATTCCAAGGAAATTCTGTACTTTCCAAACAGCTTGGAAGACCAGCTTTATTTAATTTCATTCATTGGAACCCTACAAAAAAGGTCACTTATCTGCACTGACTTTTGTCAACATAGTGCGCTATTACAAGGTTGTTCCAGCAGACAACATTCCTGAAAACCCATGGCGACTGCAATGGAACATACAAAAAGGCCAGACGAGCACGGGTCCAGATATGTTCAGGCCCATGCTCTTTCTTGCCCAAGTTACAAGTCAGGCCATTTAGCTCAAACACTCCCTCTCAAAAACACCCTCAAAGCCTTGATTTTCTCAATAGTTAATACACCTTCTTCTGGACTTTCCATATAAAAGGTTACAATTCCGTTTGAATTCAAATTCCTACACTACTCAAAAATATTTGGAGGCCACAAACATTTTTCCTCTTCACTTTAATTCAGCGGGCTTTGCCTAATTCTCCAAAACTCTAAAAATATTACGTGTATGCTTAAAAAACATTGCTGAATCTGTACCTGTAGAGAGCGAGCTCCACGCAAGCATTTGCAGAACTGAAGTCTAGAGGCTCAGAAGTACCAAGCACGTAGAGTTATAGCATGTTTGCTTTTGAAGCCCTAACGAGACCTCTCTCATCCCTTGTGGTATTATATTCTGAGATGGCGAAACATATCAAGGGAACACAGTCAATTATGTGACTGAGATCTGAACTGAAAGACTAACCTCAGGAATTCCCCTCATTTTTATGGCTGCTTATTTAAGCATAAACAGGGATATTTCGTTTTTAATACA
The DNA here is from genome assembly GCF_963210335.1 of Falco punctatus. Lineage (NCBI taxonomy): Eukaryota > Metazoa > Chordata > Aves > Falconiformes > Falconidae > Falco > Falco punctatus. The sequence continues at coordinate 4,240,915 of NC_137588.1, forward strand.
TTATGGTCTTTGGCACTTAAAGCAGATAATGAATTTCAAGTAAATAATAAAATTATCAGCCAATATTTAATTTCTCTAATATTTATTTCTAGTCTCAAAGCCCTCAGATGGAGGAGGCAAAGGTTACGTTCCTTCTGTATTTATCCCAGTCTCCAAAATGTAAGTACCCTTACAGATGTATTACACTTCAAATATCATTTTTATTAAATCTACATACTTTTTCAAAGTTTTCCCTGCCTCCCTTCCCCCATTCAAATAGTTCAGGGTAGCAACACATCATGTGTTTCACTTTGGCCAAGGACGGCTAAAGACAAGAAAGGGAAGTAAAGAACTTCACTTCTACAGTGCTTTTCCCATCTGTGTGGCATAACATCTACAAAAATTGAATTCAGACTTTACGGTACTCTGATCTTTCTGTCTTTCTCTGTCTCCTTTTTCTCTCCAGCAGCTGATATTACAGAGCCAGGCTTATCCTCTCTTCCCTTGGTCCGATCTACATTTTTAAATGTATACCAGGTTGTTGGCATGTGGTTACAGGGCCACCAGCAAGCCTGAGTACAAGCTTAATTAACTTAATAAGCATTCACCATACTCCACTGCTATGCATCAAGTTAGAGGAATTTAGGTTGCTTTTAAGATTATTTTTGTGTTTTGTTCTCGTTTGTTTTTTTTTTTTTTAAGCTTAAATGATTCTACAGATCCACATTCTCCATCAGATCTTCTTCCAATGTCTCCAAGTGTTTATGCTGTGCTGAGAGAACACCTGAGTCCCACAGTGATTGAAACGGCCGTACGTTGTGACCTTTTCCATTCTTAAGTTACTACTAAGCAAATGGGGCATGTACAACACAGATGCTAGTTACTGCTGCTTGCACAATTATGAAAAAAATAGACTTGTATTATATTCTGAATACCACTTTCATTATATTCTGAAACAATGGTGCTGACATGCCCTACTCTTAAGCGGGACAGGATCCTGCAAGCATACTTGAAAGGACTGTGTCATGTGAAATTGTCTGACTTGCTGGCCAATGAACCATGAAAGCCATAAATCAAAGATCCCAGAGTTCTCGCACAAACAAAGCCTTCACACTGGCAAATACATAACAATTACACTAATTCCATAAATAGCACAAAGGACTTGACTTGTTCAGGGAAGCTGCACAAGGAACATAAAAATTTCCAATTCAGCAAACTTGCACAACTTTTCCATGCTGCAAGTTTCTACATGGAGTACCAAAGTCAGAAATTAAAAGTCAACTAAAACATTTTTAGCAAGTAAAACTAATATTCACTAAGTATACCGAAAGATTGGGAAAATATTGTACCAAGGTCTTATTAAAAATATTTTCCTCTTTTACTTACTGACCAGAAACTGTGTTCTGAATCATCACAGCTCAGAGTATTTAGAGCACTGATGTATACCCACCGCGGGTTTGTCCAGCAGGCTTCTGTCAGGAAACACAGCAGTGGTTTGTCTTTAAGAGCTTTAAATGAAACCCTCCTTTTTTAACATTGGCTCTCAATTTTCTTATGTTCAATGATTTATGTCTTAAAGTGGTTATGTATTTAAAAGCCTGTCAACTCCCCTCCAAATGCCTCTCTGTAAACACTCCTCCTCACACACAAACAGAACAAAACTAAACCAGAATCCTGACTGTCAATGACTGGAAACAAACTTAAACCTTATATACAAATAGAAGAGTTCTTTAATATACACCAAGCTGGAGATCTGTTCAAGAACAAAATATCTTTTTTTGCTTCTTCACCTTTTTCTCTGATAGCGCTCATGACAGACTAGTTCTTCAGCTAAAACTGAAATACTAGCCTGAAGGAAAATTCTGCGTTAAAAACTACCCCACCCAGTCTGAGAAATGTCCCTACTCATCTGTTTGGTTTACACACGTGAGAACACTTCTGACCTTCTAAACTGCATCTGTGAACTATGTACGCATTTGCATTTCCCAAAGTTTCAGCAGTGAAAATAATAGTTGACATTGCTTTTGTTAATCATCAGCCTTCAAATGTTTTTAGTTTCTTTTAGCATGCACAGTAATTCTCAAGGAAGCTCCGTCCAGAGCTCCCAAACAAGCTGTGACCGTTGCAATCTTTTGGGGTCATAACCGCACAAAAAGAACATGTTTGGTGATGAATTGGGAGTCTCAAATACAAACGTTGCAATTTTTCAGGGTGCTAGAGAAGTGGTTCAGTGCTGCTAGATGGTAGGGGAATTTTTGGAGGCTTTTACTAGAAATGTTTTCAAGTTCTACAAATTGGAGGACAAACTACAAAACTACAAAAATACAAAACTACAAAAATACAAAACTACAAAAATCCTACAAAAATAGTTTTGTAAGGTTTCTAAGGAGTTCCTTCCTTCCTTTTTCCATTATATTTACCTTGCTAAACAGCAATGAAGAAAATACATAGTTTTATTCTTTATCACTCCAAATTCACACAACAATCTCCCCTGGTGAAGAGCTTGCCAAGCACAGTAAGCAGACAATCTGCGTTAAAGCAATACTTTTTCCTCCATGAGATGCCAATAAAAAAGCACCATGTGAGATGCAGAGAACAAGAGTGAAATCTGCAGCAGGACTATATCCTACAGCTCCATAACTCAGTCTTGGCAAGATGTACTTTCTGCAGTCTTGCTGAATTCCCCTCTATTGCCCCCCTCTGCAGATTCCCCTACCCATCAGGAAAACAAGCCTCCAGTAAGAACCCTGCTATACATACCCATAGGCTGCAAGAATCACAGAGGTTCATATAAAAATATATACAATTTTTATTGTAAGAGTTTGCCATGCAGTGCTTTCTAATCAGCATTCCTGTATTTTGTGAAGAACTAGTAACAGGATGCTCAGATCCTTATCAATTTTTGTTAGTTACACGATCAAAATGACACTGCAGCAACCTTTAGTCAGAGACAGTTTCATTTGTGGTTGTTTTTGAATGAACAGCAGTAACTGCCATGAGAATAATCTTTTCCCTTCTTTTCTTCTAGCTGAGTTCTCCTTATTCAACTGACTGAAGCTCACATATTGGAAAAATAAGTAATCATGCAAACACTGGATGCGTTAAAGATGCAGTAAATTTTTTTTTTTTCATCATCTTTGTAAATCAGCATTTCCTGGAAACCATTATGATGTTACTCTTGGGCCTCTTTCTGTTATCAGCACTCTCTAAACCAGAAATCTTCTCAGGGATTACAAATAGCCTCAAAATTGTTATTGTCACTGATACATAGCCAAATCCTTCCCAGCTTGGAAGTCGTTTGACTTTAGTGGGGTCCAGCAGGGATAAATTTTACTTGCAGAATTGCTGTAAATATGAGACTGTAAGAACAAAATGTTTTGCTTCTGAGAACAGCATATAAGGATAACTAAAGACATTAATGTGTTCAAGGAAATTAGGATTTATTATGTTGAATATTTTCTCTTTAATCATCATCATGCACTCCATTGGTTTAGCTTTAGTTTTAAAATAAAGATTCTCGTCTCCCTGAATTTGAACATCCCATAGGTGTCTGGGGTTTGCTTTTTTCCAAAGATAAACTTATCTTCAGCATAGGTTTTTATCTGCTACCACAGCAGAAGTTGCAGAAGGCAGGCAGGCAGACAAGGCTGGGAAGAAAAGGGAGTTCCAGAAGGGAAACAGACACAAAACTTAGGGTGGTGAAAAGGCTGGCTTCATTTTGCCAATGGAAGAGAGGGTTAGTAAAACTCACCCCTCTCACAAAATAATTGTAGAAGTAAATCTGTTTTTGCATGAAGCACTCGGATACTACAGCAAGTACTATTGTAAAAGTCTACAAAGAAAAAATCCTGATCTGACAGAGTTTGGATACTATCTGGTAAACATGGACTGGAAAGCACAGTTTTAAAAAGTAGTTACTGAAGAGCTGCAGCATTTGCTGACCACTGGGCAATTTATGCTACATGACAGAATATTACACCCTGGTCAGAGACTCATTTAATAAGCAAAATAACTAGGTTTTGTATAAATGGTAAATTGCCTTTTACTATTTTTTTTTCCTTTCAGGCACTGTTTATTGCTGGGTTTGGGTTGTTTGGTTTTGTTGTTGTTTTTTCCCTCCTAATATTACCCCTAAAACCTCTGTTAAGAGAATAATAAACAGGCAATTCCAAGATTGCTGTATCTCATATATGAAGGCTCATTCAAGATTTAATTCTTGTCTGCAGAATACATAGTTAATGTGTGCAAAGTTTTTAAAATACATACAGTTGAGCATTTGCATCTTACAGTCTTCTTGAGTAGGTACAAACTAGACATCTGAGATGAAAGCCTCCTTGAATCAGACCTGGATATTACTTTCATTTCTCCTTTTTTACTCACTCCTCTTCCTGATGCTATTGACGTTCGTTGAATGCAAGTGAATGGAAACAGGAAAATGTGGTATTCCTGTGATACATGGGAGTAATTCTAAACTAACAAACACATCTCTGTTTGTGAATCTGGGTGATTGAAAGCAAGCTGCAGATAATTCATTTTCTCTCAGAAAGCATCATGTATAAATAATTTTCCAAAACAACAGGAGCAATGTTGTATATAGTTTGGTAACATCTGTAATTTATATGACCAGCATGAATAAAAACAGATTTTTGGCTTAAAGTTGCATGCCTGGACTTCTGTGGAATTTTTTCAAAATACAACAAAAATAGTCTTGCCTTCTTTTTTTTTTTTTTTTTGTTGATCTCAAGTCTGAACGTCAAGCAGTAACACAAACTTCTAAACCAGCAAGCCTAACTTCACCTCGCATCAGTTCTTGCATTCTTTTCATTCTAACCTGTTCTCACGGTCTTAATACAAACAAGATGGTGAGTACCCTATACTTTTGACCATCTCAACCTCTTAAGTAACGTAAAAAAGGTCCAGACATGGCAGATGTGAAACAACCTTCTCCCTCCTTCCTCCCTACTTGGTGTGCAACGCAACTCTTCAAGACTCTCAAGTATTGACTTCAACACACTATATTTTGTGTTGCTGAGTAGCATCATGGAGCAGGTTTTGGCATTACAGTTTCTACTAGTTTTAAAACAGATTTTGCAAGGGGTAGATTTAACATTTAATTGAGAGGCATAGGACTTCAAATCAGTTCACTACTTTAAAGAAAAGATTGGAGTCATTTTCTGCAAGGTAATACATACAGCGCAAGCCTCCTTCCATTAAAGAGTAAGATTTTTTGTCTTTATGCCACTATGAGTAAGAATAGGGTTCTCTAGTGAAATGATGGGGGTGGGAGGTAAGAAAAACACACAGATTCTTCAAATACAGCCAGGAGAAACGAAACATCTGCTTTTAAGTACTTTTACTAACTGTGCTTGTGCTTTCACTGTGTTTTGCAGCAACAAATGAAAAAAGAAATTGTGTGATTGTTTTGTGCTGTGTCTTGCTGCATCACCATAGTGATTCCAATTAAAAAAAAAAAGTGCAAACTGTCAGTTACCTTCAACTACAGCTTTTATTTATACCCACATACACTACTTGGTAGCATTTCATGCCGTATTACCAAACAGACCTTGTACTTCTTTCTTCCATGGACTAAGAATTATCTCCTCCGAGGACAGAGGAGGATACAACAGATACTGAAAAAGATCCAAGTACCCTGGAGATCTGCATGAAAGCCTGGGTGTTCATTCTTCCAGTCTTTGTTGGCACTTCATACACAAGACAGAAACCAAGACCACACGTGTCTAAGTAGCAGTAACAGTGTCCTAGCAAATAAGACTTCTGCAAGAAAGGCGACATAAAGGGAATCTTCTAATCAAAATACATTTTCCTGAGAAGAAAATACTCAACAAATGCCAGGAACAATTGAAACAATCAGCTGCCTGCAGTTTATAAACACTTAGTTTCTGTAACTTACATGGATATCTGGGTTGCAGTTAGTAAACAATTACAACTGTGTGGGTACAATCCTTTACGGCACTTGCGTGCCTTTCTTCCACCTGTGCATTGCAGCCGGTTGTGACAACGGCCACCTTCACGGGCTTCTGTGCCCCAGCTACTGCTTTCCAGGACCAGCCAGCCATACCACCAGCTGAGTATTTTCTTACTGCAAAGGTGAAGAGCAGGTCGCTTCCTATTCCTTACAGTCCAGAACGACTTTTTAACGTCCAACCTATCAACCTCGATAAACCATGATAATGAGGCAAGCAAGCCAGCGCTGCTCGGGCAGGGAGAGCCGGGCCAGGCCGGAAGGCAGGTGTCACCACGCCAGGGGCCCGCGGCCGCCTGCTCGGCTGCCCGGGGCGGAGCGCTGCGGCGGCCAGGCGGGCGGCCAGCCCTGGGAAAGGCGATACAGGCCGCCGGGGAGGGGGGGTGAAGCCGGGCCGCCTGTACTTTCACTTTCGCCTTCCCCTCATCCAGCCGTTTTCTGGGTCCTCGCCTCCTTCCCAGAAGTCACGTGTGGCGGCTGTTCCCGGTGCCGCCCCCCCCCCCCGCGCACGCGCGCTGTGCAGCCCGCCCTGCCGGGCTCCTGAGGCGGCCGGGCCCCAGCCGGCGGAGCGGCGGGGGAGCCGCGCCTCAGCGCGGGGAGCGGCGGGGGCTGCCCGGCGCAGCTAAAGGCGCCGGCAAGCTTGCCGTCCTTTGGCCGCTGTCTGCAGGTGGCCCGCCGAGCTTTACCCTTCAGTGTCTTTCCTCCTAGGGCAGGAGGAACCACCCCACAGCCTCCATTCCTCACAGGGTCACAACAGCGTCGCCCACCTGCGGGGCGGCAGCCCCTGCCTTCCCTTCGCCTGTTACACGCGCTGACAAATCCTACTTTTTAACTCGTCTTTTAGCCCCTTCTCGACAGCTGTACGTTCTCTCGCGCGTTTACTAAACTTTTAGCGCAGCCCTGCCCGGCAGCGCCAGAAGCTGGCAGAGGCCTGGCCCCAGGGACGGTGCTCAGGCTGTTTCTGCCTCACCGGCTATCGCCAGCACCGCCGCACTGCTGGACAGCTTTTTATTTAACGGGTGCGAACCTCTCTCCGCTATACGTGCGGCGCTTCTGCCTGCGGCTGCCCGGGCCGGGCTGCGGGCACCGGCGGGCTCCCCTCAGGGTGCCGGCGGAGGGGGGAGCGCGGCGCCGGGAACACCCCGCCGCCCCCAGGCGGAAAGGGAAGGGGCTGTGGGCGGGGACAGCCCGGCGCCGCCGCGCGCCCATTGGCCGAGGCCTCAGCAGCCGGGCTCCGATTGGTCCGGCCGCCAGCCGCCCGCTCCCCGGCTCTGCGGGTATTTCAGAGCCGAGCGAGGGTCGCGGCGCGGAGTCGTAGCGGAGCCTCGACCTACGGGTAAGTGCGGGCCGGGCCGCGGCGAGGTGCGGAGTGGGGTGGTGGGGCTGCCCCCTACCCTCCGCTCCTGGGGCGCCCGCGGTTCGGCAGCCGCCACCCGGGCCTGGTACCGGGAGCGGCTCTGCGGGGTCAAACGCCGCTGGAGCGCGGGGAAAGGGGCAGGATGCCCAGGGCCGCGGTGCGGTGGGGGCCTGGCAGCGCTGGGTTAGCGGCCGGGCTTGCAGAGCTCAAAGGCCTGAAACGGCTGCGTGCTGCGCTCGAACGGGGGTGTTGGAGCACAGACCCGCGCAGCTCTCGCCGCCCGTCAGGGGCGCCCAGCTGGGCCCTTCTCCCCGGGCACCCGCGGGCTGTGCCCCGGGCAGGCAGAACGGCCCACGGGCTGCGCGGCCTACAGCACCTGGCGTGGCAGGTGGCCGAAGGCGGGAGGGTGAGCCCTGGGCCGCTGTGGTGGTCTCTAATGCCTTCTCAGAAGGTGCCAGCTTCCCACTTTTGCAGTGTCTCCCTGCTCACATCCCCAAGGATTATGTTTGCTGAATTATTATTTTGCTCTGTAAGCGCCTCTTTGTATGGTTATCTGCCACCGCTCCCTAGTCCTTTCCTAGTCTGGCAGCTTTAAAACACAGGAATAGCTGAATAAGTCTTCATTTAAGCACTAGGGAAAAACCCCATCAGACTAACTTCATGCATTTAGACAAATTCTTCCAGCTTTCCTCACCAATGTCACATATAACTGTTTGCCTTGGTACCACTACAGCATACACAAATGCTATGTTACCTGTAGTCTGAATTCCATGCACATCAAAATCCTCAAAGCTCTCACTTTAAGCATAATAGCATTTTTAAACTCTCATTTGCTTCTCATGTAGCATGTGCCATTTGGCAGGCGAGGGGACTGACAAACACTAATGAATTTGACAGGAAGCCACATACAAGATAGCCCTCTGCCCCAGTGCTGCCCTGTTCTTTGGATGGGTCCAGTCACCCTTTTTTTAAAAAAGTTACAGGTGGACTTCCATCTTAGCACCCATGTTCTCAGCCTGAGCTGTTCCTTGGACATATCTTTACATGCCATTTCCACTACAAGATGCTAGCCTGCAGCCCACTAACTGATCTGTGGCTAGAGACTGTACATCAGAACATAAAGCCACTCAGTCATAGAAGTGTTACCGTACAGCGTGGCTTCTCTCAGTCATACTAGTTCATTTTAAGTAACCAGTGTCTGCTCCACACAGAACTTGAATTTAGCCTGAAAATTCAAGCACATAGCAGAAAATTTTTCTTTCCAATACTTCTCCATTTAAAGTGGCTTGAGATCTAGTCCATTTTCAGAGCAGGCAAGTGGGGACACAAGTAGCCCTTGAAAATGGACTCCTAGAGGTTTCTTTTATTTTTCCACTCACGCTCTTGGTGATGGGAGTACACCTGCACCAACAACACGTGAAACTCCACATACTGGATCTTGATCCTGCGGAGTATAGGTGTCAGACACACAGGTCCTCATTCCCACATCCCTGCTAAGCCAGAGGACAGTTGCCAGTACTCTAAATGCTGTGAGAAGGGGTTTAAAAGAAAAATGCGACTTATCAAAGGGAAGGATGATCTAGGTTCAAGTTATTTCTCACAGAATAGTGCACTATCCTAACTTCAGTGTTTTGTGGTGTGTTTTTTTTTTTTTTAAAGTTAAACACAGAAGAAGTTGTATTCAGTTTTAACGATTAGCATCTAAAACTGTTACAGCTGAAAATAAAACAGTTTTGTTTGCTGGAAATGCTTTTCCTTCCTACTCCTCTGTCATGGTCTAACCACAGCTGGCAACCAAGCCCCACACAGCTGTTTGCTCACTGCCCCCGGGTGGGATGGGGGAGTCAATCAGAAGAGCAACTCGTGGGTTGAAATAATGACAGTTTAATAGGTAAAGCAAAAGCTGCATGCACAAGCAAAGCAAAACAAGGCATACGTTCACCACTGCCCACAGGCAGGCAGGGGTTCAGCCATCCCAGGAGAGCTGGGCTCCAGCACGCGTAACAGGGGCTTGGGCAGACAAACACCACCACTCCAAATGTCCCCATCACATTCCTCCTTCTTCCCCCAGCTTTATATATTCAGCATGACACCATATGATATGGAACATCCCTTTGGTCAGTACGGGTCCACTGTCACAGCTGTGTCCCCTCCCAACTCCTTGTGCCCACCCAGATCCTCCTCACTGGGATGGGGTGAGGAGCAGAAAAGCCCTTTGCTCTCTGTAAGCACTGCTCGGCAATAACAAAAACATCCCTGTTAACAGTTTTAAGTACAAATCCAAGACACAGCCCATAGCAGCTACTATAAGGAAATGAACTCGATCCCAGCTAAAACCAGCACATCTCCAATTTTGCTGATGTTCATGAAAATCTTGAATGAGTTACTTTTCACTAGTTCAGTCCAAATACTACTAAAACATTTACACTGATTATTTCCCCCTCTCCTTCCTCAGGATGACTCAGTGGTATCAGCTACAGCAACTTGATTCCAAGTTTTTGGAGCAAGTTCACCAGCTATACGATGACAGCTTTCCTATGGAAATCAGGCAGTACCTGGCACAGTGGCTGGAAAACCAGGATTGGTAAGCATAGAAGTGGGCTGTCAGGTTGTGGATTAAGCAATGCAGTTACGGACAGCAGGGGAAGCAAGCTGCTAGGTGAACCTTTGCTGGTACAACAGTTCAGTAGCTGTGTGGGTGCTATAGCCTGTGTTCCTGCCGCTCTTCAGGGCTTTCTAGAAGGACCCAACACGTAGCATATCCGATTTCCCTTGGTTGGTCTGTTTTAAAACCCAATCAATTACTACCTTGGCAGCTCTGTCTCTCACTGTTCACATACTGAACTTTTGCCAAGATTTTGGTGGAGTGTCTTCTTTTAGAAGAGTGGTACAACACGCACATGCATCACATTTGCTTTTTAGCTTCTTGATGTGCGTGGAATGAGTAAATGAAATTGCACAGAACGTGGCAAGAATAATAGAGAAAAACAACATCTCTGTGTCAAGGAAAGTAAAGTCAAAGTTGAGAGAATGAAACTGGTGTATATTTGAAGGCAATCTCTTACTGCTCGCATCTGCTACAACTGGAGTTGGGAATTAAAAAAAGTAGTTCTGTATGCATTTTTTGAACACTGTGTTGAAAGTGTGTTTAACACAAGCATGCCTTAAATTGTTCTAGGGAACATGCAGCCAACAACGTATCTTTTGCTACGGTGCTATTCCACGACCTGCTCTCACAACTTGATGATCAATTTAGTCGATTCTTGATAGAAAACAACTTTCTGCTGCAACACAACATAAGGAAAAGCAAACGTAATCTTCAGGTACGCCTGGGGTATAATGTCTGCACATTTGCTTCAGTAGTGCAGTTGGATGCCTTTAAGCAAACTACCCTACCGTGAGGGATTTTTGCAGAGAATATGTGAGAATCTTAATTTAAAAGCCAGAATTCAAATGTTGCTCCATTTTTGTTTTTAATTGGCTACAGTTATAAAGTTACCATTTCAGTACTGGTACAGTTACAGTTTCTGAGAACTCTAGGAAAAAGGAAGTTGTAGTTTGCAAGGTGTTTGCTATATTTATTTGGAGCACTTACTCGAATGTAGTTTCACTTACCCCACCCCTTGCCCAGCAGGTTTCCTCAGCATCCTAAATAAGTTGATGCAGAAACATGGGAAGAAATCCTGCCCGTTTAACTGCAGAGCTACAGTTAATAGTAGAGGACTTGTCATTAAACAGCACTTCTGTGCACCATACTGTACTGACAAAGACAAGGGCCAAAGTAATTGGTAGCAAGTGGCAGTTGGAGCATATCCTTAGTGGGCTTGATTACTTTCATTAGTCCTCCCCTCCTCCCTGTAGGGCTTTTCCATAGAGTCACCTTCTCCACAGCCCGTTTCCCACACGCCTAGCTTCTCCTCACCACACGTCAGTGACTGGGGGACTGTTTTCTGAGGAGAGGAGACATGACCAGGCTGTGCTTGTAAGGCCTGGTGACCCCTCGGGGCAGCCCCGTTCTGAGCAGAGCACAGGCAGTACTCCATCCAGAGCATGTTTCAATTTTATATGCGTGTGGAACAATAAGGTTGAATTTGTATCCAGCCTTGACTGCGTGTCCATAAGCAGCAGCTAACACATCCCCCCTACACCACTGAGCAAGAGCTGTACCTATCAAACTGGAACAACTGCTCTTCAAAACCAGCAGCTGTACTTCCGAGCTGTGGGAGGATGGCTCTCAAGAGACGAGCTCTCTCCCGGATTGTAGGGTAGTATCTCACTTCTCCCACTACCGTCTCTGACCCCTACCTGTTTTGTGCCAAGTCCCATCTCTTTGTACACCGATGAACTAAAAATAGAAACTCATTCTTGGAGATAGTTTCAGCTGTCACACTTGCTGTAGGCTTGGAGCACGCTATGGCCAGTGTGTGCCCCAAGGCTCACAGTCACCCCCTGATCTTTTTGCTGATCGGTTTAGTGAGGGACAGGAAGTTATGGGTAGGAACTTTTAACAACATACTGTCTCTAATGCCAGGATAACTTCCAAGAAGACCCAATACATATGGCAATGATCATCTACAACTGTCTGAAGGAAGAGAGAAAAATACTGAACAGTGCCCAGCTGTCAAATCAGGTAACAAGTCTTCGAATGTTTACTGTGGTTGTATCTATCCTTTGTTATTTGGGACAGAGGGACCAGAAGAAGACTGAAAGAGGAAACAGGCTGTTCTCTCTCTGCCCAACAATATGTTTCTTAAAGACGGAAGAGTGAACACCGACAGCTGGACAGTGTGGCTTGTTTGTGCTGTATGAAGCTTTTGGAGGGGAAATGGCCAGGAAGTAATTCTTATTCCTTGACTGATGTAAAAGCTACACTTTTTTTAATGCTTCTGTAGCATAGCCTGATGTAATAAATCTGATTAGCACAATAATTACTACTTGCCTCATTTCTCCATCAAGATTTGATTTTTCTTCTGCATTTTACTCCTGAATTTAATCCATATTAAGCAGCTGAGCCTTATTGTTTCTGTGAACTCTCTCTGGGAAGATGATGCATCATTCTCCTTCCCAGTTATCTCCAAGTATTTCTTTTTTTTTTTTTTCCTCCAAGTGAAGCCCATCTCTGAACTATAGGTAAAGCCATATTCTTCTCCTTCCTTATCTGTTCTGACTTTTCATCTTTTTGTGTTTTCTTTGCAAGGAGAACTGTTTTGCAATAAGAACATTCTGCAGTTGGGAAAGGCATGCAAACTGTATAGCTAGATGTAATCCACTTACATAGTAATAGTGATGACTGACCAAGCATGATACTGAAATACTTCCCTTTAGGGCAAAGCTGGTAGAGTGGCAAGAGCACCCTGGCACAGACTTTCAACAAGGAACCCAATACAACTGTGTCCAAAACAGCTCCACTAAAAATACGACTGACAGACCCCTTGTAGCTGCAGCACAGCTGTTTAGTTTCTGTTCTGGCAAAAGCACTCATGACTGGCTTTCTAGCAGACAATGTATTTGAGTCATTAAAAAGGGAAATAAGTCCTCCTATACTTACTGTTGGCACTAGGTACAACAGCATGCCCTACCTCTGCTTTCTGGTAAGTGTTCCTATTTCCCAAAGCCGAGAAGATAAAATGCAGAGCAAGGCCAATTAATAAGCATCATATAAACCAAAAGGAGAATGTTAGAGTATGCTCAGATCGCCTGAATAGTCTGACTTAAACCTATGATGGGGACTTTTTGCAGTTTACCAAAATAAATACCTTAGATGACCTTAGCTTAAACTGAAGCATTAGTCAGACCAACAATGCATACCTGACTGTTTCTAACACCACTAGTTTCATTCCACACATTAACAGTACATCTGGTCTTTCAAATTACTGCAACTTTCCCAGAGCAATATCATGCAATAAACTTCCTGAATGATATTGAGGTCAGCTTTCAAAAAACCTACAGAGTTCTAAAAATGTGTTTCAATGCCCTGTAGGAAAGAAACTGCACACCAAGTTACCCTTTTTGCCTGTCAACAGACCTATGTTGTTCTTGCTTTTAGCCTGTTTCTCCCTGTATCCAGTGTGGATGAATCTAATACCTGATGTAGACATCATCCAGCCTTCAGGGTGGTGGTTTTCTTGAAACACATTTAGAAGATACATGAAGATAAGCAAAACAAAAAAAAAATGGATTTGTGCAGAGAGAAAACAGAATATGTTTATAGCTTTATATTGCTACGGATGAAAAAAAAAAGCAGCATTACCTCGCAACTGGCATTTTTAGTCCTCCCTTGTTTCTTGCAAATTCACCTGAACTCGATTTTATGTTATAAAGCCTTAGTATAATTTATCAGAACAAGCATGCTTCATCACGTTGTTTGCCAACAAGAGCCGCTAGCTTACATTAATAAAAAAGTATTTACTGTCATGGTTCACTCTGGTTTGACTTCTGCTGTTGTTCTGCTTGCTTCCCTCAGATGGAAGTAGGGAGCATACAGAACACTGTGATTGGGATGCTGGACAAACAGAAGGAGCTTGACGCGAAAGTTAAGGCCGTAAAAAACAGTGTTATAGTAAGTATAGTATGACTTCGGAAAGTAGTGTTTGTTGATTCACAAATGTTGAAAAGCTTTCAGTACATAAGACTTCTAAAAGGACAAATAAAAATCAGGTAATGGTTTGGTTTTCAAGGCTATAACCAGTGATTGAAAAAAGAAAGTAATTGTTTGTCAGTAACACCATAATGCAGATTGGTATTTGACTAGTTTAGCAAGATCAAATTTCTTGTGCCTGAGTATTGGCAACAAAAGCATTTTACCTATCTGGAATACTGAGGAAAAACTAACAAATCATATACTGACCAACTTGTTGTAAACTAGAAGATAGATTTTCATTTAACACATACATGTTTGTCATCTTAACAAGTAGTGTCATGACAGAAAGCTTTTATCCAAGCAATATCTAAGAATTTGGAAGTTTGTTTAAAAAGCTGTGTGCTGTTCCAGGTTTTTCCACTGTAGCCTAGGTTCTTCTAAACTCTGTGAACTTATGGAAAAGCCCTTATTGTCTAGCCATATATTTAAAATCAATAGATTTTTAGTTAGCTGAGAAGAGGGAGAAGAGTGAATAGAAGGTGATTAAGTGTAGGGTTATTTCCTCTTAGGGAGTTCCAGGAAAGGGCATTACAGAGGTGAAATCCAGTTCTGAAGCAAAGGGCTAGTACCAGGTAGTTCCTAGTCAGAAGTAGTCTTGCATTACATAAAAATATTGAATAATTGTGGCCACCCTTCATTTGTGCTTTATAGGACGTAGAGCAAGACATCAAGACATTAGAGGATATGCAAGATGAATATGACTTTAAGTGTAAAACCTTGCAGAATAGAGGTGAGTAATTTATCAAGGACATACCCTACTGCATATAATTTGTAAGAGTAAGCTCTGCTGCCTTGTGTCAGGAAACGAAACCTAACAATGTGTAGCCAAACGTACTGGGAACGTCCCTCCTCTTTAATTCTACTTTGATAATGCCCCTCCATTAATTCCAATTTACACCAAAACCTAAATTCCTGAAAATGCATTCTCTGCATCTATCTGTTTGTACAAGAGAGCCTCTTTGTTAACACAGACAGCATTCCTTTGTCCTTTATATCTCTTTGCTGCTAGAAGCTGCAAGCCCTATAGATTCTGTCACTCTTCAACCATACACCTAAATAGTTAAGTTTAGGCTTCTCTTTGCCATCTTGTATTTCACAAATGCCTTCCTGCTTCAAGTTTTGTATTTTCTTGTGTACTGAGGGAAGCACATGCAGCTGTAGGTCACACTGGTTTTATTATATAGACCTGCCTTTTTCTTTTTTTGGCTACTTTGTTCTAGAAAAGGCTTCAGTTTCCAACACAAATTGGCAGTTGATCATCCCTCAGAAGAGGGATGTGTTCAGAAGATCCCAAGGGGAGCACTGAACCAGGATCTTGCTCTCTGTACTCGGGGGCAGGGAGCACTTGTGTGAGGCAGACAGGAACCGTCAGGTCGGTGGGGAGCAGAGGTGGTAGCCAGGGCGACTGTAGGACCTGTCTGCCTGTGCTGCCTCAGGAGGCTCTGAACAGCCTCCCTTGAAATAACCTGGCAACAAATGTTAACTGTTAGGTAATGTGAATGATTAACACCTGAAGTCAGCACGAGAACAAATTGCTCAGTGTGTATCCTTACACAATATAATCATTATTTTACATAAGGTTCTTGCACTGAAAAGCAAGCAAACTCACATCTCAATTACTTTGCTGGGACAGTGGCTTTTCCTTGCATTAGTGCTTTAATTGCAGACTCTGTCCTTTCAGAAGGGGGAAAGGAGGAATCCAAAAAACTATCTAGGAGATAGTAAACATTTCCTCCCTTAAGCTTTAAAGATATACTTCACTTGATGCTGGCCAGGCAGGTCCTCATGTACACGATTTGGACTTTTTTTACAGAGCATGAGTCCAACGGTGGGTCACAGGAAGAATATAAGAAAGAACAGATGAATCTCAAGAAGATGTTTTTATCACTTGACCTCAAGAGAAAGGTAGTGCTCAAATTTTCTTTCAGAAGGCAACAGCACTTCATTTTGAACACATGTTCATTTTCATTGGATTGACATAAATTATAATAATAGAAAAGTTTTCTATTATTACCTGTTAAAGTAAGATTTCATTTTGTCCATCCTGACTGAAAATCTAGAATCCCTGCAAGCAATTTTATTTCTCTTCTAGCAACTTTTATCACTGTCAGGTAAAACTAGCCAAACAACAAGAGGGAAAGTGTCATATCAATAGTCATGTTCTTGAGGAAAAAACTGATTTAAAAATTTGCAGCTCTAATGGAGTTAGTACGCTCCCTCTTGTTGCAGTGCTCAAATCCACAGCAAGTACTGAGTAATCCCAGATATACACTTGGAAAAGACATGGAAGAGATACACTGGCTCTTCAGAATTTAGCAATAGCGACTATGCTTTGTTTCTCCACGTAATCTAGCAAATCCTCCAGCTAAAAAGCATGCGTTTCTAGGAAACATCCTCTGTTGACAGAAATTATTACTTTGAGGTGCTTGCAGAGGTTTGAGAGACAGATAGCATTAGCTAAAACAGTACTTAGTTTTCCTGTATGAAGTCTTTTTAATAAACAAGGTAATTTAATACTCTCTGTAGGAAGTAGTGAACAAGATAGTACAGCTGCTGAACACCACAGAGCATACTCAGAGTGCTCTTATTAACGAGGAGCTGGTGGAGTGGAAGCACAGGCAGCAGACTGCGTGCATTGGTGGGCCACCCAACGCCTGTCTTGACCAGCTACAGAACTGGTAAGTCTTAGTCAAGAACTGCAGCGGACAGGAACCTGCAAGCGTGTTATGAAGGAACACCAGATCCGTGAAATACACCGATTATATTACGCATTTTTATTCTGTCACAGCGTAACTATGTTTCATTGATTTTATTACCTCACCATATTTCCAATGGGTGAAAAGTGTTCTCTGTGCACCGCCTAGTCCTTAGGGACAGTCACCTGGCTGGTGTCTCAGCACTATTACAATACACAATCTTATTACTTTTAGCGTGCTTTTGTAATTGTAGGTTCACCATTGTTGCTGAAAGTCTACAGCAAGTTCGTCAGCAGCTCAAAAAGCTTGAGGAACTGGAACAGAAATTTACCTATGACCCTGATCCCATCACAAAAAATAAACAAGTTCTGCAGGATCGAACATACAGTCTGTTCAAACAGCTCATCCAAAGGTAACAGACAAGAAGAGTCTTTTTGTGCTTGCATGAATAATGGATGGAGAACACCTTCCCTTCTGTTCCCTCAGTATTTCCTGCACGCTAACTTGGCATTTTCTGAGGTTTTCCAGGGCTTGTCACAAACAGTAAACTGACTGGTTTTGATGTTTACCCTATCTAGGTTTTCCACAGGTTTAGGCTCATGGAAGGGTTTGTAATCAGTCATTTAAGTTAGCAGGAGCTATGCTACAGTCTACACTGACCACAAAATCAGACTCCTATTGTGTTGTTTTTGTGCTTTAAGATTCAGCCCTGCAAAATTCAAGTAAATAGAGGCAAGAAGCCACCCGCAGCACCGAGCTGTGCCCAAGATAAATACACACTAGATTCTTCAGCCCTTTTGTCTCTGGACACATCCTTTGTCTCCAGCATGGAGAGGCCAGCACTACTGCTGTATCATCTCTAGGATGTGAGTTACTATAGCTGATAGTTGCCCCACATAAGACCAGAGTCCCATTCCATAAACATACAACAAACAAAAATCAATGCTGTAGAAGACTTTAACCTAGCAGGAAAGAGCAAGGACTTAGATACAGTAGGTAACACCCTGTTACAGGGGTCCAGAACCCACATTTCTATAGTCCCGTTCAGGTGCTTTGACCACTTGCCTTTCATTGGAGCTGCTTTTCAGTGAAGTGAAGGCAGTGAAGAGCTGTAGAAATCCAGCTGCTGTTTAGTTATCTTGCCTGTGCTTACAGTGGAAGGAAAAGTCTCCATGCTGCCTAGGACTCTGTAGCATTAGAAATGCTTCAGGATTTGTATCTACCTAGCACAGCGTTACATAAAAAGATGCTAGCGATGGCAGCAGTTTAGGCTGTTATCAGAACAGGTTGGCCTCAGGGGTTTGTGGGCTTAGCCAGCCCTCATCAAATCCGCAGACAGCTTAATCTAGCTCTTGGGCACCTATTTTGACATAGCACTGTAACAAGAATTTAGTGAGCACTGGGAATGGCAAAGGAAGCAACATTCCTCACGTGTGTTATGCTACGTACTTCAGCATTTACACACTGTTGGATTTCAGGGAAGTTTGAGGTAGCAGTCTCCCTCCTCAAGCCATCAATTTATTTAGACAAAGCCAAGCCATATGAAATCACTTTATGCTTGCAATATTTCTAGCCCCATCAACAGAAATGAAAGAAAATTACAATCTCTGTAGACTGAAACTGAACAAATGAAGTATATAGTACTGCTGGTAAATCACCATTCCTGTAAAGTTTACTTTTTATGCAATTTCTTATTTCTTAAGAACACTGATAAATCAGAGTGCCTTTAATCCGTTCTTTCCATAGCTCCTTTGTGGTAGAGAGGCAGCCTTGCATGCCAACACATCCTCAGAGGCCTTTAGTCCTGAAGACAGGCGTACAGTTTACTGTAAAGCTGAGGTATGTTTTCCCCTTCCCACTCATTGCGTGGTAAGCCTTTCATGTCACCGGCTTCCTCCAGCAGAGCACGTTGCACATCTTACGCTGTAGCCCAAGTGCTACGGTCAAAAGGAAGCAGGCTCCATGTGGCGTGGGGGCATCTTCTAGCAAAGTTTAACTCGCATTCAGCTTCTACTCTTTACCAGAAATGGGGGGTATTGAGTGTATGAGAAACACAACCAGAGCACTTAGTCATGCAAAAGAATAACTCATTTGCCCATCTAGTTTCCTTTTTAATTACAATCGTGTATGAAGCAAGCTTGGAGCCTGCATGTGGCCCCGAGTTGTGCAGCTCAGGTTTATCTGTGATACGTTCTCTGCTATTGTATTACTTATCTTTTGCAATTGGCAATAGGTTTTTTTTTTTCTCTCCTCTTTCCAGGTTGCTGGTGAAATTGCAGGAATTGAACTACAACTTGAAAGTGAAAGTTTTATTTGATAAGTATGTTGCATTTTTCTCATCCCTTTATACATCAATAGTAAACAGTCCCCATGTTCAGAAATCCAAAAGGCTGTCATATTTTTAAGTGCCGAGTTGGCCAGCAGCAGGCTGGTTCTCCGTGGCAGCAGGTACATCCCATCCTCCCTTTTTCTTACCCATACCCTTGCTCTAAATCTCTTTCTGCCATTAGAGAAATGTCACAAAGTACAGACGGCCTCAGCTTCTTGCCACCAGCTCTGCTCAGATGCACCAAGGAGAGCTGGCTTCTGCTGAGTGCGGGCACAGAGCAGCACTTAAGCAGCATGTGCACTTCTGAACTTCACTGTTGCAGATGTTTCAGTTGGGCTAGCTCTAGGTGAAAGTGTAGAAACTGTTTTCAGTCACATAATTCAGTTGTATTTTAAAATACCTTCCTTTTTGGGTAGCCTCTAGTGATGAGTCTAGCTACCCCTAAAGCTGTCTTTGAATTAGGGGTATAAACGAGTCTACCTTTAACATGTGACACATCCTTAACTAGTGAAAAACTATAGCAATCTAAACAGACTATTACCAATATTTTGTAAGCAAGTTTAGCTTTTTATGAGCAATACAGTTCAGATGAATTCAGCATTTACTTAAAGGGCAGGGAAATAAATGTAACACTGTCTCCAAAATAATGACAGTGGCTGTGCTTTTAAGAAAGCAGATGAGGTTTTGTCTTCCCATTCAAGTCTTTAGGGGGCATTCCATTCGCTTGAAACAGCTCTGAGGTCCAGAAACTTGCATGGAGTAGGGAAAAGGAAAACTAATTCTTATGTGGATGTGGGAACCGAGGCTTTGAGAATTGCACCAGATATAATGCAACTCAGTAAAATCCTGAGAAGTGGGAAAACCAATTCAAGTGATGCAGTATTTATTCTGCAATATCGTATTGTTTGAAAGCAAATTTAGAATGACAGAGCTATATTTTTTTTCCTCAGAGCAAGAGTTGAAACCTATGTGGTAAAAGGACTTTGATTATGAGGCCCTCATAGTAAAATTTAAGCCTCAGTTAAAGACAGCCTGCATAGCACAATATTTGACTGCTTGAACCAATTGCCTCCTCTTGTGCACAAAAGGCTTCAACCAGTTCTCATCAGCTGTCAGCTGCTAAAACACTTAGTCTGTGGCAACATCTTTGAAATATTTTTGTCTTTTTTTTTTTTTTTTTTTACAGAGATGTAACAGAGAAGAACTCAGTCAAAGGGTATGTAGCATCACAGTTCGGTATATTAATGTTGGGTTTTTTCAGTGAATTTGAGACTCAATTCTTTTCTCTCTTCATGCAGGTTCAGGAAATTTAATATTTTGGGAACAAACACAAAAGTAATGAACATGGAGGAATCTACTAATGGAAGTCTAGCAGCAGAATTCAGGCACTTGGTAGGGGATTTTTTTATTGGCACATCCATTTAATTGTGTGGGTAGAGGGTGTGGTAGGAAGGATACAGATTGCTCTTACTGAAGTCACTGTTTACTTTTGTACAAGAGGAACTGTGATCATCTCCCCTTTTTCTTTGTTCTTCCCTTTTTGAAATCTTTGGATCAACTGAAGTGCTGTATCTTTTGTTGCTGAAGTAGGGCCAGAAATGCAGAAGTATTTTCTACTGTGGAGCTTATGTTGCAATGAGTTCTTTGGAGGAGGAAGAAAAAAGCCTGGAAATGTTGTCCAGAACAGACACTGTCTGGACTTTATTGTCCAGTTCAGAGGGTACTTTGATACCTAGTATTTCATCTGATCCTTCCCGATTCACACTGCTGTTCTTACAAGGCCTCTTACATAAAGTCATTACATCGTAACGGTGCAATATCTGTTTTCACAGATGAATATAAAAGAGTAGTAGTTACCTATAGTTTAATCCTACGGCTTTCACAGCTTCGACCCAAATGGAATCGGACACTAGTGCAGCCAGTTTGCATACAGTTGATCAACTAGAGCATGCAAGCATTTCCATCCTCTACCACTTTCATTTGTGGCTGATATAAACGAGTGACAGGGTTTTTTTTTTGTTCATTTGCAGCAACTGAAAGAACAGAAAAATGCAGGGAGCAGAACAAATGAGGTAAGCAGCACAAACATTTGAGACAATTCTCCACTCAGCCTGATAAAGAAACACATGGGTTGACAGATCAATCAATAGGAGTTCAGGGCTTCTAAGAAGTGATCCACGTAGGAGGCATCTACAAGCAAGAACTACTGCCAGAATGCTGTCCCTCTGGACTCTCCCTCACTGGCATCTAGCTTTAACATTTCGGTTAGGACTTTCTGGCAAGGACAGATTTTTCTGTGGCTTCTAGGTAGGAGCCAAAAACCCCACAAACAACCAAAAAAGGTGCTTAGAGAGTACGCATTTTAACAGGCAGTTCTAGGAAGTCAGCAGCATCATTTGACTTTGACCTGTAAACTGTTTCTGAAGTCTAGAGCAAGTAACCTTGGGCAGAAAAGGTTTCCCCCCAGGCAGTTTTCAGTCCCTGAAAGGTTTTCCCTTTTTTTTTTTTTTTTTTTTTTTTTTCTTTTTAAGGGTCCTCTCATTGTAACAGAAGAGCTTCACTCTCTGAGCTTTGAGACACAGCTGTGCCAGCCTGGCTTGGTAATAGACCTAGAGGTATGTCCTACATGAAACAGATAGACTTAAATTCCTGTATTTCACTCATGCTGACAATCTAAACTTTTTTTAAAGCGCTGGATATCAAGCACTTTCAGTTATTTCAAACTATATGAATGAGATTCCACAACATCTCTGTATAGACACATGCAGTGAGAATGTCGTCAGATCTCTGGGTAAATACAAGTAGGTGTTCTTTGCAGGCTGTCTGATAACCAACCCCATGTTGTAAGCTCTAGGTATCCATTTCCTTCAGAAGCAATATGCTATGTACCATTACTATCAGTGCTATCATATCTGACACTAAATGAAAGTCTTCATCAGATAAAAGTCACCTATGTCTTTCTAGCATTTCATCATACTAACATTTTCTCCCTGCGTGCAAACTTCAAGTGAGAAAGTGAAGACCATGCAAGGAGGGACTTACGATGGCAATGTGTTTGAGGATAATCTAGAGGAGGACTGCAGTGGCAGTGCGAGGTAGTCTGACATGTTTCCTTTTGTACCCTTTCAGACAACATCCCTTCCCATCGTTGTGATCTCAAACGTGAGCCAGCTTCCAAGCGGATGGGCTTCTATCTTATGGTTCAACATGCTATCTACTGACCCCAAGGTATTTGCAAACCCAAAAAAATTGCATCAGAAATGCTATGTGTAATTTTCAAGCATTGTCTCTATATTTTTTCCATGCAGTGACTCTTAATGGCTTTCAGGTGTAGCGAGAGGCACAGTGACTTCCCTATCCTAAATAGAGCAACCTTCAGATCCCACATAAGGATAGTATACATTGTATTAGCGTATACAGTACACAGCGAGAAGCCAAACAAACATTCAAGAATTAAAATACAGCGCATTTGAGTAATCTAGGAATTCTGCCCAGTGGGAGAAGACACATCCAAAGCAGAGCCCCAGAGGTTGCTTTTTGCTTTTCCTGGTAAAGAGTCCTACCCCTGTCAGACTAGCAGCCTGCACTCACCGAGCTGTCTCAAGCTGACATCCATTCTTAAGTCTTCATTTTGTTTTGGCAATACACTTTTATAAATTTAAACGGCATTCCAAAAATCAATGTTTATTAACTATAGATTGTATTTTTCCCTTCCATTCTAGAACTTGTCCTTCTTTCTGAATCCACCTTATGCAAAGTGGTCTAAACTTTCTGAAGTTCTGAGTTGGCAGTTTTCTTCTGTAACAAAGAGAGGACTTAATGCAGATCAGCTGAGCATGCTGGGAGAGAAGCTACTTGGTATGGCCTGCTTCTATCACAGTTGGAATTCTTTGAATTGAAGCTACATCTTCACTGCAATCTTATTTTAAGTTTTCATTTCCTCTCACACCTTTTCCCCTCATACAATAGCACTTTAGAGTAGTGAAGCGTTTTCCAGTTTTCAGTATGGTAGAATTTGTAGATGAAGGTCAGGTCATGAGAAAATCCACAGTTCTAACTTAATTTATGTATTAGGGCAAGGCAGATTGGGGCTACTTTTGCCTTTTGAAGAGCCACTAAAGTAGTGCACATGTTCAGTCAATCTTCGATGTGTGGCTGTTTCTTGACTTTTTTTTTTTAATCCATCTCTGTTAATTTTAATTTCACACATGCCCCCAGCTATGGTGGGGGCTTACTCTAACAGCATAAATACAGCTGCAATACCAAAATGCAAACACTATGAAACTTTTAAAGGACATCAAATGGAACATCTCCCAGGCAAGAGTCCTTAGTAAAAGCCTAATCAGCCACGAGTTTTGTTTCCAGACTCCTTGTCAGTTTGCCTGATAGGCAGAGCACTTGACACGGCTACTGAGTTTGCATAGTAAACTAGGTTAAGATACCATTGTTTCAGCATATTCTACTAACTTAAGTTTCAGGAAGCATTTATATTTAAAAGGATTTGATGTTAGTGGGCTTAGGTGGTAAGTACAGCATTCAAGTAGTCTTTTCCTTTAATTTCCCCAAGACGTAAGATCTGACAAAAAGCTTACTGATTTAATAGATTACTTTTTCTGAACTCTTCTGGGAGAGTAATTTTTTTAGTTTAATTAAGCATCATGAAGACAAAGTGACCACTGACATATTTCTGTAGTCACTTAGCATTTCAGAACTTCAGAGATTTTGTCAAGCTCTGGTAGCAGCAAGGATGCTATTTAAATCTCTACAGCTAAAAGTATTTCACTACTGAGAAAAAAAAAATCCAGGTTGTTGAACAGTCTATATTCAGGATTCACTAGTGCAAGGGGACACAGAATCTAACAGGGTGCCAGGATACAACTCATCTACTGGTTTTGTGATGTGAAAGTTGACAGAATCTTGCTCTCTAACACTAGCGGCACAGAAACCAGCTCCCTAATCCTATATATATTTTAGGGAGATTAGAGGAAAAAGCAGCATATGCCTGACTTCATTGAAACACACAGTGTGATCTGTAACAGAAAGGATTTGGCTCCGAATACAGTCAGGGTCCTCAAAGCGCTAGCTAGCTACTGTAGTCACAGCATAGGATTTGCTTTGTGGTTTGAACGCGGTTATGAAACACGAACATAAAAACAAGGTAGGGGAAAATGATTGCAACAGGAATGATGCGAGTCTGTGGTTGGGGCAGACCTAGGAGTCAAGAGTTTCTGGAGCAAGAGCCCAGAAGTCACCAGAACGGAGAAAAAGTGCTTAATCCCAGAAAGATATTGTAGGGTCTGCTGCGCTCCTACAGTAAAGCCTATGGGTTGCAGTTCTCTCGTTCTGCTGGAGAAGAGATGTGCAAGATTTCAGTCTGCTTCCTGGAAGCATTTTGAAACCGGCAAGTGTTAGGTGTAACACAGCACAGAACGCCTCAGAACAAGTTGGTTCCCATTATGCAAGGTCTGTGTAATACATCTGGTCATTCTGATGCAAACTTCTCCAGAGGGGAACTTTGCAAGCCCTCTTTGCACTAGTCATGAAAACACAGTAGTCCTTTTCTTTTCTTGCTTAGTACAACAGCTCAGAATTGTAAATAAACGCTAAGAACTTGGTGCTTTAGGTGCTTTCCTTCCAGCCTAAGTAACTTGCACAACATGACTGAAGTCAGTTTATTCTGTTCAGGGCCAACAAGCGGAGGATCTCACGATGGCCTTATTCCTTGGACAAGATTCTGCAAGGTATGAACACAGTTTCAAAACTGAGATGAAGAGGGAACTCTGTCTTGGGTTGGTTGGGTTTTGTTCCCCCCACCGCCGGGTGCTTTCTTTTTCAGAAGTGTACCCGAATTATTCTAGAGTTTATATGGTTGTGGGAGGTTTTAGTGGTGAGGTTAAAGTAGCAAGAGGAAAAAGGGCTTGTAACAGCAAGGAGTAGATGATTTTGAGATTGCTTTTGAGTCACATAAAAATGTAGAATTATAATAAAAATATGTAGAAAACCGCATCTTTCAAACACAGCATCTTTGTTATTATTAATGCAGTTGCTGTTAATAGAATAGCTCTCCAGTTTAACTATTACAGAAAATTTTTACAAACCCCCCACATGGCAAGATGTGCGATTCTTTTGCCATTGCGAAGGACATTTCCCAGACTAGAGGCAACTGGATTAGGCTAAGCAGAGGGCAGCCAAGAGGGTCAGCGTGATGGCAGAAAGCCACATCATGAGATTTCATAACACTGGCTGCAGCAAGGCAGGAGGCTGCATCACATTTTCTTTGGCTTTAGACCCTAAACTGGTATAGATAAGTGGGAAATGACAGCAGGCAGAAGCAGAGCAAAGCTCTGGTGACCTACAAGTACTCAAGTTCATTAATATGAGTGCTTCTGAGGAATTGAAATCCAAGTTTGAACAGAAAATGTCTGAGCTGTTCTGTTCGCCAGCCTCGTTGAAAGCCCCACAGTGTTGGATTATTTGGATGTCCCAAGAGCCCCAACAGGGACAGTACCCAGGCAGAAACCAGAGCCATTCACTGGCTCTTAGACCGGTGGTATTGCACGAGAGGCGATGGGCCGTGGCTTTGTGGGTACTGTAGGCTCATGTAGGCATTCACTCACATTGCCTCTTGCCTAGAATTCTGTACATGCTTCATTCCCAGTAGTTTCTGTCCTTCTGGAGTAGAGAAGGAGAAAGAAGGGGGGCAGGAATTCTAAGAGAATACAGGGAGTGTGGGGAAAAAAGGGGAGAAAAATGCTGGAAGAAGTAGATGCTGGCTCTCAGCACTGACAGCTTGCTTCCTTTCTGCTTAATAAAACTGATGTTTCATTACCCCTGTTCTCCCCCCTCCCACCCCTGCCTTTCCCTATTCTGAATTTCAGGAAAATATAAATGATAAAAATTTCCCATTTTGGCTGTGGATTGAGGGAATCCTGGAGCTTATTAAGAAACATCTCCTGTGTCTCTGGAATGATGGGTAAGATGTAGTCATTGCCTCCAGCCTCTCATTTAGGCTACAAGTTGCAAGGTTGTTTGTGAAGGTACTTTGGATCCAATAAAATAGAACCTACAACCAGAAAAATCTGAGGCAAATTAATTCTAGTAGGGAAGAATCCTCTAATGAGGCAGCTGCTTAAAGCAAAAACATCAGATGACCAAGCTGTCCCACTTAAGTCACAGAGCAGGGCTTTGAATGTTAGATTTTTTTTTTTTTTGCCTCTGCTCACACTGTGTGTAGGTTCTTCCCACTGTCTAAAACAGAGCCTCTCTTGTGTTGACAGGGAAGACTGAAGTACAACAAAGTCATCATCCATCTTAAAAAAAAACAACAACAAAACATACACCACAAAATCCAACAAGCAAAAAACCTACCCCACAAGCAACCATCGTGGTGAGCCTCCTGAGGGTGGCAGCAGCCAGATTCTGAACTTCTGTGCCTACAATATGAGTCCAGAAAGTAGGTTTTACTCATTTTAGTAATTAAGTAATTGCTGCCACAGACAGGTTTAGCCAGGGTCACAGTGACAAAACCCTGTCGACAGCACGCTCACAGCAGAGCATCCTAGCATCCCACAAGCTTGCAGGATCTACAACAGCAGGGTTGCTCTGTCTTGCTGTATTCAGCAGAAAGCTTCCAATTACTAACCCCCAGCTCCAGATCGGTTCTGTCGAAGCCCTTTATAGTGCAAGCCTTGTTTCTCTGCCCAAACCTACGTATTTCTTAGCTAAGCAGACTCCAGTGCAGTGGGAACTTCTGCTCCCATTACTGAAGCAGAGTTGCAGTTCTGTCCTGTTTGGTGTTCCACCTCAGCACGGCTGTGTGCCTGCAGGGTTGGTTCTGCGTGCGGCTTTGATAGTATACAGGCTGGAACAGCGTTACTCGTTGCCCTCTGTTACGAGGGCAATCCCCTGCTTAGGGTTTAATGGAAGAGAGGTGCGAGCTAAATCCCGAATGTAGTCAAACCCAAAGATTTTCTGCTCTTAGGTTTCCCTCTCTCAGCTGGCTTTGTTGGATAGTCACAGATCTTTGTTTCCTAGAAAGGCAAGAAGGGGAAACTGAAGGGAAAACTCTTGTCAACTGCAACGATACTTGAGTGGGAAAGAGACAAATCTATAGTATCCACTAGGATAGAGACTCCGCTTGAATACAAAAGAATAAGTATTACAGCCTCAACAAGCATTGTTATACTTAAGGCATGGAAAGGCAAAACACTCTCATTATACACAAGATATTGGCTACTAAACACATTTGTTACCCAAAGCATGCCATTTAAAAAAAGAAAAAAAAAAAAAAGCAAAACAAACGCCCGTAAAACAGGATAGCTTACAGCAACTCAAATACTAAGCAAAGTCATGATTTTAGGTGGGTGTGGTTTTTTTTTTTTTTTTTGCAAAAGGCACTTTTCTTAACTGAACAGACAGAAGGACAGTCGTACTCAAAACTTCATTATCGATGGAGTATTTTAAGGAATAAGAAGCAGTCCAAAGAAATTCTGACCTTTTTAAACAAACCACCTGGGGTTTGACCAGGGTTGTGCCCTAGTACAAGTATGGCTTGTGCAGCTCGCTCCCCACTGCCTGTTCAGACCAATCCATTTCCTATAATTACCCCGTTGGCCTCCTCGCCAGTGACATTTGCTGAACATAGTGAATTTGCAAGGTTAGTCGAATTTGCAAGGTTAGTCACACAGGCTTAATAGCTCATCTAGAAAACGCGTG
Organism: Falco punctatus; assembly: GCF_963210335.1. Classification (NCBI taxonomy): domain Eukaryota; kingdom Metazoa; phylum Chordata; class Aves; order Falconiformes; family Falconidae; genus Falco; species Falco punctatus. Next base: position 4,268,614 of record NC_137588.1, read on the forward strand.
CAAGGAATAAAGTAAACCCCACCCCTATATGAACACAACCTGGTAGCTAGCAAATTCTGCTTCAACAGCCAAAAAGGAGAAACAGCTGTTCCTTAATACACTTTTGAAGTTAAAACCACTAGCTGGGATCCGACCATATTACATATAAATTCACTTCTGCCTCCACAGCCCAGCTTTGACAGTAAAGAACAAGCTCTCTTATTCTCAGCTCAGAAAAATGTTTGTATAAGCCGCAAGGCCAAAGGAACAGTGCCGAGGAAAGCTGTGGCGATTCATGGCTTCCACAGGGCAGCTCCAGCCTATCCATCCCACTGCTGGCTTTCCACCTGTTCACCAGATAAAACCTTCTGTGAGGCTTTTACAAGTATTTCAGCTCTTCCAAGTGACAACAGCTTTTCAGTTTTCTCTATCTAGCTCAGCACAACGTGGGGTTTATGTTGAGGTGTAAACTCAAACTTTTTCTTTTCAACATTACAGCTGCATCATGGGTTTCATCAGTAAAGAGAAAGAACGTGCTTTGTTGAAGGACCAGAGCCCAGGAACATTTTTACTAAGATTCAGTGAAAGCAGCAAAGAGGGAGCAATCACATTTACGTGGGTAGAAGGATCTCAAAACGGTAAGCCAGTAACAGAGAACATCTTTGCCTTCAAAATATGTTTACATGAGAACAAGAAACCTTCACACTCTTCCACACTAAGAGCCAACATGATACACCACCCTCGCAGCCTCCCCCCTTGCCAGCAGCACACCACAAACAGCAGCAGACATATGCCTTAGCACAGCACATGAGCCCCACAGGGACTTGTTCAGGGTTTCAGCTGGGGCTGATAACACTGCCCAGGTACTGCTGCTGGCCTGGAATTCTGCTGAGGACAAGCTGCCTCCCCTCCCTCCTTAAGTTCTTTCTTAGCAAGACATCCTTAGTACATACACACCTGCTTCTCCCTCCAAACCCATATCGGCTTCCCATCAGAGGTTTATTTCCCAGGATAAGTTCGCTACAGCCACATTCAGCATTCTGTATTATTGTTCTCTCCCACTACTCCTCATACACAACACTTCCTTCTCAAACAGCTTTACTTTAACTCATGGTCCAAAACATTTGATCCTCCTCACATTCTCCATAGATAAAGCACATACTCACTTCATTTTCCAAGCAGTTCTCCTTCCACCAATTTCCAAAAGACTGATGAGGAGCTTTCTTCTTCAGTTAGCTGGACTGTTCTCTCCTCCTTTTTCAAGGAAACCTGGAGACTCAAAAACTGCAAAAAGATCCCACCCCATCCAGCCAGGGCTCCTCTCTTATCATACTACTTAAATCAGCCCCACCTGCCAGGATGGCACAGCTGCTAGCATTCACTTGGATGAGCCCAGGATCTACAACAGCTGGAAGAGAAACTGCTGAATGTACTTGAATGACTTCTTTCCCTTTGCTGCCTTCATACCTGAGACATCCAAAAATCAAGTAAAGAGAAAAGGCTGATAGTATGTGGAACATTCAGGGAGGTTTTATCTTTCTCTTTCTATGATGCATAAAAGCTCCAAGTGGTATCTTGGGATCAGGCTTCCTAATAGGCAGTAGAGTTGGAATGACATCATTTGGAAGAAGGTTGAAAAGGTAGCGCAACTTAAATTAGTTGATGAAATATTGCAGTTAATTTCCACAGCCAAGTCACCCCAGTCATTCTGAACGCAAACTGCACCAGGAGCCATCACTACGTGCTATCCCCCCGTATGCTCTCCTGTCCCACAAAACAATTATGCTCCTTTTGAGAGGCATTAAATATTTACCTGTGGCACAGTAGGTGTCATCCAGGCTAGCCTTTTGCTCATGGGACCTCTGAATTTGTGGAAGTGGCTGCAGCTTTTTAGGACAGTTTTAGAAAAAAACTTTGAAACCACCTGTAAGAGTCACTGCTTTTCTCCTCTGCAGAGCCCCAGTTCCATTCGGTAGAACCGTACACCAAGAAGGAGCTCTCTGCTGTTACGTTCCCCGATATCATTCGCAACTACAAAGTGATGGCAGCTGAAAACATTCCTGAAAATCCACTGAGATTTCTGTACCCAGATATACCCAAAGACAATGCCTTTGGCAAATACTACTCCAGGCCTAAGGAGGGTGAGTGCTAAAAACGGCTCGTACGCTGTCAGTGCGATGTTTGTGCTTGAGGTGCTTGGGCACTGTATCGGTTTTGTGGCATCGAAAGAAGGGGTAGCGCTTGGACGGAGTGTCCTGGCAGCCTGTGGCACGCCGGAGTGCTGCGCAGCTGCAAGGTGACAGCTTTAGTAGGCTAAGAACAGGTCTGGTTTTAAAGAGGTGCAGCATGAGATCTAGTCAGATCAAAAAAACCCCAAAAGTAGTTGTCACTGGCCCTTACATGTGAGCCTGTGAGGTATTTCGGAGATGTAGGTTCCTGCTAGCAGCTGGACCCATGGCTCACATTGGACTGGCACAAGGGCTGGGCCTGCCTGGGTGGCCTGGCAGCACGTGTTGGAGAGCTACACCAGACTTTAGTGGGGGCTCTGTTCCCCGTTTTCTATAGGGGAAGAGCAAAAAGGAAAATGTGTCTTAACAATGGAATAAAATAGTGCTGTGTTGATAAAGCTACATCAAACTGTAGCAGAGCTTTTGTACGCTGTTTTCTATAGGGGAAAAGGAAAATCTGACTAAAAAATGGAATAGGTTAACCATAGTGCTGTAAAATGCATGAGAGAGACTTGCCCCTTATCTGGGTCACAGGCTTTATTTTTGGTACAATAAAGATGGCAATGTGAAGTAAACCTGCTGAAAAAAAAAACCAAGCTTTTTTTTTTTTTTTTTTTTTTTTTTTTTTGTCTCCTTGAAGCACCAGAGCCTATGGATTTGGATGGTCCCAAGGGAAATGGCTACATCAAGACTGAGTTAATCTCCGTATCTGAAGTGTAAGTGGAATGCTGGATTTGTAGGAACTGATCATAACTTTTTTAGCTGTGGTTCATGGGTATTCACAGTATTTAAGGCGTAGGCGCTCCTGCCAAATCCCTCCTCTCTCGGAGGATCTGATCACACTGCATGCATGCAGCGCAGTGTTCGAAACACCAGGTTTAGGTAAAAACCCTAGAAACTTGCAGGTAGTTGTACCGGCAAGTAATTTCTTGAAGAGCAAGTTCTTACAGACTTGTTGGGCTTCCATTAGAATGTAGATCACCGGGTAGGCCCAGTTTTCACTTAAAGCCATGCTGGCTTCGTAAAGCGGATTGCGCACAGGCTCGGTCTTCTTCACAAGAGACCCCATTGAGCCCTTCCGGACTCAGAGCCGGGCACGGCAGCCCAGATGTGCCTCACTTCTACAGTGAAGGTTTTTCCCTGCTCTTCTCCTCCTATTAGCCACCCCTCCAGGCTCCAGTCTCCAGAAAATCTGCTCCCCATGTCTCCTGAAGAGTTTGACGAGGTGTCTCGGATGGTGGGCCCAGCAGAGATTGACACTGTGGTATGTATCATAAACCAGCCTTTTGTGGTAGGGTTGAGCTGGGACGTGCTTTTTTCCTTTCTTTTTCCCTTCGGACGTACATCAGACACTTGACAAGCTGACGCTTCGGAACGAGTCCGTTCAGATGCGTAGGAAAAGCTGGGAATCCCGAGTTAGACTGGGATTGCTATCAGTTGTTCCTTCCCCTTGTTTGTGGGGATCAGGGTTAAGAACAGGAGGGGGAGGGAAGACGGGGGGCAGGAAGGAATAAGGCTGTGCTCCTTCTGAGGGGTCTGGGTGGGGAGGGAAGCTAGAGCAGGCGTGCAGCTTGGAAGCGCTGCCATCCCAGCGCTGCTCAGGTACCGCCTGTTAACAGACAGCAGCCTCGTCCTTTTGGGGTGTACTTCAGAAAAAAATTCCAAATTGAAGCGTGGGGTTGTCTTTTTTTTTTTTTTTCTTTCCCCATGGTAGTTTGATCCTAAGATGTGAATCTGCTGCTCTTTGGCGAGGACCTGGTTGCACTTTGTAGTTAGTAAAGGGTAGAGTATTAGGTCTTTACTTGGCTTGTTTAATTGACATCTACTTTTCTTGTTGCAGATGTGTTCAGCATATTCAACTTAAAGGCTGAGCTTTTTACTGCTGATTAGCTTACGCATCCTGCTCTGCAGTCAATGGCTTGGTGACACGCTTTGATTCTTTGGTTTCTCAACCTGAAGGTCCAGTAGCAGTTTTTAACTCATGGGCTTATGGACAGCATTCTGAGCAGCCTCCTTACGTGCGCTGGTTTTGTTTAGAAGTTCTTCGTTAAAGAATTGCCAGTTAGCGAGATACTGCGCCAGAGCAGAGTTAAAGAGGAGGATGGGAATGAGAGGCAAGAGTGATGGGAGAAACACGCATTTTTTTGTTTAAGGGAATTAGTTAAATTTAACATTTAAAACAGTTGGCTGTATGTAGGCGGCTTCAAAGGAAAGCTAGTTCTTCTGCAGAGGTTCTGCTCAGAAAGCTTGCACCTTCTGTGGGAACTACTTCTCAAGAAATTTCATAGCTTTGAATTTTCATCTGCATCACAGAAGAGAAACGCTCTGCAGGTATACCCCGCACTGAACCCACGTGCTGCTGAAGTTTGACCTGGTTTAATCATTTCCTAAGGGCACGGTGCAGCGAGAGAGCATAAGCCGAAAATGTTAGCTGGGTTTCATGTTCGCTTGTTTCTTAAGGCAAGGTCTCCTTGTGTAGGACATCTAGCACAGCCTTTCTCACGAAGAGCACTTCTTAGGCCACCACCTTAAAGCTGTACTGGAACATGCTGAGCTTGTAGCTCAACGGGTACAACCAAGACTAAAGCCTCTGCAGGCTGCAGCCGTGCTGCCTAGCGGCAGTGTCGGACAAAACGAGACCTACTCTGAAAGGCTGCAAAAAGGGTTGGAGGTTGTTTTTATTCGCTGTGTTTGATCTAGCAAGGTGAGGATCTGGTCGCTCGTATCTTTCACGATAACAGATGTGCCATTTAGGTTAGAACAGGTGGAATGGAACTTCATTTTCTCATGTACTATGAACCAGGGCATTTGTTTTAACTGTTGATTTGAATAGCTAGAAGACCTTACAGGCTTTGATAATGAAGTGTTTTTGCAATTAGGGATAAAGCAAAGTGAAGAAGTTAAATTTATACGGAGCAATAGCTGCAGGGCATGCCATCTTTAGCACTTAAAGGATGGAGTTACCAGAGCAGGAACAGGTTTGTTTCTCGGCACCTTTGAATATAATTAACAACTCGCAGTCAAGAGGCAAGGCTCTCTTAAGCAGCTGGTCTCTAGGATGCAGCCGAGCAGAGGGACAGACCACAGGACCCCACACACAGGACCTTTAGGTGGCCCTGCTTGAGCAGGGGGGTTGGACAAGGAGACCTCCAGAGGCCCCTCCAACCCCAGCCCCTCCGTGACACAGGCGCTGCTGCAGCTTCTCCAGGCGCTGCCCTCTGTTCCCAGTGCCTGGCAGGGTGGCCGGGGCCAGTGTCACTCACAGGGACTGCAGTGCTACTTTGCTGCCACTCAGAAGCGCTGGACCGACCAGCTGCTGCTTAGAAAAATAAATGGCTGGTTCAATTTAGCGTGTTGTGCCCAGGAAGACTGATGTGCCCCGTGCAGTCAAGAGAAAGAAAATCTGAAGGACCTAGAGCACATAACGTATTTAGCAATGCTTTCCATTTAAACTGACTTTTATTTTTGGTGCCCCAGGCCCCTGAGGTTAACAGTGCTACAGAACATCACGGCTGGTGACCTAATGCCTTTATCTTACTATAACTAGCTGAATGTGTGTCTTTACTGTAATAGAAAAATCCAGTATTTGTTTGTTGAGCTACATCTCGTACTCATGTTCTATATGCAGCTGTTTATTTTCACGACTTTTTTACTTCCAATTTTATTGACAAGGGTGAAATTTTCTTGTGAGATTTAAAGCAATCAATGGCTTTGTCTTTACACAGCCAGTGTTTTTTTTCCCTGATGGAACATTCTTTTGTCATTTTAAATAAACTGAACTGTGACTTGACGCTTTTGTCCCTTCTCCTGTTTTGCCTACTTCTACGATAAAGATGACGAGTCTGCCAGTAATTCACTGTGTATCTCATTTTAAACTTGTTTGTGCAACTGAACGGTTACAGCCCTAAAGCCTAAGGCAGTGGAGATGCATTTCAGTCAATACAATGCTGCAGGTCAGCCTGCAGTATGGAGTTCTTAGGAGGTAGCTATTCTGATTTGTTTTTTAATTATTTCTGGTATCGTGTCACTGGGGTTTTTTTTCTTCCCCAACCAAACTTCAGTAAACTCAACTTGAACTTCTAATCTGAGTTGATCAGCAGGATAACCGACCTACAGGTGAACGTTACGAGCTATCAAGCTGGTCCACGGCTGCGTCATTTCCCATTGGGGCTACTCAGTGATGTGATTCCTTGTCTCACACTTGTCAGGCTTTTACATTAACTACATAGCCAGAATAATAATACAGGAAAGAAACAGTTGGTGAGATGGAGGACAGCAGGAGTAAAGAGTAGGCAAGAGAAAGCTAGAGCTGTTGAGGGCACTTAGCCAATCCACTTAGGAATCCCAGCATTAACAGAAAGCAACCAGTGAAAGGACACACAGCTCTAGAAGAATAGGTAAAAAAACCCAACAAACCACAGAACACAAAAACATCGAGAAAAAGCAAACAAAACAACCAGCACGAAACAGAAAAAAGCAAAGCTCCATCTGATAAAGTCATCCTGAGTTCCCGTAAGCCTCGCACCGTGGATGTGACCAGAGGCAGTCGCATAGATAAGCAATAAAACCCACCGCCACCTGGGTATTTCCATTTATTATGCTGTAAAAAGCAACACTATCTGGATTTTATTTCTCAAAATAAATAACTTTCATTTTCAGAACCAGTACAGCTCAAGTTTAGATTCATTCATGGGAAACTGCTAGAAATACATTCATCGCTGTCTATTCCCCACGACACAGAATCTAAGAGTCAAGATCAGCCCAGTCCGTTACCGTGACCAGAAGTACACTGCCAGGAGGTGGAGTCACCCACAGTCCAGCTCTGAAGCAAAAAAAAACAAAAACAAACCCGGTACAATACATTTTGTTCACAAAGATAGGCTAATTAATGCTAAGACTATCACAATATTTCTGAGTACAAAGCATTAAGTTAGCTTAACGATTTTAGGTTGCGATACAGAAGAAACATGTATGACAAAAACCCAAAGGAGCGGAGAATCCTCTTTGGAGCGTAAGGAAGTCAGCGTTTGAGAAGATAACCAAAAGCTATTTACGGTAAAATCTACATGTCAGTGTCGTGAATGATCAACAGCCAAACCAATGTACTGAATATATTTATATTTATAAATAACGCCATGTCTAAATAGCTGCATCGCTGAATCGAACATTACAAAATAATCCATCTTCTCACAATGAGGAAGTACTAAAACGAACCAGCAAAAATGCACTGAAGCGAAGACCGGCTAAAAGCACTCGGTATGATTCAGGAAAGCGTTAGGCTGAGGGACAGCCATGATCTTTAGTGTTAACTCAGTTAAAACCCTTCTTTTGGTTTGATTGGTTTGGTTTTTCTGTTAAATATATGTGTATTATATAATATACCTATCTTTTAAAAACGCCAGTTTGAGCAATGCAAGTTTCAGTTAAATAAAGCTAAACCAGGTATTTTTCGGAGCAGCTAAAGGATATGTTTTAATAGGAAAAAAAAATACGGAGGAAGTCAGATTAGCACTGAGATACAGAACATTAAATCAGAATCCATCTGAAAATATTCCCCTGCGCTGAAGTTGACAGGTCTGTTGCCAGAGAAAACATGTTGGGATCCAGCTCGGAGAAGAGCCCTTGTGCTGCGCAGTGACCGGTGTGGCTCAGCAGGGAGCCAGAGGCCACCTCGTTTAGTTCTCCCTTAGAACTAAAGGTGGCTGTGACACAGGATGTGAAAAGAAGGGGTTAAAAGCCTTCAGAAAAATAGCTGATCTTTGGACAAAAAAAAGAAAAAATACAAGGAGAGAAAAAAAAAACAAAACACCAACTTAAGAACAGTAAGATTCTTGAGAAAAAGTGTTTGATAACCATCCCAGCCAGCTTCGTGATGCTGTTCCAGGGCTTCGCACTTTGAGACTCCCCCAAGATTTCACCACCATGAAGACAGTCACCGCTTGTGACGGGTACCAAGCACTTTTCCCGTGGTCTGTCCTCCCTGCAGGGAGGCAGCATGGCTATCGACGAGAGACTGTACAGGGACCCCGGATGGTTCGTTCTCAACTACACCGACCTGCTGGGCCACGCTGGAGAGGGTGCTTCTCCCGGGCCCTTAGTGTGCTCATCTGCAAAAGGAGGGTAACGTGGTTCAGACCATCTCTATAAAGTGCTCGGGCCATTCTAGAAAGAATTTGGACATCATTTCAGGAGGATTTTGCTGCCTAAACACAGAAAATTTAGACTTTTGAGATCTAATGACTTGTACGCTATGCGCGAGGATAAAACCAGCCGTACACGCAGTTCTCAAGCACAGTCTCCTTTTCCACGTGCTGAACGATTCTCACCTAACATTCTTGTGCTAAAATCCTTGCCTACGTCCCACAACGGCGGTGGTTTGTGAATATCGAACTCTTAAGTGACCGCTCGCTCCTGAGGCTCCGTGCCCCGCTATCAACAGAAGCCGCTGCACGTGGGGCAGGGAACTCTGGCACGTGCTGCTTCCGTGGACAAGCAGCATCTGCCTTTCCCACGCCCGGGCACGTGCCGAGCTGCCATCAGCGGTGCGACAACAAATGCCACCATCCACCGCAAAAAGGCATCACCTGCTTGTGCTCCTGACGCTGAACTCCTGCTCTACACCAGCGGCATCCCACCGATGCAACAGCCTGCAGCGCGAGAAGAGAACAGACCCCCAAAAAATCGGGCCGCCCTCCCGCTCTGCTCATGCTTTGATTGGCTCTATGCTCCTTAAAGCTGTTTCACTCCACCCGCGTTCCTGATGACAAGCCTAAAGTCAGTCAGATTTACAAGTACTATTTGGTTTGGTACTTTGCCCTTCCCGTACTTCCGCTGCCCTCGCCGGTTGGCAGCCCAGGAGGCTCCGCAGCTCGGCGGCCTTGCCGCAGGGCAAACGGAGCGGACGCACCCGCCTTCCCCGGCTGCAGGGGAAGCACTTTAGCAGCTGGGTGTGCAGAGAGAGGAGGGAGGCAGAGGGAACCATAAGAAACTCTTCCAGAACAAAAACAAAAAACCCCACTAGACACTGTCTGATGTTACAAGTCACATTCCCCTATGCCATTTTGGTCAAAAAAACCTTAAAACAGATTCCCTGACAAGACTACCTCTAAGAACAAGCCTAGACCACTGACAACTGTCACCTATATACTCTTGATATTTATATTATGTAAACAAGGTTGTGTGGAAATCTCTTTTATTTTTTTCCCCAAGGTAAGTGCAGATCCTTAACACACCCAGCCTAAATCTACATCAGCATCCTCAGCTTTTGAAAAAAAAACCTCACTGACGCTCATACCCGACAGTACTCTGGCTCACCTTGGCCATACTGGAAACAGAGGGCTACAGAAACAAAAATTCAGCAGAAAAAATTCCTGACCACGGACTAGAGTTCACACAGAACACAAAAATAAATTAAGTAGTGCACAGTAAAGCCAACAACAGCTAAATATTTTTATACATCAATTATATGCAGCATGAGGTAATATTGCTCACATTATGGAGGGAGATTCTTAGTTGGTTTTGTTTCGAGAGAAATTGGATTTGTCCTGTGCGTATAGAAACTCCTGTAACATAACACTGAAGTAACAGAGACTTCTGTAAAATATATACCACTATCAGATAGAAACACACACGCTCTTCATTACTTATGTATACCACAATTAAATAGGTGATTGGATTCTTAGGATCTAGCTGAAGATGATTATAGTAAGCCATCTAGGTTTTTATGGACCGTTCGGTTCTCCTTCCCGTTGTTGCAATCCTCTGAGGGCGTGTATTGGACCTGATATTCTTGGAGAATTTTAAATACATCGTGGTGTCCAAAATGTAAAGCTTCGTCCATAGGAGTGTTATTCCACCTACAAGAAGGAGCAGAGCACAGCCAACATCAGCACCCACGTACAGAGCCCAATGCACCGACAACCCGGTTCTTCCCACGCGGCGCTAACCGTTCAGCCAGTTCTGGAACCGTGAAAATACTTTGGAAGCCGACCTGTGAGCACAACCTCTGCTTTTAACGGTTCGCCTTTTTTTGTTCCTGCTGGCTCTGCAGAACCTACAGAGCAGCGGCAGGGTCCTGTCCCTTCTGCTCCCCTGCACCGGCTCAGTAGGTTCCCGGCTCATTTGCCCGGCACCGCTCCTCACGGGGGCACGGAGATGCTCCTGGGGCTCCAAACCGGCAATAAAGCCACTCACCTGTCTTTGGGGAACGGATTCACTTTGCACGCTTCCAGCAGAAATTTAACAACATCCACATGACCTGTAAGACAAGAAGGCTTGTGAGTGTATATACGTGTATGTATCTCCATGTATATACATACGAAGTTTCAAAAAGCAGGTGATGCCACCTACAGTGAGCGAAGGCACCCTAAGGAAAGCCGGCCACCACCGACAGCCAGCGGATCACCTGTGAGGAGGCATTACCTTCTGCAGCTGCCACATGCAGGGCTGTTCGTGAGTCATAGTCTCTTTGTTCCATATCCATTCCTGACAGAGCAAATCTGAATAAATATAAATAAATATTAAAATATCGCAGAGGAAAGTCGTACGTAATTACAACAAGTTACCAAACTAGCAGGGAACATCACCCCTATGCTGAAACGTCTGCTGCAAGAGGGTCTTGTACCCTCGGTTGCAACAAAAGGGGCCCTTACGGCTTTGGCTTTAAAAAACAAGGTAGGGGCTTAATTGTCTTTCTGCTTTCCAGTTGTCGTAAGGAAGAATAAAATGTCTGCAGGAAATGTAACAGTTAAAGTATCTGATCTAAATCTAACACGGACAAGCTAAGTCATATAAGGCAAAGTGATTTTATGCCAGCTGAGGACATCCAGGGAGGACTACCACGTCTGAAAATCCCCAACAGTCTTAAGCTGTTGGCAGTTCTTTCAGCACACTACCGTGCCCGGGGACAGCAGAGCTGAACTACACACATTTTTCCGCCTACTAATGATATTCACATATATTCTAGCCAAATTTACACACTTATTTAGGATCTCTTACCATTATTACTTTAAATGTTGCAAGACTCTATGCCAGATTTCAAAAGCAAAGCTAGATTTCCTAACCCCTCCCAACAAGAACGCGCATTTTCCAGCCTGAATTCTTGTGGCAGTTTCAGAATTGAATTATAAAGCAGGTGAGAGTACAGCTGGGATTTTTGGCTGTCACTATAAAAAAAAAGCTGGTTGAGGAAACATCTTTAGACCATCCAAAGCGATGGAAAACAAAGGGGCTGCGGGATAGTGTGAGGGTACCTTTTTGGTAGTTAGGGCTGGGGGGGGGGGGCGGGACTGGTCAGTTGGTTGGGTTTGGGGTGACTATTCCATCCCCCGGCAGCTCGGATGTCCCCGACATGGACACAGCACATGTGCGCATCCCTATGGAACCAGCAACCGCGGGTACCAAACAAGCAGCATCCCCATTCCCAACCCCGCACCGATTTTTACCTCCGGAGTGCAGATACGTCCCCCGTGTAAGCAGCAAACAGCAGATTTATCACAGACTTCACCTGCAAAGAGAGATGAAGACCAGTTTATTGAGCTTCTTTCCACCAAAAGAAAACAAAATGTAACCCCAGAAAAGCCCAGCATGACCAGTTGGTCCAGTGCTTCGGGACCAGCTGATTTTACCCCCTCCCCTGGTGACACTTTGCAGAACAGTGTAAAAATGAGAGAACTCGTTCCAGCTTGCGCCGCTACTGGCACTTTTAGGTCTGTCTTTCCAAGGTGGAAGTTGTAAGGACAAGTAAAGGAACGACAAAACACGCATTTCTACTCTACCGTGGGTAAAAAATACGAGCTTTGCTGTATTGACAAACGATATTTCTCTCTTTGATGCTTTGTAATGCAATAGCCAGGATCACTGGGCAATCGCTCTGCAAAATTCATCAACACCTCATAACAAACTCATTCCAGAATTTTAATTTTTTTTTAATTAAACAGAGCAGACTCCTAATGCTAGGAGAAATCTATGTTAGCGGAAATGAAGAAATGGCACCGGTTTTGCTTTGTATACATATTTTGCTTGCATACTTCTAATATAAGGGCTTTCTTAGAATTGCTTAAAAATATTTATTCAATCACATAATGAGCTGCCACAAGAAAAACAAGGTTTCAAGGCAGACAAAAGCAGGATCGTTTTAGATTGAATAAAGTCTCAGACAAGTAGTGCTTTTCTCAGCTACATTAATTATGCTAATAAGAAACAACACTGTTAGGTTACACCAGCCTTGTCCCATGCACATTTTTAACACATTCTGGCTATAAAAACTCTACAAGTTTTAACTAGAGCCAAAACTGACAGGATAGATGGTTTTAAACATCCCACATCAGCTTCTTTCATGAACTGATATAGTCACTTCTAGGCAGCATTTCACAGAAATTTCCAGTGCGTTTTCTAAATGCCGTGCTACTGTTTTGAGTCCACAAAGTCCTGTCACTGCTACCAGCCAGGTAACAGAGGTAAAGGAGAAAACTGATGCCGCACTGACCTTCTAGAACAAGGAGGAGAAACAAATTTAAAAAAAAAAAAAAAAAACCACCACCAAAAATAACCCCCACCAAAATCACAAGCAAGTCTCCCACAGATTTCTGCAAAAACACTGGTGTGTTTGCACAGGGCCACAGCCGAGCCAACATCTGCGCCTCTTACAAACCCAAGCAGCAGAATTGCTTGTTATTTTTTACACCTCAGATATGTGCTGACGCAAAGAGGGGCCGAAGCCAAAGGGGATGGAGGCAGAAAGGCCGGATGGAAATAGCAAGGGGAAACAGAGCCCCTCGCCTCGCTCCGGTACCCACGAACTCCTGCAGCTCCTTTTGGGTTCGCACAAGGATGCTCGTGTGGCTCCCCCCGCCTCGTGCCGCGGGGTGAGACCTGCAGGTCTCCGTCCCTCCCCAGGGGCTCAGCACTCAGCACCCACCCTGAGGCACCTGGGTCCCCCTTCAACCGCCCCAAACCTCCCTTCCCTTCCCAGACCCTCCTCAAAAGCACTATGGAGGGCAGGGCTGCTCCTCACCGAGGGGGGTGGGCGTGGTGTGTTTAAAGCTTGTATGGAAAAGGAAAAAAAAAAGAAAAGGTGGGGGAAAGAGAAGGAGGAAAAAGAATGGTGGGAAAGGGAAAAAAAAAAGAAAACCCCATCACAAATCGACCCAGAACACCACAGGACATCAGCATGGGCTTTGCTGGGACACCAAGCTGGCCACCCCTGGCTGAGCCCACCCCCTACAGCCCTCCTGCCCCCCACAGTGGGGCTGCCTTCTCCCCTGCCCCTGCTCCGGTGCAGAAGCGAGGGGGCCGGGGTCCCTCAGCACCCCGCAGGGACGCCGCGTCTCCTCGCTCCAGCCCCAGCGCAGAGCCCTGCGTCGCCCAGCGAGCACCCACAGCACTCCCGTGAGGCTCTCGACACAAAACATCCCGGTCACACCAACCCATGGCGTCCTGCAAGAACACACACGTGTTTTAAAAACAGCCTGCAGCCCGGCATCTACTAACACAGGCACGGAAGGGGAACTGGGCTTGATCATCTCTAAATTTCTGAAGATGCTCCAGGAGCCTTCCTCGCTGGGAGAGGAGCTGTACGCTGCTGGCGCCCTGCGGGCAGACCGGGCAGCGTGGGAGGCTCGCAGGGCATCCCAGGCCAGCAGGTGCCCAGCACCCCGCCTCTGCAGGAGCCAGGATGAGCAAAAGACGTTCTGTCTGTAACGAAAGCCATTTCATGTTGGCTGGGCTTCTTTATGGTTCTGGGAAATGCAAATGTCTATTAAAATATTTAAACGAAAATAACACACATTCCTTCCTTACAAAAAAATAACTTCCCAAGTGCGCCTCGGGCCAAGAATCCCTCTGGATTCAGCTGAACCTTTTGCTGAGAAGCCATTTTTCTATAATGATGTGACAAAATCTAATTTGGAGATTGCTGAGGCTTTCTAACACAATCTCTCGGGCCATGTCTCTCAGCAACCCGGGAGAGGTTACAGCCGCTCCTGCCTTAAGATAAATAATGTAAAATCCAAGGTCGCACTATTATAACACTGAACTTCTTGACAAATCAAACCAAAAAGAAATACAAATCCAGACAAAAAGAAAAAAAAAATAAAACCACTGCTTGTTTAGTTCAGAAGGAGGAAATACAACTGCTCTCTGTACAACAGTAAAGGGAATGAGATACAAAAAGCAGGAGACAAACAAGTTTAGCACAATTATTAGCAGAATAATTATCCAGAATTGGTCAGGAATGAACTCAAGGTGAAAAAAGCTGCATGTAACATTCAGAGCTGAAACAACCCCTGCAGGGCTACCTGCCCCCACTTCAAGTGAGACTTTAATGATTTTATGGAAGAATGAGGTTGGATTTGCAAGCAACAAAATACACCGACTCTGTAACTGCCCCCTACTCTACCAGCAGCATAGCCCAGGCCAAAAAAATGAACACGTTTTATAAGGTAAGAAGCAAAATTGCTCAAAAGGCATCCCTAAACAAAGATGGGCATAAAAAGTGAATTCAAGAATAAAATTTGAAAATCTGCAAATACAAAATACATTTCAAATTCAAGGCAAGGAGACATTTGCCACAAGCGCCTTCTCAAAAACCCCTTAGTTTTCAAGGGAATATTAATCTAAGTAGCACAAGGCAGCTTCATGTAAAAGGTTATCATCGACACTCAGAAAAAGTTATTAGGCGAAAATGACTTGCTGTCAGCAGCTCTGCATCTGCACATTTCAAATTCAAAGTAAGAATATACAGCATGTTCTTGAACATCCCTTAGTTTTCAAGAGAATATTAACCTAAGCAGCATGTGTGTATGTGTGTATATATTTATATATATATAAAACTGTCATGTAAGAGGTTATCTGCATTGAGAAAAAGTTATTAAGTGAAAATAACTTGCTGCCAGGATCTGCACAGAATCTCACTGAGGCTGCCATGAAGTCAAGCACAATCAAGACTTCAAAAACGCACGGAAAAATTCTCTACCCCCCAACGCACAGCTCACTCGCCTGAAATAACAGGTCTGTTGCCAAAATCAAGAGCCCAAGAAACTCTGAAGTGGGAGCAGCAAACATGATTGCGGGTTTGTAACTGTAGAGGAGAGAGGGAAAAAAACAAACAAACAAAAAAAAAGGCGTAGACGACAGCTGAGCTGCACCCATTCACACGAAGTAGGGCACGAGGGACCAGGCAACTGATTTAGGTGCTCAGAGCCTTTGTCAGCGGGTTTCTCACCGAGCGGTACCTTCTGCGTGCCACGGTCAGTGCTGGTGTTTCTGTTTACTGCGCTGATGACCACAATTTTTCCCTCATCTTCAGAAACAGAGAATCTACCTTCAACCCGACAGCCAGGAATTACCTTTTCCTAGCGCACACAGTTCCTTCGCTATGAGAACTTCGTAAAAGAAGGGATGGAGCCCCTTGGCTATGGATGGACACACACACAGCTGTACCCCGCTATCAAACCCAGAGTGAAAGCTATTCCACCTCTGGTCAAACAGGAGATAAAAGCTGCACGTGCCGCCCCGCAGAACTGGGCAGCTCTGCTCATCACCCCAGACACGGGGAGCGCCGCTCGCTCAGCCGCGATGAAACCCTCTTTGTACAACACCTCACTGAGCGCTGGGCACCACCCTTGCTGCCCAGGTGGTAAAGGTTCCTCAGGAACACTCGGGTCACTCCACACTGAAGATCAGAAGCCCCAGACCACACACCTTTCATATTCACCTTCAGGTTAGGAGGTGTCAGAGGTCTCGGGCTCAGCGGGATGAAGCTACGATGGACCCAATCTAATGCCGGCAGCGGTCCTGCTTCACGTCAGAGGTGGCCAAATAACCACCTCCAGAGGTCCCTGCCAACTAACAGTCCTGGGAGTCTGGGGGTAGGAACGCCAGCAGCACCTGACAGAAAAACCAAGCCCGCTGCTGCTGCAGAACCACGCCGAGGTCCAGTGAAAGGGCAGAAACGCTCCGGTTCAGAGCGGTGGGAGGTCACGCGGCTGCGGCAGACAGTTCAGATAAACACTGGGGGCCAAAAGGAAAAAAAAAAATTAAAATAGGAAAAAAACATCAATCCAAAACCCCAGAGCACAAACCGAGTGAGACACAGCACTGACAGTTAAAGGAAAACCGAGTGTAAAAGCGACACCTAGTCCAAAGCTTTCACACGGCAGTTATTTTAAGCATCTTCTGATTGTGCTGCAAGTTCCAGAGAAGTCTCCTTCAAGCAGCAGGATTCAGATGCGAAGCCAACTGCATGTGAACGGAGGAAGCGCAGCAACAAGCACGGGCTGTCCCAGCCCTCCAGGGAGCCCAGCGCACAGCACGCACTCCCCAGTGTCCCCTCTCTGCCTGCAAACACGCTCTCAAAGTAGGTGAGAAGCAAGACATGGTGGGGTTTGGTTTATTTTTCAATTTCTCAGTGTACCCACCTGAAAAAACTAATGAAAAAAAAAATCAGTTTTAACTTCAGTATTAATACACTGAAGTTAACTCACCGCAAGTGAAATTTCAACACATGGATAACTGATCGGAAAGGCTGGGCTGGGTGGAACAGCCTTGGTGGAGCAGTCCTAACAAAACAGTCCTTCCCAGCTGAGCTGCGCACCCAAATCCAGCCCACACGAGCAGAATTTAATTTAAGTAGTCTTAGTCTCATGATGGCTAATAGCAAATCCCCATCTAAGGCTGAGATGAGAATCACTTCCCCCAACACAGACTGGTTTAGAGGACTTCTTCCTTTTTAACGAAGAACAGCAGCCCACGGATCACGGCCAGCTCTAACGCTATCAGCGGAAGATCTCTCCAACCACCTTACAGAGCACAAGGCGCTACCGTTATTGGCGCTTAGCTGGGAAACTGAGGCCCAAGGGATGGAAACGAACTGATCTGGCAAACAAAGAGTGTCCTGGCTCACGCGCTTCAGCGTTACAGGACAACAACCAAACCTGGAGCAGGAGCCGACCCCAGACAGCCGTGCCCGGACACAGCTGGCACGGCCCGACTGCGGCACAGAAGGGGAGCTCTGCTCCGTACTCCGCTTGGGTCAGGAGAGACAAGCCAAACAGCTGTGCATGAAAAGGAAACAAATCCTCTAGGAAAAAAAAATTAATTTAGCTCAGAGCTGGATTAATTCCATGAGCAGCTCTTAGCTAGAAAGGTCACTGAATCTGGATTTTCATTTCCGACTGTGCCCTGCTTCCCGAAAGCACTCCCCTGCGCCTTTAATTTCTTTGAAACCATTACAGAATTTACAGTCTAAAGACACGTTACTTCCAACTTCACTGTTTCTCCAGGTGGCAGAGGAACACAGTCAAGCCCAATAGTTTAAAACGGTGCTGCTAAAGGCAATACAAATGAGGATGCTCCCCCCAACCCCCCTCATCTTTCCAGGGCTCTTTACATCACATTCGGGGACAATGCCGCAGGTTAGCCTTCAAAAAAGATGCCCAAAATATTAGGGGGAAAAAGGTTGTTTGAATGCATGCTGTTTCTCAAGAACTTTGCCATACCTGCACTTCACTAGGCACCAGGCCCGGCGTGCGGGCAGGAGACGCTCAAATACAAGGGGCAGGGGGGTGAAGAGCGAGCGGCACTAGCTGAAAAACACAGGCCACCACGCACCTCTCGCGTTTCATTTTTTGTGCTTAAAATGTGACGCAATGTTCCTTTTGGGAGTCCTCCCCACTTTGCCAACCAGCTTTAAGAACTGAGCTTTAAACGCTCCCCTGCGCAGCACAGAGGCGCAGCGACAGACCGGGACCTAAACGTCAGCTCTTGCAGCTCAGGACTTCTCTAATGACAAGCAACCGTCACAGCGACGCCAGGTCCTGAGGCACGGGGATCTCCGAGCGGGTCCAAGACCCTCGGTGCACGGTACCCCATCACCCGACTGACTGACAGACGCTCCCAGCCATAGGAGAGCTGTCCTGAGATGGGAATGAAGCTCTGCAGCTCTTCACCAGTGCAGAACACACCAGAATAAAGAGCAGCCCGGCTTGCCTGGAAGCATCTCTGAGGCTCAGCTCTCCAGACCACTAAAACCTACCAACGCTGCAGCACAGTTAATCTGCGTTTACGACACCTTGGCCATCGTCCTTTGGCACCTGCAGCAAGAACCGCGGCTGTGGCGGCACCGCTTCCCTGTTTATACCAGAAGTCTGACGGGTGTTGTTTCAGAACGGTGGATCCTGGCAGCACATCGTTACGAGCAGGAGAAAGGCAGGAGCGCAAAGCGCACCGTGATCAGTTCCTCTTTGCACAGCCCTTGCTCGCCCCACCAAAAGCCACCGCTGCTCGGCAGCTGGGTGACACCGACAGACCGGCCACATGAGCAAAGGTCCTGCTGGCCAAGAGACGCGGTGCCCTGAGGCCGCAGCCGCTGCCCAGCCAGCCCCGCTTCCGCACCCATTGTCAACGGCGCACGGCGGCACTAAGCCGGCTCAGCGCTGGATTAACTCCGGCAGGCAAAAAATAGAGTTTTAAGCTGTTTAAGGTGAGCGAGTCTCTAGCGAACGAGGATTAATGTTTCATACTGGGAAGAGACAGGCTACTCTGAACTCTCCCTGTTCTCCTGACCTCTACAAATGACCAACTACTCATGAGTAAGGCAGGAGCAAAGAGTTTACGTGCGCCAAGAGGGACTGCGCAAAGTAACAGAACTCCACATTCAACAGAAATTCAACTTCGCAGTGACAGTTCTGCTGCTTTTCTGAAAGCAGATTCCCCGATGAGGGTCACCGAGTACGAAGCAAGAAGCGATCATTCCTCCCGCACTCCAGAACAACGACGCTCATTTTATCAATGGAAAAACATGCCTGAAATCTAAGATGCTGATATAAATTCTGAAACAGCAGCGGTGACCTATAAAAACCAGAAAAAGTAAATCTAGAGTTGTTAGATTTAAAAATAAAAGTTAGATAAAAAGAAGTTAAACAGTTTAGTCATCCGGGTTTTAGGCATTAACTTGTAGCCCAACTACGCTGAAGCACAGCCTACAGATGAGTTTCATCACACATGTAAGGTTTCAAAATAAAACTGAAAAACAAAACAAAAAACCCCAAACCTGCTCAAAACGAATCCTGAAGCTTCAACGCTGAAATTAAACCTAGAATGCAAATAGTCCCTAGAAGGACGAAAATAACCCAGGGATGAATCTCAGAGAGGAATGCAGGTATCTGCATGTTCAGACACTAGACAGGAACACTTATATTTTAAAAATGATTATTTTTTGTATTTAGAAATAACTTGCATTAAACTGGAGTCTGCTCTCCGGGGTCCACTGACAAAGCTAGTGTTGGAAAAAATAATTTAAAAAAATATCACTATTCAAGTCTAAAAGAGACAGCCACACTCATCCTTTAAAATACCACACCTCAACAGGAAGCTAAGCTGTACTCTGTAGGGAAAGAAATCTCAGTCGTAAGTATCTTTGCAACTGAGCCTCTGCTTAGTTTCCCATGAGATACAGTGAAAGTTATTACCTACAGGGAAGAAAAATATTTACTATTAAAAACCATAAACAAATACCCAATCTATCACTCCGTCCTCCCACTGAAGCTTCCTGCAGCTTTTAAAACTGCTGGGTGTCAGTCTGGCACAAACAGATCCGACACCGGGCGCACCTGAAGGATGGGAGCCGGCACTGCGATGCCAGGGTGGCAGCGCCGGAGCAGCGCGGCCGTGGCACCCTCCAGTGCTGACGCCCGCCCTACCCGCGCCAGCAGCCCGCCGGGGTTTGCTCACCCAGCCCCACGCCGGCATCGGTGAGGACCAGCTCCGCAGCAGCCGCAGGGCTCGCCTGGCCAGGTTCTGCCCCGGAGCGTTCCTAGGGACGGACAGCCCGGGGAGGAACCCCAAGCAGCCTCTGGATTAAGCCACGACGTTACCTCGTTCTACAGAAAACTAGCAAGTTACATAAGAAAACGTAATTTCTTTAAATAACTTTGAGGCATGCAAAAATAAGTCTTTGGGCTTGAGTAAGAGTGATCAACAGATCACACCTACCTCTACGGCCACCAAATGCAACTGCCTCTGACGGAGGCTCTTCCCCCAACTTTAAATGAACACAAGGCTCACGAGAAGTTTATAAAGCTAGAATTTCCTGGAAAACTCTTTGTTCCCATTGTACTATAAATAATTAAAGGATACACTTACACACATTTGTATATTATCCATTATATATATATATATATATATATACACACCCACTGAAATATTTGAAAGCCCAAACAAGGCTAGCTGCCTCCATAACACTTTCACTTCCTCAGGACTTTTTCCCACACCTTTTTATCCTATTTTCTGCATTACTAATCCTCGTTTCCTCATGTAATTTGGGGAAAGCACAGAAACAACTCTAGAATCTGCAAACATTTGCTTTCAACTGTGTTTTGAAACTAAAACAGAAAAAAGATTTGGTGAATATTCCGCCCCCCCCCCCCAATCCATTTTCTAATGCATCAACCAGCAATTTCTTTTCCTCTAGATGGTGCAAGCTCCTCTCTACAGCACAGGACAGAGGATGATCCCCAGCTCCTGCAGTTCCACGAGCTGCGGGTGCAGCATTTATTTTTGGAGTCAAAACTGCAACAGCAACTTTCAAAGCTGCTACCATGGAGTCTATTTTTGGAGTCTCCCTGGTGGAATTAACTTGAAATGCTGCTTGCACAGCGATTATTCACATAGCTTGCGCCGGCGGCGGAAAACTAACAGCCTCACAAAACACTTGTTTGTTCTTCGGAAAGTGCCACGCCGTTTTCGGCAGCCACGTCCAAACACGATCCCTGTGTACACCGAAAGCTTCTCCTCCCATGACTTACGTCTAGCCTGCAGCCACACACGAGCTGTGTTTCCACGTGTACGTACCCCAAGCCGCTTTAAGCCAACTGTACGGCTCTAGCTGCAAAAACCTACGGCAAGCCAGCCAGCCAGCCCTTCACCCAGCGCCACGGAAGAGCTGCTCCATCTCCCCTCTGCTCTATCAGCTGCTAACAGGTTACTAACAGCTTCCGTCTGGAATCACTTAGGTGTGTTACCTGCGTTTAGGACTGCCACAAAGACCCATGCCAGCACTCCAGAGCCTACACACAGACCCTTCCTGCACCTGCATAGTGGAGCTGATCGCAGAGAAACAGAAGGAATGCATTATTTTAGGTAATATTACTGCTTTTTTTTTTCTGTGAATTTATTAAATATTCCACAAAAATGTTGGATAATTTTTGACATTTAAAGGGGGTTTTGACCTTTAAATTATTGATCCAACTACCAATCAGGATGGCAGCCGTCAGCAGCTGCTCCGAGCAGCTAGGTAGGCTTTGGGAGACAAACCGCTGCTCAGTTAGCAGTCTGCTAGTAAATCTGTGGGGGAGAATTTCAGCGCCAGACTGTGCTTCAGGCACAGGGGAGGGAAGGTGGGAAAAGTCACGAGACTGGTGTTACTGTTTGCTAACAAACAGAACAATTCAGCAGAAAAATTATGTCAGCCTGAGATATTTTTTTTTTTAATTTGCGTATCCAGCTGGACAAAAATCACAGTAGGATTTTATGTTTTGTTACAATTTAACTCTCAAAATGGTTTCAAATCCAAATTCAATCTTTTAAAATAAAAGCTGGTCATTTTCTTCTTCTGACTTCCTACGTTTTTTAATTGGCTGGTACATACTGCCCATGGTAAAAAAGCTACATTCTATGATCCTAAAAGCATCCAACATCTTTAACATTTAACGTTTAACATCTGAGAACAGAGCAAGGCGTTTTGACTAGGTTCGGCTCGGACACAGGAGCACTAATGTACACACAAGCTGGTACTGGTAGCTCCGTCTTGGTATTTGTACAGGAGCTTGTGCGTGTAGCTGAGTATAAGAAACATTTCATTAAACCAAATACATACACTGATGATTTATCTTGAAATCAGGAAAAAAAATTAAAAAAACCATAACCCCCGTCCTTCAGCCTGAGAAGAACTGTCGAGCTCCTTTACTGGAAGGCTTATAGGCTGAAGTGGCCAAAGGCAAGGGCAGCCCTCCTGGAGGTGAAGGTTGAGCAGGGATGGTTTCCCTCTCCGCCCCTCCTCATCCACCAGTTTACAACAGATTTCTACCATTCTTATTTCCCTCATTCAAACCTTTTACAGATAGCTCAAAACGTCTGAAGTACTAGATTATGCCACCCAAAACTGCAAATAATTAAGAGTATCGATACCACATTTTACAGCAAACTGAGTTTCTTTGCCCATCTCCGCCTCAGGTCCTACTTTCACCAGAATGCTCTAAGTTAACCTAGCTATTTAAGAGCATCTAAAAATGATACTTGTTACAAACTAGCACAAGACTTCTTGGCCATCATGGTACAGACCAAAATTTCCGGAAAATGCTACAAGCCTAATGAGGACGCAGGAAGCAGTAATGGGGAACAGAAGGTTCTTTCCCTTCTGATCAGGCGTGGCCCATGAAAGCCAGACTCAACCAGAATAATTCACCTCTTATTCATAACACGGCCATCAAGTGGACACAAATTTCCAGAAAAGAGTGTCTCTCACCGGTATTCCTCAAATCAGCATCTCTCTACCTGTGAAAGGGCTAATTCATCTTAAATACTAACAGGCAGGAGGTGCAAGCTCTTCAAGGAGTCAAAAAAATATCCTTTAACTCATGGAAAAAAGCAGGAGTTGCAGACGGGTCTGAGCTCAGTTCTACAAGTAGCTCAGCCGCTACATGCTCAGAGATTATTACATTTAATTCTTCTGATTTTTAAATGATAAATGAGAATTAGGAACTTGTAAGTGAGATTTACGATACTATACATTTCCAGTATAGGTCTTACATCAATAAGCAGTAAGTCTACTTTGTACTATGTTCGGGCTTTGCTCAGGTGCCTGAAAGACAGTAACACAGTAACTGTCCCTGGAGATGGCAAGCTACGGGGGCAGAGACCTTATTTCATCACAACACACACTGTGAATCTGCAATGACTTAGTACTTACACTTCTGGCTACTGAGATTAATTCTAAAGCATTATTAAATGGATGCTGTTTAAATTATAGATAAGACTATTTAATTAAAATTAATTCAAGAGTTAAGTAATTAAGCAAAATGTTTACTAGATCAAGTGAAACATCTACTTACCTCCAGTGAGATTCTTTCAAATAGACCATGCCCATCTATGCCACTCCTGAGACTTGTAAACCCCACGGGGTAAGCCCAGGCTATTTTGCCCAGCCGTGTTTCTCAAATCCCACACTCCCACCACCGCCTCCCCCAACGGAGGCAAAAGAATCAATCCTTCACCAATACTGAGTCCAGAACTTGAGCTCCAGAGGTGGGGAGCGGGTCACACAAACCGAAGTTGAGTTGAATCCCTGCATACAAGCCTCTCGCCCAAGAATCGGGGCACTCAGGACGATTTTTACTGGAAAATATTACTAGTATCATAAGAAAGTCCAGGGTGCATGGATGGGCCGGTTCCCTCCTTTCCTGTACCATCATTAGTGGCAGGGCACACTCAGCCTGACAGCAAGAAATGTGGGAAGAATAGCACATGGTAGGTTTTATCTTTCCCCTTTCTAACAGATAAAACCACTACTGAGCTGAACTGGTTCAAGAGGTATGCAGAAAAAACCCACACAAGTCAGAGCTCGGAATTCAGAGCCGTTGACTCCACCAGTATTACATTACAAGATCCCAGGAAGGAAATTCCTCCAGTTGGAAGACAATTCCTGCAAAAAGGCCTCAGGATTTTCTTACACACAACTATGGCACGTAACATTAAGAACAGGTCCTAGGATGGACACAGCCGATCTTGCCCCATCACAGATGCCCCCGAACAACTCACAGATGATCCTAAATTTTTCAACACAGGAGGCCTTCAGCAACTCATGTGGAAGCTTCACCAGGGCTTAGATGACGCTGCAGTGACTGGGGAGCTTCCCTCCCTGCGCACGTGCACGCCTGCACAAATCGAGGAGTCTGGCAGAAGAGTAGCTAATCTCGAGAGCTGCTCCCTTACAGATGCCTTACCCTTTGCTTCATACCCGTGACCTTTGCTTTGGGAACGATTATGTTGATCTCAAAAGGTACAAATCCTGGGAAGAGAAGAGACGCTCGTGTACCAGAACTGCCTGACTAGACTACAATGAGCTTGGTCATGCTTGGTTCCACCAGCTTTTTCTGATTTCTTCTGGTATCAATGAATCAACATACCTCTTACTTTTGGAGACAACAGTATTAAGTGTATCACCGACAAAACTCCCAAAACATGAAGTAAAAATTCAAATCATCTTTAACTAGATTTAAGACCTAAAGTTGGTTAATTTCACATACATTTAACAAAACAAAAAACCAAAACCAACCAACCAAAACAAAACACAAAAAACCCACACACACCACAAACCCAAATCCCCCAAAAACCTTTCATGGGCATTGATAAGCTCATAAACTGTGCCAGCAAGCACCATTTTTGAAGACCTAATGAAGAAAATTCAGTTAGTGAATCAGGCTGTTCCAGAGAACTGTGACTTACCAAGAGGGAGTAATAGCAAAATCTAACCTGGCCCCTGTCCTGGTGACAAAAGGTGTTACTGCTGGGTTGTTTGTCACAAATAGTACCACAAAGGAACAGAAAGCAGAGAATTTTAACAAAAATTTTACAAGATCAAGTGAAACATTTGAGGTTGAAAAGGCACAAAGACTTTCACCCTTCAAGTCTGAGGATGAAGGCCAAGCTAATTTCCAGTTTTAGGTGGTATGCATTTCCCATCGGTAGTTTGGGCAAAAATACTTGAATCTTGCTGCCATGTCCAAAGCATCAAAGTTATGGGGAAGAAAATGAAGGACCCTCTCTCAAAGGCTTTAACTGACTCTGTTGTCAAACTTTTGCAGCATTTCTTATCAGTAACGAAGTTTTGCCTGCAAGTTTGACCGCAAGTTTCAAACCAGTACAATAATAATTCTTGTAGTAAACTATTACAGGAATCTTAGGGTCATCACCATCTCATGATGCAGACTTTGGTAGTTTCTGTTCGGCCCTTTCATACGCTAATCCCTGCAAACACTTCTGCAACAAAAAGCGTACAGAAACCTTAACAAGGGGAATGACCACTGAGCAGTTGACTCTGGGTGCAGGAAAAAAACAAGAGCCTTTGAAGTAGTGGATACAGACATTACTAACACTGCAAGATTTGGGACCAAAGGACTGGGATCAACCACAGTCCCATGAATAAAGCAGAATGCTGATGGGCGCTTTACTGACGCTAGCTGTGTTAAGCAGACAGGACAAAAGAACGTCTGCCTTTTCAAGGACCTATTGACTATAACTGATACCCACACAACCGAGCAGAATAATGCTCCCGCTTCCCAGGCTGTAGGTACTTCACAAATTACGGACAACAGTTTCCTCTTAACTACAGGACTTGGAACTGGAATTCTTCCCAAAATAGAGGAGGATGTTCCCAAAGATGCTTACTGAAACTTTACTAGCAAGAGACTGACTACACCTTACAGGCTGAAAGCAGAATAGGGGAAATCTTACCAGAAAACTGCACTCTGCTCCTGTCGGGACAGTTGTTTCTAAGCTATTAGGAACATGTTTCTATAAACCTCCTAATTTTTAGACTACTTATTCAGGACCTGCTTTCCTTGCATTGGAAATATTTCTTAGCTTAAAAAGATCTTGTGGCTCCATGGTTTTATCTCCATACCACGGGAACAGTCGTATTATTCCCCATCAGCCTTTGCTAGATGGGGCAAGTGTACTCAGCTGTTCAGCCTGCTTCCCCATGTCCTAAATCATAATTCTTGACCCTTTTCGGCAATGGCATAGGTGGCTTTTCTTTTCTTTTTTAAACATGTTTGATCAGAACAATTCATTCTCAGACCGAAATTACTAATTTTAATTAGCTGTCTTGCCATAATTAAAGGTTGGAGAAGTTTAAAAGAGCAGCCCTTTAAAAGCAGCGTGAAATGCACCTCCCATACAGAAAGCCAAAGCTACATATATAACCAAAACCAGATCTAACAGGCCAAAAAAATTGATATGGAATGAGTAATTTCTAGGCAAACAATGAAGTTGCCTGCTTCAAGGAAAAAGCTGGACTAGTGAATGACATCAACAGGAAACAAGCAACATTATCTCTTCCTATCACCCCACTTGTGTTCTCCGTTCATTGTTTGATAAGAGCTCTGATCACAAGAGGTCCCAACAGTAGCATGCTGTCCCTCAGCAAATAATATACTTCCACGTTTGCATTTAGCCTTTTATGCTTTAATAGAAAAATCAAGTGAATATGGCATTTTAAAGTCCTTAAATCACTTTATTTTCAGTGATATAATAAAAAAAAAATAATTTAGGATCCAGTAGGAAAATACAGCAGGAGGTGAAAACGTTTGTCATTGCTGACCAAAAGCCGTTTTTACCTCTGCCACTTCTAGGACTCCCTAAAGGCCAACAGGTTGCCACAGGACGGTAAGCTCATCATGCACAGTGAAAAGAGAAGAGTCCCCATCACAAGCTAAAGAAAGGGAAATTTCAGCTGGAGGTTAAGGAAAAAAAAAAATTGTATATTTGATAAAAGCGGTAAAGCACAGGGACAGGTTACCCAGTAAGATTACTGAAACCCCATCCTTGGAGGTTTTCAACACCTGACCGGCCAAGTCCCTGAGCAACATGATCTAATCGATGTTAGATCCTGCTCCGAGCAGGAGGCTGGACCGACTGATCTCCACAGATCCTTTCCAAGCTATACGACCTTATGGTTTCAATTCTTGGGTTGCTTACAGGCACTAGAACCTCCTGCACTTCATACAAAAGGGTTACGATGATCATCACCAGCCAAGTAAAACTGACCTGATTTAAGAAGGGATATAGTAAGGTGAGTTCCCATGTTACAGGCTGCACAAGATCTGTAGTAACACGTGCAAACTTCAAATTCTGTACACCAGCTGTTCGGCAGCTCAAGGGAAAAGCCTACTTAATGATAGCACTTAGCTATTAAAGAACTTTACAAAGAAAATAAGGTATTTGTTGACTGCATTACCAAAACAATTATTTCAATTTTTCAGAATATTCAGCAATATAAAAGAAAGAATCAAACTCATGCAATTTCACTGAAAAATCATGATGCCTACCAGATTAAACAGAAGCACGAATAGAGAGGACCAAAACCAAAAGAAGTCAGACTGTATTCCAAGTCTGACCAAGTAACTGTGAAATTCACATACCCTGATCTCTAGCAGCAGTACTACCAACTGCCCGTAACTTACAAAATAACAGTGCTACCTAACTGGTAGCTGTAACTGATCAGCTAAAGGGGTCAGAGGACATCTGGAAAGAAAATATGCAGAGGACAGCTTTTGCCTTCTCCTGGTATCAGGAGAGCATGCAGAGGGCCCCACAGAAGGCACCAGCTACGTGCCAGCTAGGTCAAGAGCAGAGCAGAGCAGCAGCTAAACCAGGAAGCATTGCCTTAACAAAGAGATGTGGTCCCCCACGTGCCTGCTGCATAAATGAAATACGTGGAAGTAAGGGCTGGCTGGAACATTTTTGACGGTAGAAAAGCATTCTAGAATTATTTTCTTTTCCCCTTGTCCTTCCTCCAACCCTGTTTCCTCATCAGCCTTAGTGCCGAGGTGTCAAAACGTCTATTATTCTCCCAACGTGTAAACATGCCTGTCTCTTCCTTCTTAAAAATCTCCACGGTCCAGTTAACTCTAACAGCCTCACTCTAGGTCACGCATCCACGTCAGCTTCATTACCTAAATTGAGTTCTGTTTAAACTACTTAAACTGGTGCAAAAACCCCAAGAAAACAAACCAAACCAAAAAAACCAGCAAACTTCCCACCGGCACACTTTTGCCAGCCTAAAGTTTATTGTAAGGCTGCATTTAGTTAAACTGCAGCTTCAGATTAACACTACACAAGGCCTGCTATTGCACGTGCATTTTCAGAAGTAACTGAACTCTGTGCAGAGCTCTGCCACTCAAGTCTTGCAAACACTTCTAAATGTGAAGTGTTCAAGCGGTATCAAAAGTCTGCATAAAGCAGTATTAGACGCCGGTAATAACATCAAATTCTACTTGCATGAAAACCAAAAGGGAAGAGGGCATTTCTATTTTGCACGCAGTATTCTCTAGAAGGAGCTAATGGTAAATCAGAAATTGCTTGATTTAAATTAGGTAGTTTAATAATTTAGACTGCAACAAACTATTTCACATAGCAGGATGTAAATTCCTGGAAGAACACAGGACTGTGCATGACCCATCCTTTAAATGCACATCATTATACACACTACTTAGTCGTGAGTTTTCTAGACCGGACAAGAAGCGTGGAACAGAAGATACTAGCAAGATAAAAAAAAAAAAAAAAAAAAAAAAAAAGGTAAAGTTTAGTTATTTTTCTGCCTGCTTTAAAGACTCTTGCCATGCCTGCAACTACTATAACCTTTCTGTGACATTCAAATTCCTCAAAGAGACTCCGCACTGAAGATAATGTATTAGGTGTATCTAGGCATCCCAGGAAGAACTGCACTGAGAAGTTTGTTCTTTCACTACAGTAACTGCTTCTGAACTCCCACCAGAAAACTAGAGAAATATTCAAACAATACACAAAAATAAAACAGTAAAAGCCTACAAACAATGTTTAGGATACCAAAACATTACACGCCAATTATGAAGCTCATAATTAACTACTTTGCTTACAGCTAATTATTGTGCATCAATGACATGTATGTATCAAGACCACAAGAAAAAAGAACAATGAAAAAACAACATACTCTATATTCCCTCTCCCGCCCACCCTCTTCTGACTCCGTTGCCTTTTTATTCATCTGCCCACCCACTGGTCTTTTGACAAAATTGCACAATGTAAAACAAAATGTAAGAGCCAAAATAATTCCATAGTAGATCACCGGTGGTTCCCTCTTTGTATCTACTACTCTTCCACCCTTCCTCCTCTTTATGACTTTCAGAGAATACACTCTTTTGATACGTGGTATTTTATGTACAAGGGACATAAAGCCAATTTTAGAAACACAGTACAAGTAACTGCAGTTTATAAATCAATCTACAGAAAAGTTAAATTAATAATTACGGCCATCCTCAGTACAGGCAGATCTCTAGTGACAAAATCTTGCCTCGGAATCACCACATTATAAATACATCTACTATTCAGTCTCTGAAATAAATTTTCACAGAAAGACACGTAAGCCTGTGACAAAGGGCAAGTGCTTTCCCAGGAACCCAGATTCAACAAACCATTGTTCAGATCCTACTACTGCTACTACACAAGGATGTGGGGTTTGGACCACCATCCTTGCTATACGTAATTACAAGCTGTATTTTTCACTTCATAATGCTCAGGATCTACAGTCGCCACCCTGGCGCTGGTACCATTAACCACGTATTTTCCAAGTGACTGAATTAGTATCTTTAAAACCACACAAATACGCAGGGACATTAATACCCTACTGCACCATGACATTTTTATTAGAAAAGTCACAGTGAGAAAGTTTTGCTACTTTGATATTTGCTTTCAACTTTCCAAGATAACAGTACAAAGAGAAAAATAATTAGATTATTGTACAAAATGTTTAAGAAATCTTGGGAAGATTTTCAATGACTGGTTTAACGAAATCTGCTTCTTCCACCTACTTTTCCAGAACTTTTTCTCTCTTTTAGAACGGAGTGCTCACTATCTCACTTCAGTCTCAAAAAGGTGTTTGAACAAATCTGTTCTCCATTGAGGGAAAAAAAATACAATAAAAATCAGCTTAAAATAAATTTATTAAACAATACAAAAATAAGCATGCTGGAAATTGGATACATAAATAACATACAATGCAAATGAAAAATGGAAAACGAGACAGGTAACTTAACAACTGAGCCAAAAGGTACAACACAAATGCTAAAATAAAATTTTAAAAAGCATTTACATTTCTAATGAAATGTTAATGATGCTGACAAAGAAAAACAACAAACAAACAGCTAAAATGCTTGAATATCAAGAATTGCTATTTACTGTAGCACAGGTGAACACTAAAACCGTTGCAGACTTCAGACATTCAATGGCTAGCCTCTATCGCCACATACTTCCAGACCCGCTCACCCAAGGGGACGCAGGCGTCCCGGCAGCCCCTGCCATGGTCCCCGCTAGCCGCGTACCCTGCCAGCAGTAAAAGCCACCTGCAGACACGGCCGGCCGGACCAAGGAACTGTGAAGTGCAGGCAAGTTACACTGGTCCAAAGGAGTCTCCTCCTGACCCCTCCTAACTAGAGGCTGGCTTAAATTCTGAGACAGGCTTCTAAAGCATATATTACAGAACTGTAATCTCTCTCTCGTAAAGCTTTTGTAAGCTGTAACCTAAATAGTCTTATTATGCGTATTAAAGACCTAGTAGTTTCCTTAATTTTATATTTCCCATGCACGATTTGCCTCTACCACAAGTTTTGTATGTAACTGCCAAATATAAATATGGTTAAAGGTTTTATTTTCAAGTTGAAACCCAGATGGAACAACTTTCCATCCTCAACCACATTTTTAGAGTTAGATTCAAATAGTACTAAACCCCAGAAAACGATATGTGGAATTAGATCAAGCAAATCTTGCATCATACATTTTCCTTTTTTAATTAAATCAGTAGTTTCACCTGCAACATGTCATCACTGTAAATACTTTTCATTAGCAGCACAGACACATTACGGTCCCTCTTGCAACTGAGGGTCCCTCAGGTAAAGACATGTAACCCTGCAGGGTCTGAACACCTGTTATGTCTCTGTAACTACTAGTTTACTGTAAAATCCTCAAACAGGTGAAACTTTCGTAATTCAAGACTTTGCCTTTACTTTATTTTCAAGATAAGCACTGACAAATCTAACCTTATCATCCACGATAAGATTATAAAACAGCTATTATTCAGCAATTTATGACTGACGTTTATTACTGACATCTGCACCACAGATTTACCTCTTCATCCCAGCAGGACTTCAAATTCACTGAAAATTGATGTTCTGTATTCTTTTGCTTAAACATTTTAATCTAGGCTTCAAAGACAGGAAACCCATCCTTTGACAATACACTGCTAGACAATGAAGATTATTCAGGGTTTAGTCAGAGCTTACTTCAAATGCTTATGCAAGACTATCCATACCTAAACACGAGTAATTAAGAACAGCTTGCTTTCACAGAGAACATCAGCTTTGCTTTATGCATCTTCCTGAATTCATAAACATCCAGATGGGTCAAAAAAAGGGGCAGGAAAAACCTAACTCCTCCCTTATGCGGAACTCGCGTATGAATGCTCTTTGGAGTTTTAGATAAACTAAAAAGGGAGGAGGATTGGGGGAGGGGGGGCAGGGAGAAGGGTTGGAGGTGTTATTAAGGAATTATCTGTCACTGGCTCTTAAAAATCCTCAGCAAGCTAACGCCACTCATCACTACCTAGACAAGTTCTCTGCAGTTTTATAAACCAGGACTCTGCGTAATGTGTACTGGGGGTGGGATGTCTCAAACTATCTACAAACTTATAAAGGGTTAAAACTTCTACAGAATAATTGTCTGAGATTTTTAGCATCATTAATAATCTAATAGCTACAAGGTCAAGAATTTAGCAAGCCTGTGCCCTCTGTCCAGCACCGCCTACTGAGCCTATTCAAAGCTTATATACAACCATTGCAAACTACACCCTACTCAAGAGATTCAAAATTATCAAATTATGCAGATGAACTGGTGCGGCTGCCTGTAGAAGAACGCAAGTCCTGTTTCTCAGCAAGCTGACAGCAGTGCAAACTCACTATCATTTTAAAAAGTAACAATTAATAATCACTTTTTAAACATTTGCTCACGTGTAAGTAAATGGAACCTCTGATCTCATATATGAACACGCACATACATTTGCGGTTGAAAAATAAGTTAATTGTAAACAGCTTTAATAATATCTACCTATCTGCTTGACTCTGAAAATACGTCCTGCTCACTACTCTGTTGGTTACTACTCTAAAACCAAGATTGCTTACATTCCTCTCGAGGGTGGAGCACAGCATTATTAGTAAGGCAGACTTCTGAGTCATAACTACCAGCTGGCAGTACAAGCCGCTAGCAAGACACTCAAAATAGTTTGGTAAGAAATCTTTCTGCTGCATTAGTTAACCTGCAAACAAGGCAGGTTTTTCTTCCCCCTTCTCCCAGTCCTCCCCAGTCATTTTTGCTTTTTTTTATTTAAATGTTAGTATTAATTACTAAAGGTCTGATAAAAAAAAAAAAAAAAAAACCACCAAACTTTGCCAGCCTGGCAGATCCAAAGGATCCATTTCTGTTCAAAGCAATTTGAAAGCTCATATTAAAAAAAAAACCAACAAACAAACAACAACAACAAAAAACCAAGGATATGGTAATGATTCAGAACCTATCTCCACTTAATATACAATTATTTAGAGATTCATGAATTTGCTGTATTTTGTTGATGCTATTTTACTTTATATTTTAACTAAAATTCTTTTATCTTTACCTGCTGACCCTGATCAGAAGACACGTAAGTTCTTGCTTAGCTCTAAAGTTAATTTACTTAAAATTCTCAGATATAAACAAAAATTAACAGATATACACAAAAGTGGTATATCTTTGACAACATTCAGATTTACCTTTTTCTAATATGTTTTAAGTAACTACAAAAGCCAGTTAACAGGTTTGGGCTTTGTTGTTTGCATGTGCTTCCCCCCGCCCCCCCCCCCCCCAGCCCCGGCCCGTGAATTTTGACAGTCTTTTTGGTATAGCATACAGAATTTACACAAAATGTATATATAAATGAAACACCAGGTAAACAATATTCAAATAAAAGTTAAATCTAGAGATGCTTGAGGATCTTTAAAATGAAGAATTTAATGAAACTAGAACCCATTCATTTAGTTTTGCTCTCCCCGACCTTCCATTCTATACACTACGGTTCTGGAGATGTCCTCGTTTGATTCAGGTGACACTTTTTTCCATACTGTTTCTTTTAAAGCAAGTTCTTGCTGGAGATTCTCATAGTCCATTGGTCCAAAGGAATGCTAGTTGTTCAAGCAACATACATTATTTATTAGTGTATTTGAAGGAAAAAAAATAAAAAAATCCATACTTGCAGTCAATGCTAACAGACTCAAGTTTTTCACCTCTTCACACAAACTGTTATTTTCTCTTTTCCAGTTATCAAAAAATTCAAATTCCAAATCAGGTATTTGTTAGATGTATACATGCAAACAGAAGCACTTTAAAGATCATTCTACTGTATCTTTTCCTATTGATAACTTCATGCCTTAGTTAAAACATTAATGGTAATAAAAGCAAAGAGGTTTTCCTGATCTCAAGCACCCTCACACTTTTATCTTTCGTACATGATGTAGGTGGAGTGGATTCAGCTCATTCCCAGACCGCTTCCTTAGTAACAGGCACTTGCCTACAGCACTAGAACACCTAAATTCACTGCCTGTGCAACTCTCAGCAAGTCATGTGGTCTCAGAGATATCACTGTGAAAAAATGCTAAACATACATCCCATGCACTGCAGCACAGAACAGACAGGCTAAGCCCACCAGCTGGTCAAATCTTTGTTAAAGGCAACCAGTACAGTAAAACTCTTTGTAACTTTTTCAGATACCATATACTTAGTCTAGCAAGGGAGATGAACTGCGTGAAATGGAGGTACAAATCCAATCCGAAATTCTGCTGTACAAAGCCCTGTGATAGTGTGGTCCACCCAGGTAAGTGTCCACTAATAATGTAAACTAGGTAATCTGAAAGCTTTGATGCAATACATGTCATTGAGCAGTTTTGCATTTAGAGAACTTTCTGTATTTTTTCTGACGTCTACAAGCGATACTCACTAAACACACGTATTAACTTACCCGCTGATCACCACCTTCTCTGCGAGGATCAAGCTTTTTTGCAAAGTGTCTCAAATTATCGTAGTTATGGAAATTGCACAAAGAAACCAGATCCTGCAAATATTTAGAGAACACACATTATTTTTTGTATATGATAGTCAAATGCACGTGAGATTGTGATAATACTACCACTTACGTTTTACATCATAACCTACCATCACCTGAACTAGTAGTAAGAGAAGCTTATTAAATAAATCAATACCAATGACTGTAAGGCCCTTTGAACGTAATACAGTGGTATGATTAAGCTCTAATAACACCTTTAAACTCCTTTTTAAAGTAGTACAAAACCAGATATTTTGCTAATTACTACTTGTTTAATGTATTTCTACTCCAGCTGTATGAAATGCTTCAGGGACAGGAAGAATAATCTGGGCTAGTCTAGCACATAAAACTTCAATCAAAAGGATGAAAAAAGAAAATGTGTGACAATAAGAGTTTAATTCAGTTTGACTGGAAGGTCGTAACTACAGAACTTCACTATGCTGTTGCATTTTTAAAAGTGAATGTTGCATTCACGTTACTTGTACGCCATGATCATCTATCAGCTTTTAGGTCTTATTATAATACAGAATAAATGCAGTAAATCCTTCACCTACCTACTGTTCTATGATTTTACATTTAAATTATCAAGACCATTTCACATGGAACATTAATATTTAAACCTGGATTGGTAACTTCTTAGTACTCTTAATTTGCAGCTGTACAGGTGTCAGATAAATAGAAGTATAAAAAGTTTTAACTGCTGCTCATCCACACAAACTAAACCCTTGCGTACTGTAAAACCCACGCTGTTGTCAATAAGCTAAGTGAAGACTAGTTATACAAGTGTTCACCCTACGAACTGAAGTCCACCCAAACTAGTATCACTGCAGCTTAACTGTCATCACTAGTTTTAAAAAAAGAAGGGGGGGAGGGAAGAAGGGAGAAGAAAAAAAAAAGTGTCTAGTTATGCCTGTAACTTCCAAAGCATTACCAATAATCTTACGTTTCCTGTGAGGCTCTAGATATTCTACTATTCCCTTTTTTTGGAGACTTTTCCCTCCCTCTGCATTTATTATTACTTAATCAGTATTGCAAGGTAGTTTTAGAGAAAAAATAAAAAAGGCAGGTAGTATTTTTTCCATTCTCCTCTCCTAGAAAAAACTCTTTATTAATCATTACAAAGTACTCTCCAAAATCTCTCCTTCTTCTAATGCTGCTATCAACAGACTGCCCACAGCCCTTTCAAAAGCAAGAGACGAAGCTAGGAAAAGCTCGCCCAACAACAGGGCTTGATCTATGAAGACATATTTTATATCAGACTGTTTACAAAAATCAGTTTAAAAATATACATCAGAATAGCAATATTTCATTACAATCTTTCTTTCGTTATAATGAAACACAAGCTGCATTTCCAATGTTTTGAAAATTGTTCACCTCGTGAATGGAGAGGAAGAGAAGTCTGTAAGCAGAGCCCTTCAGCTTATAATGCAGTGGACAAGAGACCAGCTCTTCCGTTACTTAGTAAAGTGCTCCTTTTCAAAGCTTTTCCACAATAAATTTCTCCACTGTTTCTGGCATCGTATTTTCTTAAATCTCATTGAATTAAAGTGTTATTTATTACTAAAATACAGATCTCTCTTCTTCGACTTTCACCTTTGGATCAGATGAAACTTGCTATGTACGGAAGAGTAACAAATCACTCTAGTTCACTTAGACCTCAGCTATACTAACTGCAGTTCCGTAAACAAAGAAAAAAACCAACAACACACACACACCCCAAAACAACAAAAAAAAACCCCAAGGCAAAACCAAACCACTAAAGGCAGTGCTGCTTACGTGACAAAAGTGAATTCCTTTAACGCTGTTGCCCATCTTGTCCAAAGGAGGTGACCAGCACATCAATCCCATGACATTAGGAACAACCAGAAGAATCCCACCAGCAACTCCAGACTTTGCAGGAAGACCAACCTATAGAATAATTGCAGAATTACTGTGATCTGCAAACATTCTTCGCTATTTTAACACAACGCATTAGCATTTTACTGAAGATTATTATGCAGCATTTATAAAACATAGGTCTGGAACACACTTAGAGCTGGGAAAGTATTATTACTGATCTCTTTTTAGACAACAACCTGAAGCACAGTTTGTGGCAAACAAGAGGTACATGATCATAGTTATTTCCTCTCCATAACACAGAGAATCAGTAACACAGTAAAAAAGATAATTTAAATGTATTTTTAGATTTTAAAAAAAAGCACCTACAACTAAGCAGCAGCACACAAGTGTATGCCATAAATGGTTTGCAACAAGGTAGTAGTACAAAGCTATATACGTAACAAAAATAATCTTGACTGGAAAAGGTAAAAAATAAAAACCCAAGAAAACAGAAGAGTCTGCCCATGAAAGTATACAATCACCTCCTTTACAATCCAGCGAGTTACTGCTTTTTTCCAATAGGAACTAACTTGTCACACAGCCTCACAGCTCTCTAAGCAATACCTTCTAGGTCACGTGAAGCACCACAATCAATTTAATGTGTACACAACAAGGAAAAACTAAAAATGCCCAAAACAAAGTGCTGAAAGCACAAATAAGATGCAGTACATCTTGCAATAAATACAGAAACATGCTGCTGGAAAACAAAAGCATGGCAAATATATACGACAGCCACTTTCACAACACATGAGGACAATTCACGAGCCTGAGTTGGTGAAGAAAAAGCAACTGTCTGCAAAGGCTTTCTGCTATCCTTTACCTCCTGTCCAGCAGGATTGCTTCAGTTATAGTTTCCAGTTACGTCTGCATCAGGACCTGTTTGTCTCGTGAACAGCCTTTAAGGGACAGTACTTATGTTTCTACATGAAAAGGATTCCCAGATGTGAAGTGGCAGAGACCAGTAAGTGCCATAAGGTATGCTGTACTAGTAGTACCATGAATCCTAGGTGAGACTTCCCCACACAATGTGCTCAATTACTAAACAATTTATGTAACACCCTTTCCTCTCCCCCAGAAGCAAACCAGCCAGCCCTGGAACATGGAAAACAACGGCACAGATTAATCTTCCTGGTCAGCTATAACTAATATTTGAAAACTACTTACATGGAAGGCAAACTGCCCTGAAAAGTCATACATGCCACAGGAATGCATTAAACTCAGGGTATTCCGGACTGCTTCAGGACTCAGGACTCTCTCACCAGTGATCGGGCAAAAGCCACCGTTAGCCAAAGTTGCTGCCATCACACTTGCTGATTCACATGTTACTTCTATTGAGCAAAGCTTATGAAAAAGAAATAAGAGATTATAAGAATTGATACTTCTAGCACAGCAAGGCCAACTATAGCAGGATCATCAATATAGAAATATAGAAATTTCTATAGAAATAACATCTCATAAAATAACCTGTAGCATAACATTCGTTAGATGACGCTAGTCGCATCAATTAATATGGTCTCAATATTCCTACTTTACAGATCCCAGCGATAGTGTTTGTAAGCCCTCTTAATAGTTTGGGACACTAATTTTCATGGGTTAGTGTATCTGCTTGATACCTCCCCCCACCCCCCTTATATTCCTTTGAGAGGAAGAGGTCCGGGAAACAACCTCAGTATTTTGCATCTGCTTCAATGGCAAAGCCACAAAATGACTGTTTTGGGGTTTTTTTTAAAAAAATGTTGAGTTTGTTTTGTGTGGGATGGGGTTTTTAAAGCCTCAGAAGATCCCACACATTATTAATAGTACATTTAAAGCTGCAAACTCTAGCACATGCAAGTCTTAATACCAGCACTTCCTGCTGATGCAGCCTTATTTCACTTCTCTCTTATATATACTTTACGATATATTAATGATACGACCACATGATAGTTTCTCCCAGGATCCCTGCTTCAGTACAGACTATACATACTTTGGTGACACATCAGGAAATGTGATATGATGCCATCACCTGATGCTGCCTCATTTCTGCAGAAACCAAAAGATAAGTTGGTTTCAACCTGAAGCTGAAATGCTACTCTGAAAAGTAAACAAACTAGTGCTCGTATTCTTGCTTTTGCCAAACAGTCATTACATGATACTTGATGAAGTTACCTAAGCCAAGTTTGCATGAGTAGTTACTACCTGGAATTCTTACTTTCCGGATGCCAAACTCAATACATCCTAGTCCAATCAACTGGAGTTGCAAATCAAGAGATTGTCAGAGACGCATCTAAAATGGCAACTGTGTTTTAAACATACGAAGTATTACACAATATCACCTACTTTGAAAAAAGTGTTTTAGGTTCTCAGCTTAAGCGCCTGCATTTTGTACCTTGGTTCTCTAAAATGAGAATAACCCCTCCTCACTTTACAGAAATAATAGGAAACTAAGTTTATTCCTGTTCAGAAAGTTCCCAGTTATACAAGGGAAGAAGGAGCATTACAGAAAACCCAAAGAAAAGAAATAACTAGCCTTTTAAGTAGAATCCAAGTAGAGTGTTGGAAAGTAAGCATTGTACAGTGAGGGGGAAAAGAAGAAAAAAAAAAAAAGAGAATTGCCACTCATGTATGAGCTGCCCTTTTTGCAAGTATGGAGTAAAACAGGGATTTTACAAGGGGAAAAAAATACATTCAGTCATGAAATTAGAGGTCATAATGTATGAAAATAAGGCCAAATTAAAATACATCAATAAAGTTAGTTTTGACATTTCTTAAGGTATGAATAACTTTGCACTCAGAAGCATATCAGGACTTGAGGCAGCAGGATAGGAAGCATTTAAAAAGCATGTTTAAACAGTAAATTCAAATAAATTGTCAGTTTTGTTCTGTAATAACAGAAGTTCAGAGTAGACTATTAGCTTATACCTAGATTCCAACTCAACAAGAGGTCAACTAAGGCTAATCACAGACACCTTACTTCATAAACAGCCATTCAATCTAAAGATCAGAGCAGGCACATCCCAATACAAAAACCTCAGATTAAATCTGCATTTAAAAAACCACTGTTTTGTATTTTGCATGAGAGCAAGTCTCATGAATCAAAACCAGATTCATTTTGAGAATTATTTTTTTTAACCTATCCCAGACTGGCTGAATCAGTAACACAACCTGAACTGCCTCTTGAGAACTATATGCAGCATGTTTTAACATTAGGAAACCCTTACTGAGGAAATACCTCCACACTTGCCAAATTCTCACTTTGTGACAGTTGCAAATAACTTGCTGAAAGCGAAAAAGAAAAAAATGGGGGAGGGGAGAATATATATGACTGGTTTCTTTTGTTTTACTCATAAGCATTGAATTAAACAAAAAGGAGGAGATACTTATATTGTTTCCTTTATAACACTATCCTTGAGCTTACAATACAGCATGCATATACTATTTTAGTTACACACAGTTTAACGTACTTCACAATACAATAAAGAATAGCAACCCAAAGAGGCAGAAGTATTATGTCAAACTTTCTGAAGTAATACATTTTAAGCTTCTAACTACTAGTGTTGTAAAGACTATTGCTACTTTGCATTAGCAATGAAGATGCTTAAGTACATCACCTAAACAAAAGCAGAACTGGATACAGCAAATATAACATCATTCATTTCCAGAGTTTTAACAGAAGCCAACAAGTTTAACTGTAAGCCATTAAAGCCTTTATATCTATGAACAAATCAACTTCTACTGCTTGTAATAGTAATTCTTTAAAGAGTCTCAATTTTCAAGTCAGTTACCTGAAAATAGAAGTCTAGTATAGCAACCATATCCGTGCCTTCAGGAAAGCACTGTGGAAGAAAAATAGAGTCTTTAGGTAAAGTTATTATTTTTCTTTCTACTATCACTTTTAGAGAGACATAAATTAAGCTATATTCTTGTCAGCATATTAAGCATTAGGCAGATTTTAAATTAAGTATTTGTTTTAATGGAAGAAATGGAAATCACATCAGATTTAAAAATAACAATGTGGAGACCTCAATAAGCCAGGTATGAAAATATTTTCCAGTACAGCTTTCAACATATTTAAATCAACAAACTGCAAAACTCATCGAGGAGTTTTATGAAGTCATCCTTACAGTACATATTATACATTTTATGACAAACAAAAAAAAGTATTATGGCTATGATCCTGGAAGAAGATAACGGGTGTTCTGTTAAAATGACAGAAGCATCACACTTCCTAAATGACAGTATTTTGAGTAACAGTATGAAAGTATAAACAGCGTAAGAATAATTTAAGCCATACTGTACATTAACAAAGCTAAAAATCTTCAGACTATGAAAAAACCCCAGCACAGAGTCTTCAAAATACAACAAACAAGAGAGATCAACCTTTTTTTCTTTCAGGTAATAGCCGATTGCAAAGTTTCTATCTCCACTCTCTCTTTCGGACTGGAACCTTCAAATAAAATTAAAAAAAAATTAAAAAGACAACGCTTCAAAACTTTTCTTTTTTAAAAAAGGTGAACTTCAGAGACACGTAACATAACTCAGTAAAAATGCACGTAAAAGATACACTACTTGCAAACACAAACATTCTAGTAACGGGACAGGAGTTGCCACAGAAGCTTATCCCACTACACCCAGTTGGAGTGAACTAGCTTGGACAACTGAATACACACAGTTGTGGTTACCGACACAAATGCTTTCTAAACA
Organism: Falco punctatus; assembly: GCF_963210335.1. Classification (NCBI taxonomy): domain Eukaryota; kingdom Metazoa; phylum Chordata; class Aves; order Falconiformes; family Falconidae; genus Falco; species Falco punctatus. The sequence continues at coordinate 4,309,315 of NC_137588.1, forward strand.
TTTGATATGCAGCCACCGACATGCAGAATTTATTTTTTAATACGAATGCCAGGAAGATAAGAGTTGCACGTACAGCTCTCGCTGCCATAGTGCCAACAGAGCACTAAGAATAATGAACTTCACAGAGGTAACCAATGCCTCTGCGTGAGATTTAGCCACACTGACGTTAGAGACATGCACAACTGAAGTTCTTGTGAATTTTAAGCCAAAAGACACCCTCTAATATTAGGGATGAAATGACGGTTTCAACGTAAATAACTGAACTTTGCCAGAAACTCAGTATGTCAACTACTAGTTGAGGCATTTTCCACCTAACTTCATTATGTAAATAAAAACCACTTACGTAGCATTACTGAATCCAACATACTCATTACCAGCCATTTTATTCATGAATTGCATCACCTGTTAAGAGACAGAGGGGGAGGGAAAGGCATGCTAACGTTTTCAGACATTGAGAAGTTTTAACTGATGAACTTTCAATCCAGCCTTACCCTAAATCTTGTAACACAATTTTACAAATGCAATCCAAACCACTAAATGTTTAAACAGCCAAATACAGATAAAAAGAGGAAACATTCAAAATTACTAAACTTCCACTTGTGAATTCCTTGAGACTTTTACCACTTAATTTAGTTAAAAAAGAATGATATAACATTAACTTACGTAGTCAAATTTTTCTGCATTATTTGCTCCTTGCTGCAAGAAAAGAAAAAATAATTTACAAAAATTGTTAACATAAGAAAGAAGTTAGTTCACTTAGAAGTATTAGGATTTTAATGCATATAACTAAGGTATGAGGCTAATTAAGAATAAGGTACTACGATCATTTCATATATTAATGAAAAAAACTAAAGTGTTAGATAAATAAAACTTTAATTATCATTTAAATTAAATAATCCTATAAGAGTCTTAGCAAACACCTGTATGTTGAAAATGAATTTAAACTGAAAAAGGTATGCTTTATTTTAAGTGCTCTCTATTCAACTTTACATGTTTAGCATAAGTGAATGTAGTAGGTTAAAGCAAAAAATACAAAACTAACAACAATCAGGATAATTATAATGAAAACACTAACTTTGTACAGATTAGTAACACAAAGGTATTCTTATATTGCCAACAGAGCTGAGCATAGGAAAGTTCAGGCTACTGAAGTTAAAATATTTCCATAGCTAGTGCCCATGCTAAGAATTTAGATTGAAGACTTAAAATAAAGTGTTACCCCTTACTATGAAAATAATTGCATTTAACAAGAAATATCTGGTTTGATTAAAAAAATCTGATTAATGTACTACTTACTAAAAATTAAACTGTTAGAAAAACATAATTTGACATTGTAAAAGTTCATCATGGTGCTAACAATGTAAAAAAAATATCTAAATCCAACTCAACAAGGATACTAATGAAACTTAGTGTGGGTTGGCTTGGTTTTTTGGGGGAGACAAGGGGTGTTATTTTGGGGCATTCCCACCCCCACCCCGCTCCTTAAGAACATTCTCAAATTTAGTAGCTACCAGTTAAAGATGTATTAATTCTTTACAGGTCTCTGATAGGTGACCTTTCACAAATTCCTATAGCAAGACACTGAAAGAAGGGTGGGAGGTAAAAAACAGCGCATGGTCTCCTGGGGGGAGTTTTTAATTTTTTTTTGAAGTAGCCAAGTAGAATTTGTTTAGGAGCTTTAAAAAACAATGGCAACACATACACAAGTGGAAACAATGTATCTGGAGAAGATGTTTTTATCAATAATTTTAGTATTAAAGATAACTCCGTTTAGGTAACAAAATTCTGCTTAATGTATCTCCAACAATTCAAGACGCTACTTGCACTGTATTTAGTATGGGAACGGGGAAGGAAGTGGAAAAAACTGAAGCTTTATATCAACCAGTATTTTACTTAATGAAATGCGTAAAGCCAGTCTCATTTCCCACTCTGTATGTGGATTAGGGTGTTGCAGATAAATCTTTGAAGCCCATGCATCAGCTCATCTACAAGAGGATGTGCAGTCATACACGTACGATCACTAGCTGAAAGGAACACCACACTGTTTTGTCAATATTATGTGCCAGTGGTTACCTTATGCTTAAAGGCCAATATCCTTAAAGGCAATAATCTCTAGCTAATTTGCAATAAGATAAAAAAACCCTCATGATACATTTCATCAAAATGTTCCTGTATATTATACCAGAACACAAGTCTTAAAAATTTAACTCCAAATCTGTTCAATGAAAAATAATTAAAAGAAGAAATTACCAACTTCATTGAACTGTTGCAGTTGTCAAAATATTCCATAGATCCTAATGCTGTAAAATATGTAACAACATTTAAACCACAAAAACCTTTTCAACCTTTCAAATGCACAATGAACATCTTTTTCTGGGAAAGTGGGTCAGCATTAGTTATGGGATGCTGCATTGATAATTGTATGGTTAGACATGTATAATAAATTGAAACAAGTTCTTTGGTTAAAAAAAAGAAAGAGGGAGAAAGGGATCATGCTTGCTGCAAAAATATAAATACATAGTATTTCACCTTTTTTTTTTTTTTTGCCCCGTTGAAAAAAAAATTCCTAGCCCTTCAACAAAAACCTGGCTTTACTAGCAGCATATAGAATTGGTGGGCAAAAGACTCAATGCAAACTCTTTCCACATCAACTTGTTATGAAAAAGGTTTCTTTTAAAAATTCACATCTAACCTCATACTTTGGGAGGAAAATCTGTACGCTAACTCAGATGATGCATTTTTAGTCCTTGATGTTCCACACACTTGTAAAGGTACTTTATATCAAACACAAAAGCATCGTTACTGAAATTAGACTGCTCGTATACCTAAGATTTTTTAAGTAATCATATGACCAAGACTTCAGTAGGGATTTAACATAATGAGTAACTAGTACAGAAAACTTCGCTTCCATACACATGATGACTAAAACCCCCAACATATTAGTTTCCCTCTTTCAGCAGCTGACAGAGGTATGCTGCTCCTCCTAAAAAGCTGAAGAGACACAGAGGCAACACACAATCTACAATTAAAATTCAAGTGCAAATATAAAATCCTAACATTCAGAACACTTTTCCATAATATTTTAAACAAATACAACAGACAACAAAACTTCTGCTCTTGCACGAGTACTACTTATTTTTAGCTTGACTGCATAAGCCTATGAGTTTGGGGGCATTGCAACAATATCTCTTAAAAAGCATTTTTATTTAAGTTCAGGTGCAATTCAACTGCCTAGAACATCAAAGGAAACATTCCATGCACTAACTCCACAAACACTTAGCACATTTACTGGAACATATGTTCATATACACACTTACTGTACACATGCTTGTGTGTATATACATATGAAAAAACACTTCTAAATGAATAAAAAATGAAGTTGAGAATGTTACGATTGAAGCAGTTTGATAGGCAGAAAATTCAAACTTGCAGAAGACAGCTCAATACAATCTTGTAAACACTTAAAACCGCAATGGGCACTACGGCTGTCAATCATAAATTTGAATTTTTTGACTGTGTCAGGTTTTAGTGATCTTCCCTTTTTTTGCTCTCCTTAAAAAAAGGTAGAAATAATAAAAAGTATTTCTACCAGAAAAAATAAAAGCACCTGCATAGGCTGCATGCCTACAGGTACATAGCGAAGAAGAGACCCACGGATACTTACCAGACCTTGCAACACAGTTAGGCAATATCTATTAGAAAAGTAGCTAGTATTAGCCACTTTTCATGGATCAACTTTCAGTGTTCATACTATTAGACCCCGTAAACTCTTACCATGTGTCTCTAGTTAAAATAATTTTTCAATTTTGAATCTAAACTAAGCTAATAAAAACATCTGAATCATGAGAAGTTTATAATCTCTTAATAATGTAAGATTATTCAAAAATTCCTTTCTGGAATTTTTTTAAGCCAAGTTTATAGCCTAACACTATACTGTGGTGAAAACATAAAAAACAAAATCATAATGCTATGTCAGAGCGCAAGAAACTCCTTTTCTTACAATTGTGCATCTTACATTAACTTAACTATCAATGTCTTTATTTTAGTTTTCTGTACTTACACACGTTTTTAACCTTATTTGTTAATCTGGGCCTGTTCTGTCTTGACAGCTTAGCATGTGTTTTCAGCTCTGAAATACTTGAGAGCACACTGTCACAGAGAGCATTTGACCCATTAAGACCAATACTATTACTATTTCAAATACACGCAAGAATTATTTTTGTATCCTTCAAGTATTAAATGCTTGCATATGTGACCACTGAATACGTGTAATTTCAAATACCACTAGTACATATTCTATGTCAAGCATCCAATACACTTGAGTTATAATAAAAAGTGCAGAATAACGTGAACATACATTCTATCCAAAATTAGTTGCTACAAGAAACTGAATAACCCAGAACAAGAGGAAACTTCAACCAAAATAAAATACCTGGCAGAGAAGATCACAACACCAACACATTTTAAAGCGGTATGTATGTACATTTACACATCAGTCTATCAGGAAAGATAACTGGATTGGGTAGCACAGACCAATTAAGCTACAGCTGTACTATTTATTGTAACTATATTGTCAAATTAACCCAACAAACCATGCATTTTCCCACCCCTCAGGTATTAGACCGTAACCGTATAGGTTTCCTAATAACTGCATCCTGACAGTAAACAGCCCCTTGGCACAGCTGGACAGGTTTTCCCACCACTCTGCCTCATTTATTTTATGACATATTTAGAAAGCTCTCCAGCATATCAGATACACACCTCTTCATGTTTTATACAAGAAAGAAAAGCTGTCATTGGATTCATTTTTTTCAGCGTCAGTAAGATCAGCACTGTCATCTTCTCGTACACCACATTTTTGCAAGGACTATGAATATTGCTATGCCCTCCTGACGTGTCTAAATGCTTCCCACGTTAATTCATCACCGCAGACTACTTCCCTTCACCAAGCCGTCGAGTTTACCATCACTGGCTGCAAAAGATCCTGCACGTGGCTGTCAGCACTTCGAGGATTTATACACACTGTATTTGCCCAAACCTTTGCTGTTAGACTAGGAAAGCTTTTATCTACAGATGGAATCTTGAAGCATACCATAAAAACGACTAAAGATCAGTCCCTTGTCCTCTGGTGATTCCTTCCACAGCCATCTGCCGCTTTCTACATATTTCACTCTGAATCCTTCATCTCATTTGTACCTCTAACACGCTACCCTCCCCGGTCAATAAAGATTCATGGAAGTGGGTATTGCTGACACAACCACTGATGCTCCTGGAGCTGACATGCTTTGAGAGTTGAGTTTAAGAAAAAACAACAGATCAAAGCACTGAAATCTATCCATACTACAGGCAACAAAGACTTTTTCCAGTCAATGTGATGTACAGAAATGTGAGTAGTTACAGAGCACTGAATCCATACTAAATCTGTACGGGACCTGAATCTCCTCCTTTCCAGCACCTGCATTTCCTTGGAGACACGGAAGAATTGACCATTTTATTGAATATCACTTTTCCACAAACTCCTGTAATTGCCACTACAATTTTCTTTTGATAACAGCTATTTGAAAACTGTTGTAACTATGTAATTTACATAACTAGTAACAAAGGCAAATGGCTGTACAATTACAAAGGGAAAAGGTCCTCAGGGTTTTGCTTTGTCCTTAGGTCCTTTTGCTAAAGCATTTTTACTGTAGATACATGCTTTAAATTGCTGGAACAGTCTGTGGAGTGTAATGCAAGTACAGTTAGAAAAAGCCATGAGTTAAGGCACTAAAATGTAAATACACCGTAGTTCCAAGCACATGGAAGTGGGAGAATCATTTAAGCTGGTAAAAGTATGATACAGTCATGCCTAGGTAAGCCAAACAAATGTAAAACTTAACATGCACATATACTTCATTATTTATTGTTACAAATGGCAAGGACTAAACAGAACACTACAGTTCAGGTCTACGCTCTGTTCCAAGGAGTGTATACCAAATTCTTAAGACAGTCAGAACTGGGTATGTGATGCTAAGAACCCTTTTTTCCCCTAAAATGTTAACTAGTTACATATTCTAACAAAAAAATATTGTACTCCAAGCATCATCTCTTATCCACAAGTAATGGTAATTTATGTCAGTGTCTAAGAGCAGTTGTGTCCAAGAACATGCATACTAACAGCTGCTAAATTCAGTACAATGTATGTGAATTTTGAAAGACTTCCTGTACCAATTTCTCAGGAAGAGATAAACTAATGAGTATCAAAGGAGGTAAAAGCATTCTTAACACTGAAATACAGCAACAATCTCTCCATAGCTATTAACATGCCATCATTAGATACATCTGCCCTACATGGTGAATCCAACCATATTTAATAATCCCTTAATTTTCCTGGACTCTAGGAGCCATACACAGTCTTCAAGATATGCAATTAACACCTCAAATAAACAAAATGAATGGAGAGGAACTGAGGGCAAAGCATGGGTTAATGAAGCCACCTTTTCCAGAAAAAAGCAAGTCTTAAGATTAGATCAAATATAAATGTGAATTATTTTAATCACTGAATAGTTAGTAGGCAATATTGTTAACTTGCAGATTGTGAAGAAGTTATTTCATGAAAAATATAACTATTAAGTAACTTTGAACCTGTGACCCTCTATGTAATTTTCTTCAGAATATGTTTAGTTTGGTTAGTTATTCAAATGACAAAGGGTATCTTAGTGGAAGCAGCACATAAAATACTCTACATTTTAATCACACCAAAAACAAATAATGGAGTGTGATAAGATATGCGTCCATTAGACGTGCAGTTACCACATGCAAAAACGATAGTGCAATGCAATACTCTTCATAAGAACATTACGGAAAAGAAAAAAACACCCCAAAAAACCCACCCAGCAAAAACAATCTCCCAACCTTCTAACAAATATCACAATTGCATGCAGTAAACAAATCTATGTTATCTGTTCAGAAGTACACCATTTATCAAGGACTATGTGCCTGCTACAAGAGGCACATGCTTGTGTTTTTGCCTTATGACCCGTAGGGCATGTTGTAGTAGGGCTAACATTTTGACATTTCAGACAAACGTGTTAAGTCAGATTTTAAAATTCACTATTATCCAAGTGAATTTCAATGCTCAGTCAACCTTTAAAAAATATTAAATGTGAATAAATTTACCTGTCATACTTAAGGCCATTTTCTTTCACCTACAGCTATTAAAGATAAATGTCTTTAAGCAGGAGTTCTTACACCTTCTTTAAATATAAAATAACAGAAAATCATGATCTAAGTAATTTTAAAATCAACAATTTGGAAATAGGAGGTAAGAAACACACTGTAGCTAATGGACTTTAAAACATAACTAAGAAAAAGGCTGTAAACAAGAATCTTAGACCTCTGAGGTAAGAGTATTTACTTTTCTACTTCAAAACTCCAAGGGACTGACATGTTCCCCACAATTCTAAGCAGGTACCCTTAGGAAAAAAAAAATAAAAAAATATATATAGCTTTTTGTACCAGTGGCTACCAAAAAAAAAAAAAAAAAAAAGCAAAGCAGAAAATACTAGTAAAGTAACTAGCAAACATTAGCATTACACAGAATTTATGCCATTTACAACTTCAAGAGATATATACAGATTTTCTAAGGAAAAATAAAATACAGCTTTCCAAAAGGTTCAAGATCATGGACTAAAGATGTGAAGTCGTATTCAGCTATGGCTTACTCTGCAAAATACAGGTGTTTCCAAACACGCTTATTTAAGAAAGCACATTTAACATCCCAACAGAAACTATGCAACATAGAAGTTAAACATAATTTAGTTGTACAGTATGTTAATAGCAGACAAATTCAGTATTAAGACTGACAAGTAAATATAGCTGCATTGCTCCTGTACAAAATATAGTATCTTTCATTTCTTCTGCACAGCAAGAAATACTCTTGTAACTTTGTGCTATGTAAGAGCAGCAGACCTTCAGAAACATATTTCTAAGTGCTATAAAGTATATTCCTGAGGACATACTCTTGGCATTCAATAAATGTGAGGCAATTCTCTCAAGAGACTATCAAGTGTTGTGCAGTTAAAGAAGGAAACAAAACTAAAAATGCTCAGGAAAAAGAAAGTCTTTCAGCTGCACTGTTACTTTTTTGGAGCTGCTTGTCTAATACTGCATCTGTTTGGAAGTGTTACTACTTCCAAAACAGCAAAGCCTGTCTGCTTGCTAATGAGTAAACTGCCATCAGATACTGCACACAAACAGTTCATAAGCTGTACAAGATACTTTTTCTACATTCCATTAAAATACTCTCAGAGAAACTAAAAATGAACTTTTTACCTTGATTAAAGACGTGATCACAATTGCTCCAGCATTCACCATAGGGTTATGAGGCCTGTCTGTGAAATACAGTTTTCAATTACAAATATATCCCAAGACACATTTGCCAAACAAAACCAGTCAAGTGTTTAAATGAAAAATGATAAATACTAATGTGTGACTTAAAGCTATGATTATGGAATACAATCCTAAATTTAAAATACTGTAACCCAAAATTATACACATTTTTTTGAGCAAGCTTAGAACACTCAGCCTTACGCTAATTAACAGCCTAGTAAATTAATCTGTTTGGCATCATTCCTTTTCTTGAAAATTTTTGAATCCTCTCCAGTGTTCCAAGATCTGATCAATGCAACATTTGCAAGTGGAACAACCCCTAAAGGACTTTCCAATTTTTCCTCCAAGTTATCAAGTCTCAATGATTTTAACAGTGTTCGAACAGGTCCTTAAAAAAAATAATTTAAAATCCAGTTCTTGAATTTCCTTATTGCTGTATACGAATACAAATCTTGATTTATTTTTTGAGAATCAGAGGTTTCTATTGGCAGCTTTTGAAATCCAAATAATTTACTCATCCTCACTAGAATTTAACTTACTTTATAACTGACTTGCATATACCTGCTACACTTATGTTTTTCTTTTTTTTCACAATTCTCCACATTAACAGTATTTTTGCATTCCCGGTCATTCTTGGCTGCTCATATAAATGAATATTTTTTTCCCCTTCCTTCTTTTACAAAAAAAGCTTCCTTATGAGCTGCCTTACTTCTCCCAAACACAAGTTTTCATTTATCAACATTTAACTCATACAGGTTGGGGTTTTTTGTTGTTTAACCAACATTTTTGCTGTGTCTTTTAACTAGGAGGCTGATTTTTGAGGGTTCTGGTATCTGAAAACCTCAACCATTTCTCAATACATTAATATTGTGACAGCTTTGAATTCTTTTAATTTGCTGTTACTTCGTATATCTCCAAATTTGAAAAAAATACTAATTTAAAACCCAAACAAAGTGTTCACTGTTTTTATATATAACATACACACACACACTGAAAGGAACAGAGGTGACTGCTTTTTGGAGATTAGTCCAATCTTCACAGTATACACACACACACACACTTCCCCATCAAAATGACACTGGTGATCGTCAGTGGCACTTAGCCAGCTATAACTATCAGATTATCTCCAAAAACTAATCATCTCAAATTCCTTTTAATGTTTTTCAGAAAGTCAATACTAAAAGGAACTTCAAAAAAACATTATTCTATTAGTAAAAAGGTAAGACAAGTATCTTCCGTCCAAAAAAGAAAATAGTGAAGCTCTGCTAAAATACAAGCTTAATGTCTGTATACTTTTAGATGTTAGTGCCATTCCTCTCCTCTCTGACAGGGACTCACAAGCTGGTCTGATCTCATCTGATTGTACTTAAGATCCACCTGTATCAAACATCCTGTTCTACTCGTGTCAGTTACACAAGCAACTTGGGTCAAATATATTTGACTTTTTATTAAAACTAGATTCTGAGTCAGAAAAATGTAGCATTTCCAGAGCTTCCTAACTCTGTCTCTCCTTATGGACCAAAAACCTGAACACCAATCAAAGATGGTGCAAGTCCAATGACTAATCACAAACTGCTGCTCAGACAGGACATCTGGAGGGCATTTTCTCCACCCTCCCACCCAAAGCAAGGCTATTGCCAAGGCTCCATCAGGTCAGTCATGCCTTTAGCTAGCAGAGTCTTGAAAACCTCCAAATACTGCAAATCCTCAACCTCTCTAGCAATCCTGTTCCTCCAAGAGGACAAGTCTACCCCAACAACCAACCTGCACCTCCCAAGCCACAGCGTGGGGCCCCTGGCCCTTGTATCATCTGCCACTACTAAGAAGAGTGACACAAATCTTCATCTTTGCAACTGCTCTTCAAGAGTTCCAAGTGGCTCCCACAGGAGCACTTTTCATCCACTCCTTGGGAGTTAGGTGCCCTGGACTCCACAGCACGTTGGCAGCCCTCCACTACAGCCCCCTCCACTTTTCCAACAGTTTCCTTGAACTGGGGATCCCAACTCACACTCCAATACAACTTTATGCATGATCAGAACAGTCTGCCAGCCTTGTTTCTTGCTCCAGCTACACTTCTTTACAGCTTCCTCTCATCAGCATCAGTATCATTCCAGTCCATAAACATGTTAATGACTTAAATCACATACAGCCCATTCCACAAGTATTATGTTTTGCTCTTGATTCTTCTGCACATCTCTACGATTCCAATCTGCTACGCAAAAAAAAAAAAAAAAAGTATTCCTAAACTCCACATCACATGCATATCTGAATAAAAAGGATGTGTAATGTTTATTTAGCATTCAGCGACTCAAAAGCTTATCAATGCGGTAAGTCTACACACAGAATATAGCCTCTGAAAGTATGGTGCAACTCATTTCCTTGAAGATGTCACCACTTACCTTCAATGTCACAAGGCATTCTTGGTTACCTTCTCCTCAACCCCAAAGACTCGGGTCTCTCACTGCTTAACATCTCAACTACACCTACCAGCTCTAGCCAATTCACAACTAACAAACCTCCATGTGCTGCCCTCACATGAAAAACGGCAAGGACCTTCTAATGAAACGAAACACAGGCTTTCCTGAATGTACTTCTGAAATGAAGCTGTGCTATGTTCCGCCCCCCACACACCTTAATGAGTCAGCAAGAAACACATTGTGGGAGCCTTAACATCTACAGCGAAGTACAGCAGCCCAGCTGGCCACACACTAACAAAAGCGCTTCTCTGAGGGTCTCTCCAGCTCTTCCTTAACACAAGCACATCATAGAGCTGAGCAGAACACCTTCCGTTAATCTACTACTGCCTCTTCTAAGCAGAAGAAATCCTGTCACGGTTATCCAGGTCCCGGAAAGTTATTTTCACTATTATCTGCACAGCACCAGATAATACTATCCAAACACTTCCTATACATAGATATCTGTAATTGACAGATAACCCTTCTATCTTGCCAGAGTAGCTACAGGCTTCCCAGAGAGGGGGTCAACACCCCAAGCTTGTCAGTGTTTTAGAAGCATTTAGACAGTGCCCTTAATAACATCCTTTAACTTGGTAAGCCCTGAAGTGCTCAGCAGTTGGCCCAGATGATTGGTGTAGGTCCCTTCCAACTGAAACATTCTATTCTACTCCACAATGAAGAACCTCTCCACAGACTTACGATATACTGGCCTTTTTTAAGGGCCAGGATGTCTAAATAAAATCCTACAACATTCTGAAAGACTCCTGCTAAATTCAAAGAGATGTCTTCCACTCTTGTCAATAATACTTTCATTCCATGGTATTTTTTCACCTCTTAGGCATGTATAGGTTCTGACACTACCTTCATTTTTAAGGAAGGCTCCTCCTAAAGCAGCAGCAATTACTAATTTACCTAACAGTGGGTGCCATCAGCAAGGGGATTCCATGTTGTACAACGACAAGGAATGAAGATCGATACTGTAATTGCAAGTTTGCCAAAAAGGTGAACAAATTCATCTATTAATCTTTAGAAAGAGGTATCGAACTCTGCAAAGCTGACACACCACTAAAAACATAAACACACACATACACTGTATAATAAAGGCAATGATCTGCTCAGACAGAAAAAATAAAAATCTTTTATGCGGCTTCTCTGGAAGTCTCTTATACTGCTGTATCATCTCGTTCTACTTCAGATAAATTCATAGTTTTATCCTTAATGAAAAGCACAAGTCATAATAACCCTTCGACTTTAACTGGGATGCCCTGATTAAGTCTAGCACTGATTCAACCATTTGTCTCTCACATAGACAACCCACTAACGCCTCTGAATAGTAAATATATTCCTCACCAATGCAGTGCTCTGTTTCTCCTGTGGGAAGGAGATGCTCATCTAGAATAGCTCTTTACATACAGAACTGCAATACATTTAATAGGTATATCTAAATTAAAAATAAAAGAAAATATGATTTATTTAGTTACCTAAAAATCTCTCCACTGGAGACTGTGAATGGTGATTAATATGTATTTTTTAATACCTTAAAACTGCTTGTCCATTAGCACAACTGCTCTACCAACCTGCCATGCAATTACGCCATATGCAAACTATGCCTTTCCCCTAACAAACTCAAATTAAAGTGATTTTCCTCTGCCAGTTCTTCTGACCTTTTTTTTCCACCACTGGCCTTAGGCCCTTACTGTATGAAAGGGCTTGGAGCCTTTCAGCACAGAAAGCAGAGGTTGCCCCATATATGCAACATAGTTTCAACACACAGAACAGTTCATCATGGCAAGTTCTTTCCAAAATTACATCAAAATTTGTTTGTCGAACAAAAACATAAAGAAAGAATTCCATCTTTGATTAACAAAATTCTTCAGCAGAACAGGTTCCTGGCAATCCCTCATTCAATTACAATGCAACATTTATTACCAGATTAAGTTCCACAAACAATTGTATTATTTGACTAATCCTACAAATTATTATCATCAAGAGAAAGACTCATGTACGGATAAGAGATACTAACTGTACATATATACAGGTACTGTCAGTCATGTTGCATCCAGAACTCAATAATCATTAATCAGTTTACAGGTTTCTTCATGCCCATGACTAGGAAAATTGTTCCTGATGATGCCTATTTCAGACATATTTTACTATGTAAAAGCCCTGAGCTATTTCAATCAACTAGAATAATCTGTATTTAATTAAAATGGGCATTGCTTTAGTCCTCCAGAAACCAGAATTATTTGATGGGCCATATTATTTTTATCAAACAGAACAAGTTTCAAAATCAAATATTCACACAGCTGCAAGTTTCAAAATTTCCATTGTACAGTGCAGACCTTACTCAAAACATACATGATTCTTCATAACACTTTTTGTTATAAGTTGGCATTTTTAGCTATGATTTAAAATGGTCTTGTAATATTCTCCATTCTTTTCAGCTTGAACCTCAGTACTAGTAAACACAGAAATGGAAGAACATGCTCTTTTAGGAATCTTTAATGTAGTATGTATAAAAACCAGCTTCAGATGCATGCCAAACCAGTTTTCAACTACCTGCATGTCACTTCATGAAATGCCAATTACAAACATGAAATTCATCTATATCACAATAACCAGAAAGCAAACAGATTAAATATCTATATTTTTATTTTCAAATATGATCTTCAAAGTACTCACATGTGTTCAAACTGCCGAATACTCTGCATATCCAAACTTTATTTTACATTAATTTAAATCTACAAATGTAATCCCTTCTACCCTCCTCCACCTTCACTTGCAGAAACCTGACTTCCCTTTCTTTCCTGTAACTGAAATGTTCCTATTTAATCGACTTCTACCTTTTAGTCTTTCATTTAAAGGACTGTATAGATAAGAATGTTCAGGTTAGTTTTAACACATTTTTCTCATGTCAGCTATACTGGCCATATAAGCATATACTTAAAAAATCAAAATTTTTAACAGATTAATTAGTCTTGCCCATTAATTTCATGCACACTGGAAAACTTACAATAATCCCATTTCTCTTATTGCGTAAGAGTCTTATAAAACCTTTTACAGTCTAACAGTAACATAAAAGATCACATCCTAATAACTAATCTTCTCTCATAGTTCCATTTTAAAAGCAGCAATAAAGAGAAGAAAGTAATTACTATACTTTCTGTCATTTCATTAAAAGTAAAAAAGCCTCAGAACACCGGTATTGATCCAAAAGGAAAAAAAAAAAGGGCAATTTTCAGCACCATCAAAACTTTTTCTTATATGTCAGTTTTCTTAGGACATGAAAGATAGTCTTCTTCACACTGTACAAAGTTGTATTTTGAAAAACTGGGAAAGCAACAAGACAGCAAAGCTTGGCAAAATGCTTAATTCCCTCTTGGCAATATATACGCATGTTGGTATTTCATTAACACTAACATAACAAAGAAAAAATAAATTGTCAAGACCCATTTTATTTGTAAGTTTGCAAAGATGATTTTAAGGTATGTACTAAATATAATTATGTATCATTAATATATTAGTAATATAGATATTTCAGAAAGAATTCAATACAGTCCTTGACAAAAATATCACCCAAGCCTTATGCTGTTAATTAAATATTAATTGTAATACCATGGCAACAGAAACATTGTCTGTTTTCTGACTGAGGAAGATCCATTAGAAGAAACGTTTGTGTTTCAGAGATAACATCCAGTATTTCCTCTAAGGCTACATGAGTCATCCTTCTCAGATTTTTGCCATGTTTTTAAAAATAACATTTTCGTGCTTGAGAATTCATATAATATGAAAAAGAAATAATTTAGATAAATACTGTACAAGAAACACTTGCTGAAGCACTTCTGCCACAGGAAAAAAAAATAAATAAAAAAATGTTGTTTTGAATCAGTAGTCAAATTTAGTTTAGAATAATCTGTGGGAAGATGTGCTCATTTTTGCTTTCTGGAAGCCACCCAGTGCTGGCCTTTGGCACCAGCACCTGCTTCTCAGAGGGCTGAGAAGGGAAGTGACATACACATTTCTTAAAAAGGAACCAAAGGTTTTAAATTCTTCACCAACTCAACTAAATAACTATATAATTCAAATGCCTACATTATCACAATTCTTTGGTTTCTCCTACAGCTGGATAACTATCAAATAGAACAGAAGTAATCAGGCATCTTTTACTAGCATTCTAAAATTAGGCAAAAGCAAGTAACAAAGGATAAGCCTACCCTTCTGACAGCAAAATATTTCGGGACACTGTTTAATAATAAGACTTAAGAAGAAAAAGTAAAATAAAGAGACTGAAAAAACTGAGTAGCTTGGTTTATAATTTTCTAAAATTGAGTATTTGTATTATTAAGTATTATATGTATCTTACCATCTTCATTCAGGAACAGTTTGTTGAATCTCAGTCCACTAGGCTCTTTACCAACATATCTGTGCACATACTCTGTGCCAAGATCGTTAACAGCAATAGCATATTTCAAAGGCTTTACACAGGACTGAAGACAAAATGGAACTTTGGTGTCGCCAACAGAATGCCTGGGAAAAACACAGATGAAGAGGTTTGAAATTTCCTGTTTGCCAGCTGTGGCAAGTAAAATGTTAAATGCTTCATCTGTTCTTCAAAATGCTAGGACTATTAACAAAAACACCCCAAAAAACAAAAGTGTATTATTACTAAGTCTCATTTTAAAGAGCGTAACAAAAAGATGTAAAGGTTTTAACACCTGCCTCCATAAACGAGGCATAACAAAGTCAGTTGCTGGTGATTACTGCAGATGTAAAAAACCAAAAGCATGTTCAGAAATGGGTTTGTACCAAAACAAAACAAACAAACAAACAAAAAATCACCTCACACCTCTAGTATCACACTTACCCCACTCAATTGCAAACCACATACTCAACAGGGCAAAGCTGACCTGAATATAGCCACTACACGTATTTCTATCTATATAAACAAAGATCAGATCCAATTCACTTTTGGAATTTGAGGGCAAGAATTAAATAGCCATATTTACAATCCCTTTGCTAATGGCCTAGGTATTTTATTACCATTATTAAATGCTATCTTTTGGTAAGTTTACTTTCAATGTCTGTCAGACTGCATTGAAGAATGACTCACACAAGCAGCATATGCCCCATCTAGAGCAAAAAGCTCCAAGCAGCCACTTCTCCCATGGCAAGATCAGAAGTGTATTTGTTTCTTTTCATTGCAGCAAACATGATGTTTCAGGGAAACCTCACCGAATTATTCTGGCATTATAATAACTAACACTACACAACATTAAACATTACAAGAATTAACATTACAAAACACTTTTATTAGTACATGTTATAAATAAAGTAAAATGCCAATTTAAAATATTCAAAAGGAAGAACACCTTTAAAGCTGTATTACTATGGTAATTCAGGCATTGAAGCAGGAAGCTGAAAAATACTTCAGCTCACTTGTACAGCTCCTCCCCTAGAGGTTATATAGCATATGGCTAATAAGAAACAAAGATCATAACAGATCACATTAAAAAGAACCTCGAACCATAGTCACCATAAGCAAGTCTAACGCTCTCTCTCAGGAATGCCCCATTTACCCAGGACATACTCAACATCTACAAATTATGGTACTCAGAATACATAGTATGACCATACCAAACCGAGGGCCAGCAGAGACACGCAAGCTGCTGAGTATCTCACATTGTCTACTCACAAAGGTAGGTACAGAATAGTTTACCTTACCTCATAGCTAGGTGGTTAGAGATACTCCTTTACATTTAGGCTCCTAACTGTCTCTGCCACACTAAGTTACTAATAAAAAATAAAAATAAGGTAACTCTAGCTGTATCTAAGACCTATATACGCCCTTACAGGAGAAAGTTTAAACCTGAAAAGCAAAGTTATGTTAAGTTCCATCCAGTTCCCACATCTTCATTTTCTTTGTAAAGACATACAGCAGTCATATAATAATGCTAGAGTAAAAGCATTAAAGTGTAGAAAAGGAACTAACTTCTAAGCACACTGTGACTTACAGAAGAAGTAATACAGCTTGAGGCACGGGTACTATTAGACAAAGCTCTTCAACTCCCAAAGATTAATACCACGTAAGCATTGTCTCTATCCTGTCCTTTGATTATCATCAACATTACCCACAGCTTAATTATTTGGATTGTAAGTGCAATATAATACAGTTTTAAACAAAGTATTTACAAATACTGTTTAAACAATATTTTATAATAATAGCAAAACAATTCAGGTTAAACAGAAAAACAGAAAAAAGTTAAGAAACATGACCAAATGGGTTTTACTTCTTAAGTAACTCCAGTAAAGCTTTTTCTTTATTAAACCACAAGATATCATAAAGTGCTGTATGAGTCAGATAGTTTAAATAACTGAAATAGCAAAATCTAAAAGTTAGAATGTACCTCTGTCCATCCACTGTGCAAAGTGACACACCCCACAAATCAGGGCTGAACTTGGCCAGCTGTGGAATATAGTCAGCAACCTATCACAGCATGAAATAAAAGAGAGACAGTACATCCAAAATACTTAATATATGTCAATTAAAACAAACATCAATGGAAAGGATACATAAGGTTCAACTGAATTATTCCACTAATAATCACCTAGTATATCTAAAACTTCATTAAAATTACTATATTCACTAGATCGTTAGCAATTAGAACTTTTTTCAGCATGTTCTAAGAGGAACCTCTGTTCTGTGTTACAGCACGTTTAGCGTTTTCAAATCATATAAAATTTTAGCTTGTAATCAAGTTTGGGGGTTTAAATTTTTTTTGAAAATAAACACTAGAATAAACCTTAATTACTAACATAAGTATGGTGTTGACAATTACTTCTGTCACACAACCATCCAGTTGTGCAAAGCAGCACAATTCCTTAATAGGCTAAAGTTTAATCTGACAAGCTATATAGCAGTTTAATAGTTTACCTAAAATACAGAAAAAACACCACTATTTCTCATTCTAACCTCAAAACCGTAGAAGACTGTTAAGAGATAAGGAGCTGTATTTCTATCACACTTTACAACTTGAAGACATAAATGAAATTCCAAAACCATTTCACCAAGTTATCAATTAAATATTTTGCTAAAAATGTTAAGAAAAATCCATCTACTTAAAGAACATATTTGCTTAGTATCAAGAAATTTACAGAAGTTTGAAGTTGAATTTACAAACAGGTTACCTTTCCTCCAGATTGTTTCTTAGCACTTTCATACAACTCATCAATATGTGAAGTAAATGACATAAAATCTGGAATGACAAACTTCCTCCTGAAAGCTTGAGTAAGCAACACAATATTACTTTGTACACACCTGCAAAAAGTTAAAAAAGCTTATTAGTATTTTGACAAAGTATTGTCAAAAAGCATACCTGAGTAGCAATTACATGCTATTTAAATAAGGACCATCAGTCCCCTGAAGTTACATGCCTACAAGAACAGGTCTTCATCAGAAAGACTCTTCAATTTCCTACTTCATAAGTTTTATTTTTTTAAAAGTATTTACAATTGTTTCATTGCATTCATTTTCATGCCTTTTTACTTAAAAGGTCTTCTTTTTGAAGCTTCCACTGTGAGGCTGTACCCCAAGGTACTACAAATTTGCCTTCAAGTAGCATCTAAGCTTGCAAAAGGGATCTAAGCCACGCATTTCTTGGGATCAAGACATGCGAAGCTCATTCTATCCCAGCCTCTGTCCAAAGAAGTGCTAACTTCAGAGTTAGATGGGACCCAAGAGATTCAGGGTTGGTTTCTCTTGCCTCCAACTGGTTTTACCACGAACAGAGGGAGAACACTGCCAACAGACCAAACTGGAATGAGTTTACACTCTAATAAAAACAAAACTCTGCAGAAGTACTCGATAACATCTTCCAAACTAAGCAAAAGTTAGCAGTACTGCAAGTCTCTTGCTTCAAACTACCCCCAGCTGAGGAATCTTTGCTGCCTTTTAACCCAGAACACAGTTACGTTATTGTCCACACCCTCGGAACATCAGCCCATCTGGTACATTTAAAAAACTGATGAAAAGGACTTATCTAGGAGAAGCAGAAGAAAGGAAGGATCAAAACACAAGCTGGGACACGCTGCTGAAAGCGGTGTGTCTGTGGGTTAGGTTGAGCAGGAGCAAGGGTGGGAACTGGGAGCCATTAACACGTCAGTTGAAATATGACCTGATAAAGAGTATTAACAGCCTTATCCCAGTGCAAGAAAGAGGAAAGGAAGGTTTAACACCAGTTTCCTTAATGTGTTCATACTATGCTTTCTGGCAGGGTTGACAAAAGCAGAAACATACTGTTAGTACAGACAAATGGAAATCTAGGCCCATACTATGAAGGAGTAACATAGCCTTCCAAAGAACACTTATTCTGAAAGTAAAAAATTAATTTTTAGGGAAATATTTTATTCGGAATAGATACTTCCAATAATCCTACTATTAAAAGTCATTATCAGTTCAAAATGAAGATGCATGCCAAGACCAGTGAACAAACAGAACTACCTTCCCTTTTGATCCCCCTCTTTCAGTTTGGACTCCTTTGTACTTAGCCCGAATTCAGCTGACAGCCATTTCAAACGCTGGCAGGCACTATTCTCCAAGAGTGAAAGAGCAACAGCAGAGAAGTCTGTTGTACACAGTAGCCTCTCAAGAACTGCTCTGCCTGTAATACACCTCTCCATTAGTCTATGTTAAAATTGCAGCAGAGTTGGTTTTGTTGCAATTTGTCATGCCTATCCACTCCTTTTTATGTATCTTGCAAAAAAACTTGTTCCTTTTTGTTCCCAGCAGCCTCCAATTACAGTTACCTATTCCAGGTGCAACAACCCCTTTCCAAATGTAATTAATAACAGTGATGGCAGCGATGTGTGCAGAAGGAATAACAACATAACATGGATTAGGTTTAAACTTCAGATGCACTTCTACATTGTCTGTAGCACCTGCACAGCATTAAGCACTCTTGTTAAAGAACAAAAAAAAAAAAAAAAAGACTGAGGTTCACCAAAACCTATTAGAACAACTCAATACAAAGCATGGAAAACAAAAAGGTGGCAGTATCCACTCAAATACAAACTTTTCTCCTAATTTTTATAATCTCACCCTAAAGATTTCTGTCTTGTCAAATCCCAATCCAAGCGTTTTTTCCCCTATTTGAAAACATTTCTTTTCAATCTATAACCCTTCCCTGATCCATTTGGGTTAGGAAGATTAGGATGCAAGCCTTACGATCTGTAATAACTTTCCATGACTTGTATAACCTGAAAGTAAAGTTTGGGGGTTATTTTTTTGGAAACAGAACTTCTGGTCTCTAGCATAAACTTAGGGTCATTTTGTTTCCTTTATCATTCAACTTGCTACGTTTATCCATTCCTTTCCAAGTTCTAGCTGGGTTTGCTAATTATAGCTTCCCTACACGAAGTAGACACTGGCTAAAAACAAAGTCTGCACTCCCACCAATTCTGAAGAACTGTTTGGCTACCTATAAATCTAAACGGACACCTTTTCTCCTGTTTAAAGCATTACAGAAAGCAAGACTAGGTTTGTAGAAGTGTTCCATATATTCAGACATTTCAGAAAAAAAAGTAACATTCTTTTGACAAATGAGGTATTAAGATAGTAACATAATGGAAGTCCTCCTCGTCTGCTGTCAAAAGCTTTCTAATTGCTCAAATAGAATGAAAACACTTATTAATATGTCGGGTTAAACAGATCTAAAATGAAAGTTTTCCTCAGGATTTGCTACCTAGATGGAGAGCAGCACAGCCGCTTGGCAGCGAACAGATAACTCTGAGATCCAGCAACAGATTGTCAGGTTTTTGCCGAGAACATAACATCCCCAGACTCCTACCCGCAGAGCGGAGGTTTGGCTAACACCACCACAGTTCTAGGTCAATAAAGCGGGACAGGCAGCACCTTGTGACAAAGGCTAAGTCTGCAATGCCAAGGAAGTTATTCTGAAAAAGAATCAGGTTTAAACCTCAGAGTTATAACTGTCACTCGGTAGCTATCATCTCATTCGAGTGTATGCCATTTTCAAAACAGCTCAATTCCAACGGCCTCATGCCTTTCCTCCCCTCCCCCGCCCCACCACTGAACAAAATATTGTTAGTTAAGAAATCGGGCTTTTTGCAACTCTTCTGTTTTTCTGTCAGGAACAAGATGTGCGTTAAAGGAAAAGCTAAAAGGGGTCAGAGGATTTCTTACAAAGATTATTAGAAATTTTTCTACAAATTGGCAACAATGTCATAGAAACAGATCAAAAAAATAGGATACGTCAAACTATGCATGCTTCATGAGCAAGATTAGAGTGTACAATCTTCCCTATTTATTAAGTTGCCTGAGTTACATCCAACAATAGTTAGATGGCACTACTACTACTTTATTAAGTAGTTACCATAGCTAGGGTACCAAATAAAAAAAGGAAAGAAAAAAATTTACATAGCAAGCTAACTACCATGCTGCACTGCTTGCAGCAGGCTGCCTCAGCAAGGTACCGTTCATGCTACGAAGATGTGTTATGTTACATACATGCAACAAACAGCTAATTCAAGAAATCTGTCAAGCACTCTCTCTGAAATGTGCACCAGTGAAGCCTTCAATTCAAGAAACTCCGGAGATGAAAGATTAAAAACCCAAGTTGTAACATGGAGATTTTTTCCAAATTTTTATTTAAGTGGAGAGCACTCTAAAGCCAGAAGTCTTCAAGATAAAGCAATTTTAGTCAAATTGGAGTGTAATGTTTCGAACAACTAAAAAGGTGTTTAAACTTCTGTTAGACAGATGGTACAGATGCATGAGCTAACAAATTTTACAGGTAACTTCTACTGGACTCAATTGATTTAGACACGCTTATGCTACCACTACTCCATTTCACTTATTCTTGATGCTTTATTTGATCTAGCAGCTTTGGATTCAAATTCAACAGCAGAACGAAACTACTGACTTTTACATTTAGGGAACCAATGCTTCAAAGTCCTGAAGCAAGTACAGCTGAGTAGATACATTATTGTATTTCTCACCTTAAACACCTGGCAGAATAAAATACAAGAACCTTGTATGAGTCTCCACACAACAAAGAGGAACAGATAACTGAAGTCTGGGGTTTTTTGATTTATAAAAAAGGGTAACAACCGCTGCTGCAAAGGAGAATCTGCTGTGCAAAGAGATGCACCTTTCCACCGGCTGTATAGCCCTCATGTTCAAAACTCTTCCTACATAAGATGCAACCATGTTAGCTCTCAACAAAGTACCACAGTAACAACCACTCCCCCAACACAGATGATCAAATCCTAGAGATGTGCCACAGGACACAGGCTAACCTTGCTAATTAGCAATCACTTGTCCTTTTTTTAATGTAGAGCCCTTGCCTAAAACATAATCCATAGCTTACTGTTACAAACAAGCCTTCTACTATAAATGTAATGCATAATAGCAAAACGCATTTCCTTTCCAATCCAACCACACACCCAGGAAGGTTTCTGACTCTGTAACAATTTAGAGTTTTTACTGTGATGACAAATAACCAGTGAAAATCTGGTTCTTGAATTTGAATATAGGAATAAAGTTAGTCCACACTGTACCCTTAAGACGTATCCCATATATGATTAAGGATCTGAATGGTTTGCAATTTTGTCACACACACAGATATTCATTTTTTTCCCCAAAAATGTTTATATATCTTAGAAAATATATTTTATGTTTTTTACAGCAACTACTTAAATATATGACATAGTATAAGCATATACTGTATATATTTTATATACTTATATAACATATACACAATTATGTATGTAAACACACCTTTTTATATACATGCACATATGTATTTTAAATTGTAACAGAGGAAATAGCACTAAACAGGATTAGTTCACAAAGGAGGACGTTTGGAATGAACTGAAGACAGCCTAAACAGTGCTTATATTGTTCAGCTAACTGACCACAGACTTATCTTAAAAAAAAAAAAAAAAGCATCACTAAAAATATGGCACACAAATTTTTCCAAAACAGACCAAAGCAGCGTCTACAGTCCTAACTACTCCCATCTCTACAGATCTTGAAATTTCACGTCACTATTTTTCACATACTCTTTTTTAGAATTAACTACATACATACTCTGAACACCTCACCACACAGAAGCAGCATTTTGAACTTCAGATTAAAATAATTGATGATGTAGAGAGAGAAGTTTTACATACTCGTACTAAATACTCCACACCCCATCAATAAATTTACTTTCCATCTGACCGAGAGTTGCAGTATAGGATCAGATACACAAGTTAACAAACACTGATAGATTAAACTCTCATGGAGATCACACAATCTGTCTGCTGCATGAAACCAGAGAACGAACTCGTATGAAAATAGCATCAGTAGGAGTGTGTGTTTGACTCCCTTTCTAATCACACATTGATTTATATACCTTGTAAGACAGCAGTCAGTAACAGACAACATTCATTCAGAATTATATAGTTATATTATTGACAGAAAGTTTACTTTTTAAAAAGGTCTTTGTCCAGCATAACACCATCTGAAGTTGTTTGAAGGGTCAGTCTTAACATATCCATACACTCTTTCAATCGGGGATCAGATGTACGTAATCCTGTAGATTTGAGTGCCTATTACAATAAAACAATAATTACTAAAATGAAAAGATATGCTATTACAATCAAGTTCTCTACTGCTCTGTCTCATTTATCAAGATAAAGAAACACCTGCACTGTGTTATCAACACAGAGACATTCTGATACCTTATCAATCCTGTTGCCATTTCAGCCGCACTTTATGTCAATGGACTAATGTCATTTGAAATCCACAGCGGTCCAACTATATTCTACATACATCAAAACAGTACCCAGCCCTGCCACAGACACAGATGCTCTCAAGCACACTCTTTTTGCACAGCAAAGTAGTGAGTAACAACACTAGTATGCTCACTCTTAGAGAAACACTGTTGGGGGGGGACAGGGGTGGGAAGTTACATTTCTTGTTGCAGCTAACCACGTGTAAAATTGTTTGGTTTGTATTCTTGTATCTAAAGTATTAGAAAAAAAAATCTTGTAGTAGTTAGATTTCACACAGCACTCTGGAACAGTAGACTTACAGTTATGAATTTATGAACTGGTATTTTTTCTTGTCCTTCTGCAATGGTATAGAAAAGTAGATCTTCTAAGCTAGGAAGGAGACCTTGCTTCATTTTACTAGGGGAGGAGAAAAAAAAAAAAGAAACAAAAACACATACATAGATTAGTTCAGTGCATATTTTTATCTATACACATTTTTTATTGTTGTATTATTCACAAGGAAACACATTTTCACTCCCAATGTAACCGCTACCACCAATTTCAAAGAACACTTATCAGTGAACACCACGCTTAATTCAGCTTTAAATATGAAAAAAAAGCTAATAACAGAAGTAGCATATACATTTCACAATATTCACAACATTCTTAACTGCAACATAGTCATGTTTTTACTGACTTACATTTATTGCTAAGATTATAATTGGAAATATTTTGAAGCAGGTTTGTCACGTTTCCCTCTTCTTGATGTTACGGAGGATAGACATGTTCCTTGCACAGAAGATAAAGTATTTATAAAACTCAAAGATCTACATGCTTCGTAATCAAGCTGTAAGAGCAGACTGACCCAAAGGTTCCACAGGCAAGAGAAAAGAGATAATGAATGTGTATCATTTTCTTCAAAATAATCCTGGTTTTAGGAACTCCTAGGAGGAGTCCTAAAGCCCTTGTCTTTCTAGAAGCTTATGTAAGCCACATAGTTAGAGCGAAAGCAAGCAAAGCCTTCTGCGGCATACATAGTACAGCAACCTGAACCAGCTCAGGCACCAGAGGCACGAACTCCCATCAGGCATACTTAGAAAGGTAACATGCAGTACAGATACATCTCTAATGCTCACTATGCTTATCAATGTAAATACACTGGCTCTCCAAGCATTCCACGTGTTAAAATAGTTAATGTGAAGAAAACCTACCAAATTAAGCATCAAGATTCCTTCTAAGAGAAAGAGGTGTAATAGCTTTGCCCCAAAGCCTTTGGAAGTTTTCTCTAAGTCTAACCTCAGAGCTATACCTTCCCTTAATATTCCAAAGCACTCTGCAGCAGGCAGGAGCACAAGTCCATACTCAGTTCTTTACGCTTGCCCTGCAAGCATGGCACTGCAGCATACAGTTGGCATCACACCACATAGCTGGAACATACACTTCCAAACTGCTAGGGGCAGTGATAGCAAAGGGCTTTGGATCAATTCTTTTAGTCCCCTGATGTGCTCAGGTTTGTTTCTAGACAAAGTCAATTTAAGAAAGCCAATGTTCTGATGTTTGAGAAGCAAAAATAAATTCTCCAGTAAATGCAGGCATAAATTAACTAAAATGCAGAGTATGCAGTCTTACATTATTTTAGCCATTAGTTTTAAAGCTTATGTTACTATACTGTAATGTATAAAAGTTACTGCCCAAAACTAGAATGCTCGGTGGCAATTCGTCTGTTTTTATACATGTATGCATGTGCATACAAAAAGCAGGTCTGAATTCCGGTCATGACAGTTTTCACAAGATAAGCAATTCTTTGAATATCAGTACTTAGGGTTGTAACTACAGAAATAAAAATGCAACTAAGCACAGATCCTCAGTAGGCCAGTACAATCTTACAGACTGGCATTTAATCCTTCCTTCTCTCCCAATACTAGCTTACTCTACCCCAACAACAGGTCGGATTTATAATTATTTTTAATAAAAATCTGATTATATCCAAATACTCTTTTAAATTTAAGGCAACCTCTAGATTACATTCGCCTCCCTCCTCTCCTCATAACTAGCAGCAAAAACCAGTAGTAAAAAATCTCACTTCTCATTTTCCAATTTATTTAAAACACTCTACTTACATACTAAGAACAGAAGACAGCTTTGTAAGCCAACAGAACTTTCCTTGTCTTCCAGTCTGGCTTTTTTTTTTTTTTTTTTTTTTTTAAATGATGCTGGCTGACTAATGCACAGACAGGCTGGCAATTCAACCAAGACAAATGCTTGCAACTACCTCAAGCAAATTACTGAACACCCTTTTTCCTAAAGAAAAATCATGTCTTCCACACAGCACATTGTGCTTTCAATCTTTTGAGAACAGTATGCCCAGTCAAGCCAACAGAACCAAAGCTACTGACACACCAATTAAAGCTTCATCCTGTACCTGCATCTGAACTCTGCAGCTACGGGTTTTTTTAAAGCTACCCCGAGTTACACAGTCTACACCCTATATTTTCCCCATTTACAGAGCATTTAACTAAGCTCCCCAAAGCATCGAGGTTTCACATTTCAAGGAATGCCTCAGCTGTAAGACTCATTACTGGATTGCTGATGGTCTGACACAGGAAATTTTCGTATTTCACTTTGATGAAACAAGCTGGCAAAGGCATTGAGAAACATGAACTTATGACTTATTTAATTACAAGTTTCTGACCTATTATTCAGAATTTTACAGCTGTTCCTAATGTGGGATCTCTATCTGGAAGGGGGCAGAAAAAACCCACTTCAGACATTTGACCAAGATTCTGATCTGTCTCTTTGTAAGATTTTAGTCTATTACAGAGATGAGCACCTTTCGCAGCAGAAATTCTCTCTTGACACGGTTTCCGTATCTTTCACATCTGCTGTTGTTCAACCCTGGGTCAGTCAGCCTAATTTAACAATGGATCAGCACTGACTGCCAAAGCAAAGAGGATGGCATTCGATATATTTACAGAAAATTGCTCTTTGTCAAACAGTCCATCTTTTGATAAAGGTTATCAGCTAAATAGAGGTAGAAAGGCTTGCTCTGCAGTTTATCAGGTCAGTGATGTCAGTAACTGATGTTTGCTTAATCTAAAAGCTGTGTTTTGGCACTATGAGCGCACTTAGCAAGATAGTGCTGTTCAACACAGGTTGTAAAGAGCTGTTTTTCAAGTCAGGTAACTTGCAATTGC
Organism: Falco punctatus; assembly: GCF_963210335.1. NCBI lineage: Eukaryota > Metazoa > Chordata > Aves > Falconiformes > Falconidae > Falco > Falco punctatus. Next base: position 4,336,109 of record NC_137588.1, read on the forward strand.
CAGTCAAATTAAAGTGGAAATTCCAGTTTATTCCATTTCATGAATAATGACTTTTGATACTGATTTCCCTGATTTAAAAAAAAAAAAAAGCACCAGACTATTACACAATTAGACTTCTTCAGTGGTACGCTAACCTGTGGACTAGAATACTGGCAGATGCTCCATACTGGTCCTTAAATATAAAGAAAAAAGAATGCAGGAATTCCAAGCACAAGGACTGTGTGATCCACATTGTTCCTTCCTTCAGCTCTTTGTAATTCAGCTCTTGTTAAAATTAAATCCTTCATGGAATCTGGTATAAGCATTGTACTGATACAAAACAATTTCTACAATATAAAAGAGATTAAATTTCAAATACAGCGAAACACTCCTACTTGGTACTTCAAGACATAACTGCCAAATGCAGAACCGGATTTATGGAACAACAAAAGATACAAAGATATGATGCTGCTAATTATACTTTCAGGTTCTTTATCAACCATAAGACACCAGTCATAAAAATTTAAGGTCACAAGAGCAGTCACAAACAGTCCCTCATGGGTTTGTATTGGGACCAGTACTGGTTAGCACCATCATCAATGACATTGACAGTAGGATCCAGCACACCCTCAGCAAGTCTGCAGATGACACAAGCTGCATGATGTGGGTGACACGCCTGAGGGACAGGATGCCATCCAGAGGGACCTGGACGAGCTCCAGAAGCAGGCCTGTCTGAACCTCATGAGGTTCAACAAGGCCAAGTGCAGGGTCCTGCACATAGGTCCTGCACCTGAGGGGGTGAAGGGACTGAGGGGGTGAAGAGACTGAGGGCAGCCCCGCCGAGAAGGGCCTGGGGGTGGTTGGGGATGAAAAGCCAGACATGAGCCAGCAATGTGGACTCACAGCCCAGGTGGCCAGCTGTATCCTGGGCTGCATCACCACCAGCATGGCCAGCAGGTCAAGGGAGGGGGCTCTGTCCCTCTGCTCTGCTCTGGTGAGAGCCCACCTGCAGCACTGCATCCAGCTCTGGGGCACTTAGCGTGGGAGGACACAGACCTGTTGGAGCAGGTCCGGGGGAAGCCACAAAAATGACCAGAAGGATGGAACACCTCTCTCCTATGAAGAAAGGCTGAGGGAAGGTTGGGGTGGTTCAGCCTGGAGGAAAGAAGGTGCTGGGAAGACCTTATTGTGGCCTTTCAGTACTCACACGGGGTTTACAAGAAAGATGGGGACAGACTCTTCAGTAGGGCTGTTGCAACAGGACAAGGGGTAATGGCTTTAAAATAGAAGAGGGTCGATTTGGTCTAGATATAAGGAAATTTTTTTTTTTTTTTGGGGGGGGGGTGTTTTTGGTTTTGGTTTTTTTTTTTTTTGTATGAGGGTGGTGAAACAATTTACCCAGAGGTAGATGGGGTAGATGCCCCATCCCTGGAAACACTCAAGGTCAGGTTGGACTGGCTCTGAGCAACCTGATCTAGTTGAAGATGCCCCTGCTCATCACAGGGGAGTGGACTATATGGCTTTTAAAGACCCCTAATGACCCCAACTATTCTATGAAAGCTACAAGGGCTGAAACCCACAGTCGGTAGCCACTCTATATAGAACAGGCATCTTGAAGAAGTTATCACCATACTACAGATAACTGATCTCCAACTAAGAGATATAAACATTTGTCAAGCCAACAAGTACTTCCACAGTTAAGATACTGGTCCCACTAACAGTGGCGGGTAACCTGGGAACTTAGCAAGATTCCGACAAAACTAAATATTTATAAACATAGGCCAAAGATGGACATATTTTAGCAGACATCAAAGTGTTTATGTTGAAAACAAGAACTGTTGCTTCAAAACATTAGCCTCTAAGGAAGTTGCCAAAGGTCTAATGAAAGCAAAGTTTTAACATTTTCTTCCATCTGCAGCTATTATATCCACACTCCAACAGGAGTGGCAGAGAGATGAAACACTGCCTGGTTACTATACAGTTATTCCTCTGGAATCTGGCCTGGACACAAAAGCAAAACTCATTATAAAAGGTATTTCCAGAATTCATCCCTGTCCTTAAAAAGGAGCGCTACCACTCCCTTCTCATCTTAAGAAAAAAAAATAAATTAATAAAACACTTGCATTAACCATTTTCCCATATTCCATACATTAGTACCCATAAATATTGCAATGTAGCTATACTTTAAAAATCAGGGTTGCTCACATTTTGCTCCTTGTTCTCACCTTAAGGCCTTTGTAATTTAGAAACAGCTTATACTAAGATAAACTATGTTTGATCCTACAATGCACACTTACGCTGACAGTGAACAGTGCACAGTTATACTGAAGTAGAAGTAAACACTTTTAAACATTACAGAAGTTTATAATTTAGGATTTTACAACTGGGTTATTGTTTTTAATTATTTAGGCATTAACATAGGTATGACTGCATTTTAATGCACAGCCTTCATTAATCAAAAATACCAGTCTATGACCACTCTCAGTTGAAACTCAATTTTTTTTTTCTTTCCAAAATGTATCAAGTCTCAGGTGGATACACAGAGTGAAGGCTGGATTGCAGGGATAAGGAGGTGGTGGAATATGTTTAGGAAAAAGATGCATAAGGGGATGTGGTTATGCAACGGGATACTAAGTTATTTCATCAGCCACAGACCTCATAATTTATTCCCTCTATAAGAAATTAAAACTGTTCTAAATTTCTGTACAGTTTTTGCACAAATTTTAGGTTTTCACTCGCAACTCCTTCTCTCTGTACGCAAGGACTGTTGGGCAAGCAAACAAGCAAGGAAATGTCAGTGCTGTCCTGCGATACTGTAGGCTGTTCCAGTATCCTAGAGCCATGACCTTACAACCAAATAGGAAAAAATAATCCCTCAAAACAAACAAACAAAAGTGTATGAAGGACTACTGTCTTCCCAGTTGGGTCCACAAATCATCAGCCAAACACACTCAGATGTTATATACTGCTGGATGGCAAAGTGCTACAATCAGCAGAACACCCAGACTGCACTGACAGCCCAGTTGTCAATTTAGTCTAGGAACCTGTCTTCTGAAGATCTTCACTTTCCTTCTGAGCCCTGCACTCTGCCTTAATATAGCAATGATTTCCATATCATATACAAATGCTTAAGCAAGACTTTTTAAATTCTTCAAAAAAAAAAAAAGTATCCAACGGCCTGGCTAACGTGCCACCAGGAATTCCTGCACAGCCTGAACTGAAAAGAAACTGTTTCCAGCTTTTTCCTTGTTCACAACTATATGCTGTATGTTTTATGTAATTGCTCCTTGCTCATTTTGCAGTAAGGCTCAAAGAGAAAGCATCTGACTTTCAAATACATCCTTTTGTCAAAAGCCAAAAATGATTAAACTGCATGTAACTGGTTTGTGACTACACAGCTTTACCAGACGTATTAGAAGTTACAGGATTTCCCTAACCGATGCTAGCTGTAGGAAGCTGTTCTAGAAAATCAGTTTAAGAAAATGTTACTTCTTTAATAAATCACCTTCTCAACATCCTCCTCAAAAAACCCTCATAGCTGGCATACTGTTTTTTCCTAAGTTTTTAATGGTACTGTCTGCATTTCTCATTGAAAACACCTACTTGAGCTGCATCTGATTAATTTTTTTGTTCCATTGTGTAAAGTCAATTCAAAGATGAAACTTCATATACGTTGAACAACAGTACAAATATAATAACAATACACATATGATAGTGTATGATATTGTATGTTATATAACCTGACCAGCATGCATTTTTTACTGAGCTTGACAGCAGAAATTGTAAGTGATGCCTTTATGGAAGACTATATCCCACTGAAACAAAAGGCTTGAACTAAGCCAAGCAGCTAAGACATTTGGTGGGAGAAAAAGAGGAAGATAGCTTCCTTCCCAACCTACCACATTGAAGGAGTTCAAGTTCATGCCAAAAAAAGGAAAGAAAAAAAAAAAAAAGACCCCACACAAAACCTGAAACTCAGAAGCAGGACTACTAACAAGCTAGGAGCTGAAGCCTTCCCAACTGACCTTGCAGAATGTTTTCCAGACTTCCTAGTATTAGGCCAAGAGAGACTGCTCAGTGTTAAAACAAGGTACTCCTTCCTTGGCCTTACTTCCTCTGTCTTTTGCTTTTTTCATCTAGGTAATAAGCATAGCAAAGCCTGGGAAAGCAGCTTGGTTTAACATTTTTATTATGCCACCCCATAAGCAGCACAAAGAAGACATGGGTTGCCTACAGGAAAGCCAAGAGGCATGTTCCAAACTCACACAGAGGAGATAGGCCTTCATGGGGCTCACAGTTAACCTTTTACAAGTTTGACAGCTTATCGGAGATATGAAGCGTACCCGCATTCAAACAAGCATGGGCAAACTGTCAGCTGGGTGGGGTGGGAAATGAACAGGAGTTTTTCAAGACCTGTGTAATGCTGAGGACCAAGAGTGCAGAGCACTAAGGAGAACCATCAATCCCTTTCCCTCGTCATCATACTCCATCCCTGGTATCCACTACTGGTTGTTACCAGGGACACGAGCTGGAGCTGATGCCTCGGTCCCTGACCATTTTTTGAGCTTATTTAAGGTTCTAAGTGAAGGAATACTAACTGCATAAGCGTATACAGTTTTATCATTCTGTTACCTATGTGCACCTTTGTGACTGGGGGACAAATCAGGACCGCTGGGCACAGGGACACGTTCCGCATCCCCGACGGGTGGCAATACCTAACCCCAACTGCACTAGATGTGGACGTGGAGACGGCAGCGCTGCAAAACCGCCCAGGCAGACCCACACACCACGCACGCCGCCTTTAATAATTAATGTCAGATGACACAGCTTTCACTTCTCTCGGCAAACAGCTTCTGCAGGTAGCTGCCCTCGAAACAACCACCGAAGGCACGCTGCCTGCGGCCAGCCCCAGCCCGCTGGGGAGCGCCCCCCGCCCGGGACGGGACCCCGCGGAGCCCCGAGACACGCGCGCTCCCCCCGCCGCGCGCCCCCGCTTCCTCCCCGCCCCCCCCCAGGGCTGGGCAGCTCCTCGCACCCACCCGCGGGTACCGGGCCCTCTCCGCCCCGCGGCCGGGCACGGACCCCCCGCCCCCCGGAGGGGCGATGCCTGCGGCCCGGCCCCCGCACCTGCCGGGGAAGCGGCCCCCGCCGCCGGGCCGCCCCCTTCCGCAGGCACCACGCGTGCGAGGGGAGGAAGGCGGCGCTCACATGGCGCCTACCGCATCCCTCGCCGCCCGGCCCGGCCCCGCCGCGGCCCGCCCCCGCCGCCCCCCTCGCACTCACTTCTCCCCCCCGCCGCCGCCGCCTCCGGCCAGCTCCTTGCCGCCGCCGTGGTTATTGGTGTGGCCGCTGTCGGCGGGGGGCTCGCCGGGCGGCGGCGGCGCCCCCTTCCCCGGCTCCTCCAAGGCTCCCTCAGAGCGAGTGCACAAACCCCGCGCCGCCGGCAGCCCCGGGCCGCGGCGGGAGGCGGGCGGGCTGGCCCCGAAGGCGGCCAGCGGCGGCGGGAGGCGCCTGGGGCTAGCGCCGGGCCCCGGGCCGCCCCCGCCGGCTGCCCCCGGCGGGCCGAGCAGCAGCAGCTCCCGCAGCAGCGCCGAGCGCCACAGCCGCATCATGCTGCGCCACTTCCCTCCGCCGAGTGCCTCAGCGGGGCGGCCTGCGGAGCCTCTCGCGCCCCGCCGCCCCCGCCCCCCGCTCCTCCGATTGGCGGCGCCCGCGTAACTGTCAGGCACGCGGCGAGCTCATTGGCCAGCGGGGACGCCGCTCTGGACCGGGCCACGCCCCCGGCGCGGGGCGAGCCTGTAGGGCCCGGGCGCTGCGGGGGCGGGCGGGAGCAGCGCCCCCCGCCGGCGGGATAGCCGCGGGGCCGGGCGGCGCCGCGCTGAGGTGAGCGGCGGCGTGTAGCGGGCCGGGGGCGCCGTCCGCTTCGGGGCCACCCCGCCCTTCCCACCGCCTCCATTTTCTGTCGGCCCCGGCCTCTGGGCGGGGGGAAAGTTTGAGTCATCGCCTCCCCAGCGCCGGCAGGGCCCGAGCGGTGGCCCGGCGCCGGGCAGGGGCGCCGGGCGCGCCCGGGGGTCCCCGCAGGCCCCGGGGCGGCGGGAAGCGCTCCTGGCGGCTCTTCCCTCCCTGTGCGGCGAGGGAGGGGGGTTACAGACGGGTTGGGCTTCGGCGGTGTCAGGTTTAGGTTGCCATGGATACGGGCGACTTTGTAAAATTTTGCGGTTTTAACTATCAAGCGCCCCGCTCACAGCGGGCCGAGGCGCCGGCGCCGAGGGGAGCGCTGCCCCCCAGGCCTTCGGGTCAAGGGCGGCCCTTAGCGCCTGTGGGCGGCTCCGCGGCCGCGCAGGGAAAACGCCGCCGCGTAGCTCGTAGGCAAAAGTTGGGGTGGAGGCCAAAGCGCACAACTCTTGGAAAAAAACCACCAAAACACAAAATAAGACACGAAGCAACGCCCCTGCAGACCTAGGTGTGTTGGGCGTGGCAGTTCTTCAGGTTCACATCCTCTAATGTTTAATCCCAGTGTGAAAATGTTGCTGCCGCTCAGCGACAGGCCTGCGTTTGGGAAACGCCGGCCAGAAGGCCGAAGCGAGGGGGATAGCAGAAAGTAACGGCAGAGCTTCAGTGCCAGGTGTAAACGTCACTCCTTACCCATACTTACGCTTGTGTCACGGCATCCTGACGTGCTGCCTGCCAGTATACGGCATCTTGGAAGCCACAGATTATGCAGTTACTTGGAGAAACTCTTCGCTGGCACAACCAATTGCTAAATTTGTCCTAGGTCAGTACAAAACTGCATTTGCAAATTGTATCCATTGTGAGTAACAGTAGAAGAGGAGATCTGTTGTCATCCTACTTCATCAGTAATGCTGATGTGGAAACCAGTGTTTCAGTAGTCACCAGCTTTCTCACCTAAGAATCACAGACTTCTGAGCAAAAGGGTAAATGCTTCTGGAGTTCTCAGTATTACTGCTGAACGTCCTCATGAACAATTGCCCCCTGCACTGAGGTTTATTTCTTTTGGTACATTTATTATGCTTGGGGGAGGTGGGGGTGGAAAAGTCGTAGTTCTGAGTTAAAATGATCTGGCTGCACACTTTTATTGGAAATGTTTTACCATGAAGATACTGGTATTTTCTTTTCCACTGCCCCACAGGTTGAAGGCTTCAGCTGTCTAGGCATAGTAAATTGCTCTTAAAGAACCATGTAAAACACAGAGAGGGTTTTGTTACTTGTTTTCCATGCGCTCTCATGCACTTTCACGTCACTCACGGAGTTTGAGATCATCACTACAGGCAGACATTGAGAATAGCCTTTGCTTATACATACACTGCAGCACAATTGCCCACAGGGGTTCCCTATGCTAATAAACTGTCACAACATCCATGAGAGTTTTTGGAATCAGATTTAAAGATAGCTGATAATCTATGCCTATAAAATGAGCCTCAGCGCACCAATGGTTTTCCTTCCCACGGAATAAGAAAACTTGAAATATCAGTGTGGGATGTGTAATCCTGTGCTGCAGTGACTTCACATACAAAAATGCAAAGTACCTACAGTTCCCACATACTTATTACATTACCTATTGTGTTTCCTGGAACTACTTCTGGATTTCCATTTGCTAAGTCTTTTTGGCAAGCCAATAACTGCCTCTTTTATCCTGCCACCCAAAAATAATATTTCTAATTTTTAGAATTCCGTTATGTAAAAGACTCTAAAGACAGAAGTCTCTCAAACACCTTTTCCATTCTTTCTATGGGGGCTACTGCTGGAAGACCAGAGACAGCAAGTGCACTTCCAGTATATGCACTTCTTGAACTAATTGAACTAATTGAACACGCAGTTCTGCAGACACTTACAAGATTCCCCGCTGATTTTTAGTGCCAAGGTGGTTTTTTTGGTGTGACAGCTGCGCTCTTTCACAAGCCAGCTGTTTAGCAATGACCTGGTTCAAAAACTTGTCTAATTCATCTCCTATACTGTAGCAGGGGAAGAATAGGAAGAATGCAAGATGTAGCGATTTGGACCTTTCCTTGTAGTGCTCTGGTTTCTGTTCAAAACATTGCAGATAAGGCTGTGGGAAGGAAAAGAGAAAAGTACTACATTAACAAAAATATTTGCCTCATGACAGTATTGCGCGTTACACATTCTTGATCCTTTGTGAGCTCTTCAATTTTACTCTTTTTTGTTGGTTTGTTTTGGTTGTTTTTTTGGTTGGGTTTTGGTGGGTTTTTTTTGGTATGTTGTATGCTATTGCCTTATTCCTCTCTTTAATCTTTTGTTATCACCGTCACATCAGTAATCTCCCAATGCAAGTATTCTTCAATAAAGCTCACTTTAAGAAATTAATCCTCAGCTTCTCTCCCTGGAAATTCCCTTGTGCGTGTTTTAGCTCTTGAGGGCAGAAAAGGCAAGTTGTTCTGTGTGTGGAACTACAAATACACAGCTCAGGAACAATGCGAAATGATAAATATAGTTTCAGATTCACAAAGTTCAAGGGCAATAGTGACTCATTCCCTATTCTGAGAACTTTTACTGCATATTTCAGGCCATCATTCCTTGCTTCCACTATGACTAATCCTGAAAAGTTTCAATCTAGTGATTTTGTTCCCTCCTCCCAAAGGCACAGGTATCCTAGAGAGTCCTAATTTAAAGATTTGTTGTTGGTGGTTTTATTTTGCTTTTAAAATAAGCCATGAGAAAGGTAGTAAAGATAGCATCATAAATGGAGCTGTTTGCTTGTGACGAGCATTATACATACATTAAACCTGTGAAACTGACTGATTTGGGTTTTGATCCAGATGTTAGGCTGGGCTGTCCCACACCTCAGTGAAACTCTCTTTAGACTTCCCTCTTGAACACAGTCATATTACTCATCTCTTTGGAAAGAGAAGACCATCTGCTCTGCCATTCTGTGTTTCACACAGGATCCCAAGAGAAACAGAAAATTACAAATATGGTTTCTGATATAATGCAAAGAAATCTGAAACTAAAATTGCCTATAGCTTTTATTTTGAGTTAGTTGCACAACTAGCAGTAATCATAAGCCAATGATTCTTTTTTTCATTTCCACAATACATGTACTTTTGTAAGACAAAAATTATGAGAATTTAAGACAGCATGGTTCTTCTGTAGAGAAAAAAAAAAGTGAACCTTTTAAATACGCATTATTTTTTAAGTCCTTCCCTTAAGCTGTATTGCAGCAAAATAGTATATCCCTCTAAAAATAATCCATATTTCAGAGGTTTTTCTTTCTACAAGGGGCATAGCAGTCTTAATCTTCTAGGAGAAAGGGCTCTGAAAAGCAGGTGGAAAGAGGTCTTCCCAGTTCAAGCACATACACTGTTAACAGCTTTCAGGAAGGTTAAATCCTCCCATCAGATCGGCAGGGCAGATCTCAGATAAGCAGCAGAAATTAAGGATTATCTTGACTACGGCATGAACTGTTTACTTTGCTATTTTAAATGGTTATGTTGGCTCCATTTCATATGTTGCTGGGTAATGCTCTCCAAAAGAGAACTGAGGACCAGGCACCACAATTTCTAATCTATTTGAGTATTCCTACCGATTCTAGCAGCAGTTCCTAAAAATATTTTTTTTTCTTTTGTGAGGCTAACTTCCCACACATTTGGGTAACGTTTTGATATCGATTCAAAGAAAGGTGCTCAGTCACAAGAAACACTCCCCATTGCCTTGTGCAGAGGATACGGAACAGCTTCCTCTAAGCATTGAAGTGTGAGCAGTGAATAAAAGTTACTATTTAAGAAAATGAAAGTTTAAATGTTTAGGCATAATAGTTCAGAAATCTGCCAAGGAGATAAACATTCAGAGGAATAATTTACCTGGAAGGTAATGGTTGAGGGAGTGACATCAATGAAAAAAACAGTAGAAAAAAATCAAAATCATCTTCCCAATCTACTCCATCAATAGCTCATTTCTCATCCCTCTCATTCCAGGCAAATATGGGCAGAGAGGAATTAATTCAAAGGAAAGCAACAGAAATATTTGCAGGATTTGCCGAGAGTGACATGAAGAGAGGCTACAAGGGCCTAGGGCATTCCTAGCATGATCAACAGACAATATATGATGTTATTAGTGTATATGACAGAGCGAGCAAGTGATAAAAGTATGTTTGTTGAGGGTGATCTGCAAAGATGGGTACATTTTTTTTTCCTATTACAGTTGTTCCTCATGCACATTATTGGTTATAGCACTTTTGAGATGCAAAATTCTTCACACATCGGAACATTCACCTTCAGAAGCCAACAGCTTACCTACCAGAAAAGTATCCTTTGCTGCATCCAGCACACATTATTTGTGCTATAATACACCTAAATCATAGCGTGACCACTCCCTTGCAGTCCACCCACAATCATATTTAAAGCTGAATTCTGACAACATCTGCCAAACTGCAGTCCAGGTCTTGATACTACAGCAGGCCCCGGAGCCTTGGATCTTCTGTTCATGTTCCCGATCCTCAAATATTAGCCCTGGTAACCTTGTGCTAGCAAACAGAAACAAGTGACAACATCATATGGCTGCTATATCGTATCCCAGATGTCTGTGCCGAGCGTGCATGAGAGACCCTGGGAGCCCAGGGGAGTCTGCAGACTCACATCTAGCCGCTTCTGAGAATGGACATGTAAAATTGCTGCCTGCGTTTAAGCGAAGGTCAGAGCACTCAGGCTAACCACAAGCTGGCTCGTCACGTCCAGAGCTGCACAGTGCTGGGTGGTCGCTGGCTGTTTGTCGTGGTGTGACCCCGGCCAGCAACCAAGGCCCACACAGCTACTCGCTCACTCCTCCTCGGTGGGGTGGGGGAGAGAACTGGAAGGGTAGAAGTGAGAAAACTCATGGGTTGAGATAAAGACAAGTAAAGCAAAAGCTCTGCACACAAGCAAAGCAAAACAAGAAGTTCATTCACCACTTCCCATGGGCAGGCAGGTGTTCAGCCATCCCAGGAGAGCTGGGGTCCAGCACATGTACCAGTGACTTGGGCAGACAAACACCATCACTCCAAACATCCTCACCTTCCTCCTTCTTCCCCCAGTTTTATATACTTAGCATGATCTCCTACAGTATGGAATATCCCTTGGGCCAGTCAGAGTCCACTGTCCCGGCTGTGTCCCCCCAGCAACTTCTTCTGCACCCCCAGCCTCCTTGCTGCTGGGGTGAGGAGCAGAAAAGCCTTTGGCTCTGTGCAAGCACTCTTCTGCAATAACAGAAACATCCCTGTGTTATCAACGCTGTTTCCAGCACAAATCCAAACCACAGCCCGTATAGGCTACTGTGAAGAAAATGCACTCTATCCCAGCCAAACCCAGCCCACCGTTAACATCTGCATGTGCCCCCCCAGCCCTGAAGTGATGGAGATGACAGCGTGCTGCAGCCACACCTCATCCCAAGCTGGTTGCTTTCAGCTCTGAATCCCTGCACCTTATAAAAAGGCACTCGGAGAGATTCAGTCTTTCCACCAGAGACACACGAGGGAATCCCATTTAAGGGTCCCATGTAGGAAACCCCTCCCTCACACACCTGGGTTTGCCTGTTCACAAATCGAGGCTGACATTCCCTGTGGCCGTGTAGAAGCTTAAGCTTACAAGGACACCTGGGCTTAGGAGCAGGGCTAGCCATCCAGGAGGCAAACAGAACAAGGCAAAATCAAGCAAGCGAAACAAGCTGTCAGACTGTGATGGAAACTGTCTCGTCATAAGAGGGAATCCAAATAGTTTAAAGGTCTCCGACTTCCAGAAGGCTCCTCTGGAGTACACAGAAACCACTCTGATGGAGCGCAGGGAATAACACTAGCACCAGCAAAACACCACTGCCTCTAAACTGGCAAAGCAATCGCAAAACCATGTGTTTTCTTTCTGCCTTGATATTTTTGGCACCTTCTTTCTGTTGCCACCCCGAGGGAAGAAGAACAGACACTTCAGGTGATTTAGAGCTCAGCCTTCCTTTGCAGCCGCCACCGAGTCACAAGCCTCCTTGCAAGTTGCAAGACTGTTTAAAATCTCCTGTTGGCTTCAAAACAAACAGTCCCATAAAAAAGTGACCGGAAAACAGCCAATGTTTTTTAATTCTTGAAGGTTACATCCTTCAAGGTAGATGTAACCTTGAAAAAAGATTTCGCTGCCATTTAATTCTCTTTTGATAAACACCCAACTTTCTTGAGGGAGTGAAAGGAAGAAGGCAAGGAAGCGTAACGAAGCAGATCCTCTTGGTACCAGGGGACAAGCCTGTGTGTCGCTGGTGACTGCAGTAGCACACAATGTACCACCACTCTCCAAGGGTATTTAATATTTAGACAAGGACTTTTGAATAGTTCCTCAACCAGTAAGGCCAGTAAGGACTGGAGATCTGCAAAACTGGATTCAAAGATTTTTTTAAAAAAAGCAATCAAGGTTGTAAATCAGCCTGGATTAAGCATGCAATTTTGCTAATAACTAGTATAAAGCTTAAATGTGTGTATGTTCATCCTAACTTCCAAGAAGACATTAATATTTTTTTGTAAGGTGTTTTTGATGCATTTGAAACATTTGTGAAAGCACAAGACTTGTGCTTCTTTAGTTAACTGCTGTCACAGAATATCTTCACATCCTCTTCAACCGCTCCATGATGCTCCATCTTTTCAGACAGGGCTCAAAACATCTCTCACCGAAGTCAGGGGTTGATGGAAAAACACACAAGAAAATAAACTCTACTTTTTAAATAGTATTTTTAGCCCTCAGCATAGTTTCCACAGCAGTATTAAAACCCAATTATTTGGGCTTTTGCCTCGACTGCCTGGGTTGTGCTGTTGAAATTCAGAGCGTCTCCAACATTACATGATCTCTGGTGGCAAAGTCACTCATTCCCACGCACATGCTGTGGCTTGTCACCCCCTCACAGTTGCTCCGAGACAACTGTTGAATTGGGTCATGGTGCAAACTGCGTAAGTGAAACAACCTGGGGTAAAAAATTGATAAGTGATAATTCTCCTCTTTGTGAAAGAGGAGTTTGACATAATAAATCTGTGAAACATGTCTTGAGCAGCTTTGCATTAGGCATGCCGTAGGATGGCTCAAAGGAAAAACAGTAGCCAAGAAATGCTGAGAGTTTTGTTTCTCTCTGTACACTTGGCCTTGCACCACAGGAAAGGGATGTTGTCAGACAACGGACTTCACAGCCTTCCTGTCCCAGGCAATTTTTAAATGATGACCGAGTGCTTGGATATTTTGAATATTTAGATAAATTTTCATCTGGTTGCTTGTTCAATGAACAGAGCTTCGGGCAATTAGATATCCTCTTTGTAATAAAGCACAAAGCCAAAACAGTTGTCTGTCTGGATAATATAGTTATACTACTTTCAGGAGGAAATCCAAGCAGTTCTGGAATTACTAGAACACAGCTTATTCTGTCACATACTTGACACAAGGTAACCTTGTAATACCCTACAGTAATCACCCAAGACATCGTGGGCATAACTGAGAACAAATCTAATAGAACCTACCTGTAGTCCATTTGATATAACTTTTATTTTTGCGTCTTCAGGCTCTTTGCTGCGTTATACTGAACTCTCACTGGACACCTGAGGATCAGCTCTGCTAAAATAAGAGTCAGAACAGTGGTGTAGCTGGGCAACAAGACCAGAACCAGGCTGTGGTAGGAAGGATATTTTGGGCTAAAATGACTTTAAGACAAGTGAAAAATGAACTATGTCACATATTTTGGGCCAGAAGGCATGCAGAATGGACACATGCAATTATTCACATATCTATGGTCAGGAAAACATCAGCCAGCACCTTTCTATTTCCTCCCCAGTCTTGACTTACTGCCTCATGTCTGCAGCAGAGTTACAAACTCTCAGGATAGGGCACATGTCTTCCTATTAATCACCTTTAATCAAGATGTTACATTTGTTTTATTTCTTGGACTTCCGTTATGTGTATTCTGATGCAGTTCTTCTATTCAGTTAATCTCACCTTGCACAATTCTGCAAGCTTTTTCTCTGGCTATCTTCTAAGTTGCATCTCTTTGTCTTCCAGTTGATACACTTTAACAGAGAAAGCATGATCCAGGAAAAAAAAAAAAAAAAAAAAAAAGCTTAAATAGTGACTCATTTTGTTCTGCTTTACCTATTAGTTACATCATTTGATATGTCAGCATATTTTATTAATAATGTGAGATTCTGAGTTGAAAAAGCGCAAGCAGTAGGACATATTGCCTCTTTACACAGCAGTATGATTGAAGAGAAAGTTAATAACTGCTCATCGTGGCTTACTTAATCTACCTTGATGTAAAGCCAAATAATTCTACCCTTTGAAATAAAAAGTAATTCTTAAACTACCTCTAGTTGTTAATGATTACTAGAACAGGAAATGATCAATCATAATCCACATGCTAGAGAGTCATAATCTTCCAGAAACATCCTGAACATAGAGATTATACCCTTTATTTTAACAGCTAACAGGGAGAAGTTTAATTTTCATCTCAATGCTAATTTGCACAAGAACCATTAACTTATGAAGTTAATGAACTGATACATCCACCAGCTCAGTCCAAGAGCCCTGTACCCTGTTCCCTGTAGGGGAAAGCAGAAGGACACACATGGTGGAAGGCTGCTGATCATTTCCCAAGAATTTGGCATGGCGTTCAGCCCTGCTTAGGATAAGCAATTGTTTGGAAAAAGAAAACCACAAGGAGCAGTGCTCTTCCCACATAGTAGTTCTGAAAAAAGATTGCTGGTGGTTTTTTGCATCCCTGAATAGGTGGCACACAATTGGCTCCAACACCATCTATTAAACGTTACAGGGAGGAGAAAAAATGTGAGCACCTTTAATAGCATTACAGCTGTGCTTTCTCGCTTGTGTCTGTCCCTTGGACACTTCTACTGTTTAGGCAACATTTATGGGCACCTTGAGACTTGCCACTTAAGAACGGGAAGAGTATCGCATGCATAAGATGAAGGGTAGAAGCAGACTGTCACCCAGACGGACAGTCATGAACCAAATTCTAAGTTAAATACTGCTGAAACTCTGCTTTGGGGATTTTGTGCGGCAAAAAGAGCAGCAGTAGAGCAGACTGGCTTCAACTTGCCCGTGGCAGGATGAAGCTAGTTTCTCTGTACCTCTGTTAACCTACTGGCCTTCTCAGCTCAAGGGCATGGGTAACAGGCAGCAGTGCCGGCAAAGGTACCGGTGTAACCTTTGAATGCATGTTTCAGAGTTCAAGTATAAAGTCAGCCTGCTTGTTCCAGCTAGAACTCAAACCCCTCAACCTTCAGCTCTCAGAGGCTTGCAGACCAGAGCTGCAAATGGACAGAGAAGATTATTTCCAAACAATCTGGCAGCCCGTTACACATTACCTCAAGGTGGAGAGGGCAGAGGTCCCTCTCAAGCAGAAAGGGGTGTCCTGGGAAACAGTCTGTCCACTGGCTCACGGCTTGCGTGCGTGCAAAGGTCTGGGTGAGTTTGTTAGAAGGCCATGCGATGCCCAAAGAAGAGGTCATTTGTATAAATGCCTTCCTCAAAGGTGGCACAGAGATGCTAGGCTTCCACTGAGGCTATCAAGAGAGCTAGGGGCCTGAAATTCTTCAAAACTGGCCTGCATGAGAATAAAATTATTCTTGACTGCTTCACACTACCTCCCTAAAGAGTTACATACTTTGTTACTGTATAATAATAAAGCCATGAGAGAAGTGATGAGGAACGATGCTACTATTAACCATGAGGTATGTAGTATTTTTAACAAAGCTAATTAATTAATAAGCAAAAAAAAATTAAAAATCTATGTTCCATAAGTGATCCTCTAGGGATGAACTATGCCATACTCTACTAAAAAAATTCAGAACTCTAAGTGCAAGCTTACACAGAAGAGCAACCATTTAAAGGGGTATATTTTACTAAGCAAATAATCTGTTTGCTCTCACTGTTGTGAATCTCTTCAGTTTTTACTCATACTAGTGCAGCAGACCAAACATACCTTTGCATGGACAAAGTTTCTTTCCATAGCATTTTGGGCATCCTTGGTAGAATTGACTACAACACAGTACATTTTAGCAGCACTGCCAGTCTCTTCGGCTTTCACACGAGACAAGGCAGTGCGCAGTAGCGCTGCTCCTGGCACAGCCACAGCCCGCGGTGCTCTGCATGCCACGCTGAACGTTGGAGAGATGGGCTTTTGGAGCTGAGGTCGGTGTCGTAGGAGCAGAAATAGTTTAGCAAATAGCCAGACGCAGAGGCAAGCTTTGCATTTTTAGAATTGTCTTTCAGAACTAAACCTTGCTTAAAAGCAAGTGTTCTGACGACACCGAAAAAAAAAAAAAAAAAAAAAAAAAAGAAAGAAAAAAAAAAAAGAAAGAAGGCTTTAAAAGCCTTTTTTGCCATGAGGAAGTTCATCTTTCATGAAACCTGGAGGAACAGATGTTACTGCGTTCCCAGGCAAGTAAAATCTGGAAGGAAATGAACATCATTATCCAGGAAATGGAAATGATTGGAAGCAGCTGTAAACTGGAGCCCGCTGGCTCTCCCTGGCAAGTTCTGCGGCCATTGCTCGTCCCTGCAAAACAGGGCTTCTGTGTCCCTTTAATTCATTTTACACTGCTGGGGACACCCCCAGGAAGGCTGGCTGCTGCAGCCCCGCTAGCATACTCAGAGATTAGCTTCGGAAAAGCACAGATGCTGTCCTAATCCTGTGTGGAAGCTGTGCTAGAGTGCAAACCCTGTATTACCCAACAGGGTCCCTTTTCTGACTCAGTGGAAAGGATTCCCTGGATCCCCAAGGCGTTGTTTGGTCAGACACAGGGAGGATGTCTGAGCGAGTGGGAGCACGGCTTCATCAGTTACACCACCGACGTGACCTATCTGAGCACTCGAAATAACAGTTACTGGCACGTTTCGACATTTCTGGGCAGCCTTCCTGCATACAGGACCGACACACTCGCTGTGAACCCAGGCAGCTATTTGGCTCCAAACCCCTAAGGATTAACACAGACCTGTGCAAGGCTTCCCCTCGATGTTCTCAGGTGTGCATAGCCAGGGTCCCTGTACCTGTGCTGTGTGTCCTGCTCCTCCTCACCACAAAAACATCCCTCCTAGCTGCAGCTGGAAAAAAAAGTGCCGTCATCATCCTCACCTTGCATTCCTTAGTTCAAGAGGGATGTGGAGGGGCTGGAGCGTGTCCAGAGCTGGGCTGGGGGCTGGGGCATAAGGCTGATGGGGGGGCTGGGGGCACTGGAGGGGTTCAGCCTGGAGAGGAGGCAGCTCAGGGGGGCCCTGATCGCTCCCTGCAGCTGCCTGACAGGGGCTGTGGGCAGGGGGGGTCGGTCCCTTCTCCCAGGGAACGAGCGACAGGACAAGGGGAAACGGCCTCAAGTTGTGCCAGGGAAGTTTAGGTTGGGTGTGAGGGAACAAAAGGATGGTGAAGCCCTGGGACAGGCTGCCCAGGGAGGTGGTGGGGTCACCACTCCTGGAGGGGTTTAAAAAACACATAGATGTGGCGCTTGGGGACATGGTTCAGTGGTGGGCTGGGCAGGGCTGGCGTAATGGCTGAACTTGACCTTAAAGGTCTTTTCCAACCTAAATGATTCTGTGATTCTATCTTTTGCGACCTGCCCAATGGCCGTCATCGCTTCCAAGGAGCTGAAGATAAATGAAGTGAGGGCTGTCAGCAATCTGACAGTGCCCCAGCTGCACAAAACAAGCTTTCCCTGCCCCAGTGAAAGTGAGCGATAAGAGGCTATAATACTATATAGCTGTAGCAACACAAATGCAATGGCTTGTGTCTGGAAAGCGTTCGCAGTAATATGGATGGTGTTACTAACCACTTGCATTTTTGGATGTGCTAAGTCACCCCAAGAGCTCCGACACAGGGCAAATGGAAGAGATCCTTTTTCGTTCATCTGGAGGCGAACCCCACCTCTCCTCCCCTTGCCGTGCTTAATTCAATATTGGAGCCCTGCTGAGAGGACTACCAGCAGTCAAGTGCTTCATCAGCTGCTTCAGGACACGCAGGCGTCACCAGCCATGGCATTGAAGAGACTGCACGACAATAACAAAGCGAGCACAAGTTATCTTGAGCGAGCTGGTCCGTGCTCTCCAGCTGGCTCCAAGCCCCAGCTCAGAAGGTCACATAGCTGACATACAATCCTGTGAGTCACCCACAATACTGTGTGTGTCCGGCATTACTCATGTGGTTCGGCAGCATCGAGGGAGGTTCCTCCTCCTGCCTCACCACCCAGAGTCAACATTGCCGTACGGAACATAGAAGACGGGAAAGCCACCAGAAGACATGTGATGGCAGCTTGGCCACCTTGCTAGTCATCACCACCTCCTAGAATGGCAGTACCAGACAAGGTTAATACCACAAATGTTCCTTGCAAAGCTGCCTCGATGGAGAGTGTATATCAACACAGGCAAAATGCACCTACCGACACCAAAAATAAAGATTTACAGCCCCAGTCAACTAATTGACTCTCTCAAGTCCCTGCTTAGATACCAGAATGTGTGCAGATCTCAGCCAGACGTTCACGAAACACCAGGATAGACACCAGGTCTACACAGCACTGCAACATCAGGCCCACCAGGTAATACAGACTTCATTAATGGTCTGCACCATTACGCCCTCTGAATCTACTCCCCAACCAGACAGTCAAAGCACTGGAGATGTGGCTGCCACCCTGGCAGCACTAGGATGTTGCCGAGCATCACTCCATCAAACAGGTGCTGGGTCAAAGCCACTGCTTTCCTGCAAAACCACCATTTCTGCTCAGGCTGGCCGGTACAGGAGCTCAAGCCACAGCCTGCAGCAGCTTCTTGGGGTCCGACGGGAAAGCAGGTGCTGAAGATGCACATAAAAGTGACAGGCCACATTAATAACAGAGAAAGGCAGGCAGAAAGCTTGGATGCAGTAGGTCTTCTGGCAGGAGATGGAGCAGAGGGGTTCACGAGCGAAGGAAGAAGAAAACAACAAAAAAGAAACCATGCAAGCACATGTGGAAATTATAGCCCTCAGCCTAAAGTCAGGCCTGAGCCCCCTGAATTTTGTCTAAACTTAAAACATGAAACAAAATCCGTGTACACCAGAGGAAAAGCATGCTGTTTAAGGAACAAGAACAGGGAACCGACAGATGAAAGAAGCAGAAGCAAGGTGAGACAGCAGTCCCTCTGGATTGCCAGGCGTGACTCCATCCGTTCCAGACAGGCACTGCCAGTTAACCTGGAGGAACAAGCGCCACATCTGGAAGGAAAACTGCCTCACTGGAGCGTGCAAGAGCATGTAATTTATTGATGTAATGACAACAGAAGGATGATGTTAATAGGCAGGTAGCTATAACGAGAACACAGTGACAGAGATAATTCTCAGCACACCTTTCCAGGTGCAAAAAGGAATGGCCATGGTGGTTGAGTGGTCTGTTGACCATACAGACAGATGCTTAAGATGGGTGCTCGAAACCAGGTTTTTTTCATGAAGAGCACAGCAAGTAATAGCCTCACATTTTTTCTGTCAGGATAAGGTGTGGGTTTTCCACAGCATTAGGTTCTGATGACCACCAGCTCAAGAACAGCTGGGATTTTTCTTCTGCAGTGAAAGAAAACTTATCATACATTTCAACTTTCAGCTGGAAGCTGTCATCCGGTAACACTGGATAAAGTGCTGCAAAATTCAACATTTTGCAACGATACCAACTTGGAGCCCAACATTAATAAAGCACAGAGCCAACACCAAGGCTGTTCCGTACCATTGCAGAGGCGATGCATGCCTGTGAAGGCTGTGCTAAGCCAAGGAGATGCTAAGCCATGAGGACGTAGTGCTCAGTACATACCACACAACTCTGGTCGGTTTGGGGGCTGTTGCAGGAGCGGTGCTACCAGCAGGACCTCAGCAGCTGCTTTTGCCCATCCTCGCTATCAGGTTAGTGCCGCAGCCAGTGTGGCGGCTGCCAAGTGACAGCACGAGCAGCCACCACCATCATCCCAGCAGATGCTGCCGTTCGAAACAGCACGAGTCAGGTGGAAAATCAGCCCAGACGAGCCTGTGAGTCAAAGGCAAGTCATACTGTATGCCTGAAACAGCTCATCTGTGTGACTGTCCGTCCCAAAAAGCTACATTATGCACTTAGGGATAGATGCCATGTGGAGAAGAGTGCTTAGGAAAAGCACACACACAAAAAATAAAAATCAGAGATTAGAGAAAAGATGCTCAACACTTTTCCAGATGCTGCAATACTTTCAAGAAGCAAAGCTGAGGGTTTTAACCAAGGTTCATACAAAAGAGCTTATACCCTGTTTCCCAAACCATGTGTTAAAGTTACTCATTAGCAGTTCACATCCAGGCATGGGAACATTTATTCATGGCAGGAATTCATGTTTGGTTTTATTTTCTCAGAAGCATGCAGCTTACATCTGAGGAAGATCAATGATTAACTCCAGCCTAGAGATGGAAGTGTACAGGTTTAACTTTGCTGAGGGACAGGTTCCTGATCATGTTTCTAGATCTGACAGGTTCTGGTAGAGCTTGCTCCCATGCAGGAGATTAAATACCAGCATGCAGTGAAGCAGTCCCACTGGGAGAAAGGACACCATACTGAGTACCGGTGGGGATGAGCCAGGGATTGATGTAATTTAAAATCAAGTTTTTACAGTTTAACAGAAATAATGTTGTGGAAAAGGATTTATTATTCCTAATTATTCCTAGGGCTTCAGTTTTGCTAAAACGTGTTAAGAGTTTTTGGCAAGGGTGCAATGTTTCTGCACCTGTGCTCCGTGGGTGACGTTTCAGACCTCTACAGAGCCACTTACGTATGTACATATTGAAAGCGGGGAAACATCCTTGCGCTTCTGCAGACTACTCCTGACATGTAACATTAGGCTCATTCATCAGAACTAATTGAGCTCTTGGATATCGGATGCTTCCATACAAATAAAGTTTTTCAGTGCACAGCAGTGTGTATATATATATTACCATTTTATATTGTCGATCCTTTAGTAAGGGGAGCTGTAGCTTTCATGTAATAACAACAGCTTTTTATCATTACCACCTAAAAATTATCCCAGCTTTATGGATAAGGGACAAAGGAACATCACCCATGCCTAGTAACTGCAATGGATGGTATGCGAGTGCTTTCACAAGCAGGTTTCACACATTGGGTGACCACTTGCCCTCAAGATGTATTCTGGAGCTGAATCTGCTTCTCCAAAAGTCATAACCAGGTTCAGAGCATCTCTGACAATCTGCACTAAACACCTGCCTCAGAGGAACCTCTCCCCTCCAGGGAGGATCCATCTAACTCCAAAGCAGATGGCTGATCAAGCTGAACCCCCAAAGCACTGGAGGTCTCTGCCGTGTGCCGTGGTCTTCCGAGCTGGGCTAACACCAGGTAGGATCAGGTGAAGCTCTCCTGTCGGATGGCAGCCTGCACACAGCAAGCTGGCAGCAGTTTCTCAGTTTTGGCCCTTATTTTCTAAAAAGAGCAAGGGAACTTCCCCACATCTGCTCGTCTGCAAGTTCGGTTTCGATCTGACAGCCTGCCATCACAGCACCGCAGGAGGCACAAGCAGAGCCGGCGGCTGGAGCACTGCCACGATGCCCTGCTTTGGGAGGCTGCCTTCCGTACAAAGAGGATCTTATACTCTCCCACCAAGGCCGCGATTCATCCCACCCTGTCCCAGCAAGCCCTCTGCAACTGCTGCCTCGCGGCTGAGACGCCGAAACCCAGGGGAGTCACATGGCTGCGTGGCAGATGTTAGTGGATCTATTTAAATTGATCATGCTTCAGACAAAACTGGTGCTGTCAATGTCTATTTACATTAAGGTTTCAGAAACATTTCATAACCACTTACCCTTTTCATTTAAAAAAAAAAAAAAAGTTTTACCTTCGTTACTGAGCCAGCAGTCTTTGCAAAGTGCCTTTGCTGGCTCTGTAACGTGACATTAACTCAGGGAGGGACCTGTGGCACCAGAAGAGGACCTAGCGGCTCAGTTTCCCCCCTCCAAACCAGTGGGCTGCTCGGTCTGCAGATGGATGAGGCTCTTATGGACCAGAGCATGGATGACCTGTCCCAGGAGCCAGAGAGGACGGCTCAGACTGCAGGATGAGGTGACAACCAGGAGCTACAGCCGGCAACACTTCCTAAACCAGAGGAAGGAGCAATCTGCACCTGGCTGAAAGGCCTGGTAGCCCAGAAGATGCTGAGAGCTTCCAGCCGAGGAGAAGTCAGCTAAAGCACTGGTCTGCAGCAGAGGCTCTCTGCACCGCCTCTTACAAAGGAGGCTCCTGTTCAGGCAGGCTTGTAGCTGCTCCTTCGGCGTGACTGCACACACTGCTCTTCAGGAGGAAGCCGGTGGCCTTCTTCACGCCTAGGTTTTGCAAAGTTTGTGTAAAGAAGCATTGCTGTCCTGGCCATCCCTGCAACCTCCCTCCTGACACAGCACTGCCTTGCTTTATGGCTTTCTGTGCCGGGGGGAGGCTCGCCGGAGAACTGCGCTTTCTGGCAGTTCCCTTATAAGGCAGAGCTCGGGGCTTAGCTATTCCCTTAGTCTTTAGTCTTCACTGCAAAAATAGACCTCTGCACTGATATCCATTGTACCAGTGTCACACTGGAAAGAAGAAAACAGAATTCCTCTTTTTTCCTTTGCTAAATGTCAGCTGACTTCACCATTGGGGGGGGGGAGATCACCCCACCTTCCAAAAACAAACAGCACAGAGAACGTGTGACATTTGTACCATCACCTTTGCCCACCAACAGTAGCTTGCAAACTCTTCAGTGCCCATCTCTATCAGATGTTTGTACAGCGCTTAACTCGACAGAGCTCTGCCCCTCATCCCTGGTCCCTGGGCGTTACAGCCGTGTAACTGAAAACAGGGAAAGCCCCCCCAAAGAGTGCCCTGCGATGGCCTGGGGTACCAGGAGGCTGGGCTGGGCCCTTATTCATCCCTCCCGCAAAGGGTACCAGAGAATCAGTAACAGTGCGGCAGCAGCCCAACGAACCCCCTGCTGAGCCTTTAACCAAAACCAACTATTGCCTAAAATCCAGGGGCTGCAAAGCCATCGGAAGGTTCACTTACTTCAGTCGCTGCAGCGGCAATCCCGAGAGGCAAAAGGAAGGGGCTGAAGGATGCTCAGACAGTGGGCACATACATATCTATGCTACACTCGAGTTGGAGGCCAGCTTTATGCACAGCTGTGTCTGTGCTTGAACCTGTAAGGCTCAGCCCAGACCTCTTGATGGCTAAACTTCCACAGGAGCTGCAGAGCTGTGAGGCTGTGCTCTGCACAGGATCGCGATGCCCTGGGTGAAGTTATTCTGCGTCAACCAACCTAAACCGTCAAGCCTTAACAATTAACACCTCACTGCTGTGTGAAGTGGATTAAACATTTGCCTAAAAAAATGTGCTTTTCTTAAAGAAAACCTATTGCCTGGATCTTGTTTTAGGCGTGGGTTCAATGAACTAGTGAAACAAGGTGACAGAGAAGATGATAATCTGCAGCCAACAGGGCAGCTGAGGACAGCAAGCCGGCAGCCAGGAGTATCTTTAGACTTCAGCTTCCTCTGCCTGAGTGACAGCAATTACTTTGGGACAGCAAAATGACAGAATTTATAATTTCTTTGTAAATGGTCAGCACACACACCCCCACACCGATTTTCCTCTGTGCCTACCATCGGTCTGCTTAAAGGTTGACAACTGGAGCTACAAATGCAACACACCCTGCTCCGCAAGGCGACTGAAAGGAGCCCTTGTGTGCTCCCCAGCTTGGAGATGACTCACTTCCACAGCTGAAAGGCCGTTAGTTACGTGGTGGTTTCTCAAACCCCAAGAGCATCCAGCTGGAATAATGTCACAGGGGAAAAAAAAGGTCATGTCGGCCAAAGGGACAAGCTGAAATTCATCACCCTGCAGCTGCCGCCCGCTTTGTTACCTGCCCAGTGGAACACCACCTAAGTGTCCTGTCCTTTTTGAAGGGACACCGATGAGTGCTTTGCAAAAGGAGCATGTAACAGACTCTCCCTCCCGAGTCCTGCAGTCTTTCCCCCCCCAGCAGTGCCCGTGCCCAGTTGGCAGCGAAGGGCTGCCTCCGTGCGCCCTGGCAGCGGCGGCACGTGAGCCCTGCTAATGGGTGCCGCGAGATGCGCAGAGTCAATGGGGGATTTACCACTGCGCCCAACACTAATCTCATCATAATCAAAGGTATTTGTACATCAGCGTGCGCTTCATTGTAGATAACCCAGGCTACCGTGTTACGGGAGGTTTGTCGGTCAGGCAGGGCACGTAGTATCTCCCGTGGCTTTCATGGGGTATCTTGCAGCTACTATTGCAGCAGTGGGAACAAAGGCCAGGAGATCATAAAAGCTACTGGAGGACTTTTATTTTGCTTTATTTATATTTTTTTATTATTTTTGCCTGGTAGGTTCGTACTGTGAGGAAAGAGTTGTGATGCGCTTTTGTGTGTGTGTTGATTCCCTTGAGCGGTACCACCGTGCGTACCGCGGCGACAGCTTAACCCAAAACAACATTTTGTTTGTGCGCGAGACAAGGAGGAGGAGAACCGAGAAAGGAACATGCTGTAAAAAACAACGCGAGCTGGATATGCGGAAACGAGGGACGTTTGTGTTTCTTCCACAAAGTCATTGAAGCAAAACAAAATAAAACCTGTTGTAACTAAATTCAACTTGCTGGGAGCCAGCCTCCCCGTTTCCTCCTGCGCCTGCCATATCGCAGTTACTTCTGCATTTAGCAGCACCAGGCACAGCCCTTCCCTGCCGCAGCACCAAAACCAGCCCCGGCTTCTCACCGCCTGGCACAAAGTTTGAGAACCGGCAGGTTGTCAGGCGCGGCCACTGACAGGGATGTTTCACCGTGGAGAAAAAACATGCAAACCAAAAAGAAAACCCTCTCAACCGTAGAAAATGTATCAGCCCCAGCATTTTCCTCATGCCACTGACATTCATTATGCAAGCAATAACATTACCCAGCAAACATCCCAACTGTATCAGGCACTTCCTTGCCGCCCTTCCCCTGTTTGCTGTTTGCTTTGCAAGTGCTGCAGGGCAAAGATGTGTCTTCCAAGGCTTTGAAGTGCACAGCACACTGTTGGCATCATATAAAAGCATCGTAAAATATATCCCAGCGTATTTATTATTGTTAAGGCTGTTGCTGTATTTGCTGGTTGTTTTACTGTGCATTGGCTATCTCTGACTTATTATAAGCTCAATATAGGTTTAGACAAACGCAAAGGTAATCTAGCAAACGCAAGCGATTAACTAATTTCCCCGACAAACACGGTCTGCGAGAAGTGAAATAGAAAGTGCGTCATTTTACATTTTAGGAGAGCAATTAGAGCTGATGAGAAAAGCTGTCCGGAAGCACAACCTACAGGTATAAACCGATACTGCACTTCAGGCTCAGGCCGGGCTCATGGAGAACCACTTGGCTGGTGAAGATAAAGCCCTCCTTACGGGGTAAAAATGGGTGACGGACACGGAAGGGATACAAGCTTCACAGTTCCCAAAGCATACCATCCAAACACGCTCTCACAAGGGTGAAGGTCTGCCACTCACCCTCTCTGGGGAAGGAAAGAGGATTTCCAGACCAGTTGTGGGACACCAGCACAGGGTACTGGGACAAAGGGTGAGCAAAGGTCGAATCATCATATTAATGATGATTTCTCCTTAAAGTTCATCTTCCCTTGAAGTGAATTAGGCACTGTAATTTGTAATATCACCTCCTTCTCCAAGGAGTCAGGAAGACTTGGGCATTATTTAGGACAGATACAGAGAGGATAAATAGCCAACGGAGATGCAACTTACCTCCAGGTGAGGCTCCTGGTCTGCAGGGAGCTTCTCGAGTAGCACTGCACACTGGGGGCTCACCCTGCCGGCTACCCCTTCTGTCTCCATCCCCTTTCCCACAGCCATTTCACAAGAACTCGACTCCCTATTCCTGCATCCCCAAGGCATCACTGATTACCTGGCAACACCAAGCATACCCCCGACAGCTTCCTCCAGTCCTACCAGCAGAACCCCAGCAGGCTGCTCCAGCCAGAGGCCCCGGGGGGCTGTAGGGCACCCACACATCATGGGCAGGGCTATGCTGGTGCCAGGTTGCCCTGGTTATCTAAATCATGGGTGGGGGAGGAAGAGGAGAGACCCTGGCAGGTGCTAGTGCTCAGACAGCTGTGCTCCCAGCTGTGCTCCCCGGGTCATGCACTAGAAATGAGGGGTCCCTTCAATTCCCCCCTTGCTGGGCAGCTACCTATCTCCACCAGTCTTTTGACTCCCAAATATATGAAAATTTCAGTATGTGTCTGGAAAAATACCCATGTTCAGTTGCTCCAGAACTAATGAACAAGGGTCCCTGCAGTCCGACATCACTAAAACCCCCTGATTTTCAGCTGCAGGGCAATTTTTCAAAATTGGCTTCTCTTGAGGACTTTCAAATGGGATGGCCAACAACCACCTACAACTCTTCCAAATATCAGCCTTAACATTTGCCCCGTGAAGGCCGGGTACTACTTACTGCCGAGGAAATCGACTGGAATAACTATTTCCGAATCACTGCAGACATTTTGTTCGGGGATAAAGGGAACGTTCTTTCCTTGGTTTCTCTTTTCTTGTCTTTTTTTTTTAATTATTATTATTTTTTTATTTCTGGGTGGAAAGTCATATGGAGGCAATCATCACACGGGCATCTGGGAGAGATTCCAGAGCAGAATCAAAGAACATTTTTTTTTCTCTCTGTTGCTATTCCAGTAATTTTCATCGTGTGGAAAAATCCTGACAACAGTGGAGCTTGCAATGTCGCTTACCTCTCTTAGGGCACAGAGAGGTGTCACATACAACCTACTTTAGATCTTAGCTGTTTCAGCTACACACGTGGTGAAGGCAATCTGGTGGGCACATGGATCTGGTAGAGATTTCCAAAAGCATTGGGATCTGCTGCAGGAGTTCTCCTGGTCAGGCAACCTCCCTGGCTTCTGCCCATCCCTGCTTGCCAGCTCAGGCATCACTGCTCCTGTTTTCAGGAATGAAAACCAAAAGAGAGATAGCACAGGGGAAAAAATTAATGTAGGTTATAAAAAGACAGGAAAGGTGCCTTTTTATAAAGCATGCAAGTATATATTCGTATGTGTGTGTGTATATATACATAATTTCCTCTGCACTCTCCCTACGAACCAGCAGGGTGTGCCTGCAGACCAGCTTTCCTACACATACACGTCTCATTTTTTGCCTTAAATGATGTAAGTTCTCTCCTTTATGCCTCATAGCTTGCTTCACTCAGAACCAAGAGACTACCAACCAAACCAACAGAAGAGGGTCGCCCTGCTGACACTGCACCCCTTTGGGCAGCTTCTTGCTACCCGTACAGCTACACTTTGGCCATAGGTAAGATAAGCAGGAAGCCGAGACACGGGAATCACCTCTGGTGTTCTAAGAAACATAAAATTCTCATAACCTCCTCTTTACGCTGCCTGCTCTTAGGCGGAGCAGCCTGGCAGCCTTCCCACCAGGAGCTCACACACTAGCTCTCCTGGCAAGGCAAACGAGGGCACCGCAGCCTCTTCTTCTGCCCCGGTCCCTCCAGCCCCTGCTCAGCACCACTGAACCCGGTCACTTCTCGGGCTCACGGGGCTGAGAAGGGACCTCTGAGAAGTGCCCCAGCAGCAGCACAGCCCAAGCTGCCTCCGAGAATCCAAATGCTGAATTGCACTACCCCGACAGCTAAATCTAGGAAGAATAATACTTTTATAGTTTCGGGCAATTTAGTTTACTGCTGAGTGATACACACAAGGAATTGTGCTGTGCAAAAAGGCATGAGAAGTAGTTTTTTATGCCATTTAAAAGCGCTTTAGGCTGCTCAGAGGAACGCCCCATTTTCCCCTGCCACTGCACATTGCACTATTGCACACATCGCTCTGCGAATTCACCTCCACTGACCCAAAAGAGCTACAGCTGGCATTTGGTCTATTTTTGACACTAATGCAAAAAAGCTGTCCTGGATCACTAGCGAGCACCATCTGCTCTTTGCAACTGAAGTGCCATCAATTCACACACCAGGGCCAGGAGTTTCAAAAATAGCTAGTCTAAAGTGAGATGCCTCAATCCATATTTAGACACCTGCCTGGCTTTCAGGCAGAGCTGAGCGTGCTGCAGCTCCCCTTAGCCTCAACCTGAATTCAGTGGCCCCTGTGCTTGCAGCCTCAGCAGGCTCCTCTGGGTTTCTCCAGCCTGGGGACTAGCAACAAAAGGACTGGTTTGTACTAAATGCTGATTTCACACAAGTGAAATTCTCCAAAACATCCAGTTGGAAGGGACCAGATTGCTACTGACTCCATTTCTTAAGCCAGAACTACCTTTTGGCTCAATTACTTAAACAACCAAACAAAAAAACCCAAAACAAACAAACAAAAAGTTAGAATGGTCATTTTCACCTTACGGAGATAATAAAAGCCTAACTACAGTTTTAGTGTTTACAAGCTGGAAAATGGTTTGCAGAAGCGATGGGAATGCCATGCTAAATTTGCAGCTACAGCCTGTTGCGCCCTGTTTGGGTAAAGGACTTTCAGGAATGTCCGTGTTCCTACCACACTGATGTTCATTTTATTCTGAAGGGGACCAGAGAAATGCAACCTCAGATCTGCTATGTAGGTCCAAGAAGACATTTCTATACCAGTGGAGATCTGACATTTATACAATGCAACATAAAAATCCTGAAAGCTATAAAAGATGTTTTCACTGTATTAGTGACTATCATTTTGATGTGAAACCCACTTTAATGAATACCTGACAACTAAACCTTTTAAAAGGAATGATTTCACTTGACATGAATGCATTCAACTCCTGTTTGTTGAACGATATTCTTCTTAAACAGCCAGCCAAAGAACTTAGCGACACTGTAAATCAGGGCTTTGCAACCTCTGCAGCACCCAGGACTGTGCCCGCAACCTGCCGGTGCACTCGGGGCGGTGCTGGATTTAAGAATAAGCTTAGGGGGATTTGTATAAGCAGAGGGAGGCCTTCAGCAAGTCGCTATTTGTTATGTAGCCAGAGAGCAGTCCTCACCGCAGCCATTACCGAGTATTGCATGCAGAATATCTTTTTTCAGCATATTTTCCCCCCCTCCCCATTGAACGCGGCATGACATGAAGCCAGCCTCTGCGGGCCTGGTGCTCACTGCCCTCCGGTCAGCCCTGGCAGCCTGGCATTCCTGCTCAACTCCAGTCTCACCTCTCCAGCTGCAGCAAAACAACTGTGGAAAAACGCTTTGCAGCTCCACGGCCCTTCCAGGCTCTGCAAAATGCCATACAAGCACACCCTGGCCGAGCAGGTCCCTCCTGCACCAAAGCAGTCCACCAGATTTTGGCCGGGGCCCCCGGAGGTCAGCACGCCCACAGTCACGGGGGTCTCCATGCTCCTGCTCTCCATCGCCGCTACCTGCCTCCTGCAAAAGCTAAGAGAACAGAGAGGACAGAGGTTTCACGCAGCTGATACCATCTTTACAACAAAACAATAAATCATAAAATAAAAATTGGTGATGTTTGACGATAAAGCATAAAATAAAATTTGGTGATGCTCGCGAGCTCTGTTTCACCATGAAAACATGGTCATCTTTCCTTATGGCAATGGCACGAAGCTACATTGCATCGGTCCCCACCAGAGCACTTCCTGTTGCCACTAAAATAATTTAAAGTTTAATTAGTTTAGGAGTGAGGTTTTTGAAAGCTCGTCTTCTGCAGAATCAAAGAGGTCTAACGTCTAGAGAGATAAGACCTGTACGCACAAGTGCCTTGGATGAGAACTTTCCAACCTGCCAAAAGAAGTCAGAGTTGAGAACACTGACCTGGAGCATCAAGAAACCCCGTACGGGCAAGCAGTAAGAGCTGCGAGCTTTTTGGAAAAATAAAAAGCCACAAAGCAGATCTTGGTTCCGAAGGGTGGCCATGCGTTTTCTTTACCAGCAGGTGTCACATGGAAATAAGATGTCATCTCAGCTGGCACCGCATCCCCTGCCCGGCGGCAACACGCCTGTCCCCAGGTCAGGGTGGCTGGGGTACATGGGCCTGAGGGGGGATAAATGGAGTCACCCCCCAGCTGGGCAGGGACCGTGGGCGTTCACGGGCACGTTACACCCCACGGAGGGGACGGAGGGGACCACCGGAGCCGCCTCTCCCTGGGCAGCTCTCTGACGGGACACAGCGCTCTCCTTTCTCATGGGGCTCATTACCAGTATAGGGCAAAGATGCCCGACAGCTGACCCTAGCTGCTTCATTCGGGGCATTAACATTGCCTTACGTGTGCCTTGTCGTTTTTATTTCTGGGAAACATGGCTATTTTGTGCCGCTTCAGCCTGCATCGCTCTTCACACTGGGCCGAAGCCGGGTCCTACAGGCTGCCTGGTGCCAGGCTGTCCCCTGCCCCACCCAGAGTAAATACACAGGCGGGGGGGTTAGCAGGACGCGGGAGAGCGAGGGTCTGAGCGGCGTTCCTTTTGGAAACACCGAGACTCCCAGAGCATCCCTTTCCAAGATGTGAGTTGTGAATGGCGAGCAAAACCCCCCAAAAGCAGGTAAATAATGACTCCACACCTCACAGCGATTCCTGAGCTTCCAGTGAACGCTTTGTAGCTCATTTTTAAAAGCACTTCAACACAACGGGATCCGAGGAAACCCGGATCTCCTCTCGCCCAGCCCTCCAGAAACACAGTGGCCTGCAGGGTGGTTGCACAGCCTCCACACCAAGCCCCCCACTGGCAGAGCATCAGCCCCTGGCAGGAAACCTTCAGGGCCACGTGCCAGGAGCTCGCCCAAACTTCTGCCACCGCCTGCACCGCAGACTCCCCTGCTCCCGACCTGCACAAGGGACCTGCCAAGGGCGTCCCTGGGTGTGCCACGGGCTGGGGCACCTAGGTGACAGCCACGCCGTGCGACCTCAGCTCCACAGGGGAAACCTGTTGGGCAGCAGCACCCAGGTGGAGGGACTTTGGCCTCGAATAAGTGGCTTCAGCTCTGCTGGACCACTGGCAAGAGGGAGCGACGACCATCGCTTTGCTTTAAAGGAGAGCCCTGCGCTTGAGTCCCTTGGCGCCCGGGAAGCAGGCATCGCCCATGGGAGCCCCCATGCAACCAGCCACCAGGCTGCAGTCGCACCTGCCGAGTGACTAGGAGCAAAGCAAATCAAGACAATTATAACTCTATTAAAAGTAAACATTGATGAGTACAGTTCATAAAGTCTTCTTGAATTATGCCATGCTATCTTGCTTTGGAGATAGGTTTTGCTCCTAACTTCTGCTGCCAGAAAAGCAGGCATCCTTTCCAGAATCCATACAGCCCTGTATTTTGTTCCCCTCCTGGAACAAACAGAAAGGTGAGGATGGATGCTTCATAGAAATCAGTTTTCAACAGCCCTGTGGAAGTACCAACATCTGACATGCCCCTGCATGGCTTCAAGCTACCTCAGGCCCATCCAGTCCTTGCAGGCTCTGTCAGCCTATGCCAACCTGAAATCCCTTGAAATAGGAATGATGCATTTGTAAGAACTGGTGGTTGGTGTTCTTCTTTGAGCAAGAGAAGAGGCTTTCAATAAAATAAAAAAAGACCAAGAAAAGCATGGGGTTTACCGAAAAAACATGCTCCAGCGAAGCTTTAAAACTTCAGAATAAAATAATAGGGCGACCAACACACTCACTGCAGCTGGGGGGAAAGAAAAGATGATAAAAAGGCAAATGAAATTTCTGGGCAATGCTTTACTCGTTGGTCACAGGACTACTTGTTTTCCTGCATTTCCACTACAGGATGGCTTTTGCTCCCTGCCTCCCCTTCTTCATTTGGTGGGCAGGTTACCAGGACAGACCTCAGGGAAGAAAACCACAAAAGATTTTTGTGCTTCACTTGCTCTGAGCAAGCAAACAGCCCAGCTCGAGCAGCACAAGCGGCACAGAACCGCCCATGGCCGTAGCACTGCTCTGCAGCACCGGCACTGAAACAACCCATGCTCATTTTTGCCAGAAAAGCAGCATGCTTACAACTGAAACCGTCATCCCAGGACAGAGATGCTCTGTCAGGGGTGCAGGGTGGGATAACCCATGCACGCAGGCAACACGCGCCCAGGGGAGAGGAGCGGAGAGAAAACATACACGCAGAAGTGTTCACATGATTCTGGTGCCTTTGCTGCAGTGCTGCGTGGCCACATCATTCACATCATCTCTCACCATCCCTCTATTTTCCCACCAACTGTTTCCAGTTCTCCCTTCCCAGCCCTCATTCACCCCGGGAGCAGCTGCAGGAGGCTGGTGGCAGGGCACTCGTCCTCGTGCAAGCCCGCTGCAGCGGCTGCGGGCAGCAAGCACAAACCCCGCTGTTCCATCGTCCTCTCCGGAGGACCACTGACTGCGACACCCCAGCATCTACCAGTGCTCAGGTAGGGAGAAAATAAGAAAGACTGATATAAACAGATTGAGTCTGTAAATGCTATGTGGGGCCAAACCGACTCTCGCAAGGCAGAGGGAGCCGCTCCTCAGCTGGTGCAGAGCATATCAGTAAAGGATGTTTGCTCAGAGATAACAGCCCTGGGGAAGGAAAGCCGAGCCTGGTGACAGAGCCCAGATAACAAGGACTGGAACTGAAAACAAGAGGAGGAGGAAAAATCAGAAGAAAATTAAACGTCATCTTTTTCAACTGCATATTAATGGGCATTGGACGGAGACTAACGTTGCACCAGGCTTTGCCTGGAAGCGGTCACTCCATACTCCAACATATTTTTGCAATGACTATTTCCTGGTGCTTTTGTCATCCAGCGCAGCACCACCAGCGCAGGGAGCAGCACTGACCCCTTCATGGGGCCCAGCGGACCCCTCCCCACCGGCTTGGAGGGCGAGGGGGCTGCAGGGGAGGCAGGGGCGCAAGTGCCCCGGCTGCAAAGCTGAGCCCAGCAGCAGGGCTGGCGGGTCCTGGTAAGGGGTTGCACCAGACGAACCCTGCTCCGCTCCGGCCATCCTTATCCGTTGGGGCTGGGAAAGCACCAGGGGGAGCACGGTTGTGTTCCCCTCCTCAAATTTCTCTTCTCTTGCAGAAAGACCAGGCTACAGGCCCATGGATCGTGATTTTCTCCATACAAGCCTTTCCTGACCAAAGCCCAGACAAGCCAGAAGTGTCCCCAGCTGCTACAAATGACTTAGCCCCTTCCCCTTTACAGGAGGGGAATTGTTATATAAAAAGCAGGTAGGGTTTTTTTGTATATGATGAAAAATTTTTTTGTATATGATGAAAAAAATCCTTTTTATTCTTACAGTTTTAGCCACGCGTGTCAGAGCTTCTCATGCCTTGGCCAAGCCATTCTGCCCCTGGCGGGTTTGCTCCCACGGTGGCTGGGGTCCCGGCGCAGCAAAGCCCCTCTGTATGAAATCTTCCCTTTACAGCCCCTGAGCTGCACTGACCTCTGCACATGCTCGGGATGCGCTACGGGCCTGGGGCAGCCGCTGGGGCAGAGCTCTGCTAGGGCAGGGACGGCGTCTGGTGGGACCACTGAGCCTCCTGCATCCACGATGCATCACCCAGCCTGTTCCTTTCCTTCTTCACCTCAAAGCTCCATTTAATTATAAACGATTAAATTGGATATTTTTTTATTTTATTTTTCTCAACAACCCAAAGGCCCGTTTCGCCTGCACAGCACAGGTAGTGGGGGCGGTCAGCGTTGTGCCACCACCGGGTCCTTCAGCAGCTGCTTGGCAGGGCAGCCCCGACAGACCTTTCGGTCTAGAAAAAGGGGTGAGAGGGGTGGTTTGGTCTCCACAATTTCCAAAACATTCAAAGTCAAAAGCTTCAATAATTATACGATGATGACATTTAGCAGGAAATGGTATAAAAATAACACTTGTTTACCTTTTCTGAACCAAAGGGGGAAAAATAATAAATCTGTGGGTTTTTTAGCAGAAAATAATTTGTGTGAGTTCACAGAGGAAAGGCACTCTCTTCTTGTTCCTCCCCAGTTGCTGACTGCAGCTGGTCTACCGCTGGGCACTGGGATGGGGACACTGGCAGCAGCCCCTTCCCCTGTCCCTCGGGAGACATGAGGTAGGTGAGCCAATGCTCCCCACTGCCCTTGTTTGTGGCTTAAAACCAGAAGTGAAGCTCATTGAGCTTTGCTGCCTCGGAAAGCCCATCCAGCTCCTGTCCCTCCCTCAAGAAAATGAAAGGCAAGGGGGGGTGCTGGCCCTGCCTCGCGGTGGGACCCCAGGACTGAGGGGGCTCAATTCTGAAAGACCGCCAGGATCTCAGCACCATCCCCTGGAGCACTGGGCAGATCCACAAGCCCATCAACATCTTGACTGAACCACAGGCACCGTGAGGTGGAAAACCAGCAAGGCTGCCGTCCGCTGCCATCCCAGGTGGCCAAGGGGAACAGCGAGAAAAATTGGGCTTGATTTCTAACTCCTCCAAGAGCCTTAAAAAAAAACCCTACAAAACAAACAAAAAAAAAGCAACCAAAAAAAAACCCCACAACCAAAACCAGACAGACACAGGGAGTGGAGAAGCAGCAAATAGCGGCATGTGAAGGTGCGGCGGCAGGAGGATGAGTCAGTGTGAGCAGGCTGGGGCGAGGGCTGTGCGTGGGATGGGGGAGCAGGAATGTGGGCGAGCATGGCCCGGCACGGCACAGCCCCACGGGTCACGGAGGCTGCCTGCCCGCACGGCT
Organism: Falco punctatus; assembly: GCF_963210335.1. Classification (NCBI taxonomy): domain Eukaryota; kingdom Metazoa; phylum Chordata; class Aves; order Falconiformes; family Falconidae; genus Falco; species Falco punctatus. The sequence continues at coordinate 4,370,750 of NC_137588.1, forward strand.
GAGACAGCGGTGTGCCCCGGCCAGCCCTGGCTCGGGGTCCTGGCAAAACGTGTCTGCTCCAGCTGCCGTGGGAAAAATAGAAAGAATAACACAAATAAAAATAACAAAACCAAAAATGAAAAAATAACAAAAATCAAAAGAACAACAATAAAACCAACAAAGATGAAAAGAACAAAAATAAAACCAACAAAAATAAAAACAATAGTAATAATTAAAAAAAAAATAATCGTCTGACTGATTTTTCACAAAACCAGAAAGCAGAAAAATCCACCAATTCATGGCTCCAGGCTCTCTCCCGCACCCTGAGCCTGGGGCACGTTCACAGTCCCAACCTGCAATGTTTGTCCCATGAGATGCCCCCCCCGCTCGGTGGCACGGCCAGCACAGCCCGGCCCACGGGGCGAAGCTTTGGGGAGCAGCCCCGGCTCCGGGGAGAGCCTCGGAGCAGGAGAGGGCTCAGGCAGCCAGCCCGCTGGAAATAGCTTTCCAGATTGAGCGATCATTGTAATTAGAACAGAGTCAAGTGTCATGGCAGAGCAGCAGCTAAATTACAGGTCTGAGAGGTGGGGAGAGGCGCGCTGACTGCCTGGCAGTCCAAGACGGTAAATGACAATCCGAGCTCCGACACGCTGTAATCGCACCCCGGTCCGAGGACAGACAGCAATAGAAATTTGCCTCCAAAAGACAATCGCATTGCAAATTAATTTTTCTCCCTTTCTAATCCATGGTTTGATATATAAGTATTTTAAACTGCAATGGGCGATACCTCTGTAGACCAGGGATTGTTGAAAACAAAAAGGGAAAATTAAAAGCTATGTAATAAGTAAACCTGGGCTATCTCCAGTAACTTATACTCCATGAAATTGCTTGTAGGCGATGTCCCAGGAATTGCAGCAAGGTGAACACCAGGGCAGCTGAAACTGCTGGAGCTGCAGCCCACCTCCCCACGGGACATCCATCACCCAGCCTGGGAGCATCCCAGCCCCCCACCGTGCACCTGCCCCTTCCTGCTGGGTAGGGATAACCAGCTGTAAAAGCACCGGGACTGGGCAGCCATTTCAGCACGAGCCGGTTTAGCAACAAAAAGCAAATCATTGCAGCCAGGACTTCTCTGGAAAGCGAGTGGGAGGGGGGCACAGGAGCTGGCAGGGTCCGGCGGCAGCACTCGGCAGAGGACAGTGCTGCTCTCATGCTGGGAAATGCTGCAACCGCGTGGGCAGCGCATGCTAGAGCGGATGCATTTAGAAGCACTTATACTGACACTTTTAAAAATACGTACATTTTACACATCTACTACTTCAAGAGGGTGGGTTTTGGTTGGTTGGGTTTGGTTGGGGTTTTTTTTTTTTTAATTATTCAAAATAACACCCTTTCTCCCTGCTAAAATGTGCTTAGTGTAGCAATCAGAGTGAAAAGCAATCCTTTGGTCCCTCGTCTGTGCAGAACATTAAAAAAAAAAAAAAAAATCAATAAATTATAAAACCTTCCTTCCACAGCCATCTGCTTGGGGAAGGAAATCCCCACTCTACCCGTCTCCTGGCAGGGCCAGCTAGGGGTGTGCAGGGCAATAACAAGTATTCACTGAGCAACACCTTCAAAAGGATCCATGAAAGTTCTTTATTGAAATACCACTAATAAACACGTGTGGTTTCCACCAGGATTTAATATTTTTTTCTGGAGCACACAGGTAATCCCAGGCGGGCAGATACGTGCAGTCTGGAACCCATTTGTAGGACCTGGGAGGACATCCCTCCGGGGAGCTGTGTTTGAGTGCACAAGATCCTCATGGCTCAGAGTATCACGGAATCACTTGGGTTGGGAAAGACCTTTGAGATCATCAAGCCCAGCTGTTAACCCAGGAGATACCTGCACCGTTTTCCTTTGTTGGCAGCAAATCTAATTAGAACTCATCATTAAGTGCGGCAGGAAAATGCGTAAGGAACCGTTTCCCGCTCATCTCGTTTTCACAGAATGGCAAAGCTGGCCTTGGAAGATGACTTTTTAAAATTCTTTCCCCCCAAAAAACACATCAAAATGACTAACAGACTCAAGTAAATTGATACAATTATCACCTTTAACGTGGAGATGAAGCTTAAATGTCAAAGTAGAGACACCAGCCCAAAGCAGGCCATGCGCGGAGATCTGGCTGGTTCTGCAGGTTGGTGGCCACAAGATCTGAGTTTCCTTCATCACTTACTGAATGAGGATTTTATTGATTGATTTATTTTAATCAGATTTCTCTTGTGTCACACAGACTTATCAAATCTGATTGGCAGGGCATGAAATAGCAATCCCTAAAAACAGCAGCGAGGAGGAGAGTCTGGCTCTACCTCCCCTGCTCCGAAAGCTCCCACACGGGGCTGCCAAGAGGTGGGGTCCCTCAGAGATGGGGTCTGGGCTGGTGCCCCACAGGGATCATGTCGACAAGCTGGTGTCCTGTTGGCCCTGCTGCCATCACAGGGGCACCAAGGCCAAGAGCAAAGGAACTGAATCCTTGGAGGCACTTGATTGCAAGGGGTTTGCATCCGCTGCAGAGGGCACAGCCCAAAGGCAGGCTTTCTAGAGTAGCCCCATCACGACTGGGAACCAGCGCAAGTCTTTAGAAGCAATAGCAGTGGGTACCATAAAAAAAAAAATTAAAAAAAAAAAAAAAAAATCAATCCCCACCGGCTTGAGTTTTTCTGTGAGCTCTGGGCACAATCCTAGTCCCACAGAAGCGTGTGGGAGTTTTGCAACTATTCCCAGTAAATGTAGATCTGTTCCTCTCTCCTTGTTCCCTTACCAGCTCTGTTTGGCATCGCTCCCTCCCCTTGGCTCGCCTCCCCCGGCAGAGGTTTGCCAGGGTCAGCGCCCACGGCTGCGGGCAAGGCTTCGCCGCCTGCCCCATGCCCCCCCTGGGGTGCGCAGGGCAGCTGGCAACCTGCCAGTTTCCAGGGAGCTGCCACCCCAGCACCTCCCGCATCAGCAGGGGTAACTGGGTCCTGGAGCCCAGCATCCGCCAGGAAACACCCGCCGGCCCCCAGGCTGTCAGGAAGGAGCCATGCGGGAACACGGCACTTGCAACCTGTGCCTTTAAATTCATTTTACTATTACAGTCATTTCACTAACTACTTAATTGCAGCCATCTATCTGCGTCTGTCTCGGTCCGACACCCACAGATGCAGCCGCCCACGCAGCCACCCACGCCAGCCCACGCTCTGACTCATGCTCCGAGCCGTCGTCAAAAAAAACCCGTTCCCTGCCGAACGCAAACGCTCTCTTCAAACGTGTGCTGCTACTTTGATCTATTTCCATAGATTCCTGTGAGTCATCTGATCTGTCTCTGATCTAAACCCAGTAGACTAGAGCCTACATGTATGTTGTTTTGCATGAATTTGGCTTGTGTGGAGAGCTGACCCTGCTGTAATGCACAGGCATGCGAAAGCCTGGGAACCTCTTCCAGGAGTAAATTGCTTACTTATCCAAAAAAGAAGAGCAATTGTTTCCTAGTAGAAAGTCCTATTGTGCTCTTTAAATAAATAAATAAATAAATTTTAAAAATACATATATAGTGGGGATAGCATTATTTTGAGATATAAGGTCGCAGTGATGCTCAGAAACCCTTCCCATCAAATCCCCTGCGGTGCTTTACCACGCAGCCTTTCCCCACCCCAGCAGCTCGATACCCGCTCCCTCGCTTCGCAGATGGCAGCAGGGTGATGCCAAAGCTCAGCGTGCCCGCTGCAGCAGGGGCGGGAGCCAGCCTGCCGCTAGCAGCGCAGCTTAACGAAGGCAGCGGGGATGGTGAGCCCCAGGCACCTCGGGGGCCGGGTTGGTTTGGCTGCTGCCGCAGGCTAAGGCAGCGACGCCGCCCAGGCTACCACTGAGATGCCTGCGCTCACCAAAGACTTCACACCAACTACCTGGCAGATTTGTGGTCCCTCATTATCCTAAATCCTGGGAGCTGTGCCCCAGGGGTACCCAAATTCCTCCCAAGGGGGTATTTTCACCCGGTGATCTACCCATACCTAGCACTTGCAGGCGAATCCACCAAAACCACTGGGGAACGTTTCTAAGACCGTGACCTCTTCAAGCCACGACGTGCTTTTTGGGGACACACAGGTGGGTAGGCGGGGATGCTCCGAGGATGCTCGTTCCCAGCTGGAGGCCGTTTGCCAGGTCACACCAGCCTGCCCTGAGCTGCCCCCCGCCCCAGGCAGCAGGACCACTGGCCATGCCTGCACTCGTCCTCGCAGCTGTACCCTCCGCAAACACTGCTGCTAAACCCGCCGTTGTTATTCTCATCGCCACAGCCTCTCTGTGCACTGCAGGCAGGCAGGATCCCTTCCTGAAGGCTTCGCAGGCATGTAGCAGATGGTGCCTGTCACTAAACGCAAATAAATGCTTTGGTGCCCTGATTTATCTGCACAAACACCACCTGAATGATCGAGGGCGGGAGGCCCAGTTAGAAATGCCTTTCTTAGTGGTTTTGAAGTCGGTGGTAATAAGCACCGAGCACACGGAGTTCACACTTTTACAGAGGGTATGTTATATCCCTATCGATAGCTTGTTTAGATTTGCACAGATGCATTTGGAAAATAGTTTAAAAGACAGAAAGAGAGAGAGAGAAGCCAGATGGGTTGCATGAAGCTGTCACAAGGATCGTTCCAAGACATGCCTTAAATGCTAAATATTAAGAAAAAAAAAAACAAAACAACCCAAAAAAAAAAAAAAAAAACCAAAACCAAAAAACAGAAACGTGAAATTTGGAGCCTACACCCGAGCTTCCTGAAGTCAGTGGCAAAACTCTGGTTGTCTCCCGGGGAGGAGAGGGCTGCAGGCATGCCATCAGAGACAGTGCCCAGGACCAAATTGCTTCCTGTTGCTCCCTGGGTATAAATCCAAATTAACTCCTTTCTGCAGATTAGTAACTGAAAACCAAATCTTGCTGCTAGATTCAAAAATTGCCAGTGGCTGAAGCTTGGGCTTACCCTTTTACTGTCCCCATCCATCTAGGTATCCATCCATCCATCCTCCTAACAGGTCTCAGCATTGCCATCATGCCTGGCAGCAGCGGAGTAGGGGGGTACCTGTGCACCCCCTGCAAAGCACAGCCCAGTTGTAAAGCAGTTCTGGAAGCCAGAGGTTTATTTAATCAAAATCAGTGGGGCTGGGCAATCCCTGCACCCGGCACGGCTGATCCCAGCTCTCCCCGGCAGCCGGAGGCAGAGGCAGCACCGCATCTCCCAGCTGTGCATCACAGCAAGCGCTGCACCGTGCATCACAGGGAGCTGCTCTGACGGGGCGGAGAGGGACGATTATTATTTTAAACATCCCGGACTAGTGAAGCACAGATTTCAATCAGATAATTTGTCATGGGAATAACATCTGCATCAAGATGATGATCAGCCTTCACCGCAAAATACAGCTGTGCCCCAATCCTGGGCATCCCAAGAAATGCCCAAAATAGGCTGAGCATCCCAGGGAGCACGGCATGGCTCGGCAGCTGGGGGGGACGCCCCGCCGGGCATTTTTCTTCCAGGAAACCTATAATTATGTAGCACGTTGGTACCGAACAACCCCTTCTCCCTTTTTTCCCCCTACTTGTTTTTGTTCATTTTCTTTCATTTTGTTTGTGTTTGTTTTCAGGAGAACCGGGGGAGGAGGAAGAAAAAGGGGTAGAAAAAACATTGCGTGATTTGATTTCAACTGCGTTGCGCTTTCCCTGTGATTTTTATGCTTGATGGGAGCAGTGCGCGCAAGCTGGAGAGAACAGCACATTTCACCAGCCTGACAAATACTGCCCAAATTTTCACCAGCTTCACTGGAAGGAGAATCAAGTCTTTTGAATAGTCAGAGCTACAATCTGCGATACCAGGGGTTTTAAGGAAAATATATTATATGGCAACTTATGTCTTAACAGCCTCCAATATTTTTAGTGTGTTGATGGCCATGAGCATCACTGAGCATCACGCTCAGAAAGCAGGACACAGCCCTTGCCAGTCCCTTCTGAGTGGGAAGCAGTAAAGCAATCAAGGCTTAAGAGGGAGACTTTTAGTCTTCCAGGTCTATAAATAATGCATGGTACATTAATAGAATTTAAAAGAATCATCAAAACACATGGAAACTGCCCATTTCCCCCTTTTCCTCTTAACAGGTCAGCTCTGCATGATACAACCCAGAGGAGCGGCAGGTAAAACATGATTGTTCCTTCAATTATTTACATACACATCTTATTTATTTAAGATCAAGACAAATACTACTCGCATGTCTGCTCTGCCGGCATTAATCATCTCCTGCATCCCAGGCTGCCGAGGATGTGGGAGATGGAAGGAACGTGACAGCCGCGCGCGTGGGCGGGCGCGGAGGTGGGCGTTTGCCTGTTGGAGCAGAGGTTTGGAGCAAGCCAGTGTGAATGTTAAAATTCAGAGCCTTCCCAGGGTTTTGCACAATGCTCCCCATTTATTTATTTATTTGTTAAGTTTCTTTTATTGAATAAAAGCCATTTAAATTATTTAATTATTTGTTTTGAAAAAAATTAATATAAAATTTGTGATCAAGATGCATATTGTTGGGGTTTGGGGCTGAGCCTCTCGGGGTTAGAGAAGACATTTGTTTCTCTTTGGTGGAGGCTCACACGTCTGTGGTCTCTGAACACCTCTTTTCAGGCTGGCCTCTGCACCGCCGTGCAGTCCTTGGCACCCAGCTGCTCACACCACGATCCCTCCCCAACGCCCGCTCCAGCGCCTCGGCCATGTCTGAGCGGGGAGCGTTTGTTCCCACTCGCTACGGCACAGGGGAAAGCTGCGCAGCGAGAGACGGCGTCGGTACAGCCTGCAAAAAACAGCGTAGATTCTCGTAAGCTCGGGCATGGCTGGCAGCGCTTGCGGCAGGCATAAAATCCATTTGGAGGAGCGGAAATACAGCTGTGGGGATGCGCCATGCCATGAGAGCCAGGGCATCGCTCCACAGCCGGAGGCAGCCCCAGACACCCGGTAATGGGTGTTACAGTTATCCCTCCGCCACCCGCTCTCTGCCTCCCTCTGGCCACCGAGTCTTAAACTGGTCCAAAGTCTTTCTTGACCATTTATTTGGCTAAATTGAGAATGGCTAATTTCACTCTGAACGTGGTCCTAGCCTGTTTAACGAACATCGCTTAATCCCATTTCTAAACAAAGGCAGCCAGGATGGCTTTTGCACCAACACTAGCAAACCTGATTACAGGAAACCTGATTAATTCAGTAACTCCTAAATTAAACACCTCAATCTCAATCATAGCCATACCTGAGAGTCACTCCTTTAGATTAAACCCCAGCAGCAGCTAACACCTTACGGGGCAGTAGCCCACCTCTTCATTAATATCTGAATGCTACATCTTATTTACCTTAAAGTCACAGAATCATTGCAGTTGGAAAAGTCCCATCGTAAACCTGCCACTGCCAAGTCCACCACTAAACCACATCCCTAAGTGCCACGTATCTTCTCACTTTCCACCTAGCTACAACAGCGAGGAACCCCATAACGTCCCCTATAGGTGTAAGGCACGACCCAGCTGTGCCCCCACAGGAGGAGGTAGCTTTTTTAGCTCTGTCTGCAGAGCTGCCTGTCGGGTACCCTCTGCCATGAGCAGAGCCTGAATGGGTATCGCAGGACTGCTGGTGGGCTGCTGACACGAGATCAGCCTCGCACAGGACACGCTGACAACGCGCAAAGCTCACAGAAGCAGCAGAGCAAAAGCTGGTCTCATCCCCCTTTACCTTCTGCTGACAAGTGCCAGCAACAGGGAGGAAGGCTTCCATCTCTCCAGAGCCCTAGGCAGCGTGAGAGCATCCATCCTCTTGCATCCTCCTTTCTCCATCCCTCCCAAGGAAAGTCCTCAACATAGCAAGAAGAAAAGAGGCTGAACGGTAGCCACTGCTTAAATATGCTTTTTGCTTTCTTTTCCAAAGAGGAATTTTAGCAAAGACCCTGAAGTGGGAGCCCAGGGAGGGACAGGCTGCATCCCACCCTGCCTGGAGGAAATGCAATCAGCAAAGCCCCTGGAGAACAAGGACCAGCTGTGTCCTTGATTTCAGCTGGGTAGCTAAATGGGGGTAGGAAAACAACAACAACAAAAGAACAACAAACATACAAAAACATGAATGTATTTGGTTTCATTCACCAAGCAACAAAAGGGTGGTGTGGGTATGGCGAAGGGGAATCCAGGAGGATCTGCAGAGCAAAAAGGGCCTCGTGCCTTGTCTTTCTCCTTTGAAATACATACAAAGAAGAGCTTAAAAGGATGGTTCTCCTATTTAATGGTGGAAAGAAAAATATAAACTTGGTGTTTTTTTGCCCTCAACCACAAAGACTGCAAATTTATTTTGGGAGAAAGCAAAATGGCATCTCAGAGCCTAACACATTCAAGACTCCAGGCGCTCCAAAAATAAACCTGAGCATCACAAGACAGGCAGCGCTGTGAGCAGGCTGGGTGCTGGGATCGCCTGCCCCTGTCGCAGCACATTGAGGGAGGCTTTACACCGGCGTCGGCTGGTGAGGACTCTGCCCTCTAATCCACGAAGCACGCCTGATATTGTGGGGAGAAACCCTGGCTGTGCTCAGTATTCCTGCTGTCAGAGAGGGGCTCCACATCGCATCCAGAGCCCTTGCTAAGGAGCTTAAGGAAAACTGAGGGATTGGGGAAAGAAGGTGGGGGAAAAAAAAGGAATAAAATACAGGATGACACACGGATGTAATGGCTAACAAATGGCTTAGCTGCTACCTGTAGAAACACGCCTGTTGAAAAATACCGCATCAGTCGACTCCTGGTGCTGGAGGCTGCACTGGACACCTTGTTCTTACACAAAGCAGGAGGTAAACAGGGTCCTGATGGCAGAAAATTGGGGGGTGAGATGTGTTCCAACAATGGAAACCAATGGCTTCTGGAATAGTCAAAGTCAGTATCAAGCTGTGCCAGGCTCCGAAGGGCACGCTGGGTGAAATTAGCGTTGGTGCAATGTGAGCAAAGAGGGGAGGGGGGAATCTCTGAGATGCCACTGAGGAACCCGCTCATTGGAAAAGTCCTGTTTGACAAAATTAATTCCTCATTATCAAGTCAGTCTTGACAGAAGCTCTTTGACGCGTTTCCTGCACTCCTGGAAGTTACCATCACCTTACAGGGACATGGTGTCTGCCAGCCCCAGGTGCGGTGTGTGGTAGGACACAGCCCCAGCAAAGAGCTGTCACTGCCGTGGGGAAGAGTTGGAGCATCCCACTCCTTCCTCCTTCCTCCTCACGGTCCGGTTGTCGGTATGACATCCTTACCCCTGTCAAAAATACAGAGGTGAGGATCCCCACTGTGTCCCTGTAGGAGGCCAAACAACAGAGCCCCCGACCCTCGGAACTGAGGCCCCGAGCAGCCCCGGCCCTGGAGGGCGTCAAGGTGGGACAGGGCTGGGAGCAGCCTGCTCTGGTGGCAGGTGGCCTTGCCCAGGGCAGGGGGTTGGAACTAGGTGGTCTGTGAGGTCCCTTCCAACCCAAACCATGCTACGGCTCTCCACAGGAAAGGAGGATGGATTTGGGATGTAGGGCTCGGCCCCGGCGGAGCAGCTGGCCCACGAGCCAGGCAGCCTTTCCCACAGGGTCTCCTCTGCCTTGTCTCTGTTGAAGTCGATTTGTGTAGAAATGACGAAACTGTTGTTATGGGTAGATGTTAACAGCAATATCTAGACAAACGGCATGATTTCAGATGCTGTGTTAAAGCTGTATCCCACCAACATCTGCGCTCCTGAGTAGGGTGAATAAACACACATGTCTCTGTGGGATCACTCCCCTGACTCGCTTTTTATCCTAAACCCTGGTAAAATACTCTCACCGCCACTGCAACTCAGTATTTAGGCTTTGTAGAAAAACACCACCAAACCTTTGCATTCAGCAGAACAGCTTTGGGAAGCGGGGGGCATTATCCAGCATCCCTGGCCCTGGGCACAGCCCCGGCTCTGTGGTGGGGATCCCAGGGGTCCCCGGCTGTGCTGTGCCACAAAGGCACCCAGGCTGTCACTGCTCCTGCTCCGCTTTTCTCTTTGGGGATATGTACACTCATTAATCACTACCCCGAGCAGCGTGATGGGTTGGGATGGCTTTAGGTTTTGGGGAGAAACAGCGGTTCAGAGCAATCTGGATTTTGCCATGTCTGCACCTCTTCCCCCTCACTCCAGCAGAAAGCAAGGAGCTGTGACAAGCGGGGGTGCAGCATCGCCCGCTGCCTGCGCCCACTCGCTTCAGGAAGAAAACAGCCTGCTCGCGGTTCCTCCCCGCTCGTGTCGGCTCCCAGCAGCACGCCAGGCTTCCAGCGAGGTCGGGAAGGCGTGCCAGCCAAGCGCACACATGAAAAGAAAAAAAAAAAGAAAAAAAAAAGAAGGAAAAAAAGGAAAGGAAGAAAAAAGAAATAAGAAAAAAAGGGGGGGTGGAAAGGATAAAAAGAAAAAAAAATTACATGAGGAGGTCACAGGTCAAACATCTTATTGATTCATTTTCGAGGATGGTGATACAGGAGTGCTTGAAGGGGTTGCACATCATCCTTAAGGGATGAAGCTCACCAACAAGGAGTAACTAACTAGCCATGAGCAGAGGCTGTGTGTCAGAGTTACCTATTTGCTGATTATTTTCCCCGGATTTCCATGACACGAAGCTGGTGGCCTGTCCAAAAAGCTCTGGGCTCGGCACTGTTATGTAAAGCATGTATGTCCAAAGTTACCCACCCTGCTGGTAGCCTCACCCCCGGCATTGCCCAGATGTGAGCTTCAAGGCAGGGGGAGGAAAAGGAGACGAAGGAGGCAAAGGAGGGAAAGGAGGCAAAAGAGGGAAAAGGAAAAAACTTAAAAGAAGGAAAAAGGTAAAAGAAGGAAAAGGGAAAAAAAGGGGGAAAGGGACAAGGGGAAAGGGAGAAAAAAGAAAAAAGAAAAGAGGAAAGAGGGAAAAAAGAGAAAAGAAGGAAAAGGAGAAAAGAAGCAGAAAGAAAAGAAGCAAGAGAAGTGAGAGAAGCAAAGAGAAGAGCAGAGCAGGGGAGGGCACAGAAAAGCAGAAGGCAGCGGTGGCGCTGAGGTCCCCCAGGCCAGCGCATGGGGCAGGGGGGCTCATCCTCCAGCGGGGAAGGGAGCAGGGTCCCCTCGTACAGCGAGGGGAGCAATGGAGAAAGGGCTCTGTCCATCTCCCACCTCCCAGCCCCCCGCAGGCCAGTGCCTGGCTACCCGCAGTGTGCAGAAACCCATCAGGGTCACCAAAAGACCATTTCGGGAGACAATTTACGTACACAAAACAATTAAGGGCTTATTTGCTGCTCCTCACCAGAGCACCCAAGACTAAGGCTGGCCAGAAACCTCCCGAGGTTGGTTCCAGCAAACCCCCCCGGCTGGCTGGAGCCGCTGCGCCGCTTGGCTCCTTCCCCAAATCCGGGAGGTCATGGCCACGCGCCGCCGCGGCCACCTGGCCTCTGCGATTTTGGAGTGAGGAAAGTGAGAGCCGCGCTCTGGCAGGGTAAGGAGACCTGCCCTCCCGGACCAAAGCTCTTGAGCGTGGAGAGACGTTGGTCAAAGCCATCAAGTAAGACCGCAAAGGCTGTTTGCACGCAGTTTCGGAAAAAGCCCAACACAATAAATCTCTCTCGGGAAGAAATCCTGCAGCTTCCCCATGTCCATGGCCGTCAGCATCCCCCTCCTTGTCCCAGCAGAGCAGAACTCTGGGCTTGTCCCCCGACGCAGGGCACACCTGCGCGAGCATCCCTGCATCCCAGGTGGCTGCCCACCGAGGACCCCCAGCTAACAAGAGCCGTTCCCGAATTTTTGCTCAAATGACGGATTTTCCATCACAAAGGCAACAGGATTCAGTTGACGTTGAAACACACCTGTTAATGAAAACTGCCGCTTCAGAAATTAGGGATTCACCATTAAAAAAAAAAAAAAAATCATTCTTATTTTATGGAGTTTCCTTCTAATATTATTTTTACCTTTTAAATTACATGGCAGAAGTAGTTATTGTATCATGTCATATTATGACAAGAATAATAGTTGAAATATTCTCATTTTATTTTCCATTACAATCACAAAGAGCAGCTGTTACCTGGTACTAGTTGAGACATTTTTAACTTTGTTCCAGATCAAAGTGGCTCCTGCCTGTGCCCTAGCGAAGCCGTCAAACCGTTGTGTTACACCAGCAATGAGAGCCACTTTGATCTAGAGGCAAGGAAGGTTAATCAGTATCAAGCCCAAACCGCTTTTAATTAAAAAAAAAAAATAAATAGAAATTGTCAAAGCTTTTATGTCAGGTTACGATGTGTCAGTGATTGTATAGCACATAACGCGCTGCCTTCACAAGTGTGACACGAAAAGCTGGGATGGCAAAACATCCCCATGCAATAACAAACTTTTGAGACACCCATACAAATTTTCCTCAAAATTCTGAAAAAATTAGATATTTCCAAAATTCCAATGTATGGAAAACTGAGAATATTTGGGTCCATTCTAATTCAGCAGGTATAAATTATTTTCCTTCATGACATTTCGTAAGAATCCTGAAATCTGATGAGCTTCATACCGCTATCACTTACTGGGTTTCCTGAACGTCATCTTCACATGACTTCTGCTAGAGCTTAAATTCTTTAGCAGAGTGTCATCACACAAATTTGCTGAAATCGTTCTGAACCAGCAGATCTCCACGGGGGAAAAAAAAATTAAAATAAATCAGATTTAATGAATCCGGAATATTTCAAAGGCACATTTTGGTTTCATTGAGAAGATCCCAAGACAAAGAACCAAAGATTTTCCCTTAAATGCGTGATACGTTCATAGATTAGCGTAGCAAACTAAAAACATTTTGCTGGAAATATCAAAATTAAGTATTTTTATACCAGTTGCATAACAACCAGCTTTGAGAAGGTCAAAGGACCTTTCAGAACCCTTAATTTTCAGATTAAAAGATTACAAGTTTAGGGATGAAGTACCTTTCCCTTGGTCCCCTCGCCTGGCCGCCTCTTTGGGGGAGCAGGGGAAGGAAAAGCCCCTCACCGGGGGGGGAGCGCAGCCTCGGGGGGCTGTGGCGGCTGCAGAAGAGGTTGGAAGAGCCGTGGGTTTCTGTTTTTGCTCCGGAGAACGAAGCTCCTGGAGGAACCCTGCCTCCTGCCCCTGTACCATCAAGCATCTCTGCTTTCCCTGCCATTTGCCACCCCTCAGCGCTGATCGCTGCTTTTATTTATACATTTTTATATAAAATATGTTTTTATATATATTTTAATATATATTTTATTTTATAGCTGTGTATTTTAAAGGACTGTTTCAGCAGAGGCAAAGCACAATAGCTGGATGTTAATGCAACTTGGCATCGCAACAGTTTTGGGGCTCTTTGGTTTGTTTTTTTTTAATTAATGCTCTACTGTATTACAAGGAAACAGTTTCTCTTCTTTTATTACCGTCCTAACCCTGAGCCAAGTATTAAATAAGATTTAATTTAATTACTTCTTACATTCTCCTCTCTCGCAGGATTATTCAGTAACACAAGGTTCTTCCCCAGCTCCCTTTCTCGCAGGCAGATAAAAATCCTGCTGATGGTGGCGGGAACACTCCAGACACCTAATTTACATGCGAGACGAGTTATTGAGTTATGAAAAGTAGAGATATTTTCAACAAGCCCTGTGGTTCACCTTTTGCTCTGCCGCGAGTTCACACGCTCTGCTCTGCGTGCTCTTCTGCGGTACGCGGGGACGTGGCCAGCCTCAGACCCGGCCCGCGCTCAGTGCCGCGGGGCTCAGCCCACCTTCGGATCCCTCCTCAAAAACTAAAGCTTGGAGCTGCGCATCCAAGGTTTACACCCTGGCATCCGCCTATCCTGCTGGCATCACTCCTCTCCCGCATCCCCAGCTTTCCTCTACAGACTCGCTGAGCCAGCCTTCCTTACACCTGTGTTTTGGAGGAAGGATCAGTGGTCCCAGGGAATGCCTCCGGTCTCCTCTTTGGGCACGCTCCCGCTTGGATGTGGATCTCTGGCGCGGTCAGCCCCACCGGGCACTTCCATCCAGGAGGATCCTCCCAGTTTGTTCATGAGACCGTCAGGTAGGGCCCCACCAAGAGCCTTGCTCAAGACCAGGGCTACGGCATCTATTGCATCCCCACACCTCACCGCTGGAAAACACGGCATGAACTGGGTGTGCCGCAGCTGAGCGATGTGCAGACTGCTGAGGAGATGCTTCCATTGGGATCTGAAGCTGTGGAGTCACTGCTGCATGTGCCCAAGGTAGAATCCAACCGAGTGGGACCTCAAGGGACTGGGCTGCTGGGACACAGGTCCCCGAGGGCACAAGCTGCACAAACACAGCTTGGAGCAGGATTGAGCCTGAGACTTGTCCCTAGTGGGAACAGCTGTGAAACACCGTCTGTGCCTCCAACGCAGCCTCAGCCTGTCCCTGGTGCTCTGGGGTTACCAGCAGCCATGAAGGATGCTGCTACAGCGCCAGACACCACTGATGTTTTGGCACCACTGACCGGGGCTCATCACCTTGATCCATCCCTTGGGTGACCAGGAGCAGCAACTCATGCTGGGCAGCCCCACCTGGACCCAGCTTTAGGAATCTGGTGGATATTTTGGCTTTTGAGTGGGTGTCTCATCCTTTTGAGGCAGAAAAAAATAACTTAAATGTTGCGATTAGTTACTTAAAAATCCAATGACATTGACAGCCACAGCCTGGATGGAGCACGAGGAGCAAAGCCTATGCAGGGAGCCCTTGGGAAGGGGAGGCACAGTGTCCTGTCACACCCATCACCTTTGAGGAGTAAAAAGAACTGTGTCCTAAGCTTATTACGGGGAGGTTTAGGTTGGATGCTAGGAAAAATTCCTTCACCAAAAGGGTGGTGAAGCTCTGGGACAGGCTGCCCAGAGAGGTGGTGGGGTCACCTTCCTTGGAGGAGTTCAAAAAACACATAGACAGGGTGCTTAGGGACATGACTCAGCAGTGGGCTTGGCAGTGCTGTGTTGAAGGTTGAATCTCATGATCCTAAAGATCTTTCCAACCTAAATGATTCTATGATTTTATTAGCTATGCAACGCCTGCTCCATAAAGCACACACTTCTAGCCAAAGATGGAGACCACCACCCTGAACCAGCAAAGCACAGCAAAACCCGGAGCCTCAGGACCAACGTGCCCAAGAGGGTGAGCAGGACCCAGCCCTGAAGGTTTTGTTCAGTCCGGAGCAGAAAAGCCCCATGGGCTGAGTCAGGCTGCTCTGCTGTGAGTCACATCCACCACTACCACCGCACTCCTGCCGCCAGGCTCCCCTGGTGGGGCTGAGCCCTGCCCCACGCGCCCACCGCCAGCACTGCCCACAGCATCCGTGCCGCCCGCACCTCCAAGCACACCGCCTGCATCAAAACCCACAGCGATGCTCCAAAAGCAGAGCAAGGAGAAGTTTTGGCCACAAGCGGTACCCGGAGAAGATGTTGAATGGCAGCAGCTCTGCGAGGGGAAGGGAGAGATTGATGGGAAGAGCCAGGCGTGGGGGGAGAAGCCTGGGCAGGAGTGGGCGTGTGGTCCAGGTACGGGCGACAGCGTGCTGGGAGGCTTTCGTGTCTGCGAAAAGCACTGTGCGAAAGAAAAAAACCCAATGTTCGAGCAATGAGGTGAAAGGTCTGAAAAAAGCAGCGAGCGAGAGGGAAGGAGGCGGAGGAAACGTGGGCGCAGAAGTAGGTGGTGCCACATAGCAAGTTTCTGATGTAGCCGGGAAAGGCATCCAGAGCTCCCGATTCCCAATCCCACACCTTCACCAGGAGACCATCTGTCCTCTCCCTGGGGGGAAGGAGCCCCCGGGTCAGGCAAGAGCGCTTCCCTCATCCTGTGAGAAATAGCAGGCGGCACCCAGCCTCGGCACGCCGCCGCCTCTCGGGGCTGCTGCCCTGGCAGCTCTGCTCCCAGCTGGGGCTGTGCCTGCGGGTCCCCATCCTGCCGGAGCGCAGCACCCCTCCACTGGCACCAGCCTGCTCACCTGCCGCCTGGAGTGGTGGCTTGGGCGATGCTTTAAAAGCATCAGATGATGGTTCTGCTGGGCTTTTTCCCCTGGTGCACAGCCAGAGCTAACCCAGTTCCTCCCTCTGAAGCTTTTTAAAGAGGGTTGGGGTTGGGCTTTCGTCTGATGCAAGGTTGTCTTTCGGGAGGACGGACATTCCCCCAAATTGTGTTGAATGCAGACGGTAGAGCAAAGCAACCAAACAGTTCAATGCTCAGTGTCTTTTTTTTTTCTTATTCTTTGTTCCCCTCCCCACCCAGGCTCCAGCCTTAATTCAAAGGAAAATGTTAACAATTCTGAATAGCAATTCTTTTTCCTGGTATCGTTTGTGGTTGTGGGAGCAGGCACAACATTCACCGTTTCCCTAAGTCCTGATGCTCAGGCACCACCGAAAGAGGACTCGCAAGCAGCGCTGGGAATGCCTTCAGGCTTGTCTGCACCGCTCGGCTGCAGCGAGGGCACGTCCCCATCGCACCGACTGCATCCCCTGGAGCTGCCAACAGCCCGTGGATCACCTGCCCTCACCCTGCCTGCACTCGCTGCGGCAGGTACCGGTGCACAGAGCCACGGGGGTGACCTGCAGCAGCTCCAGAGAGAGGGCACATGGCCTGACAGGTCCTTCTGGAGGGTGCCAGCCTACATGGCCTGGACAGGTCCTTCTGGAGGGTGCCAACCTGCTGGCATGATGAAGGGGAAGCATGCTGGTGGCCCAGCTGTCTCCCGTCATGCAGACCACGCTGGCCAGTGTGATCCAGGAGACTTCTCATTTTGAGCTTTAAAAAGCAGCGAGCTGTAGAGGGGATGCCTACATGGACCGAAACGATTCTCTGATTCGATGTTGGAAGACTGGATGCACGCACCATTAGGCACACGCAGCTTCTCATCATCGTCACCATCTCCCTCTAGGGGTATGAGGTTAAGTGTCCAAGGTCGGGAGACTGAGATGCTGCTCATCAGCTCCCAACATCAAGGAGAACACAAAGAAGGCGGCATCTCTGCAGATAGTTTAGCAGCACCCCATGGGGGGGGGAGCTGGGCGAGCACAGCAGGTAACACATCCCACCGCTCCCCTGACGTGGCAGCAGAGCTGCCCAGGAGCCGCTGCCACCGACACGTGTTTCAAAGCGCTTTGCAAATACGACAGCCCGTGAGGAGCGAAATACTTCACGCTAACGTAACGAAGAGCGTGTGCAGCAGGGGGGAGCGGGCGGCCATGCCCAGCCTCGCTGCGTGCCCGGCACAGGGCACCAGGAAAGCCGGCGGCCTCAGGCCCGTGTCACCCGGTGTCCCCTGCCAGCAGCACACACCTGGGCGCACAGGGGTGCCGGCACCTCCTCGCCCAGCCAGAGCCAGCAGCAAACCAAAGCCGTCTCTGTTCCATCCCATGGGAATGCCAATGCCTGGCAGCGGCGCAGAGGCCCCGTCAGCTGAGCCGTGCATTTACATGTCTCCGCTTTCTGCCTGCGAAGCGCCGGTGCCAGTTTTGCTGCGTTACCAGTAATAAACTTTTAATGCCACGTATTCAGCATCCCTTGTTTGCCCTGTAGGAAGTTTCTCTTCATGCATCAGACTCGGAGAACAAAGCATGGGCTGTTTAGCTGCAGGATTTAACCACCTGTTGTAATACTTCGTTGATCTAATCTTTTAATTAAAAGCCTTTCAGTTCGGTTTGCAGGTTTTTTTCCCCCTCCCTGTGCCGAGCGCAGTTTGCCACCTGCTTCAGCAGCTCCATCTCAGCCGGGGAGCTCACATCCAGCCTCTGACCGGCCTCAAATGCATGGAAATGGCTAGAAAAAGGCCAAAGCCCACCCCAGCGAGCGCCCAGCCTGAGACCCAGCACCATCCAGCCACTGCCCGGTACAGTGAAGGGTGACAGTAAACGGCTGCAGGTGAGCAAGGAGCCAGCAAGGCAACGCGCCCGGCACCCACCGCCCCCAAGCCTGCCGGCCTCTGTTTCAGGGAAGAGACAAACCGCCTTTGGGAAACGCGATGGGACCCTGCTCCGTGGGCACCCAGATCGTTTCAGACACCAAGAGAAAGCCATTTGCATGAGGATGAGATTTCAACTTGGTTTCAAGCACTGACATGAATTCTTCTCCATCTCATAATTAAAACATCTGCAGTTGCATCAGAGATCTGCAATGGCTGCACACTGTAAAATGGCCACTTGGAATATCATCCCAACTTTTTTCCGCTGCAAATTTAAATCAAACCCAGACTCCACCAGCCAGCAGACGTACTTTTTAGCCTTTTGAGTGGGTCACTCTAGAGGAGGAAAGTCAGCAAATAGAAAAATGAGATTTGGGAAAAGGCAAAAAAAAAAAAAAAAAAAAGAGAAAAGTCCAGCTGCGAGATGCCAGCCCTTGCCGAAGCCACGCACCGGTACTGCCTTCCCCAGCCACTCGCGACAGCTCCTGGGCAAGAAGATACCAACCGCTCTCCCTCCCATCTGCAAACACTTGCTCCTTGCTCCTATCCAGCTTTAAAAAGTTTTATCTTTCTGAGAAGTGCAGTGGTACCCTGCTAAAACTGGCCACATGCTTAACGCACCAGACTCATTCAAAATCTCTGTATTGACGCTGTTTCTGGCATTTCACCTTTCTGTGCTAGCCACAGAGCTGGGAATCCCACGTGGCCCAGCCAGCCCTATGGAGCCACCTTCAGCTAACCACTGCTGCCCAGGAGAAAGAAAAGCCCAAATTTTATCTAAGACACCCGCAGCAAGGCTTTGGGCACACCAAACAGCTGCAGGTTTCCATGCCTTCCTCCCTGCTTCGGCAAGAGGTACATTGAAAGCCAAGAGACCTTCGGTGCCATCAGCATCCACAGCATCCGATGCTCTCCTCCGCATTCCCGAAGAGCTGGTGGGTCCGGCCGGCGAGGCAGCCGGGACACAGTGGAGACGGCAGCTCCGTGCCGTGCCGCCGAGACCTGTCAGGATGTGTCACAACACGCGGCGTGTCGTGTCTCACCGCTTCGTTGAGCAACAAGCGGGGAAAAAATAGGGGAGGGGGGGGGGTTGAACAGGGAAAAAAAAAAAAAAAAAAAGATTCGGATCTAATATGTGAGTGGGCCGGTATGTGCAAAAGAGATGAATATGAACTAAAACATGCTGGATGCTCCAGTAATAACCAGGCACACGCAGGAGAGGCTGGAAGCCAGCCAGGGAGGGGAGATACCGGAGGGATGCTGCGAGATCCGTCTATTCACGGCAGCCGAGCTGGAACTCCTGGGCGAGCGCCAGGTGGATCCCCAGGGCACCGTGTGGGTGCCAGGCCAAGCACCCAGCGGGACCCCATGCAGCCGCCACGTCGGGGCCGTGTCCCCTCCCGGGATCAGCCGGGCAGTTTCGTTTTGCGTGCCGGGAAAAGGCTGGATGGCGTCCCTTCAAAATCAGGCGGTTCCTCACACACGCACTGGGTCGGGTACACCGCGCTGCCGGGTGTGGGGACAAGTGGCCTCAGCCGGTCCTTGACAAACACCAGAAGGTGCCCCCCGACATTTCTGTGCTAAGGGGGGACCAGCTGATGCTTCTATTTATGGCACGGCGATGCTGAACCTCAGGGCCCCTCGGGTAGCGACTGTGTGTCCGTGTGAGTCCCCTTCTGGGGACCAGCAGGAGGAGGTCACAGCATCCCCCCGACGCACCCCCGTGTCCTGCCCCTGGGGGTGGCAGCAGGAGGGAGAGCTGCCCCCCTGAGAGCCCGGGGGCGGTCGCCACGGCCCCCTTTCAGCAGTCAAACACACATATTTGCAAAGCGCAAACTTTTCATGGCATATGGATGAGTCATTACGAGGTTTCAAAATGCGTAAATATGATCACGACCTAATTCGGTGTGTCACCGACGAACCGCCCTGAAGCCGTGGCGTTATTCGGCTCTGCAGAAACCTCGGAAATTCCTGCCCAACCTTGTAATGAAAAAATTCATTTGCATTCATGTCACTGCATGCAAAGAGTTAATTTATATTTTTTTTTCCTTTCCAAATTTTGGCACCGGATTTCAATGGAGGCTTACGTGCAGTTTTACAACCCAGTACTGCTATGTTTTGCACCACCAATTTACAACCGAGTAATAAGTAAACACAAGAGTTTTCTGGCTATGTAGGATTTTCCAAGGTGATTAAATAATTTTCTAAATAGCTCTGAGAATGAAGCTGTCTAAAAACCCCCAAGGTAATGGGAATTCAACTGCATCCACACACACTCTGAAGATAGAGGACTGAAATTTACTGAGAACATAAAATACTTAGGAAAGCAAACACGATTCAGTAGCACCCCTTGCAATGTAAATGACACCCACCTGAACCAGCAGTGCCCCCTGCCCCACCAGAGCCCACCGCAGGGCTGCACGGCTTGGGTGAACACACCTTAAAGACCTCTGAAGGTTTTGTTCAATGGGCAGAAGCACTCGCCAGCCCCTTCAGCACCCCCAGCAGCTCCCCCACACACACCAGAGAGGTGTTTTTTGTGGACTTACCCAAACAACAGGGAGATGGGAGCATCATAGATTTGGCTAGGGGGGGAAGGGGTTGCGGTGAGCGTTGGCTGGGGCACCCTCTGAGGACCCCGAGGACGTGGCAGTAGCCCGTGTTGGGGCTTCCCAAGCTTGCTATAAGGCTGCTGGAGCTGCCAGCTTACCGAGAGGCAGGTGGCCGACCTCGGCCCATCTCCTGGGGCTGGCCCTGCAGCCCCAGCCCATGTGGGAGGGGGCTGGCCCTTCGGGAGGGCTGCAGTGCAAGCAGTGGGGTAGGGCGAGCAGGTCTACCCCGGGGGCAGCCCTTCATCCCGGCGCAGCTGGGCAGGGGGAGCACCAAGCCCCCGGAGGAAGGGCTCTGGAAAGCCATCCCTCCTGAGCAGCTCGAGGAAATTCATATTTCATGTTCTGCTCCCTCTCTGCCCACGGAGTTCTTTCTCGTGGTGGTGCGTAGGTGTATGTGAGGGATTTATCCTTTCCCCACTGAATCACTGCAGCACAACATCTTTTCAACCCTTCTGTACAGCAGAAAGGAGCCTCATGGCATTTCTACCCGTTTTCCTGCTGAAGGAGGCAGCCGGTGAGCTCCGCAGCGTGACCCGGCTGCACCCCAGCTCAGGGGGTCCCAGCCCTGGCAGAGGCGTGCCGGGGGGCCGGACCCCTCCAACCAGCCGGCACCCCGAAACCCCAGCCCAGCACGCAGGTGCTAGGGATGCTGCTGCTTTTCCAGCTGGGAACACAGCTCCGCGCCCAAGGGAAGGAGCAGAGCAGGGCGCCGGAGCCCGGGGTGCTCTCCCCACCGCCCCAGGAGCCCAGAGCCAAGCCAAAGTGTTACCGAATCCCAATTACTGCAGTAACGAGCATTTGTGCTTTAACTAGGGGCTGCTGGAAGACGTTTCATCACTGTGTCTGAACCTGGCATTTGTGTACGAGTTTTCTGTATTTCGAAACGTGGAGGAAACAAGTTTTAGCAGCAGCTGTTGCCATGGGCAAAGCCATCGGCCGCCAAAGGCACGGCCACGAGGGGTGCTTTCCCTGCTGACCCCCACAGAAATTTAGAAGAAGACACAGGAGCTCCAGGCTGGTAGCCAGCCATAAAATTTGACAATGTTTTTTTTTTTTGGTGCACGAGAAAGAGGCACCTCCTGAAATTTCAAATTAACATTCCCGACCGCCCTGTAACAGTGCTTTATCCAGCAGCGCCGTCCCACTGGGGACCTCGCAGCACCTGGGTGAGACCCTGGCGCTGTGGGGCTGGCACAAGCCCGCGGGCCCCCGTAGGACCATCCTTGCCCAGCATCACTGCGTTCCCTTGAACTTCGGTTAGTTGCTGCTCAGCTGAGATCAAACTCACCAAAAAATAAAATCTAAAATGTTTTCCAGATACACTCGTGCGCAATCTGGAGGGTCGATCACCAATGTGTGGCACATTCCGCCCCATCCTCATCCCTTCCAGGCAGCAGTGCCTAGCGCCTGCCTTCCTCCTATTCCCTCTCCCAGCACAGGGCAAGATCATGCTGGAAGCACAGACAAAAACCAGCAAGCATTAAGCCATTGGCTCCAGTTTCCCGTATTTCATCTCCTCTGGGCTGGGAGAAGGCAGGGAAGGGGATCACACCCTATGCTGACCCCATTAGGCCCACCGGATTCTCCCCTCCACTTTGACCCATAACTAACACATACCACCTCAGCAACCCGGGCAGTTTCAAAGGCTTTTGGTGAGGTTCTCCCCCCTCCCCTCCCCCAGCTTCATTGGGTATTTTTGCTCCCCAGTCTGTTTCTCTTCCCTTTTCACACCCCACCTCCCATGCAGCTCCTGCCCTCCCAGCAATACGTTAGCACCTGGCTATGGAGCGGCAGGTGAGCTGGAACGCGGCAGACCACCGAGACAAGGGTTGAGGGCAGCGATGCTTCATCTCCTCAATTCCCCAGGACTGCTTCTAACTGCCTAGGAGCACCTCCTAGCAGATCCACTGTTTGCATCCTCATGCAAACACAAGCGCGCACAGCAGCAGGAGGTGGAGAGGACATCAGCAGGGACCGCCACGCTGCAGACCCTTCCGGGGTTTTAGCTCTTCCCTCTTTGCATCGGCGCATGAAACCCTGCAGGCTGTTGGCACCTGTAAATGAGGATTCAACCACAACAGCAGGAAAAGGTTTCCTCCGGTGAGAGCTGCAGTTCAAGCTACTTCCTCCTCCCCTATCCCCAGAAAATTAACATCTCCTTTTAGAAAGCGCAATTTAAATAAATAAATAAATAAATAAGGAAAAACCCTGGGGAAACTAAAGAGTTCTCACGGTGAATTTTATTTTGTAAGCAACAATATAAACATGTGAATAAAAACAGGCATCATTTGCAGGGCTGGCCTTTGATCCAGTGTACCCCGAATCTAGCACCCCTTCGAGAGCAGGTGGGGGCACGCCGTCACCTGTGACACCAGAGGCTTGCCAAGCTGCAGTCCACCAAGACCTTTGTCGTGGAAAGACCCATAGCCTGAATATCTGCTGTTACCAAAGGTATGTGCAATCTCGGAATGTAGACCTCCCACCTCCCGCCCACCCCACCCTCCCCAGGTTAAAAAAAAAAATAAAATAAAAAAAAAAATCATACAGCTGCAAACGAGTAAAAAAAAAAATTGCTTCCAGCTTATTGAGACTGAAATGGCCTGTTGGACTATAAACTGAAATATCATTCTAGAGATAACCAATTGGTCGTGACACGAAGTACTGTATTTACAACTCAAAAATATAACTGTTATATACTTTAATTTATAGCAAATTTAATACATTAGTGTTTACAAAATAAATTCTGGACTCAACTGAAACAGCGTGCTGCTTAGCAAGTTCTTTTTTCCTTCCTCTCACTTTAATCGAAGAGACCAGCAAGCTTAAGAGCTTCTTCTGTGATCCACACACTATTTTTGATCATGCCAGATGTTGAAAATCAGAACGTTTCCTGCATCTCTAGTCTCGTTGCTTGGTACCTTCTATCACTCAAGCTGTACAGTTCGAACCTTAAGCTGTCCTTTAACAAGTTCCAGACACGTCTCGTGAAAGCTGCTCAGATACTAACCAGGGCACTGGCTAACGTTACAAACTCAAGAAATATCGTATCCGTATTACTAGCTCACACAACAGGAAAGAGGAAATATAACTACACATTCAATCTCTTATTTCTAAGAGCAAAGCTGCAAACTCCATTGCTTAAAGTAAGATACTTCAGTAAGTGAAACAGTACCACACAGTTCAAGAAACACTTTCTCTTTTTAAAAAAAACCAAACATCTTAATAGTATAAAAAGTTGTTTACTGGTGTTTCTACTATAAAGCTTTGTTCCACAAATCAAAAGTGATAAAATAATTAGATATGTTTACAGTGATAAGAGACTGCAGTGTAGACATTTCAGCTCACATTTTGCTGACCGTTTCAGTACGACACAGACTGTGACTGAATCGTTAATACATATCTATGACACAGAGCAAACTGCAGACATGAAGTGCACACCTGAATATGGAAGTTTACCCACTGGCACGGTAACTTACTCTCTTCAGCCCTCCCTTTCCCCTCCAGAACACGTTGTAGGCAAAAACTGTATTCAGAAACTGAGGCATGTAACTATTTTGACTGCAGGAAAGCAACTCGTATTGAGGGAGTTGCGCAGAGGAAAAAACAGATGCACACAAACACACCACAGTAAACTCCGAAGTTACATGCCGAGTATTTCTCCTTAGATAAAATGACATCTGCAAAAGTGAAAATGTACAAAAAATAAAAACTGTCAAATAAATAAAGAATACAGATGTTAATTAATCACATATATAAAGAAACGTATTGGCATACTGTATGCAGTATACGGTATATTCATAGAATTATGTGGGCTGGACAGCACTTAATAAGGAGTCACACGCTGAAGACGTAACTCCTTGTCTCTCTCCTCCAAAAGATCTTATAGTTTCTGGGTATCAGGTGCACCCTTTCACACCAACGCATAAATCCTGCAGCGTATTTCATCTTTACCACACCTAGGATGCATGTTTGGGTTTAGTTTTCAAAGGTCCACAGAGAAGTCCAAAAGAGTTATAACGGTCTGAATCACAATTTTTGCAGCCCTGTCCATGCTACTTGGTCTCTTGGGTTTCCTACCAAATGAGATTTTACTAATTGTACGGTGTATCAAACCAGTTTTTCCCCAACGAAATGGGAGCCAATCATATGGACTCTTCCATACTCTAACTGGCATTTCCTACACTCCGAACTGTAGGTAGGTATTATGCTGTAAGTGTGTTACACAAAGGCTGCGGAAACCACTGAAAGTGATGTAACAATAGTTAAGTATCAAGTATGTCCGCTATAATACAGAGTCAGGGTCTAGGTCTATCAAATGCTATTATCCACGTAACATTTTAAACCATGAAATATTTTATGTGTTTTCCTTTTTTCTACAAATATTGTCGCAAACTCGCTGTTAATTGTGTCACGAGGTTCGCATTCCTAATTCTCCAATGATTTTTAATTCAAATGTTTAACAACCATATCTACGCTAGGTACACTTAAAGAAGACATTGAAATTTCAAGTAAAATGAACTGTAGCCACATCTACTGGACTCAATACACGTCCCGACATCTAGATTTACTTTGATAAGTTATACAAATACATAATACATTCTTAAATAATGAAGACCCACAATATTAATTTGTGAATCTTCCCACATTATAAAACCACTTTTACAGGAATGTTTATCCACCTGTATTACTGTTTTAGTTTGCAGTGTCTCTTGCTTTCCTGTTTCCACAGATTACTGTACCAGTTCTTAGGCTTTGGCTATTGAAATCTCTTATTTGAATGAGGCAACACTGGTTATTAAGGCTGGTTGTTTGTTTGTTTTTTTGTTTTTTTTTTTTCTCTTGTGAAGTTTCATTCTTTACTATGACACCATTTTTCCAGAGCAGAATGACTATCTTGTGTCTTCAGGTTCTGTTTTTATGACCTTTCTTTCGATGTTAAAAGCCGAATGAGGAAAATCCTTTAAAATACCAAGGCCTTCTGCATTAAGAAAGAAAGAAAGAAAGAAAGGAAAAAGAAATGTTAAAAAGACTGCTTGGAAAGAAATATATTCTATTCTTAATTCAAGGAAAAGGTCCATGAACCATATGGATACTGACGGTTGAAGGAATAAATTCTGCTGCCTCCTACTGGGCTTTAACCCACCTGGGTTAGAACCACCTCAGTTACACTGTGGTGATGACCAAGAAATCACACAGATTTACTTCAATTCTCTCGGGGAGCAGGGCTCAGGGGAGATGCACTCTTCACTTGCATTTTGGAAGGGAAGCGGTAAAAATCCCCGACTAGAAACTTCACCAAGTGAACTATCACTGGGATTGGGACAAACTGCAAAAAGAGTGAGCTCAAGCAATAGACCAAAGAGGAAGGTGGAAGATTCTGCCCAGCTTTCAAAACAACTACTTTTGCATCTTGCCTTTAAAATAACAACTTTCCCACTGCGTCTTCCAAATGCAGGTGGGATTTTATTATTATTCCTAAAGTCGAGCGAGTCTGAGGCTTTATCTTAGTGCACCAAGTACTAAACTGAAACCACCCATACAGATTTCACACAGGGTTCCTGCTGCCTTCTATCCAACTTAGAACGAGTTTCTCCCAATGCCAGAGGTAAACGACAAGCTTGCCAGTGAGCAAAGTCAGCGAATGGGAAACCCAGTTCAAAAGACTTACTGCACAACTTGGTTCTCAGTACAGAAACAGTGCTAGGTCCTTATAAACCAGAATAAAAAAAAATCTTTTTGTAAAAATTCCAATTCCTTTACACAGAGTGAAGCCGTGCTATAATCAAACTGTATTACAATGGCAGCAACCAAAGTATTTAACAGCAGTAGTGTGGATCAATACAGCTCTCCGAGGCCAGGCATGTGCCTGAACTTGCTCATCCAAACCTAGTTACTGCATCCTTCTAAGCTCTTCCTACATAATATTCGATCCCATTCTAGATTAGCAGGTAACACTCCTCCTGAACTTTTGTAAAAGCCTTGATTAAAACGTTACACACAAAGCATGCCAGGCCGAGCTACTACTCCCTTCTTCATTCAGAGACATCACCTATCGGTAAGTTCATCACCGGTTTTGTAAGAAAAGGTGGGTAATTTACAAGGGACAGCACTAACCCGAGGACTGGGACTTTGCCTCACCACCGGGATAAAGCCGGATCAAATCACTGCACAGGGGTTTTCCAACATGCTGCTCTCCATCGAGTGAAATGTGCTGCAACTGTCTACTTGGCAGATTTGACATTCGGAGATTCAGCGGTCTTTCACCTGGAAGTCATTCACAGTGAAACATTGATGCATTAAAAGCAAAGCAATATTAAAAAACAGGTAGAGACTTAAGGACAGACTAGTTCTATCAGTAAAAGTGCACCCTGAATTCCAGCTGCTCAGGGAAGATTTCCAGCAAAACAAGGCTTATGTAAATATGCCACTTGGCAGACTATTCCACAGGCACAGCTAGAAAGGGACATTCAGCCATAACAAAAAAAAAAAAGTTAGAAAATAGAACTCTTATTCTGCTCAAAAACCACTTTGAGATCCTAAAAATTCCCACTCCCCCTGCACAATCCCTTTGAGATCCTAAAAATTCCCACTCCCCCTGCACAATGGAGAAATGGCATAAAGGAGCCTGCACTATCAGAGAGCTGGATCTACACGCATCATTCTTCCTGTATACTTGCATACACCATTGCTTGACCAACACGCACAAACGAAAGCCTACATTTTAACACTTCCATCTATTCTCTTAGTCGCTCCCCTCTACTGCTTCTCTTCCCCTTAAACAAACTAGCTCTTAAAAAAGCAGATACAAGAACTTCTGGTCATATTTCTTGTGTTTAACATTTTGCCTCATTTCACAACAGTAAAAAAATAATAAATAAAATCCAAACAGAAAGCGTTCAAACAAAACAAACACTCTTAAAATTAACTCAAGCTAAGGAATAGCCAGTTGGTAAATCAGAGATAACCGCAAAACTGTAAGCTTTTTGAAGAATAACAAGCTACTAAGAACATAATTAGAATCTGCTTAGTTCTAAGTAATTTGCATAGCCAGCTCCTCAGGTTTTCTTCCTAGACTGCACAAACAGGTAAACAGAAAGGGGTAGCAACTACGTTATTTGCTTTACTTTCAACTTCCGCAGAGCAAAAACACAAATGAAATGCAACATTCTGCTCTATTTTCACAACTCAGGACAAAGCTAGACCCAGGTTCTGCCCTCTTCTTCCCTTCCCACGTTACCCATCGGGAAAGCAGTTTGCCCAGCCAGATCAGTGTAACAGAGCAGAATCTGACTGTACATCTGATTGCATTATTTTGACTGCAAGCACTTCAGGGCAGAGATCTTGTCTTGTCCGCTCAGCCCTCAGCGTTCTATACTAGATAAATAATACCACTGACACAGGTTGCATAACATCAAATGTATCTGCTAGCAGCAACGCCGTGCCTGGAAGGTACCATACCTTGTCCATCAGCGTTATCTAATGACATGCCATTGGGGCTGTGCTCTTCGGAGTTTTGTCTGTAACACCCTGTGGAAAGACGTCTCTCTAATGCCGCCTGGTTGCAAAGAAACTCCATCTGTTTTGCCATCACCTTTTCTGACTGCAAATAAAGCAAAAAAAATTTCTCTACATATACATACATATAGTGAGTCAAAACACGAGGGAAAAAAAACGGTATCAGATAAGACTAACAGCCTAGATAGAGGGTTTTGTTGACTCATATGTACAGATGTGTGCTTTACGGTTTCTTCAAAACTATCAAGCAAACAAAATATTTTTGCACCCATAAAGATTTTCATACTGTACATGTGAGTCACTCAAGAATACTTAAAATGCAAGCTGTTGCAGTTCATCCACACGGAAACGTAACGTTAAAATTCTGTTCTTCAAAAACACATAAAAATTGCTTTCTGCACTTTAGGACTGCAGGTTACGTGAAAAGAATCTCAAAGAAAGCAGAAAATGATGTCTTAATTATCCAGTTATCTCTGTTCAAATACATGTCTTCACAAAGTATTCCAAGAGCAATGGCAACATCTGCTAAAAACTTATGCCAAGATTTTAACAGACATCTTGGAATCTTTATTTTAGGAAACAGCACTACACAAGCTTAAAAATCTGCCATTCTGAAAGTGTAGGACGACAGTATGTTTGTGGGGGAAAAAGGTGTGAAATGTCTGTCTAGAAGAAGAACAAGACCTATACACCTCTAGAGAGTGAAACTAAACAATGCAGTGCAACGTGGGAGGAAATGGCGTCTGAATGTTTGTCATTGACTTTAATGCCAAGAGAATTCTAACTTTCACTATAATCTTGTTCTTAAGAATGTAAATAAGCATCTTGCAAAAAGAAAAAGAAAATCACAAGTCAAGAAAGTTGATTTAGAAGAGCCACAATGAAGAGAAGAACAGAAAGCGTACAAACTTAACATCTACGATTGACAGGAAAAAATTCATTTCTCTTTCAGGTAATGCTGTAATTGTTTCAATGAGCACAGAGGGCTATTAATTGCAGAGCACTTAACTTTTCTTGGGAGGTGATGAAAGTTCTGACTTCCCACGAAAGCCTGCTTACTCAGCATAGTTCAACAATTTACAAATACAATGACAGCGTAACAGACTGGCAAAATCTGAGCTTCTCCAGCACAGTGATGACCCTGAGAAGCAGGGTACTGACACGGCTGATACTTACTTTACTCTGGCTTAGAGCTCCTCAGGTTCTGCAGAAGAACACTGACAGCTCAACCTTGGTCTTGTGAGTCAGGTAAAAAAAACTATTTTCAAAGCCTCTACTTTCAGGTGGGCTTTAACTTTGCTATTCTGTCACTCCTGTTACAACTTTTGAACTGTAGAGCAATTTTTAAAAAGAATCAAAGAGTTCACACTCATGTCATCTTTGTTAATTGGGATAAAACCAGAATTTTAAACTGCAATGTTTCTGATAACCATAGAAAACCCCTGCAGAGCCACAGACACATTTAAGCCTAAACTAAATCTCTAGCCCACTGTTATGTAGCAGTGACCAATAAAAACCTTAAAGCGTATACAAGATGAAAATAAGCTTGCAAAAATCTAGTTCATGTAGTTATTGTGCAACATCAGAACATGTAGCATAATTGCTTTTTGATGTATCACAATGAACAGATTTGTACGACTGTACACTACTTTGCAATAGAAGAAGGTAAAAGACAGGGTAACACATCCAGTCTCAGAAAACAGGAGTGTAACTCCTAAATGTCATCTCTTACGTGAAAATTCGGTGATTACATTTGCCCAAATTGGCTATACAAAATAAATTTGCTGCAACTTAGCATGAAATCCCTCCTTGGCAACAACTGGCAGTAGGAGATGCGTATTTTGCCTCAAGGCTGGGATACACTACAGAAAAGACAAAGAAAGAATTGGAAACCTGTCTTCATTTATAAAAAGCTTCCCGGATATACTCGAACACACTGCACTTCCACCAGGCTAGATGTTATTTAGAAAGGCCATCTATCCTATTAGGTCCAGAGGTTCAACGTTTCCTAAAAATATTGGCCTTTCTTCTTCTAAGAAACGTCAGAACTGAAGACTCCAAGATCTCCTACTCTATTTCTCTAGACTCAGCAATTTGAACTTTCCATTTATAGCTAATAACGCAAGTAACACAGCACATACTGTACCAATAGTACCCTACTTGCTCCCAACAGGCAACTGTGTGTTTCAAGCATACTACACTAGATCTTAACTCCTTGGAACTAACAAGGGTAAAGCTGTAGCACTGTGTCAGAACAGTTTCAGAAGGTAAACCCAAATTAAGAGTGAGGCAATCACAGCTAAGCTAGGTAGCCTTTGAAAATTTACGGCAATTAATGTAGCCATCAAAACAATACACTGGCATCAATGTACAAAGATACGGCCTGTATTATTCACAGTACTAGGTTTACCTGGGAATTAAGAGCTGTTGAGTCTTCACTCTTTCCTTTAGCTAAAGCAAGTGGCATTTTGTCTTGCTGATAGAGCGCCTGGACCGTGTCCTGGAAATCAGGATAACCATCCTATTGAGCATAAGAAAAAAGCAAACACCAAGAGGGACATGTTACTGGTTTTTCTTCGCCCTCCCGGTATACTCAAAAGAAAAAAGAAAAAAAAACACCACCAAAACCAACAGAACACATTCCTGAAATTCTGTGAAAATCCTGGACTGCGATTTACCTGTTCGTGCTATCCACTTCATTTAAGTTTGTGCATAAAACACACACAGCCCCTCTACAACAACTGCTGTATGTCTAAAACGGCATACCCAGGCAATCACATCTCATCTCTCCACAGCTGCAGGTGCATCCAGACTACTGTTGTCACTGACGTTACACATTCAGCCTTGCCAGGCAGATTTAGGCCTGTGGTTTCTGTCACTCATTACATACAGCAGTACTGGAGATTGTTATGAAATCAAGTTTATATGTACTTGAGAATAAGCCGCAGAAGTTGGATATACTAACCTTGAGAAACTGAGCAAAGCCTCCCGAAATGCAACGTATTTCACACAGAAGCTATACTAGTGTCACAAAATGAAATGCCATCACTTCACAAGTAGGGTAGCAAAGACTTTATATACTATGGGAAATCACAATTCAGTAATTCTTTCAATCTTAAATGCTTATGACAGGCAAATCTCTTTTGCAGCTTGCATATGTACCAATAAAGCAAATAAAGTTGCTGTGAAAGCCTGCCAGACTCCATTAGAATAAATTAATCATAGAAGCAAAGGTTCAAGATAAGAAATTTATCCTGCTCGGCATTATAAAAGGAAAGCTCATGGAAAATAGAGGAACATCCAGTAACGTTTACAAAGCACAATATAGGTGACACTGTTAAAATGTGAGAAGAAGCTAGAGATCTTGAGACAGACCCAAGCCTGGTAACAGTGGCATCTGTCACTGAGGATCTGTAGACCCAGATACCAAAAGTATACAAATATACACCAAATTAGGTATACTTTCCTTGTGGATTCTACAGGCACGTGCATGTAAATATCAACTTTTTTTTTTTTTTTTTTACAATAGCTGGACAAATGGATTACAGTCCATGAAGAAGAAAAGCGACCTTTCAGAAAAACCACAGGGAAAGGACTACAAGGTCCATGCTGTTGGCAGGCTGCCCGCTGACCTGCAGAGTGGTGGTCAGACCCACGTCGGGTAGCCAGACCCTCAGTGCAACGTAACGCCAATAAAGCTATTCTTTATGCTCAGGAAAGGAAAAGAAAAATAAAGAATAAAAATATCTCTCTGAACACTGCATATTGCTTTTATCCACCCAACATACTCCCTCAGGGAAAAATATAAAGGTGATAGGTATGTAAAATTTCCAATTGCCACAAAACCTCATCCACTAGAAACAAAGGCTTTGCAGTGTATTTCCATGAGCACTGACCATCTTCATAGCTAGACGTGAATATGTTTGGGAGAGGAGAATGATTATGTGTAGGAAGATGAGAAACTGAACACACAAAACCCCATCACTCAGGATCCTATTTTTGCAACAAAACAGGTAACGCTGCTCTTTATAATGTATCTTGATCACTTGCCAATACAAATCCCAAGGCTGTTTCCTAAAAGTGGGGCTGGCTGCCCACTGCCACTGGCTGCCGTGACTGTCACCTGTCAGTCACGCAGCTGACTCTCAGATGACAACGCAGCACTGGATCAACTTCCCAGAGCCCTTCCCCACCCCTGGCTGCTCCTCTCCCTGCCGCCCCATCGGTAAGAGCTGCCAGGGGAGCTGGCTGGGCCAGGCGACCACCTACTCTGCCTCACCGTCACCTTTGCCTGGAGGTTCCTCTTCCCTCTGCAGTCAGGAGGGCCTGCTGCATGCAGTGCAGCATTTCTGTTTTGCCATGCTGCTGCTCAGTTGTTTTTCAAGCTGCTTGGTGCAGCAGATGTTCTCAGTCCCACATGTGCTTTTTCGCTCCCTCTAATGACATTTTTCCTATGCAAACAGTAGCTTCTACTGGTTTTGCTGTTTTTGTGAAAAAGACGAATCCCACACTTCAACTGGTTTTCTTTTCAACCTTCACAGCCATGGTGCAGGTGGGCCTTTTCTCTCCTCTCCCTCCATCCGTGCCAGCACCAAGGGGAGACACGTCCTCACAGCCTCTGCTCAGGTCTCCCTGCCCGTGCCCCCTGACTCCCATGGAGCTTTGTGAAATTAGCTCTTGCAAGCCCTCCCATCCCTCTTGTTCAGCCCAACGAAGACACTGACATGCGGAACAATTCCTTCATGCCACAGACAGCAAGAATATTTTTAAACTTTCTTCCTTTGCTCTCTTGGCTGTTCGCACTAACTGAAGAGGAACCTCGTCAACCCCAACGCAAAGCAGCAGCAGCGACGACCAGCCTCTCCTGCCGTGACTTCTGCATGATATACCCGTGACTTGTTCTGCTTTCTAAGCTGGTGCCACAACAGCTCACGGCTATGAGTGGTGCTGGTACTGAGTCACAGAAGATGGCAAAACAAGGGGTGCCCCTGCCCCACAACACCTACGCAGGAGAGATCCTTGCTCCGCAGGAGGATGTGCCA
The DNA here is from genome assembly GCF_963210335.1 of Falco punctatus. Taxonomy (NCBI): domain Eukaryota; kingdom Metazoa; phylum Chordata; class Aves; order Falconiformes; family Falconidae; genus Falco; species Falco punctatus. The sequence continues at coordinate 4,403,852 of NC_137588.1, forward strand.
TTTCTAGCCCCTTTCGCCTGTCCTGCTCTTTGTCCAGAGCAGATTTAGGAGCTACAAACGCTTTTTTTCTCATCTGCTTACAAACCCCAATTCGTTCCATTCCCTTTTTCACTCCCTCCACACCTCCAGTCTGTCATTTGCCTGGAATTTTTTCCCCTTCTCCTCTCTATACTTCACTCCCACAGCTCACCCACCCACTCAATGAATAAGAGGGGGAGAGCTCGCAGGGGAAGAGAAAGGCTTTTACAGGTAATTTGATGTAATTCATGGCATATTGTTTCTTTGTAATGCTTGTGTGAGTTTCATATTCATGAAGAGGATAAATTTACAATGGTGGCTGCAAGCCGGCAATGTCGCAGCTTGCACACACAGCTCTGCTAGCTTTGCTCAAGGATGACCTTCAGAGTCTCCCTGGGTTTTTTTCATGTGTTTTTATATTTCAGGAAATTAACTCATCTTTTACTTTAAAAAAAAAAAAATCTTTTACACTAGGCAAACAGTGTGTGAAGTCTTTCCAAATTCAAGCACTAGTATTTTAAACCACGCTGTGTGGAGACATTAATGACTAATGGGTAAAGGAATGGTGAATCAAAACACAGAGTTTAGCCTTAAAACAAGAGTGGCAAAATGACCTTTACCACAGAAAAAAGAAAAAAAGAAAAAAAGACGACAGAGCTACTTAGAATGACAGCAACAACAACAAAAAAAATCACCCAGCTTCAGATCCTCTGCATGATATTAGCATGAGCTAACAGAGCCACAAGGAAGCATTACAACTTTAAAAACAGGATAAGGAATTCTTATCCAGAGCAGAAGGAAAAATCTGCAGCATTTGTTACCATTTCCATTTTTACCTCCAGCTTTCTAAAAACAAACAAAACACCCCACCCCCAAAATCCCCAAAGATACTACTAAAAAAAGGACTTTTTCCTAGTATTTTCAAAACGCAAGCCCCAAGAACCTGAAACACCACATGTAAAAGTGATCTACTATGGAATACTGCATGTTTTTAAAATGTCTTTGAAGAAAAGTCCGTGATTTCCAGTGTACCTCAGAATCACAATGCACTGAAGTAATGCTTTACTCCTTAGAAGGCTCCGTTTGTAAGGAAAAAGACATTTATGCTGATAACAACACTGGTTGCTTCATAATTAATAATGCTATGCTATCAAATGAAAGATTATTTCATTTAGTTTCAATTTCATGTTTTTGAAAAAAAGCCCTACTTCTGAAATAAGTCATTTGTACAGTTAGGACATGACATCTTCACAAGCATTTTAAAATACGACTGGCCATTTTAGATAAAAAGAAAACCAAGCAAACAAATTTTCTCAGAATTACTGAACTAAGAAGCATCTAGAGAAAGCAGGCCTTGAGACTCTTATGATTTCACCATGCAGAAAAAGAGAATGCACATTCCCTAAGGCTGCCCAAGTTTCCTGCTCCCCGAAAAACCTAGTTTCTGCCCACATTCTTCAAGATTTTAATTTTCCTTTTTTTTTTTTTTTTTTTAAATGAAGATCCTGTGGAAAAAAACACCTCCCTTGCAGTGTGTCATTTTAGATACTTGCTCATCATCACTTATTACTGAATGAAGGAAAAACTTCCTAATGCGGAAATCTAATCATCAGTGAAATACTATTTCGAGCAGAGGAGTGGCAGCTGCCCACTAACTCTTACAAATCAGGACCAGACTGGACAAAAAAGGGGGAATCAAGCAACCACCCTGCCATGTGCTGGTCAAGGCAGATAATGGTGAAAGTGGATAAAATCGTTTAATGCAGCTTTTCCCCGCTCTTTTTTGCGGATCAGAAAACAAGCATAGGTCAAAGCAAATCAAATCCTAACACATGTAAATGACATTACTGACTTATCAAAGCTATGCATTTTGTATTATATAAACTCAAACAACAACTGCATGCAGACTGATAAAACTTAATAAATAAATAAAAAAGATGTACTCCTCTAGATCTGTTCATAATTGGCTTTTCAAAACTGACTGCTCTCACCGGGGTTTGCTTCAACAGGAAAAACCTTCGTACAGGTAACAAAGCGTCGTGCTACTGAAAAAAATGAAAGCCTTACATTTGGTGCATCATTTACCCCAGGATGAGTTACATATGAGAAATGCATTCCAGAATATGCTGCAGCTTTCCTTTACAGTTCAAGAATATATCACATATCTGTGTCACATACAAATCTAGCTCCGGCCTAGCCTACATCCTAATGCATATTTAACCTACACCTTTTGGAGTTGGCCATGCAATAAAAAAAAACCCAAACCAACAAAACACACAACACTACAGATGAATTAGACACCCCTGTAGCAGTCAAACAGTAATTTGTTTAAAGAATAAATTAAAAGGGAAGATCTGCCACTCTTATAAGGTACATAGGGATACATACCTACTCTCTCCCTTTTTTTTTTTTAATTAGAAGTGACTTTTAAAAAGGCCACAAATTTACTTTCTGGAAGTGGTAACTGAAGCAAATGGCAAACTACATATATGTCGCTCCTGCACACTTAACGAGAAAATCCCAGCATCTCCCTAAGCAATATCCTGTGCGGGTATATACATTAGCCACGTATAGATGTGCTTTTTACACAATGTTATTTACAAAAAACTGTAAACTAATATCTACAGGCCCAACTATTTGTGTTGGCATGTATAGCCTTTAGCTAGCTTTTGAATTTTCAATACAACCAGTTTTATAATTTATGCCGTAGTCAGAGATGGTTAGTATTCCACCATCAATCCTTATCCAGAACTCTGGATTCTGGACATGATCAAAAGCTGGCTCAAACAAATTAAGCAGACCCCACCTCACACTGACTTAAAAGCAGGAGGCCTCTTGGGAAGACACTTCCTACAGTGCTCAGGCTTATTCCACCACAGGAAGCCAGTCAGTCCCATTCCTCCCCCTCCTACTCAGAGTGCAAAACGCTGCGAGTAACTTTACCATTAAGCAAATCCTACTCTTTACCCCTGCTCCTACAGGTTTCTCCATCAAGCACTTATATTTGCAGAGACAGTGGTGATGTTCTCCCCCTCTCTCTCACACCCATCAACTGTCTGTCAAATGTTTTTCTGACAAATTTCCTTAAGACATATCCCTTCAAACCCAAAGTGAATTTTAGCACGCATAGGTCAAAATACAGTACCTCTAACTTGATTCTCTTTGGCGACAGCTCATCCCTTTCTCCACATTTAGATCTAGAAGAGAAGACACGGTACGTTATCAGTAAACAGCACGTTAACCCTGACCATCAGAAATAATAATGAAAAGAGTCAAGGGGGAAAAAAAATAATCAGGCAAGAACAAGTGAGATGCACAGAAAAAGCTTCCAATTCACTTGGCAGTCAATGTCACACCAGTATAGGAAACACAAGCGCCTTGTGTTGTTTTCAAAAGTGTCAAGATACTCATGGACTCTTCTTCCAAATAGGAAGGAAAATTACCTGAGCACAGAGAATTACAGAAATGCCTCTGACACTGCTTATCACCGTGGAAGAAAGGGGAGCAAAGGAAAACCATAAAAAGCTCCTAGAAGTACAGGAAAATGTATTTTGAAAGGATATCGCACTACAGGTGAGGGAGTTAACATTTAAACACAATATGAAGTATCAGGATTTTCAACAATATTTATTAATTCTAAAGGTTTAATTGCATTTAAAAGCTGTTAAGCCTTTGCTACCATTTCATAACAGCAGTTCGCTTAACAGAACAGTAACTGAAATTAGGACTCAGGTTCAGTTCCTTTAAAGCAAGTTTGTAAGCCACTCCCTATGACCTTATCTTTTTCATTCCCTGGAAAATAATAAGCCAAATCTGTACATGGAACAGAAATTCTTGATACATTGAGCAGCTTTGGCTACTCTGCCTATTTACATTAACATTGAAATGTACAAATGCCTCAAATACTTGGAAATGCCAAACTCCCAGATGCCTCTCAACATGCACTATCCTCACAATTTCTGGAAAACTAGAGTGCAAATGAAAAGGTAATTCAAGACAGCTACATCTTAGCAATTTAAAAGCTTCACGACTCAAATAGCATTTTCCTACCCTCCTCAGAAGAGCACTTTGCTAGCTAAAGAGCAAGAAGAAAGTATCTCTAGTGCTTCAGAAGAAGTGCTATCAGACTGATTAGCTCCCTGAAATTAAAGGTCCTTTGAGTTAATTAAAACCTTACTTGGTGGTCCTGTAAGTATACTTGTATGTAACTTCTCGAGAGATTTGCCGAGCTAGTGCGAAGAGTTCATCTCTCCTGGTCAACAACGCGTTATCTTTTACACACAGCTGAGCGGCTGCTTCATTAACTGTTAGCTGGAAATCAAACACAAAAACAGGGATTCATGATTTTGCATGTTTTCACCCATTGTGCTTGTAAAAGTACCGGTTCTTCGGAAATAATAAAAAATTTCAGTTGCATGTAAAAATTACCTATAGTTGTATACTAAACCCTGGAGGGTTTCTTCCATTTATTTATACCCTTACTAAGCCAGGTAAAGCTCTGGGAAAAGAAAAGACAACAAATGTAGTTGGTGCATTTAATGTCCTTTAAAGTAAAACGTTATTGTAAAACCCTCTCAATGTGCACTGCTTGTGCCTCATCCCAGCATTAATTAAATCTCAGTATAAAACAGTAGCTCTGAACGTTCACGGTGTTTGGCTCCCAAAGCCTGGTTTACAGGGAATACTATTTTTATAAACGCAATATGCCCAGGACTTGAGGGGAAAAAAAAAAGAAAAGAAAAAAAGAAAGAAAAAAAAACCCCTGACAGTGTGGGTACAGATGGCTTTCCCTGGTGAATACAGCATAAATTCTGTAGAAGGTGATGGTTTAAGAAACGATTAAACTTTTTTTAGCTCTATTTCTCACCCTCGTGTTTGTGAAGACTATCTTCAGACATGAATCAAATGTAACTTGTTTCAAGGATGTTTTCCTGAGCCTGCCAGGACACATTTCTAGTGCCTCTGCTGCTGCTGGCAATAGTTTCGGGGGGAGGGGGGGGAGAAAAAAAACCACCAACCCTCAAGTTAAGGCTCAAAATGGTTTCAGAACACTCTTCAGAAGCCTAAAGGAAGTGGCGGTACTGTCATGAATTACACCAGCTTAACAATACTGCTGTCTGAAAAGCCTACGGTCAACACGTATGAACAAACCCCAAAGTTATTAATACAGCAAGACGCTGAAACCGAGATGCTGGAGAGGAGATTCCTCATTCCCTGCTCCTTTCACAGTAAGCAGGGCCTCAAGAGACATGTTCACTTCTTCCTCAGCTGAAGAACAGCCAGTACTTGTAATGAAGCGTAACAGCAGGAGGCCAACAGAATACTACAGGTGTTTTTTCCGAAGTGCCCACAACTCTTCTACCCTTTATTTCTAGAAATTAAGCTGCTTTGAATGGGCTTGGCTTCCTGCAAATGAGCACAGCTGCTTTGCTGCCACTGTCAACAGCGTGCTCCGTCTCCGTCTCAGGCTAGTGAATATTTACAAAGCAGCTAGGTTGTCCACAGCAGTCAGCATATTCATGACGGACTGAGATGTGCCACCCCCAGCCCTTCAGCTGGCAGTGCGAAGCACAGCCGCAGTTCAGCACGCAGGGCTACGGGGCAGAGGACAGGTCGGACCGCACACGTAGGACCTCAGGCACCAAAACCCTGGCTCATACAAGAAGCGCTTTTCATGGAAGAGAACAGAAGGTGAAGCTCAGGACAGACCAGTAGGTCCGCAGTTAAACAGTGCCTCTTGGGAGAAGGCTAAGGAACTCGCTACCAGACCCTGCAAAACGTTAGCTGTGATTTAAATCACCACGGCCAGCAACTCACCCAAAACACTGCACACCCCATCCCTGAAGGATGGAAGCTGCCATGTGACACCAACAACACGCAACCATGCTGCCCTCCGCCACAGTGCTTGAGGTCATCCAAATTAGAAAAAAATATACTTTGTCTAATGCGACACCTGCTCTCCAGGGAGGTTGGAAAAACAGAAACATGTATCAGCAGATCTGGGATTCTCTCACTGGCCTGTACCCATGCAATATTTCTAGTAAAACCTCACACAGAACTGCTGTTCCTAGAATTTCAGAAGCATTTTTTCCTGTGTTTAGCATAAAGGCCTCTGATCTGAGTAGGGCATTTCCTGCGATACCTGAATGCTAATCAGAGTGCAAACATGTCTTTAACAGGCAAACTAGATAAGTTGCCTGATCCTTTAGTCTCTGTACAGACTGGGGAGAAAAAAACAATACAGAGGTCAGATGTACCAGGGTGGGAAGTTCAGGTTTAACCTGTGAAATATCTCCAGGTTACTATGTTCCTACAATACAACCTACTGAAATAATAAAACTATTATCCCTTGGAGAGGAACAGTTGCTCTACAATGTCTATCTTTTAAGAAAAAAGGGGGGGAGGGAGACAAAATTAAAAGATTCATACAATACTGATGAAAAAAATTACCAGCCAAAGCAGACATTGATTTCTGTAGCAGTGATAGCTACTACTTTCCCAAGGATTAATAATATGGTTAATGCTTACAAAATAATTTCAGATGGTTTTTATCCCTCAAAGTGCTAAAAGGTTGCAAAGAGATGAAATGACTGAAAATGCTTTGGGTAGTTGTCGGCAAATGCTGTTTATCCTAATGTATGAGAAAAGCCAAATGTTTATTTGTTTGTTTTTCCTGGTTTCTTCTTTCAGGTCACATCCAGACTTACTGAATTGAAGTGCATCATGGCTTCCTGCCTTTTCAGGAGGCATAATACTGCATATAGAAAGCATTGCATGCCTAAAAATAAAGATTCTGTTTGCTGGAAGCCTTAGTGATATGGAGAAGCACGTAACCATACAGGCTCTACGGAGAGGGATGGGTATATTCACATTTGATGGAGTTCATAGATTCCTCCACATAGTTAAATACCAAGCCCTACTGTTTCGGTGAGTCAGCGAAAGAAAAGAAAGAGATCGAGCTAGACAAAATTTATTACTTGCGTTTCTTATTCCTACTTCTCACACTATTAAACAAGATTTTTTTTTGGTTTTATAGGCACCTAGACAAGCAGTGAAATACCAACACACAAATTACAAATCTGACTCAAACACGCACAGGTCACCAAGTTCAAGGGCATGCCTTGTACTCCTTCCTCCTCCAGTCCAACTTTAAACATAAAGTGCTCTCCGTGCTTGAAAAGCTATGTAATACCGAGACAATGAAACGGATTAAAGACAGCGTATTTATTAGTTTTGGAACACCTTTGAAAGATTCTGCATCAGATCTTATGCTAGATCTGTGCCTTATGCAGATAATCCTACCAAAAGCACCCACTTCCAAACCAGCTCAGTGTCTACAGCTCTCACTGGCCTCTAATGGCTGCTCAAGCCCTCTGAGACACTCCAGTGCTCATACTGAAACACACTCAAACCAAAATTCTCGCTAATTCACCACTAGTAATTCCACCAAGTCTGATTTTAATTTGCATTGCAACTCCACTCTGCTTGAGGAGCCAGAGATACTCTGATCTTTACATTAAGAAGCTAACCACTACTTAAGCTTTTTAAATTCATAGTGAAGTTTATTCAGCTGTCCACTGCCAGCTGCAAGGAGAAACCTTGAACTGTGAGGCAGAATGACAGCCTTGGAATGTATTAACACATGCAGAAAGACAGTCTCTGGACAAGCAGAAACTTACCTCCCTGGTTGTTTAAGGTCCTTCCTTCTGAGCAGCAAATTGTTTAAGCCATCAAAAACAAAAATCCATGGAAGTTGAGCTTAAAACAGGCAAACTCTGGTTTAGCAGATTTTAAACCAAAAAAAACCCCAAAAAACCAACAGCAAAAAACAAAAAAAGAAGTCTCATTGCTACTATTAGTGTATTCTCTGCTTTAAAATAGAAACTGAGAGAAAACTGTTCAAGACAAAACTTTCTGAAATCTGGCCTCTTTAAGCAAACAGTAAACCAATTATGAGCAAATTCTTCTTGCTTGCATGTGTGCAGTTCCCATCAAGTTCAGCGAGGCCCCACATGCGTAAGTGAGGCATAAGTCAACCACATCCTCCTTTGATCTTGTGCCCTTAATCATAATAGCGATAGAAATATTTCCTAAAGCCAAACCATGCTCTCATTCCATTTTTAAACATGGTTTTATAATGATGTACTGAAGATCTTTAGCGCAGCATGAAAAAAAATTAACATAGCAGAGCAGTCGTCCTTTCTTCCCGTTCTTTGCTACCCTGCTCCTTCAAATTACCAGCCCACTATTCGCTCCTCCAGCTTCAGAGAGCCGCTCCTGAGCCTAACCACATGCCCAACAAAAGCTGCCCCCAGCACCCACCTCCCATTACGCTGCCGGATGCCAGGAAACGATCTTGCTAGAAGTCCGCCCAGATTTCAGAGTGTTTTCTGCAGCCACTACCCCAGGAAGAGATTGTGAAAGCACCTTGACTGCCTCCATCCTCAGCTGGGGAGAACCCCCTTTCTCCGAATCCTGACTCTGCAGCAACGTACACAGAGCATCTACACAACTAATCCTTTCAAATCCTGCCTCTGTGTCATATGCAACTTGTTCTGCTAAAGGAGAGACTTCCGCAAGGTCAGGGGTGTAGGACGAGATCTGTTCCTGCACACTGGATGAATTCATATATTCTAAGAGTACAACATAAAGCCACAAGGCATGTAAGTGAAAGCTGCACAACTAAAACTGTGTGGTAGAAGTGAGGCTGACTACTGACAAGTTCCCTTGGAAGCGTCTCCCCAGTCTGCAGTAAAAGCCCTTGTGAAGTCACTGCTGGTGATGTGCAGTTGCCTTATAAATGTAAATACATAAACAAAAATGTAAAGAAATACGCCTTGTTTCCTTCTGCCCTTCTCCTCTGAAGCATAAAGAGAACCTAGTCTTATGCTATGGATCACACACCTACAAAACTTCTTCCTTGAAGCGAAAAAAGGCTAAAGCCAGTACAGTTTTTTTGGCACTCCTGTAACATAAACATTGCCTTTCCTTTTGGGAACTAAGCCTTACATGCCAAATTTTAAATCCAACTGAAATTTTGCAATCACTGTTAACTGTGAAAATGCTGATGCAGCATTCATATCAACAGTGTCTTGGCACTGCTTTGAATTAATGTTTGTTCTCCTCTTGTACTGTACTTTGGCACTGGGGAACTATTCCCCACACAGACACACCTATTGTGTTACAACATACGCGCTGCGAGCTTCAAGAACACCAGAAGAGAAGGAGGCCTGCATGGACTTTCAAGGACAAGAGGGAAGAGATGCTCCACAGGTATTAAAGGACAAACCTTTAAATTACAGCCACCCATCAATACTGGAGACAGTCCTTTCCCTTCCTCCTCACAGAGTCTGCACTTCACTTGACTGGCTTAAGACCACTGCGCCCAAAAAAACCCACAGGCTGTATAACTAAGCGTCACCCCAATTCAAGCACACAGAAATCCCACCCGCACCCACCTCCCAAGGTTTAGGGACCTCATCAGCAGATTCCTTTTTACCTCAAGGGCACAAGCTACAGAGCAGGGTCTCAAGGTGAGGGAAGACAGCAGAGGGTAGTAGCCAAGCAAGGCGATCCTGTTACCAGACACAAGCGATTTTAGTTACTGATCTTCCAACCAACCAGTCTACTCTCAAAGCTGCAAGGGAATATCAAGACAGGACTGCTTTAAAAACATGCCAAATGCTTAGAATCCCAAGGGCCACGCTCAGTGCAATAGTGGCTTGCTATTTCGGTACCAAACTGTTTAAACCCTCTGTCTTGACAGGCTGCACCAGTGACCAAGCAGTCTGATGACACCGAGCTGAAGTCATCAGCGCACGCATGCACACACCCACCCAAGAAAGGGTACTCCTACTGCACCAGAGATTTCTATCTCGGGGCAGGACGGCCTACGGCTCCTGTAAAACACAACTCTCGACACCCAGCGAGAACTCCCATACAAAAAGCACACCCTGTGAAAAGCGTCTCATAAAAGGCATAGGAATAGGGGAGGAAGCCCGCAGTCGCTCAAGGTATTTTTACCTCGTGGAGGGTGAGATGCTTGCCATCCTTTCTTTTCGAGTCAAACCTGCCATATATTGCACTGTACTTCCTGATCTCCTCCTCTTTGTGAGGGTCCTCGTCACTCATCTCAAAGATGTGACCAATCATCTTTGCCAGTTTCTTATTTGTTTTCAGTAACTCCTTGACTTCATTCGAGTCACTTTTGGGCAGGGAGGGAACCATACGTTCTACGCATTCAGCAACTGACAGAGCAGCGGCGGCATCCAGGGTCTCACTGTTTTCCTTTGGTGAAGCTGGAGAGCCAAGGTCAGCTGGGGAAAGACTATGTTCGCTTTCTGTGGTGTGGTGCCCCTGCCAAAGTCTCGGTTCACTGCCACTTTGCAGCGCTAAGTTCCCCACCACATCGGATTTGCTTGCGCCCACGCTTTGCACGCACGTTGTGGCAGCACATTTTGGAATCTTCAGGTGAGGCTCTCTGGTGCTGCTGTTCCTTTCGTAACTGCTGCAGGATATCCCCAGCCATGCAGGAGACCCTTCTGGCAGCTTATATATTGGAATGCTGCTGACCGGTAATGAGGTGAGAGGCTGGTTAAAAAGACCAGGGTTTGTGACCCAGTCCCTCAAAGCCTTCTGCAGCCTTCGGACATGAAGTGGCTTGCTAGCCATGCCTACGAGAGCCATTATCTCCAAAAACTCCTCTTCACCTGCTTCACAGAGCTGCTGGACATCATCACCACCCTGCTGAATGAAGGCATCAAAGTAGAATAAGAGATTTGCTTTTTGTAGTATTCGATACAGCTGCAGTTCCCCAAGGGTTCTGGGCAGAGCTGACGCCATCACGGATGACAGAACCTGCAAACAGTAAAGAGAAAGAAGATGAGCACTGGCACACCAATGTCCAGATGCATTCCCCCTACCACCCATCCTTCCGTAAGGCTGTCAACTCAGAGGAAGGATTTCTTTCTCTCATTATAAGAGCATGCATGGAAAAGAAAAAAGGGGTGAAAGTTTTTTGGGTTTTTTTTGACTAGTTAACTTAACGGAAACATTTGTGAAAAAAAAATATCCACAAATCGGCAGATAGTTGCAAAGCACCTACAAAAAAGATGATTCAAACACGAAGCCAGCTTGTTTTCAGCGTTCCCCCTTCATGTTTGTTCCCAAGAATGTCATTCAATATTGCTCACTGCTTCTACTTGACTCTTTTATAATCTTCAGATCAAGATCACAGAACACTCTGAAGAATCACTGAATACTTGATCCCCTGAAGAAAAAAAAAAAAAAAAAAAAAGAAGAGCTCATCAGTTTTGATTCTTCTTAATTCTCCAGTCATGTAACCCCATAGCAAAGTGGAGGACTGTAAAAGGAAAGCAAAGAAGGAGAGTGCTTCGTAGAACCGCAGAGGATTAATGAGGCTGGATCAGTAAAAGGGTGTTTCAGAACCAAGTGATCTTAATTATGGAAGCAACATCCACAGGCAAAGCAAAAATACTGATAGGTTCCAACACATGCAGTTTAAAAATGTTATTCTGAATTCACCTACCCATTCCATTTGCTAACAGCCCTGCATGTCACTGATGTACATGACATGAAATTCCATCCAGCAATACAGCACAGCAATTGAGCTCTAAGGGCTCCCAACAGGCAAACTGCAGCGGTATTCTACCCTTACGGCTGCAGAAGAAAACACTTCCACAAGTTTCAACTTCATAAAACCCATTATCCACAGTTATCCTGCAAATAATAAACTCTCCAGAGAATTCTAAGATCTCACACACACACACCTCTTCACTCTACGATGGCTTTTGCAACTACAAGTGGACAATTTCCAGTATTACTGTATTAAGCTAAACCATCAATCAATAACGTCAAAAGCATGTAATTTATAGTTGGTCGGGAAAGTAACAGAACTAAAACATGGAGCTGGTCCGCTAACATTGCTCAGACTCTACTACCACACCGCACTTCAAAAAACACACAGTAGTAACCTAAAAATCAGCACTTACAGAACCATTTGCACACACTGGGGGCAAAACTGTTTTAATAACATGCAACCCCATCCCCAAACCTGCCATGCAGGAAATTATTTTTACAATACACACTTTTGCATATTGGGTTTTTTTACGTGTCTTTTCTTCAGCAACTCAAACGTACAGATGTAACAAACAGAACTCAGTTTCTATTCAGGAGGCATCTGCTGAAAGATCAGGCTTTTGCTACAAAACTGTGATTAAACTCTCCTAGACAAAAATAAAACAAGGAGGCCAACAGCAACTTGACAAAAATGTACGTGGCAGCAACAGGATACCTGCAAACAATGTCTCCGGGAAGAGAGACAGAGCCCTGGAAAAACGAAAAAATACAAAAAAACCCCCACCCAAACCAAAGCCACCAGCTGCACTTATCATTCTTTGTACGCTGCTATTTGTAAAACAGAACGGACAGCAATCGCTGTCTAGATCTCAGCAGCCACCTGAAGGAGCTGCTGGTGAGCTCGAGAGCTAATAAACTGCACACTTTGGAACTCTGGGTGAAACTGGAAACATTTAAGAACTACATATTTTAGAAATACAGTTCAGCTTTCAAAAGTAATAGTTAATTACAGAAAAACAATTAAAGTACTGTCTACACTCAAAGATGGCAGAGGAAGCAAGGAAAATGAGGAAAATCACTCAAGGTAAACCTAAAAACAGTATATAATGCAGTATTTTTAAAATCGTCATTACTTCATGGAATTTCTAGAAAAATCCTCCCATTCCATATGAACTCTGACAAGACAAACAAAACTAACAGCTTACGGTTTAGTGGTGTAAACTGCTCCTACCCTCCCATTTCAAATGATGTTGACTTTCCACCATCAATACCACAAATTAACTTATGCGGCTGTTGAAAGAATACCCATTTGTTCTGAAAAGTCATTCGTCTTGGTGCAAAATCTACATAAATCTACATAAATGGACTTTGTGCAGAGAGCTAAATTGAATCCTGGGAAGACAGCGGCAGTGAAATTACATGCAGCCCAAGAGCTCCGGGCAAGGCACGGAGCTCATTTTTCCAGCCCACAGGCTGGAAGAGCAGCAACAGTCCACGAGCAACCCTTACCTAGAGGCTGCTAATCAACAAATCTCCTCATGACAGATAAAACTGGATTAATATGTACTACGGAGGCGTCAGCAGTGAGTCCACAGTTCAGGCTGCATTGAGATTTGCATTTAAGGCAAGCCTGAAATCCCTTTTGTTTTGTACTTTAACGACTGATTCCGTTTTCCAAATGTAGTATAGTAACTCCTGAGAAGGCCACACAGATTTTCTATTTATGATTGCTACTGGTTTCTGCAGAGAAGGCATTTGCAAACGCTCTTTCTTTTAGACCTCTCTTCTCCTCATTAAAGTGAGTTCCTTCTGCACTCACCTCAACAGTATCCCAAGTACTTCTGAAACTTTTACAAGGGAAAGGCTCCCTCCCCTTTCCAAGCCAGCCTCACCAGCCTGCCAGCTACGCTGCTTCGCTGCATTTCCAGACATTACCGGCCTGCTCCAACGGTTCGGCTCAGCTCACAGCCTACAAAACCAGGAAAGCAGGTAAGCTGGCCAACCTCGAGGAGTAAGGTGAGGCTTGGGAAGAAGACAAGCAACAGATAAGGTTTGCTGAGAAAGCAGCATAGCACTGCCTGAATCAGAAGAGACCGTTAACCCAAAGGACACGGGACGTTGCTACCTATCCAGCTAGAGCTGAGCCTTAGCACACCCACTCAAGTCTCGGCGCCACACAACTTTCGGGTGACCTTTAAGCTGCATCTAAGAGACCTAAAGCACTGCTTTCCCCCACCACTGTTGCTCTCACTTCTCAGTGCAGCAGCAGGGGCCGTGCTTTTGGGGCAAAGGGTGAGCACGAGAAGAAGTTACACAACGAGAAGACCCGGGCTGAGCTCCCAGCCAGGAGACCTGTGTATGTCTTCCCGCTGGGAAGAGCACCTCATGGTAAGACCCCGGGGTGTTCCCCTTCTTCTACAGCCTGCTCGGTAAACCTTAGGCTTTCTAATCTGCAATCCCAAACAAACCTGGTTCAGGAGTAACAGCCTGGTAACGTCCTCTGGCAAAACCTACGAAGCTAACCAGAACCATCTGCTGCCTTAGGAGCGAGCAGGCAGATCTTCTACGGTACAGCCAACTGCAAACCCTTTTACGGCAAAAGGTGAGAGCGCACAGCTGGCACGGGGAGGTCTGCAGGAATAAATGAATGCAGGATGGCAGCTGAGCTGCTGCTGCTTCTTCGCTTGTCATCCGTACCGGTAAGGAGTATGGGAACACACAGGGAAGAGCAGCTGTCTTTTACATTTTTTTCACACAGAGAACAAAGAAGCTAGGAAATTCCCCCTAACAGACAAAGCTGTTTAAAATACACGCAAGGTCATGTACTGCTATAGCCACGGAAGAACCAGGAAATCACAAGTCAGGTTTTAGCTCAGCCTTTGCAACCCCTAACCATACACCCCAATCTCCCACGTTACCTCATTCCCATGCACAGCCCATCACCGCACACGCCATGCCCTCCTCTCCAAACCCTGGATGTCACCTGAACTCCGACCACAAACACAACTCCTAGGAAAAAAGGAAAACAAACCCCACAGGGACGCACCGCAGAGCACTGCTAAATATTTGTAAACAACCAGTGCAGGAATCACAACCTACTCCCGCAACCGGCTCCCTCTCTCAAGACAGCTGGAGGTGGCAGCAGCCCAGTTCGGTGGCAGCAGCCCAGTTCGGTGTCTAGGCACAGGAAAAAAACCCGTTTCTTCCCAGTTCAAAGCCGCACATTTCCCAGGGGTGGCAGGAAGATCCACGGCTGCAGCAAGCAGGTGGTGGATGTGGGTGAAGCACAGGGAGAAGGAAAACTCGGGAGCCACGGGATGCCAGCACGGGGCAAGGCCCTCACCAGCAGTCTTCCTGCTTTTTAGGGCTGCACTAGAAGTAAAAGCCACCGAGCAACCCTGACTTTTTGAGATTTTTAATTTATTTTTTTTTATTATTACTTCAGGTGAATTATATTTGAGCTGTCACCAATTAAATTAGGAATACAGGGAGAAAGTGCGAAACATCACATTCCTGTATTTTAGGCAAAAGTGATTATTTCATAATATATCTTGATCACTTTGGGCGTTTTGAAAAGTCTCTGAAGACAAACCGGATTTGGATTCGAGAGCTAGCTGCTTTGCATATTCATTACATTTTTGCAGCGTTTCCAAAGGACTTTTAGCAGAAGAAAATTACATGTAGCTGCAGAAGCGAGACTTCGCAAATTAAATAGTCTTGTCTAGCTCCGAGATGTGCCAAAATACAACCTATTAAGCGAGTTTCACATTCAAATACAGATGCGTATCTCGCCGCAACTAATAAAGAAACTTGAAACGTGCAAAAAACAACCGCGTAAGGATAAAAAGGGAGCCAAGATACCTCACGGTTCCCAGCCCAGCGCGGCCCGGAGGGTGTTCGCCCCGGGGGGCCGCCCTGAGGGAACGGGCGCAGCAGGCAGGGCGAGGGGGCTGCGGCCCCGACCCCCGCTGGCCGCCCAGCCCGCCGGCAGCTCCCCCGGGCCGGGCCCGGCACCCCCCGGGAGGCAGCGGCCAGGCGGGGCGGCCTCGGAGCCACCGGGCCCGGCCGGGCCGTCACGTCCCGCCAACGGCCGCGGGGCGGGAGGTCGGGGCGAACCACCGCGCGGGGGACGGCGGGGGGGGAGAGGCCGCGGAGGGGCACGGCACCACACTGCCCGGGGGGGGGGCGGCCGGTACCACAGCACCGCTGCCCCCCCCGCCCCGGTACCCCCGCGCAGGGCCGGCGGCCCGCCGCCCGGGAGCCGCCCCCGCCCGGCCCGCCCCGCCGCCTCGCCTCCCCTCCCCTCACGGCGGGGACGTCGCTGCACTTTCCGCCCACTCCCCCCTCCCCCGGCCCCGCGCCGGATTTCTCCGGGAATCACCCACGCAGGACCCGCCCGCTCCTTCCGGCCGGCCCCCGCGGGACCGGGCTGCCCCCGCTCCCCGGCCGTCCCGCACGTACTCTGCAGCAGGCTGCCGCCGGCCGCGCGGGGCTCCCCTCGACGCCGTCCCGGGGCCGCCGACTCAGCCCCGCCGAAGTTGCTGCCAGCGCCCCCCCCGCCTGCGCGCCGCCGGCCCAGGCTCCTCCTTTCCCATCGACGGGGCGGGTGAGCGAGCCGGTCCCCGCCGCCGCCTCGCTGCCGCCGCCGCCCCGCCGCTCCGCGCAGCTCGCCTGCCGTGCGCGGAGGCCCGAGCGAGCCGAGCGGCGGGCGGGAGGCAGGGAGGGAGGGCGGGCGGGAGGCAGGGAGGGAGCGGCCTGCAGCGCCCCCGCCCCCCCGGGCCCCGGCCCCGCCGCCGGCCCCCGCCCCGCACACACGCCGCCCCCTCCCGCGCGGTCACATGGGGAGATCCCGCGCGCGATCCGCCGCCCGCCCACGCGCGGCCGCCGCGTGACGCAGCGACTGGCGGGGGCCGCCGTCGCGCGGGGGAGGCACGGCAGCGCGCCCCGCCCCCCCCGGCCGCCCCGCACTGGGACACCCCCCGCCCCGGGACACGCACCGGGACCCGCCCTGCGCCGGGATCCCCCCCGGCCGCCACGCACCGGGACACGCACCGGGATCCCCCCCCGCCCCGGGAACATCCCCCACGGCCGCTCCGCGCCGGGACATGCACTGGGACCCGCTCTGCACCGGGACCCCGCCTGGCCGCCCCGGCCCGGCCCCCCCGGGACACGCGGTCTCAAACTGGCCGGGGCGGGAGCTGCCGCCCGCCGGGCCGGGCCGGGCCCGCGGGGGGGCCGGGCTGCAGCCCCTCAGAGCTGCGGGCGGCCGGCACAGCGGGGGGTACCGGAGGTGGTAGCGGGGTGTAAGCGGGGCCGCGGCGCAGGCAGAGGCGGCAGCGGAGCCGGGCGGTGGGCTCGGTGGGACCCCGGCCCGGCCCGGCCCCGCGGGGCGGAGAGCCCCTCCTGCCCGTCCCGAGGCCGCGGCGCCCCCCGCCCCGTCACCGTCCCGCGGGGCACTCTGCGCTCCGCCGCGGCTGGGGCACCCCCACCACCGGCCCTGCCGCCCGGGGGGTACCGGCCCGGGGGGCGGCAAGGGGCTGCAGGGCAGGGGCCCGGGGCGGGCGGGGGGGGGGAGGAACAGCGGGAAAGGGGGAAGGAAGGATGGTAGGACAGAGGGAATGACAGAAGGAAGGAAGGACAGATGGAAGGGAAAAAGGAAGGATGGAAGAAAGGATGATAGGACAGAAGGAAGGAAGGACGGAAGGAGAAATGGAAGGATGGAAAAAAGGAAGGAAAGAAGGATGGAAGAATGGACGGATAGAAGGAAGGACAAAGAAGGATGGAAGGAAGGAAGGAAGAAGGGGAAAGACAAAAAAGAAGGAAGGACAGATGAAAGGACAGAAGGAGGGAAGGAAGGGAGCTGTGCCCAGGTGGGGCGGCAGGTGGCTGAACCCCAAAGACGGAGCAGGAATAGAGGCCGGTCACCCTTCCCACCCGCCTTCGGTCTGCTGGGCCGCAGCGGCAGCACGGGCTGATGGCCACAGCTCGGGGCGCTGCAGGCGGCCGCATCGGGGATCCCCACGAGCTCATCGCCGCAAAGCCGTTCCACTACACAGCGGTAGTTTTTAGTTTGTAAAAACTCAACATACAACACGTAAGGATGGGAGACTGCATTCTGGCCCCTCACCGGAGCCTTGGTGACCTAGGGTCAAAACTTGGTCTTTTTTTTTTTTTTTTTTTTTTAAGATGCTGGTATTCCATTAGAATTTCATATTGTAGGGTTTTTTAACTCTGCAAAATAGAGATGTACAAAAATCCATGCAAAATACCAAGTATCAAATCAAGTGAGGAGAAATGATATCATGCATTTATTTAACTGATGGAGAGTTGATTAACACATGAGGTTTTAATAACTTTAATAACTTAAATCATATTTAGTGCAGATAGTAGAAAAAGGATGGGGGGAGGTGTGTGGAAATTAGAGAATGGGGAAAAAAATCCTCAATAAAACATGCTCGTCCTGTAGGCAACATCCGACTTTTCCCATAGGCAGGAACACTAGCACACAGGGTTTCCTTTCAGTTTTCCTTGCCTCCCAATCCATACCTCAGCTATCAGATGGCTCCGTTGTAACTCGCGGCTGCCGGTGTGAGCAGGGACCGGCCGGCTGGGAAGCTGAGTCCCAGACTGACTCTTTGGTAACCATGTCCGGCTAAAACTGAATTTCCCTTGCAGTTTTTCCAACTAGCAGGCTACCGACTTTGTAGCATCTTAATGACGCACCTATGGCAAGTCACTGTCACAGAAACTCCGTAAATACATCTAAAAATTAATATCTGACCTAGTAGCAAAGTTTAAAAAAAGTTTTCTAAAGATGCAGGGCTACATTCTGTCACTAGGGAAACACAAGCATCTTTATTTCATGTCGCTTTTACTTTGTGACCCCTAAACTCTGAGCTTGCGTTCCCACGTGGGGTGTTTTCCTATTTTCCCGTCAGCTGCGGCCATGGAGCTCACCACTTTGCATTAGGCCCACGGACGCGTGGTGCAGCCTGTGGTGGGGAAGGGTGCCAGAGGCTTTGCCCAGCCGCACAAGGCCCCTCTGTCTGTCCCCTCGCCTCTCCCCCGGCCCACGGACGCATGGCACGGATGGGTGGGTGGGTGGCGGGAGCGAGGGCTCTGTCCGCGCTGCATACCCTGACCAAGAAACGGGCACACCGCTCTCCAGGCTGCCGGCAAATCCGTGCCACAGATCAGCCGTTGCCGGCTCCTAAAATCATCCCGCGGATGAAACCCATGGCGCAGAAGGGATGCTGCCCCAGGAAAAATACCTGTTGCCTGCAGAGACGGGCAGCACCTCTGCAAAGCAGAGGCACAGCCAGCCCAGCTTTTGCCCGAAGCTGGACTGGCCGTGGTTGTCTCCTCGACCCTGGGGTGCGATCCGGTGTCCCGGCGGAGCAGGCGAGGAGCAGAGCAGCTTTCCTCCCTGGCATGCTGTGGTTCCCATGAGAAAAGTCAATTGCGCATTGCCCAGCAAAACCACAAAAATGTTTGCAGCGCTGCCTTCTCTCCTCCCACTCAAAATGTTTTTGCATACGCCTCTAGGCACTACAATCACGGTAATTAAAGCTGTAAAATATTATTAGTATCACACTTCTATAGACTTTTCTCATCTTAAACACTTTCTATACCATGCATCCAGTGCAACAGAAACACAGCCAGAGAAAAGGAGCAGGGACAGCACACACTGAGGCAGGAAGCCACATTTCCACCTGGGATGCTCAATACAAATCCCTTCTCCTGCAAGGAGCTCCCAGGACACCCCTGAAGTCCACCCAGGGTGACCCTGTGCTGGGACTCGGGCAGAGACCCTGCACACCTGGAGCTGTATGTGCCTGTCCTAGGGAAAGGGAGACCGCCACCGCTGCTTCGGGGGCACTCGGATGGGTTCACGGAGATTCTGGCAAGCTTTAGCCGTGCTTCTGACTGCGAGCAAGGCATGACCCAGCCCTGTCCTGGCTACTGGATACATCAATAGGAGAGGGCAGAGCGGACCCTGGCCCTCTCTGCGGCACATGCTTAGGCCAGGGACGGCGGGGTACCTGCTCCGGTCTGGCATCCCGCGCTGGGGAAGAGGAATAGGACACCCGTGCTCTGCCATCTCCCTTCACCAGGAGATCTGAGAATGCCGGGCAAAAAGCCAGAGGCAGCCAATGAGACAGATTGAGACTTCCCCAGCAAAAAGAAGTGTTTTCACAGCGTTTTTTAGCACTGTCCCATCATTAAAACTCAAATACTTCCCTGCCCAGGTACTGTTTCTGTTTGCATCCCACAAAGGACAAACTGGCACCGAATCTGATCCCTCTCCCAAATGTCCTGACATCTGGAGGTAAAAGTGCCCTTCAGAAGATGTCTGCCCTGCACAAACGGGAAGGGAAGAATGGAAAGAGTTTTGATAATTTTATAGCTGTTTTTACGCTTCCGTATTTCGGTTTTGAAATGGCAGTACTGAGAGCAGGCAGGTGAATGCAAGGAATTGTAATGCTAAGCAAGTAACTAATGCAGATGGATCCAGTGAGGGGGGTAGCAGAACTTCAGCTCAGAAGACAACCTCCTTTCCTGAAACGCTTGCAAGCAAGGGTATAAATGCCAAATTTTAAGACCTTTCCGTACTGTGAGGACCACCTAGCCTGATCTTCACCATACAGCTCCTACAGAGTGCTGAAAAGCTTGCCATGACCGTCCCATGTAACGCATAAAGAGCACACCCAAACCAACCCACCCAACCTCCTGCACGCGCTTTTCCTACCACCGTGCCGAGGTACCTGGGTGGCTGTCATTAAAATCCTGGCCAATCCCATGAAGTGATTTGGTTCCTCAAGACCTCCAAAGAATGAGGACTGGGTTCACCTGTGGGTTTCCAGGCAGATCCTGCTGCTCCTCAAGGACTCCCCGCAGCCACTGCCAGGGAGATAACGTGCTCTGCCACAGAAAATGTGCAGGGCTGAGCAGTGTGGGGAGGCAAAGCACAGGGTTAGAAAAGGGGAGGTGATGGATGTGCTGTCACCTCTGCAGAGCCAGGAGTAGGGAGCATCTCTGCAGAAGCAGCCCCTTCCTTCCCTGCTTGGCACACAGACCTCACTGGTACAGTCTGACTCTCTGGTGTTCTGCCAGATTAAACAAAACAAAACAAAACAAAAAAAGATTGGAATCACACATGGCATAGGGACACTTTCATAATATACAGAAGAAATCTGCAGATGATCAGTTCTCTATTTCCTCAGACTCCCCAGATTGCAAGATTGATGAGGAATCCGAGTAGGATACAAGTACCACAGAATCAAAGGGAAAGAAAAAAAGAAAATCAGCAGCAAGCAATTATATTCAAGGAGACAAGACGGCAAGTCAGACCCAGAGGCAATTCCAAGGCTGCCAACACAGCAGCTGGTACAGCTCCCTGCGGAGCTCCACGCAGAAGTCTCCGTGGTCGGTCCCCAGCCTCCCCGACTGCCACCGGAGAAGGAGGAGGAGGAGGAGGAGGAGGAGGAGCAGAGCACAGGGACGTAGATGCCACTTCTCCCCAGCCTGCCTCCTCCTAGCAGGGCACAGCTGCTAGCTGGGGTGTGAAGCTTCTTAACGCCTGTGAAGAAAACACTCGAGTTCGCTGTTGATGCGGAAAGAAAAATGCATTGCATAAACACAAATTTTATTAAACATCACTGAAGAGGCTTCAGGCGCTGGTGGCTGGACCATGTAGCTGGGGCCAGAGATGTCTGCACCCCTTTCCTAGCTCTCATCTGCCTACAACGGACAAGTTATTTCACCTTCCAGCACCTCAGTTTCCCCATCTGGAAATTAGGATAATGATTTGACTGCTTCCTCAGTGAAGCAATGCTGGACCTGGTGATGAAGAGTGCTGGGTCAGAGGCAGGGGTTATTATTTAGCATCATAAATATTCATACCATTGTGCAACAGGTGGGACTTGCTGAACAGACAGCAGCACGTTGTTAGAGACCATGCCCCAGAAAGTTTACAGTCTCCAAAACACAATAAAAAAAAAAAATATCCAATGCAACGAAGAACAAATATGGAGCAGGACACAGTTTTGGCAGCTACAACACCTGACAATGCACGGCTGGGAGAAGAGTTCTGAAGAAGAGCTTGCATGCTCGGCGCACATAAATTAGAAAGTGACTTCAAATGAAAACAACAGTACCTACCCGCAGAGAAAGCTGTGCAGGATGGGGTGGAGCAGAGCTTCCAGGGGGAAAAAAAAAATAATTTACATTTATTTAAATTTGACAGGAGGGTGAAAACCAGCAGAACAGGGTCAGGGCTGGGTAGGAGAGGAGACAGCAATGTGGCAAGTGATATCTATTGATTTTCAATTGAATAGATTTTATGGCCAGGAGCAACTGTTTAAAATCATCATAGCCTCACCTTTTGTACCCTGAAGATCAAAGAATTTCTTCTAGTCATTTGAATTAGATTAATCCTATGTAAATAGAACGGTGTGCTAGTTATCCCCAGTTGGAGGATACAGGTTCATCAGCAAGCCAACCGTCCATAAACCAAGACTGCCAAAACTTCTTTTTTAGCCTTCATTAAAACAGGCACAAACCTGGGAATTACTCCATTTTAGACTCGTGCCTGCATGGTGGTTTAGCCTTGCCCGTTTCAGTCCCTCGGGAAACGCGGGTCCTGCTGCTGCCTTCCCTGGAGGTGCAGAGCCGAGTGCCACTGGTGGTCAAACTGCTTGTGAGGCCACCACCCCGCTTCTTGCAAGAGTGAGGAGGTACTGGTGCTTGTGCTACTCCAGCACCACCTGAGCACTTGGGAAGAGCTGGGCAAAAACATCTGATAGCTGGGAAATGTAATGAAATGGGGAGCCCTGGAGGAACTGAACATCTTTGCGGGTTCAGCCCGCATCTGACAAAGAGCTTCATCTGAGGGAGGAGGAACAACTGCTGAGATGTCAAAAGACACCATTCCAATGTCTTCAAAATAGCAGGGCTGAACTTTTTGCTTCGAAATAGCCTGTTTCTGATAAAAAGCACCCCAAGATGTAAAAACAACAGGAAAAAAATGGGGGAAAAAATACTTTTGAGAGCTCAGTATGCAGAGTATTGTGATGGTGATGGAATCACCGCCTTGGCTCAGACTCACCACTTCGGTCAATAAAAAATACAGTTCCAGGCACAGCAACAGTGCTTGTGGTTTGGGACACAATTTTACTTCCGTGCCTTTCAGCCATAAAAGAAAAAAGGCCATTCTTTGCCCAGTGTGAACGAAGACACAAGGGGGTGGGGCGGGGGAGGGGGGTGGGTGGAAGGTGAGAAAATACATTTACTGTGAGGGTATCTAGTAGTAGGTTTGCTAGGGCGAGGCTTGTATGAGACCTTTATGAAGGGGTGGGAAAGCATCAAAGGACTTGCGACCCTCCCTGTGTGGTTACCCCCATCAGTGGCTGCCGTTGCCACCCCTCCTGCGCTAGCCCCATCCCTCATCCCAATGGCGGCAATCCAGTGGCCGCCACATGAGCAAATGAGGCACCAGCAGAAGCTGCAAACCCCAAAAACTCAAAGAGTGCAGTGAAAGGAGAGCATAAAACCATCCCTTGGAGTCCCAGGGTATTGCCAAGACAATTGCTCAGGACCCTCCTTCAGGGAGGGAAAAAAAAAAATTATTATTTAATTCTCAGTCTGTAAAAATAGCTGGAGCCAGCAGCAGGAAGGGATGGCGGGAGCCGGCAGCTCCGGCATGAGCGACAGCGCGCGCGGCACTGCACCTCCAGAGTGGGAGTTTGGCTTCACAGCCAGGCGCTCGGATCTCATCAGTAGCCTGAGGGGGTTTGCAGTTTGTAACTTTAATCTTTTAATCTGGCTCCTCTCCTGGGGCGCGTGGGCGAGGAGCACGCGGTGGTGGGTTCATCCTCTGACACCTCTCCCTCTCTTGCTGCTCACCGTGCAGTGGACCCATGCTTAGGACACAAGATGAAAACCAAGCCTGTGAGGTGGCGATGGGCTGAGGGATCAGCCCAGGGAAAGGGCTTTCAGCAAATGAGGAGACAAGGCAAGTCAGGGCCAGCAGCTGCCTCCATTATGTGAGGATGGAGACAAGAGTGCCAGATAATAATTGGAAAATTGTAAAAAAAAAAACAACCACAAAAAAACAAACAAAAAAACCCCCTAAAACCACAAATGGTGGCATGTGCTCACGGTTGAGACCACAAGGGTCCTGCCTACACAGGCAGCCAGCAGTGCCCCCCCAGTATCCCCACCAAGAGCGACGTCCCAGGCTACTCACAGGACAGCCCGTGCACACTCGCTCTGTGGCTTGCTACAAGCCTCCTGCCACTGACATTTAAAGCCAGAGGGCAAAACCTCGACCTTGAAGGAGTTATTCACCACTTACTTTGCCGTGGTTAAGAAGAATCCACGCTGAAGTCCCTTAAAAAAAAAAAAACAAGCTGGCTTTCCAACGTGCTGTGCACTTGCGTTTCCTGAGCTCCTGGTGCCTTTATATGGACCTGAGTGCCTAAATGTTGACAGGCATGAATTTAAATGCTCGGTGCCTCAGTTTCTCCATCTCTCAATGACAGCTGAGGGTGGTTCACATCACAGCATTTTGGGAAGCCAAGTGCTTGCAAAGAAGCCCAAAGCCTACAGGTGAAAGCCTGAGGGAGAGGGGAGCAATGATTATCCTCCAGGCCCTTTTTCCAAGTAAGGAGAAGGCTTCTGTGCCTTCCAGCTCCTCTCTTGGCAATGATCTGCGTGTAGGCAGTGGTCATAATCAGGAAGTGCCTCCTCCAATTTACAGCTGGTGGTACCACCTGTGCCTCTCCAATTCCAGCCAAAACAACCACCTCCTCAAACCCACTTGTAAGGAAGGGCAGAGGATCCAGCGATGACAACTCAGAGGGAAAAGCAAGACTCAGGTTTAAGTGCTGACATTTTCCCTAGACGTGTACCACTGTTTACCAGTAGAATATTTTCCTTCTTCTTGTAAAAAGAACGGCCGTGTCTGCGGAGAGAAGGCGACCCCGCCATACCACAACAGCCAGCAACCGGTAAGTGATAGGGCAGACATGGGACAACAAGAAAAGATCAAGATGCTGAAATTTGCTGGGCCAACGAGGGACCAATGTACATGCCTGTGTGGCAGCTGGAATGGAAGAAAGTGGAGTTGTTACTCATCGCCTCAAGTCTGCCAAGGATTTTCTTTCTGGTAGAAAAGCAGCAAGTTAGTAACTGCTGGCGAGGCAGGGAACATTTCTGTACAATCGAGATGTAGCTGTGTGTCGGGGAGGATGTACACACACATACCTCATTGATATCATCCTTTTGTCCACTGCGCTGGTTTTCGCTTGCTAGGTCCTCCCTGGCCTTTCGCCTTGTTGTGGCCAAAGCCACCTCCCCGCCCACAGAGCATCCCAAGAACAAGTTCTGGATTAGCAGGCACTGCTTTAATCTGCTGCAGATCTTGAATGGAGCTCTTTTACTCTGGGAACTGGAAACCTGAGGTGATTTTAAGTTACAGAAATTTCTAAGAAGTATATCTCTGGTCTATCTAGTATCAGAAGGGGAAGTCTTGCTGTTCCCGTTGATGCAACCAACACCAGGGCTTCCCTGACTTCCATGTATGAGACAGTCTGGACAAAAAGAACAGAGGTCACCACTTTATAAGCTGGCATTCATTCTGGATGCTTTAATTTTTCTAGGTATATGTCCCTTGTGTGACATTCACTGTGTTCCTGCTCTGGTCCTACTCACAAAACGTAGGTGTAGGTTGGCTTCTCCAGAGCACGCAGGGCCCAGAGGCACTGATATTCAGATTTACTAAATGCCTGCACTTCCAGTTAATCTGGGGCTGTGGGTGCCAAAACCTCAAGAGAGTCACTTACGCTCATCGCAAATATTGTTTCAGCCTTTCTAGTGCCACTGGAACAGTAATAACCTTTTGAGAAGACTTAAGGGCTCTCTAGAAGCTATACACAGGAAAAACAATGGGATCAGAATGAAAGCCAACGGTTTCTGATACCAGATCACACGCTTCCTTTCATCATTATCTCCTTCTCAGTAGCTATGTCTTTTCACCTACTTTCCATAGCCTCCAAAAGTTATTTTTGAATGATCTGTTTGCTGCAGATATCCCGAAGAAGCCCAACCATCTACTCGTCTTTGAGAAAGCACCTTGCTGCAGCCTGGTCCTACCATTACTTGCAGGCAGCTTCTCATCTTCAGGTTATTTTTGGTAGGGTTTTTTTTGTTTGTTTTCTTTTTTAATGGACGATGAAAGCAAAATTTGAGCTGTACAGCTCTGTAAAGCTTTTGATCTGCAGCTTTCCCAGTCCAGCGCCATGGTGACAAGCCAGCACAGGGAAAATCTACTGCACGATACTCAAGAAGCGTGCACTTTGCATTTCAGAGAGCGTGCCCTTCACGTGGCAAAGTGGCCGTCCCAAGCTACCAAGCGGGCATCTTGCTGCCTTTTAAGGCGGTCCTGCCACAATGCCTACAAGTCACTCTCCTTAGAAAAGGGGGATTTTATTTTCCCCTACTAAACCCTCTACCTGTTCATCATATGGATCCCCACCACCTGTACCAGCTGAATCCCCGCAGCATACTCCCATCTCCTAAAACCAGGGCTGTCTTGTCAACAGGATCCAGCACAACAGGGTTCTGACCCATGCTTGGGATATCTCGGTGCTACTGACACACTAATAAACCACAGCTTTTCTTCCTCTAATCCCCAGAGATGACTGGTCTTCTAACGTCCTTGCACCAAAGCAAACCCTGCTGAGAGCTGGAAACAAGCCGCATGGCACCGCCAGCTTGGCAGCTGTGACCAGTCTCGTGGCCACCTCCACTGGACCTAGGCTAAGGAGTCCCACCATCTTCGTCTTCTTCTACCTGTTTCCTTGAGATGGAGCAGCAAATCTTGTCTTTTTCTGCTATGTGACCCAGGTGGTGGTGCCTCGGAGAGCACCCATGGCAACTGGATGAACTGGAACAACGACTAGCCTTGTGATCACTCAGAAAGCAACTGGTGGCCAACACAGACATGCAAGACCTGGGGTTTAGCCACAAAGAGCCAAAAGCAAAGCCTGCGGCTTGCTTTCCTCTGGGCACGTTTAACATCAGCCGGAAAGGTCACATTCAGGTGTCAAACAAGTAAAATACAGGCAGAACCTCTTCCAAAGAGCTTGCAAAGAAACAAAGCAGAAGAGACATGGTCACCTTTGTGTGGTATGTGGATGGCTGCAAGATTTGCTCCCATCATCGCTGTACAGGCCTTTTCGTTTTCAAAATTAGCTGCCAGCTTCTCAAAGACAGAAGAATATATGATCCTCTTAAGGTGCTGATCCATCTTAAGGTGATGATTACTAGCAGGGCTGAGAGCTGCATCTCTTACCTAACATTCCCTGTAATGAAACCCTGTTTTGAGATGCTTTGATCTTGGTAAACTTTAATTATTTGGATTAAAATTTTCCATGCCAGGTATTTAACTTGGATTGCTTTTTTTTTTTTTTTTTAAGTCAATACATCTTTGTATCTCTTTTCGTAAGACTTACATCAGCATCCTCACTATAGGAGACATTAAAACTGCTCGCTAGACACACTACCTGCAGGAGCAGGGGTAAGTAGGTCTGGTGTTACCCACAAGAAGCAGAGAGCTAGAGGTGTTACACAATCAGATGTTTTTGACACCAGATGAAATTTCCATGGGAATGAGCAGAATTGCTTTTTCTACCTTGAGACTTATTTTTAGCATGGCTTGTTAACATACACAAAAGGTATTTTACAATAAATTAGTATCGCAGCTCATTACCAAGTGTGGCATTTTGCACCCATCTGGAAGCAAGACGCGTTTCATTTTCCATGGAAGGATGTTTTGAGAGTGTTACTGACCCTTCACATGTACTGCTAAAGGGAAGACCAGTGGCAGATCCTACACAGGGGTAGGGAATAAGGCAGATACTGAATGCCCAAAGGTTGCTGATAATTGCCTCTCCTTCCATTGCACAGAGAAACAGATCAGGGTCCGGATCCACCACCCCAAGGTGTCAGGAGAGGACCCAGTCAGCCGTGCTTGGCAAGCCCTGCTTGCTCCCCACCGTGTTCAGAGGACCAAGCTTTGGGGTTCCCTGCTGTTCACTGCACAGCTAGTGGCCATGATCTAGCTCAGAGATCCCACCGAAAACATCGTGGGCAATTCCAACTTCAAGATTTACAGCTATTTGAGTTCCCTTTCCGTTTTTCCATTGTCTTTTCTCCAGCAGGAACTGGTTAGAGAGAGGATGAATGGACTGTGGGGAAGGAAAAAAAATGTGGGAAAAAATATGAAGTCATAAAAACCTCTCTAATAGTGAGAATTTCAGGTTTGCTGAGGAGCACAACTATTCCTGTGTGCCACGAGCAAAGCCACTAAACTGCGTTATTTTCCCCTCAGCTAAAAGCCAGTTTAATAATATAGATTTCAACCATGTAAGCAATGAAAAATAATTGTTTCCCCTCAATTTTTTTCACTTAACACTGGCAAAAATGGCACATGCTTCTCCTATTATTTGAATTTACTTGTGCCAAAAGTGATTTCTGACCTTTGATACATACTCCAGAAACGGTGACTGAAACAGAAAGTGAGAATTCCCCACTGATTAAAAGCTTTTATAGTTTATGGCCACATAAGACCCCCTGCCTAGTACTTTCCTCCAGTTCCTTCTCGGTCTTTAGTAATTCCTGGCCAACGAGGAACACAATGTCTGGGAATTCCAACCACAGCTTTTCAAGGAAAAGAAATTAAAAGGACGAGGATTGCAACAACTACGGTGGCATAATAAATAAACACGGGGAGAAAAGAAAAAGAAGTTGAAAGGCCAGCCTAGCACTTACCCACAGATCCCAGCAGTAGTTCCAGGCAGGATTTATTCTAGTAATAAAAATATCTAGGGGATACAGCTACCCTAACACTACAGAAGCAGCAGCACTGGTAGAACCCAGTTGTATGGACACCGTGTCGCCTCCTCCCTGCCTGTCTGGATCGCTCTGGGCACGGAGCAGGTTCTGTGGGATCACAAATGGGTAATTTTCTTAGTAGAAGACTTGGGAACAGATGAAAGCTTTGGTCCACCATCCCCCAACATACCTGCCAGAGAAGTTGAGCTGGTACAGGGTGGAGAAATTAACTGTGCTAGATAAAGGAGTGGTATTATAATCTCTGTTTGCCTGGAGCAGTAAAGAAACCAAGAGAAGGGATAGCAACTCTGCAAGGGATACAGCTGCACGCCACTCCTTGGGGGTGAGCTGCGATACTTCGCTCTTACCTGTTGAATTCATGCCCGGGGATTTAGAAGCTGGAGGAAAACCATGGGGGGCGGCGGTGGTGGTGGTGGTATTTATTTATTTTCACCAACCCATTGTGCAGCATTCTTTATCGGTGATTTAATAGCTCTTCTGCCATTCAGAACTTCTGTGATTTCAACCAGAGGGAAAAATGTGATAGGATTTTGTGTGACTCATGGGTCTTGTGAAATACTTTAAAATGGCTCATCTTTCAGGCTTTTTAACCAGATTGAAGCAGAGTAAAAACTTGAATTCTATAAAATAGCCTGGACACTGAGCTTCCATAAAGTATACTTTGTGCTTTTTAAAGGCGATTTTCTTCTGAATTCACAAACTGTTCTGGAAAATTTGGCAAGTATCTACCCAATTAAGCCCACAAAGGTGTGTTTCTACATTCTTGGGTACATTCTTACATACCTGCACAGAGCTTCAGGCTTGCTTTCTTTTATTTTTCTTTAAAATCAAGGCCAATTTTTCAATCAGCAAAGTAGATCTGCGGATCTGGGTTTACTGAGCCAGTGAGAAATGCGACCTGAAGCTTGCATACAGGGTTACTCTGCGCTCAGCTCTGCCGCCACTCTCGGTTTCTGGGGCCAGATTCTCAGCTGGTATCAATCTGCACAGGGCCACCAGAAATCCGATTGCCAGAAATTGCTCACTTTTATTTTTAGTGAGCAACTGCCATATGGATTTTCATTTCCACTTAGTTCCAATCTGCTTGTGCCCTTTCTCCCGCTCCCTAACCTCATTAGTGCTCAGTGCAGAATGGTGAGTAATTGCCAGGACCTCCTTGAGGAGAGGCAGGCTAAGCACAGCTGCGAGCTCCCTGTGCCTTCCTAGATGCGTTTTTGAGTCTCAGATATTCTACCTGTTGCAACAACGATGCTCTGTGCGTCGCAGGCACCAAGCCTGTCTGCTGTTCACTTCCTAAAACACCAGAGCCCACGACACCCTCTCAAGCCATGCCTCCTCTGCTTTGATCTTCCCATCCATCTCTCTGCTCACAGGAACACGAGTTTTGAGCTTTCAAGTTTTCAAACGCCTGCATTGTTCACTGCATCGCCAACCTCAGCCAAGGGCTCAGCCGCTTGCCCTTGGACAGAGAGGCTTTGTAAGGAGCAGACAGATAAAGAGGCGGCAAGAGAGGGTAGAGGCACATCCCTGGAAATTTGGCCTTCAGAGCAACTTTGAAAAAGAAAACCTGTGACCGACACACAGAGTAATAAGTTACAGGTGCCAAATGGCAGCATCTGAAAGCCTTGACCTTTCTTTCCCATGGTGGGGAGGATTGTTGTGCTGTCTTTCCGAGTAACTCCTCTACAAGGCTTACTAATAACAATTAGTAATAATAATAATGGTTACAGAACAAATTTGGGTTTCTGACTCTCATTCAGTAGGGAATGAAACATATCACAGCTGTCTCTTTTAGAAGTGCTGGGAAAACTTGTCATAGCTAAGAATGAAAGCATTAGGCAGATGTGACATTTAATATCTGAAATTGCATTGATACTCAAGATAATTAAAAGAAAAAAAAAAAAAAAAAAGAAAAATGTTCAAGTGAGTACGAGAGGCCAGCTCCATCCCTAGCGCAGCAACGTGAACTGCAGCCCCCCCGACCTGGCAGTGGTCCCCGCACCACAGCATCCCTGCGGCAGGGAACACGAGCAGGCTTCACACAGGGCTCCTGGACAACTGCATCAAATGCTGCAAGTTTCTAGGCCAAACTTGACAGGATGACAAACCAAATGAAAAGAAAGCTTTCCAAACCAAATGAGTATTATTTTTTTTAACCCTCCGACAGACTCTCATCTCTGCAATGTCTCACCGTGTTTGCTTCAACCTTTCTGCGCCGAAGGGGCTGCAGCACAGCAGCAGCAAGCTGCAGGCGGATGGGCTTAGTTCTGGCAGAGTTGGATGGAGCAGGAAGGAAGTTAACAGGGAAAAAGTTTTATATTTCACTAGAAAGAGACCAGCATTACTCTATAAGACAACAGGATTTGACAGAATTTCTTGCGTTTTAAGCTTTGCATGCCTTTCTTAATAAAAGACTAAGCTCCCTTTCTCCTCCCGACACAGCGCATTGTGCCTCAGATCAAATCCTTGTGAAGAACTGCATGCACGCAGTGTAATCTGACATTATTCCAGTGCTACAGAGAACATCTTGAACATAATTGCACCACATGGAAGTTGACTTGCTATGAGAAAAAACACACAAAAAAGCTTTCACAACAAATCTGTAAACACATTTATGCTCCCAATAGCCATGATAAATCTAATTAAACAGCCAGGATTTGTGCTACAAACTGTTGTTAAAGGAGTTAATGCAGTTTCTGTGGCAGGGAATATACCAGCTTTAAGCAAGAAATCCCATTCCTAGCTGCCTGAGGCTCACAGTTTTGTAGTCAAGCCTCACTTGAGAGGACAGGCAGCCAATTTAGGCCCAGCTCACTCTTATTCCATCCATGGTGGGACTGCATTGCCTCACCCTCACTCTGCCTAGTCCTGGCATTGCCTTCCCTCCACCCCAGCTAGCTGCTTCAGGATGCTCTGATGCCTCTTCCAGCAATGCTGCTAACAGGACCGAGGACATCAGAACCAGGTTTGCCTGGCTTTGTTACAAGCGCTGTTCCATTGCAGGTATGATGCTGACACCTGCGATAACAAAAAGTACCAAAAGTCTGACAGGGTCCTGCCAAGCCACATGCCGTGCCTCATGCGATACCAGTAAGCCCAGCTGCAGGATGCAACACTACAGAGAGATAGTTGTAATAGCACAAGTCTCAAATGTGAAATAACTCATTTGCCAAGGTGTTGTTTGACTTCTCCATAGCTGTTAATAAGCTAATAAGCACACTTCTAAAGCCAATTTAGCAGAAAGCCATGTTCTAGCATGATGTTCTGCTCCCAATACACCAAAAGCATACAGCTACCACAGAAAGGGAATTAATTCAGCCTGGAACTGAAGATTTTCTTTCCTGCAGATGCCAGCAGAGAACAAAAGAGGAATGCTGCCTTAGCACTGGGAAGAGCATGGTGTATTGCACCATCAGGGAACAAGAAACTGCCTGAAGAACATCTACTTCTGGGAGCATCAATGCACAGCGAGGCTCACGCTGGCTACCTGGTAGCCACACTGCAAACAAATACTACTAAATCAATAAAGCACAGTATTTATAATACCATTGTTCTGCATCAAAATCACCAAACCAATTTAAAACTCATCAGTATTTTTCACGAGGGAGGAAATGCTCTTTATGAGCACTCCGAACAAAAGCAGGAGCGGCCGGTGCGGATGCCTGCTGGCAGCTGGCCCCAGCTGCAGCGCAGCAGTGGAAACCCCGAGCGGTGGGTTGCATCTTGGCGCTCGGTTCCTAACCGCCTGCGAGCCATCTAGCTAAGGCTTCAAAGCTCAACAGTTAATTATCCTTTGAATAAGAGGGAACAGGGTGAACCCAGCTGCGTGCCACCCTTCTGCTAGATGAGGCTGAGGAGCATTGCTCCCGTGCAGTCTCCCCATTGCTATGTCCCCCAGCTGCTAGTTTCTACGCGTACGATAGGTAACCCCTCCACAACCCTCCAATTTTGGCTGCTACTCTTCAAAGGTTTGGAGCTTTCACTTTCAGGGGACGTAGCAATGGTCTCTCCCAAGGCTGCGGTGCTATGACTCACTGCAAAAGAAACTATTATGACACCCAGCTTGAATGCAAGCTAGGAGGTAAAACCAGCAATGGGAAACCTTTACAGAGGAATATATATTTATATATCTCCTCCATAACACTGGACAATGATTTTCAGCATTGAAAGTTTCAGTCACTTAAGAGATGTTTCAAAATTGTCTAATTCTCAGTAAGCAGCAGTACCCTGTCTTTCTCCAAAATTAACATTCTTCTAAAGGCGTCCCATGGCCACACAAGACCAGTTTAGAGAACATGGGGCATTTCTGGCTGGAAGATGCTGTTGCCGACGGCAGGCAGGGTAGCCAGGAAGGGCAGGAGCAGAGCTGCAGGATGTTTCTGAGCCTCTCCTGCCCTGATACCAGCGGGCACAGCTTTCCCCCATTCTTTGAACACAACACAGATGTTTTTATTCCTGTCCTTTTTGCATCCAGGTACCTGGAAAAGCTGGGATCTTCTCTCCCTACGTAAGGGCTACAAAGACATAGATACGAACAAAGGAAGAAATGGCCAAGTGTTAGCTGCATGGCTCTGATCTGATTATTACTTTTTTTCCTCCTGCTCTGATGAGGTATTTTGGGCACCCAAGCTGCCAGAGCCACACCTGCCTGGCTCAGGCATTAATTGTTTGTACAGCTGCTGGACACCTTGAGCAACAGTGATGAGGCTCCAGTGCTTTATGAGTATTTCAGGAGTGTCTGAGTTGTTTCTGACCTCCTTAGACGGCAGTCTGCTTGGCTTACGGAGCTGGCAGGATCCCCTGGTGTGTTTGGTACTTGTAACTTCTTTGAAGGCAGGGAATGGTATTTGCCAGCTGCGGTGCGTCTCCACGCTGAGAAAGCTTGCTCAGAGCTAGGAATTGCCAAAGGTCCGAGTCAGCTGGCAAATACCACCTGCCTATGGATGTTTTCCTTTGGAAATACAGTTCTGGGAATTCACACTTGAGCTTTAATGACACAGAAGAAAAGCTGATACTTCCAGAGCATGCTGCTTTTGAGATTAAAAGCTTAAAAAGGTTTTTTTTCAGGAGTTAAAGAAAATGTTCAGGTCAGAAGCTGACACTCTAGTTAATTTTAACCCTCTGACATCAAAAGAGACAGACGGATGG
This sequence comes from Falco punctatus, assembly GCF_963210335.1. NCBI lineage: Eukaryota > Metazoa > Chordata > Aves > Falconiformes > Falconidae > Falco > Falco punctatus. The sequence continues at coordinate 4,437,533 of NC_137588.1, forward strand.
ATAAAACGTCCCTTTGCTTTATTATCTACATTATACAACTGGAAAGGCCAGAAGAGCACCATGCAGTTAAAAAAGCTGGCATCTCCTGGAAACAGAATTTCAGCTTTTAACCTGGAGTCACTCTTGTGCCTCCACATCTCACACATTTTCTGCAGTAAATGTATACATAGCCCAGCAGGCCTAATCCTGAGGTAGGACCAGTCCAGCGTCCAGGCACCAGTGCCTCAGAGGAGCTTGCTACCAATGCCACAACCTTTAGCAAATTGATAATCAGACCGAACATAGCTCCACACATCGAGGAAACAGGAGTATGATACAAGGCTGGTCATGAAAAGATCGCAGGCAGGACCAACCCAGCATCTACCCTAACTTTCAGAAGGTGTTCTCAATCCACAGGTCACTGTAATAAACAACACAGGACTGCAAAACTGGCTGTCTCCCTGTACAGCACACGTGTCCTTCCCCAATCTCAACTGAAATGACAGCTCTCGCTAAAGGCTTGCCCTGCTAACAGCGTGGACAGGGCTCTCCTGCTCTTTCATGCCCCGGAGACATGCCCTGCAGTCAGGAGCAGTAGGATTTTCGCACAGGCTTGGCAGTAGCCTTGGCATCAGAGGAACCCCACTGACTCCAGCAGGACACAGACAGTGAGGTGCAATGCTGTAAAGCCCCAGGACAAGTCCCATCGCAAGGGCATTTGGCAAGTACCTCTGTTGCATTTGGCACTGCATCAGAAAACTAAACCCTGCTAGTACCTTGAAGGGAATGCCTCTGTCCTCACCGTGCCACCCCTTTTCAGTTATCCTTTCTTATTCTGTCGAAATAGATGCCAGAGCTGGAAACAATTTGCGAGGAGGATGGAGCGGGGAAAAGTATTACTTTATACTTGTTTTGTTCTTTGACTCTCTTGAAGCTTTCTCTGGTCACTGCCAGAAACAGGAGCCTGGGCTTGTTCAACCTTTCATCTGAGTCAGTATAGCAAGTCTTTACCTTCACTTCCCAGCTGGCACAAAACGGGGGAAAAAAGCATTTGTACTCTGCTGCAGACACCACCACGAAAATCCTGTTGTCAGCGAGAGCCAACACGAATGCTGGGAAAGGCTTGAAGGACTGACTCTTTGTAAAGACCTATTTGAGGCACATCCTGCATTCCTCAAGTGCCTGCAGGAGCAGCCGTGACTAGCAGGGGCAAAATGACTGTACATCCTGGCTCTCCCTACCTAGACATTCACACGTGCACCAAGTATTTCTTGCTTATCGGTATTTAACAAAAGATAGCCCTTTAAGCAAATTTCCTTGCTTTAGGGAAAGACACTGGAAAGCTGCCTGTGGGTAATGCACAATGTAAATACATTAACCAAGCAAAGTCGCTGGCATATCTCTACCTAGCCATCCAATAGGACTTAAGTCTCTCCCATGTTTATATTTAGATGGGAAAAACACAGCAGTCAAAAAATTCTTAAGTCTCTCCCATGTCTATATTTAGATAGGAAAAAAGCAGCAGTCAAAAAATTCTGAGTTAACGAGGAAAAAAAGATAGTCATTAAGCAGCCGGGTTGGAGATGCATAGAAACTTTATAATGAAGGAGGACTGTGTCTGAAAGCAGGAAAAGCAGAAATTTAAAGATGCCAGGCGTGCTGGGAAGGGAGGGGATGCATTGCCAAGCCAGCATACTTTCCTGGGAACTGCACACCAGTGGACTTCAGTGGTGCAAGGTGAAGGTGTACAGCGGTGAGCAATGGCAGGCTGCAGAAAGAAATGGTCCACAAGGCAGAGCGGACAGGCTCTGAGAGAGCAAGGAGATAGTTTAGGTCGTTTGGATGTGCTTGGGGATGGGTATGCTAACAGCTGCCAGCCTGAGCTGGACCTGTCGGAGCACGCACACAGAAGAAAATAAGAAGCAGCAAGACACCCAAAAACTCTACAGTTTGAATGGCAGCAGAGAGCCACGGGCTACCTTTGTGTGGTACCCGAGAGCTGCAAGAGGGACTGGCCTTCCCGGCCAGGATGGCTTAGGCTGCTGTCTTTCTCATCATTTACTTGGTTAAAGCCAACAACCACCATTTCAAGCGCAAGTGGGGCTGGCCGTGCTGAGGCTCTCCTGGGCACTGTGCCAGGCAGCGCCCGACTGCGCCCCGCTGGGCGAAGGCAGCGGGTCCCTCCAATTCCTGTCCTCCACACCTGTGTCAAGGCAGCTATCCCCTCTCTTTAAAATTTCTGGGGAGAATTTTCTCATGTGAATCTTCACAACAAGGTTTCCATAAAACAACTGAAATTAATAACCAAAATTAACAAATTACTCAAGCTCAGAGCATCAGCATGATGGACCACGTTTTGAGCCCATTTAATTCTGTTACTGCTTTGTGCACAGGCACGGTTTGGAAGAGGTGCTCAGCCAAACATGTACCTGGCTGAGCAAAAGTCCTCAATTTTCCCCAACCAGCGTAAAGGCACATCAGCAACTGCCACAATGTTCATGCAAAAGCACAATTACAAAGCAATCGGAAGGCATTATCAGAACCTTCTTAATACAAAACAGCCTCCTTTGATCTAAAAGAGCTTGACAGGCTCCTCTGATGATACAAAGATTAACCATGAAGGCAGCTGAGCACATCAGGGCTAAAATTTAATTTGAAGAAGTTAAAATAATTCTTTTCACATTTGTTCAACACTGCTAGCAAATCATTGTTCCAAGAGTGCTTCGTCAAATCCCAGGACAATTACTAGAGGCTGCTGTATAAATGTAGTAACAAGCAACAACAGTTAATACGAACCTAAATCTGAAGGTGCAAGACACGCACTTATCTATAAACAAGACATTGCTCCCGTGGCCTCTTTCCGAAACCGTACTACCTCCTGTGGTCTCTCATAGCAGACCCGGGCGGCTGACTTCATCTCTTAGTTCTCCTTCCTTCCCAGGCTCTTAAGGTTTGTTTTTAAATCAAATACGGAATGATGTTTTTAAGTTCATGAGGGTGGGTAAGTCCTCTGTTTCTCCACAGGAGGGATGCAGCAACAAAACTGGTCCTGCGAGGTGATGACCCGCCTGTCTGCAAGCAGCGAGGGCTGCTCAGCTGCCAGTGAAGCCCTGGGTACATGTCTGAGCCTATCAGCCAGGATGCCAACAGTACTGGTTGGCTTTTCTCATGTGGTTCTTTGCCAGCTAAAGATTGGCAATCCTAGCCCTCTCTATTTACCGCAGACCATCCGTAATCAAAAGAAAGCAGGAGATTTCGGTAACTGCTAAGCTAAACTGCATATAAACTAGCGGCCTAAGAGCCAAAAGTGGTAATTTGTGAGCCAGTGTGTACAACCACACGCTGTATTCTAGCATCTCCATCCACCAGCTGAGTTGAACTTTCACGCATCCTTTCAGAGGGACTGTCCTTCCCCACCACGCTGGTGTAGATATGGGCTCACAGCAGTGTCCCCATCTGCCTGTCCTACATCCAGCCTCTCACAGGAAATAAATTTTATTCTATGGTTTTACTAGTAATCAAATAACCAATGTGGTTTTCCTTTTTGTTATCAAAGATGTTATTCCTTTTTGTTATCAAAGATGTTATTAAAGAGTACCATCTCCTTTCACATTGCTTGCTCTACCATGGAGCCTCCTCACAATGTTGGGACCTTTCCCCATGGATAAAGCCATGTAAGGTATTAGTGCCTGCACAGCACCATAGGGCAATCTCACAGCTGCTGTTCAATGCTCCTTCAGGTAAGTAACAAGATTCCTTATGCATAAAAGTGGGGTTTAAGAGGCCCTTGAGTCTATAACACATTAATCAGAGCAAATTTAAGTTAATAAAGTAAGAGCTCGCAGTCAAAAAAAAATATACTGCCTCTCTCCTGCAGATTCAAAGCAAAGGAGGAATCCAGTCAGATTTATATCACTGCTTCCTTGCTATATAAATAGCAACAATTGGCATGCTAAAAATAAACCAGATAAATATTTAAGGCCCACTGCTACTTAACTTTCTGCTGTGCAAATAGGGAATAACGCCAGTGAGACCAATGAATTTACACCAGAATACTTTGCTGAAGTCAGAGGGAGGGGCTGCGCTCCCAGCAGTTGCGGACAAGTCCTCCTGTGAACACCTCACCATCCCATCCGCTGACTGAGGTTTCCTTCCTCGGGTCCCTTTGACAGGAATGGGAAAATGAGCGTAGGGTTAAATGCCAAGAAAGCTGTGTAGATTGGAAGCCATACAAGAAGGAAAAAGCTGCTTTACTTAGAGGGGTTTATCTAAAAACATTCAGATTGTACCCATCTCAGACACGCCTGACCCCAGCCAGTGACACGCAATGGGAAAATGTGTTATGCCACATAGATTTTTAAAAGCATGGACGGCTAGAGTAAGCACCTTGCATTTAGATTAAATAGCCAAAGGTTTAAGAAAAAAAAACCAACAGCATAATGAAATGGTCCTTTGGCCTAATCCATAAGACAGGATACAGCTAACCTTTAAAAAAACCCCTAATTTCTCTTGCTAATTTTGAAGCTTAGCCTGGAAAAGCACTGCAAATGATATCTGCTACCTAGAGCAGTTTAGAAGAATATTCCTAGTAGAGAAGTATCTAGCTCAGTATCTACACATGTAAAATAAAATAGCGATTACCATAAAACCACTGTAAAAATAAGTAGCTATACTTCTCTTTTGTAGATCATTTTTCTCCCCCAAAAATAACTCCGTATTTTGCCCATGAAATACTTCAGACTAATGCACTCCTGAAAAAACAGCTGGAGATGAACAAAATAGTCTCAAATGGCTCTTCTGTCTAATTTTAACTCCAATAGGCCATTTTACATCAAATACAAAGACAACATAATGTACCTGATAATAAACAGCATTATTTGTGAGGGCACTTACGGAACATGAATTATTTGTATTACTGGAATAAACATTCAACAGAATCCACCAAAACATGTGAAACTATTTAAAGAGAGATACAGTGCTTCTCCATCCTGAATAAACCAAGGCAAAAAACCCCAAACCACCAAACCCTAACTGTGCTTAAGCACATATAGGTATTGTGTTACTCCGAGTACATGGGAAAACTAAAGACACAAAGGCTGCCTGTTTTGCTTTTTTTCTTTTTCTTGCTTTTCCAGGAAACCAAATATTAAATACCTGGCTTACAAACCTCCTCCAGCAGTTGATCCCGCTTCCTTTGACGCTTGCTTCCTACGAATGACACAATCCAACACCCACGCGCAAGCTCTAAGAAAGCAAAAACACCACGGATTCAACAGACCCCCATCCACACAGGGCTGGCCAAAGAATGGTAAAGCACCCTATAACTCTGCAAACAAATCATACCCACTGCTGACGTACAGCAAAGAGGAAAAAAACCCTGAATTTATCAGAGGAAGGATCCTTAGTCATCTGGAGCAGGTGTTGAGATTTTAATGGCACACCTGGAAACTGAAAGCCTCTATTAGCTCTGGTTAGAAAGTAAACGGTCAGCTGCAAGTGGGTCACGGCAATCACCTTGTGGGGTGGGAACTGGGACCCCGAGTGCCCAGTCCCCAGCTGTGACTCGCAGGTACCGCCAGGGAGAGGGACTGCCTCCAGCAGCACTAGGGCCCAAGGCAGACAAGGCTTTGAGGAGCACGGAGGACCTCCCCATCAGTGCCTCACACAGCTGTAGCTTATTTCTATGCCTGCACAGGCCCAATAAATCATCAGCAGTGAGTAGCTGGGGTCTTTGTGGAAGAAAAAGGATTCAGCAGCACACAGAGGATTTGGTATTACATGTGACATTGCAGTCAGCTTTTTAAGCAGCTAGCCCAGGGCGTTCTGGATGATGCTAAAGAGTGTTTTGGAGGTCAGGGCATACTGGGTTGACACAACCCAGAGCTCCAAAAGCTTGAGAGGAAAGCACATGCTGGGGACATGGCTCTGTGCTGCTCGCTGGCCTTTTTCCCAACTACTAAAGTGGCAATTTGTCGAAAGCATGGAGATTGAGGGCCCTGCGTGCTGCATCCCGGGAATGTGGCCCGTTCCCAGTACTGGCAGCATTGCTGCCTACCACCTCTTCCCTCAAGGTCTCCCAGCCAAAAGCTGGTCTCACTCAACTCTCCCCAGCTCGTAAGATGCAGAAAGAGCAGAGCTTCCACAAGCTGAGCCACACCTCTAAGCAACCTCCCCCTCTCCACCATTTCAAATTATATCTGCGAGTAAACAATTAAAAGCGCTGCCTTTAAGCTCAGAACCCAAGCCTTGGCCTAGCAATGCCACCATTTAGGAAGCTGAACAAATGGGAAGCAAGGAAAACTGCCGCATAATTACTCAGAGCCACCCTGGAAGGAGGGCTATAGCAAAAGCACCGAGTCTTTTATTAAGGATTTCTTACTGCAGTTGAACGTTGCCTAATAGCTGCTGTATCCTGCTTGAGCGAGTACGTTCTCCTCGGAAATCAAGCAAAGGTTTCTAATCGTTTTTGACAGAGTGAGGTCCCCTAAAGCTACATTTTCTGTCTGATTCATGCTGACTGACTGTAACCCTACGACAGTTATTGAAAGTTAATTAGCAGTGAAGTGCAAAGAGCTCTAGGAATGAAAATACAAGCGAGAACTGAACGTGGAGTGTCTACTTCCCCAGAAAAAATACTGTCAAGAAGGTTAGCATAACCAAAAAAATATCGCAAGTTGGAAATGTGAAAGGAGTTCCTCCAATAACATGGGTATGATTGTCCCTTACCGTTTAGACACACAACCAAGAAGTAACACATTTCTAAGGGTTTATTAGGAAAGCAGGTAAGCACAAAATCTGACATTTCTTTCTCCATGACATTTGCTAGAGAAAGCAGCTGAAAAGTTATATAAAGACAACACCCAAATTACATAAAGACAAAGATATAAATCAATCGCTGCTTCCTTTGGAGACTGAAGTTTGTCAGATGTTGCACACGGTATCAAATCCCAACTATTTTTGCCCTTATTCTCCACTTCCTCAGTACTTGCAAGGAATAATCCACAGTTACACGCAAGCCCAGCCAGCGCTGAGCGGGTGTAGGAGGTGAGGCGCGGAGAGCTGCAGCCCTGCACCACCCACTCCCCGCAGATGTAAGCGCCGAGACAAGGTGCGAGGCAGTGGGCAGCCCCCTTCAGGTGTTAAAAAAGCCCATCCTGGCACCCCCGGGAATTGGATCCAGCCCTAAACAATCAAAAATAAAACCAAAAGCAACCTTCATGCAGAGAAATGGAATCGTTTTAAGAACAAGGAAGGGAACGCATAGTAGCAAAGCAAGTAGGTTGGAAAGGCCAAATGTAGGGCTCGGTATAAAAATAGATGTTGGTGATGCTAGAATGCCTCGGCAGAATTGTGTTTATCAATTTTCATAGAATAGGATAAGAGCTCTAGCCCTTTCCACCCCTGACTGCTGATGGTGACTCACAAGCAATCTAAAATGACTGCAATGAGCAAGCAGGGACTGAGCCGACTTGGACCTAGCTCATGTCTTCATGGTGCTGACAGGGAAACGGCGCATACAGCTCCAGGCTTTTCTTGCGGCTGCCTAGGAAATACAGAAAAGCCTTAGACATTCTCCTCTATCAAAACACCTAACAACACTTCCATGAGGGAATTGCCCTGGGTGGGCAGAGGGTCCGGTTGTCGCACACCGCTGGGCTGCAGGCACACTGCTGACCGGCCACAGCCTTTCCCTCGGGCCGGGTGGGGAAGAGGGACCGAGGAGCCGTGCGTAGTATGGCATAACCCCGGCCGGCAGCCAAGCCCCACACAGCCACTCGCTCACTCCCCCACAGCGCGATGGGGGAAAAGGGTTGGAGGCGTAAAAGTGAGAAAACTCGTGGGTTGAGATAAAGACAGTGTAATAGGTAAAGCAAAAGCCACGTGCGCAAGCGAAGGAAAACAAGGAATGCATTCACCGCTTCCCAAGGCAGGCAGGGGTTCAGCCATCCCAAGAGAGCTGGGCTCCAGTGCACAGAATGGTCACTTGGGAAGGCACACACAATAATGCTGAAGGTATCCCCTTCCTTCTTCCCTCAGCTTTATATACTCAGCACGATGTTCTACGGTGTGGAACGTCCCTTTGGCCAGCTCGGCTCGGCTGTCCTGGCTGTGCCTCCCGCTGCCTCCCCGCGCCCCTCCAGCTGGCAGGGCCCAAGGAACTGGGAAGTCCTTGGCTTAATATAAATATTACCCAGGAACAACTAAAGCCATCAGCGTGCTAACAACACTGTTCTCACACCAAACCCAAAACACAGCAGTGCACCAGCTACTAAGAAGAAAATTAACTCTGCCAAGAGGAAAATTAACGCTATCCCAGGCGAGAGCAGGGCAGTGGGTATGGAGGCAAGCCACAGCGCCTCGCCTCAGCGGGGCGGCTGCCTGGGCAGAGGCCGGGCAGCACCACAGCCTGTCCGGCAGTTTGGGACCAATTTGTACCCGACCCACGCGGGCAGCGGGCCCGCCGCTCAGCCAGGCAGGGCCACCGCCGCCGGAACGGTTCCGCTGCGCTGCTACACGCGTATTTCTTTTTCTTTCCAGCGCACACGCTGAAGTCGGCGGAAGCCCCGAGGCACAGGGCAGCGATGCCACAGGCAGGCTGCAGGGCAGCAGGAGCGCGCCGCGGCAGCCCCCCAGAGGCCCTGCCCGGAGCCGGGCCCCCGCGCCCCGCGGCCCCGAGCGGTGGGCAGGCCGGGCCGGGCCGCGCCGCCCCTTCCCTTCCCTTCCCTGCCCCTTCCCCTTGCCGCAGCCCGCCCTCCCGGAGCCGGCGGCCGCCCCATGAGCCCGCCGCGGCCGCCCGGCCGCTGGCAGCGCCCCCGAGCCCCACTGGGGCTGGGGCTGCTCCTCCTGGCGCTGGCCGGGGCGGCACCGCCTGCAGGTACTGGCCTTCCCCTCCCGCCCCCGGCGGTCCCTTTCCCCTGCCCGGAGGGGTCACAGGCGGGGGTCGGGGGGGTCGCTCCTCACACACATACCCCACGCCCCCCGGGACAGGCGCGGGGGACACGCTGGCTGCCCTGCGTTCCCCTCGGGCGCCACCGCGGCCGGTACCGCGCCGTCCCGGCCTCTGCCGCGGCCCAAAATGGCGCTGCCCTGAGGAGAGGCCGGGGCCGCCGGCTGCCAGCGGCCAGGCGCGCCCCTGAGGCGGTTTGCTCCTTTTCTGTTTGCAGTTTTCTTCGGCTTGTCCCGGCTCCGTTCAGTTCCCGTAAGAATATTCATTCAGGGGCGGGAGAGCGGCGCGGAGCAAGGGGCCCGCTGCCGTCCCCTCAGCAGGGCCTCGGGCATGGGGCGCCGGCTCTCGCCTGTGTGCCTCCCTCGGGCTTCCTCACGGCGTGGTTCAGGAGAAGTGGGTGCGGAATAGGGTTTTTTTTGTTGTTTGTTTTGTTTGTTTGTTTGTTTTTTTTAACGAGAGCAGGGAAGACCCTAGAGGTTTTTCTCAGTTGCAGCAGCGATGCATTAACTCAACAAACTGCCCCCAGCCCCCGTGCCTTCCCTTGGCGTTCCCAAGCCTTGGGCATCTGCTGCCTTCCGCAGCAGGTGCCGGTTCTCAGCTGCTCCGAATTGCAAGAGGGAACTGCCCACTCTGTGTGTCCTCCCAGCAGCCAAAATCATCCTCCATCTCACAGTTCAGAAGCACTTTTCCTTTTGGGACATGTTTCACTCTATGGAACTGATCTCGTGTTTGAAAGGAATTATTTTTTCTGAAGAAAATACCTTGGGGGGTGGCAGGGAAGAAATACTTGCTGGCGTTGGCTATGGAGGACATCACTTCTAACGTGGTGGGATGGGTTATCCGACGGGACAAAATCATAACACACCCTGCAGGGATGCTGTGGGCACCTCGGCTGCGTTTTGGTTCTGCCAGGGTATTGCTGTTTTCTGTCACCAGATTATCTTGGCCCTAGCCCTGGGTAGTGCCCAGCCTCACCTGCTTGCTGCGTCAGTTGGCAGCACTTCAGAGGCAAAAGAATCCTTTTACAACTTCATCTGATGGCTTTTATGGAAGTGCCTTGTCAAGAGGTACCGCCAGCCCTTGTCAGAAGGGTTGTGTGCCCTCCCACTGGTTTTGCCATGGATGAAAATTAATCAGATGGCTGATTTTTCACAATAAATATGCCCAGATTCTAAGTTTAAACCAATTTACTTTAGCGGGATCATCTGTGGGCACTTTAATTCTAGAATGACACAATAAACTTACATAAGAACATCCACACAGGTATTTTTCATTGGCTTAATTAAATTGGTTAGAAAATAATTTAGCCTAAGTTCAGATTCCTTGTAGAGAGACAGGGCAGGTTTTTACCTGCAAACTGTATCTCCTCGTCCAGATTAAGACTGTTTTGCACATACTTATTGTGCTGCTCTGAGTGTATGACAGTGTTTTAGCAGTTATTACTGAGCTTGGCTTAGACCTACATTTTCTATTCAGTGAGCCAGATGATTCCCTCTGTTCAGATCTGTAATTATTTCCTTTATTCTTCTCTTTAATTATGCTCCTGGAACACTGCTGTAATGCACTGTAGGGTATATTTTACACATGTATATAGATCAGGATGTATGTTATTCTCCAAAGTTTGCTCCATGAATCTTTTAGGTGCATTTCTGCTCAAAAGTGCAACCTGATTCTGAAGATCGTAGGGGCTTGCTAACATTTCAGGAGAGTTAGACCAATTAGCATCCCTAATTAAATGACTTAATGGCAAGCTATCTGTGTATTTGCCTTACTACAGTCATGGCTGGACTATGGCAGGAAAATTTGTTTTTAAAAAGAAAGTTGTGTTCTTTAACATTAGAAATGCTTCCGAGGGAGAGGAGTATGATTTCTGCAATCAGCAGCTGTGTCATGTGCGAAATGACTATTTTAATATGTAAGCCTGTTTACCTGCTCAGACTCCCACATTGTTGCATTCACCACCGGTATAAGCATTGACTCCAGTGGAGTTACACCCACTCATGCCAGCAGTGAATTTGGCCCAAAGGCTCTATTCCAGTGCCATCAAAATACTGATACCGAAGCCAATCTTCTATGGATTACATTTTTTAAAAAAATATCACCCTAGATAGTTCATTTATTTTTTCCAAAGGTGTTTGCAATTTTCTCTGGGCCCTAAATTACTTGATTTGAATTTATCTGATTCAAATGTAATTTTTTTTTTTTAAATTAAGGAAGTAATTTGGATTTTCATCTAAATCATACTGAACACGCTACCCTGCAGCATAGCTTTTACATTTGGTTATCTGCAAGCTGCTTGTGATTCCCTCGGCATATACAACAATGGAAAGGAACAAAATTATACATTTGTATTTGATGCATATGTAAAATTAACTTTTCTGCTCTCCCCCAGGTAGAAATTGTAGCTTTTTGCAGGAAATGGATGTCATCCAGAATCAGGATGAAAACTGCTACTGCTATATGCAAAACAGAACCATTCACTTGCAGTACGTTTGGTCAACTCTTCAGGTAAGAGGCTGTTTGGGGGGATCATTCAGCTATGCAACACATTTCACGTGAACTTTTGCCAGCAAAGTGAATGATCAGTTAGCAAGATCAAAGTGGTGTGTCCGTGTCATTAGTAGTTGGAACGGTGTATAGGTAGGACCATGATAAAAATGCAGCATTGTGATCCTCCACTTTGGATACAGTGGGTTTTGGTCTTTTTATTAGAAGGATGTCAACCAGGCTAACAGTATGATGCCACACAAACATTAGCACAGACTTGCGTATTATTTTGTCACACGCCTTTTCTATTGATAGACCACTGTTAACCTTGTTAACTGCATTATCACCAAACGCCTTTAGAAAGCTTCTAAATTTGAGGATAAAATGCAGTTCTGTGACTCACTCACTGTAGCACACCAGGCCACAGTATAGGAACCCAAGGTGTATTAGATTGTGACTAATGAAAAAACAGCAGCAGCAGTGTGGTTTCTGTTTTTCTGAGTAACAGAGAGTCATCTTGCAAGAAACATGTTTAGAGATTAGCTCGAAACAATATAAAAATCTCTTAATGGTGGAAGCAATAACAGCTAAAGGAAAAGCAGACTCTGTGTGGTTCCTTTTTTTTTTTTTCCTGGGAAGCATGTCTCCAGACAAAGGAAGGAAACCATTCCACTTCATTTCTGTTGGAGGAATTTGCTCTCAGCTATAAGGCAGAAGAACATCTGTCTGTTCCCAGGACTATTTTCCTCAGGAACATGCTGTGGATGTTTTTATGAACGGTAGCAGACTTCAGGTGCTCAAAGCCTCCAGCAGTCACACACACTTTCCTGGAGTAAATGTTTAATAGCAGGAAGTTCCGATTTTTCCCACAACAAATTGCTTGCTAACATGTTGCCTCTTCTCCCAGTAGAAGCCTGGTTTATTACCTGTTGCATCACTTTTTTGTAGATGGGTCTTTGTTGTCTAGCAGGCCCTGACTGAGAGCTCACAATGAATCACCATCTTTAGGAAGGTGATCCCATCTCAGAAGATGGATGAGATCTTTTACCAGGGTGGTGGCGGAGGGTGCTAGGAACTAGCAAGAAACCCCAAAATACCCAACAGGAACACGCTTGTATTTAAATTTCTGGTTATGATACTCCTCATTTTCCTTATCGCTCTTCTGTCCCTAACATGAAGACTGCATTATTAACCACAAGAAAAGAAAGTCCTGTTTCTTACGGTTCAGGGGGGGAATGGGGAAGCGTATGAGCATCCATAAAAGAAACTGTAGTCAAATATTACTGGTAATGTTTACAAATACTGCTGGTGTGTGGGCATGTGTTATGGTAAAACCAAACTCACCAAGCTTTTGGATGGGTTTGAGGCCCTTCCATAGAATGTTGCTGGCATTGAATTCTCTGGATTACCTTGCAAGGCCTAAACAATTAATCTTTGCATAATATAAATAACTAATGTTAAACAATTATGAATTGCACTAGCATTTTATTCTCAAGCTCTCTATACTGATTGATTTTCGTTGTCTCATACATGGCTTATATGCTGCATAGTTCAGAAAAACAAAATAAAGCCGTGAATCTGAGCTGCTTCTCTGTGTATTCTTGTTTGGTTTTAGGTGAAAGTTAACAGCAGAGAAGTGTTCACCTTTGAGCCTATTTCAGAAAAAAGCAACTGTCGTAATTCAGAAACTGTTTTTGAGTTTGCTGCATGTGCTGTTCAAATCTTCTGGAAACCGGAGACATCCACGGAAACTTCCATACGCATAAAACAATATGGAGAGGATATTTGTTTTAAAATACAGCCCTTCAAAACCAAACCGTACACTGTGCGTGTGGAACGAGAAAGTAAGTAGCGAGTCTTTCAGTTCAGATTAGATGGTTCAGTCTGCCAGTGTTACTGAATGTACCATCTCTTCTGTAAGAAGCTTGCGACTTTTCTATTGATATTTTATATAATCAGAATTTCAGGTTTAATTAGTCTAAAGTCCATTTCTGTTTTTCCCCCCTTTTTTTAGTGCTAGATGGAAGGCTCTTGTTTTTGTTTATAGCTGGAATTTTTCTGTTCCATTTTGCAAACAGCCTGAGCAGGTGAGTGCTAGCTGCTGTTTTTTGACCTTCTTTCCCAAAGCCTGTGTGAATCTTTGGTCTGTTTTCTAAGCTAAAGAGGTGGTTCTTTGGGAAACTGAAATAAGGAAACTGAACATATATTTAAAACCTCTTCATACCATTTGTGTTTGGACAGATTGTGACATACGTTGGAGTGCTGCACTCTTATTAATCACTTAGCTGTGTTAGGGTCCTTGTATCCAAGCTTCCTGCATGGGGCAACACCAAGACAATACTCAGTGTTGATTCAGAAAAACTTCTTCTCTGTTGTGTAAACCAGTGAGTGAGGCTAGCTGAATGCTAAATAATGCTGCGTGTGTGGTCAGTGGTGCCTTCCTGCATGGAGAACTGCTTCAGATGAGGCTACGTGGGGCCTCGTCTGCCTCCACCTTTGTGCCAGCCTTGCCCCATCATTCTTTTGATGCACGTTTTGCATAGCATGTAAGGGAGGGTACTTAATTGTTGTAGCAAAACATGTGGCCCATGACTTCAAAGCAAAGTGAGTCACAAATTAATTGTCAGGAGACACCTTGAAAACAAGCAGAGAGCAGTAGGTTTAATAGAGTTAACTCTGAAAGTCAGACTTCATAAATGCATAAGCTTAGAAAAAAATTTGTGGGTTTGTGGAGGGTTTTTTTGCATTTTAAATTCAAAAAAATAAAACTTTTCTTGCCGTACAGAACTATATCGGTACATGGAAGAAAATGAAATTACTAGAAACTAGAAGGTCAGTGAAATCAGAAATAGTGTGAGCTTTAAAAAACTCAACACTATTTCCTAGCCTGTAACAACTCCAGTGACCTTAAGTATCCGTTGGGAATTTTTCCTTACACAAATTTAGTATCTGAAGTGGGTCTGTTGACCATGTAACTGCGGTTCTTAACTTACAGCTGCATTAAGTACTTTTTGAAGATCACTGCTGTTTTTACAAATGTTGGCATCTTAACCAATTACAAATCATACTTCTCACTGTATTCTCTCTTTTCTTACAGGAGTACCAAGTTCTTTTACCTTTCTGGAATAATACTGGGTGTTCTTGCTCTGCTAGTCTTTGTCCTGTTGACACTTAAAAGGTTTATTCCAAGGGTAAATCTGCACTTACTAGACAAAATAATAATCAACATCATAATATAGGAAGTGGAGAGTACAGAGCCAGATTCTGACCTTGCTGTGTTTTTGTGGCCAGGTAACTGCACTGAAAGGACTGCAGCTTTGCTTGTGTCAAGTAAATATAAATAGGTCAGAATCTAAATTCTAGTTAGCTTGCTCCTGAGTTTAAACCCAACAACAGATTGCTGATGTACAAGAGGGTTTATTCTGAAAGATATATTATTTTCATGGGACCAGAGCTAAGCTTACTTTTGAAACTATGAATCAATCTAAATCAAAATGTAGTTTTAGTAGCAACTGGGACAGATTCTCTTCCGTTCACCAGAGACGATTAATTGCAAGGCAGATGTGAATTTTTCCTTTACTTTTACAAAGTCTGTGCATTCCCACAATATTGCTGAGATACGTTAATTGGGAATACACTGCAATAAGCTTACACCATGGCATAGGAACACGATACACAAATACAGAGGTACAGTTGCTCCACTTAAAATTGGTATTGCTGAGTTGTAGCATGCAGAGCACTGTGCAGTGGAAGTCTTAACACAAATCATAAGCCCTGTAGGTCTACCAAATACCACATCCAATTTTGTTTGGGAGTTCCCTTGCCGACAATGGTCCTGATTCTGACTTGAAATTTTTCGATAATTTTAAAGTTTTGTTTAAATGTGGGTTTTTTTAAATTTCCAGCGCAGTACCTTCTGGATCTTAATGGGTGGCTGCTGGATGTTCTCCCTCTATTTTATTTACTGCTTCAAAGAGAATACGCAGTGGTTGTGGTCTGAACACAGAAACTACTTGCTGGGTAAGAAAATTATCAAAAAATGTGCTGCAGATTTTGCCGAAATTTAGTGGCTAGATGAATACTTGCCCATAAAAAACAAAATCAAGTGACTTATTTATGGAGTACTTTTTTCTCCTAAGCCATGGATGTTGGGAGTATTCCAAAGGTTCCTGATCCACTCAAATGAGCATTTACTCACCGTGTATCGTTAAATAAGGAATTTATGATAGAGTGGGCCAGTAGCAGATTTTGGCTGGATTATTTGTTCATCGATTCGCCATTACCTACTTTCCCTGTAACAGCAAAAGGGCAGCTACGCTGGTTTGTATTTTGCTGGATCTGGATGCCTCAATTGCTAACTGGCTGTGGCTGCAGGGGCTGACAGACCTATCGATCCAGCACCTGCCTCAGCGTTCTTGCAATCTTGCACTGGGAGAATTCACGTGCAGCTCACAGCATTAGCTAAAGGCTGTTTGTAGATCACCTTGTGAACTCTCTGCACACTTTTGAAACATAAAGCACATACAACAATGCAGCTATCTATAAGACAAGACACAGAAGGCTATGCTACTCAGCAGTTGCAAGCTTTGTGAAGCAAACTAATGCAATTTGTATGGGTGGTTTGCATATTTTTCTCCATGTCCTTCTTTTCTGTTTCTACAGGGTATTTTCTGGCTGTTGGAATTACCAGCTTTGCTGCTTGCTATCAGCATGGACCGCTTACCACTGAACTGAGCATCACCTTATTCACGTGGACGCTACAATTAACAGCCTTTGTGTTGATTTATTGTGGTGTCACCATACCTCAAGTTGCATATGCAGTAATAGCAGTCAGCCTCTGTTCAAAAGGCCTGCATTACCCGCTCGGTGCTGCTAGGCACATAGGCAGGTTTGTATGTATTTATGAATGTCCGAGTCCCTGTGTCACAAGGAAATCCTGGGGGCTAATAAGGAGAAAACCCTTACGCTTCAATAACTATTTATGAATTTCTAGTACTAATTCATATTTTTACTAGATGTAAAGCTGCAATAGAAAAGATTTAAAGCCCTGAGACACCAGAATGTAAATATTTTCCATTCGGCAGTGTTAAACACAAGTTTTGTTGTATGGAGAACAGAGAAATATGACTGTGCTCTTTAGTACAAATGTAGCACCTTCTAGTCTGCAGCAAATGGTAACCAAAACATTTGTTTGGTTGATTGATTAGATGGTAGCAGTGCTGCCTTGGCTGCATGTGCGGTGAGATGATCTGCGGGTTAACTCGTACTGAATCTTACAGGATAAACCAGTGCACTATCACCGAGAAGCAGATGTTAAAAAGTGATAGCCTGTGTCGGTTAGATAGTGTAGACTTCAGAGATTAAAAACCCGTGTCCAAAAAAATAATGGTTTCCATTGAGTCTAGCTTTCCAAGGTGATTGTCCTAGATGTACATGTCTACCTTTAATTCATGGCAACAGTCTGTTACCACTGCGGAGATAGTCCCCCATACTCCGGAGCCCCATTTATATTGTGGCATTTGGAACGGGAACTGCTTGCAATATGTAGACCTTAGTTTGCTAAGTACTTTGCTTAGCAACATGGGAACAACATGTTTGCTCATCCTTGAGTTTGAAGCATGTTTTATCACAAATAAAACTCTCAAATGAAGATTTTAAGAAGTCCTGCCAATTTACATCTGTTTTTTACCTTCAGTGATGGCATCCAGGTTAAGAAGTCTTTAGCACAGAGTCTTCTGTACCTGTGGACTTCTGCTGAACTGCAGAACACCAGGAAGAGGCAAAGGCTAGAACTGGCATAAGCAAAAGAATAAAAACCAAATAATTTTTTCGTCTTAGCCTTTTACACATTTTTTAGTTTTTAAGAACGTGCCGTTGTGCTCTTGTGCTCTTTTTAGATGTTGAATTGTGGACTGCGTTAAAGTATTTTTATATTAGGTAGAATTTATCGTATGTTACAGTCTGATTTTTGCCTGCAGCTGATGAGCACCAGCTGTTTCAAAGGCAACGTATAGGACCAATACTGACCTGATGTGAGCAGGCTCAGCTCACTCTGAAATCAGTAAGATTTGGCTACGAGTTCACAGAAGTCAGAACATAGCTGTTTTACCCTGAAACACTGTTGTTTGTTCTCCATGTGGACCTCTTCCCCACCCCCCCACCATGAACTCATGCTTCTATAAAGCCAAAATACAGGTCTACAAATCTCTCTTATGGGAATAACAGGGTTGGGGTTTTTTCTGTTTAAAAACACTAAGCAGTAGCACCCAACTGTGAGGCCACGATGCCAGGTACACAGTGGAGAGCACCAGATGTATCAAAATAATTAAGAATCTTGTGTTACTTGTTTTTAGGCTCAGTAGATTCCACTGAGCCAGCAAGACCTTTGCCATTTGAGCTGAACGAGGGCTACAGCTCATTCTTGCTTTGCAGGGAAGTAAGGAGTAAAGTTGAATGCTGCTGGTTGGAGCAGGTGTTTTTATGTAGAGCTGAAAGTTTTATGGGCATCCAGCCCTTGCTTATCTTAACTCATCACAACATTTAAATTGAAAGCAGTCGACAGAAGGGAACAGAACATGGCACACTTTCTAATTGATATCTAATTATATTATACATCGCTATGCAGCAGCTAAAAAAACATCAGATTGTAAACATTTTGGCCTCAGACTACTCAGTTTTGTAATTTAAAGCAAGATTTAAGAGAAGCGATCTAGTAAACAACATGAACAACTCATAACAGACTTGGAGCATTGCTTATCTTTGATGTTACATATGCAGACTGGGTTTTGATTCAGCCCATGTCTGCACAGACACATTTTGCATATTGCACCTAAAAATGGCTGAGCAAGCAGCCATCTATTTAATTCTGTGAGATTTTAGTCCGTGCGTACACAACAAGGACGTGATCAAAAGCTCATTAGATACCATTCTGTGGAATTCTACAACTTTGGTGAAGACCTGAGGTAAACAGGCTAGTAAACATTAGATTTCTCCTCCTATAAAATGTTGATGCAAGAATGTAGCTTGTCTTAAAAGGATAAAGGTGGTTAAAGCATGTTAATAGCAGGTAGTAGAGAAAAAGGACAGACAATAATTATGTGCCAGAAGACTTCAGAAATACTAATTGTTTTCATTTCATTTCCAGAAAAATGAAGAATCGCTTTAAATCAAAAAAGTTAGTGTTTAAATGGCTTACTGAAGAGGAGTATCGCGAGCAAGGTGAAACAGAAACGATCAGAGCTCTGGAGGAGCTCCGCTCATTCTGCAGGAACCCTGACTTCCCATCGTGGTTAGCTGTATCCAAACTCCAGTCCCCACAAAGGTAAGAATTTCTGGCTTCTCTAAAACAGGGAACGCACTGCACAGACGCTGCTGCACAGCGGACCCAAATGCTACTTCAGGCACTGTTCCAGATGCGTTTATCTTGCATGCAGTCAGACATGCCGGGAGCTTTATCTTCTTGAGCAATCCCACTAAAGACCACGGCCACACCTCTCAAGGATATTACTTGCTGGTGGTATTAAACCCCCAGCTTGTTCCTCCCTGACCATAAATTACTCTGAGAGCTTGCAGATGTTCACGGGTAATTCGTGGTAATGGCAGCTTTCCTTAAACTTACAGGTTTCCTACAGTGCCTCTGTAAGTTCCTACACAGCCACCCAGGTGGCTGTCTAACCAGTGAAATGCTCCTTTCTTCAGTTTTAAGAGCAGTACACTTTTGCATTGTGTAAAATTGGGGCAGGTTGAAGATACATGCTCAAATTTACCTGTATGAAGCTCTCCAACTGCAAACCCGCACAGCCAAGGCATCCTGTTACTTGAAGTATCAACCAATATCTAAGACTAAGAATACAAAGAAACTGATGCCTGCACCTAGGAAGTATAGCAGAAGAGCTACTTCAGATAGAGCTTAAGAGACAAACTTAAGACAAATATGGGTTGGAAAGGCTTAGGTTAAGTACAGCCAGAAAATCTTGCAGAATATAAAATTAATAATAGCAGCGTATTTCCATCAAAACCAAAACTGCAAGATAGCAGAAGCAGAGTTTCACATATTAGCCATCCACAAAGACTTGGCCTTTGCCACAGAACCCAAGTGTCACAATTTCAAAGGGGCCCCAGTCAGCTTGGAATTTAATCAATAAAAAGTTAAAACTAGTTTCAGAACCTTCATCTTCCTTGGACGGGCACACACAGACAGCCTCTCTGCCAGGTTTTATAGATTTCCTGTTAAACCATCTTATTTTCTAAGCTACTTTCATTCTGTAACATGATTGAAAGATATAAAAAGTGAAAACTCACTGCAGTATTGTAAAACAAAATACTGCCAAATGCACAAAACAAACAGCTGAGAAACGTATTTTCTAGCCATCACTTAGTTAATACAGTTCTTATAAACTGTTCACTATAAAAATACAGTAACGGAAAGGACAACCAACGGGGGTCTGATTTACAGTCGAGTACCCCTCCAAGCTTCCATTAAGAATCAGAAGACAGTTCAACACAAGGCAAACCTGTAAAACAGCCAGCCCAGTGCTGTTCTCCATTTAGACTAACAGTGCTTCCAAGAAGAACGAGGTGACAACATTCATCTCACAGAAATGTTAAGTCTAAAATGTAAATTATTGATCAGTTTACCAGAACTCCAGAATGTAGCTGCACTTCCTTTTTCTTGCATTTCTCTGATGCTGTCGACACTTACCCAGGTGTCAGAACCGCCGTCTGTTTCCACATGCTTGCCAGAAACCTCCAGCTCCCTTCTCTCTCTTCAACGTAGCCGTCCACTGAAAGTTAAGGTTTGTGGCGGACTGAAATGCAGGGGCAGTGCTCGTTCATGCTCTGTTCTGCCAGACCTCCAGTTTGGCATTGCCTTGGAGCAGCTGCAGAATTCCTGCAGCTCCAGGTTCACCAAAAGCAGGAATTCGTTGGCAAGACTTAAGCTCAGCTTGCCCGGGGCGCGCATGCAGTATGAAAAGCAAGGTGATAGATAGCACAGCAGTGTAGGAATGTGAAGTTCTCACCATGTTTCCTTTCACAGCAAAGTCAACTTACCTGAATTCTTACAGCCTTTGTCTCAGATATGCTGCAACAGCTTTAATTTATTTTCAGAAGCTGAAATACCACCTATCCAACTGTACCAATGCTTACTCTGGATTACCCCACGAGTACTGACAAGATGTGAAAACCAAGTTAGATCTTGCTTAGTCACAAGACCTTGCAGATGGCCTCCAGAAGAGCAAGTTACTTATATAGAAAAGACTGAAGACTGAAAAGATGAGGCAGGAAAACAAACGTTTAGGGTCACTGCCATCTGTTGTGATTTACTCTGCTGTTCAGGACTCCCTAGCTCATGCCGCAGCTTCTCCTCATTCGCACTGCCGGGGGACATGTCCTTACAACATCCCTGCTTAATTGGCAGCATCTCCTGCATTTACAGCGGGTTTTTTTTTCATTTCTCAGCTGATCACTTCTCCCTTTAAAAATCTTAACAGGTTTGCAGCTTTTGTTCTGGGATCTCCCCATATCTCACGTGCAGAGGCAAAGGCCCACGATGAGGAATACGGCATTGGGAGCTTGTTCCTGGAAGAGCAGCTCTTTGAGACAAGGGCAGAATCTCAGCAAGATGATCCAGCCAATTCCATCCATGAAGGAGATGAGGAGGATGAAGATGAAAGGCATCAACAAATTGCATTTCCATATGCTACTGAGGTGCTCTGAGCTTTGGGAAATAACCAAGAAGGGAGGGAAAACACATTCATCCTGGAAAGGAAGGATGCAGACCAAGAACTCATGCTTGGTGCTTTCTGGTGGTTGCTGGGGGACAAACAAGGATTTTTGAAAAAAAAAAACATTTCCCGAATCACACGGAAGGAAACCACAGGGGCTGTTCAGGTGAAGAGGACTCTCACGCTATTGATAGTTTAACTGGGGAAGTAAGCCTTGCTTATTTCCAAAGCAAGTACTGGCAGCAGCCTGTCCCGCCGGGATGCTTGGGTTTTCCAAGGATATTACCTCCAGAAAATAGAGAATCTGTTTAGGTCCTTTTCATTGTCAGGTCCTCTGTACTGAGCACTAGAGCGAGGAGAAGCCATTATTAATACTCTATTGAGTACCCTATGTGTCAACAATTTATTAATGCTGCTAGCGTGCCGATTAACTACTCTTAGTGAGACGTTCCAGTGCTAAGGATCAACAGAGAGTTAACACAGGTGAACGAGATTTGTTTGCTCCTCTGACTAGGCTTGCTGTCTGTTAGCTTCATTTGCCTCTCCACATTTATTTTAAGCTCCTTTTACTCTTCAGAACCCTGCCTGACTTTTCACCCTCTACTTGTGTATCGGTTTTGGTCTTTGCTCTAGTCGTACTGCTCTGTGTTCCTTCCGTGTCCTTGTTTCTTCACATACTCACTTTTCTTCCCTGTTCTGCGGGTCTGCCTGCTGAACCTTTCTTCAGTCCTCTGCTGCTCCATCTCCGATAGCTGCAGATGATCGAGGAGAGGATTTCCATTCCGAACTGTAATTTTACTAATGCTTTCAGTTTCACTGAAAGTTTCACAAAGTCTCCTTGCCTCGGACGGGTGCTGCTGGCCCTTCTGACCCTTTCAAGGCCCAGAAAAGACAAAGGCTGAGTGAGGCTGTTTCAGCTGCCTGGAGGAGCTGCCGTCAGCAGGGCCGGAGCGGTGCTGGGCCCACATAACTGGGAATACAGACAACCCCCATACAGCTCCGCTATCCTCGGAGTACTCAGTAGTTTGCTCATTCAGTAAAATGTGAGTGGAGAGTAATTCCTGGCAAAACAAGGAGGGAGGGATACCTGGCTCCTGCCTCCCTTTCGTCAGCCCTCTGTGGGACCTGCCACGGGAGGTGTGTGTGGAGGAACAGGAAAGAACAGGGAGAGAAATTGAGACAGATGTCTTTTCAGCTTCTGTGTGATACAGTCGTAGTAGTAGGCTGGGGAGATCACGTCCCCTCAGTTCATCCACCTGCAGAGGTAATTTCCTTCTTTAGTTCTTTAAACTCTCCTGATATTCTTCTGTCCTCACCTTGCTGCTTTCCTTTACTGTCTTCCAAACTGCAGAAAACAAAAGACCATTAATTCTGTCACCGTCTGATCTTACAAACGCAGCAGGAATTGCCAGTGGTGGGAAGCAGTTAGCTCCCTAGGAGGGCCCATCAGACCGGGAAACGTTTGCTTTAAAAAGGGTCTCTTTTCTTTGCAACACGCCTGGAGAAGCAGCATGGCTGCGGTGGTGAGAAACCACGACAGCGCACGTGTTGTCCGTCACGGACAAAGGAGAAAAGCTGTTTCCTCTACCAGCGCTAAGAAGTGCTGCCGTACTACATTCCAAGGGTGCCTCTGTATGGAACAGGACTCGGAGCTGGTGCTTCAAAGCCTTACTTACACAGTCCTTCCTCCTTTATATCACTTCGACTCTGCTTCATTTGGAAAGGGACTCTTCCATTTCACAGCGAATTGACGCTTAACACCCTTTTGTGCCATAAATTTGTAAGTACGTATGCAGGACCTATAGCATGTTTAGCAGAGAGAAGCCCTGTCAAGGAGGTGATCCAAAATACACTCCAAACGTTAAGTCCACAACGTTCCAGAACAGAGCAGGAGAGCTCTGCTCAGGAAAGCCACCACAGCATTCCCACATTCCCAGTTAAATTCCCACCTACACTCTGGAGGGCATGCTTGGCTTAGGGGGTCTGTCGCTAGCAAGCAGCTAGAAGCATTAGCTGTTGCGAAAATGGAGGGAAGCCTCATTATCTTTGATGGTTTGGGAGGAGGATGGACACCTCTGCCCCCCCAATGATGATCTTTGTAGATCAGAGATTTATTATACCTTTGTCTATATCACCATCCTGAAAATGAAGTACTTAAAATGATTATGGATTAGTCAAAAAAGGATGCTTGAAGAGATGTCTTTAATACAAAATGGGTTTTGCATGTTCTAAAGTAGACATTTTTTCCAGTGTACTTTGTAGTTAGCTAAGAATTCCCATCATGTGATTTGAGGCCAAGGGGGAGAATCAGGTTTGTCCTAGCTTAAACCCACCGTTTTTCTGGATTTCCTCTCTTTACTGAGGTAGCGATGATTATCCTTCCGTCAGTACATAATATGTATGTATATGCAATAGCCCAGATAATACATTAAGACAATATTTTACCTGGAAGAGCCCCCCAAAACCAGGCAGTTAGATTTTTCAGACACTGTCCCTTTTTCTACATTATTTAGAACCCAGCTACAGCTACTCCAGCAAGGGGAAGGGGGAGGAAATTAATAATCAGCCCATGTTTGGAGTTGTGAAGTCCATCGTTTGTCAGGAATGGGTAAGTACTATCCAAAGTAGAGCAGCACACTACTAAGTACATCCAAGACAGAAGTGCAGCAACATGAGAAAGGTGATGACCACTCTAGTGGGCAGCTGGTGCTGGCCTTAAAAATCCTCCTAAGTCTGTTCTGACATTGGAAGCATTTCATAAACAAACCCCACCAAACCCAACTGCTGCCATTTGAGCACGCTGCCAACAGCGAGGCCGCTTGCGCAGCGCTGCTGTGGCGCGGGAGATTACACAGGTTTACTGAAACACACACCTTAAGTACTGCCCAGCGTTAAGCCAGAAAACCTGGGCACAGCATCTAGATGTTAAACCGTTGCCTTAACTGTTAGAAACCCTTTCTTCCTTAAGGAAGGATGAGTTACATTGATCTTCTGTTTCACGGTGTTTTTATAAAGAAGTCAGAATTTCGTATTTATTTTGTATTCACACTGTACAGCATACTCAATATACTGTCTTGTACTTTACAGATTTTTTTTAAATAAAAGTATTTTTCAGCTATGTGGTTCTCCCTTATGCATTTACTCTCTTCAGAGCAGCAGGACCTATGACAAGGAGGAGCCAAGGAAATGGTGTGTGTTCACATCCCAAGGTTTTCCCCCTTGTTGCAGATTTAAGAAACGGTAACCGTGCGTTAGCTGCGGTTGCTCCAAAACTGGAGTGTCGCCTCCACCCTGATCCATCTCCCTGAAGGAACCTGCTGCTCCCACTCTCCACTCACGACAGATCCAAACCACCACAAAGCCAAATTCCTAAGGGGACAGGTGAGGCCTGGCGGTTACATCCAAACAGCACCACAAAACCCTCTCCCTGTCGTCGCTTTTGTATGCATACAAGTTAAAGGGATCAAACGGTAAAAATTTAGCTGTCCTACACCTAAGAGAACGATAAATTCCAGACAAACGTGCTGCTGTATAGGGCAGGTGCAGTAGTGCAAACGTATTTTGTTAATCAAATGGATATCGGAAGTATTTCCACGTGAGCCGACGTGGCATGCGCTTGGCAGCCTCTACCTCAGAGCTGCCGGGTGACAAATGTAACCCGGTTTTGGCCTCCACTCACCACGTCCTGCACACTTGCCTACCAGCCTGTTTATGATGCACGCTGGCCTGCATCCCCCTCACCCCACAGAAAGGAATTTGCGCCTACGGCCACAATTTATCACGAAAGGGATTTTAACGCCGTGCAAGAGTAGCTCCCAGGCTCTAGGTTCACCACCCTCCAGTGAACCTAGCAAAAGGTCATCATTGCGGAATTATTTTCAGTTCAGGTGATTATGTTCACTGCTGGCACT
The DNA here is from genome assembly GCF_963210335.1 of Falco punctatus. Classification (NCBI taxonomy): domain Eukaryota; kingdom Metazoa; phylum Chordata; class Aves; order Falconiformes; family Falconidae; genus Falco; species Falco punctatus. The sequence continues at coordinate 4,462,582 of NC_137588.1, forward strand.
GTAATACCAGCAAATGTAATAAGAGCTCAGATCGATACTATTAAATACATTACGGATATTTTATATTTCTTACCACAGTTTTTACAGTTTCACAAATATCAAAACCCAGGTGTACATGTCCAATTCGCAACACAGAATGACTATACATTTCCAAAAAGAGCAGGCATCTCAAACACACAATTCTGAAGTGTAAACACAGTGTACAAGCTCTTCACCTCACAATCCAGGCGCTATGCAGCAGCAGCCGAGGTAACGCCGTCCGGCGTGAGCTCCACAGATGGGTGGTTTGCCTCGAGATGGTTTTTAGCCTCCTTCCTTCCCGTCACCTGTTCAGCCTTCGGTTCTCCCCCAAGTTATACAAACATACAATAAATACATCTCTGATTTTAAAGGACACTTAGACGAGTCATGAGGATTTACGTGAGTACAGTACATTTAAGTTCAAGTGCAAAAAAAGTAACTAGTGGCTAGTCATCGATGTTTCTCGTTATTGTCTATGGTGTTGGTCCCAGGCACCACCGGAACATGGGTTGCTCTAAAAGCACAGCTAAAGCACAGCCACCCCTTCAGTCAAGCTAGCTGGATGCCAAAGCGGGTTAACCTGCGCGCCCCCTGTCCTCCTCAGCTGCTGCCACCCCCTCTCCCCTAAGCCCGTGCTCCTCTGGGGCTTGCCCCTGGGTCGCTGTACCGTCCCACCGCGCGCCTTCCCCGCGGAAGGCCCGACGCATCGCACACCTCTGCCTTTGAGGAGGGCCAAGCAATACTCGGTCCCATAGAAGCTGAGTGCTCCGGATCTCCCAGGAACAAGCTGTTCATGTAAGCAAACGGGCCAAAACGCTGTCCTGACTGAACCCCCCCGAGTCCTCCCTGAGCCCCAGGATTTCCCTCCAGCAGCAATCGTCACTGTGCACCAGCATGCGAGCTGGCTGCAGTTAATATTGAAAAGCGTAACAAAACGTAACACAGGGTCTTCCAGTGTCTTGGCATTGGGCAAAGTAATTTCCTAAACGTGCTGCAATTTAGTTATGTTTGCTTCCTCCTGAGAAACTCTCACTCTGCTTGATTTCTGCATCGACGACTTTGCCCCCATAAACCTAATCACTAAGATTTTTAGGCAATTCCTCCGTACCCCCACCTTCCCTAGGCACTTAAAGCTTACTGTTTTCTTAATAAATAACCACAGTAACTACACTGCATTAAATAAACCATTGTATAGATGACGAAATAATAACAACAAAAAAAAAAGCGTGTCCACCGAAACCCTTGATCAGTCTCAGGCTGTGCAACCCTGACCAAAGATTCTCATCTCAGTACAGCATCAAACCTAAATTACCCAAACGCACACAACCTATGCCCAACTGGAGGGCTGCAAGCGCAGAGGTTAACTTCTTCAGAAGCCTTCCTCCCACTTTTCCATTTCACTAAAACGCCAGTTCAAAAATCTTTGCTTGGCAGAAGTAGACCTTTATCTCAAACAAGATAACGTTAGCTTCAAAAACATATTCTTTGAATACGTGTGCAGTTCACTTACTCCATCACTGTAATATGAAGATACGCTTCCTAAAGCTACTCTCTGAGAAATCTTTACAGTTTTCATGCTGTTCCTATGTTTATTGGGTCTGATATTTTCTAACAGACTATGCAGGGAAACTCAGGTTTCTCTCCTAAAAAGTCTTTTCTTTTTGTCTTGGGAACAAATTCAAAGAAAATTACCCAATGAAGCCAGACACTCTGTGCCTCAACAAGCGAGGAGTGAACTCCCTTCTACAGATTGCAGAGGAATCTCATAGCACTTGACTCAGCTTTAGCAAAGCAGCCAAGAATTCTTCCTACCGCTAGATCTGGCCACATCAATTCCCTCAAGAATCCCGAACTTTTGGCTTCCCTGCTCATGTGGCTCTGTGTAGTCATATGAATACTCTTTATATAGTTAAAAGCTTGCACTGCATCACATTATGATCGTTAAGATGAAGGAAGTCCTACTTTTGAGCTCCTACTCCAGCGTTTCCCAGGTGAGAAGCAGAATTCCATGCACTGGATTTGATAAGATGAGCGCATCTCAGGGCCCTGCAGCAGCAGGCTGAGCATCATGATCTGACACAACGCGGCCACCAGCTACTTGGGAATCTGATGTTGCTGTAGGTGTTGGTGCTGAACAATTTCTGGACTGCCCAGAATCTGTCGGATTTTGGGGTTGTCTTGCTGAGCTGGCTGATGAAGCACTGCAATTCTCATTGATTTTCTAAAAAGAGGGGAAAGGATTGCATGCAAAAAGTAAGTACAAACACTCACGACACTATCCCCAGTGGTACACCCCCAGATGCATTCAGGCACTTCTGGAAATCCACAAAGCACTTACTTTGAATGCCCGCAACATAACAAATCAAACTTAAAGAAGCAAAGCAAAAGTAGTACATGTAAATCCAGATGACACTAATAGCAAGCAGACAGTAGCTTACCTTCCATCTCTTTTCCTAACTGCACTTTCCCAAGAAGCATGCAAAAAACAAACTTTTTGTGTTTCAAGGGAAAAAAAAAAACACGATTAACTAGACTTCAAAGTGTTCAGACAAGATCAGTCTTTTGACCAAACAACTCTATAACATTTTTATCATGCTCCTTAAATACAGCTTTCTTCCATAGTTCGTCCCCCCCGCCCCCGTCCCCCCAAAACACTGCTCAGGCTTTCTGAATGACAGAACTTTGGCAGTACTGATGGGTGAGTCCACCAGTCTGCTCACACTAAGGATCACAGGAGCACATGTAAACACCGTTACACTCCCCCTGGTTCAGCCAGCCAGCCTTCACACCGGCACATTTCAGGTCAGGAGGTGGCACACCATCCATGACTAGCTGGTTCGCGCTGAAGAACAGGGACTACGGCAAGTAGGTCCCTTTGCCTGAAGGAGTACAAGCAAGCAGTAGCTAATTCTTAATGAAAGAAGAAGGTGTAATTTTTGTCACTAATTTCATTTTCTGTGCATTGACCCTCCTTCCCAATGATCAATTTTCCTTTTCAGGAGGCTATTTAACAAATTTAATAAGAGAGTTGGGCAGCCTTTTTCCAATTTCAGTGTTTTAGCATCACCAACATAAAATAAATGACTGAGCACAAAACCTGAGATGTGTTGGAGCAGGTTTGTCCTTTCAGGGCACTGGAACAGGAGTAAGAGCTTTTGGAGAATACAGATGATGAAGAAAATACTGCAATGGGGCACATCAAATTTTGGCACATCAACAAGAACTACTTTCAAATCAGCACCTTAGTTTTACTTTTAGTCTTAGGAAGGAAAGAATGATGAAGAGATCACGTGCCACAGAGAACAGGCACAAAAGCCTTTCTGGCCTCTTCACAGTTCTCAGTGAAGCAGCTGGGTGGTGTCCAGCAGTGTCGGACAACCCCCCCCCTCAGACACCCCACAAGTGCAGAACACTTTTCTTGCCATGTTCATTGCGTGCAGCTGCTTTTCTCCGATTTACCGGGGCAGCTTACACTAAGCTTACACAGCCCTGAGGACATCTGCCAACGGGAAACAGAGCGGTTTGTCTGGACAAATTACTTTGATGTCAGAGACCCTGTGATATCCTCAGTGTCACTATAAAAGACATGTTCTTTGACTCGGGGAAGTTCAAAAGCAAACAAAACCCAACCAACCTAAAGACGATATGCCTGTCATATATTTTCAAGAATAAAGACAAGTAAGAAAGGCAGGAGATCGCTGTCCAGGTGAAATTCCTACGCTGCTCTGCTGATTCACACTCATATCCCAAGTCACCCATTTCTAAAGACAGCAGTTGTGGAAAAAGCATTTTTGTGTTTACTCCTGCTGGGTGAATAAGAAGGAACCTCACCCACTCCTCCCAGGCAGGTAAACACAGTGGTGTCAGCACTAAATACGCTGTTCTAACACTTGCATTCACAGCGTTTCCCTGCTTTGCCTAAGCACTGCGCTTCAGCTCCGTTCTGAAAGGCACGTCACGAGACGATAGTTCCTAGATCCAAGCCCACCCAACCACCAATGAAGCTATTAGAAGGTATTTTGGGAGGAGGCTGGACAGAGGGGAAATGGTGTAAAGTAAGCACCAGCAATCAGATATTTTAAATCACAGAATGGTTCCAATCTGGTGTAACTCCAGATTAAAAAAAAAAAAAAGATTGACTTAATTTTAACAGTTGTCTGGAACACCTATTTCTGCAACCATGCAGACACTTGACAGCATCACCCAAGGAAGCAAAACTAAGTAAGTGTCATTTTACACTCTGTTAAGCAGTTGTGCATCTTCATGTTCAATTATCACCTTGTAAATTTTGCAAAATGCAAAACCTGCGTGTTCCAACTAACATGAAAACAAGTGTAAACTTAAAGAAATTCAGAGGTATCCAAGCCTGTAAAACAGTCTCCTTCTATACCTCTCCCGCTCCTCCCATCTTCAGGGAGGAAAACTTGCAAAAATAGTTATTCCTGCTGTACTACACATAGAAGAAAACTCTAATTCATGCAGTATTTTCAACTATTGTGTCACAACTCCAAATTTATTACAAGCTGACAGAGAATACCTGCCAGGTACTAACAGATTTAAACAGCTATAAAGGTTTTAAAACATCTAACAAATATATAAGAACTTCCTGTACATTAGAAGATTACCTGCAAAGGCTGATTCTCGGGAGCTGGATTGGTTTTGGATAGTTTAACCATCTCTTTTATCTGGTAGACAGCGTAAGCTAAGGTGACCCAAGGAGACGAGCTGATGCCCCAGGCAGGCTTGTTCACATCCTCTTGCTCTTCTTGGTGTTTAGTTTTCTTCAGAGGGAGTCTGGGCTCAGTCCGAGGCATTATATCTTCTGATTGCTGTTGTACCAGGTCAATAGTTGCTATGGGAACGGGACTGGAAGGCACTGGGATCCTTTCCGCCAGCATTGTCTTTTCTGAAGTTTAAAACAAAGTAATCAGTGATAAAGCCAATGAGCTTAAAAAAAAAATAAAAATAAGTGAGGCGGACAATGAACACCAAGTGTTTCTTGCTTTTGTCATATGGTTACCAGTGTACTGAGAGCAGAACAGTGGCACCAACAGCCAGGAGCAAGACACGCCGCAACCCAGCTAGGGAAAGGTGACATGGATGCTGCCTTAGAAGCAAGGCTGTTCTGCAGCTGCAGTGAGGCATTTTAGATGGCTGCATAAACAGGAGCAGCTAATGAGTATGAAACCATCCATTTGTTCCCAGCTAGCTCTTACAAATTCGCATTTTCATGTTACACGGAAGAAGTACTTTCCACGTTCTGTGCAAACTGAAAGCCTTTTAGACTTGTAGCAAACTTCTCTGTACAAAGCCTGCATCTTACAACTCCCTCACACTCGTAACTAAACAAAACAGGAACCATTCGGTGAAGTCCCATGGCCCACATCATCAGGACAGCTGTTTTTCTGACCTTAACATTTCTAAACCTACTGATCTAACTTCAAAAAGCTGTTCTACATCTTCACTTTTTTTACTTAAGAAACAAACCATCCCTCCGTAGTTACTACGGAGTTATGCAGTTAGTGAGAAAAGAACAAGGTCAGTGACACGCTGGAGGAGACAAAATATCTGTCGCAGATTTTCAGGTAAAGGAAGAAATCCTCCCAGAGGACCTTTCCATCTAAGGCCTTCTGATTATCTGAAATAGTCTTCACAGCTGTCCTGAAATATCATCCATAAAATGGCTGTCATGACCCAACACAATGTGCCTCTCACAATCTTCAAGAGCCAGAGTATTTATATATAAAAAGTAATTAAACAGATTGTTAGAAACTACTGGATAATTTAAGTAATGGCTGTACGTTCTCTATGAGCCTGCACCTAAGACATCCTGTAAATTCTGAGAACATATTTTTTTTCTGAGTAGAAGTATTTTACCAATTAGAAAAAAAGATCTTTTTTTCAAAATCCTAAAATCGTATTTTGTTTCCAGACTCTTAGCACTGGTTATTTTAAGCTATGGCTGGGTGTTCCCTAGCAGTAAAGAAACAAAGAGATTAATCCTGTGCACACTTGACCACATGCTTAGTTTTTACTCATCCAACCGGCCGGGTTGAAAGCAACCTAATTACTGCCACGCTTAAAATCAAGATACACACTGTTAAGATGGGTAACGTGTATTAAATGAAAAACAAAGACTGAAACAAACCAAATAGATTAAGGCCGCTAACAACAAACTATTATTTTGTAGGTTCACGTGTAATTAACTGAAAGTTGATGACAAACTTAAGCAGCAAATATCCTCTTCAACTTTCCACGTTTTGCCATTAGCATTTGAACAGAGGTGAGGAAAATTCTAGCAAAATAAATATTTGAACGCTTCAGTACAGGCAACTTGATAACTAGTCAAGGACATTTCATTGAATATTCCAGGTAAAGAAAACTAACCCTCATTTCATACTCCAAGCTCACATTGGAAAGTAACAGTTGGGTAAAAAGCAGCTCAAAAATTCCTGACTTTTCAGAATTTGCCACAGTTTTGTTGTCTTTGTCAGAACTAGGTTCATGCTAAGGTTTTGCACTATTTCATTTCTGGTTAGCCTTTACATTAATAATGGGGGAGATGAAGAAGTTCAAGTTCCACCTGGGGGGAGATTTCTCAGGTGCCAGAACAGAACCGAGGCAGCTGTAAAAGTGTGTGCCCTCTGAAGCCAACTCCACAATTCCTGGCAGAATATGAGAGCACCCAGTGGGTCAAGGTGACCTTAAAGAACTGATGCAACTGAAATGACTCACTGAAGCTGTTAAGATATGTAAAGGATTCCCAGAACTGAGAGGACATACAGGTAGTAAAGTATGTCACGATTTCCTCTAATCAACGTCCAACAACTCGATGCTGCCCTCCTCACAGCAGCAGCATGCCACTCCAGTATCTATCATCGCTCAGAAAAAAACTTCCCACTTGAAAACAAGTGTTTTGCTTTGTCAAAATCTGAGTAAAGACACCGAACACACCATATTAAAGCTGCAGGAAGCAGCTTCAGAGATATCTTTTTTCACTAGCTCGAGTTTTGTAGTGTCTCAGTGACACGAGTATTTACCTTCTTCTTCACCAGGAACTAACAGCCACTGGATCAGTGCAAATAGAAGAAGAATCACTAAACAAGCCATTCCTATTCCTCTGAATGTGGCAGCAGGACCTGTAATGAGATTTTTTAAATTTTTTAATTGAGAATCTACTTACTTAATGAGTCAGCATTATGCACTCCTTGGGTATGATTGTCCCATGCAGACGCTTATTAGGCTTGTTTCATTACATTTTCCTCCCCCAACGGTTCTTCAATAGGCTTTGCAAAGGATTTTTAACCAAGTAATTAGATTATCGTTTGTTCATCAAAAGGCTGCATGGTATCAACCTATTCTCTCATAATGGATTCATTCATCTTACTTACAGATCAGGTTGAAGATTTGCTCACACAATACTAAAAATATCTAGGCACAACATATTTAATCAATCTGTGATGCTGACAGGACAAAGCCATAAGCAACCTGCTCTGACTTCAGTGCTGATCTTGCTGTGATCAGCAGCCCGGACCGGAGATCTCCCAAGCTCCCTCCCAGCCTCAGCAGTTCTACGATTCCATGACTTATACAAAGTGCATTACTCTTTAGAACGTAACAATACCTTAAGCATAAACAAGTTCAAAGCTGGGAGTTCAATAAAACCAGAACTTCGATAAATGCAACAAAAATCTTCAATACCATTTTTGCTTACCGAAGTAATTGACCAAAACCCCTCCAACCATCGCCCCGCATCCTCTGCCCAGACCCAAGTGGAGACCCTGCAGGATTCCCTGGGCTGACGTTCTCAGCTCCGGAGGCACTGCTGCACTCAGGTACGAAATACAAGCCGCCCATATAGCCGCATGCGTGACACCTAGAGAGAGGAGACATCGTGAGGAGTACAGGGTCCACAGAGCACACAAAGGCAACGTCAGAGCAACCGCGCTCGTCAGCTGGAGAAAAACAGCAAAATCCCTTCGCTGACAAACCTCTGTGAGGTACAAACCAGCTTTTGGTAATGGGATAACTGGCAACCCAGCCACAGGGAGACATGACGACTCCTTCCTCCGCAGCGTCCGTCAATGGCTCTTTCTCCCTGTAAGGTGACCTCCCTTCTCTCGAGACGCAGTCCCCAGGAAGCCTGAATAAAGTGCCTTAGAAGTCTCTCTCCCAGATTCCTCATCCCTTCAAGAGCACCCGGGGCCCTTCAAAATGCAGTCCTGACGCCGTAAGCTGGAGCCAGTTCAAGCATCGATGCCTCCCGGCAGTCCCCGTGCTGCCACGACGGCAGTGCCAAGGTCATAACTGCAGAGGGTATCAGAGATACCCACGCTATTTCAGAGCCAAGAGTGAATCCCCCCCGGCCCTTCTCCCTCCACCCCAAACCCGCCCCCAAGCAAACTCCTCCTGAACTCCACACCAACACACCGCATTTAGGCTGAATGGTGGGAAGAGCACGTCAGCTCCTCAGGGCAGGTCAGAGCTGCCACTTTTCACGCCCACCGTGGGAGGCAGAGGCAGCGTGCCCTCCCTCCTGCCATGCCTGCATCCCGTGCATCCCACCCGCCCCGGGGACCACGCGTGGCCAAGGCCCTCGCTGCTGTCACGGCCACCTATCCACCGCAGCCCCAGCCCCCCTGCGGAGCCTTAGGACGTCTCTTCCTGGCATGTGCCTTGTCGATTCAGGGTCACGAGTGGTTTTTCCTGCCGCCCAAGAAGGGTGGCTAGGGGGAGAGGCAGCGGGTGACCACCCGCACACAGAACCAGCTGCAGGAGGAGCCCTCCGAGCACCTGCCCGGTGGGGTTTTTTTGTGGAGTGGGGAAGAACCGGACAGGAAAAGGCAAGGTTGTGGAGAAGCTGGAAAAACAAAACAGTTTTTGTAGCTCAGCGCACATTAAATAAGCCTAAACTATTTTGCCACCCTCGGATTGAGTGGGAATGTATTTTTCTTATTTGATTGGTATTAAAAATAGTCATCGCAGCTCACCAGTGCCTAAGCTCTACTGCCTCGGTTTTTAAAAAACGTTGGCACAGCTGATGATTCAGTCAACATGTTTCTGTCCTCTGTGCTTGACTTATTAAGGAACAGTTGGACACTCGGTACTTGCTGAGGCATTTAGGCTGAAGACTCATGCAAGCAAGAAAATGCATGATTTTGTAAATACTCACAGAATAACGTGGGTTTTGCTGAAGTGTAAAATGATAAATAGCTCTGTATGAAATTGATACAGCTCAGGTACAGACATGTTAGATGTCCACCAGGCTGTACAGTTCAATTTCAGTCCAAATCTAAATAACAATTTCTCAAGCCTCGGGTTTAAAGGCCAACTTTATACATTATATATATACATATATATACACACACATATTATATATAAACATATATATACACTATATCTACATAGCTGGTTTTGGTACTAGTATGTCACCTTGCTGAAAAATAGGAAGTTTACATTAGGATGGGCATAGTTTCCCTTACCATTTACAGTTTGAGGCTTTAAAACTCCCATATTTTTCATACAAAATGCTCAGAATTTTAAAACTCGCTGAATGACTACATTTTCTTTAATGCATACCCATGTATGCGTTGAAAATAGCAACCAAGAACTGTCCCAATAGCATACCAAAGCTAATCTGATATAGATGATGTGTTTTTGTTTTACAAAGGATATCAATTAATGTAAAACATTCTGGTTTATAAGCTATTAAATATTAAGTCAAGTTTTAAAGCCAGGCAAATCAAAAACACATCATAAATTATTTGAACCGTGAAGCACAATACCACTGTATTTGTTCAAAAACAAAAGGCCATAACTTAACAAACAGGTTCTTGGATGTTTTCACCTTTACTAAGCAATCCAGCAAGGACAGAGTGTTCCCAGCTCCTCTGCAAACAAATCCATACCTTTAAACCAGCTTATTTCACTTGCCATTAAAGGCAGCAGATTTTTTATTTTATTATTTTTTAGTATGTGTACATTACTATATGTGATTTATTATTTATACAACAGTGACTATTTGGAAGAGCTTTTATAACATTTATATGTTGTCTGGTCTGGATTACTGCTAACCACAAGTTGTTCACAATATATAGATATTGTGACATTATTTGCTAAAACCACTAACCACCATTTCACCATCTGGACTAGAGTTCCCACAACCGTTAACAACCCTAGTGTTATGCTTAGAATAATAATGTTTAGCAAACTTAGGTTAATTTACATATACACCAAGAGCTGAAGATCTGGGGAGCCAAATTTGTTTCAGGAGAGACATATCCTAATCACTGCCTGTTAGACACCCAAGCTTTTTGCTCTCTAGGCATAACTGCGCTGCTGAAGCATCGGCAGGAGTCACTTCTTAGGGCAGTACTTGTTTTGGAGCTTGCTGGACAACTGCCCAGTAAAAATAGCCGATTTTATATAATATATTATATAATATATAATAAAGGTGATCAGTATTGTTTTGTCATTTGGAAAATTTACGCAAACTGGTGTTTCCAGAGCTGTTAGCTGTTACTAGCTAACACAGCTGCTACCGGAGCATGTAGATCAGCGCATCGGTACGGTAAGTTGCAGCTAACCTACCTACCAAAACTTCATCTGCTAAGTGCAAAATCAACAAGACTGCCTGCGTGTTCGTGGGCTGACGGCATGTACACACACAGGAGATGTGTTTGCCTATGAGAACGCCTTGAAATTTTCAGTTATTAAAGATTCAGCCTAAACTCGTATTTTCATACATTGCATGTGCCAGTCAAGACAGCATATGGATTCAAAACTCTCAATTAAGAGGCGAGTTTAAATCTCCTCATTTACTCCTTTGAGACTGCAATGCACTTGAAGAGTCCTCCCCATCCCAGTTACAGGCAGCAACTGAAACTCAGCATGGTTCTTATTACAATTAATAGATGCAGTTTGCAGAGTCACCTTCCAGAAATTTCCCCATGCCCTTCAGCACAACACATGGGCATCATCCTTCTACTGCGGAAACACACTAAAAAGAAAAATAAATTCCTTACAAAAGTCAGCTGAAATTGTTGTTAACCTTAAAACTCCTTCAGCTGATGGAACTGGAATTTAAATAGAATTTGACAGCTTCCTGGGAAAAGAGTAATGTACAATTATAAGCAGGACTTCACCAAGGGATTTAAAAGACCTATCAACCTGATGCAGTTGCGTGACCCACACTGTACCCAGATGTTCTGCACAATCTAATCTTTTTTTTTGTTGTTGTTGTTTTCAAATACTTCTAATCCTTACATATGCAAAGCTGCTACAACTCTTTACCTCCCTCTGTCAAGAAACTCACTGAACAAAAATAAGGGCTTCCACCTCACCAGATTTCATTAAGGTGTCACCTCTTACCCCTACCGACAGGTTGGGCAGATATATAGGAAAGAAAGCAGAGCCCAAAGAAACAGGATTTGATAACCGCTGCAAAAGAAGTAATGAATCCAGAAGAGATTAAAACTGGTAAGAGCAAGGAGGGGAAAAGAATAAAAGGGAGGAGAGTAAATACTTCCAAAAAGATAAACTTGATCTCGCATTCAGGCACGCTGAATGAGATTGCTGGGATGTAACAAATGTCATGGCAGTAATTAGCCACACGTACAGTGTACCTCTGGACTTCACAGGCACTCATCAACGACGTTCCATGCAGGCCGAAAAGTGCATGTAGAACACAAAGAGGGCAGGGGGGTGGGGGAGTTGTATTTGTTTTGGTTTTAACCTTCTTGTTTGCTGACTATAATAACTGCAAACAGCATGATTAACCGAGGTGTACATGATTCAGCAGTGGCTAGATATAGATAAAGTCTGGTAGATAAATTTAAGGGGAAGTATTAGTTTGAAGGTCCTTAGTTTCTTCTTTAAATCTCAAATACGCAAGATTGTACCACAGAAAAAACCCCAGCACAACAGCTCCCTCGCAGTCCTGCTGTAAAGGCAAACCTACGTACTATGCAATTCATACCGAAATTTCAGCAGAATAAAAACCAAGATTCAAAGTAAAAGAAACTTCTTTCTCAGCCGTGACTACAGCACGCTTCCAGGCACAAACTCATGGCTGTATTACTGAGACACACGTTTGGGGCTTTCCCCGGCATTTTGAACCGGGGTATCTTTAAAACAGGATTACCTACAAGGCAACACCCAAAGCTCTGTATTCATCGTTTGTCCCCCCCCCCGACATTTAAGCAGGCAGGACACTTACACGTTCTCCAGGTTCTTTGTAACATTTTCATGTTTTAACACTTGGTATGAATGATGAAGTATCAGTTCAATAGTTGTGGTTCGGGTTTTTTTTAATAACAAATTCAGCAGCATGCTGTTGTGGCAGCTTTAATACAATAAACTTCTTTTGTCAGCAGGCAGGCCAGGGGCCAGGTCACAAACAGATCCCTTTCTACACGTATGTGGAGATCAACACAGTGATCTCCAATGGCATTTTGTAACTCAAGTTAAAATCTACCTTACAAAGATTTCTGTAAGTATAGTAGAAAAAGTTAATGCAAATTCAAATTATGCTGCACATGGAAGAATAAAATTCATAAGTACAATCTGTGGAAAGTTTTCTACATAGTATTGTATAAATCCAAAATACTGGCTTTAACTAAGATGGCACAACTATTTTTAAAGGCAGGAAAACATTTTTTGCATTTAAGTTAACCTTTCTCTTGCAAGCTTAAAAACCCAAATACTTCAGTATTCTTCAAATACTGAAGAAACAGAAAGTAAAACAGTTGAGATTTTTCGTGGTTTTGAGAAGTGGTACCCACTACAAAGACATAAGAAAAATGTAAAATTTAAATTAGAATAATTTAACATTGCAATGAAGGTCTTACAGACTTCGATAACAGGACTCAAAACAGGGCTCAAATTACTTTTCCAGACCACCTCTGTCCTTCTAATTAAATTAAAGGATCTTTATTAGTGCAAAGCCACTGAAAGAAATTCTTCTCTAGCTGTTACGAAAAAATAGTTCTGTAGTCTAAAAGTATTGATTGAAGAATACCACTGTGAAACTACAAAATACTTTAACAGCAACAGAATGACCCAGACTATGGGTTTTGGTGGGTTTTTTTTGTTGTTGTTGTTGGGGTTTTGGTTTTGGGTTTTTTGTTGTTGTTGGGTTTTTTTGGGTTTGTTTTGGTTTGTTTTTTTTTTTTATGGCATCCTTTCAAGAACTACAATCTTTTGCATTCAATGAAGTTCAGGTTTACCACCAAACAGGATTTGCAGCAGGTGTGTACCCAGCTCATGCTTCTGTTTCTTTGTTTAGTTAAAGGGTGTGTTGGTCTCACACAGTTCTGTTTGAGTAAACACAGAACTGTGCACAACCAAATGCAAACCCACCCTTTTAACATCAAATATTTCCCAAGATCAAGAGTTATGCTTTATTAACTGGGGATATTTGCGGTCAACAAAAATTAGAGAAATACCAGATTTTTATTTAATCATCGTTCACTTGAAAACAAGACAAATGCGAGCACCCGAACCTACACTGAAAGGCGTTACTGCGCTGTCTTACCTTGAAGTACTTCCATCGGAAGAACAGTCCAGGCGTTTTCCAGATACGAGATATAAATGTACCGAGCTGTATTACAGGCAAGACCGATATAAAGCACTCTAGAGGAAGCAAGGAAAAGAGAAGTCAGAGTAGTTTGCACTCTCCTTTTTTTGGTATGTTTTAATATAGCTGTACTGCTTCAGGAATCATTTGCACGTGTACAGTTTGCCAGTCTAAAGCATCTGCTCGACACAAAACACATTCTTTAAGGCCTACACCCAAGCACAAACTCTCCTCTTGGCCACTCTAAACACATATTCAAATTGAGGCTGAAGTTAGGACAGTCTTCAAAATCCTTACGGAAAAAAATTTCAAACAGACAGCAGATTCACTGAGCTTTTAGGCAAGCTCTGCAGTTCCATGCCACACTCCACACAGGACTGTACATCAGAGAGAGCATTTCTAAGCACATCCAAATCCCCTTCCAAACAATCTTCTTTTCTGGCCATTCAGAGATTCATTCTGCCATTTTAATGTAAGCCTGCTGCGGGATTGTATTAGACAAATCAATTTTACCCCAATTAATATACGTTTATAGTCCCAGTATCTGCAAACTGCTCAGGACTACTGTAAAAACACATCCCACAGAAGCAATACGGTTTATAAAAATATGCCTCAGGATAAAAACTTAACCATCCTGTTGAAAAGCAACAGATGCTGCATCTCAGAACGAAGGGGGAAAAAAAGCTCTTTTAACAGTTTTTAAACAATGAAGCACAAAGACTAATTGTGCAGTGCATTTCCCATTGCATGTTTACCCTGATGACTTTTCCCTTCCAGTTTTCAGTTCAGCTGAGCTTACCTCTGGGATGCTTATTCATCCAGCTATCTTTCTCTTATTTTTAGATGGATCTTAGGAAACAAAGACTTAATTCAAAACATGGTTTTAGCTTCAGAAGATGTACTATTGCAAATTTAAAGATTTTTTTAGGGGCAAGGATAATTTCTTGTCCAAACATGGCTTCTCGGTTGACCCCTGGTTTAGCACAAATGAAATAAATTCCATTGATAATTAAGGTGTAAGCATAAACACTGTGAAATGGCTCGTTATTCTTTGTGCTGCTTTTTTAGTTAGTTGAATAAATACAAAAGCAGCCCAAGATTTAATAAATGGTACATAGCCATTCTGGAAAAATCTAGAGTGAGATGCAATCATAAAAATGAGGCATCTTGTTAACACGCAAGGTCTCCAAATATACGTGTTGACAGCTAAAAAGCCAGAACCATAATTTTCATCATGTCAGTGGTATTAAAAAAGACTCAAAAATATAAAGACAGGTCTGTGCATTTCACAACAACATGTATTTACAGAAGACAATATATTTCACTTTGAACAAGTCGGGTAAGCTTGCAGCAAGTACCCCCTGCCCCCCCAGTCACACATCAGACCAAGCTGCGCTGCTTCCAGACACATGTGAGGTCCACAAGTAGCTGGTTTGAGCTGCCTTAGGCAACACAAGCCCATTGAAGAAAACATGGGAAGCCACGACACGTTCATTATTATAAAATAAAGAGAACAAACTTGTTCTTTGCGCCATGGCTCATAAATTTCATCTCTCCCTTTAATTAATGCCTTCTGTTCCAAACAAGTAACTTCATTCCTTTCACAGGCACAACTTAATGTAATTCTTGTGCCCTAAAACACTTCAGAAATGTGATTTTCAGAAATGTGATATGAAAATACATATTTGCCACAAAAGGCTGCAAAGGTCTGCAGCATCCTTTCTTTGTTCCCCTACCAGTAAGGCTCAGGGTGACACACGCTCCTGGGGATACAAAGCAATCACCTCACTAGATACTTGGTTTTCCCCATCAGCAGCGCAGATGTGCCCAGCTCTGTTCAGGACCAGTGCTTGCCAGCTTAATTTCACTTCTGTCTAGCAAAAACTCAGCCTGTGCAGCCACAATTTCCATCCCACCCCAGCTGTTCCCTGTGATGGCCAGACCAGAGATGGGAAAGGGTGTCCTCCTGCTTCGTAGTTTTTCCATCATCACTAACAGACTCAGCTACCTGTGCTTTTCCACTGTGTTACACTTGCACAAAGTTTTGGATTCAGAGTTTAAGAGCAGCAACTTAGTCAGGTTCTACCTTTAAATTTCTTAGAATACGTACAGAGTTTTAGGTAAATTACAGTTTGTGAAGATTTCTGAACTTATGGTTTTAGAGGGTTACATCACACAAGAACTCTTGTGTATTTAGAGAATATTCTCAAAAAAGTATTTATAATAATCACTTAGGCTCTTTATCAGACCTAAATGGAAAATGTAAACAGATGTACCTATATGCAGTATGCACAGAGACACCATATTCAATTTACAGGTTGAACATTTAAAGTACTGAATATATATTTACTTTAAGGAGACTAAGCTGTTTACAGCTGTGACTACCAGTCTCTGCTTCCTATAAAAACTCACATGCTGGAATTGTGGTCAGACAACACACTCAAGCTTAACCTCAAGTGGGAGGTTATTTTCAGAGAGTAACATCATCTTCCTAAACTCGCGGGCAGTTATGAGCGCTTCTACACGGGATACCATTCAACAATGGTGTCTAAACATTTGATGGCCAGTGTTGCACGCTTCTCCGTTGCAGTAACCTCTCAAAGAACTTGTGGCCTTCACCACGCTTTCTGATGACTTTTTTTTTTTACCTCTTTATTTCACTTTTAAATGAAAATCTGCTCTGTCATCTCTCAGGAGGCGGCTGGAGGAGGCAAGGCAAAAAATACCCCTCTAACATCTGCGGTACTCCCTCCCCTCCCAAAGCTGTACAATCACAGAGCAGCTTTCTAGCGGAACAGATTGCTGCCATTGCACCAGATTAATCCAGTGACCTGGTAATATACAGCGTTAGAAACGCTAGCAGCATGGATAACACACGCACACGTGCAGCGCCTGTCTGTATGAACACTATAGCTAATGAAGTCAGAAATCACACATTTTAATCAGCACGTTAGGTATGATCATGCTTAAAATGCTTGGGCAATAATTTGAGTATTACTCAAAAAAACCCCAACCCAAACTACCAAAACCGTGAAAACAGAATAGGTTTCAGAATGTTGTTAAGAGTCCTATATGTCAACACATATGGGGGTAAAACCAGAAAGCTTTACAAGACTAGAAGAGTTAAACTGAACTTCTATCGAACAAGGGTGTAAAGCCTATTTTCTTGTAGTTCTACAAAGGACAGTCAATAGCATTTTCTCCTGCTGTGACAGTGCATGCAACTCTGGTACTCATTACTGTCTTCAAAGAATTAGGACAGGAAGGAAAGATTGAATGATAACATTCAAATAAATACTGCAGAAAGACTGTCTACATCTAAGAGTCCAACAACCCAGAAGAAAGGAATTTCGAGCTATTAAAAAAAAATATCTATATCTATCTATCTATATATAAACCACTGATGCCAAATGCTTCTGGCTCAGATGGTTCCAAGAAGAATATATAGTTGGAGGCTTCTGGTTCTTATCAATGGGAGAATGAGTATTTGGAATATAAGGCAGCAGACACATACAGAACTATTAAAGAATATGAGCTATGAACTCCTACACATTCCTCTTAAAAAAAAAAAAAGTTTGCCTCCTCTTGCACAAACCATGCATTATAAAAAGTTCAAAAACTCCAAGAAGAAAGGCAACCAGACGGAGCCATCTCAAACTGTGATGACTAAATACAACTCAGCATTTAATATTAACATATGACTAATGTGCATTTCCCAGGTATAGGTATAAAGAATGTTGTTTCATCACAAACAGGAGCTAGTGTTTAAACAACTTAATCCTTATCCAGTCTTGGCTTCATAGGCTTCAGTGCAAAGAAGAAAAAAAAAAAAAAAGAAAAAAAGATAAAGAGTTAATCCTGTACATCATCTTTCTTTTTACTGGCCAGTGCTCTTCTATTTCACCTTACTCACAAACGTACCATTCTTTTGGGTTTTTTTCTTTCTCTACTTGAAATCTCAGCCTGAATTTCAATGTATATTGTTATGGTACAAAAAAGTATACCCAAGCTATCTTTAGCTACCAAGATTGTGATCTCTTCTCACACTCCTCCGTCATCATATCCTTCCTCCGATCTTCACATGCGAGGTGTCATATTTTCTCAATCTAATTATTGTCAAATTCAGAGATTAAAAATCTGACTCAAAGCAAAGAGACCTTCCTCAGGCCAAAGAAAGAAAACCCACATCTTTTAAGTAATGCCTCAAATTACCACACTAAGCACCTCAAACATTTTTGTTAGAGGTCAAATGAATCAAAAAATTAATCCCAATAAAACCAAAACAAATAAAACAGAGAACAGAACTACAGAAGAGAATACATGAAAAGAAGAGTGCAGACAGCTTAAAAAACACATCTCAATGACACTACAACTATAAACATGGCATTTGGAAAGGACTTAATGGTAACAGCACACAGAGTTGTTGCACAGAGTACCTGAGTAAATAGAAAAAAAAATAATCCCACCTTTATGACTTCATTAACTCAGATTTCCCCCTAACTTTCCTCCCTGAGCTTTTTTTAAAGAGTAGTGAAGGGATCTGGAATATATGGAAATTAAGTCAATTCTGAATTTCGTGGAAAACAATGTTCACTGACATGCTGGATGTTGTCACTTTCAACTTACCCAAGGCAAAAACTACGGGAGATGCCCTGCACAGCCATCTCACTTCAGTACCTAACACAGGCAGTCGCAACGAAAGGAAGAGAGCAAGGAACTGAACCGGTAAGCGACACTACAGGGCTGCAACCCCATTCTGCCAACACCCAGAGCCTGATGACAAGGGCATGTGCACAGGAGGTGCTCACCTCACTGCTTCATCTCATCCTCCACCCCTCTCCGCATGCAAGTGACACCCTTCCAGGCTACTGTGGGGGCAAAAAACTGCCCCACAAGGAGAAGCGGGCTAAAGCAGGAGGTTTCCAGCACACTGCTACTCACAGGGGGGAAAAAAAAAAAAAAAAAAAGTAAAATTAATGGAATTTTATGTTGAAACAATCCTTGACTGGGTGGCGATTTGTAAAGATCTCCAACAGAGCTCTGCATCAGTGAACTAGGATGTCTTCTGGAACTGTCTGCAAAAGGTCACAGTGCCAGGCATAATGCACGCACTAACATGCAACTCAAATACAAAGGAAGCATTTCAGAGCACTTTCCACTCCTAAAATTGTAATAAAAAAAACCTCCATCAGGCAAGCTACATAACCGAGCGGGACTTGGACTTTTAAAACGAAAGGGATTAGCTTGAATTTCGCTTTGTAAAAACACAAGGCCAAGCCTGAAATTCAACACCTTTTGTGTAGCGCTCTGCTGATTGCTAACACCTTACCTGATATGGCCAACCAGTTCAATCAGTTTGTGGCTGAAGAAGTAGGCAGTCAGCTCTGACACGTGGCTGAGCACAGAACAAACTCCAAAGAGAGTGGTGGTGCCATTCAGGTCTTCCAAGTGCCAGTAAAGAAAGGTGAACACAAAGCCATATCCAAAGCCCATGAACCACGCCACAAAGAGCACCGAGCCGTACTGGATGCTACACAGCAGTTTTATTAGGTCCCAAAAACTGAAAGACTGGCTCATGCTGGTAGGAGTGTTATCAGAGGATTCATTGGAGGCGCTTCTGTCCACCTGTGAGATTTCTACTTCTTTTCTCTTATTTTCGTCTTGCTTGAAGTGCGCATAATGAAATCGAAACTGCGTGGCCACAATTAACGCCATTGTCATCAGAACACCAAAAACAATGAAGACTATCCTGTAGTTCTTGTACTCGGGAGCTTTACATCCTTGACCTTCAATGCCAACTTCTGTATGGGTATAGTCAATGCCAATTCCCACGGAGAGCATGGCCAGCCCCCAGCCCAGAGACCCCCACATGCGCTGCAATCCATACCGGTCCCGGTGCTTGCCAAGGTACTGCAGGGTGACGGTGTCCACAATAGTAACAGAAGAAGCACTGAAAAATTCTCCTATTATGACGACCAGCAGAATGAGTAGAAAGATGGCTTCTACTTCTTGTTGATCATAAACGAGCACAGCTTGGTCAGAAGGCATTGGCTTTGTGGTGATGGCAGCTGGGGTGGTACTCGGAGTCACGTTCCCTGGTGAGACTGGGCTAGTGGTGGTGTTTTTCAAAATAAAATGGGTGCTGTTTTCCAAAACAAACCCTACGTCATTGCTCTGCGTAGGTAACAGGACTGTTATATCAGGATTAGCTGTCCCCGTCGCTTCCAAAGTGACTGGACTGGAAGTGAGCAGGCCCCTCTTCCCACGAAGTTTCGGGGACGCAGTGCTCACTGCGGTTAGCGGAGAAGACATCGAGGCGTTTTGCGTAACTGTTGTTAAAAGGCTGCTTGCATTGGTGGGATGTGCTGGGGGAAGGCCCTTTGGTACGCATCTTAAGGTGGCTGGTCTAACAAATCCGATCCCCAGGTTAAATAAAACCCAGCATAAAAGCGAAAACAGGAGGACAATCTTCCCTTTCTTGAAGCGGTCTGCCACCACTCCCCAGAAGGGAGCACTGCAAAACTCAATGAAGTACCTGATGCCCACCAGAAGTCCACTCTGACTGGGTGACATACCCAGCTGCTTGTAATACACAGGCAGCAAGGGGTAAAGCGAGCCATACGCAGAGTAGAAGAAAAAATAAAAAACCTTTGAGATCAGAAGATCATTGTTTATTTTGACGCAGTGCTTTTCTAACCAGTCCAGCTCTTCATCTGGGACAGTGGTCGTCTCCGTTGAAGGGGATTCATTATGGGGTGGCAAGTCTTGATCCTTGGAAATGCCATTGAAAGGATCAGCAAGAACGTACTTTCTCTTCTGTTCTTCTTCATCATCTGTTAAAATGGCAACCTTATCATCAGCTGCCATGGTTTACCACAAGCATCCAGTATCTGGTGCACTCTCAAGGAAGTAGGGCTACCCTGCAAACAAATAAAACATAACACGGTTAAGGCACCACATGGGAACAGACCTGCAATGCCAGTTATCAAGGACAAAGACGGCTTTTTCGTAAGTGACATGCCTGAGCAATAAATGCAGTATCAGGGTGGGGAAGGCCGTTTGTCTAGACTAGTGGTACATGGCAGCATCAATAAAAATGTGTTTTATGACCAATTCTGTGAAGTTCTCCCAACAG
The DNA here is from genome assembly GCF_963210335.1 of Falco punctatus. NCBI lineage: Eukaryota > Metazoa > Chordata > Aves > Falconiformes > Falconidae > Falco > Falco punctatus. Next base: position 4,483,314 of record NC_137588.1, read on the forward strand.
CAGCTTTAATACTGTGCAATAAATCTCTCATGGTTAGGGTAGAGAATAATTTATATATTCAAAGTTACTAAGGCAATTAAGTACTAGCATTTGCAAGACTCTTCTTTCAAGTTGTCTTTTCTCCCCCAAGGCTAACTGCTTTATTTCCAGTATTCCTTACGATACCAAAGGATAGCCATGGTTTCATAATTAAATAATGCAGCCACATATATATCCGGGTTTTTTTAATTATCAAAACAAATTACTATCCGAAGCCTCTTGATGGCCTTCAAAAGGTTCATCAACCTCCTCTCGAAACGCATTTTTCTAAGCACTCCACAACCACAGCAGAAACTGGTGGGAGACATGACCTTCTAAGCTGGATGGAAAGGGAGGTGGGAATGAGGATGGGGCTTTAAGATTCAAACAAGGGACCCTCGAAATTAGGACAACAACCTCAAAGGCATCACAGACCTGGGAGCAAAGAAACACAGGGACAAGAAACAGGTACAGGCCCTAAAATGATCTCCTGAAGTCAAATTCTGAAACTGAAGAAAGGTGGATTGGGAGATAACTGTACTGCAGCTGCCCACACTTGGCTTTTCTAGAAGTAAAAAGACTGCAAAACTGACAAGCAACACTTAAAAATAAACTCACTGCTACTTGGACTTCGATTTGGCCAACCAGCTTTCATGTTTGAAAACAACAAAACCATTCTAATAAGCTAGGCTTGCTAACAGCAGCTTTCATTTCAAGGGACGGAAAAAAGCTCTGCCAGCAAGGTGTCAGCTCAAATCATTATATTGGGCAACTATTTTTACTATATTAATACCTGTAGATTTAACCTAGGAATATTAGCTCACGTTCATTATGAGAAAGTTGAACATTTAGTATCTTTTGGTTTTGTCATCCCTTTGCTGTTCGGATTAGTGTTACTATCGCACAGGAACCTTTTTAAGGACCAATGTTTGCAAAGACCGTTTTATTCCAGAAGAACCTGAAATTTCTCCAAGAGCACTCAATGTATCATCAGGAATATCTCTTCTAAGAATTTTAAGTATTTTTTTGCAGGTCTACACTTTATTCCCACTAGAAGAGCTCCAGTGAAATCACAGTCCTTCAAAACTCAACTGAATGCACAACACTGTCCCCTTAAAATCAGTCATGCGTTGATCTATCCAGTGCCTTTAAATTAATTAATTATAATTCAGAATTTATTTAAATACTGACGACGGATTTGCAAACTGATGCAAGGCAAATAACAGAAAAGAGACTCTAACATTCACAAGTATGTTAAATTAATTGTTTCTTACTGATCCAACGTACAAGTAACAGCTGACAGAGCAAGCCATGGATACTTCTAAAAACCAGTCCATTAAAATAATCTAAACCTTACACAGTTCAGCAATAGACACATCTAAAAATACTGTCATTAAACCCCCAAACATTCATGAGGTCTGTGTGTGCTTTTCGATTTTAAATGTCATTTCTATGGGATACTATCTATGAGGATCTCTGGTTTCGCTTAGGGAGAAGTTGTTGCATAAAAATCTTGGAACCTTAAATATTCATGTATTCAAGGTCAGAAGTTAATCAAAATGATGCCAGCACATACACACAGACTTCTTTTTTCTCCAGTTTCTTCAACACAATCCAGTCTTTAAAAAAAGAGAAAAAAAGTATTTAAAGTGTCAAAAGATTATAAAAAGTCCTAATGAAGTTGTGAGAACAGTCAAATGTGAAAACACATTTCCTTGCTCTTACCTGCTAGCATCAAAAGCCACGTGAACCAAAACCCAACAGCTGCCGAGTTAGCTCCTGCAATTTTCTGTTCAGCCAGCCACTTCCACCTGAGTTAGAAGGGCTGTGGGGTTTTTGCTCATACAGTTGCTCATTTTTGGCTTCTATAGCCGTAAAACAAGTTCTTCTAATAAGTAAATCAGATCAGTCACCATCTATGCTTTTGCTTTCGTTAAGCCTCGCCTTCTTTGACAACAAAGACTCCAGAACTTGTGCAGGGCCCCGCTTATGGCCAGGGGATGTAACTGAGGTTTCAGTGTTGTTGCCATGTCCTACCAAAACTGGTACATGCTCACCTATTTACAGCAACTTGCTTACTTGCTGTATCAGAGCTTCACAGCATTTAGTTTTGAAGAATAAATTTCCTCCCCCGACCCCATGATGTGACAAGGCAGAACTCACATTTTAACCCTGTGGACATTAGGACAACTCCTTTGCAAGGATGAACTGAAATTACCCTGATTTAAACAACACGGCCATACCCTCTACCCCTACATATAGACTCTGAACCATGTGATTTCATACAAATTATACCAAAGGCTTTTGCAGCAATTACTGTTGGATCTTTTTAAATTCAGTTTCTCTTTTCTGTGGGAAACTACGGAACAGGACTTTCTATGGAAAGGGACTTCAGTTTTGTATGTTGTATGAATAGTGGGTATATTAAAAATCGTTGCACTGCTAATCTTTCAACACTTCAGTTGCTGCATCTTCTTCCTCCCTCCGTAACAAGTATCTGCCTCAGCATCCATCTTCTTTCTAACCCACTGTGTGCAAGGATTAATCCAAATGACCCACTCCTGGTATTTTTTACTAGAGTATCTTGGATTAGAACGCTATGAAAAGTGTATTTCACAATAATTTCAGTAAACATTTTCCCATCCTGAGAGTGCTTCACTGAATTTCATTAATAACGCAGAATATACCCTTGAGAAATGTAACGGCATCAAGAATGGTAGGAGCCATATGGCATTCTTTAATGTTTTGATCAGTAGTTTGTTTAGCATCAGGATTTTGAAAGTGATTTTATTTAGAGATTTTTAAAATTCTAAAAATAAATGACTGAAAATGAAAAAAACTAAGTGGCATTGTTTCTGAAAAATCTACAAAAAACTACTTAATCTACAGGGCTTTCCTCTTATTGACAAAAAACCCCCATGTCAGTCAGGGATTGAATGCACAGCAAATCAAACAGATGGAAAACCAACATACTTTTAAGTGAGAAGGGACTAATTATCTACTGGTTATTTTAACCACAGCCTTCAAATACTACATCTTCACTTTGGAAAAACACTTTTGTTCATCCCCAAGACAGTAGGAGGATAGAAGACAGAGCTACTGGCAAGTTTAAAATTAAAAACAGAGAATAGCAGCAAGGAAGAAAGGTTCAGAGAGTAAACAGAACGGATTTCCCTGCCCATGGCAAGGAGGAGTTGGAACCAGATGAGCTTTAAGGTTCTTTCCAACCCAAACCACGCTATGGTTCTATGATTTCAGCTTGAATAGAAAAGCTAACTCATTTGACACAGAGCAGAGCACGAGGTCTTGGTAGAGGTCTGCTGAATGTCACCAGTTCAGCCAGGACAAGCGAGGTCAGCGGTGCTGCAGAGTGGTAACCCCTCTGAAAAGCAGGACCAACTGTTTTGAAGGTTTCTTCCCTAGACTTCGGTAAATACACAGACATACGACAAAGCCCTAACAAGCAAACTGGAAGATGCTTCCGCAGAGACCCTGAGAAAGCCCCGCAAGGAAGAGGCACAGCGAGCGGAGCGCGCAGCCCATGTACGTCACAAGAAAGCACCTCGGTCCTCCGGCTGAGAAACAAGCTTCTGCCTTCCCACACGTTTATGTTTCCAAACCGCTACAGAACTTAGAACAGGGAACCCAGCCTTTGTTCCCTCACCACCCCATTACCCCTGACATGGCTACAATGGAAAAAGACCATTAAAATCTGAAGCGCTGGCATCCCCGCCAGCCCAGCGCCCTGTCCCAGGCGCAGAGCCCCCGGCTCACAGCGGCGCAGGAAGCCTGCGGCTGGCCGGCGCTCGCAGGCTGCGGATCGTTCTGCAACATCACTCGTGCTCCCAGCCCGCTTCTGCACAAGTGCATGTGCTTCCTTTCAGACACAAAGAACGTACTTGTTAACCACAGGACTATCCTTCCTTCAAGCTTTGCACAGATCAGGCTGAACAGCGTGGAGAAGAGAAGACTCCAGAAAGACCTTATTGCAGCCTTTCAATACTTAATAAACTGAAAGTGGGTAGACGTAGATTAGATATGAGGAAGAAATTATTTTCTGTGAGGATAGTGAGGCACTGGAACTGGTTGCCCAGAGCAGCCCTGGCTGCCTCGTCCCTGGAAGGGTTCAAGGTGGGACGGGGCTGGAAGCAACCTGCTCTGGTGGAAAGGGGCCCTGCCCAGGGCAGGCAGGTGGAACTAGCTGATCTCTAAGGTCCCTTGCAACCCAAACTGTGCTATGGTTCTGTGATTTTTTTTTTTTTTAAAGAAAGTACTGGAGTCTATTACTTTTTCTAAGTTCCCTGCTACAATTGCTACTGCTTCGTTTATATCTATCCCTCCAGCAAGCCAAAACCCACTTCCAAACCCTCACACCTCCAACATGTCTTTCATCCAGGCATCTTCTGCAAACAGCTACAGCAACTTTCCTGCAGACTTGCACTTTTGAAGAAACACCTGAGGAACAGAGGAAAAAACATTTGTCCCAAGAAATTTAGTGATGACAACGCAATGGTCTTTTTAATGACTGTAACAAGGCTCTTTGGCAGGTAGGTGGAAAGAGGCAAATATGGGTACTTGACATTTACTTAAGTATCTTCTTGGCATTCTTGCCTTTTTTATTTCTTAAATCAATCCTCATTTACTCTGGCTCTCCTAATAATTAAGAGGATTTCAAGATCAGAAAGGATAAAAAGCTAATCTATTCAAGACTGCCTGGCATTACAGGAAGTTTCCTGTAAAACAAAGGAAAATGGTAATAAGGAAAGTAATAACATAGTATATACTAAAAACTCAGCTCTCCCCTTAAGAGTCACTCTTCCCAAAACCTTGGTGAAACCCCCCAAAATACCTTGAAACACCTGCTTTGCACTTAGCTCGGTCCAGGGGAAAAAAAAGCCAATCAACAGATCAGACTAGGGTAGCAAATCCCTAAACCTCTCAGGAAAAAAAAAACCAGCACAAGGCATTAAAACTTTGTTTGCAGACCAACATAAAGTAAGATTTGGGGTGAAGGATACTGCTGTTGATACTGCTGTTTTTAAATAAAGTTTAATTCAGCAGAAGTATTGCATTCACTAGGCTTTGAGAATTAAAGTATAATTAAGACAAGCAAAGCCTCAGAATTAGGGTTTGAACATGTACTCAATGTAAACAAAAACAAACCCAGGACAGTTCATCAGAAGACTGAGAATGATCAAGAGTAGCTTAACCCATTAAATACCTAGCAACATCCCTGTAGAAGATCTGTATTTACACAGCCTCAGAAAACACACTAAGAGCAGAATCTCAAAACAGGAATCATTAGTCTCTCAAGCAACACGCAGCTCTAAGAACAGAGCAGACGAGCTTGCTGTTGCGTTCTGTGGGTAAATCAAAGCCAGCCAACGTGGCGTCCCATCTTATTTTACCCCTTTCAGACTTCCACTGACTGGCAAACTGACTTTGTAGCAAACACGTGAAATTCCACAAAAAGTTTTCACGTGAACATTTTTAAATCCACTGATAGAAAACACGCTTCTCGAATAAACCTTTTTTTTTTTTTTTAAAAAAAAAAGTCACTAATTGTTGTTTGATTCAGAACAGGCCTGTGCTAGAGAAGTCGACTTTATTAAAAACTATCCATCTTCCAAAGAAAGCTGCCCCCGCTCATCCCCCAGCTGGTGAAACTGCCACACGGAGCGCATCCATCATATTGCTCACGCAAGCCATCTCCTCCTCAGCCCCCCTTGTCTCATTGATCTAAACTGCAAAACCTTAGGATCAAAGGCTTTCTGCTACAGTGTCTGTGCAGCGTCTCTCAGAATTAAGCCCTGCATCCAGCAGGCCTACATGGCACTGCTGTAATAAACATGAATAATAGACCATGTTTTCCATTTCCAAGCAAGCTTCACCCCTAAGGAACAGCCTGGTGCTGTCGCCTGCTCCGTGCCCGAAAGGAGGGGAATGTTATGCAAACAACCTACATCACGCCAGAGCAGCACATGGATTCCATGCGCCCCTGCATCACCTCCCCAACCCACCCCCCCAAGACAGGCCACCCCCAGGCAGAGCCCTTGGGGGGCTGCGTCTCCTGCCAAGCCCCACAGACCAACCCACGCAGGCTGACCCCCTGCCCCACACCACCATCCCCTGCTCTCCAAAGGTAAGCGGTCCTCCTGTGAGGCCCCAGCGTGGCCACCCGACTCAGAATTTGTAAAATCAGAGGGAAAAACTTCCTACATTTAGCAAATTAACTTGGTGCTGGGAAATATATTTCTTCCAAGTCTGAAGCGAGACATTACTGCTGTAGTATTAACCACCATAATTTGGGTTTCCATGAAGCGAAACCACCTTAAGTAAAATTGCTTTATTTTGTGTTGCTGACACTCACTTTGTTAATGTGTCGGTCTATGGGTTTTCCTACTTCGTTCAATATGCGTACAAAACCCCATATACTTTGACATGTTTAGTCGATTAGATTGAGAGAAGGCGGCATGTCTGAATTTATGTCAAGATCAGGTTTATAATGGGTTTAAAGCATTTTATGATAGGTCTGAAGTTGCTAAGTTGATACAGTAGTGCTAGTATTAACATTAAAGAAGACAAGAACGCTATCAGACCCTCATCTGTTGAAGAAAACCCATCAAACTCAACATCTTAGGACTCCAGCTTTCCAATTATGTTTTCGGCTTAATATCTGAAGATGTCCTAGCAGACTCTTTTAATTGATTTATTTTTAGGCAGTAATCAGACTTGCAGTTTTGTCATAGTTTTTTTAATTTACCAGCTCCCCATCTGCCCTGCCGAGGTTTACACTTCATTAACGAGGGTAAATACCAGGCGTGCCTTCCAGTGCAGACGGGGCAGCGCTCCCTTTCCATATAGAGGGCTGCAATGGCCAGCCTCGGGGACCCACCGCCACCGCACCCTGCCACCGGCTCCTGCTCGCCCACATAAACTCAGGCCCATCGTGCCGTAGCTGAGGATTAAGATGAATGTTAGGTTGCCTTGAAGTTGTGCCATAGCACTGGCTACATTAGGGAGCAACTGCAGCTTCCCCACATCATCAGCTTTTGCCCTCGTATTCTCACGCTGCCCGTTTCGAGTATTTTTTTGTAAATCTGCTTAGGTTTTCTGCTGGGTTTATGGCTGCTCTCACAAACACCATCCTTAGAAAGAGGATTGTTTGCTCTTCCCCGTTCCCCAGCGGGTCTTTGGAGCACACAAACAATACAATAAACGTCGCCTTTGTCCACTATTTATGTCCAGGGAAAACAAACACAACCAATAACCAGGCTAGAAAGCCAGCATTTCACAGTCATTTCCCTTGGATGTTACTAAAGACAGCGGGCAACTAGACCCTATATATCTTAGCAATGCAATAACGTTTTGGGCCAGTTTTTACTGAAATTCTTCAGCGTTACGTTCACACTGCCACGCTCCTCTCCCCTCAGGTTCAGCACTCGCTCAGCACGGCATCCTTCATCAGCACGACATGTAAAAAGACCCTGATGCAAAAACCTGAGCTGCTGACCAAGGGCGGGTTTTAACCTCCACCCAAGCTCGGCCCTAACCGGCACCCTGACACCTCGGACGCTCTCCAGTCCGCACCTGCTCCAGTCCGACCCCCCTGCCCGAGCCCCCCGTGCCGGAGGGCTGCAGGGCTCAAAGCGGGGCCGCGCTGACACCCCGCTTGGCCGCTGTGCAGCAGCTCCGGCGGGACGCGGGGGGCTCCGGGGGTCCCGCGGGGGGAGGCTGGGGCACTCGGCCCTGGGGTGGCGGTTACCCCTCAACCACAAGGCCGAGCTGCAGGAGAGGAGCGCCGGCATCCTAACGAGGCCACCGCCTGGCCGCGGTGAACGCCAGGGGAGCGCGGCAACGGCGGAGCGACCACTGGCGGCCCCAGCAGCGAGCCCCCCCAGGGGGAAGGCGGGACGCGGCAGCCGCTGGGGGGGGGGGAGGAAAGGCGGGGGCGAGGGCCCAGCGGCGGCTCCTCGGGGGCTGCGGGGACCAGGCCCGGCGCGCCGGGTGGGGAGGCAGCGCGCCGGGCCAGAGGGACCGGGGAGCGCGGGGGAAACGGCCTCGCCGGCCCGCAGCGGCGGGTGCGCCACAGCCGGGCCCGGCGGCCGCCTCCGCCCGGCGGCACCCCCGCGGCACCCCCGGCTCGGCCCCGGCGCCCCGCGGAGCGCGGGCAGGGGGAGGCGGCGGCGCCCAGCCGGGCGGCCTGCCGCGGGCCTGGCTGCCGGCCCGGCCCCCCGCGCACCGCGGGGCCGCGCTGACTCACCTCGCCCGGGGGCGGCTCCGGGGGGGCGCTCAGCCGGGAGCATCGCAGCCCCCTCCCGCCACCGCCTCCTGCCGCCGCGGCTGCTGCGGGCGGCGGCTCCGCGCACCCTCCCCCCCCCCCCCCCCCCCGCCCCGGCCGTGCCGCGCCGCGCCGGGCCGGGCCGGGCCGTGGCGCTGCGGGGAGGGACGGAGCCGCCCCCTGCCGCGGGGGGAGGGGGCGCGCACCCTCCCGGCGCCGCCTCCGCGCCCCTCGGGGTCTGCGGGCCGGCCTGGCGCGGCTGGGGCTCCGTGTCACTTACGGGAGGCTGCGGCGGGTAGCGCGGGGCCGGCCGGACCGCTCCGCTGATACACCGTGCCCGGGGAGCGCTGGGCGACCCCCGCACAGGCCGGGGAGCTCCGCGATCCCGGCGCTGCCTGCTCCCCACAAGTTCCAAACGCCTATTACAGCGTAAGGAATTAATTACCTGTAGTGCCTCCCGCAGCCGCTGGCATCATCCCTTCGGTAACACTGTTTCTAGAATTATATACAAATAAAATTACGTAAATGCTTAAAACAACAACAACAACGTAAATTTCTCCCCCCTGCAGGAGTGAGGCAGAAGACGGCAGGGAGGGTAAGCGCCCCAGCGGCAGCTGGGCTGTGCCGGCTGCCAAAGGGCGAAGCTACAGGAGGGCCGCGGTGGGGACAGCGAGCGGAAGGCCGGCCTGAGGCTTGGGGTGCCCAGCAGCCCCGGGCCGAGCCGCAGGTGGGGAGGGGTGTCCCAGGATTAAGCTCAGGCGATGGAGTTCAGCACCTGGGCTGGGCCAGTGCGAGCAGAGGCGATGGAGCCAGTAAACCACCACAGGCCAGCCCTCCCACCATACGGCCCGGGTGGTGTCTGCCCGGGAAAGCATCCCCCTTTCTTCCAGGAAAAAAAAAATAATGCAGTACTTTGCCCAAGGGAAGAAAATGAGATAAAACTAGCGGTTTGCACGAGTGAGGCTGACGGAGAGGAACTGGGGCGCCGTGGGTGCTGTCCCTCCCCGCAGTGACAGGACAGCAGCCCCCAGGGGAGGCAGTGCTCGCTCCAGGTCCTTCCCCTGCCGGGCTGCCACCCTTGTCCGGGGATATGAAGGCCATTGAGGAGACGCCACCCCACTAAAAACTTGCCTACCCCAGCAGGAAAGCAAGCCAGGAAGGAGGCAGGAGCCAAAAGCTGAATTTTGTAGGGGAGATGACCTGGGGCAGGAGAAGGCTTGTCCATCATCTGTCTCTGGAAGGATATTCAACACTCTTCGCCTGTGAGAGGCTCCCCCGTGGCTAATTAAGCACCGAGAGAAACCACATCTGAGGCGGCCAGGAGTGCAGGCCTCCTGTAATCTTGCCGAATTCAGAGACAGGCAACTATCGGCTCATATGGTGGGAGGTTTGTTACAAAATATTACTGTAATAAACCAGATGTCAGCTCCAACCAAAATTATTTAATCTTGATGGAGACTTTTTGGCAAATTGCTACACATGCTTTTAGGGAGAACATGCATTTCACTTCATTTCCAATCATTGTTTGTGAACTGAAAGGCAAAAGCTGATCTTTGTAGTTGCAGACTACATTTACCGGAGCCATAAAAGCACAGTCCTTCCCTAAACTCTGGTAACTCAACATAGCCCACCGCACACCAAGCATGCCCTGCAGCTCTGCCTGTACTACCTTGGCGCTGTGTTTTTGAGGATTCACACTCTGATCACTCCCCTTCTTTCTGCTTGCTTCCTTAGGTGCCACAAGGACATTTCCTAAAAAACAATGCTCTCTGAATAGAGGAATTAAGACAAAATGTGTAACGCTTCTTTGCAGGCTGTTGCATAACCTGGTATGTGAACAAGAAGTTACAGCGGAGGACCAGAGTATAGAATATGACTAATATAGAGTCATTTACAACATTTTCTTTATGTATTTTTTAAAAATACATATATATTTTATACAGATATATTCTTTTATATATATATATATGTGGTTTCTTACTGGTTTAAAAACCCAACCCAGTACCAACTGAGTGTGGTCACACAGCTCAGACCGGGGCCCGTGGCCTCCGCTCGGTGAGCACCATGAGGCGAGCATTGCAAGAAGCCTTAGCCTCGTGTAGTAGTACTGCAACCTGACAAGCTGCTCCAGCACGGGCAGAACTGAATGTAATAGGTCTCTGCGTGGTGGTTTCTTTCAGTGAGGCTCCGTGTAAAGATCTGGATTACAGCCTGTTAGAAATTATTACACTTGCTCAGAGAGTTGTTTCTCTGTTCTTTCAGCTATGAAAATGAGGATTAGCAAAAATGGAGAAACTGCTGCACTGCATACAAACTGTCCTCATGTACTTTTATCACAAAAGGCTATATATTTCTAGCCAAAACAGTGTTCAGAGAAAAGGAAGTGTAGTTGTAAGCTACTTAAAAGTACAAAGTTTTCTATTAAAAAAGTTGCTACTGTAAAACATTACAGAAAATAAAAAGCGGAGTCAGGTGTAAACTCCATCTAAATTAATGGAAAGATCTCTTTTTTCCAAGACCTCTGGTTCAAGCTCTGAATCACTGTAAAATGTGATATGCAAAGGTGATACACCAAACAACAATCTTCTTCTCTTAGATAACAGATAATGTAACACTAATAAATATGTACCTGACTACTGGATAGTAGAATATTCAGAAATAAGACTTGATAATATAAATATACTTCATACACATACATGGCATATAATAAACTGTAATATAAACCCGCACCTGGGTTAAACTTATCCATTAAATGGAAAGAATGCCTGTGGATTTCTGTGGGCTTTTGGTTCAATGCATATGGTACTTTATAAAGATTTTAATTGTGTCCCCTACACCACTTAACCACATATCGTGGTGAGAATACTTGCCAAAAATAGTTACAAATGCCTCAGTGCTTAAAAAAAAAAAAAGGTCTAAATTGAAAAATAAAACCAAAGCAGTTTTATCTTTTAAAAGTAAAATAAACAAAATTACATGCAAATACCTGCTGCAACTGTACATTGATAACCGTAGTAGATTTTGCTTGAAAAGGACTCAGTAGTGTCAGTTGACTCGGTGACTTGTTCCTTAGCTTAGAGGAAAAATAAAGCAAATATAGCATAACACACAAAACTTTAACGGAAAAGATCTGGTATATGATATATATGGTATATGCATCTTGTGCTTATGATATTTTCCAGTAATGGCAAAGGGAAAGTACCTGAGCCTCATCTTATGGAAATGGTTTCTACGAGCTTAAATTTTAATGTATAGAAAAACTTCTTGGTTTCTTTCATAAGCTAGAGCTGTGCAAGCTGTACTTTGAAATCAAGATTTTCTGGTTGACACAAAGTATTCTGCTGTCCTTCAGCGGCTCTTAACACTGAGCCAAAAAAAAAAAAAAAAAAAAAAAAGCGAGAAAATCATTTACATTAGATTACAAAGATTAAGTTGAAAGTGAAATTTGTGCTGCTAAGACTTGCTCTAGAGTACAACGAAGACAACAGAAAAGCTTTCATTTCTATCAGACCTTTAATATATTGTGCATAACATGAACAAAACTACTTTTTCAGTCAGTTCTTTGCTAGGAGTGACACTGCATCAAGGCAACTAGAGCGTTAGTTTGTTCCTCTTTAGGAAGCTCTTCATAACACAACAGTTCATATATATTCCAGTGTAAATATGGAAAGAAGTTAAATCATTACAAAGAACAAAGTGGCTTTTCTCTGTTTCAAAGACTAAAAGCAACTATAATAGCAGTAAGAGAAAAAATCCCTACAGAGGAACTGAGCAATAGTCACCCAGTGAATCAGCAAAGCATACACAGCTGCAAGCAATGCTGATGGTAACTGAGGACAACATATTCACAGCCGGTAGGACAAGGAGCTCCCATTGCAGTGGTCTGTCTGGTTTGGCAGGGAAGTAGGGGATTCTCTTCCTCTGACTTTTAATCTAACGCTTTTAGAAGTATTGTATTCATTAGCAAAGAGAAGGCAAAGCAATGCACAAACCCAAATACTAGTTACAGAAACTGTATTTACTGCCTGTGTGTATATATGTACTTTTTCCTACTGGATAGCCACCCCACCCCCCCCACCCCCCCCCAAGGATATTTGTGGTTTATGGTATCAGCTTATACAGTAATCAACCTTCCCTCACCCCAAGAACCTTTGAACCCACTGGCAGGTATCAAATGTGATGTGTGGTGACAGTCTCACAAATATTAAATTTCTGCAAGGTTGTGCGAATGTCAGTGGCTGGCAAAGAAAAGAAAGGCAAGACAGCGTCCCCCGGGGGAGGAAAGCCCACGGCACAAACTCCACAGCAGGCTCCCATTTGTCCAGTGAATCACTGATCATGCCCCAGCAGCAGTGAAGTTACCCTGTGAAGAACTGGGGGTCAGGAAAGGGAATGGAGGAGGGAACTGGAAGGAAAGGAGAAGGGACAGCTGAGGCTTTTCAAGTGGTGGAAACAAGGCAGCAGATTGTAAAAGTGTAATACACAAAGCCACACAAAATCAAGCTTCATTAGTTTTGCTGTCTGCAGAGCAAATTGGTTACGTTGGGCTGCTGCTAATGTTGATGCCATTGCATATGTGCAAAAACACAATGACCTTGACCCCGTCATAAACTCCACTGCTACAGACTGGAGAGTGTGCAAAGCCCCGCTGACTCTGTAGTGCGGGCAAGAACTAGAAGTAATTTATACAATTTAGCCACTGAACCTGCAATGAATTCTGCATTGGCCTGTCGTCACGGAGGGAGGGAAGCTTAACTGGCTGGAGCTTTGAGATGGATATGCTTAGACCTTCTCTTATAGTGGGGTCTGCCAAAAAGACCAAACTTCTAACACTTAAACAAACAGCCCCCACATGCACACACATTTTATTCTAAATAAAAACTGGAAATGTTAAAATAAAAATACAAAATGAGTAGGACAAGTAGAATAGTTAAAAATATAACATATACACCTACCACCCCTGCCCACTATGTCCTGGCAGGATGGGTCCTTGCTTCCATGCTTGGCTTCAATAACACAAACGTATGCCTTCTGCACTGTATTCTAAGTATACTAAATAACTATTGAACCTAACATGTTTTTAATAACTGCAGGTATATGACCGAGGGACGGGAAACTGAGCAGTTCCTCTCTGATCCCTAGGAAGCTCCTATGTCTTCTGCAAGCAAGGGCTGAGCAAATCCTGGCATTCAAGCAAGACATTATTTTCTATCATTGTCCTTTACATCCACCAAAAACCCCTGCAAACAGGGTCAGATATCCCTGTTTCCCTAATTACAGGTCAATGACTTAAGTCAATAGGAATTTGAGTTCTCAGCTTTTGACTAAGTTAAGTTTCTGAGAACAGCTTTTAAAGGACATACAATACTACTGCACAGCAAAATATTCCCTGACCAAACAAATTTTAACTGAGGTTCATTATTGTACATATTGAAAGATTATTGAAGAAAATTACTTCTGATTTTACACAACATGATATATTCTTCTTTAATCCGAGGACTAGCTCTCACCATTTATATGGCTAAAAAATTTGGTGATAGCTCAAAGCAGTTTTTAACTCGTTTGTTTTTAATCAGATATAAGCACAGTCATATCAGCCTATCTCCCTGATTTAATTCAGGTCATCTACAATGTAGCTTTGTAAACCTAAACCAAGACTAAGACAGGCATTTTATTTAGTACATGCAAATGTGGTTTTTGATGAAAACTACCTGACAGAAGCAGTGAAATAATCGTTTGTACTGAGGGACACATTGCACCACATTCAGACTAAGGCTAGCTGCTGACTTCAGAGGCCTGACGTCTAACTCTCTCTAGCGCTGAATTTGCCTCATTATAAATAGGAGCAGTAAATGTCACTTTTCATACAGAAGGGAGTCACAGTGCCTAGCCAAGCTATCTAACCTCTTTCCCCAGAAAGCAGACTGATCTTTTTTATTTTGTATTTCATTTCAGGACCTCCAGCATAACTGATGTGTTAATCTGTTTTAACTTCTTGGTGAATATGAAAACATCCAAGTGATACTGGTAGCTGAATTCAGTATCAAGCTGGATTTCGCACAGTCCTCCCCTCCCCAAGGTGTGAAAACAATGAGCAATTTACTGATACCCTTCTCAGATTCTCGAGGTGATACTCCTCACTGTAAAGAACAAAGGACCTTAGTACTTAAGTGTCAGTAGGAGGGCTGCTATAGACTTCAGTTACATCAAGATTCAAAGTAGTGTCTCTGATCAAAAACGATGATGAATTAAATAGAAACTTTCTAGACAGAAGCACTCATCTATTTCAAATGTGTTTAAGATGGGTAAAGTATGTTGTTGGTCATGCCATGGAATAGTAATAGCAGCTTTAATGTTCTCTCATAATAATAGATAATAAATTAATGTTTCCATTTTTGTATTCAAATTTCTGGCTGCAAATAAAAATCCTTAGTACCGTATATGAAGTGTTTTAGATGTTTTCTTTTCAGGGCTATTAGTACAACATGAAAGAAAGACCTCATGTAATGGCACCGATTGTTTCAGAAATATTGTGCACAGCTATTCACCTGTTTCCTACAATATCCCGACAATCACAATGTATTTAAGATGGGACTTAATGTACTGTAGTATTCTCATTTGAAGGCTTCAGAACCTCTGTTTATTTCAGAGACTGAAACTGAAGATAAAAATAAGACAAACAAAATCTCAGAAGCTATTAATAGTTCCATACTTACCGAGATCATTAATAAATTCATTGGATTCCTCCCCAACAATGTTTCTCTTCCAAACCTGGAAACTAAATTGTTGACAGTGAACAAAAACAACATATGTTTAGTTTTCAACAGAATGTTAATTTAGGTTTGAAGAACCTGATTTCTGCAGTGTGTATTGGTCTAAACTTCTATTAAAACCAATGACAGTCAGAGATTCATTTCAAGCAAAGACCAGGTCCTACATTAGCGGTATGACATTGTAATTGGCAAAGACTGAGAATTAATAACTTGTGTCAAGCTAGTTGTCGTGATACAGCTACTGTTTCAGGAAGCAGCTTCTCTTCAGAACAGAAACACAAAGAAAGTTTGTCCTTTCTGTTTAATGCCTTATCTTACCTACAGTCACCAAATCATCTTTTTTCACAGTCTAACACAGGGGTCCTCAAACTTTTTAACCAGGGGGCCGGCACGCGGATGCAGTGGCAGGCAGCCATCTGCGGCTGCTTGGTTTCCCCCCCCAACCCCCGTGTGTGTGTGTGTCTGTAAATACTGGGGGCTGGATTGAGGACCCTGGGGGGCCGTATCTGGCCCGCAGGCCGTAGTTTGAGGACCCCTGGTCTAACAGATAGTTGGAAGATGAGAAAATGGACCTCAGCTGTATGTATATGGCTGGAGGAGTAATATCACCCCTAGGTATCAGGTTTCCATGCAGGACAACTGCTTCCAATGTCTGTTTGGAAGCATCAGCAGGATCTAAATGACCTTACAAAGGGAGTACTCAAACGGAAAGAAAGGGATATTTGACTGTTTCCCAGTTTTAATTTTTTTCACCGCCTTGTTGGACAAGGACAAGGTTTCAACCATATGCTGACACTTCGCTAAAGTTAAGGCGTTCTGGAGGCGAAGTGGGAAAAGGGAGCAAACTTGATGAATGCTACCAATTCAGAGTACACGAGTACTGCCAGAAGAATTACAGTATAGAAGGTGCACATTCTAATTTAGTGGCTCTACAGTGTCTAAAAAGAGTAATTGCCTCTTGTGTTTCAGCTTCACAGTAAGGAACAGCAAGGTGCCGCCTTCTCACGTCACTGAACTGTGAGCTCCCAGAGACGGGGCTGGACGTCATTCTGTGCTTGGCACTGTGACCGAAAGCACCACCTGATTCCACCTGGCTGTTCCTCACTGCTGCACAAGGAGCACAGGTTCCTCTGCTGTGGTTAATAAAGCATTTCACACTGAGTACTTGCGCTGTCGGAGACAGCTGAAATCTCAATCCACATCTACGTTTTTCAGCTAACCTTTTACAGTATTTCCATTCTCTTTGTCTCTTACAGATTGTGATCTATTTATAACAGCTCAGCTATTTCTAAACCTCAAGCAGACAGAAAATTGATGTGTCATTGTAAGGATATGCCTTTGAAATGGTTGGGTGGGAAAAGAAAGAAAAAAAAAACAACACAGGAAGGTGACAAAAAGTCTTTGTCTATGTAGCAGTATTAACATTTCTTACCTTTTTTCTATGCCACATTCACGACTTCCTAAATCAGCACATCAACTGTGAATTCTAACTACCTATGCTTTTTGAAGTAATTTACTAATTCCTTTTCTTCTTTCTCCTCTCTTCTGCCTGTTCTATTAATGGTTGAGAAAAGGTCTGCTGCCTGCAGGGTTGGACAGTTTTATCTGCTTTTAGGATGTACAACCTAGCTCCCTGAGGATTTCTTATATTGCTACAGTGTGTTGTTAACTGTTTATTACCAGAAGGTTCAAAACTGTCAAAGTACTTATGGGGGGTGGGGGTGGGGAAGAAAGATTGTAAGTGCAAAACCAATTGCAAAGTAAGAAAGAATTCTATTTTAGCATAATATATGGATTTTTTTTTCACACAGAGACATTCAGACATAGATCCCATATGAATTATAGGAAAAAAATCAATATGGTCTCCTCATTTTGAAAAGAATATATTAGAGTTGGAAAAGGTTCAGAGAAGGATGCTCAAAAGTTTGGAATGACTTCTCTGCCTGGAACAGCTGAGTAGCCTAGTATTCATCAGTCAGGAAAAGAGGCAACTTAGCAGGGATAGAGCAGATTTAGTAAGTCATGAATTGGAGAAAGCAGATTGATTTACCCTTTCTTCTCCTGCATGGATTAAGGAACATCAAACGAAGCTAGTAGGAGACATGTCCAAAGCTTGCAAAGATATTGCAGATGCTAAAAGTTTGTCAGGTTCCAGGGGAGGCTGGACAAATGCGTGGAAGAGAAATCCCCAGGTTCCTAGACAGAAAAAAAAAAAAAAAAAAAGCAGCAATCCAACTCAGGAGCCCCCTGAGCTGAAAACAGAGTGTGAGCCATGTTTGCCTCGTTCATCCTGTTCTTACTTTTCCCCATGCAGCCCTTCAAGGCCATTTTTGGGAGATGGTATCCTGGGCTAGACAGTCCTTCAGTGTGACTCAGCATGGTTGCTTTTATGTCTTTTTGTTTCTAAGAGCTGTGATCTTCTGGGAAACAATTAAAAGAGATTAGAGTAACAATAAATCAATAGTCCTCACACATTTTGTACCACAGTTTGTTTTCCCTTCAGTTATTCAAAATATCGTGCTTTCTTATAATTAAATGTTTCAAGTAAGCACTAGATCTGTTTTTGCAGATCACCTCTGGGCCACTGATGGTTTCATGGACCCTTGAGTTCCCTAGGCCACCATGTAATCAATTCTACTAACCCTCATGCTTCACCTTAGAGCTTATAGATATCCTGAGTTAGGAGGGCATTTTTCTTATTCTGCACAGCCATTCTAATGTACTTAAAACAGCAGCATTTCCTCTTCATGCAGGTCCATCAGTATGCAAGTGTGACAGAAGGAGAAGCCAGAGCAAGCTATCAGCAGCTGGGGGCACCTTCTTGACATCAGTCATATCTAAGTCAGAAAAGCAGCAGTCAGATGTTCCTTGTGTCTTCCATAGCCTTGGCCACTGACAGCAGCAACAGCGGGAAATGTTAAGCAAAGCCTCAGGTCTCAGTTCTTTCTTTCTTTGTAGCACGCGTGCTGAATAATATCACTATGAAGTGTGCAAATACCATCAGCTCTGAACTGTAAGATTTTTTGTTATTCAGGTTGTAATGGAATAAAAAAGTTAAATACCCTGAACACTATGGAGGACAACTGCGAATCAGCCCTCCTGATGCCTATAAACCCTTCGGACAGCACCCTCAGAATTAAGACTTCTAATCTTGAAAATTCTCTGGTAAAGTGGGTTATTTATAATCTCCACTGGCAAAAATTAAAACGTGTATGGACATAAGTGTACATGACACACTGGTCGCCTGTCTGCCTTGTATATCTCTGTATTTAAGTCAATGCAGTGTCACTAAAACAGAAACCAGTAATTGGTTTACAAAACCTGTCTTGAGAGTACCCACCTTCACCTTTATTAGCTAGACAAAATGGGTAAACCTTTGGACTGAGCTGGGTGGGGGTGATCTGGCAAGAGCAGTGGCTGAACAAATATATGTGGTTTATACAAAAAAGGCTCAATAGGAGGAAATGGATATGGGAAGGGTGGCTACTAATTAACTCAGGCCTATCTGGGAAACGGAGACAGAAAGTGAACTGAACTAACATTTCAACTCTATGGGGCTGAACTCTCATTTAGCTATTTACTGAGCTGAACCACTTTAAAAATATGACTGAGCTCTATTTTTTTTTTATGACATAGCTAAATACTGCCCACATTCTACATGTCAGATAGGTGTGAAAGAATAACACGGATCTACAAGTTCCCCTTCCTGGACAAGAAAGCTGAAGGTTACACAGTGTGGGTCACTGAAATCTTTGGCAAAAAGCTTCCAAGTATTTAAGACAAAGCGATGTCTTCCAGGGTGGATGTTTTCCTTCACCACCTAGAAATAACTCCACATATTCCTGAGAGGTCTGCCTCTGGTTGTGACTATGCAGTGACAAAGTCACAATTCGTTGTTGCAGTCATTTTGTAGTGACTAATTATGTTACCTACAAGCATTATGACTGCTTATTTGAATAACTAATAGAAGCAGATGAACAACTGTGAAACAGGGAGATGACTGCTTGTACAAATACCCTACAACCTCCTGAAACTGCGTACTGGACGACCTGACAGAATATTGGGCTTTTTCCTTCTGTAAATACTAGGGATTTTTTTACTTAAAAAGTGAAGAAGGTGGGAAATTCTTAGACAGGTGGGAAATTTCCTCAGAAGAAAAGACAATTGAAATACTCCTGAGGAAAGAAGCGTGGCTAAGTGAGCGCATTTTAATATGGCATGGATTTGTTTGTCCTGTGCTAAAAAAAAATATAAATCCTCGCTTCCTTCTGTAGAGCTGGGTAACAGCTGATCAATGGCAGCATTACAGGCTTGCATGTGAAGCAGTGGTTAGATTATTTGTTTAGAAAGAAAAAGCATGCATCCCTTCTAACATATGTAGAAGATATCCTGATTGGATATCTATTTATAACAGTTTACAGAACAGCTTTTCTTTTCTTTCCTAAAGAAGTGGAAAATATATTCCGTGTGTTGATTTCTAAAGCAACACAGAAATTCCAGTCACGTGGTATCTGAATCCTCTTCCTCTGGATCCCATAATCCTGGGTCATTGTGCTATGTGTATTTTCTAGTATGTGCACTGCAAACATACATATAAACTACACTTACACTTTAGCTCAATAATAGGATCTATCTTCTATGCAATGACAAGATGCCATTTGTTATCAACAGCGTATAGCATCTTACTATTTCATCTCTAAAGTTAATGTTGGTATTACAACAAGATGGTAAAAGTTACTTACTTTACAGAAGGAAGAACTAAAGCAGAACAGTGAAAAAGCTACAAACTTATTTCTCAAGGTCTGCCTCTTCTGACTATTTGGACTACGTTGAAAACCGTATGTTGCTATTGTAATTAAGATGTCAGCCAGCTGTACCTGCAAAATTCAGATGGTGAATCTTCTTCCTAGTAAAAAATTACTAGGAAGTAACTAGACGATGGTGAATTTTCCAAAAGGCTTAAAAATCTACAGGGATGCAAGTGGTGGCACAGCAAAAGGAATGCACAGGCCAAATGTGTTTCATGATTCTCCTACTCAGTCATGGGGAAAAAAAAGGTTTCCACTAACACTTCAGATTGAAAATGATTTTTTTTTAACATAAAGTCTCTGCTTTCTTACAAAATTTTTAAACTATTATAAACCAAACAAAAGATGTTTCTACTTGGTGCTGGCCAGAACTTTCTCATCTTTAATTTTTTTTAGGCTACAAACGTCAATAAAATCACTTTTCAAAGTGTTTTAAATTTATGAAACAACGTCCCAGGCTAATTCTACATGGTGCTATGTCTCCTAGGCAGAAGCACACCCTTTAATTCAAGCAACAGATTTGTGTGCTTTAATATCTTGGCAGGTCCCAGATTGAAACCCTGCTGTTAAGCCCTGCAGCTAACCATACAATAAAGCACCTTCTCACTCCTAGAGTCTGAAGAAGTGCTCTTAGCAACAGTTCTACAAGGTAGTGCCTGCATTTTTCTTGGCAGACAGAGGTGTGTCAAAGTATGACTAAATCACACTGAGTTGCATGTTATTTCTGAAATAATTATATATTCCCATATACTATGCTTAGCTGCATGAACCTCTGTGCCAGCTTGTTCTCACAGAAACAGAGAGTGAGCAAGAGAGGAGGGACTGTCCAGCTCTGGACAGGAGAACCAGTGGCACCATGAAATCCACAGGGCAGACAGATGACTGAGATTACAGAGAGGAAGTAAAGATACTAGAGACCATGTATTTCCTTGAGATCAACTAAGATCTTTATTGTGCCCTGCCACAGCTGCCACTGCCTTACTTCGCTGAGTAGTATGTCCCTGGGAACGGATATCCACTGAATGAGGGCTCTAGGAACCAAGTACTTTGACCCTGTCACTTCCATTGAATGTTTGTTTATGAACCAGGATGATCACATTTCTCAAAAAAACCCCAACAAACCAAACAAATGCTTTCCCTTCTGACTTGCTACACATCTTTTCCACTAGGTTAATCATTATACACAGAGCTGGTAAATTGAGTTGCATTGAAGCTAGCATTTGCTCATAATTGCCCTATATTGGAGGCTGGTAATTTACACTTAGAGTAGAATATATCTGCAGCAATGAGTGATATATGCCTATTTTTTAATGGCTTAAAGGCCTCTATTTATTCTGCTGACCTAATTTTTCCCCTAATTTTTAAATTCTCTAATCTGCTTTGCTGTCCTTTGCATCATTTCTGGCATTAAATGAGATATCTTTCCCCAGGCAATGTTCTTCAAAGGCATTATTTTATGAACAGTTTCAGTTGTACGCCAGAATTAAATACAATAGAAAGAAATTGTGAAAAATATTCTTAATATTGACTTTTAAAATCAAATGTAGACCTTTTCAAGTGAAAATTAATAGCTGTGGGAGGTGTCAGATGAGTAATGTGGAAAGGTTTGAATACACACACATCCATTTAATAAGATACTGACTGTCATGCTGTCAGCCAAACTGCCCTGCTGAAGAGCCTCACTTTAATTTAGAGCAACAAATTCTTAAAATAAACAGCTGAGGTGTTCTCTGCACTCATCAAATCCCTGGACTGTCAGAAAGCTACTAATTACCATCAAATGCTTTTGTGCTTAATTCACTGTGATTTTGACTGGAACAAAATGAGGTAACAAGGCATTCACTATGACCCCTGAGAAGGAAAGATTTGGTACCAGATGGTTTGAGTCAAAGCGTGTGACATTCCAGCTGAACTACAGAAAAAACAGGGAGGCCAACAGGAATCTTACATACAAGACTGAGCTCCTAAAATAGATTTTTAATTATTCTAAATGTTTGGGGGTTTTGGGGTTTTTTGTTGGTTTTTTTTTTTGTTTTTGGGTTTGTTTTTTTAAACTGCTTCTTGAATAGTATCATTCCACCACAATAGATCATACAGGGAAAATTTCAGGCTAACAGTAGTTGGCAAGATAAGCATATAATCTGCATTTAAAACCTGATGTACATTCATTGATATAAAAGGTAAGAAAAGCACTACCTTTAAAGTTAACTGAACCAATGCTAAATGCGAGACAGAATTACAAGCGGGCCAATAGCGCTTCAAAACGCTACTGACAAAGGAGTTCCTGCAATGTTTTACAGTAAATCAGTCAAGTGACATGAACTTACTATTTGGAATATTGTTCCTCCTCAAGGTGGGTATGTAATTCCAGTAGATGATAATTATGAGTTACATACAATTCAGTGGAAGTTTATAAGGATATATTTAAAATATTAAGCAACGTTCAGAAATAAGACTTTTAAAACATCTGGATAATTAGTTTCATTAAGGTTACATCTCCATTGATACTGCTCTAGCTCTTGCTAACATAAGTCCATCAGCTGATCTTTCTGTGTCACATGCAAATGTGTTAATTAGCCTTATTCATAACTTCCTTTGTTTCTGAGCTGATCAGTGTAAGGAATTATGCCTACATTTTTCATTCCAACGCTAGGGTAAAATCTGCGGAGCTACTGGAGACAGGCTTGCGCAGGGGAAGGGAGGCACTGAAGTCAGTAAGCCTAGTTCCCTACTGCACCGTATCTGTGCAGTGCTGGTCAGTGAAATGGGTCCAGCAAACTGCTATTTCTGGGCTGGAAGGTAAGTTGCCTCGTGACAGGATTTTGCACTCCAGTGTGCACTCCTTTTCCATGAAGAAAGTTACTTCACAGGGCTAAAATCATTCAAATAACAGGTTGAAGGTTTCTGCTCACTAGGAGAAAATTACATGCCCCATGCGGTATTTTTAAAAAACCTCCTATACCTTAAGAGTCACGTTTCATTAATTGGCTGTTATTGCATCTCTTTGAATCATTACAGACCACATCCTGGTACAAGATTCTGCATCAGTAATGTATATATATACGGGAAGTCTGGTGCTGGTGAAAAATGTAGTCAAAATAAATTTACGGGTAGTAAAATTGTTTTGGATGAGAAGAATGCATGCAACTAACTCAAAGTTAATCCAGGTTTGATTAGTACTACATATTGTAAAACCTGTATTCCAGATAGCTAAGTCAAACCAAGTCAGAACCTGAAAGCTGTTCTGCACCCTTGGTTCTTGGAGTCTACCAGAGAGATTTCTTAAGAAACAGCAGTACCACTTTGTGCTCTATACCGCTAGTCTTACAAGTTCTATTTTCCTGTACTTTTTGACTGCTATTTTCATGTAATACAAGCAAAGCACCTCAAATAACATCCTGTTAACATAAATAAACTTGAATTTAATTTCTTATAGAAGCACAAATTTAGAGTAAATCTTGAATTAACTGATATTCTGGGACAGTGCTATTTCAAGAGGTCCAATAGGAATGGTATTTTGAAATACAGACCCACACTGTGTGAAAACCACATGCCTTTTTCTCTTCCTACATACAGGCAGCTCTGACTCTCACAGAATCAAGCACATACACTGTGCACAGAACAAGAGACATGATGACACAACGGGATGCAATACAAGCATCATTTGCTAAGCAGACTCCTGAAGTCTTGCAGGCAAGCTTCCGAGTGAGCGCTGGCTGCCACTGTACCATCACTTGCACTACCAGGGAAAAAGGAACTCAGTTTCATTCTTTCCAGACCTGGGAAACTCAACCTTAGAGAACTAATTAGACACCCAAAGACACCCTCAGCAGTTAGATAACCTTGGGGGATTTTTCTGGTCCACCAGAAGTTAACCATCTTACCAACAGAAAATTCACTTTCCTGGCCCCATTCCCACACACACTCCCTACAGCTATTTCCACCCACGCTACAGCTCTTTTTAACTGTGTTTAAAAAGCTGAGAGAGAAATGTGCTGCTGCTGCTAGTGCTCCTCCTCCTCAGGTGGGCGGGTTGGTAGCTGGTCAGTTTTCTGCAGCATTTCTCATTGCTGGATGCGTGGGAGGCTGAGAGCAGGAAGAGAAGGAAGCGGTCCTCTTAGGAAGGGAGGCATATTAAAGCAAGTGGGAAGCAAATAGCCCCTTCCCACCTGCACATGTGCAATTATATGCAAATTAAAACCTAACACAATAGATCTGCAAGCAGAGCTTTCCAAGCTGTGGTCCTAAAAGGTATCGAACAGCTTGGGTCTCAAAGCCCAATTCAGGGGTGACCTGATCTCTAGGAAGACAGCATTTTTCACCCACAAAGAACAGACCCGTGGGGAGGGAAGAGGGCGTTCCTTACAGTTATGGTTTTATATGTAGGTGGAGGGTGGTTTGAGGGGAGGAGTGACAGATTGCTTGTGGCAGCAGGGAAGAAAGATGTAGGAGGGTGTTTGCCCAGGGTCCTGTCTAACCTAGGGGGTACTGGCAGGGCGGATGCAGTGCGGGTGGTATGTCTAAGCCAGGGTGGTGGGAGGGGAGGAACCCACTGGTGGATGAACCTCGCTTGGAGCCGCTCTCCCAGCCCCATCGACACGATAGTGTCTGCAGCAGCACCCTGCCACCCCCACACTTTCCCTGGTGCCCTCTGAGGCCAAAAGAAAATGGAAACTACTTCACTCGCACAGTTTCATGATTTGCTTTCATCCTTTTCCAAACACTTACAGCTCCCCACTGATAAAGATGCAAATTAACTGGTAAAAAGAAAAAAAGGGAAAGAGGAAAAAAAGGTTGGGTTCCCCCTCCCGCCCCTTTCTTGTTACAGGAGAAATTCACTACTGCTTGCCATTAGTTGTGCCCTCATCCCAAATCTATGACTTCAGATGTTACATGGATGCATTATCTGAAAAATCTCTGACCAAAAGCCCTGAGGAAGGCAGTCTGTTCTAGGATGACTCATGTTACAGATAAAAGCGAAAATTTGCTTCCCCGTATTGCATATGTGTTTCCTGTGTTTCAGAACTTCCCTGGGCTGGCCTATCATTAAAAAGTGGAGAAACAGATAATTTCCTCTTAGTCTACTTCTACTCTCACTGACGTCAATGGAAGACACTCCAGATCTGAGTCTTTAGTACTAGGTGTCCATGCTGGTGCAAGGAAATTTGGACCCGTGTCATCTGTGGAGGTGTTTTAGTGTTTTCAACTGAGACTGGACTGAGAAAAAACAATTTGAGGATTCTTTGTCAGTACAGTAATAACCAGTTAGCACGGATGAACTGGAAATTTTCCCATTCTGTTCTTCAGGCCTTCACAGACTCATTTTTCCTTAGCCTCATACGCTGTAAGGGATGCACTTACTACCCACACGTAGAGAAATCAGATGCCAGCTGTTAGATCGGCAGAGGAAAAGATTAAATTTACAGCAAGCCTGGATGCAGCAGCACAGGACATGATGAAGTACTTGTACCATTTATTATCTGGTCTTGATGAACTACACTGGGAGCTCTCAGAGGCAAGTAAGTGAAAGACACAAATTAATGATTAATTAGGGGTATATAGGTGGCATACGGAACATAGCTGAGCTGCTCTTGGAATCCTTCTTGGGAGAAAGAGCTCCCACATCCTGAAGTTACATGTTTTTCTGGAAAAGAAACCAAAAAAACCCAGGAACAAAACCCGAAAACATCTGCTCAACTCTAAAGTCCTCCTACAGTCTGCAATTTGTTTTCTCTTTCCAAACCTGCTGAACACACTGCCAGGAAATTTCTCCAAGGGGAGGAATTACAACCTGCCTATCCTTCTCGCTATTGCACTTGCAGTCCCTGAGTTCCTGGCCTGGTTACTAGGAGTGCTGCTCACCCCTAGTATACCCAGTCTCCTGCAGCCCTCTTTCCTAATAGTAGTATCATCCATAAACTCCCAGGTTAAAGGTCATCCCATTCCTGCTTATTCTCATGTGACTCCATTATTTTCACTCTTTTTCCTATTTCTGATTCTTTATTTACTGCCTTTTATTTACTTATTAGAAAACATTTTCATTTTGATATTCCACTCTGCAAAAAGAAAAAATAATATAGTGTGCAGGAGAACTACTAAACCCCAGGATGGTATCTGAGTTACTTTTTGGACTGGCCTGCAGTCAGTGAATGGCTAGCTGTGAGCAAATTGCAGTTCTCTAACACCTACCACTCCCCTACCCCAAAAACCCCTATAGGTAAATTCAAGTAATCACCAGCACGTTTCAAAAGTAAGAAGAACATTAGGCTCAAGGAAGATGGCTCTTCTTCTTGAAACCAATTTTGAAAAAAAAGGGAAAGAATTTAAAGAAAACATGAGGCATAAATTCAGTGTCAATACCATGGAAAGAAATCAGTAGCTGTCGCAAGACAATGCTTGCTGTTACTTCATTGCTTACTAAAGAGTAGGTTCCACCCTTGTTCTAAATCAGACATACAGCTGGAAGACAACAAAAAAGGGGTCTACACCATTATTTACACTGAATCTAGGGGTGGAACAGATTAACAGCAGCATAAGATGAATCAGATCACTAACTTCTATTTTGGACTCCAGAAACCGACATCCTATGTAATCATGTCCTGATCACAGCCTTGCCCATGTGAAGGTAGAATTTATTAAGAGATTTCCAGGGGTTTCAACCAGCCTCCACCTGTTCTAACCCAAGGTTAGCTTCCACACGCTGATTTCTTCATTTCCACAATGACACTGACAAAAAGATTATCCTATAGAAAGGCTCTGTTCTTGTTTGTCTGTGAAATGTGCAGACTTTCAGACATAGGATATGAAGTACAGAAATGTTACCTGCTTATCAAACTACCCATAATTTGCTTATGCCTAGATGAGAGATGCAGAGTTATCTCATCCTCAAAAATAATTTTTTAAATATAAACCTGAGTAAAGGTTCAGATTTGGCAACGGTGATAATTTGGTGTCGTCTAGACTTGTTTAGATCTAATTGCATGGTACTTGCTGTAAAACAGCATATAGGGCTGTATTTATTCAAGATGACACCAACAGGCTGCATCTTTGATGATCACATAATCTGTAGGTAAAAGCTGCAATAGTCTGGATTGCCTAATGAATTCTGCAATTAATTCGCAGTAGGCAGTCTCCTGCCTGCAAGAGCACCTCATGTCCTGTTATTTTTTTGTTCACGGTCTACAGGACTGAAAACTGAGGCTGCATAATACAGAAATGTTCTGTGTCTTTCTTTGTGCCTATTTAGTTTGATTAAAATTTTTACAACCAAATATAATATATTACTGTAACGGAAATGCCAATACAGATGACACTGCTATAAGCAGGGGCTGAATCATTTCTTGAAATGAAGAGCAAGGTTGCCCTCTGGGGACTACTAGAGAAGTGCTTCTGAGAGCTGGGATTTTGGTTTTGGGTGGGTTTTTTTGTTTGGTTTTGGAATTATTTTTTTTTGTTCCAGCAAAATAATTTTGCTACAGTGTTTTAAGATTATTATTATTTTTAATATGAACGTGAATCGGCATAACCAGTGCTACGAATCTGCTGCATTGAGAGAGGATGAAGCTGTATTTCTACCTGATGTGCTGTATTGTTGTTTACCTCGTGGTTCACCATGCTTTTCAGTCTCAGTCTCATGCAGGTGTGTGTCAGCCTAAAAAAATCCGTGGAATGGTCTTAGTAACTGAAATAAAACTGAATTTAGTACTATCAACTCCTAGCGTGATGACCATAAATTCTCAAACATCGTGATCTTCTAGTTAAAAAAAAAAAAAAAAAAAAAAAAAAAAAGGGCTGTTTTCCCCACTGTAATTTCTGAGCCTGTTTATGCTGAGCACACGCTGTGTTTGAGCTCACAGCTGCCTGTCACTACTGCCAGGGCAGGAACCATACTAGCTGCTTAATCCCTGTTATTTATCTTCTGGGATAACCAGTTTTTGGTGGGATGTTACACTCGGCCAGCCCGCCGAGCATGTGTCAGCAGCCGAGGGCAGCGCAGGTGCGGCTGCAAGTGCAAAGGCTCAGGAGAAGAAACCGGGGGGGGGGGGGGGGAGAAATTAAAAAACTGGTTTTGCTGCTGAAAACAGTCCGTCAAAACGCAGTTTCAGCCCACAAAGTTCAGCCCCGAAGGTAACGTGGCAAGGCCGGCTCTCCCCGCCTCGGCAGCCGCCCCCGCGGGCGTTACCGCTGCGGTGAGGGCAGCTCCCCTCGGCCTGCCGGCCCAGCCGCGGGCGGGGAGCGGCCCGGGGCAAGGGGAGCCCTTCGCGCAGCCACCGAGCAAGGGGGCCGCAGCCCTGCGTACGCACCCCGTGCCCGCCCGGCTGACCTTCTGCCTCAGTCGCTACGTTGACTGGAAACGGGCTGCTCGGGGGACGGAGGGCGGCCGCCCCTCAGGGAGACCGGGAGGCGGTGGCAGCCCCTCGATCCGCCCATGCAGCCGGGTCAGGGTGAAGGAAGCGCAGCCCAGCCCGCCTGCCGCTGCCCTGCGCATGCGCTTTATGCCAGCCCCGGCGGTCGTACCGGTTACCCGATGACGGCGATCGACCGCGCCGGCTGCCGCCATGGCAGCCCGGGTGCTGAGGCCGCTGCCCAGGTAACGGGGAAGCGGTGGGGGCCGCCCTGAGGCGCGGCCGGGCCTCCCCCGCGCTCCCCGCCGCTGAGAGGATTTCGGTGGCGCCGGCCGCGGCGGGCGGCGGGGAAGCGATCCTCGGGAAAGGCCGGTGGTGCTGGGGATCGGAACCCACTAAGCTGGTGTAAAAATGTCATTTAGGCCTAGATTTGCCAGGCCCAGATTAACTTTCCCGTTCTAAAACGAGCGTGTACTTAAAAATTAGTTCAGGACGCCAGGACGTTAGCATGTGACATGTTACTTGGCTGTGTTTCATGCTCTTAGGTAGCCGAAAG
Organism: Falco punctatus; assembly: GCF_963210335.1. NCBI lineage: Eukaryota > Metazoa > Chordata > Aves > Falconiformes > Falconidae > Falco > Falco punctatus. The sequence continues at coordinate 4,512,095 of NC_137588.1, forward strand.
GTAAAGTTGCTCGTTAATTCTGATGCAAGCCAGGCAGCTGAAGCCCAGCAAATGCCCTTGTCTTCCTCAATAGAGTACAGTGACAATTAATTAATAACAGCCTCATTACTTAAATTGAGTAACATGTTCCCAAAATGACCCGGCATCGGTGTCTCCTGTCAGCATTGGAAGCCTGAGCCTTGTCCAAGCTTCTGCATAAACCCTGCGTGAACATATAAGAAGCTTTGGAAATTTACAAGATTTTGACAAGACCTTTTTTTTTTTAAAAAAAAAAAAAATGCTAGTGTTTAAATGGGAAAACATCTTTAAAAGACACACTGCTAAGCATCAACAATTCCCCAAATGCTTTGTTTTATTATTTCCAGGTTCTCCTAACCTGGAATTGAACACATCGAAAACATGAGTATCTGTTATCCATTTCCTAGTAAGCACAGAAGTTTCCAACTGTTTTGATACTCCAATTGTACTATAATTTATTGTTTTTAAAAACAAGAATGTAAAACAATTGTGTTTAGAATTTTTTCTGATAAAGCTTTGCTTTACTCAGCAGCCATATGTTTGGGGATTGTGTCGCTGGTGTATGCAATCTTTTTAATATTTCTTTTTCAGACTGAAGCCATTCAACAGACTACAACTAATATTACAACATTTGGTAAGAACAGCATCTTATTTGACTGAGTTGGAAACTTTTAGGACTCTGAACTCCCCTGAGATGGACAAGCACATGCAACTTCTAATGTGTCTGCTCATGTGGTTCTGAATGCCATCATTTATTGCTCAGGCATAACGCTGCCCACATCTTTAAGCACTTTATTACAAGTTTCTATTATACTGTAAATTAAAGCTTAATTATTTTTGCCTTACCTGCTTTTATAGTTATTTTCTGTATTAGCTTCCACATATTTCTTAAATAGCATTCAACTGTGAAGTTGAAATCAATTGTGAAAATAGTTTAAGGATTTGTTTTCTACTGTTAAAAGTTACAGACGAAGCCATGTGTAAATTTGTATTTGGAGTGTCAAAGGCCTGTAGGAACACATGGAATTGTTATTGTTACAATTGTTACAAGTTACATTGTTGCAAGTATTTTCAGAATGTCAGTTTCAAGGAACCATGGTTTTGTGTATTACTGGTTGGGTTTGGGTTTTTTGTTTGTTTGTTTGTTGTTTTTTTTAACAAAAAATATTAAAGAGTGTGTGGCTCAGAAACTTGTCTGAGGATTATTACTCTGAAGGACTCAAACATAAATTGGTTTCAAAAGAACTGTTTGTTAGGGAAATGAAAGTATAACTTTAAGTTCCCACTTGAAGTGGGAAAGCCTTAGCATGCAATTCAAGAGGCATGTTTTATGATCTTAAGTAGTGTGGTTTGAGAATGTATTTCCATAAACAGTCTTGTATGTTACTCCAAGTATCTAACTGATGACATTTGCTTTATGTATTTGTTTTTGCATGTACAGAAAATGTCTAATCAAATGGATTCGACAGCTGAAGTCTTGTTGGAAAAGAGAGGAGGTGCAGGAATAATAACTTTGAACAGACCCAAGGCTCTCAATGCAGTAAATCTTTCTATGATCCGACAAATTTACCCACAAATAAAGGTTAGTAGCTCTGCTTCAACCCCTCCACTATAGAAACATTATCCAAAACCGATTTTAAAATTCAGTCTGACACTTCCTAGTGTACTGATTTAAAGAATGAAAGTCTGTGTGAGTGCATTGGCCAATGAGCTCAGATTGATAGGATGGGAAAGAACAGACAGTTTCAAGCAAGTTAGAAAGAGGAGAAACAAGCTGTCAGGCAAAGTTAAATATAGTATCTGGATAGATAGACACCCATCTTAAAACCAGAAGTGAATTAAAGGCAGGCAGTGCTCAGCATTTATATGTTCCTTTTGGCAACACCCAGCCAGTCAGTCAGCATGCACGAATTCCAGGGTATACGATGGTGTTGCCTCTTGGTTGGGTACATGTTTTGTGGGGAGGCTGCGTGGCTGAAATAAAAGATATGAGCCATTAGGAAGAAAGATGCTGTCAGCATCATTCCTTAAAGAAAAGCTTCATGGATTTACCGGCACTGTTTCTATAAGCTAGTGAAGTACTGTGACATTTTAAGCATGCAAATAATCTTTTTTAATTTAAAGATATTATCACATGCACAAAGTCAAACATATTAGACACCAGTGTGTGTTGAATAGTTGCCTGCCTTTTGGTATTTTGGTAGATGGTTGTGTTGCAAATTTATGCATTCTTTGAAGAACACTTAAAAGAAAGAAATACCTAACCTGTCGTGCTGAGTACTAGGCTTTATTTGAAGCACAACCTTAAAAGGTGGCATGACTTTGAGCACAGTTGCTGGTATACAGAAATATCATGTTTCTCTTTTCATCTTGATACACTTACTTGGATAAGGGGTATATAAGCATAGTTGAAGGCAGGGAAAAAGCCTGTAAAAAGCATCTTTTTCTCAATACCACTGCTGAAGTCTCGTGCCAGTGTATTTAATTCAGGAAAAAACAACAACCCCCCACTGTAGTCTTTGTACCTAGCAAAACATCTGTGCACAAATTGGTTTGATCCAGTCCTTGACTAGCATTGATTGCAGTCATTTTGACAAAACCAAACAACAATTTAAACGTCATTTTCCTTACCACACATCTTAGATTTACATAACTTTTATGATTTGGCCTGAAACATTGTTACTGTATCATCAAGAATATTCCCAGCTTTCTGCCCCAGCACTGTATTCCCACTAGGATTTATGTCAAGTGCTGTTTCAGGGAGCGCTACCTTTCTTCAGAGATTGGGAGCTCTGCTCAGGTGTTTTTCTGAAGTATGTGCGGCAATTTTGCTGATCTCTGATGTGAAGGTTTAGTAGGATGCAGGAGTGGCAGAAAGATATATAACTCTCGAACTCCAGTTTAGGACAAACTATTTTAAGTATGGTTTGATTTGCTTTTTGAAAAAGTAAAATAAGAATTACAGGCAATATACAGAGAAAGCATTTTTTGCACAGAATTTCGTCTTACATGGAAACATTTACTTATTTTTAGACTTGGGAGCAAGATCCTGAAACTTTTCTAATAATTATAAAGGGAACTGGAGGCAAAGCTTTTTGTGCTGGGGGTGACATCAGAGGTAAGGACTATAATCATTTAAACATTTGACATCTTGATTTTCTTTATTTGCTGCAACTCGGGTAAACAGAGGCTTGCTACACAGCAGTAAGAGAGATTAGTTGTGCTGGCTTCTTACGACACCTTGATGTGCAGATGCTATTTATTTGTCAGGAGACAGCTGTCAGAACATGGTATAAAGGAGTAAAAATTGGGGTTTTAAGAATAACTGGTCATAGCAGCAAGTCATTCCTAGGGAGAGAGGGATCTTGTCTCTACCTTCACAGATTTTGATTACTAACAACTTCTTTAGAAGAAATTTGAAGGGTCCTAAAAGCTAGATTTGTTGCTATTGGACAATTTGTGTCTGCTCTTTGAGATGGCTAGATACAGAGCTGACAGTGGTGATCAATGTATCTGTGATTATTTTGTAACTATGAACTGTAGGAAGTCTTCACACTAAAAATTAGCAGTTGTTTTAAATTTCAAGTAAACAAGCAGCACAGGTTATTGTTAAATTATGTCCTGCTCAAATTGGCTTCTTAGTTTTAGTATTCACAGTCTCCAGCATAATAAATTGATTCAAATTTGAAACTTTGCATTCATATATAAGTTTGAGCAAGTTTTCTCAAATAAAATAAAGCAGGATTAAGTTGCTGTTTGATTGCTGTAGGAAAAAAAATTATGTGATACTATTTTTTTTTTACTTGTATTTTCTGTTTATACTTACAGTTAACTTCAGAATTCTTATTTCTTTTAAGCCATCACAGATGCAGGAAAAGTTGGAGGCAGACTGGCACAAGATTTCTTCAGAGAAGAATATATGCTGAACAATGCCATTGGTATGTTTAATAGCAAATTCTGAAACAGTGCAATTCTCATAATAGTGGCTTTGAATGTAAATTCACTTTCTTTCTTTGCTAATCTATAAAGGACTGTGATAACGTAATAGAATTAGTATTATTTTTTTTCACCAAGTTCAATACCAGTAGTGTAACATACCTAATTTTTATACCTCGCATGCAGGATTTCTTTTGTTTACACTATTATGATAGCTACTTTATCGCATCCCATTGTTCTGGGTAGTTATATTTCTGCTACAGATGAATTCAGTCTTAGACGCAGACAGTGCAGTTCTGCACTAAGTATCATTGATCTGCTTCAAAGAAGACCTGAGATAAAAACAGATCTACAGACAATCATTAATATTCCGTTAGAAAGCAGAAGACCAAATTATATTAAAGCTTTCCATTTAAATAAACTGCATAAATGAATGCTCAAGCTAGGAGTTAACTGCCTTAGTTTATTGCAAAGAACCTAGGAGTACGTGGTCTTAGAATAAGTAACAGCAAAGACACTAGGTAAAGTTTACTGGGGTAAAAGACATTAAGAAAGGGTATGAATTCTTTAGGGTGAAAATCGAGAGTTGAATGTTTTGGTGAGAAGAAACTTCTCCAAACATACTTTAATTGAATACAGTTTAAGTTTTTAGACATTGTGTCCAGTGTCAGTCACTACAGGAAGAGGTGAACATGCTGGGTATCGACTTAGATTACTCTCACTCCAATAACTCTATGCTTTTCTGTTAATTTCTGAAAAGTTATTTTTACTTTGTTTGACACAGGTTCCAGTTTTAGTATGTTTGTTACATACCTTTCTTGCCTTCATCAAGAAATATAGTTGGTTTCATGTACTTGGGAAAAACTAGTATTACCGTGGCAATTGAAGTAGATGATTGTCGGAGGTCCCTTCCAACTGAAATATTCTAGTCTATTCAAATATTTCAAGGGCACATACTTTAAGTCTGGGGTTGTTTTCTTTTTTAAATGATTAGGGTGTTCTACGCCTATAATGCATGTAATTACAAAACCTAGATTTTTGATAACTTTGGTGTGTTTGTGTTCCTTTAAAATTGAGATTTCTGTTAAAAAGATTTATTTACACCTTGCATTTTACAACTTAAAATACACAGGGGTGCTGCTTTCACAGCATTTGCTATTGGAGAAGCATGCTTCTATAGAAATTCAGTTCAAAGACTAGCATCTAGAGCCCATGCATTAGCTTCTATGCTCGTGTAAGAACAAAGATAAAAATGCAATGCTGTGATATTTTCTACCTACTAATGTGAAGGACTGAATTGCCTTTTGAAATAGTTGTTTTAAATAGGGATCTACAGTTGCTGTGGGGAAGCTAGTAACATGATTGCAGCAAAAACCCCGTATCAGCAATCTGAACTTTAAGTCTGACCTGAAAACACTGAATACAGGGTAGCAGTTTCATTCACGGTGAACTTCTCTTTCCATGAAATGGCAATTGAAAGCACCAGGTCTTTAGTTTTATGCCTTCTAAAGGCACCAGGAGTTAAAGTTGATAGATAAAAGTATGGTACCTTAGGGTGTTATCATCTCGACCTGCCTGCACCACATTCAGGGTTTTAACATGCAACAGAGTTTGAAAGACAGAACACATTTGTGTTGCAGTAGTTCATAGTCACATTTTGGCTGAAACCTACCAATGTATCTGGCTTCGTAGTAAAGTACACACACTGTGCTGGTAATCCAGGCTGTGAGGTGGGGGGGAAAGGGCAACTGTTGTGTCCCAGTGTCCTACAAAGCCATTTATAATAGCCAGATGTGGCTAGATTGTCAGATACTCACGTACGAAACAATCTGACATTTGATGGTTGCATAATGTTCTCTTACAGCACTCAGATGCAGTAAGTAACTGATGCTTCATTTCATTGCTTAAGAATTACATGAAGTACCTTCATTGTATATTGATATTTTACAGCTTAATTTACCATTTATTTTCTGTTGCTCTTGCTGAAGTAAGGCATGGGGAAGTGTCATGTATACCATGAGTCCACTCTTTTTTTGGGGAGAAAAAAAAAAGGACTTTTTTTTTTTACAGGCACTTGCAAGAAACCATATGTGGCACTTATCGATGGCATTACAATGGGAGGGGTAAGTTCTTTGGCATGATATCTGATATGATTTGTTTTAAAGTAACGTAATACTCGAGTTGAATGAAGCATGCACATGGCATTTCAAACAATTCAAGAACAAGCATTGTAATCTGAACCTTTGTCTCTTGCTTCTCAGGGTAGACTGCTGCTCTTCTAGGGCTTCTGCTGTTCTTTGATAGCTAGTGCAAGTGCTTTCTCTGAAGATCCGGTGACTGTGTTGAGAAAAAGAGCAGTTGTGTCACTGTAGGAAACACCTCTCATGTTTTCAGAATACTGAAGTGTCAGTTTGTACATCATACAAGAACTGAAAAGAATTTTCCATTCAAAGTGTATTAAGAAATAGAACTATATAAAAATACAATTAAAGGAGAATTTTTTGAAAAATTGGAAAAATATCATTCTAAGCTATATTTTTAACAGACATTCATTAGTTCTGTGTTTTTCCAATAAATAATCTCGAAATGGATCTACTTTCTCACCTCTGCAGTGCTTCTAAAACATGAGTTGTACGGTCCTGGTTCCCTCCACCCTGCCAAGGCTACACCTTACTACTAAAGCAACATGGAGAAGACTCCATAACACTGCTAGTTAGACTCAATGCTAATAATTGTTGCAGCAATTGTTGGGTCTAAACACCATGAGTAGGTAGTTAAGAGGGTAATATCATGCTTTTCTACATGCTAAAATACTGTTCTCTTCAGTTTGACATGTTGGCTATATTTGCACCATAGCACGGAGTAGAAGACAATAATCTTAAGATATTTTGAACAATGAGTTTGACAGTGAAGTCTGTCTGATGTATTGTCACTTCAGTTTATATTGTTTTCTTGCACATCAGTATGGTATGGGTGTACAGTCTATTTAAATTAACTTTGTCAAAGACAGCATGCAAGAAGTGGAACACTACATGACTCTTGCCTTTCCATCTTTCCTTACACATTTAATTTTGTCTGTTTTCATTGTGATCTAAACATGTAATAGCTCTCTCCTTTGCTTCTCTCCTACCAAGCCCCAAAGATCTCACCTAGATAGCCATTGTTTCCCCCCTGTCTAGTATACATAATTTTTTCCAGCATAGAGGGGACTAGTTTTGTACTCTTCTTGTTGAAAAACGTTTTATTGAACAGAGACCTGAAGATTTGTGAGTAAGAGATAGGGAGTCCATTGCTTTTACAGAGTTTTGAATAATAGCAGGGATAGCTGTGAAAAAGCAACGCTGCCCAGCAGCTGACGCCTTTTTTAGAGTTCCTATAGATTGCTCATTACATGATTGTGGCCTAAGCATGGATAGAATTTTACCTTTGAAAGGAGCTTTTTTTTTTTTTGACTGAAAAGAGCATAACAGAGTCAGATGATCCTGCATCACTAGGATTCTGTATTACTTTTCTTTCTTTTAAAGGGCTTTTAGAAGACAGCAGTTAGGCTGAAACTTTAATTGGATACCCACATTTTAATATAGGATACCCAAATTTCAGTGGGACCTTGATAGAGTTGAACTGTCATTTGAGTTTGAATAATAATTTACCTGCTTATCCTGTTTGATGATTCTGGTAGCAGTTACCTTCATTTGAGGGTAGGGGGCCTAGATTTTGATTGAGCAAGTACACAGCCTAAATTAGGGGAACAAGCAGGTTGGCTTCAAGTTCCAGACTACTTTTAAAAGTGAGGGTTTTGTTTGTTTTTTAACCTTGAGTGCTATTTAATTTGCACTTGTTAATACAGTTTCAGTTTATTCTGAGATAATGTCCTTCCTTCCCCCCTCCTCCCATTGGCAGTACATGGAAGTATCTGCTGATAATTAACAAAGGTCAGCAGTAATACTTCTCGATGATAATTTTTTGTGTGTTTTATGTTAGTTTGGAGTTGTCTTTTACACTTTTCCTTGCAATGACCTCCCTGTCTGTAAGATCTGTTTTGATTCCTCTAAATGGACCGGTGCTTACATAGGGAAAGTGCATTAGCTGCCATCTTTCCCCCACCCTCTTCTCTCACCATTTTCAACATTGGGAGTCTCATCACAACTGACCTTAACAAAACTTAAGGCTTGCAGCACTGTTGCCTGTTGTTGTACAACTAGGTTCACTGCAGATGGATTTTATAGATTAAATCCTCTAGAACTGCCCTTGAGTTTGTTATGGTCATACTGTTACCTTGTTCTGCTTGCTGTATGGAAGTACTCTGTCCTACCGTAATTATTCACTAGAACCGCATTCATACAAAGGAGTTATTCTGTTCATGGTATAGTGAGATGCCTTTGTTTTAAGTCACTCAGATGCTAGGTTCTATGTTTATAACACAGTCAGGTCATATTTCATATGCTCGAGATCTGAGCATACGAGCTCATAACCCTATGAGTTAGTGGGAGCTAGAAACACTTGTCAATTACAAACTACAGAAAATGCCTTTTAAAAAAAAATTACATTCAAGCCCTTTAGAAGCAAGTGGTTTTAGCTTGGGCTTAAAAATCACAGGATATCTCTTAAATACTGCAATTTCACTATAGACCATTTATCTATGAATGAAAATGCAAGCAAGTCAATTTCAACCTTGCTCAAAAAAGCAGCACTACGCACATCAAGTGCTCTGTTGTTCTAATTTAACATAAAATTCGTACAAGTGTATTAGAAACTCAGTTGTTATGTGCTCAGATAGTAAGAATTGCTACTGCTGCACAGATACTATAGATTTGTGATTTGGAAAAAAAAAATAAATAATGAACTGGTTCCACTTCAGCATTGCTGGCTAAGGGCTGGTAGGTGGCTTACTGGAGAGCTTAATTAGCCAACAGATGGGGCTGTGGAGCTTGTTTTCTGCACCTTCGCGTCTATGCTCCCGTGGTTCGTCAAAAATTGATATTCAATATAAGTCATAGAAAATACATCTTTAATTTTTTTTGGTACTTATTCAGAACAGTAATTTCAAGTGATAAGGATGTTTGATGAAGGAAAGATGACTGCGTTTTACTAAAAAAATAGTGAAACAAGTTATAAACACCACATCTACTGGTAAAGGGCATATACTGTTGAAGGGAACACTAAGCATGTATTCTCATGTTGCTGGACACTATTATTCAGATTATTTTAGTTCTGTCTATCTAATCTATCCATAGATTTTTATTTCCCTGAAATGAAATACCTGAATAGTAGACAAGAAATGCAGAGTATTTAAACATACTTTTTTTAAAAAAAATAATATTATGTTCTGTAAATGAGGTCCTAAGTTTGGGTTTTTGGTTCTAGAAAAGTCTCAATCTTTTCCTGAGTTCTTTGGAGATGAATAGAAGCATGCTTTATAAGCTCAGTCTAAATCTATGGTTTTAAATAGGGTTTTGGCACAAAATGTGCATCAGATGCTCTAATAGACTAAAAGGATTAATAAAAATGTATTTCAAACTTGCTTCAGACCAAATAAAGTACCCTAGACAGATCTGAGTGGTGGCTTTTGGATGATTGGGTTAAAATTCAAGGCAAATATTTGACAGAAAAAAACATAAATACAGAGCATATATTTTGGAAGTTAATGGACATGTTCCAGGTCACTGGACTAACTTCACATAAAGCATACTTAAAACTTTAGTAGCATATTGCCAAAGCAGAAGTACATAATTTTCAGGAGCAAAGACCATTGCTTCTAGTTTAGGAGGAATCTGTGACAGCATATACAAAGTACCTTCTTCCTTAGTATCACATCCTAGAGCACGCATGATTTAGAAACTTCCTGAGCCAGGCTTTATTTCAGAACCAAAATGTTAAATAACTATAAGTAATCACACTCACCCCTGTATTCATCTAGTATTTTTTGATATTAAGTAGGCTTGGTCTTCAGAAACACCTGTGGCGATCAGTTTCACTGTTGCATTTTATGCTCTGTGAGAAGAAATTTGCTGCTGTTTCAGGCCTGTTGTCTAGTATTATTGAATGCTTATGTGTTTAAGTATTAATGAGGACAAAATAGACCCCAAAATAGTTATTCTTTTACATATGAGTAAAGACTGGTTCTCAAATATAGGAATTCTTGGCTTTGGACAATTAATTACTCAGGGTAATTCTTTTGCACTGGAAATAGGGTTAAATATAGCTAGATGATTGCTTAGCAGGTTTTCACTGAATGCATTCAGAACTCTCCAACAGCAGAAATTATGTTTTTTCTAGATATTCCATCCGAGTGTTTAGTTATTGTTTCCAGTTAAGAATCCCTAGCGTTGAATTTAAGTCTTTAGCAGGCGTAATCAATATATTCATGTGTTAGTCATGGCTCTCTAAGAACATTTTGAGGCACTTGCATTCCTTGCTCCTAGCTATCTCTCTTTAATAGGGATAAGGGTAGTTATTCAGCCTTTACTATAGATTAAGTCTCTTGGTCTTCTTGCAGTTCTCTGGAATCTCTCCAATTTGTGTACTTTACAATTTGTTACCAGAGATTAGACAACATTTCAGCTGGAGGATTCATCAGCACCAAGTAGAGCAGAATAATTATCCTCCATATATTACAGAGATACTCTCACAAACAGCCCATGTAAATTGCAGGTTCTCAAAGCATCCAATGCTGGCAGGCCACTGCTTCTAATTATTCTTAAAACTTATTAGTCTTACCTCTCTCCTCCTTGCGTAACATAAACTTTCATCACAGTACATTTCTTTATCGCTTACCTTTTACCAATTTTTAAATCTTCCTTGAACAGAACTTGTTTGTCAAAGAGTCAGTCTTTTGGAGCTACCCTTTTCCCCAAAGACTACAAGGAAAAGAAAAAATAGTACTCATTTTCTCCTTCAAGAAACTGAAGTGCCATATCAACTGGCATTGCCTTTTATAGCTCCACCACATCAGGCTGATTAGGCTTCCCAGGTGTATTGGATCCAGGCTGACTGGGTACACATCAGCCCTTTGGTGCCTGCTGGTAGAGACTCTGCTGTAGCATGATACCTAAAGTAGTTCTCTTGGCAGCAGCATTGCGTTATTATTTGGTGTAAGTTCGCAGTCACTAGAGACCTCTGAAAAATGTCTAGGCATTTGTTCCGTAGAAAACATACCTGTAGTCTCTGCATTTGATTTTGCTTTCTTAACCGTAGTTCTTTTTCATGTCATTAGTTTCTACCTGATTTCCAAAGTGAGATGGTTTTGAATTCTGATCTTGCCCTTCAGAGTGTTTGCCATCCAAAGAAGTAATCTGTAAATTAGAGAAATCCTTGTTATTTCATCATCCAAGCAGATAATGAAAATACCAAATAAAACTTCATTAACAATTGACTTCTGGATGACCTCAGCTAGGGTGCCTGCTCAGTTTGATTGCAGACTGATGGTAACTCTTAACATGCTTTCAGATGATTGTGCCCTCCATTTCATAGTGATATCATCCAGGCTGTTTCCCTGGTTTTATTTATGACACGAAACTATGCTGTGTATGGGGAAGCAACAGAAACTTTGCAGTTCAAAAGATGAAGCTTTTTCAGAATGCTGCTCGCTGAATGACAATGTCATTTTAACCAGGGGGTTTTGTAGGGGTTCCAGAGAAACAGATACAGCCAAGTTCCTGAACCTCCTCTCTGTGGTTTGGAAATACTCCTTCTGTTGTGCATCTAACCGAGCTTCCCTTCTGGATGCAGATTCAGAATTACTGCATCTTTTTATGTAGAGAAGTGAACTAGAGTACCTAGTATTTCAGTTTAATTCTTTTTTATGTTAGTGCCACTTTCAGCAAAAAATTACAGAGGCTAACTTTGTTAGAGGAATCTGACTTCCCTTGTAAATTAGCTCTCAGGACTTGATATGTAGGTCTTTAAGGCAGAAATTTGCTTAGTTGAAGTTTGCATCTTTCCTCTGTAATTATTCTCTGTTGCATCATGTACAGTCCATTTGTCTTAGTAGGGGTTTAAGGAGAATGTGACTTTTGGAGAAGGATGATATTTTAACTCTCCTCAGGAAATAGTAGAATGCTTCTCTGTTTTAAGCTTTTATTCTGCTTTAATCAATAAAGACATCAACATTTTATTTAATAATTTTCTGGAGGGAGTTTGCAGTGTTTTATTTCAATATTAGTCTGGCATATTTGTGAAATTTTACCTGGCAACATTCTGAAAAAGTTTTATAGTTATAAAAGTTCGTTCAGTAATGTTTGCTCTATTTTCAGTGTTAACTATAATAATGTTCTGAGACCTATGGAGACAGAGTTGATACATCAGATGTGTAAATTTTCTTGGTAGCAAAGTTCCTCAGTAGGTGAAAGTAAATGCCTGACATACCAAATATTAGATTAACTACAAGTGCTGGTGAAATCAATCAGCAGTTTTTGAAAATAGTTTTAAAAAAATAATTAGTCCTCTGTGCTCTTGTGTGTGTTTAGGGATATTTGCTGCCAAAAAATACGTGTTGTCATGTCACAATAGGAATTGGCCTACTTGTGGTTGCTCCATATGGAAAAAAACCATATTCGCTTATTTCTTAGCAGTTTGAGGTTTTTACATGGAATAAATAGCTGAAAGCTGCTGGGGAATATGAAGTTGTTTTTTTTCAGGAATCAGTGTTTATAATATAAATGATTCTCAATCACAGCAATAAGAATTATGTGAAAAGAAGGCCAGTTCTTGAAATGAAGGAATTTCTTACAAGGAGAGGTAGAGTAAATTTTCAGGAGTATTTTTAGGGGTATTTTTACACTTAGCGCTGCTTGCATGTAATTTAAACTGTAACATTTTTTTCTAATGCTTGTTTTAATGGAAAAAAACATATTAAAAGTTTTCCAATTCAATATTCAAAATATCAGCTGAATCTTGCATTTTTCTAAACTACTTAAATTGAAATGTTACTGAGGTGAAGGTGTTCAGTCAGTATTTTGCTTACTTAATGTATTGGTGATTTATTACAATGTCTGTATGTTACCTTATGTAACATATTGCCTGTATGAGAGTGCTCTGACAGATCTGGACCACATTCATCAAAGAAAATGAGGGCTTAGATAAACAAACAGTACAAGTTTTAAGAGAGTTTACTGAGACTAGAAATGTAATTTATAGCAAACACTTTCCAATTAGTGTTTCCAATTTCCAAAAACAGCTGAATTAGTATGTTTTCTTGAACGATGTTGTCAGAGGCTTGGTACAATAACCATGTGGATTCAACCAATATAGTTGCAGACGTCTAAACTTACACTTTAGCAGGATTTGGTCAGTAGTTCTTATTACATTAATATTTCTTATCAAGTAAATTGGTAGTGATGTCATGAGCAGCTTGTACGTTATACATTGTAGTCAATAGAATCGATAGAGTTCCAGTACACAACAGAGCTGGAGTTGAGCAATAGCTCTTTATCCTGCCCCATTTTTATCCAGATGGTGTGGCTGTAACTCTTTAGGAATGCTCCTTTCACTACCAACATATATATAAAATTTCTGGCATATGTTTGCAAATAACATTTTTTCCTTATTTCTTCCAAAACATGTTTTAAAAAAGTGCACATCAATACTGATTTTTAAATTAAATATTTGTAAAATGGAATTATTTGGGTTTTTGATTGCCTGATGTTCTGTAGCCAGGACCTAAGCAGCATAAGGAAAAAACATACCCTTTCTGGATGCTGCAGATTAAAAATACAAATAAAATTCTTTATTCCCGGGCTTCATGAGTTAGCCTCTGAGTTACAGCTAGTTGGACTGCTGCAGTAGGTAGGAGGAGGAAAAGGAGGGAACATCTCAAAGAGTCAGTGCTCCACAGCCTGAATCTGCCCACTACTAAAACCAGTTCCCAGTGATGTAAAAGTAGGAAAGAAGGGTCTGCGCTCGCTCTCTGCCGTTTGTGGGTATGGGCATGTACGCAGGCAGAGTCTTTCCTTCTGGACAAGTTTCCTGGCATTGCTGTCTATCTTTGCTTGCAGACTAGTGAAACAATTTCATTGTGAACGTAACATTGGATGTTCGCCTGTCTTTTTCCATAAAAAAAGCATTTAAATAAAAGTTGTGAGTCTATATCTAAACCCAAAGTTAAAATCTTGTGAACCACTGAATATTGGCATTTCAGTATGTTTAGCTGAAGTAACTGAAGACCAAAAGAGAAAGGTGGGAAGTGTAAAGACAACTGATGGCTTTACTTCATCATGAACTCACTTGAACTATGAGCTGTTAATAGAGAATCTGCAGAAAAAGAAGGCAGACAGATATGATAGGCTGCAATAATTGCAGCTGCTGTGTAAATGCTTAACTTTGTTAGGTGTCTTCTGTTATTCCTCAAGCATATAAAATATAATGGTGCAAAAGCTCCCTGTTTTCCTCCATGATGTTATATGTCTTTCCATCTGTTTTATTTATTTGATTTTAGGATGTATTCATGTAAGTTGTGTGCATATGTGTTTTGTACAGAGGTGTAGATAGCAGCATTGAGATTATCATTCAAAAACTAGGAAACGTGAGAATTAACTGTATCTGTAAATACCACTTTTTAAACACCATATCTGTAAAAACACTTTTTTTTTTTTAATTAGAGGAGTGTGCATTCATGAAGTGCATGGGTGGATATCGCTCACAGAACAAACAGCTATTCATTTGTTGTTTGGTGTGTGGTGTAAATTTTTTGGCAAATTAAGGAAATTCTGCTTATTATTAATGTATGTATATACTCACAATGTACTTTGGGTGACTAACTGCAGCATATAAAAGTTCATGAAAAATTACTAATTTACATATCATATGGACATTATTACCACTTTAACCATCTTTTACAGCTAGCAAACTGGAACTTAAAAATGTCAGTGCTTTTTCAGACTTCTGATTCTTCTTTTTCTTCCTTTCTATAAATATGTCATGTCTCTTGTCAGTCATCATGCTCTGAAACTTGAACATCTTTGGTTTTGCTTTAATTTATGCTCTAAAATCTGCCCTGAAGTAAAAGTAATTGTCATACTAAACCTAGATAAGCTGCTTTCCGATTCTCTCTTCTTCGCCCCCTCCCTCTGGAAACTCATGCATGTGTACCACATAGGAGTTAGCGGCCTGTTTTGTTGCCAATGCTTCAAAGCTGAAGTCAGTTTTTACTATAAAATAGAATACAGATTTTGCAAGTAGTTATTTGTTGTACTTTGAAACAAACGTTTGTAAGGCTGACTTGTGTACCACTTAGCTTTTGTAATATAGGATATTGAAAACAATGCTGAGGCAATACTAAGAAAGGATTCACTCTTTGCTGATGTTACAGTATATTTACCATCTGGCACGTTAGTCTCTCTGCTAAGCTCCTGCGTGTGGTTCTAGGGACAAATGGTGCACTTCATTTTGTAGCTAATCGGACTATAATATCAGCAGCTCTTGACATCCACAAAAAATAACTACTGAATGTTCTCCGATTTGCATGTGATGTTAGTCCCCAAAGGGCTTATCATAAAGCACTGTCTTGAAAACAAGCATTTTAAATTGTGGGTCAGTACTGGTGCACTAAGTAAAACTCCTCTCCCAACTCTGCAATGGCCGAGTTGTTTAATGCACACTACGAAAAGGAATAGATGCCACTGTTTTACACTCAGAAAAGGCAGGCAGACTTCCTGAATATACGTTGTACAGATTATAATCGGCGTTATACAATCATACTGCACTTAGTATGTTAGAATTACAGAATAACTGTTCGCATTCTTGTGCAACAACATCACAGAGCGAACATCACTTGTCTACTCTGAAACTAAAGGTGAAATTCTAAGCTATGCTTTCTAGATTATTACTTTTTCCTGAAACCTGCGTATGCTTGAAGGAGGTTTTATTCATGCCTTCATGGAAGGCTTTCCTACTTACCCATGTGCTGTTGACTGTCATTGCAGAGATTTTTGCAGGCTTCTGCACTGATTTGTTCTTTCCATTTAACACCAGACTCTTTCTTGCTAACAGTTCCACTATGTTTCTCTAATTCTAGGCCTTCATGTAGATGCCTAGTCTTAAACTGAGCATTATCTCATTTTTACCCTCTCCTTCCTTTTATTATAGATCAAGGAGAAAAAGTTCTGAAAAGAATTATCTTTGGCTGCCTCTCCATCCTTTCATATTTGTGCTAATTTTTATCATTTCCGGAAGAATGTGAATGCTCATTTTCTCCTTGAGTTAGTTTTGATCTGTTTTATACTTTATAAGCACTTTTTCCTGAGAAATGGAACATCATTACAAAATCCCCTTGATTCACTCCTGTCATCCCAAATCACTGTGCCCCTGTTTAAATAAAGTTCTATTGCATGTGTCTGTCTTTAAGAACAAGAAGCATTTCTTCATTTTTGAGGTAAAACCTAAAAGTTTAGTTATGCATTGTTACAAGTTGCCAGAATGGGTTCCCTCCCACTTGCCTACCCTCCCTGCAGATGTTAAGATGCGGGGAGTGGTACATACAGATTTCTTGTGGTAGCTGCATTTTTAGGTGACAGAGGGACAAAGGGACAGAGCTTGTCTTCCAAAATTTTAGAAATAGTAAAAAACCCCACACTTTCTGTCTTTTTCTGAACATACCTGATTGGTGATGTATAGGGAAACACTGAGGAGCAACACTGGGGAAAAAAGAATGCTTTCGAATTTAACACTAGAAAAAGTTTCACTTGCTAGTGATTTATTACTTTTGCTATAGGCTTTTCAGATCTAAGTCTTCTTACATCTTCTCTTTTCTTTCTGTTGCAGCAGAAGTCTTGTGTCCATAAAAACCTCTGCTTCCTCTAACATGAAGGAGAATTTAACAGCCATAGCTGACTCTTGGTGCCAGGAAGTTTTTGTAGGCTTACTAAATGTGAGTCTTAGAAAGTAATACACAGCAGTGAAAAAGAAACAAGGAAAACATTCTTAATTGTGGAAATGAGTTGTTTCAGAAAATTGTGAGTAATCAGGAATTTTTGGTAGAGGTTTTTGCATCATGGTTGTCAAGCCACAGTGTCTGTGGGCCAGACTGGACCATGAGACCAAACTGTCCAACCTGCTGCTTTTTGCCTTGGGGGGGCCAGCGTAATAGGAAGGGAGGACATGAACCTGCAGGCACTCAGTCCCTGCGGCGAAGGCACGTGTTTAACTGCCACCGTGGCTTCTGTATGGTCTGCCTGCTGGGACTGCAACACTAGTATGGGTGCTCACTGTCAGAAGACTGGATTAGTCCCTCTGGATTACACAGGGGAAATACACAGCTCTTGCACATACTGACCCTAATAAAAATGGTTTGAGATCATTGATAAGTTTTGGCTGGTAGTAGAAGAATCAAAACAGGGCTTTTAAAAAATCAATCTAAATTCCTTTGACAAAGGGCACTCATTGTAGAAGCATTGCTGCACAGAATGGCCTATGGAGTTTTTTTCCCCGGGTTTCACTGTAAGAAAAACTTAACGTAAATTATTACTCTTAATGTAGTTGGATAAATTTGTGTAAACAATTTGGGCTCAGGAGAAGACTAAAGTTTCAGGTATTGTTACAGATAATCTACCTCCAGTCAGCCTATTGTGCTGCTGTACGTCTGTAAGAATTTGGGCTGAGAATCTCTAATACATAATCAGTTTGTGGAAATTAATATTTTATATTTATATTACATTAATATTTTATGTTTTAAAATACCACACTAAATTATTTAAAAGTTCAAAAAAGCACTGCTTTTTAATGATATTTTTTTAAATACTGGTATAGACTTGATTTGTATGTCATTAACCAAAGAAAGTGATATTCTTAGTCCAGATTGATCTCTTACGCTGCATTGCTCTGGTTCACTACGTCATCTTGTCTGTTAGCATCTACAGATAAAAATGGATTATACTCTTTGGAATGGTCCATAACATTAATGATGACCAAAGATTAATTTTGATTCAGTTTAAGATTTGCTATGCCTGGATGCAGGGGGTAATACTCTTACATCAGTGATTTTTGATCTAACATAGCTATAAAGCTCCTGCTACTTCCTGAATCAATTCCACTCACTTACTTTGCCAACTAATGCTTTTGGAAACATTTTTGCTGTACCTCAGCTATTTTTACACATCAGTGTTCAGATATATTGTTGTGTTATGCTCAGTTTGTTTGTCAATTGCCACATTTCTTTTGTGGTTCTAGCCTTACCAGGAACTGCATTCTTATGCAGTTAAAAATGAGTCTAATTACTGGATATGAACTGTTACCACAGGACTTTCACTGTAGACAGTATTAATGTCGGTATTATCATAAAGCTGTTTGCTTGAACAGCTGAAAATTCTTTATCAGCCTAGTGAAGATGATACAAGCAATGTTCCTGAAGGCCTTTTCTGTTTGTATGTCTTTTACTCTGTTGCTTGTGCTTTCCTAGGCAGTGATTCCTTTACAATCTGAGTTAGGTTATTTAGTAAACAGACAAGTGTGATTTATGATTTCGCTGTGACACAGATCTGCTTTTCTGTATGTGAACAGATGTTTACGCATGTCATTCAGAAAGGGCATCTTTATTTTGTTCTGTATGATTCTCTGTTGTGGTGGCCCTCAATTTGTTAATAGCTTCCCTAGATGTGATGAGTTACTAATATGGGTCATTCTCAATTTAAGACAATACGGCCTTCTGGCTACAACTTCACTTTTAAGATTTATGGTAGCTGTGTTCTATTTCTCTATCTATCAGTAATTTGCATTTTATTTTTCATTAGAAAAATACTTTTAATAGGGTTCTGTATTCATCATGAGAAAAAAAATGGAAATAAATGATAAATTTTATATACACAGTCACCTAATGGCTTTTGAAATATGGGATTGAGTAGAAAATCATGTGTATGGGATGTAAAATTCAGATACTTTACTGGCTTTTGCAGAAGCTTGTTGAGAAATTCAGACTGAGCTGCCGGTAATATTTTCTGCTTCCTTGAGGTGCACTGAGTCTAATGGTCTAGCTGTTACACACTGTTTTAAAGATTAATATCTTAATATCCATGTAGTAATAAATCTGTTTAACCAAACACCTTCATAGCCAATCTACCTCCAGTAAAACACTGTCAGACCACCATTTGTGCTCTTATCTATGTTTTTGATTAATTTGTAAATAAACCCTACAGAAAGATTGTTCATATTATTGCTTGTTAATTTCTTAACTTTTAACTTCTAGTCTCATTCTTTAAGTATCCTTTACAAAATTCAAACATTCAGCTGTCAGTGGGAAAAAAAGAATTTCATGCCAGTATGAGGATAAACTATATAGATTAAAAAACAAGCCTGATTCACCGTAAGAATCTATTAGCTTGGAAAAGTCTGAAGGAAGACGTTAACTTTAGCATATAATTTTAAGATCATGAAATGTAGGACTCTGACAGTGCAGGATGTAGTGTGTTTTAATAAAGACATTATAGCATCAAGAATTGTATGTGTAAATGCTGGGATTATTGTGTGAACTACAGCACAACTGGAGATATTTTAATAGTGTGAAGAGCCTCCTAGGTGGGACTCTAGCTGTGTAAGTTTTCAGTTAGATTTAAAAAAACATAAAGTACAAAATCCAGAAATGGAGGAGGAATCTATTTAGGCTTCTGACTGGAAGAGTTTTTTCTTTACACAGGACACTATTAAACTAATAAGCATCTGTCCTCTTCTGTATTAGATGGAGAAGATTAAACGCACAGTGTATGTGTTAAAATGACCATCGGGGAAGCTGCAAATAAACATACAAAAGCATATAATGGCCAGTTTAATAAATTACTGGGGTTTGTACCCTCAAAGCATTAAGTAATTTGTCTTTCCTGATTTTATCTTAATGTTGGATTATTTAGAAATGCTCTTCAAAGAAGCAAGGACGTACTTGTGCAATTTTCTTTACAATGGCAAGAAAGGAAGTATAGTTTTAGTCTTTTAAGTACACATCTGAAATTAAGCTGTTATCTAGACTATAAAACTTAAAGACTATCTAGAAAACAAATCCAATTATGGCTTAAGCACTTGAGAAAGTGAAATCTGATTTAATTACTTCTTTCAAAAGAAAATTACGTCTTTCAACTTTTTATTATTAAAACTCTACAGTTATTTTTATCACTGTGAAAAAGAACAAGCTTAGAAGAGAAGCTCTCTTCATGGAGTTTGCACTTTAGTCTTTGTTACTTAAGCTGAAAATCTGAGTCCTTATACAAACTTCTGCTTGTCTAGAAAATAAGCTAGAAAAAATGCTTTATGATATAGTATTTGTATTCTTAGATATGGGATTAAAAAATTGATTTAAGCATTATAAAGAGCAAAACGGGCATGATTTTTTAGTATTTTTTATCTTTATAAAAAGCTTGTCATTTTTGCTGAACATGCATAAAAATAACAGCAGGCTTTACCAAATGCAGTGAAAATATGCTGTTATGATACAGAAAAAGCATTGGAAGTGATGAAGTCACATTTCCATTTCATTTAAGACTTCTAGAAGCTGGTTTAGGAATGATTGTAGCTTTACATGTATGTAAAGCAAAGCAATGAAGTTAATCTCTGTATGACTCATCAATTTTTTAAAGCACAGACTGCTATTTCAGCTAAATCATAAAGCTAATATGATGCTTTATTAGTGTTTGAACCGTAAAAGGTGTTTTAATGTTTTCATAGAATCATAGAGTCATTTAGATTGGAAAAGACATTTAAGATCATCGAGTCCAGCTGTTAACCTAATACTAAACCCTGGGCACCATGTGTACACTTCTTTGAAGTACCTCCAGGGACAGTAACTCAACCACTTCCCTGGGTAAGCGTATAGCAAATTGCAGAGAAAGACAAGAATCTGACAAAAACACCTTCCCCCTCCATGAAATGAGCGTGTCACTAGAACTAAGAAGGATGAGAAAAGGGAAAAAACCCCAAACATGTAGAAGTATGTGAGGACTCTTGAATTCCACAGCTACTTCATGCCCGATTCTGTAAGATGTGGTAAATCTAATAATTTTTAATTGTAGAGCAAAGCAAGAGCTGTGTTACATAGGATTATGGTTACAATTATTTTTAACAGTAATTTTATAACTGCTTTCTTTGTTTGTGCTCCATGCATAGGGAGTTGGCCTCTCAGTCCATGGATGTTTCCGAGTTGCTACAGAAAAGACACTTTTTGCAATGCCAGAAACAGCAATAGGTAAGTATTTTGACAGATTATCATGTGTTAATGTGTTTAAAGTTTCACTGTTTGTGTAATCGGGATGAAATGTCTTTGACTGAAAGCAGTGATGAAATAATTTTAAAAAGGAATTGGAGGTGACCGTATATGGAAAGTATTTTCTATTTCTATTTTTAATTTCTATTTCTATTATTAATACAAACTTAATCTGTATTCTGGGAGGTTGATCGGTTAGGTTCTTAACCTGGGGTTTACTTCTAGAATGACACAAAGACTGTCAGGATACAGTTTTTTAAAAACGGAAGTAGATCTGGGGAACCAAGTCTTTACTACAGATGTAGGCAGATAAAGACTGAAGATCCCAGTGCAATTATGTCAGCTTTACACTTGGAACTCAGTGTGAGTTGGACTGGCTGTACTGCAAGCTAAGCTGCAATGTTAATGAAACAGATTTTGAAATTCCAGTTTTTCTTGTAGATTATTAATGTAGACCTGTTACAGTTGTGTACAGATTGTGTCCAGGTGAGATCACAATGTTGTCTTTTTTCTTTTTCTTTTTTTAAATAGCAATATGTACCTTGTGTTTTCTAATGTTTGATCCTAAAGCTTCTGAGATGTACCCAAGAAAATGTCGTTTCTCAGAGCTATATGAAGATGATGATAGGACTCCAGAAAAGTCAGTCAGATTAAAGTGAACTTTCTTGTGAAATCATTTATGTTTCCCTTCAAGACAATCCTGGCACCAACAGGGTATCCACATTGAACCTAGTATTGTCTGGCATTAATGCTTTCATCAGTGCCCACATTCCTTCTCCCCGCTTATCAACATTTATGAAGAGTGCTCAAAACCTGTTACGTATCCTGCATTTCTGTCCTGCAAAATTTCTAGTTTGTACATCTTTCCAAGGCAAGGCAGCTGAAGGATGACTGTGGTTGTTCTTATCTACATGTCCTCAAGCAGAAGAATGAGGCTAGTCTGTAATATGTGGCCCTGTTGAACACAATTACTCAGAATGGAGAACCTCATCTGGCAGTTAAACAGCTTAGGTTCAATCCCAGTGTCACCTCAAAGGTTTAGTTTTAAGGAGTAACAACCGTTATTTTCTTAAAAGAATTTCCAGTTACACAATGTTAAAACTAAGAAGTAGTGTAAAATCAGGACTCAGTTCTGAAAAGAGAATAAATTTTATTGAGAATATTTTACGTACGATAATGTAAAACTAAAATGCAAATGCGTGCTTAGCTAATGATTGGATTTTTGTAGTTCCCTGTTAGTAACACTTGAAAGGTCTAGCATTTTTCATATTTTTAAAGGGTATCTTACATGTATTATCTATTGTTTATTGCTATCCAGCCAGTATGAAGTGTTTCACAGGACTTATTCTGAAATTCTTAAAATTAAATGAGCTGTGAGTATCAAGTCACTCATAATAAACCCCCCAAATATAAGCAAGCTTATTATCATTCTAACTGCTGAAAAAAATACTAGAGCAATTCCTGCTAGCTGAGAAATGTCATGTAACTTTGCTGAATTTGGGATGAGAAAAACAAAAACCATTGCAGCCTCCAAATATTACTTTCTGCTGAAAAAAACCCTTTGTTAACTACATAGCTCAAGCATTAATATAACATGAATTTGCTAAACTCCTGAAGTTCATGATCAGTTGTTGCACAAGAAAACCATTTGAAGGAAACAATTTGGGGTTTGGGTTTTTTGTTTGTTTTTTTTTAAAAAAACTAAACAGAGGTTCTTTGGCATATAAAATTATTGTAATAATAAAGATACCTTCTTTGCTTTCTTCTTCAAAGGTAAAGATATGAGTAGACTTATATTAACAAAAATTATGTACTTACATACATTTCTTGTGTTGACAAGGACTATTTAAGCAAAAACAGACTGTGAAGACATGTAAACGAAAAGCTTAGAACTTGCTTAGGAAAGAAAGTAATTAAAACCCTTTTAGGATCAATTAGAAGTAAACCCACTGAAATCTGTTTGGGTTTAAGGGCTTAACTGTTTCGATCTCTGTGGTGTATGTTTAAAATGTCTAGCTGTCTAGATATTGTATTAATTGATATTTTCATATGCTCACTTATTTTAGTAGGCATTACACTTCTTGAAATGAAAACGAAGCATTGATTCAGAAGCTATGTTTTCACACACAATTATGCTGCATTTACACACCACCGTAAATAAAAGGTTATATAGATAGATAACCCGCTTTGCAAATTGAAATAAAAGGCAGTTCTAGACTGTTTGAACCTGACATAGTAAGATAAAGCGCTGAAAAGCAGCTTAGATGTAGGAGGGTGTGGAAAAAACACTGGTGGGAAGAACAAAAGATGAAGGAATATTGTAAGAGGTGGGCTTTAAGGCGATGTTATAATAATAGTGGGTGTTTTCTTGTCTATCCCTCTAATTTTTTAGCTTTCTGTAAGTCTTTTACTAATAAGTCTTCAACCACCTCCGCAAGATAAGGTAGGAATGTAGTAGCAGTACCTTTATCTTACCCTTGGCAACTGCAGAGTTTCACAGCTGGGATGGCAGTGAAGTTTGTTGCATCTGTCTCAGAGCATAGACTGCACGTCAGCATTACATGCACAGGCTTTTAGCCTGCTCAGCCCAGCAGACATTCAGTTTTTCTCTTATTTAAGTAGGGCCTTGAGAAATAACTGGTAAATGCTAACAAAAGGGGTGGCGGGGGTGGGGTGGCAGGGGCAGAAATCAAGTATATGGAATATGTTAAGAGAAGCCCAGTAGCAAGCGGAAACATTATTGAGAGAATTAAGAGGAATATGTAGTACAGGAACAAGAAGAGTAAAATTACAAGGAGGGAAGGAAGACTGAGTCCTTGAAAAGGATACAGTAGAGCTATAGCAGATTACATATATGCAACCAAGTAAGTTTAAAGTGGATTAGTTACACCTTGACGAATCCTGTTTGTAAATTCCTTAATAATTAAAGAAACCTTAATTCAGTTTAGTTTTATTTGCCTCTAAAGCGATGTAAGCTAATCAACTTCACAGTTTATTTAGCACTAATTTCCCTGCGTATGGCCATGTGGAAGGGCCCTGTAGATCCCCATAGGAAGATGGCTTTTCCTCTGGAAACTTAATGGAGCATCAGGAGAATAAGACTTCAGCATTGGTATTTTAATTACAGCAAAGAGGAAGAGGCTGTTGCTCTTGCAGCAGGTGGATGGGGAGAATAACATAATTGCCTTTTTGCTTTGGAAGGCATTTGTAAGGGAAGTCAAAGGAAGGATTTTTTTGCAGTGGTAGGATATCCAAGGGGAGGCAGATGAATAGAAATGTAAAACTAAATGACGGTCTTGGCATCAACGTTATCGATATGATGGCTCAAACTGAGAAGGTAAAATGCAGAGCAGGCTATTCAGAATGTGAGTACAGATGAAAAAGAAGGTAATGATGAACAGAGTTTGATACAGCTTAGGGCTTTTAAAGGGTGTCAACAAGACATTCAGCATCTTAGGAGAAGAGCTGTCTGTCTCTGTAGCCTGTGTGATGAGGAATAAATCAGTTAACGGCAACACACACATCAGTGGGAACAGAAATAGAACACTACAGCTATAACTGGTGGGAGGTGGCTCCTAAAAACAATGTGATGTATTAGAGGCAGTAGAACTAAGGGAGGACCAAGAGAAGCTGAGAGATGGATCAGAGCATAAGGCAGTGATGAGCTTTAATGATTACTGAGAAGAGCAAAACACTGAAGAGAAGCTGTCCGAAAGAAACCTCCTCTGGATTCTGTCCAAGGGGGAAGAATATTCAGGGACCACTAATTTACCGCATCTTAAAATACTTGTAGCGGAGTCTTTCTATATTACATACATTGACTCTTCTGTGACTGAAAGCAGTTACTTGCAAGTGAAAAATCACCACATTCTGTCAGAACCCTATTTAGACTCCTTATGTACATCTTAATCTTGCCAGTTAATATCTCTGCTTTGGCAAGTGTTTTCTGAGTTTCTAATTGCTCATTTGAATTCGTTTTCACTTATTTTCCTGTTCCATTTTTTTCTCTCAAAGTGAAAAAAACACCACCACACCTTTAATTTCTTCAAAAGACTTTCTGTTTCATGAATGCACCATTGGTGATTATTTGGAAGTAGTAACTGGACGCTGCTTCTCTGCACTTCAATTTCTGAGACTGAT
Organism: Falco punctatus; assembly: GCF_963210335.1. Classification (NCBI taxonomy): domain Eukaryota; kingdom Metazoa; phylum Chordata; class Aves; order Falconiformes; family Falconidae; genus Falco; species Falco punctatus. The sequence goes on from NC_137588.1 coordinate 4,537,362, forward strand.
ACAGCTAAAGTTTAAGTTTTATTAAGCTTAAGTATGTTAAAAAAAATTACGAAAAGTGTTTAAATTTATTTTGTAGGTGATTAATGTATATAACAGAGTAAGGCAGATATTGACAAATTGATGATTTTAAATATTTACGCTTTGATAAAAATAGTTATATATTTTCCAATTGCAACTTCTGAAAGTCTTTTAAGTTTTATTCAAAGCTTTGGATTTTTAAAAATTACCCTAATCTGTAGATTTTTTAAAAAATATAAATAAATATAAGACAGTCACTAAACCGGAAAGTTTTGTAATTTTTGTAAATTGCAGCTTAGTCATAGTCCTGTCAAAGGGCCAGATACTAGGGCAGCATCTGATGCCTCCACCTTCAGGAAGACCCTGGCAATATCGTTGATCTATCAAGGAATTCTCAGCCCCAAAATTTGTTCAAACTTGGGCATGCAAGAGGCACTTCATCTTTGTTTGACATTTTTATCATAATAAAAGATTTCAGAGAAAAAGCAGCATCCAGTTTGAGTTTGCACAAATTATTTCACAATTCTTTGTGTCACTTCTATTTTTTGCTGAGGGCAGGTGTCTGAATGAAGAATCATTCATGCGTCTAAAAAGTCTCAAGTTGTTGGCAAATAGAATGAACACGATTGGCAGGTACGTGTTTGTGAATTACGTGCCATGGAAAGGATGCAGTTTGTGTTCAAGAGTTTGCTTTTAGGGAGGGTTTTGATGACAGAGAAATGTCAAATCAAGTCAAGAAGAAACTTGGGCGAGAGAGTGGTGCCTAATTCGGGGAGATGAAAGTGAGATGCTAAGAATAGCTACTAAGTTACACGCATGATTAGGGCAAGTTCTCTCTTCACTTTTTTGTTTTATTACAGGCCTTTTTCCTGATGTAGGTGGAGGATATTTCTTGCCAAGGCTATCAGGAAAGCTTGGCTATTACCTCGCACTAACAGGATTTAGGCTGAAAGGAAGAGATGTACTAAAAGCTGGCATTGCTACACATTTTGTAGAATCCGAAAAGGTAAGCTCCGAGCTGTGCTAGCAAGGGCACAGCCTGCAGCCACAACAAGTCTGAGCTGTGCAGCACACCGATATACTTTTACCGACTTGAGTGTGTGCAGAGGCGGAATTATATTAGTTGGCCATGCACTGTGACCAGGGATCATGAGATACTCTCAAGCTGTCATTATAACACTTGCCAGCTAGTGACAGCTTTGCTTGGAAGAGGGAGCAAATGTTGCCATCTTCATGATTCTACTGTGGAAGGGCAGGATTTACTGAGCAGCATGGAAGTTGCTTGAAAAATTGTACAATTTAGACAACAGTGTCTGAAATTAGGGATTATACCACCGCAAAGATTTTAATCTAGGTAACACCCCATTAATGTGTTCTTTATCAGTCTCCTTGACAGATACCCTGTTTGTTTCCTACAGTGGCTGTAAGAAAGTGTGAAAATTAGTATATTGGATAAATTCAGTCATAACTTTTCAGTAACTTGCATGGATACAAGTGAAGGAGAAACAATTATTTCCTTTCCTTCTCTGTGTGAAGACCCGTGACTGTCGTTGTGGAGCTGGTTAGATGCTATTTTGAGCATAGCGTGGTTGCCAGGCTCCTGCTCTTCCCTCTCACACCGTTGCAGGCTGGCTTTACCTGCTGCAGCTGTAGCACTGCGCTGGGGGTCTGCTTGGGAAGCAGAGTCCTTTCCTGATCACTGCAGCCATAATTAAATCCAGATGGTTCAACACTGAAAAGTGAACTCTGGCTCCTTCTATTGTTTACCTGGTACCTCTTTAAGGCCTGTCTGAAAGTTGGGGTGGGGCGTTTGTATACATATATGGTATGGAGTACTATTGCCATAGCACTAATAATCCAAGTAGTGCATTTTGGTTTACTTACTTTTAATTAAATCTTATTTTTAATAGCTACCTGCCTTAGAGAAAGACCTGGTAGCACTGAAATCTCCGTCAACAGAAAATATTGCAGACTTACTGAACTCTTACCACATGAAGGTAATCTGATCAATTACTGAAATCAAGCAGAATTGTTAAATATATGTAAATGTGAATTCTTTTTTATCCGTGCTACTGACCATTTGTTTTATGGTTAAAAAACATCGGCTTTCCAAACTCTTTGCACTCTATAAAACACTAATTCATAGCACTAATGCCTACAGTGGTCAAAATCAAAAGTCTTTCTTCACTTTTTATTCATTTTGGATACCCTCAAATTCCTATTGTGATCAGCTTGCTCTCTGACTACGCATGCATCTAAGTTTCCAGCCAGTAGCACAATGATGCAGAAAATGTATTGCTCCTTAATTTGTCCTCTTTTATTCTTGGATTTCTAGCCTGCTTTGCAGAAGACAAAACAGATAGCCACTAGCAGAATGGGAGTTGTACACAATGGCAAGTGCAGTCTGGGGAGTTAGCCTGAAATTCAGGGATTCTGGTGAACACAAATGACAAGTTATAGTGCAGTTATTAAATGCTACGCTGCTCACTTGGAAGCAGATGTTTTATTTCCATCCCAAAAGCTTTAGTGACCTGAAGAAATATTTTGCTAGCTTGATGCATTTGATGTAAATTTTAGCATTATTTTGATGCAGACCATCTGCAGTCCAGATTTGAAGCCTGAACTTAAAGGCTTGAGTTCTTCCTTTAATTTCTCAAATATTTTATATGTTTGTAACCTTGAGATAGTTGAAAGACTGTGAATAAGCACAGCAGTTATCAATAAGGTAAGTATTAGCAGAATGCAGATAAGTTGTAGGGAAAGCATCTGATATCTTAAAGTAAAAATTTCAGGGGGAGAAAGGTGCTGTTCTCCCAGTGGACAAACCCATAGTTCTCTGTTGTAATTTTGGAGGTGAATGTAACTCTATTGATAATACATAATTAGTATTAGCCCCATGTAACAATGAGCATGAAAATAAAAGGTTTTGGCTTTACTGTCAGTTTATTTAGTGGCTATTTTATCTTTTGATGTGCATTATAATTTTATTTCAAAAGAAAGGGAACTTATGGAGTCAAGTCAGGATTCAATGTATTCAATTTGAGTATTATTCCCCAGTTGTTTGGCTTTAAAATGAGCAGTGTCTACTCTTGTTATTTCTGTTTTGGAATTACAAAGTTTATATATGAAGATTAATTAGAAAAATAAATAGGATAGGCTGATATACATAGAAGTACTGATTATTTTCACAAAATGGAAAGCTATGAAATAAGAGTGATTATATGTTGCAGTATAGTTCTTTCCAAGATGACATTGAATGGAAAAGGAAGCTATGTATTTTTAGTTATCAGAGCTGAAATGACAGGGAACCTCTCAGCTTCAGCTGCTGTTGCTGAAGCATCTGCTTATGTCCTAAACCCCTTAATGCCAAAGATATGAGACATTTGACAGCCTTTCCACATAAGGCCAAGAGTTTCACACTCTTTAGTTGTCTAAATCAAATTTTGTAAAGTGCAGAGAAAGAATAAGGAAGATAAATGCCTTTTTTTTAATACATATATAGATGCCTATATGTTTTTTTGAGATTTTTTTTTTTTTTAAAAAAAAACATCCTCAAGTTTCTTAGTAGATTTATCTACACTGGCTTTCCTAGTGGATTTGGTAGAAATGTATTGATAGAATAATCATGATTACTTGCGTACAAGAGAACCACCCAGTCAAATACGCATACATAGTAGCTCAGAGCAAGCACTGCATTATGAGCTGACAGCTTTAACATTCACAAGATAAAGCAACAAGTTCATTTACACACACTGCAAAACTGTAATTGATTAAAAATGTCAGTGTCTTATGACATTCATGGTATTATGAAATTTCTCTAACAATTCATTGACATTTTTCAGCACGGATAAACTTTTCAGTCTAAAATAACCAAGTAAAATATGTATTTGTTTTTTAAATAGAGCAAAGTTGATCAAGAAAAGGGGTTTGTACTCGATGAACACATGGAGAAGATTAACAGGTATTCAGCGATCTTTCTTTGTTTTTCTTTTAGCTAAAGAACATGAAGTTAAATCTAATAACAGTATCAACTGGTCCACAGATAAGGTGATAGAAATGACATTCAAATTACTCAAACTTTTTTGTCTTTAGGGAGCTTTATCTGAAGCTCATTAAATACTTCACTCATCAGTATATTAAATACTTGAGCGTATTTGCCTGATTCATACACCATTGTATTAAGCAATTAACCTATGGCACATTACAATGAACATTTTCTATGGAAATTGGATGGGGATTTGTGAGAGTAATTGTTCAGTTGGACAGGAAACGTTACATAGCACATTTATAGTCATTGGTATAAGGCCTTTTTGTGATTGTTTGGAACTTTTGTGGGTCAGAAAGGGAAAGAGATAAGTGAGAGTGATAACAAGCAGCTGAAACTCTTGAAGAAAGACAGCAGTAACTAAGTTTAGAGACAAAAGGTGCTGACACCAAACCAGCAGAATGGAGCTGATAGCTAAAGATGTAATGTGTTATAAAAACACAGATAAGAGTGATGGTAGCAATTAAACTTTCTGGATAAATATCAGAGTTTGAGAGTGAAGTTTATTGAAATGCTAAAGATTTGTGAAGGAAGAGGATGTGCCTGTCAACTGAGTCACTTAGAACTGAATAACGGAACACATCGCTAAGAAAAGCCAAATCTGCTGATTACGCTCTGTTCTTAATTTCTGTGTTCCTAGCACTTCATAGGTAAGAGGAAGGCAGAAGCAGTTCATTCATTTACTAACATTTTTTCTTTTAGTCTTTTTTCAGCAAATACTATGGAAGAAATTGTTAAAAAATTAAAGCAAGATGGTTCTCCTTTTGCCATTAAGCAGCTAGAGGTAATGTCTTCTATGTTATTTTTGTTAGAGATTTTAAGTCTGATTTGGTACTTTCTTATCGGGGGCAGACTTTAGGCACCTTATTAATGTAACTAATACTACGTAACACCAGTAGGACATTGGACTGAGATCCTCAGGTTCTCACATACAGTCTCTGTGGGATTGTCGGTAGTTCTACGGAGACAAGAATTTTCCTTTGTAAAACCACACAATGTGAATGCCATCATATGTTGCATAAAATTGTAATCTAGTAATAAACCCAATAAAATTAAACTCCCTTTCCCTTCCCCCCTCCCCACAATCAGGGGGTTGTTGGCAACAAAGGTTCCTTTTATAGCTTCTCATTTTATTGCCAAGGGTTGGAATAAAACGGTGCTGGAACAACATTGTTCTTTTTCTTCCCTTCCAGATCTCTTACTTGGGTAAACAGCAAGCAATTTATCATCACAACCTATTTTTTGATCTTTTTAATGCATTTCTGAGTGTTGAATATAGTCGCTACTCAAAAAAAATATACAGTAATACTATGCACTTAATACACACTTCAGCCTCAAAAGCAAGAAACGACTTAATGTGTGTATTTGGTTTTTTCTCCTTTGAAGTATATGTATTCAGGTGTCTTGGAGCTATTCAAATATTATAATTGGATAGAACACAAGCATTTTTCCAACAAAAGCTTTGTTTTAACTTCAGTTATAGCTCACAAAAGTCCTGCTTTTGTAATAAAATAACCATTTTAAAAATTTCAGTTGAACAGGAGGGATATAATTTTCTAATGTAGTATCATTAATGTTAAGCATCCTGTCCCACATACACAGATACATTTTTGGGTTTAGTTTTTAATTAAAGATTTAACATTTTATCACTGGAAAACAGTTTTGAGAAAGGAAGTTTTAAGTACATTATCTTTTTGCCAACCAGTGTGCCTAGTACGTTGCAAGAACATAGATTCATATAGAAACACATATTATAAAAGCGAAATTGTGGGAAAGGGAAAGCTAATTTTTTCCCCACTGGTATTCGAGTTTCATTGAATCAAGTAGTCAAAGGAGCTAGTGCCTGAATAGTCCTTTTATGTGTTTGTAGACCTGAATTCTGCTATAGGCTACCATCATGGCTTTCCCCCAAGGTATATAGGCTGTATCGTTCAGTTCTTCACTTTTTTCCTGTGTTATAGATAGCAAGGAAAGCACTCCTGTTAAGGGCTGTTGAGACAGTTTGATGGCGTGTTAATAGCAGTCACTTTCAGTGGTTCTTATTTCTTTATAGAATTGAGTTACAAGGCAGTATTTTATTTGTAAATTTATAGTTCTGCAAGGATATTATATTTTTTAGTTTCTGGGGAGGTTGAAAACAACCAAGAATTATTTGTGTATAGCTTTTCCTAAGTTAGTTTCATACAATTTTATGGCACTTTAAAACATAATCAGACCTAGTGGAACTTTTTGAAATAGCTTATAGCCTTTAAAGGGTGCTTTGTTCAAAATACTTTTCTACTACAAAAGATGCAAGGAGTCTGGAAACACATTGTTACCTGAAATATTAACCACATAGTTTGTTCTGCCATGTTTGCTCATTACCCAAACCTGCTCGACATGTTCCTTCATCTGCAGCCTTATAACTCAGACCTCCCCTATTAAAAAAAGTTATTCTTGTTCATTGTTGTTTTAGGGTGTACTTTTGTTTCATATTTTTGATTTAGAAATTAAACCTATGTCATCTACTTCAAAGTTATGATTTTGTGGAACGGTTTTTTTTTTTTTTTTTTTACTTCCTGAACAACAAATCCCCCCAGCACTTTTGTTGCTGCTCGGGTTTTTTTATTTCATGTCTTTAATAGGACTTTATAGCAGCTCTTTTCTTTTATGATTTGTAAATGAATGACTGTCCTTGGAGCTGACTGAAGTTCCTGAATAATTGTTCTGTTCAGGAGATGAGACTGTGTTAATGTGAGTTTCTTCTGTTCATACATAAATTTATGGGAAGAAAAAAACCAACACCCAAACCCCACCACTAGCTTGCGCTTGGCAGTTGAGCATTTTACACTTAGAGCACTGGCCTGCTGTCACAGCATTTGGAGGAGAAGAGTTCAAAGAACTCGTTAGAGCAGGGAACAGACAGCAAAACCATGACAGTGAGATTATCAGACATTATCCTTGATAGCAGTTTACCGATTTGTGTGAAGCAAGTAATTTTCCTCATCAGTAGCATCATAGTACCAAAAGTATATGCATAGATAGTTTCCTATCACTTTGTGAAACCAATGTTTCGCTTCCATGCCAGGTACAGGAACAACAGCGTACTCAAATGATAAATTTAGAGACTATAAAGGATTCAGTAACAGCAATTTATATGTTTATTTTCTTTGGTTCTCTGTATATTTGTTATGATACGTATTAGTAAGCTTATGGAATAAGCCCTAACTGCAAGTCTAATACAAACGCCCTAATGTGGACGTACACCTTGGTACATTCACACTGGATGTACAGATAGCTTTTAGTGTTAATAAAAATGGAATTACTAGTTCCACTATAATCCAAGTATGCTGTGAGCTGTACTATCCCAAGTAGCCCGTTCTATTTGATCTACAGTACTTCTGCTTTTTACTTTCAAAACATGCCTGCTTGGCAGGCTTTCACATATCTGATGCTAAAGCGGTTTGCATGAATAAGAATAATGTCAGGTTTTTAAAAATTGAGGTACGATACATGGGAATGGCTTTAAATCACATGTTGAACCCAGGTACAAATAGGTAGAAAGCTAGGATACTAACACACTTTTCGAACTCATAGTAAAATATTTTTTAAGACCTTTTACTTTCTAGCATGACTTTGTGTTCAGGATTTACAGGAGCCAAAAATCTTTAATCTGGGTGACAGAAGTACCACTTCTAATTGGATGAAGTAAGCACGTGGGATTGAAACCTGAAAAACATCAGATGTTTGACTTGGTTTTCACATGATGCTTTCTTAGAGCTTTTTTTGGCAGGACGGCGTACCTTCTGAGCACTGATTCTTCATTATTTAATAGCCTTCACTGTTTCTGAGTGAATTCCAGTGTAGTGTACAGGACACTGCGGAGACCAATAATTACATGACACCTTGCCTGGATCTACTGGGCAGGCTGGGATGCAGACACTAGCTCCTGAAACTTTGAATGGGTATGCAACAGGTGGGTGAGATCACAGGAACAAAGCTGAGTCATAACTTGGTAGGGTTGAATTCCAGCAAAGCAGCACTGTGAAACTCTGTGAACAGACCAGGAAGAGTGATAGATCTGTCCTTAAGCAGCTTTCCTGTGATGCTTTGGCTAGCTATTCATATTTTTTCAAAGCTTCATCCAGACCCATTGTTCCCTGTGGACAAACAAATGCTTTGGTATCTCAGAAAGTAAGTGATGCACATCCTTCATCTACTGCAAGTGAAGTGATACGCTGGACCTCTAGGAGGTTGGGGTTTTTTTGTTTGCTTTTAAGTTAAAGAAAGCCTTCCTTAAGAACCCTCAGCAGCTCAGGTCAGAAGCTTTTATGGGCCTTGGAGACAAAAGATGCAGCCACTGTTCCAGCTGTTATTCTTGTAAAGGACTCCACGGAGTCAGTGCCACTGAATTCAGTCACCTTCTGATAGTATCTTATTGGGATATGGGTCTATTGCAAATTCAGCTTGTAGCTTTCAGGATCGTTATGTTGAAATCAAGATGGTCTCAAGGATACCGGAATAGATGTCAAATACTTCTGTGAAGACTTGTTTGCACTTTAGTACTCCCCAGTTCAGCCTATCCTGTCTTTTCTCAGGCTTGTTCCCTAGCACCAATCCCCTCCTCTTTATACAGAGAATTTATTTATAGATCCACTGGTGACTCATTTTTCTGCAATTACACCTACCCATTTTCTTTCCTTGTTCCTCTTCAGCCTGATTTATGGCAGTGCCTCCTCCAGCTTCAGCCTCACTTGTATGCCGAGATAAGGCAGCTGCTGGATGTACTAGACTGACTAGTCAAGCGCTGTTTTCAGATCTTCTCCATTTCAAATTCTTTGACCTGGAAGAACTCACCATTACCATTTCCCCTATGGAACTATCTGGTTGCCCTGTGCGTACCATTTAACCTTGTCTGAGCAAAGAGTTTCAAATTTAGATGACAGAATGTGAAACTCAAAGGAAAAAAGGTCCAGTTCAAAGGTAAAGCCAGCAAGCGTATATTATGGGAAATAAGGGGTCCAGTTCAGAGCTGCTATTTAAGACCTACATAGTGATGCGATTAGAGATACAGCTGGTTTCTTCATCTGCTGAAAGGCAGCTCATTTTTAGAGAGCTTCACCAGAACTCAGAAAATGCTGGCAGTTGGAGCCAGCATCGGTTCTTTCTAAGCCAGCTTCTCTCTGAATCAAAGTGGTCAACACGCAAGTAACAGAAGGACAGAACCAGTGCTTTTAAGGTGCAAGCGTACAGCCTCCTGCTTGTATAGCAACTGCATGTTTTCCAGCTTAACCAGGCAAAATGGGTCACTGCTGTATCAGCTGGTGTCTGGAGAGGGATGAAGAGTAACTGGGAGCCAGAAAATATGTTAATGGTGATGACTGGAAACCTGCCATTTCAGCCTGTAAGGAGTCTAATGTCTGCAGTGAAAATAATGTAAAGAGGCAAATCTTACCATCTGCCATTTTTCAGTCGTGGTGAAAGTGTCCTAATTAACAAGAAGTGTCTATCGTACTGTGACTAATACAGAGCTTTTAGTTGTGTTTACAGGGGAAGAGCAGCCTTGTTTAGAGTGAGAAAACAAAGATCAGCAACAATAAGATGTAGCTCCTTTCCCCCACAACCCTGAAAGCTTTAAAGCTCAGTTCTGTTTTAACTCCGTTTTTGCCTTTCTCCCCACCTCCCCCTAGTGTTTACCAGCATGCTTTTAATTGAAGGATAGTCATGAGGGACAGATTTACAGTATTTGTTTGTGTGCCTTAAACAGATCCTGTCTGTTGCGTAATATTTATAGCCTGTGGCTCTGTCAAAAGGCAGCAGGCAAGACCTCCAGGCTTCCTATCAGCAGAGCAAAAACTGCTGAATTACTGCAGTATCTGTTGATCCCAGACAAAAAGCCCAGACAAATACGCATTTATGTTTGATTTCTTTTAATATTTTTCTTCCACAATTTTCTTCTTCATATATTGTCTAGTCTTTGCAGGTGATCTTAAAGCAACTGCTTAAAGTTTGTTGTTAATCTTACTAATATTACCTTACTGCTCTGACTATTGTACCAAATAAAACTTAAATGCTGCACAATACTACTATCAGCTACAATATCAGTAACATCTAAGAGCAATTCAGACTATATATATATGAATGATATTAAAAAATTGAGTACAATTGCTTGTAATGCTTACCTTTGCTTCTCAAAAGAATCTGTTTGGAAATGGCTTTCAAGCTGCATTAGATTCTCTGGCTAGTAGTAATTTGATCAGAAATAATGTGACCTTAGGAATTCTAGGCTTTCCGCAATGGATGGCATACATCCCAGAAGTCTTGCTGATAAAAGTTTGCGCAAGTAAGTTCTTTTAGCGTGGCAGCATGGCAGGAGGGAGCAGGAGTAGCTATCACATAAGTGAGCTCAGGGAGAGGAGTGCCATCCTTTGCTTTGAAGTTTACAATGGAGGAAAAAACCCAACCAAAACCAAACCGACTTGCAAATGTGTCTAAATTGAAAAGAATAAAAATAATTGTTCATGTCTTCCTCAGACTATTAGTAAGATGTCACCTACATCCTTAAAGATGACTCTCAGACAGCTCAGAGAAGGAGCTTCCATGAACTTGCAAGACGTACTGACGATGGAATACAGACTGAGCCAAGCGTGCATGGTAAGCAAGCAGCTGAGCCCTTTGTCTCTTTCCATCCACAAAGGGGTAGCAAGTTTATCAGAGAATAAAATTTATATAGATTACATCAAGGGCTCACAATTTATAGATCTTAATTTTCAATCTCTTGTGTGTTTGTTAGGCCGTCACTTTTTTCCAGTTCAATGTCTTTACATGCAATTTGAAGGAGACTACATTAATGATGGTCAGATGGGACGATAGAGGGCTTTTGTTAAGAAAACTATGGTAATGTTACAATATAGAAGGTTTTTTATTTGCACCATAATTTTAAAAATGTTGTGTTCTTTATCAGATTTCCTGTTTAAGTTACTTAGTCCTCAGTGCCTCAGTTCCCATCCACAGAATGGGAGTAGCTGCATATCACTGCCCCTCAGGAGTACTGTCATAAATTTATGAAAGCAAACAAGAGATTTTACTACTATTTGTAGTAAAAGCTGAGTACTTGGATAACATATGAGGAAGCGATCCTTTCAAGTACAACAGAGTTGCTAATGGAATTACGTCAACAAATTCCTCATAAAGCTTTCCCGTGGCATCCTTATTACTAATTTTGTCACATTTTAAATTAAGACTTTTGTATATCTGATAAAATGATTTGTGGTAGTTAAAGTAAATGCTTTATTAAAAAAAAACCAAAACAACCCCAAAAACCTTATCTGATACATTGTAGTGCCTGGCAGTGCCCTTGCCCTATCTTTCCTGAAACTAGCATTGTTTCTGCATTGCTAGTGAAGCATGCCTAGGGGTTTAAACGTTACATTTACTTTTATAAACAAAAACCTGGATGTTTCCGGGATTCCATGTAACTGCAAAGCGTTTCAAGTGTGGAAAACACATCACAATTCCTGAAGAATTTCCGATCCAACACACCTTAGTCCCCATCATGCAAGACTCTTCAGAAAAATGTATGAGACAACACAGAAAGAGGGCTTGCACTGCATGAAAGTCGGCTGATCAACTACAGTTCAACAAAGCAAGAGGATATAGAGCTCTTTAATAAGTAAAGAGAAAGTAGCAGATGAGAACAGTACAACTGGGATTTAACTGAATCTTGAGAATTTGCATTTCAAGCAGAAGTGGGATAAGGAAAGATGAGATAAATACAATTTGTCATATTACAGTTTGGGGTTTTTTTTTTTCTTTTCTTTAACCTTTCAGAGAGGCCATGACTTCTATGAAGGTGTTCGGGCAGGTAAGCATGCACAGCAGAAGCATTTCTCAAACTTAATAATATGCAAACTCACTGTTGTATTGCTTCTCTGGAGGTTATGTAAAGTGCATGCAGCAGGGGCCCAGAGAACATTTCCCAGCTTGCTACAGTTTTTGCTTATTTGTTCAAAGGTGTAACAGCAGTGTTGTTTCCTTTGTGTAATCTCATTCCCAATTTATCCACCTGGTAATGCAGCACCATGAAAGGGTGTTCACCAGCTCATTGGGAAAGTTTGATATATATGTAGTGCTGACAGTAGTGAGTAGCTATACATAGCATTTGTGTGTCCAGATTTAGTGTTGCCACATAGCTGGTTCAACCAGCTATAAGTTGGTTTAAGACTCAAAGTCAAGAACAACTATTCGCATAGAAAAGCATTAGAACAGAGACTACTTTCACCCACATCCAAAATATCTCCCTACAAAGGTGTCTTACTATTAAGTTTACATATATAGCTTTTTAATGTTAAATAATTCAGCATTTTAAGGCATTGGTCAAATAGGTAGTGGTAGAAGTAGAGCAGTGGCTCAGCAAGTTCATCTAGGGGACAGATTTAGATTCTGTCCTTGATTCTACTGCTGATTCACTATGCAGATTGTCAAACCCAATGTCACATCTGTTAGAAACTGTAGTAGTTATTTATGTACTATTCAGCACAAGATGAAACAAAGCACAGGCATTGCCTTTTCCAAGGAGCTGACAGTATAAGACATTTGGATGCATAACACTTCGGGGTTGAGGAAACCTGGCTTTTAATTCATACAGTTATATACTTGAGGATGTATTATCACCTCCTCCTCATTTTTTATAGTTGTATATAAAGTGGCTTAAAATCCACTTGAGTAATGAATGTTTGAGTGTTTACTATCAGTAACACTGTATTAAAGATAGCCCGGAGTGAGATATGTAAAGTTTGTTTTTACAGCATGGAAAAACTTCCCGATTAATTAATTACTCTTTAGTACTTATGGGCAGAGACTCCTTTGAAGAATTTACCACACATGTTGAGAAGTACATGGTTTTCATGGTGTTGGTAATGGGGACCAGGATATCTTAGAAAGATTATTCCTAGGATATATTCTAAATTGCCATATATGCTGATGAAATGTAGTTATTTGGGAAGTGACAAACTCGAAGTCCGAGAGTCAGATTAACACTAAACCAAGTTCTCACTTGTAGTGCACAAGGTCATTAAACCATCTGGGAATGCAGTAGAGGACAAAAGCAAATCACTTGTCAGTTTGTGCAGTTTACTGTGCAGGCCATACTGTAAAGGAAGAAGCTGCAAGAACAGCAGGACGGGAACTTCTCTTTTACATAGGGCGATACAGCAAAGGCCTAGCTATATCAGGGGAACAAAAAACCAACCACCAACCACCAGAGATCCAGCTGCACTGCAGGCATTGCTAAGAATATTACTGTGTTATTGAAGGGCTTTTGCTTTCCGATTACTGCATATATCTTGTTCTCAGATTTGCCATCTTAAAATAGTGTTTAGGAGTGGTGCAAAATCTGACTCACGATAATTTCTGTAGTTAGGTCTGATCTCATTAAAATCATTATCCAACAATGTGCTGAGCATCCTTTTTAATAGGAAGTAAGATTATGAAGTACTTCACAGGATCAACCGTAGTGAATAAAAGTGATAAAAGTGTAAAGTATTAGCTTTTTCTTTATTAAAGCATTACATTCCAAGCATTTAAGAGGCAGCTGTTGACCCTGTCTACCACAACGTAAAGTTAAGATATCGTAATAATCAGATTTTAGTTTTTGAAGATTGTTTTTCAGCAGCAATGGCCATAGGTCAGGTTTTAATAACAGCTTTTATCTGCTTCAAATCATAATTTTAATAGGCATGCTAGGGAAGCAGTTTGTTTAAAAGCTTTTTAAACCTGCTTTGACCCGAGGTCAAAATTTCATTTTTCTTTTAGCCAGCTTTCTTTCAACCAGACTGAAAGATCTGCTGGCAGTTTCCCCCCATTTATGATTCTTGTGATTTGAGCTACTTAAAGAAATCCCAAAACCCTTAAAGCACAAAATACACAGATCATATTTCATCATACGTTATCAACATTTTCCCATATAATGGTAAGCGTGGTTTTTGAACAATTTAGGTATTCATTTTTCACCTTGATTTATCGAAGAATACATAAACTTAGAAATGCATAGCTCTGGGTAATTTCCAAGAACTTTGTTTTTTAATTCTTACCGCGTAAGAAAAGCGGTCATTTTTGGCATCAGTAATCAAACACATCCAGGTAGACTATAATCTCTGCAGTGCAAGGGGACAAAAATCTGTTAAATTAGCCTCCTAACACTCTGTGCAGGCATGTACGCTTCAAATGCGGTTGTAAAGGCATTCTGTGCCTTGCGGATCCTGCAGAGACCTTATTTCTGTGTGGCTTCTGCCCTCTCTCCTGCAGCGCTGGCAGGTGGCAGATGTGAGCCTGACCCTGGGCACACAACCCCCCGCAGCCAGGCAGGAGGCAGGGAGATTTCATTGCAGCTTACAGAATTGCAAGTGCTTAGAAATACCAGCGTTTTGACCATGCTGAATGAATCTAAGCAATAAAACACTAATTGAAGTCCAGCAAAGTCACTGCTACTGAACAGAGGGGGATTGGATTATTTTTTTTTTTTAAAGTAAAACAAAAGAACAAACCTTTAACACAGTGTCTATGTTCAGTTACTTTTATCTTAATGAACTTCCCTTAGCCTACCTTTGAAGTCCTCAGAATTTTTGTTCCATTCTCATAGTAATCAGTATCTCAAGCTGGAGAAACACAAAACATACACAAGTTAGTGCAGAAAGGGAATATTTTCATGATACTATTAAAAAACAAATAAGATTAAAGATTTCACTGGAAAGGCCATTATAAGCATTCAGTTTATCCACCAGAGTAAAACCGGCTACAGATCCAAACAAAAAGATTAACTTGATTACACAGTAGTGCCATGGAGTGGAGAAATAATCAGCAATTACTACTCTAAGTTGAAGCTGTAGTAGTATACGCATGGACTCCCCCCACCCCACCTCATATGTAAAGCATCTCCAGGCAGCTTTGGCTCCTGTGGGTAGTGGTCAAGATTACTTTGGTCAGACTGTGAACTTAAATTAAAGTTGAAGAAAATCATTAGGTAAGTACTACTCCAATGGAATAAATACAGTCAAATTGGGACAATTATGTCTTTTAACCTAAACTAATCAATGGCTTCACATCATGACAATTTAAATTAACTGACAGGATCATAAATTTTAAGTAAGTTAGCCAGTTGTATGACCTAGTTAAAAAAAATGCTTTTACAGCACATTTCTTTTAAGGAATTGCCCATGTGGATTCTACTGTCTATGGAATTGCAGCTTTTATCTACATAATGAGTTTCTTTTCAAAATTAGCGTTTATTTGCTTCCGAGGAGCCCCTAGTCCTCTATTTGCAGGAAAATGGATGCAGGGCTCTGATTCTCCTTTCTCTTTGGAGATGCAAGCTATAGAGTTGTGATACCTGTGTGTCTTCAGCTACAAAAATATTAATTAGTGCAGTTGCCATTTGCATGGTATTTATTTTCTAGGCACTTTCCAAATATCGTCTGTAGAGGGAAAAGTTAAAAAGAAGTTTTCAAGTCACACTTTTTACCACAGACTGCCATAACACTCACCTTTTGATAAAACACAAACTTTAAGATCATTCTTTCCACTAAAAATCCAGCTCCTTTGCACATTTCTCATCCTGGATGGTTCTAGTTTAATCACCAAGAACAAAGTCTACATAGAAAGACACAACTTACCAAAAAGCCAGCTGGTACTCTTCCAGATACCTAGCCTCTGTGAGCATCTCCTGCCCACGTGCCTTTAGAACCATCCTACTCTGAACTTTTTGTCAGAAAAGAAAAACAAAAAACCAAATTCAGATCTTAGCAGAGGAACTGAAAAGGTGCTTCTTGCCTGTCCTCCCTTATATGCTGGGGGCTGTGGCAGTGAGAAGGTCTCCCAGGACACGTGCATCTCCACATCAGTTGCTGATACCACACAGCTGAAGGGAATGTGTGTTGAGGAGGGATGTTGTGTAGCTGGTGCATCCTAGAGGGCCATGGTTACTATAACTGTTCTACTTTAACAATTTCACATTTTGATTAGCACCTTTATGGGTTTTCTTAGAGCCAGAAAGGTGCTCGGAAGGACGCTCTGGAATTCCATTCCTATTGGTTGTTTTTACACACAAATAAACTCTCTCTCGTCTTCCTATTGTTTGCTAGTGTGGCTGTTCTTGCTGACATGCCTTCACCATTCCTGTGAGACAAGGAATGCTTTTTGAGAATTGGTATTTTTTTTTGTTATACTCTTACATGTGATTCACTCGCTGATGATTTTATCTTCAGTGATATATTTCCCAGGATACAGTGTAAAGTATACATACTAAGATTATACAAATCCTCACAGTTAAATCTACATAGGTCTACAGTATCTGTCACATTAGTTATTTCCTTATTAGTTTATATGATGTGTTTCAATTAGCTTTAGGCATTTAACACCTACTTTGAATCATCTCCTATATCAGGGGTCCTCAAACTATGGCCCACGGGCCAGATACAGCCCCCCGGGGTCCTTAATCTGCCCCCCCGGTATTTACAGACCCCCCGTCCCCCGTCCCCCTCCCCCACTGGGGGTTGGGGGGGGGGGGGGGAAACCAAGCAGCCGCAGATGGCTGCCTGCCACTGCATCCGCGCGCCGGCCCCTGGTTAAAAGGTTTGAGGACCCCTGTCCTATATGCTACAAAAAGCCAGATTTTGCAGAGAGATGTGAAAGCCCTTGTCCACAAGGAGCATCGTGCACACTGTTCCCAGTTTCACACTGAAAACCAGAAGCCAGGCAAGAGTAGTAGGTCAAACAGAAAACACTAATTTCAGGTCTTTTCCTTCAAGGCTTGGGCTACTTCTGAAGTGATCTACTGTCCCTTGTGTCATCAGGCAAGTCCCAGATATGTCTCTAGACAGGTCAAAACTCCAGAATTTTTATGAGAGTAGAAATATATGTGTTACAAACCCTCTTATCATCTTCAGAGCACATTGATTCCCCCCCCCCCCCCCCCCCTCCCCCGCCATGTACTCACTGTAGTTGTCTGTCTTGATGCAATCTGAAGTCATCCTAATTAGAGGAAGCTTACAAGAAACTTTTGTGTTTTTATACTCCACCTGACAGTGCTGATTGACAAAGACCAATCCCCCAGATGGAAGCCAGCTGCTCTAGAAGAAGTCAGTGATGAATTTGTGGACGATTGCTTTAAGCCATTGGGAAACAATGATCTCAAGTTGTAAAGATCGAGTCTATTGACATCGTATTCGCCTGCTTAATTCTATGATTATAAAAATTAATATAGTGTGATAAAGTTTGACAAGACTTTTTTAGCTAGCCTGAGATTTGTAAGTTTTTTTTTTTTTTTTTTTTTTTTGCATACAGGAACATTCTCTTTTGTGTTGCTGCCATCATAGCAAAATAATTATATCTCTGGTTAATAAGGGGGAAAATCACTTTAAGGCAAATTGTTATTTTTACTGCTTTACACAATGATTAACATTTAATTTGTTGCATCAGCTCTTCATTTAGGAGGAGCCTTTGGGGGATGACCTAGTAAGCAAGAAGTCAGGAGACCTTTGTATTCTTGGCTCTGTCACTGGTCTGTTAAATTGGGATTGTGCCTCAGATTCTTCTCTTTACAATAAAAATAAAATATACTTCAAGCTTCAAAGTAGTCAGAGCAACAAAGGAAAATACAAGACATGCTAAATGCATGGTGTTAAGTAGTCTTTTAAATAAAAGGTCAGACTGACACATTATTAGTCTGAGAGCAAGAAATTGTTCTATTGATTTAACATTTGGTCGGTATTCAGATTTGCTGTGCGATGTAGACATTGTTTCAAATGTCATAATACTGCCAGAGCCTCGAGCAGACTTCTGTTTCCTTGTAAAACCATTTTTTAAAAAAAATGCCATTAAGTTTGATTGACCTGCGTAACTAGTTTTTCATGATTTTCATGATTGCTAGTTTTTCCTGGTCTTAAACTGTCTCAGACCTTCCTCTGAACCCTAAGCAGTGATGTTTCCTGTTGATGATGGTGACTGACTGATGATTTTAGTGGTAGAGGTCAGCCTGGCACTAATGCTGCACATGGCTGAAGTTTATCTGTACCAACTAGTCTGGGATCCCATTTGCTTGTGCCCATGAACATCCTGTCTGCTGGGTGGAAAATCTGTCAAAAGCAGGGGGTGAGAAAAAGATTCTGAAAACACCAATATGTACTGAAGATAATGAATAAGGGAAAACACGAAATATCTGCTGCGACGTGGATCATACAGATTTTTAACCCAGCATGTCCTAACAAATGTATTTGTTGGGATCAAAATTTAAATATACATCAAAACCCTCTTGTATGTGCATTAAAGCTTGCTGGGTTCTGATACTAATAATACTTGAAGTTATATGGCATAACCAGAACCCCTTGATAAAAGTATAATTTTTAGAGGGGGTGAAATCAATTTTTCTATTGTGTGTGCAACACAGAGCTACTAAGCTTTCTTCGACATTAAGGCTGCATGCTTCTTTATGCTTAATGAAATCGTGTATCAGTATCTCTTCCTATTTGTTTCTGCAGTTATAGGCAGGTCACAAATAGAAATTTTGGCTTCGCTGAAGATGAACCACTGAGACTAAAAGAAGACGACTTTTGGTCAAATAACAGTCAGTAGTCAGCACTGGGGAATCACAGTCAGAGCTACAGCAGAACCATTACGGGGTTTTCCACGCTGGGCAGTTTTCATTAGGACAGCAGCAGTCTCTGCTGGCTTAAAGCTCCTTCCTTCCTTCCTGGAAGCTGTTGCCTGGAAACTAAGTCCCGGAAAGTCAGGCATCGAGGTGAACTACCAAGGTGCCTCTCAGAGAATTAGAGGCGAGCAAAAGGGAGAGCAAAATCAAGAAAAAATGGCACCTTGCTTTGTCACTAGAATTTGTCTGACAAAATTGTTAAAATTTCTGCTGTGAGTTGACGTTACCGTGTTCATATTTGTCATGAGACAGTCCATGAGCTTCTTTTCAAAAGTAGTTGAGAGATTTAGTTCTGAAAACATGACTTGAATTTCTACCTCATGCTAGTTCTCTCAGAAATGTAAACCTCCCTTCTTATTTTTTAAAATTTTTGTATATTTTAGATAATCTTAAACAATGGCTATTTTTATTTTATTTTTTAAAAATGGGTTCATTCCATTGTTTTGTACAAAAGGAGCAATCTTCAGCAACTGTATTTAATGAGAAACAGTAATCCCCAAGGAGCAGGGCTCACGCCTTCTCTGACTGCAAAGGACTTACAACATGTTAGCAACAGTATACTCCTGAATCAATAAACTTTGCCTTGCACATTCAGTTGCTTTCAACATTTCTGTGAACAGGAATTATCCCAAACTCACAGTGACAAGATCCTGTCCAATCTGTGCATTTTTAGCAAATAAAAGTCATACAAGCAGATGGTAAGTTTAATTTTATTTGATCCACAAGAAAATATTTTCCACAAAAAATATTGTAAAAATATATCGTAGTGTGTTTTATTTGGGAATGATGTGTCTTACTCCAGAAATATCAATTTTACAAAGTTGCGCTGTAGTTAATGTGTTTTGAACCATTATTAGAATATCAAGTCGGTCACATTGTACCCGTTCAGACAATAATTGTTTCCTGGAGAAAATATAAAGCAAATTTCTTTTTAACTCCTGAATAGAAGTAAATGGTGTCTGCAGAGTATGCCCATCCCATACTGGAGTGCCTTTATTACACAAAACCAAGTCAAAGAATCAGTGGCAACTTAGCTGGAAAGCCACTACAAGTGGCTTTGTAAGACTATAGCGCTGCTTAGAGTAATCTAATGATAAGTAAACAGATGTAATTTTATTTAGGTAAAGGAGTCTTTATTTTTATTATTGTTACATGTTAGTATTGTGCCTATTAAAAACGCAGCAGACCTCTGGAACGAGGAGCTCCTTCGGTCTCTCACCAGAACGTAGCATTGAACATACTGTAATTTCTTTTTTTTTTATGAAGGGTCAGTGCATTATTTATTAAGGACAGTGTTTTGTAGAAGAGATTATTTTCCTGGCAAGAAGCTGTCTCCCTGTTATCTGTAAGCTTGTTTGCTTTCCATTTGCTGCGTGCCTTCCCTGAAGTGCCAGTGCCACAGAAAGCATCGTCAACCAGCGGGAGCTGCACTTCAAGGCATATTGAAGCTGCTGTAGTCTTCAAGCGTTAATGAGGGAAGACAAGCCTTGTGGCCGCAGGTGAGTGACTGGTTGGACATGGCAAGCAGCAGGTGATGCTGTCACTACGCTGTTACGGGCGGCTCTCTGGGCAAACGGTGCAGCCGCCCCACACAGCGAGTACCCCAAAAGGAAGCTCACCGGCATGTGTGTTTAATTATACCTAGGTATAATTGTTCAATTGTTAAAATTTAGCTGCTTTGTTTAGCTGTTAGCTTGCTTTGGGGAAATCTTGAGTATTTATCAACACGGATGCTCGGATGTAACTTGAGGCTATTTTATATTATTTTATAATTCTGCCTGCTGTCGGACCATGCAGTGGCAGCCTGCCAATGGAGAAGCCGCTCTCAAAAGTGCATTTAGGTTCTGACTCCAGGAGGGTGACAGATGCTAAGGCTACATCCAAAGGAAGGATTTGAGACATTGCAACACCTATCTCCCCGTGGCAGCCACCAGGGTATTTGCACAAGGGTCAGGTATACCCAAATGCACTCTTAAAGCGAGTGCAGTTTTCTGTCTGCTATTCACCTGTCTGGCAAGTAATGTCTGTGGAGTTGAGGCTTTTTTTTTTTTTTTGCCTTAATTACTATTTTTGGCAGTGTTAACATTCTTGAGTCGAGGCTAATCTTAGGAAGGTTGTCCTTTTTTATACTAAAGCTTTATTTTAGCTGTAGTAAGAATAGGAATCTTTTAAAATACTGGGGGTAAACAATATTCAATGAATATGTACTGATCTGATCAGTGCTTTGATATTGGTTTTAAATTCACCTTAGTATATGGTGTGGAGTTTTTTTAGGTAGAGCAAATGTAGGGTATGATCTGATGTTTTACATGCTTTAGAGCTTCAGGGAACATCCTTATTAGCAGTAGAATTTAAGTGGGCCATAATACCTCAGGTTACATATGGCTTCAAAGAAGACTATGTTATTTCAAAGAAGAAAACATTACAACATGAGCAGATTTTGTTCCCTTTTTCAGCAGAAGCCTGAGAACAGTCTTAATAGCAGGTCTACCAGACCATAGTCTGGTCACTGTGAATTAACAGCAGTCTGGCGCTATGTTACAAAGAAGCATTTTTCACAGTTTACTCCTGGTAAAACTACTTCCCCATATAGGTGAATTTCAAATAACTAAGTTTGCATCACAAAGTTTACGAAACAGCTCAATTCACAGACTGTCTTATATCTGAGAATAAGCTAAAAGTAATGATTTACATAGTTCTGCTTCTGCTTGCTTCCCGTTGCTTGAAAAATCATGCTTTATATCATTTACTACAAGTATCGTTTACTACCTTTTAAAAATAGTAACAGTTTTTGCCAGTATGGAAAACATTTTTCTATAAAATGAAAACATAAAATGGAAAGCACTTTGAGGAAAAAAACCTACACCTTTTAAACTGGCCATAACAGAAAAAGGAACAAAACAGGTGCTAAACCCCCGAGCTTTTACAAGGCATTCACTGTGTATAAAACATCAGCGAAGTTGTAGCTCTAAGACGGCTCTGGTTAATTCATCCCTTTCTTGACGTCTGAAGTGCTAGTTATGAGTACAGTAGGTCGGGCTGCAGGTCCTGGAGAAGCAGGGTGCTGTGTGTGGATGCAAGCCAGATAAAAACTGGTAAAGAACGCAGCCCTTTAGCTTTGGGCCTAAGGCTTATTCAGCAATTCGGTGCGCTGCTCAGGCTTTAGGATTCCGGAGCTCATATTTGTGTGGCCGTACACAGTCTCACCAACGGGCAGGCGAAGAGCCTACAGAAGCTGAAGGAAAGCGTACTGCCCCAAGGGTGCTAAGAGTGACATTCTGGTGTAATGCAGCCATAGTTCCCATGAAAAAAATAGTCCTAAAATGATAAACCTTTGAAGGTTCATTTCACTAGTTAACATCAGTAGTTTTTGCACACCTATGTGGGTTACGGTAAAAAAACCAAACCACCACACACCCCCAAACTGGCACCCTAGCTTAAAAAAAAAACCCCAAAACAAAAAAAAAAACCAAACAAACCCAAACAAAAAACCAACAAAAAACCCCAACAAAACCCCAGGCAAAAACCCCAAACAGCTTTGGTCTGAACACAGTGATCAGATGTCATTAAATTGTCTTACTGCAGAATTTTAGAGAACAGCCTCCGTGCATTTACGGGAGCCAGAGCATCTGTTAATTAGTGTGCTGTTGATCAATATTGTAGTGTTTCTCACTGGTTCACTCAAGAATGGAAGTTGAACAGTATCATAATCCATATGGTTCCCTGAATACGTCTTGGTTTTATGAGATGCTTCTCATCACCTTCATTATTTTGTGGTTTACAGTCGGGTCAAAGGATCAAAGTAAAATTTATGACAGCAGTTATCTTTGCTACATGCAGACCTTGATTTCACTTCAGCAAAATGCAGACAAATTTACCAAGCATAGAGAGTTCTTCTCTTCTCACCTACAAACAAGCCACTAATTTTTTGTGCAGTACATAAGAATAATCCACGCTTTGTCGTTAAGCATCTCTGGGGCCTCTGTGTACACTCTGTGTACAGTTGCAGGGCAGCCACACTCTTCCCATCTTTTTTTAACACTGATTTCTGATCACATTCAACACGTACAAAGACAGAACAGACGGCTGATAACAAATGACGCTTGATTAATAGATTCTACCATAATCCAATTAGTTTCTTAGCAATATAGGTTAAAAGGCAATTTTTTTCCAACCTCTCCTCGCAAACACATTCATACAGTGGCATTATGCTCCCATCACAGCTGATTTGACTTTATTTGCACTAGTACCAAATACAAACTGCTTAACAGAGAGGACACTCACTGCGCAGGCAGTCCTTGCCAGCCGGGGCTCAGGGCACATCGCTTTCAATAAAAGGGATGTCGCTATATTTGCTTTCAGTCACTGCCCACTGCTTCACCGCCTGATCAAGAATCTCGCGGGAGAGACGGTGCGCATAGTCTAGCACTATAGTGCTTGATGGACTCTTCTCATCTGCCTTCGCTGCTATCAGTGATGATTTCTCCCCAGTGCATCCTTCGTGACCTTCCCTGATCCTTTCATCCTGGACAGCATTTGAACCTTGAAAGGCATCCTTGGATTTGATGCATCCCATGGTACATTTGAAAATGCAGCTGCAAAATTCAGTTCAACAGCATGTTTTGATAACCTGGAAATGGTTTCTGTGTTGGATGCACGGTATTGCTGCTTCTTGCCAGTGGCTCCGGTTATTTTCAAAGAACAGAACGTCTCCTTTTGTGCTTCTTTACTTCTGAAGAAATCTGTCAAAATAGAGTTTCATATAAATGCAATAAAAGTCTACCATTTTCAGTGAGCTCAAAGGAAAGCTAAATTCACTACAGGCGCTTGTTGAAGCAACTCTAATAAATCTGCGTGGTATGCGTAAAATGTTTTTATCAATAACATCCATCTAGTACAAGTAGGCAAAGCTTGACCCCAATTCAAGCTGCCTTTGAATGCCATTCCCAGTACGTGATGGAAGCCATCTAGGAGCATAAAGGTCTTGGCGGGGTTGGAGATAAAATATAAAATAATCTGTTTCTTCCAAACGGACAATGCAGTGCTCTTTTCCTGAATCTGTAAACAAATACTGTTTAACTCCAGTGACTGCTGCTGCTAAAGAAAATGAAAATAAAACCCCAAACCACCCCACAGAAGCACCGCACAAGCGCCAGCTAACAAGAGCCTTGTGTCAGGGCTGTTGCACACCCTTTGGCCAGGGGTGAGATCAATTCTCAGAATCATTCTGCTGGTGCTCAGGGAGGCTTGAGCATGCCATCACGAGAAGGTATTCATGAGAAACACGAGCTGCTTTTTGGATTTTCCCCTTGAGAGGTTAGGGGAAGCAGCAGCGGACCGCTATGGCCAGGGTAGTTCTGACGGAGCGAAGGCACCACTCTTCTAAAGCAGATCAATTCTACATCTACAGGAGGGACAGTGACAAACGGAACACCTGACAGGTCCTTTTGGCAACCTCCTCAGGAATCAGAAATGCTCAGCCCCAAATTCTATATATGGGTTATTGTTGTTGTTGTTATTATCCTACAAAGCTGTTCCTCAAGCTACTTTCTCTGCGCAGGCAAAGCAGAGTCTCATGATATGCCTGACTTCGCTTGGCATGAGCTTACCCGCTTATCAGAGCTAACAGCCTGCCAGCCAAAATAAAGACTGCGCTGCACAGAAACCAACTGTTCCCTACAGCTTCGCCCGATGACGTTGTGCTAAGGTCAGCCAAAGTTAAAGATTTTTTTCATAAATAGCCTTCGAAAACATAATCGTGGCAAAGATGTTAAGCTTTATTTATTTGCTTTATATACTGGGGGAAACAGGGGCTCCAATCCAGGAACCTAATCGCAGGCAAATATTTGCAGAGGAAATGGATCCCGTGTGCAGGCGACCGGGGTTCACAGGTCGTGCTGCCCGGTCCAGGACCAGGCTGGCGGTGAGCAGCCTCTCTCCTCCTCCTGCCACTGATCACAGCATCACTCCTGTTCAGCAAAGTTTGTAGGGCTGAAGTGGCCGTGCTCGGCAGCAGTGGCTGGTGTTCCTGGCAGAAAATCAGACCTAAAGGGCTTCTGAAACCGCGAAGTACCTACCGATGTTTTCATACCTATAGCTTTGTATCAGAACATTTCAGCGTTTCAGAGAAAGGCTTGTAAATCATGTCAGTACAATTCAGCGAGCTTCTTCCGCGTGTGACGCCACGCTCAGCGCATGCCAGCGTGTTTCAGAGCAGGCGGCACAGCTGACAAGCCTGTAACACAAACCCTGCTGCTAGCACTTGCAGCTTTACCCAGCACGGAGGACAGCTAAGCCCTCAGTGATATTTTTATTGTAATAACTTGTTATTAAATGAGTAAAAGGCAGGATTCTCTTCCCTGCACAAGAAGCCACATTTATCCCTATGGAGGTTTATTAAAACTCCCCCCATGAGCTTTATATCTGTGTCCATCAACTGCACACACTGAAGAAACCTAAAACGCTCACAGGACATGCGTACAGGCCAGAGGCCAAGGAGATGTCTGAAAGCAATTCAGAAACCTGAATAATTCAAAGCTTTCTAATGGTAATCTCTTGTGCATGTCTAATTTCAATATTTACCGTTAATAAAACATTAATAAGACTAATTTCCACTTGCTCTTCTGGACAAACACGTAGCTTGAAGTATCTAATATGCAAAAAATCACTAATAGCATCTATAACCCAGGATCGCTGATACCCGAAAGCTGCAGCCTGCGCCCAGCCAAGGTACTGGACAAGCTCCTGCGGGAGGCACACAGGTCCGCTGCGTAATCCTTCTCACGGCAGCACTGGTACCAACTACAACTAGATATTGTGTCCTCCTTAGGCTTAGCCAGAACTGTAAATATCGTAGATTTAAACCTCAGATACCCCAACCATACAAATGCCCTATGCCACAGTCAATGTATTTTATCAGAGCTTCATCCCTGACACTTTGTTTAATAACTGTTCAGATCTGGATTTTTTTTTTATCTAAGTTTGGAGCCATATTCTTTTATATGTTACCCTTTTTTTGTGCTTTTTAAAGGAGGTCTGTTAAATGGTAGCCAGATTTAGTTAGTATTTTATCATCATTTTGAGATGTTTCCATCCTACAACTGGAGATTTCATTTCCCCTTCTGTGAGGGACACCAGCAGATGAGTTGGGGTCTAGCAGACAGAAGGAGGGAATGTGAGCAGAGGGAAGACAAGCATCTCCTACAGCAAGTAGGGAGAAATTCCCTAGGTCAGCATCTTCCTCTGTAGAATTCACATCTGTTCCCAACCTTCCTACCTCTGCCTTTTCATTTGGGCGAAACCAACTGTGTGTGTGACTGTCCTGCACAGAGCAAGGGGCGGGCTAGAAAACTTCTAGGATAGCAAGGCATGCACGACGACTAAATTGTTCCAAATTGATTGCTAGTTGAGCTTAAAAGCAAAATTATTGACCCTGGTTTAAATTCCTTGACTGTTGCTCATTTCATTGTTTATAGAGCACACTACTTTCCAAGTCACTGCAGTAAGTTTTATCGTTTGCCCGCTCTACTCGAGTTAATAATTGTTGGCACACAAATGATGGCAAACAAAGCCACCCTCACTCTTCCAGCTGCTTTCTTGTTTTTCTGACAACCATTGCTTGCACATACATGGCGAACACTCTTTAAATCCTCTCCACCTAACTCACTGTCGGAGTGTTAAGTTCTGACAGGGGTTTTAACATCTCTAGCCTTTCTCACAATGCTCACACTCTCGGGGAAGGAGGGAGGGGAGCAAAAATAATAATAAAAAAAAAAGCAAAAAAAAAAAAAAAAAAAAGCTCATTTTACTCCCAGCACGATGTTTCATTCAGTAGCTGCACAAGGCAAAGGTGTCTGATAGGAGCCTGTTTCTTTCCGTGTCCCAGCTGTGCTGTGCTGCCAGCGGTGTCTCGGACACCACCGCACGGATGGCTCAAGGCTCCGCAGAGGCAGCCCCAGGTGACACGCTGCTGCGCCGAGCTGGAGCAGAGGCGAGGGCACTGCCATCTGCTTTGTCACCAGGAGCTACAGCAGCACCACCACAAACCTTAACACGGCTTCTCTTTCAAAGACTGATTTTACAGGTCCTAGTTGTGCTCGGTTTGAGTGGACATACAGTCAGTATGCTTTTCAATACCTCATTTCACTTAAAATAATACACAGTGTTTATCGTATTGAAGAAGAGTCCTGAAATCAATCAATTCCCTTCCATATCCCTGGAATTGGAAGTTCCCGAGGACAAGTTCAGGTGTTGTGTCACCTGTTAGGTCATTTACTACACGGGTGCCCTGCAGTACTACAAGGAGAGAGAAAATACTGAGGGAGTCGTACCGCATAGGTGACCCCCTGTGTGAGAGGGCTAAGCAGCCCCTTTGCCAGCCTGGCTACGTGTTTCCCGCCGAGGTAAGTTCATTCCTAACTACTGCAGGAAACAACAATGGTAAAAGGATGCCTGCAATTCACTATTGTACAATAGAAAATACAGGAGAAATGCGTTAATAGCACAACTGCAGTTTTATTTAGATAAGTAAGACTTTTTAAGGTATTAAAATAATCAATAGGAAATAATTACAAAGGGATAAATGCAAGCTACCCCAAAATAAAGAGTTTCACCTGCCTCTCTGGAATACATTTTCGTATAACGGAGACAGGCGTAACAGCCAGAGCGCTACTGTTATACAACATCTCTAGCTATCACAGGCGAATAAATTCCTGCTGCTGTTTAAATGGCTGCCATCCATAAGACCTTTAGAAAAAACCTCCCTGAAGTTCAATGCTATACCGCAAGGAATCACTTGCTATAACACTTTCTTTTATAGCAGCCACCAGATTAAAAATAAGTCATGCTTTTCAAAACAGCTCGGTGCAGCTTTGCCCAGAGGAACACAGTGGGTAATTTCTGCCGTGGCAGCAGCAGGCTCCTCACTATCCAAACTTCTGGGTTCAACTAGGACTCCTTGTAACCCTTCTCTGGCCAGGGAAGCTTTTAGTTTTCCCCTCAGCATCCACAAGAGAAGCTCAGTATGCTGCTTACCAAAACCACACCTGCTTTTATCAAGTTGTCCCACGTGTCCCCAGTACAGCACAGACAGCGTCACCACTGGGACTCTGCAAAGGGAACCAAGAAATACGACTTGGCACTTGCGAAGACATCAGAGTCCCGTATTGTCACAAAGTTAGATGAATCTGTAGCGCTGGCCTCACAGCAGTCTGTTTGCCTGGTCACCCACAGTATTTGACTTTGACAAAGGTAAAAGGATGATACAGCACTTAAGGAGCGAGACTGAAGGGCAGGCTGCAGCAACTGATACACAGCACCTTATCCCGGGCGTGCAGCAGGGCCACTGCTTGGGCAAGTGGCTCCGGGACTATATGCAGGATGCCGACCTCCTTCCACAGCAAGTCCAGCTACGGACGATTTCAGCAAGGCTGTAGGAGGGGTGATAGGCCGGCATCTGGAGCGCCCCAGCCTTTGCCTCAGCTAAAAATGTCTCTCCCGCTTTCCCTTCTCCCTCTCAGAGCTCCTGCCACCACCTGGACCTTTCTCATCCCAGCGCACAGGGAGAACAGTCAGATAATCACAGCGCTGTTATCACAGAGACAATAAACATTACTCTTTTTAACAAAAACACTCAAACTGCAGGCAGGTAACGCAGCTGGCGTACCAGCAGATGTAAACCAACCAGCGTTCAGGCATCCAGACCTCTGAACTGCACCTCACTGCATTAGATATTTACATCCTCCATGTACTAACGGAGAGAAACAGACAGTCGGAACACCCTGTGTCCGCCGTTTCTCCCCCTGACAAGGTGGGATGTTATCCAGGAGGCTACGAGACAGTGCGCCTTGGGATATCCTGCATTTCTGAATGGAGCAGCGGCACAGGAATGCTGGGGGGATGAACAGCTCGCTCGGCACGCGGCACCTCATCGCTGCCGGGCTCGAGGCTCCCTGTGCAGAGCAGCCCCAGGCAGGGGCACTCACGGTTTTCATTTCTGCCACTAGTTTTCATTTCTGCCTCTCCCTAAACATGTCTTTCTGCAAATCCTACAGAGTAGACCAACTGTAGCAACGCTGATAATAAAAGACTACTTCTAATCATAGGAAATGGAAGTTTTAGAAAGCTAGAGTTATTTAAGACAAGCATGATTCCCAAGATCTCAGCTACCTCAGGCAATCACTGCAACACCTCAACACCCCAAAACAACTTGGGCCACGAAGAGCAGAGCTGGAGCCCTTGTTGTTCCTCTCAGGGCCGTCCTCTCCCTCTCCTGTTGCTTACTGCCAAGGAGAGATCTGAGCTGCAGATTGGAAAAGGCTGGATGCAGGAACCGCAAACCACTGCCGTGCAGGATTAGCACGGGAGTGAAAGTCTGCCGGTTCTCTCCTTCAGGCTACAGCTGGAATTTCAAAGGTTTGTGTTCCCCCCTCCCTCCCAACGGCCAGAACGGATAAAACTTTTGCAGGCTTCCAACCCAGTTTGTAAGTGAATGGGGAAACCACACACTTCCCGGAATGGAGCATGACCTCTAGTTTACTGTGAAAGGCTTTTCAGTACGAGGACAGTCGATGTAGCAAGCAAAGGTGAAGCACAGCAAGGTAAAAATACCAATGGTTCAGAAAACAGCTGTGCCGACAGGCACAGCCCTCAGCAGCTCTAAGCTTAGTTTTCATTCAGGAAAAAAAGTCTGGTTAAAAGTAAAGAACACGGTGTGCTTGGTAGCTGTCTAATTTCATGAAAGCAAAACTGCACCCAGTCAGCCTGTCCCGAAACCCTCCCTCCTCCTCCCAGTACGGCGGTTTGCTGAGCAGAGCTGCACGCAGCTTGGAGGGCAGCCTGAAGGCAAGAGGATGCTGAACCCTTCTTACAGGTTCTGCTCTTGTTTTAACTTTGCTGCTTGTCTAAGCAACTGTACATCCTTCTATTTTCTCCAAATCTGGACAGAAATACGTACAATATGTTAATTCTGCTTGGATTTTCAATGCCTGGTGGTTTTTTCCCCCGATGCCTCGGAGTACAAGTAAGCAGGCATTTATCAGTACAGACGTTTTGCCACACCGGGGACAAGGGAGAATGTTAACGTACCCTCACACAGACGAGAGCGGGATGTCTACTGTCGATGAAAGCCTGTTTTCTAGATAAGTAAGAGTGGGCCAATGGATTGCCTTAGCAAGCGAGGCCTTAAAGCAAGGCTGTAGAAGAAAGGGCATGAAGAAGATTCCCAGCCTCTCAGAAACTCCATCTGCAAGAGGTTTAGCCGGGATTTAAGGAACCCAACTACAGAAATCGCAGAGGAATGCCTTGGCTGAGCGGAAGGAAAAGCTAACGGTCATAGAGGTGATCTGAAACTCTCTAAGAACCCAAATACAAAATAATGCTCAAAATTGGTGAGTGAACAGAAACAAATGTTAAGAAACAGATACAAAGCTTTTAGTACATGCACAGCTGTTTCCTTGCCTTGTGTAAGATGGAAAGACAGGGGTTCAACACATCTTGCAGCAAAGCCCACAGTTCCAGCAATCATCAGCCCAGCCCTCCAGGTGTATTAGCTGCAGATCTGTAGCCTGATGATCCGCACAAATATTTTCCCCACAGCAGAGGACAACGCAAGGCATACCACCAAAGGGTGTCAGAGACACTGCCAGGTCCCACCCCGAGGCCGGGCTGCTGTAAGGCAGGGCACTGGGTCCAAGGGAAGCAGCCTGCTGGTTTATTACAATGCTGCGACAGTTTTGAACGAACGAGAGCGGAAACTGCTCTTTCCCCACATACACCACAAAGCTTCCATCCCAGCAAGTCAGCTGTGGAGTCACAGCCCAGCTATTAACAGCCCACCTTCAGGAGCACTTCAAAACATCAAGCTACTTATACTATGCTAAAGCTTAGGACCTAGCCTTGTTTACAAAGGTACATTCCCGTCTTCTACGAGCGCCAGCCACAGACAGACCACTGCAGACAACGAGCAGGGATGCACAAATCTGTACGAGCGAGAAAGCCCCTCCTGCCGTTATCCCCAGCTGCTGCTCAGCCTGGGGATGCTGCCAGCAAGAACTGATGAGCAGCAGCAGGTAAAACAGCGGATCAATATCTCTGTCTGTCAGGGTCGTGTTTTATTGTAGTATCTGTCACAAGATTGAGCTACGAGCACATGGAGCCACAGATCATACGGCATGAATGAGGTACGCTGGCTCGCTCTGTGATGCCCTTATGAAGGCAAAGGCCCCCACTGGTTTAATGCACATGAAAGTCAGCGGGAAGGAGATGGCCAGGACCTGGCCAAGATCAACCAGAGGAGGGTACAAGAAAAGCACCACACAAACTCATTTTATTTTTTAATCTCCCTATCCAGAAGCTGATTGTAAAACTGGGAAGCAGAATTAGAAATGCAACAGAAGACCTATTTTTTCCACGCCTCACACAGGGACATGCAGGAAAACACGGCCCCACATTTTAAAATCACAACTACATTACTAACAATTGGCAGAAATCAGCCAAGGAGTAAGGGAACGATGTGAGGAGTTAACGAGCAGATGCTCCAGTGGTACAGAAGCCGCCCAGAGCTGCAGCGAAGCACTACGTCAGCTTTAAGCACCGTTCTGTCTCACAGCTCTCCCCCAGTATTTGTTTTCCTGAATCCGATCACTCCCAACATGCCAGCTTCGACTTGTACGGGAGCTGCCGCCCTCATGCGCGCGAAGTGTGGTGGCCAGCAGGCAGGCCGGGTTGTAGAGCCCTGCGCAGCCTGGTGGCACTGCCCGCTCTGCCCCAGTGCCCTGCCATGAAGCCACCTCACCCCTGGAGCCACCAGCAGTGCCAGGCTCCACACAACCCCTCCTGCAACTTGTATGCACCAAAGAGATGTTAAATAATTTTCTTGGTAGAACGCAATGTTCAGAAGAAAACTAATTTATGTGTACCTGAAGGTTAAAAATGCCACTTTGTTAAGACTTGTATAAATCCCTGTATTCTTCCTTCTTTTGTAAAAAATTGCTATATTTAGAAACCTAATTCGGACTCCTACTTCTCGACCTATGAGAAAGCACGTTTCTAAATGTTTCATGATTTTTGCCGTGGCTGATCTTGCCCTACTGAACCTGCACTTAATGGTGTGCCAGGTCAAGGTACCCTGCCCCGTTTGGGCTGGTGCTGAGGCTTGCAAGAGGCATCGGGGCACAGTGGGGGCAGCCGAGACCCCCCAGCCCACCTCGGCCAGCGAACCCAGCTGTGCCACGGCCTCCCCGCAGTGGGATGGCGGCCGACAGAAGCCCCCGCGCCGCTTCCCTTTGTGCCCTGCATCACTCGCCTGGCTTGGCACGGCACTGCCAATTCCCGGGCAATGCCCAACTGGAGCGGCACCTCCCTTGTGCCCAGTTTGGAGGACTTGGGTCCCAGCAACACCGCTGCGAGCTGGCAGAAGGCGCGAGGCACCACCGGGGGTGCTGGAGGACCCCACCCGAAGGCCAAGCAGCCCGCCCGACAGCCCGCCCGACAGCCCACCCCTCCTGCCGTGCTGGGGGTCGGTCCCGCCCGCGGCCGCCGCTGGCCCCACGGCTCACCCGTGGGACACGGCCCACCCCTCCCACGACACCAGCACCAGGCTACCCGCCCCCCGGAGGCCCTACGGAAGGTGGGATGCCGGCAGGGACCTTACCGGCGCGCCGGGGGAGGCTGAAGCGGGAAGCGCATGTTGCAGATGCGGCGCCACTGGCGCGCCCCCGGCCACCGAGCAGCGGCTTCCGCCGGCGGGCAGGGCGCGGAGGGCTGCCCCTTCCTCCAGAGGTGCCTCCAGGATCGGGCCCTCGTCCCACCGGCGCCGAGACCGGGCCGGGCGGTCCTCCAGAGTCCTGTCAGTGAACCAGAAGGGTGGCGAGGCGCGACGAGCCAGCGCCCCGGCACACGGGGACACCGGGACACCGGCCCGCCAGCGGCCCCCGCGCCCCCCCGCGGGCAGGGCCGGCCGCTCCCGCCGGCCAACGCCCAGCCTCCGCCCGCGGCACCGGCACCGGCACCCCCCGCCCCCGCGGCTCCGCCACCGAGCGCCCCCCCCCGCCGGCACCCCCGCCCCACCCCGCCCCGCCCCGCCGGGGAGCGGGCAGCACCGGCCCCGCCGCGCTCGCACAGGTAGCGGTCGGGGAGGGGCCCCCACCCATCATCATCATCATCATCATCATCACCAGCCACATCAGCACCATCATCTCCTCCCCCACTCACACCGCTCCGCCGGGCGCTCCCCGCGGCACCGCCGGGGCGGCAGCGCTGGGGCTGCGGGGCGGGGCGCGGCTCTGACCCCGCCCCCGACAGCGTCCTGGCCCCGCCCCCTCTTGCAGCGCCCCGCCCCCGCCGGACCGCAGCGCTTTAAAATGCAAACAGAAACGGGAAAAAACGGGAGGGATCAACGCATCCCCTTGGGGTCTAAGTGGGGGGGGGGGGGGGGCGGGGGTCGGGAGGGGGGAATTAGCCTGTCAAAAGCTCCGGGGGTGGGGATGGTGCGTTGGGCCCAGCCCACGCCGAGACACGGAGCCACCCGTCAGCCAGCGGGTGTTAATTACCAGTGAATATTAATGTTAATTACTGGTGAATAATAAAGTACAGGACAGCTGGGGCGAGGCCTGAATGAGCTGTGCAGCTACAGAAAAATACTAATTACACCAAAGCTTTTTAACATACACTCCCACCCGAACAGAAAGCTTCCTGAACGAAGGAGCTGAGCAAATGAAAATTATACTCTTAATTTTTTTTAAAAAAAGGCAATGCTACAAAATGAAAAATACTTCCCCAGCGAGGCCGTGAGCAGACATCCCATGCTGGGTGAAGTGTCCTTGCTCTGGGGGAGCGCTGGCCCACGGCCACCACAGGTAGCACAGCACGTGCCCAGGGGGTCAAGGTGTTCAAGGTGGGCTGGGAGCAGCCTGCTCTGGTGGCAGCTGGCCCTGCCCAGGGCAGGGGTTGGGACTGGATGGTCTGGGAGGTCCCTTCCCACCAGCCAGGCTGTGGTTCGATGCGCTGTTTGACACCAGCTGTAGCTCCATGTGCGGCTCGGGAAGGAGCCGGTGCTGCCCGTAGCCAGGGGTCCGTGAGCTCTGCCCGTGCCAGCCCCCTCGGTGGGGCTTGAGCGGGTTTAACCTGGAATAGGAAATTTAGCTCTTGCCCATGATCATCCAGACATGTTCTTACTTAAATTAGAATTACTTAGAATTGAGATAAGCCATTTGCCTAGTTTTGGTGGCCCTGCCCAGGGCAGGGGGTTGGGACTGGCTGGTCTGTAAGGTCCCTTCCAACCCAGCCAGGCTGTGGGTCTGTGATTCCAAAACCCTGCCCTTCGGCGGCGGCAGCACGCTCTTCAGACACCTGTGCTGGCCCATGGACAAACCTTCCTACACGCTGAGGCAACGGTTCTATCGTTGAGTAGGTCTCTAACCTATTTCCAGCTAGGCATCTGCCAGCCAAGGCATTTATTGCGTTATCAAAGCCAAAGAAAACACTACGTTGGTAATATAAGTCAAGAAAAACGTTATTATAAATGTAGCTGCTGGGTCACATTTAGCCCGTTGCATGGCTGTGACCAAGCCCAGGCGGGGCCGTGGGGGACCGGGAGAGCAGAGGCATGGGAAAGCACCCCACAGCCCCCCGGTCCCTGCTGCCGGCCCCATGACCGGCACCCCCAGCCCCCCTCCCTAGCCCACCAGCCCAGGGCAGGGAGGGCAGGCGCCCTACACCCTCACATGCCACCAGCGGGATGTTACAGGGAAGGCTCGCTGCTTACGGCTATCGCGACCGCTTGACAGCACCGTGCAATATGACACTCATCACCTGCAAACAGTCCATCCGTGAATAAAAAAAAAAAAAACAACCAACTTGTTTTACTAATTATTTCCTTTGGGGCCCGGAGAAAGCATTCAGCTGACAAGTGCTGTGCATGGAGTTTGCCTTTGCCGTGTCATTTCATCCAGCTCTGACGGGAACCGTGCTGCCCTTAGGGACGGAAGGGAGAGTTTCTGGGGCTGGGGTGCAAGGAGGGTGCAAAGCTCGACCCTCACCGCCGGCCTCCTGCCAGCTGCAGTTCCCAGGACAACCTCAGGTACCAGCATCAGCTCTGGGTCCTCACACGGGCTATTTTTCAGGGGTGTGTGCCCCAGCGAGGAGTAAACCCCTTGGGAGCTAAGCATGTGCATGCAAGTGTTCCCAGGAGCCTGCTTTCGAGCTGACCCAAAGCCTGTTTCAGGCCAGCGGCACTATTACCCTTTGATTTCAAGAAGCTTTGACCGAGGGCCCGCTGACCTGGGTAGATTTTAATCAGATGTTTTTCTTACTGCTTTAGTCTGCCTCTGGGTGGCTGGGGGAGCAAATCAAATGAAATCATAGCCCTGAGAGTGAAAACAAGACGGCGTACTGGAAAGGCACCATTACCTTGCATTAACACAGTGGTATTATTACAACGGTGATTTTTAAACTGTATTGAAACAGTTTTTAATACGAACTTCCTAAGTTATTAATATCTTTATAGCGGTTTATGGCTACCATGCTCTTTTTTAGTCTAACCTGGTTTCTAACACAAGGCTCCACTTCCAACTTCAGCTTTGAAGCGAGTGTAGTTCCCACCAAGCAGCTTTGAGACGCGGGGCAGACATTTCACAGGCTGCCCTCCTCTGCACGGCACATCACCAGCACCCGATTTGATCTCTCTGTTATGTCCCAGCGGATAATAACCGCAGGGCACGTGTGCAGCACTCGCCTCCCCGTCTCACATCCGACAACAAACCGTTTAGTCTGAGCAGCAGCACTTCAATGTAAAGCAAGGGGGGATGATGGGGAGTTAAGAAGAAGGAGATACATGTGATGGGAATTTCGAGCTGGTATTTATTTCTGGGTGCCAAAATGTATTTAATATTTTATTAGCTGTGGAGTATGCAAGACAGCTTATGCTGTTTGGCTCAAGCAGAGCAGTCAGTCTTTTTAAATGCGGAACATCCATTTGAAATGATTACCACCAGGCTCAGACCAGGCAGTCGATGAAATATTTAGCTCATAAAGCATTTCAGGGTAAAAGGCTGGGGCCAGACACAGGTGCTGTGCTGCTGAAAACCATGGTGCCCAAATCTGAGGTAGCCCAGCCCCAGCACGGAGGCCTCCGAGGTGCAGCAGTTGCCTAGAGAAGGGGCTGTGGGGTCCCCAGGGTACCCTACGCCCTGCCAGGGCACAGGAGCCCGTGCCGTGCATGGACTGGTTTGGGAGGACACAGGCACCAAAGCCTTTCCTGGGACTCAGTTTCCCAGCTCATGCTGCCTCTTTCACCCCTCTCCCCAGCTGGAGCAGCTGAAAACACTTTCCTATACGGGTAAGGAAGGAACTCTCCACATGGAAGACATTGTTTTGAACCACGTTTGATGTTTTTGTTCCAAAAGATCTGGTATGTATTTCATTAGCTGTTTTTACTAGTTATTTACTTATTAGAGTTTGTTAGATCTTCTTATAATAAAGTCCAAGCCCTGTAAATGCTTGGCATGCCCTGCTCGGGTTGCACGTGTTCACCTCAGTGGGGGAAAATTGCTGGGATGTCCCCTGAGCGGTACAAGCCCTTCCCGATAACAAGGTGCATGCAGCATAAATACATTTACAGCAGGAGGAAAATGGTGCAAACTGAGCCATGGAAATTACCGGATAAGGCCAGTATTGGCACTGCTGGAACGGTACCCGGCTGCCGGGCTGGGTGATAGCAGTGCTGGTGTTTCAGAGGAATTTCAGTAAGAAATTGCTCAGCTACTACTTTTGGTGTAAAATTTGTCACATACCAGCCTCTGTACCAGAAGGCAAACTTTTAATGAGTTTGTCCCAGGGTAACTGGATAAATGAAATGTGGTTTCTCCCTCCCTCTGATACGATTGGACAGTTCCTGCCCTCATCCTTCCACCTGCCACCCTCCACGGCTCCTCCACATTCACAAACCTCTCCCCCTCCAAGTCTTCAGCTCCTCCTCTGTGTCCCGTAAACCCGCGCTATCCTATGCTCATTTCTGTACTACTTGCATCCCCTTCTGCTGGGCAATATCTCAGCTCTCTCCCTTTTCACCTGCGCCCAATGTACAATAACCCCAGAGCTTCTTCCTCACGTTCTGAGCGGTGCTGGGTGCTTGGCTGGGTGGGCAGTGAGCAGCTCTGGTTTGGACTAGGTGCTGCCCAGGTGGTCCTGCACGCTGACAAATGCCAGGTCAGATTCTCCCTGACTTTCTTTCAGAAAGCAAGAAAAAAGAATTATTTTTCCCAAGCAAGGCTGAAGTTAATTTAAGAACCCATTGACATGGGATGTGGCGTTCAAAAAGGGCTCTCAAGCACCATGGAGGCGTGCTGGACCTGTCCAAACCCAGCCGCCAACTCGGTCCCTACTCATCAGTTGTACCTGTATTAGGATATCAGTATACAGCCTGAAGAGCTAAAAACCCCCAAAGTTTTTTCATTGACTAAAATCTCCTAATAATCCAAACGCCTGAAATTTTTACGTGGTGTGCTCTGACTGCCTTGCAACAAGGTACTTTGGTAGAATTTTAATATCAAACCCATGATGCAAAGGAAGTCTGCTTCACTACAACAAACAGCTCTATAGGCTAAGTAAACACTTTGTAAATAAAGTGTTTCGCTGATGGGAAAGATGTTCCTCTCCTCAGCTATAGATTCTTCTTTACCTAACTCCTGTTTCGTTATACACTGCTCTTGCATTCTGCGCACAGCTCAGATTTACCAAAGCCTTTTCTCAGAGCTCATCTTTTCTGAAAATGTTTCCTCGATGTTTGTAACCACGTTGATTAAAAGTAATGCAAGTATAATTAGGGTATGCCCAAGCATACGCCACGGAAATCACTCAGTGCTGCCCTAGTTTTCAGCTCTGTTGCTACCAAAAGTACATGACAGTGGTGATTGCATGTTTGCTCTGAACCTTGGGGCACAACATCGATTTCCAGATCATGATTATTTTTGATCCTCCTGCTCTCAAAAGAGGGTTCGATATTTTTTAAGTTTAGAATAGAAAAGAATAAAAATTTGAAATATAAAATCCTAATTCCACTTTCTTGCATGAAGGTATTCTGAACTTTTAAAATATAATGTTTAACCCATTGCTATGGATATGGGTTTTCTTTTCTTTTCTTTTTTTTTTTTTTTAATGTGCATAAACTGCTATAGCTCAAAGGAGAAAAACAACATGAACTGTCAGTATATTCCCTGAATTTCGTACACATCAATGAACCCCCTGCACTAGGTGAGAATAGCTGACGGTTATCATCAGTCTTCATCATGATCACAGTGAGATATTTGGGGCAAGACCTGTTTTTTTTCCAAAAAATGGGGGAAATGCCCTGTTTAGCAGTAGAACTTGAAGCACGTGCTCAGTTTTACTCATGTACTTACTCTTCAGTGCGTGCTGCAGCATTTCAGTGGGTAGGGGCTGGGCTGCAGTAGTTTGTTTCATCCAGTCACTGACACCTGCACAAAGACATTTGGAACTACTTAAGCCACCACATTTGCAAAAGTTTCTGTGAAGAAATAACATTATTTGCTTAGAACTTGTCTAGATGCTTACAAGTGATGTCTAAGAGAATTGCGACAATACATGACGCTGTAAAGGCACACTGCCCAAATAAAATGAGATGCAATGTGTGGGTGTGAATTCTTTTCTCCCACAGAACAACTCTACTTATCTGTAATAAAAAAGAAGAAACCAGAAGAGGGGTTATAAAATAAATTACACCTTTCTATGCAGCACAAATGTTTAGCCAACCGAATGCAATAGTTGGATGCCTTTGTTTCAATGTGTGTTAGCCATTAACCAAGAAATTAATAGCAAGTTTATAGCAGAAGTCTATTTGGGCAGTTTTAGGAACCTTTGAAACAAAAATTAATTCACAAAGTGGATCCTGGTTGTTTGATAAAACCTGTGATATTTTCGAGAAATTACCTCATACTGCATCTCATTGAAATAGTGTTAAAAAGGACCCATTAAGAAAATACGCTGGGTATTTTGTAGAACAGACAAAACAAAGTTTACAAGGAAGCATTGGGTCAGAGAAAGCCCATGGAAACTTTTGTCCTTTGTCATCTGCAAGAAAAGGCCTGAAATGCTTTCCCTGTTTCTGCTTTTTAGCACAAACCTGGCACCTGTTTGTGATAAATCACCTTTATTCCATCCTTCATCATTTTTGTACCTCTCCCGTCTTATACATTTGTTTAGCAGATTTATCAAGAAACATTAATGAAACAGGGTGAATATTAAATACTTAAAAACATAGCTATCTAACATAGGTTACAGCTTTTGTAGCGCTGCTACGATACAAGAAGACACTTTCACCATAGCCTACATATAGCAAGGTAAAACCGGGATCAGAGTCTGGCATAAGGACATCGAGGGAAAAAACTTTGGGGCCAGAGGAGGACACCATACAGAACATTATAGCTGTAAGAGGAAGAATGGGATTAATCAACGTTTGGATTATTAGTCACACCAGATGTAAGGTATCCTTCCTTCCTTCAAAAAACCGAGATGCTTTTGCAACGTAAAGCCACATTTTATATGTGCCACTAGCTCTAGAGGTGTGACTAGGAGAAAAATGTTTTTTAAGCTAAAACCCCAAAATACTAAAAATTCAAGACTTTTGTAAGCATTTGGTGACTGATAGGAATTAGTTGCACCGTGCGAGATTCTCCCAGGTTGCTCCAAAGCCTGAAGATTATTACAAAAGCCCTAATGCTGTCTTAATGCTGTTGGGGCTTCTCAGGTTGTGTCCCTACAACAGCGAGCAGTAGGCTCACTGTGGCTCGCTGGGCTGCCCCCGCTCCCCAAGGGCTGTGCAGTCACTCTCTTTGAGTAAACAGTGAGCAAAGACACCTGAGGAATCCAGAAGCAGCCGAGAAATCTTTAAACCCAGTTCTGAGTATGAATTCTCATTTGAGATGACAGTTTTCCAGAACACTGGAATTTCTCCCAGTGGGAAGAGGTGGATCGTTGCAGCTAGCGGGGGCTCGCTGGCGGCATGCCCTGACCCGGGCTCTGTGCTAGGAGAGGACTAAGCTGTGTTCCGAGCACTGCCCTCAGCCAAGCCTACGGCTCATCTTGGTGCCATGGTGATGACAAGGGCTTTTTTTAAGTAACCTTTCTAAAAGGTGGCTCCTTCCGTGGCGCCTGCAGGAGCTGAGCCGAATCACCAAAGCAGCACTGCACGTTCAGCACGAAGGAGAAGCACCAAGACATCCTTCCCAGGAGCTCTGGGGCAAGAGGCAGCTGGACCTTCTGCTTCAGGCTGTATATGGAACTGGAGACCGTGTTTGGCAGAGGGTCAGCAGCGAATCTGAACAGACGCTGTCAGCCTCTGTGCAGCCAGGCACCTCCCTGTGAGCGGACACCATCCTTACTCCATGTGCACCACTAGAAAACATAAACAGGGAAAACAGAAGATACTAAATATTACTTACATTTTTGCTAATAAGGCAGTACACCAGCCAGATAAATATCCCTAATATATATGCGAGTCTTCTTTTCTTTCTTCTTCTTTTTCTTTTTTTTTTTAATCAATATCTGACGGCACTAAAACATGAAGCACGGGAGGACATGCAAAGCGCAGTCCTGAAAACACCAGGCAGCAGCACAGCGAGGGGATTAAGCAAACATGGGGCATTAGAATATTGCAAAGAGGATCAAAAGAGATTTTCAACTGAAAAGCCACCCACTAGAATTAGAGTCAGCTGAGAAGCCAGCCAGACAGAAAGTGGGTAAATCCTTTACATTTAGATCTCTCCTAGAATAAACTCAAACTTTGGGATGTGCACTGCAGTAGGACACATCAGGCTTCCCTGTGACACGAGGCTGCAAGCAATGCCATCTTCTTTCTACATTAAAATTATACCTTCCTAATAGTCAAATATTACCTGCAAAAAAGCAAAAATCACCTTGAACATGGTCACTGGCACACCAAAAACTAAGAACCCTGAGGACAGCAACAAAGGAGTAGCTTTACAAAAATCACCGCACAAAGGGAAATAATGCAGAGAAATAAGGGGAATTTAAGGACCTAATCTTCCTGTAACATTTCCTTCTCCAAAATAAAAATCCCTCTCAGGATTCCCATTCCAAAAAGGTACGAAAATACAACATTAAGCAGGAAATTGCTTTGCAGCAGAGATGAAGACACACATCACTGCACATGAAGCTGGGGATCAGCAGAGCAGGGACACGGTGAGACCTTCCTCTCCCCCGCCTTGCAACGTCTGGGGACATTAATGTATGGAACATGGAGAGGTA
Organism: Falco punctatus; assembly: GCF_963210335.1. Taxonomy (NCBI): domain Eukaryota; kingdom Metazoa; phylum Chordata; class Aves; order Falconiformes; family Falconidae; genus Falco; species Falco punctatus. The sequence continues at coordinate 4,578,386 of NC_137588.1, forward strand.
ACATGTTCCAGGGGCATGTTGTACCCACAGCTGTGCCTTCATGTTTTCACACCGACATCAACATCATTACCAGCAACAACTGAAGAAGGCTAAAAAATATGAAACAGGAGTAACAGGCTTTGTATTTGCCCTGGGTTGGGTGGGGATGGAGTTAACTCCTCCACGGCAGCCCGTGGAGTGCTGCGGTTGGGATTTGGGGCTGGGATGGTGCTGATGACTCACCAGTATCCTGGCTGTCGCCAAGCGGTGCTCGCACAGTGCCAAGACTTTCTCTCCTTCCCACTGTGCCCCCGCGGAGAACGCATTCAATGGAATTGTTCTGCGATGCTCAAGATGTCCTGTTTTCCCCCAGGATTAAAAGTTAATGTTTCCTCCTGAAATCAAATTGCAAAGACAAGGGTATTGGGGTCTGTGTATACCGTGAATGACATCCATCTTCTTATTTTCTTCTTTGCCGTTACGTGGTTATATATAGCATTTCTATTTATGACCTCCAAAAAATGTTTATTGCACTTTGCTGTTTGGTCTATGCACTGTCATAAATTTCACTGTGTACAAGAGTCCTGATAATAAGATTATGCAGCTGAAAACCTCCTTCCACTGGAGGGACAGGAGCAGGAGAGCTGCCCCGAGCTGCCCAAAGAGGTGTCCTGTGCCCTACGATGTGCTCAGCAAGACAAGCTCAGGGAAAGGAGGAGGAAGGGGGGGACCTCCGTGTTTGTGGTGTTTTGTCTTCCCAGACAGTGGTTGGTTGTGCGTGCTGAAGGCTGCCTTCCCAGGGAGCAGCCAAACACCTGCCCGCCGACAGGGAGCCGTGAAGAAACGGCTCCTCTGCCCCGCTTGCACACCTGGCTTTGGCTTCACCTGGTGAGCCACCCCCATCTGCACCCACCGGGCTTCTCACCTTCCCTCTGCCTCCTCCGGCTCCATCAGGAGGTGGCAGGGTGTGAGCAGCCAGGTGGGTGCCTGGCTGTTGGCTGGGGCCAACCCACCATATGATTTCATCCCAGCTGTGTACAGAGTACATCACCCTGCCCCTAAGAACTACTGTGTTCCCTGAAACATGCTCGTCATGTGTTTTCATGGACAAGCCTACAGGCATTTAGTAGGTATGAAATGGAAAGTTTTTCCTGGTACTTGTAGTAACTCCCCAAAGCACCTTCGCCCACATCAGCTTCTCAACCTTGAGAAATTCAGGCACGCAGACCTGTGAAAGGGCCGGCTCTTGCTGCCACGGGAGCAGCTGCAATGTCTCTGGCTATTTTAAGAGCCTGGCCCATTTCTCTCGGTTCTCCTCGAGGGCAGGCATGCATCCCCCTCCCTTTAGAGGATGCCTTTTGTGTCGTTTGTTGCTCAGCGGGGCGGGGGGACCACCGCACCCCCACCCCACGGTGCAGGCTGAGCCGGTCAGTGCACTGATGCGGTGGGCAGAGAGACCGGCTCCCTCTGAGCCCAGGGCAAATGGGTTTCCAAATGGGAAATGAGCCAGAAGATGCCTTAAAAAGAAGCTGGGGTAGAAACTCCCTCAGAGGCTACATTAGGGCAAGGACAGGGGACTGAAAGAGTGGGGTGCGGGGGATACGCATCCCTTGGGGAGATTTACGGGTGACTGGATCAGAGCTGTTGCTGCTGAAGACTTTCCTTTCCCGAAACTGCCTGGCTGGCTGCAATCAAACCCTAGGTGCTTTCTCTCATACACCGACATCACCTTTTGCAGCACAAATGTTGAATAAATTCCTTTATAAAGGCACAAAATTACTTCAGCTGTCACCGAAATGAGAAGATAAATTTGAAATTATTTTTCAGAAGAGTCTAATCTGCTGACAAAGAACTGTCATCGTGATTGCAGCATGTAATAAATATTTTGATACCTACAGACATTATCCAATACCTAAATGATCTAATTATCTTATCTGAGCTACTATCCAATATTAGATATCTTTTCCACTGTATGAAGAGGTTTTCAGCCGCATAATCTTAAAATCAGGACTCTTGTACACAGTGAAATTTATGACAGTGCATAGACCAAACAGCAAGGTGCAATAAACAGCGTATATATAACTACATAACGGCAAAGAAGAAAATAAGAAGATGGATGCCATTCACGGTATACACAGACCCCAATACCTTTGACTTTGCAATTTGATTTCAGGAGGAAATGTTCACTTTTAACATGGTACAAGTAATTTATCCCGGGGGGAAAAAACATCTTGAGCATCGCAAAACAATTCCAGTGAAATAAATGTCAGTTATGGATGGTCTGTGTAACTGTTAACTCTGCGCTGAGAGATTCAATGGAGCATGAGGGCACATTTCAGAGGCTCTTTTAGGATAGAGCCTAACGTTCTGCTTTCAAATCTCAGTTTTTCCAATTTCTAGTTAAATTTATGATCTCCATTTCTGCCTTAATTACAGCAGTGTGAAGAATATTTTAGTTGGAAGACCGAGTTAGCATAAGCTTGCTACACACTTATTTCATTAAAGCAGGGCTTTGAAGAAAAGCTAATTTTGCTTGCATATAGAATAGATTTTATGACTGAAAAGACTCAAAGTATTTGATCTGATAATATGCATGATTCTAAATAACCCCTTGAAGCTTATGATCAGCTGAAAAAAAAATTGAGCTGGTGTGCCACTAGTATATGATGTGAACTAGTGAAGTGTTTGTGGAAGCTTTGGGACAGGATAAAACTAGGATTAGGAGCTAGGTTTTAGTAGTCAGTGTCAATTGAGATCTGGTGCTCACCTTTGACACGTGTAGCTTTGGGACTGGCAGGGCCTGCTGTGCTAAGCCAGGGAACGGTTGGATGCTAGAGCAAAAATGCACATCCAGAAGTACAACTGCCAAAGCGCACGGAGAGGCGATGCCGAAGGACTGGCCTGCAAATAGGGCTTAGACTGGAGGATAAACAGGCTCTAAGGCAAAAGCGAGTTTAGAGGGGCCTGCCAAAAAAACCAACCCCAAAGCTACAAAATTTATAGCTGGAAGTTTAGTGGTGGTAGCTCCAATCTCCATTTTCCAATAAGCTTTGGCTTACAAAAAAGCACAACTTTGCTGGTATGAACCGATGCTGCCTTTTTTCTCTGAGCAGAAATGTGCATGAGAAAAATGTTGTAAGGTAGTATATGATAATTAAACCTGTCTGGATCAGCCCTTGGCTGTTGTAGAGCACATCTGTCAACAAGCATCAGGCATCCCATATCATATCAGTTTGGGATGTAGTCCCAGGTTTCGACAAGGGAAAAACGGCACAGATATACATAAATATATATATATATATATTTGGTTGGGGTATTTTTGTACGCTAATAACCTACTATGATCCAATAGCTCAGGTCTTGAACTGACTTTTGGCATAATGTCATACAGTTACTTTTTGATAAAGCAGTTCGCAGTTCACATAGGAAAGGCGGTATTATCTCTGAGAGACAAATGGATCACAAAAGATCCGGGAAGGCCATCCTATCCCCGGTGATCTGCCAGCAACCCTACAGCTTAATATCGGAACTTCACTCCTACTAACTGGAATAACTTGTCACTCTCCTTCTGGCTCTCCTTTCTTCCTCTCGCCCCCGCATCAAAGTCTGCTTTTTGATGTTTGAATTAAACATGGTTCATCTCACACAGCTCGAAGTTCAAGGTCCTACTTGTATGGGGCATGACATCTTACTAGCCGGAAAAATTTAGTCAAATGCGGGCTCTGTGATGAGAGGCCAACAACTCATGCCATTTCCACAGCAAAACTTGTGTCACTCAGCTCCAAAACAAGCCTGCATTTAGTGAGCTAAAGGAGCTGTTCAGTGGCTGGGCCAAGAGCTCACAAACACACACGGCCAGACAAATTCTTTTCAGCAAGCGTCAACAGCACACAGACAGACGGACACGCATTTCAAGCCTCAGTTCTTCTGGATCAGAGAGGATGAATCAGGATGAATAGTTCCAGCCAAACAAGAATATTGAGTATTTTCATCTATCTCATGTACGAACAGCATCACATACTATCGGTAATTAAATAACCGCTTTATGTCTATGACCTGGCTGCCTGGCTGCTTACGGAGCTCTCGTCAGGGCACCGTCTTGGAACATCGTACACACTGTTCTCACCGCTGTCCTCCCAGCGGAAAATTATATTTACTTTTTAACAGTGGAGAAACAAGGGACAATGAGGGGGAACGGGCGGGGAGGTTTGGAAGATGCGCAGACTTATCAGTGTGTGCAGTCACGGGCTGCGCGGAGATCTCCAAGCTGGTGCTGGGCACGCGTAGCTGCGTGGTGCTGCACGGCTCTGTGCTGCAGCGACAGCAGGGATGCTGCAACGACAGCGGGGATGCTGCAACGACAGCGGGGATGCTGCAGCGACAGCGGGGATGCTGCAGTGACAGTGGGGATGCTGCAGCGACAGCGGGGATGCGACAGCTCACCTGCAGCCCGCTCCGGTGTCTGAACGTAGCGTTGCTTCGCAGGGTGCAGGGATGCCCAGCAATGGCAGGCAAGGAGCTGCTTGCATCGAGAGGAAGAGTAAGGTCTCTGTTTAATAATTAGTCCTTCTACTGCTGTTGGTGCTGGGTGGGATAATACTAAAATGATTTGCCCCGGGTCACCCAAACGACTCAGAACAGAAAAAGAAAACTGCCCCTTTGTTTTTTTGTAGTCACTCCTTAGAGCAAGATTTCATATAATGGAGTGATAAATTCATATTGGCATAAGTGACAGTATTATCAATGATTTCAGTAGAGCCAAGACCCAAGTTTTAAGATTTCAAAACCAAGTAACCTTTCTTCTTTGCCCAAACCGATCCTCTGAGCTTTGCCAGTCATGTTTTTCTACTCCAAAAGAAAGATCCCAGGCCACTGCACGTTGCTTATGGCTGTAAACAACTTGCTACCCAGTTTACTATTGGCATGATTTTAATTGGTAAAGGAGTTTGTAAGTTATTTTTTTTTCTAAAGCCTTTTGACAGAACTGATTTAAAATATAAATAGAAACCTACTGTAAATACAAATAACTTTGACTGAAGATGGGTCTGTTGAATTTACTTCTGAGATTCCCTGCACGCTTACAATACAAGTGCTCTATTTCAAACAAAATGACAATGACAATAAATTAATGACTTGTGTTAGTGAATCTAACATATTATTTCATGTATATCACACACACTGTTACGGTCTCCTGCCATCATGATGTGTGATGTTCATATAACAACACAGTTAAGAGAGAATGGTCATCACCTTTTATATTAAGGTGAGGAAAAAATGAGAAACATTTCTTGCTTGGAAGGTGCTTGTTTGGAAATAATTTTGAAACACTAGCTCTTTCAGGAAAGGCAGCAAAATATCTCTCCTGTCATCTTATAAGAGTAGCCTGTGAGCCACGTTAATCATCTCAGATTGAAGCTTCCAACAATATACAGAAGAATTCCTTCAGTATTATTAGAAGTTACAAGTTTTATATGTGTTCTTAAATTAATCTAAGCTTCACCTGCTTCAAACACTATACCCCAAGTAATAAGTGTTATAACAGGTCGTTTGTGCTCAGGGAATTATTTTTGGAAGAAGCTCCTGCTTGACGCAAAAGGGCAAAGGCCACTGGAATTTAAAGTCAAGAATTGCCTTCTCTTGGGTGGGGCTTGAATCTACACAGCCTGTGGAAGCCCATATGATCTTTTAATTCAAAGGATTTCACTAACACTGCCTTTGGAATATTTTGTCTTTAGTGACATTTTGCCAGGTTTTATTAGTATTTACTCATGGTTTTGCGTATGGGCTTGTTAGAGAATGGAATTGCACACAAGATTTGGTCTCTTTCACCAGCACTGTGACTTCTTTGAGTCTTTATTATGCTGCAAATTTAGTACTGTTATTTCATCCTTTGAAAGCAAAAAAGCCATTTCATGCTATAAAACCTCTGCATTTGACTCTGTCAGTATTATAGGCATGAATAAATAATTTTGTCAAAAAATGCTGGCATCTCTTTGGATATTGATACAGCCTCTTTCTTCTCCCTAGCAGAATACTAGAAGCAAGATTTTGTGCTCCTTCTGCCCCTACCCCAGCAGATATCGTGGTGTTAGAAATGTTTACGTAGGCGTGTTGATGAACTCTGCACCGCAATAGCATCCACACACACCCTTCACCCCCAAAATCAAGACCCCAAAGACCCAGCGCTGCAGCAGTCGTGAAAAGACGTTTTGGAAAATTTCTCAAAGGTGTCACCGTGTGTTAGTCAAGTGAACAAAGTCTGTTTATTTGAGCTCTGAAACATTTTTTTTAATTCCTCAAATACACTCCTGCTGTTCCTACAGACATGCATGTAGCAGATGGAAAACGCATTTATTCAAGCTTAGCTCCTGAACGCTGAGCTATGCGGCTGGCAGTATCATAGGTGGCGGCGTATACACTGGGTGGATACTAAGCCCCTGGGTAGCAGCAAAAATAACGTTAGCTTTTTCTTTTACCTTGTGAGGAAAGGTAGATCTAAGATCTTGTACAGAAAATCCGTCTATTGATACAGCCTCACTTTTGAGAAATTTTGGGTTCTTATTTGCTGTTAAATTACCTTGGAGGGATGTCACTGATAACCACGTTTAGTATCGTAATTATCACCATTATCACCCTGGTAAACTCAAGTGTGGTATTGGAAACCATCGCGTGATTTTTAAAAACTTAGTAATACATTGTGTAGGCAAACCTACCCTGTGCAAACTTCTTTCTAGATGAAAGAAACTTGCATTTCGTGGAAACAGGCAGCACCACCCACAGCAGGATGATTTCGCGTTGCTTTGAAGAGCCGCGGTTCTTTCAAGGGTTGGGCATCGCTGAGCTGGAAGCGCTTTGGGAATCGGGCTTCCATTCTGCTTTCCATTGGGATGTACAGGGCAAACTGCTCAGCTGCGAGGAATGAACAGAGTCAGCCAGAAGTAAGTACTGCATTAATTACAAAACTTACAGGGTTTTATGTTTATTATACTTAAAAAAATAATAAAATATTCTTTAAAGAGAAAGCCACTGTGAATAGCTCAATTAAAAACTTCTGTTTAACGTGCAGGTGATTTTTGTAACTTCCAAATACTGGTGTGCAGAATGGGTAAATGTAGGACACCTTTAGTTTATCTACAGCTGTATAATCAATGTTACCTGGCCTGAAATATTGTAGGCGTTTGCAGAATATTGTCGATTACTCCATCTTAATAGAAACAAACTCCTCACGGAGTAACCCTAGAGAAGGGAAACAAAAATGATACAGGGCTGAAACACTAATATTTAAAAAGCAGAGCTATTTGCTATAGAAAAGAACGAACGTAGTAAATTAACAGAGGAGGCAGATAAGAAATTGCCACTTTCTATTTCTCATAGAAAAAGTACAATAGACTATATAATGGAACAGAAAGAAAGGAAATTCTATCGTGATAAAAAGAGAAATCTCTTTACCTAAGACATGATCAGCCCACAGGAGATGCTGCCATTATAAAGGATTCAGAACACCTAGACTGACTGTAAATGTGCACCTTAACGTTTGGAAAGGATTTTTGATGCCCTGCTTTGACGCTGAAGCCAGTCCTTAGCAGAGCTCCAGGTGACAGATTATTTTGCAGGCTTCCTGAGATTTTTTGAGGATTATACCATTTCCTACTGCCTATGATTTTGGCAAAGAAAATGAATTTTACAGCAGCCTTGAGGGACCTGGTTGTATAGCTAAATACATGCATGTTATCTCTGATGTCACAGCCTCAATCAAAACTGGTGGATTATTAATTAAACGGCAGAAAAAAAGAAAAGCTAGTATTTCATAGGACACGTGGCTTAATGGCAGTTTCACTGGAAAGCAAAAGAAATTGGTGAAAACCAGAGGAGGGAATGGGAAGGGGGGAGCAGGGATCCCAGAAGCAGAGCTTGCATCCCCTTAGCCATGTTCCCCTTTACACCTCTGGGTGTAGCCACGTGAACGTGACAACAAGGTGCCCATAAATATTAAGGAACTAGTTATTAGTAAGCACAGAAATATGAATTCACTGCCTGTTGATGCTTAGAATGGCTGAATTAGATCCAAGAATATAACCCTGAGAGCCAACAATGAGACTTTTAAATTATTACATTGAAATGTTTATTTAATGACATTTATTTACATTTTAAAACTAATTAAAATACAATTCAGCTCAAGAAACCTAATTAATTAAATAAAATAAATAATCATATCTTTACGAAAGTGGAGGAAGCTTACCAGGCTCGTCTGAACTGGAATGAAAATAATCTGAATTCTTGGGTCTGAATTCTGGGGAAGAAAAAAAGTGAGGAAAGTTGCTCCCCAGGAAAAGCTCGGATACATACCTTGTCCCGAGAAGAAGTCTGACCTTCCTTTATATTAAAGCTTAAATAACACACTTCAGGCTCTGTCCGTTCTGGGTGACTAGCGATGGGTTTTTACCGTGGCCACAACCTGGGGCTGGGAGAAGAGGAGCTGCTGTTCCCGTGCTCGGTACCTCTGATTGCAGGAACCAGGGAGCTGCAGGCTCCCCCTCTGCAAGGCCCTCCTGGGCTTAGGAGCACTTGCGGTGTGTGTTCTTGTGCTGTCTCCTTCTACACTGAACGGAAAACTCCCCAGGCAACACGCTGCGAGGAAGCTGAAGTGAAAGGCACCCCTGTACCATCAGCTGATTTTTCTTTTTCTGTATGGAAAGAGGAGAAGTTTGGCCAGGCTGCTGCAACCCGACAGCAGGTATCCCTTCTGGTGTCGGGAGATCCTTCAACCGCGTTTCTAGTAAGCGTGCTGTTGCCCTTCCTCCCAGCACGAGCATCCCTCCTGGCACGCTTCGCTCCCAGTGACCAATGCCTTGAAGCTGCCTTCCTAGCAGAGAAAGGCTGAGCGAAAGGTTTGCTGTGATTCACGCACTGTGCATGGCAAACATACTGCTTCCAGAAGAAAGAGGTTCAGAAACCATGATGGCCATCTTGCATGAACTGCACGTTAACGCCGGTTCTCCAAGACCCAACTCTACCCCAACAACTGGCTCTAACGCATTGGCTTAGGAAGACGGCGATTTTTCAGGACCAATATCCTCTCTGTAAATGCTGCACACATTCACTCTGAATTTTAGGAGATTTGGGGACTCTTACCCAATCTAACTGAAGAGAGCACATGTGGTACCCAGCTGTATGGAGGGACTACTGACGGCGGTGCTTTTCTTGCAATCTACCAAGCATGGATGACAGCATTACACTGAAAAACGCTTCTTGATTAGATTCTCTCTACAAAATAAAGATTAAACTCTGTGCTGTGCAGTGGTAGTTGCTGGTACTGTCAAGAGTTCCCATGAGTTCGTACTTACTGCGCTGTCCTCTCTCGCTCTGGGCTAACGCAGCTTGAGGCCATTCAAAGGGCTTCCTGAAACACAGCACACCATAACACAAAAAAAATGTAAAAATAACGCGACAATAACAGCCTGCCCCTTGCAACACGCCTGCCTGCGTGTTCGGTGCTACTCACAGTAGGGGCTACAACATTGGCTATCAGCTTTCCCTTTTTCATTACACTTTAGTAGTGCTGAATGGCTGAAAGAACAAACTAAATTTAACCCTATATAGCAATGTGCGGCCAATGAGCTGTTAATTTTATTTATGATTAATAGATTAGATTGTTAATTTATATCGATATCAGCTGACACCGAATCTTAGCCCAAAGTGCAAGATATGCCTGTCACTAAATAATTAGCATTTCTAAGCACAGCACTCTTCCTATAAGAACAAGTACATATTTCATACAATTCCAAATACATGCTGAAATAAGTAATTGCTTCTTATTATTTTGATAGACCTTATTTCTGATAATAAATGTATACCATTCATCACGTAGCACAATTCTGGAAAGTATTTAGTGACATTCTGGTCCTCCTAGCTAATGCCTGATTCATTGATGTGAGAGAAGAAAGGCAATCTCTTATTAAGCCAATCAGTGTAGTAATTAACAACGAGCAAGCTTTTGAGCAGAGAACCTGCTCTTTTGGTTGAATGTCTAATTAAAAGCTATATATATATGTACACACACATGCACACATACCCTGATAGCTACATATATATAAACATAATATTTTTAACACAGTTTAAACCTAGTGAAACATTTTCTCTCTACCAAGTTATTAAAATTTACCACACTGCTTTCTCAAAGTTATTGATATAAATCATTAGATACATCAGTTAAACTTTAGAATTAGCAAGGCAGCCAACCGCACAATTCAATAGTTATTAATTAATTTTCCTTTGTTCTACAGGCTTTGAACAAAATGACAAAACGCTTCAATTTCTTAATGTTGAGACACTTTGATAATTTGTAGAATGTATAACGAAGTAATTTGATATCGTCAATTTTATTTCTATTTTGCATTGCATTCCTAATTGTATCATCCATCTCTTTTAATCAATATGCACTAGAAAGCCTTAAAGGTTTGGTCAAAATACCATATTTTTAATTGATCCTAAGCTTGGCTTTGGTATGCAGCAAGACACTTTGTTCCTTATCTGCTAAAACTTCTGAAACAGCCGTGAACTACTGCTTGAAGTTCCTCTGACCTGTGTACCCAAAATATCCTGTTCACTTAACATAAAAAAGCTTTGTGTAGTTTCACACTGTCAGTAGCATACGAACAACTCTGTATCTATTAATCTGGGTATCATAGGAATATTTTTTTTTCCTTTAAGTCTTCCAGATCTACTCATGAAAAGCCATTCTCTAGCCTTTATTATCAGGAATCCGCCCATTCCAGCCAGCATTACTCTATCATATGAGTTACATCTTGCAAGCATCCTTTCAATTATTTGCGTAGTCAATAAAGAATCTTTACATCATTTCTGCAAGAATAGGACTTATATCCATCGATATGGTGATAGTCAGACTCTTCGCTACGAGACTATGAAGATTTAATTCCCAAGTGGTTTTATATAACTGCAGAGTGGCAGAGGGAGTTTGAAAGTCTGTTGGTGAAGGTAAAAAAAACCCAAACAGCCATTTCCCTTGTGGTTTATCCTTGTCTCTCATCAACCAGTTGGCTGATGCTGCCAATTAGCAGGCTGATGGGGGAGAAAAGCTTGCGAGTCCCAAGAGAAAAACAAAACAAAACAAAACAAAAGCAAACTTGTAAATTTTTAAGGCGTCTGCCTTTAAATTGTGAGGAATGGGAATTGTCTGATTTTGTATAGAATACCTGTTAGCTTTTAAGCCATCTTGTAAAAAAACAAAAACAAAAACAAAAAAAAAGGGGGGGGGAAAGGGAGGAAAAAAAGGAAAAAGAATAAAAAGAAAATAAAAAGGGGAGGGGGGGAAGGGAAAAAAAAAACAGGGAGGAAAAAGAAAGGCTCCTCTGAGCTGTGGCCCTCATTTCCCAGCGGATGCCGTTCCCGAACAACCCAGCAGAGGACAGGCCACTCATACCAAATCACCCACCCCCGGGGCCTAAAACCCCCTTGAAAGCATCGTGCCTTAGAGCAAAGACACGCGTTCTGGTAGCTAGTGATACCAAGGCGAAGTAATCTGGGCATTTCAATCACCCTGGTTGTGCAAATGCAGCGGTGAAACCTCTCCAGGCACGGTAACGGCTCCTTCGGGGAACGCAAGGTGTCCATCAGCGATGCACCGATTTTAAAAGACCTTGAAGAGGGATGTCAGGAATTCCAGATAGAAGCATAAAAGCTGCAATTTTAAAGAAAAGAGAGCATCCTGTAACAGAAGTAGAGCCCTTAGAATTAAACGGGTATGAACAGGGCTCTTGTATATGATTTATTCTAGGATACATAGGCGCTGTAGCGAAGGCTGCAGAATAAAATCCTGAATACAAAAGAACTCAGAAAAACTGGCAGCTTGCACTAGAATTGCATCCTTCCTTAAGCGTTTTTAATGAGCCTAACGGGAACACATTTCCCTCTCTGCTTCTAAAGTTTATTTCCATTAGCGTATCTGGTTAGTTCTTGAGCAACACGTACTGGAATCTGTAGGAGAGGAAAATGCGCCGGGGCATTTTTGGCCCATTCCACCGGGGAGGTTACGCACGCCATGCACAAGCTGTGGGCAGGAAGGGGGCAGCCAGGAGGGCAGGAGTGAGCCAGAAGCCAAAGGGGACCCCGACTTCCCTGAAGCCAACACTCAGCAGCATCTCTTGGGCAAGCTGAGAGATGCATCACAGGCCACAATGGCCACAGCACCAGTTTGCCACCAGTTTTACCTGTTTCCCCCATTTTATCCATCGCATGCTTACGCACCGCAGCCTGGGAGAAACCCCTTGGCAGGTCAGGCTCCTGACTGTCTCCATAGCTCCCAAGATGAGGAAATCATTCGCCAGACAGAGTGACGTTTTGTCCTGGTACTCAAACTGCAGATGCAGATCCAAGTATGTCCTGGGGGAGACCGCTCAAAATCCCAAATCCCTGAACATCATGTTTTTCCTGGGAAAACAACCTGACAGCAAGAGTTGAGAAGGAATTGTGGCATATCCCACCCAGATGCCAGTACACCAGGGCATCCCTACCCTGCACCGTGCATGCCCTTTTCCCACATGGAATATGCTCTCTGATACCTGGAGCTCAAAACTGGTGAAAACGAGATGAGCTAATTTTTTTTGGGGGGGGCAACTTGAAGGAATTAAATGTCCATACCACCAAAATAAAGAAATAAATTTGACTTCCAGTAGCTGATAGAGCACAATGTTTAGAAGCTTACATATGACTACTTTTGTAGGAAAAAATAGGAATAGCGGAGGACAAACTGCTCCAGGGCATTTGTTACACAGCAGGAATTCATACCAGTTACAGCTTTCACATTTTAGTTCACGGCAATAAGTTCAATTTTAAAAGTGGTTACTTTTGCCTTACAGTAGTTGCAGCTTTAGTTTACGTAATGTTATTGGGATGAGGTTTTCATGGGCTTTTTTGTTACGTCAGGATTTCTTTCTAGGTGTTTTATAGATGTGATATTATATCTGCTTTGAGGTTCCAAGTAATGCATTCACCTTGGATTCAGGTGGCTAACAGCAAGCACCGGGGGAGTTCAGACAGCTGGGTTCCTGGTTAAGCAAAACAGCCTGATTCCATTGCATGTAGTTACATCTCTGAATTTTTCTATTCAAATTTGACTATTCCAAGCAAAATTACTTCATAGACATGATTCCCAGCTTGTGGCAGCTAAGTGAGAGATGAATCCAGTCCAAAAAAATTTTAAATGGAATTTTCTGTCTCTTTCAATGTGCTGTTGTTTAAACTGAAAAAAGGTAGATTTAGATCAGGTGTTAGGAAGAAATACTTTACTGTGAAGTTGCGAGGCGCTGGGGCAGGCTGCCCCAAGCAGCCCCGGCCCCGGGAGGGTCAGGGTGGGATGGGGCTGGGAGCAGCCTGCTCTGGTGGCAGGTGGCCTTGCCCAGGGCAGGGGTTGGGACTGGATGGTCTGGGAGGTCCCTTCCAACCCATCCAGGAGATGGTTCTATGATTCAATTCTAGAAATTAGGCTTTGTGCTGACAAAAGCAAGAGGAAAAGGTGACTCAGAGTATCTTCCTCGGCAGCTCAGGAGGAATGTTACATCTTCCTCATAAGACAAACCAGGAGAGAAGCCAGCTGCTTCAGAGATAGGACTCGACATCAATGTAAGCAGCAATCAGATTTACAGTGTTTTTCACAACACCTGTTTTTTCTTCAAGTTCTACCTTCTGAGGTAAATCACTGATGGGAACTGTTGCACATCTGTTAACAGAAAAAAAGAAGAGTGGATTTCTGAGGAATTCTAAGGAATTGTTTGGAAATCTAGGCTATAACAGGATGAAGCGATCCGGTTTCTGGCAGGGTTATAACTCGTGTCCCTCTCCTTCATACCCCTGTAACTCTCCCTTTTCTCAGAAACGTCCTGGTTCCTTTCCATGTCCACTTGGTCCACCCCCAAAACAAGCTCAAATCCCATCCTGCTCCCTATCTATTTTTTCTGGGTTGCTGGCCCAGCAAGGGATGACACAATGTAGATGGTCCAGAGCTATCAGCGTGCTGAATAATGATGAAGAAGCACAAGCGAATTGGCTAATTTAATTAAAGCCTGCCAAAAAGGATGGGTAATGGTTGGGCTCCGCTTGCCTTCTCCTCAGGGAGGGCATTACTAATCTCCTTTTCCTCTACACAGTCACTGTTTTTCCATAAAACTCACAATAACGCAATGTCTTTGAAACCTCTATATCAGTCAAATTTGTTGGGGGTGGGTTTGGGGTTCTTTTCCTTCTTTTTTTTTTTTTTTCTTCCCTCCCCCCCCTGGTTTTCCAATGTGTACCAGGCCTCCTGGTGGAGGGGAGAAAGAAGAGGGGGAGAAAGAAGAGGAGAAGCTGACAGGTAGACAGACACGTGCCTTTTCCCTTTAGATAGGAACATTCTTACGCTGCTTGATTTTGGGGGCCTGAGCCATGATCTTTGGATAATTAGGATTGGGAATACTATTCACTATTGGCAGGCACGGCGGGTAGAATGACACAAATCCCAAAGTTGATATTAAAATGCCATAAAGTTCAGTAAGATGTGCATTTCATTTTTAACTCTTCTTTAGTTTTGCTGGTGGTAATGTGTTGGTCTGTGGTTTTTTGTTTGATTGTTTTTTTGCCAAATAAACTTTTGAAACAACTTGTACCTGGTCACTTTATCGCTCACTTTTCTCACCTCTGTCACCTACTTCTGCAGTTATCACTTTTGGAAAAAAGTGAAAGACAGACAGAAAAACAAATTGCATATTGTATTACTGTTATCAAAGAAATCAGAGCCTTTGATAGCTCCTGATCAAGTGTGACTTTTTGTGCCCTCTTCCAAATCCTGGGAGTTTCATAGAAACGGAAAAGCTGGCAACAACAAAAGCTGAAGGGAAAGGTGTGCTACTGACATCCTAGAGCGCTTCGGAGCGTGGGGATAGCAAGTGCATTTTATGAGGGAGATGGGAAAAAGTTGCTCTTTGTTACGCGGCTGTTGGTGAGTTCTGGGGTGCTCTGGTCACCCTTGGTGGGTGTCCCCATGTCACCACTCCAGCTGCGCTCACTGCCTCCTATTTCTAAACAACGAGCAGAGGCATGGTGCTTGGTTGGAACCGTGGTAGCTGAGAGCAAGAGCCCGGGCTTTCAGGCTTACAGGAGAGGACTTTGGTCCTGCAGCCGTAAGCAAACGCCTCACAGAGGGGAACAAAGGGGCCCTTTTTTTTGTAGATTAACGGAATCATTGCAGAAGACTGGGGAATTAAAAAAAACAAAACAAAACAAAACATGAAGTTCTGCATGCTCATGGTGAGCCAGAGTTGGAGTGAGAAGACCCTGGCAGGGAAGGAGCAGTGTGGCCGCTGCATGCCGGGCAAGCTGCTGCGGGGCGCATCCAGAGAGGGGTCCCCGTGCAGCAGACATTGCTTTGCTGAGCGCTTCTCTTGTCCCCTCTCCAACATGAATGCCTTACAGCCACAGCCTGCCAGGGCATTTAATTACTCTGATATTAAGGCTACCACGTTATTTCCACCTGTTTATGGATGGGTCATTGTTCTCTCCTGGTGTGAAACCTGGTACCTGTCAAAGTTTCCTCCTGGGAGTAGATCCCCTTTTATAGACAGCTCGTTAAGTCATTCTGGTTTAAAATAAAATTGAATCAAAGAGTTTTATTATGGCATTCATGTCATAATATTAAACAAACAAAAAAAAACCCCAACCTACACTCCCAAACAATTCACTGACAGGGTCAGTGCTTTTCAAAAAGATTCTTACTCTGAATCATCCTATTCATTGTCCATAAAAACACATTTCCAGCACTTGAATCGCACTAAGAGTCTGTTTAAAACACATTATAGGCATGGCAGGCAGCCTCCGCTGCAAACCCAGATCTGTCCTGACTTCACGAGCCCGTTTGTGTCACCACACGGTGAGTAGCTGCACCGGTCTCCTGTGTAAAAAGCAAACACTCGGGAGGTAAGAAGCTGAACCCCTTGCTTTAAACATGGATTTTGGCTGAAATCAGAGTATCTGACCCTAAAGCCATAGGCCTGGAACGTGCAAGCATGATACATCTATCGCTTGCCTTGACTTTGCACCAGGGTAGGACAATCAATTTCAATTGAATACTCATGATTTACGTCACCGGTCCTGAGCCGAGTGTTAGGCTCGGTTCTGTGCTATGTGATGAATTTGCATGCCCTGAAGAGGTGATACAAAAAATATGAATGACCAAGCAGAAAAAACTCTTTGGAAGTTCTGTCCCACATCTTTCCATATACCAACATTTTTCCTACCTGAACATATGCAAAAAAACCCCGTTTGCCACCCTTTTAGGTGTACTCAGAACGGGAAAAGAAGAGAAGCCCAGTGAGAAACAGACAATTCAGTCCAGACTCAAGCAGGCAAATTTTGGCATATTGCATGAAATTCCAGGATTTCCCTTTGCTGTAATACACAGATTGCAAATATACAGATATATACAATATATATGAATCCCAGGGTTTGTGTTTGCTGTAATGGACAGCCAGCCTATGCTGACCAGTAACCCCCAGCCCCCCCCCAGCTAAGTGTGAATTCCACAATTCACACTAACAGCACACCAAATGCAAGCTACATTGCTGTAAGATTTTATAAGCCATAACCCCTAAGTATAAAATCACATCTAGATGTACCTCTCTTATGCAGAAAGCGTATCAAAACTCTAATTCTGAAAACATAAGGATACAAAGAACTTACAAGTGTTTGAGTAGAAAGCAAAAGAAAGTGCAGAAAGGTATCGCTTAAATTGGCATCCCGCAGAGATGTTTTGAACAGAAATAAAAGATTACATGGAAAAAGCGGCTATCCTGACAGTAGACTTAAATGTTTTCAGTATTTTAATGCTTTTGCTAATAATGGAAAAAGCAAGCTGGGCTGTTCCTGTGTAATATCAGAGCGATTAGCTAAAGATATTCCTTAAAAATACTTTTGCTACTAAAGACCTCTCGGTATTTAATTTACTGCCCAGGATTCTGCTGACCCGGTGACAGCATAATGAAGGGACAGACTCATTTTTCACAACTGACTATGAGTTCAGTAAAGGATTTGCTCCTCCTTGGATTTTGATACATGCTAAAGGGGCAAACACATGAGATCTGCATTCACCTCGAGTCACGTTTGCAGAAAATCCTCCTTACTGCTTTGGCTGGTACCTAGCAGGA
Organism: Falco punctatus; assembly: GCF_963210335.1. Lineage (NCBI taxonomy): Eukaryota > Metazoa > Chordata > Aves > Falconiformes > Falconidae > Falco > Falco punctatus. The sequence continues at coordinate 4,595,553 of NC_137588.1, forward strand.
AAAGCCACTCAGGTTTTCTGAACTGTAAGTGCTGAATATGCTTTAGTTGTTGAACAGCGTAAATTAACGCTGTTTGCAATGCATCCCTAAAGTATTTTTTTTCCTGCCTGCTAACAGTAATCCCTCGGGATTTTCTCTTAAATAGCACAGACTTTCAAGTCCAAAAGGCTGGTGGAAGCCGAAAGCAAGTTTAAGGGGAGGTCTGCCTTGATTCATAGTACAAGCACACGGTCGGTATATATTTAAGAATGACAATGCTGTCTTTCAGTACTGCTGCCCGCAATACTTGGAAATATATCCTTTCAGCATGCGAAGGCATATCCTCTGCGAAGCGCCCAGATAAATCAGCTCACCCTTGGCTGTAACTAAACGCTGTCTAGTGACTTGTGATCGACAGGGCTTTACCCTCTGACAGCCAGATTCATTGTTGGGACAGCAACCAATCCTCGGGTTTGACGACATGAGCCTAATCAAAGTTGGAGTATAAAAAGCCCCCTTGGAATATATAAGGTACACCAGTGTGGCAAGCTGTCTCTCAGATTGCATTTGCTTTCACGGATCTGTTCAGTACTGAAAGGGAAAGGGGGAGGGGAACAAGGGGGAAAAAAAAAAAAAAAAGAAAAAGAAAAAAAAAGGGAAAAGCGCTGCACTGAATGTGAGATCATGCAAAAGCTAGCGATCTGTGTTTGTATTTACCTGTTCATGCTGATTTCAGTTGATCCGGTGGCTCTCGATGACGGTAGCCAGCCCGCAGAGAACGCTGAAAAAGATGGACTGTGCAACGCTTGTACGTGGAGACAGAATACAAAATCTTCCAGAATAGAAGCCATAAAAATTCAAATCCTCAGCAAACTGCGCCTGGAGCAAGCTCCTAACATTAGCAGGGATGTTATTAAACAACTTTTACCCAAAGCTCCTCCACTACAGGAACTGATTGATCAGTATGACGTCCAGAGGGACGACAGTAGCGATGGCTCTTTGGAAGACGATGACTATCATGCCACCACCGAAACGATTATCACAATGCCTACGGAGTGTAAGTAACCCTGCTGCTTTCGCCTCCGCTGCTCCTCCGAGAGAGTTGTCTCCCCGCTGTGGAGCCACGCAACTCCTCCTGGGGCTCTCCCAACAGGCTGCTGGCTGGAGTCTGCTAGAGGGAGGGAGGAGAGCGTTATTTCTAAAGAATTCGAGCCAGGTTCAGACGACCGTGTTGCGATCCTTTGTTTTACTGTTTGGTTTTCGGCTCCTAATAACGCGTGTGCCCTGTAGCACTTAGGATTTGCCCATTGCCTTAGAAAGCAAAGGGAGGTCTGCAGTTTAGGGGACTTTGTTATCTGCAGGACTCAGGGCATTTCCGAGCGCAGATGCAAAGTACGAGCGCAGATAACAAGAGAAGTGTATTTTTCCGAGGGAGGTTTCGCTGCCCAGTATTTTTAGAAGCGGTAGAAACTGGCAGAAATACAGCTCAGAGCACCAGACCCACCTAACTGCAACACGTTATGGCAAGTGTAAGTACAGAGTTAAATTCTTGCTTCTTTGCCGATCCCATAAACTAGCACCACCCACCCCTGAGTTAAAACTATAGATTTAAAGCAAATATGTGTGTAACAGATTTAAATGTTAAAAAGTCCATGCTATAGCAGTCAGCTCCAGTAGATGTGCCAAGGAAGAATGAAGGCATTTACTGAATGAGCAGATTCTGAGTTGTCTTCTGAGTGCTAAACATCTGCTACGGCTCCTATCAAGTATCTTTTGCACGGCTAATACTATAGTATCTTATGTTCTTCATCAGCTGAAGTATTTGGCTATGGCAGCTGGTTTATTTAAATAACACAAATATGATGTCAAAAAGGAAAAAGATGACAGGACGTATAAGGCATGTCAGCAGCCACAGATATCCTTACAATAAGCATGGTAGAGTAATATCAGCTGCTCTGGCCAGCTAAAAACGTACGCATTGATGAAAAAGTAACTTCAGCTGTAAAATTATCGAACTTTAATTAATTAGTAAGATGTGTCCTTCATAGCAAGGTATTACTGCAGCCTGATTGCAAGGCTGAGGTCTGCCAGCAGTTTTACCCCAGCCTATTACATCCAAGGGTTTATAACTATTTTTAATTGAGTGGTTACATAATTGCAGTGACTGAAGGAAAGTCATTCTACTTCATTGAACCGAGTTCGTTTCCTGCTTTTTATAAAAAGCCCTTGAACTCTGTTAAATGCACCAGAGACAGGTACCTTAAGTGGCGAGATTTATGAATGCCAAAGTCTCGCACCGTTTCAGGTCGGTACCACCCGTTTTATCCTGGCATGGAAAGATATTGCCATGGCTAGGTATGACAGCTGCCCCGGAGGCTACGGGAAGGGAAGGAGGAGCGCAGCGCTGCACATGACTTTCCTATGATATTGTTCAAATGAAAACAAAACGAGCCTTAGATTAATAGCCTCTCGATTATTTCCCCCCCGCCTCGAGGGGGGAAATTAAAGTGTTTGCCTGGCTTGCCCACGGCGGCCTCTGTCTGTACAATGTGGAGCACACTCAGGCTATTTATTAGATAAGAAATAGGCAGATCGTGCAGGCAAGTCGAGTCAGCTCACGTGAGGTTGCTGTCCTGTGTGCTTTATGAAGGTCCTCAGGAGATGACTAGCAGAAGCGAGCCGGTAGTAGTCACTGCCAAGCAGAATAGGCTGTGCCCTCTCCCCCCCAGAGTTCTCCCTTGGGAAAGAGGTTTTTTTGCAGTGGTACAGGTCAGCCCCCAGCCCCAGTACCAGGGATCAGAGCCCTGAGCACCCGGAGGACCGCACGGCTCCTCCCCGGCACGCACCTTGCCCTGCTTGCCCATCATTTCCCAGCTGCAGCCTGAGCGCTCCTCTGCCCTGCTGAGCCCACCGAGCAGGTGGCACCAGCCACACCTGGTTAGAAAATGATGAGCCAAACCTTATTGCAGCCTGTTCACAAAACGAGCATCGTTTCCTTGCCACATCATGCTACTTTCAGGTGATAGCGTAATGATTTTGTTGTCATCCATTAAAGCTGCTGTGGAGCATAAACCACAGAAAATGATTTAAGTTAAATCCCCTTTGTTACCAGTACTGTTTATAACATATTGTAAGATTTTATGCATGGTCTGGAAAATAAATAAATAAATCGGGGTTTATATATGCATATTTCTTTTTTTGTTCCCTGTTTAGTAATCTGTTCTTTCCATTCATTTATAGCTGATTTTCTTGTACAAATGGAGGGAAAACCAAAATGTTGCTTCTTTAAGTTTAGCTCTAAAATACAATATAACAAAGTAGTAAAGGCACAATTGTGGATATACTTGAGGCAAGTCCAAAAACCTACAACAGTGTTTGTGCAGATCCTGAGACTTATTAAACCCATGAAAGACGGTACAAGATATACTGGAATTCGATCTTTGAAACTTGACATGAACCCAGGCACTGGTATTTGGCAGAGTATTGATGTGAAGACAGTGTTGCAAAATTGGCTCAAACAGCCTGAATCCAATTTAGGCATCGAAATAAAAGCTTTTGATGAGAATGGACGAGATCTTGCTGTAACTTTCCCAGGACCAGGTGAAGATGGATTGGTAAGTTTATTTAGAAAAATCCCATTTACATATCTTGCGTTTTATTGGAAAGCATTTAAGTTGTGTTTTAAGGATAAAATGGTAGCCTTGTTTAGGGAATGGAAGATAACGTTTCTGTGTATCTAATCCTTTTGTTCTTGGCTCTCTGATCATGTCAAAATCAACAGCATTCCTCTGCCTTCGATTCCCTGCGACAAATCGCAGCAGCACTTCGGGGGGGTGTTGAGAGGCATTAACTAGAAAATGTTCTGGTAATTACTGACGGATGGCACTATCAAAGTGATGTTGTTTTCAAATTTGAGAGCAAATACTGCTTAATGAGCAATTAATTTGCATAAAGCCAAAAGAACAGTCGATTCTTTCGGTGATAGGAAAGATGCCTCTGATACTGCTGAGAAAGCGAGGGAGTTTCTCCCTACTCTGTATGCATATTTTTTTCTGTTAGCAGCAAGAATTATCTGTGTTTATGAAGATAAGAACAGGTCTTCACGTGAGTGTTAAGTTCTGCACCTGTCAGCATGTGATGGAGTGCATCATTCCACCTATTAGAAATGCTTGAATGGAGGAATTCTGCTTGATTCAATAAATGAGTCATAATGATGAGGAAGAGCATAAAATAACTATCTGGGTTTTCTTTTTGCAAGTATAGGTGAGCAAATTAAACCTGAGGTATACCTGTTAAATGACAGCATTTTCCTTGTTTGTTTCCGCAACTCACTAATCACCTACAGCCTATAAAATTTCCTGAACCTATCACAACCAGGACATCCCTCCCTTTGAATGAAGTATAAGGAATATTATTTGACTTTTACTTCTGTGCACTAGGTCAATCTATTTATCATAGAATCACAGAATCATTTAGGTTCGAAAAGACCTTTAAGATCATCGAGTCCAATCGTGTTTGTGTAGCTATGTAACGTGCAACTTCATTGCAGTATAATGCAGTTAAAGAGAACTTAAAGGAAAAACGCTGTGATAACATAGTTGTAGATCCAGTACAGATGTGGATCTCCCACACTTGAAACAGGCCAGCTGGATATCGTGACAAGGAATGTCCTCACTGCCTCCATCCATCCAAATGATAACACACGTGCATAACCCACAGTTGCCATCATCTATGAAAATAAGACGATCCAGCAGCAGGGCAGGGTTAAATGCACGGCTGGTAACGATAACGGGAAAGGAACTTTCTCTTCCCTTCCCTCTGGATGGTCCCCAGCAGCTGCCAGTACAGGGGCGCTCCTCTCACCAAGCCCCTCCCCACATCATTTACCTTTGGGAGGATCATCTCCAGCAGCTGGACCACTTGCAGCTGTGAAGGCGGGTATCTTGGAAGGCGCAAACCCAAGTAACAAAATTAGCCAGGCTGTTATTTACTCCTCAGGAACAGTCTTCCTTCACGGGGCAGTAACAAACCGACACACGGGGCTGAAATCTGTGTCCGGAAGGGAAGAAAACTGGTAGCTTTTTCAAACTCATGATTGCGGAGGTTGCAATTTCGTTCTATTCTCAGTTGGTGACGGTGGAAACACACCTTCGGTAGGAGGCACGTGGCTCGGAGATCTGCCAAAAGTACATTCCTGGCCACAGGGCTCTTTCGGGAGTCAAAATATTAGCTGCCCCTCCAAGTTCAGGGCAGCAAATTCAGCCCTCTGGCAGGGGGGAAAGCTGTGAAGTACCAGCAACCCGTACTAGCAAGTGAAATGCTCCTTTCTACTGCAGTCATTTAAGCACGGCAGCAGTGATGGAGCAAATTTTGTCCTCCTTGGTCTGGACTAGAAGCCTTCCTTGATACCCAGAAAGCCTCGACTCAGTATGATTTTGAAGGAGGGAATTTCAGAAGGACTCACAATAGGGAGACCAACACCAATTGGTCCTGCCCTTTACAAGTTTTTGGAGTTATTTTTTTCCCTTTGGGAGTTCTTCTGCAGAGAAGGGGGGTGGGGGGTGGGGGGAGAGAAAAAAAAAAGCTCTTGTTGAGTTTAAAACCAAACCCACATCAAAAGTCAAAACCCAGCATCCTCCAAATTTCTGAAACGTTCTTGTAGCTGTTACCAGAAATGATGCTAACACGGAGATAATGGTGATTTCAGGAACAGATGCTCAGGAATTAAAGCTCTTTATAGAGGAAACAGCAGGGAAATGTTTGTCCTCAGCATGAAAAATAGGAATAATCCTCAGGCAGAGATCAACTGTAGCAGAGATTTGCAGGAAGACAAGTTTTGTTTGTGAGCATGATTTGAGAATGTTAACATGATGCAGCTCTGTCTGAACTATTATTTATTTGCACGTTTTTACTGAACCTAGGCTTACCTCAGTAATGCTTCAGATTCCTTCTCCTCTCCTCGCAGAATCCATTTTTAGAGGTCAGAGTTACAGACACACCAAAACGGTCCCGCAGAGATTTCGGCCTCGACTGCGACGAGCACTCGACAGAATCCCGATGCTGTCGCTACCCGCTGACCGTGGATTTTGAAGCTTTTGGATGGGACTGGATTATCGCACCTAAAAGATACAAAGCCAATTACTGCTCCGGAGAATGCGAATTTGTGTTTTTACAAAAGTACCCGCACACGCACCTGGTACACCAAGCGAACCCCAGGGGTTCGGCAGGCCCTTGCTGCACGCCCACCAAGATGTCCCCCATAAACATGCTGTACTTCAACGGCAAAGAACAAATCATATATGGCAAGATACCGGCCATGGTTGTAGATCGTTGCGGGTGCTCATGAGATCGTCGGTTGATCCACCGCTTCATACATTGTGGAAGCTACCGAAAAAAAAAAAAATAAAAAAAAAATTAACGCTATACCCCCTCACCAGTCTTTGAAACTGTGAAGTTACGTACGCTAGGCATTGCCGACATCCTACACGCTGTATGATAGGCTATCGGACAGATTTAGCGCAGCACCAGCTACAGGAACGTGAACTAAAGGACGCTACAGTCACCCGCTGGCTGCCTCCGAGCTGGCGGAACAGAAAAGCTACGATCAAAATCACCGGATTTATCACATCGAGTTCTTACCTTGTGAGGGAATCAATATTTCACTCGTTCTGACGCAAATTTACACGCAGGTTTCAGTACGCGTTGGCAATCAAAAGCAAGCTCCTTCTCACCTGTGGACCGAAGGAGTGGGCTTTTAAGGCCATTTCTTCACAGCTTCACCTAGTATTGTATTTACAGGAAAAATATATACTGGTAACCTATACACCACTACACCACACCACCAGAATCATCCTTAAACACTTGAATATATAGTGCAGAATTGTGAAACGTATCAGATGAAATTCCACATAAATGGACAAATCCTGAAATTAGGGATGGCATAGTGTATTTAGCGTGTTTCCATTCCTTTTTCTCATTAGTATGTTAGTTATCAATGGCAATGGTGCTACGTAAGCAGGCTGAGTAAATAGAAAGGTAGTTATCTAAGTGAAAGAATTTAGACTAATAACGAATTTGCCCTATCCTCAGGTACACTATTCAACATTCGCAAGAAATAGCTATTTTTTAAATGAAAGGGAATTGTTTTTCTAGACGTAGTAAAACAAAAGGCAGCCAAGAAGTCTGACAGTCAAATCCTAACCCCACATTACAACTTGCCTTTGCAACATTACCATTTGCACTATGATAAACCAATGCAAATAGTTGGTTGCTACAGATATTGTTTAAAAAACCAACCACTTTGATATAACTGACTTGTGTAATATGTATGCATCAGTATTTTGTAAATAAATGTTTATTTTTTAATCACTGTTGGTATATGTTCATCACAAGAAAAGAATGACTTTAACCTGTACTTTAGTTTAATAAACAAAAACCAATATTCTCTTCATAATATAATTTCCTGGATTTTAACACAAATAATATGTAGGAACAATGCAGCAAAAGTAAACCATATGTTGAGAATTATACTACATTTTATATGTTTTTTACATTGGTATGAGCCATCTGTGATAAATGATGGGTGTTGACATGTTTATAAGGTTCTTTGGGTTACTGTTTTTACGGTCATTTTGATCCACAACTGAATTTCCATACTTTGAATGTTATGTCCATAAATAACGATGATACCATGAAAGATTGCTATTAAATGCATTTTATTATATTTAAAAGTTTGCAGCAAAGTATTATCTTTATTTGAGTAAACACAGGACACAGATTTCCACACAAATTCTGTACGGTTTTTTCTTACGGTAAAAAATTGTTAATTGAAATTAAAAATATCTATTTACTATAAAGTCCATTTCATTTCACATGTGAAATACAGCTGATGAAACAGGTGTTTAACAACACAATTGCTGTTAAAACCTTCTCATGCTAGTATGATACACATTTTTGTTATATTCCAGAATTCAGTTTTGAATTTCCCTTTGTGTTAAACCACCCTAAAACTACAAGAAACACTTGGTTTTCTTTCCCTTTCTCTTTCATATATTTTCTGCCTAGGTGGTAAATATTTTGTATCGCATTTTCTACTTTTATTTTTAAATTTGTATTGTAAACACATTAAAATTTAAAGTTTGAGCGATGAGGTTTGGAACTTAAAAGCAAACAGATTTTCTGCAGTTTCTTTCGACCGATTAGGAGTTCTGCTAAAGCTGTGTCCGAGCATCGAGCAGATGTTCGGCTTCTCCTGATGTAGCTCATCAGACAGGTCTCTGGGGCCCTTAAATACACTTGCAATTTAGTTTCCCACAAAACACAATCAGAGCAAGTAAAACAGAATTTAAAAACTCTCAGAATACAGAGCCTTGGTGAAGCCACAAGAAGTAAAAGTACAACACAATTCCTTCCTCTGCCAAACGAAGACTTAAGGGAGAAATCCCGGCTTTGCGGCAGCAAAGTCCCACTGCCTTTAAGGGGGACCAGCGTTTTGCCCTTTGACTTTTAACTCGTGATATCCAGGCATCAAACGGTCCCATCCTGCCCATATGAACCACCAACAGTCTTTCTCTGCATGTGGTGTACCAAAAGCCTCTTAAACCGCGCAGAGACTTCACATTAACCCCCGTGGTACTGCATGGTGAGACCTTCACGAGCTTTCATTGGGTCAGTTCATATGGCAACAGCCGCAGAGGTGCGGCAGCACGGATTTCAGAATCGATAGCAAACAAAATATGTTCCCAGTCTGCACCGAAGTCCCGTTATGACACCTGCGTGATTATTTTTACTGACAATAGCTAAACTGGAGCCAATGTAAATTCACTTACCCCCCATAAGTGACATCGTTGGCTGCCTGGTAATAACCGTACCTGGCACAAATGTGGTGCAGAAGGGATGGGATCTTTTTTTGCTGGTATCTGTAAAACCAAAAATAAACCAAAAACGAGAAAAGAAAGAATATGAATTCCCAAAAGCATCTACTCCAACCAACATTCCCATCTTGACATTCAGAAAAATTTTAGTCCGTGGAAATTTTATGCAGTATGTGTCCTTCATATTTTGGCAAACTTGAAACTCTCATAGAGCAGTCCTGGCTCTCGTGGTTTTAATGTTGATCTCACAAAGAAGCAGCTACCCAAGGAACACACACTGGCCTTTCATCTCGTTGATTTTAGCTGCTGAGTGATTCATAATTGATGTGTTTGTTGACAATCAATATGAGATGTCAACAATTCATTCAGTTCTTATTGGTACATCCTTATATTTCCAAAGCTCAGGTCCTAAAGACTTCAGCAGCATCTGTGACTGCTTAATGTGTCACTCAAATCTCACTGTTAAGCTGTGTAAGATGAAAATAGGCAATGAGGAATAATTTCTGAGCAATAAACAGCCTCGTTTCCTTGCCTGGCATGTTAAGAACCTCATAGGAACCACACAGGTAGAATCCAGCCTCCCAAGGCAGCGTTCAGGTGCCTCAAGATGTGTGTGCACACCTGCAATGGAGCGGTTCCTCCTCTCGATTCTGCTTCAGCTCTTCCCCTTGGCTCTACTGCCCAGCTCCTCCCCTCCCTGCCCTTCCCAGTGCCATCCTACCCCTACCGCTTGCCCAGTTCCAGCAGGAGCCAGCCCTTCCCAGTGCCATCCTACCCCTACTGCTTTCCTGGTTCCAGCTACACGGTGAATTAGGCAGCGCTTCTCTTCCCATTTTCCATGGCACCTCCCAGCCTGCCCCCAGCCGCCTCCACGCTCTGCCCCACGACCCCGTTTGCAGGGGGAGCAGCCCCCCGGCAGCAACCCCCTCCTGCCCGCTAACCAGATCCCATCCATCCCACTTCTGCTCTGCGCAGTTGGGGGGGAAACCTTCCAACATGCTGAAATGCAGCCTTGGGGGAATTTAACAGCTGACACAGAAGTCATCACCACTAAGCATATGCAAGCTGCAGTTTTTTGCAGATATACTGTTTTGCTAAATATGAGCAGATTTCAAAGGAACAACTAAAGGCCAAATCCATTCGTAGGTTCAGGTGGCTTTTCCTCAGCTCTGTAGAGCCTAGGTTTGGTCTTTGAGATTGTTCATCGGTGTTTTCGGGGGTTTTGTGCATTTTTTTGGGTGGTTTCTTTTTTAATCAGGGAAATTATTGAATTGACTCATTCTTGGATGTGAATGAGCTCTTTTGGCTAAATGTTTTAAAAAAGAAATCAGCCTGAGACTAGGCTTGGACAGTTCACTCCAGGCAGCTACATTTTGTTAAAGTTACAGCAAGGCAAAGCAGGGTGTTATAATGGGAAGCACTGGATGGACAAACAAATGATCCCACCTCCACTTACAAATTTACTGAACAATAATTTTTAAAAGTTAGTTACAGAAAGCACTAACTAGAAGCTTTACATGACAAGTTTACTTCAAAACACCAGCGTACCTACGTGATTCAGCAAAGATGTCATGAAGAACCTTGGTTACCTGTTGTAACTGACCCAAGTTAGCTGCGTGCTCGCACTTTAGCTTCATCCCAGCAACGTTATCTGCAGCAAGTAGGTATCTATACATTGATTTAATAATAAGACACATGGCAAAGAACCACTCAGTAAATTACTAATGCAACTGCATCTGCTTCTCTGTGCAATCTTCCCCTGTAAGCAGTAAGACTGTAACTCTCCCTCCAAATGCACCCGTGGCGTGTCTGAATCCGTAGAAATAAGATGTGAACAAGCTCTGGAAACACTAAAGCGCCGGTTGTCTCTCCCGTTTAGTTTATAAAAGCCCTGACGAGATTCAAAGGAATAAGTTAGGGCTACAGGCCAACGTCCGAATTTGAATAGGCTAGAAGCACAGCTCTGTTCGCTCTCGGCTCTTTCCAAATAATCACAAAATAACTGATAGTGCATCTGCTGGAGCAATCCTGTGGGGAAAAAAGCAATGGAGATGTGCAAACATACGGTTCATTCAGCAGTCAACTACTGCCATTAATCACCAGGGGTACTGATAAACTAAGCAGAATCATCTGTTTGGTGGCTGGGCAGGGTGAACTTGAGGTACGCAGAATGTTACAGCAGGCATTCTCCAGTCGGTTTCTCAGTATTCCAGAAGTATCGATGACAGCAAGCCTTGAAGGCCTCTATAGAGGAGATGTCGGGATCAGCAGTGAGCTCTGCAGCATCTTGTGTGTAAATCTGGCTGACTTTCCCCAGCCTTGACCACCACAGCTTTATGAGGCTACGGGAAGGACTGTTCCTTTTCTTCAGAAGCGGACATAATTCACTCTATACAGGCTTTCAAAATAGTAGCTTCCAGAGAAAATGAAATAGCTTAGTGTCCAGGAGTCAACCTCAACCTAGACTATTTGTGCTCTAAATCTCCTTACGCATCCAAAGTAACCGGTGACCCTGAAAGCTATCACCTTTTCTCCCTATAGAAATATCTTTCACTTACAAGTCAACAACCATGTTCAATGCCAAACCTGTTGCTTTTCCGCTGTATTTATCATACTACCCTGAGTGCCCAAAAGTAAAGCCAACCCCTCTTCAGGAGGGGCAGGCATTCAGCACGAAGGAGCCCTGCCTGGGGGAAGGCAGAGGGACAAGCCCTGGCTCAGAACTGTCTTTTCTGTTACTCCTGACAAATGCTGTGTGACCTTTGGGTGAGATCTGGTCAGGATTTCTGGTTAGGAAAGCACAATAATGCTCAGTTTTGGCAGGAAACGCACCTGACGTTCCATGTTTCACCAGTAAAATCAATAAGAGCCCTTAAAGATTCTGATGGTGCAGAAAGAGTATCTGGGAAAGCACCCTGGAGGCATTACTTGGTAGACAGGTTCCACAAAACTTAAAACAGGCAGTTTGGGAGACACAAACAGAACAATATACTGAAATCAGGTACGGTGTAATGTTCGTTGTAAAGCAGTTGTGTGCAAAGGATGGCCTGCCCTTATGGATTTCAAGGAACCAAATGTAATATAAATATAAAAACTGAAATTTAAAGGAGTTAAATAAGTTGATGGGATGTAACCAAGACAGCAAGAAAGATGTTGTCTTCCTAAATCCAGGATGATACTGGAGGCATTTGCTAAACTTTGACTTCCTCTACCATAAGAATGCTTAAACTGAACAGGACTGATCTCTGCCAAGATTAATAGATGTTTTAAAGCAAATCTAACATCATCATAATCTGCTGCATCATATGTAGCTATCCAAAATATAACTACTCATGACTTGGCTAACAGCTTGCGGTTCGGATTATTCAATTCCTGAACTCTTCCTGAAGAAATACTGTCATTTTCCCCCCGCCGCCCCCTCATTAGTTTTCACCTAGGAGAGGAGCAATTACCTTCCCAACAAAGCAACAGTATTCAGGAGAGAGCACTGCAAGTTCAGTGCCGTAAAGCACCCTGAAATAATGCTCTTTCTGTAAGCATCGTACCCCACGGCATGCAGAGCAAAGGCTTCCCTTATGCCTTAGCACCTGCACCTTTGGATTAAAGGTTTATTCCCATTTCAGTCAAACAGCAACCTGCTCTCCCGCTAGCGTTATCGTCATCATTTTTCACACCACTGCCCATCAAGTTTGGTACTGCTGACGTATGCGGTGGCGAAGCTGAACACCTGGCTGTCACGCATTATAGCATCAGGTTGCAGCTTCGCCTTGCACGCGGCGCCAGGTGGTCGGAGGAGCGGGAGGCACGTCAAACACATGCCTTTGGCCTGAGCTCAGCTGCCTGCTGCACGCCGCTGGCACGCAGGGTAGCGCAGCCTAGGTGCTGGTCCCGGGGCGGGGGGGGGGAGGGGGGAAAGTCTGTTGCTTTGCTGCTGTAGGTGACACCTGCCGCAATACATGGGGGCTTCACCTGGCTGGGTGGCCACGGGGTTCTGTTGGCTTGCGTTGCTCTCCCATCCCAGTGTGGAACAGCAAATCCCATAGGATTCCAGTAACGACCCTTGTATGCCCAGAGATACCAAAGAGCATGGATTGCTCCAACTAACAGCAGCATAATGGAGTATTTTCCTTCTAGACAGGAATTCTTCTAAGAGCACACTGAACCTGGGCTTTTCCCCAATGCAGGAGTCCCTTAAAGTCCCACCACAGCATGCATTTGCAGCATCCGAGTTTTATACACTGGCCTGCAGTCGGGTCTCATGGATCTCAGTCCTCACAATGCTACATATCAACAGTTGCCAATAAACTTGGTAAGTCAAACTAACAAAATTTATTTAATTTGGTTTTGTTTGCTCTTATCCAGAGGCAGTTGCTCCCTGGCACCTATTCAGACAGGACACCCCACTTACAGTTATGCCATCTTCCTGGGGAGACAAAGAAGGTGGCTGCCCCAAATATTCTCTTTTGAGGCCACTATGTTGTCTCTGAAATATTCTCAGACTATTTGCCTCACCTTTTATTTAGCTTTTACATATAACTGTTGGCTTACTCATTTATTAATCTCCTCTTTTGTACTGATACTGTTTAATTTCAATCAAAACTGGAAATACTGTTAAAGCAGCCCCATAGAATTCTCTCTATAAGCACCTTACTCTTCTTGTTCTCAAACAACTGTTTCAACTTGCCACATCAACCAAATCAGATCTAGGCTCGAGCTCTAGTTGCCACAAAATGATAAGCCCAAAGGTTTGCATTTCTTCGCTTGTCAAAAATTTTATCTGCTACTAAAACTCTCTTTTTCCTTCTGTTTGTTAAAGCTCCTTCTTTGTTCACAAAAACATTCATAGTAAAGTTTAAAAAGTGCATAGAGATTTTCAGATTCCAAGGAAAAAAGTATCCAGAAAAAACCCTAGCATTTGAGCACTTTATCCTCATCAAAAACATCTGAAGGGAGTCATTTACTTACTTATATTTTAAAATAGAAGCCTTAGGAACATTTAAAAATACATATTTTTTTAAAAAAAGGTATTTTCCAGTAAAAGGCCTTCTGCATCTTAACCACAAATTTTAGACAGCAAAGTATTGGTCTGGTGACAGATGCTGCACAGACCCGTGCCCTTTGCCACCATCCTCCCCTGGCAGCAGCGATACTCTCGTTCCCTTCCTTTTAGCCCTGCCCTTGTGTGAAAAGCACTGGCCTTCACAAAATGCTGCAGAAATCTGTAGCTGTCCCTGGCTGCCCACTTTAATCTCCCACCACACTTGCACAGGATCTCAACTGACTGGAGCTACGCTAATTGTTACTACCACATAATCGCATCTGACAACCCTCTCTCTTTTTTTTCTGCTGTTGAGTGGACCTCAGAACAAATTCCATCTATAGAAGGTACAATGCAATCCTCAGTACGTGCTGTTTAGATTAGATATGGCTAAACTTCAGGCCTTTCACTGAAAAACAACCAAAAATTGGTTCCACAAATTTCTCTCGATGGTGATTAAGAAGGAGCTCAGTTAGAACAAAATGCAATTACTCAGTTTTGGCCATGCAGCCTTCACGAGGCTTTTCCAGATCCGCTCCCACGGACCCTAATTCTGGTTTGGAAGCCAATTGTTGGCAGCGTTGCCATGGATCTCACTCAGAGATTTAGCAACACCTTCTCCACCAGCTTACAGCAAACACCAGCGTCTCCAGTACACCCACAGCTTGCTTATACCACTGTTTGTAAGTTATCAGTATCGGATCCTGCCCCTTACAACAACGGGAAGGGTGGGATGCTGCGTCAGCTGAGATTGAGCTCTCCTAACCACACTGGAGACTGTTCACAATAAAAAGTTTTTACAGTAAAAAAGTTAAAGCTTCTTGCAAGCAGAACACGCAATTACAGACTAGACAGACGTATCTGAGCTAAGCGTCATCTACTTGACGTAAGAGCAATAGTCAAGGTGCAGCAGCAAAGAGCTGGATGCGTGCCCTGCCCAGGACGGAGCAGTCAAACTTCTCTCCCTGGTCAGGCTGAATCAGCCAGGGCTGATCTAACACCTCGCCACCAGCCTGACAGTTTGGTCTTTCTGCTTATCCACAGAGAGACAAAACTATCCCTCTTGTACAAGGCACACGGCGAAGGCAAGACAGCGTGGTTGGCGCTTCAGCAGCAAGGAAGCCAGCACTCAAAAGCCAGCTTCATGCCCAAATGTGTCACCAAGTGCAGACAAGGACTGGACTTCCCTATAGATTTTTGACCTACACAGTTTCTGGATAGTTCTAAAAGAGACATGAACTCATATGTGGTTTATAAAAAAAAAAAAAAAAAAAAGTATTCAAGTTTCATCTAAATGGTTAAAGAAAATTGCATTTGTAGAACATTTATATGGTAGAACAAAGCTCTCTTCTGACAGGGAGAAGAAGCAGCAAGAGAAACGACTGTGACAGGACAAGGGGTAATGGTTTTATGCTGAAAGAAGGGGAGATTTAGATCAGGTATTAGGAAGAGACACTTTTCTGCTGGGGTGGCGAGGCACTGGGGCAGGCTGCCCCGAGCAGCCCCGGCCCTGGGGGGGTCAAGTGGAACAGGGCTGGGAGCAGCCTGCTCTGGTGGCAGGTGGCCTTGCCCAGGGCAGGGGTTGGGACTGGATGGTCTGGGAGGTCCCTTCCCACCAGCCAGGCTGTGGTTCTATGAAATTCCTCCTTTGCTATTACTGAGGCTGAGCAGCTGTTTACACGGTGGGCTGCAGGCAGAGCTTTGGTTTCTGTGATGACAGGACCCTATTTGAGGGTGAGCACAGCTGGGAAGAGATGGGATCTACCTGACAGAGTAGCCAAGAGCATCTTTGCCAGCAGGCTTGCAAAGCAGCGAGCGGCGTTTTAACTAGCTCGAGGGGTGGAGTCCGAGCCCCCGGCGAGTGTGGAAATAGAGGACGTACACATGGACGGAGGGGTGGTACTGCCCCTGAGCAAGCTGCAGGTCCCTCAAGTCCGTCTCCAGTGCCTATACACCGTGGGAAACATGCAGGAGGAATTAGGATTCTCCAGGCATTTGCAGAGTCATTGGGATCAAATTGGGAGACATAGTGGTGGGTGCCTGTTACGGAACACCTAGCCAAGAAATGAGGAAGCCTTCTTTAAAGAATGATGGAACTTCATGGCCCCAGGTAAACGTGGGGACTTCAACCACCCCAGGACCTGTTGGAAGGGCAACACAGCAGGACATCAGCAATCCTAGAGATTTCTGGAGGACGTTGGAGATGGGTGTGGGATGCCCTGCGCAAGAGAGACCTTCCGCTGGCTCTGCTACTCACACCTGGATAGGAGCGTGATGACTGGGGGTAACTGTGCTGCAGGAACCATGGGACAGCAGGGCAATGGGAACGAGGGAGGCAAAGTTACAGAACTTCAGCCCTGGGCTTCTGGCTTGTTTCAGCAGTTGGCAGGTGGGACCATGGTGGAAAGCTGCCCTGACAGGCACAGGAGAACTCGCTGATCCCTGAGGACAACCTCCGCACAGCCCGGGAGCGGTCCCACCTGGCGTGCAGAAAGGGCAGCTTCTATGAGGTAAGAGTGTCCGTTATCAGTGTGGGCAGCAAAACAAGAAAATAACCATATAGTAGTAAACAAGTCGACTCAATATTTTGACAGCTGTTTCTTTAGCTGCAACGTTTCTGGGTTCTTTCTTGCAAAGTCAAGGAGGCAGACCTGATGCTTAACGTCAGTTAAATGATTTAAAACCTTTTGTTTCCGAGTACCGTTTCCTACATGCCTCACCTGTTCAGGAGTGCTAAACGAATTGAAACAAGCAGGCAACGGGAAAATTGAAACAGCAACAGATAAACTCAAAGGGAATAATTTCAAGAAGCTCCTCCTGTCCCTTTCTTGAGCCAAAGCATCAAGTTTTCATGTCTAGAGCAGTTCCCATCCATCCGTGCAAGTACGACATGACGATAGCAGAAAGCCAAATCAGACAGCTGTCACACAAGGTGCGTAGGCACTTAAAGCCAGCCTTATAGAAAAATAAAGGCCAAATTTTCTTCTTTAACAGCCAAATATTTATCATAACAAAGGAGAAAAACACCCCAAATAAAAACACACCAAAACCCAACCCAAAGCTTAACTTTGTCAACCCTTGCTTTCCTGTAAAAGCCTGTGAAACTGGCAAAAATCAAGGCACTAGCACGGAAATCAGAAGCTGGCACCTTGAATCGGCAATGTTTGTGATTATTACTGGAACAACGACAGCAAAATAAGTGTTAATTGGATCTGAAAAGTCCCTGTTCCACTGGTCCTCCTGCTGCGCTGAAGCATCTAGTGTTAAACTTGTATTCAATGAAGTAATGCGTTTTACATTCTACGCAAAATGTAAGTTTTCAAGTATCCTACAGATAATATCCAGGTCATGTGAAAAAGTGTAATAAATTAATGAGTTAATCATTCCCCATCTTGCACCCAAACCTGTTGTTTCTTTAAAACCAGGCAAACACTATAGCAAACAGGATGATCTTTTGTAGAGTAAATCACTTGGTAACTTTTCCTCTGGGACTTGAGAAGGTGATATATTCACAGATCAGCATCTTTGAAAGTCTGCCGGCATTAATATGCTCTCTCCACTGTAAAGGAGAGGGATACGGTGGATCAGTATTTTCCAGAAGACATCCCTGAAAATACCTTTTCCAATCCAAATCTTGACAACCTGACAACATTTAGAGTAAATTAAAAAGAGAAATTTTAGATACCGAAGTCTAACACAGAGGGGCCACCCTCAAGCATCTACATCTCTACACAACTGCCTGAGCCTTGTTATCCCTAACACAAAATCTGTCCTACAGAGGTACAACTACACAACACAAAATTCTTTTGATCCTTCTTCCCTTTTACCTGTGTTGTGTTGCTGGGTTTTGGTCTTTATTGTTTGGTTGGTTTTTCTTATGTGTGCATCTGTGGTTTTGTTTTTTTTAAAACATATGGGGAAGCCTTCTAAATTCTGTATTTCTTTTCTCCTGGATGAAGGCACTCTCAAGCTGTGGGATAACTCTCCTGCTCAACTACTACTACCTCACATGGAATAAGTAATTATGTATCACTTGGGGTAATGAGAGAATGTTATATCCTCATTCACCAGGTAGGAGGAAGAATATTAATTTCATCCTTTCAGTTAACTTTTAAGTCTTCTCTCACCATTCATCGTTGGTGAAGGTCATGAGACATGCAACAAGCTCCCCACTATATGAGCTGCATGGGGTTCAGAAAACAAGGAATGTTTGGTAATATTTTTTTTGGTAAAAAAAATAATATTGAAACTCTTCCAGTGAGATTTTTAAACCCTAATTATGTTCTTCAATGATTTTTAATATTTTTTAAAAAAATTACTTGACCTTTTCCAATAATGCTTGGCCAGCATGAATAACTGGAAGAGTTATTGGCATTATTATTGTAAAAAAAAATGTCACAGAAAGATTCTTTCTTTTCTCTGTCCAGATGGTCATATTTAAGCAAACAGTAAAACAATGAATAAAATCCCCTTGGACTCAATAACACAATCCTGGACTGGAATCTGAATTTCATGACCATTATTTCATAAGTGAGACAAGAGCCTTCAATTCCAGATTTCAGTTGTGCTAAAATACTCAAGTAATCTTTATTCTATACACGTGGAAAGAATGTAAGAGAATATTGCCGTTATGGCGGCTTGCTTTAGTGCACTACAGAGATTACTACGAATAAATGTATTTCACCCCAGGAATTTAGTTGGGAATACCCGTAATGCTACATGAGCAAATGGATGGAAAGACACAAATATTTATTTCACCAGCAATTCAGAAACCAGGAGCCTAGACTTCTGGTTTGAGTTCTGCGGATATCTGTCCTTCCTCACTTTTCCTTTGACCTTGGGTATATCTGTTAACAAAAACGAAGCTTCGCTCGCTCTCACTGTTAGGAAAGCAGTGGGATTTGACTGCTCAAAGTTATTCGGTTGGATATTTTTAATGTTTTTTTTTATCTTTTACCTGTTTGCGATTAAAGGGAACTCTGACGGTGCATAAACCTCTGCGTGAAGAAGCGGCTTTAACACGAAGCTTTGACTTCAGCATTATTCCATAGTCTTATTGCTGCTGAAAAGTTCAACAGAGCGGTCTATGATTTATACCAGATCATACGTAGAGTACAAAGGGCTATCAGTTTTACTCCTGTGCTGTTCCCCGTGCTGAGGCTGCTGGCCAGGCACCCTGGAGCAGCACGGGGGATTTTTCTCAGCTAATTGCGGCCTCGCTCATCAGTGCGGGGCAGGCTGGCTCTGCCATCGGCAGAACCACAACCCCCTGGTCCCACTACCCCAAGTAGTGCTGCACAGGTAAAGACATGAGAAAGACACATCTTACCGGCTGAAATAAATATAGTAAGAGAATGATGATAACATATATTCATCACTCACAACTCGCACCTGCACTAAAACTGTGTATTGTATAATAGAACGATTACTCCTTAATCGTGAACATAATCAGTTGCATATTTTAAGGATATATTTTTCATATTATTGTGAACATGAGTTCCCGCTGCCACAGGCTGGGTTACACATGCTCCCTGGCAAAGGATGCCCTCTTGTCTTCTGTGCCACATCCAAAACTCCAGGCTATTGCCAGATGCTAAAAGCAGGCATTTGTACTAATGATAGTAGGGCCACATAAAATACCTTACTTTACAGAAATAGAATATAGAAAAATAAACATAATTTCACAACACGGATGTTAAAAACCACAGATGATTTAACAATATTATTCCCCTTATCAGCAATTAATCTAATAACTTCCTGTTGAAAACTGAAAACATTAGATACCTAGATTTTGATCGATACATATAGAATATTTCTAAATTGCTTAATTAGAAAGTCCATTCTTTCTAAATGTGTCATGTAGATACAAGTACAAGTACATCACAAGATGGCACTAATGAAAATAACCTTAAATATGAAACTGAAGTGTAAAAAAGCTTCTGGTTCCAATTGAAAATTTCACAATGAAATTCTGAACAATCCGATACCCACGGCACAGTCGCTGAAGTAATCTTATTGGAAATTTTCCATTCCTCCTTGAAGGACACCCTGCATGAAATGCTGAGATCCAGAGCTGTACCGCTGGCTACAGCAGCTGTTCTTATCCCCACCGGCAGCTCAGGACGTCGGAGGCAGCACCCTTGGCGTTGCCCTGATTCACGCTTCGAGTCCCAGCTAACTTCTTAACCAAAATCTATGCAAAAGTCTACCTTGGAGACTAAATTATATAAATATTTGAAACCATCATGACCATAGGACTGTGAGGGGTAGGTCAGAAGCTCACTCATGCTCCAGACTTGATCTTTTTGGGTGGCCGTGATGCTGGGGGGGACACAAACAGCCCCTCACCTCCCTGTGGTTCCAGCTAACACGCTCAGTCTGTTTCCCAGGATAACTGCACCTCCTCTTGCCTTGCAACAGGCAAGTTAGTAATCACTCCTAACACTAAAGAAAGTATTTATGTATGCAAAAGATTTTATCCAAATTGACTACATCCCCAAACATTCCCATTCCAGTTGTTACATGCAAACACAAAACAGCAATGTAAAGGAAGATTGAAAAAAGTTACTGTCAATGGATTTTATCTTTCAGAATCAACACGCAGCACCCACAAAACCCAGCTGCTATTGAGGGTTCCCTTGTTCAAGGCAGCAGAGGATGGGCAAGAAAAATCATCCCTCCAGAACGCATTAAAATATTGGCACTACAAACCTCCATCAAGTAGCGCGTACAAGTCTTAAAGCCCATACGACAGTCGATATGTGCACACACGTGAAAATTTCAGAGCAAAGAAGCCGTGAGGTACAGCGCAGTGACTCAAACAGGTAGGAACGTGTTTGCTGTACCAAAAGACACCGCACTGGCTTTGCCTGGCAAGGGTTTGGTAGCGGGAGGGGGGGCCGCAGGGGCGGCTTCTGCAACAAGCTCCTAGAAGTTTCCCCCACGTTCATGACAAACTGCAGCCCAGGAGGCCCCCGGCGGGGCAGGGCAGGGTGTGAGGAAGGGGCAGCAGGGACAGCGGGTGATGGACTGACTGCAGCCCCGTGCCCCGGCCCCGCGGCGGGGGGAGAAACTGGGAGTGACGCTGAGCCTGGGAACAGGGGACAGGTGGGGGGAACGTGTACTAAGATCTGGGTTTATTATCCAATTACCCGACTCTGCTTCGATTGGCAACACATTAAGGTAATTTCCCCAAGTCGAGTGGTTTTTGCCCATGTGGGTAACTGGTGAGCCATCTCCCTGTCCGTGTGGGTAACTGGTGAGCGATCTCCCTGTCCGTGTGGGTAACTGGTGAGTGATCCCTGTCCTGATCCCGACCCACGAGCCTTTCCTTGTATTTTCTCCACAGAGCAGCTGTGGTGGGTGCCTGGCACCCACCCAGCATCAGCCCACCATAGATACAATATAATGTAATAATACCACCAAACATTGAAATGTCTAGAGAATAAAAATTATTTTTCCAACTTCTAACATGTCCTTAGAACATATTTAAGAGTTGTGTGCTTTCCCCAGCCCTGTACTCCCTGACTAAATCAGGTTCCCTACTGAACATACGTGCTGCTATAGTTGAAGGATCCGACCCCATGGGATGCCTTTGAGAAAAAAGAAATTCCCTCCCGTAGAACTGAATGAGAAACTTAATGTATCTTAAGCATTTCAGCGAGGATACACCAATAATGGAAATATGTTTGCTTTTGAAAATATATTCCAGAAAGCAAACTGGCTCCAAGAGCAGTAGAAAACTGCGATACCCTAAAACATTTCTTTTTATATTTTTTTTTTCTTCTTCCCTTCTCCTCCCTCCACCATCAGTATAGTTTACAACAGCATACCTGTCCTGTAAAGGCAATGTATCGGTGTGCAATGGGTCCCCATCTGTGTATGACCAATTTCAAATGAAATAACCTGAACTATGTCCCCACAGGAGCAAGCCCGATACTCTACCGCAAACACACCCTACTCCGAGCATACCAGTGCAAAGATTCCTGCAAGATTTTCACTGTCTCCAAATGCTCCTTTGCGATTTAGATAAAAACCTGTCAGGGTGTTCTCTCCGAGACTTCACATCACTCCAAAGCAATGCTGGCGACACCTAATCCCACCAGACAGAGCACCAAAGCTTGGACCATTTTTCTGAAGCCGTTTGTCACCAAGTGATCGCTACCCTATATTCAATTGGAAATTCATTTCCATCCCTAGAGCTAAAAAGCTACCAGATGATAGAAAACCCACCCGTTCCTTCAGGAACACCGTCACAAGTGCCTGCTAATAGCCTAGGCTTGGCACTGCCCATCCAGACGACAAACTGCAAACGTTCCTTCAGACTAAAATGTTACCAGAGAGCGATTCCAGAACAATTTCTACAGGTGGACACCTGTTTGTAGGACAAAATGCACATTAATTCTCAAAGGATTACTCCTCTCAGATGTAATATACAGAAGAAAGGGGGAAATATCTATAAAATACAGATCATTCCTTGGTGGGATGCGGACGGGTAACACATCACCACCCCCATGACCTACATGAAGAGCAGCCATGCACCACAAGGCATTTTTTGTAAGGCACCAGCTGCTTAACCTTCTTCTAGGACCTTAATGCAGTTTTTGGTAATTGCCTTTCCATCAAGATGCCCACAATTTGTTTTACGTGGAGCTGTGATGGAGTCTCAACAGTGATCTGCTGCTTTTAGCTTTTTGTGTGCCATCCACCATGGTTACGCTGAGAGCCATTACCTGGGGAACGCTGTTCTGGGCAGCACAGGGTTGGGTTGGCAAACTGGACACCCTTACAGCTTCCCCCACGAGGCCACCACTACGGCACCTCCCAGTCTTCATGCATAGGACAGGTACAAAAATTATTTGAATATGGCTAGCTTGGAAGAAATCTGAATGATTTTATCCCTACACCCTGTGCATTAATGAAGAAGAAACAGTAAAAAAAAAATTAAAAAATCATCATTATTTTTAAAAATATCACCAAAAAGATGCCATCTCCCAAAATAAAATTACTTGAAAGAGAAGAGATTGCAATTTTGCTATGGGAGTACAAAACTCCAGTAAACATGATTTTGCCTCATCTTGCCAAAAGGTTGTTGAAAACCGATGTAGAGTATCAGGAAGCAGAGATTTTTAGGATTTTGCAGGCATCAGCCTGTCCTTCCGAACCCTATCCCTGTAATGGAAAGCCTTCCTAGTGCAAGGAGACACCTGCTTTTCTGTAGCGCACAGTTCCCCTATGGGGCACGAATAATCTGATACACTTCAGCAGTGGTTTTCGTCTTTCTGAATCCAGCAGTAATCCAATTTAAAATACAGGATGGATTTTCCAAAGTAATAAATTGTATCTGATAATTAATATGAGGGTTTTTTTGATAAATTTGACTTTACAAAATTAACTAGAGCTTTCTAAATACCTGGATAATTGGTCGATGCTGTCTATTTTGGTATCCTGCTTTCTCGGTATTGACATTGTACTATTCAAGACATATAGACAGATGCATGAAAATAGACGCTCTGAATAAAAGGCAGCAACAGCAAGAAGCTAAGTCAACGTTCTGATCCCATCAAAATCGAACATGTTTCTAGGCACCTGTAGCACGAACCTAGTGAAGCCAAGAAATGCAGTTTGAAACCAAATTACTGCTAATTTTCTAATTAGCATTAGTCTAGCAACTGTTGCTAATTGTCCTGGATTAGGGATTGCAGTTCTGCTGCAGGTCCATGCAGTGTCTACAACAGCCCTCGTGCTGCAACTGCAACACCAGCGATCTCCCAGGAGCTGCGAGCGGGCTGTCCTGGCGAGTGGTCCGATTGCCAGGGCCACTGGCCACAGCAGAGAGCAGCCCCAAGTTCAGTGGTAAGGCCTCTTACAGCTGTGGCTCAGGGCTTTCAGTAACACAGGGTTAAAAAAGTTATCCGAAAACTCTATCAGCAGCCCAGAGCTCTTTCAAAGGGTTTCCACAAATGTACGCTCATTAAAAAAATTGATAAACAAAACAAATGAAATCCCTTTTTGCAAAGCTTTTTGCAAAGTCTATTTGATGAGTTTACTTTCGTATCACTTTACATGGCTATGTCCATTTCAGCAGCACAGAATAGATAATGAAAATCATTCAATATCATTGCCTTTCCAGCTGTAGTTCTAGCTGAAATATTAAGCTATCACATAACAGTGGCAGCTCTCCAGCAGGGGGGGGAAGAAAAAAAAATAATAATGTTTTGCACCTGTTTACAAATGTATTTAGTCATTCTTCATCATTACCTTGACTCTACATGTGATTAAATACATCCACACCAGACTCTTTCCTTCGTGACTGCTTCAATACCCTCTTACAGTCAAGCTGAGATCTTTACTTTCTAAATGATGGGGACCCCCCCCCCAAAAAAAAAAAAAAAAAAGTTTATTTTCCTGCATCAGTGGGGTGGGCTGACCTTGGGTGGGTACCAGGCACCCACCAGCCGCTCTGCTGCTGCCCTCCTCAGCTGGGCAAGGGGAGAAAATACAAGGAAAGGCTCATGGATCGAGATCAGGACAGAGATCACTCACCAGTTACCCACACGGACAGGGAGATGGCTCACCAGTTACCCACACGGACAGGGAGATGGCTCACCAGTTACCCACACGGACAGGGAGATCGCTCACCAGTTACCCAGGACAGGGAGATCGCTCACCAGTTACCCACACGGACAGGGAGATCGCCCACCAGTTACCCACACGGACAGGGAGATCGCCCACCAGTTACCCACATGGACAGGGAGATCGCTCACCAGTTACCCACAAGGGCAAAAGACACTTGACTTGGGGAAATAAGCTTCATTTGTCATATTAATTTAAATAAATAAAGTAATTAATAATTAAAATAATTGGAGCTGGCTGGCATTGGCTCCATCAGATGTGGGGGAAGCTTCTAGCAGCTTCTCACAAAAGCCACTGCCCCCACCAAACCCTTGCCCTGCAAACCCATCTTCTGCGATTTAAAGAAATCCTTACATGCGTTCGCTCAACATGTCCTTGAAGACCTTTGAAGCCACCTGCCCTCCAACCTGCATCAAACATATTTAAAGAAACTTCTCTTCAAGAAACAAGGAAGAAAGATGCCCCTTGCCACCAGAAACCGCATCCCTGAAGATGGGCGTTTGCTGCCAAGGTGACTCCTCAGCTTCAGTACCAGACCCCAGCATCCTTCCAAGCGCAGGCGCAGCGGCGAACGGCAGTTTTATTTACACAAACACTGGCAGGTCCCTCTTCCCGTTCCAGTATTACAGCTGCTCAAGGAGTCTGAATCAGGCTTGAATGATTTCGAAAGAGTTACCAGCTTGGGAACTGAAATCAAAAGCACAAACCAAACATGATGACAATATTTAGTTACTTTGGAGCCATAATATGACATAAGGAACTACTGGGAAAATTTTAAACTAATATAGTTCCTTTGTTGAACTTTGTCCAAGATACTGACAATGCCACTAAAACTAAAAAATATCGGAGGTTATTTGAGGAGCAAATAGGACCATAAGGAAAACGTATGAATTTCGCCATATCACGACTGATTAATTCCAGTCACCACTTAGTAGCTACGGTCAACGTATTCTCCCTTAATTTGTCAGGCTGCCTCCTGTTCTTAAAGAATGTGATAAAAAAATTATAGATCCTGAATATGTTTTGCCCACACAGATCTGCACAAGCTGCATATTTGCTATATGCCTGTGATCAGCTTGTCTTGGAATAAATGTTCTTCTAGATGTGACTGTACCCTGCTTGCCCTCCTTAATACTTTATAAAGGTTGGAAAGCCGTAACTGCACTTCAGCAGGGACAGTTGGTTGGGTTTGTTTTGTGGATTTTTTCTTAACCTAGACTTCAGAGTTTTGAATCTGTATTTCTTCAGCTAATTGGGATGGGTGGAGGGGTGGTGGTGGTGCTGTCAGAATGAGGGACATCATAACCATACACAAATCTACTTGGAAATTATATACATATTTCAGCTTAAATGAAATTTATTCCTCATACAATTGCCCACACATATTCTACACTGTGCTTCAAGGCAGAAACATGCTATTTGAAGAGCAGGGAGAGCAGACCACCAATCCTTTCTACAACACTGAGTCAACAGGTAAAGGAAATTAATGCATGAATCTAACTTGAAACAGCAATATCTGAAAAAAAAAAAAAAACCCAAGGAACTGCTGCAGTTCCTAGGGAAGCAGCAGGGACTGCCTGAGCCTCAGAGGAACAGGGCTTCAATATGCCCCTTGTTATTTGATAGCTAGTCTTAATATAGTTAGAAGAGTCTGAAACAGATGAAGGCTGGCTTTATCAAGACAGGATTGACAAATCCTATTACTTTCATGAGGCAGGCACGAAGACATGGAGGGTATGAAAAAGGTCTAGGAATTAATGAAAACATTTCATTTTTCTCTACATTGAACCACAGAAACCTTTTCACATAAAGAGTGTGAAATTTAGCATGGTTCAGAGTAAAACGTGGGCTTTGAGAGGAAAAACAGGAGATAAATCATTTGGTTACATGAAAACCCCAAAGGACCTTTTACAGAAACTTGAGAATGTACCTAAATCTTCATGCAACATAGGGCATGAGAGATTTTCCACCAGATCCTTTCCATACCATCTCTTCCAGCTGAAGCAATAGTCAGGCAGAAGGCTATATCAATTTAAAATTCCCTGTACTAGGTAGGTGGTTTCTCAGTGTGGATTCAATGAAACAATGGGCACATGAAGCTCCTTACAAGTTCCTGGCTTCCGACGGAGCTGTGGCTTCCCAGAGGACAGCCATCGGGAGCACAGGATGGAACGCTGTTGAAGCGTCCAGAAAGGACATGGACAGCTGGGACACTGTCCTACACCTACACTGATGAGAAGGAAAAAAACCCACAAAAGCCAACGAAAACCCGAACAGGCTGAATGGAAGCTGGGAAGCTCTTCAGGAGACATGTCCTTTTGATGCTTTATGGGACAAACCCAAGAGAGATAGCAGTGCTAAAAAGGGATTTGGTGCCAGAACAGCCCTTGAAGGTAAGGGCAGGACCATGAAGGAGATGATGGGACCTGAGGGCAAGGCAGCCCGTAATATTCTTTCCAGCCCCTAACATGAAATACTGAAAAAGTGGGTTAGAGGAGGAGACGATGATGTGGTTGATGCTGCTTATCTTTACTTCTTCGTATATAAAGTAATGTATGGGGGCAGGGGATGGCAGCATTGTTTGAAATAGTCAAACCCTACATCTGTAGGGTGCACACACACACAAAATTGTATTAGCACATGCACTAACACGAGACATTGTGTATTTCCAGAAGGAAGTGTGCATTGCTATACATTTATATACACATTCTCTGCATACTTTTTACTTATTTCAAATTACGCCTTCAACTCTTGGTGTCCAAGAGCATCACGACACACTCTTCATTACTCACACAGACTTTCCACATTGTCTTGAAGGCACTTGTAGGCTGGAAGCCCAGGCAGATGCAAGGAACACAGCGGTACTGTCTCTTAGGTACACGCCTCAACAGCTTCTGGGACCAGACAGGGAGCATGAGGAGAACATCAGTAACTGAGTGATTTACCACACATCTACAACCTGAGCTAAGGCAAAAGGGACAATTGAGGCATTTGAGAAGAGCAGGCAGAGGATAAATTCCACTTCATTGATGTCTTTGGGGGGAAAAAAAATAATTAAAAATTAAGGTTGATTTAGCTCATTGGGTTGTCAGTTCAGGAAAGGAGACCCGCACTCTAAAGGACATAAAGTGCTAGAATAATTTTTGAGCAAGGTGATGAAACAGGAGTCAAACTTTACTTGACATCACTAAGTTTGTGACGAGCTCCAAAGAGCATCACTGCCCTCCAAGACAAGGCAAAGGATCGGGTGTCCGAAGGCACCAACACAAGTAATTTAAATACAAGAGCATTTTGAGAGCATCACACACAGAGCCCATCATCTTTATAAACAATTAAAGGGAAGAAAAAAAAAACCCAACCAAATCCTACGGCACTTCATAGTATGAGAACAGGAAAACAGCATGGGAGGACCTGAATGGTGACATCTCCACATTCGCCATTTTCTCAGCCCCGTAATGCCAAGGCGAGCGGGGAAGGCGGTATGGGAGAAAGCAGCTGCGGGTGCCCAGTTCTGCCCCCGGGTGCCCAGTTCTGCCCCCGGGTGCAGGCACCCAGCACCCCTCACCAGCTACATGCCTCGTGTCACGTCACAGCCTGACCCCAGGCTGGCAAAGGGGGAGCAAAGCCACCCCGACCTCGTGCTGTGCCGCGCGGACGGGTGTGAGAGCTGCAGCAGGCAGTGCGGGGAGCCCCAGTCATGCTGCTGCTCCCATGTCTGCCCCGAGGGCTCGGTAACACGGCGGGGTGGGAAGAAACAGGAAGGTTTTGCGTTATGCTGTTATTTGCGGTGCCAGCGACAGCCAAAACAGATTAGTCAGTGTCCAAATTCATGAGCACGTGCTTCGGAGCCAGCTTCCCAGTTGTTCACCATTTATCTACCCCTCATCTCCTTCTAAGAGAGCGTTAACTGTTTCAAAACTTCAGTAAGTCACCCTCAAATTATTTGTCTCCATTTCAGCTAAAGCGAGTGTTCCCGGTATGGCTGGTTTCCCCCAAGAGCACAACAAAATTTTTTGTCTAAATATCCACCTGTCTCCACAACAAAGTTAACAAAATAGTTGTGGGAAAAAAAAACCCAAACAAATGGAATTTAGAACAGTCGTTAAACATCCCGTAATGATGATGAACTTTTGGAGTATGTACAGATACTGCTTCAGTTTCACTCCACCGAATGGCAGGAGCAGATCGTTATTGCCGAGCAGGCTACGCAAGCTCCCAAACACGAGCAGGTCGGGGCTCTGAGAAAGATGGCTTTAATGATTTTTTTGAAATTTCTAAAGCATGTTTCTCACGTTGACTAGGACACCGGTACTGAAAATTATTTTTCCCCAAAAGGCTTAATGCAAATCACCAAACTGAATTTTGTACATATTTTAGAATATTTAATTCTCAGACTGTGTCTTTAATTATATGCAACCACAGAAGGGAATTTCTGATTCTGGAGAGCTACAGAGACAGGCTGAGAAAGAAGAAAAATGGTATAAATAAGGAAAAAAAAAAAAAGAGAGAGAAGAAAAAAGAGGAGAAATAGGTAGGAAACTGTGGAACAGAAAAAAACCTTTTCCTTTCAACCTTCCTTATGAAAGCTTCTACTGAGTTCTATAAAATTGAATTTATAGTGCAACAAAAAGGCATTTCTAATTTAAAGTTGTTCATGACAGCAGTGAGTGCTAGGGGGGAAAGAAGCTGTAGATGGAGAGTTAAAAAAAATAAAACAAAACACCAGACAGTTGTGGGTAACAAAAGAGCAAGTGAGAAAGTCATGCCTGAGTAGAAGAAAGAGCACTTTCCTCCTTTGCAGAGGGAGAAGATGCAAGAAGCAGCAGCAAAAAAACAGCGAAGTAGAGAATTTACTGAAGAATAAAGTCTGATAGCGGGAGGAAAGCAGGAACAGCAGAGATTATTTGCTGGAAGAACAGAGATTCAGAATTAGAATCAAAATATAGATAAATTTCACACATTGTTCTTTGATAGTTCTGAAAAATTAAATTTGATTTTTCCATTTATGTAAGTAAGATGCTTAAAAAGTTACACCACAGTGTCAGGTAAAGAAAAAAAGATAAAAGACAAAAGCTAGCGAGATCACAGGTGCACAAAAGCATGGGTATGTACCTCCACGACATCTAGCTGTGGATCATCTTCCACCTAAACAAACCCTTTGCTGCCTTGTTTTATCATCCTACGTTTACCTAATATTAATCCATAAAATAAGTGTTCCTATAGTATTAAAATACATGGGTTTTTTTTTCTGCATGAACGTTTCCAGGAATTAGTGTCTTGTCTTGGAAACGAAAGCTAGTACAAACTGTAAAAGGATGCTGATTTGCCAAAGCTCACACAAATAAAACAATAAACACTTTAGGACGCTTAGAAGACACGAGTGCATGTGAGAGTTGATGGCAGGAGCGAGCACATTGCTCTTGTGCCTGTGAGAAGACCATCAGTATGAATAAAGCTATTTATATTTATTTACACGTAAACTAATTAAAAATAACACATTTCCTTCTGTAACAGATTTACAAACTAAGTGTATTTTTAAACTGCATTGGTAATGTTAACTACAAACAAGCATAACAAACGTTTCATAGCACAGCCGTATTTTATGCAAATATTTATTAGAAATTGCAGTTAATAAAACACATTCTTAAAGGTTACAGTACTAAAACTAGGCAAATGGTTTATCCCAATTCTAAGTAATTCTAATTTAAGTAAGAACATGTCTGGATGATCATGGGCAAGAGCTAAATTTCCTATTCCAGGTTAAACCCGCTCAAGCCCCACCGAGGGGGCTGGCACGGGCAGAGCTCACGGACCCCTGGCTACGGGCAGCACCGGCTCCTTCCCGAGCCGCACATGGAGCTACAGCTGGTGTCAAACAGCGCATCGAACCACAGCCTGGCTGGTGGGAAGGGACCTCCCAGACCATCCAGTCCCAACCCCTGCCCTGGGCAAGGCCACCTGCCACCAGAGCAGGCTGCTCCCAGCCCTGTTCCACTTGACCCCCCCAGGGCCGGGGCTGCTCAGGGCAGCCTGCCCCAGCGCCTCGCCATGGGAATTTTTTCCTAAATTTTTCTATTTTTCTGATGTCTTCCTAATTATTTAAGTCAATTTGTTTCAGCTTTCATCGCAGGTGAAAGAGAGATAGCTTATGTCCATCGCAGTGTAGCTTTTTGCTGAAACACAATAAAAGACCTTGCAAGAACATTAAAAGCTTCAGGCTTTCAAACTTATTGTGTCATAGTAGACAGAATTTAAACTTTATTTATTTATTTATTTAATTTTACATAGAGAAGAGTTTTTTCAGTTTGTTGATTAGCTGTTTTTCCTTTTTTAACCTTCCTCAGAAGCACCAGAGACTGACTGGTGCTTGGAGACCTGCACTGACTTGGAATGTAACACGAATAATCCCCTCAGGAGCTCAGGTCGTGCATCACATCCACCTGCCTAAGGTCATATATCAATTTTTTGCCATCTGGGACTGGAAAAACACTTCTTGTACTACTGGAGAAGTCACCTGCACAATCTTCAGCTTTCCCTGCAGCACAGTGAGCAGCTTGCCTGCTCTGAGCAGTTGGAGAGATCCCACTGAATCCGTGAGGACATCACGGCACGGGTGAACAGCGATCTTTTCTTGCTACCTGTAGGCTACATCTTGATGTTCTAGGAGAGAAACACCTGAGCAAACCAGTTGTTTAGGCTTGCCACTAATGCCAAGTGAGATGCAAGGGCCTGTCATACACAGCAGACCAAGCTAAGTGGTCAAATAAAACATCAAATAAAATCTAGTTCATTCAGGTCAGCGTCTCTACAAAGATTTCCTGTGTGGTACAGGTCGGCTGAGTACGAGTCACTCCAAGCGTGACGAGAGAAACTAACATTAAACTAAACGCAAAGACATCCCCCAGCGGTGCTTTATCCTGTTTGCACTGCAGGTACATGATAAGCAAATCCCGTATTTGGAGAACACTGTATCTGAAGTCTCTGTACATCAGGCACATATGGATATTCCCTTATCATCTTGGTAAACACTGAGTACCAACTCCAGATCTGTCTGCTTATAGGTAACACTTAAATTCAGGTATAGCTAGTCTACTTCCAATTAGTATGTAGTATCTTTAATAAAAATTAGAGTATTTATACTATAAAAAGTATTTCTAGTATAAGAAACAGTAGAAAAAGAGTAACTTTTAGAACATGAGTGTTTAGATACTGCTTTTAAGGTTACAACAGAACCCCCAAGCAGAGGGAACATTTTATATATATATATATGTGTGTGTGTGTCTGTATATATATATATGCATGTGTACAAACACACACACTTTGACACATACTTCAAAAAATCCTATTAGCCTTACTACATAGTTCATATTCTTCCTATTTTGTAATGAACCCTTTAGAAAAGCCTTCCTATATTTTTAGTTGGCTCTGTTACTTCTTCTATCTAAAAACACCCAGGAAAATTTTCAACGAGGAAGAAGCACAGTTGTTGATACAGTCCCATTCCAGGTCCGAGCTGCACAGCTCACATGCATTCAGGGCTCAGAGCAACCTAGTCCATTTTCAACTGCAGATAATTAAAAAAAATTAAGCATCATAAATTACATTTCATCCAAAAGGCTCTTAAAAATGCTTTATAGGCTCTACACGCAGATCACTCCATCCGTCACCGAAAGCAAGTACCTCTGGGATGAAATGCAACAACTGTTCCACGGGGCGCGGCGGAGGAGAGGAAGTGAGGAATACCAGCACATCGAATTGCAATTGCAGGGGGAATTTAGGTAGGAAGAATGTAATTACCCCGTTTGGAGCCTGGCCAGACCACGGGGGTTAACATCTTATAAAGAGCCCTATGAGAATTTTAACAACCCCCAGTGCTCAGGACCTTTAATTTATATTAGCCCTTAGGAGCAAGGCTAACAGCTCGGCTCAACTGGTTTCATATGCCGCTCCAGGAAGTGTGTGTGGGGGGAAATAATCAACTTCTGGTTGTTCCCTGCGGTTTCCACCCAACTACTAAGCAGATTAATGCTACTTAGTCCCCAATATCTGATGAAAATGCGGCAGACGGCAACGTGATTGAAAGCTGCCCTGAATCAGAGCAGTTCTTACTGATCTTTCAGAAGCTGTACAGGAAAAAAACGCTTCCTACTCCAGTGAGTCCTAAGTCCTCGTAAAGGAAGCGTGCAAGATCATCTCAGCAGGTACAACGATAACTATAAAGATATACAGAGAGGAAGATAGCATCAGAAATACCTGCTCCCTCTCCAAAAGCAACTTCTGAGAAAGGGCAGGACACTGAGGCACGCGTACAGATCCGTTTCTTTCATGTACGAAGTACTCGGTTGACACTGACTAGACTTACTAATGTATCTTATGTTAGTAGATACGTGTTTGTGCATTTTAATTCTTATTGCTTAAGTAAGACTGAAAGTTAAAGGCAACGATGAAAGTAAGAAAGATGAGCAGGTAGGAAAGAATAGAAGCATGAAGCTCATCTCACTTTTTTTTCCGTGGTCACCTTTAAGTAATAAAACAAGATGTAGACTTGCTTCCAAGTTTCCTCCCTCCAAAATAAAACATCAAGTGAGGCCATAATCGAGCATAGCTTTTCACTCCCATTGAACCAAAAGCATTTGGAGCAAATTCCAAGAGACTGCCAAATACTATTTGAAATTGTTTACATTATGTATCCATACCCCACAGAAGTATCTGATTTCTTCAACTAGGTTACACACTATTTAGAGCCATTTAACTTCTATACCAGCATGCACCGCAGATATTTGTATTTCATTGTTTTTAAATTTCTGAATGCCCACAGGGGTGCATTTTATTTGCCTTTAGCCATTTTGCTGACGTCAGACATGCATAACACCACCACTGTCACAGCTTTCTACATGATTCTCTCTTAAAGACCCTTATTTTTTCCATCTTATAACCAAAATTACTCGTTAGGATGCGAGAAATCATGAAGAAAGAAACAATGCAAGGCTTCTCCAAACCCAGCAAAGCGGAGCACTTTGGGTTGTAAATATCCCTTGCCCACAGCAGAGATGCTGTATATCACGCGGACAACGCTACTGCCGCAGGAGCTTTGTGATTTATGCTAATGAGAAAAGCCACCTTGACGACCAGAAAACAAAGGACAGAGCCGTTCAGCGCTGATGCACATTTCGAACGTTAGATTTAAGTTTCACAGGAAATACCGAAGAGCAGCGGTTACAGGGATCTCACAGCACCGGTAGGTATCTGGGAGGCTTCGCTGGCCAGCCGTCAGCCAGAGGCACAGATCATGAGTGATTTGTACCATGCACTTCTACCCCAAGCCCTACCAGCTCTCCTGCGGGCTCTGGTGAAGAGGGGATGCTCCCTCCTTTTTAAAGGAGATTCTCAGACCAGGACTTCACCTACAGAAACACCCTGCAAAAAGCCTTTGAGGTAAGACCATCACGCCAGAGTGCGACTTATCATTGCGGCTATAAGGGAGAACGCACCTTGCTACAAGTTTATGTTTCAGCAGGTCTCAGGGCTGCATTGGTGTGATCCTCTCCTCCTCCTCATACAGTTCTGGTATATTTTTCAGGGGCTCAGCAAGTGTTGAGGAGCCTAATTTTTCACTGACTTTCAGGATTAAATGAGCTTTTCTAAGTCCTTAAGGACTAGGTTTGAAAAGCACTTAGGCACGTACCAAGTTTTTGCACGTGCATGTCCCTCCTTGACTGCTGAACATTTGGAAAGGCCCCAGTGCTGCGTCCGAATCTGTGTGTCCCCACGGCATGCAAAGACGGCCAGCAGTGAAGGCCTCCAAAAGGCCGTAAAGGGCAGAAATCCAAACTTTGTGAACTTACGGCTTGTGACAGCAGACACAGATGTGGTCTGCTCGAAGGTCTGAGTTCACTCCACGGAAACCAATTCGAACAGGTGGGTTACTTCTAGGGATAACGTGTGTCTTTTTGACCACATATTGAATCAGTCTGAGCTACAAACCCATTTCTTGTCCACATCTACTATACGCAGATCAGGGCAGCCTGTTGGCAAGTAAGAGCCAACAACAGGGACTTGAGGAGTGCGTTCATTCCTTTACACTGTATAAATTATCACATCCGTAAGTTAAACTCACGCTTTCACTTTTTACCTGACTAAACAGCCTCAAAGGCCATGGAGCAGATTCTGTCCCCAGGATTACCAGAAGCGCATTCTCCCCCTCCAGCATCTCTAAGGAGGAGACATGCGCTCATATGTTTTGTTTTCAAGCTATTCATGCCTCACCTCAAATACAGAAAATGCTATACAAGTAAAGAAAGTGCTACACAGATAAAGATAAAATACAAAACACCCTACGCAGACAATTCCAGGTTGGATTTCAGAGGAGTTCTCGTCAGGCTATCACGCGGAAGACAGCCAGTAAGTGCTCCTATGATCATGAAACTGATGATTAAAATAAAACCAATTAGAAAATGTAGCCAGACTCACTCTGGCTGAAGAGGCTTAGACTGCAGAAATACCTAAGTTATTGAAACACCAGCAAAATCTTTTTCAAAGAATAAAAAAAAAAAGGGGGGGGGGGGAGAAAAAGAGACCATTTACGTGATTTGCAGGGTCAGCACTCTTAATTTATAGCAAGCCCATGGCACACTGAAGACCCTCTTTGTATTTCTCTAAATACATATTATCACACAGATGCAGCGCACGGTGTCACGTATGCACAATAATTAAACAACAGGCACAACTTCCTCTAGTTGTTTGCTAAGGCTTATGAAAGAATAATAAAACCCAGCAGTTTTTAGGTTTACTACAAGGTGGGGGAAAAACAAGGACTGTATTTTGCCCCATTGGTGAAAGCGAACAAAAGTGGCCATGTATCTTAACACCTGGGAAAAGTCAGGGCATGCACAGCTGGCCGCGAGCTGGTCACACATTCCTGAGGTTACAATTACGGCCAGTGTTCTCAAACCAGGCTCATTGACAAGCAGTTGCAGATGGCCAAAACACTTATGTATGGAAATAGCTTTACTCAGCAAAATCTTAGAAAAATAACATATCAATAGGAACACTTGTATATGTAGATATAGCGCTTTCTCGGCGATGTTTGCTGCAGTTAGCCCACAGGTCATGTCATATAAACTGAAAACAGGAAATCTTTTGTGTTGCACATCATATATATCATCTGGTACCAGCGTATCATTTTCCCCAACAAGTAGATTTCCAATGTAGTTAAAGCGGGGAAACACTATCAGCTTGTTGGGTTCTGTTCCCAGAGTGACAGAAGACAGCTACGCGGCCAGTCCTCTTTCCAATACGCCGCTTTCCCGGGGGGACAAGGGGCATACTGCACCTCTCGTTTGTGTATACAGCCTCACGTTTCTGACGCTTGGGCAAACAGCAACGCACACTGCAAAGCATCATTTTATAACCTCTGTAAGTAGCGCGACAAAAAAAGTGTACTCACGCTTTCTTTCTTCGGTAACGGCATTTAGAAAAAAATACATCCACCTACATGAAAACTTCTCTGATGCTCATGGAAACAATCAAAATTCAGACCTGGCAAAACCTGGGAAAAGTCTCTTGCTTAGATACAAGAATATAAAATGAAGGGTTTAGTTACTTGCAAAACAATCCTTGCATGGTAATTCTTTAATGATGGGGTGATCACATGATTGGGCAACACCTTTTTGTGATGCTGAAAGCACGGACACTTAATACAGAAGAAAGGACAACAGTTACTGTGCTAAATCACAGGAGGAAAAAGATAGTTAAGCACAACAAATATGCTTTTAATTAATAGTTTTCAAACTCCCGATTCAAACTGGCAAAATCTATACCAGAAATGATACAGTAGAAATTATCAGACTTTGCATCACCACAGCCAGAGCCAGCAATCAGGGCAGAAATACCAACTGCAATTTAAACTTGGGCACTGACGTCTGTTTGCATCATTAAGTGACCCTTCCTCTTCAGAAAAAAAGCAACAACCTACCATTATCTTTTCCAAAACAGAATATGCAAAAAATGGCATGGAGGTGTGATTCTAGACACTTCAATTGCAAAACTTTCTCAGTAAAAGCCACAGTAAAAGAGCAAACATCCTAGGGCACTGCTGACGCCTGCGCTGCCCTCGGCGAGAGCCCTGTCACTGTGAGGACAGCCCAGCAGACGAACATCTTCACGCACGTGATCAGCAAGACCAAAAGGTCACCATGGTTTTAATTTACTATTTGCTATAAAACCCGTGTCTTAAACTGACGTTGCATACGTTTTTGCAGATATTCTGCCTACCTTGAAGTCAACAAGTCACAGGTTCAATTACAAATTACTCAGTCCGAACTCCTATTAATATTTTGACCCAAGGCAGAGAAGACCTCTCCAGAGCTCCTGGCTGTCCACATTACTGGGCCTTACCCTGCACACCTGGAGACAGGGAATTCTTCCTTGATGAAAAGCAGGGAATTTTGCCAGGGTAGAATGCAGGAACGAATCCATTGCACAGCAGTAATTGTTAAACTCTCTGAAAATGTATTAATGTCGGCACACCACACTGCAACCCATTATTAAAAAGATTTGTAAATAAAATAATAAATGCAATTCCAATTTTTACAGGTTAGTTATTTGTGAATATGCCTAAGTCTCTTGAAAGAGAATTAGTTGGGAGGCAAATTTGAACTTGCATATTCCCTCCTGTATATTGAGCTTTTCAAAGATTATTTTATTCAGCTTGTAACTACCAGCACAAATGCTGATTCTAAATATATCTGCTGAACTCTAAATGACTTCTGTTTATAGAAATAGGACATAACAAGCTATTAAATCTTCCTTACAACAAACTGTGCTATGCCAAAATACTTGCTCCAGATTTTTGAGCTACAGTTAAAAGACTTAGACTGGCAACCAGAAGAAAACTGGCAAGACAGTTATTATTGCAATGTATTTTATCATTTAAGCCTTTCCTTAAGTGGACTTGATTTTAGTCTTATTAACTGTGCACCCAGACAGTTTAAATAAAAATAAAAATCTAATACTGCTTGAAATCTTCAGTACTTTCCATGATGAAGAATTCAACACCACACTTTTTTTTGCGATATAGCGTCCAAATAAATTCAGAAGAAAGAGGATACAACAACACAGAAAACCTGTGTAACTTCTGATGACTCAGAGTAGTACAGAGTCAGAAACTATACGGTCCTGAGGCCTCCACAGGGAGTCCAGGATTGGGCAAGAGCAAACTGCACCTCCCATTAACCGTGAGGTTCGTGCTCAGCGTAGTGCAAATGCAACAGCGTGAGCTGAACTGCAGAGTCTGGGGGCTCCCCTGGCAGCTCCGTGTCCAGCTAAGGCTGGCTGAGCTCTCTTCACTTCCCATAACCTACAAGTGGTTGGTGCACTACCAAGTGTTTTCCGGATCTAATGTGAAGCTCACTAGTAGTATAATTCAGTGCTGTTCTAAAAGGCCAGGAGCCATTTTATTGCTGTTGCAGTTGATGCACGCACTTGCAGGCATAGACCAAGCCTGGAATCTCAAATCCACTCTTCCTAAAGGAGCTGGCAGCATTTTCAGTTGCTCAAAGGTCACCATAAATAAAGCATAGAAGGTACGGCTCTCCTAAATGGCAATGGGATCTTGGGCAAGCAGTTTTGAAAAAGGCGACTTTGCAGCTGAGTGAGAAGCTTTAAGTGCAACAGCGAAGGCAATGTTCTGGAAGGGAGGCAGCTGCCTTGCGCGAGACAGAACTGGTTGAATTTCTCTGATAAAGGAGCACTTTTCTGCAACTGCAAGTATATAGCTTCACATGCCTTAGTTACTCTTAACATGTTCTTGTTCTAAACTACCCACACCTAAGCAGTCGGGGAGCGGCAGGAATGTTATCTGGCTAAAAACCAGTCACAGTCTGCCTGTGAAGAGAACAGAAATCCAACAGCACATTGCTTTGAAATAGTCTGTGTAGTACTCGTCAGTTTTGGCCAAGCCTGACAAGAATCATTCTTAGATTCGTTCCTCACAGCTGAAACTATTTGCCTTTCAGCAACTACTTCATATGAAAGAAAGTCAAATTATTTAAAAAATAATTTTCCTTTTCATTCTCTTGCAGCGAGATGACAGCACTGCTCTCTTAAAGCTACTTAACAAACACAAGAGGGTTTCTCCCTCCCCCTCCTTTTTTTTTTTTTTTTTTTAATTGAGAAAATAAGTTCTCACACCTTTCGTCAGGAACACTCTCTCTCATTTATCGAACATAAACAGTACCAGGCTAACAAGAACAAGGAAAGACAGCACCTCTTTTTTATTTCACCTCAACTTGGATAATTTTACCTGACTAAGCATCTTCAAAACCCTCCAAAACCAGAACCAGGCTGCCCTGACAGTGGAAATAAGGTAGGACCTTAGTTCTGCCACTGCAGTTTTGTCACTGCAATGACCTGACAAGTGAACACTCACGTATAGACGCTCCACACAGCATTCCTCTGTCAAAACCCTTGCTCCTTGTGGATATTGTGATTTAAACAGGCATTTTAAGTGCTGAAGCGAAAAATATCAGTGGTCTGAAATATCTGAAAAATGTAATGATTCAATTAATGCTGAGTTACTCCATGCATGAATGAACAATTTGACCTGGGCTTGAATACAGTGCTTTAATAATGCAGCTGCCATGTTCATTGGTCTCTACATTTCCTGAAAACTAATCTGCCAAACAAGTTCTCCAGTACTAATCTTCTGCGCTTCCGTTCTTGGAGTGCTGAGTTAGTAATGCTCCACAATCACACGTTATTTCATGGAAATGCTTCGGGTTTTAGAACATTTTCAGATACTGTAATTCTAAAATTAAGACAGATGTGTTTTCCAGGTGAAGAAATACTACTGCCACCTTTGAGCATCTGAGCTGCAGGTGCTGGTTTCTAGGAAACTTCAGGTCAGTGTAGGCACTGATTTTTAAATATTTTGAAATACTTGGGTGTTTTGGTTTTTTCTAAGTACACATGGTATTGCATCTGCAGCTTTGAGGCACTTTTTTCCAAGAGGCTGTCAGAACCATAGCTGTTCTTCCTTTCAAAGCCTTAGTAACACGATACTAGTCATATATCATAAGACACACAGAAAATAAATGAACATATTAAAATTATTTTCACATAAACCAAAAAATCCCATGCACTAACCCCGTATCTCTCTTGTACCACATCCTTGGTACTATCCCCACATGTGGTGCTGGACCTAACCGAGCATGCTCTGGCAACGCTTCACCTATAATACCAACCAGCTTCACAGGGAGTTCATGAGAAATGTGTGTTAGACTGGGCCCTCAAGAGCGATTTTCTCCCCCCCCCCCCCCCCCTTATAAATATAGCTTGTTTCATTTCAGGGTGAAACTACAAATACAGAAAAAAGCCTTTGAGCATGACCAAAGTCAGGGTCGCTTTGGCTGAGTAATTCAGCCCAATGAAATCATCAATAAAATCACCGATGTGGAAAAAGACTTATGATGGGTTGATGAAAGACTACAATAACTTTGGATAAATGTTTACAACTTCAGCTACAAAAGCTACAAAAATAAGTAAGAATTCTGTAGCTGCAGATAACAGCAGCATTACAGTTAATATTTAATCATGATATTGTGAGAATGTTCAGTA
The DNA here is from genome assembly GCF_963210335.1 of Falco punctatus. Classification (NCBI taxonomy): domain Eukaryota; kingdom Metazoa; phylum Chordata; class Aves; order Falconiformes; family Falconidae; genus Falco; species Falco punctatus. Next base: position 4,635,693 of record NC_137588.1, read on the forward strand.
GTGGAAGACAGGATTAACATATTGCTTTAAAACATTCCATTACTTTCTGCATCTGTTTACTGATAATAAAAGAAACAGCTGTTCTAAATGTAACATTAACAGGTGTAAACCGTTCATTTGAGATTTTAAAACAATAATTCTCCTCCATTTCCTCCTTAGCTATTTTGAAATGACATTGCAAACACCCCTCCTATTAGCTTACACAATTAACTCGTAATTGTTCAACCTCTCCGCATGTCCGCAAAACGTATACATGTGGAGTTAGCTTCCTTCTCACTCTGTGCAAAGGGCTCTGTTCTTCTGCAGCGCACATCCTGAACTAATGCACCAGATGTGTCCCATAAAACGGTTGGTCACACTATTCAGCAGCTTTCCTTTAGCAACTGTTCTATATCAAATTTACTGTAAAAAAGCATCGTAATTATGAAGTAACACTGTATCAAATTCACAGACCTAATATCTCACTATGTTCACTTAAACTATGAATGATAATTGAGCTTGAAATTGTATATTTACTTTAAATAAGTCCTCCAAATCATCTGCAACAATGTGTGCTTAATTCGAAGCCATTAACAAAAGATTTAACATTTCCACATTTATACTCTCCATAATTTCCGATATGATACTCCATACTTAGAGAGAGAGAGGGGGGGGGGGGGAAATAAAAGCTACTTCTGGTAGCCTTCCATTTGCAAAATTAAATGGATGTACCTAAAGTTTCTTACAATTGCTAACCCAGCCTGTTAAATGCCGGGTACAAATGAAACAAACCATTCCAGAATCCTTCGATACTGCTATTGCAGCCAAAAAAATTAATTCAGGGTTATGTTTAACAAAACCAAACCAACCCCCCCCTAGCAAACAAAAACTTGACCTGCATTACAGAAGATAAAACAAGCTCTGAAGACCAGGTATTACAGCCTCTTCAAAAACCTAAGAAGTTGCTTTTTGATGCTTACTTTCATGAAAGTAATAGCAATATGCATGGGGGGGGACGGGGGTGGATAAACTGAGACCACTTGCATAAACTGAGACCAAGGAACGGGTGCTTGTGTAACTAAATAGAGTGTTGCATGGGAGAATCGATTCTATTGCTAGATATTTAAAATATTCCATATTAAAATATGGAAAGTATTTCCTATTATAATATGGAAATAGAGAAGAATCCATTTTATCAAATCATACCATGTAGATTTTACTGTTGCCAACGACGGCTAAGTGCTCCTGAAGTTAAGTGTTCCTCTGTTTTTGCTATTATTCTCTGAACTGCTACTATTCATATTAAAGGAAGAAAAAAATCCCCAGAAATACTCCGAATCGCTTCACACGCGCACTCCTTAACTGAGAGACAACAGAGACTTCATTATTAAGATTCTCCATACATTCAGAAAAGAAATACGCGAAAGGCACTACCTCCATTTCATACTTACACCCATATTCACATGCAGGGAAAAATAATTCTTTTTTTCAATGACATCTTCCTGTATTTAAAAAGGAAATTGATATTCAATAGTTTCCTATTACAACAATATGTAACTTTTCAGAATTTGGGCGAGGCGGACCCCTGCGCTGCAAGCACAGCACCTGAACCTGCCCCAAGCGACCGTACAAACCAGGCTCTGAAAAATGCAAAGCTCGATACAACCAAAAGAGGTTTAAAATGTTGTGACCAGCTCGTGCTTTAGTCTGGAAAGCTCCCAACTATCACCGAGGGCACAGCGCTACCTGCGCGAGGCAGATTTTCGGAAGGCAAACACGCACGCCACGGGAAGCGTCGTAAGCGACAACACTTTGACTTGCAGGTGACGGAAAGCCTGGGAGAAACGATGCTCGTGCAGGGTCAGCCTCAGACCTGCCTCCACATTACTGAAGTGGTCAAAATTGTACAAAAATCAGATGCCAGCAGAGGGCAGCGCAAATACTCGCAGTCCCCTGAAATGCCCCGACCCGGCCGCTCCAGGTGGGTCCCGCTGCGGGGTGCAAGGACGCGTCCGCACCAAGGGACACCTGCCTGCCACGTCCTGCCCCGCTGCTTCTCCCGCTGAGGTAAGACATACAGCACAACTATGACCAAGCCTACTCATCGTTACGTATTTTAGGTTTTCTTCTTCCTTTGGAACAGCCCATCCCGGAGAGCCTCCTGGGATTCGGCACTTCATGAAACAGCCGAGTGGCACCAGGTGCTGCTGCAACAGCAGTTAAATCCAGCACATCGTCTGACTTCATTTACACTTGTAGATCTCAGACTGGGGTATTTCTTTTATTTAAATAAGGAACATAAAATGGATGCATCACCGAAGGCATCACTAAGAGCATCTCTAGAAACAGTAACGCTTCCTTCTGTCCACACCACATAAAGCAAGAAGACGCGCCCCATCTCGAGCCCACCCCCACCCCCCATCAGCACAGCATCAGAGCAACTCACCGTTTCAGCCTGCACCCCAGCCACGAGTACCCTGGGAGGCAGACACCCAGGCTTGCAGCTCCAAAGCTGTGCTACGGCACTCGCTGCTGGCACCCAGCCACACGACAACCCATCAATATCCCCCCAAGACAGAACCAAACTAGGAGTACGCCTACCTAAGGAAGACCTCCACAGCAGCCCACCACGTAGCCAGGATAGGGGGAAGGAAGGGCGTAGGAAAGACCCAGCTCCCAGTTGCCTAACTGGGTGCACCTGACCGCAATGCCCGACCCTGGTTTGCTCCCATAGCAACTAAGTCCACCTTGGCACCTGTGAGTACCGATTTACCAATCACATTTTATCCTCAGCCTAGGGCCTGAATACTTAAAACAACTTTCCCTCTGCAATGGTACGGTTACATGAAAGCACTGGATGTTGACTCTAGTTTTATCAAAGACACTAGCATTTGCTCCAGTATCATTAGGATACAGCTATTTTACCATTTGGAAAAGAATTGGCAATTAACAATCTCATGAAATACAACACATCATACTCCCAACGGACTAAAATCAGTGAACATATCCATTGAATTTCAAACAAACTTAAGTTTGGAGATAAATTTCCATTCTCCAGCTTGCCTTTGGCTTTTCTCACTGCAATGGCTACTCTCTAAACTCCCACAGTTTGTATCCAAACAAGAATAAAAATAAACAAATATAACCTTCTGCATCCACCGCAAGGCTGGGATCCTGTTTCCCCCTCGGAGCCAAGAGTCACATCTTCCTGTGTCTCCATCCACGTTCTCACTTCCATTCTAAAAATTCATATCTTCTGCACCGAGTGACATTTACAGCCAACAAGCGTCCAGTTTTCCAGTGACATTCTCATCTTGTACCCTGCTCACCGCTTAAGTTTGGAAAGATATCCTGCTTGTGCCCTCCAATTATCCCTGCTCTTTATGAAAGGGATAAACTTACTTCAAATGGCATAAACCCATAATCATTACCTCTCAGTTTAGAATTTAGATGTTGTCAGGTAGTGCTGTGCTGTGATTTCTTAACTTAGCTCACCAGTTCAGCATCGTTTGATCCAGAGCAACAGATCAGTAATTTACATTTTCAGATTGCACATTTGCCTGCCTGGTCCGATACTCCCGCCCACAAAACAGCTTGTGCTCAGGTCTTCCAGCAACCTTCAACCATTTACCTAGCAGCCACAGCAACCCCACAAAGCTAGGTCGTACCACTGCGTTTCACAGCACCAAGGTCTGCTAACAACAGAACAACTGGGATGGACAGCAATTGTCAGGTGATCTTTCCTGAAACTTTTAAAACATACTCTCCCAAAGACATTGCACTGCTATACGCAGAAGGCACGATCAGATAGCTTTACAGAAGGCTACTACTGGAAATAGAGGAGTAAATACTACGTTCTGGTAGACGGAGAATGAACAAGTTTAGCAGAATCAGTAGCGCTCTGTACAGCAGACTTTGCCCCAGTTATGCCACATTGCCCTTGAGCGAGGACAGTTTATGTTTCCCACCCCCAAAGAGTTTGTGTACAGCACTGCACCAACATACATCTATTGGCATCTACTTTCAGTGCTAACCCGTGCTCCTGTGACTCTGATCCTTTCATCTTTCAAGTCATTGGCCAGTTTTTCTTGATCTAAAGATTTAAGTGTGCTATACTTTTAAGAATCACGCTTCTAAGTGTGTAAAAAAATGTTTTGGGAGATTAGACACTAGCAACTTCAATACTCACTTATGCGAGCTAACAATTTCCAAATTGAAATACACCACCATAAAAGTGTAAATACAACAACTGCATATGGCAATGCCCCATTTAAATACCTACAGCTATCTGGCATTCCTTGGAAAATTAACATCTCATCTCCCTAGTACAATAAACTCTGCCAGGCTTTGTTGAAAGCAACCTCTAATGACATGTTAAAAATTTTGACTTACTGGTATTTTCTAAACCTGCAGGAAATAAGAAAAGCATCAAAGTAGTTGAGATCATTTGTTTAATAAATTCTTTTAAAAAATATCGATGAGTTGTTTTTCTATAATATTTATTTTCAGTTTTCAAGTAGCATTTGGATTTAAATAAAAACAGTCTCTGGGAGGAAAACATACGATAATGAAAAGTCATTATACAAAAGCTTTGCACAAAACATACTGAAATTACAGAGTAACGATCAAAATGAAGCAAGAGAAATATGATCCCAAACAAAATGTTCCATTTACTGAATAATTTCCATGGAGTTGTGCTTGTCAACTTCTGGAATATCTGCTAAGTGATGAAAAAAAGGACGACCATGAACACAGCCTTTATTTTCCTTTCCAAGCTGTTGCTTCATCCTGTAAATTGTGTTTTGTACATCTTCTTTTGACAAATGTAAGGGCAGCTGCCGAGTTAAACGTACTGCTTCTCCCTGTGGAAAGGAAAAACAAGAACAAAACCCCCATAGTTTTGAAGTACTGCTTTTTAACACATTAACCTGGGGCTACCAGAAAGCAGAAATTAAGCATGCACTGTTTAAAGGTCACTCTTTTCTGCTGATAAATATTCTGCATCCCAGAAACCCAAATGTAACTCTAAACATATCTTATTGGTCATTTTGTGACACTTCTACAGTGGAGTCACACACAGTCTCCTGGTCATGTCTGCATTCTTTTTCTTTTGGGGTCCACTTCTGCAAGATGCTTTGTGTTTCTGAGTATCTTATTTCCTGTTGGCACCAGTATCAGCTGAAGATGTTTACCCATTCACAAGACACATTCTACACCACAGACTTTAGAACTAACATAAATGAAGTCACACACTCAGCTAAACAAAGTTTTTCAAATGCTATAGTGAAATTTTAGATTGTTGTATGAACTATTGCCTATTGCATCCAGTTATCCCACAATACCAGAAAGCAGAAGTGAGTGCTAAACACAATTACTGAAGCACCCCTCTGCAAGAATCAAACAACTTCAAAAAGAAGTTGCCAGGTTTTTTGTTTCCTTCTCCGAGATGGGCCTTCCTGCCATTGCCTTCTCTTCTGTTCTTTAGTAATGTTGCCTGGACAGAAATGGATGTGGCATACAATCTCCCTTCACATCATACAAACCCGAAGCAGCGTTCATAACATTTTAATCTGAACCTTCTCATTTTGTTTGCCTGGGATTTTCCAAGTGGAAAAACAATCACTGTGGACCATTCTCTACCTAGGAAGGCTGCTTCTTTAACCATTGCCCTATTGTTTTTTCTGTGTCTACCAAAAGACAGCAAAAGCTGCAGACATGCTGCCTGCCCAGACATGAAACTTATGATAAAAGCTGCAATTCTGAACATGACAGTGAATGGCATTGCCAGTGTTTAACCCCCAGAACAGTCAAAAAACTCGGTGCTTATCTTAATAGGTGTTTTCCCCATGACAACAAGACGTATACTTCCTAGTTAATATGTATTTTCCAGCTACTGTTACTGCTGTACATGCACCTTCTTTCTAAACAGTTCCTCACAGGATAAACATTGCTCTTAATAAGCCTTCCTTTGATAATCTCTTGATACATACCTTTATAGGTATGTGTATATCTATATGTATAATTTTATATAGATATACTACACACACGTTTATATGTGTGTATAGTATATCTATCCCTATACCTAAACCAACTCCATTCCACACAATCTGACTGACTGATGGGTATTTGCAAGTACAGGAAATAAAGTTTCCACCTCCAGACCAAATTACACACCACTCCTGTCTCAACAAACAAGGAATGATCCTTCCTTAAGCTTCTTTCATGACTGCACGAGAATGTTCCAGCAGAACACAACAGAATCACTTGCTCCAAAGGCAGCTGTAAACTTACTGCCTCCAAAAGACAGGGAAATATTTGTACAATAAGTGTTTAAAATAGGAAACACATATTCTGTGTAAATACTTAGGTCCCCTTTTGAAGTAGCCTGACCCAGGAAAGCACGTTAGCAAATGCTTAAGAAAAGACTTAACATGTATTTTGGTAACCTTTTTGAATACAGATCTTAAGTGCTAGTGAAACATCTAGATGAGAAGAGATAGAAAAGTGCTATTGCTAGTTACCCCAGCTTTAACTAGCACCACATGTATTAGTTGTCCCTGAAACTTCATGCCCATTATTGTCCCTGGATGGATGATTTTATCTATCTGCATATCAAATATTACCAAGTCATTCCAATTCCAACTGTTGCACAATAACTTCTGTAAGAAAACAGATTAAAGATTCTTTTACTCAGGTACCGTATTTCTGTCAACCAATAACGCTGGCTGCCTGTGAAGAACACAGGGTTTTCCTCTCTGTCAGTGGACTGCAGAACTCAGTCACTATTGCATCGAATCAAGTGGACTTACAAGACTGCTAGTTATCAGTATGTGCTTCCTTTAATTGCAGAAGCTACTGATGTGAACTAAATACCAGTATTTGTATGCAGAGGCATATGGAGTTCACTGTATGTGAGACTTCTTTTTTTTTTTTTTTAATGTCTTAATGTGACAGCTTGCTTTTCTGGGGAAAAAAAAAAACTTTCCATTTGTCCCTCTCTGTCCTTTTTTTGGAATGAATCGTAGGAATTTTTCTTCGAGTGGAAATGGTGCACTTTCTGATTTTCATGATGTACATCTCATTGACGTTTACGTAAGAATTAAGCTTCAATTAACATCTACTTAAACCATCTTAGAACTTCTTCATAGATTTATATCAATAACTGTTCTTGATCCAAGTGCCTTCTAGACTTTGTAAAGTAATTTTATGGCAGTTCTGTATTTTAACATGGAGAAATGCCTTTCTAGTCTGAAAACTGTCTATAGAGAAACGTTTTGTGAACATGAGCTTTCAGCACATATAATATCACATGGGACGACTGCTTTTGGATATGTTTGATGGAAGTATTTTGATAAGCAATGCAGAACTCATACACCTCAGAGAGGATATGACATTCTTCTTTTCAAAAGTAACTTCTGTTTAGAACTGAACTACATTAATCAAAACAGAAAGCTGAAAAAAGATTTTCAAGCTGTTTAAGGATTTATTATAAGCTTAGCTGGCCAATACTTAAAAGCAAACTTCTGTCTTACCTCCAAGTAATTTATCACTTTGAGAGGCCTACATTCATATACTTCCTTTGCATTTCCATTAACTACTGCATTCAGAATTTCTCTCAAATCAGAAATACCATAATATGACAGACAATTTGCCATCCCTTCTATTTCCATATGACTTTCTGTAGCTGAAGTACCTGAAAATAAAGAAACAAAATAGTAATTTAGACACTGCTTTGATCTCTATTCTGGAGCAATTCAGAGAAAACGCAACTGATACAAAAACACTTAGTACATTAGTCTCTCAAATTCAATACAATTAGGAAAAGTTTTTTGCTCCTCCCTTGGACTGAAAAGCATTTATTTGCCCAATATTTTGTTATGATGATGTATGCCTATTCACATCACAAACACCTCTGCTTATTTTTATTCAAATCCTAGCTGGCACTGTTTATATACTTAGAACGTTTTGCAGCATTCCCAGTCTTGAGCATAGTTTTAATTAAAGTAGAAGTTAGTAAAAAAATACGATTTAGTTGGAAAAAAATAAAACCCAAGTGTTGGCATTATGTCCTATGCAACTGGTTTAAACATCTGCAGGAGTCCAAATTTTATCGTAACAAATTCAGCTTCTGCTGAAATAAATAGCATTTTTTCCTCCTACCGCAGCAAGGAAAGAACTCAAGACTCCATACTACCATTCATATATCACTGCTGTAGCAGGTACCATTCTCAATGGGAATGATGAATACAACATTTAAACAGCCTTCCCAACAAAACATCTATTCAATCTTTGAGGTGTAAGAGATTTCACTTCTTATTCACACCACTTGCAAAAAATCTGCTTGATTTTGAAGTTGCTACTGTACAGCTCACTTCCACTCCCAGTCAGGAGCAAGCTCTTCAGTGGTCACGCTCACATATTCCCGTGCAGTCCTTCCGAGCTCCTCCTCTCACTCATGTTGGGTGCACAGAAATCTCAAGCCAACCCACCTGCCTACCTTCCTTTTTCCTCCACTGCAAGTCAAAGAAGTAGAGAGCTTCACAAGCAGAGCACGGAAGAATACAATGGGTAATGAAAATAAATCCACTGTTGTGTAATGGCCCCAGGTAGGATAAATTATATTCAGCCTCAGCCACAAATGGTTTTTGCAAAGTCAAAACAGCTGGAGACAAATAGACTGCTACAAAGTGGATTAAACTAACAAACTGATAAGGGATTGATCATTCATCTTCCTAATCCAAACAACAATGTGAAAGATTTCAGAAGTGAGAGAAAATATATATGCAATAAAAGTCACCACAAGGTACATTCACTAGCTAATAGGATGAGACTGTTACCCATGACCAAGCACTGTTCATTTGTCAGTCATTAAATAAGAGCATAGATGAATAGGAGGACTATGCTGGTTGAAAATTTTTCTAAATAGGGGTGTGTCACCAGGTAAATAATGCTGTTGTGACTTTTAAAGCTTCATGGCAAAAGACACTTTGACCAGACTGGGAATTTGATATAGGAAACAAGTCCCCCACCCAAAATAAAAAATAAATTATAATTAAAAAATCACATAACCACTTTCCAGCTCCATATTCAACACTGCTTTACATTTAAAACTTTATTTCCTTTGTCACCCAGCATTGTCCTCCTCCTCTTTGTCAAGCTGTCTTTCCCTAATCATAGCCAGCAAAAGCAGACGCATTTGTTATGTACTGCTGTAAGCCTGTGATCAGATTCAGCTTAAAGCAAAATGCTAAACTATCCGAAAGTTTACCAGTTACTAAAGGGGAGATAAGATGATGTACTATGTCAATATTTCCCCATGGGAAAAACTGCAAGTAAGAGATGGGAGCAAAAAAGAAAGTCTGGATATAACCTTCTCCAGGTCTTTTCATTTTTATCCCAACTTTGCTTTAATGAAAGACTAGATTTGAGTAACTGTTCCAGACCATTTGATTATGCTGATTTATCTCTAAAATCAGAGCTTAGTCTGTTTGACTTTTCAATAATTACCTGTCTATGTGTAACCAGAGGCAGGATACAACATTTTGTTAAGTTTCAATTGTTAAGATTTTCAATTGAAAATCTTGTATTTCCAGTGCTTCCTCTTTTTCATGAGGAATGACAGTGAGGGTCCCGATTTGCAAAACATTTTTTTCTTTTTCTTCTTTTTATTCTCCAAATCCAGTGAACCAATCCTACATGCTTGCTACCAAGAATGCTAACGCTCAGTGTTCCTCAGTTTTACTAATAGCAATTTTCCTGTCTGCAAATTTTGACAGCCAGATTTGACTTCACCATACTGCTCATTGAATTAATTTGAACACCAAAGGGGGCTTTAGAAAAGTCTAACATAAGAACAACACAAATCTTGGTTAAGTTTTCTTCTTTGGTATTTCTGTGTGTGTGTGTCATTCTCCTTTGCAGCCTAAAGACTGTAAGCAGAAAAGTAGCCCACTGCATACTGATTAACATGCGTTTATCTGCAAATCTTTGCAGGGATTCCAGTACTGGCAACAACTGATGATATAAGCAGATGTCCGAGCCTCAGTGTACTTGTAAATTTTTGATAAAATACATGTTAAGATTTTTGAGTATTCAAACAGCAGTCTTCAAGCAGTTTCCATGGTAGTTTCTCTGAAATGCTTTGCAACTTCCAAGGAAAATATTTCCGTGAACAAATAAACTAGCTTTCAATTGACTAAAAATGTGGATTTCTCATTGCTGCAAATTTCCCCTTTCTCTTTCCAAACAAAGCATACACAATCATCTTTGCATAATTCCTTCTTGATGGCCAGGAAAAACTGTTCTCTTCCAGCTGCCACCTAGATTAGGTGACACTATAAGACTGTCTATCTTCCAGTCTATGGTCAAAATCAAACTGAAATTATGTAGCAGCATGATTTTCCACTGGTTGGTTACAAGAGCTGAGGCATCTTATATTACCGAGGAAGATAGGTTATTTATATATTACTGCTCTTCAAGGCCTTGTAAGCACATTCTTTGTGTTATATATGTTGGGACACATATTCTATCAGGCAGACAATTCTACCCCAGAAGCCTGCCTTGGAGCATGGCCCAAGGCCCACCGTTGTTACAAAACCAAGTAAGATGCGTTCCTTGCTCCCAGCTCCTTTCCAGCCAAGAATTCACATCTCTCTTTAGGACTTTCACAAAGGCAAACAGACAGAAGCACAGTGAAGGTACATATAACAAACACCTCTTAAGAAGAACTGGACAGAAAGTAATCCATCTTACTTCTTGAAATGCTTCTCTGTACATAGGGGTCATTGCAAGCTATACCCAGCAAACAAATGTCTGGCAGATCGCAGAACACTCAGTTAAGCAAAAGCAAACAGACTGCTCTCCCAAAGGTAGCATCACTTGAAGCCTCAGTAAAGCCAGAACATGAGGGGGTGGGAGGGCAGTGGAAGACAGACTGGAGCTCAGCGTCACAGCTTTGCAAATCACAACAACTGGCACGTTCCACAAAGAAACCATTGATTTTGCCTAACTGACGTACTTGCAGCAAGAAGCATTTTCTGAGGTATTTCACAACATGTTTTTCACTGTCAGCTATCCAGAGAAAAATCTAGTTGAAAACTCCTCAGACTGCTGAGCAATCAATATAAAAAGAAACAAGAAGATATTACAAAAGTTCTTCGTCTACCAAAAGAAGACAATAGGGCACGTCCAAGATCTATGATACCTGGGAACAACTCTGGCTGCAATCATACAGAGTCCTTGAACAATATGGAGCAAAGGTAAATTACATTCCTGCCTTACAAGAGACCATTCAAAAGACAGACTTATCCTCAAATGAAACAACAGGCAAGTAAGGCCTGAAACTCTTACGCTCTTGTAAAAATAAATATTCAAAAGCTGCATTTGTAAAAAAGGAAAACATTGCCAGAACTTCAGTTTTTCCACCAAAAAGACAAAACAAGAATAAAACTCCATGTGGAACAGAGTCCTCGTTAGGAAGAAAAGGCTTAATTAGACCTTTCAGAAACCTACTATGAGCAGCATTTGGTGTCACAGGGTGCCATGGGCTTTAGAGTGAGGCATGTCCACGCTATATCTACAAAAAAGGCTGCCAGTATGTTAATAGAGTAATTGTAGTTTAGAACCACCCACTAGCTAAAAGGTCTTGGCCACTTAAGAGTATAGTTGTATTTCTACAAATTCCATGCACTCTGAGTGAGTAAGATTCAATTTCTGAGTATTAATCCCAAGACCTGCCAAATTTAGTGCACAACTAATGATTTTTATTTTTTTTTTTTGTCCTATAAAGAGAAGTTGTCCCTTACAGACAAGTCATCCAAAATAAGGAAAACCCAACGCTCCATGGTTTCTGGATTTTTTTCAAGAAACTATCAGAATCAAAGTCTTTATAAAAGTTCCTCTGTACCATAAGTTGTCAAAAGGTAGGAATTTAAACTGCAAAAAAACATCTTTAGCAAAGACCAGTTGAGATGCAAGCACAATGCAATAAGGCAATTACCAAAGTCACCCTCCCAATTAAGGTAGCTGTTCCAATTTTCTTGTTTTCAAATAAACAGTCAGTCCTGTAAAACACCGCTTGCCCCTCAGTACCCTTCCCCCCCGCCTCACCCAAGGAAATAAGGAATGAATCTATATTTGAGTCATCATACTCATCTAGCAAACAGTCCTAGAGAGGTGCTCAGTACCAAAGCAAGAGGTCTGTGTTCCAAACTCATACCTGAATATTATGAGTAGACTTAACATATGATAATGGGCAGCAATACTCATGGTCCTTCTCTTCTCCTTCAACAACATACATGTGGAGATTTAAACAAATAATCAGTGCAACCTACTAGACTGACAGTCCTCTTCAGAGATCACCATGGGTAAAGGAAAGCCTCTTCTTCTGTGGCCAAAACTGCTAAATGTTGAATTTGAACGGCTACGTTTCCTTTGTTCCTGGTTTTGGAAGGTATCTTTGAGCCACCAACGGCATCACAGACTTACCCACTTGGATCAACTGAAAGGTTTGTTATTTTGCCAAAAGAAATTAACAGAAATACCACTTTCACATTCAAATTCAAAGGTAAAGAAATGGAACCTTTGCCTGTGCCATAGAAGAGGTTGTCTTTGTCAGAAAAATGAAATTTTCTACTACAGAAAATAAAACTCTTAACCCTGGATGAAGAAAGAAGCCATGCACTAGTGGCTATTAATTAGAAATCGGTCAGAAAGGGACATGTGACTATGTCAGATTTGAAGACCCAAAGGGAAGTAGAGACTTTCAAATATACTACAGTGGACCCTGAGAACAAGAAAGAGTTGACAGCTCAGTTGAAAAACAGAAAATACCAGGACTGATCCAATTAACCAAAAAATCTGCGAAAAAATGCATTATAAAAGGTACATGCACACCTGGATGTGTGCTCCTCTGGATGCTGCTAAGGTGAAACTCCCAGCTACTGTGGGTTAAGTACACATTGCATTATGGATGGACATCTCTCCACTGCAAGCTGTGACTTTGTCACCCACCATGCAAAGTGGCAACCCCGGTCCCAAAACATTAACAATATATCCTGAAGAAACAAAACTCTTCTGAGGCAACTTCTAGTTCAGCAACATCTGAATGCCCCCCTTTCAAGGCTGTGTCTGACGTTTCGAAAACCCACAAAAATAGACACCGAATTCAGACAGCGAACAAAAAAATGCTTCTATAAGGACAGCAAAGAATGTTTTAGGAGATCAACTTGTTCTCTCGAAGTTGAGAAATCCTAGAGAATACTCATGTGTAAGTGAGACAAATCCCTCCTGGTCTAACAGGTCACCTTCCATAAAGGTTATACAACAAGAATCTGTAAATTAAAAGAACCTCAAACTGCATAGTGAAATTCCCAGAGAAGGACAAGTAAGGACTGTTAATAATTAATACCTGTGTTTCTAAAAATCAACTTTAAATAAGTACTTGTAGAAGACAGTAGCATATTTGTAGAAGGTATCATATTTCAGGGATGAGTTTAAGAAAAGAAAAAAGGAAAAGGAGGGACTGATGAAGTATTAAGTAAAAATCCTTGGGTCAGTTGGAAAAAGGCTGGGAGAAATTCCATTTGTTTGCTGGTATTTCTACCTTCATCTGCAATGGTATGCTCTTTTAATAACAGAGGCTGTAACTGCTATAATGGCATCAGCAGAGGCTTATAAACATGACTGACAAGCCTCAGATGTTATTAAAGTTTCATTTGCGTAGTTAAAATATAAGACTGGGAGAAAGAACTGAATTAGATTCCCATTCTTCATATGGGCTAACTGTATGGTACTGATACAGCTCACTACCATGGTTCGATGACCTATACAGTGCATATAGAGCACTTTTACCTTCACTAGCTGTAAAGCAAACGAGAACAGTTTCCTCACAAGATTTCATTTCCTTAATTTCAAATACTTAGGCAGACAGGATGGAAGATGTGGTTACTACTTCCCAGTTACTGTGTCGAGCCCCTTGCTGTTACATTGTACAATTCCAGTCTCTAACTAATCAAGCTATCTTAAAACTAGTTTCCCATCTCCAGTACCACAAGATCAGTCAACAACTCTCCTCTGCTGTTGCCTAGAAACTGTGGTCAAATTTTCACATTCCTTTTATTCACATCTAGTTTACATTAATCAGATTTTGAGCAAAGTTACAACATCAGGAGGTGAAAAATAATAAAGGTATGTGAGCAAAAAGGCTAAGCAAGAATGCCTTTCTCCCTTATTTGTCTAGAGATATATCATAGACCTCCTCAGCCTTTGATTTGCTAGACTGAATAAACCTATTAAGAGCTGCCTCTTACAGTATGCGTTTTATTCCCCTAATCATTCAATCTAATATTATTACCATGAACACCTCTTCTACAAAGTTTTTGCTATTTCTGTAGGGATTTTACCAATTAGAAAGAAGTTTCCCTGGTTTTGCTGTGCACAATTCAGTAAAGAAAACAGCTTAGCTCTGTTCTTCCCAAGAGGCAGCCTCTGAGTGAAGGAGTTGCTCTACATCCCTTTTTTGTACCTACCCTTAAAAGATCCCATATGTTACAGTAGATCTGTCATCACTGTACATATGTGGGGATCTGTAACACATGAAGCTATAGCATTTCTAACAGCTCTTATAGAGAATCTTTTCTCTGAGCTGTCAGCTAGGTACTACCCCCAAAGACGTTTGCTTTTCTTGGAATTCTGCTAGAGAAATCCTGATCCACAGAACCAACCCTGGGTAGGTTGCCTCTGGGTTTCCAACAGCATCCCTTATAAATGGGAAACTTTCTTCAGAAAAATGTATAAACATTTGGTCTCTCTTGCTAAGATAAAAGGATCTCATATGAAACAGATTTATTCTGTGATCAGTGTAGAGGCATTGAAAAGCAGGCTGTCTCAAAAAAAAAATGTCAGGCCAAACTCTTACCAAAAGGTGTAGTGATCCTGTCTCTCTCTCTTTACTGGCCCCTTTGGGCTCTCTGTTACAACTCTGATATAAATTAAGTCACTAACCAGATCCAGCTCCTTACTGGACCTCCTCAACTGCTCAACAGCTGAAAAGCAGTCAGCTAAAGCATGCACTCGCAGAAGCTTCGGCAACTAAGTATCACCTTGGAAGAAGCTGCCAGGATTAAAGAATTCTCATTAGTTTAATCTAAATTATGTCAGAATGGCATTTAATGGTATTGACATGCAGCATTTTAAGAAAAGAAGAAAAAATAGGTCAGGAAAATGTGGATTTCAGTGAATTCTTTGAACTACTATTAAAGTTTTCTGTTGAGTTATCAGTTTCCATTACTCAACGTTCTAGGTAAATTACATTCTTTGCCAAGTAATAAGATCTCCAGCTTAAGGAAATCGGGATGTTAGGGCTTTAAACGGTTAGGCATAAGATGATCTACATTAACAATCATTTAAACTGTTACATCAGAAGAAACAAACCCCAGTACAACTGAAAGATTTTAAAGTTATCTTACCTTCTATCACTTTTATCTGGAATCCATTTGCTACAAGCCTTCGATCTGACAAATAACCTGATCCATTGAAACTCTGGTAATCCTTCTGCATTTTATAAAGAGCAGCCATATACTGAGATCCACCAATAAGACTGGGAAAAAAAAATCCCCAAAGCGTTAAAAAGCAAAATCCCTAATGTGAAAACTAAAACTGTGAGAAAAATACAGAAAATAGTAGTAAGTGATGGGGAGCGATCAAGATTTTTTTAAAGTATTCTGAAAAAGCGATTTGTTTAAAGAAATAAAATCACAAGTACTCACATTTCTTAAAGAGTGGTCGAGTTTAGGCGTATAACAATAATTAGCTCAGCCATTCTCTAACCCATGGGGGTCAGTTAGCTAGAGTGAAGTTGTGAAAATGTAGAGCATTTAATTCTCCTCTGGGGAAAGAAATTTGTGTTCACTGCATTACCAAAGAAACCAGTCAAAAGTCATACTTACTTCAACTGGAATATGACCAGGCCTGCTTATTACTAGAAGGTAAAAGTATACAAAACAAAAACCTGTTCTTATAGATAAATTAATGTACAAATAATGACAGAATTAGCAAACAGGGTCTTACTAAAGTGTACTGTAAATAATTATCAAATGACACTGAAATAACATAAATTTTTGCTCAATTGTACTATACCTGTCTGCTAACACAATTGGCTTGTCCAGTTTCTCTACTGGAAGCTTATGATTCATCATTAATCTCTTACATAGCAGGGCTTCTTCCAATCTATATGGATTCAGCAACATTAGCTTCTTCTCAGTAGCAAATATCCAGACATCAGGAAAACTCGGACGACGGATCAGGAAAAGCTCGTGTTCATCTGAGTCATTTTTCTGATGCCTCTGAAGCTGACGTCTACAGGAACTTAGAGAAAAAGGCACCGTGACAATTTTTCTAGGCTGTTCAGGTTTCTGCTTCTTTTCGGTCTGAGCATGAAATATCTTGTCAAGCTTCTGCTGGTTGGATGGAGAAGTCTTCAGCTTGGGTTTCTGTTTTTCTGCCTCCTTCGTTGGTCGGTGTGCTGCCCGTCCCATAGCTTTCCTGACCTCTCTGTTGTATCGTTCCAGGTCTTTAGCAGCTTTTATTTCATAACTTAAAGGAGAAAACAAACCAGTAGCATAATCAGATAAAACCCACCAAATTTCAACTCCCAACATACTAAAACAAAAGGCAAATGAACCATTTCAACAGACAAGACCAATGCCCATGGTTCATTCAAGTAGCCACGTCAATCTGCTTTCCAATATGACAGAGGTAGAAGGACATCAGGGACTGTGCCTGTATTACATTACCCTTTGAAAATGATGAGTTGGAAATTTTCCTTGACATTTTTTCATTTGTTGATTATACTTGCCTCTGTGAAAGGATTTTTGAAAAGGCAAAGCTGTCAATCAATCAATTCATTTCATTTCATTGACAAAATTTCCATGACAGCCAGCAAAACCTGAATTACTGAAGGGGGAGGAGTGAATTGTATCATACAAAGAGCTACTGCAAGTTGCTTTTGACCTCAGTCCCAAAGACTGTGTTCAACCCTAATTCACAATCAGATACATAAGTTTTGGATGGAGTTTTGTCACAGATACATCCAGCCCAATTCACAAAGTCATTTAAGCTTCTAGAGCTCTACAGACTTCAAGGAGAGTCCATGCAGTTAGGTAAGAGTCTGGAGCCTCAACAAGTAAGCCTCAGGCTTCACTTAATATAAAGAAGTACATTTGACTTCAAACAGCCTAGAATTAGCCACATAAATAAAAAGCATGAGAATACAGAATAGACACCATTTTCACAGAATTCTGTAACTAATAAACCTACAGATTTTTCATAAAGTACTCAGTAACAAACTACTCCTAAATGCTGTCCAAATGGTTAAAACATTACTACATACTAAATCTCTACAACCTGAATGGATTCTTAATGAGTTTACAAATGTCAGGAAGATAGCTAAAACTTTATAGATGCCAGGCTTATACTTGTCTATTGCATATGAATCTTACTTGTTTGAAGGCCAAAGGAGTGGTTTGCTGAACTCCTCCTTTCTGCCCTTATTTGATATTCCGAATTCTAGCAGGTAATTTAAACCAGTCCTATCTTCAATTAAAAAAAAAAAAAAAAAAAAAAAAAGTAGTACTATCATATATAAGTATTGGAAATAAGTATTTTAGCTGGTTGTATTTATTTATTGCTACTTGCTGGAACAGTTTGATTCAATTATGTGTATGCATGCTAGAAAATTAAGGTCAACAAAAGGGTCACCATTTGCAATTAATTATGATGTGCTAGCATTCACATATGGTACCAATATTTAGTTAACTAAAAAAGTCAGCTTAAATACTTTCTTGCAATAAATCATGTCCTAGAAAATATGGAGTAAACATTAAGATAAAAAACATCTGCTCCTTTTAAAATGAATGGATGAAATCACTTGAACAGATTTTTTTTTTATCCCAAATACATTTATAGTTTTGACCAGATCAATACATACTTTGTTTTGAATAGACCCAGTTCTAATAGGGGAAAATATTTAACTGTAAGAGAACTGAGCTTTCAGTGATACACTGATAACGCAAAACAAAAGCACTTGCAAAGAAACTCCCACTTGCCTGTCATTTTAGGCTACCATCAGCAAAATTCTAGCCTTACAAGCTTTGATTATGAGGGTTTTGCAAATTCATATACATCACTATCAGTGACTTGCTCAGAAGCAAAGAAAACAGCAGGTTTACAAACTGCAAGGGAACAACTTTGCCTTTTCAAAAATCCTTTCACAGAGGCAAGTATAACCAACAAGTGCTACATGAACAGTTTTTTCTCTTAGTGAATTAAGACTGTAAATTCAGGATCCTTTCCTGAAGCTATAAAACCTAAAGCCAAGGAAATTTGCAAAACTGGGTGCAAGGGGGGAGAGGAAGACTACAACAAAGTCCAGCTTCACGGGCAGCTTTGGCTTAACTAGAAAAATGGATTCATGATTTCTTCTTTTCCCCTTGCATCTTAAACCTAAGTAAAACATGTAGCATATAACAAAAACCTTTTAATATAAGTTCTCTCAGGCCTTCTAAGACAAATAATCTGAATTTGACTATCTGGAGTAAACTCTGACTGGAAATGGCCACATGGGTAGATGCGACCAGAATAGACAGGCATCACGTTCTGAATGTAACGCATCTCAGCATCAGCCTCTTCACATAATGAAATCAAATCAACTCAAACTGTCACCATGAGTATTACGTTCTGTGTTTCCTTGCTTTGCGAAAATTTAAAAAAGCTTTTAATTGCCCACATCAGCTTTTCAGTTTGCTTCTGAAATGCATAGGTTTCAGGTGACTAGCACCATTTCCTAGGAGTGGACAATATGGACCTGCCATCATGACTGCTCAGATGCTGGGGACAAGCAGCAGAATGGAAAGGCTGATACCAGATATTAATACCATTAGTCACACTTAATATCTGGCAGTATATGAATGGAGCTAGCTAGAGATACGATGGAAGGGCAATGACCAGACGGTACCACCGAATGACCTCCAAACCAAAGAAACGGAACATGTTAACTAAAAGGTTAAAATATAGTAAAAAAAAAAGATTTTTTTCTGGAATTGCTAAGGAAGTATATTTACCCCACCATGAAAGAGTTGCAAATAATGTATATACACACACAAGCCATGCGATGAATGGAAAGTTTATCGGGCAATAAAAAGCTACCACACGCAAGTTCATTACCGCTAATGACTGTCTATGTGCATACTCTTCCCTGTCAACAGCCAGCCAAGGCCACGCACGCTACCTGAAATGATGTTTCTCCCAAGGTACAAATACACACATGAAGAATTACTGTAGAGTGCTGACAAGGCGATTCGTTAGCCTCATGATAACGTGCGTCTAGCTCTGAACCTTTCCTACACTTTCAGGATAACCACTGCTGCCACTGTCAGGGCACTTGGAGGGGCTTCTCCTACTCCTACCTCAGCCTGATACGCAAGAAATATCAAGGCCAGAAACACAGGCAAGCTGTGTTAAGTAAGAGCAGAGTGAGTGCAAGAAATTAAACCCTGGCTTTGCAAACCAGGGGGATATGCGATGCTGCCAACATGGACATGCATGGAAGCTTTCCTCTTCTATTATAACCTAAAGACCATAACATTTTACATTCCGGTTGAGTAATAAATGCTGGCTTGTTTTGAAAAGGCCATCCTATGTCACTATGAGACATCTGTTGGTTGTACTGCTCCCAAAAGGGATTTGAACTCACTCAAACCTGCTGGAGGAGCCACAGAATGAAAAAGAGATGCTGGAGCCAAGCACACCCATTGTAACAAACGCCTGACTATCACAGAAGGGTGGAGGACTAGAGCCCAGGAAAAGTGGTGTCTTACAAGCAGGGTTGCATGAAGTTGGGGGTATAGCACACTCAGTAGAACTGCAGCACTTTGGCTGCCCAGTCGTATATACATTTGCTGTTACCTCTAGGTGGCCCAATTTATCCAGAGTATCTGGTAGGCAAGACTTAATGTTCTCTGCCAGACGTACAACAGGTCTTCTGGATTGTTGCCTTGGAGGAACAGATATCTGCCTACTCTTCCTATTTGTTATTTTCTGAGGCAGTTTTAAAAGATTAAAAGTGGAAAAGAGCCACACCAAAGCTGAAATGTAGCGATACAACTAGTGGTAAATCTTTCATTCACTTCAACATCCTCTGAACTCGGTCCTACATATAAGGAAAATATATATACTATATATAATATACCATATTCAATACTACATATAAGGAAAACTTCATTACCAGAAAGGTCTCCTTCCTGAACTAATAAAAAGTTAATCTGTAGGCACACTCTTAAACATAACAGTTGTACCAGGAAAGCAACCATGAAATCTCAAAAGCTAAACCAGAGCAAATTAAAATTTTCTGAAACAGCTGGCAGAACCTTTTGTTTCATTTCATTAAAAGCATGAATATAATTGGAATAGATTTCTACTGTTACATTAATATTTCTGCTAATGCAGAGATGGACAAAACAAAAAAATATATATGGTTTTATGATCGCAGCATGTTGCTTGCTTAGTAAGCTTTAAATTAGGTAAATCAAAAGCTAGATAAAAATGTTTTATTTTACTCTGATGTAGCTGGTATTCAGAACAATGCAGATGTTTTCAAAGTCAAGAAGTCAAAGAAAAACCAGGTATGTTAGCAGTAATTCAATAGGTATAGCTTCTCTGTCTTAGCAATCTCCCAGGTGAATCTCTCATTAGTGCTAAAATTACGCTGCTTTGGCTAGTATAATTTCCTTTTCAGTGGTCTTTCTTAATTCCCTCTCCTGCTTCCTTAGCATGAAGAAAACACATTTTTACACCACTTCCAATGAGTTTGTTCTTTAGAACCAAAATTGCATTTTTCAAACTTTCTGCTACAAATCACAATTTGCATTCAAATCATTGCATGTAAACCTATTGAAGAACTACTTCTATTTTCCTCATTTGTGTGATGCCGTGGAGTGTTTTACATTTTATAAAATCACAAACAAGCTGTGGAAGGTTTGGCTTTTGGGTGGTTTTTTTTCTTAATTATCTTAGAATGTCTCAAAATCTGTTATTCTAATTAATCTTTTACCGTAATAGAAGTTCCACATAAAGAACAACATACATCTAATATCCAACCCCTGCCCCAAATTAGGCTAAAATATTTTGCTTGCTTGCAGATAGACTTATCCCTACCTGTGATATAAGACTCAGTGACAATTCATTTTAGAAAAAATATGGAATTTAGCTATTCTGATTGTAATCTAAAAAGATATTTGGTCTTGACTGAAACAGATTAAAATTCAAACTGTACTATACTCTCTGAACCAGCACTGGAATAGCTGTTTAGGGGAAAAAGAAATTCCTTGTGTCATTTGATTGGGTTTTACAAATACAATTCTGAGGTAGCCTAGGTTAGGATATGTACTAACTTTAGAGGAAAGGAGTTTACCAAATGTTCCAATCCTGAAAAAGAATTCTCACTTTGTAGCAATAAAAAAGAAGTGTTCGCTGGAAAAGCTCTCGAAGAACTATACGGTGCCTCATCCATCAGCATGATAGTTTTCATTGACAGTGCATCAGGAGTGACAACACACAGGCAGCCCTTAGAAAACAGAAGTTCACAGGATTCAAGCAGTACGTTTTCTTGTCTGTTATCACTAAATAACAATTCAGCAAAACTGTCCCTAACTGCTGCACGGCACAGTGGCAAAATGAGTAACTCAAATCAGCAGTGCACATCTGTGCACAGTAAAAGACAACAACTCACAATACTGACGCTTATCTTGAAAAGTCAGAAATCATTTTCTGTTCCATTTTTCACAAATAACTGGAAAGTTACATTTTTTTTTAACTTCACTACAGGTGACTCATTGGTAACTACCAGATTTAGAAGCAAGTCACAGCCTGAAAACTTACTTCTTTTTTTCCTCTTCATTCAAGTTCTTCCACTGCTCTTCAATTTTCAGCAGGATGTCATCCATGCTGGTCTTTGGATTATCAGTTATCAATTTTGGACGACATTCTTGAGTGAAAAATCCAATTGCAGACTTTGGTTTCCTTATTATTCTACTACTAATTAAGTCATAAGCCGTCACGTGTCCAAATTTGTCACTTATCACATTTCTTGTCTTTATGCTTTGATTTGAGATTTGTGGATCATTGCTTTCTTCACCAGTACGTTCATTTTGCTTATTAATTGTTCCTCCAACTTCAGGAATCAAAATCTTAACAGGTTCCAGGTTGTCCCCTAGAGAGTTTTTAAATCCAATTCCCATACTCCAATCATCAGCAGAGACTTCAGGTAAGTCTTTAGGGCCTAAGGTTTCCTCATTCTTTTCTGTTTCATCAATATTATCAGAACTCAAAAGATGTTCATCAGCTTTTTTAGACTTGGGGTCCATGGGAACACCGTTACTCTGAATATCAGTTATATTCTGTCCATTCTGTTCTTCCACACACAATAAATTTAAGGAACTGTCTGGAAAGGCATCACTCTTAGAAACCTCTTTTTTGTCCAGGCGACTATGTACATTATCACCAGAAAACGTCTGATGATTTAAGCAGATCTCTGTGTTTTTTGCTACTTGACAGTTTTGCACATCACTGCTGAATGAAAGGAATGAAGTATGAGCATGTAGATCATCGTTTCCAGATGGTCCCATTTCATTAACAACCACATCTGTTTGTTCTGTTCTATGAACAAACATGTCTTCTGAGGTAACATCTGTTTTTTTACTTTCACCAGGGACTGTAGCAGGTAGTGGCCCATACAGTGATTTCAACACATTTTCAACAGCAAGTAAGACAGATTCCTGGGGGAAAGAAAAAAAAAAACAAACAAAAAACAAACAGAAAAGTCACACACACAAGCACACCTGAAAATGTAACTGACAGATACTGAGAATACAGAACAATAAGCAAAGTCATCTTTTTCAGAATATTTTCCAAACAAATCTGGACATATTATTGCATTTAAGTTGTTCACACATGCTCAAAAAGACTCATGCTGAACAGCCTCAAATATTTTGTGATTCTGCTCCACTGGTTTAGTTTGATGTCACAAAACTGATTAACTAGGTACTAACTGCTTAAACCAGTATTCTCAGATAATATTGAGTTAAAAGCTTACAGTCAAGACAGATGCACCAACAACATCCCATTTCATGTAAACACCTTTGTGTAGGTGCTTTCACAGTGTATGCTTCCAAGGCAGCTTTGCATCAAATGACAGAAAAAAAAAAAAAGTAAAAAGAAAAAACACCCACAAAATAAAACAAACAAAAAAAAAAAAAGAAGAAGAAGGAAAAAACCGACCAACAACCCTTTTTCTAATGCCAAAGGCAAGGTTTAAACTAGATGAAATGTGAGAATACTGTGTTAATTTTCACACAAGTGACACTCAACAGGCAGTACATTTACAGGATTAACATAGGCAAAAACTTTCAGTGAAGAAGAGGATTAACATACCGGTGTGACTACCTACACTCACTTTGAATAACCGCCTTACCTATGTAGCTGCCTTAACTTCTGTGGCACTGTTTTTCATATCTAGTGCTACAAAGCAAAAGTGACTTTATGGAAATTTATCACTACACAGCCTCAAAAACATGTGCATATACGGTCCTGATAGTATGAACAGGATAGCCTGAAACTTAAGTGTTGTCAACAATAATCTATACACATAATAGCAAAATACTGCTTTGAACAGAAATCAACTCCCTCGACCCCGCCGCCCCCACCTTAATGTACATGACATTTAAAAAGTGACTACTTTAATTATGAAGTTAAACACGAGATTTATGTGAGGACACACATCATAACTCCATTTAGCTTCTCTCACTATAAAGCCATCTGAAAATGAAGTGATACATACATATCTCTGACAGCGTAAAAATGATCTTTGAAATCAACTGGGAAATTAATTTTGAATAATCCTCCATCTAGCCTTTTCAATACATTTCAAACAACACTCCTGTGATAAAGGCAAGCTATAATGTAACAGAACAGAACAAAAAAAAATTAAAAACAGTGGTACTGTTTATCTCCAAACATTTCAGAAGTCCCAGAAGCCCTTATTATGCTTACACAAGTAAAAAGTTCACAACTCAAAACCAGATTAAAACCTTAGTTACCTTATAATGCAGCAAAACTTGCGTTTTATCAGGTGTTAAATTCACATCCACAGCAGAGGCAGGTACAGTAATATTCAAAAAGAAAACAGGATATAAACGAGTACAGTCCTTGTGTGTCACTAGGCTGTAGTACTGTCGAATTAACTACAGATTGATTTAATAAACAGATGTCAGTAAAGGCAATAAAATAGACACAAAGCACAGAAACAAAATTTGACATTATAAAAGCATAACTGGTTTGTTGGGGGTTTTTTTGAAGTTAAAGGAATGCCAAAAAAATGTCCTTGTGGGTATACATGTATGCCAGAGTAATCACCAAGAGGGCAGCTGTTGGCTTCCTCATCTTCACAGCTAAATAAAAAAAGGAAGCAATTCCAAGACACTAATGGTAGCTAATTTGATCTGAATGAATATGAATGTATTGATCACATTTGGAAGAAAAGATATGATATGCCCAAATTGGGCTGCAAATCCAATACTCACTTTTTCAATAAACACAAATACTATTAATTGTTTGTTTTTAAAAGAATATCTACTTACATAGCATGCAACTACACTGCTTGTCTCTTTCAGCCAAACTAAAGTCTGTTTGAGAAAGTAGTACTCCCACCTCAGACCTGCCCTTCTCCCAGAATGGGATTAATTTGTTCCTTTTATTAACACAACTATAAATATACAGCTTTTCTCAAGCTCTGCTTGCCCTTACCATTTTCTCTATAATCCTCCCAAAAACTCCTCCAAAAGACTACAAAATTATTTAGTTGTTTCAGAATTTTGATCTTATTAACTAGAAGCATCAAATAAAAATCCTTGCATTTCCCTCTAGTATCAGGGATCCTTCAACAGACATACATACTGGAAAAAAGAATAAGTTAACCTGACCGAAAAAATGGAAAGCATAAAAAAAATGAAGAGCCACTGCAGATTAAATTTTATTTTTAAATTCTTAAATATTGTTTAAATAATATTAAACTCATTTAAATATTTTCAAGTTATTGTAACCTTAATATTCTCAGTCTATCCTCATCTGGCACAGAACTATAGCAATAAGAGGTCCACCCACTTCCTTCCCATAGATAGCATGGAGATAAAAGTGAGCTATAGCTTGTTTTCCAAACCCATCAAAATGTATTCTTACAGATGTACTGTTATCCTCATCTGGCCAAAAAAACCCTACCGACTGGACACAAAAAAAGGTAGGAGCAGTGCAAGTGATAAGCTTCCACAAGAACAGCCCTAAACGAAGGGCAATATATTTTACTTTGAACGTTAGTACTCTGAATCCCACCTTGCACCTAGCCCTCCGTGCTCTGGTTAAAAAGCTGTCTCTGTCAGGGGATCCAAGCTGAGCACTTAAGGTACCAATACAAGTCCAGGGTTTACATTGACAAAGCTCTGCTGGCCAGCTGAAAGCTACTTCATTGTCCTCACTTTAAAACCTACATGTACACTTTGGCATGAATGTGATTTTCTTTTCTGGGGAGGGCAAGGATTAGGAGAGCAAGGCTGCTCCAAGTGAGGTGCTGCAAGGTTCAGTAGTGTGAGAAACCCAAGAGTATCAAATTCTGCCTACACGATGCCTAGCTGTAGCCAATGCTGCTGCACTATCACTTTCATTTTTATCCAATGCATACACAAATTTAAAGGGAAACTATGTGTATTTGCTTGATTTGCTTGTCCACAGCAAGAAGTGGACAAAATCAAAGCTGTGTTTTCAGAAGAATTCTCTTACAAGAAACTACATAAAGGTCCCTCATGAAAAACCACACAGATGTATTTCTGCAGCCTAATACAAAGAAAGAATCAACAATTCTGGTCTCTCACACAGACTATCTGAAACCACAGGGTTTGTTTTTTTTTTAAACAGCCATAAACATAACATCCAGCTTTGTGGTTGTAAGTGACTGCAGCACATGGAAAAGAACTAAGGCACCAGGAGCATCAGATCTGCAGAAGAGGTTTGTGTTGTGAATGCTGGTATCTTCAACTGTAATACTCTATTTATTTTATTTGGGGGAAAAAAGGCTATAGATTGTATAGGTGTTTCTTTCCTCAAAGTTGTCACATTTGTATACCTTGAATAAAAAGCGAGTGGGTGTTACCTTCAGTATTTCCTTCTGATGAACTGGACGATTATTTATAAAAATGAAACTCCTTTCTGAACTTGAAAGGCTTGTCAAAGAACTGTCTGACTCAGCTTTTGGGAGAAATCCAGAAAGATTTATCTGCAATGATAAAACAAATACAGTGCAAAAGTTTTTAAAAAGGGACCCCAAAAAGGTTTTTTCAGAGGTGAGATATTAAAATTAGATTGTACATGAGTCCAAGATGTTCAAATGCATGCACTGCTTCTTGAAAGTTATGATACAAAAGATTAAAAAAAAAAAAAAAAAGGGGGGGGGGTTTGAGAAGGATGGGTTTCTATGTATTCTCCTGGATCAATTTATTGAGAAATTTCCCGTTTGGGCTGCCAGTTGCACCAGGTTGCTGTCTGCAGCTGAGGGCTGTGGAGAACAACGCCAGCCAGCTTTTGCCTTGCTGACTGTAGGATTGCCCAGCTTAACCCCTGTCCAAGCTAAAGGCACGCACTGCTGCCCAGCCTGGTGCAGGCAGTAGTGAATTACCCCTGCGGGGAAAGCCCAAAAGACATAATCCCCCCCTTTCTACATGCAGGGCACCTTAAATAGCCTGTCCTAGGCCATTTATTCAGGGCACCTAAATTTACCTACGCCACCTGTATCCAAATCAGCTGACTCTCAAGAGTGCTGAGCACCCACGACTCACAGACCGCAGCAGAACCTGCGAGCACACAGCACTGCCAAGGAGCCTTGGAAAAAAAAATCACACGATTTGAGTACGTAGCATTAACTCGCAGTTTTAAGATTTTTCTTTTGAGGTTCTTTAGCTTAGGGTTTTTTTAAGGTCAAAATGATGCTGATAACTTGTGCTGCCTGTTCCATCACCTCCCCCTCTCCCCCACCAAGCAACTTTGAAACTGTTGGATCAATTTCAATTCAATCTGATGAAGAAGCAGAAATCCCAAAGATATTATATTTCCACAATTTCTGTGATAACTGACAGCTGTTTGGAGAGGACAGCCTCAAGATAATGACCTTAATGAGGAAAAGGCTATAGTAACTTTTCAAAAGCCAGAATCCATCAGCATGTAAGAACCCACATGCTGACCAGCCTACGTCCTGCCCCACACATTGCCCCACTGCCACGTGCCCAAACTAACAGGTGAAGGAGCACTGGGGCACTGTGAGGATGGAGATTTTGGAGATATGGGAAAGTCTGGAGAATGTTCTGGTAGCAGAGTAAATCACTGAATGCAGAAATTGGACCTTGTTAGCTTTGCTTTTGGCAGAACCACTTGTATTTACTAAAATCCAAATTATCATGCATTTGAAACGGAGTTTAAAATCCCTGGGATTTGGCCTATCCTTCCCATTCATCTACGTCACGCCAGCTATCTGCTCATGTGCTCCCTTATTCCCTCTTGACCTTGTAACAAGCATTCTGTGCTAAAGCTGGAGTGTTCTGGTCAGCAACGTTGCACATAACCAAACACCACTGGTCAAGTTAAAGAGGTGTCAAATATCTGTTGGATGATTATCAGAAAACAACATGCAGCGCTTCTAGATTTTATTCTGCAACTTTAGCACATCCTCCCTCAACGTTCCTCCTCTACCCTTCAAGCTCCTTTTCTAATTCCCAAATATTTGCACAAGTCTTTCACTTCAAACAATATTTTTTATATACAGAAAACATTAAAGCAAAACTGAAAGTCTCTAAATAACTCATTTAAGAAGCTGCCAGATTTAGAAATGGCTGACTGCAGCTATATTTAAAGCCACGTAGCATATCAGTATGCTCATTAAAAGTTAGTAACAATTTCTAAAACTAGTCTTAATTATTACAAATTTTCATATAGGAAATTATATGAAGTATAAAGACAAAGTTACAGAGACCGGAAAACATTACTGAATTTTTGCTTTTAGATTAACTGTTTTCAGAATTAATACTTTACTAAAAGACAACTTATATATGTATTAAATTATATCTGTGTTGAAGTGGACAGTAGAATTTCTTTCTTTAGTACTTATCTTTTTCTCCAGTGGCACATGTTATCTGCTAAACCTATCCTCCACAGAAACAGAAGAGACCAAGAAAATTCTCTGCGTGAAAGTTTTCAGCCAAAAGAGATCCACCCATTTACAAGACCGGGGATGCGAAAAGCATAGATGTTGTTTTATACATGTAAAAAGTTGTGTCAATTCTTTATTTTCTTAATTTTCTTTTTATTTTACAAATAGCTCCTGAGTTTGCACGCTTTGGAGACACCTTTATGTTCTTGGTTCATTCAGTGCTCATAATGGAGATTTTGAAGAAGGCCAGTCTTTAAAACACCTGGATCACTTGTTACAGAAGTTTTAACTCTGTGGTTAGTAAGGTACAGCTTACAGAAAGCTGTTCATAGCAGGATTAGTTTTGTCTTCAGAGTAGACTCTGCAGCAAAGGAGTATGCACAATGAACAAGTAGGAAAAGAAAAGAATTAAAGAGCTGCCCCCTGGTCTGTGTACTGAATGAGGCATGGACCTAATGGGAAGCAAAAAAAGCAGCATATGCCCTGTCATTAAATACCTAGCTCAACACCTGCACACAAGGGAGAAAGAAAGGGTTACACAGGCACCCTTGATTCTGCCATTTCATAGTGTTTGGCTGCTTAATTTAGAAATGTCCATGGTTTCTGAACGGAGATTTGTGCGTGAGCAATATGCATGGATCACTTATGCACCTATAAATGATGCACGTGGTATTTTACACACTATTTAGAGACAGAGAGAGAGATGGAATGTTCTCCAACTTCTATTCAAGGAATATGGATGCCTCATGATATAGTAGAGAAGTAATGTGAGAACCTTAGTGCCTCCTTCAAGCTAGTCCCTTCTAAATACCCCCATGTCTTCCCTTCGGAGCCCCCTGCACTTGTCCTGTGGGGCACTTCCAACCTGCACTCAGGTAGGAATGACTCTGGATGGCTCTGTTCAGACATAAGCAACTAAAACTTCACAAACTACAAGAAGCAACTTTGCTTTTTCCGCCCTCGATTCCCTGCTTATGAAGCCTTCTGACAAGCTCAATAATGCTATTGAACTTTAATACATATATTCAGACTTTATTGAAATCTGAATAACATTATTCAACACAACTTATGCTGAATGCAGCATGGTAAACTGTGTTTAATAGCCCCTGTGACTTTCCAGATGGTGATTGATCTCATCGATGTGACTGGTCAAGATTTATTACTACAAGATACAGGAAAATGCAATTTTGAAGGGTCATCAGTAGCAAGACTCCCCTTTTTAAGAATGTCTCCAACATAAATAGAAGCAGAGTAAAAAGAGTTTTGAAAATATTAGACAATGGAGAATATCATGGGGAATTGCCTCAGTTTCAACAGGGGCAAAGAAAGCCAAGTGCACTGAACTTTTTGAAAACTAACTAGTACTTCCCTGAAATATATGTTTAGTGGAAATTTTGCATAGCTTACCTTCTAAATTGTGTTTCTTTTGCTGCTCAGGTGCTGCTCACTGAAATTGAGGGGATATTCTTTAGAGGGTAAGGCTAAGAGTCCACCAAGATGAGAATGATATAAATGCTTAGATATTAATCAGAGCATAACCTGCCTGTGGGCCAGGAATCCCAACTTAGACAGCTCTGAGCAATCAGCAATTCTGCATTTGTCATCACAACTGTTTTTACTGCCATTTGATCAGTGCCACATGAGTCCTGACTAGACGGTTCTTGGAGTGGATTTTCAATTGCCAAACCAATTAATTTTACAGAGAGGACAGTAACAGAATGAAACGCATAATCAGATGTCAGTCTGGAAATAATACTCTCTTTTTCAGTCTCCCTTCTTTTGGAATATTGACTTAGCTCTCTTCATTGACAGGCTTTAAGTGGATATGGGAGAAGGAAGTTTAAACTCACCTCAGGATCTTCACAGCAGTGTTGAAAAGGTACCATACTGCCCATAACGGCTGTTCCCAGAACTGACATACAGGCCATTTTGTGATCTGACACCCTGGTCTTCTGCCAAATAACTGCCTGAAACAAATGGCACAGAGTCAAATTTTTGACATTATATTTGTTGAACTCAAGTCATGTCTACGAACATGCATATGCAACTGCACACATACTGTATATGTAACATTCTGTACTTTGACCCTCTTACATTCACAACTTTCAGTGTTAACACACACGATATGGCACTTTTTGGCATGTCTTCTCATATTGTATTACTTATTTAGACTCGTAGTGATTGGAAAATTAAGCATAGCTTGTATTTATGGATGTTACATGGCTAATCTGGACTTGTGCACCTGAAACAACTGTTAAAAACAAATCAATAAAAATACTACTTCTCCTCTTAGATATGCAGCAGTAGGATTTGTGGTTTTACTCAGCAGATAAATTGAGGGTTCGTGACATGTCCCTGGCACAGTGGTCAACATCAGAAGGTGGGCATTGCAATGCCTATGGTACTTTTACTCAAGAGACAGGTCATTTTGGTAGAAATCAGGCTATTAGATGTCCACTCAGAGCTCTCACCTGGATACCCTGGTTTTATGATAAGCCTGCTATTTAGAAAGGAAAGGACTATACAAGGAAGTATTTATAAGGAAAGCAGTTGTTTGTCAAATGAAAACTTTGTAAAAGTTAGAAGGATAAAAGGGTATCTGTTCTGTTAGCTACATATCTTGTAATACTATTGCAAAGATTTAATACAGTAAGGCAGTACGAACTACAACTTGCATCAGAAGTTACTTGTCTAGTCCACTTACATGTACAGAAAGTATTAGCTGCTTTGGGAGGTGCAATTTTGTCTCCCACGAATGAGAAGTCCTATGCTAAACAGCCACAAATTTAACTCTGAATCTGCTGACTTTTAATGCTGTGTATCAACAATAACAAAATTTTGCTTGGTCGGTTTTCTGCTTCCATGCAATTGAGACTGCTAGATTCAGATCCACGTTATTTATGTCACTGTTAGCTAAGTGCACTGCAACGTGCAACATAAAAACACAAAAGGAAAAAATATGCAGCAAGTTGCACTTTAAAGTTACAGTGGTCTTTAAAATTGATGTTCTAAATAGGTGCTAGGTGTCCAATAAATTCAAAATGAGTTCACAGTATTGTGGTACGGGATGTTATGTGAAAGCATGGTGAGCAAGAGAAGAATATACATCCACCCATCTCAAGAAATGCAATACATAGCCTTAAAATTCCACCTGTCCAGCAGGATATGTGCTGGCCTTGAGGGGTGAATTCCACGGAAGAACACAGTGCTCCTGTAAAATGATATTCCCTTCCTACAGGACAGGTGGAATTGTAAAGCTTTGAGACTGAAGAGCCTAAAACTATTCCCCAAACCTTTAATTTTCCATTTCCATGTACACTATGCAGCATTTGTGAAGTGGGGCTTTTCAGTCCTCCCTGAACCTGACTCACCTCCTAGACACCAGCCCGACAGCCCTTCGCTGGATCACAGCTCAGACATCCTACAGCGAGCATGACTCCCTCAAACATAAAGGACAATTTATACCAGGGAGGGCAGCGAATACAAAAAGGGCAGGAGGAGAAACGAGCAAGCAGAGCCACAGGCCGGGTGTCCACAGCTCTGGCAGGGAGTCCCCACCGTGCTTCGGCAGCAGCAAAGGACAGCCCGGGGCTGCACAAAGCATGCTGCCGCAGCCTCTCTCCTCTACACCTGCTGTAAATCTCCTCAAAGACATTTTGGAGTGATGAAAGAATTTGTCCTCTTCTTTAGAGCTCCCCTTATAAAACATATCCTGTACTGTTTCTATTTTAAAATTGATTACTTAAAATGGAAACACAAAGTGCCAAGCAATTTTTTCTTTACTGGATGTATTTTAAATTAAATGCATGTGACCAAACTGAGAAAGACACATGTTACATGACTAATATAAACATCGTGCTGTTTATTTTAGGTATACTAGTGTGATGCCGCAGGTACAGATATAAATCTTAGCTGCTGATTAATGCAAGGTTATACTATATATATACATACTGAGTATGCTGAATGGGTCATACTCAGGACTGTGAAAAGATCACTTCAGTAAGGTGGCTTTCAAGAAAGCTGTGGAAAATGAGAGCTTATTAAATGCAAACTTGCTAGAAGTAGATACCGTTAATAAGTTCAGGGGGTATTTTTTTAACTAGTCATATATTTATCAGATATTAATACTCAGAACTACAGACAAAATTTTAGGAACTAGTTACCACTGTAGGTTAAATTAAAGCCTACATACTAGAGGCCTGGCACGTCCTACATTTTTATACTATATAAACACAAAATAGATTGTGTGTTCATTTTTAGCCCTGGCTGTACATTATGAAGCAACAACATAGGAATATCTGGTAATTTAATGAAAATTACTTGCCTAGACTCTCCAGATGTATCAACAGGCATTAAAAATTCCAAAGAAACAATGCCTGTTCCATTTCATTTATTTTAGAAACCTGTTTCCATGAGGTTCCTGCAATACCCTATTTTTTTAACCTTGCTTATACCCTTTAGTTTAGCTAAAAATACACCCCACACACACCCCCCATATGTTTTTTTCTAGGTCATATAAAGCGGGTGTCCAGGATGAGCCAAGGAAGAATCTGACTCTAGTCAGTATGATGACACTGCAGAAACAGCCTACTCAAAGATATATTATTACATATGGCCCATCTTAGGTTTTGCTAGAGCTAGCCAAATATATCCCGCCTCCCTCCTTATTTCATTGAAGGGGATTACATGATCTAGATCTTATAAAATGTCATAACATATATAAAATCTATGGCACATATACAGAAAATAAGTACGTGTGTGTGTGTGTGTGCCTGTGCGCATGTTATTTCTTCAGCCCCATCCAGCCCTAGGACATATGCATACTTTTGTGGAGGATGACAGCGTACATGCACACACGGAGCAGGCATCTCTGTTACTTCAGGATGCATACACATAACCCAGAAGGATTCCTTGAAAAATGTGTACAGTGGAGAAAGAGTATGCAACCTTTTCCCACTGGGTTCCATAGTGTCTGACACTGAGGAGAAGAAGAGCTGCTCATTATTTGTCTCCTTAAAGACACCAAGGAAAGACAGAGGAAAAAAATACAGCCACTCCTCATCCCTAACTATCCTTAATATTTCAGAACTTCTACCAGAAGCCACAATGATTTGCAAATCACAGACGAAAGAAGTCTTTAATTAGAGCTGGGGACTGGATGCTGTTGCTGACTGTAGCTACTTCAGCGCAACTATGCTGCTACAAGTTAAGCAGATTCATCCCATTTACCTTATTACTATATAATGGCAGTAACTTCACGAAGTGCACTTTTACCACTCAGAAACCATTTAGTTTCTTTGTTTTGTGACAATCGTTGTGTTATTTATCCTGTAATAAAGTCTGAGGGTGTAAAAGCCTAGCAGAGTAAGCACTGTACAGGAACTGCAGGCTGGTAACGTAACGTGACTTAGCTCAGTAAACCATCGACATTTCACAGTCTCTAATTTTGTTTTACATGCTTCAAAAATCCTGTCACCTTGGCATCCCAGATCTCACCTGCAGACTGTTAACTCTTTGGGCCAGTGCGCTCCTTCGCTTTCCTGACTAAAACCTAGTAGTTTATTAGGCTCCAGCACAAGTGAAAACACTGTTGCCTATGTGCTAAGAGAGTACAAAAACAGGAACAAAGCCAGGCAGCAGTATCCAAAGTTTGAACTGAGCCCAAGGGAAACAACAGGACATCATCTTGTACAATGAGTATAAATAATGTCTTTAGTTTATGATGCACAGATGCCTAACTGCAAGGGCTGCCATGTTCTCTGCAGTGGAAGAAAGCCTATCAACTAAGAGATCAAGATAAAGTCTTAACCACATTCTTTAAAATCCCAGCCTTGAAAAATGTTGGTGTTCTTTATCAGCTCCACACCATAACCAGTGTCTTGTTTTAAAACCAATGGTAAATTATACTACTAGAAGAGTGCTCTTGCATAATCTTCCCCTGAAAACAGCAATCACAGCAGTCTTTCAATTTGGCTTAAAAAACCAATAATGCACCGCTCTACATAATCATAATTATTTCCCCCATATATTTTATATTTGCCCCTGAGGAACTGGTTGTCCCATTCATTTTGTAAGTGATGGTGGGGCAGCTACCAGTGGAGGTACGCAACAGAGAAACGCAAGGCACCAGTTTTCTGCTCATCAGATGCAGTCGACCTATCTGTCTATCCCATGGGCATCAGACATTACAGCTACCAAGGGAATATGTTGAAAGACCGTGATGTTCCACGGCACTGCTCATCCCACAAACTCTGATGTATTTTCTGCTCAGATATCCCTTCTGTGATACGAGAGCACCCTCTCAATGAAAAGGCTTTCTGGAGCATCACTCAGTGGAGAAATGCTTGTATTTGGGAGCTGGGAAGTATGTTAGGAGATGAGCTAACAGGTATTACAACGTGCCAAGCACCTTCACCTGGTAAGATACATCTTCAGAGCCTTTCAAGAATTACAAAGGCGAGAGAGAGCTTTAAGGTTTTTGGCTGCTTTAACCGCTCATGTTCAGCTGTGGGCATTTAGACAAATTCCACTTCCATAGCAGAAGGAAAAAAAGAAAAAAAAAGATAATAAAACCTCCCAAACAATTAAACTACTGTCAAAAAACCACAGTTTCTAGTCCTAAACTGTCATTCAGAGGATGTACATCACGGTGAATTCTATTTAAATAAAGGGAGGTTTACAAGCTTTTTGGAAAATAGTGGTTAACAAAAGTAACATACCCAACTGAAAAACTACACTGGTCTGGAAGAGGGGAAACTCCCAGGCAGCTCTGGAAACATCTTTTTTTTCTGCTAACCTTTTTTAAGTGTACAAGTGAGTGTGAAAGACTTGCAATAGCTAAAGGCACATCTCAGATTCTGCAACACACACTGCATATGTGAAACAGTAATTGTTTTGAGATTTCAGACATATACTGTGCTGTCATTTGAAAAAAGTGATGGATGAGAAACTGGAAACCTCAAGGAATTAGTAATAGGATATAAAGCATTTCACCTCTAGGTCACCAGTTCAAATTCAACCAGGTTGGTAGTGACCAAAAGTAGTTACCATCTGGCAGCTGTTCTCTGGCTGATGTAAATTGAGTTGAGGGTCTCAGCGCATTTCCTAGTGGACAGGTGTCCTCAGCACAAAAAACACCATAATCAACTCTCTGTTTGGCTTTCTCAGCAAAGCCACTGAACAACGAATGGAAGTAAAGACTGAGCTATATTCCAGGTCAGCATGAAAGCATGTTGGCTGCAGAGCACAGCAGATTCTTAATCGTAATTCCTCTTTATATTTTAAGACACACAGATTAGGGAGGGACTTAATTTACCATCATTACATTAAAACAGAGTAGCCTTTCCAACTCAAGAAAGAGCTTACGTGCTGCTGTTTCTGCTCAGTTTGGAAGCACAATGAATGAATGCAAAGTATAATCCCAGTATTAAGAATGGTAAATTTACCCTAATGCACTTACTCCATCTCAAAAACCCCACACCTATTACAGAGGACTCGGACACAGAAAACAAACTAGTTTTGCACTATCGGATACGGACTGTAGGTTGAAATTATCCAACTTTGGAAATAAAAGACTTACTGTAAAGAAAGGAAAAAAAAAAAAAAAAAGGTGGCACCCTTTGGGACAACACCACCCACAAAGAGGGTTTGGGGAAGAATACCACCCAGAGTTACAATAACAGCTTTAAAGTGGACCTCTTGCTTCCAGAAGTTCTGACCGATGACCCTCAAGAAACAAACAAGACATACTTCTAGGCAGAACTGTGTGTGACTAAGGCTTCAAAATACTGTGCATGAAAAATACTGGAAAAAAATATTCCCATATGCAGGTTTTTCAACTGGAACTGGAAAATGTATTGAGTTTACTTATGGCCCACCTGTGTTTTGCACAAGACGTGGGACCAGCTGTGTATGGTATATGGTACCACCTGCTGATAGGCGCCATCTAAGCCACCTGCCGCCATAGTTTGTTCAGCTCTATTACACCTGAAATTGTTGAAACAGGTATAGTTATTGGATGTCCTCTCTCATTTCAGAGTCTGTGGAACAAAACCAACCAGAACAGAGTTCAAGTATTCCGTATCATCAGTCTTTCAACACACAATGGCATTTCTTGAACAGCAGTGGCTTTAAGACTGAGTCAAGGGCTAGTGGTGCTGAACTGTGAGGAGTGTGAAAACTGTTGTTCCAGGTAAGAGCCCTACACCACCTCAGGTAAAATACAGCCAGAGCTCACAGGTGGCTAAAACATGGCATTTTGGGCTGAAGAGTTTGACGCGGTTTAAGCGGTAGCTAACTTTGGAATGTTCTTAGCATGCCTTCAGATAACATTAACTTTAAATAAACTTGCTGAATACTCATGTGAATTATTTCCATTTGGCTGTCTCATTATTCAATATGCTTTCAAGGAACATGGTGATGAAAGAAGAAAAATACCTCTTTCTAACATAACCATACTGGCAAGAGGATCAACATTATCAGTATTCAAAGAATGTCTTGGCAGGATAAACCTTCATAAAAAGAAGGAGCACTAGCTAATCCAAGTTGTCAAAATAGCAATAGTACTTCAAGGGTTGATCTGCAAAGTGATTCATTATTTATTGCTAATGCAAACAAAACATTCTGAGCAGAAAGAGCAATTCAGTATTTCCTATCTCGGAAATCCGCAATGAATGAGCCCTAGGATGAATGATAAAAGGATATCTATTTTCTTAGTAAAAAACAACCCAAAGGCAGGAACAGCATTGTGGTTCTTCGCAGACAAGAAATCAGACACTTAATGGTAATATTTTCCAAACCAACACCGATATGAAATGCAGCACAGCAACAAGAAAAATTGCTGAGATCTCATCCAGAAGCATAAGACATACACCTTTTTTAAAAAACATGGTAGAAATAAAACATGCAATGTATTGTGCATCCTAAAATATATATATATATATAAACACACACACTTGACAGCTCAGTAAGAGGTCTGACTTGCCCAAGTAAGTTTCTGCTAGAATCAATTATGCAACATTTTCAGATGCCTACCCTCAGACACTTCTATGAAAGTGCTTCATTACATTCTTCCTTGGGAAAGCTAGGGCTATGCTTTCTTCCATTCTCCTTTAATTTCTACTAAAATACAGGACTTTAAAGACTGTTTGGTTGTTGTTGAGTTTTTTTTAGAAGTACTGGTTTTGTCATTTATTTTGAAGATTTCTTTGACATACACTTTCACTTACACTTTTTTCACTCACTACCTTTTCTACTCTTTTGACCCATCCTTCCTCGTCTCCTTCTGCAATACCTCATCTCTGCTACCTTCTTGCTCTTTTAAGCCTCGGAACCTGATCTTACTCTCAACGTGTCTCTTCTTCCATTGCAACAGAAAGTATTGGCTCAGCCTCAAGAATTCAAGATTCTAGGAACTCCTCTGAATAACTGCACATATATATATTTTTTAACTAATATATAATCAATGAGCTACATGAAAAATAAAGCCATTCTAAGAAGTTGATTCTTTATCCTAGTAATTTCAAACAGAAATATAACACTCACCACACACACAAATAAATCACAGACAAGCCTATTCAGTGGAGTATTATTCTAGCACAGATATACTGTAGTATGACTACAGGAAGAACACCTTCTGATCTGAATTAACAATTGTAATGAGAATAACACTTAGCATCTGATGGAAAAATAACGAATGGATATTCATGTTCTGTGATATTATGGTAAAACAGATGCACACAGACCTGCTGAAAGTTGTTATATATTGGAATTTGAGAATGTGACATTTATTTAAAAGGTATGATGCAATAGGTAATTTTTTATTTTGAAAGTAATGGCAACAGGAGTGGAAACACAAGAATCCGCATTCAAAGCTTTTTTTAACATTTTCAGACTATTTTAAAGCATTTACACATGCACGGAGGCAGACTTATCTGTACAATTGCCTTTCCCCTGCTCACCAATAGCTACTGAGCGACCTCTTGTGTTGAAATGTTTGATCAGCTTCTTACCTGTTTTCTTTCCAAATAAATTAAATGAACATAACGCCAGCAGTGCAAAATGAAGAGCCCAAAAAGTCAGCACCATGTCTGTCATTACAATGAATGATACTTCCTGCTGATGGCGTTTGTACTGATTTATTCTACCCACTCAAATTGTGTATTGAAGAATTTACCTCTGAAACTAATAGGACAGGTAGTCAAAAACATCATGCAATAATTAGTATCGCTCTCTGCACCATTTTTGCAGTAAGTATTGCAAAAAAGAATTGATCGACTTCTTGCACATTATTGCCATTGTATTAAGATTAGCAAAGAAAAAAAAGCAAGATACATAATAGTCTAATCCAAGAGGACGAAATAAAAATATGACACACAAAGAAAAAAATAAAATTTGCAAATTGTCAGAGGGCAAAACCAAATCACCAAGAAAAGACAAAATTAGTTTTATTAACCAATATTTAAGGCTGATACTGTGAATCACTGCTAGATATGTCAAGGAGTTTAACGCAGTCTAAGAAGTGCACAGCCTTGAGATTTGTGGTTTCAAGCTTTTTGTAGTCCCAATGAAATAAGACTGAAAGCAGTTACACTTTCTCAGCTTCACAACACTAATTCTGTAGGCACAAAGCTGGCTTTTGTTTGTCACAGTATCTATATTTCAATATTTAGAAATATGTACATAAATATCATCAAAGCAAGTTATACAATTCCAGAAAACAGATAGACGATCCGTTGTAACTTCAAGAAAGCATACAGTGTCATTCATCGTTCCCACTGAAAGGGAACTGAAGAGTGAATGTTTGGTTGATCGAGTAACTGATTTGCTTGCTCAATGAACAGGCCAAATAGCAAGATCAGCAAACATCTTTAATCCAGAAAAAGAATTGCTAAGGCATCGGGCCACAAGATGTCACTCTCTACGTTGTGGCAATTTGGAAATTCGGTGGCATAGCCTTCCTCTCAGAAGTGACAAAAGGAGTACAGCCAATAATATCTGCTACGTTAAACTGGGGCCAGGTAAAGGAGAACTGCTCAGCGTGCCATTTCTGGAGCTGTGTTGTCAAATTACTGTTCAGTACAGTGGGAAGTTAAAACAGCCTCCAAGCAGCCTCTGAACCTGTTCCCCAAGTCCAAAGAAAGAACAACTAGCTCAACCAAAGCCTGTCGTATGTTACTCTTATACCAGTGTAGCAAATTGAATTTTTTAGCTTTTTTAAATAAAACCATCATTATGTATTGAGCCCTTAAGACTCTGCATACAGCAAGCTATCTGTATGCGTGGAGCGTCTATCCAGCCAGCCAGCCAAACCAAGTCAGACAGACAGCCTAACCAAGTAAGTTTTGAGTTTTCTCAGTTGGCTTAGTTTAACGCTTGACCAGGCCCCATGGCCTAGTAAGGTCTCACTTCCTTATTCTGCAGACCACCAACATCATCTTTACTAATGACCGGCATGTAAAATCATTCTTATACTACTAGCATGTAAAATAATTTTTATGTTCCATGTATCTACCCAGGCATGTGTTGGAACAGACCAAGAAGATCTGAGCCTGAGTTTTACAGGTTTAGATCAAAATCTGTAACCAATCACAAATACGTATCTATGAAGGGAAGAAAGCAGTGGAAGTCCAAAACAAACCCATGAGGAAAGAAAACTAGGAACAAAAGAGTTTATGGAATTATTACATTAACTGCCTAAGTTCATCAGAAATTGATCCTTAAGACAGCTGATAGAGAAAAACCCGTTGTTACCTTATTATGTGTTAAGGTGATCCTCAGGTCTGGTTTTATGATACCATATGCTGTGAGTAGATCTTGGATTTTTTTCAGTTCCTCCTTACATTTTTTATTTGTTGAATAAAACTGCTTTCTTACAGGAAGATTCTTAAACAACTTTAGGACTGTTACTGTAGTACCTGCAAACAGGTGACAAAAATAAGTAGACATTACACTGAAAGCATACCACTGACTGGATATTGTACACTGCTGCATACAAAATAAACCCATGAGAAAAAACACACCATATGAGCAGTCATCCTCCCTCAAACAAGTACCTATAGACCTCAAGAGTTGCAGTTCCCCTCCTTTATTTAGGGATGTGATTGCAGCATTAAGCCTTCTTTTGTACACATGGACAATAGTAAGAATCAGCACCAAATAAAGCTGAAGACTCTTTCAGTACATATTAACTTTAATCAGTAAAATGATCAACAAACTAGAAACTGATCAGACATACCTAAAGGCAAAGGCCCTTCACAAGCATTTGCTTTAGGGTCGCACCTGAAGAGCCAGATAGCTCCGTTCAAGACACAGTCTATAGTAAGTGGGGGAATATTCACCTACCAACACAATCACATAAATCCATAGCCCGCAAGGATATTGCAAAGTATTAAATACATGTGGCAGAATTCAGTCAATCATTCAACAATTTTGACAAAAGACAGGGCAATGCAACCCACAGGCTTTCCAGCTGTGGAAAATGGAAGAGTCTAAATCTTAAAAAAGAGTCCCTAGTTAATATCAGCTAAAGTGAGAGCTCTCAGCTTCAGCTGTTTTTTCAGTATTTGCCTATTGACTAGCCCTCAGCAGCTTCTGCTGGCTTAATAGCTCCCTGCAGCCACTTAGCGGAGGAGGAAGGGAGCTGGGTCAGCAGTCAGCTCAGCTCCCTGCTGCTGGATGAGCACTGCAGCCAGCTGGGGGGCAGCTTGTGGGCACAATACTGGGCAGCTGCTGTCTCAACCGGGAAAAGCTGAGCTTTATGGAAAAGCTGCCACTGCTTTCTCAGGAGCACAGCCTTGTGACAAGAAAGGAGCGCACTCCTTCTGGGAATACACACCGGCTGACTAGTGAATGCCAGGACACAGTGTGGTCGTAACGGACCTTGCTGAGCAACAGCTAGCTGAGCAGATGCTACCCCAAACCTACACCACGCCTGAACCACCAAGGCTGCTTCTGAGGTGAGGGCAACCTTTAACCTTCACACAAACACTCAGAAGGATTTCTAGCGACACACCCTTCCTGCAGGTTAGAAAGAAGTGTGACTTTGCTTCTTCCTATAGCCATGCTGCTTCCAGCAAATTCTTTGTCTAGCAGCAGGGCAACTCCTCATCCTTTGAGCCAGGGTTTTGCTACGCAGAGAAACATTGTTTTGGTCCTGAACAAATCTTTCGTATACTTATATAGTAGGTCTGCCTGGACCTGGGGCACTGAATTTTTAGAGCTTTTATTTCTGCTGTCAGGTTGAAGAAGTGAGTCAGAGAAGGAGAAACTAGTCTATAATTACTATCTAAAGCAATTTCCAAGACCTATTATATCTTACAATAACAACACTCTCAGTTGACAGACATAGGGCAAGAAATGTTTACAGCTGCAAAGATTTAACACTCAACCTTCAAGAACCGAACGGGTATTTCAACATCAAATTGAGCTTTAGAGAAACATAAAATACTTCTGTCACAGTGCAGCACCGAACAGTGATATCCTACCTTGCCCAAGATGGGAAGGCTTTTTAGAAGTTACATGCCCATTGCTATCCAAAGCGTACTGAGTGCTGAAATCATCATCAGCTGTCTTTGTTGTGATCAAAACCTGAAACGAGTGATTTTAAAAATATTGTGTTAATCAAGGATTCACAAAGTTCAGAATGAGCTTAGATAAGCTTTGCTACCACTCTTACCACTGCTCTATTTTAGTCACCACAATTACATTTTTTTATAAAATGTTTCTTATAGTCACAGAAACGTTCTGTTATTACTCAGTTTTTCATCCATTTAACTAAAAGCTATGCATTTCTATCACACTAATACACAAAGCACAGCAATTCCTGCTACCTACAACACACAGTCCTGTGTCTTCTATTCTAACACAGCTTAAATGAACTACTAAATCAACTGGTAATTTTGCATTTTCATCCTCGATGAGAGAAGGCATACTATGACAGCTTCTTAGATTCATGTGAGATTCCACAAACATTACTACTACTATCAAAGAAACAGTGTATTATCTTTCCATACCCAAACGCATCCAGCAATCAGTAGTAGCATGTTTTGTAAGCTACTAACGTAATACACAGACCGGCTTTAGCAAGACTAGTCATAAACTAGAAGGTCAATAAAACTATGATTCCCAGAGTTCAGGTATCAACATTTTAAACAATAGGACCACTGCACTTTAACTACCTGAAACACACAGAGGTTATCACACATAACAGAGCTTTAGGATATTGGGGTTTATTTTAGTATCTCATGTGAATCATTCAGAGCTCAGCCATGCCTCTGGAGAGAAAAAAACCCCAGTAATTGATTAATCGGAAATGACAATATTACAGACCTACTTAAGGGCCAATAGTAAAGTACCCCTTAAATGAAACTACAGGGGGCAGTTTGGGTAGGCATAAGGCCATTAATGCCAGGAATGTTTAATTAGCATAATGACTGATCCAAAGATTAAAATAATACCTATTAAAGTACTAAACACACTCAGGTCACCTCCCATCTCTTAGGAAATGTACTGTAGAGCTGATTAAAAGCTCAGAACAGATGGCATTCTGCTCTGATAACTCATTAGAAGAAACCAATGATTGAGGTCTGTCATCACCTGCCAAAACACCAACGCTTTTAAAAGCATCTTTGGAAATCTCCATCCAAACATGCAACCTGCTCCTGATTAGTGCAACGCGAATGTAGCCCAAAGTAGCAAGAAGTCAAGCTCTAACACCTCCTCTGACCTTGACAGTTGACGGTTCCAATCAGACACATCCAATCAGTGTCATCTTGCAGGATCTAATCCTTGAGATACTTAGAAAGAAGAATCCAAAACTTAACCTCGGTGCAGCATGAATACAGAAACGCAGAGCACAACAGAACAGGTAGATGCTGTGCCCTTCACAGCCTGAACAATTTCCAGATCATTTTGAACAAAATTACTTTCAGTCAACAAGTCAAACCCTAAGTACCAGTCCTCTTAACACAAACATATGGATCAGACTCAGCTAGGCTAGGGAGCAGGTTCCTGTTTACTCATACAGACAACAAAGTTTGTGCAATTGCAGTCATAAACATGTCAAGGAGCAATATGGAGCCCAGCAAGATCCCATGACTGCTGATCACCTAGATAACATCAAGGCAGAAATTGTTACTAGAACAGTAGCTATGTGGGCCATCGGTTCCCTGAAATTATTTCTCCTGGCCACCCTCTCCTGCTTCATTTTGATTTGCCCTAATTCAAGTAGCAAACTCAGCCATACTCTTTGTTTAGTGTTCTCGGCAAGTACCATGTCAGAGTAAGCCGGTGTTCTAAGGAATCATGTATCTATACCCTGATATAAAAGAGAAGGAAACGCTAAGCAATCTGTCTCTGACCTATTCTGCCTGAGGAAAATAGAGCACTGCTGTGACCAGCATGACAGAAAGGCAGGACTGGTACTAACAAGGAATCCATACTGCTTCCTGACCCTACAACATGACTTCTGGGGAAGGAATGGGAAAGGCATCGCA
Organism: Falco punctatus; assembly: GCF_963210335.1. Taxonomy (NCBI): domain Eukaryota; kingdom Metazoa; phylum Chordata; class Aves; order Falconiformes; family Falconidae; genus Falco; species Falco punctatus. The sequence continues at coordinate 4,679,463 of NC_137588.1, forward strand.
TACACAAGCCAAACGTTGCAAAAAATATCCCTGGCAGGCTGCTGGAACAATTTGTGTCTTTGCACTGATCTTTTAATAACACTTTCACAAATACATATTTTAATAAAAAATAAACAATCACAACAAAAGACTAGATACATTTATAGCAAGTGCTCACCTCTGATATGCAGCAAATTGATCCCAAAGCTTCCCCACGGAAACCATATGTTGTCAAGCTTTCCAGGTCCTCAGAAGAGCTTATTTTTGAGGTATAGTGTTTAATTGCCATAACTGGAACATCAGCAACCTTGATTCCATTGCCATTGTCTCTTACTTCTATTTTGTTAAACCCATAATCCTCCTAAAAAAGAACAAAACACAATGGACCACTAAACCAATGAATAAGACACAAGTTTAAAGCAACTAAGGTTACAGCTTCCAGCCATCCAGATAAAAGCAGGAGTTTTGCTTATTTGAAGAAACTGAGCAACCATTAAACGCCTCTGTTAAAAAAAACAACAACAACAAACAAACAAAACCCAACAGCAAAAAACCAAAAAAGAATGTTAAAGATAGTAGTGATGGCTTCTCTGATTAAATAATATAATTCATACCCAATTGACTGGAAACAGCATGTTAATATAAATACAGTGAAATTAAAACAGAAATTAAGTGAATTTATTTTGAACTGTGATGAAATTTGCAAAACCTAAGCTCAGAAAGGGATCTACACAGCTGGAAAGCTAAAGACTTTTTAACCTCTTTTCACTTTTCTTACCTATTTGGTATCACTTTTTTTGAAATCACCACAAATGCGCAGCTCTGTATCCATTCCATTACAGTCAGCGGGCCCTCACTTAGTACTGTTTTCAACTCTCTCAATTTATGTGATTTCACTACTTCAGTAGTTTTTCAGTCCCCATGTTGTGTCTCAATACACAGAAGCTGAAATTCTAATGGCAGCAAGGCGCAAATGGGGCAGAAATAAGGAAGCTTATAAAGAGGTACAATGCTTTACAGAAAGAAATAGATGTCCTAGAGGTTCTTTCAAAAAACAGCTTTCAAAGAAGCAAACTTCAAACTTTGAGATTTACCTTTACATATATGCGACCCATATTTTACTGAATTCTAATGTGAATACATCATTTCAACAAGCACGAGCATAAAGAGGGTAAAATTCTGAAAATCCAGATAATTAGGACAGCAAAATGAAAGATGGAACTCAGGTTCTATAACATCTCAAATAGGTCCAGCAAACAAATGCTTCCTTCAAGGTACATTATAATCTGCACACGTAACTTGCACCCAAAAGAATCACAAGCCACAAGAAGAAAGTAATTAGAGCTGCAGGATCACTAACTAAACTTCTTTTACAGAAGCATGTCTGGCTCTTTGACGAGATTATGATGGAGCATACAGAAAAATGTGCTGTAGTGTATAATGCATCTAGGAGACCTTAAAACTGTTTTTGCTTAGAAAGAGTATCTTGAATCAGTGGCTCCCACCACTGATGCTGTACAGAGCACGTGATGGTTGCTCACAGAGAGCTGACTGATCAAACGGAACTAACTTTGTTGTCCCATATGGGCATGTACTGAAAACAGTTATGATAAGGTATTTTCAGGGTTATTTCTTGAAGTAAAAAAATAACGCAATTAAAAACAAAAGGAAGGTACCTACAGATACTGTCTGTATTCACTCATCATCTGTATTAGGAACCATCAAAAGCCTTTAAGGTAGGCACAGAACTATATAGATATTTAATTAACTGATACACAATAGAAATGTGGGTACCTTTCACTTTCTGCATTAATGAACGGTGCTAAAGTTATCTTCAGGTGAAAAACAATGCTTTTGCTAATATACAAGTCAACCTCCTACTGGAAAGCAAAACAGAACCTAAGCAATACACCATAACCAAACATAAAAAACACATAAGGAGATATAAACAGGAAGCCACCTACCCCACTTCTGTCTCTAGTAATGAAAGGATTAAGCACTTTGCAAGGAACCCCTATTTTCCATTCTAATTTTTACTTCCAGACCACTTAACTGCTTAGAAAAAGCGACATTTATCTTCTTCAACTGGAATCAAAATGTTACATGAATGATTCTCTATTTCTTTTCTGCTATTACTCATTTTTCCTTCCACACATTTTACTTAAAATTTTACAGTGCGTAAACTTGGTATTCTGTAACACCTTCCACCATGCTACATGACCTACTACTGAGGTCGTGATCTCATGTAATGTTTAAGTTGCTTTACCAGATCACTAATGCCAAACCATATGGTTCAACTTCCTCCTCTTTCACTCGTGACTGCACAGCCCTGTCTTTGCTTCAGCTACTGTTACTCAGGAGGACTCTCCAGTTTATTAAATTGGCACAAATAATCCACGTCTCTTGCTGGGTTACTCTTCTTTTGCTTAGCAAGATGAATGGATCATGAGACGCAGAAATGCCTAGCAATGTCATACAGATGGATGTAGGACTTTGCTTTTCAGGCAGCCAGATAGATTAGGTGTCCAGTGAAATCTCACCCCAAGCTAAGCTTCCTCTGAGAAGGTTCTAAGGATTAAAGCTCCCACTTCACTCACTGAAAAAAAAAAAAGGTGCAGAAATGAGAGTCTGCCTTTTACAACAGCTGTTCTGTGTAACAGTAGCAAACCTGTAGCTAAGATTCATCATTTCCGAATCCCAACTTTGCTCCAGCTACTAACACAGGCTTTTGCTCATCTTCTCCATGAATTAAAATATGCAGGTCTGGGTCAGACTGTGCAGATTATTCTCATAAATTCCTGTTGTTAGAGGTAAATCAAGGAGACTGACAGACTGATGCCTGTGGAGTTCCTTAATCTATACATAAGCAATTATACTGCTGCATCAGTGCTCTTTAGCGTACTTTAACCTGAAGCCAGGACACCATGTCAAGAATAGAACCATCATTCTATATATGTTTAATGCACAGACATGCCACAGAGGCAGTTGACCCTGCTGCTGACAACAAGGCAAGCTGCACCATGTTCGTATTTCTAAAAGTAACAAAGCTGAAGTTCAAATAATAAACAGATAGCACTCAACACCTTACAGAAAGGCCACAGTCAGTTTTTAATCAGATGACTGGCTTCCAGTTGTAATTAAGGTAGTATCACATTATCTAAAACTACAATACAGGCCGATGTTTTTTCCGGTGTGGTGTAAAAGCTAGTTCATACAAAGTGCAATCCACTCACTAACATCAGCTACTGCAGCTAACATAAATAAAAACACCAGCCAAAGCTTCCCACTGCAACTGATTACTGCCACAGTTTCTACCTGAGCATCATTCCACCTGCAGGTTAACTCCTGTCTGTCTCAAAAAAAGCCATTTCTGCCTTTGTTCAGGTAAACTGGGTCTGAATGAATCAGCTAGTTTTCCTAATCCACCTGGAATAAGATAAAACAATGAAAATGCTGCAAGTTTCAGGCAAAAACATCAACTGTAAAACAAAATGTCAAACTTTCCATTCTCTGTTATGCTTTTGAGCTCATCTGGAGTCAATGTGGTTGCTGAGGTCTATTATGTGGTTGACCTTATTTAAATTTCACGCAATAAAAATAGTATTTTGATAAAAAATATTCTTATAAAAAAATCCCAGAAAAAAATCCACTGTTTTACAGTATTACTGTGTATAGTTGTGCAAAGTGCAGGTTTTCTCTTCTTCCCTAGTACCCACAGAAGATCAGCAAAACTCGTTTACTCACTGACATCCTGTGTAAAAGTTGAGTTTGCTTGTTTTAGCCATACTGTCATTTCGATTGGTCTGAACTGACAGAGGATGTAAGAGCAGTGCTTATGACTCATGCACTGGAAATGGTTGAAAATTCTCTTTTTAATTGATTTGGGACCTCTCACTATGGAAACAGCTGGTTACTGCACTGTGAAACCCACGCTGATTAGAGGGCTTTCTCCTTTGGCCATCTGCATGGCTCTGTATTCTAATCCAGTAGAAGAGACAAGGTTTATTCTAACAATTTTTGAAGGCTCTAAAACTTTCTGTTGACTTCTTGCAGTTATTGATTGGTTCATAGCATCTGATTCTGATACCCTTAGCCTCAGAACTGTGCACACACTACTCACTTTGCAGTTACTTATGAAGAAAGATATTACACAGTCTAAATATTGAGAAGACAGAGGTCATCACAGACCGTAGTGAAGACAGAGTATCTTCAGCTCACCTAAGGCAAATAACAAATAAGCATGTTGCTCGACATCTGCAGGAAACCATACTCAGATGGAAAACATTTGAGACTCATTCAGAAAAGAAAAGTGACATGGACAGCGAAACAAGCAAAAATTGAATTGCCCTCCTAATTAAGAATGTTTGTCTATCAGTTTAAGAATAGCTTATACATTCACTGTTATTGGCAAGAAAGGAAACTGGATGCACTTCTGGATACAGCCACTTACACAGACTGTAACAACTCTTTCTTACTAGTAGGAGATAGTGCTACTACACAGCTGTTGACAAAAATACTGCAAAACCAGAAATACTCATGGCAGCAAGAAAAGCCGATCAATTAGCTGTTTTACCAATTTGTGGGGAAAAAAAGCACAAGTTCTTTATGTAAGCAGTATTTTCTTTTTTCAGAAATTGTCCTTGAGTGATATGCCAACTTTTTTTTAACATCTTATAAAAATAAAATTTTAAAAGTAGCCAGAGTTCACCATGCTAATTAGGGACCATGTGGTAATTTGTATTACAACAATATCTAGCATGGCCATCAACCTTTTCCATTGTTTCCATTTTCACCTTCCTGACCATATATTGTGATAAGCATTAAATATGCCAGTCTAGCAGTGAAACTTAAGTGCAATATCTTTTAAAACAAGCTCTTAGTCAGAAAAAGTGATTTATAAGTAGGAAAAGGAGAATTGAAGTAGTTGGCAGTTCTTTCCCCAAGATAGCAGAGAAGCACAAATATGCCTTACTGTTTCAGTGGGGCCTCAACATCAATGGAAACTGACTTTGGATCCTTTTTATTAGAGGTTAAAATATGTATGTATAAATATTATTAATATCCTTCTGTTCTCCAAACAATAGACTAAAAAATACCTTTGCAGTGGAACAACTTTCCTTGCACCTTATTTTACATCCAGTTCTTTGTAAGAGAAAGAAAGAGGACTTACCAGTTTAATATCAATATTTGTGGCACTGGCATCCAAGGAATTTTCTATCAGCTCCTTCACCACGCTGACAACAGATGTAATCACCTGAGAACTTGAAAGGAGACAAATAGTCTCTGCCGACAGCTGTTTCATAGTGGAACAAGATTCAGAGAAGCTGCATAGAGAGGTAACAGAAAAAGAACATAAAAGGCACATTACAAATACACTAAATACATTACAAATTTCTAAGTAAGTGTTTCACAGCAATTTTCAAATGTAGGCAAAAAAGGACATTACAGCTGAAGAGTAAAAATTTCAAGATAAAATAGGACCCAGCTTCCTCTGCAGTCAATGGGAGTTTGACATATGGAAGAAACAGAACACAGGTCTAGACTAGAAAACATTTATTTTAAATAGATTACACTTCTAAGGAAAAACTTTAAGAATTCAGGGATATACTGAGCAAAACAATGTATAATTTCACATTTACTTAGTTATCTCCTCTAAACTATTACAACATGTGGATCTGATCGTGCAATTACAACAGAGGACAGGCTAGTAATGCAGAGTGCTACTCAGAAACATCTTCAAGCTAGAGTATTTACCCAGCATCAGGTCTAATTCCAGCATTGACACAAAAAAAAAAAAAGAAAACCGCAAAAAAAAAAAAAAAAACCCAGAAGTTTTTATTCTTTTCTTAACTTGCTTTTTGTGGGGGACTTTTTGTTTTGGTTTCTTTGATTGGTTGGTTTGTTGTTGTTGGGGTATTTTTGTGGGGTTTTTTTGGGGGGGTTGTTTGGTGGTGGTGGTTTGGGTTTTTTTTCCAAATTCCTCACATAATTTTTCCCCCTACATTTAAAATTTATCAGCTCAGTACTGCTGTGTTGCATGTATAATTCTGAGTACATACAAATTCACGGAAGAAGTACAACCTGAGGGTAACTGTTTTGGAGTTGGGAAGGAAGTGAGGAGGAAGCACAGTGGTGCTGAGGCAGAAGTCATGTTCAATGGCAATACGATCTACTAGCAATAATTAAAACCAAAAGAAAACCAAAAAACTTTTGAATTATTGCCTTTCTGATCTGACTTACTGTGTGCCCCTCAGGCACGTTAGTTTGTTTCTGCGTCTCTGTATCTTCCACGAGAAAACAAAGAAGCCTCATTATTATACGCCAATGGATTTCTTTTTTTTTAATCACTGAAAACACTTACAAAGAGTTATAAAGTTCCTGCTGCATTATAGACACACTCTACCATGAAGAGAATGTAAGTGGATCTGGAAATTTTTGCATGCATTCCCATTTAAGTACCCAAGTACACACAACTAACCAAGCTCCAGGAAAAAGCTCTGTCCATCCTTGTAGCCTAACACAAAGAACTCAACCCTAGTTTTTCACGCATATGAGAATGGGGGGAGAAAGAGCATTGCTAGATTGCTAGACAGCTCTTTACACCTCAAGAATGGTTCAGACTCGGTTTCTTCTCTCCACAGCAGCACTCTTTTACTAGGTTGTTATGTAATGTTATTTACATTTAAAGGCAAACAGTCCCAGCAATCCTGGTTTCCCCATCGGTTCAGTCCAAGCTACCCGCTGGAGCACACACAGATCACACGCCCAGCACCCATCCCAGGGATATGAGCACGTGCAGAGGAATGGAACAAACCCAGATTTCCTCCTGACGCAGTCGGGACACGGTGCGGGACTGCAGCCAACACACCAGAGCACAACTACCCTCCAAGGTATTTGAGGCTGGTACAACAATTACAGGACACTTCTCTGCCTTGATATCCTTCTAAAGACTGCCACTATTTAAACATAAAGATGAAGCAAAAACATGGTTACTTGGAGGGGGAGGTACAGTGTTTTGAAGAAGCAGCAGCATTAAAACTTTCCTAAGAACAGAGGTTGCCCCTTGTTATTTCCATTCCAACGGGAACTGGCCATTCAGATGTTTTGGTAAAAAGCCCTGACAAATGAGTTTCAAACAAAACTGACAAACAAGAGGAGCAAGGGAAGAGGCATGTTGTTGAAGCCAGATCCATGCCAATGGTGTACGCGCTCTCGGTGAGCCGGGCCTCCTCACACATCCTACCGGACTCCCGTGTCAAGTGCTTCGTGATTTACTCACAAGCACTATACGGGAGTGGGATATTTTTATCAGAGGACACTAAGGCATGGGAGGGTCTTACAACAGATGCGCTGCAGGTCCCAAACACCAATTCCCCGTGAGGGGTGAGGGCCACAGGCGGTCTGGAAGGGCCCCGGCTCCTGGCACAAGCGTGGCCAGGCCACCGCACTGATGCTTCATACGGATGGAAACACACCCAAACCCTGACACTTTCAGCTAAAAAAAAACATATTCCAGCTCAAGCCACATTACTACTACAACTTGTCACCGACCAGATGTATTATAACCCGTGCTCAGAGGGAAGGCACACTGTTCCCTGTGTTTGAGCACCATCACTGATGCAATCTCTTCACCCCTCTGCAGAGCCGGGCACCTCAGCGAGGGGGGCTCTCTGGACGGCTGTAACCCCCTGCCATCAGGTTATCTGCGAACACCGCCGCCCCAGCCCCCCCCGCCGGCCACTCAGGGATCCCTGGCGCAGCCCCCGGCCGCGCTCCGGCAAACACCCACCCCAGGAGCCCCCGGCCCACCCGCAGCCGCTGCGGTAACGCAGGGAGAGGAGCCGCTGGCGGAACCCGCAGGCGGTCACCCTGGGGTTCGCCCAAACCGCACCAACCGTCCGCACCTCCCTGTTCCGCTTTTCACGAAGAAAAGCCCGGGGCGCCGCGCCCCGCCAGGCCCCGGCTCGGGCCTAGGCCCAGGCCCCGGCCCCGCGGCGGCAGCAGTTCCCACCGCGGCGGCGCTTTGCCGGGGCGGGTGGGCAGCCGCCGGGGAGCCGCCCCGCTCCGCCTCCCGCCAGCCGCAGGGCCCCGGGCTGCGCTACCTGCGCCTCCGCGCCGCCCCCGCTCCCGCCGCCACCACCGCCGCTGCCGTGGGCGGTGCGGGCCGCCCGGCCCCTCCCCGCCGCTCCGCTCCCCGCCGCCGCAGCCCTGCCCACCGGGCGGCCGGCGGGCTCTACCCGCGGCCCGCGCTGCGCTGCTGCTGCTCGGCGGCCGCTGCGGCTCCGGGAAGGTGGGGCCGCGCCCGGCAGGCGGAGGGCGGGGGGCCGGGGGCCGGCGCGGGGGAGCAGGCCGCGGGGCGCCGGGCACGGCGCTGAGGCGAGCGGCGGGGCCCGGCGGGCCGGGTTCTGCGGGGGGCGGCGGGCGGCGGGCGGTGTCCTGGCGGCGAGGGAGCTGCCCGCCGGGCCAGGCAGTAACGTGAGGGGAACCGGGGAGGGGGCGGTGGGCGATGCCGGGGTGTGTGCCTACCTAGGTGCTCGCCCGCCAGCGGGGCTGCGTCCCAGGGGCAGAGCAGGCTGGCCTCGCCCTCCCCAGGTAAGGTGTGCCCTGCACACGCACCTTTTGAAACACTTTGCAACGAGTATGGATTAAAACCGGCGGTTTGGGTTTCAGCTTTGTGGCATCTATTTCTAGTCGGCAGCCTACTGTTCATATTGCAAAATATTTGGGTGTTAGAGTGCCTTGCAGCGCTGAGCAAGTATAAGAAACAAACTTCCTACCAAGAGCAAGCTGGTTTTGCTTGGTTAAATAGTGCTTTGGCAGGCTGGAGTTAAAAAGTCTCCATCCCAGTCCCATAATGAATGTAAATATTCTCAGAGATCACGTGAGTATGAAGTATGCAAAGATATGTTCTTTTATAACCATCGTTACAAATTCTAGTACAACAGGACGAGAGTGTCACCTCCAGTAAGTTCCATCTATCTCCTGAGGAACGCAGGGATGTGAAATCCTTCCGTGTCTCTCCGTGTATGTCTGTCACTTAACACTTTTGAACCTATTCGCTATTTTCAGCCAGGTTTGAAAGATGGAAATTTCCGTCTGAAAACTGACAGACGAGGAGAGGAGGGGAGCCCGAAATCTGCGCCCTGCCGCAAGCAAAGCAGGCATAGGGAAGTGGTTGACTCACCGTCCCTGGAGGTATTTAAAAGATGGTGTGGATGTGGCGCTTAGGGACAAGGTTTAGTGGTGGACCTGGTAGTGTTAGGTTAACGGTCAGACTCGATTGTAAAGGTCTTTTCCGACCTAAATGATTCGATGATTCTGTTCTGTGATTCTATAATTTAGTCCTTGTTCATTCTTTCTAGTGGTAGGTGGCTGGGTAGTTGGTATATGCAGAATTCTTTACTAGCCATTACGTGAGCCAGAAACGGGAGGAAAATTGTCTGATATGGGAAGTGGTAAAGAACTGTGGATACTGTTGTGGTTGGAGAGAAGGCTTTAGAGGACAAAAGTTACAAAGCTTGGTTTCTTACAAGTTTGCAACTTCAGCTTCTAACAGCACAGCTTGATGGTTTGTGTTTTTCAAATGTCCCTTCCGTAGCAAGCTTGTAGGTTTCATTTATGTGGGCTTTTTTTAAACAAACAGTTCCCCACAGCCACCTTGTACTGACTTCTCTGTAAACCATGCTTTGACGATCTTGAGGTATGTCTTGGCTAATGCAGTGTGTTCCTTCCAGACCTGCTTACTTACAACAGGCTTTTCCCAAATTAAAAAATTGAATGTGTTCAGTAGTTCCCTGTAACAGTACTCTCAGTCTTCAAACAGATCTGTTTTATAGGGTAAAATGAACGTAGGAGTTGCCCACAGCGAGGTAAATCCAAACACGCGGGTGATGAACAGTCGTGGAATGTGGCTGACCTATGCGCTGGGAGTCGGCATGCTGCACATTGTCTTGCTCAGCATTCCTTTCTTTAGTGTCTCTGTTGCCTGGACTTTAACAAATGTCATTCACAACCTGGTAAGTACCCTCTCTCGTAACAAAATTTTAGAAGTTTTTCATACTCGTTAATTTTAGTAGCAGGAGAAAAGAAAAATAGCCAGGCTGTATGGATAATGAAATCCAGCTAGTAAAAATACCATCTCTGCTTGGCCTATCCACAAATGAGTTTGCTGTTTACATGATCACTATGGGTTTAAATACAAGAGATGTGAAATACTCCTTACATAGTTTATCTATTCTTCTAAAAGGCACTTAATTAAGCAAACGTAAAATCATGATGCAAACGGGCTTTTACAATGCTTTGTATATTATTAGAGAGCTGCGTTGAATCCATAAAATACCTTACATTTTTAGTTCTCGGATATTATCTGCTAATGTTTCTACATAAATCTGTTAGTATCCCAAAATGTTTAATTTCAGCACTTTGCCTGTGTATTTGGACAGGGACATTTGTGTTCTTTTTCTTCTCACTTTGATTTCTGGTCAAGCTAGATAGATTTTAGCTCAGAATTACTTCAGCATACAACTTTGTCACTAGACATGACATACGAAAGATCTTACTTGAAAGCAGTGAGAACGACTGGACTACCTTGACCCAAGCCCTGAAACCATTTGTCACCGAGTGGGTCGCGATTTGCACGGTAACTTCTGTATGCAAAAGGATTTGGAAGCTGAAGACCTTTACAATCTTTCTTCCTCCACTCCCCAGGATACTATAATTTTGGTGTAATCATTTAAAGTAATGCAAGTATGTATATTGGTCCTGCCAAGCTTAAAGACGAGAGGGCCGTAATCCAGCAGTTTACCTCATACTTGAGGTTTGCTACCTCAGCTTTCTAAGACTAAGAGCAAAGGAGTCGTAACAAAGAGATAGCTTCTTCCTTATTTAGGAAAATGATAGTTCACTTTAAAGGCTGAGGTTGAATAGTGTTGTCTTGAATCCTGTAAAAATTTTTGTTTTGTTTAAGCTTTTTAATTTTGTAGATAGATTTGAAACTAATAGGAGGATTATAAGCGTCATTAGAGCATTTTGTAGGTTATCTTTGACAGCATCAGACATGCCTGACTTCAGAAGATGTTGGCAGAGACAAGTATTACTAAATATTTCCCAAATGCCTTACCAAATTCATTGCAAGCAGCTATAATGACAACAGGGATGAGAGCATGCACTGGCAACTAGTTTTCTACTCAAACACTAGAAGATGAGTATAAACTGCTCTTTTGGGTATTTTAGCATTTAAATGGTACTTTTTTGGAAACAAATGCTTGAATGGTTAGACAAACAAAAAAAATCTTGGATTTCCACTAATGGAAAACTCTTAGCTGACCTTGAAAGCATTTTTGGTGGTCCTTTCTGCAGATCACAGTGTGAAATAGAATATGTAGGAAACATTGGGTCTGTCCCAAAAGTGCCTTTTTGGTTAAGTTATTAAAACTGAAATGATGCAAACATCACAAATCAAAGAATTAGGCAAGCAAATTCATTCTCTTAGGTTAATAGGCCTCTGGTTAGGGGGATATTCCAAGAAGAAGTGGAAGAAGACATAATAAAGTGACTTGCGGAAATTTCACCTCTTTTACAAGAATTCGGAAGAAATGTGATTTTTCTATTTAAAGCTTTCTATAACAATTTCTGTATGTGCATGAGAGAGAGCCTGAAAGAAAGAAAAGGATGCCTTTGATATTTTATGACAGAGACACTTGCTTGGTGTTGGCGTGCTCTTTGATAGAAAACAAATGTTTATTAAAACTGGAAGAGGGCAGACTGCCCTATCTGAAATCAGTGGGTCCAAATTTATCTTTTGGAACAGACCAGACATGGCATGCTCCCATCAAACAGAAAAAATCACAGATAAAGTCCAGTGTGGTTAAGGAGGAGCAGTGAAGAGATGGACTGATGGTATTCAACAGATTGCTGGTCGTCAGCTTCTGAGTATATGAAGCTGGTGGGGAGCTGAGAAAGCTTTCAGAAGTTCTTGTAATATTGCCAGGATCCGTAGACAGATTTTTGCTTTGCTCAGACTCTATCTCATAACTCAATTAACACTGTGTTAGGAAAGCGGTAATACAAATCTGCAGCCCTAAACTTGTTACAGCGCTTGATAAAATTATGTTGATTTCACACAATTTTTGCCACGTAATGTAGAAGACAAGGCAGTGGACTGATGTCACATAGACTTTGGCTTTAATTCTGACTGTGCCACTGACAGCACAATCCCAGGCAAATCACCTCTTGTCTCTTCTTTCCTCTTCGATACTTTGTCATTACAGGCTAGCAGCAATTCTGGGTGAGAATTCATTTACTCCCTCTTTACAATGCATTGAAAAATGTGACAATTATAAAAAAAATACAGCTAAAAGTACCACTGTATTCACTTTTTATTTTCCCCAGGGAATGTATGTGTTTTTGCATGCAGTAAAGGGAACTCCTTTTGAAACACCTGATCAGGGGAAAGCTAGGCTACTAACACACTGGGAACAACTGGATTATGGAGTACAATTTACGTCTTCAAGAAAATTCTTCACAATCTCTCCTATAATTCTGTGAGTTTGAAACTGTATTTTGGATTGAGTGAGTCATAAACCCATTATTTCAAAAGCTGCAACAAAACGGGTTGTAATTTACATTCTGAAAGTATTTTGTCTCTTTTTTTGCTTGTTTGGTCTTACATCACAGAGGTAGGGAGTACATATTTACAGGCTATATAATCAACAGTCTTCCCTCCTGCAGCTTTTGACGCTGGTTCACATGCTGAAGTCAAAGTTCGTAAACAGTTATTAATGGGGCAGGTTTTAAAGATTAGAAATGTTGTGAACTGTTAACTCTTGAAGTTCTTCAAGAGACTGGGAAGTCATAAATATTGACAAGCTACACTAATTGCCTTGCGGTCGTGGCAGCATTTATTAAACAATTGCAGCTTGTGAGTTAGGAGGGGCGTGGCAGTCCTTACTGAAGGGGGTCCAGGATTTTGCGTGTCACTTGCTTTGCACAGATTGCCTTCTCTTTACACTAGTTATGCAAATAGATGAGAAATTCTACACCACCTGTCTCTGTTGACAAAAGTACGGTTGTGTAACTAAAGGTAATCAGATATGCATTTAATAGCCAGCTCTGGAAAGTCTTTCTGTTCTTCCCTAAGGAAGTGTCCACTTGCATGGTGGGGGGAGGGAGGATCCTGCATCGTGTTCAGAAAGTTGGTGCGCAGAGGATAGAAACTGAAAAAATACATATAATGCTCAAAAACAGTCCTCTGTCTTCAAAGATACCTTCTTGCTTTCCAGTGAGAATTTTGGATACGTAACATTTGGCTACAGTTCTCTTTGTGCGCTAATATTGCATAAGTAGTTGAAAAACATCTCCGTTTTGCTGGGGAAAAAACCCCAAACCAACAATGCAAGAGCCTCATTTCTGTGACTGGTGTTTGCAAAGAACAGGATGAAATTATTGGCTCAAAGCGTAAAGAAGTTCGTAGTGAATTGGATTTTCTGAGGCATGTTTCCTTATTTTGCAGTTGAACAGGTTGTGGACTAGCTTAAAAGAAAAATGGGCTGGAAACATCTGTCAGATGGGAAGCACTTTAAAATCGCACCAGTCACAGATGTGCTCAGCATAAATGATTTTTGCACTGAAAAATTCAAATGCTTAGCCACTGAGCTTGCTAGGGTAGCAGAACTGCAAGTATTTTGGTAACAGATCTTACACTGTTTAGAACCTGTATCATAATTCAGGCTTGTAGCTGCAGAAGTCAGAGAATCCAACTTGAGGGGCGGGGAGGAGTGCTGGAGGAGAATACTAGCTGTGAGTTGCTTTTTAGCATGTTGAGAAGTACTGGAAGAAGAGAATTGGTCCATAATTTTGCTGTAGATGTTCTAGAACCTCAGGTGAGATATTTAATACAGGAATAGATGGGTTGTTAACCAGTAAAATATCACTGATGACTAAAGCACTTTTTTCAACTATGCTTTGTTTGTTTCTTTTTTAGACAAGGGTGTCATCAGCTCAGCTTGCTCCCTTTTTGCCTTGCAGGTACTTTCTGGCAAGTTTCTACACAAAGTATGATCCAACACACTTTATCCTCAACACAACCTCTCTTCTGACCGTGCTTATCCCCAAGCTGCCACAGTTGCATGGCGTTCGAATCTTTGGCATCAATAAATATTGAGCAGAAGGTCTGGCACAGAGCACCCCTGATGTGGCTACTGCTGCTCCCCAGGAGAAGGAAGAGTGTAGTCTGCTGTGCCGTGTATCTAATCGTATTCAATGAGAGATGCTTTTACACCTGAGATACAGCTCCTGCTTCCTGCAGCATTGTCTGGGATGGAAGCTGGGTTTATAAGAAGATGCCTTCAAATACTTAAATGTGAATTGGAAACCTCTAGAAAGATTTCCATGAACAACTGGGCAGGCCCAGCTCTAAAGTGTAATCCCCACAAAGACTGTGTCTGTGCCTGGCTGACGCAAGTGACTTGCAAGGCAGGTGCAAACATCTGAGATGGAGAGCAGCGTTTCACAAATACCCAGTCAACAGTAATGCAAACAATAACTTTACGTACAAATCCAGGATCCTGGATGCCAAGGGCTGGCGAGGCCGCCGTCTTAGATTAAGTAGCTAGTTTCTGCTGTATGGATTGTAGGTGGTTGTGCTTGTTATTGCATTGTAAAAGTTTGTCTCACGGTAAATACTGTGACAGGTAGCATAAACTGAAGGTATGCTTCATGCCTTACCTGTTCTTGTGATTTATTTTTTTTTATTTTGTCACAAAGACCGAAGAAAGTCCTTAACTGCCAGCTCAGGGGATTTCTACATCAACTTGATAGCTCAGTTTATGTACGCTTTTACAAGTCGCTGCTGTTGTGTTTATTTCGTTTTGCTTACCAGGATACTGACTTTTCTGTATGTAGATGTGACATTCTGAAGAATTGAGATTTCTTTCAAGGTGTGGATTTTTGACTGTTTCCTCTGATACTTGACCGATGGGTTGTTTTTCAGTAGTTAGGAGTCTTGTAATGGTGGGGGAAAGGGTTGCTGCTGTCGTAGAAGCAGCTCTGTTATAGAGCAACACTGTCAGAACATGTAAGAGAAACTCTGTGTAGGTCGTAAATTAGAATAGAAGATGAACTAGACATAGGTGAGTAGGCACATCACATGGACTAACTGTATGCTTTTGCAGAAAAAAGGTATAGATAATTTGCATGTCTTGGAAATGTGGAGGAATGCTGTGTTTTAGGGGTGCTGTGTAATACAGAGTAATCTTGTATATGATCGACTCTGGAACTAGAGGGAGGTACATCTATAGCTCTGAGCACTGAGTTCTTGGAAAAAAAGATTAATTTTGAGGTTTACCATATGTCTGCCAGCCAAAACCGGTTCAGATTTAACAGATGCCACCGTTTAAGACTTGGTTTGCATTTTGGTTGCAGTGACAGCCAGTGAGCAGGAAAAAATTAATAATAAAAAAAATAATAATAATAAAAACAACAAAATAAAAGCCCACGGTGACATACTTCTTTTCTTGCTAAGTTGATGTTGTGGCTATTTACTTTATCGATAAAGATGCTGTTAAAGAAAGGTATTGAGTTATGAATTCTTCTTCTTTTTTTTTTTTTTTTTTTTTTTTTTGCCGAGAGGAAGTAATTAATTCCTGCTGTTATTTATACAGGAAGTGCTAATTAATTGCACAGTGGTGACCCCCGCCAGGCCGTGGCGGCCCTATGCGACCCCAGCGGCGTGTCCGAGCGGGCAGGGCCGTAGGGCACGGCGCCGGGGAGGGCGAGGGGCGGCTGCCGGCGACAAATCGCGACACAAAGGTGCGGTGCCGATAGCGGCTGCGCCCGGTGGGGCAGCCGGGACGCGGAGGCGGGGCCGGGGCGGGCCTTCCGCCTGAGCCCAGTGCCGGCGGGCCGGGCCGCGGGGCCGAGGGCGGCCGGGGCCTTGGGGGTGGCAGGAGTCTTGGGGGGGGGGGGGTAGCAGGAGGCTTTAGGGAGCAGGCAGGGGGCCTTTGGGGGTGGCAGGAGTCTTGGGGGGGGGGGGGTAGCAGGAGGCTTTAGGGGGCAGGCAGGGGGCCTTGGGGGGTGCCAGGGGGCTTTAGGAGGTGCTGAGAGGCCTTAGGGGGTGGCAGGAGGTTTGGGGAGGGTGCCAGGGGGCCTTGGAGCGATTCCAGGGGGCTTTAACAGGTGCTGGGAGGCTTTGGGGGGTGGCAGGAGCAGCAGAGGGGGTAGGAGCGAGGGTCTGGCCTGCACCGCGCTTCTGTGGCTTGTGGCCCCCTCTCAGGACTGCGAGCAGCTCCAGCTAGGTGAAGAACGATCTTGAAGCATGACTAAGGTAAAAGAAAGACATCAGCTCCAAACTCCTACATTATTTTTCTTTCCTTGGGGCCTTAAATATGACACCTGGTCATTGATAACTGTAAAAGTAATGCCACCCCTTCAGAAAATCAGGCTTGATTCCCCTCCAGTAATAGCAAACTGTACAGTTCTTTTCCAGAGAGATTTTTAACCATGAACAGCGTTGCCAAAAGCCTTTTGAAATCAGTTCGAGACGGCCGGGCGGCATGGCTGAGAAGCAGTTCTGTTCTCTCTGGAAAACAGCGTTTTCGGAGACTAGTTCTGGGAATAGAGACGAGCTGCGATGACACCGGCGCTGCTGTGGTGGATGATGCCGGCAGCGTGCTGGGAGAAGCGCTGCACTGTCAGAAGGAAGTCCATGTACAGTAAGAATGGACTTCTCCAGGGGCTCTCGCCTTAATAACGGTTTTGTTTTTATTCTTACTTGTAATGTCATCCATATAAAAGTCTTCTCCAGAAAACTAGGGAAGTGGGTAGGTATAAAGAGCTGCCCCTCAGGCCACGACACATGCTGCTTGAGGTATTACCAAGGGTGAGGAAAGAAATACTGTGCATTTAACAGGTCTCCTCCAGTATTTTCTTTCAAAAAGAGCCAGATTACTTACCTAGCTTGAATTATAGATTAAATCATTATTACTGTTAAAACCACCAAATGTCTTGACTGTTTTTAAAGGAAAAGTAATCAAACACAGGCATTGGTGGCTGAATAGTGATATCACTGTTGCTCCCACTATATGAGCTGACGAGGGGTTGTGTATTTTAAGTTACAGACATTTTGGAACAGTGTTGAGATACATTTAAGAGGTACGTGTGCCAAAAAAGGGCAAGTTACATCCTTTTCTGACTTCCCAGTGCTGATTATGCTCTCTTCAGTGCATTGACGCCCTTTACACTAAACAATGTGAGAATGTACTAAGGAAACGGGCAGGACAAGGCAAAGTTAAGAGGTGTTTGAAATCTGTTTTTACACCGTCCTCTCTGTTACAAAGTACAAATGTATTGTAATGCTTTGTTTTCACTAGAGCAGGTGGAATAATTCCTGTGGTGGCCCAGCAGCTTCACAGAGAAAACATTGAGCGAGTAGTAACAGAGGCGCTTGGTGTCAGTGGAGTTTCTGTACCTGAACTCGCAGCTATTGCAACTACAGTAAAGCCGGGACTTGCGCTAAGCCTGGAAGTGGGGCTGCAGTACAGCCTGAACCTGGTGAACAAGTACCAGAAGCCGTTCATACCCATTCATCACATGGAGGCTCACGCACTGACCGTCAGACTGATACACCACGTGGAATTTCCCTTCTTGGTTCTTTTACTCTCTGGAGGCCACTGTATCTTGGCAGTAGCACAAGGAGTTTCAGATTTCCTTCTGCTTGGACAGTCCATAGATATAGCCCCGGGTGACATGCTGGATAAGGTGGTATTTCCTTACATTAAGTCAATCTAGTTTTTTCTTGGGTTTCTTGGAGTTACACTACATGAGGGTAGTGCTCTCGCCAGGGCAGGGATGGTAGTACAGGGCAATGTGAGCTTTATTTAACTTTCTTTTTCCTATTTTGTCTTAAATCTATGGTATTTCACAGGAGGCTGTTAAAATTTTGGCATAGCATCAGTTGTAACATATGTAAACTAATTATATTTTTAGCAAATAGACAACATCACCAAAACTGGAAGTGTAATCGACACCTGTTATACAAATGAGCTGTATGAATCTGAGAAGATTGATAGTGATATTTTAAAGGATGCTGTCAGGTTTAAAACAATACATATTAAACCATTTCATACTAGTTTTCTTGTACAGTTTGAAAGGCCTGGTTTAGTTTTCAGAGGCACTCAGCTTTCTAGGTCACTGAGTGCAATCTGTAAAATCAGTCACTTACAGCTTTGTTCTCAAACACGAGCAGAGTTTGTAAACAGTATTTGTGTGTATGAATTAAAAAAAGTGGGGGAGCGAGTGGAGTCAGAAAGGGGATCGTTGAAAGAGGAAACCAATTTTGCTCCTGTTTATCTAGTAATACAGTATGGCAGTCCGTGTGTGTTTCCTATAGCATTAAAAATTGGGGAATTAGTTTCCTGCAAAATTCATTGATCCTCATGTTTCCCCAAATCTTATTCATATTCAGTTATATATATATATCTAATTACATGTTTACCCAAATGTATATGCAATTCTAGAATTGCATTTCTAATTGCTCCAGGGAAAAAAAAGGCCCAGCTGGTGTATGTCTTGCCTTTATTGTGCCTTGTTCATCATTTCACTTTGGATTGGATGTTGTGGTGTGTAGTTTTACTGCATGGCCTGCAGCGCAGTGGTGCAGTTACAGGAGGAATTCATTTAGCTCTCCGCTCTGAGTCTGTTGTTTATTCCCTCTGTAGGTAGCACGAAGACTGTCTTTAAGAAAGCACCCAGAGTGCCACGGCATGGCTGGGGGGAAGGCGATAGAGCACTTAGCTCAAACTGGGAACCAGCAACAGCACAAGTTCAGACCTCCCCTGCAACATTACCGTAACTGTGACTTTTCTTTCGCTGGACTTCAGAGCCTTGTCAATAAAGCCATTATACAAAAAGAAAAAGAAGAAGGTATTTTTAAATGAAGTAGGATATAAACCATGGTTTTGCTGACCTATAGTCAGGAAAACCCATTTGATCTTACATTTTTATAGGTATTCAAGAAGGTGAGATCCTGTCCTGTGTTAAGGATATTGCTGCTGCCGTACAGCATGCAGTGGCCGTTCATATTATCCAGCGGACGTACCGAGCCATGCTGTTCTGCATAAAAAATAGCATATTATCATCAAACAATGCAACTTTGGTAGGTATACTTTTTTTCCCTCTTTTTTTATATTTGACTGTATAAAATCATTTGAAGATGCAGGCGCATTGTACTTTCTCCCTTGACGGGCAAGGAAGGTGCCAGTATGTATAACATCATTAAAACGCCAGGATTAAAGTAATAGTCATATAAATATTTACAATGAAGTCTTTCATAGTTTGGTTTTAAGCTAGAAACATATTTTCTTACCATTTAATTTGGCCTTCTGTAAGAATTTAGGCCACATAATTTGACCTAGTGCTCCCCAATACTTGGCAGCTGTTCTAGTTATAACATGCTTTTATTCAGGAATCCCTTTTAGCATAATAAGCTCACTTGTATTCTTTTCTACTATGTTTTCATCTTCAAAGATATGTATTAATCTTCAAATGTGTTATTTATTGCTGTCTTCAGAACTTCATCTGATAACCTTTTTTTAAATAGGATATTAGTGGAGTGTGATGCATCGGTACTTTTGAGTTAATGCCTTTTTTTCTTTTTAAAACTGCTGTCAGGTTGTCTCAGGAGGCGTTGCAAGTAATCAGTACATCCGAAAAGGTCTACAGACTTTGGCAGATACAAATGATTTTGCTTTCCTGTGTCCTCCTCCAAGACTGTGCACCGATAACGGTGTGATGATTGCGTGGTAAGAGTTGTTTCTCTTTGCATGTGTTTCTAGAATGTCTTTTAAAAGTTGACGTCAGAGTCAAGAACTTCCATTTACAGTGACTGACCCATGCACACGTATTCAGAGAGCTGTGACATGTTTTTACATAATCGCTGTCTTGCTTAGGAATGGCATTGAAAGGTTACGTGCAGGACTTGGTGTTCTCCATTGTACTGATGGCATCCGCTATGAGCCAAAGTAAGTGACCGAATTCTTTAGCAGTCTTTTTTTTCTGTTCACCTAGGCACTGGGGTCAATGGAAGTGAAGGAGGGGTAGACTAAAAAGAGTGGAAGCTGCCGAGGAGTGTCTTTGTGGTGCATGTAAGCTTTGAAAGTTACCAGCGCTTCCTTTTCAATGGAGTTGTGAAACGCAAATGACTGTGTCTGGCATGGATGTTTGTTTTGGCTCAGAAACTGAACTTGCCCTACCCTGTAACAGGTCAAAACACACTGTTACAATGTAGCAAGCTAAGCTGTAATACACTCCCCCACACATCCCCCCCCCCCCCCCCCCCCCCGTCACCCCAGATATGGATCAAAATGCTCCAAGTGAGACTGTGTATTCGTAATATTTAAAAAAAATAATGTAACACACAACATCTGATAATACTGATTTTTTTTCATGACTTGTTTGTTAAGTAAGACTTGTTCTATGTATCTAAGTAATCTTATGCTTAAGGCCAAACAAAATTCCAGTATTTCAGAGGTACCAGATGGCCTTCAAATTGAATTTTTTTTTCCCCTTTCCATTTCCAGGAAAACAGCCTTGGAAGGTCTTTGGGGAAAAAAAAATAATTTTACAATTTGCACATGAAAAATGATAAAATACTCTTCTTCAAGAATAACTTGCATGTCAGTGAATAAAATACTAAGTTTTATTTGCTGTAGACTATACATTCTTGAAGATGAACACAGAGAGAGATACCTGTGAGTCTCTAGTGCATTCCTCAGAAATGCGAAATGAATTATCAGCTAAAATCAGAATCTAATGTCCCCAAACGATGGCTCTGAAATCACAGCTGTCTTTCCTAAGTTTAGAATGGCTACAAACATGAACATTTCCTCAGTGTAAAGATGTTTCTAGATGTGGCTTCAGATGGACCATCTTATGGTCATATGGCCTTACAGTGCAAGGAATCTGCAAAAATACTGAGATTCCCACGCTCCTTGTAAAAAAAAAAGGTCTGTGAATCTGCACATTATGTGATATGGCAGTAACATTGTTTATTTTTAACAAATACATAATTTTATTGTTTTCTAGAGCTCCCCTTGGAATTGATATTTCAAAAAGAGTTGAAGAAGATTCCATCAAGGTGCCAAAACTAAAAAAGAAGATAGGGTGGCTGGTGTCTTAAAAAGTAACTTAGTAAAGTACATGCAACTATTAAGTTGCGGTTTCAACGTTGTTGCATTTACTGGCAGTACATGGTTTACAACTGCTGAAAATGACCTGCCAGAGAGAGAAATGCTGTGTGGTATCACCAAAATGAGTCCAGTTAACTGTTCCACCAATATCTAGAAGTTGCAGATACTAAAACAATAAAAAAAAAATTAAAAGTGCACTTTCTCATAAATTTACAGAAATTAACATCTACATTGTTTATATTTTATAACTGATAAGACTCATATATTTAAATATATTATAATTTAACAATATAATATATAATTCATATAAGGTTTATAATTTACACTACATGTTAAAAAAATTTCATACCTTTCATGACTGAAAAGGTACAGAAAGTGAACATGAGAGCGCACAGATTTTCAAGGAGATCTGTCTTAGCTGTGCCAGTACAAATTAATTTTACCACTACCAATATTTCTGCTGCTGGTGTGAGAAGCCTATTCTTACTTATACAGAATCAAAATGTTGGGTTATAGGGCTAGTGACTTTTAATTTTTCTCCTTTTTTCATAAACAGCTCAGTAAAACTAATCACAGTGTAAGTGAACTATGTTAGGATGCAAGTTCTGAGGTTTGATGTGAATAATGGGTCCTTTGACCTTGCTTTTGATAATCAGTATAATACACTTTTACATTATTATTCATTGCAGTGGTGTTTACTGGAATAAATACTTCAAGTATTAAGCACCTCTTCAGTAAGTTTTCCTCATTCATAATGCATGTTTAAAATTGCCTCCATTTAAATACAAACAAATAATTGGGGTTTGTGGCACAGTTATAAATGAACAAATTGCCTGTTGTTTTAAATGTGGAGGTTTTTTTTCTTTTAACCTGAGGGCAAGATGTAACAGATTAACAAGGTACATGCATTATTTTTTAGTCCAGTATTTAATTTTCAGAAGAAAGTTAATATCCCTTATTGAACAGAAAGCATTGGAAGAGTACATAGTATTTGCTTTTTGTAACGTAGCCTCTAGATTCTCCTTTTCATGGGATTTCAATTACAAGTAATTTATCTTTTGGTAATTTATCTGTATCATTAAGTAGTTTATCTTCTTGGTAAAGTAATCTATAATTTAATAAACTTTAAGTATCACATTTTATAGGCCCTAACCAGCAGTACATTTATACACCTGGCTCACTGGTTTCAACATAGATTGAAAGACTGGCATTTGTGAAACTAACAGTGAGCAAAACATCCATATTACGCAATCTCTCAATTATCCCAGTTTTTAGTGCTGGTCGTACCTTCCTGGGGATCAACAAGCCAGTCAGTCTTGCTCCTCAAGAGTCTCTCCCTGCGTCCAAGCGTTCTGAACACTGAGGAGGAAGAAATCCCTACATAGCTGTGTTTTGTGATAGAAGAAATGCCGATAAAATCCAACACAGAATTCCCATTAGGGATGCAGCCTTATGAACTGGAGGTGCAGTGGTTCAATCACATCCCAGGCCTCCCAAAACTACTGTTGGTTGGCCCAGAGAGCTTCATTCCAATACCACAAAAACATTTTTGCATGATACTACAAATACAGTTAACAGATCACTATCATGTTTAATCTCAGTTGCGTTTGAGAGTTCGCACAGCTAAGATAATTCTTTTTTAAATTAAAAAAAAAAATCCTTAAAGCTCTTCCAGAACAAGTACATGGAAACAATTACCTGGGGCATTATATTAAAGACTTTTTGAAACATTTAAGTGGGGATGTCTTGTAGCAAGGAATTGGAAGTGCTGTCATGACAGTTTCCTGGCCTATCTCATTAAATCAAATCAACTAGATTACACAGTTGAAAATCTGTGCTCGGTGAGTAGCTATTGATGGCCTTTTGATGAACTGTGATTATAAAGCATACAAGGTCTTGAAAGGTTTGCCCCAATGTCTCATTCTGTACGTGGTTTTTTTATTTGTGGCTGTAATTGAAAGCACAAAGAGAAGTGGTGAAACTGCAGCTTATGCCATTTTGAAAGCAGCTGCTAACACTTCTGAAAGCCTGCTTCTATGGTAGGCATGGGATAATCTTGTTTTTTTTAAAAATCAACAAAATAAAATTCAGTAGACCAGTACACTTAAAGACTATACAAAATACTAACTACGAATAATGAAATAGATTTGTAGGACTCTAATGGAATCAAATCTAGTATCAATCAACAACATAGTGCTGAGAGACATTTGGTCTTTATGATAATACATAAGAGACAACAAATACAGGGTTGGTTTGGGTTTTTTTTCCTGCAGTTAAGAGGCTACAACAATGAAGATGCTACACTGAAGAACTCTCAGTCTATTAAAATGTGTGTAAAACCAATGGTAGTGTTCACTGCAGGAAGGATTAAAGTATTTAGCTTAATTTGCAGAAAAAGCTTAAAAAACTGTTAGGAAAAGCTTTCTACTTTAAGGGAGGGGAGTAATGGAACACATTACCTATTGAAACAGATTCCTCAATCACTGCATGTTAGGTGTTAAAGTAACTGTTAATACGCTTTGCAAACTGTTCACTCAGAACAAGGCTATAAACTAGTTGTCCTCTGGAGATCCCTTGCAGCCCCCTACATGTTATAATGTATACAATATATACACCGTGTCCTCATGGCTTGTTAACCTTCCGGATATTACTAAAATCCATAGAATGTAATAATTTCATATCAGTTAAGGAGTCATTGTTTTTAAAGCATATTCAATAACTGTAGCAGTCAAACAATTGGTAAGATTTTAAACCTAAAAATAATTTAATCTTGAAACTCTACCTTCATGAAATATGTCTGAATAAGTTTTAGAGTAGTTGGTACAATTGAAAACATTTACTTGGAATTTAATATATTTATAGCAAGACAAGCAGTTTTCTTACCTGAAATAATACCACCACTGCCTCCTATAGGACATTTTAAAGTTTTACAGTGCTCAAATACGGGAAGGAAAAAAACCTGCAACCACCTTCTCTGCTCGTTTACAACATAAACCTTGGGTTTATAGTGCTTTTATACGGATATTTTCACATGCTTGAATTTAAAGCATCAAAAAACCCCAAGTTCTTATTTTGATGAACAATGACGTTTTTAATTTGTTTCTACAATTTTTTTTCATTATTTCCAGAAAAAGTAACAACGTTATACAAAATAAATGGTTGCATGACATGTAGCCAGCAACCCTGTATGTTTGCCAGTAACTGTACCATATGCATAGAACTTTAACTAGTCTTTGATAGTGTCATTTAATCTGTTAAAAAATAAATATCAAACTGGAATCAAAATACATTTTATTAAGCTACAAAAATCTTATTCCTTTCAAACCTTCATAGTGTACTCAGCAATTTCAGTTAAGTAAAAGTCAATCTGAAATCTGAAAGAACTTATATTATTTTTAAGACTAGACTATAGTATCTATATTACCGTGCACATTCCTTACTCCTTCCCATCAAATCCCATCGCTGGAACAGGGTACTGTTCTCTGCTTGGCATATCCACGTCAAACACCGAGCCTTATAGCCAGATGCATGACAGGCAGCCTACAAGGAAGCAGTTACTAATCGGCTATAAAAGGATCATTTACATCAACACCCAACTACTTACATCAATAAAATCACCGGCAGAATTGCAGCTTCACGAGCCTTGCCAACGATGAGCAAACATGGAAGCCAAAGTACAATTCTGATTTCATGTCATGTTTGAAAGTGCTTTGCCTCTTTATACAGCTCATTTGCACATCACAGCAAATCAAACCTGTATCTAATGAGAAACACCCCTCAGGGAATAGTTTAGGCCTTCTCAGGTGGATGTTTTGATCATTACTGTGCCATCCAGATCTCGGGCCCAGCAGTCTCTCTGAGAATCTGTCCTAAGCACTGTAGGTCATCTTTTGAAACCAGCCAGCAAGGACAGGGTAGTAATTCATTCTTGCTACTTATTTTGTCAGACTTCACCAAGGAGGCACTAGCAGTTCCCTGAGCTACCAAGTTTGACCAGCAGGTTGCCTCATCAGCTTATTCAGCTCTAGGGAACACTTCTGTCAGGCCTGAGCGTTCTTCAAGAATATTCTCCAGTTTCCAAAATACAATACTTAAGAGAGGCTAACAAAAAAAGAGAAAGAATATTATTTAATCTAAAGCTAAACTAGTATTTGCAAGAAAACAATTACTTTCTTAAGGTCAAGATTAAAAGCACAGTAACATTCCTGCAGGTTGCTTTAAAATTTTATATAATGTAATTTCAATACATCAAGTACTTTAAAATTCTGCCCTGCCCCACTCCCCCCCCCCTCCAAACCAAACATTTGGTCAAATAACTCTACAAATTATGGTAAGTGTACTATAAATAATAAATTACTTTCTTGTGAATAACTGGTTAAATGAACAATTTTGCCAATGTTAAATTAAATGGTTTCTTTTTAAAACTACTACTTAAAACTATTTAGAAGCCTTCCAAAATTATTTCTTATGTCTCTCTACATATCAGAGGCCTCTTAGTTTGGAAAAAGAAACTATTTGCCTGGGTACAAAAAGTACAAATTTTTTTCTTAGGGTCCTAGGTGACACGTAACTTCTAGGAATGCTCCAACACTAGAAACCTACTACAGAAATAACAAATAATAAATAATAGTTGCCTTTCATCAGCCTAATATTCCTCTTGGTCCAATCTCCACCTGCGTTAGGGCGCGATGTGAGAACCCAATCCCAGGGTAAGGTACTAGGGAGTCAGCTTTCCTCAGAGCACCAGTAAGAAATCTGCCAGTGCCTTGAAGCAGTCTGGAACTTAAGATTTTTAAATAAATATTTCTTTACAGACTTGATAAATTATTTTGAAAATCTACTTACCCCCTCAGAGATAACTTTGTAGGAATATTATGCTTTGTATGAAAATGGGGGGGGGGGGGGGGGCAGGTCTGCACGATTTTTCCTTTCTCTACTTAATTGGACAAACATAAAAACTAGAACTGTAAGGTAGCGTGCTGAGTACTAAGCTCTGACCTTACCAAAAGCACTGGAGAGCACGTATCTGTTTTTTCCTACATTAACTTTGCAGTCTTTCCATACACAATTAGAAAGACAAGTTAACTCAAGCTTTTCTTCAGAGGAAGTCCATTCACATTTCTGTTTCAACCCCGTGATTGCATCCATGCACTCACCCACAGTGTTTGGTTTTGGTTAGTGGAGGGTTTTTGGGGGGGATTGGTGGGTTTTTTTGAGCTACTTTTTTGTTTTGCCTAAAAGAGATACTCCTCGATAGAATTACTTTGCAGCTTTAGAAGTAAAAATAGCAGAACTAAAGCTAAAAGGAGAGGTAGCAAGCCAGGGAGCCAAAAGGGGCAAAGAGCAGCCTGGAGGGAGCTTCCCAGTTTCTCCAGAAGCAGAGGGAGCCCCAGACTGGGGACCACCAACCAACACAGCCCTGCAGAGCAGGCTGAGGACTGGGAGGCTGCACAGGATGGCCCCAAAACACCCCGGGTATGTGTGGGTTGTCTGTTTCTCAAGTAACGGAAAGGAAAGCAATGATGCTTGGAAGGCAGATCTCCAAGAGGCGACAAGGCCCAAGGCCCTCAGCCGGTTTTGGCTCTGGCAACCCAGGCCAGCTCCTGACTGCGCTCTCCCTCCTAAAACCGTTAACCTGAACCCTCTCCTAAAGCACAGCTGCAGACCAGCCCTGTTCCACAACAGAGGAAAATCTGCTGCACTGAATTCAATGCACACAACAAATAGGCTTTCTGCGACACCAACAGCAGCAGAGAATGGTGAGAAAGCCAACTTGTGGCTATCCTCTCTTCCCCAGAGCCCAGTATCCCCTCCCCTCCCGAGGATGCATTCACAGTGAGTCTAGTACACATCTACATGTATTATTTTGATCATTAATAATATTGTCCAAGTATGTAAAAAAACAGACCGAACATTCTAAGAAAACTCCAAAGATTTACTGAATTTACATATAGAATAAATGCAGCATCTCAAGATGTAGCTTTATAGTTCATCTATTGAAAGTAACTTCAGCCTGCTGCATGTGTCAGATGCTTTTTCACTGTTGCTCTCTAGTTTTGCAATCCGAGATCCAAACTGTACAGCCCTTTTTGGCAAAATGGTGGAGGCTGCAAGGCCCAACTCCTTGGCTGCAAGGCGCAGAATCAATTTCTCACCAATTCCTCGAGGTAAAGTCAAGTCAGCTTTTTCTGAGATGGGCAGAGAATTGAGGAATGAAACAACATCTTCGTCAAGAAAAGGAAACCTGAAGGAAAGATACAAATGGGCAAAGACCCTTTAAAAACTTCATACAAATAGTCTCAGTTATCCCCTTTGCCCCATGCAAAGACCTGAGTCTGTGTCAATTCCTAACTATAGATGTAACTTAAATGTTAGTGTCATAGTACTATGACAAGTCTCCAAAGCAATTACTGTCTTGGAGAAAGAAAACATAATATATCATGTCTAAATACAGAGGCCTAGAAGTTTTCAAAAGTCAAGCTAAGAAAAAGAGTAAGAACAAGCATCAGAAACGTTGGGTTTATACAAAACAATTATGAAGAAAATCAGAAAATACAATGGAAGAGCAAGACAAAATAACACTTCTCAAGGTAACTTCTAAGTATTTAAAAACACTATAGGAAGCTACGCTGTAGCTGTGAAACAAAACCAAACATTTACAGAACAAATACTGACAACATTCCAAATTCCAGGCGTTCATACCTAACTGCATGCACGAATGGCAGCATTGCCCATCCACCACTGCAACTTGTTTATTGCTAAACTGACCATGTGCAGCTAAGAACAGATTTGGAAACACACTAGCACAAAGGGCACATGAAAAGACTTTTCATGCACCTGAGTGGTCTCTGCTACCGGACAACACCTAAGGAATCTTTTGCAAGTTGGTAGTAGCACGGAGGAAGTAAACACAAATAAAATAGGTCTTTAACTATTCTGACTTAACATCCAGGAAATGTAGTGGATAATGATCATGCCTTTACTGCATGGACAGGAATACATGGTTTCTATGTTATGTAGTCATTCTCCAAAGTCACTCCCCAAATGACCACACCAGAACCACTTAAAGTGATAAAACCAACTTAGTTTTGCCTATTTCAACATCTGTTGCTGCTTCTTAAAACTTCTAGATAAAAGTCCAATATTCAGTCTGCCACATTTCCTTAAGTAACATTTCCACAGTACTACAGACCACTTCTTAAAAACCAAACCAACGCACAATACAGTACAGTAACAAAACTGCAACAGAACTTGAGACAACAAAATGCATAGAAGTTTCAATTAAGCTTTCTGTTGGAGTGTTACAAGCACAATCTAACCAGAAGAACCAGCTTTGCTTCAGGTTAAAACAATAATACCTGGCTTCTTTTCCGTGATCACCAATAATCCTGTCATCTCTACCAAGATTTCTAGAAGAAATGCGATTTAACTCCATTTCAAGTTCTTTATTCAGACCCTCTAAGCCATATTTTTTGAAGCAAACACGATGTCGAGAATACCCAGCAAGCTGTTCATCTGCTCCAATTCCTGTAAGCACAACCTAAGAAAACAGAATAAAAGAAAACTTAGGATCTATGCAAGCTAACAATATGTAATGATATGTAATGGATCTTAAATGTTTAACTACATCTTATGGAGAATAACTTTAATACACATCATCTAAATATATCACCTCTCATGATGGTATGTGCCTTATGTATTTACAGAGCCTGAAACAGCTTCCAATAAAGCCACTGAAAACTTGAAATAGGTTCACCATCAGACCTAAAAGTACACGCAAACATTTCTACTGGTGCAAGGAAAAAACACCAAAATAACGCCGTATGTGTCACAAACACAGCAGTATCTTTGAAGTATGTCTTTGTTAGTTTCTATTACAATAAACAGCATTTGTTAAACACCAGCCTTTATCAAAAAAGTTGTTGCTGAAGATTACGTGGTATGCCATGTGTTCTAGTTATCTGAACGTACACCCAGATTACCATTAATTTACCAGGCGCATTATGCAAAGTGTAAGTGTCCCATATTGTTCTGTCTGTTCAGTAAATACATAAAATGTTATCAAGAGGAAAAAACACTACTACAGCTGGTCCATTACTGTGCCTTCAACAGCAATTCACTATGAAAGTGGAAGTCTCTTAACTTAAACAGGCAAGCATATTTTACTAATCTGACACCAGCTAGCGGCCAACTGATTTTTTACCTGTGCACAGCAGTAATTGATGGGAAAATAAAACGTAAAGAGCAAGTGTTACTAACTCATGACCCATTTCAACATATTCCAGACCTAAGATGAATTTGTATGTTTTGCAAATCTGAGATGCACATCCTGAAGTAGATCAGTCAACTAAACCAACTGTGTTCTACAATAGTAGTTTTTAAGCAAACTATCGCATTTATTGGGTTTATTTTTGTGGGTTTAGGATCTAGCAATTAGGAAAAAAAGTAACATGAACCTCAACAAGTAAAAGGTAGCAGTGGACTGCAAATTGCTGAAATTAAACAGTTCATTCTTATTCTTCCCCACACAAACCATCAGGGAATCAGGAAGCGAGAAATAAGAATCAAATTCCCAAGAAAATAATCTCGACACTAAAAAGCCTTTACTTAATATTACCTATATGAAATTAAGTTACAAAAAGGAAAGAGCTACTTTTTTTAGTTCTGCCATTCAATTAGACTCTAATTACAAAAAAAAATCCAAGTAGTCATCTTTTCTGCCATTGTAATTTGCTATTTTGTCACATAAATAGCATGCCTAAACAAAGACTGGTAACTTTACAAGAGCTGGGATGCTGGCACAAACAATATTACTTAATAATTAATTAACTTTTATCTCTATATTTGTTAACTTATTCAACTTGGACTGAATAGCTCTTACCCACTACTGGAGTTGAAACACCCAAAATGATAGATGATGGTTATTATTTTTTTCCCCCCAAGTCATACTGTTCCTTATCCAAGCTCAATGAAAAGCCATACACATTACATGCTGAAAGAACCAAATGCAGATTTTAACTCCACAATTACACAAAGATGATAATTACAAAGCTATTCCACCTTCTGCCACTGAATTTCAGAAGCCTTATGAATATTACAGACCTCTGCCGATTTCTGAAACAACAGAACTGTTTTTACATTCACAGGTCAAGCATAAGGCAGAAAACAAGAAAAATATCAGTACCTTTGCCACACTTTTATATGGCTTCAGTTCTCCTTGGTTACTGATAAAACCCTCCCCTCTGGAAGCAAACCAAATTGCACAGCCAATGCTGTCATCCAATACTGAATCCAGTGGATAAATTAGGTGATTAATGCATTGTTGCCTCAATTTTTTCAATTCCTCTAGTGTAACATTAATTTCCACAAAGTTCCATGTCCTTGAAGGGTTAATGGCTTCTAATTCTTTCAGTCCTGCCCTACCAGTGATTCTGTCTGGAACATCAAAACAAGATAGATGAGCACCAGTTTTAGCACCAAGATGTTGACAACTTTCTTGAGGACAAAGCAAATCAAGCTGTGCTTCCCGGTTGGTATCTTTTTTAGTGGTACCCTTTAGCTTAGCTTTTTCTTTTATCATGAAAGCTACATTGAGAAGATCAATCGGTTCCTCTAAAGGCACATGTTTATCAGCAAGGGCTGCAATAACCATAGAATCAATGCCACCAGAGAAGAGTACCGCAACATGTGCTTTCCTGTTAGATATGCTTGGAACTTCTCTTGTTTTCTGATCTTCACCTCTAAAAAGAAATAAAACCCGTCTCTTCACTGCTTCATTTAAAACATCAAGAAACTGATGGACTAATTTCTTCTTGTGTTCCTCTGCAACAAATCCTTGAAGGGTTTTTACAGAAACCATATGGATATTATTGCTAATATCAGTGCCTGGACATTCACCCGAAGCTTCAGGAATTGTTTTATTTAAGGGTATAACTGGTGCTCTGAGGCATAGTTTTGATTCATTCATCACAAGATGTATGTGGTTCGGTAAATCTTTTGAAACTTGGTCCAGAACACTAATGAATATTTCTTCTACTGTTTTCTCTGTGCAGCTATACTTCCATGGAAACAACGATAAAGACAAAGATTTAGCTGCTGCACAAGCTTTGAGATCAATTTTGAAAATTCCAGATGCTGGGACTTCTTGCCATTGGTTACCTGATTTGGAATAAACACTTACTGATGTGAGACAGAAAGTACTGTCAACCTCATTACCAAACTGCCAAAGCAAACTACGACGACCAAAATAATCTCTACCAAACCACAAACTGTGTCTAGATGCTTGATAATAAATAAAAGACCATGGACCCTGAACTGATGAAAAGAGTGACAAAATGTCCACTTCACTACTGCATAATGCAAGATGACGAAACATTACTTCAGTGTCATTCTCTAGATCTCCTACATGCACACCATTGAAAATTTCTCCATTCCAAAGAAAAATATTGTTATTGGCATCTTGCAGAGGCTGAGGAGTCAACAGTCCCCTCAAGTGAAGTACATGACCAGAAAACAGACACTGATAAGAGAGATCAGAAGCAGCTTTTATCAACCGTTGGCTACTGTCTGGTCCTCTTCTTCTAAGACGGCAGAGCATGCCTTCGTTAAAGAAATCATGAATAGCATGCTGGCTACACAAGGTAACAACACAACAAATACCACACATGGTGACTCTGAATTCAGATGGACTATTTCTTGATTTTGGTCTTTTCTGAATTTTCCATCTCCTGATGTGCCTTCTTTAATTCATCTAATGTATCTGTATAAGAGAAAAACCATGAATAATCAGTTTCATAAACTGATAAGTTTATGAGTGAGTTTATGAGTAGATAAGTTTGTGTGTATCAATGAAATGAGTAACTCCAGCCACTTATTCAACTAATGAGGTAAGCATGAAACGTTAAGTAACAAAAGTCCTATGTTTGTGTTATATTAATACTATAGCTCACTGTAGCTTATTCTTCTTTCATTATACAAATATTACAATATTTTTTTTCTCCTAAAGACAGCCACACTACAAGATTAAGTATTAGGGGAATGGCCAACTATTGCCTATATTGCCTGTATGATTTACACATTTGAAATAACAAGTGAAATGTCAACACTATTAACTCAAATCAAAGGAAAGAGAATCAAAGTAGCAATTGTTCGTTCCAGAAAATAAATTTATGCATTTCTAAGGTTTGTTCAATTGTCAACTCTCTTTATCATCCATTCTCCTATCTTCATAATCCTACAGATCCATTCCCTCAGCTACCTAAAGATTACTAGCTTAACCTCCAGTTTAACTTGTCTTTATTTTCTTCCCAGTCATCCCATGATATTTTTAGGTGTTTTTGTCCCGTTAAAAAAAAAAAACCAACAAACCAAAAAACAAAGCACTATACAGCTTCCCAAAGGGCACTGAGCACAGTGACACCTCTCCTGGGCAGATGCTCTCCCTCTTCCTACATCTTTAGCACTTGCTCTTTTACCACATCCATGGATCAAGTGGAAACACTTTCACATTAATCCAATCCAGGAAGACAAACACCCGTCTGAAGTCTACTTCGCATTTGATACACAGTTGCCAGTTTTTTATTTTAATATAACTTTGAAATCATTAACAGCTAAGGCTGCAAACTTACTTTTGCATTGAGACAGTGTTTCTGTTCGGTCTACAAGGAAGAATATGTTGCTATTGGGTTGCTGCCTGTAAACTTTCTGTAAAAGAGAAACAATGTTGCATTAAGTCAAAGCAACAAACTTGGGCAACCACACTGCAGCACAAGCTGAGGTAGGTCCACTGAGACAGCCCTTCACTTTCACACAAACAGGGTAAGTTCTGCCCTGACACCACCATCATCCTACTGTCGTACCATCAAAAACATTTTATGATCAATCCATGTCTATTCTGCATTTCTCTCTTCCTCATATGTGAGGGAACACTTTCTATTTAAAAATGCGTACACATGAAAATTAAGAATACTTGATGAAGGCTTCTGATCAATTCAAACATCTTAACAAAATAACTCAGATAAAACATAAAAAGACCCAAAACCCCAACAACATACTGTGTTACACTGTACAAGTGTACATAATCAAATAATTTGTAGGACAAATCACTCCGAGAACAGCAGACCATATCTGTATTACAACAAATCAGAGACAGTGTGCTCCGATTCTGTTTCCCCTCTTGCCTCTATGCTTGTTTCTCTGATGCTAAAATGAAATTGTCAAAAGCAAATTTGTAGATACTTACCCGGTTCTTCTTCAAATTAGAAAGCTCATCAACTACAACCTTCTGCTCTTTAATCTGAAAGGCAAAAGATACACTTCAATTTAATTATTTTATAATGCTGGTGGTGAACAGGCTTACTGATATTTTATGACAACTACATGCACATATAGCTGTTTTCTCTAAACAGACCATTGTGGAAGTAGATATAAACACATTTGAAAAAAGAAATACTTAAAATAACTGCTCTAGAAACAGGTTATCTTGCATGGATTGATATTTCTCCTATCCTTAAAAGCAATCATTACTGGCAAGTCACAGTACATCTAGCTATTTACAATCTGAGACCACATTTTTTCCCTCAGAAGAAAAAACTGTACAGAACTAATAAAACATTAAATAACTTCAGAAAACAAAATCTAGCATAATATCTACAACACGCTTCATAATCACAGATATTTCTCCAGATTCAAAATGAAACCAATAAATACCCGAACGCCCTAAATCTGTATTAAGAGCAACAGAAGTTTTTCCATTGCTCTGGAGTTTTGCACAAACTTCCTTAGGGGGATGTGCCACCCTGTTCAACTGCACTGGCAGAGGTGGCAGGTATTCCCATATTCTTTTGCAGTGACAGCTGTGAATGCTAAAGAGCCATCAGGAGGACCATCATAAAAGCCAAAAAAAACCCCCAAACCCCCAAATCTGGTCAGAGGGCAATTAGTGCCTTTTGTTTGAAAAAACAAAACGGTTTTCTTTATTCTTCCTCTGTCTCCTGGAATTGGTGCTACGGTAGAAAGCTGCCACAGAATTCAGTTAGCCAATCTGAACGTGGCATACAGAAAAGACAGCTTTCCCATCAGCTATATGAACGTCTTATATGTACAATTCCAACAGACAAAACAGCAGTGTCATCTTTTGCTAAGGACTACACCAGCCACTTAAGGATAACTGAAGTTACAACCTGCCATACTATTACATCTTAGCTTTACAGCTTCCCAGGCAATCAAAAATACCACTGACTTTACACAGTATGGCCACATGGAAAAGAAGTCATTTTTTGAGGGAAAGCAGCTCCATAGGACTTGACAGGTTTCAGACTAAACAAAGTTATTGGCACTATGGAAAACAGAGCAGATTTAGGAGTGCCAGACTGTGGCTGAAATCCCTTGGCACTTTTTGAGCAGATACAGCTGAAGTAGATACTACAGAAAAACTTCACGGTGACTCACCTGACTTTTCAAGCTCAATTTAGAGCAGTAAGAACCAAAAAAACCCATCTTGACAAGAGAGCCAACAGCGTCGCCGACAAGCACTCGCTACACGACATACGCTCCCCGCCGAGAACCCCCTACCAGGAGCCCCGGCTTCCTGACAGGACTCGCCCGCCGCATCAGCGCCCTGATCACACCCGAGGCCGCAGGGCCCCCTCAGCAGCACGGCCCCGGGCTGCGCAGCCCAGAGCACCCCGGGGTACGCGCCGGGGAGGCAGGGCCGCAGCCTCAGGCCGCCCCGCGGCGCTCCCCCTCCCCCGCCGGCAGCAGGCCGCCTCAGCTCACCCTCCGACTCAGCTCCTCCTTGTGCCGCAGCTTCGCGCTCTCCCCCTCTTCCTGTCGCGACGCCCGACACGACATGGCCCCTCAAAGCGGGCCCCGTCTGCCACACAACGCCACCGGCAGCCAGGCCCCTCCGCCGCGGCGAAGCATGCGCAAGCACCAGTCAGCACTGAGCACGCGCGGGGCGGGGCGAAGCGAGGGGAGGCGGGGCGAGGCGGGGCGGGGCACTGCGGGGCGGCGCGGCGCGGCAGCCGATGGGGGTGTGAGTGGCAGGAATGCGTGAGGCGACTCGCTCCTCCCGGGGCCGGCCGCGTCCTGCCGCGTCCTGCCGCGCAGGTAGAACTCTCGGGCCTGGGTGAGTTCTCACCTTGTCCCCGAGGCGCTGGCAAGGCTCAGGTGTTTGGCCTGTGGGCCTTGTGGAGCGTGAAAAAAAACCAGATAAAACGAAAAATAAAAGGAAGTGCTTTGCCTTGAAACTGTTTGATGTGGTGGTGACCCTGGGCTGGAGTCGGGCAGCTTGCGCTGAAATACCTTTGTGCAGTTTGCTTAAAGGTGTTCTAGGGGAGAGATGAATTATATAACATTTACAGATAATAAAATTATATGTTTTCCTCTTGGGTAGACGATAGCCTTAACAATTCTCTGTTTCTTCCATTCTACTATAGATACATAGCAGTGATGCACCTGTCTTTATAAATATGTTTAGGGAAGTTAAATGGCAGGATGATAATAGTGTGAGGACAAATAATATTATTGTGATTTGCTATCATAAATAAATTTAGGTTGAGAAATGGTGAAAGGAGCCAACTAGTGTGACCAGAAGGTTTTGAAAATGTCTTTCAATCACACCTGAGGAACAAAAAAATTAAGACAGAGGTTGATTTAATTATGAAAGGAGTTACATGCTCTGATCACTGAGTTAGTTGGTGAATGAAACATATCTCAGGAAAGAAGTCTGCTGATTTTCATGGAAAATGCTTTATATATTTATTAATAAAGTATTAGTGGATATCGGTGGGGAGTTTGGGTAAGATTTTGCCAAGGTGGTTAATGTAGGAACATTACAGTTCTTGTTTTGTCTCATGTTATCCCTTTTGCTCTTTTTAAATATTGTGTAATTATTCTAAAGACTCAAGAGTCATTCCAAATATACAGACTGCTACTGGTAGCTCAGTTGGGATAGAAATCTCATAAAATCCTACAAGCCCTTGTGCTACTGACTGTGCTGCAAACGTTGTGCAAATCTTCATGAATTACTTGAAATATTTGCTCCTTTAAGGATGGTAGGAGTGTTGATTTTTGTTGCTTTGTGATTTGTGGCTCACACAATCATATGTATTATGTATTTTGGTAATACTTAGAGCTTGTGAGTAAGATTCCACCTTGTTTTGGTGGTACCCATGAGCTTGGCTGGAATGTCTGTGATGTTGGTCGGAATTTCTGGCAGTGGTCTAGGGAGAATAAGGATTTTGGCTCCTAGCAGAAGCATGAAGAAAGAATTTGGCTATAAGAATGTTTGACAACACAGTGACTTGCAAATGTTACACTTACTTGCCTTCAACAGAAAGAGAAACTGAGGTTACAGCTTCATAAAATGTCAGTCTTGCTCTTCCCTCCACCTTCAGCCACATGCTGCTGCCTCCACCCTCGCATCGACATGGCTGCTTGCGGGACTGTGCGGGGAGGCAGGTTAGATAGCTGATCCGCCTTTCTCCGCAGTGTGCCAGCGCTTATCTCTTTCTGCCAGTTCCAAAGCAGATTAACTAAAGGTGCTGGGGGACCGTTGCCTAGGAGCTGGAGAGGTTCTGGGGCTTGTCCTTCAAATTCTACAATAAACATGTCTGGGTCACATATCCAGTGTGCTTTGTAGTTTGTCACTCTTGTTCTTTAATCTGAGCGCCTCCTAACCCTCTGCTGCCTGAGTATGTTATTTGCTGTTGATACGTTACAAAGGTTGGTGATCAAGTAACCCGGTAATCAAAGTGTAATTTCTGTACTGATGATCCTTTTCATGTTCAGTAATAAATATAGTTAATGTTTATTAATCAAAAACTCATCACTGCTTCTGGGAATGTTTCACTGCTTGGCTTATAAGAGAGATGATAATGGTCTTGAGATATAATAGTAAATGGGGAATGTTTTCAACTTCTGGTCTTACCATGAATTGTTGATTCTTCTACTGATATGGAATGTGCTTTTGATAAGTCCTTTGTAAAATTAATGGATTCCTGCAACATGGTTACTTCTGAAATTACATTCATATCCACAATAAGAGCAGCTGTTTAAAACTCAACAAAGGAAAACATCGGTACCTTTTATCTGTCCTTGCAGAGCTGTGACATCTTAATTCAACCTTATTTCAGGGATGCTGTAGTTCAATTTTTTGCGATGTGCTTGCACTGCTCTTCATGAGAGGTGGTGAGATGACTCAGGAGCTGCTCTGGCAATGAGGTGGGCAATGTAGTTCAGTGATTCATCTCTGGTCAATCTACTTGTGTCTGTGCATTTCTCTTGTGCCAGCTCTGGTGCTCTGAACCATTTCTAGTATGAAGCTGTTTTTAGGAGGTTAATAATGCCTGATGCAATGTTTACAAAGTATCAAGGAATATTTCAGAGTCTTTTAATGTCTTCACCTTTTCAGCATCTGGCATCATTAAGAGTATACAAAATGACACAAATTACCCCACAATCAATGTAAATAGTTACAAACCAGGCAGTAGTTACTGATGTCAGAAAATACAGGCATTAGCAAACAGGTGACTAAGACATTCTCAAATAACCAAGCTCAAGCTCTGACAGACTGTTGCTAAAAGCATGCTGAAAATGTTAGGCTGTCCTTCTGAAAACCTCTATCACTCCTGAACACCTCTTTTCAAGATGTTGGCAGTACATTTGTGTCAGATAACTTTACAGGTGTGAGAGGTACAGAGTAGTGTTGATAATGCCTTTAGGGCTTAGAAGTGCTACATTTCCGTGCTTTGCTGTGGGCTAGAAGTCTGCATGTGCTCAGTTGTGTATCTAAGCTGATGCTTGGTAACAGGTTAAGCCACAATAACTTGATTGTGGGTTCAAACTTGAGTCATTGACGAGGTTCAGCTGTACATGACTGTAATCTGTGGAAAAGTCATGCTCTAGAAAAACCATGTGTGAAGGTCCTTGGAACTAAACAGTACCAGGACGATTGTAACTCTAACGCTGGCCACAAGAGAGCAAGCTGAAACTGTGCTGGGTGTTCAGGAATCCAGAGATAGTCAAAGGAAGAATTGAGCCTGGGATACAAGGCAGGTAGATGAGGCTCCTAGAAGGGGGACAGCGTGGTCAGAGAGAATTTGCATTTATTAATTTCATTGTCTTTTTTGGAACATTTTCAGTTCTCATCCTGGGTTATTTTGCAGTCGGACATTGTAACATCAGAATCCATGTGAGTAAATTCTGGGAGGTAACACTGCTGTCAACATTAACTTCTCAGTTGAACGTATATTTTAATTACTTACTAACTCATACCAGTCTAAGAAAATTCGAATTGTTGAAATTAGTTGGGTTTGCTTTACAGTAATCCTTTGGTTGAGACATTAGGATTTGAAAGGAGTTAGGTTACTTTACACAACCAGGGATTGTGATCTATGTACCAGAATCTATATAAAGTCATGGTTTGTTTCCTTAGGCTAAGTGTCTAGATTATCAGTTGCAAAAGAAACCTTGCAAACCCTCTAAGCATTCTACTTTAAAAGTCCTGTTACTGCAAACAAAACAAGAAGTCTGAGCACTTTTACGAACTTGTACAGTCAGTTTTTTCCAGTATTTACTTCTGATACACTATTAAAGCAATCTGAGAACTCCTTTGCACAAAACTTCCACAGGTTGGATGTATAAAATTCTTAATTTTCTAATTAAAAACAGCATTTCATCACTTTCACATGAAAGATTTTAAGGCTGTTGTGAAAATAGCTGACAACTTGTGTAGCATCACTTTATCATTAGTCTTGACCATCTGATTGCGCTCCAAAAGTGCTGGACCAAGCAGTTTGTTTATAAAATACTCCCAGCATAGTTCTTTATTTGATGAATTAAATAGAAAGGGGTTTAAACCCAGGCTTTTCCAAGTCTACTCTGGGTTCTTCAGTGTGAAACTGAAGTAACTCTGATGAACACGAGGGCCTTTCTCCAGGTCTTCTGTTGCTGTGGCTGAGAACACAGTTTGACCTTTAGTTCTCATAATCTTTCCTTCCTTAGTGCAGAACACCTTATTGTGGACTTTGCTAGAGTTTAAAAGAGGGTTGGGAAGTTCATGTGAGTGGTAGTTTGACTTAGAAAGGTAGAACTAAAAGATTTGGTTTTGTCTCTTGTTTATGAACTCTCTTTTGTTACAGAGAGATCATAAGCTGGGATGGCAATCCCTTATGTGCTTTGAATAACCGACACGCAGGTTTACTATAGTAACAGTCTAGTTCGAGTATAGGATCAGATTTCCAGATACACATTTTGAGCACTGAATGTTCAGGGATCTTTAAAAAATCAAGTGCTCTGTCTTACAACAAACATTTTGTTTGAAGTATGAAGCTGGAAGCCTGGTGGCCTGAAATCCTTCTGTTGATGCTGCTAAGAAGCAGGGGTATGAGTGGCTTGGAACTGCTTGTGAACACCACACGGACCTACGCCTCATTTAAATTACTTTGGACTGGGGTATCTTGATGCAAAATGAGATTGGTGCTAATATTTCTGCCTGGCAAGAAAAGCAAAAGAGAACTGCACCCAATACACTCCGAGTAGAGGGCCAGCCTGCCCAGTAAGTATGCTTTTTGCAAGCTGGGCGAGGAAGCCTGAAGACAACTAGAAGGATAGTTAATGTGCTTGCTTCTATTTCCTGTTGGGAGTGCCTCCCTGACAATAAGTACTGTGTTTAATGCTATGTACACTGATATTTTCTTGAAGATAAAATACAGATTGCTTTGAAGGAGTAGGCAGGCCTGAGCAGGATGGGCTGCAGGTACAGAAGTAGCAGCTTGCTTGTGTTACTGTAATACGGGTCTCCTAGAACCAGGGACTTGGTCACCTTGGCTGAAATTGTGGGACTGTAACCTGAGCGTGAGCTTGGGCAGCCCAGCACATGTCTGAGTAGGCTGGAGAAAGGGGGACATGCCTTTGCAAGCGCTCTGAGGCAAGAGTGATGGTAAGGCTGTTTGTTCTAAGACGCCCAGTTGGATTAGGATCTTACGGAGATTGTTTTATTAAGTGTGGTGCGCTGAAGTGCTTTTTCTCCCTTTGTTCTCATTTTTACAGACAGTTGGACTTAGTGCTTGCTAGTGAGCAAATATAGCCACTTGGACACCAAGGAGAGATAATGTAGTTTTCCCAGCTTTGGAGAGGGGAGTTATTTGGAAGGAGACTCTTAGGTTTTCAAGTTCTAATGTTGCAGAGGCCATGTTGTCAGACTTTGTTGGACTTCACTTATTTTTATACTTCATTCTTTGTGTGTCTTACACTATGCTGAGGGCTTCCTGTTTACTCCTTGTCCTGATTCCTCTCTAGTTTTTTTTTTTGTTTTGTTTTGGTTTTTTTTTACCTCTACTTCTAGCTTTGGTACAAACCAACCTGCACACAGAGCAAAACAACCTGGGACCCAAATAACTTATATCTTACTAGAGCATTCAGTCTTGAGGGTTGTACTTGTTCACCATCATTTTATGATGAATATGATACTTGGTGGTCTGCTTTAAGTGTCCATAGAACTCAAAATGCCTGACTGAGATAGTTAAATACAGAGAAGAAATCTAAACCAAAGTTGTGTGAGTTGGAAGAGTGAGGAACAGAACTTTGAAGTCTTGGCTTTTCTTCACATGTTCTGCCTATTACTATTTCTGTATTTAGAATGAGGCTATTTTTGCTTTATGAAGCCACGATCAGAAAACTACCCAGTGCACAAAAAATCCCTGCACTGAATGGTGAATTTGCATCTATTTTAATTTTATTGCAGTTTTTATGTGGACTGTTTTAAACTACCATGCTTGCTTGGCAGCCTAGACACTTCATCTCAGTAGCTGGAAGGAAAATATTCTGATGAAGTTCTCATGGGGCAGCAGACCAAGGATTACACAGCTAGCAGAACTCTGGCAGAAAAGCTCACAGAATAGACCTCATGAAACACTTATTTTGGAATACCACAGCACAAAAGCATCTTCCATTTGTCATGCTGACATAAAATCTGAAGGCAAAACTCAATAGTAGCAAGTTGATGTGTCCTATGTATTACTATGATTGTCAACTTATTTAGAGTTTAAACATCACTGAGATTTAACTGTTCTCCTCGACTACCTTCCTGTGAAACACCATTGCTAACCCTATACTCTTCCCACTTTTCCAACCAGTTTTGGAGTAATTACAGCTGTTATGATTAAGGAAGAAGGATGTATAGTAGTACAAAAGGGCTGAAACTACCGTGAGTTGTAAGAATCTCATTTTTTAGAGAGTATAATAGCTCTCAAGAGGTCTCCTTCTGTTCCAAGGCAGAACCACTAGAAGCTAAGAAACCAGCAATGTAAATGTTGGTAGGCTTTGCATGTTAATAGTTTTGTCTGTAGCTGATGCAGTTCTTTGAAACTGCAGTAATCTTGACAGAGTTCCTAGTGTTCATAATGCTGATCTTTTAATACAACAGTCCACCGTTTGGAGCAAGAGTAAGCACAAGGGAGGGAGAAGCAACGTTACGTAATTCCTGGCATGTATTTTAACTGGTGGGTATTTAGCAAAACATTGACCATGGCTCAGAATTTGACAGTAGTTTAGGAAAGCTTAAAAAAGGTCTTTCTGACAGTGACACACATTAGCATATGTAAGAGAAATAGCCTAGATAAATCTTACAAGTTTGCAACAGTGAACATTTGAGTAACATAATTTTTATAAATATTCCAGCATTTCCTTAATGAAAGACACTGGTTATTTAGCACTTCTGAAATCAAGACAGTAAGGCAGCTGACTGGGAAAAAACAATCCCAAACTAACATTACATATCTGTAAGTTAAAAATCTCAGCCTACACACATTTTAAGTTCAGCTAGTGCTGTTAGAGCAAACTTTTAAAACCTTTTAAAAAGGATATGAGAGTATCAGCGTAACTTGACAGACATATTCAGAGGTAGTGCCCTTGGTAAGCAGTGGAAGTCAGAAATAAGAATACTGAATTTAGAGTGAACAACCTTTGCAACATTTTGCTTTCAGTCTCAACAGATTGAAGGTGACAGTTCTGTCAGTATCAATTTATATGGGCATGAAGGAGGAAAATTTAGAGTGGCTTAGCAGTAGTAGTGTAGAAACTAAACTATGGAGCTACACTTTTGTGGTAGAATTGCAAGCAACACAAGAAAGATGTGACTACATTTGATTCTCTCCAGACCAGAACAAAAAAAAAAGAGGCATAACAAATAATTGTAATCAAGGAACATAAATTTCTAAAATTATTCCAGTTGAAATAAGTAAAAGTTCTCTCAAAAGAAGGGGAAACTGGCAACCGTTCTTCATTCTCTGTGAACCAATTCTCAGCTGGTTTCCATCCTCAATGAAATGTTGAAAAATGATTATCAGGGAGATAATGAATTTCAGTCCTTGATATGGAAACTGAAAATAGGTACTTGAGGAGTGCGGTAGATTTTTCTAGTGTGGACTATGTGTAATGCACCAAGAATAGTCAATAACATTATCTCAGTCATAAAACTATGTCAGTACACTTATATCTGAATTACAGGACCAAACTGGTACAATGAAAATTCTGCTACTTCTGATACATAGCACTCTGTGGGGAAAAAACCGTAAGTAGGTTAGAACACGAGATAACACACAAGTGGCTGCAGGGTGTCAGATCAAAGGTCCGT
This sequence comes from Falco punctatus, assembly GCF_963210335.1. Taxonomy (NCBI): domain Eukaryota; kingdom Metazoa; phylum Chordata; class Aves; order Falconiformes; family Falconidae; genus Falco; species Falco punctatus. The sequence goes on from NC_137588.1 coordinate 4,722,261, forward strand.
CTGGCAATGTAGGCTGTCTCCATCCCTGTTTGATAAATGAAGCCCAGGAAAGAACATGCAAAGAAGTATACACAAGAAAACCCAGATTGCTTCAAATGCTGATTACATTAAAAACGGTGATCTATGTGGCAGAAGTTCTTTTGTTTTATGAAATTATACTGCCTTCTTTAACAAGATGAGATGAATTTGTCTCCTGTTTGCTGATCACAGAGGAGCTGGGTGTGTACTCTCTCCGAGTAGAGAAAGAAAGCACAGTGCTTAACAAAATCTCTTGGGAACTTGTTTCTTAGTTGTTGCAGGCGGACAGCTGAGCATTTGGGAGGAATTTTTAAGGAATAAACATTTCTTTGCTTCTTTTAACTCGTTAGACTAGGAGTACTACAGTTTTCTAGCACAACTGCGTGGAAAAAAGGAAAAGCAAGCCATTTTTTCTTTCAGTAACAATATACAGAAGTTATATTGCAGTAATAATGAGCATTTATAGTATGCAGAAAGTAATAAGTGGTAATTAATTAACCCCCAAAATGGCTGTTAACCCTCAAAATGTCGTGTGTAACATAGGTTAAATAGGGGACTGTGGTAAATCGATCTGCCTCATTCTCGCTGTTGATGTCGATGTTGGGATGACAATTCCGTCGCTGGTTTATTGCTGTGTGGAATGCACAAGGCTGTGCTGCTTCCCCTTGAGGCAGTGTTAGGGCTTCACGTTTTGTAGTTTGGAATTGTGGTCAAAATCCTCTTGTGAACAGTGTTCAAAACTTAAAAGGCAATTCAAAATTTCACCCCCCCTGAACAGCAGTGTCACAGGCTGTACCTGGCTTACTGATGAGCAGAGTCTAAGTGATAAGTCAGTCACAACTTTAAAGGATTTATACAGTATTCAGCACAATTAAAGCAGAACAGGCAGGTTTGGCAAATACCTGCTGAAGAGGTCTCGTAGCCAGCTCTTGGAACTATCCGATTTACTCTATTAGTTCAAAGCTACTGCAGAAATTGCATTAAGTTATCTGATTAAAAATTGTATTAACTAGATAGAGGTCATGATCTCTGTAAAAATCAGAGGAAGATGATTATTACTCTCCTTTTGTTGTACTTTTTATCTCAAGTATTTAATTGACTTGTAATCCTCTGTTAAGTAAGTCCATTAAATACAGTCTTACAGCTCCTTAACAGCACATAGAATCATTTAAATATTTTTGGATAAGAAATGAAGGCTCTAGCACTCAGTGCATGTAACTTACACCTATTTATTTACTGTATCTTCACACAGAGTGTTGCCAGGAGACCTTGTCATACTTGTTTTCAATCATGCACTAAACCAGACTCCAGCAGACTGTATGCTTTCTCATTTAGTGTTCTACCTTTATTTTTTTATATGCACATAAAGCATACTGTATTAGATAATAATCATCCTAGATATTCCTATTCTTGTTAGTAGGATTTCTTTATATTGTAGAATTCTATGTTTCATATGTATTTATGATGTCAAATAAGGAACTTGTAGTTAAACTGTGAAAACCCACAGATTTCCAAGTTCATGTTGTTCTTAGGAAAGAGTGAAGCAGAGATATAATACTGGAATTGTAGACAGAAAAGCTTATGAAATTGTTAGTGAAAAAAACCCAAGAATAACATTGAAAAATTGGCAAGAGCTGAATCATCTTAGAAGAAAGGTTTGGAAGCTGAGGACAGTGTATGAGAATTATATGCTAAGAAGAGATTGAGAGACTCTAAATAGCAAATCAGAGATGCTGATGCAATACAGATGCTGATTGGGTTTGCAAAACAGCTTCCCTACTTAAATAGTTCTAGATTTTTTGAATTTTTGTTTAGGTCCATGTATAAATCACTAGGAATTTGTCAAAAAGTGCACAAAAGCTTTCAGCAAGCTCTTGTGTTGAAAACCATACTGGTTTCGGAATTGAATTCGGACTTGATCAGATTCTGTTGATACATTATGTATAAAAAGCAAAACTACTGTAAACTATTTGGAAAATATTGTATGGGGAGTGGAATATACGGGAATAATTGGTGCTCTGCATAGGTGACAAGGTCGGGCTTATACGAGACCATAAACTCCTTCCAGGATGAAGCCCTAAGTGACAAGAATAGCTGTTCCCAGAGTGAAGAATTTAGAAATTTCTTATGAGAAGAGCCTGTCTTTTTAGCGGACCACCATTGTTTGAAATATTTAACAATTAATTAGAAGTTAAAGAAGGAAGTTAAGTGATACTAAATGCTTTAAAAAAACCCAACCAACCAACCAACAAAACCAACCAACCAAAAAAACCCCAACCCAACCAAAAAACACTTAAGGAGTATGGGAAGAATTTTAAATAGTCTTACACCTTAATAGGTGCTGTTCTTAGATCACTTTTGATCTGCCTTGCCTACTGATAAAAAATTTGCTCCTAGATTTAATGACTTCTGAGTATGCCAGAGCTTGTTTTGAAAAGAATTTTAAAATCATTTTGGAAAACCAATATATTTTTTCACGTTTACAGAAGCCATTAATACTAAACTCAGGTGAATTAAGACACTAGTAGAAATGGAACAGCAAAGCGGGGCAGTTTCCACATCAGATGTAATGAATCAAACCTAAATATACATCTAAGATCAGTTTACTATTTTCTTTCAGGCCCTACTCCATTCCAAAGCCATGCAGAATGCCTTAGTATTTATCTTGATAAATGTATTCAATATATACGTCATTATATTATCTTGATAAAATGTTCAGTCTTATTCAAGCTGCTTTTAGATTTTAAAAACCGAAGGTGTTTTTGTTTGATGGGGCTGCCTCAGGCACACTGCTGATGGAGAAAGCTGAAGGTCTGAGTCGAGTTACTGGACAGTTCAGTCCCTAGGCATTGCTAAGTTGTGAGTGTGTCTCATATCCTGATGCTGAGGATGATCAGAGGATATTGATGGTAAAGATTTTCTGTTCTAATATGTAGATAGGGAAGTGATTTGGGGGAGTGGGGGAGGAGGAGAAGGTTTGTAGTATTCAGCCTCTTCCCAGCAAAGCTTCTAATGACAGTTGCGCCACCTATTCTGCCTACGTATCTGGCCCTACACAGCACAACAATGAGGAAATACTTGCTAGATGATTGGCAAGATGATTGCTAACAGTGTTGACATTAATTATCTTTCTGATCTAACACTTCACTGGTACTATGTGCCTGATGTGTGGGAGAATATATTTACAATTGTATTAGTTAGAACTAGAAGAATGGTTGAATGGAGACATCAAATAGAAGGGATTGTTACCTCTTTTTAATTTAATTTTATAACAGAAAAAGCACTGATGGCTAGTGGGGTTGTAATATATTTAGAATGGAAAATACTGATGTTGTGCACAGTTGGTGGGTAAATTGTAATGCCACAGAAACTCCTTGTTTAAAATGCCGATTTTTTTTTTTTTAATAACTAGTTTTATGAGCACTAATATCTTTTGTCATAGGCTACGGTAGGACAAGAAGAACCAAATCTCATGCTTCAGCATATAAGGGGGTGTCAGAAAGCAATTGGTTAAGCCCTTCAGCCTCGTTCTGCACTAGCATGTGCCAATGCAACAGTGAATTGCACATCTACTGACACCTGCTCTGTAGTACTGACTGTTGGTCAGAGCAAGGCCAGAATGTCAGACACTTAGATGAATGTGATAGATCTGATGCCCCAGTATCAAATGTTCTTTTAAGAAGTCAACAGCAGAATGGCACAGTATCTTCTGCTAGACCTAACTACTGCTAGCTGTTCAGTAATAAAGCAATCTCACAAATGCCAGTGTAGTTTGAGTTGTCTTCTTGTATGGGAAGAAAGGCAGTTGGCAATGGTAGCCTTTGGGTATCATGTTCACTTTTGAGGCTTTTACTATGCTAATTAGCATGATTAATTAAAAATAGCTGGATTCATTGAAGTTCTTTGCATTTGCATTTTAGCATTAGATTTTTTGTTGTTTGGGTTTGTTTTTTTTTTCCATTCAAGCATTTGCTAGGGTTTTTACTGAGATACAACAAAAGGGAATTCTGCTTAGGCATGAATATGATTAATTTTTAATGATTTTCTATCTAGTGTGTGCTTAAAAGTAAGACTTTATAATACAGCTGTAGATAGTAAATAGGTCTTTTTGCAAGGATTTATTATATGTCTGTCAATTTCTGATTAGCAGAATAGATGGCTGTTGTTTTCAAGTAGCACTGACCTCATGCATAGAAAAATGATTTAGCAGCATTTCATTTTTTAATTCTTCATAGTTTGTTTCTCATCAAACAGCATGTAGTGTGTGCTTGGATCAAGTAGTTCTCACTGCCTTTGGAGCAGCTTCTGTATGATCCAATAGCAGGCTAAATATTTTTGGTAAACTTGGCAGTTGAGGTGAACAGGTCGAGGATTTTTTATTTGTTCCATGTTACTGTCATTTTATGTAAGACTGTACTTCTACTCTTTCATATTTGAAAGTTATTAAGCAGGCTTCCAGCTTGATGTTGGTGCCTTTTGCTTCATGTTTTTAGTTTATGTTTTATTGTGAAATACAACTTTACCTCTGCGAATTTTTAAAAATCATCACCAGCTCTGCAGTAGTATGAAGCAATCTCCATTTCCTGGCCTAACTTATTGCAAACAGCTGCAACATCCTGACTGAAAAGTTTGCATTTTATCGGAAGGAGGGAGTGTGCTGTAATTGGGCCAATATTCTGCCCTTGAGCATGCTGCAGTTTCTACAGATTTATCCAAAAAAGCCGTCTTCAGATAGGAAGGATTATTAATTGGAGGAAATTTCCTGGGTAACCCAGCCAGGTTTAGTGTGTACATTATGAAAGGCTCTTGCTATGCAGTAGCTTTATCCAGCAAGCTGTTTTCCTGCAAATAGAGATCTGATGAAAGACAAGAGTGCCACACCTCTCTGCATAGGTGTGGGAAGAACATTCATCATTGCTTTGTCTGGGACACAAACGATGTTGCTGATGTTTAATTCTCAGAGGTGATGAGCATCCTGGCCCCTGTCTCAGCAGGCACATATGCACACTTCAGAATGAATAAAAATCTGTATCATGAAGTATCTTGCTGTTCTTTTCTATTTCCCTAACTACTTCTTTCACAGCTGTTGCTCTCACTTTGGCTCCCTGCAGTTCTCAGGGTGCAAAATATACAGCCACTTACTCCAGTTACTGTTAGTTACTGTTTTGTTGATTATTTTGGCAGGAATGCTTGCACAGCTGCTTCATTTCTTTCATAAAACATCCCTGGGGACTGAAAACCTTGTTCTATGATAGAATGTTTTCAGCTTGTACTGAAGTCAGGTGGGAGCTCCTAATATCACTGTGCTACAGCCTTTTAGCCTACAGAATTTAAATACACCGTAAGATTGTTCGTAACATGGCAGTGTTGTTTGCTAATGCTTTACAATCCCCTGAACAAAGGTGAGGTTTTTTAAGTTTATAGCAAAGCAGCATCCTCCTTGTATTTTATTTTCATCACATTGCCACAGCTTATAATAGATGAACTCTGTAAAAAAAAAAAAAATCCACAAAAATTTCAGCTAGTTATGCCTCCTTAGCAGTATAAAAGCAAATCCAGAGTGCCAATATCAATGAGGATGAAGGAGGAACAGATACAGGAGATCTTTGGCAACTGGAAGCATTAATTAATTTCTTAGATGAGATAAAAGAAGATGCTGATGAGGACAGTGAAGGAGTGGAACAGGTTGTCCAGGGAGGTTTTGCAGTCTCCCACCTTGGAGGTTTTCAAGACCAGATTGGATAAAGCTTTGAGTAACCTGATCTCATAGCTGACCTTGCTTGGAGCAGGAGATTAGACAAGAAACCTTCTGAGGTCCTTTCCAACCTGAATTGTCCTATTATTCAAACCTTTGAGATCAAGAAAAGCTTGCAGGTGTCTAGCATCTCTTGAGGCCCATCAAAACTGTCACAGTCTGGCCTGATGTTTACCTGTGACATCTTTCTTTAACTCATTCCCCTTCTTTCCAGTGAGCCTGCTCACATCTGCTTCTGTTAGACGACCTGCATCTCTGTGGAATGCTACCAAAAACCCATTTGCCACGTCCACTGGTCTGCCTGAGACTCCTGTACAAAGGTTGTACTGATCAGTTATGCCCAGGGCTGCAACAGCATTTCTGTTTAACTGCCCTGAAGTTATACTGGAGAGAGGAGAGGACAAGGACATCGTGCACCATATTCGTTATATTTGCAGGAAGTCTAATTTTCTTTTCCATCCTCAACTACTGAAGTTAATTTCTTACCTCTTTCATGCTGATAATAACACTGTATGTGATCGATTAACCTGTTTTCCTACCTTCCATGCTCTCATCACACTGTTTGCAACAGAGTAAAGATTTTGACCTGGCTAGTCAAGCCACTTTCATCCTTTTATTCCAGTCATTCTTTAATTCCCATGTTTTTTCTAACACATAAAATAAATGAATCACATCTTGCATTTCAGATTTTACTTTTACTGATTCTGCTTCCCCTCTTGACCCCTCCACTCAACAGACAAGCATTCTTTTCTCCTGCAGCTACATTTTCTGCTGTACTGCTGCACAGTCACTGCTTCAACGGCTGTGCTTCAACCCACAATTCTTGTGCAGGTTGCACATGGCAAACGCATTGGGAGGGCACGCAGTGGTGAGAGGGCTCTGAAGACCTTCAGGGAAGGTGATGTCTGTCTGAACTTCAGCACCTCTTCACTGACTACATAAGAATCTTCTTCCCTTGGGAGAACTATAGTAAGGTTAGACACATTAGCTCTGTAGTTTTCAGTGTGACAAGTCCAGTACTGTTAGATAGATTTTATATATATATATATGTATGTATGTTTATAAAACAAGTAGGTGAGGAAAAATATAGTGGTAGACCCCCCAAAAAAAGCTTTGCCCAACAGCTTTGTTCCCTGAGGAGCACCCAGCACTGCGGACAGTATGTAAACGTGTTTTAGGTGTTAACAGTGTGACTTTTCCTCCCAAAGAACAAATGACACGTGAATCCTGCAAACTGCACACTTGGGATTTTTAGAAGTGCTCAGCATCCTGACACAAAGAAACCTGACTGGTACGACTGGGGAAGGAGCTCAGCTGAGTTTTAGCTCTTTTGAACTTCTCATTTTTTAATACATTAGGTCTGTAAACTGGATTACACATTTTTTTCCTATACAAACAATTCTCAACAAATAACCAAACACAACTAGCCCAAAGAACTGACCTCATTTTTGTGATCTCTCTGATTTATAATGTCACAACTAATAGAGCACTGGGTGCTAAGCCTCGGCCATTGTGCCGTTCAGTTGATAAAGTATCATCAGCTTATAACGGTCATTGTTCTAATATCACTCCGGGCACAATAACATCACTGTTCCCTGTCTCCTGCTCCCTGGCCTCTCTGTAGAGTTAAGCTTTATGTAATATGCATGTGATGAAACTAATAATAATATTCTTTGAATGCTGCATCCGCTTTCAGGTTTTCAGAATACTTGCTCGACATTCATGGATTTAACCTCTTAGTGACCCGTTAATTATAACACATAAATTAATCCTCATTCTATAGATGAGGAAATTGGAGGATATAAAACTAGACATGACTGCATATGACAGCACTCTGAATTTACTCTGCAGGACACTATTCATCCACAAATTTTAAAAGACTTTAGAACATCTCTTTTTATAGCACCGGAAACCAAGACAAAATACGTTTAGGAATTCACAAAAGACCTGTGATAGAACCAAAAATAAGCTCTGACCAGTGAATTATCACTCTACAGCTATCAAGCTGCTGATAAAGCATAAAGAAAAACGTGACACACTATTGCTAGGTTTTTCCTGGATTTAGCAGCACATGCGGTATTAGTTCAGTACCAGTACCAGTAGGTATGCAGCATAACGCTCGATATGGACTAACTTCTGAGCATGTACCCCCTTTCCTAGACAGACTGCGCAGCTTCTGCTCAACTCAGTGCTGCCGTAACCAGCCCGCTGTTAGAGACTGCAGTATGGGTGCACCCCGTATCCGTGACAAAGACCGAGACAGGATGAATCCAATATTACTGATTAACAAGCTGCCATGTCATTGCATTTTGGTATCAGTAGGGAGAAAGCAAGCAGTAAGTTATCAGTGGTTCCATCCAATTTTCAGTTAAGCCACTCAAGCCACAAAAATACAGTGGTTTTCTTCCATTTTCAGATATGAGTATTTAGATGGAACATTGCTTTTCGCAGCTTCTCAAGTGATGTTATGCGTGGTATTCTTGAAAACTAGCGATTGTATGCTATGACTTAGAGATACAGCCTGTGTTTTTCAGCTAGCTGTTATTACGTTTGCTAAATAATCACAACTTGCTGTCTTTTTTCCCCAAACATACATGTGTGCTTGGTTGTGTTCCCATTTGAAAATGGGCTGGACAACCCAGTTTAGGTGTGGCAAATAAAGCACATGCTCCTGCTTCCTACCTTGCAGAGATGATAAAGTATTTTTCACTGGGTTGCCCAAAACTAAAAACGTATTAGGCCATAAAAACAGATTTTGTCCCATCATTTAATAATATACTGGTCTTTCAGCAGGTTTTCTTGTTCTCCTTAGATTGAAAAAAATATTTCCTCACTGATTAGGTACAGGAGAAGCAGAAGTGGACTCATCACTTGGTTAGTAAGGCATGTCTGGCATTTCACGTACTACTTCACACTGAAGAGCCATTTTTTCTATTTCTGTGTTAGATCATGATTATTTGTCAGCAGCAGTGCCTGACCCGAACACAGCATATCTTAATTCGCTACAAACTGAACATATAGTTCAAAAATAGTTATTAAAGAATTTGTTTGACTAATTTATGAACAAACTTTATTTAGCAATAGCTAGTGAACTTTCTCCATTGAGCTTTCTTCTGCTATTCAACATTACCAAATCAGGCCAAGTTGTTGTGATTTCATAGATAGTTGCATATATAAAGCCTGACACGCAACGCTTTAAATAGACTCGTAGAAAGGACAGGCATATTAAATTGGATAGGAATTACAATTGACTTATGACACCCGTAAGACACTAATGGCCTAACAGCTGTGACTGTTTGGCTTCCTGAAAGACCTCAGCCTTGAGTAGAGAAATCCTTAGGGAGAGTAAGTAAGCAGAATTTTACCAGCCCAGAATACCAGTCTGCTTCTGGTCCGATCGTGACCAAATAAACACAAAGCTGCATAAGATGTAGTAAGCTTTTGACACTAGATGAAATAATCAACATACTCCATAGTATATGATGATTTTTTAAAATTTATTTTGATAATATATTCTAATGCACTTAGCGTGCTTTGCTAAGGCACAAAAATAGACCTTAAAAATGGCCTCAACTTCAGAGAGCTGATGATCAATGCTAAATGTATCTGACACTTTTTTCTAACTTACCAGCTATTATTATATGTATTTGAAAAATTGTTTATCAGATGTTTCTGCAGATACATGATAAAAGACAGCCCTCTACACACCATTTAGTCTTGGAATCTAATCTGACAATCAGTTGGGCACGTGATTAATTTTAGCTGATAAAGAGTTATACACATATGGTATGATTGAATCAAACATCAGCTAAATACAGAGTGTAATCATAGGTGAAAATAGGTAGAGGAGAGAGTAGACAGCAGTAACAAATCTATGCTGGCAATTTTTTTGCTTGCTTTCTCTAAGTATAGACTGCTCTTGCTGAAAAGGAATGAGCAGCTCAGTTTGATGCCCTCCTAGCCTTTACTGTGAATTTGCCCTTTCATCTTCAAAGTACTTTCCAAACATTTATTAATTATCTTTACAAGGTTCTGTGAAACTAGTAGATAAATATCACCCTGCTTATGAGAAATTGAAACATAAAGGTGGAGTCATTTGTTCGCAGCCCCGTGGTGAGTCAGCTGTGAATCCAAGATCAGAATCCAGCAGTGCCTGGCACCCAGCCTGCTGGTCAGTCACTGGATTTAGTCCCTTTCTCAGTCCTGTCTTCCTGTACCTCATTGTTTTGTTTTTCCTTGCTCTCTTCCCCCATTCGCCTTCTACTTCCCGCAGGCCCCACTGGGGCTCAGATCATGTCCAGATTGGCAAGTACAGTCCTAAATTTTCTTTTTCTCCTCATCCTTTCCTTCTTAAGTAAATGCCCAGTCTTCTTTTTCTCTTAGGTCCTATCTTTGCATTTTAGAGAAAGTAATGAACCTTGAATTGAACGTACCTTGCATTTGTTAATTTTATATATCAGAGCATAATTAGGTAGTTTTACTAATTAAATGACTGTACCTAACAAAGCTGAATCACAAGACTGAATCTCATGTCTTGAATTAGTTAATGAGATACTTCTTTTGATGGCTTCCTTTAAATCTCCAAATTTAGGCACCTATACACAATGTTAAGGAACCGAACCATTTTGTTCCAAACAGTGATTCCCACAGCCAGTTTCCATGTATTTAATTGTCTAAGGAATAATAATAGTGAAGACAGGCATGTTCCCCCAGACAATTTGGAATGATTCTCACCTTCCTAGCGAGTACCTCCTTTGGTTACTACCGCAACCTGCTGTTCACTACAACAGCAGTTCATGTGCTGCAGAGCCCTCATTTTCGCCTTTCCAACTGCCTTCTAAAAATCAGTGAGGACAAGTTCCCTGTTAAGGAACCCCCACCAAAGGGTTCTGATAGCTCCAAGCGACCATCCTGGAGGAAGTTATGTAAGGCCAAACTCACGCCAGCCCAGTTGCAACTAAGTGGTAGTGTTTCGATCGGCTGGCTGTAGGCTTTTCCAGTGGAAAGCACTGGACACAAACACTGAGGGAGCATTTGGGAAAACTGAATGTGGCACTCAGTCTCCCTGAGCCTCGGTTCTCTCACATTACCATCTGAGATGACAGAGGGTATCCTGTCTGCCGCTCAGTTAACACACCAGAAGAGCACAGCTCTCTTACAGAGCCTGTTGTATTTGCTCTTCGAGTGTTTCAGATACTCAGGGGGATGTCTCTCAAACTAGGTGCCTGTCTTCAGTCAACTCGTTTTGGCCCTACGTATTTTAATTTTTCAGCTAAATTAATCACCATTTTGAAACTTGTTATGCACAACAGTGTAAACAAAATACTTGTTTTGCAATGGGAGGTATGAAATCGATTTCTGGCAGTAAGAATGTGGTCAAAACACAAAGACTACAGAAGAAAGGAATTCACAAATGAAAAACCTGTGCTCCTCAGTATGGATGGGAACATTGTGTAAATAGACATTAGTTAGAGGTTTAATTGTGTCAATGTTTTCTTTAATAATTATATGTTACAACAACTCTTCTGTTTGTTCGCAAGGTTAAATACATCACAACAATACTTCTGACCGTGTCTGACATCCAGAATTGCACCTTCACTTAAGAAACATCCTCTGCCTGCTTATCCTATATAATTTCCCAACCACTCTGAAGCCCTATACTTAATTGACTTTGGCATAGATTCTCATCCTGAAAACACTTGGAAGCACGTGCATAATAAATACTTGACTATTTCTACTGGATACAGTAATGGGCAATTATGTGTTTTTATAGGACTGAGGGCATAATTAGTGAGCAGCCCATAGATTTAAAAGACTACTTACTTGAAATTTACCTTGAAAAGCAACTTAAGTCAATCTCTTTTGCAGTGAAGCAACAGCTCTGCCTCAGCCCCAATTGAGGTCAGGGAAAAAAAAAAAATCAATATACTGTATTAACACAGAATTTGAAATCCATTGATCTTGCTGCTGTTTTACTTTTTCAGTGTCTGAACCCATGCAGCACAGTTTAAGAACATAGCTATATATATATATACAGTTGTTCATTGCAGTATCAGTAATATACAGGCTTTTTTAGATGGGTGGGGTTTTTTTCTCATAGTTGTTTGAAAATATTTTCTCTTTTTTCCTGACACTGATATGGCAGAGAAGGATTTTTGCTAACTCACAGTTGACTTGCATGCCAGGCTTCATACGACCAGGACCCCTATGATGTTGCTAACTTTCCATATCAGTTCTCTTAATTTATTAATGCTTGATCTCCTAATGTGAAATCTTAAAGATCTGATTGTGTTTATTATATTAATTTAACCTGGATTTAAATTGAATTGACTCATGAGCACTGAATACAGCCTTATTTTTCATGAACAGCTCTTCTGTAATATCTAGTTATAAATGAACTTTTCCCAAATTCTCATCAATGTTGCCTTTTCAAACAAACAGGATCAGGTTTTGATCATTTCTTCTTTACATACACGGACTCTCCTTGGTGGATCTGTAATGGTATTTATTTGCAGTTCCCCCAAAAGAGAGGTTCGCAGCCTGCAGTTTGAGAAATTGAGTGCTGAAGGTGACAAGGTTTCCATGATCACAGAATCATTTACGTTGGAAGTGACCCCTGGGGATCTACTCCAATGCCCTGCTCAGAGTAGGTCCCAGAGCATGTTACTCAGTGACTTATGCCGTTGTGTACTGGACACCCCTGGGATGGGAATTCACCCACCTTTCTGGGTAATCTCTTCCAGCATTTTACCACCTTTGTGGCAAAAAATAAATAATATTCTTGTAGCTATTGGAATTCCTTGTGTTCCAACTTGTGTCTGTTGCTTCTTGTCCTGTTACTGTGCACCTCCAAGAACAGTCTGGCTCCATCTTCTCTGTATCCTCTGAAAGTATAAAAATGTGCTCTGAGCCTTTTCTCCTCTGGCGTGAACAGGCCCTGCTCCCTCAGACTCTCCTCTTACGCGGTGTGCTTCAGCCCCCTGACCACCTTGGGGGCCCTTTGCTGAACTCACTCCAATCTGTCAGTGTCTTCCTTGTCCAGAGGAATCAAAAACTGGTCACATTGCTCCAGATACAGTCTCACAGGTGCCGAAAGCGGCAACGGATCCATTCCCCGGGCCTACTGACTATGTCCTTGCTAAAACAGCTCAGGATGCAGTTGGCCGCCTTTGATGCAAAGACACGCTGCTTCATGTTCAACTGATTCATGTTCAACTTGTCCACCAGGCCTTGCTGACCCATTTCTTCAAAGCTGCTTCTTATGCAGTTGTCCTCCAGCCTGTACTGTTGAGTAGAGTTATTCCATCTCAGATATAAGACTTTGCATTTGCTTCTGAAGAACTGTTTGTTGAAATGTTGACCACACGTGTTTTTCAGATTTTCAGTGGCCACTTATATTGAGACTTGATTTCCATAAGTATTGAAATGTGTCACAATTTGGGTCATTAAGCATAATTGTTCCATGAAAAATTGTACTTTAGCCAGCTGTCTGGGTTAGGATAACAGGTCATTCCATCCATTTGGGAGTGCTAGCCATAATAATAGGGTGGAGAAGTATTATAGCAAGATAACAGAAAGCTATCAGTCATATTTGTGTTTTCTTGTTAGCTTGATTTAAGCTAATGAGTAGATTTGTGCTTAAGATACTGAAAAAAAAAGAGCTCTGCAAATAGTGTAAGCCATATTTTCAGCTCTGATAGAGCAGTGCGTGCACAAAGCTAAAACAGTGCTAAGACCTCCGTTGTGGCCAAAGACTCTTCTTGAAAAGCATCCTCAGGATTTTGTATCTTGTCTTGGAGTACAGCTACATAAATTTACTGCTGCCAACAGATTCCACATGCCACTTTGGATATTGAAGGTGGGGGGTCTTCCTGGCAGGTGTCCTTAATGGAATGACAGTGGAGTGCTTCCCTTGGTGTTGCTTTAATTTGCCCTTCAGATAAATCAGAAAACTGACATAACAATATTAATACGAGTGTTCTTGTTAGAGCCACTCTAAAAGAAGTTTTAGAGCAAACTCACATTTTCAGGTTTTCTTTTTAATTTTTCAATTGCTTATTAATGCTAAAGACCTTTTAAGGAAAAAGCCTGAAGATGGACAAAGCTTTCTATGGAAACAGCTTTACCAGACTGAAACAATAGTTAGTTGATGTTTACTAGTGTTAGTGAAGTCATATACCATCACTGACAAGAAAGTATTAGGTTGAGTCTGGTGGGTAAAAGCCGAGGCTGGAATTTATGAGAATTGAAAGCTAAGTAATTGTAGATTGATCCTAATTACTACATGTTTTATTATGAATAATCAATACAGCACTAACACCAAAGGATTATATTAATGATATTGCAAAAGGAGAAAAGACTGGCTTATTAATTGTTAATAAGATATGGAAGCTTAGTTAATCACTGTCTACCACCGAGTACGGTCAGATGGTAGTACAAGGTTTTTTGCATAGCCATAAATGCACGCCAGAATCGCCTATGCAGATTTTGCTCAAGATTTATTTGGGTAAGTCTCATGCCCCAGGGCAGAGCCCTGTTCACATAGGGTCCTGTATACGGGCAAAGGGCTTCACCTGTGTTCATTCCCCTGTAAAACTGATGCCTGCAAAATTGATGGCTGTTGAGGTGGATGTTATTTGTATAACTGCAGAACAGTTCAAATTGATTATGTGATGTGATTTGCTGACATATACTCATTTCATCATGTAATTCTAAGTACTTCTTGTACTTCATACTTTGCCTTCCAAAAAATTACTTTCAAGTTATGGCTAATTTGAACACAAGTGAATACTGGTCTCCAGAGACAAACATGTTTTTATAAAGACTGTTCTGAGAGATACCCAGGAACAGAAACTGATAGTGCAACTGAAGCTCTTCTAAGGAATTTCTGTTTTCCTGCTGTGGGACTACTGATACTACAGGCTGTTCAGTGCAAACTAAAATGGCAGGTCAAAAGAAGCTCTTATTCCCTGGCTCACTTCTATTCCAAAAAGTCTTTCAACATTGTCTGAAGTCTAGGAATTTTTATTATTATTATTATTATTATTTCATTGAAATCAGTGGAAACTAAACGTATGCCTGAAGTTAAAAAATGTGTTTTTAATAATTTTCTTGGCATGGAATCAGAATAAAAAATTGCAGAAAGGTGAACAGGGATGTCCAAATCTGTCTTGAAAGAGGTTCACCATAATCTTCAACAGGAGGTGTTCAAGAGAAAATGCCTACTACTTATAATAGGATTTCTTTTTTAAGGAATACAAATACAGTCTGACTTTTTTCACATTTGATTTTATTTTGTGTATCAAAAGTTCTGAGCACTGAATTAAGAAATAAAGGCAAAATACCTAAGTATCAGATGGCTGTGGGAAAAATAACAAACCCCAATGTTTTCATATCGCATTATAAAATACAGACAGGAAACAAAATACTGTTTATTAAGCATTGTTATATTGTGTAGTAACAGAACAATGACACCCTGTAGGAGACAAACTGCAGTAAGTTCTAATGAAGAAAACAAACAAAATGAGCTCAAATTGCAGATAGGCTGTTATCTTACCCTCCGGACTCATTTTTCGGGCTCTTTCTATACAGTGTTCCACTTCAGGTCAATAATTCACACTCTTGAGACAAATCAATGTTCAGTATGATATAGGGAGTTTGCAGAAATGCTGCTGTTGACATTTGGGTGTAAAAACACCCACTTGTTCCTGCTAGATGTGGTCTTTTCTTTGAATGACTTTTCTCTCATTTGGTACAAGATGCTTTCCTTATTTGTGTTTTGGGTACAGTATTTTCTTATGACTGAGAAAGACTGGACAAAAGGAGACTCTTATTGAAACAAAGTTGTCACCTATAACGTAGGACCTCAAGCAAGTTGTTCCGCTCACTAGTTAGGCTATTACTTTTCAATTACAGACACCTTCGTTTTGGCATGTGAGCACAGAGCTGGATCAGCCCCCTGAACTGGGGTTTTGAATAAACTAGAGAATTATTCTGCAAATAAACCTCTGAATCTGTTAGAGCTGCTGCATGGTTTTCCCACAAGTTTGTCATAGGAGTCTAGCTCCGGTCATGAAAATGATGATTGTTTTAGGCTGAAATGACTGCAGTCTGTCGCCTAGCCCTGAGAAGCAGGAGCTGTGACTTTGAAGTCTGAGAGAAACAGATCCAATGGGAGCATCACACTACGGATCTTAGAGAAAGTGGGAGAAAGTAGATATTTACTTAATAAGGATTAATAGGTATAGATATTCTGATTACTTACATGTAAAGTGAAATGAACAGTTTTGGAATAAAAAGCATCTCTTTGGAAAGGAAGCAGGAATCCTGGGATTTCTCTACCCCATCTCTGCCCGTTTCCCTGCGCAAGTGCATTGCAAACTCAGCACTCTTGGGTGTCAGCTGGTACGGAGACAGTAGTTCTGGCAGTCGAATGTGTGGGGTTCTGAGCAACAGAGCCACAGCTTTCCATGCCCAAGTCATAGCAGTGTCAGTTCAGTAAAGGTTTTCTGTGCTTCACCCTTCAAAAGACAGATTATGTGTCCATCAATGTGTGTGTGTATATATATATATGTATATATTCTTTCCAGTTTTGCTAGGCCTTGTGTAAGTTAGAGTTAAAAAAAAACAAAACCACTTTGCACACCAAAAGAGGTGTCTTAATGAAGAATGGTAACATCATGATAATTAAACTTCCTGAAACCTCTCAGCTGAGGGTAAGATCTGAGCGTACATGAGGTCTCTCGCTATTATTCACGCCTCTTTGGTTAAACCATGATGACATTTGTGGGTATTATTTTGTAAAATTGCTATTGCTCCAGATTCAGCAGCTCTATTACAAGCACAGCGCTTAAAGAAGCTGCCACTGATGTGGGCAGTTGTTTAAAGTCAAAATATATCCTCTCTTATTTTTCAAGACATGTCTTTCCTGGAAGTGTATCTTTGAATATTCTTGGCATCATAATTATGTGCTTACCAATAATTAAAAATTTTTCAGTTGTTTACATCTTGTTGTTGAATTGTTGCCCTTGTTGCCAGACAAGTTAAATACACTATAACCTTTTTCATTTCTAGACAGCTGTCTTGTTAGAAACATTTTGAAGAATGTTTCTGCCTTTTGAATGAAATTACTTTTATATTTTAATCTCAAACTTAAACATTCTAAAAACTAATCCAGTGGTTACATTTCTTCACTGAAATAATAACTAGAGAGATGACATTAGTCATATATTTTTACTAAAGCATAAGGAATTTATGTGCTGAAAAACTTCGGCTAGGAAGACTGTAACATAAATACATGGTTTGTTAATTGCTGTGTATCTCCAGTGATGGGCTATAAAGAATTCAGAGATTTCTGTTAAGAATAAAATTCTTTCGTGACAGTCATAACAGCAGAAAATATAAATTCTGAAAGGGTTTTCTTTACATGAAAAAAGAAGCGAAACGACGATAAACTGTGCTGTCTCATAATCTGGAAAAGTAGTGACAAAAGAAATGATTAAACCTTCCCAGAGAAAAAGCAGAGATTGTAGGTAAGAAGAGGCACCATCAAGTTGCTAAGTGGGAGGCTAGGGCTGGACTTGTGATAGAAGAGGCTATAGGGCTTCCCACCAACACATATATTCCAAAGAGTGGTGGCAAGCCAGGGTTACATGCGTAGCAAGGTTGTCTTAGTGTTTTGGTCATAACCCAGGGCTTCCGCACATACTGGTTGCCCTTGCTGGAAAGGAAGATGGAAATCCTAGTGAAACTATTACCTCTGCAAACTCAGCAGATCTTATTTGTAAACCTAAACATGTTTTCTGAATCTACAGGCATCTTTTGGCACCTGTGTTCAGACAAAAAAAAGCATCCGGCGTCTCCAAAATCTAACTTTTTTGTCTCCATTTCCATTCTGCCAGTGACAATTAGTCAGACCTGGGCTCAGATCCACACTGGTGTGCTGTCCCGTGATGTAAATCCCTGCTGCAAGACTGCTGAGCCGGGTCTACACCAAGTAAAACTGGTAACTCCTCTCACACGGCTTCTGGCTATTAAACACCTCCCTAAATGCATCAGAAATCTGTAAATATTGTGGTGAAAAGACTCCGGTGAGACAGCCGACCTGAAACAAGAACTGCATCTTTAAAAATAATCACAAGGGCTTCACAAGGCAATCTAATAAAATTTGGATTTAGTGGAGTATTAACATGAATGTTTGGGGCTTTTTCAGCAGCATCTTAGACGTAAGAATTGGAGCACTCGAGCTGCTGTATTAGGTTTAACACTGGTCTTGTAAGGAATGTTCTGATATTCCCTGTTCGACGGGGGAAGAAACCTGAGCACAGACTTTAATAAGAATCTGGGGAAAGCTCATGGAGCAAAGTGGTGGCAAATTCAGGAGAAAAGCTATGGATTTCCTCCACCTGCCAACTCCGCTGCTTTTGGAAGTAGACAAACACTTCATAAACCAGCTATGGCCTTCTAGCTGTGTGCCTAGGCCCTCTGGACGTCGGGCAGGGAAATTACTAGAAAAGGTGCTGTCACTGCCTTCAGATACAGGAATTCTGGATGGTACTTACTGTTTCTATAGGTAGTGGGGACCCTGTATCGCATGTGCGGTGACTCTGGTACGCCTGGGACATGTGTGACCTACAGCATATGAGCTGCATGGTTTATTTGTGGTGTGCAAGTCGTATGCATCATACATCGTGTGCTACGGCCAGGGTGACTTTTGCGTGCAGATCAATCTTGCACTGACGTCCAATACATTCAGTATTTCACAGACACGTTCCATTCCCTGCGTCCGTCGTGGGCAGACTGCACATACTTCTGCACGAGAAATCCCAGAGAGAGCTAGGAACCATTGCTTTTGAAATTTCAAAGGATGGTAGGTATGTCTTCTTGGCCTTTTCTCATGCCTTAAAGATCACAAAAAAATGCATTACCTCGTAGGAAAAAAAGTAACAAAGATGATGAATTCACCCATCTAATCCTATATAAGGGATTTCACCTATATATCCTATATAAAAAATGTACAAAGTACAGCGAGCATTCAATCAGGAATAATAATTTAAACTCTAATTCTTCCAAGTTGTTCTCTAGTGACAAAACCAGGTCTAACCAGCAGTGCTTTCCTGGGGAGCATTCCTAGCGTTGCGGTACGGAGAGCGAACCTCTAGGATGCAGTTCTGCTGCTGCTGTGGCATGCCTGGTACCTGCCAGCCTAGGGCAGACCCCAGAGCCACCGAGCCCAGCACCCAAACTGGGACAGTGGCCAGGAGTACCACCGGGGACAGGGTGGAAAAGACTCGTATCAAACATGTTGGCCTGTCCAGCCATGACAGGCACCTCGCGGTGCTCCTCGAGACCGTGCTGCCCGACACGAGGAATTTAGACACCAGTCGCAGCCTTACTGCAGCCGAAACCCCGGTTAATTAGTGCGTCCACGTGTGGAATACACCAGAGTTGTTAGGAAAGGTGCAAGTGCCGACAGTTAATAGACTTAAAAGCAACTAAGCATCTGTTGATTCTGACATACTGCATTTATTTAATGTGGGCTAATAGTATTAAAAACGTTAAGTTTTAGGAAAAATCATTCTCTTTATCTGTTAGTAAAGAATAATACAGTTTAAGCAGTAAGGCTTTAGAAGACAAGCCATCAAGAAAATGTGCTCTACTGCTGATGCCAATCTGAGAAAAGATTTTGTGCGTTTTCTAAGGGACGTACCCCAAGAAGAAACACTTCACTCACCCAGGATAACCCATCCCATCAAAATAGTAATTTTAGGCTTCCTATGTTTATATGAATTTTTATTTCTGTATTTTTTTTTCCCAAGGTGTAGTTCCTTTTATGCAAAGGATAAACTGTGATTCATGCATAGAAAGCCATCTAATTAATACTACGAATACTTTGAACAAGATCACAGGAGCGGCAGAACCAGAACAGGTTATTGTTCTGTTACGTCAGGCATTTGCTTCTGGGATGGCCTATATACTGCGGGGGAGGGGAGGGCAACCGGACCAAAGCAATTTTATACATATAAGAGGGAACTCTGCAATATTACACCATGGCAAAATTATCTCATCATCAGGTACCATTGTGTTTTCTGAAGCAGGGCAGGTGCTACTTAATTATTTTCATAGCATCCTGAAAAAGCTAACCAATTGTACATTTTGATTGGTTTTTTATGTTCTATAAAAATACAGTTTCTGCTGGTGGTCATTGCCAGAGGTGGGTCACGTAGGGTACAGACAAAACATTGGCGGTAGGATGCGGCATATTCGATTTGAAGTGGACAGCCTGAGCCAGCATCAAAGGAGCGATCTCTGCACCATCTTCCTTAGAAGAGGTTATTCCAGTTAATAACTTAAATTTCGGTACCCCGTGGGGTTTGTGTTTTGGTTGTGGGGTTTTTTGAGAGCTCTGAACTGGGAGCACTGTCACCGGCGGGGCTTTCTGCCACAGCCGTGTGATACTTGGTGCTGACCTTGCTCCCCCAGCTTCTGGATGGATACCCTGGAGTTTCAAGCCTTTTTCCAGGCGCGGGAAAGGAGCCCAGGGGGGCACTCCGCTCCGGGGCGGCGCCGGGGGCCCAGCGCAGGGCGGGCGCTGCCGTGGGGGCGGGGCCGTGCCGTGCCGTGCCCGCCCCCGGGCCGGGCCGTGCCGTGCCGTGCCGTGCCGTGCCGTGCGGGCGGGGCCGGCGGCCGCGTACAAAGGGCGGTGCGCGGCGGGGCCCCCCTAAGCCGCAGCCCCGCGCCTCCGGTAGCAGCGGACCCCGGATTCAGCCGGGCGTCGCAGGGCGCTCGGCCCCCTGCCCGTTCCCGGCCGCGGCGGAGGGTGCCCGGCCGCGGCGCATAAGGCTAAGGCTTTCCGACTTCAGCTACAGTGCTAGCTAAGTCGGGGAAGGCAACACGGAGCGAAGCCGCGCGTCCCCCGCCTCCTCCGTGCAGCGGGCTGAGGCAGCGGCGCAGCGGGCCGGCATGGCGCGGCGAGCGGGGCCGGCGGGCGAGCGGCGGCGCGGCGGTCAGTGCGCGGGGGGGCGGCCGGGCTCCCGCGGGGCTCCGCTCACCGCCCCGGCGCGGAGGGGGCGGGGGGCCCCGGCGGGCGGGGGGCGCCGCCGCCCCGTAACGCGCGTCCCGGGGGCGCCCCCCCCGGCGGGGCTGCTGGGCACGGTGGGTGCGCCCCTGACTCCCTGAGCGTGTGTCTTGTTTCTCGTTTAGGATCCGTGCTTGCCTTCTTTACGTCTGCAAAGTTCCTTCTTTATCTTGGGCATGCACTGTCCACTTGGGTAAGTAAAGAGCCTGGCAGAAGTACGGCTTTATTAATCTAGCGCGACTTACCTGCACGGGGTCGATGCTCTGCAGAAAATCTCCACGGAATAGCACACCGCCACGAAGGCGGAGGGCTCGTTACAACGTCTGGCCGTTAAAAGCCTCCATAATCTTTACCTTGTATGTTGCAAGAGGCGCAGCTTTCAGTAGTGCTGCCCTGGGCTTCCCCGGGGCCTGGATCTGTACCCTCTTGTGCCTGTAGGTAACCACAGAAGCAGTGAGACTCCTTCTAGAGTAAGCTCTGAGTGACAGAAGCGAAGCGTAGGCTGTAACAGCATGAGAGACGGTCTGTTGCAACATGTGTTTGAAGGACTTGCATACTTACTAAGGGGCAATACTCTGTGTTTGCCACGGACCCATAACTGCCACTTGTTAGCAAACCTCTTGGGAGCGGCAGGGAATGTCCTTCTGGCAAAACTTTGCCTTAGCAAATGCTCTCCTTCTGGCTAAGGTAACATGCTACCCAGTTTTTAATCATTTGAAGCATACTAAAAAAAATAATTCATCTTTAAAATATGCACTAAAAATAGACAATCTGGTTCTATTCCTATAATAAAATCTTATAATGCAATCTTAAGTTTCCATCCAGTGGCTTGATTCAAAAAGAAGTGGAAAGGCCCTCCTATTCCCTGTTCTGTCTTTAGTCCTGTGTTTGGACCAGTTTAGCGTGTGCTTTGTATAGCATTGAACAAGTGGCTGATATACGGTTACACCGCTGCATGCAGAACCCTGGCAGCTCCTTGCTGGCGCTAACCTGAAAGGTCACACTGATGCTTCTGTTAATGGGAGCAGCCTTGGAGTGGTGTCACGCTGCTTTAAACAAGTGCACGATTTTAGCAATTATTATTATTACTGAAGGAGCTGAGTGGCGATGGTTCTGTTCAGGTTGCTGCTTTTTAGAGGCCAGGGTTGTAACCTGCAACAGTTTCTGTCAGGTCAATGCCTACAAAGTGCCCAACAGGGAATTGGCTCAGCCCTGCTTACTCCTCTGAGGAGAGCTGCAAAGCTTGGTAGCGGGGCTGCTCTCAGGGTACATGAGTCAAGGTGACAAAGCAGGGTTTGAAAACAGTGTTGCACACCATAACAAACATTAAGACTGCAAGATGTCTTTTTAGCCGTTTAGTGGTATTAATGATTATCTCTTTGGTCTAGTCTGTTTTCTTTTGTGCTGCAAATCTTGACTCAAAACCAACCAAACCTGCTGAAGCAACATAAATACAGCTTATTTTGACAGGACTGGGCACAGGACTGCACCTTTTCTATCTCCTGAGCTTTAGTGTTCCTGTGGTCTGAACATTTTTGCTTACAGGAATGATAAACGAGCACCTTAATCTTCAGGACTCGGAAGTAATAGATCATCTTTGTTCTAAAATGGCTACATCTGCAATGCAAAAGCTGGCAGAAATGTGGTTTTGCTGTGATTGAGAGAGCTAATTTGGTTTCTGTGTTACTAAGCCGTTCCCAAATACAGGAAAAAAGCTGTAAATAATTAAACGTGTCACATCTCTGCAAATGCTCGGATTTGAACAAAGCCTGGACTATGTCTTAGGCTGCTGTTGAGTAAGGCCCTTGAATGTATGCTGTGATCTTAATAGTCTGGGCTGCGCTGCTGAACTGGAGGCTCCGAGCTTACGCTGTTGCCTTTTTTTTTGTGTGCTTAATTTGTTACTGTCTGTCACTTGGCAGTGAAGAAAGTACAGAATGAAACGGCGTTCCCCTTGTTGGTGCCGGGAGGTCAGTCCCCTGCCTTGCCTGTGCCCCTCAGACCCCAGCAGGCCTGTCGGGAGGGAGCAGCTGGGCTACGGCTCGATCTGCTGCCTGCAGCTCTGAGACGGGGTCGTATACGTTTGGCCCGAGATTATTGTAAGGATAATTGTCACAGCAGAAGAGCCAGAACCATCTTTAAAAGGATGGGGATGCTAAACAGCTGTAGCTGTCGAGAGTTGAAATACCCACGTTTTGAGACAATTTAAGGTGGGATTAAGTGTATATATAGTTGACTTTGGCCGTATCTGAAGGCAGTACTCATTTACGTTTCAGTAGGTAGAACTTAGCTTGCACTTACATACCTCTGTAATTCACTAATATTATTCTTCCCTGATACTAATTTATCTTTGCTCTTCATGGTTTTTAATTCTTGGGAAAAAACCCTCTTACTTCTAGGTTGGAACAGCTTTAGTTACTTGAAAAATTATCTGTGTTGATTGGCCTGTTCAAAATAGTCTGGGTAAATGTGTTGGATATAGTTGAACGGCGTTCACAGGCTCCTTAAATGAATTGTGTAGCAAAATCGTGATCTCGCTGGAGTCAGGAATCTTCCTGTGAGTGTCAAGTGAGGTCAGGTTTTTCACTCTGACATTAGTGGCTGGCATTGATTATAACATGCTCACATTTCTTAAAAATGCCTTTTTCATCTTGTGAGAATTCAGTAACTGAAACATCACTGCTGAAAGGGGAAAAAAAAGAAACCCAAACCAAACTTCTGTTACGAAATTTTAATGTGAAAGTACTCTTTTGGCTTATTTTTTCTAGCTTAAACAGGTATGCAGGCTAATCAAAACTTGTTAACCCACCTGCATGTATTTTAAGTGAAATTTAGTAAAGAGGTGCCTCGGGTTGTACTAAGTGTGAGTGCTAGACTTGGGAAGTGGCATCCTGGTGTTTTCATTGCTGGGATACTTTCTATATACTTCTACTAACCATGGACTAAAAGTGGAACATATTTTACAGAAGACTTTACATCTCTCTGGAGAGTGAAAAATGGTTTAATATGTATGAGAGGGCACATCTAAGCTGATGTGATTATGTTTGCATTTTTTTAATTGCTTTTAATTAAAAAAAATGTACAAAATCCAGAGGTTTTTCTTGAACAGGTGAACGTGATTGGAATGTAATTTTTTCTTTCCACCCAAGGTTAAGGAAACAATTATGAATGTTTTAACATAACGATATTTGAAGAAACCTCCTTCAAGGAGCTTCAGTAACATTAAAGGCAAATTCCTTTTGTGTATCTGTACTACACTGAAGACTTCAATCAAACTTTGCAATTATTTTGAACCTCCAAATAGTATGCTTTTTATGTATCTTTGGATGTTATATGATCTGTTAGATCAGGCAGACTTTGCTTTTAAAAAGTGCTTTTATGTTAATGCTGTCCCCTTAGAAATTTGTACTATTCACTGTATCACATTGCTGCCTTATCTTAAATAAGCAATTGCTGAAGAAAACAGTTTCATGTTTGGTTTATAAAAGGCTAACATTAGAGACCCTTACTAAACACTGTGTGGCCTAGAATACTGTGAAGGATTTCTATTCATCTGTTTCATTATTGATTACATAAAGTGTTTTTTTGTAGTGCATTTCTCTCAGTATGTGCAAAACCATATGTGACTCCTATCATGTGACCACACAAAAACCTCAGTGATTTCATTTGCAAGCCACAGGTCTGTTTGGTAGCAGAATTAATGTTTTGAATAGTATGAAAACTACTTCACTTGGGCATGTTTAGCATTTTGTTGTTTTTTTTTTTAAGCTGTAGTTTTAAGTGATATCAGAACATGAAAATTGTGTATTCTAAGCACTAGGTTAAACTAGCAATAGGCTAGATAGGTTGAACTAGCAATGAGTTTGCAATGGGTTAAACAAGACCTGATATTCTACTTCTTAGTGATGTGCTGATCTTTAACGTTGTTACAAGATCTTAAGTCCATTGGCTTCGGAAACTTCAGTTAATATTTAGGAGAACATCTTCCATGATTTAGCCATATCCATCCTGAATTGCGTTGACTTGTTTTGGCTTGACTGGCTCTTGTGTTTTAAAGCAGCGTTTAAGCTTTGATCATCTAAGAACAAACTGCCAACTTGGAAAGTTACTTAAATAGTACTGGTAATCAATGAATCTGTCGATACTTGATTTGCGCTGGAGAATCTGTGTAAGCTTTCTGAGCCTTGTTGGATGTGGCTGGTAATGGACTTTGTTAATATTATTATAACAGATATTTTTATGTAATGGACTTTGTTAATATTATAATAGAAAAAATCTGGGATATTTGACACGGTATTATAAACTGTGATGTTGCACTTGATTAGGACAGATTATTTTAGTGAAACTGGGATAAAATCAACGGTGGCAGGATGTAGTCATCAAAAATCCCAACCTAACCCCCCAAATAAAGTAAACCCAACATCTTTCCCCTGCCCCTTCCCCCCAAAAAAAAAACAAAACAAAACAAAACCAAAACCAAAACCACCCCACACCTTGCCCCTGCATGTGTAACAAACCTTTATTTTAACACAAACTTTTGTCAGGACGTTAGTGAAATAGTCAACTTGGGTCCTCGCAAGGTGCGTATAGTGATGTTGCGTATGTACTCTCTGTTACTCTTTAAGGGAGATCGTATGTGGCATTTTGCTGTGTCTGTATTCCTGGTTGAACTTTACGGAAACAGCTTACTCCTGACGGCAGTCTACGGACTGGTTGTGGCGGGATCAGTTCTTCTCCTGGGAGCCATTATTGGAGACTGGGTGGACAAGAACTCCAGGCTCAAAGGTTAGATGCACAGAGCAGGTTATTTACTGAAGGATGGATCAAATCAATGTGAAAGGATAAAGCTGACTCCTCAAGTCAGATATGAGAATGGGGCTTGCTAAGTTTTTTGTGTTGTGTTTTTTTTTTTGAAGAAGAAGAGTGATGTTTGAGGGTGGTAATGATTATACAAAGATAGTGTCACAGACTGGAAGAAAACAGTTTTACATAGCAATGTATCTGCTACTCAGGCTAAACCTGTATAGTACGTATTAGTGTGTGGACATGCAACAGGTAAAAAGCACATCTCTTCAAGAACTACAGGCCCAGCTCTTCATAGTCTAATACTAACATGTACTCGCATTATTTGTTGTCTTCCATCTGGATACAAACATCTTCCACTTAGGTGTAATGTAAATGCAGTGCATGTTTACACTTACTTTAAATATGTATGCTCTGTTCTGTTTTATAAATAATGTGATATTACATTCTTCAGTATACAAAACAGCATCACTTCCATGGTATGCTGAAGATGAATTTTAGAGACCCAGGCTAAGCCCTGGGTTTGCCCCTTTAAAAATAGTTTCAGCATTTGAACAGGTACAGTTTGATGGGTTTTTTTTTTTTTTGATTAAGACCTACTTGGGCTGTAAACTGTTAAAAGCTGTGAGTTGTTAACAGCCACAAAGTTACATCAGACATTAATACTGTTTCTCTAAGACAAGGGAAGATTCAAAATCTAGTATGAAGTATAGTTTTACCACTTAGTTTTGAGGGGGAGAATAAGAAATAAAAGCATTTAAAGATTTTTTGTGCATGTTCCTTAATATTAACTGCCTTAAGCTTATAGTTAGCTCATTCTTATGTTCATAGCTGTTGCTGTCTGTTTTGATTTGAAACAGTGGCCCAGACATCCTTGATTGTACAGAATGCGTCTGTCGTCCTGTGTGGTATCATCCTGATGGTTATCTTCTTGTTTAAGACTGAGCTTTTGACCTTATACCATGGATGGCTTCTGGTGAGTGCTTGAACATGTTGATAAGGAATTAATTTGCAAAGAAACTTATGGGGAGTGTGGGAGACAGGTGAATTTTGATTTCTCTCTAGTCTGTTTAGACATTTCTGGGAGCTAAAACTAGCAAATAAACTTTGAGCTAGTTGGATAAACAGAGGTGTACATTTTCTATCAGGAATTGTAAAGTAGACTTGGTCGTGTTTTGTCTGAAGAACAACACTAAAATGTATGGATTCAAATGTAAAAATGTCTTTTCTGGTTGTACAGGGTAGGAGTGGAAATCTCCATCAATTTTCTCACATTGTAACTCTTTCCCCCCATTTCTCTAGACGATGTGCTATATCCTGGTTATCACAATAGCAAATATTGCCAATTTGGCCAGCACTGCCACAGCCATCACAATTCAGAGGGACTGGATTGTTGTGGTTTCAGGGGAAGACAGAAGCAAACTGGCAGGTGAAATATGTTGCCTTTTTAATACCTTTAAATGTCTTAATTTCAAAGATTGTTTTTTAGAGTTTTCCAGACGTCAGCAATCTTTGAGTCCCAGATACTGTTTTACAGCAGGTAAAAAAGGGCAGCCTTTATTTTCCTCTCCACTGCTCTAGACTACACTTATAAGATTAGAAATTACTGTTGTGATTACGGTGTAGTTAGGCATCCCTAAACTTGATTTGTCCACTTTTTAGTCCTGCTGCAGCTTTGTTGGGAAAACTTTACTCTTGCTGAACAAAACCAGACACCACACTCTTAAATCAAATAACCAGTGTTTAATAGAAAAGCTATTTAACTTCCAGGCACTTAAAGCGAAGTGTCGCAATACTTTATTTTTAGGTCCCTGGAATGAAATGGAAAACTGTTGCGTAACTGGGCTCCTCACATAGGAATCAAGAAAGAGGTACATGAGAATGAAGTCCAGAACTGTAAATAGGCAGATGAGAAAATTGCTGGTAGGAAATGATGTGCATGCAGATATATTTGAAATAGGGCACTTCTCTAGCATTAGATGTCTAACTCAGAGCTGTGAGCACTTTTCTTCAGTTGGAACTGAAAGCTCTGTATTCCTTTAATATCAGATACCTTTGTTATTAGGGTATAGATTTAATCTTCCTCTTTGCCTAGTAAATATTTTTCCTTCTTTCCCCTTTCTTGCACAGTGGTGTGGCTTTATTAGGGGAGAGAGTGAGTTCCCATTCGAATTCTGCTGCAGCCTGGTAGTCGTGGCACTGCTTAGATGTGAGAGATTGTTTGGGATCCTCCTCCCCAAGGATGCATTGAACCTGACCCTCCTTGCTGGAGGGTACTGCTGGCTGCAAGGCCATTCACCCCAAGGGGGGTGTGATTCACCTCTGGCTCTGACTGAACAGTGTGGGAAGCAACATGTATTTTCTTTTGCAGTGAACTTGGCCAGGCTTTGTGGGCTCTGAGTCAACCCTATAAGGGAACTTAAGCCTTCCCAGATATAAGAACTGATACTGAAGTGCGAACAAGGCACAGAGCAGCTTAACATGGCCAAGACATCTTCAGCTCGCTGGAGTAACTCTGGGACCAAAGTTTTAAGTCTGACACTTGTGGAGTTTAGATACCTCCAGGCCTAGACAGCATTTCAGCTTGTGGACTCTGATTTTGGATGAAGCTGCTTAACTTGCCCATAAAGTTCAGTTTACATATCGGAGTCTTTTTAGGGATTTGAATCCTATATTGCAGATTTATTCTGTATCTCCAGTAAAGGAATCTTACTTGCCTGTTTCATCCAGGAGAGGCTAGTTGTTATTAGATATATTAAGTGTCTTGCTTTCATTTCCCAGTATACCGATTTTCCACCATAGTCTTTTACTTTGACCTTGCAGTGCCTTTTAAGGCACTTTTTAGTACCTTTTTAGGTACAGAGCAGCAGTACAGGTTAACTTTCTTTATGAGTGTGAATCACTAGTAGAAAAATGCCATCTATCTGTAAAAGTCTTAAAGTTCTAATGGTCCTCGTTAACCTTTCTTGTGTCAGATCTTACTCAGCAAATTGTCTCCCCAGTCCCTGTGCTGCTTACTACACATGAGATAAGGCACAGGCCACGCCTGGGGAGAAGTGCGGCATGGGAGGCAGTCCATTGGAATTGTATGACCACTTCTAGGCTGGATTGAAAAATCAGGCAAGAGGTTACTCCAAACTCTCATGCAACTTAATTTAAAAACAAAAAACCCCACTGAGCAAGTGCCTTAGTTCAATGGATCTATCTAAAGGATCTCCTCCAGGCTGAACAGAGTTGTTGTGTGTTTGATAGTAATTGTAACTGGGAGACTGTGGAAATTGCTTAACATAAAATTGAACACCTGCATTGACTCTGCAGCAGATACTGTTTTCCAGCTCTGCGCTGTTCCTCAGAGGAGCCTTAGTTAAGCAAGTTAGGGAAATGAGGAAATGCCTTGGCTTCCCCTTCTTTGTTGTCCTTGATTAGTTTTTCTATTCACTCTTAGTTTGTACCTTTTCTGAGTGGGAGTATTTGCCTTCCTCAGCTCGAAACCCAGAGCTTAGTTCTTGGAATTTCTAAAGCCAAATATTGTGCAAGTATCTAACTTATCTTAGTTAACCATCAGTCAAATAGTTAAGATTGAATTCTAAATAGAATAACCTAAACATTTCTTTGAACAGCAAAGAGTAATTTTCTACAGATTCAGAAAAGCAGCTTCATGCTAGTATACGGTTTCACTTGCCCTTCAAAGGCTCTGATTTCATAATAGGACCCTAGAAGGGTTTGAGATGCACTTCGAAGTAGCCTAAAGCCCTGATGTGTAAAACTACTGAGTGTCGAAGTGACTTTTAGAAGTGGAACAATGGTACCATTAATGGGAAGCTTACAGGAGCCCGGAGGGCGTAGTGATGCTAAAGTGGATAAGGCTGGGGAGGCTGAGATGTCACCTACCAGCAAATGGAAGATGTGTTTGTGCTAAGAATGGGCTCCTTGTTTTGACCGGAGACATCAAAGTGTGGACCAGAAAGGAGTGAGGACTTTGCTCAGTAAGTTCTGAGACTGCCTGCAGCTGCCATCGACCAATGTGACTCAATAAGGAAATTTAGTAATTTCAAAGGTCTGTTGCTATCGTGGTGGGTGCTGTGGTCACCAGTTATAAGAAGTCAGTGGAGGAGATTAGGGGATACATGGTCCAGTATTGGGAGGTAGTAGTTGCTAAAATTATATTTACAGGAAAGAATTCTACCGAGTGGAATTCCTTTTTATGTCTGGAGTTAGGCATGCTGGGTTTGAATGTTAGAGGCAGGTTTAGGAGTCCGTAATATCACTAGGATGTCAGGGTAGTCTGATCTCATGACTAACAGTTACTTGCAGGAGCAAGCTAAACCTGGAAGGCCTCCTGCAGGCAAAACTGTTGGGAGCGGGGTTTTGGCTTACAAACACCTTGGTTGATCACGACTTAAATGTTGCAATGCTCTAAAGGTGCCCCTGGTTAGCAGCTGTAACTCCTGCTGGAACCAGTTATAGCTGGGGCAGGGCTTTGTAGCTGGATGTATATATATGTGTGCAGTCGTCAGGTATGTTAGTGAATGTTTTACTGTAAGTTTTCAGCAATTACTTTGTATCTTCCAATAATTTGACAGATATGAATGCCACAATAAGAAGAATTGACCAGTTGACCAACATCCTGGCCCCAATGGCAGTTGGTCAGGTAATGACGTTTGGCTCCCCGATGATTGGCTGCGGATTCATTTCTGGCTGGAACCTGATGTCAATGTGTGTGGAATATCTGCTGCTCTGGAAGGTTTATCAGAAAACCCCTACCCTGGCTCACAAATGTGCAAAAGTTGAAGAATCGGAACTGAAACAGCTGAATGTGAAGAAAGGTATTGAAAACACAAAAGTATTCTGTGAATTTCAAGTTATTCACTGTATCAGTCGAACTGAAGTGTGGACTTGCCTTTCACAGATGCTGCTGTGAGGCTGTGTAGCTGCCTGCTCGTAGCATGGACATGTCAGGTTTTGGATACAGATACCAGGAGCTCTAATCTAAGTAACAATCCTTTGTGCAGCTATTTGAGGAAACCTGTAAAATGCAGCCAAAGAATGAATTATCTTCTTTTAATTAGTCCTTTAGAGTGTCTGCCCTGTTACTTGGGGCTGATTATGAGGAATGCTCCTGTCCATCTGTAGCATAGTTAATAAGCTGGACAAAGCCCTTTGTATGATCTACGAGCAAAACAGCCTGCATAGGACTCTTTCCTGCTAATTCAGCTCTGCTTACACGTAGTACTAACAGGCTTTCAGGAGGCTGTAGAATAGGTGGTAGTATTTCTAGTCTGGCATGCTTCAGTGAGTTCCACATGCTGCAGGAAATGGTGGAGAAAAAAATAAATTACTTTGAGCTACTCTGCTGCAAATCCCAGTTGTTCAGCTTGACTAAGAAAGCAGGGTACTAAACTCAAGTGTTTTCCCATTTTCAGGGTACCAGTAAGCGGATACTCATGAAAGCTCATGCTATAGGCTCCCAACTACAACCTGCTGTGGTTGATTCTTTTTTTTAAAGAAAGGTTATAAAGAATTTGGATTTTAAAAGCTAGTTAGGAATCTGCTCTTTGCTCAATATATAGTGAGATAGGAGGCTGCTACTAAAAGTATTGAAGAGGCATTTCTTCCCAGCTAGCGGATCCCCTGTGGTAATAGCTGGTCCACTAATCTGTCAGACTAAGCTGATGGCAGCCTAGGATGGGGGAGCAAGATAAAGAGCATAGAAGGCTCTGTAGCTTTGCAACTGGTTCTTGAATGCCCCTGAAGAATGAAGCATTTGGCAACTGTCAGTATGTAGGAAACATCTCTCAAAGTTTGCTGTTTCAGTAGATGAGTTGCATTTTTAAAAGTTGCAGAAATACTTTGTTTCACTTGCTGTGTGTGGAGTTCTTCAGACTTGGCAGTGTAAAAACACAGCTCAGGCATTCAAGCATCTATCAACATTAGTAGTTTCTATCAATGTTACTAATCTGTGGGTTTTCTGGATTTTTGTTTGACCGGTGGAAGTGCCTTTCTCCTATATTAGAGGGGAAAGGGAATTGTAGAAAAGCATCGTCTGAGTCTTATGGTTTTCTTTTTTTTAAGTCAAGTTTTGAAAGCTTTTGGCTTTGGTAGCCTTCAGCAAGTGTATCTGCCTTGGTTCTTCTACCATGATATGAGGTACTGATGGTGGGGGAAGTATTCCCGATGTTCTGTGGTTAGTGCATTTAAACATGCAATGTTAAAATGCAAACCAGCATTGGCATTCCTTAAGCAAACAATTTCTTTATGGAAATGGAGCACTTGCTCACAAGTCTAAGGAAGAGAAGCAGGCTGTGTTTTCTCTGAGCACAATTTAATTAAATAAGCAGGAGTCTGATAGGGATAAACCTTACCTGACCTTACTAGACAGGTGGGATTTAAGGACACTTGAAGACATTCAGGTGACCAGAGGATGGTTGACTGCAGAATTTAACTGATGCACTTCTGTAGCAGCGAGCTTAACTGCAAGCGATTGTCTCGCGGTTCGCACTCTGGGCTTTCCGGGCAGGCGTGTGCCTAACAGTTGCATTTCTGTTTACAGAGAGTGACACGAAACCAGCTGAAGGAGTGCAGTTAATTGTTGAGAAAGATGTAACTGGCTTTGAGCGCCAACAGGAGAAGGAGATCGGCTGTGCTGCCCGCATCGCCGAACCTTTCATCACGTTCCGTGATGGATGGGTGGCGTACTACAACCAGCCGGTGTTCCTTGCCGGCATGGGTCTTGCATTTCTGTACATGACTGTTCTGGGCTTTGATTGTATCACCACCGGCTATGCATACACTCAGGGCTTGAGTGGCTCTGTGCTGAGCCTCCTGATGGGTGCCTCGGCAGTCACTGGAATCATGGGAACAGTAGCTTTCACTTGGCTCCGTCGCAAATGTGGCCTGGTTCACACGGGCCTCATTTCTGGAGTTGCTCAGTTTGCTTGTCTGGTTTTATGTGCCATCTCTGTGTTCATGCCTGGAAGTCCTATGGATTTGACTGTTTCCCCGTTCGCTGACATCAGTGCCAGGCTGTTTGAAAGTGAACGATTGCCTACTATAGCATCTCCAGAAGATAAACCTGGAATAGTTTTTGCAACTGGAATGCCCAACTTGTTAAACGGGTCTACTACTCCTGCTAACAGCGACCCAGAGATGAGTCCTGAGCCTGTGCCTTTAATCTCTGTTAGTCTCCTGTTTGCAGGAGTCATTGCTGCTAGAGTTGGTAAGTATTACATCTCTGTTTAAAATCTGATGTACTGGCTGCCTGTCCACTAAATACAAGTTTGAGTTCAGAACTGTAGGCTATGGTGGTTGTGTCACATTTCTAAGGCTAATTCATTGTATTCCACATAAAAATAGAACAATCTTGCAATAGTGCCACTACTGCACAGACTGCAGTACTAATTTCTTGTGTATTGTATATCCCTAATAGGGGAAAAGTAAGTTACCACATCTGGAAATGAATGTAACGTTTTTTGGAATGCTCATCTCTAAGTGATCTTCCTTCACAACCAAATAAAACCATTTGTTAATAGGAAACAGAACTCAACACATCTGCTATGAAAACCTTCAAACTTAGCAGTTCACTAAACGAATCCATTCACTAAATAAACTGTCTGACCTTTAAACTTGTGACCAGCAAGGAGATTTAGAACAGAAACTTAGATTTGGATGACAGATTAATTTTTTGAGGAATTGCTGGTTAGCGTTAGTATTACTGTCTGTCAGCGGAAGAGGCAGTCAGAT
This sequence comes from Falco punctatus, assembly GCF_963210335.1. Lineage (NCBI taxonomy): Eukaryota > Metazoa > Chordata > Aves > Falconiformes > Falconidae > Falco > Falco punctatus. The sequence goes on from NC_137588.1 coordinate 4,755,653, forward strand.
GTGTAAATGTAATGAACAGTAGTTCTCATCTGTAGAATTTTTGTACTCTTAATTTCTGCAGGTCTTTCTGGGTTTTGGAGGAATAAAATACTTCATTCACATGTATTAGGTTTGTCTGCAAGATAAACTTCTAAAACTCAATCTTTAATAGACTAAACTAGTATAGAAGCTTGTGTCAACTCAGACTGTAAGTTAGGTATTCTGTGTAGCTGAAAATGTGTTTGACTTTTGCAAGCCTCTTAGGCAAAACTTAGCGCTTGTAGCTAGCATGATCACACTGCAAGGAGCTGTTACAGCTTTTTAAATAAGGAACAGATGAGTGAAGCGTTAACTTGATAGACGTGTTGAAGAAGTATGTGACAGGCAAGGTAATGCGTCAAGCTGTATGTATTATTTCAGGAAATACTAGTAAAGGGGAAGTAAATTGCTCTTGACTGTCGTGGTGAAATCCATTGCAGTCTGCCAAGAGGCTAGCTTGTCCTCAGCACTTCTTCCAGAAGTGAGTGTGTGGCAGTATAAATTTAATTGTGCAGTAATGAACTGACCATGAGAAGCCCAGTTGTATGGATAACTGGTTTTTTTTTTTTCTCTCCATAGGCCTTTGGTCCTTTGATTTGACTGTCACACAGTTGCTCCAAGAAAATGTGGTAGAATCTGAAAGAGGTATCATAAATGGTGTCCAAAACTCCATGAATTATCTTCTTGATTTGCTGCACTTCATCATGGTCATCTTGGCCCCGAACCCTGAAGCTTTTGGCTTACTGGTGCTTATTTCTGTGTCTTTTGTTGCAATGGGCCACATCATGTACTTCAGATTTGCCCAAAAAAGCTTGGGAAAACAACTTTTTTTTTGTTGCACTCCTGATCCCAAAGCAGTCTCTGACTGTTCACCACCTGGTAATACATCTACTGTCTGAAAGGATCCACTTCTTACTAACCTGCTACAGGAATATCATGGCTAAACACATGCTGCCTTCTGTGACCCTGTCTAAGGTGTTTCTCTAGAGTTGAATGCAGAAGTTAGCTGTTTGAGGATGCTGTCCCAAGAGAGCTAAAATTCATCTCAGTTTCATTTTTACACTTATACAAAATCCAGCGTAGTTGGATCTTGACAGCTGGTGTTTCAAAGGATCCCGCAAGTCATACATCTAGTACTTATTTGATCGCAAAAAAAAGGTGAATTTGTGTTGCTGACTCCCCCAGCGATACTGTTTAGTGGGTATACGTACTCAATTTCTTCACGAATTCTGAACAATTCTTGTTTTCATAGAGAAAAATGAGAGGGATCTTTTATTTAGTTGCTTCAGAGTAACTTGATATACAGTATTTAGTGTTCTGGTTTTTTCTTTTTTTTTTTTCCCCATACCATGAATAGTTCTGCTCCCCTATCTTCTCAAATTGGTATAAACATCCTGCTTGGATTCCTGAAGTGGACTCCAAATGCCAATATTTTCCCCAAACACCTGTTTAGTATTCTATCTGTTTTGGTTTAACTTTAGAGAAACACTTCTGTAGTTTTGTGTGTTGCCTTACAAATTAGACAAGTGCTAGGTACAGGATATTGTATTACACTTTTGTTGCACTTGATAACATAACACACAGCCTCATTTTAACAGTTGCTATTAATGTAACATTATAAAGCATGGCTTTTTTTAATTGCAAGTGACAGGTCTGCTCAGGTTTGATGTAGCAGAAAGTGCTAAGGTCAGGAGTACTGGTACAGAAAGATAAAGTCTAGGGCTAACTTAGTTTTTGCCTCAGAGTACAAGCAGCTGTAGTCTATTTTGAACACCTTTTGTTTTCAGAAACCCTATTAAAACCTGACATATTGAAAAAATATTGAAAATTATTAGTATTCCAGACAAAAGAAGCCAGAAAGTGGATTTCTTGCATTTAGCTGTCTTACATGTGTGTGAATTTTGACTTAGTTTGATACTGCTAAAACAATGGGATGTTGGACTGCGTGGCCCTCTAAAGCAACTTCAGACTGATGAAGAATGTTATGTCCCTCTGATTTTCAAGAAGTTCTTGTGTGGTGTTTTTTTGACCCTGCACGTGTACTAACACAGTACTTTCATAGTCATTAACCATATGTGCACTTTTGTAGGAACTACTCTACGCACTTTGCGTTCGCAGTGGAGTTGAACCTGGTGGTGTTCTGAGTTTTCCTCTGGCATGACAGTATGACTTCTGAACTTCAATCTTTGTACAATGTTTGTTTGCAAAATAAGTGGTATGCAAAAACATATGACAACTTGCAAAAAGTGTCCTCTAACTTTTAAAGCTTTTTGTATTTTAGGTACTGTCCTTCACACAGTCATCTGTGTTGCCAGACTTCAACCCTGGAATGTAAGCGTGTGAACTCTGTTGACACTGAAGGTGTTACACCAGGGCTGAACCTAGGCCATTCATCATAAAATTTGCAATGATTTACATTATATATCAAACTAAATAGAATTTAAGCAAAAACCTCTAGAGGCTTTTGTCTCAAATTACAATATTTTGTAAGGGGAGGGGAAGTGAAGGAGTAGGAAGCCAATGTACAGCCAATGCACTTGTAGCCCTCAGTATTCAACAACTGGATGTAACAATCTTCCTCCTCTTAATGGACCAAATGTAGTCATTACTGCTATGTTACTGAAAGTTTCTCAGGGATGTTTTCACTAGGTTTATAAGTGTTTATACTTTGACCAAGCTTTTGGGTTTTGATATAATCAAGTAAAATATGTAAATTAGAATAGCTTTGAAATTTGTGACTCAGGACTGAGTGTAGCTTCTTAAGGAAAAGGGAATTTTGCCATCAGCAGAATTTGAGTCAGAAGACAAAACAAGCATATCTACATTTGTAGAATAAATATGCCCAAAGGAGGATAGCTTATACACTATAAGTACACTAGTAAATGAAATACCTCCGATTTGCCAAGTATGTTTTCTTATGTGTATCCAATCTAAATTGGGACCAGATTTTAATACTGCCGAATGTAAAGGTAGCCTGAACGTCAGTGAATGCCTCTATATGCACTTTGAACATCGGAATGCCACTGTATATATTGGATTCACTGGCCATCAGGGAAGCCAAGCTGGAAATGCAGCTTCTTGTGGGCTGTCTGTAGCCTACAGAACCCAGTGTGCCTAAAGCTTAATGCTGCAGCACTAAGCACCACGCATCCCAGAGAGGATGTATTCCTCTAGAGTGCTCTAAAAACATAACAGAACTGGGAACATACCATGTTCCCATGTGTTCCTAAAATTTTGTTTTTTTTTTTTATTCCAAGAGTAATGTAGTCTTGAGTTGCATAGAAATTTGTTGCATGAATGGATCCACTAGATAGTGCAGTCTGAATCTCGAGCCAAAAAAAAAGCAATGGAGGGACTGGACCTTTGTATTTTGTACACATAATATTGCTAGGATTCGTTTTCGGATACATGACTGGAAGGCAAGACAATCCTAAAAGAGAAGAAAGGTGGATACTAGCTTTAAGAAGAATAAAGATGTATACATTGGAAATCTTGTTATGTATTGGTCTGAGTTGGATGTCAAAAAAAATGTACGCTGCTTGAGCACAACCCATTTGTGTATAAGTCTTTAAGATGTATGCAGACACCTGTACTGATTAGTGCTTTGAAGCAATGTGGAGCCTGAAGTCTTACTTAGCAGGACTTTCATTAAGTAAGCATTTTTGGCCTTGTATTTATTTATTTTTTTCTAAAATGTATCCAATTTGGATGAAAACTGCCCTTAAAATGTGCGCACTAGAAATCAATCTTACCAGAATAGCATATTTTATTATAAAACCTTATGCTGGACATAGTATTGATTCATGTATTGCTGTTGTTAAAGCTAATGAATAAATTTGCATAAAATTTTATTTGTCCTGTGTTGTTCTGTTTGTGGGCATCTTGGTGTGCTGTGTTTAGCACGGATCTTGCAGATGAAGGTTTTCCACAGTGATGGGATGGAAACGGCTGTGAAGCACAAACAAATAGCATTGAGGAGGGAGCAGGTGACAAGTGTAGTAAAAGCCTTTCTGTGACTGAGCTCTGGCTTTAGTGAACTGATTTTTATTTAGTATCTGCAGCGGTAACCTAAGATGCAATAGCTGAAGCTGTGGTCTTACAACCTGAGCCCAGGACCGGTGTTGGTGATACAGCGGTCTGGTGTATTGGCTTGCTGAGCGACAGAAGGAAAAGGATTCTGCCTTCTCAGTCATCTTTTTAGTGTACTGAATCTGAGCTGATGGCCTTCTGCAGCAGCAACCCATAGGGGAGAACACTGGGCAGAAGAGTGGTCACAAATAAACGTGATGCTTTTAATATTCCAGTTTTAGTCTTGAAAAGTACCTGGTTCTTGTTCAGTGTATTAGGATACACTTAGGTGAGCAATCCATCTTTGGAAGGATGCTGTGCTCAGTCACTGGGGTTTCCCTGAACTGATTCCTCTTTGAACTAGAGGTTTTCCTAGAAAAATACCTGTGTGGGTTGTCCTCAGTTATTACCATGTTAATACCCTATGGGAATTAGATTTATTGCTAGTAATACTTAGTTATTCCCATGTGGGAATTAGAATGCAAGGCGTTAAAACTACAGCCTTCATTGCACGTACCAGCCTTGGTAGCATTAGGGTAAACGACGTGCCCCTGTAATGAGAGCTACAAAAACGTCAAAGTCAGGTTACCAGTTTTACATTTTTAAGAACCTTAACTTCCTTTGCTGCCACGTACAAACTGAGAAAAGCGTTAGTTCCAACTTGAAAATGTAGCCATGCTGATCCACTCCTGTAGGTACAGAGAAAAAAGAATTGTGAATCATGTTGTGCAGCAAACTTGGTGGATAAACCCCCTTTTTCTGGCTGAAGGTGGCCCTTCTCAGCTTACCCTTTCATGGCTTCAGGGTTTTCCTTTGCTCAGGTATTCATGTTTTGGCAAGTTCTGAGTTTTGTAAGACCCTGTGGAACTCTGTGCTCAGCAAGCAAACGCAGAATGATTGAAGACACCACTCTGTTTACTTGCTTGTTGCACTGCTTTGCTTACTAGGTGGTTGAGATACCAGCTCTGCCTGTGGAAGGCAATGTGTATTGCATGTTACATATTTTATTGTTTTGCTCTGGAATACTTAATTGCTTTTATTTTCAAAAGTTTTGTGGTTTGTTTTTTTGTTGGTTTTTTTTTCTGAGCACTGAGGATGCAGGGATTGAAAATTGAATCTTTTTAGAGGAAAAAAGGTAGTGTCAACTCAGTCCCTTCAATTTAAACTTTTTTTGTTTCCTTAATGAGAAAACTGTCTCTTACAAATTCCCCGAAAGGTTAATATCTAGTTGTTTTAAAATACTACAGTTACTGCTGTCTTTGCTTCTACAAAGCGCATGGTATACGTATCCCAGGTTGGCAGAGCTAGCTCGTTCCCTCCGTTAGCTGGTGAGCGTGCCCTCGGTGCCGGCTGGGGAAGATCACAGGTTTTCATGTCCTGGTGTTACACACGCCTTTCCCACTGGACAGAGGCTCCTTTCACAGCCTCCTACATGACTGCTTTTGCAAAGCATGTATTTAAGCTCTTGATCTACAAAGGATCACAATTTGAAGGTAGAGCTTCATAAAGAAACCAACTATTCTGTAATTGCTATGATCAGGCAATTCCAGGCTCGTTAAAAATAATCATTTCCACTGCTTTTTGGTATTAGAAACTCGCAGCTACTACTGAGTGGATGCCAAGTCATAGGTTCTTTGTGACTTTGAAATGGTAATGGTTTACAAGTGAACCCGGAGTAATTCCGAGTGAAGTTTGTTTCTACTAGAGCAGAGCACAAGAGATCCAGCTTTTCTGAGCCTGGCGCTGTGGGGGTGCTGATGCTGTTCACCTGCCTCAGGACTGACGTGTTTCCAGTTGTGCCGTACCCTGCGTTCAGATCTTTCTCAAGTACTCGGTACTGGAGAAGCTAGCAGCAAGTATTACTAGTCCTTACTATCTCACCTTGTATACTTGCACATTGGTTTTCCTCCTTGGGGGTGCCGTTACCTGCAGGGTGTAATAATCGCTGTAGGACTGAAAGTATTTTATTCCTGGAGGAAGGCTATGCCTCTAGCTTCTGCTTTAAACAAGACAGACTATATTTTGCAACTCCGCAGGGCAGAAACAACTGAGCAAGGATGTTTGCTTAAAGGCTTGCAAAGTGCATGGACAAAGTGCACGCTGTTCAATAATGCTTTTTCAAATACTTCAGCTTGTCCTTGTGCAGGTCAGTACTTCTTTCTAGTTAAACTTTATTGCAGTTGGTCACAGGAGAAGCATGCAACTGTGTGCTTTCCACTCTTATTCTAGGTATGGAGTGATGGAGCAATCTGTCTTCACACATGCCGAGTCAAGAGTTCTTAATCCTTTGTAAATGCACGGGAAGTTACTCATGTTTAGAAAATCTGACTCTTCTCCTTTGGCAGATAAGGGAAAGAGAATGTACAGTAGACGCTGCTGTTAGAACTTCAGTGGGTATCTAAGCATACCTCATTACGACCAAAACCACCCCCCAAAACAGCAAACTGCTGATTAAAGCTGTACAGATTGGCTTAGAAGACAGCGGTATGTAGCCTGTATGATTCATGAATTGAGTCGTTCTCTTTCAAACTGGGAAAAATGGAGTGCTGCATCCCATCTTTCCTTCATGTCCACCTTGAAGAGCCGTGCTAGCTGGAAAGAAACCAGAAGAGTGCAACGGTTGTAATCACAGCTCTAGGAAATGAGACGAGGGTGAAAGAATTAGGGTCATTTAGAGACGAGAGGTGATGTGATAACAATACCTGACTGGTAAAAAGGGGATGGGACTAAGGTATAATCTTGCCTGAGAAGACAAGCATCAACAAAGTCAGATTACAGCATGCTTGAAACCTTGGAAGTCGTGGAGTTTCTAATCCTGAATGTCTTCTAGGGTAGGTACCGTTTTCCCAGCTCTGTTCTTCTCCGATTGCATGTGATGTGTTTCTGCAGTTCTTCCAGTTCAGTGTTTCCTCTAGGACCACTGCTGGGAGAGCCGGGTGCTTCACACGGACAACACCCCCCGCCCTGCCAGCTAACCGCCTCCAGAGAGCTGCCCAGTGGGCAGCTGGTCCATCAATCCATGTATCTTTTCCCTTCGTTTAATGTCTTGGTCTTTGCTTTCAGTTTGCGAGCCATCTCGGAATTCACTCTTACGAGCTGTTCTGCGGGATTATTAGAGCTTTCAGGCATCTTTTATACAAGCGAAAGCTTTTTTGCTGGGTGCTGTCAGAGCCCGCGGTCACCGCGGTCAGGTTGCGTGGAGCAGTGATCCAGCACCTTTGCGAAGGGGTGCTGGCCAAAGACGGAGAGCCGAAATACGTGTTCGAAAGAACAAAGTAGTTCATGTGAAAATCTTCTTTATGCTTGGAAAGTACAAGCAAAGCAGCTTCAGCACCTTTTCACCTAAAGATCCTTTTTAAGTAGGACACCTCAGGCGAAGAAAACTCCTGACGTTAACATTTGCGATACAGTTCAAACCATTTCAGATACTTTGTCTTGCACTGAAGGACTGAAACCGACGCCTCTTGATTAATGTTCACATAATTTCAGCCAAGAATCTTCTTTAACTGAACAAAGTCTTCTGAATTATTTAGTATGATAGTTAGGAGTACTACATTTGACCTCAAGTTTTTTTGTTACGGCAGGACGAATATCCCTGTTTTCATTAGACAGACTGGCCAGGAGTGTTTTCCAGAATGCCCACATGTGATATTCCTGGTATGTACGTATCCCCTGCAGCCTGCTGCTTTGAGATCTTCAGGCTGGCGGTGGCCTGCTGATTTCAGTAAGGGCTGCAGACCTCAGCTTGGAGGGTTTGGACAGTGTGTTTCCTGGGGCTGCTCCTAGAAAGGCACAGTTGGGTTCTAAGGATGCTAAAAAGTTTGAATCCCTTCACTTCTGGGAGCTCCCTCCCCTTGGCTGACCACGTTACACATAAGAACCGACAGGGAGTTATAAAAATATGTGGTCTATCCAGCTGAGAAAGAGGGAGGAGGAGTTGTCCATGTCAGAAATATTTGTTCAGCTGCTACTGGAGTAAGGCCAGTCAACGTTACTGTTTACAGTATGAAGTGTGCTGCAGTTCATTTATCTTCAAACGATAACAAAGCAAGATAAAGAACCCATTCTTTGGGACATTTTTGAGAAAAGTTTCAGAGGAACAAAACTGACCCGAAACTTCAGGAGCTTTTGTAAAATTTATTTACTTGCTTGGCTGCAACGTCCTATTCTCTGTCATCCTGTACTGACCTTGGCATTCCCCTGCCATGTCCAAAAAGCGCAAACTGGGATGCAGCTGGGGAGCGAGGAAACGCTGCAGAGCTCCCGTGGGGGTGTCTGAGCGCAGGCGGAGCTGCGCCGCCAACCCCCCCTGCAAATTTCAGTAGCATCATCTCAGGGTAGCAGTGGACTGAGGGGATGGCATCAAACATTTCCCACAACCCCTGCACACCACGGGGCAGCTGGAATACAACCGGTTCCTGGGGAGAAACACAGCAAATAGCACTAGAAGTGGTATATGCCCATGGAAGAATGGGGGAAAAAAAAATGTTTCTCCCAGGAAGAAAGTTTTGTACAGGGAAGGCTCCTGAATGTCTTTTTGAAAAGCTTCTTCCCCGTTCTGAAATACCAAGAAACGTCATCTGTGTCAGGAAGCCTTTATTTACTTATTTTGAAGACAGAATGTTTCTCTTATTGCATCTTACTGTAAAGCAACAGCTGTTTTTGTCATGCACACCTCAAGGACCTTTACCTTTACAGCCTTTGTACTGCCTTTACTGTCCCAGGATAGCCTTTCCGGGGATTTTCAGTTGCCAAAGAAAGAGAAGTCATGCTTTTGCTCTTTTGTTTTCTATTATCTTGCTCTAACAAGTGCCTGAAGCTGGCAGCTACCGCTAGCCTCAGTGCAAACCCCACAGTGTCTACAAAAGAATAAACCAGATCTCATCGCTTTCGGTTCCCTGCCCTGAATCCGTGTCATTAGGCTCATACTTAGCCAAGAGAGGGAAACTGCTCTCCCACTGTTTGTTCCCTCTAGTTCTTTAATTTTGTGTGATTATGTGGACACAAGGGAGAACAGGTTTTCTGAACAGAGGAATTCAGTCAATAGAGCAATCAGACCTGAGGGTGCCTAATCTTTGGACTCACAGCAAAAGAAGCCTGATTAGACAATAACAGATTTATTTTTTTTTCTTAATATGAATGCTTAGATACATCCTCCCTCCACAAATTATGAGCTCTTATCCAGATCTACTTTGCTAACCGAGACTAGATTTTCAGTAACAAAATGGTAGCTTGGGTTATTAACGTACCAGTTCAAGTTCAGGGCTGTAGAGGGACGTACGGTTTCATTTTATCTGCTCAGCTGTGGTAAAATCTAAATGTTGTCTTATCTAAATGGAACAGAGCAAACAGAAGAGACCAAGGCTGATAGCTGCCCGTTCAGCAGAGGGCTGTGACTTCGGGCTGATTCTGTACTTCTTCCCCCTGTTGCATCCGCTGCCTGGTTGGCATCCCCTTGGCCACAGGGGACACAGGGGAGGTGACATCGGGGCATGGCAACCAACGAGCTAGGAAATCATACCGACCGCCTCAGTGCTTCCTGCTAAGTCCTCTGACCCGTGACGAAGGACTGGGCGTGCAGAGCAGCGTTCCCCTCACCCCTAGCCGCAGACCACCATGCCCACAGAGCTCCACACCGCACCAGTTACGTCTGTGCGTCCAGGATAGGTGCCGAGTTCTGGGTCTGCACGTTTCCCACGCGTCCCCTGTTTGCTGAAGCAATTCTCTATTCATTGACAGATTTGACACCAGTAAAGAGGGTGGCACCCCCGATCAGTGGCATTTCAGCAGGGTTGTCAGTGTTTGCCAGGGGCTAAGCCTCAGGGTGCCGGCGTCGCTTGCAGCCCGGTGCCAAACAAGGTGGCCAAGGCAGCAGCAGCAGCTTTCCCTCTCCTAGCTCGCCAGCTGTGTGCAGTGTTACTCGGGGGCGCACCCAAGCACTCCTTGAGGTCATTCTGTGCAGACATCCGTGCACTGCTGTTATAAATTCCAAGCACTTCACCTTGGGAAAGGACAACAAGCAAATGTGGTACCAAATTAATAAAGATGTATGTTCAGAGAATTATTTTTCTATGACCGTTTCGGTCTTCTAATTCTCTTCATTAAAAGACAGAATTGTTCTGATCCTCCTTGTTAACACTTCAGAATAGAAGGGTATCAGTATGTTATCCTGCTTCTCGTTAGAGACATCAAAAACCATTTAGTCCCTATATATTGCTGCCTGTGAAAACTGTTACTGAGTGAAAGTTTAAGCCATAAAATAGGAATAGCTCACCTCGGTGGTACTGACTGCGATTCCTCCAATGCGTTTTTATTCAGCTAACTTTGCTTACATCTACGAATAACACTGTTCAAAGAAAAGGGAAAGACCAGTTTTGCAAGCCCATCCTGAGGAAGTGATACAAGGCATTATTAGATGTGCTTGAGGATGAGTCAGCGTTCTTATCTTACATCACCCTAAATAAATTATACCAGAAGCTGGGCTACGATCACAAAACAATAGGATGGGGAAAGTCAACCAATTCTGGAAGCCTTCAGTGTAAAAGTTGATTAGGAATGGAAAAGACGGTTCTGGGTTTCACAGAGCAGCAAAGCATGGCTGATAGCAAGAGAGGCAGGGGAGAAAGCAGTTGCTATAATGGACTATTTGTCCAGCACCTGTAGGAGAGCACGTTGGAGAGCTCGGACTGGGACGATAAAAATGTATAAACCAGCAAGGAAGCGGGAGGTACGGCAGCCCACCGGGAGCGTGTGACAGAGGCCTCACAGATCCTGCAGAATGAGATTAATTAGTTTCACGAGGTTACCTCTCTTCTAGTCATCCTTTAAATCCCTGCACCCTTCAGACCTCTAGTTTATTCAGGGGACGTTCCCACCCTTCCCTGCACCCTTACCCCTGGAGCATCGCTCGTCACGCTGCAGTAAAACACCTCGAGATCCTGCTCCTGCCTCTGAGGTCATCCTCAGTGAGACAGTCCTGTGCCATCCTAACGATACCCACTGAAGGTTAATTAATACAGGTCGTTTGTGTCCTGGGCTTGATAAATGCAGAAGACCGCTATTGCTGGGCTCTGATATCAGCCTCGGTCATTCGCTGCTGAAATCTTAAAAAGTAGTACCAAGAAACAAAACGTGTTTGTGGATTTCAGGAAGAGTAACCTATCGGGCAGAGACCAAGAGCAATTACCTAATCACAGCTGCGCTGAGGAGTTCAGCGAATTACTCACGAACTTGTGAGAAACAGGGAGCACAAAGGTAGCTGTAATTATCCTGTGCTAAGGGTTCTTCATGCCGTACAGCAGAAATGGGTAGCACGAAGTACCTAGGACCCCCCGTGCGGCGCGGATGTGGCAGGTGGCCCCTGCCAGGCAGCTTTGCTGAAGCAGCAAACGAGCTCAGCGCGTCTCTTCAACAGACCTCATGTGTCCAAGCCACCACAACTTAGAGTTCCGTAAAGAAAATTCTGGAAATACCATCCTCTGCTGAGTAAACTGCCCTCCGCTGAGCTGGGCGAGCCGGGCTGCCCACGCTTCCTGCCTGGAGACCGTTTTGTTTTTCCAAGACAGATTTTATTTGCAAGAAAAAATACATGATTGTATGTAAGTTACAGACAAAATGCAAGGGCTGCAACTTCAAGGAGCTGTGTCACCGCAGACGTTTTTCTTACCCCTCTTGTAATAAGAAGTGCATGAGAATGTTTCGTTATGCGATACCCAGACTCTTGTGTAAAGGTTACAGGGCGGATGGTTAGAGGGTGATATACTTTATGTTCTTTTAGAAAACACCAGCGCGGTTTAAATGGCCAGATGTTACACGGGTGGCGGTCAGCCACCGCCCGGGATGTCGGATCGGCCAGAGGGGTGGGAAGCAACACTCCCAGAGGGAGCAGGGAAAACTGCAGTAATATTTCTTCCCTTCCTAGGCTTCTCCCTACACTGTCTCCGTGGCCATCCCCCGGGGGCTGCTCGTCGTGCCCCGTTCCTCTCCGGGCTAATGATCCCTGGGCACCCAGCAGCAGCCGTGGTGCCTCAGGGCCAAAGCAAGAGGTGCCGCACGCCGGCACTGGGGTCTGGAAGGGGATGACTCCCCTGCTGCTGGAAAAGGGCTGCCCGGCCGCCATGGGCGGACTTTGCTAAGTTCGTCCCAGCAGCCTGTGCCGTGCTCTCTGCTGATAAACACAGGACTTCAGCCCAGGGCTCTATCGCAGCAGGGCAGATGGAATAAGGGAGGAGGTAAACAGGGCACCCAGAGAAACTGGGAGGGCAGCTCTTGTCTCTCCCCCTGCCTGTGGGATGCCAAAGGCCGGCAAATTGTCATTACAGAGCCTATTAATGAGCATAATGAACTCCAGCTGGAGGTTTTGAACTCAACGTTTTAAACCCCCTCCCTCCTTGTTAAGGGCATTAAGCAGTCACTTTTTCCAAGACCTTAGGGACAACCACTTCCCTCATATTAATTCAATCTTCTTTAAATGATCAAGGCTCTTTCTGCTCCTTAGGTCTAAGAAATAGCTTATAGACTATGTACTGAGAGCATTGCCCCCCCACCAGAGGGGACTACAACAGAGGGATGAGCAATACCTGCTACCCGCCGATGCCATGTGTGTAGAAAGGCAAGTACAGTTTCTTTTAAGGTGTCTCAAATTCAGAATGCTTCGAAAATGTGTTGGGGGCTTTCTTGTTCTGTTAACGTTTAATGTGAAAGGAAGAGCTGCAGTAGGAGAAAACAAACTTGCTATTCTTTTTCTTCCAAGTATTCAAGGAAGACACTTCTTCACCCTCTGCAGCTCTTCAGCAGACTTCCCACTGCAGAGAACACTGATAACTTGTATGTGCTTTGCCAAGTGAAATACTATTTTTGGTATGAGCCTACGGGTATGATTCAGCAGTTTCCTAGCTAGCAAGTAGTTCAAACCTATCCCAGAGTATTTTAAGACTTGCTATCATGTGTTTCTTAGTAACAGTTTTCCTCTCTTGCTTTATCTGTGATTATATGGTAAATCTATTAATGTATCACTCATTAATAATAACTATGGGAGCACACTGGGTTATACAATACAGTGGGAGGGCTCAGTCAAATGGATACAGTGGCCGCTAAAGGTACTCATGTTCAATATAATTGTTACGGCACTCTTTTAAGATATGTTAATTCTTGTGAGAAAACTAAGTTTGAACTAACAAGGTCTGAAATCCTTGAAATACAACCCCAGCAGGGTCAACTCCTTGGTTTTGTACCATCCTACCTATGTGTCACGCTGCACACGGGTGGAAGGATTAGTAATCTTCTCAAGGCTGCTAGTGCAGATGTAGCAACTGGTGTTGTAGTTCCTGGAGTGGGGTTCTGGTTGTGGTTACCTATTTGACATTGACAAGAAAAAATTAACACCGTGGTCAGAGGTCAGCTGTCAGGCTGGAAACTTGACCTGATGGCCTAAGTGTGAACACAAGCATAATGGAAAAGGTGGGATTCAACTGTCTTAAAATATGGGATGTGCGTGTGGGAGGCTCTTGTTTAATCTGCAGCCGGGTGTGCGTTACTGTGACTGTCGTGTGTTGGGGCTTTGTTCTGCATAGCAGAAATACAGCATCGTGAGCAGCAAGTGGTGTTCCTGCTGCCTTAAAAATCTCAATTAGAACTGAAAAGGAAACACAACTCACATGACGGATGCTTCAGCAGTTTACAAATCCCCTTTCTTTGTTCACACAGGACTGCTTTGCACAGATCCCCTCTCCCCGCTGCCCTGCCATCCTGCTGTGTCACTGGCTAATAGCAAGTGTGGGAGCATCTCCGCCTCCAGCTTCCCCAGCAGGAACCTTGAATAGGTGCTTTACTGTGGGAAGGCACTTGGGTTCCCTTACTACAGCAGCCCCCTTGTCCCATAAAGCCGGCTTTCACAGCTCCCCCTCAATCTTCAGGCAGAGAATAGGATGCAGCACATCCGATGCCCCTGGACACATCCAGCCCATCCCTCGCCGGGAGAGGGAAAGCCCGTGTGTAAGATGCTCCCCTGGGAGCCGCTGCAGCCTCCAGAGCTAGGGGGTGGCCAGGGTCCAGCAAGTGGCCTCCCAGCTCCCTGCAGCAGCCACCCTGCCAAGGGACTGCCCAGCTCATTTGTCTTCTGAGGGGCATGAAGATTAGTGGGGTTGTAACAGGGCAACTTCCAGTGTCCCTGAAATCGAACGTGTTCCTCCAGAGAACAATTTCTTACTATTTCCTTTGCAGGGAGGGGCAGGGAATGAGAGGTGGAAAGAATCTGACCTGATAGCACAGTGCTTGCTGAGAAAGCATGAAATACCAGCACAGTTCTCCGTGGAGTTTAGTGGTTGCTGTTGTTCATATGGGAGTGAGGCACCTGAAAGCCTTTGCAAACTCTGTCCGTGATCTAGAACTGAAGTTTCCACCTGGGCAATAAAACTAGAGATCAGTTGTGACCGAACTGGGGAAAAAGATTTCTTGAGAAGGGAGGGGGGAAAAAAAACAACTGTGGATCTTGCTCAGCCTCAAACATTTGAACATTCTTGGCAAAACCTGAAAAAAATCAACAACAAAAGAACATGTGCTCCAAAATATATTTTGGGAAAGCCAAATTATTGGGCCTTATCCAAAGCATGACTGAAAAAGCAACATGCTCTAAACAAAAGTAACTCTGCGAAGTGCAACATTCAGATGTTTTTAAATGTCAAACCTGAACAACTCACTTGTTTGCTTTTTTTCACTAAAGTGAAGAGGAAAATCTATTTATTTTAGTTGAAGCTGTTCTGATTTAAACCAAATTCACAACAAAGCTAGTTAACACCCTAGCCCCAGCCTGCTGACTTGTGCTTTGGAGGGTACCGGGTGTATGAAAATGAACTGGTAAGAATGAGCATGATGCCACAGCAAGGCACCAGCATAGCAACAAGCCAAAGAATCAAGACAATAAAACCCCTCCGAGAATGAATCCGTTGCCCTTTGGCAAAGGTAACCTAAGAAAATGGCTGTGGAAGGGTTTGGGAATTTGTTCACTCAGCTGTCCAGGGGCAGGATTAAACACTTTGGCAGTGAAATGCAAATGTGAGGCGTGTCACGGGAGGTTTTCCCTTGGCTATTGCTGGCAAAGTAGGGCCCTTAGGGTGCCTTTACTCACCTCTTGACCTAACCAGTCAATACAGGGGGAAAAGTGTTTATCAGAAGGTACGTTAAAAAAAATCTGGAGTAGCTGGAGTAGCGAAAGCTGGCCTGTGCCTGCTGCCTTAACGCAGTATGAATTAGTAACTGACGATGGAAGCTGCTTTTTTTTCCCCCTCTTTCCCCCCCCCCCCCCCCGGATTCCCACAGTTTACATTTTTGTAAGCAAGTGAAGCTAAATGAAAATATGAATGCCTTGCAGACCTCTGGGCTTGTCAGCCGCTATGTAAGGCAAAGTTCAGCGCTCTGTGCTCCATCGCTGGGATTCTTGGCAGCCCAAGCTTTCCTCCTACCGCCGCTGGAGCCGTGCCATGGCCGGTTCCAATGTCTCCTTGTTTTAGTCTTTGAGAAGCTGACAGAGGACGTCTGGCATTCTACCTGTATCTTTCCCTTTTTTTTTTTTTTTTTTTTTTTTTTTTTTTTTTGGTGCGGGGGAAGAAAACCCACCCTAAAATCAACTCTTGACACTGCTGTGTTTGGTCCTTGAGGAAATTACTAAAGCATTGAAATTTCACTAGAAGTTCCCAACACTTTGGGCAGATCCTTGTGTTAAACAGAAGTCTCTGGCAATCCAAGGCACTGGTAAAGGTTACGGTTTTGCAAAAGGTTGCACTTAGTTTTAGATTCTTCTAGCAAAGGTGCTCGTGAAGTTCCTAGGTGGTGACAGTCTTTTCTTTGTGTCTGGTGGTTTGTTGGTCTTGTTGTTTGGATTTGGGTTTTTTTCCCCTATATGCAAGAAAGTCCCTTACCAACACACATTATGCTTCTGGACGGAGGCAGGACTTGCTCCTACCTGCTCAAGCTTTGTTCTTCTAATATATAAAATAATACACTGCTCAAATTGCGCATGCCGGTGGTTCCATGTGCCCGGAGAGCCAAACACCCTTCTAAAGCAGGCTCTGAAATCACTTCACCTGTGATTTTCATTAAACGCTGTTTAATGAAATCAGAGAGAAATCTGGACAGGACCTTCCATCATTTAAAAGTTAATACAGCGTTGCCTTTACCACTCATCTTTCATTTCAGATTCTGGAAATGTTTAGAATGAGAAGGATATAAACATAAAGGTTGGGTGCCACAGATCTGATAAGGCTATCGATTTGAAGCCTAAACCTTTATTTTTCAAGGTAAACTTTGACTCTAAATTCTTGTGGCAAGCACTTGACACAAATCAACTCCCTGCGTGGGCTGCTGCCCTCGGGAATGAGAAGGAACTAAAGCATTGCTGCTCTTACTAGTAAAGTATTATCAGAATGACAATTACAGCTGCTCACAGAATCACAGTCCACTTTGCCGACTGCAGACTTTGATTCTTTGCTGCCCTGAGCGGGAGTTCTGCTCTCAGGATCAGCAAAGGTGTGCCGTCTGCTCCGAGACGGCTTTATCACGGCTAGTATAGATTTTTGAATTGCATTAAATCGCTGAACCCGAACTCTGATTACGAGTCACGGAGCAGCTGTTGCAGAATGCAGTAACCTATCTCTGAAAGAGGAAGCGATGTGGTGCTTTGAGGTAGAATTGTAATAATCAGTTTGTTAGGATTTGTTAATTTTTTTTTTTATTTTTTTTTTTGCAAGTTCAAGCTTCTCTTTTAAGTTGGGCTTCATTCAAGGAACGATATGGAGCAGTTGCTGGAATGATTTAAGCTTTATGAACTATTGGCATGGCAGCTCAATTACTTCTCCCTTTGCCTGTAACAGCGCTCATTATTGGGTTTGTTTCCTGAGTTTAACAAATGCCAGGAAAATTATGCGCTTTAAGCTGAGAAACTACAAGTGAAAAATATGCACGGAGGAAGTTTTTCAAAAAAGCCTAGGTTCTGTTGGCTGGCCGAGGTGTAGGAGTGGGCACACACACAAAAAACCCCAACCCTATCTGCAATAACCAGCACTCTAAGAGAAGCTCTCATGTTTTGCCCACGGATTGTTGTTCATCACCCATTGCAGAAAACCAACAAAAATTGGTCAGATTCTGGAAAACTTCTGCTTAACTACTAACACGGTGGAAACTTCAGCTGTCCTGCTCTCTGACAGGGTGAATACAAAGGTTCTCTATGAACTAGCAGACAACCAGCTTTAAAGGTGACTCTACCATTCAGCCTGGCTGATCATCTTTAGCTTGATATCCCAGGCTGAGCGTGTTCCTGAGCTTCCAAAGAGTGGGAGCGCTTCGAAAGGCTTCGTTAAGGAACGGCTCAGAGCTCCGGTCCGCGTCGGCATTTCCCCACCCATCCTCCCTGGAGCACTGCACCTCTAAATGCACTGTGACACAGGGCTCCGTTCTCGTGCCACATCCCTGTCACTGCGTGTCTAGTACTGGAGGAATAAAAAATAGTGTATTTTTGAGTTGCTTTTGATGGGAAATCAGTAGTCTTCATGATAATTTGTGAGGTTTCAAACGCTCATTTATTGCCAAAGTAGTGGAAATATTTCCTTAAAGAGAGATGCGGCGTACAGTAAAACATTTCTCAGCACATCGAAGAGATGTGGATGTGAGGCGCGTGATGTATAAAACACCATCTGCAGTGTACCGAGTCTGCTTAATTTAACACGGCAAACTTCACCCGAGCCATGAAACACACCTTCTGTGCAGGCAGTGCTGGGGAAGCAACAGCGTGCTGGAGGGCAGCTCCATCTGCTCGCCGCTGCTCAGAAGCTGCGACTAGCCGGGATGCTCCAGTCCCTGTCACCATCAGGAGGGTCACTATGCCTCTGGGTACGAGCGTCTGTCAACCCCACAACATTGTCTACGTGAACCAGAGAATTCATGCGGCACCCTTAACTCAGGATCGCTTGGTATAACATCTGCTTTATTTCTGCATTATTTCTGGTCTTAGAAAGAAAAAATCATGTTTCTCAGCACAGACAGAGCAAATATAATCATGCTGATACTTGTAATTGGGGAGTTTCATTTCCTTGAAACTCTTCTCTTTCCTCTGCCCTTGGAAAAACAGAAATGCAATTAGGAAGTCAAATTGCTGTCTATTAGTTATCTATGGAAAGTTGGCACATGCTTCACATGATCTTTATTTTTGTCTTGAAAAGAGCTAATGTGCTCTTTCACCTTGCATGTGGTCTGGAATGAACCCCTAGCTTTTGTTTGCCCTAGTTTAGAGAAGTTACTTTGTTGGGGTTTTTCTTAATTAATGCAAGCTAGAAATTAAAAGAAAACCACCCCCCAAAAACACAACAAACAAAAAAATCCCCTAAACAAACCAAAAAGACCCCACACGAACAAACAAACAAAAACGACAAAAAGAAGCTTAAAACTTAAGGTAAATATGAGTTACAAATATATGTGTAATATTAGTTTCAAGTAATTTCAGATGCTAGGATAAGAAGGGATTCTCAAATGACATTTTAATTAAAAAGTGTTTTTGTAGAATTCATATGGTGGGTCAGAAGTTATTTGTCACGCTGTACGGACGCTCGCCAGAAAGGGGGGGTGGGGGTGGGGTGGGGGCAGGAGGTAAGGACAAAGCGGCTGCAGGCTGCGAAGGGGCACCCAGCAGGAGGGCTTGCCAAGGTGCCCAGGCACTTCGTGAAGTGCAGGAAGAACAGGATAAAACCCAGTAAGGTAAATAAAAGCACATAATCTGTCTGCCTGTAAAGCTCTAAGAATGTGTTTTCTTACATGTCATCTGCTGAAGTTAGTCCATCAGGGGTTGTTCCTGCCTTTTGGTGAATGAAAGTTATTTTTTATTCAATTTACTTACTATAGCATCAGAAATGCAGGGTGGTTTTTTGTTTGTTTTTTTTTTTAATAAGTCCTGCAAATACTCCAGCCTCTTGAAACAGGGAAGTTGGGCTCCTCAGCTAAGTTCTGGTGGAGAACTACATGTTTGAGGGAAAATGGTTTATACTGTGCAGTACTACACCCATAATATGTGCACCAGGCGTGATGGTGCATCCTCATGTAAGCATACGTGTACTATCAAACTCTAAATGTACACAAAAATTGAGATTTCAGAAGGGGAAGTTTCTTTAAAAAGGAAACCTTAGCTGTAAATAGTCTATTTTAATAGATCAAACCCTGAGTTCAGTGCATTCCGATTCCAGCAACAAGCATGCTCTGTGGCTGGCCCCGGGGAGCAATCGCATTCATTGTGCTCATGACACGTAAAAATATACAAGAAATTGTACTTCTGAGGTTTCACATCCTTTCACAATGTAATCAGAAGACCCAGGAGCAGATGCCTGAGCAACGCCAGGAGTACTGCGGAGTCATATGTTTCCCATGGAAATCATTTGCGACTTCCCTCTCTTTACTGCCACGCATCTTCAAAGCACAAAACCAGCTTGTGTTTGGAGCGGAACGATTATTTGCTTTACATCAAAGTTTTATGTAGTTCTTAATTCAGACTAGGTTTCAAAGGAGCCACATTAACGCAGGTCTGTGTAATGCGTGGGTGGTGATGTGCTTCCCCCCCTCACGCTTTCTGCTGGTAGATCTCGCTATACTTTACAAATACTAACGAGCCAGCTGCTGGCCAGGAAGAAAACGTGGTCTGCTGTTTGACAGTAAGGACTGCTGCTAATTGTTGCTCATTCCTCCTGGTTTTGCAAAGAATTTTGAGAGCAGCCACCTCCACACCTTACCTGCTGTGTGACCTTAGCAGGATTATGGTCTGATATATCTCCAAGTATTTTAATTTTAAGCATCTGGGTGGTCTAGTCCGATATCGTACAACTTCGCCTCTCAGGATCATACCCTTGTTGCTGCTTGGATTGTTCCTAGGGGTAAGAATTTAAAATAAAACCCAGGCCTGTTGTCTTATGCTTAATGGCTTAAAGGGCTGCCTGAACAAGTTGTTTGATGTCACGTTCGTGATGCAACTGCAACACTTGAAAAAAATGAATTAGGAAGAGAAATTAATATGAAAAAAATCTATATGTTCTGTGTATTGTGCTGTAGGAGTCTATCAGTTGAGACAGCCATTGAACACAGATGATATTCCATGATAACCCCGATATTTGGATCCGCATATTAGGCAACTTCTTTCATCCTCAAGGCAAGCGCTGAGCGTTAACTAATAAAGAATGTGGACAGTGATACTCCTACCTGTACCCAAAGCCCTGCCTGTGATCCCGGGGTGCAGCTGTGTGCGGTGCTGCCGCCGCGGTGATGTGACCCTGCGCCGCAGTGCACTTGGGTCCGGCCCTGGAAACTGCTGGTCCTGCAGATTATTTGCAGAAAGCCACTTGTGAACACTTTGCTTTTGAATTTCACGCTCGGTCTAAAACTGATGTGAACCAAATGCTGCTTTTTCCTGAAAAGGCTAAAATGGCTTAATTTCGTAATGCCTTCACGGTAAATAGCCATTCCAGCCGTTGTGTCTGTAGTTCTCCGAAGGAGCTATATGCCTACATAGGGCAAGAGGTGAGAGTAGCTCTTTTGCAGTGTTATATTTACCACTATTATAACTATATTTAAAGATCTCTAGAATTGATGTTTTTTAAACAGGGTTAGCTCCTGGTTAAGTTCAAGAACAAAACTAAGACAGGACTTGTTTTCGTTCCTGCTGCAGTCCCTGGCTGTCAGGAACTGAGGCAGCAGAAGCGTTTTGCTTCCCAGGCTGCTGCAGCACAGGTGACAGCAGAGATGGGCGCTGCTGCACGGACGGGACTTTTCCTGGTGGTGTGACATCGAGGGGCAGAGGGTCCTCTCAGAGCAGGGAAACCTCAGCCCCTAACCTCCATCCGGGGGGGAATACCAGGCAGGAGTATCAACTAAATAGCTCTTCTTAGTGTCTACCTGCTCCTTATGCAGTGTGTCAACAGTTCTATTTTATATTTTTACTTTACACCTCCCCATCTCCTTTTTCTACTCACAGACTCTCAGTTCTACAGCAAGATGTGCTTCTTTCCAGGCCAGCCCCAGAGAGGAAACTTGGCAATAAAAATACAAATGAAACATCAACATTGTATGTATAGACATAAAAATGAAGTGTCTAGGGAGTCCAGTTTAGACACTGTGCTTCCTGCTTACCTCTTTGGCTGCCCTTAGACATCGCTGCCCGCCTGCAGACCGGTTCGTCCAGGCTGCCAGACTCGCTGGAGTCCAACCCAAGGGCAGCACCATGAACTCCCTTAACCCCGACGCTGAGTCTGCGTCTCCCACGTGTCAAACCCCTTGGTGGCTCCATCTCTGCAGGAAAAAAACCGTGAATATTAAAATAGTTTCTAGTGACCAGAGCCTAGTGGAAGTCATCATTCCCTTGTTCTCTTCCTGCAGGGGCCAGGGTGAATTTGCATGTTCTATTTTCTTCTTTTAATTTTTTTTTTTTTTTTTTAGTTTTTCCTTTTCTCCCCCCTCCTCCCAGTGCGTGTTCTGCCGGGATGGCTGTGCGGTGCGGCCAGGGCAGGGGAGCTGCTTCCGTGGCCAGCCGTACCGAAGACATGCCGCCTCATGAAGGAAGTCAGCCCTCGGGAACCAGAGGAAGGAAACACTTTTCCTGTTTCATGTTAGCCCTCGCTGAAGCTACTTTTGTCATTAATCTAACCGGTTGCAGTTTGTTGGTACAAAGAGAGAGGTGTATGTTGCTAATCTCTGAATGTCTTTCCTCTTTGGAATTCTAAGGTGGTATGAAATCTTTGGTGCAGCCACATTTTTTAATGGGAAAAATGGTATATTTTTCCTTTGTTCATATATCTGGCCACAGATCACAAATCGAAGATAAAAAGTATTTAGCGAGAGGCTTACTTCATTCTTTCTCCATCTCAGATATTTTACAGGGTTTCTTTATCTAAAAATAGATTTTATCTAGGACAAAAGTTGTGCTTTGAGACAGTCTAGGAGATGCTTCAGCAGCGTGAGGCATGCTCTGTGGGAAGGGAGCCATCAAGGATCGTTTCTGCTCCTTGTCATGGTCCTTCCTGGGGCCCTGCAGGTCTCTGTGGGGACATATTCCAGCGAAACTACAGACACACACACACCCCTTGCTGTACCTGCTGGGTGGTTTGTTCCTTGGCAAAATCATTAAACTAAATAAACGGTGTAGGGAAACTTAAAGGAAAAACGGAGAAAAGCACCTTAAAAACGGGATGTGAGAGTACTGAAAGGAAGGCAGTGCGTTACTCAATAGTTGTGTTGTTTTTTTGTGGCTAGGCAAACTGTTTTGGCACGGCTGCGAGGGCTGCTAAGCGCCAGAGACCCCCGTTTGCGCGGGGCGCAAGCCGCAGCGTTTGTGGTATCAGCCGGCTCGTTGGTTGAGGTGCTGGTTGCAGGGGAGAAGTGCTGTGGCTGGTGCCTGGTTCAATGACCAGCCGTTCCTAAAGTAATGCCTAAAGAATAAAAATGACCCTTTGATCGTGTGATTTTGATCTGAAGAATATATTCTTGTGATTAAGACAAAGCCTGGCGTGGTTTCCAGCTTTAATTTACTAAGGCAAAATGTTTCACGTGGCGAAGTATGGGTTTGAAAACTGTGCGTGAGAAATAATTGAAAACTGTAAAATATCCAACTAGCCTCTGAACGGCTTCGGCGTGCTGCCTACGGTAATCTCATGGTTGCTGTGTGAGATCAGCGCTCGCAGCAGCATAAGTAGCTGTAGATCGTGCTTTTAGCTTTAACCTTTGGGATCTATGGCCTCAAAACTGTTTAATTTCACCTGACAAATTGTAGCCGGTGCTTTTTGTGTATTTTCTGAGTTTGTGATCAGAAATTGGGATCGGTTTAGCTTCTCCAGAAGTGAAAAATGTATATCCTGAAACAGCGCCGATGTACCTGGAGGCGCGGCTGCCCGTCTGAGCACAGGAACCTCCCGCCGGGCGCGCAGGGACCGCGCAGTCACCCGCTACGAGCTGCTCTTCCATTACACATTGCCCTAATCCTTTACATAAATACTGAATACATTTCCCCCCGTCTTTCTTAAAAGGCTGCAGATTTTAAAAGCTTTTCAACAATATGGTGCATGAAACAGGTTTCTCAGCAGGACACTTAACTTTGCTAGCGGAGAAGCCTCGAATTTGTGCAGTAATGCTGCCAGTTGCCCTAACGACCCCAAGAAATGAGTCTCAAGTCCCTGACACAAATTGAGGTTTTTCAGAGAGGGGGGTTGTTTTTAATCGTTCACAACTATACAGTCCATAAATTTCTTGAGTGCTGACACATTGCCTAGTGACTCCTTGCACTAGCTTCGCTTAGGATGCAGAAGGTTAACACCGAATTGCACGTGACTTCAGTGCCGTGGAGCAAGAGTCCTCATCCTTTCGGAGGCAACCTCACTTTTGGGTTTAGGGAGGTGTGATATGATTTCTGCGTGTGAGGGTTCTCTTGGAATTCAGTGGGTTGGGTTTGGGTTGCATCGGCTTAGCTCCTGGTTTAGGAACTGCTGCAGTAGACAACTGCTTGTGCTGAGTGCGATCGATAATATGTGCGTTATTTCCAGCCAGGGCAGCCCAGGGACAGGAGGTAAGCTGCATCTTTCGTGACTCCAAGAACTGGTTGTAGAGGTTACCTCAGCGGGATTCATTCCTGTATACATAAAGAAGTATATTGATAATGGGAAATGTGAAAAAGCATCTATAGATATTTGAAATACTCAATATTATAGTTGCTTCAAAGCTGTGAATTCTTTTAGCCACGCAACCTTAGGAAACACACAGACACTGAGTGCGAATGCAATTACATGCCTGATCACCTTGACCTGCTGGTGTACGCTACACACGTCAACCCAGAAAGATCATGTATGTGTGTGTTCAGCTGAGACTCTTGCTTAGCAGAAGGGTGCTATCTGCCCAACCTTCCCGTCTGACTGACCTCAGGGGCTTCACTGGGGTTTGTCTGTCATCCTAAACACGCACAGGGAGCTGAATTGCTGTCCAAATAAGCATTTTTCTTTTATTTTTTTTTGGTAGATCTAGGAACCCAGGTCTTTGGGGAGCTAAAGACTGTCATTAAACTTAACAGACTGGCAGCACACGCTTAATCATATAGAACCTCTTCGCTTTATGTGGTGTTTGAAATCCAGAAGCTCATTAAGAACATGTGGTGCTACCTCCTTGGCATGAAACTTCGGCCTCTTCTACCTCCATTTCCCACCCTCTGAAGGCCTCTAGGAGTCTGAGTTTTGCAAACATGTAAGTAATTTCTAATACATCTGAATTGTCCCAATAAATTAAATTAGTCTAACTTTGTGTGTAACTCACATGAAAGGACTGGGTCTTTCAGTCTGTAACTTTAATGACGTTAAAGTTCTGAACAGAGAGAGACTGACATTCGGATTTAGATCTTACTTGGGCTTGTGAAAACCAACAGGCTAGAACTGCATCTAGGATTGTAGAACAACTTCAGGCGGCTGGCAAAGCAATTAGTCTCTCTGACTAGACGTAGTTAATTAGCGGTGCCTACTGCTGTGCGTTCCCTGCACATACAGCTTTGTGTGCCTGCCATCAGGGCCTGATCGGGGAGAATTATTTATTTAGTCCCCTAAACTGCTGGTGTTGCAATGTTAGAATTGCGTTCTTTTTATCCTTTTAAGCAGTGCTATCTGCTCCAGTTTTAGGAAAATTAAATCGAACAAATCATGAATGTTCTGTGCATATCATCTGGCTCCAATTACCTAGTTCAGAAAATAAAATAAACCGTGGTGGAACTCGCTCAGCTCACAGGCGTGCAGTCCAGAGGCATGGTACCGATTAATGAGGTACATGTTTGGGACTCACCCACCGCACAGCTCAGTGGTTTCTCGGCTTACTGGTGCGTTGCAGAGAGTTCCCCGACGGCTCTCGTTAGCACGCAGCTGGGAGCTGGCCTGGCCCAACTACAGACCAGGCGAAATACCGAAAGCAAACAGATCCTGTGCTACGGAACAGTGCCCTGCATTGTCTTCATGCAGTACTTCAAGGATCCTTTTACCATGATTTCCGTAGAAGAAAGTCAGAAACAAGTGGCTCAAGTATCACAGGAACATAAATTAAGTATAGGCATGAAATTTAAGGTAAATAAATAGAAGACAGTTTCCTAGTAACTTCTTTTGGCTAAGATGTTCAGAAAAGTAGATGAATTAAAAAATAAAATCAATTGTCCTGAAAGTCACATTTCCTCTTTCAAAATGACCAGTTGTTTTCAGAGTGTGACAGTGTACGTGACTGAAAGAGTTTAGTGGAACAAGGGGTTAGTAAAATCTGTCTAAGCAGTGATATCTGACATCCCAGGAATGCCACTTGATAAAGGATATGGTAAGAAATCTTGTCTTGTTCTATGGAATATACCATCAATTTTTAAATGGATCTATTCTATGGAATAAGATTATTCTTATTCCCAATTATTCTATGGAATATACTGTCAAATTTCTTTAAAGATGGGCTATGCATGTCTAAAATGTATTCTTCCTTTCTCTCCATTTTCTCCAGTTAAGCACAGCCATGGGATAACGTTACCTTAGCAAGGGGTGCTGGGGTTCCTTCACCGTTCCTGGGGCTCCAGGCAGTGTCCGTGTGCTTTCCCTAAGCTATCGGTTAGGACTTGTCATCTTTCTCAAAAGAGAAGATGCTGTAAATACTAACTTCTTCTCATATATCTACTGGTTGTATCAGTACAGTTGCAGGAGGTGGAGAAGTGGAGTAAGCCAGAGACACAGCTGTTTGGTTACTTCTAGAATATTTTTTCCTCTTTTTTTTTTTTTTTTTTTTTTTTTTAAAGAGCAGAAGTGCGTAACTTAACTGTGTCCTCTGGAAACTTGAGGCTGAAGGTAGATTTACTGTCAAGAAACTTTTCAAAGTATTGAACCTGGATTTAATCTTTTACTCCTGTCTGTTATACTCAGATGTACAAACATGGTGCCGCTTCCCCTCCTTGCTTTTAGACACTGTTGCAATAAAAGATTACATATGTAATTAAATGAGTTAAATTCGAATAGTCTACAAATATTTGGAGGATGCTATGAACTTTCTAAACTATTTTTGAGGTTACTCATTACTTCCATCAATTAATGTTTGTTTAAATGCAAACACAGCTGTTCCGTGTGTTTGTTCGGTTGTTGCTCCTCTCGTGAGGGACACTCTAAGTGAGCAAACGAAACACATCGGGTTGGCAAACCTGATTCCTTCAAAGCCTGTAATCCCAAATGACAAATAGACTTGCTCTCCAAACCAGGGGGATGTGTGGGGGTGGGAAATTGGCTTGGGTTTGGGTTGGTTTTTCCCTGATGTTGTTGCCCTCTGGTTTGTAACTTGCCCTCGAAGCCATAAAATGAACCAAGCTGAGCTTCTACTAATTGCTTGTTGGGTGGATCTTGTCTCCACCAGTGTGGCGGCAACGTGCACATGCAGAGGGTCCCCTCTGTGCCGTACGGGGAATGTGTATTTGTACAAACCCAGCAAATTCACTTTGGACTCTCCTCGCTACTTGTGTAGGTGGCCGGGCACGAGCCCTGCCTTGCTGCAGGTGACATTTGGGCCAGGCGGGCTTCACCTGGTCAGAAGCAGCGACAGTAATCCTTTCTTTGCTTGAAGAACTTGGACCAACATATTTGCCTGTGCCTTGCAACCCTTCTGGTCTGAAATCTGCAGCGTGTATCCCTGTTTCACTCTTGCTTTACAGAAACCAGCACCAGAAATACCCCCTGCTTTGGAACCCCTCTCAATAACACCATCCTGCAGGGCGCTCCAGCCTTCCCCAATTGTTCAGGTTTTTCAGAAGGCTTCTAATATTCTAGTTTTTCTTTCTTTAAATATGGGTTTCCTTCATTTCGTGCCTATTTTTCATTATGAAGGTGGAAGGCCTAACCTTTCTGATAGTTTCAGCGAGTAGTGAATAGAGGATTAGCAAACTTGCACAGTGGGTTGGTTCACGTTTCGTTCTCTGCAGTGTGATCTCATTAATGCATAGTCAAATGGAATTTGGAAAATGAACACTGGATAGAAAAAAGCTGCTTTGTACCTTTCAGATTCCACTCAAGAAATAATTAATGTTGACTGGATCTAATGAAAAGGTAGACTTTTCAATTTATCATTTTAAATTGGATGTTTACTATGGAATTCCTTTTTCTTCTAATTTCTTGAGAAATAACAAGACCTAAAGATTCTGAGATCATTTCTATGGAACCCTGCTGATCTCATTCTTACTAAATTCCACAGACCTGAGCCTACAACTATTATACAACTTAAAAGAAGATGACAATTAAAGTGATTATTTCAGTAAAATGTTAAGAAAATTAACCTAATCCCAATTGTTAAGTGGACAGATTTCTTTTTCCTATTGTGGAAAAAAAAATATAACCAATAACTCCTAAAAAGGCTTAGCCTTCTGAGGTCTGTCAAGCTGTTCATATTTTACACTTTATTTAGACCAGAGCCATGTTTGCATTAGTCTAGGTATTGCTTCTTGGTAACTCTTGAATCTTTTTCAAAAAGGTGTCTGAAACCACCGTATGGTTTAGATTCCTTAATGAAAGCAGCTGACTCCTACAGCTCAATTCTCTTTTCTTGTTAGTGAATATTTAGCACATGAAATGGAGCGCGATGGCTGTTCCACGTTTCACGACGGATGCGGAGAACCAAGCAGCTGTGTTCACGTCTATAGCGGATTTTTTGATCAGCAAGTACTTGTGAATGGGAAAACTATGTATGCTTTGACAGCAGAACTCCACTGTTCCTGCCAGCGCTTCTCCTGTGCAAAAGCAAACTGCACTTAGCCAGGAGCACCACAGACACGATGGCCGGAGCTTGACTGCATGTGGAAATTAGAATCAAAACACAACAGTTCCCAGATGCTATCTGTATCTTCCTTTGGAGACCCTTTACTTCTCTGTAAAGCTCTTCCTTTCTTTCTTTTCTTTTTCTTTTTTTTTTTTTTTTTTTAAGAACCCTTTTTGTTTTAATTTTATTCCTGTGACTATCAGGTTTGGATAATAGACCAGTTAGTTATTTCCTGAATTTACCGAAGTCTCGTAAATTCAGATTTACTGAAGTCTCATAAATTTGTTCTGTAATAGTGCTCTTTAGCATCTGCTGTTTGGTTACTTGCATCTGTGTTGATAACTGCTGTTGTTGTTTTAATTATCTTCATAATAGCTTGCTCCAAATTCACAGACCCTGGAGCCTTACATCAACAGAAATCTTCCTTTCAAAAAAATTTAAAAAGAGTAATTGTTGCCCAGAGTCAAACCTAAGCTGTTACATAGTGGTGGTGTCTATTGTGCGATCTGCTGTGTTGCGCCTGTACTGTTTTTGGGTTGTCTCCGGTTGAACATCTTTATACTAATCTGAGTTACTGTAATGAAATGATTACAACATTTTAGTAACTCTTCCAGTCCATTTGACGTGGCTGCAGGAAGCCTCCTTTCTGCTTCTCCTAACCATTCTTACTTAGAAACTGTGACCTAGACTGACTTTGTTAATTGGGGTTTTGTTGTTGTCGTTGAATCTATTTTGAAGTCTGCAGGTCAGCAGGTTTTTGATGCGAGGTTCTGGTCCCTGCGCATCAGTGCGTGGTCACCCGGGTCACCGTCCCTGGGTACCACGGGCGGGAGCGCGGGGGAGCGGCGCAGTGGCCACCCCTCTCCCTTGGCATGGCTGGGCAACGGAGTCACAGGAAAGGAGAGAACTCCGTTCTAGGTTGGTTCTGTTCAAAAAATGAAACTTGCTGCAATTTCTCTGTGTGCGTCTCGCTCCCCTCCCCGATAACTTTTGAACCCTTTGGTCAGTGTTAACCCTGTTGGGTGGAGAGGTTATGCTGCCGACACCGGGGCGAGCGGGTGGTAAGAGGAGGGAGCTGCCATCAGCGTCCTGCTGAAGAGGAGCCTGTCGCTTGGCACCACAGAATTCGTAAGGAAAAGGGACGTGAATGCTCCAGGTAGACAAAAAGTAGCCGTTGGAGACCAAGTGAAACCCAAAGCCATGAGATTATGGAAAAAGTAGCAACACTGTGCTGTGCATTGAACCTTTTTGTTTTTCTTCCTCCGAAAGCTTCAAGGCATGTTTCTCTCTCACTTTTTTTCTTTGTTCTTTCTTTCTTTGGTGTTTTTTTTTCTTTTCTTTTTTTTTTTTTTTCTTTTCTTTTCTTTCAACTGTTCCCCTTTGCTGTTCTTTCTTTTGCTGATGGTAGTCTTGCAACCTGAGCGGGCACCTGTGAGCCTGCCGATCCATTCTTTCTTGAGTAACAAAGAGCTAAGCGCACTGAAAATATATTTTTCTGGATGTAGGATTTCTGTATTATACATCACACAGTTGTATTTAGTCTGAAAACCTGAATAACATCTGAATAAATACCTTTTTAGTGCAAATAGGCAGCTCCTCCCCCCGCCCCCCCCCCCCCCCCCAAATGTCTGTATTTGAACTGGTACCCATCTTGAAGTTGAGGTCTCAAGCAAGGTTGTGTTATAGACAGATTTTCACAGCATTGCTGTGGGGTCTACTGCACTGTTTTCCCTAACTACGTGAGCGGCTTGTTTTATTGCTGAGCTAAGAAGGGTGGCAGGAAACCTCCACTATTTGTGTATCCCAGCCCATCTTTAATTGTTTTGTAAGTAGTTCTCCTTACAATGCATTATTCAAAGTTTAAATGGGTTTGGAACATTCTTTGCTGGGTAACTGGAAAGCTATTATTTATTGCTTCCAGGTGATTTGTGCTGATGTGCATTCAGGGTGGTTTTCTGGCTTCATCTGAGCCAGTTGATTTAGAAGTGGGGTTTTGTTTTGCAAGTGATGTGAGTTTTTCTTTCCATTTAATCCTTGAGATCAGCTAGTGGATTTCCCATAGAAAAGGAAAGACAAACTGTCACTGTATCCTGAGTCTACACACAGAATATGCAGTCCAGAAATAACACACTGCGCTGACTGATGGAGCGAACACTACGAATATTTTCCTTTCCTAGCACATGCGATAGTTCTCAGAAATCCAGCTTTCACTTGGACTATGCCAAGCGCAAAAGGGCTCTTTTCAGTATGGCGCATTTCAGGGTTTAAATAGTCTCCTTGTACTAAGAGTATATGCGCGGCTTTTTGCTTTTGTTTACACTTTTAGTACTTTTGCTTCTATGATTTTTGAAGTGGCATGGGGAATGGAGCAGGCTCGGTTGGTTCACCTGGAAGAGACGGAGACCAAAGTGATGCGCTGTGCGACTTGCGCTTCCTTGTCTTTGCAGCCGTGATCTGCTGCAGTGCCTGCAACAGGAGGCACGAACCCTCTCCGAGTCTTCTTCCAAGTCAGGCCATTGATTTTTTTTATTTTTTTTTTTTTTTGTCTTTCGTATTGAAAAGTCATCTGTAACATAATTTTAATGATGCACCCTGAACTTCTGGCCAGGTTAGGCTTAATTTTCAAAGTGGAAGCAAGAGGACTGTGAGATCCCTCTGGTTTCTCCTGTATTTCTTCCTTAGAAGCACTGGGACTGTAAGCGAGAGAGGAGCAGCACCCAGGGAAGCTCAAAGCACAGAGGAAGCTTAACCTGAGCAAACTCTTTCATTACAGAAGCATCTGACTTTGGTGGGGAAAATCGCACGTTGCCTTTGAGTAACAAACTTTACAAGAGTGCCAAGTTACTTTATTATTTGTAAAGTAGGTGGCTAAGAATGAAACAGATGACATCGCAGATAATGTTGGAGAGTTTGTTTGTTTGTTGGCTTGTTTTACCGGTTTGAGGAAGAAATGAAAACTCCTTTGGTCACTAAAGGAAATAAAATAGCCAAGATATCTGAAGCTTTGTTCATAGTCTCAAATCTAAAAATACAATAAACTAAGCAGCACTGCAAACAAACAGAGGTTGAGGCATCAATAACAAACCGATAACCGGCTTTATGTCTGAGATAATTTAAATTCTGTGCTGGTTTGTAAATAAAGGAGTTAGCAGCATAAGAAAGCTATTTTGAAAAATGGGGAGGAAAAAAAAAAAGTCTTGCTTTTCTGGGTAATACCTTCTATCTCAAAGCCTATTCTTTTGTTCCCACTCTCATGAAGAAATTAGACGAGTTTATGGCAGCAGTGTCTGTTCTTGAAAGATAAGCTTAATTCTTAGCATCACAGCTGTATCTGTGAAGGTCAACAGAGGACGAAGGTCATGGCTCCAGTAAAGATACTTCACCGCATGTTAAAAAACTTGTAATTCTTTAACTGGTTTCATTTTAGAAGCTAAGAAAAGATTCCCCCTCAGCAGGTTAATGCCATGCTAGTGTCACTCTAAAAGTATTTTCTTTGGACCGCAGGCCACTGCTTTATTTGAAGCTTGTTTATTTAGCACGTTAGTTTGGGCGAGGAGGAAGAGGGTGTAAGGGGAGACAAGGAGTTGCTGCATGGGAGCCGAGGTGCCTCATGCATCACAGCAAACACCTCCCAGGGATGCTCCAGGTCTGGCTGCCACTCTCCTACTCCAGGGACAGGCCCTGTGACAACAGGGTGGGATTTCAGATGCATAACATTCCAACCTCACCTCCTGAGCAGCCAAAAACCTCTTGAGGCCCTTCCCTCTTGGTGGAACTTGGCTGTAGCTCTGTGAACATCTTAAACTATTTATTTGTGTATCACCTGGTTTCGTTGCCAGCCAGAGTTTGTTCCCTCAGCCTAGTTCCCCGCAAAGGCAGTGCCAGTTTGTGTTGGCGCAGGCGATGCAGGAGCATCAGAAGCAGCAGATGGGGGTGGAAAGTGGGAATGCTTCTTTCCACGGCGGCTGCCTACGCCTTCAAAGTGCTTGAGGAAGCCACAACCTGGGGAAGCGCTGGTACGCATGTTCCCAGAGCTGTGTGGTGACCCTTCCTTACAGCCACACTATGGTATTTACCTAAAAGGCTTAATCTGCTGTATTATGAACAATATTAAGAAGCTGTTCTTTAAGTTGCTCAGACTCCAGCCGCTTTCAGACCAAACATAGCGCTCAGAGCACTGTTTATAGCAGTATTTTAAGATCTAGAACTTTATCTTGTTGGTCACGCGTTTGTGACCCTGGACTATAAAGCGAAAGGGTGCTTTGTCAATGGTTTCTGAGGAGCCAGGATTTCGTGCTGAGTTGCTTTACAGCAACGCCAATTGCAGCCACGATTTCTGCCATCCGATGATGGCGTCTTCGTGCAAAGACACACAGCTGTGACACATTCTCCCCTTTATGTGCAAAGTCAGTCAAGCACTTAAAATCCTGAGCTGTTCAGAGTATTATTTCAATGTCTTTTGCAACCTTCAAGGTGAGTGACCCTGCTGCCCGGGCTAAATTCCAGTTTACATAATTATAACCTGCTATTCCACTCCCCAAAGAAATGCTGCGCAGAGGCCGGAGCTGGCGCTTGCCCCGTTCGATGCGAGCCGGGGCACCCACGGAGCGCGGTGCCCTGCACAGATTCCACGTTGGAGGCGGTGTCAGCTCAGGGATAACCTGCTTCTGCTGCTGCTGCCATCGCCAAACCAGACCGCGGCAGATACTAAAGGTAATCAACCAGGAATATAAGCCAGAACAGAGAAAGAAGTGGCTTTAGGGCTATCCGGATACATTTATCAGTATTAAATGGCCCTGGCAAAATTTGCCTTTGCTTTATTATCATTTCAGTCTGAACAATGTTTGACCTGTAAGCAATTAGCCTGAAGAAGGTCTGGAGGATGATTCTGGTGCTTCTAAGGGCCAAGAGAATGAAAATGAAAGGCTAAAGTTTTAGTTGTTTAATGGAAACAATAGCATGCTTTCATCTATTTTTTCTCCTAAAGATTATCATCAAAGACGCTTACCACAAACAAACATGGAAGACTAGAATAGAAATTTTGCAGGAAAAGAGATTACTTTTATTAGGAAAAACTGTGTCTGCCAGAATAGGTAAGCACTGAACAGATTACATAGATCATAGCATGACTTTTATCAGAGGTTTGCAAATTTAGACAAATATCCGCAAGGAATAAGTATACTTCAGCTACTCTGCTTCAGGGCAGAAGGGTGGACTTGGAAGGTCTGTTGAAGCCTCCCAGAGTTGTATCTCAAGTCATCATTGTTTCCCTCCATCCTATTCTCTTCCGCTTCTAATTCTGGGTGCTTCAAAAGGCTCGTTGCAGACTGGGGTTGGGCAGCTTGAGCTATCTGAACAAGGCTCCCCCAGGGTTAGAGAGCCAAAGGATCGTGAGGCAGAAATATACGTGAGGCAGAAGGATCTAGGTGATCCTAAAACATGCACTTCTTATTTTTTCCCCAATTCTTGATCAACCGAAAAATACAGCCACCGCTGCTTATGAACAGCAGCCTTTAACGTAGCTTTCCCTGCCAAGTCTGCCCACCAAGGACCAGAGCGTGTTTTGGAGCTGCTGTTCACAGGTAACCAGTTTGGGGCCACCAAACACCAGTCCACAGCAGTCATTTTCAGTCTCTGCGAACTAACCTGGACTGGAACCAGTGGGTTAAAATTACTGGTCACCTCTCCTCTACATTTAGAGCAGCACCTGAGCAGTGTCACAGGGAAGCAGCATCTCAGTCACATCCCATTGCCATGATCCAGTTCTTATGGTCTTGCCTATCTATTTATTTTTTGTAAGTTTTTTAGAAGAAAGAAGCAGAAGCCAAAAATTATCAAGTTTTTTAAGATTTGACTTGGGGCGTCACAGTAAATATGGAGAGCTTTCCTGGCCACTGAGATATATGAGGCTTAAAAAAAAAGTAAAAATATTGAGGACCAGCAGAAAGTAACTGTTTTAAAAATAAAGCATTTCAAAGCAGGCACAGCCAGACGGGTTGCAGCCCTCCCTCTGAATTCTTCGTTGTTGTAATCACAGTATCTTTTGGAAGAAGTTTTTGAAAAGTCTGGTCAGAACGTGCCTACTAAATGTACTAAAACTCTACCCAGCAATGTATTTCCTGCATGAGCAGAGCAAACATACACACAGAACTACAAAGTGAGGGCTCTCTGTTATCCCAGTGCATTCAATCTACTGTGTGAAGCAAAACAAATTTAGTCAAGACAATGGTTAGAAAACACAATGCTAACAACTGTTTTTTCCTGACGAAAATTCTGAACACTCGGGCTCTACTGTCTGAACACTAAACTAAATTGCATCTTCAGATGCTGAATTGCATGTAAATTGTCACCTGTGAATACCCACCTTTTCCCAGTAAAGCACTTTACTCTCATGAGAATGTGTGAAGTTTTAATGACCGCTGAGATTTCCTTCTTACCTCTAAAGCCGTGCTAAAGTGTTGCTGACACAATTACACAGTAATAGGCTTTGGTGCAGCCAGTGGTTTTGAAACAACACCCGTACAGATCTCTCTGCTCAACTTGCACTTGTTTTGCTACAGAGCTGAAGTCTGATTTAAGAAAAAAAGACAAAAATTTTTCAGTGTGTCTCTCCTGCTATAGCACACATTTGGGGTTGTGGGGGTGGGAGAAATCAGTTCAATTTTTTTTTTCTTTCTGTACTTTCTATTTTTTAAAACCTCAGAGTTTTCAAAACCTGTCATTTCTCAGTTAGTCTTAACATATTTTCTCTATTTGTTCTGTTGAAATTTTTCATTTAGGGAAAAATCCATCGGGTCCAAGGTTCTGAAAAGGTGGTATCAGTTCTAGATCTCTAGATAAGAGGGATGGAAACAAAAATTGCATAATGTTTGGGGAGCTGTGATTCTTCTTTTCAGCTATGTATACCGGAAGGTTATCTAAACACCTGTTATGAAAAAGAGAGAAAAATACAAGAGCAGAAAACTGGCTGTAGTTGTAACAGTGTCGTTGTGTTTTCCCGCTCCTCTCCCTTTACGTTTGAGAGAAATAAAAAAATACAGGAATTCTCAGGCAAACAAATTTTGACAAACCTTTACAGGTTTTAAAATACATATATTTTCTGTCATACCAAGGCTTTTATAAACAAAAAAGCAAAATGCCCAATTAAAAACTTTCCTTAATATCCATAATAATATTAGTCCCATGTAAATAATTTACAAGAGAAGAAAATGTCCCTCACAGTCGTTAAGTAATATATTGTCCGAAGAGCCATGACGTGCAACCTGACTGTATGAGAAGCCCTTTGCTGCCAAGTAACTGAGTTAACCCTACCTGGTTTAGTCTGAAATCGTAACAATTAATTGTCTATTTTTCACATTAACGTCTGATTAGGAGGAAATACAAAGTGTGCAATGCACTATCATCGGACAGCTCACTAACTTGTGGAAACGAATTCTAAGTAAGGCTCTTCACGCAAAGCAGTGTCTATTGAAGCATGTTTACAGTCATGTTTTGACATCCATATGATTGTAAATTTACAGAACAAAAAAAGGGCACTAGTTTTTTCCACTTTTCTGTAATAATGAGTTTTACACTCATTTTTGGCTTTGATTAGGCAGCACTCACACCTAATGACAGATGACTTTTTAAGAGTTTTCAGCGCCGTAGCTGTTTACAAACAGCTGCTGTATTGTAGAGTACATGGTCTTGGCTTTGAAACGAGCACCCTGTCCCTACCCAAGCATGTGGGTTTTGTTTGGGAGGTGATGTAAGTATTTTATTTCTGGAAGCTTCTTACCCATGACAACTGTACACAAAGATCAGGCGGTCTCGCTACTGGCACAGTCCTCGGCCGGCACAAGGACACACTCGGCAGGTCGGCATGCACAAGCACGGCTTGCCAAGGCTCAGGGAACGGCTGAGCCCAGATGCCGGCTGACCGCGAGGGATCACAGGAGCTGGGTGTGCCGGGAGGCACCAGCCTGTCCGCTGCCCCTTCCAGAGCCCGAGGCCTTGCGGGGAGGGAGCCCGCCTGCCTACAGGGCTGTGTTTCCATTTCTCCGGGGTTAAGACCTTGGGGTGGGTGTTGGGGCATCTCCTGTGGGTGCAGCTCTGCCCTCCACCCTCCCACCAGGTGAGAGATGCGTTATAGCAGCACTGTTACTAGCATGCTCAAAAGTGGCTTCTGAGGTATATGCATCCTCTTAATATAAACCAGAGTTCAGAGCAGAGTACCCGTGCCCCGCCATCACCATGGCAGCCCCAACAAACAAACGACCTCATCGCTAAACATACAGGCGGAGTCACGGCTGCTCCCATTCTAAGTAATGCTACAGCCTTCCCCTCTGCCTTCCAGCCAGTGAACCGCGTAACACAGATGAAGGATGGCTGACTTACCAGTACGTCACGGGTCAGCACTGCTTACTCCCAACAAATATCTGCATTCGTGTTAAAACGCAAGAAGTCAAACCCTCCAGCAGAGTCATTCCCAGGGGCTTGCTTTGAGTGCCTCAGGATGAAGCTTGCTGTTTTCTATACATGGATGGAAGTGACAAGATTTTGCCTGCTGTAAGATATAACCCCCCTCAAAAAACAAACAAACAAACAAAAAAATGTTTCCACCAATGGCCTTCCAGTACACGGTGTTAGACAAGGAGGGGGAGGACAGGGTCCACCACTTTGTCTGAAAGGCAGTAGTGAAGTGGGAAGAACGTGGCTTTCACTGACAAGATATGAAGCGTCATTCCTGTTTCCAACATTTTTCATCTGAGTATTTTTAGCAAAATGTTTCTTCAGAGCTTTTAGCGGCGTAGTTTCCAGCAGCTTGCCTTCGTACTGCACCACACAGGAGACTATTCGCTTTCAGGCCTTCAAAGCTACTACTTCAAATATGCACTCTGAAATAGGTCGTTAAAGTGATGTCTGGATACCACAGCAGGCCTCCCGTGCATCAGCTAAGCTGGCTGCCAGGAGAACAGATGCGTCTCCTTCTACAAGGTGCTGTTTTCATGGTATTTGGGAAGGTTTCCTTATGCTCTGATACATGTAAGTACCCTATGCCCAAGAATCTCCGAACCCCAGCAAACTTGTAGGTATCTGTATCCTAGAATCAGGCATATTAAACCATTTGTCACCTGTCTCAGCAGCTGGAGAGGAACTTCTGTGGAGGAGGCCTAGTGCCGC
The DNA here is from genome assembly GCF_963210335.1 of Falco punctatus. Lineage (NCBI taxonomy): Eukaryota > Metazoa > Chordata > Aves > Falconiformes > Falconidae > Falco > Falco punctatus. The sequence continues at coordinate 4,792,709 of NC_137588.1, forward strand.
ATCCAGGCAAGCAACGCTAACACCTATCCTGATTTCCCCTACCTAATTTTGAATTAAGTACTCTTACGAACTGATGCTGTTGCTGCTCTTGCTTTGGCAGCAGCAGCCCGGCCTCAGTGGGGGAGATTTTCAGCAGCTTAGCTGTCACTTTGCTAACCGATCACAAGTTAGATAACAAACCCAGTTTTGCTATTAGCCTTTTAACACTTGCAAGGGGAAAAAAAACCCACCCAGAACTTAGGTGTTTTCTAAAGGGCACAGAGAATCAGCACTAGCAGCAGAACCAGCTTTTCAAAACTTTAACCCCCTCCCCTCAGTTCTCCTTTCTCATGGAAATAGAGGCTGCTAAAATTTATGGCCAAAGGACTTGAAAGCTTTTTCTGAAGAATATTTAATCCACAAAGCTTCGTCTTACAATATAAAAAACCCAAGATGTCTGTTTAGAAAGCTGATATCCAGCTGTAGTCCATTTTTCTTATTTTTCGTAGCTCTTTTTCCTGGGATTTAGACAGTTTACATGTCATCTCTCCTAATAATTCCATAGGACTTGTATCTTCTTGTTCCATTTCAGTAATGTCTCTTTCTTCATCTGATTCATCCTCTGCTTTTTCACTTTCCATTTCTACTTCATCAGCAGCTACTTCAGCACTATAAGAGGAAGATGATTGGAAACAACCTAATGAATGGGCACTTTCACACACTACAGTATTGCACACTATAGGAGAGAGGTAAGTTATCATGCAAATAACAAAGTAAACATTAGATTTTGTCTTTTTTTAATCTCAGGCTACTTACAAACTACTACATTTCTCTTGCCATCTCAATGACAAGCCATTTTTCAAATAGCTGTCCTCTGTTTTAAGTAAACTTGAGCTCTGTATTTTTTTTCTCTAAACATAACACAGTGTCAGAACAGGTAGATCAATATTCTGTAAAAAGTAATAATCTCACAGTCCTACAGTATTAGAAACATTGGTCACACTGGTAGGCGAGACAATATTCAAGAAAGTAATTCTTCTCTTTCCAATCTGAAAAAGGTCACTTGGTCTTACGAACTGCTACAGTACCTAGAGTGTTACTAGAAAAGTAAAGTTTGGTTTGTTTTTTTAAACATAGGGAGGTGCTTAAAATGGCCACTCCCTTATGACTTCCAAGAGTTAAAGTGTGCTAAGTAGAAAGCACACTTCCCAAGAATTATACAGAACAGTCAGCATTTACAATGTGGTAATTAATTCACATGCCTGTTGTATAAATATTTTGGATCTTATTAGGAATGACCTGCACGGCAGAACAGTACCAGTCTTCTAAAAATCATCTGCTCGAATACAAAGTATTTATCACTTACTCAATGTCAACAGTGAAACATGCATAATACCTTAATATTATACTGCCAAGGAAAATAAAATGATTTAACATTAATAAGAAAATTACTCTATACAGTGCTATATTCTTGTTATTCCAGAGCCCGATTCTACAGCCCCTATATGTAACTTCAAATGTGCAGTTGTACCAATTCCCAGTGTCAAAGTACAAACTCTACATGTGCCAATACTTACACAGTTGCTGAACTCCTGAGTTCTGCAGTACTGAACCTACATGCAACTTTCTACACACTCCTCGGGTTAGATTTTGCCAGTCTTTTACTGACGTGCCAAAAAGACTTTTACTTGTGTCATTCAGTAACAAAGCTAGCAATACGGGCCAGCGCAAGGTAGCAGACCTGATTGTAGTGCTCTTGTGGCAGAATATAATGCACATGCAAAAACTACTCAAACTGGTGGTTTTTTTTTCCCCGAGTAAACCCTGGCAGTATAAACCATCCTCTCACTGGTCTTTGCAAATTCAGAACGGCAGCTGATACCAATGATGTATTTTCATCTCTGGCTTGGCAGAGTTTCATTAGAGGCTTTAAAAAACAGACTGCACAAAAAGTACAAGCATTTAACTGGCTTCTGTGTAAGTGACAAAACATTAATCTTAACACAAGACTACAGTCACAACCCCTGTGCCTGCATTCATTTTCTAGCAGTAGCCATCGGTCTCAGAGGAGCAAGCTACAATACATTAAGTACCTATCAAATGACTCCACTAAATCGGAACTAATGCATCATAAGACAAGCTTAGCCAACTGTCTTCACAGTATATGCTCATATGTTGTAGCTTAATTAGGAACAAAATTTAATCTTAACAGCTTGTTTAGAACTCATGGTGTACCTAGAAACAGAAACCAAGAATTATGCAGGAAGTCATCATAATATCAGATAAAGCTGAGAATCTGGCATCTATCAAAAAATGGCACCAAAACCATTAAATCCCTGGAATAAAGTCAGACTCATAAAGAACATTTGAGTACCAAAGGCAACATGTTGGGTATGAGCACATTATGCTAAACAGCAGCAAAAATAACAGCAACAAACGAGCCAATCAACTAAACAGCCAGTCTGCTTACGTCCCCAAACCTATGTAGTTTTAAAAACCATATCTTGCCACCATAAAGCGTTCTACTAAAATAGAAGAATGGAGAGTTGGTAAACTGTTTTTGTACTTTAAACAAGGACATACGTAATTTAAAATAACTTCAATAACTAAAGAGAGTTCTTCAATCTTTCTTACCTTTTGTTCTCTTTGGAGATGAGCAATGAATTAATAAATATAGGACAGAGGAAGGAAGCAGATGGCAAAACATGTGCCGGAGTGTGCAAAAGCTGAAAAGATAAAACAGAAGCTTTATGAAAGCCTTTGTTTGTCATGATTTTGTTTGGATGCTTACTGTAATTACTCCTACCTCTTTGACAGCAGGTGAATCTTGCTCATGCTTATTTTGAACAACTCGTTTTCCAAGGTCTATATCCTGTTGTGATTGCTGACATCTGTGCTTTCCCAACAGCAAGCTAAATGGGGTCACAGGAAGACTTTCTTCTACTGCCAGCTTGAAAAAAGTGAAAGTTTTAAGTAAAATCTTAGTGTCACAAATCTAAGTTCTATCTCATTTTGAGTTACCAAAATTCAGAATCAACCTCTGTGACAAAACTCGGCACTCACATTTCTCTCAACTGAGACATATGGCTCTTTGTACTCATTCTCTGTCAGGCATCCTGAGAGAATCCTACGCAGAGGTAGTAAAACTCACCAGGATCTGGATCTGGATTCAAGAATGCCAGATTTTAGTTGGCTGATGAACCAATTAACTTCCAAATACGGAAGCTGGTGCATGTGCCAGAAAAATTAAGTATGGCTTTCAGATACCACTTACAACTAAAAGGTCATTTATACCCCAGCATCATGTGCCAAGTGATTTAATTACATAACTGGAAGCAAAACATGGCAACTTCCCTTCTGGCATTTTCCTAGATCAATATACCTTAATCTGAGTACCAAAGTATTCCCCCACCCTCCAACGAAACTGATTACTTATACCCACATTCCCCCTGGATTTTGCATTAGAAAGATACTAACTTCTACTTTGATCTATTTTATCTAACCAACTAAATCAATCAAGCGCTGCTGTTTTAACTCTGTTCAGGGGGTATGGAACACCACTTTGTGAATTTAAAAGATTGCATTTCCCAGACTACTTCTGCACAGAAGTACGTACTGGAATATAAATTTGAAATTCCTTCTCATTGATAAGCCACAATTGACTGGCAACTGTTCATCCTCATCAGAAAGCGCCACTCAGAAAATACTATTTTCCACTATTTTCCACGTGTTAAAGAAACCAAGATAAGGATAGGGCTTATTCAAACATCTTGAAAATGAGAGCAAAACCAATGGTTTTGCTTCATTGTGTAACTGGAATCCTTTTAGAAAGGTATCATTTTTTGTTCAGGGGAAATGAGAAGGGGAAGCAGCAGCTCACTAATACTTTTGAAGGTTTTTACAAACACCAGTTCAGTCAAAAAATAAGCAAATACAGATTACTGCCCCTAAATGCCTATGACTCCACCTAAGGATCTGGCGTGCATTTTCATGACAGAAGGGAATCTGTATCTGACAAACTGAACAACTCAATTTTCAACTGCTCTGTCAGAACTTCTGTGAGAGGTACCTGTTTGCTTGACGGTGTAAGCCTTTCTTCTAGAGACTTTGTGCTAAGCGTCATTAGCTCCTAAAATACAGAACAATGTAGCAAAGTTATAGTATGCGCACCTGCTTTGCATATTTCCACACCCTGCCTACAAAAGCTTCCAACTGGCCCAAAAGCTTTTGTCAGTCAAGTGGAAGAGGCAAACGCACCTCTTCCTCTCTATTTTATACAGAAACTGAAAGGAAGCGGCAACAACCTAGAAGATCTATATAGACTTTTTGGGAAAACAAACAAAAAAAGACCCCAAACCACCCACCAATGACCGCAGAAAGTGAGTATCATATGAAATGTTTGGATAATCAGCAGTAATACAGCAACGTAGGCAATGCTCCCAAATGATCTAGATTCTTGTATGAATGAGGCAGCAGATACTATTAGCAGTAGAAAACTAGTAAATAATCGATTTTGATCTTCAAAGCTTCTAATGAAGAACAAAGCATGGCTTACACTGCCTTGAAATCACAAAAAGAAACTCTTATACTCAACAGCAGAACACTGAATTTGTACCAATCCACATTCAGGAAAATACCTTTTCCCCAGGAACCACTTGCCAATCACTATTTCTTACTTGTGTATCCGTAAGAAAAAATAGTTGGGATCTTCTTAGCCAAAGGTATTTTTCTGAGCCAACTGTTTCAGGTTCATCTCTTGGAATGAAGGCAGCAAGCTGGATCTTTTCCTTACAAAGGTTCCTCTGGATATAGATTGGTCGTGGCTCATTTGGTTTAAACACAAACACTGCAAAATAAAGGACATCTTCTCGTTAAATCATGAAATTCTTACCTTCCTGGATAGCTGTCAAAGCCCTAGGTATCAGAGCCATAAAGGGCTGGACAGGATTGCCTTTAAGCACTAGTTTGCAGGAGCTATAAATGGGTAACCTTACGGTGTAACAGAAAGTACCTTTCACAGTATTCCAATCCAGAGAACATACTTGGAAACTGATGTTTCTGTGGAACAGTAGCTCTAGGAAGAGTAACCATAATTTACAGTCAAAGCTCTAAAACGTGGCTGTACAGTTCAACCATGGTTTTGCATTTACAGGAGAGGGTTAAGAACATTTAAGACCCTCACCCAGAAAGCATGGTTAACCCTGTGCTATATCCTGTACCGTAAAATAACTGTTGGACGAAAATATGGGGAGCCAACATGTCTTTTCTAATGTAACTGATTCCATATTTTGCTGCTGCTGCTGTTTTCCACAGGTGCAAACACAGACTCAAGCCTGTTTTATGGCTTTTATGGGGATGGATTCTAAGAAAACCTTTTTCCAGAAATTATACTTTCACAGTTTTAAATTCCAATGACTATTAGTTGTCAAAGAAGCCTTTGTACTTACGGCTGGACTCTTTTGAGAGCCATGAGACAGCAGCAATGTATTCTGAAAGGGGATCAGGTTGCAGAACTAAGATGTTGAGGTGGGCACTCCATTCCACTGAAAAGCAAACACAGCAACAGCCAGACATGAAAAGGTGGCATTCAGTTCTATCCCACTACTTTGCCAAACAAAAGGTCAAATGGGAATGACACACAGGGCCTTCACCTCTGGAAGAGGAACGTGGTTTCACTTATTCCCAGATGAATAAAAATAGAGAAATACTATCAACTTGTACACGATCGTAGGAAACACTATTTGTCTCATCAGTCATTTAACTTAGAAGTTACTATGCACATGCACACAAAGCACATGCACGCTGGGCAGGATATCATCCTGACTGAAGTATGAAAATTATTATGTTTCCACAGGACATTTTGTAGTGGGTCAATCGGGAATCAAACTAGAATTATTTTAAGGTTTCATAGTAAATTCAGGTGTTAAATGTTACCACTAGCACACATTTAAGCTGATCTTACATGCACAACTGAGTAGGTTCCAGCAACACAGAAAGCCATGATCAGTGGCACCAATAAGGTACTTGGAACATGTTAGTCTCCCAAAGCAGATGTTCCTACAGAAGTAAAAAGCCAGAACAAGTTAGTGACCTTCAGATTTCCTCCTCTTTTCTCTATGTAGCAATGATTCACAAGTCACAAAACCATTCAGTTAAAACTTAGTTCTTGTATTTAAATCGGGCTAAGTTTGCTTTTTGCTATCACCCCTAGTGGCATGAAACTTCACATACAACCACCAGATAGGTCTGGGAGATTTAAAGTATGAATAAATCTATAAGGATTACGTATTCCTATAACATTCTGATTTCAAGGAGTGATTTTAAACTCTTAAGTAAGTTACAAACCCCTAAGTAATAGTAACTGTTCACATCAAGCCTGGTAAATAAATTCCTTATGTAAAGAATTCCTACTATTGCCCTAAGCACTAGAAAGGACAGACAAAAAAAAAAGTTACAGACTGCTCCAACTGAAGAAACTGTGACTTGTTTTCACGCATTTTAATTTCCCAGTCTCTTCTTTGAGAATATTAGAAGAGCCTTTTGATTTCTAATGCTATAGAACATTTTCAAAAAAGCTAATAAAGGGCGGAATTTCTATGTTGAAACATCGCCCTTTGAAGTTATGATACTAATACAGTCATTTAATATAGCCCTAGAGTTTCCTTTTAATATAACATATAGTAAGGCTACAAAAGGAGTAGCTGTCCTGGGAAAAACTTGCCACTGCACCAAGCTGTCAAGAGAAGTTTTCTGCATAAATAGTAAAGACGTGGCTTACACATTTTCCTGCACACAAGTTTAGAATCATGTTTCTAAATTTCTAATTTTAGAGGACCAGTATAAACAAAACTGACTTGATCACACAGAATAAAAGATAACAAACATACACACAAGAATAAAGATTCTTCATGCCAGAATCTTTAAAAAATATTGTGACTGCACAATGTGTTGCTCTCCATTTTAGATGTTTCCTGGAAAGGGGTATATGAAATACCTCTAACATTACGGTAGTAATGCCTTTGAGAAGCAAGTCTGAGAAGCAGTTCGAAAAACCTCAGCACTGAAAGGGAATGCTACAGTAGGTGTGTAGCATCTTCCTGTTTCAGCAACTGTTTAGATACAGAGATCTGGCACAGAGATTAAGTAGATGAACCACTGAGGCCACCTATTGCCCCATTTTATTCAAGATTATCATAAGAAACGTGATACTTTACCTGGAACAGAAACTGCTGTATATTTGCACAGTCCAGGAAGCTCAGTATTAAGACTGCCCTATTCTCTGAGTCTCTGACATTTACCTCTACCATCGACCTATGCCATTCCTCATTATCCTTACACAACAGAACGGTATCTAGACCTTCAGGATGTCTTTTATCACGACAGCACACAGTTTAGCATGCTGGGATAGTCTGCTAGGCAAACGTGGATTTTCCAGCAGAGGTTAGAAAGGATCAGGATATATATTTTGTAATGCAGATAACAAGGTCAATATGCCTTTATGGTTTATTGATATAAATTCTGTTTGTATGCATGAGAACATGCCTAAAGAACTAACATCTTGTATTTGTACTTTTTCAGTACTTTGACTCATCCCTAGATTAATGGGGAAAAAGAAGGGCTATTAATACCCTACTGCATGCCCAACGATAGATTGAGTACGGGAGGTAAAAGAGTCCCAAGCAAGTAAGAAGATGAAACTGCAAAGCTCAATCTTATTAACAGTAAGCTATCAACAACCTAAAAGCCATTTTAGAGTTTTTTCTATGTATGAACTTCAGACGGTTAAATTCAACATTTATAAGAACATACACAAGGTCCTGGACTACTATGAATTGATTCTTTAAGTTCTGAGAGTTCAAGTATGACATAAAAAACCAGATGAAAAGCATACCTTATTTTTCCAGGTGGATGGCAAAACGTACACTTAAGATCCCAAGTAACTGAATCCCATACAGTGACAGTTTCTTCAAAGCTAACAGCAAGCACAGAGCCGTCTTCTGAGAAACAGCAGTTAGTAGCTTGGTAGTTGTGGTAGCTGCCTACGAAGTCACAGTTCCAGCTCACACTTTGCTGTGCTGCATTGAATAAACAGGCTAGTTAATTCAAGTCTATACACGAAGAAGAATTCAAGTACTAGGGCTGCAAAATAGGCTCAAGAGCAAGACAGTTCTGTTTCAGAAAACATACACTTTGAGGAGTACAGAGAATCTGTCCCGTTCTAGTACAAGAAACATCTAGTAGGTTATTCATTTGTCCTCAGTTTTGCATTTGAACAGTGAATCATAAGACTGACATGGTACAACATTCACATTTACTTTACCAACTGCATTAACTGAGGTCTCAAACAGGCAGATATTAGATAAAAGGGAAAAATAAAAAAAGATACTTAAGTAGATTCAGCATTTAGTGTTCTGAAATATAGTGTTATTTTAAATTGGTAGCAAGAACAGGAGCATTACTGAAAATCTGAACACAGCTTGCATTTCAGTCCAACAAAACTCATGGCTCATTTACAGAAAGTTTGAAGATCACAGAGTGACCCAATCAGCATGCTTCCTTGTGTTGGTTAACCTGCCAGCGTGTCCAGCTGGGATACCTTTCCTACTGTTGGTAATTACCATAAAATAAACAGAAGCGAAGTGATGTACTTACCACATAACATACAGTTCCCAGTATAAATAAATTTATACAACATGTTTTTGAAACACAGGAGTAGGATGAAGAAAGGAAGGAAAATAAGTTCACCCTATGCTAAGATATCCTTTATATAATGGCTATCAGTTGATGATTAAAAGACCTGCCTGTAAAAAAAAGCCAGAAACAATTCACTACTTTCAACTGCATGGCACCATCTAGAGGCACAGCGAGAGATCGATCTGCTGCAATTAAATGCATGCCAGAGTGTAGGCTACTTACGAACCAATCAGTTTATTAATATGTGGTGCACAGAAGCTGCAGCATGTCAGTTCTTTCTACCTGAGCATTCCTACCCTGCCCCTGCTAGGCAAACACACCACCGAAGTCAGCACTGATTTGTAATTTTACACATGCCATGAACAGAACTCTGTACAGTCACTTAAAAACAAAGTCACACAAAAAAGACCCTGATGAGGCCAGTCAGCAGATACGATCTTGCTGAAGGAAACAGACCCCACTAGGTTTCATCCCCAGCCCACACTGTACCCAAGATCGAAGTATCTGTTCATTAAAATATAATCTAGGCTTAGAATCATTTACAAAAAATAAAAAGAACCCCCACACACACCCTTTCAGATACCATTGAGAGAGTTGCTATTAAGTAAATATATACACAAATCCTAGTAAATGAATACAAGCTTTTGTTTTTCTTCTCATGAGCAGCCACTGTTGAGGAGCAAACGGCTTGGGAAGAGAAAGTTAATTTGGCAAAGTAAGTTTGCCACATGGAAACTAGTAGCTCAAAAGTACTTTTGAACATGTTCACCTGCCCATGAAAACACAAACATGTTATCAAACAGCAAGCGGTTCAGCAAAAGCACTACCACATCTACTGGGGACATGAAAAGATAAAACACCCAGGTAGCAGGAAAGTTCCAGCTCACTTAAGCGTGCCTGGCACTGTAGTAACAATTAAGTAAAAGGAAATGAAGAAGCAGAAAAAGTCTTGCATTTCACGTGCAGAGGCATACAGGGTAATACAGCTTCTTCAGACACTCTATTTAAAATAAGTGAATATCAGCATGCATTTTGAGAGGTGAAATTTTGTTACTTAAGTATTTTGGAAATGGATCCTAAATAACCATTCTAGGACTTTCAAATGTCTATGGGTAAGAAGGATGTTCAAAAAATGAACTCTGAAGTGGTGGAGCAGCGGAATGGCAAAGTGCTATTATTATATACTGAGTCAACTGAAACAGAGTAACACATTTCTGCATCCTGCTCCTTTGAGCAGAAGTCTCAAATAAAAAGACTACCCAGATGAATGACAAAACATCCATTCATCCATCATGGACAAATCATTACTACAAACAATCCTCTAAACAATAAATACAGGCTGTCACAGCCTTCTGCAGCAGGCTTGGCAAGGTCTTTGCTATTTCAGGAACCTCCATATCAATCCATAATACTGCAAGAAACCTATGAGAGAACTCCATCACAGAGGATGCTCAGGAGAACACAATACTTCATTCATCAGCAGAAACAGGTAAATGCATGCGACTAAAGGGCCTAGTTCTGAAGGATGAAGTTAGGGTCAGAAATTCTATAGCATGTTATAATGTGGCAAGTAAGAGTAAGTTACGTTTTGACCATATTTACCTTCTGGATCAGTGTCTTCTACCATCACCCAGACTTTAAACACACAGTCTCTGCCAGCTGTTACCAGTATCAGAGAGTCATCTTCTAATTCATCCATGTCACGAAAGCACATGTCTGTTACGTGGTCCTCATGGGGCATATTTATTCTAGTGTTCAGCTTAAAGCTGTAGGAAAAGAAAACAGAAGCTTGCCATTTTATTTCATTTGGAACTTGGGGAAGATTTCAGTCCAAGATGATTCTGGAAGGTGGTGGTGGTGGGGGGGGGGCAGAAGAGGAATCAAAGTAACTTCTGTCTAATTAGACAGCTACATGGCATCAGACCAGATTTCCTTATCACTTCCATACAGCAAGAGAGATTGTAGGCCAGCACTGAGAAAGAATTATCACTAAGCAAGGATCACTCTCAAATATTCAGCTTGAACTCTGGGTAGTCTTTCCAGCACTTAGAAAATCAGTCACATAGCTACTACACAGATCAGCTTTATTTTGCTTTGTTTCTTCTTCAAGACAGTAACAATTTATAGTAAATTCTTCTTTTTTAAACAAAAAAATAAGGGAATGTGTATGAACCAGATGCATATGTTAGCTAAAGAAAAGACACATAATCAACAATAAAGACATAATCTGCTCTACCCTAGAAGGACTAATCAATTAATGGTGGATTAGACAAAAGTTGGGAAAACTGAACAAGTTATTCAACCATTCCATCAAGTCCATAATTTTTAATATGAAGTAAACGTGAACTTAATTCCCATGGTTAAAATAGCCTGTGTAAGTAAATTAGGTTCACAGCAATTACTTTCAATCTGTATTTATGTCAGCTCTGTGTGTGGTTTCAGATGCGTGTAGCACGCATGGCAAACTCTCACCAGAGTCTTCCCTAGATTTTTATTAGTTGACTGGAAAACCTCTGCCTTTGCAAGACAAAGCCTGTACAGACATTTGTGCGATACTTTAGATTTTGACACCCAGAAGGCCAGCTCTGTTACCAGTACCTTTGTGTTTCTTCATCATAGAACCACAGCTTCAACTGTAACTCAGGGTCGGTTACTTCGTCTCTCTCCTCTACTGTTGCCAACCACTTGCCTTGTGCACTAAACGCAACTTTTACCAAGTCAGTTTGCTTCAAACCTGCCTGATGAATGTATTGTCGTTGCACAATATCCAACTGCAAAACAACGAGATGAAATTTAGAATTCAAAATTCAAGCAAAGATTTGGAGGTATCATTTATGAAACCATGGAGAAAGGACGTTCTGAAAGCACCAATTAGGACTGACTGGGCTGTGGCATAAAGAAAAATGCAGGGAAAGCATAATTACAGCATGTACATTCCACAATAATGCCAAGTGTAGAAAAGAAGGAAAAGCAAAAAAGAAATGATATTTAAGAGGGAGCTTTTCCAGAAATTTTTGACATTTAACAGGAGTAGCACAAGTATTTACTCAACTATCAAAGTTTAACTATGCTTAACAAGTAAAAGAAGTTTGCGATAAAGCCAAAACCATCTCAGCTTGGAATCCAGTCTCAGGGTAGAGCCGCTGGCTTTTTTCCTGCTTGCCAAATTAAGTTTTCAAATAAATTCTGATGCGTAACTTACTTGACTGAATAAGTTAAAAATTTAGGACAAGCCCATGCAACTTACACTGAACAGCTGTTGGTCACTTTGGAGACAATAGAATTGCAAGTGGCCAGGCTCTCCATTCAGGACCAAAGCCTTGGTTCTAGGATCAACCACTAGACCTGTCTTGACATCCATAGCTGGAAACAAGAATCAGATGACAAATGACCTAAGATTGAAAGTGACATATTCTGCCCTCTTAAGCAGAAGATTAGTTTTATCGCACTTACTTTTGATTAGCCCTTGAATACATTTGGAAAATCTTAGGTTGCTGTTGATTATTGTAATTCCTGAAAAGAAAAACAAATAAAGGCTTGCAAAAGGCTTCTGCAATGTAACCACATCTCACGGTGGGGAAGGGACCTTAACCAACTGTACTTAATCCTATAAATGTATCTTTTCTCAATTTACGACACCCTCACATCAAGGTGGAAAGCCAATTTACAGCAGTCGCCACGCAAATGCACAGACCGACGACAAAGCAAAAGATCACTTCAAGCATCTGCGCTTTCAGATCAATATTGAACTTCTATGTCTAGTTAATGAATCTAAAACTAACAAAATGAAGTTATTTGCATTCCATTTTGCATTAAATGATACTTAAATTATGTATTGGCTTACTGTTATCTGTATGCAAGGTGCAACAGAGTGCACCATCAGATGACATGGAGATGTACTCAATAGGAGATCCCAAACGGGGAAGGAAATCCTTTCGACAATCTGATCCATTGTGCCACAGAACTAGAACAGATTCAACTCCACCACTCAGCAAGCTGGTTCCTTTTCCAGTAATGAAAATACAGTTATAGGTTTTGGTTAAGAAAAAAAAAAAAAAAAAAAAAAAAAGTATCATCAGTTTACAATGACAGGCAACCGCAGGTTTCTCAAAAACCTTTCTTAAACTGTCACATACAAAGCAATTATTCCTCATATCCAAGTGTGGACAACACAGGTATGTTTCTCATTACCCCACGTCAAATTGCTGGACACAGGAACAAGAATTTGTGCCTACAATAAAATTTAAACAATGCCTTGGGAGCAGTAAATCCCACTACTTTCTGAGTGAGCCGAGTATTCTTGTTAGAATACAGCTGATTTGTTCTCCTTCTATCAGAAGTACTTTGCAGCAAGAAGTATCCTAAGGACAATAGTTCAGATCACACAATTCAGATATAAAAAATGAACTATATTTTTGCCACTAGGTTTGAGCTTGGACAAGGCTGGCTTGTTTTATTTGGATGCAAATAAGACTGGCAAGAATTCATCAGTGTTACTGATGAAGGGGGCGGGGAGCAGGGCAGGAGAGTAGAGATGAGGGGAAATAGGTAAGGAGGGGCTAAATTTTATATTCTACCACAGAAGGTAGATATTTGACGTTATGAATGCCAATCAAAATATATCAAAAAATAAACAGCTGCTTCCATTTTTGTTTCAAGTCCTTCCTGGACATATTTAATATTCTAGAAATTAATCTGTTAGTAAGTGGACAAAATTGAACTTAGCCTATTGATTTTTCTGTCCCTGCTCCAACTCTTCAACTTTGAGAGGGTTTGTTTGTTTGTTTGTTTGTTGGAGGTCTTTTGTGGTTTGCAGTTTTTGGCTTTTTACTCACCCTCTATAGAAAAAGCTAGATCCATGACAGTATCATGATGCCAATGCAGTGTGGAAAATGTGTATTCTTTCTTGTGGTAGAAATTCCTCCTATGTGGGGAGCACACCATCAGCAACACAGCAAACAAAAAGAAATACTGAATTAAATCAAGTACACCATCCTCTCCTCTAACTTCCAGTTTCTTGCGTGATCAAGTGATGCAAAGGGAGGAACCATGCTAGCAGGTTTTTGGCGCCTTCTCAGTGCACACTGCGCATCTTGCTGAGCAACTCAGTGCTGTAGAGCAACTTGGCAAGCATATTGTTCTTAACCACACAATCCCACTAGTGTGCTCTCTCTAGGACTCTACTTGCCTGTAAGGAGGTACTTCAGTTGCTCCTGCATTACCTTTTTCAATGGAGCACAGCTTAACAAGAGTATTTTCCCATTTGACATTAAACTGAAGTTAGCCAGTACAGTAGCTTCATGGCACTTGCCATTCTTTGCCATTTTCAGAAGTCATAATGAGCAATGCTAAGGACGAATTAGACTGCTTTGCTCAGGTTTTACTTAATTCCTATGGTTACCTAAGTTTACAGGCTACACGGCTGAATTAAAATGCACATACCAGAGGCGAATCTTTCCATCAGCATGGCCAGTTGCAATACAATCCTCCGTAGGATGGCATGCTACGCAAGTGAAGTGATTGTTTCCACCTTTTGTCTTCACTGCACTTAAAGAAAATCTTCAAGAATTAAGAAAGTAACTTTAGTTACACGAGTTGGTTTGCTGTTTTTTAAACAAAGCTTCAAAAGGATCATCTAATGCACATAAAAATAATTCTGGCCAGCAAAATTAAACATCTCCAAGTTGTTACAGTTACATGCACCTTCCAAAAAACAGAGACAGACTTATTTTTCTCTTTATTTCATTAGTTCTTTGCCTTCAGCCAAGCCATAAGATTTTTCCTTTTTTTTTTTTTTCTCTCTCCTTCCACCCCTGCTCTGCCCTCTGCCTTTGTTTTGGCCCTGACCAAACTATGTCACTTGTTTCAGTCCAGCATCAGCTTAAGCATTTCCCTGAAAAAAACTATATGCCCAAGCTGAAAAGATGAGTTACCAATACCAATGCAGCATCCCACTGTCTGCCTCTATGGGAAACTTCTTGTATAGTGACCACATCCCCTCCTGCATAAAACCAAATAGTTGCTGACACATACAAATTACTATGTGCACACATCACCAGAAAACCAACCTTTATGATATATCAGACTGAATCAATACCAGACATTTTCAGTCTTACCTGTTCAACTGTTTCTGTTTGAAAAAATAAACTTGGAGATTAAGGTCCTTCACTGATGCCACATATTCACCCTGTATAACAAAACAACAGCTTAGGAGGTACAGTTTATGTTCTTACACATGAAAGAAAAACAAATAAAATATGTTTTGATACAAAGTATTTAAAAATAAGCTGTTAAGTAAATATTTACCTATTGTAAGTGCTGTTGTTTCTTTTTCTTTTCTTTAGAAAAATAAACCGAAGTCTTACACAGAACCATTTGTTTCAGTGCTGCTGTGCTTGTATAAAAGCATAAACAGCATACAGTTCAGTGGGAGAAGCCCAACCAATCAACACTCAACAGAAGGAAAAAAAAACAAAACGAAAAGGTGAACATACTTCTCTCCCAAACGCAATAGACTTCGGTGATGCACCCACACCATGCAAAACCACTGACAATTCCTTGGCTTCCAGATCTTGGCCCGCTGCTTTTGTCAGCTTAACTGAGACCAGTTGGAATGTATCTGACCAAAGAAAAACCTGTTATCAAAAGGTTTTTTATGAACAAGTTTACATACGCCCCTTACAGAGGAGATTTACATCTCTTCTACCTTAAAACTAACATGTTAGTACCTTCCAATATTTTAATGAGTTTGAAAAAGTTTGTAATACCTTTCAAAACCAAGAACTGTTTCAAATATTTTGATTCAGAAAACATTATTGAAGATTGAGGACTAGATAGTGGACACCAGTGTAACTGTAAGCAGAAACCAAGCAAAGCTGCATAATATTTGCTCTTGCTCTGAAGTGACATTTGTAGCAATACAGTTAAAAGTAAGGTCAAGCTATGTTTGTATTTATGCCAGACAAAATTCTAGGAAAAAAATCTAGGCATGCTGTTAAATAGAACAAGTCTATTTGAGTTAACAGTGCTTAAGGTGGAAGAGTAGTTTGAAGTACTGTAGCATACCCTGTGCCATGGTAAGCACTGCTTAAAGATTTATTGCATCTACATCAGATACATGTAGTACATGCTTCAAATGTGAAGATAAGCACTCCTCTAAATATTTTTTTTAAAAAAACAGATGTCCTAGAATGAAAACAGAAAAAAGGCACAAAATGCAGGACTGCAGACATCTGTCACAGGATTTTAAGAAATATTTTCAAAATTCATAAATTAAAGCACGTTCTTGCCACATACCATTCACTGACATGACAGTAGCTTAGACACAGAATTACTTAGATGGCAAGGAAGACGCTGATCATACTGTACCTCTTTCACCACTCTTTGGAATGACAACAAACACTGAGTCCTCAGAACTCGCAAGTGCGTACAGTGCCAGAAGTTTGGATCCTACAGTGAAAGTCTGAAAAAAAAAAAGACAAAAAAGACATGGACTTCAACAATTATTACAATGATGTGTATGGCTTTCAACAGTGAATAATGCTAAGTTTTTACAAGACGGAAAATACACGTGCTTTGAAGAAACCTCGACAGATCAATTAAAATATTCAGTTCTAAGACAAATAAAAAGACCTTTATTCTATCAACGACTAATACAAACTTTATAACAGTACTGATAAAATATGAGACATCAGATTTACAGAAAAATCTGAAGTTGCCTTACCCCTAATACAAAGCAGAAGGCCCATCTATAGGAAAGGGCCTCTATTTAGCAGAAAACGGGAGGAACAGGACAGTTTGCAGCCCGTATTTTCAAGCCATTGTATCAATTCCTACTGGCACATCACAAACTGCTGCACACTCCCTACGAGCTACACTGTGCAGCAAGTAGCAAAGTTAGCATGTCAACACAGATCCCATCTTTCTCCCCAAAAGATTTTGCATCAGCATGAATTTCTGCAGCGACACGCACATCAATTGCTGCATTTTACTACTGCCATGCATTGGTGGTTTTCAGGCTGTGTTCATGGCAAACCAACACGTCTCAGACTAATTTGTGCCCATTTGTAGCAACTGCTACAGCAAGCCTTATTCCACTAACAATGGGTCAAGAATAATTTTGACAGGTGTTCAACAGGTATAACTCAACATACTTTAATGGGAATCCCATCCATGAAGTCCCACAGCTTAATGCTGCCATCAAGAGAGGAAGAATAGAGCTGAGGGGAAAAAAAAGTAAGTTAAAGTAATGCATCAAAGCCAGCTTTTATATAAAATCACAGCTTACAAGTTGAAGGACTGATCAATGGAACTGCGACTCTGAGCAGCTGAATCATCAAAAATACAGGACCCATATCAGCTCTGTACTGCCTTCAAAGAAAGTGCAATGGAAATACAACACTATTATTCTAGATTGAAATCTACATTTTCATGAAGTATGAAAGAAACGGGTGTTTGGGCTTAATAACTTGAGACTTACAGAGCATGCACAGATACCCATCATGCGGACTTTTATTAACATTTGCATCATTGATAATATGCTGATGCAGTCTATTTTGGCAAGTAATCAAGTAATTATTGTTTCTAGATAGACAACAAAGAAATTCCAGGCAAACTGAGACCCAGAGCCAGAGCAGCAGTGAACAGGGAAGGCAGGCTGCCAGTACGAAGCTAGCCACTGGGCAAACTTAACGGATTTAGTCAATTATGCATCTGTAGCAGCAAATGGACTGGGGCAAACACCAACCACAGCACGTGTTGCTGATTTTCTCACATGCCTTTCCCCCCTTCAATAATGAAAAGAGAAAAGGGAATTTTGCTGACATTTCCATTTTGCTGTCATTCCATTCAACAAGTATTATCCACATGGTGTTTCACGTTTTTACTTGTAAAAAATAAGATTCAAAGTTTACCCCCCCAGGAAGACTTTTGGCGAAACATTACCTCAACAGTGCTATAACCGCCTCCAGCTCGTCCTCCCATTCCAGCCAGCCCCCAAACACCCGGGACAGCCCCCGCGGAGGCACTAAGCTCGGCCGAGGGGCAGGAGCACCCCCAGCACCCCCCTGCCCCGCGGCCAGACCCCCTCCCGTCAGACCTGCATATGATTGTGGGGGTTGAGCTGGATGCCCGTCACCAGGCCGGCGTGGCCGCCCATCAACCGCAGCGTCTCCTCGGTGGCCACGCAGTACATCTTCACGAAGTCGCCGGAGGCGCACAGCAGGTACCTGGCGGGGGAGCAAAGCCGTCACCGCGCCGCCCGCGGGGGAAGGGGCCCAGGCACGCCCCGGCGAGCGGCAGGCCGCAGGGACCCCTGCCGGCTGTCGCCCCCGCCGCAAAGCTCCGGATCCGCCCCCCCCCCCCCCCCCCCCCCCCCTTGGCAGGCTCAGGGCACGGCCCCACTTGCTTGGAATCGGCGGAGAAGACGGCCCTGGCGCCGTGGAGGGTGCTGCCGCCGCATCGCACCACGCGGAGCGTGGCCGGCGCCACCATCTTGCCTCAGCGAAACCCCCGACCTTTCACCCCCGCCCCGGCGAGCGCGGCCGCTCTCGCCCCGCGTTCCGCCGCGACTCTATGGTGCCCGCGGCTCCTCGGTCACTTCCGCCCGCCACCGGCATGGCGGCGGGGGCAGGCTCGCGCCGGCGCTGGTTGGCTGCTGGGCTGTGGCGCGCGCAGGGCGGGCCGCTCGTGCGCCCGCGCGGCGTATTCAGGGCCGCTAATGGCGGGATCGCGTCCTCCGCCCAGCGGCCGGGAGCGCGGGGGGCCCGGGGCCGGCGCCGGGGCCGGGCTTGGGCTGCCGCTGCCGCCTCCCGAGCTCAGCCCAAGTCTCCAAGCTCACAGATCTGCTCGGGGCCCCGGCGGTGGCTGCTGCACCGGCGCGGCAGGGGCTGCCCGGCGGCTGCAGGGGACAGCAAGCCCTCAGGCCGCGTCAGGGAGCGCGTGGGTACCATTGCGTGAGGGGAAAAATGCCTAATTCCCTGGCTAAAAGCAGGCAGAAAGGCTGTGCAGAAGAGATAGTTAGGTACGCTTTGTTAAAACCCCAGTTATTCCCTGGCTGGAACGAGTTGTGAGTTCGCCGAGTTAACTGAGGACATAACGTTCTTATGTCTGAAGGGAAACTGTCAGGCGCAATCTGAACGTCTGCAATAAGGCATGATTTATGCTGTCTGGGCCCTGCACTTCTGCTTCAGAAATAGTGACGGTTCTTGCACAGCTGTGTATTTTTGGCTGCTGTTTACACCATTGAAATAAAGTGAGGATTGTGCCAGGAAAGTAGTGCGCACATTGGGGTATCATGGTTGTAGGGAACCAGGTAAGGATGTGCGAGAGCATAATGCATCCAGAAACTTGGCTCCTAATCTCAAGTACTTTAACAATTAAACAGTGTGCGCCTTCTGAAGTGGAGAGCAGAATTTACAACTTCTGCCTAATCACGGTGGTTGGGCTGAGCAGCTGTGTCGTTCTCTCATTCTGGTGAATATTTTAGAAAGTGAAGGCAGGTGCTTAAAGTGAAGGTAGTGAATTCATATGTTAAATTTCCAATTTGGGGAATATATTTGAGGGAAAATCACCTTATTTTCCTTCCTGTGGTACACAAAACCTAGCATCTCATTTACTGAAAGGAAATTTACCAGGACAGAGGTTATAACTGAGGGACGCATGGCGTTATGAGAAGCCCCTACAGTGCTGCACATTAGTAGTTTTCTTTTTCATGTTGGGAAAGCGTCTCTTCCTAGAGAGGAAGATTGGTTTGGTAATGGGACCGTGTCCCCATGGCCATGATTCGTGACTACCGTGAGCACTAGAGGGTGCCAGAGGAATGTCTGCAACATCCTGGTGCCAAATATCATCATAAAATTATTTCAGCTAGTATTTTTTATTTGACATATGTAACTCAGACTAATAATTTTGTCAAAGAATTTTTGTTTTGAGACATCTCTGTATCGAGGGACTAAGTTAGCATATGTCAAGAGTGAGTAGAGGCAGGCTTTATAAATGGAAATTTGAATTTTGATAGTGATTCCAGAGTTGGCCTTTTAAATAATTTCATCCCTGTGTATGCTTTGGTCTCTGGTAAATTGTGAAACAGAGTACTTGTTATACTTTGAGTTTAATTTTAAATATTTGATTTTGAATGTAGTGTTCTCTTTTGGAGGTTAGAAGAGTATTTAATACTACTGAGTTCTTGATAATAATGTCATGTGATAATGGTTTGATTTTATAAGTTCTTTAAGTATCTTGGAAATACTGGCTGATAAGTACTCAAATTTTTGAAGCATATTGTTTGTCAGTAGAGCTGGTTAGAATTTTTGTTACCAACACTTTCTGATAAGGAGATAATCAGTTACCTAGTAGGGAGGTAATGACAAGGTGAGAAGCCTTGCAAGGAAGCAAAACTGAAAACTCATATTAGAATTTGCCAACATGGATTTCACATAAATTTCTTCCCTTTTCATGAATTTCTTGATATTTTAATATTTTTTTTAATGGGAAAAAAGGGAATAGGCTTTGTTGTCTGGCCATTTCTAGTAGTTAGTAA
Source organism: Falco punctatus (assembly GCF_963210335.1). Classification (NCBI taxonomy): domain Eukaryota; kingdom Metazoa; phylum Chordata; class Aves; order Falconiformes; family Falconidae; genus Falco; species Falco punctatus. Next base: position 4,812,921 of record NC_137588.1, read on the forward strand.
TCTCTTCCTTTTATGGAAATAGAAAAAAACATAATGTAAAAGGCCAGCAGAAGCTCACCTTGTGGTGGTGTAGATGAGCCTGACCTCTTCTTCCTTCACTGGATTGTGCCTTTCCTCTTGGAAAGGACATTCTGTGGAGACCAGGTACCAACTGAACATACAAGTACAGCTGTGCTTTTGTATACACAGGTTGTGAATAGTCTTCTAGCCTATATATGGGACTTACTTATGGTCCTGTATATGTGTTGTCCCATATGGCAGTTTTTAAAAGCTGTGCATCATCTGCATTTTATGCATCTGTATGTGCTTTATACCAAAGCAATCACAGAAGAGTCAGGGATTCAACTGAGCCAGCAAGCACCTGGTAAATAAAGTGCCAGGAGTATCTTCCAGATTGACCCAATAGAGAGAGCGGAGCCAGAGTGTTAATCCACATGCATTTTAAAGCTTGTTTTTGCTCAATGAAAAATAGCTGTTATGTTGTACAGTTCTGTGATGGCAGTGCCAGTCAAATACAATTGTTACTAACTGCTTATTTCTAGCAGCCAGATGTAGAGGTGCAAGGCTGGTTTTGTATTCTGGCATCTCTCTGCTATTCTGGTAACAAAAAGAAGCTCTGAATAAATGAGAATAAGTCCTTTATAAGCAGCCATGACATTAAATTACTTTAAATTACTTTATTGATAAGGTATTGGCTACTGCTGGATATTTTTTCCTTTCCACAAAAATTAAAACAGGCAACTTGTAACTTCCTAAAGAGATGCTGAGTATCCCAAAGATACCCTAGTTAGCAAAACAGAGCCTGCATTTTTAACTTCTTTTGGAACTGAAACTGGTCTGTGCAGAGAATGTGCTATAAAAAGGCAGACATACTGTAAGAATATATTATTTTGCATGAAGATCTTGCTTCAAGTTTTGTTCACTTTAAATAGTGGCTTTTAGTAAGCAAAGATACAGTTTGAGAGGAGTGGGGATCAAATGAGCCTCGTGAGCTTATTTACCTCAAGCAGCTGCTGAATCTCTACTGTTCCCTGTTCCATAATGGCTTTGAAAGTTGGTGTTTGTTTTTTTTTTTTTTTCACCTCCTTACCACTGGCAAAGGAGACCAAGCTTTGTCCAGCCAGGGAAGGAGAGTACTACAGTATTTACAGAAAGATTCTGGATTAAATGGAGAGACTCTCAGTCCTTTAGAAACTCTGTGCGTGTAGTCTAACAAGTGTTCATGGCCTTGCCTCTGGTACAAACAAGCTGTAACTCTGCATTACTGTGTGTAAACAGTGTTCTGCTGCTAGTGTTCCCAGCCACAAATTACTGGATTGTAAGCTTTACTGTTCTCTTGTTCATCTGACCTGTGTTACTTCTCCACTACTGATAATCCCTCAGTTTTTTTAAATCCCATCCCATTCCTGTTGAAAGCAGCAAGAATAGGGTCCAGCAGTGGATTACGTGTTTAGTGACTAGCAGGCCAAAGAGACTGGGGTCTGGGTGCAACTTCTAGTGTCTTGGTGAAAAGTTGCACTGTAAAAAATTGGAACCCATGAAGAAAAATGGTACTTTTCTGCATTACTTCATTTGGATTAACCGTCTGCACTACTTTTCCAGAAGCAATTCAGAAAGCAAGCATAGACTCTTATTTTTTTCTGTATTTTCATTATTTACTTAACCATCTCTCTTTAGGATTTTTTTTTTTTATCTTTAATGGCAGAAAACTCTGGGAGGGGCCTCAAAGATTCATAGATAAGATCAGTGAGGGTGATGCTTCAGAACTGATGGGAGTCCTTTCCCAAGTAATGTAATACAATGGGTCAGGTCATGACCCACTTCCCCTCTTCTGATATTGAAGCTTGCAGGGTTTACCTGTTTTTTCCCTCTCACACACCTGTTTCTCATGAGAAATGTATCCTCTGCTTTCTTCCTGCATTTTGCACTGATGTTTCTTTCATGCCTTGGCATTTGTCTGACACACGTAGTCTGATGTTTGCTGAAGGGTATGTACCCTTTCCTATTTACAGGCCTCCTCTGAGGTAAACGATGCCAACAGATCTCTTTAAGTATATTGATGTTGGGGTAAAACTAATTTCCCAAATTATTTCCAAGGGCTAAGTGATGCCTATTAGGTTTGGGTTTTTCTTTTGCAGCAGCTGTGGAGTGGATTTTTTTTCAACGGTTGTATTGAGTTTCATAGCAGGGAAAAATCTTTTGTTGCCAAGTGGTTGTTACCATCATCTCTACTGGCAGAAGGATGTTGGAGGGGAGAGTGAATCCAAATTTACTCTTTATTTCAGAGTTGTGTCTTTTAATGTACAATGGTTTTATTATTCTGATTAAATGTTGCTGCTTTAAGTAGTAGAAGAAAAATAAAAACCTCATACCATGATGTATTCCAAACTGGGGCTTTTTAGCTACTAGGAACAACAGTTGGTCATCACAGAATAGCTTTGTATTTTGAAGTCTATTGGACTGACAGAAATTAACAGGAGAATATCTCCTAGCTTACATGCAATTAACAGGTTAGGTAAATGTGTGCAGTGTTGTTTAGGCATGACACCCTCCAAAATCTCTCCTGCCTAACCCAGACACAGTTGCTCAGCTGTACCACTCTATGCCTGTTCTTTCAACAATCTGAATTCATAGGCAGTGATTATAACTAAAGGATCTTATAAAATGGTATGCACATATTGATCCGCTACATACTTTACACACCCTTTCCCAGTTTACTAGAACTTGGTAGGTGGTGGAGCAAAGATTGTGTTTATGTTTGTTGCCTTTAGCAATTGTTGCTAATGCTTTGTAGCTTTTAGTGGCACATTTTTTTTCTGGAGGTTGCATGCTATATTGGCACAGTGTGCTCCTGATACACGCGGTGTATTTGCAGGGCACTGACAGAGTAAAAAGTTCATAGTAATGAACTCCAGCTGATTTTGTGACTTGGAAGGGAAGTACTGGTCCAATGAACTAATGGTAGTGCCATATTTTTGCAGGCAGGAGTAGCAACATCCTTGCTGTCTTCAAATGACACAGATGATGGCAGGTCTTATTGAAGGATCCCAAGAGGAATATTTGCATGAACTTCTGGACTTATTTCATGACAGGCTAGAAATGTATTCCTGCAGAAAGTACCTAAGTTGCTAAAAACCATACGTCTGGTCCATCTGGAGCAAACACTGTAAAAGAAACCTACCTTCAGGAATTAAAGAACTGCTGGAGTTTATAAGGTATTTGGTACAATTTATAATTAGTTAAATGGAGAGAAAACACGCTGTGGAATGAAAACATTTATTTGGGGTACCATGGTGTTCATGAACACTTAAGCCAGCCTACTGTTCCAAATGATACTTCATCTAGTTTTGCTCTCTTTCTGTTGGACTAAAATGTTTCACTTTCACGAATAAACACCTCAGGTTGTACTGTTGGAGGACATCTGTGTGAGTTTATGCCAATTAAAATTCTTTGGACGTTGTAGTAAAATTAATGTTAATCTGATTTACCTGGTTTTGGCATACGTGTTACTCCTGAGAGAGAGAAACTTCCTGAGATACCTGTTCCTCTAGATCCTTTCCCTCCAAATCGTTTAATTGGGATATTTTGCTTATTTGTGCTGGTTCTGTTTCTTTTTCATTTCAATACATTCTCCTATCTTGACTATGTATTTAAGTCACGCCTTGCTCTTGGTAAATTAATACATCCTCAAGCTGTTACGGTTTCCATGGCAGACTTCAGCTTGACCTTATTAATTTTTTTCCACCCTCTTTGAAGGTAATTAATCTAAATTCTTGTGGTCTATTCTGTGTAGTTTCACTTCAGGATCCATAATAGGCTTTGCATTGTCTTCACTGCTGTTCTGCTTGTAAACTGCAATAAAACTGTGTGAAAGGTGTTTTTGTCTGAAGCCCTTTGTCTTTACTGTGCTACTGCTACAACCTTGCCTGCTTTCATATCCAAATTATTTTCTTCCAAATTTCAAAATTTGAGTAGTTTCCTGAGCATTATCAGAAGAAAAGAAGCTGACACTCCCTAGCAGTTGCCTCTGTTTCTGAAGAAAAATGCCCCAACACATTGCACAAACTAGTGGATAGTTTGTCCTGCTGTTTTGCAGCCTTAGTAGATGTCTAGGTAGCTAATGTCCTTTAATTATCAGTTATATTGACATATGCAGGTCTTTCCTATTTCAAAGATGATTAAATAAGATTTATCTACAAACATCAAATACAATATTTTGCCTCCACTCTTCCCTAAGACTTGCAGCTGTCATCATTTAGGAGAACTCACGGTTACTGGCTGTGAAAGGCCAGACAGAGCTCCTGCCAGAACCATTAAAATCTTCTCTTTGGTCAGCCAGCAGACTAGCTGTTGAGCTATTTGAGGCCCTCCCTTCCCCCAGAGACTACGTATGTTGTTAATGCAGTGCTCTGCGTGGAGGAGAAAAAGGAGTCAGAAATGTTTAGTCTCTTACATGATGGTATAGGAGGAACTAAAGTACTTGGCTGGCAAGGCAGAGAGTTTGATAAGTAGTCGGTTTCTTTATAAACTGTATTGTTTGTTAGCCACATGATGACTTCTGTGGAATCTGTGCTTTTAAGTATCAGATCGGAGAAGCAGGACCAAAGTTAGTTTGCAGTGTTAAATAATCTTGCCCTAGAGGATGTGTAGCTTTTGAAATATCCAAAATAATCTAGGTTGTCGAAGTAAAATAGCAAAGGTATTTGCAACTGACTTTTTGTGGCTAAATTTTCTTCCTCTATTGAGCAATTATGTCTGTAGACAAAAAAAAATAAAAAATCCTGAGAGCTCCACAAAAGAGTGGCTGCCAAATACAACAAAGGTTTCCTGTACAAATCTAGAAAGCCAGGCTTCAGTCGGCCTTATGGCAAATGCTGAAATTTGCTTACATCTGCATTTTGTTTGAATGGGTGTGCTTCAGGCCCACGAAAGGAACTGTTAACTTTCTGGATTATGAGTTTTCAATTTAGATAAAAAAAAAACCCAAAAGGCAAATGGTGTAAGAGAATACCATATTAAATGGTTTGAGTGAAATTTTGTACAGCTTATTTTTACTTGGATGCTGCTATTTATTGCGAAGACCCCACAAGCAAAGAACTGTAATACTAAAACATTTCCATGGACAGTGCAGCAGGTTCTTCCTATTTTCTGTTACTTGAAGCTGATTGAATGTTTACTGATGAAAAGTAATTTCTGAGTGTCACTCTTATAATGTTGTAACAGGAAGCATTTTTGTTTCCATCACACTAGCAGACCTTGCCAGTTGTGTTTGGTAGGCAGGTATCTGGCACGGACTGGTGAGTTGAGCAATTTTCCTTCTTGTTCTCCTTTTTGGGCATTGATGTGTTATGTCAGAAGACAGATTTCTCACCCTTTTGTCCCCCATGTTGTGGTTCTAAGTCTGTTATGGGTGTGTGCAGGAGGAGTAGTGTTTAATTTATAGGTGTGTGGAAGAAACTGAAACATAAGCCAAAATAAAATGGAATAAATATCAAAGTTCTGTAACAAACCTCTCTGTCTCATATGGACTGAAAGCAACGAAAAATATTTTTCTCTGAAATATACTACCTACTTCAATTGCAAGCTAGGCTGTTTGCTGCCTTGGAAGTCTAAAGAAAATTAATACATTTTATACTTTGTCACACTTTGGATTACTCAGGCTTCCAGTACAGAGCCTGCTTTGACCTAGGATGTCCAAATGTCGAAAAGACAAGTCACCTGAAACTAAAATGGAATAATCTTTGGGGGAAAAAAAGTCAGTAAAACTTTATTTTCCTTTCTTATTTGTGGATGCATATGTGATAATAATTTTGCTTCAAAACTTCAAGCTGAAAAATAGCTTTTGGTTTCTATCAAGCATTTCCTTCAAAAATAGTTAATAATTTATGCTAGTTTCCTAAGAGGCATGTTAATGTTAGGTACAGATGGATGAAAAGGAACCTCCTCAAGGACAAGAGGAAAAAAGTTTTGTTGAATAGATCAGTTGTTTGTCTCACTGTGATTTTGAAACCTAGAGGACAGCTGAGTTTTCCAGCAGCACAAGCAGGAATGTATAAAAAATAGGGAGGGAGTTGAGACAGCAAAGCAAGATAGTGTGAAGGTAGAAATATCACCTTTTCTTTTGACAACACTGAAAAGGCAATAGGCGAACAGAGCATATGATAAGTGAGGGAACAGATCTCAGTGTGATGTTACAGCTTTCTGGCTCATTAAGCGCACCAGGAATTCTTAGAAGATCCTGAACAGAACAACAGAACATTTGGGGCAAAAAGGTGAGGCTTTTGGGAAAGACAGTGTTCAAAGCTGAATGTTGTAAACTGTAATTACAGCCTGAAAAGGCAGGCCCTGGGTTGGAACTTGTGGGGCTTAACAATGAGGAATGTCTTTCCTTTTGTGTCCCCTGTGAAAGGATCCCGAGAAGTCTAAGATCAAGGTACAAAAAAGATATTTATGGAATGTCATCGGCACACCAAGAAGCAGTTTGTACTTGGGGTGGAGGACTGGCAGAAGTACAAAGGACTGGAAGGGCATGAAACTGAATTACTGACTTTTTTCTAGCCCAGAGTTTTGAGAATCCATGGAGATAGTAAAAGAGATACTATAGTGCCAGCTGCCTGTGCTGTACGGGTGAAATCAGTTCCCATTTTTCACTGTTGTCTTCCACTTCATTTGCCATAAAGTTACATATAGTCTGAAAAAAGAGAACTTTTTAAATTAAACAGTGGAAGCTTCCAGCCTAATCTTTCACAGATAACAAAATGAACATGATCCTGGCAGCAAAACCAGGCTTCTTTGTCAGGGTCTTTGATTCCTTCCCAAGGGTTTTTCACCAGCAGTGTTAGTACAGTATGACATAGGGACATCTAGCTTTTCAGTTTGCACTGAATAATCACAATCACATGCAACCACGCTGCAGTTCCATCAAAATGGCCAAATTACTTAAGATGTAGGTACTGTTCACGCAGCGTAGGAGAACAGAAGGAGATTTACAGAGGTTTATTCCTATATTTTCTGTGGATGATGCAACTTACATAGAGTAAAGTGAAATTACTCGAGGGAGAACTTGGTAATAAGCCTTTTTAGGAAAGGACCTCGACACTGGCAGTGTCACGCAGACTGGGATGATACCAGCCCTTTTTCTCTGATGATGAAAAAAAAATCATCAGTTTTCAGATGCTTTCATTAGGTCATTCCATTAGAAATGGAAGTGCTGGACATGTTTTGATTTGGAATTATGCAGTGGAAAAAGAATGCAGTTGTATTTTATCTATAAAATGGCTTTATAATTCAGAGTTTACATAAACAAGTGGGCTACTAAGCAAGCGAAACATTTTAAACTGAAGATCAAGCTAAGCAAACTTGATAATTGTATCTTCAATTCTGATGTAAAAGTGGCACATGATAAGCATTTTTGTTACTCAGTTTAAATTATTTCATGTGAAACTTGTTGTATTAAGTGAGAATTTTATCAAGAATTGATTTGGCCTGTTTTTGTCTGGGACTAATGTTACTGTGCCGTGGTGCATCTTTCTTAACAGAAATATTTCTGTGTGATTTTATATGTGATACTGAGGCCCTTTTATTCTTTGAGAGCAACTTTCATAAATGCTGAAGCCTGCTATGCCACTTGATGTATGTGGCTGTACTTACATACAGCCCCAGAGCTGAGGAAGTCACGATGCCAATGTCTGAACAGGAGCATTCTCTTGCAGCAGATAGATCTGGAAAGAGGAGGCAGAGACAGGTTGTTTAATAATGCCCGTAGCCCATATTACCAAAGTTTGCAGATAGCAGAACTGGTGTCATGATTAATTAGGAGAAGGACAGGTTACAGATAGAGAATATTATGGATATTTAAAAGGCTAAGGTTAAATAGCACGTATTTCTATCACATAGACAGAAGCAATTATTGTTGGTACAGGCATATGAGAACAGTCTGGCGAAATGGTGGTTGTCTATAGGAGCTGGGAGTGGTGGCTCATGAGGTGACTGATGAACAGCTGTGCACAGCTGTAGCTAGGAGAGCTAACTGATCCTTGGATGTGTCTGGGGAAGAGGTGGTAATACTTGCGTTTCCTGAAGTAATGTTTCCCTCTCAAGTTATTCCATTTCAATGCATACATTTAGTTCAAAATGGGTTAAAGAAACTTAAACTGAGAGTAGGCATGATGTTGGTAAGGCTTATTCTCTCAGGTAACTAGCGTAACAATGATGGAGAAGACCTGTTTGCCCAAAGCTTGGCAACAATGTTTTCTTGTTTGCAAAGGCACAAAAAAAAAATCAAAAGAAGAAGAAAAATCAAAATAAAAGTTTTCTGTGGTCTAAATTTGTTAAAAGCCTAAATGAGGGATGCAGGAGGAGGGAAGGAAGGTGCTGGACCTTCTTTGGGTAGGAGGAATAATATGAAATGCTGAAAAATGAATGAAGAGAGAAAGGAAGTAGAAGTTAACTTCTGTGCAGCTTTTGGCTTCTTTTTGTCTTGGTTGGCCTTAGAAATACTGGTTCCTGTTCAGGCTGTTAAAGGTATGGGGTTGCTAGAGAAGGGAACCTCGGTGGGATGGATGCTAGAGGGATGCTCAGCAACTGTCAAGAGCGTGCAGCCTTGTTTCTGCTCACCCACATCTTTCCTTCAGACAGTCTCCTGTGATCATTACAGGAGCTGTAGAATATGATCAACTCGTGTGACTGCTGTACACTCCCCCTTGGCAGCTGCCCAGTGTTCTGGCAGCGGGCTGAGGGAGAAGGGGGCAGAGGAACAATTTGATCATTTTTTCCACTGAGCTAACTGTTGAACACCTTATGTTACACACTGGTGTTTAATGAATTAGCTGTCAGAACGAGAGTGTGAGGAAGTTATAATTTGTGTACAGCAATAGGATATATGTTTAAATATACACTGTGTAGATACTGATAGCTGCTCAGTAAATAGTCACCAGAGCAGGTGCTGAAGGACATCCCCCCGTGTTTGGGCTTTCAGAAGAGTACACCTGTGATATATATTAGGGAACCTAAATCAGATCATCCTGTTCCCTGTTGTTTATCAGTTCACCTTTATCTGTTTACATGGTTTCAAAATCCATTCCTCTACTTTGTGCTAGCATCTGTTTTTGGAATCAGGAGACAGCCCTGATTGAATGAGCTGACATGAAGTCACCTCCTAAGTCATCCTCCCCCCACTCTGGAAGTGGCATAGAAGTGCTTTGGCATAGAAGAGAGGAGTGGCTGGAGCCTAATGACTCATACTCAGCTATTAAGTAAAATAGTGACATTTTATTTTGAATGAACTACTTTGTCTTCTACCTCCCTTTCACTGAAAATAGGTATCCTTCAACTCATTTCCAGCCATGCTCTTTAGTTCCAGGACACCTTGCCATAATAAGTAAGGAGAGTGTTTGGAATAACCTGCCCTTTGCCTAAAGGCTGAACCTTTCTTTTAAGCCTGTCCCCTGGCAAACACAGGATTCACTTTCCAGAATGTGACATCAAATTTTTTAAAGGAAATAAAAATAATTATTAAGTGCTCAAGCAAGAGGTCTTCAAGACAGTCCTCTATAAAACCTGAATTAATTCCTTTTAGTCCTCTCCACACACTAGTGTTATCAATTTTAGCAAATTTGAGGGGAGTCTACAGACACTGTGTAGTCAAGAGTCTTGAGACTATGGATTTAATTTTGAGAGAAGTAGAAATACCTGAAAATCTGAAGCACCAGCCAAAACCTATGGAGAAGACTGAATTGCATGTGTTTCCATTCAGCCTTTAGGAGCACAGCTGAGACTTGGAAAGATTACTTCTCCAAGACAAGGCATTTTGCTTGAAGCGTATCACTTCTTGTTCTGTACTGAGTTATAAATACCAAAAGATTCAAACTTTAAAGTGTATGGTGCTTAGGCAGGAGAAGGGCAAAGCCTGTATCTCATCCTAACTAACCTAGCTCCTTCTAGGTACAGATTACTCTGCGTAGGAAAAAGACTAAGACCTCCTGAGGTGAAAGAGATATAGTAGCTGTTAACAAGAGTGGCATTTAGTAGTTAGTAGTTCTCTAGCAGTGCACCTGTTGTGTTTCTTTTGTTCTTATGTGAATGATTATGAACTGTTGTGGGTTGAAAAAAGAAACATCAGACTACTATGTTTAACTTGCAGGTAAAATTTTGACATGAACATACATTGGGAGCCTAGAGCTACAGCGGTTAATGTATTCTGTAAAGGTATTTCTTACCTACATCAGCCATTGAATATCCCACCTTCTCTGAGTGGTGAAACTTGTAGTTTACAGGTATTCTACATATAGATTACTTGGCCATATAAACTAGTCTTTAATATTTTAGTTTTAGTTATTTTGAGCACCTCAAAGCTTGATTCTGTTTCCAGTGTTTACTTACAGTGATGTCTAGTAGAACTGACCCTTCTAGAGTAAAAGAAGTATCCAGCCCTGGTTATTTTTAAGGTGCTGCCTAAACCCATTTCAAAGCCAATTCTTTAGAGGAAAGCAAAGTCGTCATTCATCTGCTGGAATAGGAATAATTTTTTTTCTAGTTATAGCGGAAAAAGCATTCCATCATGTTGTTAGACCAGCCAAGCAAATCTGTGACATGTTATTAATCAAAATAATATATTGGCTTTTAGTAGGAAAAAGAGAAAACTTGTATTCCTGCTCAAGGAGGTGTCCTGATGTTTTAGCTGTACCATGAAATAGGTATGTGTATTAGTGGCTGTAACAGCAGCAGGGAAATTGGGTTGTTGTGTATTTTTTTCTGAGGTCTTATTTGGAAATCAATGTAAAAATTAGAATATTTTTAGGAAAAAAAGACTTCTGCTTATTTTGCATAATCCAGACACCTACAGAATAACTTCCTGTATTGAACAGGGAAAAGCCAGCATCTTTCAAGTACTTAACGTAATGCCATATAGCACATGACACTTTTCAGTTCGGAGTTTGTTCAAAACCACCTGACTTCACTGGCAAATACACGATCCATCTATTCTGAGAACCAGGCTTTAAAATTTAAGATAAAATGGAGATATGAATGTTAATATTTGGCTCTTTTGTGTTCAACTTTGGTGTAGGGATTTGATTCTCAGAAGTATTGTCAATCCCCCCAAGTAGCTCTTCTGACTTGACAGCAGTTAGCAAGGTAAATTGTGATGTACAGCTGGGGCTGATACTAGAGGTGGCACCGTAAAAGGTGGGGGTGGGAATAACAAATCCTCTAAACTGGATTTACACTTGCAGAATAACAATAGTAATGCCAGAATAAGTAGATTCAGGAGGCAAATTGAAAACAAAAGTAACTTGTTCATTGCAAACTTTGGACTAGTTCAGTTGTAAGGGCAGTTTTATGGGACCTACTTTCAAGCACACATGCAGAAGAGAAAGCGCGGAAGTTTCATGAGGAGCAGCACAATATACTGCACAGCCATCCTCATGACGTTGCTTTTTTTTCATGTTGCACTGCTCTCTTCACTAAACTATTTAGATAACCTGCAGTTCACAGACTCCATGTATGAGCACCAAACATCTTACTTTTTGTAGAGAGGTTTGGGATTTTCCAGCACAATGCTCTTAACACAAATATTTTGCATTCTTGCTTCCATCTGGCTTTGGGCAGTAGTGGGATTACTTTCTCTTAATCCTCTATGCTGCTTTCAGAAAATGTGGCATTTAAAAAAGGATGCTTATGCATTAGATGCTTCTAAGAATAGCTTTGTTTTGTATTCCAGAGACACTTACCCAAAATAAATGAAAATAGATGTGTCTTATTTGGCCTTTAAGAATGATAAATTTAGCTAATATTTAAATTCTTCTTGGTTCAAAGTTCTCAAAATAAAATACTGACTACAAGATATAACTGTGCATGCCTCTTATTTTCAGTCACGCTATATGTAGGTTGGGTGACTGAAAGTCACCTACAGACACCAGCTATCTCAGATGACTAGACACTGGGAAAATACCAGTATAGGTTTGACCTACACATGTGATTATCTCCTAACACTTGCTGCTGGCCAGTGTTGGTCACAGGACAATTGGTCCATCATTGTGTTTTTAAAAGCGAGATTAAAAATAATTTTTGTTTCTTCATTCTTGTTTGTTTTTAGTAAAATAAACACACATTCTCTTATTATTTTTGAACAACATTTTCAGTGTTCATAAGGGCTTAATATTTTCATATTGAAAACCTTCTTTCTAACTACAAGCTATTTTTCTGTCTTTTGAAGCTCCCATGAGGTAGTTGAGAGAAGCTGAATGTGCTGATGAAATATATCTCCTTGACTCCACAGCAGATTCTTTTCAGTTTTCTGGGGTTTTTTTTTGTTGTCATTTCTTGCAAACGTAGCTAGTACTGGTCTAAAAAAAGAATACTGAAACCCAGTCATCTATCTGATCATTTGAGCTTAGTATCTAAAAAAATCTGCACGCTCTTGGCTCTTGTCTGTGTTTGTGCCTTTGGCTAATGGGACCAGAAGGGTCCAGGTTTGTGTTCCAAGGTCTGTTTTTTAATAACCACTAGTAAGTTAACAAAGATAACAAAGATCCATGTGCTGCCTGGGTTCTCTCCAGTCTCTATCCATGTTGTTATATATGACATATAATGCCCAACTTTGCAATCTGTAAGGTGTTTGTCGTACCGTCACTCTCTCTAATATACCTGGTCAGCACATACCCCCTTCAATAGAAATAACAGTGCAGCAGGAACTTCACTTTATTCTTTGTGGCTGGAAGTCCTGGAAGGTCTACTGCTGCTCTGGAGAAGAGGTAACGGGAACATTTGTCAGGAGTGGAAAGGCAGAATAAACATGAGTGATGGCCAAATCTTCCCTCATTTTTGTTACTTGGCACTCTTCTAAAAGTGTCTGTCAGCACTCCTTTCTATTGCACAAAATACTGGATATTCCCTGGTTAATAGCATTAAGGATAGAATTTGTCATGTGATACACGTGATAATTTCAGCTCAAACTGTGCCTGAAGAGTTACACAGAATTCCTGCTTTAGAGGTTTTTTTTCACCTAATTTACTAAAATCACTAAAATTACTAAAATAAAAAGAAAGCTGTTCAATTTGTAAATGAGACAAAGTCTTCCAGCAGTATTTGACAGAGACAACTGGAAGAGTCAGGTGGTGTTATCAGCCAGTGTCATGCTCTGTTAGCCACTGGCATGGGTCAGCCAGGTAGTAAACTTCTTCATCAGTCAACTGAAGTTTGCTCTTGTTTGGTTTATTGATTCTTTACAGATACTTTTTTTCAGAATATGCAGAAATAAGGTTAATTATTGAAGGCTAATCAATAAACTTTTTTAACTCCAAGACACCATGCCATCTGAACTGTAGCAGTTAAATTATACATGCCAAAACAAAGCAACCTATCCCAAAACCCAGAAGAAAAATCACAATGATATTTTTACATTTGGTAAGTTAAGAATTGCTGTGTCATCACAGTTTTTGGATATCCTTGCTTTGAAATGTGTTGCTATCGAAGTTTAATTAGATCACTTTGGTTTGTGCATGCTGTGCCTGTGTCAGGTCACAGGATTTGTACATTGGTGTGGTTTTTCTCCAGGAAGTGACCAAAGCAAGGAAAAGGAAATACTCTGACCCTAAGTATCTAAATGAATGCTTTAGTGACTATCTCTTTTCTTCATATAATAAAGAGGATGGAGCAAAAGGAGATTGGAGGCTGAAGGAAAATGACGTAGCATGTTACGTAGTTTGCATTATGGCATTGGAATGTTCTCAGTTTAATTCACTTACTGACAATAACTCAGAAAAGTTAGCTCTAAAATTTAAAGTTCTCTGTGTCTCTCTGAAGCTTTCCCTGTTCCCTTATGGATACCAGTGCCACGTAACAGTGAGGACTTGTCAGCTGTGTCTGTCCCTGTCCGACACCAAAACTTGCAGTAGAGAATGATGCTGTTCTTTAAGTGGGACTTTGTTGACCCCTGGAGTAATCAGGTTACTATCTTCTTTTCTTGACTATCATTGGGGTGTGTGATGTATATAGTTGGCATCACAAGGAGATGCTCCAAAGAAGGTAAATCTAAGATAGTATTATACTACTCCATCTCTCCCCAAAGATAGACAGAACCAGAGGTAGCAAATCACATGTGCTTGCTGGTACCTTCACTTCTGCTGCCTAGGTTATCTCCAGACTACGCTGGTGTGTACATCGTTACAGTAGTTTAAATGAGATTGTTTTTGTAGGTGGCTGTAGTGAAAGAAAAATTTTTGCTACTGTCTTGACTATTATTTTTGCCTAACATGTTTGAGATGGATGGGAAAGAAAAGTATATGGCAAGCTTCTACTCCTAGGTGAACTAGTACTGGTATGTTTTGAACCTCTTTTGTAAACCCTTTTGTCAGAAAGTTGACTTACAGATGAGTTGGTTTATGTATATGATACAAGGCAGCCGTAAATACTTAAAAACTGTGTTAACAAAACCAAAGATGAATTGATACCTGGCTTTTTCAAGATCTCTATTCCTTTTGATTGCTCATTGCAACCCCTTAATCAATATATTTGATAAACTATCTGCCTTAAAGCTGTGTTGGCAGTCTGTTCTGACCTGTTAGCTCTCCATGTCTAGGCATCCCAGGTATCATGTTAGCTAATGAGACATGAAATGTTTCCTTATGAAAATGTAAATTTTTGGCTTTTGTTTTCTTGTCATGATTTTCATCATTACTAGCCACTACCTAACCAGGAACAGTTCAGAAATGATGAACTGCCGATGCATTTTCTATCTCTTGACTCAGGCAGCTTTTCATTGTCAGGCTTGAGAATTTGTAGTTCTCATCAGCATCTGTTAACGCCTCTGTGGGTCAGTAGTGGATGATGTATTGTTCTTTAGCCTGTCACTTGCTTTTGCTTGAGCTGGTGTGCTCTACATTCTGAGGAAAACTAGATAAACAGTTAACCCTGCTGACTTTTCCACTATTACAGCTACGTTAATTAGCTAACATCACCCTGAGTTCAAAGCACAGTTGTGTAGGCTTGTGCATATTTAGGTGAGATCACTGACAGAAATAACCTTAATAAATGGTCATTTTTTTTCTAGAACTCTTAACAGTTGCTTCTTGCTGACAGTTTTAGTACCACATATGCCATCCTCATTTTCAGAAATTCTACTGATCTTCTGATTCGTAAATCTAAACTAAAGCTCTTCTGTATTTGTTACCTGGCCTTGCTATGACAAAATGCAGAGCCTCATGTTCATGGCATGTTTTTTTAAGTCAGGAGGAAAGAAGGCATATTCATTAAGCATCTGTCAAAACATGCCTATGAGTTATTTCTGACTGTCTCTTCTCAAATATGCATGTGCTGAGAAATGAGTGTTCTGTGCATGAAAATGGATTTTTGGCAACTTGTCTTCTGACCAGCATCATCAAGTTTCTTAAAGCTTTTAATCCTTCTTCCCCTTTCATGCAGCATTCCCTAAGAGATTCCATTTTGAAGGAACACTGACTTCTGTATTTCAGTCATAGTTTGATGCCTTAAGTAAGCTTTTTTGAAGCAGCAGCCTTGTTGCTCTTTAATGTTGTGTTACAGTGAATTAAAATAGAATTGCATGAGATAATGTCAGTAGAATACTGCTTTTGCTAAGTATTATAGGTGCATCAATTTATTATATTTTTATGGCTACAGTTGCAATCAGAGAAAGTCTGCCGGGGGAAGCGGGTATTCTTGTAATGCTGCACAATATTTTTTTTTCTAGAGTTTAAATGCTCTTAAACTGTGTGTACTTTTAGTGGTTTGGAATCTGCAGCATTTCTAAGTGAAACAGATGCTGTACAACAAAACCCATTTATAAGGTGGCATAGCTTCCTTCTGCACTCACATGCTTTTGGTTTGGATAACAGCTTAAGTTCTAGATGTGTATGTTTTATATTTTTAATGGGTCTGCTGGAGTGGCAGCCATGACATCAGTCCAAAGCAGAATTACATAGTCTCTGGAAAATGCACTTTGAACTGGCCAGCAGTGAGAGAAAGAGAGAGTGTGTTAGACTGTCAGAGTTTATGCTGTGGAACAGATAAAAGGCCAAGTGTAGTAACTGCCAGTTAAATAATTTCTAAAATAAGCCAGCTGATTTTTTTCAGCTAAAAGGTCAGTTTTTCCATAACTCCTCTAATCTTTTAGGTACAGTTTCTGCTTTAGAAATGCTACTGCAAAGCAGAGGCAGCAATACATAATCTTGTTAATGGAATTTTTATTTATATATGTATATAATTCTTATATTTATATATAAAAAGTTTACAAATCACTATTATTGCAGCACGGGGCACTATTTATTGTCAGTCTTCCTAAGTCTTTGAGATATGTGCTGGTGTATTTATTTCTTAAGCCTCTTTGAAGAGAGTTGGGAAATCTGTGGCATCTCAGCCAATGCTGCCAGGTAATGAAAATGGCAGTGACTGAGTCCTAGAGCTGGAGATAACTTCCAAGTATTGAAGACTTGGCCTCCCGCACATGTCTGGAAGTGCTGATGCAGGACAGCTGATGATATCTCCCCCTCTTTCTCAGCATGGAGTTACCCATAGAGATCTCAAAACTCTTTTTCAGGAAATCGTTGAATAATTTTTCTTCAGCCTTAGATTTTAAATTATTTTATGTGGAAATTATCAAACTGCATCCTAGCTCTGTATACTATCTATCCTACTGTGATCTGTTCCTGTTGCTTCAGAATTGTGAATAAAGCTGGATAAAGCATTTAACAAAACCCCATTGCATTTCAGTTTGGAGTTGAAATCTTCTTATGTCTGAATCAGCTGTGACTTGCTCACATTTTTGTCTGTGCTTACAAAGCTTAGGCCAAGCAGGATTAAAAAAAAACCAAAAACCCACAAGATTTTTCACCTCTACCAGCCTTTGGAACATTCTGTGCTTTTTATTATAGCTCTTTCCATCCACAGTGTATTCAGTGGCAAAAGATGTGGTATTACAGCTAAAAACCTGCTTCTGGTTTTGTAATCCCACTTCTGGTTCCAGCAAAACTCTCAATACAAATGTGAATCCAAACTTTGCCACGGGTTTGTGAAAGATCAGCCATGTGAAAACAAGGTTAATTTAATAACCGAGCTATTCTTTCCTTCAGAACCAGCCTTCAGAGACCTCTTTCAAGTCAGACCCAAGAGCTGTGTCTTGTAAGTCATAGCCTGCTTGCTTGCAAAGTGTAGGATTACAGGGTCCGTGACACATCTTGTGTTTTACCCATGTTAGTGTGTGTTTGGGTTTTGTTAAAGAACAGGGTTCTAAACAGTTTTACTGGCAGAAGGAGCTCCATTAGCTGTCGGTGAAATCCCTCAATTTTATTATTAGGAACCGTGTGTACCTCTGAAATTTGTATCAGTCTTCTTGAAAGTTTGGAAAAAAATAATTAGGATGGTCTCATAATATTGGGATTTCCATGAAGTGTTCTTTTTTTGTGTGTGTGTGAGGGTATATGTCATGTAGGTAGTCCACCACACTCAGCACCTAAGTGTTCACTTGCTGTGAAACTGCAGGAGCAATCTGCAGGTCATCCCATAGATCACTGAACAAAAGGAACGCCTCAGTTTCTTAGCTTTTCTTTAAATGTGTTTTACCATATAAGTACTGATACCTTTTTGAGCAAACATCTTACATTTGGGCTTCGACTATGTACTGTAGTTCCTGGCTTTCATTGCTTTCTTATTATTCAGTTGATTTTATTCCACCACCCCCCAAAAAAAAAAAAAAAAACAACCCACAACAAACCAACCCAAC
This sequence comes from Falco punctatus, assembly GCF_963210335.1. Taxonomy (NCBI): domain Eukaryota; kingdom Metazoa; phylum Chordata; class Aves; order Falconiformes; family Falconidae; genus Falco; species Falco punctatus. The sequence continues at coordinate 4,830,655 of NC_137588.1, forward strand.
CCAAAACCCCCCAATTAATTAAGTCTGCTAATGTAATACAGATTTTTAGAGCCTGATGGACCCTATGCATGAAGTTTCCAAGCAACCAGCTGGTTTTGAAGTGTTCATACACTGTAAGTTTAACCTTCATCAGTTTCATATACATACAAGCAAAACTGGGTTGGATACATACCAGCAGCTTTCCAAGACATTAAAATGAAACAAGCTTTTGAGCCTCTTTAGCAGGCTGTTATAGAGTATTTTGCCTCTCTATTATATTATCCAGCCTCTTGGCTCTGTTGAGGGTTTATTTTCAAACTAGAGTTGATTAACCTTACTGCAAGTAACAATAACAGTGCTGAGGCACAGCTTCTCCTTTTTTAAAGTTGCTTCACAAATCATTCGGATAGATTTGAAGCATGGCAAATAAAATTTGAAAAAGCTTTGTTGTGAGGGGATGGAAAGTTGTGGGTTGTTTCCCGCTCCCCCCATTAATAGAGGCTATAAAACTAGAGGAGGAGAATAAAACTGGATAAACGCTAGTAGATATTCCAGAGATTATGTCCAACTGGTTTTGATGCCATAAAAAGAAATCCAGGAACTATCTAAAGCTCTTGTCAGTCAAACAAAAATACCCTGAAATTAAACTCTGAAATTCATGGCTATTCTTCGGAATGCATTGACCAGGTATATAGCATAGCAGCTGCCACTGCTTTGTAAATCAGTAAGAACTTCATTTGCCCACTGATTTCAAGCATTCATAAATGTTCGTATCTGGGTCAAAGGAAAGGATTTTCATGGACCTATGTCTGTTCTCCCATAAATTTATCTTCAGCATGCCAGTGCTAGCCTATGCTTAGCAAAGATGCTTATACTTCGTCACGTATCACCTTCTGCATTATCTTCCTTTGCCATGTTAGGACTTTCATTCTGAGTCTGAGGACTTGCTAAGCAGTTTTATTGCATGCTTGGTGTTAACACAATTATTTTACCTTTGCTTATGATAAATCTGCATTTGAGTTCAGTGTTGCACCGGTGCTGGCACTTTGCAAAAGTGTATTGCAGGCCCATTTCCTCACAGAAATAATTTACCACCTGAACTGCTGGGTAACTGAATGCTGAAGTGCCACCACATTAAATAATATTTGAGAAAGAAAAAATAGTAAGGGGTTTCTAGTAGATCTCCCCATCTGGTTATGCTTATGGCCCTTTCTGACAATGAAACAACACATGGTGCTCTCATGATGGAATGTTCCATGACAAAACCTGCCGGCAAAGCCGAGATTTCTGCTGTTGGAAATTACTAACTTTTCTAATAAAAAGGAAATTTTGGACAGATAAAATATTCAAATTTTTGAAATAGTAATTGCACTAAGAAGTCATTTCTGGAGAAAATATGGAGCTTTGAAATATAGTAGGATTTCAGGTTTGAGAAGTCTTGCCACAAACTAGTCCAAGAAAGCCAGTAATTAATGGGGCTTAGCTGTGTGGCAGGGCCAAGAAGAAATATGAAGATGTATGAATTATGAAGAAGTATTTTCTGAAACATAAGTTTGGTTTCCTAGTGTGTGGAATCATTATTTTTGACATGATGTGGGTGCTGTAATAGCTATGCTTTAGTGTATGAGATACCTGTGGATCCTGTTGGAGTTAGTTTCTGAGATGTTAATGTTAGATTTTACCCACAAGCGCAGATGAATTATGAGTTATTTTGTACAGTAAAACTTTGCAGCAATACCCAGAAACGATTAATATTTTGTGAAACTAATATATGTATTGTTGATTTCTCTATTCCCAACTAATTCACTGGAAATGATGATGAGTAGATGAAATTCTATAGTATGAAAAACCAAAAAGCCCCTTGGATTTCTTGAATTTTACAGCCATTTGTGAAATCTGCCACTAAGGACCTAACCATGCTGATTTTCAGTAACACAAGGAAAATTATACAGACAAATGCTTGCCTGTGTGAACTCTTAGTCCTACTGGAGTAAATGAGGCACTGGTAACTTCTACTATATGCAGCTATGCTCAGGTGAGTAGCTAAAGGCAGAAGTTATATTCTCTAGAATTCTTTGTTTTCAAGCACTAGAGCTGTTGATTGCATTCCCTCTCAGTTACTCAGGTGTTGCACATGTGTGAAAATAATGGAAATAATTTATTGGCTTTTGTGGACTTTAATTTCTTCTTGATTTAATTTGCTTTAATTAAAAAAAAAAAAAAAACACAAAAAAAATCCCCCAGCTGAACCTATTCCAGGGCAGTGACCACCATGACTACCATAACTACAGATTTTCTCCAAAAGTTAGTTTGGTGAATTCCCCTCCTATCTCAGGCTTTGTCAGCTATGTGAATGATTGACATTTTAGTGAAAGCTTCATAAATTGACGACAGAAAAATGGTAACATATCAGCTGGGCTGGATAAGGGTTAAAAAATTAGAGTGTGCTTACACACCAGATGGTTAGGTCTATGCCCATTAATAAATGTGGTATATGAAGTACAACTTGTTTCTTAAAATCAAAACACAAAACCTAACTGCAAAGCTGTGAACTATCTGATCTGCAAACCATATGTTGGATCTCTTTGAAGTTCTGTTTTTACAAGCAGCCCAATAATCTACAAGAGAAATTTTATAGAAACATAATAGAGCAGTAGTATTTGCTAGTTAAAGTAATATTTCTTAATCTGGATTGGTTTTCTTTTTTGCTTCTCAATAAAGCTAAGCTGTTTTACTGGGCTCTAGTAGTGGTAAAAAAATGTTTAACTGGTTTGCTTGTACCAGGGGTTTATGATGGATCTGCCTACCTGGCTGACCGATCACTTCTGTTGTTTTGGTTGTCATTTACATATTTCAGCTTGTTCTGTAGGTGCATCTCAAGGCAGCCTGAAGTGATGTGGAGGTGAAACTTTGTTTTAATCTGCGTTATTCACTTCCAATGTGACAGTTTTCTGACAGGCGTTTGAGAAAGCACATGTGTATATAAGATAAGGGAAATACAAATAAGAGTTTTCCCCGCTTCTAATAGAAGGTAGTAGAGCTTGTCTATTTTTCACAGCCTTTTCCGCAATGTCAAAGTAACCTTAAAAACTTTTCCTTTAACTTCCTGTGATGGCATAATTCATCCACGTGTTTGAAACTCTCCATTGTTTGTAGGATACCAATGAATGTATATTCAGAGAGAAGAATTATTGATGTCATTAATTAACTGGACTTTTATCACCGTTTATCTTAACTACATAGGTTAAGGAGCATCAATAAAATGTCTCAAAATCCTCACCTTCCTTCAGGCACTAAAACGAATATTCTTTCTCTGAAAACTAGTGAGTGAAAATGTTAAGCCTCCAGAGAGATGTTTAGATTTAAATAACGAAGTAGATCAAATGGCCCTTGAGTGCCTGAAAGTGTGCTGTTATGCTCATTTTCACTTTTAAGCTATCAAAATGTGTATGTGCTTGTGTTGCGTGTTAGATTTGAAATCCCTTACAGAAAGACACAATACCTTAAAAATTCCCTCAAAACACACATTCGTGGTGACTGCTGTTGTAATAGGCAAGGTTTTCTGTTGTTCTTGTTGCTTTCTAATATCTGATGGCCACAGGCATTTAATCCAATTCTCAAGATTCTGTCCTTTTATATTTTAAAATCAAAACAATTTTTTTAATAACAATAACTTCTGAGTAGTATCTCTTGAAATATATCTGCACCCTTAATTCCTTTAGTCCTACATCAGAGGAACCACATAGATCTCCTAATACCCAGTTGACCAATTTTTAGTCTAAAGCCTCTTTCAAACTCTGTAGAATTTGAATAAGGGACCTCAAATGTGTATCTAATAATAATAAAAAAAATCTACTGTGGCCAAAGGAAATGGCTTTTATCTGTGTTCAAATATTCTCTTCTGACCCACTCTCCTAGGCATCCATTAATTGCCTTATTTTTACAGGTGTTAAAGGTATGCTTGATTTTTATTTCGTGGTTTTTTACAAGCTCTAAATTAAAACCGAAGAAATCATCAACAGCCTGGTAATTAATGTAGAAAAAAAAAAAGTGGAACTGTTTCTCTGAATACTTCCACACGTTGAGTGTACTCAAAAAGAATCGGCAGCTGAAATTGTCTGGCCTTGTCTTGCTGTAGTCACACAGTTGTTCTGTCATCCTTAACGGCCCTTCTGTGTGTACATCAAGGTGAGGTAGCTTTGTGCTTCCCTATAATTTATAAACTACCCTTCAGGTTGGTTTTAAAGATGTTTGTTTGAATTCACGGTATTATATTGTTCCCTCATAAAACACACACATATAAATCCTTACAAGTAGTGGATGCTACGTCTACGTAACAAGAAAAGTACCATCTGTGGTAGATTACAGAGCAGAGCACACATGGTTCAAATAAGGGAAAAAATCCATTGTTTACTGAATTTTTATATTCTGCAACAGATACCACATGAAACTCAGACCCTTTTTTTCAAGCTTCTGTGTCAAATGTCAGGGAGGAAAGCAGGAAGAATGCGTGAATGGTAGTGGCAGAAAATCTAGTGTTGTATGTCTTATTTCGTGAAGTATGCTAGAAATGCGTTTGTTTTCAGAATGAGCAGCTGTAAAGAGGTAAGGACAGAAATACTTTCTCTAACCATCTAGGAAGTCAGACCTAGGACAACCCTAACTATTCTCTGCATGTCATTATGTTCACCTGGATGTAATAAAGCTTTCCAGGCATGGATATACTCCTGACTTCCATGCTGACCGTGCAGCTTGCACTCAGTATACCTCTTGCACAGCAGATGAGTTTTCCATTGCTATCAGCAATGTGATGACATGTCCATTGCCACCATCAGCCCACCTATTTTCATGGAGAGTAACAAGAAAATTAAGTTTCCACAGCTGTTATGTATCCCCAACTACTTGAAGCAGCTGTAAGGATTATTTTTTTATTTTATTTTATTATTTGAACATCAGTAGGAAAAATAAATATCTATTTCTCCCAGTTTTTTTATTGCAAATATAAATGTGCTTTTTTTTTTTTAAAAAAGTTGTGCCTCCAACTTAAGGGTGCAAAGCTCACAAGGGCAGCAGACTCTTGGTTTCCCCTGGTAATCTCTTGTAAATTTACATGCACTTGTAAACAAATTACCCTTGAACTGGCATGCATCAGGGAATGCACAGATCTGTTGAAAGAAGGTTTCAGAGGTGTGTAGCTCTGCATTTTTAGGATCTCTTTTGAGTGAGTTGCCAAAGTGAAAATAGCTGCTGCTACGGGGCTGCTGAGTAACCAGCGGAGGTCTAGAAACAAATTTTGAGAACAGAACTTGTAAATAAGGCTAGGCAAGGCAGCTGATACTGGTAGTAGAGGTATGAGAACCATTTCTGGGCATACAGTCAGCTTCCGAAGGAGTCTTCCTCTTTGAATCCCTGTGGTACTGTGTGGTGACACATGGCAGTTCTTGGGGGCCTGGTCTGAGATTCCTGGGTGCCCAGAGTACAAACTTCAGGCAGGGTCGTAAGCTAGCTAAAGGCTTCTGCAAATGCGTACCAGGGTGGTTTAAAAGCACTCCAAGCACTTCTTGGAGTTTGAGAGCTGGCTAACTTGCTGGATAGACAGCGGGAGCTGTCTTCCTGTAGCCCCCATCTAGAGTGTTGAGAAATTAATGCGTGCATTTTCACCCAAGTTAACATGTAGAATGGTTTCACATGCATTTTAATGTGAGGAACAGTCGGTATGAAAGTGTTACACCTCAGGCTAAAATCATACCCCAGTGCAATCTGTGGAAAACTAACAATTTTATTGTTTATATTGAGTTCAGATTTAACTGAAATTGGTAAATCTGTGCTTAAACGATAAGCACAGTAGGGTGACGTTGGTCCCAGGATGCTTGTTATGGTTCTTCCAAGCTTTTTTTAAGACACCACTTGTGTGTGTTGTTTAATAGCTTCTTACACATCTCAGAAGTCAGCTGCCCCACTGCAGAGACTACAGAGTGAGTAGCAGCACCTGTTCTGCTTCCATAGTGCCTGTGAAGGCCAGCACAGCCCGCGAGGGATCCGAGCTGCGCTGGGTAGGAAAGGTGGCACAGAAGTGAAAATTCCGTGCAAGTACCGTCACTAAGAAATCAGCCTTTTGTACTGTAGACATAAAGAGAGGATAGAAGATGAGCGAACAGTGAAAAAGTATTTACTCTGGTAGGGTTTTTTTTAACCTACTTTATTTACTTTTTTTTTTTTAAAATGTATTTACTTCTATTTACTACGTCACAATGTGTGTGATGGTTACCACAATGGGACAGCTTTGAGCAGAAGCAAGCTTGAGCAGCTTCCGTGAGTGGAAATTCTTCAAAACACAGACATTTGCTAACGTTGCACACAGGATTGATTTAGGTAGTTCATTAAATGTTTAGCTCTTGTAGTAGAGACTGTACTATTTGGTTTCTTTTCCTAGTTTAGTTGAAAGACAGTTGAGTGTTGGGCCCTGACAGGCCCCCAAACTGAGCATGTTTTGGAGATGCCTGTGGGAGGGCACAAGCAAGCCCCTTCCTATTTCTTACAGTTGCTTTCCAGACCTACCAGGAATCCCCCTTGTCCTAACTGTGGGAAGGGTAGGAAAAGAACGAAAATGAAGGCAACAGGAATGAGACCTTAAAGAAGTTGGGAATGACTACGTGGAAGTCTTACCATCAGATATGGTACTGTTTACTTTGGTGAGACTGCCCAAATCTAAAATTGTGTGCTGATGAGTCCTGAATTTCCGTGCATGCTGGCAGAAGAAAAAAAAATGTATGTGAGATTGCAAGAATATAAACACAAGAGGGAATTTGTAGTTCAATGTTTTGTTATTCAGTGTCATGCAGTGTTTTGAAACTGTAGACAGGCTTTGTTTCACTGTGCCAAAAGATTGTATCACAGGGAACCTGGTTACCCATGTTGATGTCTCATTGTTTAGACTTAGTAGTAGATTTAAAGCTATAAAAGTCAATAAGCAGTTAGTAAAGGCATAATTCAAAAAGATGAGGGTTTTTTGGCACTGAGCATGTGACTGCAACATTTTGTAGTTAGACAAGTGGTAAAGAAGCCAGCTGCATCTGCCTGTTTGTAGTGCAGGTCATTAAATAAGAAAACAAATGATCCGTCCTGGTTTAACAAGCTCTTAGTCTGATGATGAAACTCTGGGACAGAAAATAAACCAGAGGACAGACCGAGTCTTCACTGCAATGCAACATTACTTTAAATTGTAAACTGTATGGTGAGCTTTTGCAGTAGTTGTGGGGACGTTTTCATTTGCCATTGCTTCTTGCCCCACTGTCCATTACTGTGCTGGAATTGCTTTAACTCCCCTCCCCCTGTGAATCCCTTCTGTCTTATCTATTATCCAGAGACTGAGAGTTTCACTTTGTTTTCCACATTCTTTGAATTTCAATTATTTTTCAAAAGCAATGCAGACTCCTATTGTAGGGCTTAGAGACCATCCATAATTCAAGTGTGATTCTTGTAATGGTTGCACACTGAATTCCAAAAGCTGTCAGTAAAATAAGGTGCTGTAAAGTGTGAGCCTTCGATACTTGCTTATGTTTTCTTACAGCAGAATCTGCTGCTTGTTAGGGATTCAAGAACTGAAATGTACTGGCATCTCTTGCAAGCAGGAAAACCTAATACTTCAGTCACACATCTGCTGACTTAGCTGTGGTACTTAAAAAAGATCTTGCCTTCTCAGTTAAGATGAAGTGAAAACTGATTTGTAACACTTTGCACTAACAGGACAAAGCATGCTTCATTTATTAGTTCTCATGCTGTTGCACCCCCTTCCCTGCACATGCATTCAAAATCATCAGTATTTTTCTGAATTTCCCCCTGTGAAATACAGGGCTCTACATAGTTCTGGGATTTCAGTATTTTTTACTTCATTGCTCAATTTTTTAAAAAAACAAGAAAGAAAAAAAAACAAACCCCAACCACCAACCCACAAGCACAACTCTCCCTCCCAAAACCTCAAAACTGCTTATAATGAATGCTTTTCCATTCATGGAACTTGCAGAGCGTATTAACATGTTATTTAGAGCTTATTTCCATGTTTTTTAAGGAGGTGGGGTTACAAGAATTACCCAAAGTGTTCGCTTTGCATGGAGGTTCGGTGTGTTTCTCACAATCAACCTTTACTCATATAATCACAGATTTTTGAGGCAGCGTTAATTTGGATTTCTTAAGGTAACAGAAAGCTCTTTGTCTGAAACCTTCAAATTCTAGAAATACCAAAAGCCCAAGTGCAGTTTAGAAAAAAGAAATAAGAAACATCTGGTAAGTTAGGATACTGTCTGCACTGGCACAAAGATGCAATAATAAAAAGCCATTTTTTTCCAAGTCTGTTCTTGCAAATAATATTATTACAACAGTCTGCTGGCTGCAGAGTGCCTTATGGGAATGAGAACATGTTGCAAAGCGTTTAGATGCACAGAACAGCCACGCTTTGGAAATAGTTCTTTGTTGGCGAGTTGCATGAGAGAATAGTGAGGCTGGCTTGTAACTGTGGCAGGTCTGGGCATCTTTCACAGACCTATCTGAGCTAGCAGCTGGTAGCAGAACCAAGTGTAGTGTAAAAGTTTAGATCTTTATTATTTAAGACAGTCACTGTAATTGGTTCTTCACAACGTTGGCAAAAGTCATTGGATTACCGTTGGGATCATCCTCTCTGGTTTTTCAGCCTGTCTTTGATGTTCTTGGCACTGACAGGCCTGCAAGAACATGGGGATGTTACCATGTCCACATGAAGATTGTACCCCAAACCCTAACTGTGCTGGACTTACTGATACGGATTGAGCGGAATCCCCATTGCCTACAGCAGCCGGCTTTGGGCAAGTAGCCAAAAGTCCTGGCACAGGGTGACTCTCCAGCCCACAAAGTGAGGCACGTAGTTGCTGTAGCCATCGAAGCGAGGGGAGCTCATGCTGGTTGTGATTTGAGCACTTGCGTTCAGAACACAAACAGCTCTTGTGCTCTTTTAGTGTGCAAGCTCTGCGCACCCCTGCAAAGGTAATCCTGATACAAAATGTAGTAAGATATAATAAAAGTATATAAGGTATTTTATATATATACTAGCTAATAAAAATAAGTAATAATACATAATAAAATAAGATAACCCCCTCACAAACACAGTGAACTCCCTATTTTAGTAGCAGATAAAATTATTTTGAGATATGACAGCCAGTATCACCATTCTGGAAACAGTGCATTGCAGAAAAATGCTGTGACTGTACTCCTCACTTTCAAGTCAACCCTTGGTATTTTTAATGTTTCTTTTCCCTATGGTCAAACTCGGATGTGGTTTGGTGTGGAACAGGAGGGGCCGCTTTATCTTAGTGTCAAACTAGGAACCCTTCGTGGGCTGTAGCGTGGTCTTTGCCCCAGTGTACAATGGCTCTGCTGGCACCAGATGTCAGTGTTGGTCTGTGCTAACGAGCGTGGAAGGGCACATCTGTGTCCCCTCTGCACCGGCCGCTCAGCAAGCGCCTCAGCAGCTCAGAATGGTGACAACCTGTTCGTGAGGTGGCATTGCCAGCAGCTGAGCTGTAGATGAAAAGTGCTATCGAAATGCCACTATTGCAACAGATTTAGGAACCGAACTCGGATTAGAAAGTGACACCTGGCCTTATAGAATACTGGGCGCACAGAGAGAAACGGGGATGTTTGCTCTGCTCTCCTGAACGTGATTGTCCTTGATTTCTTACAGGCTTCCACTGAATTACTTACTGTTTTGATTCCAGTAACTAGATAAGTTTAAATGTGCACTAATTTATTTCTACAAAGCTCTACATTTATTTAGGTCAACTGGTTGAAAAAGTCATATTAATAAATTGTAATTATTGATTATTTTTAATCTACTCTAGACAATTATTGTAAAGCAAGTATGTTATACAGAGAAGACTTTTCATGTGTTTCCACCTGTACTCATCTTTAACGTAAATGCTCTTTCTAAATCGACATTGCACTCATACTCCTGTTACCATTACATACTTCTTGCCCTCAGTGCAATTGCAAGCCTGTTGAATATTAATCAAGATAGGCTTTATGGTTTCAGTAGATTAGCTGCCAGCAGACACTTGATACTCATACTGGACACATGGACAGCAATTGGTCGTCATAAGCTAAACAAACCAAAGATGAAAAGCTATTTGCCATGCTAAAGACAGCTTACTTAATATTTGTAATTTTTTTTAGATGTTGGGAAAACAGTATTGTAGTTTTTTGCTAAAATTGTGACGCTTCATTATTTGAAAGTGTGCAGGTGAAGCAATTCATTTCTTAGAAGGAATGTAAAAAAAGTCATAGCAGCTGACTAGCTATGAAGTAATTAGACAGCTTTTTTTATCAACAGCAGACAGGAGAGTGAGCTGTTTCAGTTTACACCATTTGGAGTCTTCCTGACTGGTTGTCATTTGTTTTGCTGAAAATGATGGGCCCTGCTTCGGTGTTTGTGCCCAGTGGTCTGGATTTTTGTGAGGCACTTGTACTGAAACAAGCTGAGATGAAGGTTTCTCTGCAGAGTCTGGCTAGCATGCTGGATTGTCACCAGCACAAATTACAGTAGCCTGGGAACTTCCCAACTGCTTAATTCCAGGTATCCAGGTAGCAGGTGTCCAGGATTTCTTGGTTTTCTGTGCTGAGTCATGTCAACTCTATGCCCCATCTCAGTATATCTTAGTATGGCTTTGGCATGCATAGATAGGTAAGTGCAAGGAGATGACATGCCAAAAATAATTCCCTATCATTTGACATGTTTTTAATTTCCTTACTCCTGTTATTCTGAATAGGACTATAAATAACTTTCATAATTCTAAGATCTTTTATCACTTTTATCACTCTACAACAAAATATTAAAATATATTATCGTATTATAATTAAAGACCAAGCTGATCTAGTAACATGTGTTTGTCTCACAGGAGCCTATACCAGCTTTTTTTTTTGACAAATGACTTAGGAGAAGCAAGCTGGATAACACTGTTGCAGAAAGACCACAGTGGGATTTTTTTTTTTCCCAAAACACAAAAGATACTTGATAGTGGTTAAATATTAGAAAACTTGCTTTTTGATTATTTTTTTTTAAATATTTGCTTAGAAAGTAATTTGGGAAATTGTATCAGCAAAGGAACAGGCATTTTGCTAAGATGTGCATCTTCAGTTAAATCACACTGTTGTAACGTAGCCAGTTCTAGACTTAACTTACCTGCAGCTGCTGTACCTATACTAGAAGTGCAGCCTGTGGAAATCCTCATGGAGTTTGCAGTTATGCTGTGCTAATTGTTTACGGGCAAATTATTTTCACTAGAAAAAGCAGACTAAAATTGTATTAGCTTTACCAAGATGCCTTAAAACTTGAAGAAATAAATTGTTATTATAAGTTAATAATAGTCCTTGATATAATGAATAATAAAAATGATGCAAGCTCAGCCTGTGGAAATGTGTGCAGGTGTGGAAAAAGGAGTTTGGATAAAGTAGTTTGGACAGGTTTTAAGGCGGTGACCGACACTGCTTTCTGAGTGAGAATCTGGGTTTCCCCTTTGCAAGGATTGTAGAGAATTCTTGGCCTGTCGTGATCCACAGCCTGAAAGAGCTTTTGGCATATCATTGCCAGGGAAATATTACCGTGTTATGGAAGCTGACGCTGGCTAGCTTTACTTTGAATGGCCCCGGTGCTGTGACTCCTGGTGCCAGCACGGTACTGCTGTTAAAGGGATGGCCTTTGTACGCAGTAGGAGTTAGAGTTCAGGGTTGGGGATGATATGCCTTGACTGGGACCTTCAGTTTTGAGGGGGGTATACAAGCTGGTTTGGAGTCATCGTAGTGAACCTAAGCAAAGCCTATCTGTGACTTGAATTGCGTTTCAGAGGTGTCTGTCAGCCTCTGATCATGGAGGAGCATGTAACAGGCAATATCTTGGGTTAAATATATCATGTAAATGCTTAAAGTTAAGTGTAATCAAAGGTAATATCTTGTTGTTTAATAGATCTTGATGATTTTTTCAACTATCATTTTATAAAATTGCTATCAGTTTTATAAAACTGTTGCATTCTACTATCAATTTGAAAATCACATAAGCTTTTGCCCTCTGTGGCATCCTGCAGCAAAGACTTCCACAGGAAAACAGCCTGTTGTATGTAAAGGTATCCCTTTTGCCCCTCTTTATGCCCCTCGATAATTTACGTTCCTTAATTCCCATGTTTTAAAGAAAGGCAACTGATTCCCCTCTCTGTACACTTCAATATCAATTTTTCTGTCAGATATCTGCCATAGTCCTTTCTTCAGTATCTCTTTCCTAGAAAAAGTCTCTGTATTTCTCAGATCAGGACTGCTCTGTGCCTCTGGTAATGCTTCTCAGGTTCTGTCACTTTGCAGAAAAATGTTTTGTTCTCTACTTTTCCCTAATACTTCTTCATATTCTTCTTTTTTTTCAACCTTACCAAACAGTGGATATTTTTCATAGAACTATGCATTATAACCCTCAGGTCTCTCTTCTGAGTGGAATTAACTGGTTTAGATCTGTCATATTATACGTACTTGTGCCTTTATAAAAGGGCCACCTTTACTTTGTTCATCAGTATTGGATTCTGGGGAAGATTTTGGAAGTCCTTACTCTGATCCAGATTCTAGTGGGGAAGGCTTTCAACCCTGACAACCCATTAGGGAGAACCTACTTCCAAACATGACAGTCTAAAATCTGAAAATAGCAATGCTTGTCAAGGAACAGAAAGTTAAATGCTTGGAAAACCTCTTCTTTGATTATAGTTCTGTCAAAAAAAGATGTATTCTTTAACCTAGCTCACACTTGAAGTAGCACTTAACGCTGCTCTTTAGATCCAAGCCTCCTTACTTCCAAGCTATGTTGTTATAGGAAGGTCTGGATATAATTTTGTTTCCTAAATTTCAGAGGTATTGGTACATTATTACCTGTGTATGCTAATTTCACATGCTACTAACCATGCTATCCATAACTGGTTTTGTAAAGAGGGAGTTACTCATAGTCACTTTAATTTTATGCTCATGGGCCCTTTGCGACAGGGAAAATGGTTTTGTACTTGCATATTCCACAGCTCAGTTATAACAGAACCAATGAAACATAACCCACATCAGTGCTGCTGTAATTGTTCCCCAAACTGTAATATTACCTATGTCCATCTCCAAGCATATGGCCGCTTCATAGTTAAAAATTTGAAATATTATTTAGTGTTTTGCCTTTATCTCAAAAGTGTTAAGAGAGAACTGCATAAAAATGAGAGAATCCCAACGCACGCCTTTCAGTCTCCCTAAGTGGCAGCTATTCAGCAGGTGAATAGGTTGTAGTTTGGGGGAGGGTGGGAAGCAGATTTTTAAAATACAAAATTATATTAATTGATCCCTGGTGTGAAAGTATTTATACCCGTAAATGAAAGCTGCATTAGGCCCTCAGAGGAGGGAGAAGGTGAAGAAAAGCAGAACAGTAACTTTGGCTTAGTAGTACTGAAAAAAAGATCTCTTTGGAGAGAGAGAGAATACCAACAGTGAAAGAATTGGAACACTGCTTTAATTGAAAAGAATGCTAAACTAATGTTTATATTAGGATAAACTGCTGGAAAAGAACAAGAGAAAGTATGAAAATATATCTAGACCACAGAGTCAAAATAGATTAGATTTTAAGAGGACATAGAAGGAACCTGAAACTTCCTGTTACTCACCTATGTTAAGTTCGTAATAGAAATAAGAAAGCTATCTTAGCAAGAAATGTATTTAATTGTAATCTCTGACTCTTTTTTTTCATATTACCTTGGAAAACCATGATAATGAATAGTAAAAAATAAGAGCTCCATATGCCCCACCGTACATGCTTTGCTGGTTTATGGTTTTGTTGAAGAAATTCTACTCCATGTTATCTGTAATATAAATACTGGTGTAAGATTTTATGAAAAAGTTGCTTTTCCCCTAGTTGAGAATAGAGGGAACTCCACACCCCCTACTAGATGCAACATGGACCAAAAGGTCATGACCGAAGGACATGAAGGAGCAGGAACACTGGGACTGTAGAAAGTACAGAAGTACTAGCAGGTGCTATTTGATACTGATATCCTCAGAAAGGAGATTGTGACTAATTAAAAGACTTGGATTTTTTTTTGTGTGAGTTTATGTGATGGTTTGTATCAGCTTTTTTATATTTGCTTTATAGACACGGGAATTTCAGCAACCTTGAGTTTTCTGGCAAATACCAAGATTTCCTACCTTTTTTTTTTTTTTTGGGGGGGGGGGGGGGGGAGGTGTATTTCTAGCTCTCCCACATCTCTTTCCTACCAGTTACGTACAGCCTGACCACTTCTTTGCAGCAAGCTCTCTGCTTTTCATGAAGCTTGTCATTCATGAATGCTTTCTGTTAAAAAACAAACAAACAAAAAACCACCCCCAACAATAAACCAACACACACAAAAAAAAAAACCCAAAACCCCACCCCAAACCCCACATGCTGGCCATCTTTATCTCTCATCAACCCAGAGACACCTCCAAATACTCAAAAATGTTTAGCCAGGGAATTATCTCTGACGTTATATTGCTTATTACCCTAGCTCTTTATTGCCTTGTAGTCTTGCCTGTGATTTGGAGTCTCACCTACCACACGTACTCTTGCTATTTTCTTGTCTCACCATAATGCTGTAATGGCAGAATCTTTGACAGATACTTCTAAGCCCTTCCACAAAAAAAAAATTAAGTCATCAGTTGTTTAAGTATATTCTGACAGTGGTAACATAAAATGATGTTAAAGCTGTAATAACTTGGTTGAAAAATGGAAATACTGGTCTATTTTAGAAATATGTAGAAGCCAGAAAGTAGCCACAGCATATATCACATCTTATTATCCTGGAAGAATTACAACCTGTTAGTGTACTTCTAGCTGTGTAGTAAGACTGCAAATTAAATACTCCATTTACTCAAATTTTCCTGCTTTGTGGTAGTAAGACCAACCGACATTATGAGAATGTTATTTTAATAATGCTTTGAGAGATGAGGTAATAGTTTGACCACTGAAAGGAACTGTCTTTCTGTAAGGATTTTTGTCTTGATTTACTAAAAAAACTGTAAGAGCTCTTATTTGTCTGGGGTTTTTGGAGTACTTTAGCTGGGGAAAAAAGCGCAGTGCACAATTTATTTTGTCATCCTCTAATTCAATGACAGTGATCCAAATCCTATTGGGGTTCAAGAACTTTTCAGCTATTTCTACAGACTTTTGCATCAGGTTAAAAAAATAAATAAATGTATCC